>NC_082661.1:166686749-169122374 GCF_025265405.1 Mesoplodon densirostris | reverse complement strand
GGGGCAGGGGAGAGGATATGCATATAAGGAATAGGTCCAAACATTGAGTCCTGGGGGACTCCAACATCTAGAGGTCGGGGACATGGGGAGAAACCAGTGCAAGAGCATGAAAAGGAGTGTCCAGAAGACAACCAGGGGAGTCTGGTGTCAAGGAAGCCAAATAAGATAAATATTTCAAGACAGAAGGAATGAGCTGCAGTTCCAACTGCTGCTGATCAAATAAAAAGAGAACTGGTAATTGACTGGGAATTTAATTGTGCAGAGTCTGAATTGGGAAGTCATTGGTGATCTTAACAAAAGCAGTTTTAGTGTAGTGATGTAGAGAGAAAATGTGCATGAAGTGAGATAAGGAGAATATGAGGAATGATCGATTTGTGGCAATGGGCTTATTTAATTATTTTGAGGGTGTTTTTTTCTATAAAGGGGAGCAAAGAAATGGGGTGGTAATTATAATAGAAAGTGAGGACAAGAAATGGTGTTTCTAAATGGGAAAGGTAGCAGTGCCATTTGTAAAAAGAGTAGGGAAAAATTATGAGGTAAGAAAAAGAGAGGGAATTAATAAGCAACAATCTTAGGTGTGTGAGAAAAATTGGATCAGGTGTGCTAGTGAAGGGGTTGGACATAGGTAGGAGCTCATATTGTTTATCCATAATAGTGCAGGGTAGGGGGGCACATGCATAATGGGCTTGTGGGAATTCCCTTTGAATTCTTAGGGAAATAAGAAGCAAGGTCATTCAGAAGAAAGAGGAAAAGATGGGAAATCATCACTTTGCAGAAGGAGCTAGTGAATGGAAAAGGACAATCTTCCCAGGCAGTTCCAAAGGCCCAACTTGAAGTTAATGGTTATATGTAACCTGGTGGTGTGTTTTTATCCCGTCATTATTACCTGTGTGTGTAGCCATGGCATATATGGAGAATTTTGTTTAATGAGTTAGCAATTCTTCTCTGTGAATACAATGGCACGAGAGAGGGTTAAGACAGTTTACTGTGTGAGCAAGAGAATGATTGTAATTGTATGTCATAGACTCTAAGCTGGGTGAGGTGAGAGTGATGATATGAAAAGTTGAGTAGGGCAGTAAAAAAGATGGCAGGATCAGTGTGTTTGAGGATTTTTTGTAGTTATATTATTAAAAGGAATGCCCTAGAAACACTGGAGCTGGTAGTCCACTGGAGAGTAGAATCCTTGAAGCTAAGAGGATGGAGTGGTGACAGCTGTTGGGAATGGAAAGGTCTGATGCAATAATAGAAATGAGAGCTAAGGTTGGATGCAAAACAAAATCATTTTATGAGAGAAGATCAAAGAATGGAGAGGCTAAGGTATTGGAAAGATCATCTGACTTGTTTAAATCCTGAGAATTTTGACATGGACAGTGTTAGATAATGTGACATTCGGTCGGTCAGGAATTAAAATCTTGCCTCTGTGACCTTCCATCTGGAAATTTGCAGGTATATCAGTAAAAATTTCTCTTTTTTGAGAGTCAAGTTGGGGTAATCTCTGAGTTTTTGTTGAAATGAAAATGTTTTTATTCTTACCTCATTTTTCAAATATCCTTTTATGGCTATAGAATTCTGGGTTGATATTATGTTCTCCTACCATCTTAAGACTATTATTCTATTTCCTTCTGACTTTCATGTTTGCTGTTGAGAAGACAGTAAGTTGAGAAACCTACTGTTTATTGTGGGTAACATTTTTTTCTCAATGGCTGTTTTTTTTTTTTCTAAACTTTATTTTTTGCATTCTTCAGTTTCACTAGAATTTATATAGGTCTAGGATTCATGACTTTCTGATTTTGAAGATCGGTATCTTTCATCAATTCTCGACAGTTCCAATGCATTTGTCTCCAAATATTCATTGCCTTCTCCCATTTTCTGTTAGCTCTTTGAACTCTCATTACTCCATGTTGGATGTTCTCACTCTATTATCGTTTTCTTAGAATTTTCTTTCCTCTTTCTCATCACTTCATATATCTGTACTTCATTCCGTGTATTTTTCTCAGATTTATTTTTCATTGTACTAGTTTTCTTTTCAGCAGTGTGTCACAATCATTTTAGCTATTTTCTTTTTCTTTTTTTTTTAATTTTTATTTTTTTTTCGGTATGCGGGCCTCTCACTGCTGCGGCCTCCCCCGTTGCGGAGCACAGGCTCCGGACGCGCAGGCTCAGCGGCCATGGCTCACGGGCCCAGCCGCTCCGCGGCATATGGGATCCTCCCAGACCGGGGCACGAACCCGTATCCCCTGCATCGGCAGGCGGACTCTCAACCACTTGCGCCACCAGGGAGGCCCTATTTTTCATTTCTATAGGTTTATTTGGTTCTTTATCAAATATATCTGGTCAGTTTTGTTGGTCTCTATTTTTCTTTTATGGTCAATCTTCTCTATTATTTCTTTAAACATACTTAATTTGCATGATTTTTAATCTCTATCTAATAAACCTTATATCTGCAATCATTAGAGGTCTGATTCTCTGCTTTACGGCACTAAGAGTTACTCGTGACAGCTTATTTCTTCATATATATAATGATTTTTAAATTATGAGTTCAAGTTCCTTTAATCTTTGATTCTTTGATCTTATTAGGGTAGTTTTTAAGGCTGAATTTAAACTTTTTTCAGAAAAGATTCTCATATGCTGCTTTCAGATAGCTGAGAATCTTAGCACTCAAGAAACACTTTAAATTGTACCTTAAGTTTGGGGGTTTTTGAGGGAGAAAGGCTCAAAGTTGTATATTCTGTTTTTAAACATGAGCATAAACTTTTGTTTAAAAATTTGTCAAGGGATGGGACTTCCCTGGTGGTGCAGTGGATAAGACTCCATGCTCCCAATGCAGGGGGCCTGGGTTCCATCCCTGGTCAGGGAACTCGATCCCAAATGCATGCCGCAACTAAGAGTGTGCATGTCACAACTAAGGACGTGCGAGCTGAAGCTAAGGATTCAGCCTGCCTCAACTAAGACCCGGCCCAACCAACCAAATAAATAAATAAATAATTTAAAATTTATCAAGGTTTTTTTTTTTTTTTTTTTTTAAATTCTTTACCGGAAACCAAAGCTGAAAATGGTATTACTAATGGCTTGTCATGTTTCAGGAATCCAAGATTCCCACAGAGAGTCTTTACTCTGATCTTCCACCTAGGTTTCTTATTTGTATGGCTTACTACAGCTCAGCTCCTAGGCTACCAGTGATTAGCATATGAATTGAGGAAACCTTTCCATTACATTGCTTGCTTACTCAAGTGGATTCTAAATTTTTTTTTTTCTTTTCTGAAATCTTCTGAAGAATTCCTTTACTCTCCTGCTAATGCAGCTGTGCATTAAAAATGATCCTTTGATATATCACATTTCATTTAGTGCTACAGTAGGAATAAAAGGGTGGTATGTTCTGGGAACATTTAGTCAAACTTATAATAAGAATTGGGAGTCCCTTTGGGGGAGGGGTCAGGTCATCTTTTTTTAATAATTTTTTTTCCCAAGAGCTTATTATATATTAAGGTTAGTGATTCTTGGCCATATATTGCAATCTATTTTTTTCCTATGGTTGTTGTTTCTAGTTTTAACTTTGTTAATGGTGCTATGTTTTCTTTCTGATACAGATAGTTTAAATTTTTATATAATCAAATATACTGATCTTTCATGTTCTCTGCCTTTGATGTTATGCCTGGAAAATTTCCTCCACCAATATCATGAAACTATTCATCAGTTATTTCTTCTAGTTCTTCTTGGAATTTATTTTTTCAAAAACCCATTTCCTTCATAGAATATAAATGACTTTTTATGTTGTACTAAGTAGTTATATATACACATATATACATTTTAATATATATGTTTTAGCATGTATAAGTTTTAAAACTTTCTATTATATTCAGTTAAAATATATCTTTAAAATATACAGTAAAAAAAAGTTTAATTTAGGACATATTGAGCAGTTCCTTGATGAATCTTTGAGTTTGATTTTTTCTTTCTCCTTTCTTCATTTATTCATTAGTGTTTGTTTTTTAAATAAATATTGAGGGTCCTGCTACTTTTCTTCAAGCCTTGAGGGTACAAAAAGTAAAAAAAGTCAGACATACCAAAATGCTAAATTTAAGTACAGTAGACAAGTGAGTACGCAGTTGTGATTGGATATGATATATTCTTTAATGAAAAATACCTGACATGTAAACCTATATGGTAAGTATGACTAATCTAGACAGTGGAATCTGGTAAGGCTTCCTGGAAGACGTGATTTGAAGTCTGTATTTGTCATGTGTGTTCACTGAAGATATTGGTGAAGGACAGAGGTCAGGAGAGAGAAAGCCAAGATGAAGCAACATGTGTGATGTTTCCAGTGAGAGAAAGCATGGGTTATTTGAGAGACTAAAAAAAGTGGTTCAGTCTGGGGAGGAGAATAGATGGTGTTGTACAAGTGCTTGCAAAGTGAAGCTGGACAGGTGAAAAGGGCCAAAAGAATTGTGCTGTTCTCCTGAGAGCAATGGGATTTATTGAAAAGTTTGAAACTAGGGAATCATGTGACCAAATTGTCTTTTCAAAACAACATCAGGACTGTAGTGTTCCCCATACTAGGTAGAAAGGGACCAAGCCTGGAGAGAGAGAGCCTGATAAGAGAGTATTGCTGTAATGTAGGTGAGAAATGATTGTGGCTTCATGAGTGAACAGAAAGTGAACATGGAAGGATGTGAGTTCATTGGAGATTTCAGAGGCAGATGGATAGATTTCACGATCAGAAAATGGTAAGGGTGAGAGAAAGGGAAGAATCGTGCATGTCACTTGAGCTTCTTTCTTGAGATCCTGGTGGATGGAGTTGCCATTTTCTGAGATAGGTCATAGAAAGAAAGATGTGCTGTTTCTAGGGGAAAATGAATACATTTGAAGGAGACTTTTTGAACTAGTTGTCTGTTAAATAACTCAAATGAAAATGTGCCTCATTCTCTCATTTTCATTCCAAATTTCACCTAGAGTCTAATTCAAATTCTTTTTATTATTGGTGCTATGTCAATGATCCTCAGCTGATTTTCCTGGCTCCAGTCCATCTAATTAGTCGATCCTACACTAGGACAGATGCTATGCTTTCCATGTTTGTGGCTTTGTTCAATATCTTTCTTGCCCTAGAAAGACCCTCTGCCTATGTATCTGTTAAAGCCAATCTATAAGGACACCTTCACCTTAAGTACGACCAACAGGCTCTCATATCTTGCCTTGATCATTATCACTTTGCTTGAGTATGTTGTAACTTACTATAAAAGTCATAGGCATTGGACACAGGAAAACTCACTTCTGCTACTTGCAAGCTCCTTGCTGCTGATCACATTAGCTGCTCTCGACTTCTGTTTCCTCCTGTTGTTGAATGCATATAATAATAAAGACTTTGCTGGTTGTAAAGGGTAGACTTAAAGTTGCCACAGTATCTGACCCCCAGCAGGTATTAAATCAATGGTAATGATTACTGATATTAAGTCTCCAAAACCTAGTCTTTTGACATTGTAGTCACCTGTGTGTGCATCTCATTCTGTGAGGTTAGGGGCATTTTCTTTGTGACCCTCACAACAATTAATAAGAACAAGCATAATGTAGGTACACAATATAGGGCATGAATAAATGGTTACAGCATGGGGGTTGCTATGAAGAAGAGAACTATGGTAGAAGACCGACTTGCTTAAGCTGACATATTTCCTACTGTGTGCTGTAAACTGTTGAGAAGTACGCTCTTTTACCCTAAATTCTTCTAGTCTGAACTACAATGATTTTAAACATGTTTAACAGATCTATTCTCCCCATGAGTAGTAATTTTGGTCATTATGCATAAATCAGAGATGCAGTAGAGAACATTTTAAGTGGTGTTGTACACAATGATTTCAAGAATGTGCTTTAATTTTTATTGAATATCATCTGATTAGCAATTTTGGTATTGTTTTAGCCTTGTGAATATTTATTCCAGCAAAAATGAGTACAATAATTTCTAATGGAAATACTGTCCACCTTAGTTCCCTGATGTCTAGATGGAAAATGGGCCTTGTCGTTTTTTTAGAGGAATTGCCAGTGGCCTTTGGATTGGAAGATGCCTGGGCTGACCAACCTGTGGCTGGCACCTGGCTCCACTGAGTAGGGAGGAGGAGGGGTGATCTGCAGATTTTCTCTCCTAAGGGGGTGCATCCTCAGCCTCCTTCCGGTGACTAACGTGATGAATGAGCAGGGTACTGGGTATGGCTCTTCTTAACTCTGGTTTTCTCACTCAGGCCAGTTGGGGGCCACTTGTGAGTGGAAAGAGTTAAGTTTTGAGGTCAGGCCTTTGTAGGTCCCAATTTGATTGCTACCATTTCCGCCATTTATAATCTTGAAGTGATTTTATATGTTCTTTGAGCCAAAGTTGTTGTTTTGTTGTGTGTATGTGTGTATGTCAAGCTTTTAAGACAATGCATTACCCAGGTGGGTAATGCAGTTGGGTCCTTGTTTGTTCCTTGGAGATCTAGTTGAATGTGTATTGCTCTTTCAGTTCCAAGGTCTGTGAAATTGTGAAACTCTTACAAAATTTCTGTGTTGGACCTTCTTATTGTCCTATCTCCCTCCAGCTCCTGTGCTCATGGTTACTGCTACTGTTTTACCCCACGTCCTTCAGAATGTGAAACCCAGGCATTTGCCTGCCTGTGAAGGGTGAGCGTAGTAACCATTGCAGTGTCATAAGGGGATAATATGTTTGTGGGCCTTTGCCTGGGCCTTTTTTCTCCCCTCACTTCTCCCATTTCTGGGTCAAGCCTTCTTGCTCCAAAATTGCCCTCAGGAGCTCCAAATCAAGGTCCCTCTGTTATACAGAATATTTCATCTTTCTCTGGCTTCTGTTCTCACACTCACACATCCAAAATATCAAGGTTGCTTGCAGCACAAAGGGCCCTCTGTTTAAAAGGATCCACCCCCTCTGAGAATGTGGTAGGTTTGTTATGCCTCCCTTACTGGCTTTCCCTCCCTTCTAGCTCTCTCTCATACTCATACATATACACATACACACACAGTCACACATGCACACACACACATTCTCTTATGAGGATGATGATACTGTATCAGTTGATTTGTCTGTTTGCAAATATTTAAAAGCAACTACATATAGAACTTAATCAGAACACTGCTTGGTGCAAATTTATATTAGTCTTTCCTTTCCTTTGCTTTTGATAACCAAAGACTAACTCTCCAAAGATAACTTTGGCTGCAGCTGTCTGGACTCCGGGCACAGTGTGTCAGCAGGGCCTGGCTGGGTGTGATCCAAGTGGCCTGGGAACTAAAGCCCTTCTTCTATCTTTAGGGTTCTCCTCCCTGGCCAGGCTCCCCGAAACGTCCAGCCTCTCTGAGAATTCAGCATGCCTCATTCTTGTCATCTGCCCAGACTCCAGTGTCATCTGGATGCCAAGGGCGGGCGAGTGTGATTTCTGGGAAAGCAGACTGACAGAATGGTTAAGAATAAGGGTGAGCTCCAGGGAGGTGGGTGGAAGAGACTGTAGGGGCAAGACACAGCGAGGCTATGCAATATTTATTTCTACCATTTAATGGGAGAAGTAGCATTTTCAAAATGTGGAAGGGAAACCAAAAATGCAGGAAAAAAATGCTGAAGAGAGAGAGAGAGAAAAAAAAAAGCTTAATCTGCTTTTGGGAAAAGGACTGGTCTCCTTTTGCTGTGTGTGCAGTTGGCCCCTGCTGTAGCTACTGAACCTGGGCTTCTGATGAGAGTGGTCTGGGTCATGTGCAACTCTCTTGTCTGAGGGTTAATTTTGCCATTTAGCCTTACAAATGAGCTGCCTGTCTTGCTGTCAACATGATATGCTACTTAACTCTACCTCAGCTAATTCCAAAGGTTCTCTCCACCCCAAACCATTCAATTTCTCTGTGATTCTATACTTATTCTTACAATTCTTTGGATGAAAATATCTATGGCTGCTTTGACATTTTTATGTTGGTAACTATCACTACAAATGCCTTTTAGGTTTATTATCATTTTACAATCTCACGTTCCTGGTTTTTCTTTATTTTATAACAAGATACAAGTGGGAAAAAAGTAAATTGAAGTATTACAAATATCAGAATAGCAGAGGAAAAGTAATTGGAAGAAATATATGAGGTGAAAAAGTGTAAACATATTTCAAGCAGAAACTGTACTGTTCTAATGAAACGCAATTTCTGCTCTATTTGGGTAGAGACAATCAATATATTTTTTGGAGACAAAGGATGATTTTTTTTCTTTTTTGGTCATACGAGAAGTTGCTTTCTAAGCATAGTCATTTAGTGCCCTTCATAAATCCCTCAGTCCTTCTGTCTTGAAATAGACTTATTAGTAGAGATAAATTTATAAGCTGATGTTTTGGAAACTAAGGAAAGAAAAGTGATGTAGTCAAAGAGAGAACACGTTTCTCCCAACTTTCTTTGATCATTCAAGTGTGACTTGCCTACTGGCTTACATCATGGAGATTTAATTTCCATTTTACAACATAGCTGGGAGAGTAAAACATCCTAACTCAAAAAAGTTTGAGTTTCAAGGAGGGTTTATTAGCCTGATGACTAATCTGGATTTCTGGGAAGGAGTCTCCTGCCTCCTATTTAGATCCAGTCTTGTACTTCTGTCATGGTGACAGTGAAGAAATGGTACCTCTTGTCAACATGAAACATAATTTTTCTTGATCTGACTTTTATAGATAGGGAAAATACATTGACATTTTCTGGTTTAGAATTTCATCAGTGAATTGAGGGATGGCTTAAGGAAAGATCATTAGACCAAGAGCCAGAATATTTCTCTGGTCCCATCCTACATGGCTTGTAGCTCTACAATCACAGGAAATTCATCTAAGATCTAGTCACATTAGTAAAATGGAGATTTGCCTAGTTGACCTTACAAGGCTTTCATGGGGATCCATTCAAATGAAATTATATGAAAAAATATATATGCCTACTAAAATACCATGGTGATTTTGTAATCATTTTATTAGGACATAACAAATACATTAAAATTAATATATTTGTTGAAAACCTTAATAAAGTGCCGATTAACTCACCACTATTAAATATACATTTTAAAATGTAATTTGCTGAGCAAACATAAGGAAAGTATGAGTGTCGGAGATGGTGGTTGGGAAAGATGCTCTAGACTAGATTTTTTTAAAAAGGATCAAAATGTGAATAGGCCTGAATAGCTAACTGAATTAAATGTAATCACTGGTGGGTAAATATAAAGCTGAGGTTTAATGAAGCAATACATGAAGATAGGATGGCTTGATGCACAGAGAGTTATGGGTATTCAAATACTGCAAGACAGATATGAGCTAAAAGTGTGCCCCACAAATGCGTGAAGTCCTGGAATGTGTTAACCTGAAGGCTGGTCCACAGCCTCCACCTGGAGTTTAGACATCCCCATTAGCTGGGTGTTACTCTTTACTGAAAGTTTTCAGAATAGTGAATTTTGGGATTGAAAGAAACTATATCTCTGTATTTTAAATGGAAAAATAATTATGTGTTTCCATCTTAATCAAAAACCCCAACCAGGGCTCTCAGTATGACGAAAATTCTCTTAAATACCCGTATAACAATCTACCAAGTATTCATGCAAACATAAAGAATTTAACACACAGATTGTTCCATTACTGAACAATGAGCGTATTTGTTGAGACTTTTGTGTGCAGAGACTGAGCAATATGGGGCACAAATTAAAATTTCATCTTATAACAATCACCTATCTCAATATACTTTATCATTCTACCCTTTTCTTCTAGAATATTGGATTTTCAAGACCTTTTAGACTCACTGACTTTCTTCAAAGACATTTCTACTTCCATAGGAAACATAGTTAAAAATGTACATATTTGCATATATTTCATATACATGTATAATCTGTCTAACATTAAATTTGACATGCATATGGAATTTGGAATCTGGCTAAGTCATCTCTCATTGTTACAAGACTTCTGCTTCACTTACCGTCGAATGGTGCGGGGAAGGCAGAGGCTAGGGGTGCTTGTACTGATTCCCCATTTGGGGCCTCTGCAGTATGTGTTTTCTGCAACCTGGACTATACATACTAAACTTACTGGACTGTCAGAAATATTATAATTATACAACTTTCAAAATTCCATATCGGTTGAATGTTCAACTGGGTGCTTCACTTACATAAGGCCTGAAGCAAATGCAACATTTATGTCTCTATTCTCTCTATGACAGTGAATATAATGTTCTTAAAACCAAGAGAAATTGCAATCAACCATCTCAGTGGCTGAGGAAGACACCAGCCAGTTCTCCACCCAAGATACTTAGATTCTTCCTCCCTCCCCACTCTTTCTTCCCTTCCTCCCTCCCTCCCTTCTTTCCTCTGTCTCTTTCTTCTTTCCTTCCCTCCCTGTCTCCCTCCTTTCCTTCCTCCCTCCCTCCCTTCCTTTCTTTCTTTGTCTCTTTCTCTCTTTCTTCTCTCTCTCTTTCAGAACATAAGCAATTAATCCTGTTTTATCAGCTCTCAGAATTCCTTGGATCCAATATATAGATATTCCTATCTGTAAACTCATTAAGATGATTTTCAAATATTGGCATGAGTCAACATATAGAGATCATTTCAGTAGCCCCTCCCTAGTAAAAACCAAGAATGCTCATCCACTTTTAGCTATTGAAAATATAAATATATAAAAGAAATTCTACCTACATAAAAAAGAGATATTAAAGAACATGACTGCAAACTTTATTTCTCACTTATCTTTTACTTAATTTTTCTTAACTTGAAAATTAAAAATAACAAGTATAACAAACCTGCAAACAGTGGAGAATTTCTACTGCATTGTGAACACAGGGCTGCAAACTGTCTCCTGAAAATGTGAAGCTAGTGGAATTTTTTCCATTTTAGTTAACTAGGAAAATTCATTCTTAAAGATAATTACTGTAAATCAGGTTTTAGCACACCAGGGAGTAGATCTCAATTTTATTTTCTTTTAAGTTTATTTAATTTGTGTTAATTACTGTTTCCATTTTAATAAATATTCTTGTGTTATTTTAAAATTTTTTAAAAAAATTTATTTACTTTATTTATCTATCCTTGGCTATGTTGGGTCTTCATTGCTGTGCGTGGGCTTTCTCTAGTTGCGGCAAGCGGGGGGCTACTCTTCGTTGAGGTGCGTGGGCTTCTCATTGTGGTGGCTTCTCTTGTTGTGGAGCACGGGCTCTAGGCACATGGGCTTCAGTAGTTGTGGCATGTGGGTTCAGTAGTTGTGGCTCACGGGCTCTAGAGCGCAGGCTCAGTAGTTGTGGCGCATGGGCTTAGTTGCTCCTCAGCATGTGGGACTTTCCTTGACCAGGGCTCGAACGCGTGTCCCCTGCATTGGCAGGTGGATTCTTAACCACTGCACCACCGGGGAAGCCCTTGTGTTATTTTTTATGGCATTTTTTGGTTTCTTTTCTAACAGCTACACCCTGGCTAACCATGTCATAGGGTTGGTATTGCATTGTTCAGAGAGGCAGCACCAGATCAGAACTGTTAGACTCTGAGCAGTCATTTTTAACACAGAGTGGTGCAAGAGAGCTATTCAAGAAACTTTGCATTTTTATCTTAATGTTGCCAAGACAATCTTTGTCATTTCTTTTGAATAGCACTTTGTCAGCGTCACTTGACATGTGGCATGACCCTCAGGAATATAGGCATTACTGTGGGATCTAAATGGAAATCAAATTTACAATTTCCATTTTTGTAGCATTTTTATGAATATTTATCATAAAAAATTAAGTATATTATTCTTTCCCCTTCAGATTTAAAGGCCCAAACTGCCTTTAAGGAATGATCTTCTTAGAGCAGTGTGCAACTGATAAATATTTCATGAATGAAAGAATATTTGAATGGGCAAGTGTAGAGCAGTAGAATTCCAGTTCATACATACTAGGATTTCAGGACTAATTTAGTGAAGAGAAACCATTCTTCCTTTTTATAGCTTTGAGGTAATGACAGCAACAACTAATGCTATTGTAGAGCATTTAACTGTTTACAGTGCCTTTTAACAATTAGTGTTTAATGTCTCACTTGGTTTCTAGTACCAGTAAGAGAAACAAAAGATACAGCATGCGTGATACATCAGTTACTGATATCAATGGCATGCATACAAATATTTTTTAAATGTGTAAAAGAAGGTCATAAATCTGCAGTTTAATAAAAACTCATTCATTCCCTATCTCCTTCATTCAATAAAATTTATCTAAGCGTGTACTATGTGGCAGGCACTGACATGCAAAACAGACATTGTCCCCTGCCCTCAAGAAGTTTACAGCTTAGTGGAGAAAAAATTTACAATCACATAAACTCACAAATAAATGTATAATGATAAGCTGTGATGTTTCTGCTCTGAAGAAATAAGGAGAGCTGTGGGAGCATGTAAAGAGGGATTTTCAGCGAAGGCATCCCTGAGGTAATAATAATAGAATTGAGATTTACATGATGAAGATAAATTGCTTATATGAAAAGGGGGACACCAGGGGGAACAGACAGAGAAAGGGAGAGAGTGTTCTAGTAATTCCATAAGGACAGTGGTGAGAAATGAGGCAGAAGAAGTAGCCAAGCTGGGTCATGCTGGGCCTTTTATTCAACTTATACATCCTGGTCTTTGTCCTCAGACCATAAAGTATGAAAGGAAATAATCAGATCTGTGTATTTAAAAATCAGGCTGGAGGCTATAAAAATATAATAACAGTGAGTGCTGTTTTCACTAAATCACAATAGAATCTTATAAATATTTAAAATTAGTTGACCAACGAAACAAGAAGTATATTTGAGTAACAGCATGTCCACAGAAGGGTTTAATTGGATTAGGGTTTTGAACATTATAAGTAGATACACAAATTGCTTCAGACAATTTATGATCCTGGGATGGTATTTACTGTGCCCAAAGAGAAACTCATTCCTCTTGTTACTGTCTTCAGGACCACAGAGCATGTTATTAAACAGCAGTTTAGATGGCTATGCTACCAGGGTACGGCTGTATCAGATACGGGTCAGGTTGCATTAGAGTTAGTTAGAAATTTGGCTTCAGCTAACATTGGCAGAACAGCTGGACCTCAGAGAACAGAGTGCATGGAGAATCCAGATACATGAAAAGAGGCAAAGCAGGACAAAGTGAAATAATAGGTGCTAAATGTCAAGACTCGTGAGGTGCTACTGGCTTCTCTACCAAGGAGTTTACTGACTTGGAGCCTTCCTTTGCAATAGTCCTGAATGGTAGTTGTGATCTTATCTGGTTTTAACTACTACCTAGATCTTGGTTTTCAATAGCCAACTCATTGAATGGTTCTGGATTGATCCTCCTGCAGTCACTTATTACCTGTGAGAAACACACGGATAAAGATTGTGTGGAGAAACACCTGTGCTCAGTTCAGCACCCTCCATCTCTCACCCCACTCCAGCAGTTATATAATAAGAACCTCACATTGCTGTCTCCTTCCATCTACCCCAAACCGCCATCTACCAAATAAGCATCTGTGAAGTAGGCCGAGTTTCCTTTTGGAGTAAAGAGATTGGAAAAGTAAGACAAGGTTGTCATAGTAAAGAACACTACTTAGGCAAGTGGAAGTTCTGCTACTGTGAATCTGCCTCATCAGGGAACTTAAGTCAGAGAAGCCACTAGGAAGGTTAATACACACCTTCTGTTATGATGGGTGAGACACTAGGCATGCGTGAGCATACTTAACTTACCAGTAGCCATATGAGATCTCTCTCTCTCTCTCTCTCTCTATATATATATATATATATGTACATATATATACATATATGTGTGTATATATATCCATAATATATCCATTATATATATTATATATATACATATCTCCTCATTTATAGTAAATGAGAAAAATGAAGATCAGAGAATTTAAGTATTAATGCTCAAGGTTATATAGATAGTAAGGACAAGATCCAGATCCTCATCTGCTGACTCTAAGTCAAGATCTATTTCAGTTTATGTGCTTCATTCATTTAAAATTGGTATTTACATTTGTATTTATGTCTGAAGGGGGGAATGTAAAACAATGAAGTCTTGATTGTAGAAAACTTATAAAACGTGAAAAATCATCTAGTAGTGATAGATAAATTTCATATTGAAATAAATTTTAAAAACTGCCATAGTGAATGACTTGGTACAAATTAATGATAAAAATAGGAAGATTGGGCTTCCCTGGTGGCGCAGTGGTTGAGAGTCCGCCTGCCGATGCAGCAGACACGGGCTCGTGCCCCGGTCCGGGAAGATCCCACATGCCGCGGAGCGGCTGGGCCCGTGAGCCATGGCCGCTGAGCCTGCATCCGGAGCCTGTGCTCCGCAACGGGAGAGGCCACAACAGTGAGAGGCCCGCGTACCGCAAAAAAAAAAAAAAAAAAAAAAGGACGATTAACATAACTTGTTTGTCAAAAGAAATAGAAACTTCTACTGTCCTTTTCCAGTGCAATGTTGGCACAGCAAAAGAAGGGATTCTCCTTTCTTATTAATAATAGTGTATCAATATCAAGGAAAATTATGTGATAGCTCAAACATGTTTCTACTGAATGAATATATTTGATTAAACACCATCTGGAAAGATGCTCATTATCCTAGAAAATAACGAATCTTAGATCTTACGCACACTTTACATGTGTCAAGAAATATGTTGGTCAAATCAAGAGGAAAGTACATGTGTTGAGTCAAAGTCTGACTTAAAACAGCTGCTTTCAAATCTGTCCTGTTACACCAGAAACTTTGACTGATGGAACCCACAGCTGCTTCCCCCTTTGCTCCCCGGCAGGGCTTCTTACTTCTG
This sequence comes from Mesoplodon densirostris, assembly GCF_025265405.1. Taxonomy (NCBI): domain Eukaryota; kingdom Metazoa; phylum Chordata; class Mammalia; order Artiodactyla; family Ziphiidae; genus Mesoplodon; species Mesoplodon densirostris. The sequence continues at coordinate 169,107,605 of NC_082661.1, read as the reverse complement.
TAGTCAGTTCCTTTACATTGAGAAGGACTTTTATGGATCCTAGGGGGAAATTAGCCAGTTCAACACATACAAAAAGGGACCCAATATTTTCAAGGAAGAAGAGGCAGAAGGAGAAGGCTTAAGTTAAATTTAGTAAAATTAAAAAAAAAAAACGAAGAAAATATGAGTGGATTTTTATCTTTCCTTGAGATGGTGAGTTCTTTCGAATCATTGATGTAAACTCAAAAACTATAATAAGAAATGTGGATTAGTTTAGTGAAACAAAAATTTAAAATGTCAGTGTGTCAAATGAAGATATACACAATGAAACACAGACAAGAAACTGGAAAAATAATAGTAACATATTAGAGAAAGTGTAAATACATTTGATAAATAAAAGCTCATATTTTAACAAGAAAAAAAGACAAATGATGGGGAAAAAAGAGTAAACGATATGACTGAGCAAATCACAAGAGAAGAAATAAAAATTGCCAAGAAACAAATGAAACACATTTCAAACTACCAGGTCTTCAAAGCCAAGCAGATTGAAACAATATGTTTGCCTGTTAGATTTTTACAAGATATGACACATTGTTTAAGTAGCTAAATCTTTCAACAATTTTCCTTCTTGGCTGTTTGGCAATATATATCAAGTCATTCAAATGTATGTACTTACCTATCATATACCTTTGGGAATTTGTTCTAAGGAAATTGTTAAGACATATATGCAATGATTTCTGTATGCAGATTTTTACTGAAGACTTACTTATAATAGTGAAATATTTTAAATAATGAAACTACCCAACAAAAGGGGATTGGTTACTTAATTTTTGCACTCTGTCCCTATAGTACTCTGTAATCCCACCTTGTAATTCTCAGAAATTTTATATTAATTATTCTCATTCATTTATTCAATAACCAAATACCCATTGAATGCTTACTATGTGTGCTAGGTACCTTTCAAGACACTGGGGATCAAGCAGTGAACAAAGTAGAGAAAAATTCTTGCAATACTGTAGAAACAAATGATTAAGCAAAACAGCAGCAAATAAGTAAGACATGTTATATGACAGATGGCAGTAAGTGCTATTAAAAATAGTGAGCAAGTGTGGGGATAATGATGGAGGATGGTGGAGGAGGGAATTGATGTGATTTTTTAAAAAAATTTATTCCTTCCTCCCTCCCTCCTTGTACTGGGTCTTCATTACTGTGTGCAGGCTTTCCCTAGTTGCAGCAGGTAGGGGCTACTCTTCGTTGTGGTGTGCAGGCTTTTCATTGCGGTGGCTTCTCTTGTTGTGGAGCATGGGCTCTAGGCACGTGGGCTTCAGTAGTTGCAGCACACGGGCTCAGTAGTTGTGGCGCATGGGCTTAGTTGCTCCGTGGCATGTGGGATCTTCCTGGACCAGGGATTGAACCCATGTCCCCTACATTGGCAGGCGGATTCTTAACCACTGCATCACCAGGGAAGTCCCATGTGAATGATGTGATTTTAAATTGAGTGTTAAGGGAAAGCCTCAAGGAGGAGGTGACAAGTGATTCAAAACCTACCTGAGGAGAGGGATAGAGAGAAGAGCATTCTACACAGAGGGAGGAGCAAAATGAAAGCCTTTAGGGAAGAGCATATCTGATGCAGTCGAATCCCTGCCACTGTTACTGAGCAGAGAGAACCAAAGGCGGAATAGCAGAAGACAATGAGAATGCAGGGAGCCTCAGAGGCCACCGTTGAGGATGCAAGCTTTTTACCCAGAGAGGGATGGGAAGCCATTGGAAAGTATGATCAGAGAAACAACATGAAACATGAAAGATGATTCTAAGCAACTGGAAGAAGGAAGTTGCCTTTGGGATAATTGCTGTTCAGCATCTATCTTCTCTGGCATATAAGGAGAGATCACAGCCAGATGGCCAGCAACTACTTTAGTGACCAGTATAGAATAGGAGCTTTGTATCTACTCAATGATTAAATAAATATTGCACATATAAACTAAAACAGAGTGCAGATAACAAGAGAAAGTTTGTTCTCATATATATTTAATTTGGGGGAAATGCTTATAGGATGTTTGGTGAAATAAAATATTCAGCTCTGCTTATAGAGAATAGTTCAAATTTGGAGAAGAGTGTATGGGTGTCTACAGTTTGAAAAGTTGATGAAATGAATAAGCAGGAATTTCAGTAGTGGTTTTCTCTTAGTGTTAGGCTTATAGATGACATGCTTGTTTGTTTGTTTGCTTTAGAATATGTCTTATCTAATTTGTCTATAATAAATACATCATTTACAAAATTAAAAAGATGGATAGAGAAATAAGAAATAATCTACTTTTTTCTAACTTGACAAACAACAGAACAAAAGATGTGTACAACTGACAAGGGAGAATACAATATCATTACTTATTAATATAAATCCTGGAGCATTCTACCTGGAAATATTAGAAAATTTCCTGCTCTGAGATGCATAATACCTGGGCAGCCAGGTAATGGCACAGCAATGAAGGATTCCTTTCATTTGATCACATTCACAGGGCTGTCAGGATATTAATCAGGGTATAAAAATACATCTGTCTCAAAATCTGTGAGATGTTCTTCCTGACTTCTTTTATATATGGTGCTATTTTGACATTCCGTATATAAAATATGGCACCTTTGTTCATTATCAGATTTTCAAAAAGATAGCTGTGCCAGTGACCTACATTTTTATTTCATTTAACAATATGCCTTAGAGTTCTTTCTCTACTGGATCATGTAGATTTACCTCATTCTTTTTTTGTGTGTATACCATTTATATTATATAAGATAGATATGCTATAATTTGTCTGGTGACTCCCATATTGATGGAGATATAAGTTTTTCCTCATTTTTTCACTATTAATGATAATGCCATAATGGGTATCAGAGCATGCACCTCCTTTTGCTCTTGTGTAATTTCTTTAGGATAATTTCCTCATATTAGAATTGCTGCATGAAAGGTCATATGTATTTTATTTTATTTTAGTTTAGTTTAATTTAGTTTAGTTTAGTTTAGGCTGCACCGTGTGGCATGCAGGATCTTTGTTCCCCAACCAGGGGTTGAACCCGTGCCCCCTGCAGTGGAAGCATGGAGTCTTAACCACTGGACTGCTAGGGAAGTCCCTATATGTATTTATATTCATTCATTCATTCATGAAGCAAAAATATTTGCTCCTATGTCAGACATGGTTCTAGGATTAGAGATAAAGTCCTAGAAGTCCACATATATGCATTAATATACGATATTTGTTTTTTTCTTTCTGGCTAGCTTCACTCTGTATGCCAGACTCTAGGTCCATTCACATCTCTAGAAATGACCCAAATTCATTCCTTTTTTTTGGCTGAGTAATATTCCATTGTATATATGTACCACATTTTTTTTTATCCATTCATCTACCGTTGGACATTTAGGTTGTCTCCGTGTCCCGGCTATTGTAAATAGTGCTGCAGTGAACATTGGGGTACATGTGTCCTTTTAAATTATGGTTTTCTCAGGATATATGCCCAGTAGTGGGTTGCTGGGTCATATGGTAGTTCTATTTTTAGTTTTTTAAGGAACCTCCATACTTTTCTCCATAGTGGCTGTATCAGTTTACATTCCCACCAACAGTGCAAGAGTGTTCCCTTTTCTCCACACCCTCTCCAGCATTTATTGTTTGTAGATTTTTTGATGATAGCCATTCTGACCAGTGTGAGGTGATACCTCATTGAAGTTTTGATTTGCATTTCTCTAATGATTAGTGATGTTGAGCATCCTTTCATGTGTTTGTTGGCAATCTGTATATCTTCTTTGGTGAAATGTCTATTTAGATCTTCCACCCATTTTTTAATTGGGTTGTTTGTTTTTTTGATATTGAGCTCCATGAGCTGTTTGTACGCATATGTGTGGAATCTAGAAAAATGGTACAGATGAACCTATTTGTAGGGCAGGAATAGAGATGTAGATGTAGAGAACAAACATGTGGACATGGGAGGGAGGGCGAGGGTGGGATGAATTGGGATATTTGGTTTGACATAACTACACTACCATGTGTAAAACAGATAGCTAGTGGGAACCTGCTGTATAGCACAGGGAGCTCAGCTTGGGGCCCTGTGATGACCTGGATGGGTGGGATGGGTGGGTTGTGGGAAGGAGGTCCAAGAGGGAGTGGATATAGGTATACATATAGCTGATTCACTTCACTGTATAGCAGAAACTAACACAACATTGTAAAGCAATTATACTCCCCACCCCCCCAAAAAAGAGATAAAGTCCTGAGCAAAATAAACAAAATTCCTGTACGTTAGCAGTTTACATTCCAGTGGCAACGAACAAATAAATGAGAGTTTACGTATGAGAATGTATGAGTATAAAATATGAAAAAAATATACAGCAGCATAATATCAAGTAGTGATAAGTGCTCTGAAGAAAGACAGAGCAAGGTTTGGGTATGGAGGGTGACAGGAGTGCTATCAGAGTTAAGGAAAATGGGGAGAAAAGGATCATTTAAAGGAGAGCAGGAAATGGGCAAAAGGAATGAAGCCAATGGGAAAAGATTTGACAGAATCTGAATTTCTGGGGGTGAGGCATTCCAAGTTATAGGCCTTGAGACAGAAAAATCCTGGAAATGTTTGAGGGAGAACCGAAAGGTGAGTGTGACTGGGGTAGAATGAGCAGGGGCTGAGGGTTAGGGGATGCTGGTGAAGAGGTAACTGGAGGCTGGTAGGAGATAACAGTGGAGAAGAAGGTAGAATAGTAAGCTTTTTGGATTTTATTGTTGAAGTGATGGGAATCCATTATATTGTTTTGAGCAGATAAGTGACATGATTTAATTTACATTTAAAATATGAATGTGGTTGCTTTAAAAAAAATAGACTTCAGGGAGGCAATATTAGAAGCTGGAATCCCTGTGGAGAATCTGCTGTAACAGTAGGCCAGACACCTGATAATGAAGCATTGGGGTAATTGTTCTAGAAGCTTAGTGAGAAGGAGTCAGATTGTATTGATATTCGAGGGTGGAAAGAATCTAGGATTTGCCAGATGCTTGGATTTAGTATGTGAGAGCAAAGGAGGAATCAGGATGATTTAAAATGTTGATAGATTCAGCTAAAATTTCCTCCAATATGACTTTTCCAAACCTTGCTTTTGCTGGACATATGTGAGATTCTCCCAAAACCTCAAAAGCAGTGAGTTTTGATAACTTTGTCCTGGGCATCACACTTGGCATGTAGTTGGCATTTGATAACTATCTCTTGACTTAAAGAATGAAGTTAAATGTTACCTCTCTGATGCTTAACAATATAAGTTTTTTGTTGCTTTAATTTGCATCAATTGAACTTCAAGATCTTTTCATGTGTCTATTAGAAAATTGCATTTCTTCATGAAGTGCCTGTTCTTTGTTCCCTATGGTATTGGATTGTTTGCTTACTCTTATGAATATGTAGGAGTTTTTAAATATTTTCAGATATTATTTCTTTATTAAATATCATATATGTGGCTGAATATTGTTTCTGTTTAAACTTTATTTTTCTGTTTTTGATTGTACCAAAGTTTTAGATTGACCTGCATAAAACTTCGTACATTTTGAGTTTTCTGCTCGTTTAGGAGGAGTCAAGAGCCTTTAAATCCATTTTATTATTCTCACTATTTGCCCATGTAAGTAGGTTTACAGATAGAAAAATGAAGGCTTAGTATGTTTAAGAGATTTATGTAAGGATAAACAGCAAATTCCCTGAATCTCATCAGTATGCTCTTTCCACTGAAGAACTGTCTGCATCTCCAGATATGTTTCAGCATGTAATGTGAAAAGAAAAAAACAAAAAGTGCGGCAGAGGAAGAATGGAGGTATATAGCATATGAAGCATGACCATAATTTTATTTAAGATGAAAAACTACCATATAGATAGAGGTATGGATTTTTTTTTGTACTTTCTATAATTTCCATTTTTCTGCTGTAAGTGTATACTCTGTGTGTGTGTCTGTGTATGTGTAATAAGACATTAAATTGTCCAGAATTCATAAGAAAATGCCACACGTATGGAGTAATACCATGCCAAAATGCCCCCTTAAGAAAATCTGAAATGAAAGGATGTCCCTACCTGAACAGAAGAGCAGAATTAGGTGGTCTACTTTGGAATTTTAGAGGAAGGATGAAAATTCTGAAAGTCCGAATGGAATGAGAGGGAAAATGAAAGGTAGTAATGATGAGATAACGGTTTAAAGGAGGACAGGAAATTGGCAAAAGGAGGAGGCGGGGATGGAGGGGAATCTTAAGTAAAATGATAGGGGTGAGTAACGCATTGTATCACATCGAGGCCAGATAAGACTTGTATGTTTCCTGGACCTTGGAGTACTGGAGATGGAGTATATCTTGGAGCAAATCTATTCTGGGTGGCAATCGTGACATACATTCTGCCCCTCCTCAATTCCACACTGAGGTCAGAGGACAGACATCACTAATCAATCAGAGTGCTCTTTCCCCTCCTCACTAAGCCTTCACAGCCCAGTTCTTAAGTATAATCTGCCAGTGTTGATGCTTAAAGATGAACTGTGTCCCATATAATTGTATTCCAACCCTCTCATTTTGAAGATAACTAAATCAGAGGAAGATCTTGTCCTAGGTCATCCATCTTTGGTTGTATCTACTTTCCTCAGGTATATTTTACAGTGATTCATTTGGTTTTCATGAGCCATTTAACTTCTCCTTGGATGATTACTTTGTGGAACAGTTGAAAGAGTATTTGTAGGAAGACTCAGGGATAAACCTGCACTGAGTTGTCTGTAGGATCACTGGTCTTGGGTATCCTTGATTATCTCATCCAGAAAAAGGCATATTGATACTTGATTTACATGATGGATGATGATAACTGTATGAATTCCCCTTATATTTTTGATCTGTGATTCTTACGACACATCACTACCTAAGGATAATAAAAGTTTGGCTAAGTAGTAGCAAATAACAGAGCCGTTTAGAATGCAAAATCTAAAAAATCATCATTTATTGAGTCAAAGTATGATGTATGATTTTAGAAACAGAGAGATGCATACCAGCCAGTTTTTCTCTTCTGTGATAAAATTAAACTCCACACTTACTAGTTGTGTAGAAAATGCTCATCCTGCATTAGTTTTTTTAGATTAAAACAAAATAAGCCATCAGCCCTCTTTGACATTTAATTTGTCTCAGTGTCATTATATATTTGAAGTAAGTTATTAATTACCCTTAATTACATTCATTTTAAATGGTGGAGTTTCCATTTCTAAGTACTTGTTTCATAATTCCTGGAAGAGTTATAAATTCCGCTCAATTTAACAAATATTTATTAAGGTTATTTTATGCAAGGTATGATTTTAAATGTTTTAGATAACCACTGATTTCATATCCCTTGGAAAAATTAAATGTACCTCTACCTCCTGTGACTATTTATTACTGCTGTTAGAGCTTTAGGCTTGGTTTTTACATTCTGGAAGACAATAGCAGGTATTGGGGGAGGAGGCTTTTCCCAATATTTGAAAGAGGGAATTTGACCACTTCCTTAGAATGAGCAAACATATTGGAGTTAAGAAAAAATCCCATAAATGTCTTTATGTAGGGAGCATTGGATGATGGATAATGGGTTTTATTCCCAATATAACTTATTTATTAGATGCCATAATGGATTTTACATGCTTTTGTTTATCATGACCATGCATTTCAAATGAAGGGATAACATTAGAAATGACCCAGTGGAAAGAGTTTTTCAAGTTCTCCTAAGAAGTGTGGTGTCTAGTAGCCTGTCTCCCTCCATGCACAGAGGGTAGAGTGCTGGGGTGGGTGAGGCATGAAGGGATTTGAGTTCCTTTAGGTAGCTTCTCTCTGCCCCTTCTCTTCCCATCTCTCTCTGAGCCTGTCCTTTGAGAGATCCTAACAATCCCAAATTGGGCCCACGGGATAAGTCATGGTAGTCAAGACCCTAACTGGCAACTGATCCATATACTATTTCTCTTTTATTTTTCAAATACAAAAATGAATGTGTTTCTTACTTATTTTTTTAATTGATTCTATTTGCCTGTTATTGATATGGGGATGGGGTATGTGCTTTACTGCTTGCATTTACTTCTGGGCCTGATTGATGGAGGACAATGACCCACACTCCTTTGAAACCAAAGGAATGGTGGTGTTATATTTTGCCCCTTCTTCCCACTAGGCACCTTTTTTTTTTTTTTTTTTTGTGGTACGCAGGCCTCTCACTGCTGTGGCCTCTCCCATTGCGGAACACAGGCTCCGGACGCGCAGGCTCAGAGGCCATGGCCCACGGGCCCAGCCGCTCCGCGGCATGTGGGATCTTCCCAGACCGGGGCACGAACCTGTGTCCCCTGCATCGGCAGGCAGACTCTCAACCACTGCGCCACCAGGGAAGCCCTAGGCACCTTTTTATTGTGTTAAAAGGAACCGAAAAATTCAGGGAATGCCCCTAGCATACAAGTCATAAGAACTTGAATGTTATATTGTCACCACCCACAGGGTCTCACATTTTCTTAATTTTCTGGATATTCAGAGCTGTCTGGAGCTCTGACAAACAAACCTGCCTTATCTAGATTTAAAGTAAGCTGACCAGCCCTCACCTCAAAATAGCAATGTACCAAGGTGGCTTCGCAGGGAATTGACTCAAGATTTACTATATCTGATAATTAAATACAGAAGAGGTCACACCTCTGAAAGAGAGCAGGTAGTTTTCCAGTTTTCCTCAGAGCTGAAATTACTTGTGTAGAGAAAATGAAAAACAAGAAGAGATGAAGCCAGGGTCTCCTGATGAAAGGTGAATGAATGCTGATGACTGTTTCCTAGGGGAGATCTCTAAGCCATATTTAATGCCACAGAAGATGAGAAAGAGGTGAAGGTCTGTCATCAAAACCATGACAATGATTTCCCCCAAAGGCATAATAAATCTTTAAATGCTAAAAATTTTAACGTGAGATAAAAAGTATTTTATAGTAAAAAAAAATGCTGTCTAATGGTGTGCCAGTTATAAGCACTTGGCAGGAATTAAGTTGAGAATCCCACACATTTCCTGTACTAGCCATAGATGGGTGATTAGCTTGGCAGGTAAAAGGAGGATGGTCCAGAGGTTTCGCATATACCCATTGCTCCCACACATGAATAGCCTTTTCTCAGTATCAACATCCCATACCTGCATGATACTTTGTTATAACTGGTGAACCTACATTGACCCAGCATCATCACCCAATGTTCCTGGTTTACATTAGGGTTTGCTCTTGGTGTTGTACATTCTGTGGCTTTAGACAAATGTATAATGACATGTATCCACTATTATAGTATCATACAGAGTAGTTTCACTGCCCTAAAAACTCTCTGTGCTCTGTCTGTTCATCCCTCCCTCCTTCCCTGCTTCCCTCCCTCCCTCCCAACCCAGGGCTGATCTTTTCAATGTCTCCATAGTTTTGCCTTTTCTGGGACGTCATATAGTTGGAATCTATATGACAGTGTATATAAAAGGCAGTGTATATAGCCTTTTCAGATTGGCTTCTTTCACTTAGTAATATGAGTTTAAGATTTCTCTTTGTCTTTTCATGGCTTGGTAGCTCATTTCTTCTTACTACTGAATAACATTACATGGTCTGGATATACCACAGTTTATCTGTTCACCTACTGAAGAACATCTTGATTGCTTCCAAGTTCAGCAATTATAAATTCGATTATGAGTAAATCTTTATACAACTGTGAATAAAGCTGTTTTATACAACTGTGAATAAAGCTGCTTTATACAATTGTGAATAAAACATAAAAGAAAGTTATGTTTTATTTTCAACTTTAAAAAATCTGAAGATTTCACATAAATATCTGCATGCTGCGTTCTTTAGAAAAAGAAAAAAGATCAGTCAGTGTTGGGCAGTCTACAGAGCAGTGGACAGATGGAGCTGAAGAGAGGCTCTAGCCTCTGTGAGGCTCTAGCCCTTCTGTGAGGCATCAGTTTTGTTTTGTTTTGTTTTGTTTTGTTTTGCCTCTCACTGTTGTGGCCTCTCCCATTGCGGAGCACAGGCTCCGGACGCGCAGGCTCAGCGGCCATGGCTCATGGGCCTAGCTGCTCCACGGCATGTGGGATCTTCCCGGACCGGGGCACGAACCCGTGTCCCTTGCATCGGCAGGCGGGCTCTCAACCACTGAGCCACCAGGGAAGCCCAAGGCCTCAGTTTTGTGTTCACTGCATCCCCATCCCTGTGCATCCAACGCCCACCCCCGCCCCACCACCCACACTTAACTCTTCATGTCATCTGTTTTCTATAAGCATTTGAGTTTTGCATCCCTTGGAGGGGTGGAAACCAAATGGATGAATTGTTGTTTTAAGGCTTTTGGCTTTCGTTCAGACACCTCAGGGCTCCTGATGCAAAATTTTCTATCTCTTCAGTTCATATTGCTAAGGTTTATTATTTTGAAGGAGAAGGGAGAGCGATTGAGGGTCTGGACCTAGATTACAGAAACTAAAAGTCTATTGGGCAGGCCATCTTGTTCCATGGCTTTCTGAGGTCCCCTCCGCCCACTTGCTCTGGCTCTCCCCTGGCCACCTGAGGGTGTGGCCAAGCCATGACTCTCTCCTTCCACAGCTACTCCTCACTTCCATCTTTTCTCTTTTTTCCACATCTAAGTACAACCTGGGGGATCCCTGTCCCATCTCTTGGGGGATTTCTTGCTCTGAGCTAAGTGACTACAAAGCATTAAAACAAACTACCATATATTTAGGATGGTGCCTGAGGATGCTCAGGCTGCGGTGAGTTTTCTGGAATTTGGTCCTCGTTTTGCCACCTAAACTCTCTATGAAACTGTCACATCTCCATGCACCTCCGTTTCCTCCACTTTGCATTAAACACATTCAGTCAAGTCAAGGATCACATACACCCAGCACCAGCATGGCCTGTCCCCCTGACACCTTCTCACTTTATTTGCTCCCTTCCCTGTGTCCCAGCACCTAAACCATGCCAAATAACAATCCAGACTCTCTTTACCATGTATATCTCAAAAGTCACTGTACACGGCATATCTATGCCCAGCTGTCTTGAAGAGGCCACTGACCTTCTATAAATGACTCGTGGATACGCTTCTCCTAACCAAAACCAAGCATGAATCCAGGCCTTTGGAGGCACTTGGGTGGGTGGGAGGCGCAGTCTCTTCTGGGCATGGTCTCAGTCTGGGTGCACTTGAGACATCATTCATTCAAGTGTGGGTCTTACTGCTTTGAGCTGGCTGAGTTCGCTTGTTAAAATTGCAGCCACCAAGAAATCCTATTTAGATTTGGTTTCTGAGGTATAACACAAAAATCTCCTTGGTGAAACTCAAATATTTCTTGTTTCATGTAATCCTTAGCTTGGATCCTCCATTTAAAATACTTAACAGAAAAGTTGCTTAGCCACTTTAGAGAAATGAGAACTGCTTGATTTGCTTTCCTTTTTGTTGTTCTAAGAAAAACACCTAGGCAGTCTAGATTACAGTGTTGCACAATTAAAGAATTTGAAACATCTCAAAAAACATGGAGCATAGTTCCACTTCCCTAAAATACTGGGTCATGCCATGCCCTTCCTTTGCACAATAATCTCTGGTATTTAATGAGAAAAACCTTCTAGTTCAAACTAGTTATTTTACGAATTAAGAAAGTAAAGCTTTCTTGAGGTGTGGTCAGTTACCCAGCTAGTGAGTCAAAGACATGTTAAGGTCCATCCTTATGGTATATATTTATTTATATATTTATAAATCATACACTCAAGTGCTAGAATATTAAGTACATGGTAAGGGAGCCCTGAGAGCTAATTTTAGGGAAGGTGTGTTTGTCGCCAGCCTGACTGTATGCCCTCAGAACCTTACATCCTTCCTTGTAATTGCTATTTTTTATACCTGGGGAGAGAGTTGAGCTTTTCCTTCCATGCTCTAAAAGCCTCCATGTATCTAAGTACTGGGCAAAGATACTTTTAGTGTCTGTTTAATAATGCAACCTTTAGCAAAGTTGTTTTCTCCCTTACTACCTGTCATTTATTTACACCATTTGTATAATTTAAAGACAAATTTATAATAATGACACATCTAATATTAAAAACATCATCTCATGCAATTTTTATTTTTGCACATTACTTTTCATATGTGTTCATTGGAATCCTAAAATTCATATTTTTTTGTATTGTGCTTTTTTATAGAGTTCAGAATGGCATCATAAAAACTTACTTGTGTTAACAATGTAGTATCATTTCAATGGCTTTATAATAATTTTGTGGACTTTAGAACCATAATTTAGCTAGTCTTCTAATTTTGGACCCATATGCACTATCTTTTATTTGCTTTTGTTCTTCCTTTCACATTCTCTATCAGTGTTGGAATGGCATTAGTAAGGGAAGGTTGGAAATATTGCATTATTTCTCTGGTATGAAAGGCCTTAGTCAAGATGTAGAAGGATATACATCCTTCTCATTGTAATTGAGCATATCTTCCTGAACTTTTTAAAATCCTGGGTTGGCGTATCCCTCAGATGTCAGTATCTAATCATTCCCAGGCCAAGGCCACACGCTCAAGGTCATTTCCCTTTTTTCTCACTTCTTCTCTGAGTTAGCTCCAGGAGATCACTGCTTCGCTACAAGGCTGTCAGTTGTACTGAGTACCTCCATTCATATGGATCAGTGTAGGTCTCTGCCCAGTGCCCCAAGCTATAGCTCCTCTTCATACGGTACTGCTACCACTGCTTGAGACTCCATGGAAGTGTGCACTTGAGAGTGGGGTGGTCCTCAAGTCACCACACAGACTGAAGGACATATCTAGTTGTATTGGACAAATGGTATCATCAGGAAATGATTACTATGAGGAACAGACATTTAAATCAATTTGTTACATATGGCTGTTACCATGGTAAAAACAAAAGCCCTACCTATCACAAAGGGAACCGTGTACATCTCAACCCTGAGCCTTGTTGCTCTGAAATGTCTCTGCCCTCTCTTAAGAGGATAGATACTGCTTCTTCAAAATTCTTTAGGGCTAATCTCCAACTTCCTTTGGGAAAACACATGCTCTCCCAGGATGCATCATGTCCCCACATGAAGCACATTGGAGGACACCACAATACTCCCAAATTGGAATATGTCAGTCTGGAAGAATGCCCTGAGGAGATGCAGCTGACCATACAGGGTAGGGAGTGGTATTGCAATCTAGTTTCCATTTACAAATGCACACTGAGACCAAGGAAGAGCTGGATAGTTGTTACAGGATCACAAAACATAATCTAAACCTGAAAGAGTTTTAGAATAAGTTGTTTATAATAATCAAAAAGTGTCATAGTAACAGAACTTGAGTCTAAGTAGATGAATATGTAATATGAATGCGTCTGTGGGTACCTTAAGCTTTTCTTTCTGAACTGTCTCTACCAGGCATTTAAAGTAAGGAATCCATATTTTCCAGAGAACCAAAAAACGCTAGCTGGAAAGAGAAGAAATTTTTGTATTTCTAAGTATCAGATCTTGCCTTGTTCACTGTTTGAAATTATGAAAATCAGATTGTAATCCAGCTTTTTTACTAAGTCCACTCCTCTCTTCTGCCAAAGCCCATGCAAAGCCAGTAAAGCTAAACAAAAATTGATTTTTATTTTCTTTCCACTCTTTCAGCCCAACCTGGTTTTCAGTTGGGATGAAACAGATGCACTTCATATTGATCTAGGTCTTGAACCAGTATAATCCCTGATTCACATAATTGAAAGAACCATCATCTTGCTTGTTCTAAAGATAGAGAGGAAACTGTGTGGACTTAATATATTTCTGCAGTTTTCTGTGGCTTCCTGCTTCTCTGAATTATGCATTGGATCCTGGGCAGAAAAAAATAGAACTGGATCCTGCCATCATCTAGTGAAAGTAGGGTAAATATTTGGGAGTGGCTTGCCCACAACTGACACTGTCAAATCATTAGTCCATTTCAGAGTCTGGCAAATTTAGGTAGAAATGTCTGGTGTCATTATTGTCTTCCGATGTTCTTCCTTTCAAATTCTTTATCAGTGTTGAAATGGCATTAGTAAGAGAAGGTTGGAGAATTTGGGATAATGTATTAGGCTTAACCTGGGTGAAAGGCAGGGCTATCAATTTGGGTCTTCTGTCTATAAGCAAGGATGACCCTCACTAGATGGATATTCCTCATTTGGGCACAGAGGGCCCATTGAAGCAAAAAGGCTACTTAGGCAATAATCATCATGGCTTTGTAAAGGGCAGTTCTGTTAAAAGTACTTAATCTTTAAGGCAGAAGAACAGGTTTGTGGTTTTATGAGAAAGTAACTAATCCATTTGACAGTCTTATTTTAAGACATTATGGACATAAGACCTAAATCAGTTTTAAAGATGGTTCCCAGAGTCTCTGTGTCAGCTTGATTCTTAGTCTTGCGATTCCTTTATTGGGGGGTTAGCTACCTGCCTGCCTTGCAAACCCCTGCCTCTGTGTGAAGCTTCCCTGACTCTAGTGGTAACTGCAGATTTATTGTTTTCCCTAATCTCTGAACTAAAGGAGCATTTATTGAGGAATCACACACTAAACCTTAAGTCCATGCCATATAAACTCCACTTTCTCCCAGACTTCCATGTTGTTTGTAAACTCCATTTACACTTATCACACCCCCCCCAACAGTTTAGGTAGACATAGTGTCATGTATGTTTGCCCTCTGCCCAAGCCCCACCTTGAACTCCTTAGAACATCAGCTGTACCTTATTTATCATCCCACTGCCCTTTGCCCATAGCATTCTGCAGTGCACATACTGCTGTTCACATACTGCTGAATTTGAAAGAATAATTTCACCAGGGAGATAATGAAATATGATATGAAATATGTAATAATTAAAATTTAGAAAGTTTCTTTACCAGTTTGAAACTTTCTTACCTCTCAGAGATCACCTATAATCCCAGCTATTCCAGATCCCCTCAGGATGTCCCCACTCCAGGCCTAAGCCAATTAGCACATCATATTTCCCTGGCCATATTGATTGGTTTTAGAACTAGGTACAGAACCCAGTCAGAAACAATGAGAAGGAATGAAATCTTTCTTGGGATATTTGAGAAAAAGATTCTCAAATTTTGCAGCATATCCAAAACCTCTGAGTAGGTAGGGATTGGAGAGCCTACTCTTGACCTGCTCTTCCACAATGGCTATGATGAAAACATGGCAGAGTGATGGAGAGAGACTGATTTATGATGATTACTTGGTACCTGCCTTCAGCCTTGCCTTTCCAAACCATAGTATTCTCTACTTCCCTATTTCCTGAGTTACATGATTCAATATATTCTTCTTTTTCTACTCTTTTCCACCTTTTCCTCCCCCTCCCCCTCCCTCCCCTCTTCCCCTCCCCTTCCCCTTCTTCTACTGCTGCTTCTCCTGCTCTCTCTCCATTTCCATCTCTTTCTTTTATTTTTGCTTAAAGCCTGCTTGGACTGTGATTTCTGTCAATTGCCACTGAGAGTCCTAATCAGTAACCCACTTGAGATCATCCTGTTTCTCTTTGGTTCAGTAACGCAAATGTACTTTATTCATGTGTTGCTATTTTGACAAATTAATGTGTCCACAGCCCAACAGCAAACCACTGATACAAGTGAAGTATCTTCTGTTTTCTAAATGGTGTCCAGATTTGTAGAGATACATTTATCTGTGTTGTGAGAATTGAAAATCCTTCGTGCATAACTTGAGTGCTCTGTTTATGTAAGTAATTTGGCATTTCTTTCCAAGTGCAAAAGAGTTCCTGTTGATTTTGAATGCACAGGCTGTGTCACTAGCAGAGGTGATGAGAATCAGACCAAGGAAGAATAAATTTTCTTTGTGTGTGACTATTTGAAGTTTAGAAACTTTATCTCACTCAACTTGGTGCTTAATAGAGTTGAAGATAGAAGTGGGAAGCTGTGACTGACCATACTTGACTTTTTCCTGTCACAATTATTCAATTTCTATATATGCTGTCCTCACAGACATGATTTATTGATTGCTTTCATTTTAGTCATAAACAGAGTTAACTTTTTAGCTCGAAATGAGTCTAAATCACAGTGTCAGCATTTTGCTTTGTGATATGCCCTTAAAATCATTATACCTGTGCCATAATCAGCCAGACTCAGAGCTAATTACCATTCTTTCCTAGTGCATGCTCAATTTAAAAACCAGAAAAGAATGTTTTTTAAGGAATCAACAGAGTATGAAAATAAAATGTGAAATGATGGAAATTATGTGACTCAAATTTGGGATCTTGGATTTTTATTTCCAGGGATTTCTTTCAAATCCAGACATAGCAAGTCAAAGTGAATGTTTTAGAATTTTAAGTGGGCAATGGGCAAATAAGTTAATGCTGGAAAAAGCCATCATATTACTGTATTATGTTAATGATAAGCAGCAAATTGGTATATAAAGGATAGACACACTCTCCATTAAAATAGTGGCTTTTATATATTTTATAGTATTGCTTTACTTTTTTTCCCCCTTTAAGCCCCACAGTGCAGTGGCACCTTGTTTCACTTGAGTATTTATATTGATTATAACTGCTGAAATGAGGCAACCTGTGCTTCCATTATATTCTCCCTAACAAAGGTTATTACTTTGCATGACTTGAAGATGGATCTGGAGGAAGCTGGGCTGTCACAGGAAGGAAGTGAGAGCCAGAGAAGAGAAAGTAGGCTGGTAGTGGAGCCATGTGCCTAATTCACAGTTCAAAGAGATAGCTGGAGAGCATCCCTTCCTTCATTCTTGCCTGCCAGTTGTCATGATGACTTTCAATCTAGAGGCTCCTTTTAGTTTTCTAATAAACTGGTTGAGTGTTTGTTAAGGTTTATGTTTGTTTGTTTGTTTTCAGTATCTAATTCTTTTTGAGATGATCAAGCTGTAAATTGATTCCATTCATTACTGATCAGGCCTTTGGAAAAAGGCATTATGCAAAGCTGAAGGTAATGTGGATTTGAGCATTTCAGCTCTCCTTTTAAAATAATTTCCTCCACAATAGGAGAGAATGTGAGCAATTATTTTATGGCCTTTACCAAAATAAGCATTATAATCAAGGTGAAATTGGTTAATGCTCTAAGTTCTGCCTCAACAGAGGACCTTCCTCACCTCTGTGATCTTTGGCAAGTCATTCCCTTCCATGCCTTCTTTTCCTTCATCCACTGCATGGTAGCCTTGAAGTTGATGGGGTCACATTTCCCTTTTGGCATTAAAGATCTCTGACTAAATACAGTTGTTCCTTGGCTTCTGTGGGAAATTGGTTCCAGGACTCCCACATGTACCAACATCAGAGGATGCTCAAGTCTCTTATATAAAATGGTGTAGTATAGTCAGCCCTCAGTATCCACAGGTTCTGCATCCATGGACTCAACCAACTGCGGATGGAAATTTGACATCATTGTTGGTTGAATCCACGGGTATAGAACCCGTGGATACAGAGGGCCGACAGTACATAAAACACAAGTGGGTTTCCCTTTTTGACATTCCGTAGTGTATTGCACTACAGTCCTGATACAGGCATCTGCAAGCACACAATATTGCTACATAGATTGCTGTGTAGTCCTGTTTACTTAATTTGCCATGGCTTCCAAGGGTACTGTATTTTTTTTGAGAACACTAATAGAGTATATAAATTATGAAAAGAATACACAGTTCCAATAGGATTGGGTTAGTAACTGAGAAAATATGTTGAATTAGACTGTGCTATTTTATTGTTTATTATTTATCATTGTTATTTACTTATTATATATTATTTGTCTTTGTTTGGCTATCAGAAAATTCACCTGTGGAGAAAGTATAAAAACCTCTATGGCACCTCTCCATGTGCTGCATTTTATTTAATTGGTTGGGATGCAAATCTGGATTAGGAATACATTTTCAAATTTTACCAAATTTGAGAAAAACAGAAAGAAATATGAGGAAAACAGAGATGCCAACAGCTAAAACTGAAAAGCAGGTGAATTCCATTATTTTTAATGAAGCATCCTGTTCTGTTGGGATTAGAATCCAGTGCACTAGCAAAGTATTTACAGCATGATGCTGTCATAGTTTGACAGGGAGTGGACCAGCAGACTGCCTGAAAGGGATTTTAAACCATCTCAAGAGCACATAAACCAGAACTGAGTTGAATATCTAATAATGTTAAATCAGGGCAAAATAAGGCTTGTTACCATTTGAACTCTATGTATATCTGAGATGGGAATCCAATAACCTGGCAGAAATCACATTTGGTTTGAGATTTAAAAGCAGCCTAGAGTGTACCTAAGGGTTTGTGTTTATGTACTTACGAATTTTGTTTATTTTTTTTATATTACATGTATTATTAGAAAAGGCAAGAAAAGCAATGCTTCATGCTTAGTTGCAAAGATTCCCACCGTTGCCTTTTAACAGAGGGCACAGTGGTCCAGTGCAAAGAGTTTTGGAAAAAAGGGTTTTAGAGTCAGACCTGGGTAAAATCTGAGCTTTGACATTTATAGGTGTACAACATAAGACTAATTTCTGCTGAGCGATGGTTTTCAAGGATGAAAAATGATAGTAATTAGGATTGCCAGACAATTCACTAAAGACAAATAAATGATTAACATAGTTAACATTTCTTTGGCACTTACTCTGTGCATGATCTCATTTAACTCTCACACTAATACTGTGGAGGAGGCTTCATTATTATTTCTGTTGTTCACCTAAAGACAACTCTCAGAGTTATCAAATATCTTGCCTGCTGTTACAAAGCTAATAAGTGGCAGAGGACTGATGCAAACCAAGTATGTCTGACATCAAAGCCTTTGGATCTGAATTGCTATGCCGAATTGCCTAATGCAGTGCCTATTTACCTAATAGGCTGTCAACACATGTTGATAATCCATCATCTTTAACCAGACACACATACACACTTCTTAACTTTCAGGCTTCAACTCCATCCTAGCATAAAATGACAAAGTTCAGCCCTGCACCCCTTCCCAATCTTTATCTGCTCATTATCTTGTTTTTTTCACAGGGTACTTTGGTTAGGATTCCCTAAATTTATTTACACCAAGAAACACATCTTAATTAGGTCTGTTGGGAGATAATTCTACATGGGTGTCTTGTATTTCTGCATGTCTAGTGAACAGAAGCACTGATTTTTAAGGATCTTTGTAGAACAAGTGACCTTGGATGAGAGAGATGTCTCTCTTTAGAGCAGAAGGCAGATTTGTTTACTGTCCAGTATATTAAAGATAAGGTCTCCCTCTAGCTCAAAGGTCAGGCAGGTTTGCTTGCAGCCTGGTTTAAAAGATTCAGGCTCCCCAAGATTAGGGTTCCTCAGCTTTGACACAAATTCACCTTCTATTCAGCGTCTACCTGGGCTGCTTGGGGCTGCCCCCTTTGGACTTAGAGAGGGAAGGGGAACCAGTGCAAACTTGAAGCTCATGCTACTTGCTGTGCCTTTATGTAACAAAGTCCCAGGCTCTTGTATATTCTGCCTGGATTCAGGATAAATTGTTAGTTTACAAGTGACATAAAATCTCAGAACCATCATTGTTCATGACAAAGTCTAACATTTATTAATTGCTTTCCATGTACACCAGACACCATGCTTTACACATGATTTTGAAATGGAGCAGGACCCGAAGATCTCCCCCCACCTCCCCCAGCCATGTTCTCCACCTACCTTTTGTCTGTGAAAAAACTTTAGCCAAATAAGTTTAATCAGAGAAATGAGAAAATGCAGAAACAAGGGAAAACAGTCCAACAAGACTAAATAATAATAGTTTAGTGATTAAGTATAGTCAAGGACCATTAGTTCCTCTTCAAGGGCTATAGATAATATTCTGAGCCGTATCCTGTGAGCTGTCTTGTAGATGCTGAAACCCCGCCAGGTGGAAGAAGTTAACTACCTGTTGACCAAACTGTAGCCATGACATAAGCTGCCACAAATCTGAGAATTGGCCTCAAAGAAATGGAAACAAACAGACCCTGGAACTGAAGATTAACTACTTCAAGCAATCAAGATGACGCCGGTCAGACCACCACATGACCAATTTCAAGATGACTGTCAGAGCTGACTGTGCCATTTCTGCATGTAGCCCACTGGTTGTCAGGGTGGGAGTCAGCCTTTGGATAGGAGTTACCCCCTGCCCCCCCAGTTGCCAGCATACAAAATAAAGCAAACTTTCCTCTCCATCAGCCTTGCCTCCTTATTGGCTTTTGAGCGGCGAGCAGCTGGACCCCACTTTCGGTGACAGTTTTTCGGCGCCCAATGTGGGGTTGCTGTGTTCTCGCAAAATCTGTCTTCCCTGGGTTTTCCAGAGTAGAGCCACGGCCATGACATGCATGGGGATGGCTGCAAGGAGCCCGTTGCTCATGGCTAGCTGGCCCCGAGAGGGGGATTTGGGGGGACATTCCTAGCAGTTGCCTAAACCATTTGTTTTGGGCATCCTCCCTGTTTCTCCCCTGCTTGGAACTGGCTGCCAACTTACACTTTTCCTTGGTGGAACAGAAAGATGAATCTGGACAAGCTGACAAGCTCCATGACCAAGTAAGTCCACTGGTGTGCACCCGGACAACCTTCTCTTTTGCTTTTGTTTTTTTTTCTTGTTCTTTAATTTTTATTGGAGTATGGATGGTTTATAATGTTGTTTTAGTTTCGGGTGTACAGCAAAGTGAATCAGTTATACATATATCCACTCTGTTTTTGATTTTTTTTTAGATTCTTTTCCCATATAGGCCATTACAGAGTATTGAGTAGAGTTCCCTGTGCTATAATAGGTCCTTACTAGTTATCTATTTTATATATAGTAGTGTGTATATGTCAATCCCAGCCTTCCAGTTTATCCCTCCCTACTCTTATCCCCTGGTAATAATAAGTTTGTTTTCTACATCTGTAACTTTATTTCCATTTTGTAGAAAGTTCATTTGTACCCTTTTTTAAATAGATTCCACATGTAAGCGATATCATATGATATTTGTCTATCTCTGTCTGACTTACTTCACTCAGTGTGACAATCTCTAGGTCCGTCCATGTTCCTGCAAATGGCATTATTTCATTCATTTTTATGGCTGAGTAATAGTCCATTGTATATATGTACCACATCTGAACACGAAGTGCTATTTGGGCATTTTGCCAGTTGGTTCTGACATGTGTTTACCTTTGAATTACACACAGTACTTATATGTTAAGTCTGGGGTCTCACGACAATTCACTGCTTATATGAAATAATACAGGTATTAGACTCCATGAAACATGAATTTTTGTCATGTAGGAATCCTCTCCCTCTTTCAACAGAATATTTTAAGAGAGATCTAGTTGGTGAAACATAAGCCTTCAATGACAACATCCATGTGATACAACATATCAGAGGAGACATTTTGGGGGTAGGGAACCAATATTTCTTGACACCCACTGCTGATAACCCTTCCCTCTGCTAGACTGGCTTTGGTTTGAGATAACCAAATGTGGAAATTAATTCGATGTCTTTGAAATTCCAGAAAAGCCAAATATTAATTAGAATTTTAATCCTTTCCTTGGTTAACACAGAGACATTAACCTTCTGCTTTGTAAACTCCATGCAAATTACTACACAAGTATAAAGTGTTATTACTGGGATTGATTGACAATGAAACATTTTACTTGTTCTTTTCCATTCATATTGAAATAGACTTTGAGAGTCATTAATGGATACTGTAGAGACATCATTTGATTTAATATGTCTGCAAAATAAAAGCATGACATTAGAAGTATGTTGTCTTTTTAGGAGATTTGTATGTTTGTGATGTTGTTATATTGAATTGCATTATTTTTCCAACTGACATTGGAATGTTTTTTTAAGAAGCATTTTATTTTTAAAGATGGTATAAGGAAGCCAGATCACAATATCTTCTTCACCCAATCACTAATAAAATAAACTCAAGAAATCTAAAAATCCATTTAAATATTACCAGCATTAGCTAAATTTTAAGAAGTTGGTGGGGGTGATGACACAGAACAATGCTATGAACTTCAAGAATAGCTGATCAAGTAAACAGACAGAAGGTTGTGACACTGCAGTGACGTCAGTCCTATTCCTTACCTTTTTGCTCTTGAAGTTCACGAAAATCTGAGAATTCCTACCAGTGTTCCCAAATTTGAAGTGAAGTGAATGGTATTCCAATCTGACTTGAACAAGCTTCTGTGAAAAGACCAATGAAACTGGAAACAAGAACCAGAGGGTAATTCTGAAAGAAGCAATTCTTCCAAGGCTTAAAAAAATCAGGAGAATGGTGCTAAACTTGAACTCCTGCCTGTGTGGGAATGAGTACCTCTGAACACTAAGCAGAATGAATGCAGTCCAGCACATTAAATACATTCTCAAGAAGGGAGCAGAGCCAAGGTAGTCTAGCCAAGAATGAATTCACACTAAGCTGGGCACTTCAACATTAGGGATCCTCAAGAAATGTTCAGCCCTCAAAATATAGCTACTAGGGGAAAAGATGTAAGTCATATACAAATAAGTAAAAAGAGACAAACAGAAACTACTTGCATAATGTCATAAAATAGAAAGTCTGGACAATATTGGCAGGATGAGAAGGAACAGAATGGAAACTGTAATCATAATTTGGGCCAGTAAGTGGGTAGATAGCAAAAAGAGCTGATAAAACATAGCATGGAATCTAGAAGAAAATATAACGCAAGGAAGAGAATTCTTCTTAAAGCTTTACACTAAAAATAAATACATACATACATACATACATACATACATACATACATACATACATACATACATACATACAAATTAAACAAGAACCCCTACTCAAAAAAGATAACAAAACAAGAGAAAGCAATAGAAAAAAAAAGGGAGGGGAAAATTTAGAAAGTAAAATATTGAGGATAAAGACAGTACCAATCAAAACAAATAAATTAAGTAAAAGTGACAAGTAAACTGAACAACATGACTGAAAGCTGGTGTATTTACATAGAAGACAGGGAGAGGTAATCACAGTGAGTGAAAAGAGAAAAATATAAAGCAGAGAAAAGATGGTAGATTTTTAGGACATAGAAAGATGAGCCAATATAAGGAATCTGTTATCTGTGAAATAGAAAAGCCTACACATGAAATTTAAAAATGGATTAAAGTATAATAGAATAAGCCCTGATTTATACCAAGACAATACTAGGTTAGGTTATTTCTTTGGAAGCTTTTTAAAATGTACTTTAAAATTTACATACTGTAAAATTCACTTTTTGATGTACAGATGTATGACCTTTGACAAATGAATGGAATCATATTTACCAACACCCCAATTAAAACAGAACAATTTTCTTACTCCTCAAATTTCTCTCATGCTGTCCCTTTATAATCAATTCCTCCCCCTTTCTCAATCTCTGGCAACCCTGATATATTATCTGTCCCTGTAGTTTTGACTTTCCCAGAATATCCTGTAAATGAAAACATATCATATATAATCTTTTGAGTCTGTTTTAATTCACTTCACATAATGCATTTGAAATTTGTGTTATAAATATTTCTTTATTTTTATTGCTGAGTGGTATTCAATTGTATCTTTGTTCCATCATTTGTTTACTCATTCCCTAGTTATGGAAGGAAATTTAGATTATTTCTAGTTTCCAGTATATTATTTCTAGTATATATATATACACACACACACACACACACACATTATACATATTATACACTACACACGCACACACTCATACACACATTAGCATACAAGATTTTGTGTGAACATACATTTTCACTTATCATGGTTAAATACTTAGGATCATTTGGTGCATGTATATTTAACTTTACAAGAAGCTGCTAAACTGTTTTCCATAGTGGCTGTACCATTTTGCATTACCACCATCAATGAATGAGAGTCCCTGTTGCTTCACATTTTTAAAAAAAATTTTATTTTTCTTACTTAAGTATAGTTAATTTATAGTGTTCTGTTAGTTTCCAGTGTACAGCAAAGTAATTCAGTTATATATACATATATTCTTTTTCATATTCTTTTTTTTTGTAACATCTTTATTGGAGTATAGTTGCTTTACAATGGTTGCTTCACATTTTTGACAGCATTTAGTATTACCAGATGTTTTTGTTTGTTTAATTTTATCCACTCTAATAGGTTTGTAGTTGTATCTTGTTTTGGTTTTAATATGTCTAATGACTACTGATGTTGAACGTATTTTCTTGTGCTTATTTGCCGTCAGTATATCTTCTTTTGAAGTGTCTGTTCGATTTTTTGGGCTCATTTTTAGAAACTGGGTCATTTGTTTCCTTATCATTTAGTTTTGAGAGTTCTTTATTGTTAAGCCTGAAACTGTGAGATCCCTATGTGTAAACCCACAAGTTAGTCTGCAACAGAATATATATATTCTGACAAGAGACATGAGGCTTTCTGGATCAGAGAATCAGATGGTTGTTACTCTTGGCAAAAAGAGCTAGAGCATCATTCTAGCACAGGTGCCTTGAGTCCTCAAAGAGTGATGTGAGAATCAGATGTTACCCTGCACATGCAGTGTGGAGAGGGAGAGCGCCTCACAGGACAGGAACCTCAAAATTATAATAGGAACCTCACATAGGAGCTGCTGGCATGTGAGCCCATCCTCTCCTGTGGAGAGAATGAAAGAGTGAGAACAAGAGCAAGAATGAACTAGTGAGAGGGAGAGACTGAGAGACAAAGAGGTGTCTTTGACTCTGGAATTTAAACAAATCCTCTCTAAAGAGCGAAGGGAAAGGTCTCTTTATTACCTGCCATGGGATGCAAGCAAGTGGCTCCTGGCAAATATGTGTGTAAATCTTCACAGAGTGATACACTATCTCCATCTTCCTAGACCTTTTCAATTCAAACATGACCTTGCTTAGGAAGCCTGGACTGTGTAGAAATGTGAAAATATTCAAGGAGTATTGTCTCCTAACAATTATATGTAAAATATAACTCAGATATGTAATTTGCAAATATTTCTCCCTGTATGTGCCTTGTCTGCCTTCCTTCCCTCCTTCCCTCCTTCCCCCTCCCTCCCTTCCTCCCTCCATCCCTCCCTCCCTCCGTCCCTCACAGAGGAATAGTTTTTAATTTCATGTGGTCTTTCATGGATCATGGTTTTGGTGTCATGTCTAAGGGCTCTTTCTTTGCCTAACTTCAGGGCATAAAGATACTCTCTTGTTTTCTTCTAAAATTTTATAATTGTATATTTTACATTTAGATGTATGATGAATTTGAGTTAATTTTTGTATAAGGCTTGAGGTTTGGTCAAGATTCACTTTTTTGATGATCGATTGGTCCAACATAATTTGCTAAATACCTTTGCAGAAAAAAAGATTCATTGACTGTATATACATGTGGGTTTATTTCTGAACTCTTTTCAGTTCCATTGATCTCTGAATCTATACTTTTGCTTATATCATATTGTCTTTCTATGGTAGCTTTATAGTAGTCTTGAAATCAGGTATTGTAAGTCCTCCCACCTTGTTTATTTTCAAAATTGTTTTGGCTATTTTCATTGACTTGACTTTCCATCAACATTTTAGAATAAACTTGTTGACATCTACAGCAAACCCGCTGGTATTTTGATTGGTATTTTGTAGAATCTGTAGATCAGTTTTTCAGACAATTAGCATCTTGTTGATATTGCCTTCTGATCCATGAACATGGGTTATCTCTTCATTTATTTACATCTTCTTTGATTTCTATCATGGCATTTTGTCATTTTTTAGCATACAGACCTTGCATATATTTTTTTAGATGGATACCTAAGAATTTCATTTTTGAGGGGTTTTGTAAATGTTAATAAATATTTTTATTTCCAATTCTTTTACTGATAATATTTAGAAATATGAATTTTTAAAAATCCTGTAGCCTTTCCTGTCCTCACATATTAGTTCTAGGGGCTTTTAAAAATACATTCCTTGGGATTTCTTACATAGACAATCTTGTCTTTTAGGAATAAGAAAGACTTTTTTCTTTCTAATATTTATGTTGTTCCCTCCCCTGCTTTTGTCCTACATTATTGCATTAGCTAGGACTCCATTTATGGTGTTCAGTAGGAGTGATGAGAATGAAATTCCTCTCTTTCTTCTTGAACTTAGAGGAAAACATTCCTTCTTTCATATTTAAATATGGTAGTAGCTTTTGTTTTTGCTTTCTTTTGTAGGATTTCCATTATCAAGGAAATCCCCTTCTATTTAGGTTTGAGATTTTATTATGAATAGATGTGAAATGTTTTTTTTTCTGGCATGTTAATTTGATCTTGATTTTATTTAGTCTCTTACTGTGATGAAATACATTGATTGGTTTTAGAATATTAAATCATATTTGAATTTCCAGAATAAGCTACACTTGGTTGTGAAGTATCACCATTCATATTTATTGCTGTTTTTGATTTGCTAATATTGGTTGTGCATTTCTGTGTCTATATATGAGGGATATTGATCTGTCATTTTCTTTTATGATAATGCCGTTGTCTGGTTTTATTATCAAGGTTTTTCTGGCTTCAAAAAATGAATTGAGAAGTGTTCTGGAAGAGAATATATAGAATTGTATTATTTGTTCTTTTAAATTTTTTGGTACCATTCTTCAGTGAAATTAGCAGGGTATGGAGTTTTGTTTGTTGGAAAGTTTTGACAAAAATTCAGTTTCTTTTGTAGATATAGGACTCTTCAGGTTATCTATTTATTCTTGAGCGTGTTTTGTTCATTTGTGTCTTTCAATGAATTGGTACATTTCGTCTATGGGCACAGAATGATTTTTAGTATTTCCTTGCTGTCCTTTTAATGTTGGTAGGGTCTCTAGTGATATTCCCTTTATATTCTTAATATTGGTATTTGTGATATCTCTCTTCTTGGTCATCTGGGTACAGTTTCATCATTTTACTATTTGTAATTATTTTAGAATTATTACTTTTATATTTAATTTTTATTTAGTTATTACTATTTTATAATTAAACCAGATTTTGATTTAATTGATTTTGTCTTTTGCTTTTCAGTTTTGTATTTCATTAATGTCAACATGTTTTTATTGACACCATTGATATCTTTATTATTTCTTTTCTTCTGCTTCCTTTGGGTTTAATTTGCTCTTTATTTTCTACATTTTTATGGTGATAACTTAGATTATTGATTCAGGAGCTTTCTTCTTCTCTAATAGAAAAACTCAGTGCAATAAATTTGCTTTAAACACTCGTTTAGCTTTATGCCACACATTTTGATAGATTCTATTTTCATTTTGATTCAGGTCAAAATGTTTTCCAGGTTTCTTTCGGATTTCTTACTTGGTCTTTGGGTTATTTAGAGGTGTGATAGTTTCTATATATTTGTGGATTGACCAAAGATATTTGTGTAATTGATTTCTTGATTAATTCTTTTATGCTGAGAGAACATTTTTGGATGACTTCATTTCTTTAAATTTGTTAAGTTTTGTTTTATGGCCCAGGGTATGGACTATCTAGGTAGATATTCCATGGATATTTGAAAATTATGTATAGTCTGTTATTGTTGGGTGGTTTTGTAAATGCCATTTAGTTTAAGATTGGCTGATATTGTTGTTCAAGTCTCCCATATCTTCACTGATTTTTGTCTATGCATTTTATTGATTACTGAGAGAGAAGTTTAGAAATCTCCAAGAATAATTGGAGACATGTCTATTTCTCCTTTCAGTTATATCAGTTTCTGCTGTTTATTTTGAAGCTTTATTTTAAGGTACATATACATTTAGAATTGTAGCATCATCTTGGTTAATTGACCATTTTATTATCAAATAATAGCCCTTATATCCCTGATAATTTTCCTGTTCTAAAATAAACTTGTGTGACATTAATATTGCAATTCCATCTTTATTTTAATTTGTGTTTACATCGTATAACTTTCCCATTATTTTACTTTTAACCTATTGATATTATTATATTTCAAGAGGGTTTCTTAAAGACATCATGTAGTGGGGCCTTTTCCTTTTTTAAAAATGAAAACTGACAATCCATTTATTTTATTTGCTGTATTTAGACCATTTGAATACTGTAATTATTGATATAGCTGGATTTAAGTCTACAATTTTATTATCAGTTTGTTTTTTGCCTGCACTTCTGTTTCACTGTTCCCATTTTCTTATTTTTTAAAACTTTGACAGTATTTGAATGTTTTTAGTATGCTATTTTAATATAACTATTGGGTGTGTGTGTGTGTGTGTATATGTATGTAGGTACTCTAGGGATTACAAGATACATTCCTAACTTTTCAGTCTTCTTAAGAATTAACTTTTTCATTGAAAATAAAATCTAGATGCCTTCTAACCATATAGATCCCTCTTAAGCCTCTCCTTTGTCTCATAGTTGTAATATGTATTATAACTATGTAAATTGAAAATTCCACAATGTGTCTTTTAATTTTCACTTTCAACACTAACACACACTTAACAAATCTGGCAAAAACATTCTAATATATCTATTCTGAGTTATCATTTCTGTCACTCTCCCTTCATGTTAGAAGTTCCAACCTTTCCTCTGGTACCACTTTTCTTCAGTGTGAAATACTACTTCGAGCATTTCTTTCAGAACATATTTAGTCTTGAAGATTTCTCTTACGTTTCCTTCATCTGAGAATATCTTTATTTTTCTACCTTCTATAAAGGTTATCTTATTAGATATAGAATTCTAGAATTGACATTTTCTTTAAAGATATTGTTCCATTGTCTTTTTGCCTTCTTGGTTTCTTTTTTAAAAAAATTTTAAACATCTTTATTGGAGTATAATTGCTTTACAATGGTGTGTTAGTTTCTGCTTTATAACAAAGTGAATCAGCTATACATATACATGTGTCCCCATATCTCCTCCCTCTTGTGTCTCCCTCCCACCCTCCCTATTCCACCCCTCTAGGTGGTCACAAAGCACCAAGCTGATCTACCTGTGCTATGCAGCTGCTTCCCACTAGCTATCTATTTTACATTTGGTAGTATATATAAGTCAGTGCCACTCTCTCACTTCGTTCCAGCTTCCCCTTCCCCTCCCCGTGGACTCAAGTCCATTCTCTATGTCTACACTTTATTCCTGTCCTGCCCCTAGGTTTTTCAGAACCTTTTTTATTTTTATTTTTTGATTCCATATATATGTGTAGGCATACTCTATTTGTTTTTCTCTTTCTAACTTACTTCACTCTCTATGACAGTCTCTAGGTCCATCCACCTCACTACAAGTAACTCAATTTTGTTTCTTTGTATGGCTGAGTAATATTCCATTGAAAATATGTGCCACATCTTCTTTATCCATTCATCTGTCGATGGACACTTAGGTTGCTTCCATGTCCTGGCTATGGTAAATAGAGCTGCAATGAACATTGTGGTACATGACTCTTTTTGAATTATGGTTTTCTCAGGGTATATGCCCTGTTTTGGGATTGCTGGGTCATATGGTATTTCTATTTTAAGTTTCTTAAGGAACCTCCATGCTCTTCTCCATAGTGGCTATATCAATTTACATTCCCACCAACAGTGCAAGAGGGTTCCTTTTGTCCACAACCTCTCCAGCATTTATTGTTTGTAGATATTTTGATGATGGCCATTCTGACCGGTGTGAGGTGATACCTCACTGTAGTTTTGATTTGCATTTCTCTAATGATTAGTGATGTTGAGCATCCTTTCATGTGTTTGTTGGCAATCTGTATATCTTCTTTGGTGAAATGTCTATTTAGATCTTCCACCCATTTTTTAATTGGGTTGTTTGCTTTTTGATATTGAGCTGTATGAGCTGCTTGTATATTTTGGAGATTAATCCTTTGTCAGTTGCTTCATTTGCAAATATTCTCTCCCATTCTGAGGGTTGTCTTTTCGTCTTGTTTATGGTTTCCTTTGCTGTGCAAAAGCTTTTAAGTTTCATTAGGTCATATTTGTTTATTTTTGTTGTTATTTCCATTTCTCTAGGACATGGGTCAAAAAGGATCTTGCTGCGATTTATGTTACAGAGTTTTCTGCCTATGTTTTTCTCTAAGAGTTTTATAGTGTCTGGCCATACATTTAGGCCTTTAATCCATTTTGAGTTTATTTTTGTGTATGCTGTTAGGGAGTGTTCTAATTTCATTCTTTTACATGTAGCTGTCCAGTTTTCCCAGCACCACTTATTGAAGAGGCTGTCTTTTCTCCGTTGTGTATTCTTGCCTCCTTTATCAAAAATAAGGTGATCATATGTGAGTCGGTTTACCTCTGGGCTTTCTATCTTGTTCCATTGGTCTATTTTTCTGTTTTTGTGACAGTACCTTACTGTCTTGATTACTGTAGCTTTGTAGTATAGTCTGAAGTCCGGGAGCCTGATTCCTCCACCTCCATTTTTCTTTCTCAAGATTGCTTTTGCTATTTGGGGTCTTTGGTGTTTCCATAAAAATTGTGAAATGTTTTCTTCTAGTTCTGTGAAAAATGCCATCAGTAGTTTGATAGAGATTGAACTGAATCTGAAGATTGCTTTGGGTAGTATAGTCATTTTCATAATGTTGATTTTTCCAATCCAAGACCATCGTATATCTCTCCATCTGTTTGTATCATCTTTAATTTCTTTCATCAGTGTCTTATAGTTCTCTGCACACAGGTCTTTTGTCTCCCTAGGTAGGTTTATTCCTAGGTATTTTATTCTTTTTGTCACAATGGTAAATGGGAGTGTTTCCTTAATTTCTCTTCCAGATTTTTCATGATTAGTATATAGGAATGCAAGAGATTTCTGTGCATTAATTTTGTATCCTGCTAGTTTATCAAATTCATTGATTAGCTCTAGTAGTTTTCTGGTGGCATCTTTAGGATTCTCTATGTATAGTATCATGTTATCTGCAAACAGTGACAGCTTTATTCTTCTTTAACAATTTGTATTCCTTTTATTTCTTTTTCTCTCTGATTGCCATGGCTAAAAGTTCCAAAACTATGTTGAATAATGGTGGTGAGAGTGGGCAACCTTGTCTTGTTCCTGATCTTAGTGGAAATGGTTTCAGTTTTTCACCATTGAGAACGATGTTGGCTGTGGGTTTGTCATATATGGGCTTTATTATGTTGACGTAAGTTCCCTCTATGCCTACTATCTGGAGGGTTTTTATAATAAATGGGTGTTGAATTTTGTAAAAAGCTTTTTCTGCATCTATTTAGATGATCATATGGTTTTTATCCTTCAGTTTGTTAATACTGTATATCACATTGATTGACTTGTGTATACTGAAGTGTCCTTACATTCCTGGGATAAACCCCACTTTATCATGGTGTATGATCATTTTAATGTGCTGTTGGATTCTGTTTGCTAGTATTTTGTTGAGGATTTTTGCATCTATATTCATCGGTAATATTGGCCTATAATTTGTGTGTGTGTGTGACATCTTTGTCTGGTTTTCGTATCAGGGTGATGGTGGCCTCGTAGAATGAATTTGGGAATGTTCCTTCCTCTGCTATATTTTGGAAGAGTTAGAGAAGGATAAGTGTTAGCTCTTCTCTAAATATTTAATAGAATTTGCCTGTGAAGCCATCTGGTCCTGGGCTTTTGTTTGTTGGAAGATTTTTAGTCACAGTCTCAGTTTCAGTGCTTGTGATTGGTCTGTTTATATTTTCTATTTCTTCCTGGTTAAGTCTCGGAAGGTTGTGCTTTTTGAATAATTTGTCCATTTCTTCCAGGTTGTCTATTTTATTGGCATAGAGTTGCTTGTAGTAATCTCTCATGATCCTTTGTATTTCTGCAGTGTCAGTTGTTACTGCTCCTTTTGCATTTCTAATTCTATTCATTGGAGTCTTCTCCCTTTTTTTCTTGTTCACTCTGGCTAATGGCTTACCAATTTTGTTTATCTTCAAAGAACCAGCTTTTAGTTTTATTGAACGTTGCTACTGTTTCCTTCATTTCTTTTTCATTTGTTTCTGATCTGATCTTAATGATTTCTTTCCTTCTGCTAACATTGGGGGTTTTCTTTGTTGTTCTTTCTCTAATTGCTTTATGTGTGAGGTTAGGTTGTTTATTTTAGATGTTTCTTGTTTCTTGAGGTAGGATTGTATTACTATAAATGTCCGTCTTACAACTGCTTTTGCTGCATCCCATAGGTTTTGCGTCATCATGTTTTCATTGTCATTTCTTTCTAGGTATTTTTTGATTTCCTCTTTGATTTCTTCAGTGATCTCTTGGTTATTAAGTAGTTATTGTTTAGCCTCCATGCGTTTGTATTTTTGACAGAGTTTTTCCTGTAATTGATATCTAGTCTCATAACATTGTGGTTGGAAAAGATATGTGATATGATTTCAATTTTCTTAACTTTACCAAGGCTTGATTTGTGATCAATGATCAATTGATCACCGTATTAACAAACTGAAGGATAAAAACCATATGATCATCTCAATAGATGCAGAAAAAGCTTTTGACAAAATTCAACACCCATTTATGGTAATTGATGACCAATCCTGGAGAATGTTCCATGAACACTTGAGAAGAAAGTGTATTCTGTTGTTTTTGGATGGACTGTCCTATAGATATCAATTAAGTCCATCTTGTTTAATGTATCATTTAAAGCTTGTGTGTCCTTATTTATTTTCATATTGGATGATCTGTCCATAGGTGAAAGCGGGGTGTTAAAGTCCCCTACTATGATTGTGTTACTGTTGATTTCCCCTTTTATCACTGTTAGCATTTGCCTTATGTATTGAGGTGATCCTATGTTGGGTGCATAAATACTTACAATTGTTCTATCTTCATCTTGGATTGATCCTTGATCATTATGTAGTGTCTTTCTATGTCTCTTGTAATAGTCTTTATTTTAAAGTCCATTTTGTCTGATATGAGAATTGCTACTCCAGCTTTCTTTCGATTTCCATTTGCATGGAATATCTTTTTCCATCCCCTCACCTTCAGTCTTATGTGTCCCTAGGTGTAAAGTGAGTCTCTTGTAGACAGCATATATATGGGTCTTATTTTTTTTTTATTTTTTAATTTTTTTTGCGTTACACGGGCCTCTCACTGTTGTGGCCTCTTCCGTTGCAGAGCACAGGCTCTGGACACGCAGGCTCAGCAGCCATGGCTCATGGGCCCAGCCGCTCCACAGCATGTGGGATATTCCCGGACCGGGGCATGAACCTGCGTTCCCTGCATCTGCAAGTAGACTCTCAACCACTGTGCCACCAGGGAAGCCCTGGGTCTTATTTTTGTATCCATTCAGCGAGCCTGTGTCTTTTGGTTGGAACATTTAATCCATTCACATTTAAGGTAATTGTCTATATGTATGTTTCTATTACCATTTTCTTAATTGTTTTGAGTTTGTTTTTGTAAGTCCTTTTCTTCTCTTATGTTTCCCACTTAGAGAAGTTCCTTTAGCACTTGTTGTAGAGCTGGTTTGGTGGTGCTGAATTCTCTTAGCTTTTGCTTGTCCTTAAAGCTTTTGATTTCCTTGTCGAATTTGAATGAGATACTTGCCAGGTAGAGTAATCTTGGTTGTAGCTTTTTCCCTTTCATCACTTTAAATATGTCCTGCCACTCCCTTCTGGCTTGCAGAGTTTCTGCTGAAACATCAGCTGTTAACCTTATGGGGATTCCCTTGTATGTTATTTGTTGCTTTTCCCCTGCTGCTTTTTACATTTTTTCTTTGTATGTAATTTTGAAAGTTTGATTAATATATGTCTCGGCATGTTTGTCCTTGGATTTGTCCTGTATGGGACTCTGTGCTTCCTGGACCTGATTAACTATTTCCTTTCCCATATTAGGGAAGTTTTCAATTATAATCTCTTCAAATATTTTCTCAGTCACTTTCTTTTTCTCTTCTTCTTCTGGGACCCCTATAATTTGAATGTTGATGCATTTAATGTTGTCCCAGAGGTCTCTGAGACTGTCCTTAATTCTTTTCATTCTTTTTTGTTTATTCTGCTCTGCAGTAGTTTTTTCCACTATTTTAACTTCCTGATCACTTATCCGTTCTACCTCAGTTATTCTGCTATTGATTCCTTGTAGATAATTTTTAATTTCATTTATTGTGTTGTTCATCATTGTTTGTTTGCTCTTTATTTCTTCTAGGTCCTTGTTAAACATTTTTTGTATGTTCTCCATTCTATTTCCAAGATTTTGGTTCATCTTTACCATCATTACTCTGAATTCTTTTTCAGGTAGACTGCCTATTTCCTCTTCATTTGTTTGGTCTGGTGGGTTTTTACCTTCCTCCTTCATCTGCTGTGTGTTTTTCTGTCTTCTCATTTTGCTTATCTTACTGTGTTTGGGGTCTCCTTTTTGCAGGCTACAGGTTTGTAGTTCCTATTGTTTTTGGTGTCTGCCCCCAGTGGCTAAGGTTGGTTCAGTGGGTTATGTAGGCTTCCTTGTGGAGGGGACCAGTGCCTGTGTTGTGGTGGATGAGGCTGTATTTTTTGTTTCTGGTGGGCAGGACCGCATCCAGTGGTGTGTTTTGGGGTGTCTGTGACCTTATTATGATTTTAGGCAGCCTCTCTGCTAATGGATGGCACTGTGTTCCTTTCTTGCTAGTTGTTTGGCATAGGCTGTCCAGCATTGTTGCTTGCTAGTCATTGAGTGGTGCTTTGTCTTAGCGTTGAGATGTAGATCTCTGGGAGATCTTTTGCCATTTGATATTACGTGGAGCAGGGAGGTCTCTGTTGGCCCAATATCCTGAACTCAGCTCTCCCACCTCAGAGGCACAGGCCTGACACCTGGCTAGAGCACCAAGACCCTGTCAGCCACACTGCTGAGAAGAAAGAGAGTAAAAAAGAAAGAAAAATATAAAGTTATTAAAATAAAAAATTATTATTAAAAGTAAAAAAATCGGGACTTCCCTGGTGGTGCCCTGGTTAAGATTCTGCCTGTCAATGCAGGAGACATGGGTTTGAGACGTCGTCTGGGAAGATCCCACATGCTGTGGAACAACTAAATCCATGTTCCACAACTACTGAGCCTGTGCTCTAGAGCCTGGGAGCCACAACTACTGAGCTCCTTTGCCACAACTACTGAAGCCTGCGTGCCTAGAGCCCGTGCTCTGCAACAAGAGAAGCCAGCGCAATGGGAGGCCTGCGCACCTCAACAAAGAGTAGCCCCCGCTCGCCGCAACTAGAGAAAGCCTGTGTGCAGCAATGAAGACCCAATGCAACCGAAAATGAATAAATCAGTATATAAATTTTAAAAAAGGAATAAACAAAATAAAATTGAAATTAAAAAATTAAAAAGTAATAAAAAAAGAAAAAAGAAAGAAAGAAAGAAGAGAGCAACCAAACCAGAAAACAAATCCACCAATGATAACAAGAGCTAAAAACTATACTAAAAATCAAAAACAAACAAACCAAAAACATGGACAGAACCCTAGGACAAATGGTAAAGCAAAGCTATACAGACAAAATCACACAAAGAAGCATACACATACACACTCACAAAAACAGGAAAAGGAAACAAATATATATATCGTTGCTCCTAATGTCCACTGCCTCAATTTTGGGATGATTCGTTGTCTATTCAGGTATTCCACAGATGTAGGGTATATCAAGTTGATTGTGGAGATTTAATCTGCTGCTCCTGAGGCTGCTGGGAGAGATTTCCCTTTCTCTTCTTTGTTCCCACAGCTCCTGGGGTTCATCTTTGGCCCCACCTCTGCGTGTAGGTTGCCTGAGGGCATCTGTTCTTCGCTCAGACAGGAGTGGGTTAAAGGAGCAGCTGATTAGGGGGCTCTGGCTCACTCAGGCTGGTGGGGGAGGGAGGGGTACGGAATGGAGGGCGAGCCTGCGGCGGCAGAGGCCAGCATGACGTTGCACCAGCCTGAGGCGTGCTGTGTGTTCTCCCGGGGAAGTTGTCCCTGGATCACGGGACCCTGGCAGTGGCGGGCTGCACAGGCTCCCGGGAGGGCAGGTGTGGATAGTGACCTGTGCTTGCACACAGGCTTTTTGGTGGCTGCAGCAGCAGCGTTAGCGTTTCATGCCCATCTCTGTTGTCCGCGCTGATAGCGCGGCTCGCGCCTGTCTCTGGAGCTCAGTTGGGCAGTGCTCTGAATCCCCTCTCCTTGCACACCCCAAAACAATGGTCTTTTGCCTTTAGGCAGGTCCAGACTTATTCCTGGACTCCCTCCTGGCTAGCTGTGGCACACTAGCCCCCTTCAGGCTGTGTTCACGCAGCCAGCCCCAGTCCTCTCCCTGGGATCTGACCTCCGAAGCCCGAGCCTCAGCTCCCAGCCCCTGCCCGCCCCGGCGGGTGAGCAGACAAGCCTCTCGGGCTGGTGAGTGCTGGTCGGCACTGATCCTCTGTGTGGGAATCTCTCCTCTTTGCCCTCCACACCCCTGTGGCTGCCCTCTCCTCAGTGGCTCCAAAGCTTCCCCCCTCCGCCACCCGCAGTCTCCTCCAGTGAAGGGGCTTCCTAGTGTGTGGAAACCTTTCCTCCTTCACAGCTCCCTCCCAGAGGTGCAGGTCCCGTCCCTATTCTTTTGTCTCTTTTTTGTCTTTTGCCCTACCCAGGTACGTGGGGAGTTTCTTGCCTTTTGGGAGGTCTGAGGTCTTCTGCCAGCGTTCAGTAGGTGTTCTGTAGGAGTTGTTCCACATGTAGGTGTATTTCTGATGTATTTGTGGGGAGGAAGGTGATGTCCATGTCTTACTCCTCCGCCATCTTGAAGGTCCCCCCACCTTTTTGGTTTCTGATGACAAATCCACAGTTATGATATTCTTCCTCTACATGTAATGTGTTGGGTTTTTTTTGGTGACTACATTCAAGATTTTTCTTTACCGTTGGTTTTTAGCAGTCTGACTGATATTTCTTTGTATCTCAAGTAATTTTGGATTATGTCCTGAACATTTTTCATTATTGTACTGTGTGACTCTGGGTCCTGCTGAACAGTTAAAAAACAAACAAACAGGTAATCAACTTAGGTTCAGACTATGAGTTTGGTTTCATCTTTTGTGGGCCATGAATCCGTTGTTAATTTTGTTTCAAAGGATTTTGTTATGCTATTTTTGTCTGTCCTACAAGTATACCACTCATGGGTTATTCTGGGACTTGGGTGGTATTTATATCATAGTTCTGTTTTCAAAGCCTTTACTATACTTCCTTGGGTCTGTTACATGCATGTTCCACTTAGCAGTGAGCCCAGAAGTTTGTCATACACAGAATGAAGGCATCTGCATCTGTAACTCTCTCCTCTCCTGAACTCCCCTAACATCCTCAAGGGCCCCTCCCAGTTCTTTAGGCCAGAGAGATAGATTTTCTTTTTGGCCTCTAGAAGCCTGTAACTGTCACTACCATCATTACAGAAGGGCATTTTTTGCCACTTGGTAAGACCAGGAGAGATGGAAGATAAACAAATAAATACATAAAGGAAGAAAGAAAGAAAAAAGGAAAGAAGGAAGGAAGGGAAGGAGGTAAGGAAGGAAGAGAAAGGATTCCTATATACTCTGTGGCTCCCAGAGGCCCCCTTTCCCAGTAATATCCCTAGAATAGAGGTTTTCTCTGTTTTTGTTTGTTTTTCCCTGTCTGTACCCACTCTACACTTTTTCAATTCAGCTTGCTCTCATGTCAAAGCTGAGGGTTAGAGGAGGGGAAAATAACAATAAACTCTCCCTCATAGTGCTTGTTCTACAATGTTTTGACTTCTGTCTCTATTTTGCCTGCCATTGTTTACATTTCAGAAGTAATCTGCTTTTGTATCTTTGTACAGAGATTTTAGTGTAATCAGTGAGAGAGATTGGTGTAGTAGTGCATAGAGAAGTGGCCAGAACTAGGAGTCTTGATTAGGATACTAAATTTATAAATGAAAGAAAGTTTTATGAAATAGTAGGCACTTAATAGGTGAAAACTTGGGCTGGTCTCATACATTTCCATTTCAGTACCTTGTTCTAAAAATATGTATAAAAAATCTACACATTTCTGAGGAAAAGAGAGTGGGGTATGAAATAATATATATTTAGCCAAACTATTATTTAGGAAGCAGAGATTTGTAATATATTTTTTAAAAATTCAAGAAAATTTGTGCCCTAATCCTTTTGAGTAAAACTACTCTTAGACAAGATGAAATAATATTAAACTGTGAAATGCTGTGGAAATTTGCCATGTAAAAAATGTAGTGAGCACTGAATACATACATAAAGAAATATAGAGCTATAGTTATTATGGCTACAAATGAGAATATAAATAGCAGAAACCTTGACATTGCTTGTTAAAAACAGCATATGTTGTATGAATACAATTTTATACAATATTTGTACAAATCTACGAATTAATATAGCATCCATAAATAAATATACATGTATATGTATATATACACGTTCACATACACTATACACACACATAGAGATATCAGAATTGATGTTTAGTAATTCCAAGCCTTATGTCATATTTAATGGTTTTTCAATTGAATAATGGTGACTAATTCCATGCAGCTGTGACCTGAAGGATATTCATTACAGCAAAGGTCAGTTCTTCTGGGGTCTGCATATTTAGGCTTATGATTTAGTTGGCCCTCTATATCCATTACTTTCCACTGGCCTTACATTGACAGTTTTAGATCTGTTGAGTCTGATACATAGACTGACATTTCAGCCTAATTATCACAGTTACCTAAGGCAACCAAGTGTTAAACAGAGGGGCCTCGCCTTCAGTGCCATTAAGGCATGGTAAGGTCAGGCAAAGGTGAGTAACCAGCGTTAAGCCAAATGAGCCAACCTTGGAAGCAGTCAGACTAAGCTCCTGGCCTGGGGATGGAAAAACAGCTGTGAAACCAGGAGTGTACAGTCAGTAATGCTAAGCCAAGTGTGTGGATGATAGAAGTAAGACTAAGGAGGGTTTACCCACCAGGCCCACAGCCCAATTTCAACTAGCCGAGGGCCCTCAGATACAATGTAGATTTACAAGCTCAGCATTCCTTCAGAATCCTGATCATCTGCATGTATAAGGTTGGGCAGTTTCTTAAGTTCTTTAACTCTGTACCTGTATCATGTGAACTCATGAGTAAACATTTATATACATCCATCTACAAAAATGTTTTTGAGAAGATACACTCTGCTCTAAAGGAAAATGATCTTTCTGCAAAGTGTTACATGTTCAGAATTCATTCTAGTCCTCCTTGATGTGGAAATTCAGTTCCTCATATATTTAAGTAATGTCTGTGTGCTAGGTTACATACAGGGTGTGGTAGGGAATACTGAGATGAACTAGACATGGCACATCACTCAAGGCCATACAAAACAGTAATGCCAGACTAAACAGAAAAATGTGGCAACATGTTAAGGAACTCAAAGGAGAGACCATTAAAATCTAGTTGGGAAGACCCTAAAATGAAGATGTAGTTGATCAGGATCATGAAACATTGAAAGAACAAACTTTTGCATAATAGCTCATGTCATTTAGTAAACATGTATTATATGCCAACTTCTAAGTGCTTTGAATATAGTATGTCATTTATTCCTTAAATTTTTATGGAAGGAAAAACTGAGAAGATAAATTAACATTGCCAGTGTATAGCTTCAGTTATACACCAGCACTGAGATTCAGGTGCAGAACTGGAGCAGATTCCAGCTTGTAGGTAACTTGTAGGGGATAAACCCTGTTTTCTTTCCACTGTCATTCTACAGGGCTAGCCATTTAGTAGGTGTTTAATAAATCTCTCTCCATCCATACCTCTATTTTACTTTAGTTGTTGAAGTAGTGCGATAATCGCTGTGGGAAATGAGGGAGAGAGTCAAAATGAGAAAAAGAAATATGACCAAAAAACAAAATGAGTGAACTGTTGAGTTGAATGGTTTGCTTATTCCTCCCAGAAATGATGAAAATTTCCATATTAGCAGGGTGAGTCAGAAGAGCTGAAAAATGCAATATCAAGTTTATTTATGAATTAAGGTTATGGTTAGCTTATCAGTTGCCACAGTGGACCCCAGCCATCTGTTAGCTCTGCTTTGTCAATTAGCTCTTTAGAGATCATGTTTGTACATGTGCTTCTTGCCTGAAGTTGGATCTGTCCTACATGGCCTTGCCCTTTAACATGGTATCATGCCATTTTGTCAGTCCAACTAAAGAGCAACAAAGTAATCAGGTAAGTTTACAGTCACAATGCACAGTAAAGGGCATTTGTGGCTCTTACAGGTGATTTGTACTAATCTACAATGTTAATATCATTCTTCTTTAACTGTATTTGGTAAGCTGTTACTGATACATTTGTTATTATATCAACAATTTTCCTGTATCTGCTCTTTGGGTTGATTGTAAGGAGAACTGATTAATAGTGTTCTTGCTCAGACCTCCAGTGCCCCAGATTGAACGAATGAGTGCTGACTGAATGTCATTGTACTGGAAGTCTGTGAGGAGCTGTAGATAAATTGAAATGTCACCATGATGCATGGATGCCCGTCTGTCTACTAATCTTCATTTGCTTTTTCCTAACAATTTCCTTTCCTAATAAAATTGACCTTCCTATATTTAATGATTTGAATATAAATATTTCCTATATTTGCTAATATAGTTGGCTTTCCTATATTTGACAATTTTTATATCAATATTTACAGTGTGTTCAGTATTGTAAGA
Source organism: Mesoplodon densirostris (assembly GCF_025265405.1). Taxonomy (NCBI): domain Eukaryota; kingdom Metazoa; phylum Chordata; class Mammalia; order Artiodactyla; family Ziphiidae; genus Mesoplodon; species Mesoplodon densirostris. Next base: position 169,067,241 of record NC_082661.1, on the reverse strand, counting down.
GTTACAAATAGAAAGGTTGGAGGCCACTTATGTTAATATCATAAGGGAAAAGCTAGGTGAGTAATTGAAAAAATAACGAAGGTAATAGTATTTGTAGTAGTAGAAGTAATTATAATAGTAGCAGCAAAAGTAATAGTAGTAGCAGCTGTAGTACTAACCAGCCCTGGTTCCTGAGTAGGAGATCAGTACTCTGGTGTTCATTATGGAATAGTTGCTTCATGATTAATGGAGGCCAGAGTAGAAGAACTACTTGTATCAAAGCCTATGTGTGATACAGATATAGTTACCCAGTGTGGCCTCTGTCCAGATCTCTTTGTCCCCAGTCAGTTTGTGCAATACTAACTATATAGGTTTTCTCCTTCAATAACAAGCCTTGGGAGGGCTAACTTATGGCACAGTTACTCCCCAACTAGAATGGAAGAGCCTGGGCAGAGACTGGGTTTTGGTCACCACAGTATACCTAACACACACCTAGCACAGAGCCTGGCGAATGGGATTAGTGAATGTTTCTGGAATAAAATGTATCAATTATATCAGCCACTAATGTTAGAAGAATTATAACATGGTCAATTTATTTCCTGATGTCACTTCCATGAGAGCCAAGTTTCCAAAGAATAGGTAGGGCACAGGGCTCTTTTGTTTTAGAAAGCAAGCTTGAGCTGCAGAGATATGGACAATAATTGGAAAAGGCCACAGGAAAGGCGAAAGGGACAATCACCTGGGTAAATGAATATCCAGATTTTATAACAATCATGACATTTATTTAGTCAGCACTTTAGTAGATGCTAATAATAGTGCTGAGCTCTCTATACTATTTTACTTTGTCTTCCCAGCACATAGATGAAGTGGGGTTACTATTCCAATTTATAGTTAAGGATTCCAGAATTTATAGAGGCTAATTGTGTTGCTCAGGGAAACAAAGCTAGATAAAAACAGAGCTAAGATTTGTACTCAGATCAAAGGATTCCAAAGTCCTGATCTCTTATACTGACTCACTGACTAGGCATTTTATGGTGATACTGTCTGTTGCTTCTTGCTTTCTAATCAATTCATGATAATATTTAGTGAGCACACAATATTTTTCAAACAGTAGATTATGAACTGTCACATTTAATTGACAACAATTATTGTCACATTAGCAACTAGTCTGCAAGTTAAGTATTGCTATCATCACCATGTACTAGGTGCAGAAACTGAGGCACAGAAAATGTTGAATGATTTGACCAATACCTTGCAGGTTGTAAGCAATCAAACTGACATTTGAACTCTGTCAGTCTGATTCTAGAAAAAGTGCTCTTCTTTTATTATTATTATTTTTTATTGAAGTATAGTTTATTTACAATATTACATTCATTTCAGATGTACAGCATAGTGATTCAGTATTTTTCCAGATTATATGCCATTAAAAGTTATTACAGGCTGTAATTCCCTGTGCTATACAATATATCCTTGTAAATACTTATCTGTTTTATACATAGTAGTCGTATCTCTTAAACCCATATGCCTAGTTATAGTGATTCTTCAATTCTTTCATTTAATTAATTTTTGCTGAGCATATAATAGGTGCTGGAGAAATAGTAGTGAACCAAATAGTCCAATTCTCTTCCCCCCAAACAATGAACAAAACAGGTCAAGTATATCTGTTTGATGCTTGTAAGTGCTGCAGAGACAAAACTAGGGAGGGAAAAAGAGAGGTTACATTTTGGTCCAGGTCCAGGAATGACCTCACTTTGCCAAGATAAGAGGGTAAGATTGAATCAGCCGTACAAATATCTAGGGTAAATATAAACTGGGCAGAGGGAAAAGCCAATGACAAGTTCTTAAGATGGGATTGTGCCTGATGAGGAATAGCAAGGAAATGGTATTGTTGTGTGAAGTGATTATGGGGAGGGTGTTAGGAGATGATGTCAGAGATAAAAGAAGGCTGAATTTAATAAACTTCACAAGTACTGGAGGATTTTGGCTTTTACTTAGAGTGAGGTCGGAAGCCATGGGAGAGTTTGATTAGAGGAATGAGAATATTTCCTGATTGCTGTGGATGCTGTGTTGAAAACAGAGCAGAGAGAGGCAAGAATGGAAGCACAGACCTGAAATGAGGATATTCTATGAGATGATGCTTGGTAGATGTGTAAAGATGGAAAGTGGGAAGATTTCTGTATATGGTTTTAAAGGAAATAAGCAAGATTTTCTCATGAATTGGATATGGAATAAGTAAGAGAGAGAGGAATCAAGGAGCAATTAGAAGGGTGGGGAGACTGCAGGAAGAACAGTGTGGCGTTGTGAGGAGTATTGTCAGATACCTTCAATTTGAGATGTCTATTAGATATCCTGGTGGAGATGTCAAAGGGTAGTTGTGTATATGAATTTGGAATTCAGGGAGAGGTCTGGGATGGAAATGTAAACATTAGAGTCATCAGAATATAGCTGATATTGAAAACCAGTAGACCAGGATCACCAGGGGAGTAAGTTTGGATAGAGAAAAGAAGAAAAAGTGCTACTCTCAATATTCTGCACTTACCTGGTCCCCAAATCCTTTGCCTTCTTGAAGGCCCTATTCTGAATGTGTCATGATTTGTCAGTGTTGCTCTTAAAATATTGTTCCCAAGAAAAAGGAAATTAGTGGAAAACCAACAAAATCTGGGAAAAAAAGAATCTTTACTTAGGTTAATAGAGTTTTACCAATGTTAAATGTTTAGTTTTGATCTTTGTTCTAGGGCAATGTAAGATATGAGGGGAAAATAGAAATTCTCTGTACTACTTTTGCAACTTTTCTGTAAGTCCAGAAGTAATTGAAAATCAAAGTTTTAAAAATATGTCCCCAAATGTAGGACACACTACTTTAAATGGACTGTGATCTCTTCAGAAGAAGGAAATGGGACCTTTACCTCTCTTGGTCTGAACACAAGACGTAATTCAGGAAGCCTAGACTTGAATTACCTTCTTGAACATCTTCCAACTAATTAGCTTACACTACATTATGGTCAACTGAATGCCAAGACATTCTGATAATCGTTTCTTAAACCAGGTCTCTCTTATTGTATCTTTGAAAAAATGATTTACTTTTGACAGTTTCAAAACTAGATGAGACATTATCCCTAATAAATATTCTTCAGATTCGAGACAAATACAAACCAGAGCACTGGCTCTGCCTTCAAGTGTGTCACATCATCCACCAGTTCCATTAGCATGCTCCTCATGCCATTTTCTGAGACTTCCCAAAATTCTGTCATCTTGTAGATCACTGGACAAGGAGGAGGGCAGTCTTTGGTCCTCACCAGGTCTGCCCTTTTGGTTGACAAAGATCCATCTATGAACTCTTCCTTCTTTCATCCAGCTGTGAATCTACTGACCCAAACTAACCCATAGCCCACATTTATTCTTTTTATTACCAAATATATAATAAGGTTCTCTATTAAATTCCTTGGTGAAATCAATACAATATCTGACTATAACATTCCTCAATCTACCAGGACAGACTAATTTGTAATGAGCTTATGCTGGCGCCTAGTGATCAATGCATTTTGTTATTAAGTACTCACAAATCATCTTTTCAGCAATCCTCTTACAGATCCACATAGTGGAAGGTTACTCATCTTATTCTTATGCAAACATGAGAATGTGTAGTCCACCCTTTCTATATTTGTTTATTTACCATTATTTTTTTAATGAGAAGAGAGTTTGTAGACCAGACATGGAGGAAAAGCCTTAAGAAGTGTACAAACTGTGAGGCCATTTCTTTTCTAGGAAAATGAGGAAACAGGCTCTGTAGAAATCAAGCAGAAAATGTTACTGCCTTTGTTTCAGGTTTTATAGGCAGTAGCTGTTTTTTGATGGTGTGGTTAAACTCCACAGGAGGCCATTCAAATGGCAAAATTAAATGTAATTTGGTGAAGATGTTTATCAAGTATTTTCTTAAACAGTTGATAATTTGCACATTTCTTTGTTAAATTTTGCTTCTTCATTAGTGAGGACTACAGCTTGCTACAACCTGCTAATGAATTATGACACATCTGTTATTTATAGAACTTATAGATTTAGGTGACATTCTGAAGGTCACCCTATGGTTTAAAATCTCAAGTGATCTTGTTGAAGTCACTCCACAGTGTCACCAACCATAACTATGGTAATCTGAAATTTGCCAGGCCACAACCAGTGTACTGTTTGCAATGGGTGTGTCTTCCATTGGTATCCCGGCCTCATTATAGAAGGGACATTGCTCAGACAAGCTTTAATGATGACTCTGTATAGCCACATGCTGTAATGCCTAGTGAAAGTTGATGGAATAATGTGCCTAAATTGTTTTTCTCACTAAGACTCGTCTTCTTTTTTCTGTCTGTTACCCCCAGTATGTCCTTTCTGAAACACAAATCACTGCCTGCTTTGCTGATATTTATCAAGATTTTCATGAAATGAATGAGAACTGGAGGCACTTGGAATAATAGTAATAGAGAGAATGAAAAACATCCAGGAAGAGATGTAGCAACAGAAAATTCGTTTATGTGCTAAGTGCTTTCCATAAATTGTTTCATTTAATTCTTTGTTGGGAGGCAGAGATGCTGAATAGCATCCTTTGAACTGAAGAGGAACTTGGAGACCAAAAAATGAAGTGGCAACTCCATAAAGTGCAACTATGAAGTTTATTGTGGGTAACTTACAAACAGGCAGGAAGGATAGGGCAGATGATGGTCCATAGGCATTCACAGCTGCACTCCGTGCTGCCAAAAGGGATACAGGGGAATTTAAAGGGGTCAAAACCAAAAATAGAATCTGACTACCAAGTGGGAAGCAAGTCTCCACCGAAGGAACTGAGCAGTTTTCCTCCCCTGGGGGGAATCTATGACCATTAACCATCCGTGTCAGCAAAAGGCATCCTTCCAGTTTTCTTATCAGATGAAGGCAAGGGTAAAAGTTGATAGGAAATTTATCCAGTTCGGGCACATTCTTCGTGAGGAGGCTAAAGTTCAGTCATGCCAAAAGGGGAGGGGGTAGGATTGGTGGCCTAAGATGAGGCTGACAAAATGGAATCAGTTTAGTTCAGCCACACATCCTCACAATAATCGAATGGAGGTGAAGGCTGTGTTTCAGATAAAATATTAAAGAGAGGGATGTTAATGAAATTTTCTGAAGTCATGGAGCTGTTTGGTGATGAATCTGGGATGTGAGTGCTGGCCATTTGGCCCCAGAGCCTGAGCTCTTGACCACAGCATTGTATTCTCATGTTGCTACCTACTGATGGATGTCATGATGAACTTGAATTGTGACCGCACATTCACAGAGATGGCACACAGACCATTGTGATGCTCAGCAACTTTTTTTTTTTTTTTTTGTGGTACACGGGCCTCTCACTGTTATGGCCTCTACCGTTGCGGAGCACAGGCTCCGGACGCGCAGGCCCAGCGGCCATGGCTCATGGGCCCAGCCACTCCATGGCATGTGGGATCTTCCCGAACCGGGGCATGAACCCGTGTCCCCTGCATCGGCAGGCGGACTCTCAACCACTGCACCACCAGAGAAGCCCAATGTCTTGGTTTTGATAATTGCATTATGTAGGATGTTAACTTTAGGGGAAGCAAGGTGAAGGATATGTGAGAACTCTTTGACGTATATTTGCAGTTTTTCAGTAAATATAGAATTATTACAAAATAAAATTTTATTAAAAATTTTAAAATTAAAAATGGTGATTTCATTTTTATATAGATCTTTAAAAATTACAAAATTCCTTTTTATATGATGCTGGAAACATTAGCCTCTTTCCTCCCTGTCCTCCAGAAGCACTTTAGATTTACCTCTACTCTAGCACCTGTCATTCTGGATACATTTATTTGTTTACAGTTTAGTTGTCTTAACGATATTGTAATCTGTTCAAGGCAGGGACTGTGTCCAAGTCTTCTTTGTACTCCAAGCAGTGTAAGACACAGAGTAGATTGTTGGGTTTTTTTAAACAAATGAATATACTTACTAGTCCTTATGGCTGATAAAAAGTGATAATAATTTTTTTCTTGAATTTAGTTTTTATTTTGTCCTGGAATACAGTTGATTTACAATATTGTGTTATTTTCAGGTATACAGCAAAGTGATTCAGTTATATATATACATATATCCATTCTTTTTCAGATTCTTTTCCCATATAGGTAATTACAGAGTATTGAGTAGAGTTCCCTGTGCTATACAGTAGGTCGTTGTTGATTATCTATTTTATATATAGTAGTGTGTATATGCTAACCCCAAACTCCTAATTTACCTCCCCCCCCAACCTCTCCCCTTTGGTAACCATAAATTTGTTTTCAAAGTTTGTGAGTCTGTTTCTATTTTATAAATAAGTTTATTTGTATCATTCTTTTAGATTCCACATATAAGTGATATATGATATTTGTCTTTCTTTGTCTTACTTCACCTAGTATAATCATTTGTAAGTCCATCCATTTTGCTGCAAATGGCATTATTTCATTTTTTTTATGGCTGAGTAATATTCCATTGTATATATACCACATCTTCTTTATCTATTCATCTGCTGATGGACATTTAGGTTGCTTCTATGTGTTCGCTGTTGTCAATAGTGCTTCAGTGAATTTTTTTTATTGGAGTATAGTTGCTTTACACTGCTGTGTCAGTTTCTGCTCTACTGCAAAGTGAATCAGCCATACATATACATATATGCCCTCTTTTTTGGATTTCCTTCCCATTTAGGTCACCACAGAACACTGAGTACAGTTCCCTGTGCTATATGGTAGGTTCTCATTAGTTATCTATTTTATACATAGTAGTGTATATATGTTAATCCCACTCTCACATTTCATCCCAACTCCCCTCCTTCCCCCTTGGTGTCCTTATGTTTGTTCTCTATGTCTGTGTCTCTGTTTCGGCTTTGCAGATAAGATCATTTATACCATTTTTCTAGATTCCACATATATGTGTCAATATATATTTGTTTTTCTCTTGCTGATTTACTTTATTCTGTATGACAGTCTCTAGGTCCATCAAGTGATAATAATTTTAAGATGCACTCCATGTAGTCGATTCAGATCTCTGTTTGCTAGGTTGTCTCCCCAAATAAGAGAGAGAATATAGATGTCTTATAAGCATCATAATTAGAGCTAGAAAATATGGAAGAAGATCCTGTGGTTTATAAATGAAGATAGCAGTAGTGACAAGAGGTGTTTTATCCATGGTTAGGAAATGGAGAAGCTCAGCACCAAGTCCTTCATACTGAAACTCCTGGTTCCCTTTGGAATCGGCATGAAGATTCTGGGAAAGAGTAGGTCCAGGTGTGTTCATGGACCTACCTTCACCAGCTGAGCTATCAGAAGCAAATAAGTGTGCTGACCTTTGAGGAAGGGAGACCAGTGTGTGTTATTAGAGTTTTCCTTTGAATACTAAAGAGTTTGTGGCTGGGGGAAGGATAGTATTAAACCGGATTAGGATATAGACATATCTTCAAAGTTAAAAAGGGGCCACTACCATGTTGCTTTCATGCTGGTTTATGTTTGCTTTATTTTTTTTTTTAATTTTAACAACTTTATTGAAATACAGTTCACTCATTTAAAGTGTACAATTCAATGGCTTTTCGTATATTTACAGATATGTACAACCATAGCCACAGTCAATTTTAGAACATTTCATCACCCCAAATGAAACCCTGTATGCTTTAACTCTCACCCCTTCTCCCATCCTTCTCCCCACTCCCCCACCCTAGGCAGCTACTAATCTACTTTCTGTCTCTATAAGTTTCCCTGTTTTGGACACTTAATATGAATGTGCTCTTATACAATACTATGTAGAGTTTTGTGAGTGGCTTTCTTCACTTAGAGTAATGTTTTTAAGGTGCATTCATGTTCTAGGCATCAGTACTTCATTCCTTTTTATGGTCAAGTAACATTCCATTGTACAGATATACTTAATTATGTTTATCCATTTATCAGGTGATGGGCATTTGGGTTGTTTCCACCTTTTGGTTAGTGTGAATAACACAGCTATAAACATCACTGTACAAGTTTCTGTGTAGACAGATGTTTTCTTTTCTCTTAGATGTATACTTGGTTTTAGTTCAATTATTCCTAACTTGGCCCGTAAGGAAAGTCTCCTAGAGAGAAGGAATAAAAGAACCTCAACATGCTGAAAATTTTTAGTGCTCACTGCCTTTATGAATCTCAGTTTATGAGTACCCTTTGTAGATAAGCTGTGCCTACAAAAAAAAGTTTTTAAGCATACACACATGCACATACATGCTTGCATAAGCATTCAGCTAAAAGTATCCCCCTCCAAGAAGCCATCTGGAGAAAGAAGTGCAAACCTTCTCATAATACTGAAATTGCTCAGGGAATGGGGCAACTCCTCTTTAGGAGTCTCTTCTGATTGAGGTTTATGCACCATACTAGAAATATAGACTGTGTATAACCTTATTTGCCCCTGATTTGTGGCTGTGCTTAATCAACATTATTTCTGGCTCTTCCTAAAAGTCAGAATTTTCCCTGGGAAGGTCTCCTCCTTGATGAATCATCAGAATGGCTGTGGTTAGGAGGGTAAACTCCTAAAGGGCCAAGTCTAGGTCTCTTCTAGCAGAGCACCTTCACACAATGCATGTGCCCTGTGTGTTTGCTAAACTGACATGAATTGAGATTGTTGAAAAATAGCACCTATTTGGAGGATTTGTATATATTCATAATTGCTCAGTTTTCTCTTAGAAAAAGGCAGGGTCTAGAAATCCATTTATCATGTACCCTCCCAATATTCCTGCTTTTAATAACAAAAGTGAGTTAAGACCTGGTCATCTTAACACATCACTTGCTGCATATGTGAGGCAATGGAGGCCCAGAACAGTCCTGTGGCTTCTTCCTACATCTCTTCTGCACTTACCTTGTTCCCCAGACCTTGCTGACCCTCTAGGAGGCCTGCTTACTCAGAAGATAGCCTTAGCCGATGCTTTCTCCAAGCAAGTTTTCTCCCTGTTTTACCCAGAGCTTCCGTATCTCTTCATGGACACGGGGTAAATTCAAGGGCATCTTCAAGAGGCCCCTCCAGATATAACCACAACTCTTCAATGGTGTGACATTTTGTTTGTAGGGCAGAATTAAATTATGTAATCCAATAGGGACACTAAGCCTGATTGAGACTTGAATCAAAGAGCCCAAGAAATCTAATAATTTTGAGTTTGACCTTTGTGCTGTTTTTAATGCGACTGATTTGAAAGGCTCTTTGAGAGATGTCGGAAGCTTGCAGCAGCCTGTTTTCTGGATCCTGTGTAAGAGAAAATATCCTCTCCCTCCAGCTTGACACTGCACTGGTTATTCCAGCTCCCTCGGAACTGAGACCTTTGATTCCCTCAGGGGCTTGGTTGTTCAATGTGCGTAATGTGATTGGCTCAGGGAAGCATAGCTTCAAGCGGATCTCAAAAAGACCGTCAAGCCCAGAAGGGGAGTTAAGGTCCTCAAAGGGAAAGAGAATATTTATACTAGAATTATACCAGATTCAAGAGTGGTTACCAGGTGTTTGGTCCATTATACAAAGATTCTTTTTCTGACATTTTCTTGGTGCCTTATCTAGCCTGGTGGACTCCCAAGTATTGTGGCATCACCCCCACAACTCCAACTCCTGGGGAACTCTGAGTTTTGACTGAAGTCAATAAGATGCTTTCCCACCAAGCACCTCTACCAGTCTACAATTATAAATTCTTGTAAATCAAATGTCATACAAGCAGGCATTTTGATAATTAATCGTTGTTTAACCTCAACATTGTTTAACCTCAACAAATTGGACTTCATATATCCAGAAATGAAACAACAGTGGCTGCACTATCCTAAAACTTTAAATGGTTAGCTCCAGTTAAGTTGTCCCTTACATTTTGATATGCAGTATCCTTTTATTCATTTACCACAAGAAGAAACCCTGAAAAAGAGGGAAAGAGAGAATCTTTAATAGCCAAGTTTAAAATTAAAGGCAGCTCAGATATTAATTCTTAAACAATCCTTTGGTTTGCTGAGTAGCTAACAAAGCACTATTTAGCTCTTAAATGTCTTTTTTAGACTTCACAGGAATAGAAAATGCTGTGTATCAACATTTAATTTAGAAACTATGAATGCTTTCAGATATGCCATTTTAAATGTTTTTACCTGTGGTGAGGGTTATTTCAGTGACATTTATTTTCTTTTTGCATAATTAGAGGATGAGGATCTCATATAAGTACATTTTCAAATAACCAAATCTTGCCCATTTAAGAATGTATATTTTCTGTTCTCAATGTTTCTGAAGTAAATCTTTCTAAAATATAATTGTACAATCATTTCCCTTTGTAAACAAAAGTGTTTAATGTACATATAACTCTTCTTAATGACTCATGCCATAATGCCCAAATGAGTCTTGGTATCTGGGAAAGTTAGCTTTGGGGAGAATTCAAGTTCACCCAGTCTACCCTCCTCACCCACCCGATTTACAGAAGAGAGAGTGGGGGCTTTTGACTTCCTGTAAATTGCATAGCTACTCCCAAATTGATGTTCTGAGATTTCTGCACTGCTCTTTCCATTCCAGGACTCTGATGGCCTAGAGGTTTGCTTTCATTATAGAAGCTCTCAGTGGGCTCATACCCTTACTTTTAGCCATGCCTCTCAAGCTCCAGCCCATTCCCTTTCTAGGATCACGCCTCACGGAGTGGCTGGCTGGTCCTGAATCCAGCCCCATGGTTTTACACCCCCAGCCCTTGCATACCCCCAGCCCCCTACTGTCAGGGATTCCTTTCCCTTCTGGTCTGCTTTGGGTGGGGGGCAGCCACCTAGCTTTATCTTTCATGGCTCACATTTAAGGGTAATTTCTTCTAGGAAACTTTCCAATTCCTCCAGGGAAAAAGGATTGTTCTCTCCATCATACTCTCAATATTCTCCTCTCAGCTCTTTGCTGTTTTTTTTTTTTTTTATCATAGTTTGAGTGTATATCTGTCTACTCTTTTTTTTTAATTGAAATGTACTTGATTTGCAATGTTGTGTTAATTTCTGCTGTACAGCAAAGTGATTCAGTTATACATATATATACAACTTTTACATTCTTTTCCATTATGGTTTATCACAAGATATTGAACATAGTTCCCTGTTCTGTAAAGTAGGACCTTGTTCTGTTTATCCATTCTATATGTAGTAGTTTGCATTTACTACCCCCAAATGCCCAGTGCATCCCTCCCTCTCCCCCTTCCCCTGCCCCCCCCTGCCCCCCCAACCTTGGCCACCACAAGTCTGTTCTCTATGTCTGTGAGTCTGTTTCTGTTTCGTAGATAGGTTCATTTGTGTCATATTTTAGATTCCACGTATAAGTGATATCATATCTTACTCTCCCTGTCAGCTCAAGGATTATATCTTTGCTGTCCCCAGTTCTGGGTCTGCTCCTATCAGCTCTCTAGGGGGGCAAATTAATTGATGGACAAGAGAATACTCTAAAATATATGTTGCTTCCTCACTTTTAATCCCTGTCATATGGGTTTCTCTTGTGTTTTTATTTCATTCTTGTCAAATTCATTTTATATGATTTAATTTTGTCAAATTATTTATTTCTTGAATGATGAGATGAAGATTGGAGGGTCATTATGTGTTTGTGTGGTGGGGGGCATCCCACACATTGTCCCCCCAGCACATAATATTCTTTTGCCAACTGAAGAGAAGCTGCCTGTAAGAGACTCTCCTCTTATCACTGGGTAGGACCTGACATGTGGCATTGCCCAGAGGGTCTTGTGCAGGAGCTCAGGGGAAACACTAATCAGAGTCTAGAGCTAGCAGGAACTCCTGAACCTTGTGGAGTTTTGTAGCCCACCCCTAACTTCCCCACTCCTGGATGATCCCAAGCTACTTAATTTTAGCTCTTTTGTCCCCATGTCTGTACTGTGTGTGTGTTACTTTTTTTTTCTTCCATTGTCACCCTGAAGCCACACTGCTTGTGTTCAAATTCCAGCTCCATTGCTTGATCACTCAATCTTTCAGCTCGTCTATGTCCTTAACTCTAAAAATGGGGTTGTAAAGATAAAGTCAGTTGGTACATATACTAGAGAAGAGGGCCAATAACATCCCCAGAGACTGATGCATGCTCACCAGCTATTATTATTGTTAGGATGAATGTCTAATCCTCACTTCTTGACTCACTGCCATTGTCTTGGGATTTGCTCTGCTAACCTTCCAATAGCTGTGAAACCAGATCAGCCAAATTGATTGTAATACGTATAAAGCCAGAGTGATTAGGCTCTTAGTAAGGACTTCTTTTTTGAAAAACCAGAAGTCCTATGTGTGCTTTGATGCATATATATTTTTAGGTTGTGCCTTAGCTATTGAGGGGCCTTCTTTTTTCTTTTCTGATTCACGCCTCTGTTAAGAATAGTCAAAGTTGCCAGAAAAGTGATTTTTGGATAAGAAAGAGAGGTGAGATTGTGTTAAATTAGGAATCAGAGTCAAGAAAAGATGAAAAGCTTTATTTAGCATGGGGTTTTTACTGAAAATGACTGTGGATCTTTTTCTTTTTTAATAGTGTGAGAAATGCAGCCACAGGTTTGAAATGGAACTATTTAAACATTTTTTTCAGCCCAGTCAAGAAAAGGAGAGAGCCAGCCTCTCCCCAGACCTTAACATTTATCTTTAGTATGTAAAAAGAAAGTGAAAGACTGCATGACCTTGTTTTCTCTGAATTTTCTCTCTCTTGCTTTTTCTCTCTCTCTCTTGCCTTTTTGAGGGGTGATCATGTATATTTTTAATGCTGAAAATAGAAGATTATTTTCTTTGCAGTAGGCATGAAAAGCTTTTTTTTAAAAAAAGAGCATCATAGCCTATGCAAATGTGTTAGAGAATACAAGCAGGCTTCTCCATAGTTATGGAATTCCATGGACTAATCATACTCAGATTCACAGTTGCACCATAGTTGGTCCTTCAGATAAGCTAGCATCTCTGTGGACCACATTTAAAGATGCAGCTTAGCTATTAGGCAAAGTTCTCAACTTAATCTCTTGCTTAAAGGCAAACTAAGTTGGTGTTTTGACATTCTTATCTATGTATCTATGTATCTATGTATCTATCTATCTATCTATCTATCATCTGTCCATCTACCTACCTACCTGAATTTTTTTTCTGTTGGGTCTTATACAGAGTTATAAATAGGCTACAAAATGGTTGGAAGGTTTTATCTACCTTGCTTACTTAATCTACACAACAATTGTGTTAGATAGGCATCATTACCCTCAAGCTCCAGGTAAAGAAACTGCAGCATAAAGAATGTAAATTATTTACCAGTTTCACAACCAGCAAGTGTTGAAGTGGTAGACTTGGAGCTGGGTCTTTCTGACCCTGGAGAGTTTGTGTTCTTGACTGCTCATTATCTAGAGCCACTACATAAACTTTGTCCTAAATTTGTGAGATTTTTGTCAAATGATACATGGCTGCCAAAAAACAACCATTTGAAAAGTGACAAGTTCATTCATGCAGTTATATGGGGAGGTTTCTTTTTCTGTTTGCTTGTTGTTACCAACTTCATGTCATGTTGATAGAGTAGTGCTATGCTGAGGCAGGGTGAAGAAGTGTCATGTGTCCCCAGTATTTCTAAAATTTGGGGTGACATTTCTGAAAACATGAGCACGTCTCTTCCTCCTTTCTGCAGCCCTGGGATAGAAATGATGTGGTTGCAGACTGAGGGTGATGGCAAAAGAACCCTGTGCTATTTGTTAAGAATTCCACCTCTGCTGTTCCTACCTTGCAACACAAGGATAGTGTTGTAAGGGAAGATGACATAATTACTGCCTAAAATAAATGAATACTTTTAATGTAAATGAAAGGATTATTTTAAATTAAGATGGATTTTGATAATTCTGTTGGAAAATAACATTTTGTCTGAAATATATCAGCTTGTTCAAGAAGCAGTGATATATATGGAACAGCTCCTCCAAAGAAAGTCCGAGCCATTTCTTCTCTAGTAAGTGACCCAGTATAAGTGCTATATATACACCCAGGTCCTCTCCCACTGTATAGGCAATGATGGAAAGGAATGACTCAGCCTAGTAACAACAGGAGACCCATGAAAATGGTTTCTGTTTCTGGATTTGGTCTAAATGTCTTTAAAAGATTTTAGGCTATTTAAAATCAACAGTAATATTTAATCTACAATTTATAAAAAAGGAAATACATCTTTTAAAAAATAAGTTCAGGGCTATCCCATGAGTCACAAATGAACTTGTTAGCCTGGGATCCATAAGACAACCCTGAAATTCTATGCGTTATATAATACGTGATGCCGTGTCGTCTTCTGTTTTCCTCTTCACTCAGAGAATGATGTAAGTCAAGTCAGGTATTAAATTTGCTTTTGTACATTTATGTTTAAGTGAGCATTAAGGAATATTTCAAATGTATTAACTAGAAGTAACACTTTTACCAGCGAAAATTGAATTTATCACTTTTAAGGGCTAAATTGCACAAGGATTAAAACAGGACAAGAAGTCTAGTTACTCGTACAAATGTATAAAAGTTTGATTGACATTTCTGTGCACGAATACTGAGAGTCATGGAGTCAGTTGCCAAGAGCCGTGGATTCAGGGCCATCAGTGTGCTTCCCACTACCCCTGCCATGCCCGTGGGGAGGCTGATCATTGCTTGTCTGTTTTCTTGCACATGCATCCTAACTCATCCTTCTGCCATTTTCTTCTTCCACTTCCTCTTTCTTCTGTCACTGCAGTAATGGATGCCACCAGCTTAACCTACCTTGCTCTGATGCAGTGTGGATCAAAATCAGTGCAAAAGCACCAACAGAATCCCCACTGCCAGGTAGGAACATTTATCTATATCATTCCAGCTTCTCTACAAGTAGTCCTAAATAATATACTTATGGGTGTCCCATGCTTCCTTAAAATTGACCCATCTGCTCTGTGTCCTTTCAAGAAAGCTCACATTCCACCAGTATGCTATAGTATGGCTGCAGGACCTCTTTCTTCTTGTCCCTCACTTGCTCCCCATGACACCCATGATTATCTTCTGACATCTATGTCCAATTCCACCTGCCTCATAGGAATTTTCACGGGAGGTGTATAAGAGAGGGGAAGGGGCACAAACTCTGGAATTAGACTGAGGGGCACATATTGGTTCTGCCACCATTCCTGTAAGTAAGCTTCTTGGTTTCTTCAATTCTAAACTTGGGGGAAATACTTACTTCAAAGAGAAGATTCAGGGAGATACTCTACCTGAAATGCTTTGAACAGTCATCAGTGAATGAAGGGTCGATTCCTGTTTCCTCCCTGACACACACCAGCTTTCCTCATGCGTTTATATGTCTTCTAGTGTTACTGGAAAACTGTGTTGTGTTATGTAGAGTTTATATAACAGATTTATAGTCCTTTGGGTCTTTGGGATGATTTTATTCGATCGTTCTATAAACTCCACTGGCAGGAATATGAAAGATGTGTTTCATGTCTCTGGACCTCCTGCAAAGCCGTTATATCATAGGCATTTAATAAATGTTTATTGAATAGAATTTCGTCATAGAGGCAGTAGAGCAAGATAGACAAAATCCTGGAGTCTGGAAATAGACTGCCTATATTTACACCCCTGAAATATCTCTTACTAGCAGTATGACCTGAGTAAGTCACTTAATCTCCATGTGCTTCAGTTTCACCATCTGTAAAATGAGGCTAATAGCACTGCCTCTTGTGCTGTTGGGAGAATTAAATGAATTCACACATGTATAGTATTTAGAATAGTGCCTGGCATTAGGTAAATGCTCTGTTATCACTATTGTACTTCATAATAACTGGTTATTATTTGTTTTAAAAGCTTGGTCCTTTGTGGTTTCTTACATCAAACTTCTCCCACAAGTAGGACCTTGATTTTCTTCATAGCAGTCAGAAATAACCATCTTTTAGATGAGTTAATTTGAGTTTTTTCCCCTTGGCCTGGAGTTTGCTTATGGCATAGTATTTGCTTTGCTTGCTTTTGCTTGTGGCACAGACATGTGAGTTCACACAACTCGAGGGCCAATTTGTTGGTGTGTTTTGCTCATTAATCTCCCTTTGCAGACACTTGGTCAGACTTGGCCTTTGCATAGTCTGATGCTCACTTTGTTTTCTTTTTATTATCTTTCTCTCAGTAATGAAGGTTGAGCTGCTTACCTTTCTCTCTCCTACCTCAGGTTCTCAGGTGACATTGCACAAGGGCAACTGCAGCCAATGGCTTGCTTCTGCTGCCAATTATATGATTGTTATTCCTGGATACTGTCCTCCCTGAATACGTGTCACCTTTCTGATCCTGGTACGCTGACCTGGGTGAGATCAGAGGAAACCTGACAATCTCCAGTATGTAGAATTATTTTACTGAAAGGGAACTTGTCCTGTAGTACATGTGGCATAATCCTTACCTTCCATGAGTTCTTATAATTCTCATTAAGTCCGTGAAATGCAAACTCATATTTCTGACTCCAAAACACCCAACCTTTTTCCACTGCACGATGTCCACTGCCATTATGACTTTCTCTTTCTCTCGCTTTCTCTCTCTCTCTCTCATTTATATCCTCAGTCCACTCTGTGATACCAGCTCAGATTTCTCTAGAATAGAATAGGTCCTGGGCCAAAGATCACTTTGAGGGTGAAAAAACACTTAAGAGCCCAAAATGGAAATTTGGTAAAATGGAGACACATGGAAGTATGTTCAAACCTTGGCACCACAATTGCTTACCTCGTGTGTTAATGTGCTTTGGTCTCCTCCTATGTAGAACTATCTTTAGGGCTGAGTAAACCGAATACACAGAGCACCTATCATGGTACCTTTTACATATAAACGTGCCTCAATAATTAAAAGGCATGCTATTAGAAATATTTCTCCAAATATTATAATTATAAGACTTGGAATAATTTTATAAGCATCAGCATTTTTTCCCCTTCCCTGAACTCCAAAGACACTCATTTCACCCCCAAAAGAGAATGCTTTGACCCTGCTGCTCATTTTTTGTTTAATCTCTTCACTGTTCTTGCTCCAGTTACCAAGTGCCAGCCTTGAGTTTAGGGTTTCATTTGGGTTGAGGGGTTGAAAGCACAGAGGATTTTGGAGCCCACCTTTCCTCGGCTTACCTTACTTTCACTATGAGCACCTGTTTATTGTTAGGTAAACTAGACTTAATCCTTCACCATCAGAGTGATCACCCTGCTAACGGTGGATACCAGCATCCTCTTCTGATAACCTCCTTCCGTGTTCTTGGTGTTTGCCCCCAAACAACCTTCTTGGAACAGTAGGGGAACCTAAAACTAGGATTTAAGAGTTCAGTTCATCCCAATATTCTGTTTTTCTATCTACTAGTCCCATTAGTTTCTGAGGAAGTCTAAATCTACCAAATGTAGGCCCTAGAATTCTAAAATAGTAGTTCTTAACCTTGGCTCTACACTGAAATCATCTGGAAGATTTAGGAAATGTGGATGCCTGGGTCCTACTCCAAGAGCTCTGGATTTAATCATTCTGGAGCATGGCTGGAATATCTGGTTTGTATAAACTAGGAAGTGGCAATCTATACTTTATTCCTTGTTGGGATCTCCGGGACTACCTGCATTCATAGGGGAAACAAATTTTGACATCTGATATTCAGGACTATACACCCATCTCAATACTTCAGTTTTGCATATTAATTTGATGTTAAGGAAAGACTAGATCCTTCCCCCAGGCCCTCGATAAAACTATTTAGATGCTGTTTTCAATATTCATCCATCCATTCCTACATTCATTTCAATGACCTCGTTTTGATAATAAGCTGGACAAAGAAGGACTGCAGAGAGTTAGCTTTTGAATCAGTGAGTCCTAGGTTTGGAATCCAGCATCTTGGGCAAGAGACTTAAACTTCTGGGGCTTTTACATCCACATCTGTAAGATGGGATTAATAGAGCTGTTGTGATGATTAAATAAAATTAGATTAGATATATTTTGTGGAAATTCGCATATATAATCCTTGCCTGACACACATGAAGTTCCCAAAGAACATATACTTCCAGCCCTAATTAGTATGGATAGAAAAGTTTAACAATTTTGGATGCCAAATAAATGTTTTCTAAGGCAAGAAAGACATGGTGTAATCTCTTGTTTCTTTTCAGTCACGTCATTCATCACAGACTATTGACTTGACGCAGCAAAACATTGTATCATCCAATAATGGCTCGATTTTCAGCTTCTCAATAGACCAATTATCATCCCAGTTTGACAAACACATTTTACTCAGAAATGACATCAAAATGCAATATTTTTCTTGTCATGCTGAACTGTGCCATGCTTACTGACTCCCTCATATTCTCAGTTTTCATTACCCTTTTATTTGCTCTTACACTTTTGCTGTCAAATCTCCTTACTTTATTTAGTAATCTGACAAAGATGAAAGAAATATTACCATGGGCTTATGAAACAATTGAAATGTCCTCTACTGTTATCATTTTCATTTAGATGACAGAGGCGGCTCCCTTGCTATAAATTTAAGCAATGTCTGTGTATTATGTTATGTGCGTGAACAAGTGTCTGTGTGTGTGTGTTTGCTTGCTATCTTCCAAAATTAGTTTCCTGAGGTACACTTTATGTACAACTCTGAGATTAAATGATCTTCACTAAACTGCTGTTTATTATAGTCTGAGAACGTGATTTTAAGTCAGCAATTGGCAAACCTGAGAAAACATCTACTCTAATTTTAAGCAGATCTAATTTAACTAACCCAAATCATGGCTTTACATTAAACGTGACTTATGTTCTGTTAAAGTTATTCCAACAAATGATAAGTAACTGTATCTTTCTGATTCGTAAAGAGATATTTCGAAGAAGCTATCAAGTAGGTGCTCCCTCAACAACCCGGGACAGCTTTATGTCTAACCTATAAAAGCACCTCTCTTCACCCATCCCCACCCCTGCCTTTCCTCCTCAACTTTTTCTCTTAAAGGAAGTGTGCTTTTCCCATACTTTTCTTTTCTTCTTTCTATCACACCAAGTTCCAGATTCTTTTTATTCTTACATTCTCAGAAATATCACTGACACTCTCCTCTGGATCTTTGATCTCTCCCTATCTTCCTGATCAGTCTAACCAGTTAAAACAAACAAATAATTAAAATCCTTCCTAGACCTACCACACCCTCCTCTAGCTGTCTGGCTTCCCCTGCCCCCCACCTTAATTTCTAGATTAAGAAAATTCATACAACATTTCAAGTTCAGAAATCATTTGCTTAAGTGACTGTTAAAATATGCTAATGACATTTCACCCCTACTCTTCCATCATTTAATATTTTAAACTTTTTATTTAAAATGAATTTAAATTCAGAGAAGATTTGCAAAGGTAATACAAAGATGTATACCCTTTTCACTGCTTCCCTTAATGTTACTATCATGCACAATCATCTTCCATTTATCAACTAAAAAATAACATTGTTACAGTACTACTAATTAAATTACAGACTTTATTGGGATTTCACCAGTTTTTCCACCAATGTCTTCATTCTGTATCAGGGTCCAATCCAGATTACCACATTGTATTTAAAATTCTTAACGTTTTATTTGACTTCACTTCAGATCTTGACCTAGAGATCACTCTTTCATGTTGAAACAGTTTCTTCCCTTGATGACACTTCCCTGGGTTTCCTCCTGCCTTTGGCAAGTTCTTACTAATTTCCTGTGCTCCTTTCTCCTTTAGCATTTAAAGATTGAAATTATCAATATGTAGAGCTTGGTCCTGGTTTCTGTTCTCTCCATGCTGTTCATTGCCACCGGCCACCTAGTCAGTTACATGGCTTCAGATACTGTTGCTCTTTTTGGTAACATGAAATGCATATTTTAATCTAGACTTCTTTTATAAGCTCCACACCCATGTATCCATCTCCATTCTACGTATTATTGACCTCATGTTAGATGTGTTTGGAATCAGATTCATTGTCTTCCTTCCCCAAGTTGATCCTCTTCCAGTGTCCCCTACTCACTTGCTTATGCAAACACATGGTGCTCTTTCTTTTCTCCAGACAACACACACCCAGGTATCCATACTTATACATTCAGAATAATGTCCGGAAATGTTCACTTTTCTTTGTCTTCCCTGCTGCTAATTCAGGTCAAGTCACTGTCAGGTCTCTCTGGACGTCAGCCCATTGTGGAAGAAAAAATGTTGTTCTCTCTGTTTAGGTCTTACTGTGGTGGGAAAGTTGTTTGGAATTCCTGTTCAATTTCTGAGCAAAAGCAATCCTTTCCTAAAGTTCTCCTGCTGTGGCCCTAACACTTGGAGGAGACCTGTGGGCCACGTGGCTTCAGCTCCGTGCAGGGGTGGCTGCGGGTACCGGAAGGGCAGCTGCACTGAGCTCTCAGGTCAATGAAATGTAAGATCGGAAGGCAAACCTGGGAAATGGATAGGGATAGACCCGAATACTTGAACCCGGGAAAGGAATCCATCTCTTCAGAAGGCACACCTAGTTTTTTCATTGCTTTGTTTGTTGGTTAGTTCTCTAACTAACCATCTCTTGATGAAACGTTTATTATTTTTAGAGTGTGACAAATAAGCCAGACCATGACTTATGTTCCATAATGTACTGAGCCGTTTGCCTATACTCGGGTACAATCTTCATCCTTTTATTGTCCTGAGAAATGTGTAATCTGCATCTTTCCTACCCACACTCTCCCCAAATGTACAATCTCTGCTCTAACACCCTCATGTTATGGCCAGAGATGTGATATCAAAACTCAAATAGCACTTTGGACCCAGGGGTTTTGGGAACTTGCTTGTAAACATGCACAATAAGTCTAGGTAGAAAGGGTGGGTGGCATCCTTTCCTCCTCTTCAGTGGGTGCCAGAACTTATTGCAAAAATAATCCTTTCCTGAAGTCTTAGCCTGCTTCAGCCCATCTCAGCCTGCCCCCAGGGAGGACTTTCCAGTCTGTACTCTCAGCACAGCCATTGATTACCACAATTCAGAACACAGGCTGTCCAGAGACACAGACAGGCATTCCCACGTCCCCACCCTGTTCTGCACTTACTCTCTTCTGCCGCCCCCCACCCCCGCCCAACTGACTGGGGTCAGTGCTTGGAGGCTCAACTCCAGAGGCGAGGTAAAAGATAGATGTTCTGTCCCCTTCATTGTAGGCACTATAAGTTCTTCATGTTCAAATCATGGAATGGTTTAGCTCGAAAAAACCTCAAAAATCAATTCCAATACTAGGAAGGAACAGATGAGGAAATTGAAGCCCGTAAATGCAAAGTGCCTTGGCCAAAGTCATAGTGTTAATTAGTGACAGAGCTGGACTTGTGTTCAGATCTACTCAGTCGTCAGTGGCCTTCCTTCTATGCAGTATATAAATGTGTGCTGGGACATATCCAGTTCCAGACAATCATCCTTATTAATAATGTACCATCATTTAAGAGTATGTACATAATGGCATTGCATTTATTTCCTTTATTGATCATTATTGATATTTAAGTGCTATTTCATTTTTTCTAAGAACTTTATCATAAATGGCTATGCATGTCCTAGGGATCTCACCTTAAAAATGTGTTTTTAAAAATTCAATTTGTGGTGTGAATATGGAGGAGATGCTTTTTAGTAGTTGTTAGGAAATGACATCTGAATTCCTTACATTAAAACTCACTTTCTATGCTCCTCCCCGGTCACTGCCTTCCGTATATGACAGAAAACCATTTCTGGGTTAGATTATGATAAGGAGGTGCCTTTTGCATTTGTTGTGGAATGAATAAAGGATTTAGATCTTCAATTCAACATTGAACAAATTTGCAGAGACCATTAAAATCCTTTACCTTAACATTTCTGATGCCCATCATTTTGATAACCTTTGAGTCACGGATTGTTGATTAAAAATAAGTTATATGCCTCCAACTCAAAATGTACTCAGAAACATTTTTAAGAGCTATTTAAATTTCCAGTTTCTTCACTGCACTCCTACAAGGAGACAGAATAAACAGATTAGCCTTTCCACCTTGAGTTTACAATTAGGGACCGGAACAATTCAGCCAATACCAAGCATGTCGATGATAAAAGCACACCATGCATATGTTGTCATCTTAATTTGCTTGAGACTTCAAGTACTCTAAAAATTCTACATAATGTTCTTAATGCACAGTATTCCTACAAAGCCAGAGACTGCATTGTCAGAGGGTTCATTTTATCTTCAGTTTCCAGTAATATTTCTGATTGTTTATCACATGCATGGTGAGTTTAAAGCTAGTTTTAGAAATCCCTTCATCCTGAATCCCTTTCTCCACATAGATTTCGAATTTCGGACCCTCCAAGATCATTACATACCTGTAAGTAGGGATGTGTAGAAGAAAGGGGGTGGTAGCTAAGACTCTTGAGATTCCCAGTCAGAACTGGGCTTTTAGAACCAAAAACTTGCTCTGAGCCTGTATGTTGCGAGAAGATAAAAATGTGATATTTGAATTCACACTGAGCACCTGGTGCCAGAGTATTAACCAGATGCATGAAATGTAACTACCTCTAACTTTGGATTATTTTAACTGATCTTAGGCATAAATGCAAATGCAGGTCTAGCTAGCATATTTCCTATATTTGAGCAAAAATTATGATGAATAAGTGGGTTTGTGCAGGAATTGGTGAAGTTCTGCAGCTGCTTTTGGGGCAGAACTAACTGTTTGGTGGCCTGTCTAATCAGTTATTTAGATACATTAATAAACAGTACAAGTCATTGCCCCTTAGAACTAATTGATTTGAGAAAGCAGTCATTAGTGAGACTGAAATAACAGAATTCATGTCCTGTGTCAGGATCATTTGTGCCAAAATAACAACTTAGGTCATGGGATCTCATGAAGTAGCAAGCATTTATTATGCACCCACTGTGTGCCTGGGGCTGTGCTGAACACTGTGGACACAGGGATGGGAAGTCACAGATTAAAAACTGATTATTGAAGCTTCATGGTATAATGGGATTAAGTTAAAACATCAGAATCTATTTCACTCATCGACCAAATTTACCATTCCGTCGGTGCTTTCTCCATCTAACTCAGAATGATCCCTATTCTTAACTTGGATAAGTACAATCAAAATTTCAAATTTAGACTCCTGATCTTTTTTATCATTTAAGAATGGATAAAGAGGTCAAAAGAAAACAAAACAACAATAATCGGCTTTCTGCCTTTTGTCCCTTAAAGTTCAGTTTTCACTGGGCTCTGTAGCAAATGATATACAATTTTCTAGATTGTCTCACAAATAGAACTCAATTATCTAGGCTTTTACTTTATCCAAATAAATTTTTTTCAATTAAACAAAAGTGTGTGTTTGTGTGTGTATCTGTGTGTATGTGTGTGTACTTTGTTTTGTTTTACTTATCCATCCCTGCATACTTATTTAAAACATTTTTTTAGGGGAAGAAAACTTTAAAAAATGCAAAATGCCCAAAGGTATGACACTCAATATGAAAGAAATAATTATTAACCAATTTAAACATTCACTTTCCAAGTTGCCTTATGACATTAGTTCACGAATAAAGAGAGACCTCTTCACATTAATGCAGACAAGACCATTTGGTGCCGTCTCCTTGGCCTCCACTCACATTATTCCTAGAATGATGATACAGGCATACTTTATTATGGATCTGAAACATGGTAGTAAATAAAACTGAACTCTCTATCAGGAAAATCCAAGACGAAGTGGAAATTTGTTTCCTGGTAATGCTGGGTGTTTTCTGCTTACAAAGCAATGGCACTATATTGTGGACACTGTTTCTAATTAGCAAGCTTCTGAAATATGGTCTCTCATTGAGCAAAACAGTCATTCCATGCATAACTGCAGTTTCAGCAGTAACTTTTTGTTTCTGGTTATTAATTTGCATTTAAGATACGTCAAAGTCATTAATGTATTGAACCAACATGGAATATATGGAGCAGTTAAGTTTATAAAAGACACCATCATGCCTCACTATATTTGTGCTTAATGACATTATATCACATGAAAGATCCTAATATCCTTGTACTTGATGTAACTGGTGACATTAGAATGGTAGGACTGTGGTAGTATTTGTTGCTTTATTTATTTATTTATTTTTATCCTTTGTCCATTGATTAGTTTCAAATATTTTCTCCCATTCTGAGGGTTGTGTTTTTGTCTTTATAGTTTCCTTTGCTGTGCAAAAGCTTTTAAGTTTCATTAGGTCCCATTTATTTATTTTTGTTTTTATTTCCATTACTCTAGGAGGTGGGTCAAAAAAGATCTTGCTGTGATTTATTTCAAAGAGTGTTCTTCCTATGTTTTTCTCTAAGAGGTTTATAGTGTTCAGTCTTACATTTAGGTCTTTAATCCATTTTGAGTTTATTTTTGTGTATGGTGTTAGGGAGGGTTCTAATTTCATTCTTTTACATGTAGCTGTCCAGTTTTCCCAGCACCACTTATTGGAGAGGCTGTCTTTTCTCCACTGTATATCCTTGCCTCCTTTGTCATAGATTAGTTGACCATAGGTGTGTGGGTTTATCTCTGGGCTTTCTATCCTGTTCCATTGATTTATATTTCTGTTTTTGTGCCAGTACCATACTCTCTTGATACTGTAGCTTTGTAGTATAGTCTGAAGTCAGGGAGTCTGATTCCTCCACCTCTGTTTTTTTCCGTCAAGATTGCTTTGGCTATTTGGGGTCTTTTGTGTCTCCATACAAATTTTAAGATTGTTTTGTTCTAGTTCTTTAAAAAATGCCATTGGTAATTTGATAGGGATTGCATTGCATCTGTAGATTGCTTTGGGTAGTATATTCATTTTCACAATATTGATTCTTCCAAAGAAGAACATGGTATACCTCTCCATCTGTTTGTGTCATTTTTGATTTCTTTCATCAGTGTCTTATACTTTTCTGAGTACAGGGCATTTCCCTCCCTAGGTAGGTTTATTCCTGAGTATTTTATTCTTTTTGTTTCAGTGGTGAATGGGATTGTTTTCTTAATTTCTCTTTCTGATCTTTTGTTGTTAGTGTATAGGAATGCAAGAGATTTCTGTGCATTAATTTTGTATCCTGCAACTTTACCAAATTCATTGATTAGTTCTAGTAGTTTTCTGGTGACATCTTTAGGATTCTCTATATCTGCAACAGTGACAGTTTTACTTCTTCTTTTCCAATTTGGATTCCTTTTATTTCTTTTTCTTCTCTGATTGCTGTGGCTAGGACTTCCAAAACTATGTTGAATAATACTGGTGAGAGTGGACATCCTTGTCTTGTTCCTGATCTTAGAGGAAATGCTTTCAGTGTTTGACCATTGAGAATGATGTTTTCTGTGGGTTTGTCACATATAGGCTTTGTTACGTTGAGGTAGGTTCCCTCTATGCCCACTTTCTGGAGGGTTTTTATCATAGATGGGTGTTGAATTTTGTCAAAAGCTTTTTCTGTATCTATTGAGATGATCATATGGTTATTATTCTTCAATTTGTTCATATGGTGTATCACCTTGATTGATTTGCATATACTGAAGATTCTTGCATCCCTGGGATAAATACCACTTGATCATGGTGTATGATCCTTTTAATGTGTTGTTGGATTCTGTTTGCTAGTATTTTGTTGAGGATATTTGCATCTATATTCATCAGTGATATTGGCCTGTAATTTTCTTTTTTGTAGTATCTTTGTCTGGGTTTGGTATCATTGTGATGGTGGCCTCATAGAATGAGTTTAGGAGTGTTCCTTCCTCTGCAATTTTTGGGAAGAGTTTGAGAAGGATGGGTGGTAGGTCTTCCCTAAATGTTTGATAGAATTCACCTGTGAAGCCATCTGGTCCTGGACTTTTGTTTGTTGGAAGACTTTTAATCACACTTTCAATTTCATTACTTGTGATTGGTCTGTTCATATTTTCTATTTCTTCCTGATTTCTTTCAGTCTTGGAAGTTTATACCTTTCAAAGAATTTTGTTCAGTCTTGGAAGGTTATACCTTTCTAAGAATTTGTCCATTTCTTCCAGGTTGTCAATTTTATTGGCAAAGAGTTGCTTGTAGTAGTCTCTTAGGGTGCTTTGTATTTCTGTGGTGTACATTGTAACTTTTCCTTTTTCATTTCTAATTTCATTTTATTTATTTATTTATTTTTTGCGGTACACGGGCCTCTCACTGCTGTGGCCTCTCCCGTTGCAGAGCACAGGCTCCGGACGCGCAGGCCTAGCAGCCATGGCTCACGGGCCCAGCCGCTCCGCGGCATGTGGGATCCTCCTGGACCGGGGCACGAACCCGCGTCCCCTGCATCGGCAGGCGGACTCTCAACCACTGCGCCACCAGGGAAGCCCCTAATTTTATTGATGAGTCCTCTCCCTCCTTTTCTTGATGAGTCTGGCTAAAGGTTTATCAATTTTGTTTTTCTCAAAGAACCAGCTTTTAGTTTTATTGATCTTTGGTATTGTTTTCTTTGTATCTATTTCATTTATTTCTACTCTGATCTTTATGATTTCTTTCCTTCTACTAATTTTGGGTTTTGTTTGTTCTTCTTTCTCTAGTTCCTTTAGGTGTAAGGTTAGATTGTTTATTTGAGATTTTTCTTGTTTCTTGAGGTAGGATTGTATTGTTATAAACTTCCCTCTTAGACTGCTTTTTCTGCATCCCATAAGTTTTGGATTGTTGTGTTTTCGTTGTCATTTGTCTCTAGGTATTTTTTGATTACCTCTGATTTCTTCAGTGATTTCTTGGTTATTTAGTAACATTGTTTAGCCTCCATGTGTTTGTGTTTTTTACATTTTTTTTCCTGTTATTGATTTGTAATCTCATAACATTGTGGTTGGAAAAGATGCCCGATATGATTTCAGTTTTCTTAAATTTACTGAGGCTTGATTTGTGACTCAGGATGTGATCTATCCTGGAGAATATTCCGTGTGTACTTGAGATGAAAGTGTAATCTGCTGTTTTCAGATGGAATGTCCTGTAAATATCAATTAAATCTATCTGGTCTATTGTGTCATTTAAAGCTTGTGTTTCCTTATTAATTTTCTGTCTGGATGATCTGTCCATTGATGTAAGTGAGGTGTTAAAGTCCCCCACTATTATTGTGTTATTGTCGATTTCCTCTTTTACAGCTCTTACCAGTTGCCTTATATATTGAAGTGCTCTTATGTTGGGTACATATATGTTTATAATTGTTATATCTTCTTCTTGGATTGATCCCTTGATCATTATGTAGTGTCCTTCCTTGTCTCTTGTAACATTCTTTATTTTAAAGTCTATTTTATCTGACATGAGTATTAGTACTCCAGCTTTCTTTTGATTTCCATTTGCATGGAATATCTTTTTCTATCCCCTCACTGTCAGTCTGTATGTGTCCCTAGGTCTGAAGTGAGTCTCTTGTAGACAGCATATATATGGGTCTTGTTTTTGTATCCATTCAGCAAGCCTGTGTCTCTTAGATGGAGCATTTAATCCATTCACGTTTAAGGTAATTATTGATATGTATGTTCCTATGACCATTTTCTTATTGTTCTGGGTTTGTTTTTGTAGGTCCTTTTCTTCTCTTGTGTTTCTCACTTAGAGAAATTCCTTTAGCATTTGTTGTAGAGCTGGTTTGGTGGTGCTGAATTCTCTTAGCTTTTGCTTGTCTGTAAAGCTTTTGATTTCCTCGTTCAATTTGAATGAGATACATGCCAGGTAGAGTAATCTTGGTTGTATGTTCTTCTTTTTCATCACTTTAAATATATCAGGCCACTTACTTCTTGCTTGTAGAGTTTCTGATGAGAAATCAGCTGTTAACCTTATGGGAGTTCCCTTGTATGTTATTTTTTGTTTTTTACTTGTTGCTTCTAATAATTTGTCTTTGTCTTATTTTTTGTCAATTTAATTCCTTTCTGTCTCGGCATGTTTCTCCTTGGGTTATGCTGCCTGGGACTCTCTGTGCTTCCTGCACTTGGGTGGCTATTTCCTTTCCCATCTTAGGGAAGTTTTCAACTATAATCTCTTTAAATGTTTTCTCGGGTCCTTTCTCTCTCACTTTTCCTTCTGGAAGCTCTATAATGCGAATGTTGGTGCACTTAATGTTGTCCCAGAGGTCTCTTAGGCTGTCTTTATTTCTTTTCATTCTTTTTTCTTTATTCTGTTCCGTGGCAGTGAATTCCACCATTCTGTTTTCAGGTCACTTATCTGTTCTTCTGCCTCAGTTATTCTGCTATTTATTCCTTCTAGTGTATTTTTCATTTCAGTTATTGTATTTTTCATCTCTGTTTGTTTGTTCTTTAATTTTTCTAGGTCTTTGTTAAACATTTCTTGCATCTTCTCGATCTTTGCTTCCTTTCTTTTTCTGAGGTCCTGGATCATCTTCACTATCATTATTCTGAATTCTTTTTCTGCAAGGTTGCCTATCTCCACTTCATTTAGTTATTTTTCTGGGCTTTTATCTTTTTCCTTCATCTGGTGCATAGTCCTCTGCCTTTTCATTTTGTCTATCTTTCTGTGAATGTGGTTTTCATTCCACAGGCTGCAGGATTGTACTTCTTCTTGCTTCTACTGTCTGCCCTCTGGTGGATGAGGCTATCTAAGAGGCTTGTACAAGCTTCCTGTAGGGAGGGACTGGTGGTGCATAGAACTGGGTGTTGCTTTGGTTGGCAGAACTCAGTAAAACTTTAATCCGAGTGTCTGCAATGGGTGTGGCTGAGTTCCCTCCCTGTTGGTTGTTTGGCCTGAGGCAATCCACCACTGGAAGCTACAGGCTCTTTGGTGGGGCAAGTGGCAGACTCCAGGAGAGCTCATGCCAAGGAGTACTTTCCAGAACTTCTGCTGCCTGTGTCCTTGTCCCTTCGGTGAGCCACAGCCTCCCCCCACCTCTGCAAGAGACCCTCCAACACTAGCAAGTAGGTCTGGTTCAGTCTCCTGTGGGGTCACTGCCCCTTCCCCCTGGGTCCTGATGTGCACACTACTTTGTGTGTGCCCTACAAGAGTGGAGTCTCTGTTTCCCTCAGTCCTGTCGAAGTCCTGCCATCAAATCCCGCTAGCCTTCAAAGTCTGATTCTCTGGGAATTCCTCCTCCTGTTGCAGGACCCCCAGTTTGGGAAGCCTGACATGGGACTCAGTACCTTCACTCCAGTGGGTGGACTTCTGTGGTATAATTGTCCTGCAGTTTGTGAGTCACCCACCCAGCGGTTATGGGATTTGATTTTATTGTGATTGCACCCCTCCTACTGTCCCATTGAAGCTTCTCCTTTGTCTTTGGATGGGGGGTATCTTTTTTGGTGAGTCCAGTGTCTTCCTGTTGATGCCTGTTCAGCATTTAGTTGTGTTTCTGGTGCTTTCACAAGAGGGAGTGAGCGCACTATTCCACTGTCTTGAGCCAATCCCTGCTCATTTTCCCTTGTCACATAGTTTTGTTGTAGTATTTGTTGCTTTAATTATAGTGAACTAACTAGATACAAATAGACTGTTAATAAAGCTTACAGTTGCATTTTCATTGTCCTGGCTGTAAACTATATTACCATTGTTTTTGTGTTTCTTTCGGAGGCATCAAGCTTTCTCAATATTATGACAGTTACACTATTGTTGAAGTCTTTAAGGAGAGAATAAATATGCTAATAACATTCTGAAATAACATTCTGGAATGGACTAAGTCTAAGCCAAAGTGAGTAGTGCAGCACACACACACAAAAAATATATATAATTTTTCCTTTGAAGATTCCATTTATTAGAAGCTAGGGAAAGCGCTGTACTCAAAAATATCCCCTCCAAAATTCACAACTTGTTTCATCCTTACTTTAAAGTCCTTTATATTGGAAGGTTAGGCAAACATTAAGGCAGTGTGCAACTACCAGAAAATTATTTTAAATATTTATGTTTCGGTGGATCACCAGATTTATGAGTTAATCTCTGAATTTTTTTTTATATACAACAGGATTTCAAGTATTATTTTTGTTTTAATAAGATTTTAAGTTCTTGTTCAAATACGACCTAGCACCTGAATCAAAAACTGCATTTGCTATTTTTCTGTCAGGGTAACAGATCAACAGTGTTTTTGGTGGAATTGATAAAAGTATTTCAAATATATGTTTTAATTTTTCATAATCAACTTTCCTATTATTTCTGTTAAGATTCGAACTCCCTAGCTAACTATCTACACACCTCCCTTTACTCATTATTTTATTGATTGGCCACTCATTTCAGATCTATAGAAACTCTCTTTATCTGGTTTTAAACATTTTTATATTTTTCTTAGCTACTAGAGAACCCTCTAAGAATTTTCAAGGCAGAGGTCCCATTTGACAATGGCTTCCTAATCAATAATTATATGTACGAAGCAAAGCACAGTAAAGAGTTCACTCTTTAAATTGTCAATTTGTTGAAACTTGGACAAATTGTCTTTAAGTTGGCTGATGCAATTTTGTTTGATAGTGGCATTTTATTTATTAATTCATTTTATTAAGCTGCTTTCCAAAAATTAAGACACAAGAATAATGTATGACTTCTAGTCTCAGCAGAAATAATGTCAGTCTGTCTCTTGGCACCAGACTTCACACTTCCATCAAATGGATACCATTTTATACTGATAATATCACTATCAGAGTAGTTTTAAAAAGAGCTTAAAATGAGAACACTGGATATATTAGCCTTGCGTAGGTTTATTTTCATTGTGTATAAATGGATACAGGTCAATTCTATAATTTCTTTGACTCACCAGTATTCATTATCTTGAAATATCTGTACCCAAGTGTATGTATACACACATACATATGTATATATGTGTGTGTGTGAATTTTTTTTATATAAGGAAGTATGGTAGGTTTCAGAACTGGCTGAAGGACTTTTCTGTCTTTCCAAAAAGAGAGAGAAAATAATTTTCCTGAAAAATGATATTTACTAGAGTGAAGCATGGAGAATAAAAAAGGATTAAGCTTCAAACAGGTACACATTAACTCTATTACTATCATAGGGTTATGTGGGTGCATAATCCTGTTTGTGTTTATAATTCATATACTTACTCTCTGTTCTTTTAATGATTCAAGGAACAAAATTCTACAGATTTCTCCTGATTTCTTCCATTGTAAATGTGCTTTTAGGTGATTCGTTGGAGCTAAACACTTGCCAAGCATTTGGGCCATCATTTTATGCTGAGTTGAAGGAGCTGTTTCGTTTCTGCGACCTGCAGACTGAACGCAGTAGGGATGCTCTCAGTGTCTCCTGCCACATGGGGCCCGTTTACCTCACCCTTTTGTACTGCATACTGTAGAGTTGGGTTTTCCAGAAAGAAGGCTGGAGGAAATCATCACTTAGCAAATACTCTGCTGATCACATCTTTTCCCTTGAAACCCCACAGCACAGGCCTTATTTTGTGACTCAGTGGTGAAACAACTTGTCTATTTAGTATACAACTGTTGAGTCCTGGGCAGTAGTTTTACAGTAATGACCCCCAAAAACCTGTCCTAATATTTCACACACACACACACACACACACACATACACACACACGCACACACACACATTCTATGTTTTTATAAGTTGCATAATTCTGCCAAATCATCCTGGATGGTAGAATTCCTTCTCATCACTTTATTGTAAATAACAACTGAAATAAAAAAGCAGATTAGGTAACTAATTTTTTTTCCCAAAAAACATTTACCTCCTTAAACTATGCCACTAACCAGACACATGAACACCCTAAGTTGGCAGCATTGCAGGAGCTACACTGATGCACTTCATCTGTTCTTTTCCCCCTCTTCCAAAGATGCATGCCTTTCTCTGGGAGATTTTCCAGCTGCTAGTGGTTTGTTATTTACCTAACCAGAGGTTCTCACACTTTATGCTGCTTAAAAAGAAAAACAAAGCATATTTAGAAAGCTTGCTGTCAAACCCTACCAAGATGAACTCTGAATTGGTTATTACAGGGTGAGGCCAAGAATCTGCATTTTATCAAGCTTTACTGGTAGTTCTTACCTAATTCATCTAAGAATATCCTATTTCAGAGCACTGAAAAAAAATGTGGCTTCAGGACTGATTATCCCAAAGCCTTGTATTCCAGGAATGAAACAGTTGTGAATGCTGATGATTATTGCATTAGCTGATCCTTTCAGATGTTGCAGTACTCAGTCTGCTGTCTAATGTCTGACCCTCCTGGGGGAAACAAGCAAACAAACAAACAAATGCATACACAGGGAGGAGAATTGGTTGAAATAATAGGTAGTCAGATGGGACAGTGCCAGGCACCTGCAAGGCAGGCAGAAGTGGTCCTGAGAATTTGGGGGTTCAGAATGTGGTCCTGGGCCTAGAGAGAGGGTGAGCATAGGTGTACATTGGGAACAGTGGGAACGTGCTTCCGGTTGCTGCCTCTCCTTTGCATGTGAATTTCTATGTTTATACTGAGCTCAGGGTGTATAGAAGTAGGGTCCCCTTGGGCATCTATTATTCTGTGTTCAGCTAAGTTCAGGGAAGGATCAGTAAACATGGCAAAGCATTATGGACAACAAAGAAGAAGACATTTACAATATAAAATTCTATGACAAAAATATTGTCTTTCTCTTGGAGATGCTGGGGGCTGTCCTACTGAGAGAGGCTCCAGAGTCAGGAATAAGGTGTGTGCTTCCTCTTAAGACCACGAATACCAAAAGGCTCCAAAAGCAGAAGAGTAATGAATGAAATAAACTTAGATCAGGCCATAGTTGAAGGTGCAGACTGATATCCAAATGTTACAAAGACCAAAAGGCCAAAGGTAGGTTCTGGAGTCAAGGCATAGAGGAAGGAATCCAGAAAGCAGGGAGAAGAGACCAAATACCCATGAACTGAAAACAGTAAGGATGAGCCAGGGATATTACTGAGAATTTGAAATGTCCCTTACTAATGTGTATGGTTTGCAATAGAATGTATGGGTAGGTTTAAATGCCTCAAGCTGGACCAAAACTATTAGCCTTTTTGAGCACGATTAAGTGTGCTACTTTTCAGTGGGTTACTGTGATTACATAATGTGCAATTCAATTCAATGGTTGGTGTAGTAAGCACAGCGATGCCTATATTGAAAGTTTCTGGTCTAGGTTCTGCCCATATTCTTCTTTAAAAGTTGCCTCTTGTGTCGTATTTGTTCTAAGCAGGTGAATCAATTTGTATCAGTAGTTGGTCATCTGTTTGCACATTAGAGTCAATATGATTTAGTGGAAACACATGGAGCCAGGTGGTCCTGGGGCCTTCATTTACTGCCACTTAGTCCATTGTCTGTATAAATGAGATAATTATATATATCTTGTAGGGTTAAATGAAAGGGCAGATGTACCAGACTTAGAAATACTCTAGGTATTGAGAAAATATTAATTGCTTTCTCCTTTTATACTCTAATATTCTCTGCCTTCATGAAATTTGACCCTTATGATTTCCTCTGTGCTCTTATTCACTTGGGACTTTTGTTTAATTACCTTGTCAACGACCATGTGGTTGATTTAAGGTATGTAAAACAAGCATTCATCTATTCCACACTGTGTTTCTACCCCGGCCACATCTATCTTCTATTAAGTGATCTTTGAAGCAGCTCTAATGGGAATTGGTCCCTTGGGTCAGGGAAGCACCTGCTTCAGATGTCTCCTGTGCTCACGTGTCCCAGGATTTGTGACCTGTGTATTGAAATGGGCAACAACACCCAGGACACATGGCCAACCTCCCCCTAGGTAAGAAATGGCCTCACTTATATTTGTGACAATTAGCAACTATTCTGGTATAATCTTCAGTTAAAGGAGAGTAGTCTTACAGGGTAATTAATAAAAAGAAGGAATGTAATAAAATTCCAGAGAAACAAATCAACTCCATATCAGTCATTCTGAGAAAAGTAAATCTAGGAGAGCAATGCTCAGCCCCTCCCCCATGGACACACATCATTTTTTGAAAAGGAAGTAGAAAAGTAGAGAAAACTTTGTCTCTGGATTCAGATAGTCTGTGTGACTCTTGCTTCTGCCACTGAAGATCTGTGTGACATTTGTGGCATAGCAGATCAGTTACTTCTGATCTTTTGTTTCCTCATGGATGGAGAGAGGATATAAAATGCTTCTAACTGGTTTCTTGGAAGGGCTGAATTGGATAGTAATTGTAATGCACCCAAGACAGAGCTGACATACAATAAGTGCTAGTCCCGTTCTCTTTCCTATTCCCTTTGAGAATTGAGTTCATTCTTCTATGGAAGTAATGTTTCCATCTTTCTTATCCCACTCTTTTTTTTAAAACTACTGCTGTACATATGGGACAGCAACCCAGTAGCTTGTGAAGGGATATGGCTTCAAAAGGGAGGCAGTGGTGTGCATTGTTTTGCATTGCCCTGACACTGCTGGGCACTAGTGTTGCAATCAGTTGCTGAAGTGAAGCCATTCTCCTTGGTGTGGCTGGCTCCATGTGTATGCTAGAGCTGAGTATGGTGTGTTTGCCCAGACCTCAGGCCACAAGGAATTGGTAAGGTGAAATACCATCTTTGCTAGCTCTGAATGGAAAACCGTGCTTGCTTTTGTAAGTGAAAGGAACTACCAAATATTTGCCTAGTTTCTGATTGGTCCCAAACTGGTAAATATCAACAAGAAATACACTTCAGCATACATATATAGTATATTTCACCTTCTTCTTTAAGACTGAGGATCTTCAGAGTACTCAGCTGTAAACTGGACATGTCAAAGTTCATGTGTTCTCCCAAGATTTTTGTAAGAAGCAAAAGGATAATATACATGAGAAGGAGCCATAGGTGCTTGTATGATGGCTTCAGCATCAACTTAAAACACCAGTGGTTTTATTATTGGTATTATTAATTTTGTATCACATAGGAATTTTTTTCTTTGATGTCCACTTTACATTAAAAAATATTTATTTATTTATGGCTGCATTGGGTCTTCGTTGCTACACGTGGGCTTTCTCTAGTTGTGGCAAGGGGGGCTACTCTTTGTTGTGGTGTGCGGGCTTCTCATTGCGGTGGCTTCTCTTGTTGCAGAACATGGGCTCTAGGTGTGCAGGCTTTAGAAGTTGCGGCACATGGGCTCACTTGTTGTGGTGCATGGGCTTAGTTGCTCCACAGCACATGGGATCTTCCCGGACCAGGGATCGAACCCATGTCCCCTGCCCTGGCAGGCGGATTCCCAACCACTGTGCCACCAGGGAAGTCCCAATGTCCATTTTACATTTATCTTGAAAAGCTCTATGATTAGTTTGATGTGTGCTGTGAGCTAATCACTTCATTAATACTGCTCTGGTACTATAGCCAACTCCAGCTGAAATAATTTGGCACATGCAGTTCTGTTCAGCTAGTATAGTAAGTCTTTCAGGGATAAAATGGAAATGTCTAGAGCAAACTTGGAAGAATCCCAGAACATGGCTCTTCTGAATACACATCAAGTGGTATCTTGTTCGTATTCTTTAGTGGGCATCCCTCTCCGCAGGGGACAATGGTAAAGAGTTAGATAACCTTGAAAGCCAATTAACCATACAAAACTCAAACATGACTAGCCAACGCCTTGTCACCGAGGTGGACAGCGTGTTAAAATTATATTTGCTTAGAGTGGCCACCAGGAATTATGTTATGACTGAGTTAAACTCCTCAAATCTTGACAAAAGACATGTATCAAACTATTTTTGATAGCTCCCTGTTTAGAAAAATACTTTCTTCAATATTAACCATCAATGCAAATATTTAAAGTCTAGTTCTGTTTCTACCAAAGAGAATGCAGAGACAAAGACCGTAAAACACAGTTATAGGACCTGCCTATTTCCAGATCCTACTAAAATTCTAACTACAAGGCTGGAATTGTTTATAAAGAACTGAATATTTCAGTATTTTAGTATATATCCTACTTCACATATCATTCAATGTGTCTGGAATTTTATCCTGGAAATACATTGCAAGTGATCTCTGTGTTATTCGTCTCGGCTCCTGAATTGTGATTTATAATCTCTAGTAAGTGAGCTGGTGAGCATCACGCAGGAGATTCACAAGGCTTAGCCATTCAAGAAGTATGGACTGTTGAAATTCAGACTTCATGTACCATTTGGGTGACAAACTGTAGAGGCGTGTTTCCTGCCTAAAACAATCATTTGCCGTAAGACTCTCCACAGTAGCTTGTGCCCTTATGCTTTATGGGGAAATGCTGGGTATATACTCTATTTGTCTCAGTTCTTAAAATTCCTCAGTGGGTAAAAGGTAAGTCCAATAATAATATTGACCATAATATGCCTTGCTAATGCACACAAGCACACAGCAATACTTTCTTTACCTTTGGTACTTGGGATATAGGAGGAGGTGGGAGATAGGGAAAGGGGAGAGAGTAACTCATAACCTGCCTGGGCTAAGCTGGTTATGACCTCACTGATGGATAACCCCAGGCTGCTTGCAAAGATAATTATTTTTGGTCTTCATCACAGGGCCTGGGATGTGATTTACACAGTTGACCAAGAGAGTGGAGGCTTCTGTGATAGAGAGTGAAGCCTGGTGACAGAAGCTGACAAAAGTGAAGAGACTCTCTGGGCCCCAGTCTGCTATAGAAGAAAAGAACAGAACAACAGTTATTGCTTAGGGGGAGTTGTAGTACTCGGACTTTCACCCACATGGGTGCCAGACCACTGTCCTAAGCTCCTGATGTATTTCCAGGCTTTCTCAGAATTCTTTAGGAACTGGGCAGGTCCAGTTTGCAGATTGAGGGTCATCAGTGTTTGTATCAGATCAGATTGGAGTAAGCAGACCCCAAGAACCACTTCCAAATAACTAGCATATACTGAATGCTGACCATTCTCTCCCAACAATCATATGGAATAGGTTTACTATTATCCTTATTTTATAGATGGAAGATCTGTGATTTGTCTGAGTAGCTGTAAGTGGTGCAGCTTGCGTTTGATCTCACATTTGATTTCCTCTGGGATCCTTAAATACCCGATTCAGGCTTGACCTGCCTGCCTCTGTAACATGGTAAGTAGGGCACCTGAAAGTCCATAAGGTGGCTACTTACCTAGTTGCTTTAGCTTAAGTTGACCTCTGGACACTAGAATCGTGACTCTAAGAGGCAAATCAGAGAAGCATGGCCAACCTGTAAAGTTATCTGTGGAATTCTCTGGTTCAGCTTCTTAAAGAGAAAAATACAGATCAATTGGGAATACTCAATTCCATCCTTTTAATAAGGATAATAGTTTACTACCCTGCTAACTTTAACGTGAATATATACTGCATCCAAAAATATTATACGAATGGCAATCGTTAGGTCCTTCTGATTAAAACTAATGAACGGAGGAGGTGTTGCCCCAGCCTGGGATAGGCAGCCGTGCCTGTACCAGATAGCCTCAGTGGGGCCCTTTGTAGAGTACCCCAGATTTTTGTGTAGGGATGCCCACTTCTGAATTGACAGTATTCACCAGTCATCATGCATATACAAACATTTCAACCTCTGTTTAAGGACTTCACTGATTTATTTCTGTGAATGCTCTGCTTTCCTCCAAACGCTTCTGTGAGGTGGTGGCTGCAGACTGCATCAGCTCAGCCTCCAGAATTGCTCCTTGTACTTTGTTCTCCATTTCTTCTCTCTTTGACGCAAACAGGTTTTGCCTATACTTGTGGGGGTTTTTTGTTTGTTTTTTTGGTTTTTTTTTTGTGGTATGCAGGCCTCTCACTGTTATGGCCTCTCCCGTTGCAGAGCACAGGCTCCGGACGCGCAGGCTCAGCGGCCATGGCTCACAGGCCCAGCCGCTCCGCAGCATGTGGGATCTTCCCGGACCGGGGCACAAACCCGCATCGCCTGCATCTGCAGGCAGACTCTCAACCACTGCGCCACCAGGGAAGCCCTATACTTGTGTTTTTTAATGGGCCCTCTGACAGTATATTCTACACAAAAGAAGATAATTTTAAAAGAAGTTTCATGAGGCTCTGAAATTAACGAGTTGTTAGCCTCACTTGCAGGTATTCTTACAGTGTATTCATTTTTGTTGTGCTTCTCATCTGCTTTTATGGTTAACAGTGCTTCTTCTCCCGTGCTGGGAGTCAGAGCTGTGAAAACTTAAGATCCTGGAATTGTTGACTAATTCTGATTAGAAAGTTCCTTTGAGTTCATCCAAGTCAAAATAGCACTGGTATTTGAATCTTTTCTGGCTCTGGTTGACACTTTCAGTGTCGGGGAATTTATTCCCAATTCTTCCATCTGCCATATTTAATCTGGGTCATTTAAAAGGTTTTGACTGAAAGTTCTTTACCATAAACTGAAATATCTTGTCTTGTGATTTCTACCTATTTTTTCCTGGTTGTTCTTTTTGCATCTAGGAAAGTGGTTCTCAAACATTTATGTGCATCAGAATCACCTGGAGGGTAAGACAAGTTACTGTCCCCACCCTATAATTTCTGATTTTCTGTAAATCTGAGGATAGGCCTGAAACTTTGCATTTCTAACACATTTCTGGTTTATCTTGATGATGCTGATTCTCATTTTGAGAATCTCGTATCTGAATATGTCTTCTCTTCATCTTCTAAAACCTTTGAAATCCCAAGATGCCTTTTTGTCTCCTGGCTGAATAACCCAATTCCTTCTTTTGAATCTATGGCTTGTCAACCATGTCACCATGCACTTGTCTTCCTTTGCCTGTCAGTCATTGGACTTAAGGGGGCCAAACAGACAACACCAATGAGTGAAACCATCAAAGGTAGCTGTGGGATGGGTTAAGTAGGTAAGAACTGCTGACTTTTACACAACTGAGCAGGCCCTACCTAAAGCATTCTCATGTCTTTTTTTTTTTTTTTTTTTGCGGTACGCAGGCCTCTCACTGCTGTGGCCTCTCCCGCCGCGGAACACAGGCTCCAGACGCGCAGGCCCAGTGGCCACGGCCCACGGGCCCAGCCGCCCCGTGGCATGTGTGATCCTCCCGGACCAGGGCACGAACCCGCGCCCCCCGCATCGGCAGGCAGACTCCCAACCACTGCACCAACAGGGAAGCCCCTCATGTCGTTTTTTTTCAAGCACCAAACCTGCTTAATAAAATTTGCTTCCCAGCTAAATTTGACCCAGCGGATAATAGTTTGGGGCCTGAGGGCACAGTGATTAAAATGGAGCTTGAGACCAGAATGCGGTAAGAGTATCAAATTACTGTCCACAGCTGTCTGATTTTTTTCTTACATGAAACCAATTCTAAAAATAACTTTTAATACATTAGAAATAATTTTCTAATTAAGGAGCTACCTAGCTTCTTTTTTTAAAAATTAATTAATTAATTAATTAATTAATTAATTTTTGTCTGCGTTGGGTCTTTGTTGCTGTGTGCTGGCTTTTTCTAGTTGCGGCCAGCTGGGGCTACTCTTGGTTGTGCTTCTCATTGCCGTGGCTTCTCTTGTTGCAGAGCACGGGCTCTAGGTGCACAGGCTTCAGTAGTTGTGGCACACGGGCTCAGTAGTTGTGGCTTGTGGGCTCTAGGGAACAGGCTCAGTAGTTGTGGTGCACGGGCTTAGTTGCTCCGTGGCATGTGGGATCTTCCTGGACCAGGGCTCGAACCTGTGTCCCCTGCACTGGCAGGTGGATTCTTAACCACTGTGCCACCAGGGAAGTCCAGGAGCTACCTAGCTTCTTAATTATGAGATCAATATGTATCTCATATTGATACCATCATGAGATAAATAAGAGAGTTAAAAGCAAATATAATTGATTAGCTGGGCCACCCTAAATTTGTTTTTTGCCATTATTTAAAATTTAATTGCTCTATTATGTTCCCAGATGTTGATTTTAGCCATTTTATCATATACTTTATTGCCTGAGAGCAGTTTCTATGTATTTATAATATGAGCTTTTTCTGTTTCTTGGATGTAGAAAAATCAATTAAAATGAAGCAAATATTTTTGAAACCTAACCAGAAAGTTCCTCCATAGAAATGTGTGTCCTGGGAGTTGAGCCTAATGCTTTCTGAATAAGATATTAACAGTCTTGTAGTGTATGCTAGGAATTTAGAAAACTGATTTTTTTCCTATAGCTTCTTAGGGGAATGTCAGCTTAATAAGTGGGCTACATTCTTCTGCAGGGTTTTTATGGCTTGTCATACACACCGTTTCTGTCCAGATATAGAAAATTCCTTGTCTACAGTCCAGTTCTGGCCCTCCCCTTAGTTTTACCTGTCTCTAGCTTGATTTCCATTGTCCTAGGGTGGATGTAGAATGGAAGAGAATTAGCAGATCTTTAACTACACTTCTTAAGTGAGGTGAAATTCACTCTGGATCAGCTTTGCCAGGAGTTCTGGCAAGATGCGACTCTGCTGCAGTATAGGCAGGGCTGAACTTCAGCTCAAGAGCACCTGTCCTTCTGTACTCCCTGCTGTTCCCACCAATTTAACCCCTCCTTTGGGGACCCTTGCACTGCCATATGTCCAGCAACTAAAGGGTTAATATGCACCACAGTTACAAGCATCCAGGACCGTTTTCCAGTAGGTGTCTGTTCAGATGGGGCAGTGGCTGGGCCACTGTATACTGATAAATATTTTAGATACCATCCCTTGGCAGGAAATGAAGACTTGGAAGTACCCAGGAGCCAGCAGGTGATACAAATGTGTGTGTGTCGCTGATGGGGTACTCCTGACCTGCTGAGAGGAGGCAGCTAGGCCCAGCCCCACTCCTTTTGTGGCTACACTGGGGCGGTCCATTCTCTGATCTTTGAAGAGGCTCTCAGAATGTAGACTGTTTTTTGTTTGCTCTTTAAGTTGACATCTCCTGATTTTCAAAAACTTGCTTATTAAAAACAAGAACTAGATCCTGTAGCCTAAAACACAAACCAACCAACAAAGCACATGAGTTCATAAGGATGGACATCACACACTCCGGAACAGAGGGCACCTGCACACTCAGATCACTTTACGAAACAGTAAAATGCCTGTCTTTCATCTGTTTCTAATGCTAACCAAGGCTATCTATGCCCAAGATTTAAGTCTTCAAGAGATACATGCCAAATTTCAGAAAATACTTTTTCTAAGCCCAGAACCTTTTCTGTGTTTTTTTTATCATTGTGTATATCAAAATAATGATACGTAAAGAAAAAGATTTTAAAAAACTACTTATGTTTTGAAGTAGTTCTATTTTAGAAAAGAGAATCTTGACAAAACCTGAGCCTTATTAGAAAAAAAAGAAAAATGACAAAGCAATAACTTACAGAAAGCCTAGATGGGAATTTCGACCACCTTGTGCAAAACA
The DNA here is from genome assembly GCF_025265405.1 of Mesoplodon densirostris. Lineage (NCBI taxonomy): Eukaryota > Metazoa > Chordata > Mammalia > Artiodactyla > Ziphiidae > Mesoplodon > Mesoplodon densirostris. The sequence goes on along the minus strand of NC_082661.1, from coordinate 169,026,210 downwards.
CAGCAAAAATATATGCTAAGGATCAGAAGTATGTGGTGCTCAAAAAACCAAACAAACCCACGCACATATGGTCACCATATCTTTGATAAAGGAGGCAAGAATATACAATGGAGAAAAGACAGCCTCTTCAATAAGTGGTGCTGGGAAAACTGGACAGCTTCATGTAAAAGAATGAAATTAGAACACTCCCTAACACCATGCACAAAAATAAACTCAAAATATATTAAAGACCTAAATGTAAGGCCAGACACTATAAAACTCTTAGAGGAAAACATAGGCAGAACATTCTATGGCATAAATTACAGCAAATTTGACCCACCTCCTAGAGAAATGGAAATAAAAAGAAAAATAAACAAATGGGACCTAATGAAACTTAAAAGCTTTTGCACAGCAAAGGAAACCATAAACAAGATGAAAAGACAACCCTCAGAATGGGAGAGAATATTTGCAAATGAAGCAACTGACAGAGGATTAATCTCCAAAATATACAAGCAGCTTATACAGCTCAATATCAAAAAAACAAACAACCCAATCCAAAAACAGGCAGAAGACCTAAATAGACATTTCTCCAAAGAAGGTATACAGATTGCCAACAAACACATGAAAGGATGCTCATCATCACTATCATTAGAGAAATGCAAATCAAAGCTACGAGGTATCACCTGACACTGGTCAGAATGGCCATCATCAAAAAATCTACAAACAGTGAATGCTGGAAAAGCTGTGGAGAAAAGGGAACCCTCTTGCACTGTTGGTGGGAATGTAAATTGATACAGCCACTATGGAGAACAGTATGGAGGTTCCTTAAAAAACTAAAAATAGAACTACCATATGACTCAGCAATCCCACTACTGGGCATATAACCTGAGAAAACCATAATTCTAAAAGAGTCTTGTACCACAGTGTTCATTGAAGCTCTATTTACAAGAGCCAGGACATGGAAGCAACCTAAGTGTCCATCAACAGATGAATGGATAAAGAAGATGTGGTACATATATACAATGGAATATTAGCCATTAAAAAGAAACAAAATTGAGTTATTTGTAGTGAGGGGAATGGATCTAGAGACTGTCATACAGAGTGAAGTAAGTCAGAAAGAGAAAAACAAATACCGTATGCTAACACATAGATATGGAATCTAAAAACAAACAAACAAACAAACAAACATGGTTCTGACAAACCTAGGGGTAGGACAGGAATAAAGATGCCGACATAGAGAATGGACTTGAGGACATGGGGTGGGGGGGAAGGTAAGCTGGGACGAAGTGAGAGAGTGGCATGGACATATATATACTACCAAATATAAAATGGATAGCTAGTGGGAAGCAGCCACATAGCACAGGGAGATCAGCTCAGTGCTTTGTGTCCACCTAGAGGGGTGGGATAGGGAGGGTGGGAGGGATTCACAATAGGGAGGTGATATGGGGATATATGTATATGTATAGCTGATTAACTTTGTTATACAGCAGAAATTAACACACCATTGTAAAGCAATTATACTCCAATGAAGATGTTAAAATACAAAACAAAATGAAACAAAAACAAAAAACAAATGCCCAAACCCAGCTCAGCAAAGGGGCCAAGCATAGAGACATGTAAAAGAGAAATGGCTAAGGAAAGAGGTCAGGAAGCTGGAATCTTGCACAAGCTGGTTCTTGCTCAGCCTTGTGAGGGATTCTGCAGTACCAGTCACAGTACCTGACACATGGAAGTCATTGTGTACTGGAATTGAAATAACGCATGACCAAGGATCAAAAGCCTCCAGGTGTGATGATCTGACTAGGACTTCCAATACTATGTTGGATAGGCGTGGTGTGACTGGACACCTTGTCTTATTCCTGACTTTAGAGGAAAAGCTTTCAGTTTTTCATTGAGTGTGTTTTAGCTGTGGGCTTGTCATATATGGCCTTTAGTATATCCACTATGTTGAAAGTTTTTGTTATGACAGAATATTGTATTTTTTGAAATTATTTTTCTGCATCTATTGAGATAATCATAGAGTTTTAATCTTTTATTCTGTTAATGTGGTGTATCACATTAGTTGATTTGTGTAGGTTGCACCAACTTTGCATCCCAGGGATAAATCCTACTTTTAATGTGTTGTTGAACTTTGTTTTCTAATGTTTTGTTGATAATTTTTGCATCTATATTCATCTGGTATATTTGTGTGTAGTTTTTCTTGTGTCTTTACCTGGCTTTGGTATCACGGTAATGCTGGCCTCGTAAAATGAGTTTGGGAGTGTTTTACTCTTCTTCACTTTTTTTAGAGTTTGAGAATGATAGGCGTTAATTATTTTTTAAATGTTTGGTAGAATTCACCTGTGAAACCTTCTGATTCTAGGCTTTCCTCCGTTGGAAAGTTTTCGATTACTGATTCAGTCTCCTTATTTGTTATGGTTCTATTTTTTGTTTATTTTTTCTATTGTTCTTCTGTTGTCTAATTCATTTATATGCTGATCTTTGTTATTTCCTTCTTTCTGCTATCTTTGGGCTTAGATTGTTCTTCTTTTCCTAGTTCTTTGAGGTGTAAAGCTAGGTTGTTTATTTGTCATCTTTCTTGTTTCTTAATATTTGTATTTATTGCTGTAAACTTCCCCTACAAACTGCTTTCACTGCATTCCACAGGCTTTAGTATGTTGTGCTTCCATTTTTATTTCCTTCAAGATATTTTTATTTTCCTTTTGATTTCTTCTTTGAACTATTGGTTATTCAGGATTGTGTTGTATCTTTTTACCATATTTGTGAATTTTCTAGCTTTCCTCCTGTTGACTTTTAGTTTTATATCATTGGTTAGAGAATATACTTGGTATAATTTCAATCTTCTTAAACTTTTAAGACTTTTTGTGACATATAATATGATCTATGTGGAAAATGCTCCATATGCACTTGAGGAAAATGTGTATTCTACTGCTTTGGATGGAATGTTTAGTATATATCTGTTAGATCAATTGGTCTGAAGCATAGTTCAAGTGCAGGTTTTTCTTATTGATTTTCTGTCCAGATGACCTATCCATTGTTGAAAGAGGGGTCTAGAAGTCCTCTACTGTTATTGTATTGGCTATTTCTCCTTTCAGATCTGTCAGTATTTGCTTAATATATTTATGTGCTCCAATGTTGGGTGCATACATATTTATGATTGTTATATCTTCCTGATGAATTTACCCTGTTGTCATCATATAATGATCATCCCTGTCTCTTATTATAGTTTTTGCCTTAAAGTCTTTTTTGTCTGATAAAAATGTAGCTACCCTGCTTTCTTTTGGTTTATCCTTGCATGGAATATCTTTTTCCATCCTTTTATGTTGAGCCTATGTGTGTTCTTATAGCTGAAATGAGTCTCTTGTCAGCAGAATAGAATTGGATCCTGTTTTTTGTTTTTTTTTAAATCCATCCAATAGCTACTGTATGCCTCTTGATTGGAGAACTTAATCCATTTACATTCAGAGTAATTATTGATAGGTAAGCATTAGTAAATGCTTGATGTATTCTTCTGTTGCTGATCTCTATTGCATTTTACTTATTTTGTTCTTCAGCTCCAGAATTTCTGTTTGATTCTTTTTTATGATTTCTATATCTTTGTATGCTTCTCATTTTAGTCCTGTATTGTGTTCCTGATTTTGTTGGATTGTCTTTCTGTGGGTTTTCTTGTTTTGTTTTGTTTTTATGTTTTGGTAGCTATTTGAGCTTCCTTGGAAAAGCTATTTTGAATTCTTTACCAGATAAATTGCAGATCTCCATTTCTTTGGGGTTAGTTACTCAAAGATTATTATGATCCTTTGTTACTGTCATGTTTCCTTGATTTTTCATGTTCCTTAAAGTCTTGCATTGCTGTCTTCACATTTGAAGTAGCAGTCACCTCCTCCAGTCTCTAATGACTTACTTTAGGGGAGAAATACCTTTTGTCAGCCATGGTAGTGACCTATGTATGTGCTTGCTTCATACTTCTTGCTCTCTCTTGTGGCTGAATTCTTAAGCTTATATGCTTTCTCTTGATCCTGGCATGCAGTGGGTTGGATGCTGACAACCTCCCTTTTGCTTTTCCAGAGCACATGCTAAAGCTCAAGTTTGTGGTCTCTCCCTAACCTATGGTTTGGGGCAGGTTTTCTTTGCATACTCGCTAGCTATCTGCCAAAGCTCTCCCTCAGCACTGTACAGGGAGCTGGTCCCAAGGTGGGGTTGTGTACGGGTGAGGCATGCAGAATTCTGGGAGTGCCCATGGGCCAGTTGGTGGGATCCATGGACAAGGTGTCTCTAGTGGCTCTTGGGCAGGCTTCTTGATGGGGTACACAATACCGTTGGTAGCATCTGCATCACTTTAATGCCTTCTGAGAGTCCTGTCTGCTGCTCTCCCAGGCTCTTCCCATCCCCCTGTAGTTCAGTAATGACACACTATTCTGGATGAGGTGAGAGAGATACGGCAGCATTTTACACAGCTGCGGAACTCAGGGAGTCACTCACATGCTGTTACTTTCTTCAACGAGAGAAATTTGGGGCTGAGGAAGATCTCGTTTGGCACTGAGACTGTGCTGTCTTGTGGGAAGGGTGATGTGCATAAAGTTACACTGTTCTTCATATGCATCCAAACTTTCCAGTGCATCCAAACTCATATTTTTTTGCTCCAGTGGCATGCTGGAACACCTCTGCTGGGCACCTCCCACAAAGTCTCTTTCATCCATGAGTGATTGTCTAAGACATTGTTCTCCAGGGGCTCCTGGGTTGTGGTGGAGAAGGGTTGGTGCTGGTTCAGAGGGCACTGCAGGATTCGCAGCTGGAACAAAAATCTGTATGCCTGTCACCCAATACGCAGGTGGGTGATACTGCTCCCAGGTCCCTTGGCATGTGGTGTTGGATCCCACAGCTCCAACAAAGGCACTTTTGTGTGTGGGTCATTGCTGAATTCTTATTGTTGAGCGGGGGGGAATGCAATGTGGGATGTCTTATTCAGCCATCTGCTGATGTCACCATCCATTTACCTTTTAAAAATAGGTATTATATAATATGTTATAGATAATGGAAACTGTTTTTTGAGAAGGTGGTTATTGCAGTGATGAAATATCCCTAATCTCCTGTCTACTGTTCCATATATTACTGTAATTATGAAAGAGACATAAGGAAATGCCATAAGCACTCTCCATTGGGCCTCAGGCTTCACCAGCTCTCATACGGCTGTTGTATAAATGCTAATTATGAACATATGATAATAAAGAGGGAATGGCTACTGCTGACATGTACCTGCTAATTTGGTATCTTATTTATGATGGCAGAGTGAGGTGTATAATCAAAGATGGTGGAAGACAGAGACTGTTCAATAAAACAGCATCCTCTACTTTGCTGGCTGAGGCAGGCTGTGAATTTGTTTCAAGTTTGTTATACAGTAATTAATTTCATTAAAGCAGTATTGACTGGTGACCCAAGACCATGTAGCCTTATTTAATATGTGTGTAAACATATGCTTTTCATTTCCATAATTTATATTTCATCCATTTATAAAAATAATAAAAGTTCAATATAGAACAGAGTATAGAAATATATGTAAATAAGGTAGCAGAATCCTCTCTCCTAAGCTCAGCTGCTACCATTTCTTCACTTTTATGCATATCTGTTTTACTCTAAAACTAAGTGATTATTTTCTGATTTACATGGTAGTAACTGTTCAATAGAAAAATACTTTTAAATACAGAAATATGGGAGAAATGATATTGCTCAGTGTTGAAGCAGAGAGTTTTCTTTGTTCATAAGATTTGGCCATTTCCATCTTGGGGGAGCTAAAGCAGCTTATTCTCAATTTGTCTTCTTTATTACTGTGGACATGAAATGTTTTTAGACAAAGTTTAACTTTCTGGATTCTCAAAAAGAAAGATCAATATTAATTCCTTACACTTCAATAGACTGTTTATAAAATTTGTATTTATTTTTCCTACAAATACTCATTATGTCCCCTTTTATCTTTAAAGTCAGATGTACCTGGATCCCAGTATCTGTTCTATTCACCAGCTGGTGTTATGTCCAAGTAACATAATTCATCTAAGCCTTGGCTCCCTTATCTAAAAACTTATAGAATAAAGTTTGTGTCGGGCTTCCCTGGTGGCGCAGTGGTTGGGAGTCTGCCTGCTGATGCAGGGGACACGGGTTCGTGCCCCGGTCCGGGAGGATCCCACATGCCGTGGAGCGGCTGGGCCCGTGGGCCATGGCCTCTGGGCCTGCACATCCGGAGCCTGTGCTCCGCAACGCAAGAGGCCACAACAGTGAGAGGCCCGCGTATCACAAAAAAAAAAAAAGTTTGCCTCATCAGATGATGTGAGCCTATATGAAGTGCCTGGCAATAGTTGATACTTGGTAACTATTAGCCACCTTCTTTTCCCCTTAATTAATGTCGATATCATCTATTAATTCTGCCATTGTATTTGGCAATGTGTCCTGTTATTGATAGAAATATCCCTTGGGTAAACATTTCCATAAAGAGGTCTATGAAGAAGAAGCTTCCAGTGAAGTTCCAGAATTTGGAATTTAAAGAATTTATCCCCTTACAAACTTTAGGTCCCAAGGTGTCTTCCTATCTGAGTGGTTTGGAAGAAGACCCATGGAGTTTAAGATGATGTTGGTATGTTTGAGATGCCTAATACTTTTATATTTTGTTACATTTTTCATGGCTGTTAATAATATAGGTATGATCATCAGCATGGAACTGCAATACATGTGAATTTAAGTTGGAAGTATCAATTGTTATTAATATCTCATGAGAAGGAACTATTTTAGAACTTCATAGTAGTTTATACATGGGGTTACCATGGCAATAATGGAACTTATATATTTTAAATTTATTCCTTAATTTTCTTTAAACTACTTTGTAACTGCCTTGGCAGGAAACCCTGTCTGTAGTAATGACAGTGATTTAATGGTCGTTATGAAGTTTAATGGTCATAATGAAGTCCAACATTCTTGTGATTTGCTTCGGGGGACATTGACTTTGGGTATCTTTGGATGTACTATTAAAGCCATGCTAAGCCCATTTAAAGTAGACAGAGTTTACAGGGAAGAGAAGTATATTTTCTTATTGCAATTTGTCATCCAGTAATAATGGTGAATATTGCCACTCAAAATTTAAGGCCAAATGTAACTCAAGAGTGAGCTGACTAATGGCTGTCTTGCTCTTGAAGAAAGTATATTGTTTTTGCATTTAACCAAGCAGTTAAAGTATAAAAAGCTATTTAATAGCTACAAATCTTATACCAGAAAGAATGTTCAATCTTTAATACAAAATGAGCCAAAGGAACAGCCTGCTGGATTGTTAAAGGAAATAACCTGTATCTCATATTATTTTTTCTTATAAACCTCTTGCTTCATTTCAAGGTCACACTGATAATAGATTAGAGGTTTGTGTGTTAGGAAATCTACTTTGCAAAATATAGCTATTCATAAATTAACCCTGAAGCATTTAAAATATTGTGGCATCAATTCAACACATCTATTGGATGCCAGTTCCAGGAGGTTAGAAAGGTCTGTTGAGAGAAATGTAATATTAACTGGAGAATCCAAACAGAAGAGAGGCAAGGAATGCTAGGTAGATAAAATGGCAGAAATGAGTACACTGACAGAATATGTATGGTGTGAATGCAGAGTAAGGTATATATAAGAGTGAGGGAGGTATAGAGAATTTCTTGCCCGGTAAGAAATTTGAGCAGGAGTCTATCTTCTAGGAAATGGGCCAGATGGAATAAAGATCTTTTAGTTTTGTAGTATGTTAGTGAGTGATGTTTAGGACAAAGGAGAAAGTTATGCTCATGGTACTGTTGCTTCTGGGAGGATAACATCATGTGATTAGGATTGGGAGCCTTGTAGGGTTGTTCAGGTTAGTCTCCTACCTTTGTGCCCAGTAATGATTATTGTAAAAATAAACTACTTTTGCTTAGGCGGTTTAGAAAGTATGATCTCCATTTACTTGAAAGAGAATCCCTTATCTTGCTGGGACGGTAACTGAATCATGCTGAAATGAATGAAATATGCAACCCAGTTGTATTTAGTGACTAGCAATTTATTCCCAATTCATTTTATAAAGGAAAATGGCTAATATATGGTTTGTCCATTGGAAAAAAATTAATTTTTTCATTAAGGCAAGAGTTAAGTTTATATTTTCTCAAAAACTATTCTAAGTGTTTGAATAACATATTTTGGCCTTGTTTTTTAATTAGTTTCCTGTAAACATGTCTATGATATCTGTTAGAGAGTACATTTGAATGCGTATTTGTGTGTATGTGTGTGTGTGTGTGTGTGTGTGTATTGTATTTAAGAGACTAAAAAAGGAGGCCTTTAAGAGAGGTGTTTATGGTGTTAAAATCTCAAGTCTTCCTAAAGTGCATCTGTTTGGATAAATTGGATGTATACTCTTCTCTAACTGGTCCAACTGTTGAGTTTAATGAGGCTACCGCTGATGCTAATTGTGAATGGAGACTTTGCAAATTTATTGTCAAATCAACTCTCCTCTTACATTGTTCTGAGATCATTCCTTTGGGCTTATATACTTTTTCTTCACATGTTAGTAAAATGCCACAAATGCTTGCTCTTGAAGTCCTGAGAGATGTGGCATATTATTATTATTTTTATGGGAATCTCTCTCTCTTTTAACCACTCTCACTTGATTAAAATAAGAGGTGTTTTTTTTTTTTTTTTTTTCTTTTTTTCAACCCGATCATTTGCACACTGGAAATGAAATCTCTCCTGGGGATTAGTTTCGCCACTCAAGCTTTCCATTCAGATGAAGGTGTGAAAAATACATGACAAGGATATTACTCAAATAGGGCATGAGAAGTGAGGAACAAGAAGAAACTGAGAGGATTTGGCTGAATATTTTTTTCTATGCTGCAAATTTCATTTTCTCTGAGAATTGGGAGGAAGGAAAACAAAACAGCAAAAAGGTGGAACAATAGGAAGGCCATACATGAAAAACAAACAAAGAAACATGATTTGGTTTAATCTAACAAAGCAAAGTCTTTCATGAAGGCTGCAAGTTACAGAACAGGTGTATCTCCTGAAAGTAACACTGCTGATTGTGGCAGCTTAGGAATCTAGGGTCAATGACAGACATGCATATGCAGTGGTCCTTCATCATACTCAGGAACTTAGTCTGGCATTTAAAGCCATGATCCAAATCTTGACTGCCACTCCAACTTCACATTTCCCCACTCTCTCATGACCCCTAATGCCTCTAACTTTTTGCAGTTTCGTGAATACATTGCTGGTTCTCATATCTCTGTAAATATGCTGCCTTTGTTTGCCATGCCCCTTTTCTGTTGCTCCATCTATTGGACTCATCCTGCAAGATTTAGTTCCAGTACCATTTTATTTCTCTGCTATCTCCCTTTGGGTTACCTAGATGACTGGACCCCTTGTACTCCCATATCACTCTGAGTTCACTCCATTTACCGTTCTTTTTACAGAGTATTTTAAGCATGTTTTAATTTTCTGCATCCATGATTAAATGGAAAGAGCCTAAGAAATAGATGCCTTATTTAGGTTTTAAGCCCCATAGCCTCTGGCACCATCCCTAGAACAGAGTAGGTGTATAATAAATTTTGATTGAATATAATTTGCAAGTTGGGATACAGAATAGAAGGTGGTGAAAATGGAATTATTTAACATTTGCAAGATATTGTCCTAGGCTTTCTGGGAAGAGAGGTAAAAATACAAATAAAAACAGGTCACTTTTCAAAATGAACTAGAAAGGGAAAGACACATGAGTAACCCACATATAAAGCTATGTGTGAGCTCTGTCAGGAAGTCACTTGGGGGAGGGTCCTAGGAATTGAGTGGAAGGTGAAATCCAAATTTCATTTCACTGAGAGGTGGTGGAAAGGCTTCATAAATAAAAAAGCATTTGAACTCTGCCTAGAGGTTCCAAAAAGAGGTTGTTTATTGTTTTTGTTTTTCTTGATCAGACATTTACTGAGCTCACAGAGCCTGCAGGAATTTAAACTATTTCTACCTAGGTTGACAGGCATGAATTTAATTAGCCTTCTCAAAAAATTAATAAAAAAAGCAAATCACATTTCACCACCTAAATACCATAGAATCATATAAGTATCTTATGCTGAGTGATTATCTGAAACAAGATAATGTACTTACTCTGCTGTCTCTTAGCAAAGCTTTGACTCCCCAATATGCTGATGGCTTGGGAGAGGTGAACTCAATTTGGGGGCAAAAAAGGAAATTATAGAAATTTGGTGAAGGACCCAGTGTAATTCTGTGTCCTGTGTCTTTCACCAAAGCAACAAGAAATGGGACCATAAGTGAGAAAAACACCGTTAGCAATTTAAATAACTCAGGGAAGAACCAAGTATTTGGCTCTAAATGCAGCATTTTTCTAAAGTGTGGACTACTGAAAAGAATGTTTCAAGGATAAAGATTAAAATTCAGTCAGCCTTTGGTCAGCGCAGGTGGTGGTATAGAAACAGTTTCAGCATCTGATCTAGACACTGGTATTTGAATGGACGTATAAATGATCAGCAAGAAAATGAAACTGCCTCTAAATCAAGGAAGTATAAACTAGAACAAATATAAATCTGGCAAAATTTAAAAATATGTACAATATCTGGAGTTTTGAGGGGTGTTGGGAAATATACACTATAATACACTGTCAGTGAGTTTAGACGTTGGTAAAACCATTCTGTCTTGAGCTCAGGATGAATTATGTTATTTGCTAAAAGAGAAAAACTGGAAAGGGACAGAGTATAGGGAAAAATTAAGAAATTATGAATTCTGTTTGGAACATCCTAAAAGATATCAGGAATTCGGGTGGGGATCAGGCCATTAGTATGCGAATTTGGAACTCCAGGAAGGAATTCAAACTGGAAGATATGAGAGTCACCAGCATAGAAATGGTACATGAAGCTGTGGGACCTCAGTCATCAGTCACTCATTTCACAACTGTGAATTAGTTGTCTGTTATATGGAATGCACTGCTCTCAGAATCTGTGTGGATGATATGAAAACACGAGCAATGGGTGGGTCCCAGCTCTAAGGGGGCACATATAAAGAAGTGCTTGCTATAGGGTAAGTGATCCATAAAATACATAAAATGATCACATCATTTTATTTTGTATCTTTAGTGGCCAGCTCTTTGCATATACTGGCTACAGTCTTCACATGGATTTTCCCAAGGTGGGTAATTTTTTTTTCTCAATTTTACTGATAAGGAAACTAAGGCAAGGGAACTTTAAGTGCATTTCATGTATTCACTGGTAGTAAATGGAGTTACTCGATGTCACACTCTGGTCTGTTTCATTAAAAGCCTGTTCTCCTTTCAACCATCTTCACTCACTGCTTTTCAATAATAGGCCTGTTGTCACTAAATCCTAGGCTTCTTGACCCACACTGTCTGAATAATGATCACAGCATCCCTCTAGGAAAGAAAGGTATCAATTAGTTCTATCTATTAGTGCAATTAGTTCTATTTGATGGATGGAAATCCTGGCTTACTTTGAATTTAAGTAAAGTAATAAAGGTTGCTCATGGGCCGGTCAGCCATGGGGAAGCTGGTTCTTTACATTCTTCTTAGATTCATATACTGCAATATATTGATTCTTACATAAATGTATTTAATGGCTTGATATGACAAAGTGGCCCATCATTCTTGATCATCCTCCCTACCAGTGATTCCCAAACTCTCCTATGAGCTGCACGAAACTTATATAGAGAGGGAAAATTTCCTTAATGGAATGGAAAGCAAAACCTTATTTAACCAGAATGGATTTGTTCTTAAAGCAAAAGAAAATAGACCCATTTTTCAAAGATCAATTCTTATTCTCCAAGACTTCTGCAATTATCTGTTGAATTTGAGTTTAGTTAAAGTAAAGATTGATTTCCAGGACAGGTTCAGGAGCTCAAACATTATAGCTAAAGAAGAGGTGGATAGCCATTGTGCCTGCATACCTGTGAGCTTAAAGTTATACATAGAAAAGTGTCAAGTGACTCAACAACATTCACCAAGTTTTCATCTTTTGGGGGTGTTCCTGGAGAGGGGGACATTACCGGTCAGGCTGCATTAATACCAAGTGCCCTGCCCAGTCTGAAGAGGTGCCATCATTTTGTTGATCATTTTATATGCCAAGGATACTGTTCTCACTGCAAAAGTCAGTCACATTGTCATCTCCTTGTTCTACTCCTCATCTCTTTTTGGACAGAGGAAACTGTCCTTAAGGTAAGGGCAAAGAGAAGGCAACAAGTTGCTAGCTGCCCTTTCTCACTGAACCCAGGCGAATGCACTGAGGTATCAAGTGAGTGAACATCCACTTGTTCTCAGTCTATGACTCTTGTTACTGGCAGAGAAGTCAGTAAGTAAAACCAAAACCTTGTGGGACATGTAACCGTGGGATTTATTCCTTTTCAGAATACTGGAAAGCCAGGAGCTCTTTCCAGCATATGAACTCAATTTTACTCTTTTATACATAAGCTAATGTCTTCCCTTCATTACTTAATTCATATGATAAAGCTCTCCAAACCTCTCTATGGTTCCTTACCTAAAACAAAGTCAGCTAAACCATGTGAAGCTCCACTTCTAATTACTGGTTACTTTATTAAAATGCTCTTACCCCAAAGGGAACCAGTTGGCAGGGCAACAGAGAATGGAGTTTGGGCCAAAGACTATTGATCTTCAGTTAAATTCCTATGGTGCTCTTCTTCCCTCTCCCTTGTGGCTTAAAGTATGCAAATCTCTCATGCCAGCAAAAGAGGCTGCTTTTCTCTCCCTGTTTTCCCCTGTCTCTTTTCAGGAGGTCTAATTAACCTATACAGTTTCTTCCAGGTTTACCAGCAGCTCTTTCACACGATTTTCTTACCTTATACAATTCTCTCTTCTTGTATAATAAATTTCTCATTTGACCTTCCACTCAAACAAAGATTATCTTAAAAATTGCCCACAACTGAAGAAATGGCTTAATCTAATTCTCAAGGAAAATGCCTCCCTTCTTGTGCATCTTAAGCTTTGCTGTTGTTATTTTAAGTTTTGCGCGTATGAACTTTTTATTCTGGCTTTTAAACAAATGTTTATCAATCATATAAAATTTGGATAATGTGGACAAGCACAAAGAAGGAAAGACGTATCTGAATATAAGTATAGTATTATTAATGTTTAAGCAATATAGTTGTTAAGGGCTTAGATTTTTGATTAGCTATCATTGCCACTCAATACATCAGTAGGCAAATGAGAAATATGAATTCAGCTAGGGCCATAAATGGTGGAAAACCCCTGACATACCAGTGTGTAGGGTTAGGCGGAGGTAGGGAAGGGAGTGCTCATTTAGAAGTGGTCAGAGAAGGCCTCTCAGAGCAGAGGCCTGAATATTGAGAAGGAACATTCTAGGAAGAGCAAAAGCAACACCCTTGCTTGGGGACACTTTTGGCCTGATTGAGGCTAGGGCCTTCAGGTTAACAGGCAAGATGAGCAATGGTAGATCTAAATTCATTCTCTGGTCTCTAAGACCAGAGAATGGAGGCTCCTTGATGCCATGGTAAGGAGTATGGGTTTTAAGTGTGATGGGAAGTAATAGGTCAGTTTCAAGCAAGGGACCTATATGATTGAATCTATAATTTTGTTTTTTTTTTAAACATCTTTATTGGAGTATAATTGCTTTACAATGGTGTGTTAGTTTCTGCTGTATAACAAAGTGAATCAGCTATACATATACATATATCCCCATATCTCCTCCCTATTGCGTATCCCTCCCACCCTCCCTATCCCATCCCTCTAGGTGGTTGGATCTATAGTTTTAAAGAATAACTCTGGGGACTTCCCTGGTGGTCCAGTGGCTAAGAATCCACACTCCCAATGCAGGGGGCCTGGGTTCGATCCCTGGTAGGGGAACTAGATCCCACATGTGTGCCTCAGCTAAGAGTTCGCATGCTGCAACTAAAAGATCCCATGTGCCTCAAGTGAGACCCAACACAGCCAAATAAATAAATATTTTAAAAAAAGAATAACTCTGGCTGCTATATGTGGAATGGATTTTAGAGAGCAAGAGTACAAGTAGAGGTGGGGAAGATGAAAGGTCAGGTTAGCAATATGATTTGGAGGCAGAGATGGCAGTACATGGCTGAAAACCAGTAGAGAGAGAAAAAAATAAAAATAGTCCAGAAAAACAACGTTTTCCTCTACTCATAATGGAAAACTAGGGGAGGAGCCAATTTGGGGAAGGGGGCCAAAGAAGGGGAAATGAAGAGTTCTATTTTTGGACTTTTTTTTTTTTTTTTTGCGGTACGCGGGCCTCTCACTGTCGTGGCCTCTCCCGTTGCGGAGCACAGGCTCCGGACCCGCAGGCTCAGCGGCCATGGCTCACGGGCCCAGCCGCTCTGCGGCATGTGGGATCTTCCCAGACTGGGACACGAACCCCTGTACCCTGCATCGGCAGGCGGACTCTCAACCACTGTGCCACCAGGGAAGCCCCTATTTTTGGACATTTTAACTTGAATCTGGTTATAGTAGTCTGGGGTTCAAGGGAAAGTTGGAATTCAAGGCATAAACCAATAGTATTAGAAGTAGAGATACAAGTAGAGGTAGAAGCTATAGGTGTCATTATAGTAATTACTCTTCCAATCTTTTTCATATTTGATTTAATATATTTTTTCAAAAAAACCTCACATTTTAATACCTCTTTATACTCAATACTTGTTTATTTAAAAAATTATACGTATGTGTGTATTTAAAAAATTATATGTATGTGTATGTACTGTGTATATACATTTTTTTCATTTATTATTTGCATATAATACTGATTTTCAAACCATATATGCAACTGAGCTGGGTCTTAGTAGAAGGGGGGCACTGGCTGCTATTCTGACTCCCTGACTCTCCTTAGCAAGCTAAACCTGCACTTTAATCTCAGTCAGTAGACATACTGGAAGAAAAGGCCTGAATGATTTTAAAAACTTTGATTAAAAAATATAAATTGCACTTCACGTCTGACACCTAGAACGAATAGATGCTCAGTAATTATTTATTTGCAGACTGATTACAGTCTCTCTAGAATTATATGAAGGTGACTTTTCCCCTTTGCTTTGGCAGAACAGAATAGTGCAATTTATAATAATGTTGATTTGTAGGCAGAATAGCTTATTTTAATTTGCATTTGCAAAATTAGGGGACAGTTGATATTTTTCATACTTTCTTCAGATATTTGTTGTCCTTTTGTAAATATTCACTCATATTTGCCGCCTACTTTTCTACTGAGATCACTTCTCTTTTTCTCATTGTAAAACTTGATATTTAAAGGATATTGAAATGTTTATCATAAATATATTAAATATTTTTCCTTTCTGGTTTGTTACGTACCTCTTAATTGCATTTATGTGTTTCTTCTTTTTTTGAGGGTGGGTGTGGGTGGAGTGTGCAGGAGAGATTAATATTTTATGTTGCTAAATTAGCCTATCTTAAGATATGCTAAAGGAAAATAGCCCTTGAAAATACAAGGCTTCTTTTTGCAAATTGAAAGAGGTTTCAACATTCCAAACAAATGCAAATAAATAACTATCAAACCTAAGTACATCTAGTCAACATTTTAAAATTATAAGTCAGTTTGCCAGTTGTTCTCTTGCTATTCGTTTTCTATTTGTCCCATCTGTCCTTTGTTCTCTTTCCCTCTTTTTCTGCCTTCTTTTGAATTAATTGAGTATTTTTATGATTCCATGTCATCTCCTTTGCTGGCTTATTAGGTATACATGTGTGCTTTGTTATTTTAGCTACTGCTTTAGGTTTCATGGCATATGTCTTTAACTTATCACCATCTACCTTTAAGTGATATTACATCAATTCATGTGTAGTATAAGAACCTTACACTGCTCTCTTCCATTTCTTCTCTCCTGGCTTTTGTGCTATTGTTTACATACATTTAATTTTATGTATATTGTAAGCTACACACTGCATCATTATTTTTGTTTAAACAATCAAGTGTCTTTAAAAAAATTAAATATTAAGAAAAAAACTTATGTATTTACCCATGAGTTACTGTTTCTGATCTTCATTGATCTGTTTAGATCCATAATTTTATCTATATTAGTTTCCTTCTGCCTGAAGGACTTGCTTGAATATTTCTAGTTGTGTGGGTCTAGTGGTGATTATTTTTTATGTCTGAAACAGTCTTATTTCACCTTCATTGTTGAAAGATATTTTTGCTAAGAAGTTCCATACCCTACTCCTCACCCAGTACTTTAAAGATGTTACTTGACTGATTTCTTGCCAGCATTGATTTTGATGAGACATTTGCTGTCATTCTTACCTTCGCTCCTGTTTATGTAATGTATCTTTTCTTTCTTGCTGCTTTTAGGGTTTTTTCTTCATAGTTGATTTTAAGAAATTTGATTACGCTATTCCTTAGGATAGTTGGAATACTGTACTATTCTATTCCTTAGTATAGTATAGTATTCCTTAGTCCTTACTATAGTATAGTATAGTATAGTTTAGTTCTTTTATTCTTTTATTCTTATAATTCTAATCCCATTTTTGTACTGGGATTCCTTGAGCTTCTTGGATCTGTGAGTTTATAGTTTTATCAAATTAGGGAAATTTTCAGCCATTATTTTTTCAAATATGTCTCTAATTCAATTAACTGATTTTTCTCTTCATCATGTGTCATATTTCCCGGCTTTTTTTACATTCCTGGTAATTTTTTATTGGATAGCAGATATTTTGAACTTTGCTTCTTAGATGCTGGATACTTTTTCATGCCTATACATAATTTTTAGCTTCATTCTGGGATGCAGTTCATTGATTTGGAAAGTATTTGATCTTTTTAGTTCTTGTTTTTATGACTTGTTAGGCTGGACTGGAGCAGAACAAGTGTTCAGTCTAGGGCTAATTATTCTTGAAGTGTTCAGTCTAGGGCTAATTACTTCCACTCCTGAAACATGACTCTCTTAAGAATAAACAAATGACTTTAATTTAACCCTGAATATGACTTAGTGACAGTGGCATCCAAAGAGAACAGCAAGGGGAATGGTCCACCTTATACAGAATTTAATAATTGCTGTGTTTACTGTCAAATTTTAATAAAATATGTGAGCTTCAAATTATGTCCATTTTTATTTCCTGTTCTACTTTGTATTTTCATCGAGGTTAATTCAGAGAACTCCTAATTATGCAGTTGTCTCCCAACATGTGTGGACTCAGCCACATGTGTTTGTTTCTAGAGTAGGTTCTTAGAGGTTTAACATTGTTTAAACTTTCTTCAGAGGATATTACTTTTAGCTGTGGGATTGAAAAGTGCCCACCGAACTGAGAAGGTATCTTGAGAACAAACAATGAGGCAGGCAGCTCCATATAATCCATGGATCAGTTTATTATAGGGTAACTTACTCACAGGGTAGGATTGGGTGGATGGTGATCTGGAAGCATTCACAGCTGTACTCAGCACCGCTGAGGGGCCACTGGGAGAATTTTATAGTTAACCTAGGGTAGGGGGGTATGTGCTTGGAAACAGGAAGTGCATTCCTAAGTCAAGATTTATCAATGAATAACTAATTTCTTGGGTGTTGGGAATATGTCAGGGAAGGTCTTCATTATTTTTTGGAGACTCACTGGGCATAGAGGCCACCCAGACCTTATGATCGTTCAACAATGTCTAGTAGTACAAAGCCCTTGATGACAGAGAAGAGATTTACTATGCAGTACAGCCCTGGGTAGGGTCAGTGGAAGGACAGGAGGAACTGAATGGGCCCAGGATGGAGTCAGTTATGCTAACAGCCATACATTAGTTATTTAAAAAGTTCTCCTTGCACAGCTTAAGATTCCTCCAATTGTTTGTGTTCTTTCTGTATTAGTCTCTGTTTTCATATAAAATGGGTTTCTTAAATGTTTGTCAATATTTTCATATCTGCTCTTATGGATACAGTGTGCCAAAAACCTATTTGGAGGCTCTTTATGGGTGGATGAGAATTGTCTACTTTGGTCACTATCCTGGAAGATCTCACTAGGAAATCTTCCATGTCCTTTGGGGATAGACAGATTCCCCAGGGGTGGGGTGAAACCTTCCACTGTACTATACAGGTGGAATATACACAATGATGAAAACATGGAGATAAAGGTGAGGGAAGAATGGTGAAAGTAAACCTTCATTTAATTCTCTAGTGTTTAGCATTTTGTTTTCACAATGCTGTATCAACCTCACCCAGTCAGATTACTCAGAATAATGATCATAGTTGACTTGTCCAATCCTCAACTGTGAGCGATGTGGTCCTGAGACTCTGTTTTACCTTCTGGGGACTCAAACTCAAATCTGCTTCCATAGTTGTGGAAGGTGAGTAACCCAGCTCTATGGAGGACCCTAAAGTGAGACAGGGATCTATATGTTTCTTAACCAGATTTTCAACAAGTCCTCCATTTTTTAATTTGCTTTTTATATCTCAGTTCCAGAGATTTCATTTCTGTCATTTCTCCAGATCTGGGGAGGTTTTGAATGTAAATTGAGTTTCTTATCAGTTTTTCTAGCTTCTAGATTAACTATTCATCTTTCTCTGGCTGGCTGAGCCAGTTACATTACTCCCTCAGATTTCCAGCATCCAAAATTTTTTTGGTTTTGTTGCTTCCCATTCCTTCTGTTTATGTGAATTCATACCTTCTTGAAATTCCTTTAGTGGAAATAATTTTTAGAAGTTTCATTATGAAGCAGAGCTCAGTGCTATGTTCAGCTTACCATCTTAAATACTGTGCATCTGCAAATGTCTTTCTATTTTATTCATATGTGTAAAATTTTGTCAGCTTAATATTTGTATCTTCATTCATACCTATAGAGTTCTTTTATTCTTATAATTCGAAGATATCAGCTAGAGGTACTTAGGTTTGCATTGTTATTTGTGTGCATTTGTTTGAAATGTTAAGAACTCTTTTCAGTTTGCAAAAATAATCCTTATAAGTGGTTTTCTTTTAAGATATCTTAATTATTTTGCCAATTTCTTTAAATCTGTTCTTGTGCTCAGGAACAACAATTACCTGTATTTCAGGGTTCCATACTCACTCTTCTTTACATATTGACATCTCTTTTATAATTGTATCTCCTTTGTTTTTCACTTTCCATCTGAATTCTGAAAGTATATCTCAAGCTTTTATCTCTAATAATAGCAGATTTACATTTCCATAGATTTCATTCTACTTTTTTCTGCTTCCAGTGTGAATTTGGACTGTACGATTTGTAGTTTGCTTAATATATTTCCTTAACTCAATTACCTTACTTATCATTTACCCACTTGGTTTTAAATTTCAACTTCTTCTCTCTTGTGTACTTCTCCTGTTTCTTTATAAGTATGTAGTTTTGTTCCTTATTAAAGATTCTATGTAGTTTCCTCAAATTTTCTTCTGATCTTTCAGTAGCTCATTTTTATAATTATGTTTTTCTTCTGAGTTTTCTTATTACTTTTCTCTTTACCTTACTCTTCAGAATTTCTTCACCCTCCCCCCCCGCCCCATCTCTCTCTCTCTCTCTCTCACGCTTAAATGAGGTAGGATCTCCTTACCTGGCAGATGATTTGGTAGATATTGGTTCTATCCTCTGCCTACTTGTGTGTAAAAAAATTATCTTCTCAGCTTAGATCTTAAGCCTTAAATTTACCAGGTATTTTTCTGATGGACCAATAGTCTACAACAATTAGACTTATTTTTGTCTTCCCTGATTGTTGTCTAATTCTCTGAACTACTGTAGGACACAAACAAATGTTAGTTTCTAGTTTATACTTCTGAATCCAAATTCTTCACTCAGCACATTACCAGATATGACTTTATAATGGAATAGACTGCCTCAACATAGCTCTACCTGCTCTGAGCCTGTTGTGTATGAAATATACTACCTTTCATTCTGTGCAGAAAAATGACATGGGTGGGGAAAGGTGTGCCGCACTGTTCAGCTCACAGAGTATATCTGAAAGGTAGAGAGGGCACGCGGCCAGGTGTTCAGATTAGTAGTCCCTTGACTTCTGAGTCGGTGAATTGTAAGTAGGTAAAGCTAAAATCAGAGTCTAACATTTTCCAGGCACTATCTGTGTAATCACATCAAACTTAATATGCTGCTTGCTAAGGCTGTGTTTTTATTTTCTCCATAAAAGCCCATATGTTTCACAATCGGACCCCAAATTTGAAACTCAGCATTTCATTTATTAGCTGTTTGACCTTGGGCAAGGTCTCACCAACACTCAAGTCTCTCATTTTTAGAAGGGGGAGTAAGACATATTCCTCACAGCAAACCTCTGTGAGGTTTGCTGTGAGGATTGAATGAGATAATGTCTATGAAATGTGTAGTACAATGTAGGTGTAGAATACACACTTACTAAATGTTAATTACTAGCAAGTAGTGTGAGCTTTTCCAAGATTCTCATTAGATTTCTAGCCTTCATTTTTTATAGTGTTATGAGTTTTCATGTTTTCTCTCATTCCCAGCGTTTGGGGTTGAGGTACTCTGTCTTGCATCAGTGGGCAGGTGGTGGTAGCACCAAGCATGCTCTGAGCATCTGGCCTGGGGTTTCTGGATGGGGTAGTGAAACCCAGGCATGTTGTTCTCTGCTGTACTCCATCTGAATTATAGTTAATGAATTGACATCCAAGACGCCTATTAATAGGCAACATTTTGGTGTGAAATTGGGAAACACCATAGGAGAAAGAGCTTAAAATCCAAGTCTGCTCATGTGGCTAATCATGTTGACCAAAAAGTCTCTGTGTATGGGGAAATTTTCTGACAGGCTTTAGAGCTGCTTTGACTTTAAAATTTGTACCCAAGGAAGGCCGTGTTTCTGTCTGTCTTTGATTTGTTTTTAATATTGGACAATGAATCCCAAACTTGAAGAAAATGGTTTTAGCAAGCTCTTGTAATATATGTCCTTTGGGAAATGGCTTCATCAGCTGGAGGGTGTAACAAAGAAATCTGGGTTTGAACCTCAGCTCCAAGCCTCCAAGATCCTACATGGTGATCCTGGGGCTACTGCTAATATTCAGTGGGATCCAGCTTGATTATATCTAAAAATAGAGATTACTTTCAGTCTTACCAGCCTCAGAGCCCATCATGCCAGTATACAAATGTCATGGCCTTCTAATTCTGGCTATCTGTAAGACTTGAGCACATAGGTCTGCGTGGTCCTTCTCACTTGACCCGTAACATATGCTATGGTGAACCAATTAGCACAGGCCCTTCCCTCTTCCTTCCATTCATATCAGCCCCAGCAACAGTGATTCATCACAGTTATGGTACCAATAGTTGGGTTAAAAGGTGAAATTACACCTCTCTTTAGTGCTTCTAGAATTTACCAAAATCAACAGGGAGTCTTCACCACAGGCCCCTAGTGTGAAAGTTTCTGTACAGGAAAATCCATAAGCTGGGGTGACTTTTGTGTTAAATTACATTTTACGGCTCAAGAAAAGCTTTTCTTGGTTTTCACCACCCTTATAAAGCAAAGAAGATAATTTCAGATCCAGTTTACACAACAGATCACTTCGGGTTGATATGGGCTTTATGTTAGTGGCATGGAAATAGTTGCCTCTGCACATTGATATGTAGTGAAATAGGCTGTAAAAGGTAAGATCAATTTTCTATTAAAAGTAAAAAGGCCAGTAGAGCGGGAGACAGTGGGGGCTTTTCCCATTTGTCATTCAGGACTGTTTGACAGTTTTACATTTGCTGCGGAAAGTACCAACTGGTATGCTGCAGTAAAGCTTTAGGAAATACGCACAGGTATGCAAACGCACATACACACCGAAGCGGATAGTGCAGACCTACGTAAATGGGCACAAAAAAACCCACAGTTGTCACGTACATGGACATGTATTCAAGCATGTGAACACAGACATAGCCACATAGCAAAGACATGCACTTACAGATGGGAGGGCATTTATCAAATGATACAGTGAGACAGCCAAGATTGACAATGGCAGAGTCACACAAAA
This sequence comes from Mesoplodon densirostris, assembly GCF_025265405.1. Lineage (NCBI taxonomy): Eukaryota > Metazoa > Chordata > Mammalia > Artiodactyla > Ziphiidae > Mesoplodon > Mesoplodon densirostris. Next base: position 169,004,306 of record NC_082661.1, on the reverse strand, counting down.
TCAAGATGAAGCCTCATGCATTTAGGAGCCCAGAGACCTAGAAACACTTAAGTAAATATACAGAGACACAAGTGTACTTGTGTGCAGACACACACAGTTACACACAAACAGAAAAAAAGCATACAGAGTGAGACCCAGAGACAAAGGCAGATAAACACACAAAGATAAGCCTTTAGGTACACATACCACAGATGTAACCCAACCACCTGTGCAGCTTGATGCTCAAAAACATAAGCCCACACTGACACGCATATAGTTGTGGCCTATGTACCTCTGGTTAACATTGTTTCAATTTTGTACTGAGTGCCGTAGAACTATTTCTGTGTGCCTGAAGTCTTCACTGACTTCTCCTTCTCCTTTATCTATTATATTAGGACTACTTTGAAGTTTAATTCCTTCCAAATTTTTTTTTAAGGTTTAATGACCTTAACTCAGATCCTCATGTTTCATCTAGAATATTATAGCACTCACCTTACTTCCCTGGCACCCATCTTGCTCCCCTCTAACTCATTCAAAATTACCATTTGTGGTACATCATGATTGATTGAATACAAGAATTCCTTCTAAAACCAAAGAAAAACATAAGGTTTATTGAGCCCCTCCTATATGTTAAGTGTTGTAGTATCTTTAGTCACATTACTGTAACCGCATTAATTCCATATCCCTCTTTTCAATCTTGGGTAATTTCTCTTTTCTCCCTTTATCCTTATATCTTTCCTGTCATTTAACTTTAACCCTGGTTTCTCTTTATGTACATGTTTTTCCCCATCCCAATAATTTTGCTCATCATTACACCAGTCTTTCCTCATTCTAGCCTCCTTTAATAATTCTATTATGAATATCTGTTTGGCCCTTTGCCCTTGACAATGAAACTCCATTTCTTCTATTTCCCATTGAGTTTAGAGATTCCCATCTGTCCTTCAATGCCTCATTTATTTCCATTTCATGCCTTAATTAGTATTCTGTATACTCTTGAAGCTATAATAAGTAGCACAGAGCTGAGCACTTAATTTTTCTTTCCTTCCTTTACAGTATATCAGTTTCATCTCCCTGCCTGAATTACAATCCTTCTGAATGCAGCATAAATTCCACTTTATCCTTATCCTTTCCATGCATGTTCAACCTCCAGCTTATTACTCTCATAGGCTTTGGTGTACTCTGCACCCTCATTCAGGGTCAGGGCCTTTTCAGTTGATCACTTTCAATGCTCCACCTTCAGTCTCAACTAGGATTCCAAACTCCAGACCGGTATGTCTAATTTTACAATGCTTGAAGTCACCTTACGCCCGATGGCTTGTTAATTTCAACTCACAAACACTAAACGGGACAATCTCTTCCCATTATCTTTCTCTAAAACCCCACACCCCCTTCATTTTTTTTTCTGATGGTGTTGTTTTCCCATGCATCCAGTTATCCAAGTTAGAATGTCAGTCATTAGTTTTTACCTTCCTATCTCTCTAACATTTAGAACATGAAGAGATAACTTTATATTGCCTTTCTATCACCACCTGCTGTCTTCTGCCTTTGAACATTGCTCTGTCCCGTGCCCTCATCAACGTGAAGACAGGCAAGTGGAGAAGACTCGCTTCTAGCTACTCTCTTGCTTCTAGTATGATTCCCCCAGGTGACCTCCCTGCTGGTATCAGAATCATTATTCTGTAACGAAAATCTGATCTTGTCATTTCTATGTAAAAAATCTTCAGTTGTTCAAGAGTGCCCTAAGTTAAAATCCAAACTCCTTTAGCAGGCAATGTCTGTTACAGCATTGCCTCCTCCAGCTCTTTCAGTTAAGTGGTCTGGTCTCTTCCTCTCTATTTCTACCCAAATGGCCCCTTATTCCTCTAAATGTTGAATGCATCACATCTCTGGGCATCAGTTAGCAATTTTCCCTTTGTTTAAATGTTATATTTATATTATGCTGTTGTGCCTGGGAAACTACCATATATCCTTCAAGACTCAGTTCTGAAGTTTTCCTAGACTTGCCCTGGGAAAATGAAACATTCCCATAACACTTGGTACAAAAAACCCCCCCAAAACAAACAAACAAACAAACAGAAAACCTCTAGGAGGGGTCACGTGGCTAGCTGTTCATATGTCTTTCTCCTTAATTGAACTGTGAATCCTCAAAAGAACAGATACTATATCTTATCCATCATGGTCTTCCCAGTACAGTGTCCTGTACTTAGTGAAAGTAGTTGCTCAGTAGGTTGGATAATTGCTTCTGTAACTATCAGGCAGGAAAAAAAAACTGCACCACAGACTCCAGTACATGTTTAAGTGGAGGGATAACTGTTTATTACATACCTAATATAAATGCTACATTTATAAATGTAGCATTAATAAATGTAACATTAATGTTACATATGTATTGTTTCATTTAATTCTTGCAACACCTGTATGATGTAATTGTGATTAAGCCCATTTTCCCAGGGCAGAAAACTGAGCTCCAGAGAAGTTAAGGATCTTCCCAGGTTAGGTCTGTTTACTTCTTTTTAGCCCAGGGCCCTCCATGCTCTCTCATCTCACTGGTCCAAAATGTGTTCATAGCTCATTATCTCTGTGTCCAACTTGGAAAACTCTTGATTAAATCAACATACATAAGTATCTTCCCTGCACTAGTTCTCAAAGCCCTTGATACTATAACGTGATTCTCCAAGTTTGACTATACCACACAGTACTTCCCAGATCTACTTGACCTCAGAACTCTTTCATGAGTTTCCCACGCAGAATATACTTTTGGAAATGCAATATTATACCAAAATGCTGTCCTTAAATAACGTCTGGTATTCTTAGTCTTTAGGGGGGCACTTCTCTTTCTCAATCCTCTTTCAAGAGAGTATATTTATCCCTACCCAACTACTCATTCTGTTATACTGAGGTCAAGCAGAAATGGTTGGCATATCAATTCCTGGAATTCCAGAGACCTCACTACCTCTTATGTGCCTGTATTTGCCACCAGCATAGAGGAGAGAGATAGAAATGTGTACCTGATGCTCCCTACTTATTTCTGTCCACACCTATACACACTGGCTATGCCTCACAGAAAGCATGTGCAAGGGAAGAAAATACTTGGATTGAGCCAACTGGACTCCATCCTCACTGTCACTGTGACTGGCTTTCTGGTTGTGTTTGGTCTGGGGTGAGTGCTGTGGAGTTGCCTATACCTTCTGCACTTTATAGGACAAGTTTATTTATTTATTTATTTATTTATTTATTTATTTATTTATTTATTTTTGCGGTACACAGGCCTCTCACCGCTGTGGCCTCTCCCGTCGCAGAGCACAGGCTCTGGACACGCAGGCTCAGCGGCCATGGCTCACGGGCCCAGCCGCTCTGCGGCATGTGGGATCCTCCTGGACTGGGGCATGAACCCCCATCCCCTGCATCAGCAGGCGGACTCCCAACCACTGCGCCACCAGAGAAGCCCAACAGGACAAGTTTACTTATTTTTGTCTCCAGCTGAGAGCAGCAACCTGGCATTCCCTGAGCCCCATGGTAATTTCCCAGGCTCAGTGATTCCTCTTTCTCTTGACCTGTTTCACAGCTGGTAGCAATGCTGCTGACCTGGATTTGCTCTCCTTAGCTCAAATGACATAGCAGCTCAGAAGATGGGTGCATTTGAAAACACAAAACTCCATCCCTTTAAAGAATACACACACACACACTCACAAACATCCTCACATCCACCAGCTCTGAAGACAGAGGTGCCTCAGTTCTGGCTCCAGGACTCCAAATCTCAGCTCTACCACCTGCCAGCTTAGACAAATTACTAAACCCTGTAGCCTCACTTTTCCTTATCTGCACAATGATGATAATATTATATACCTCACAGGGCTGTTGCAGATAGATCAGTGCCTGGAATATAGCAGTAGTCATTTACTGTTTGCTCTGTTTATATAACTAGTATTTTTCAATTTTGTCTTTTATTGCTTTATATGTTACACTTACTCGTTTTTGCTTTATCACAAAATAACTCTCAAGGCCAGAGAGCTTTTTTTTTCATTGAAGGAAACACTAAAAGAATAATCTATTGATCCTTTTTACAAAGAATTAGTAATTATCTGGAGAAATTAATCATAAACATAAGAAAATGTTACCAATGTTACTTCATATGCAATATCTTAATTATTTCTAAAAAATAAAAAACACTCTATGTAGACAAAGAAACTGAATTTTAGGTAAGTCCATTAACACTAATGTTTAAAAGCTTACATGTTGAGTAAGTGCAACCAACAATATATGAAAAAATGTTTTGAGTGTGTGTATTACTGAGAGTATAATCTAACTAAGCTAGTGGATCTCAAACTTTTTGGTCACAGGAATCCTTTATATTCATCAAAATTATTGAAGACTCTGCAGGAGTCTTCAGTGAGCCATATCTATCAATATCTATGATATTAAAAGTTAAAATGAGAAACTAACACAACATTGTAAATCAACTATATTTCAATAAAAAAATAAAATGAGAAAACAAAAATATTTGATTGATTATTTGGAAATAAAAAGAAAACCATTGCATGCTAATATAAATTATATTCTTAGTGACAAATAAATTATTTTCCAAAACATAAAAAGTGAGAAAAGTGGCATTGCTTTATATAATTTTTTTTTTTTTTTTTTTTTTTTTGCGGTACACGGGCCTCTCACTGCTGTGGCCTCTCCCATTGTGGAGCACAGGCTCCGGACGCACAGGCTCAGCGGCCATGGCTCACGGGCCCAGCCGCTCCATGGCATGTGGGATCCTCCCGGACCGGGGCACGAACCCGTGTCCCCTGCATCAGCAGGCAGACTCTCAACCACTGCGCCACCAGGGAAGCCCTATTTTTTTTATTGTAGTAAAAAAAACACATAATGTGAGATCTACCATCTTAACACATTTTTAAGGATACAATGCAGTATTGTTAACTCTAAGTGCAATGTTGTACAGCTGATTTCTAGAATTTTTTCATCTTCCGTAAATGAGATTTTATCCCATTGAACAGCAGCTCCCTATGTTCCCAACCCCCAACAATCATTCTGTTTTGTATTTCAATGAGTTTGACTGCTGTGGATACCTCATATAAATGGAATCATGTGTGTTTGTTTTTCTGTGACTGACCTATTTCAGTTAGCATAATGTCCTCAAAGGTCCATCCGTGTTGTAGTATATGGCAGGATTTCCTTTCATTTTATTGCTGAATGATATTCCATTATATGGATATACCATATTTTCTTTATTTATTCATCAATGGACATTTAGGTTATTTAGACTTCTTTGCTGTTGTGAATAATGCTGCAGTGAACATGTGAGTGCAAATATCTTTTTTCAAGATCCAGTTTTCTTTTCTTTTGGATATATACCCAAAGGTGGGATTTCTTGATCTTACGGTAGTTCTATTTTTAATTTTTTGAGGAAACTCCATACTGTTTTCCATAGTGTCCACACCATTTTACATTCCTACCAACAGTGTACAAGTGTTCTAATTTCTCCACATCCTCATCAACACACTTGTTACTTTCTGGATTTATTTTGTCTGCTTTTTGTTTTTTGTCTTTATTTTTGTTTTATAATGGCCATCCTAACAGGTGTGAAGTGATATCTTATTGTGGTTTTGAACTACATTTACCTGATAATTAGTGATGTTGAGTATCTTTTCATATACCTGTTAGCCATTTGTAAATCTCCTTTGGAGAAATGTCTATTCAAGTCATTTGCTCATTTTTTAATTGGGTTATTTGGTTTTTTTTTTACTACTGAGTTATAAAAGTTCCTTATATATTATGAATATGGATCTCTTATCGGATATGTGATTTGAAATATTTCTCCCATTCTATAGTTTGCCTTTTCAATGTGTTAATTTTTCCTTTGCTGTGCAGAAGCTTTTTAGTTTGATGTAGTCCCACTTGTCTATTTTTGCTTTTATTGCCTATTCTTTTCATGTCATATTCAAGAAGTCATTATCAAAAGCAATGTTTTGAATGTTGTCCCCTATTTTCTTCTACAGGTTTTATGGTTTCAGGTCTTACATAAAAGTCTAACTCATTTTGAGTTCATATTTGTGAGTATATGATAGGGGTCCAGTTTCATTCTTCTGCATGTGGATATCCAGTTTCCCAGACACACTTTGCTGAAGAGACTATCCTTTTCCCACTGTGTATTCTTGGCACTCATGTTGAAGATCAGTTGACTGTACATGTGTGTGTTTATTTCTGGGTTCTCTACTCTGTTCCATTGATTTATATAACTGTCTTTTTACCAGTACCCATATTATTTTGATTACTCTAGCTTTGTAATATGTTTTGAAATCAGAAGGTGTGAGGTCTCCAGCTTTATTTTTCTTCTCAACATTGTTTCGGTTATTTGCAATCCTTTGTCATTCCATATGAATTTTAGGATTTTTTTTCTATTTCTGTAAAAATTGCCATTGCTTTTGATAGGGATTGTATTGATTCTGTAGATTGTTTTGGTAGTTATGGACATTTTAACTATGTTAAGTCTTCCAATCCATGAAAATAGGATGTCTTTCCACTTATGTATATCTCCTTTAATTTTTTCAGTAGTGTTTCATAGTTCTTAGTGTAGAAGTCTTTTGCCTTATAGTGAAGTTTATTCCTAAGCATTTCATTCTTTTTGATACTTTTATTAGTGATGTTGTTCTCCTAAATTTCTTTTTGGATTGGTCATTGTTAATGTATAGAAACATTGTTTGATTTTTGTATTTTGATTATGTATTTACAACTTTGCTGAATTTGTTTATTCTAGCAGTTTTTGTGTGGACATGTCATGGTTTTCTACATATAAGATGATGTCATCTGCAAACAGATAATTTTACTTCTTCCTTTCTGATTTGGATACCTTTTATTTCCTTTTCTTGCCTAATTTCTCTGACTAGAACTTGCAGTGCTGTACTGAATAGAAGCAGTGAGAATGGGCATCTTTGCCTTTTCCTGATCTCAGAGGAAAAGATTTCAGTTTTTCACCACTGAGTATGTTAGTGGTGGGCTTGTCATATATGGCCTTTATTATGCTGAGGTAATTCCCTTCTATTCCTAGTTTGTTGAGTGTGAGTGGTTTTTTTTTTTTTTCCATAAAAGGGTGTTGAATTTTGTCAATTACTTTTTCTGCATCTATGGAGATGACTATTGATTTCCATTCTTTGTACTTGTGATGTGGGGTTTCACATTGATTAATTTTATATGTTGAATCATCCTTGTATCATGGGAATAAATCCCACTTGGTTGTGGAGTGTGATCCTTTTAATGTACTATTGAATTCAGTTTGCTAGAATTTTGTTGAGTATTTTTACATCTGTATTTATCAGGGATATTGGCCTGCAGTTTTCTTTTGTTGTAGTATTTTTTTTTGGCATTGGTATCAGGGTAATGCTGGTCTAATAAAAAATGAGTTTGGAAGTGTTCCCTCCTCTTCAATTTTCTCTAAGAGTTTGAGGAGGATTTGATGTTAGTTTTTCACTAGATATTTTGTAGAATTCACCAGTGAAGCCTTATGGCTTTGAGCTTTTCTTTCTTAGGGAGTTTTTGATGACTCATTCAATATTCTTACTAGTTATAGATCTGTTCAGATTTTTATTTCTTTGTGATTCAATCATGGTAGGTTGTTTTTTTGTAGAAATTTTTCCATTTCTTCTAGTTTATACAGTTTGTTGGTGTATAATTGTTCTTTTATTTTGGTGGCATTGGTAGTGTCTAATCTTTCATATCTCATTTTATTTGAGTCTTCTCTATCTTAATCTAGGGAAAGCTTTGTCAGTTTTTTTGATCTTTTCAAAAAATATTAGTTTTACTTATTTTATATTCTGTATTTTATTTATTTCTACTCTAATCTTTCTTATTTCCTTTCTTCTGCTAACTTTGAGCTTGACTTCCTAATTTTTTTTTCTAGTTCCCTGAGGTACAGAGTTAAGTTGTTTATCTGAGATCTTTTTCCTTCTTTATTGTAGATGTTATTGCTGTAAATTCCTTGCATAGTACAGTACAGATTTTGCTTCATCCTATAAATTTTGCTATGTTGTGTTTCAGTTTTCTTTTGTCTCAAGGTATATTTTGATTTCACTTTTTATTTCTTCTTTGACCCATTTGTTGTTTAACAGTATACTGTTAAATTTCCACATATTTGTGAATTTTCCAGTTTTCCTTATATACTGATTTTTAGTTTCATTACATGTGGCTGGAAAAGATACTTGGCATGGTTTTAATCTTTTAAATTTGTTAAGATTTGTTTTTTACTTAATATGTGATATATCCTAGACAGTGTTCTGTGTGTCCTTGAGAAGGACCTGTATTCTGCTGCTCTTGGGTGGAAAGTTCAGTATATGTCAGTTTGGTCTATAGTGTTGGTCAAATCATCAGTTTCCTTATTGATTTTCTGTCTGGATGTTCTGTATATCATTAAAAAGCAGGGTATTTAAATCTATTATTTTTGTGTTGTCTAATTCTTCTTTCAATTCTGTCAATACTGTTGTCATATATTTAGATGCTCTCATGTTGGATGCATATATATTTATAATTGTTATTTAATCCTCATGAGTTGAACCTTTTATCATTATATATTGTCCCTTTGTTCTTCTGACAGTTTTTGACTTAAAGTCTATTTTGTCTGATATAAGTATGGAGACTTCTGCTCTTTTTTGGAAACCATTTGCATGGAATATCTTTTTCCATCCTTTTACTTTCAAACTATATATATACTGAAGTCTAAAATAAGCCTCTTATAGACAGCACAGAATTGGATCTTGCTCTGTTTTGTTTTTATCCATTCAGCCACTTTATGTCTTTTAATTGGGAAGATTCATCCATTTACATTTAAAATAATTGTTGTTAGGGAAGGACTTACTATTGACATTTAGTTGTTTTCTCTCTGTCTTGTAGCTCTTTTGTCTCTCTTTTCCTCTCTTGCTCTCTTCTTTTCATTTGTGTTTCATTGATTTTTTTAATTGAGGTATAATTGAACTATAACATTACATTAGTTTCAGGTATACAATACAATACTTCGATATTCATATATGTTGTGAAATGATTACCAATAAGTTAACGTCTGTCATGTTACATAGTTGCAGAAAAAAATTATTTGTCTTGTGATGAGAACTTTTAAGATCTAGCCTCTTAGCAACTTTCAAATATGCAATACAGTGTTGTTAACTATAGTCATGATGCTGTACATTGCACTGACTTATTTATTTCATAACTGGAGGTTTATAACTCTTGACCTCCTTTATTTGTTTTACACCCCCCCCACCTCCCACTTCTGGCAAGCACCCAAATGTTTTCTGTATCTGTGAACTTGTTTTATTATTTATTTATTTATTTTAGGATTCCACTTATAAGTGAGATTATATGGTATTTGTCTTACTCTGACTTGTTCCACTTAGCATAATGCCCCCAAGGTCCATCCATGTTGACATAAATGGCAAGATTTCATTCTTTTTTATGGATGAACACTATTCTATTGTGTCTATATATTTTCTTTATCCATTCATCCATCCATGGACACTTAGGTTGTTTCCATATCTTGGCTATTGTAAATAATGCTGCAGTGAACATGTATCTTTTGATTTAATATTTTCGTTTTCTTCAGATAAAAGGAATTGCTGGATTATATGGTAGGTCTATTTTTAATTTTTAAAGGAACCTTCATACTATATTCCATAGTGGCTACACTAATTTACATTCTACCAACAGTGTTCAAGAGGTCCCTTTTTTCTACATCCTCACCAACACTTGTTATTTCTTGTCTTTTTGATAATAGCCATTTTAACAGGCATGAGGTGATATCCCATGGTGGGATCTTTTTTGAGGCATGCGGGATCTCTTCGCTATGGCATGCAGTCTGCTTGGATTTCTCTCTAGTTTCAGTGCACGGGCTTCTCTCTAGTTGTGGCGTGTGGGTTTTCTCTCTCTAGTTGTGGCACGCAGGCTCCAGAGCATGTGGGCTCTGTAGTTTTTGGCACATGGGCTCTCATAGAGGTGCATGAGGTCAATAGTTGTGGCACACGGGCTTAGTTGCCCCGCAGCATGTGGGATCTTAGTTCCCCAACCAGGGATCGAACCCACGTCCCCTGAATTGGAAGGTGGATTCTTTACCACTGGACCCCCAGGGAAGTTCCACCAATTACCTTCTTTTGTATTGTGTATCCATTAACATATTTCAATATAGTTAGCTTTATCTTTTGTCTTTTAACTTCTATACCAAAATTAAAAGTGATTTATACATCCCCGTTACAGTATTACAGTATTTTGTATTTGTCTTTGTATTTAAATTGACTTGCAAACTTTATATTGATACTTTCATATATGCTTTCATGTTGCTGTTTAGTGTCCTTTGTTCTAACTTGAAGAACTCCCGGGCCTCCCTGGTGGCGCAGTGGTTGAGAGTCCGCCTGCCGATGCAGGGGATACGGGTTCGTGCCCCGATCTGGGAGGATCCCATATGCCGCGGAGCGGCTGGGCCCGTGAGCCATGGCCGCTGGGCCTGCGCGTTCGGAGCCTGTGCTCCGCAACGGGAGAGGCCACGACAGTGAGAGGCCCGCATACCGCAAAAAGAAAAAAAAAAAAAAAAAAAAAGAACTCCCTTTGGCACTCTTATAAAGTAGGTCTAGTTGTGATGAACTTCCTCAGCCTTTCTCTCTCTCTTTCTTTCTTTTATTGCCCAGCCATGGTATTTTCAGTTGGCAGTTTTTTTTTTCTTTTAGCATTTTGAAGATATTATCCTACTTCCTTCTGACCTGAAGCCTTCTGCTGAGAAATCCTTTCATAGTTTTATGTGGTTCCCTTGCACATGACAAATTTCTTTTCTTTTGCTACTTCCAAAATTCTCTCTTTGTTTCTGACATTTGGCAATTTGTAAATTGTCTCAGTGTGGATTTTTTTGGATCTTAATTGTGATTTATTTTTAGGCTTCTGGAATCTGGATGTCTGTTTCCTTTCCAGATTTGGGAAGTTTTTAGCCATTATTTAAATAAGCTTCCTGCACCTTTCTCTCTGTCTTTTCTTTCTTTCTGGGACTAATAAACAAACTATGGGGATCCTTATAGGATTTAGGTTTTCTTCACTCATTTTTATTTATATTTATTTTGCCCCTGTGGATAATTTCAAATGACTTGCTTTTGAGTTCTCTGATTCTTATCTGTGTTCAAGTCTGCTGTTGAACTCCTCTAGTTAATTTTTCAGTTCAGTTACTGCAATCCTCAGCCCCCCAATTTCTCTTTGGTTCTTTTAAAATATTTTTTCTTTGCTGAAATTATCATTTTGTTTATTCATCATTTTCCTGAGCTCATTGAGCATCTTTATGAATGTTGTTTTGAATTCCTTGTCAGGTAATTCATATATCTTATTTTTTTGTAGGATCAGTTTCTATAGATTTATATTGTTCCTTTGCCTGGGCCATTTTCCTTTGCTTCTTTACATTCTTTGTGTTGGTATCTGCACATTTGAAAAAGCAACCACTTTTCTTCCTTTATGTACTAGCTTTTTACAGGGGGAGACCTTCACCAATCAGCCTGCCTAGAGATTCTGAGAGCTTTTCAAGCCTTTTATGTGGATGTATCTTCCCTGGATTTGTGCGTGAAGATTCCTAGTTAGAGGGATTTGCTAGTTGCGTATTTCAGGAGCTTATAATCCCTATTCCCTGTGGTGTCTGTCTGCTGTACCATGGGTCTTCTGAGTCAGCAACACACTGCTCAGCTCTTTTAAGCTCTCAGCAGCCTCCAGGCATCTGGAGTCCCATCTGTGCTCTGAGACAGGTGAGATAGCAGCCACTCCTCAGGCAGGCTCCCCGATCCTCCCATGAAAGTCAGAATGTTGGACATACGGTCCAGTCTTCTCTTTTCCTCCCCAGGAAGAAGCCAGGAGCTGGTAGTTTCCTCCCAATCATGTAATACTATGCCAGGGAGAGGGACTATGTCAAGAAGGTGCCACAGATTTTCCTGTTGGTTTCACTGTAGCTGGTTTTGTGCAGTCTGGGTAGCAGGAGCTTCATAACTGTTTCCCAGATTTCTCACAAAGGATATTGGTCTGTGTATTGTTTCTGAATAAGTATCTCTGTGGGACGAAGGAAGATCTGGGGCTTCCTATTCCACCATCTTGCTAGCCTGCTATGGTATTGCTCTCTCTTTTTGTGAATCCCTTCAATGTCTGCCTTAGTAGAAGACACCTAGATTCTTATATCTGCTTCTGTAATCAATCCCTTGTCTTACGTTTGGCTGGTGGAAGTATATGAGGAAAACTGACCTCATGCAAATATGTGTTTGGAAAAAGAAGGATTATTTTTGTGGCCAAATCTAACGATTTTTCATGTTTTTTAATAGACACCCTAACTCAACACATAGTAGTTCTCAACATTAATGGCAATGTGAAATCTGAAAGTATATAAACTTTCATATACCATGACATTAAAATCCATTGATCAATACTCTGCTGTGAATGAGTCTTTTACCTGCACATCATTCCATGACATCATGTATCGTTCATTTGGAAAATATTACTTTATTGAGTTAAGTAGATCTTCTAAATATTGACTCATGATTATATAATACTATGAAAAAATTTTAAATTGATCTGACCACCAATTGCATCAGAAATGTCTTATGATGGCAAACTCATGGTGGTGAATACAAGTTTTCCAAAATTCTAATTTTCACTTGATTGCTTGAATTTTATCATTAGCAACAACTAGTGATTAACATAGTCTCAGTTGTTTTCTCTGAAATGACAGGTTCACTTCATTGTTTCTTGAGAAAGTATCTGCTATATATCCTAGTTTGAAAAACCTTATTCTGTCCATCAAACACTGTCAAGTAAAATAGTGTCACATGAAAAAAGTAGCTAGTTCAGTTTGCAACTCAATTGCATAAGTACTTTTGAGACAACAATCACAATTCTGTATCTATTAGAAGTGTTTTGTGCATAACTCTCATTTTATTACATAGAATATTTAAAAGATTTATACTCAGTAGTTGAGATTTATTAAAAGTAAGGCTTATTGCCCTACATCAAGGACATTCTTACATGGAAATGGCATTCCCCCGCAAAGTACATAGCTTTAAAGAATATGATGAATATTAGTACAAATGGCTGTTGCTGCCTTGATTTATACGAGGCAGGCAACATTTTTATCAAACATTGCTTTTACATTATCAGTACAAATGTCAAGACAGTGAAAGGGAAAAGTTACATCTTAGCATTATTATGGGAATAGTTTTAACCTCACAGAGTCCCTAAAAGGTTCTCTGCAGACCACACTTTGAGAACTGCTAGTTTGAGCTGCTATTACAAATATACCCAAGAATACAGAGGATTGAATAAGATAAAAGGTTATTCACTCATTGAACTGTTTAGAGCAGTGGTTCTCATCTGGGGGCAAATTTTGCCCCAGATATTTGGTGACATCTGGAGACATTCACGGTTGCCACAACTAGCGAGAGAGGAGTCACTGGTATCCAGGGATGCTACTGAACTTCCTACAATGCTTGGAGAACTCTCTCATAATAAAGAATTATTCCACCTAAATGACAATAGTGCCAAGTTTCAGAAACTGTGATCTAAAGAAAGGAGGGCAGACCAGGAAGATGGTGGCATGCTCTACACAGTTGTCGAAGGGCTCAAGTTCCTTTATCTAATTGTCCTGTTATTCCACAAGGAGTTTTCCTCATCCACAGAGTCAATCCTGGCTCACTGGAACAATATCTCCTTTCTACGAGGGGCAAAGAAAAGAAGTTGAGGGCAGGCAAGTGGCTCTTAAGAAAATGATGTGAAAGTTGCACACATCCTTCCAGGTACTTATGTTCCATTGGCAAGGACTTGATCAAATGGCCAGGTTAAGACTGTCATAGAGGAAGGGGTTCCATTTAGAAGAGATATGCAGAGAGTGGTTACTGGGGGAAATTAGCAGTATCCACCATGATAGGGAAATACTTAAAAACACTTGAAACGGTGCTGAAAGAAGCCAGAGCTCTTTAATAATAGAACAACTTAAAACTCCTATTTATATATAATATAGCAATTGATTTTTAATATATAAAAAACCAAACACAATCCTTGTGATATTTTGCAAGCATTGAGTTGATAAAAATATATTTGCCATTCACCTTCTGGAAACAAATGAATTCCTTGGGAACCTAGTAAATAGACTTGCCCAAAGGAAGAATATGTTCTTTTGGGAAGTCACCAGCTCCTGCATAATGTAAATAATTGGCATCTGACTGGTTTATGGGGCTTATCTTTGGGATTCATTAAAATCCTGCATCTCTTACTAGAAAAAGGATGGAGAGACACTGACTTCCTGTCAAAACCAACAAGGTCTGGATGAAGGCCCCTTGAAAGCCTCATTCCTGTGAGCTGTTAAACATTTATTGCTAATTTGAAATGAGATGCTTAGTTACATAATTTCATTCCAATGAAGCTGCTAATTAATTGACAGGGCATTTTCGAGTGCTTTACACAGTGTGAGTAAAATGCAGCAGCATCTTGAGCCTATTACCTGTGACCCTTTGGGAGAGATCAGTAAATAACTATTTAAGAGGCTGGAAACAGAGTTTGTTATAAATGAAAAGAAGAGGCCAGCCTCAGGGAGATCCAGGCTCAGGACCACCTGTGGCTCAGTCTTACAGCTTTCTCATCAGGCTCTTTCTTGCGAGAGAGTAATGAAACGAAAGAGAAGAAAGAAAAAAGAAAGAAAAAAAAAGAAAAAACTCCCAACCTCTTACTGAACATTTACCACATGCCCAATCATGTGCTAGGAAATTACAAAAGAAATGTAAGACATTAAAGCATCTGCCCAATTGCTTTTTGTTTTTTTGTGGGTTTTTTTGGCTGTGTTGGATCTTTGTTGCTGCACGCAGCATTTCTCTAGTTGTGGTGAGTGGGGGTTACTCTTCACCGCAGTGCATGGGCTTCTCATTGCAGTGGCTTCTCTTGTTGTGGAGCACGGGCTGTAGGCTCATGGGCTTCAGTAGTTGTGGCACGTGGACTCAGAAGTTGTGGCTCGCGGGCTCTAGAGTGCAAGCTCAGTAGTTGTGGCGTACGGGCTTAGTTGCTCCGCGGCATGTGGGATCTTCCTGGACCAGGGCTCGAACCCACATCTCCTGCATTGGCAGGCAGATTCTTAACCACTACGCCACCAGGGAAGTCCCCCCAATTGTTGTTATAAGGCATAGTGTTTTTTTGGAAGTTAAGGGATTGGTTTTGCCTCCGCTAACCTTTAACTCACCCCGCTCTTTCCTGTCTTTCTGTCTCTGATCCTCCTCAAACCTTTCTCTGCAGATGGATCATCAGTGTCCAGTTAATCTCTAAAGAGCACGGTTAAGTTTGCGTTAATGGTCAAAAGAATTCTAAATTGAAATCAATTTTTCAAATAAAATGCATTATTTTACTCCTTGCGTACTCCAGCCTATTGGACCGGGAATATGCTACATAGGAATAAACATTTATTTGCACCCACATGCATGATCTCCTTGTTACTTCACTAGCCTACACTGAAGAAGATATTACTGGAATGCGTGTTTCATCAGTTAATGCAGAAGCAAAAACGTGTGGGGCAGGCAAGCTGGCTGTCTAGGTATTATACTAAATGTTAGCGTTGGCTCAGGATCTTTCAAAATCAGTTCTGAAAAGGCTCAAAGGCTGCATTATCACATCTTTGCATCTTGTTATTGGTTGTATTTTAATAAAGAATAAAATAAAGTCAGGTATAGATTTATCACCCAATCCAAAGAGTTTCATCTAGTTTATGACCCTATATTACCCAGTCTCTAACTGGCATCATATACCTTTATTTTTAAAATAGTCTTTGAAGAGGTGAGTTTCCTCACACATGTATCAACTATTTTGCATTTCTCTAGTTCTCTGTCACTGGGTAGCAGCAGAAACCTTATCACTTCATGTCTGAATGTCTCTATGGGCATGAAATTGTTAAGAATCACCTTAGTGAATAACTGACTCAAGAATTAGTTGCTTAAAAACAAGATATTGTCTTTAGCAGAAGCGTGCAGAACCCCAAAGAGATTATAACTCATAGAGAATTGTTAAAGGACAGACAGTATCTCATTTCTCTTTCTCACACGTCCACACATACCTACTTAAATCCTCACCAATAAAAAGGCATGCAACACGAATCAGAGGAGAAGCATATTTGCTGTCCTCACTGAAGTGATGGTTAACTTTTCTTCAGTCATGCCTAGTGCCTGGAATCACCTTAAGAAAAGCTTCATCCTAGGGCTTCCCTGGTGGTGCAGTGGTTGAGAGTCTGCCTGCTGATGCGGGGGACGCGGATTCATGCCCCGGTCCGGGAGGATCCCACATGCCGCGGAGTGGCTGGGCCCGTGAGCCATGGCCACTGGGCCTGCGCCTCCAGAGCCTGTGCTCTGCAACGGGAGAGTCCACAACAGTGAGAGGCCCGCGTACTGAAAAAAAAAAAAAAAAAAAAAAAGCTTCTTCCTACAGGAGCTGGGCAACTATGAGCCAGTTCTGTCCACTGACAGAAGAAGTTAGTCTGTGACCCTCTGAGGCCCACTTCCACCAACACCTCAGAATTTTAACATGAAACCAACAAGTCTGCATGACATATGTGCACATGTCCATTATGTATTGCAACCAGAATGCAAGAGCAGAGTGGATGCACAGGCACGTGATTAATATCTGGTTGTGGTCATGATTAAGCCCTTTCTATTCTGGGGCTAGTGTTGACCAGGTTACTTAGAAGTCACAGAGTGATCCATATTTGGGCAAACATTTATGGACTTATATATCTATGGATTATAATATATATCTATGGATATATAGAGATATAATAATATCTATGGATATATATATATGTTATATGAGATTATATATATATATAAAATATATATATAAAATACATCTTTGTATATTATAGACTTTCTCGACATTCAAGTCCCTTTTGTAGGAAATTCTGAGGCTTTAGAACATTGGCCTTGTGGCCTGTGAGATTGTTGTTTCTCTCCACATGGTAGATTCAGTTGAAACACAAGCAAACCCATTTATGAAGACACATGGGAGAAATGGTAATCATTTTGCCAAGTCCCAGTTTGCCCTCATGTCATGAGCATCATAAATATTTTATCAGATCTTATTTCCAGTAGGTCAGGGTCCAATGTAGGCCCTCATCCTACACCTGGAGACCTTTTTGTAGGTATGTACTATAATTCAGTTTATTTTCATGTATTTAGCTCAGTGCAAAATATAAATTAATAAATAAAATGTTCAGGATGCGATTTTTTTTTTTTTTTTTTTAACGGTACGCGGGCCTCTCACCGTTGTGGCCTCTCCCGCTGCGGAGCACAGGCTCCGGACACGCAGGCTCAGTGGCCATGGCCCACGGGCCCAGCCACTCCATGGCATGTGGGATCCTCCTGGACTGGGGCACGAACTCGCGTCCCCTGCATCGGCAGGCGGACTCTCAACCACTGCACCACTAGGAAAACCCAGGATGCGATACTGTTTTAGACCCCAGATGTTAAGCATTTCTTAGTATGCATGTGATGGAACTAGAAAATACATATATATGGACTGACATGTTTCTAAGGCTGTGAGTAGATATGGTGAAATGACTTAAGACAAAAAATGACTTACTCCTAATGCTCTTATTTGCTGTCCTCTTGAGGTGAGACAGTTTTAATTGGCTTCTGATATATCATGAAGACATCCTCACTTCTGGATATTTATATCATGACTATGAAAACTTTATTTACAGGAGTTATTAATTTTTATTATTATTATTTTTTTTTCTTTTTGCGGTATGCGGGCCTCTCACTGTTGTGGCCTCTCCCGTTGCGGAGCACAGACTCCGGATGCGCAGGCCCAGCGGCCATGGCTCACGGGCCCAGCCGCTCCGCGGCATATGGGATCCTCCCAGACCGGGGCACGAACCCGTATCCCCTGCATCGGCAGGCGGACTCTTAACCACTGCGCCACCAGGGAGGCCCGAGTTATTAATTTTTAACAGTTATTTTAGATTTCTTGGTGGACACATTTAAAGGTATTTCCAGAATCCATGTTTTGCTACTAACCGCGTATGTCCTGAAACTGTATTGTGAGATAAAAGTTTTCAGCGTTTGCTGTTGGAGGAAACAGAAGTTTGACTGAGAATGAGAATAATAAAACCCAGGGTTTGTTACCATCATTTTCAAACCACAGCCTGTAGTGCTGGGTTTTTCTATGAGCAGGTTTTCTTTTCTTTCTTTTTTTTTAAGATTTTGGCCGAACTGTGCGCCTTGTGGGATCTTAGTTCCCTGACCAGGGATCGAACCCAGGCCCCTGCAGTGAAAGGGCAGAGTCCTAACCCCTGGACCTCCAGGGAATTCCCTTCCTTGCTGGTTTTCTTATATGTTTACTAGCATCAATATTGAGGCTGACCATATCTCCGAGGAAGCCCATTATGAAGGTGGCTGGGACACAGACTCTGACATATACTTAAGTTTATTGAAAAGACATAGTCTGTCATTGACAGTCCTTTACTCAGGTGGCCTTTCTGAATGTACATTTTCAGAAATTATTTTGAAGATTAAACTTCATTTAAAAAAGCTACTTTAGGATATTGTGCTAAATTTCAAAAGTAGTGGAAAAATCAAGTAAACTAGATGTGCCCACAATGAAATGGCAAATTTTGAAAATGACTGTTCTTTATAAATATAATAGTTTTGAATGGCCCTATTCATGAGAAAATATATAAGAAATGATTCAATAATAATAATAATAATCCTGACCTTTTAAAATTTGTCTTTTTTCTGAAGTTTTCTTAATAAATGTGATTGTGGGCTTCCCTGGTGTCGCAGTGGTTGAGAGTCCGCCTGCCGATGCAGGGGACACGGGTTCGTGCCCCAGTCCGGGAGGATCCCACATGCCGCGGAGTGGCTGGGCCAGTGAGCCATGGCCACTGAGCCTGCGCGTCCGGAGCCTGTGCTCTGCAACGGGGGAGGCCACAACAGTGAGAGGCCCGCGTACCGAAAAAAAAAAAATGTGATTGTATGTGTTAAGTATATACTTAAAATTTTTTTAAGGCAAGATAGAAGATTTTTTTTTAAGTAATTTATTTATTTATTTATTTTTGGTTGTGTTGGGTCTTCGTTTCTGTGCGAGGGCTTCCTCTAGTTGCGGCGAGCGGGGGCCACTCTTCATCGCGGTGCGCGGGCCTCTCACCACCGCGGCCTCTCCCGTTGCGGAGCACAAGCTCCAGACGCGCAGGCTCAGTAGTTGTGGCTCATGGGCCTAGTTGCTCCGCGGCATGTGGGATCCTCCCAGACCAGGGCTCGAACCCGCGTCCCCTGCTTTGGCAGGCAGATTCTCAACCACTGCGCCACCAGGGAAGCCCAAGACAGAAGATTTTTAAATGGGAAACAATATAGCATGCAGTTCAAAGCAAGGACTTTGGAACAAATGTACTGACTGGTGATTGCAGGATAAGTTCCTTGGACAAAACCTCTTTGCCCAATAACTTGTTAATAAAAGGAGATAATGATAATACCTACCTTATAATGTTGCTGAGAGGGTCACATTAGAGCATCCTCAAAGAGCTTAGCACATTGTCATGAAATAATATAAACTTACTTTCATATTATCATTTATAAATTTTTTGCTTCTCAAGCAGGAAAAAAAATCCAAATTTGGAATGTTCACATAAGATTTTTAAAAATTTACAAATAAGGTAATGGTTACTAGTTTTTAATTAAAACAGATAAATTAAGCTCTTTCTTTTACAAATTTGGTAAAATGTATGGTGTTTTCCCATATGCAAGGTAGTTTATGGTTCTATTTAATCCCCCAAAGTAGTCATATTTTGATAGAAATATAGGCAAAAAGATATGATTCTTGCTTCTATACATGTCCAAACATCCCTTCCTCATTTTTTTCCCCCAGAAATTGAAGAAGTGGAAAGTTGGGAGTTATTGATTTCACTGTTCAGGGACAAGGTTTCCTACTTGCTCTGTGACCTTGAATGAATCAGTTTACCTCTCTGTGCCTCTGGACCAGTGAGGGAGCTTTCAGCCACGAAACAGAGAAAATACTCCTGAAAATGCCTTTAACAATGGCACATAGAGGCAGAGTGGTTCTGGGCTGGTTAATTCAGTGGCTCCACGATAATACCTAAGATCTAGGGTTTCTTCCCAACCATCTGTCCTTCTATCCTCAGTATCTCAGTTTTGTTCTCATCTTTTCCCCCTCATGGACACACGTTGGCTCTACAGGACCAGGCATTACACACAGACATAACCAGCTCCAGTGGAGGGACAACAGACATGTCTTTTCTGCTGTATCCTTCGTAAGACTGAGAACTTCTTTCCCACAGCGCCTCACCCCCAGGATTTCCTTTCATGACGTTGGTCATATCTGGGTCACGTATCACCCCAGCGAGTCACTTGCAAGAGTAGTTACATTGCTCTGATTGATGAAAGCAGAGTGAGATACTCTGTTGGTTAGATGAATCCAGATTTACCCCTGAGCTGGAGCTGGTGGTCTCTTTGCAGCAGGTTGAGTACGTGGGTGCAGCTTTGTTCAGGATTTAATGGACTTGGGTAACAATGCACAGTATCTGCTGAAACCTTAAATTTGTTATCCTGTAAAATGCAGGAAATACCAATTCTATCTAAGTCACAGTATTTCTTAAATGAATTAATGTTAGCGCATCTACTTATAAGCAGGCCCATGGCTGTCAAATGAACAGCAATGGTTTTATGATGAGTCTAAGCCTCCTTTGTCAATTATGTGTAAGTATAATTCTTGTCTCTCCTTCACCTGCTCCTCCACTGTTCAGCCAGGACTCTGTAGAGTTCATCACCTACTCCTTGCCGTAGCTATTACATTGCTGACTATACTGATCTCCATAATGGTCACATTCCAAAGCCATGTGATGGAGAAAAGCACAAACTAGGTGACTTCTAATCCCCTTCCTTCCTCTGCCAGGAGCCATTAATAGTGTACAGAAAATACAATATCAAATATATGTATACTACCAAGATTCATTTTATGAAGGTGACTCAACCAAAGACATGTTCATTGTACGTTGTAAAACTACTATGTATTTCTTCTTTCTGAGTGAGAAAGGAGAACTCAAAGGGCTTATGGTTTGGCCTGTGTGCTCTCTTACCAAGCACTGTTCTCATCCTTTGTTCAGGCCACTCTGGTGTGAGATCATTTATGCTAATGTGACCCACCAAGAAGGACTGATTTGCCCTCGGGCCTCAGCTGGTGCCCATTTTCTTATGCCCTGGGATTTGCTTCCTCCCTACCTCTGGTTCTGTGGTTGAGACTCGTTGCCAATTCAGTTCTGACGTAAGAACACCTTCCCTTTTTTTTCCTCTGGGTTTGATTTTTCTTTGCATTTATCTGTTTCCATCAATGCAAAATACTGAAAGGTTCAAATTGATTTTCCTCCTCAAAACATGAAAGGTCTGTTTTTCAAACTTCAGTATTTCACGAGGGAATGTCTGTGATCAATATGTCTAATAAATAAAGAGGAACTCCAGACTCCCCCTTCTGATTGTCAGTAACTCAGAGCAACCTGTTTACCCACTTGGATTCTTCCCAGCAGAAAACGTTAACAATTGTAATTATCACCATTATGCAGTATGTTCAATTGTACAATCAATATAATTGCCAAATGGAAATTATACAATAAATATAATTACTGCTTTACTCCTGTGCGGTATTTCACTGGCACTTCACATTTATTTTGTCCTTTAATTAGTAACAGGTGTAATTACAGTACTGTGCTTAGAGCTGAAGCTGAGTAATTGGCAGGAGTGGGCACAGGGTATGGCTACTGAGAGGGGCCATTGTGACTCATTCTCTGCTGGAATTGCCTGAGGACACCACACAGCCCACCTAGTGGCCCAAAGTCAAGCTGACCTGTGGACACTCTTGGTATAAACTCCAGGTCAAGGATGCCCTAGAGTCCTTGAGACACACTACTTTGCCAACCCTCCCTCTTGACTTCCGGTACCACATTGTACCTACTCTTTGTCTTTCTAGACAAACGTATCCTTTCATTCATTTAAAAAGTATTTATTGAACAGTGTTTATGTGCCAAGTACTGTTCTATGTGCATGAGATATTCAGAGAACAAGAGATGCATGAAGCTTATAATCTAGTGGATAAAAGCGGACTCCACAAGAAAACAAAGAGAGGTAAGAAATTTATGGTGCTAAGTGCTAAGAAGAAAAACTACTGTAATGTAATACTGTGTTTTGGTTGGGTGGTTAGGGAGACCTTTCCAAGATGTGACATTTGACTTGAGATACTAATGATGAAGCATACTGTTTAGGCAGTGGCTGTGGCAACTGCAAAGGTCCTCAAGGGGAACGAGATTAGGAACAAGCCTATAGTATGCAGGGGGTGAGGATGGGAGAGAGAGAAGGAGAGGGAGTGGGGAGAGGAAGAGAGAGATGGGGAGGGAGAATATGCAGTGTACTAGAAGAGGTAGATAGAAAGGGGTTTCGATTTTAGAGGGTCTTTAAGGAAGGTAGTGGAGGGTTTGGTGCAAGGTTGTAGCATAACTTGATTTACATCTTGAAAGCCCCTGCTACCTGATATATAAAAAATGAATTGTTAGAGGAACAAGAACTGAAGAAGACTAGATGGGGGAAATTCCAGGTAGGAGTTGTTGGTTGCTGGGCCTATAATGGTGCCAGTGGAGATGCAAAGAATGTAGCCATTTAAAAAAGTATTTGGAAGGTAGAGCCACCATTGCCTGCCGATAGAGTTGATGTGAATGTTGAGATGAAGACTGAAATCCCAATGGCTCCAGGCTTTAGACTTGGGACTTACTAAGGGGGAAGTCTGGGAAAAAGAAAACCAGTTTTAAAATTAAGAAAACAAATCTTGTTCCATTTGAAATCTATTAGATACCCAGGTAGACAGTTGTATAAATATCCTGAAGGGAGCAGCCACTACTGTAGACATAAATGTGAGACTCAACAGTATTGAGATAGAATGACTCATGGACCAGGGTGAGATAAACATCAGAGACAGAAGATAGAAGAGGTCTCAGGATTGAACTGAGTTATTGCAACATTTGGGGTCCAGTGCTGAAGAAGAGTCGGTAAAGAAAATTCAGAGAGACCTGCCAGTGAGGTAGAAGGAGAGTTTGGACACTCTGGATGCCACACCATCCAAGAGAATGTATATAATAAGAGAGGAGTTAGCAATATGAAATGTTGCTGAGAGACTGAGATGAAAGCAAAGACATGGTCTTTGGATTTGGCAAGGTGGAGGTTTCCGTTGACCTTGTCAGAAGAGTTTTAATGGAGTGATTGGGATGTAAGTGTATGTGTGGGTTGAAGGTAAAATGTGAGTTGAGGAAATGCAGACAGTATGCACAGATGACTTTGGGGGAGTGCTGTGACAAAGGGCAAGGAGCCCAGCTGTAGGCGGAGGGACACAAGAGTCAAAGAAAGGCAACTCAATATTTTTGTACACAGAGAAGTATGGAGGATGAGGAATGATTGCTGCAAGGTGGGAGGTAGATTTCTGTGGGAACAACGTCCTCAAGTAGATGAGACATGAAATCCAGAATATAAGTGGAGGGACTGTCTCTGACAGCAGTAGAGCCTTGTCTTCCCTCGTAACAGGAAGGAAAGCTAGAGTGTAGGCACGGATTCCGGAAGGTCAGTCCATGTTGTGGTGGGAGGACTGTTGCTGCCTCCCAGTAGTTCGTGATCTAAGGAAAGAGACACATCGTGCACATCTCACTATATGAGTCAGACAGTGGTCTGAGCAGAGAAGCAAGTGCGGGGGTGGGAGGAATTCTCCTCCAAAGTTTGCCAGAGTAGGTGGCATTTGACTTGGGCCTTTAATAATACATATCATTATGCCATTGTGAGAGTTACACATCAACAGGTTTTAGTACATTTTCTCTAGGAGGCCCCCTGGTAAAAGTTATTTTATCAAGGAAGACACAGGTTGATCTCTTGTTCCTAGAAATGTTAACTTTCCTCAGACATTCCACCCTTTCTCGGGCATCACTGCCTTTTAAGATGCCCTGTTCTCCTCTTGAAACTCCCTTTCTCCTTTTCCTTTGGCCAATCTTTACTTGTCTTTCAAGGCTAAATTGAAGTGTCAACAATTCCAGAAAGGCTTCCCAATTCATCCCGCAGCCCCCTTATCAATTTGGGTTGGATCCTTCGTGTATGTCGGTGGGGCAGGTATAAGGATTCTTATTTTGTGGGTGTGTTAGGATGGGCATTGGTCCAAGCTGCATGGATGAAAGAGAAGTGCCCATGGTGGGAGCCACCCCAGAGCTCAGACAAAAGAGAGCATGCAAGCTCCAGAGGGCTGGATTGAAGGCTGCCAGAATAGGACAGTGTTGGCAGCCTTGGAAAAAGTCCTTGTTCATGTCTCCATGTACATGTGCAGTAGGTCTAGCCTTGCACTTGACTTTGGTCAAAGACCATCTTTCTACTTATGATGAGACAAGCAATTAAGAATATGGGTCTTCTTCTTTTCAAAGAGGTATTCTTTATCAAGGAACTAGATGAATTCAGTGGGTCAACTCAGTGCTCTGAGTTTTCATTTCTCTGACATGAGGGCTCCATGCTACTTTCTATGTAGACTATATGTCAGGGACACAAGCCACAGACCAAAAATTGTTCTGCAGAGAAGGAAAGTATATAAAATTTGGTTATATATATGAAGTGCTTGGAATAATGCATAATCAGTATGGTGTATTTGCTGTTTTTATTATTCTTTGGGATCTGGTGTGGGCTTATATTCTGGTTGATAGCTTTACTATAAACTCATTCTCTGGGTGCTGTCCCATCTTTTTTCCCCCAAAAGATAATGCAGTGCCTGTAATCATAAGGAAAGCAGTTATCCTAGATAAACAGCACTCGAGGGCAAAAAGGTACCTGAAGTCCATGTACTTTTGATCTAAGGTAATACTAGAAAAAGAAAGGTTGTTCTAGAATGTAAGCAATTCTGATAAACTTGAGAAACAAAGAAAGGTCTTGAGATCTTTAGGCTATTCATGTTTTCCTTTTTAGAAAAATTTGTCTTTAATTCTTTAGTCTCCAAATATGTAATTATAGTAAACAGAACAGAAGCAATAACTAAATTGTTCATTGACATATCTGCTTTGTCTAAATTGCTCTTGAAGTGTTTCAGAATTCTTCATAATATTGCATTGACTAGTCTGATCAAAAGAGAGGACATTTAATTACAAATATGTAAAAGCATCTAGAGTTTGAAAGTCAATGAATATTTTGTCCAAAACTTGCATACTTGTTCCTCTAAAAGCCTCTGCTTCTAAGCACTTAGTTATCACTAATATATCACTTAGCTTTCACTTCATAGTCATTGAAAATATGGGAAAGAAACATTGAAAATATTGCTTGAAGAAATACATCTTATCTGGCTACTTTCATGATTTTTCAGATGCCATATGGAAGAAAAAGATATATAAACACTCTTTCCCTGGGTAGCAGATCAAACAAAGGGTAGATTTTTATCTTTGCAGTAGCTCCTAGAGGAAAAAACAAAATAAAAGATGGTTTAGAAGGAAAAAATAGCATTTATAATCCTCGGTTGTCTTATTAATGAGAAAGTAGAGAAATTCTTGACATATGGGTAACAACATTACATGTGCTGACTGTCTGAGTTGGATATAATTCCAGTATGCAGTTCAGATCAGCACAGGAGATTTAAAATCCCCAAAACTTCTTACAGTCCTAATCAGTCCTTATCAACTTACTTTAATTTGGGGAAAGGCTATATTTCCATCTGAGGTTTAAAAAAGTGTTGGATCACTTATTTATTCACTCACTCATTCATTCACCCTTTTTTTCCAGTTTGAATTTATAGAATATAAATGTGTATGGTCCTGATTCTAACTGTAATGTACTTACAATAACTCAAGAAAGGATAAAGGTATATACTGATTATTTTACTTATTTATTAACTTATTCCCTAAAGCCTAGTAGGGTGTATAGTGCCAAGCTTCTCAAACCTAAACCAAAAATACAAAGCAAATTTGTGACATTTCCTGGAATCTTCTCTCCCTGGAGTTCTGGGATGTTAGTTGCAGCTTTGCTTAATTCTTCATGATAGGACATGTTCTGGAAGTTGATTCACTGAATATAGTTCATGGTCTAAGTACATAGGTTGGGAAATTCTTCTGTATGAAAATTTAAGTCAACAGAGAAACGAGTCTGTCTTTTACTACACCACTTTGTTTATGCAAATATATATTTGAGCCCCTTTATCTAAAACCTTGATTTTCTCATTTATCTGCACTTGTATAAACTTGTATAAGGACAGAGCAAAGATAGTGATTTCTTACCTGCAGGGTGATATCTGTTATGTAATATTAGGACGACTGCATAAATAACTAGGATTTTAGATGGAGATCAAGGAAATAATCTATGCCTACTGTCTACAGCATTACAAGTTCTGCTGTATTAATCTAGTTTCCAAAATACACTACTTTTTTCTTTCAAAAATTTTAAAGACCAGTGTCCAGAATCTTGGTTTCTGAATATATGCGTGTGCATGTGTGTGTGTGGAGGTTGAATAATGAAAGAAGCATACTCCTGTCATGGCACTTAGGGAATTACTGTGGTGGACAGTTCCCTAAGCCTTAGTTTCCTTATCTGCAAAGTAGGGTTAGAAACTGTAAAAGGCAAGAAGACGGATGTGTCCTAAGAGCCTGCAGAAGGAACATAGTTCTGCTGACACCTTGATTTCCTTATCTGCAGAAATGTCAGGAACTCTTGTAGGTGTTGGGAATACAATAATGAACAAGATAAGAGGTTGAATAAATGATGAATATGTGCATTCTTAGCTCTGTGCTTATACAGTGCTTATTGTATTAAGACGGTACTGTTGTTGTTGTGGCTGGTAGTAATAGTAGTAGTATATTACTAGTAGTGTGATGTTAGTAGTAGTAGTGGTAGTGGTAGTAGTACTACTACTAGTAGTGTAGCGTTAGTAGCAACAGTGGCAGCAGTAGTTCAGTAATATTGACTCTTGTATCAGACTGGATATTTCCTGACACACTGATACCCACTTCTAATAACCAGTGCCTACCCAATCCCTAACACCAAGCAGATATTCACATACTTACTGAATGGAAACATTGAATAAATTTGTTTGTATATAATTTTGTAATTAACAACTGGAAGAAAGGCAGAAAGAGAATTTAGACAAAGAACCATGGGATGGGATTACTCACCCTTCTTATTTCTCACAAGGAATGAAATGATAGCAAAGTAGGAGGAGAGGAGTGGGGTACATTTCCAGCATTAGCTGGAAAAATATATCAACTGTGTGATCTAATCCTATCTTCACAACAGTCCTATGAGGAAATAGGAATAGAGAGGCTAAGTCGCTTTCCCAAAATCACACAGCTAGTATGGTGATGGGTTTAGCCATGGAATCAGGCCTGTTTGTCTCCGAAGCCCCTTCTCTTTCCTTATCCCCCCGAGGTAAAGCTGAGAACTTCTTTTGGGGTCAACTAACACTCAAGAGTTTAGAGTTTTGAGCTTCAGGGAAAGTCTTTGCAATATGTATGTCCTGTTGCCACTGAAGGAGCAAAAGAGACATCATGTTTAACTGAGCCAAGTTCAATTTCAATTAAGCAAAAGAGACAGGCTGAACTATAGGGCTGTGGTTCAGGGTGGACAGCTTGAGCTTGGCAATATCTAGATGTGGTTGCAGTTGCAACCCTCGGGGCCAGGTGGCTTGCAGAAAGACCTAGACCCTGGGCAGAAAACCTAGCCTACTTTCTCTGGAGGGAAGTAGTTTAACGTATAGGATTTTGACAGTACTTTCACCAAAAGTTATTGGTGCTTTCACATTGTTTAGAATGGTTTTGATTTCTTATAAACAGTTAAATCATGAATTACCTGAAATCGTTCCTGTCATGAACTGTCCATTCTCCCTTGTGGTGTTTCAATCAGCCCTCCAGGATTTCCAGGTCTATACTTGAGATTAAAAAGAAAAATCTTAGTGAAATTTATTTAAGGAGATCAACTAATTTCTTATAGATAGTGGCTGTTTTGATGGGAGACCTTTAAACAGTGGTTATTGAGGAGAAAATCATCATTTAGGACTGAAAAAGTTGGCTTTTTCAGCAAGGAACTGGTAAAGGAGGTGCTCTTAGAAGAAAGAGTAATGTAAGTAGAAAACATCATAAAAGTAATCAGGCAGGATACCTTTGAAAGGTAACTATTATGAAAGGGAAACTATAGAACCCCTTCAGTAGATTTTTCTGTGATATGTACTGTGTTTTTTCTTAAAAAGATGCAAAGTACATTTCACTTCACATAAATTCAACATTAATCAATCAATCAATTAATTAATTCAGTGTCTAGTATATAAGAAATTATATTCAGTTCTGCTAAAAATTTAGGGAAGAGTGAAATATAGGTTATGTTTCATAGGAACATAAAGCTTACAGAGCAAGATAATAGTAAGTCATCCATATAGCAGTAATGAAAGGTGAAGGACCAAATATTTCCTGAAGACCCCCTATGTTACCCATCAGGTATGTTTAATTGTTTCCATTTTAAAGAGGAAGAAACAGAGGTTTAGATGGGTTGTACAATTTCCTCAAGGTCACAGAGGTATAGATTCAGAGATAAGACTGAATTTAGTGCTGTATCCACTAAACCACTTGACTCACATAAGATGGTTGTTTGGAGGTGTAGGCTGAGGTGTCAGAACTTTAAGGAAGAGGTAGCATTTGATGCATGCATTGGAGATAGAATTGTGACAAATGGAATTTTAGAGTGTGATCATTCTAGACTGGCAGCTTGCAGGGTTGAGGAGCAAACAAAGGGGTATATGGATCTTCATCAGTTTTCCCTGACTAGCATTTGAGAAACTGAAGGAAAACAAATCCAAATGTCTAAGTTAGCACAGGCTTCACTGACTACTTTTGAGAGGACAATTCCATATACAGCTCTTTACCTCCTTTAGTCAATAAACAATTATTACTGAGTGAATTCATTTTCTTTTATATGTACAAATCATATCATAATTACTTGGAAATCATATTATCTACATATATGTAGATGGAGCTGAGCCTTTCCTCTGGTCAGGATGCCCTGATTGAATCCACATGCCTCATTTGTTGAATCAAGATCAATGGTTTAAATGTCAAGGTCTATACCAAGAGGGCTGATAGACTCCTGTCTTTTACTGAAGCCCCCTTGATAGATGAAGAAGGCATAGTCTTACAAGAGGGGTGGACATGGATTGAGCTGACTAGAAGAAAAACATATGTCAGAAAAATTACTGAATGCTATTCGACCATATAAAAACATCCCTAAATGTCCTATAGCCCAAAGCACATTTGTGGACAACAAACTGTTCATTTTGATTGATGTGTGATATGCACATAGGGCGATGTTTTAGATTAGATGAAGGCAGACTGGGGAGGACATGAATATCAGGGTGAAGAAGTTGGATTAATAGGGGATGATTTGCTTATTTGGGGCAGAGAAAATAATAATTGCAGCTGTGCTTTAGAAAGACCATCTGTGAGTCATATGTAGGATGGATTATAAAGAGAAGAGTAAAGACAGAGCCACCAGCCAGAAGGCTGTTGGAAAATTTCAAGCAAGACTTCAGATTAAGTCAGTGGTAATGGAAAAGAAGAGCTCGATTTGGATTCTAATGAGAATTCTGTTTCCACAGAAGGGGTCAGCAGATTGGAAGTAGATGGTAAGGCAGCAAAAAACATCAAAAATGCCTTTCAGTATTTGAGGTTTAGAAATTAAGCTTGGTTTCGGTTTGGATATAGTAATTAACATTTTTATTTATTTATTTTTGTTTGTTATTGAAGTATAGATGATGTATAATATTATATGAGTTACAGGTGTACAATATAGTGATTCACAATTTTTAAATGTTATATTACATTTATAGTTATTATAAAATATTGGCTATATTCCCTGTGTTGAATAATATATCTTTGTAGTTTATTTTATACATAATAGTTTGTTCCTCTTAATCCCCCAGTTCCTCTCCCCACTGGTTTGTTGTCTGTATCTGTGAGTCTATTTCTTTTTTCTTATATTCACCAGTTTGTTGTATCTTTTAGATTCCAAGTATAAGTGATATTATAGAGTATTTGTCCTTCTCTGTTTGGCTTTTTTCACCTAGCATAATACTCTCCATGTCCATCCGTGTTGTTGCAATGGCAAAATTTTATTTTATTTATGGCTGAGTAGTATTCCAGAGTGTGTGTGTGTGTGTGTGTGTGTGTCTGTCTGTGTATGTGACATCTTTTTAACCATTCTTCTGTTGATGGACATGTAGGTTTAAAGATGAAAGTGGCCTACTCTCTTCCACGTAGTAATGGAAAGATATAGTCACTCTGGAAGGTCAGGTCACTGTCTTTGGAGATACTTTACATGGTAGCATTGCTTAAAACTGTGACTTTGTCTGCAAATCAAGAACATAGCCATCTTTCACTGGTGGTCTAACATTAACAAAGATCGTAAGAGATATATAAAATCAGTAGGCAAAATTAATAAATTATAATACAAAATAAAATAAAGACTGTATTAATATGGTTATGTTTAGCCCCTTTTCTCCCTGGAGGTTATACCACCATGGAAAATCAAATCATAAGAATCAAAAGCAGAGGCTCCTTGGTGGACAAGGAATTAGAACAATGCAAGTTGAATGGATCAAACATTTAAAAACAGTGTGGTGCATTCATTTGCTCACAGAAATGGCCCTGCTGGTATGACAAGCAATTGAAATCTCTCTGTCAAGTCTCCATTTCCCTGTGGTCAAGATAGGCTGGGTTATGCCATGGTAACAAGTGAATCCAAAAATCTTTTTTTTTGAATTTAATTTATTTTTTTATACAGCAGGTTCTTATTAGTCATCCATTTTATACACATCAGTGTATACATGTCAATCCCAATCTCCCAATTCGTCACCCCCCCACACACACACACCCCCCACCCCCTGCCGCTTTCCCCCCTTGGTGTCCATATGTTTGTTCTCTACATCTGTGTCTCAATTTCTGTCCTGCAAACCAGTTCATCTGTACCATTTTTCTAGGTTCCACATATATGTGTTAATATACGATATTTTTCTCTTTCTGACTTACTTCAGTCTGTATGACAGCCTCTAGATCCATCCACGTCTCTACAAATGACCCAGTTTCGTTCCTTTTTATGGCTGAGTAATATTCCATTGTATATATGTACCACATCTTCTTTATCCATTCATCTGTCGATGGGCATTTAGGTTGCTTCTATGTCTTGGCTATTGTAAATAGTGCTGCAGTGAGCATTGGGGTGCATGTGTCTTTTTGAATTATGGTTTTCTCTGGGTATATGCCCAGGAGTGGGATTGCTGGGTCATATCTTAGTGGTTTAAAATGCTAAAGGTCCTTTGTTGCTCAACCTATGTGTCCATTTCACATTGGCTGTCTGTCTGGCCCATGTATGTTTACTTCATGATTAGAGTGGTGGGATGGCTTCTATCTAGATCACTGCTGGTTGTCATGGCAGAGAGAAAAGAGACACATTGAACCACATACCACCAGCTCTTCAAGTTGTTGCAAATGACACATCTCACTTCAGCCCATATTCCATTAGATAAAGCAAATATTATATACTCCCCGAGTTCAAGCAGGCAAGGATGAGTGAGAATGATCCTCTTATAGGGCATTGGGAATATTTAACATTCTGGAATGCAGTCTGTTGCACTAGTTCAGTTTCGGATGATGGCCGACATTTTATCTCTGACTTTTGTTTTTCTTCCTTACTTAACTAAACCTTTGATTGATTATTTTAATATGTTAAATAAAAATGCACCAATAACTTTTTAGAGTGAGAAATTTTCTAATCTTTAAGGTAACATTGTGTGTCTCTACTTTGATTCATTGAAGTAGACTGTACCATACGATTCAGGACAGTGCTCTTACATTTTGGAATCCACCTCACTGTATAACCCATGCATTAACAGGAACTTTATAGAATCAGAGGTGCTGACAGTCTATACAAGCTATGTATTAGTCAAGATAACTATTGTTATTTTGTAGTTAGTTTATAGTAAACAGCTCAGTGTCTTAATACAACAAAAGTGTCTTTCTTGTTGATATCATAGTCTGATGAGGGTCTGGTAGTTATCTTTGATGGCCCTGCTCTGTGCCAGATATCTTCTCTTTGATCCTCTATTCACACCCGTCCTCCACCTTGGTGTGTGCCTCAGAGGCTGTCCTAATTAGACTTCATCAGGGTCTCCTTTGCTATCTATTTCTGGTTGGGTTTAGCCAATGGAGGACAGTAACAGAAAATGACTGAAGTACAGGAGGAAATAGGTTGAAGTTTTTATTTCTGCAGTGCTCTCTCTCCTGTCAGTGTGCTTCTTTTAAAGAGAAATTCTCCAATCAGGTGGCGTTCTTCATGCAACTCTTCCTCTGGGTTCTGGAATCTATATCCTTCATTTACCTCTTCAGGCCTGGGAGTAAGAATGTCTCCCCATTGTTGGTAAACACCTGGGGCACTGCATCATTCTTCGTTGCCATCAGTAAAACTTGTCCTTGCCTACGTAATTTGTTCCTTTGCATCCTGCTCAGTTTTTCAATCTGTGTGAGCCACATGGTTATCTACTAGGACTCTGACATATATTCTCAAAGCTGTCTGGTAATTCAGGCTCGTTCCATCTTGTGATGCTACCATAAACACGTGAACTCTGTGGTTGCTGCGGAAGTCAAGGCAGACTGTGGACACTTGAACAGGGTTTTGTGGTCAGTCCTGTATGTGCAGATACTACCGCCCACATCTCATTGACCAGAACCTAGTCACATGGCCCCAGCATAACTGAAATGCAGTCTTCTCGTGGACCCAAAAGGTGAGAAAGAAATGGGATTTGCTGAGCTCAGCATTATATGTGTCACAGGTGGAGGTGGGCAGTAGGTAGATGTAATGTGGGCATTAACTCAGAAAGATGATATTAAAGACATATACGAGAAGTTTGGAGGATACTAAACATTGTGCCAAATTCAACCAGGTGCATGCACCCATCTCTCAACCAGATGTCCTTACATTTACAGATAACATCATCATTCTCCAATTTACTCAGGCTCTAACCTTCAGTCTCTTCCTCTATTTATATATTAAGTTAGAACTAATCTTGCAGATTTCAGTTCTGTGGTTCTTCTGCATCCCACCTGTTCCTTTTCATTTTAACTAACAGAGACCTGGCTTAATGTGCTAGGCGAAGCTGCACAAGTAAATGAGAATTGTTGGAGAAATGGTCTATAGAAAAAAGACAACAAATGACAGACTCTCAGGTATGTCCACAAACATGGAAGCAAAAGGAGAAGTCATGAAGATAGACCAAGAAGGCTCAGTAAGAGGTGTAAGAATTAGCACAATATCATGAAAGACAGTTCAGGAATGAAGTTTGTGAAGGGGCCATGATCAAAGGTGACAGATTTGGGCAGGTATGAGAGGACATGCAAAGGAAGTTTAGGCATTCATGCTTACGTCTCGACCAATATTGGATTGGACTGAGCAATCAGGAGGCACTGAATGCTGCACAGCGATTTTGGAGAGGAAGATGTTTCAGAGCAGTGAGTGCCTGCATTCCCATCACTATCATGCTTGCTTCCTTTTCATCCTCAGCACAAAAGTTTACCTGGTACCTTCCCCAAAGATCTTACTTTCTTTACCTTCTACCATATCTATTTTTCAACTCCAGATGTCACTATTTTCTCTGCTCTTCCTGTCTTTGAAGCACACCTTATTTGTGTTATTTAATCACAGTTGGTTCTCAATCATTACTCAATAATACTTTGATTCTTACTGATTCTCTATTCCAATGTTCTGTTCTAAATCAAACTTAAGCCTCTCTTAACCACACACATTACCCTTCAATGAAGCTCTGCTTTTCTTCCTTCTACCTAAAACTTCTTTGTTCCTTTGACTCCTTGGTATGTTTAAGAAAGTAGAGACTTTCCTTTCTAAGGAATATGTTGCTGTTTGCTTTTCTCACTCCCCAAAACACCTTAATTCCTCCGGTTTAATTAGCATCTTCAAATATTCAGTTTCTCCACTATTGCTTACTCCTTTGCTTCAGGGATTAAGAATAGATTTAGAACAAATAATTGAAATCTCCATGACCACCTTTAGATGATATGTTTGGCCTCTTCCCCACCAGACCCTGACAATTTGCTAAACAAGTGATTATCATTGGCCTAATAGCCAGTTCTTTTCATTTTCCCCAGCTAACCCTCTGCTGAAGTTGCTAATAAGCTGCAGAAATGGACAATGGCAGGCAGGCGATATGGCTAGAGTGGGAGACCTTGCTAACCCACAGGCAGCAAATCTAGCAATGAGCACGTTGCAGGAATAGTAGTCCCATCTCCAGAGGTAGAGTCCCCCGTCTCTTCTAATCTCCCCAATACTAGGGTTATTATGTACAGACTGAACCACCCTTGAGGACTATTCACTGCTTTTCATTTGGCTTTCCCTTTGGGCTGGCTGAAGTAATTGTTTGCTTTCCAATGTCCAGATGCTTTGAATGTGTGCTCTGTATTGTAGCTATCTCAGTGACCTTTACACCAAGCTACATATTAAAATATTTTTGTCTATTTTTTATGTATTCTAAATTTCTTCATCATCTGTAAGTTCTTCCTCATCTTTATGCCCCAAATAGGAGAAATAGTTCATTTGAAAACTAATCACGTAGCACATTTGCAAGGTATGTTCCCATACTTCGTCTACTTTAGCCTCAAACCAAACTATAAGGTTGATATTATTAATTCCATGTTAGAAGGAAATTGTGGCTGGGACAGGCTCAGGCCCTTGACTAGCTGGCTCTTGTTCTTTGTAGTTCCTGTTCCTGGATGCTAAGTCCTTTTATCTGCATTTCTGCTTTCCTAATTGCTTTTGACAAAAGGAAATAGGAACATGCTTGGGAAGCAATAGGCTTTCCAGATGAGTTGCCAGACTAAATGACCTTTAAGGTTTGTTCCAATCTGGATGTCTCTGATTCTCTCATGATTATAGTGTGATAGTATTAAGTAATCATTGTAATTGTCCTAGCTGAATGAGAGAGTAGCTGACTGAGTGAATTATTATTTTCAGCAATAATTTTTAATATCTTCTATTTTTATTAATTAGGAAAGAAATCCCAAGGTCTCCAAGGGAAAATGTATATTTACTTGCAGTTAGAGTTCAGTAGTAAAGAGCATGGGCCACTTACTAGTGGATGATTTTGGATAAGCTAACATTTCCTTTCTGCCCCTTAGCCCCTTATTCATAATATGGGGTGAATAATATACCTACCTGTGGAGTTTTTGTGAGGTTCAAATTACTGTGCACATGTAAAGTGCTTAGAATGGTGCCTGGCACATAGTAAGTTCTCAATAAACAGCAGCTGACCTTATTTCTTGTAAAAATAGAAAAGATGTATAAGGAAACTGTCATTTTAAGAATAGTTAGCATCAATTGATTTACAGCTTAAAGTTGCTTATAGTATTTGACCATTGAATTTTTGCAAAACACCTTATATGCACTATCTCATTTAACCCAAACTATCAGAGACTAACAATTATTATTACCATTTAATAGATGAGGAAACTGAGGCATAAGGAAGTTACTTAACTTACTCCAGTCTCATAGATATGAATTATGTAAGAATGAATCAAACAAGTTTGTCTGGAGAAAGGCCATAACTCTAACTAATGTGCTAAGCCTTTCTGGTATGTTTTAGATTAAAAAATGATTAAATAAAATTGAAAGTTTTTTAAATGCAATTGGGAATGGTATCATAGAATTACACCTGTATTCCATTTCTACTATAATCAGACATTTAAAATTGTATACCTTGATAAGTCACAGGCATGACCTGCAAAATTGTAAATAATGAAAGTAGATCCTTGCAAGGAGTGTTTATTATGAAGTGCTTTACTTTCATTCTCTCACCTAAAACTCTCAGAAGAGGCTGGAGCACAGAAGGGTATGTGCCACACGCTTAACCATAATGCTTCCCACCTTGCTCTTCATCTTGTCAATTAGATAAAAGAACAGTGAAAAATATGTTTGAGGATCTTTGGTTTTTGTTCTTTCCTGAATGACTATCAATAATAGGTGGAAAAATATCTAAAATACATATGAGGGAAAAAAAAGATTATTTTCAAAAACAAAACCCTCTAGCTTTTAAGTAATTCATCACAGAGATAAAGCAATACAGTTTCATGCCTCATAACAATTTAATAAATATTACTAAAATATGGCAACTGCCACCATGACTCATTAGCAAGCTGTTTGTGTAATATAAAGTTATCCAGAATTGTTTGGGGGAGTTGGTATGTTAATGTAATACACAAAGTAATCTCTGAAGAAAGTCAGGAACATATGGTCTCTGCTCATCAGCTAACCCCCAGGGATTGCACCAGAATCTCTTTTCTTATAGCTCCATGACATTGAGAGGAGAGATGGGAAGAAGATAGGGGGAAAAAGAGCAGTGGGAAGAGAAACACTGATTACTCAAACCATAAAATTGTACTTGGAAGGATAAATCAAGAATCACAAAGTTAACATCTTCAAGGAATCTGTTCAAATACAAGTGGAACATTGCAGCATTGGAAGTTTTCAGAAAATATGTTCTGAATCTTGGCACACAGTTAATCATTTCAGCAACCACAGTAAAATGCTGCATATAGCATGCCACTGGCCAACATAAATGAGTTCGATGCCATCTATCAAAATCAACATTCGTTTGAACATATTTTCAATGTTTTAAATTCCGAAGTTTACATACATATTAGACCATCTCTCTCTTAAAAGGAATATAATATATTTTCTAATTAAAGAGGCCTAACTTGTCCCAATTAAATGTGTTTGAATAGAAAACTGTAGTGTTAACAACATCTGTCAGCGATCATTTACGTATAAGTAGAATTAGGTACTTTAAGGATTATGTTTATTTAATAATCATCCCTGCTCCCTGGAATTGGGTAATCAGAAATTTTCTTTTTGCCCAATGATATATAGCCACTAAATTTTGAATAACTATCATTGCAGGATAAGGCCTGGCTTTTAGTTGGAACAATAAAATGATCGGTCAGTACTTTACATTCTGGAGCATCTTTTTAATGGAAAAATTATCTCAAGAGTGCTTTTTTTTGGTGGGGGTACGCGGGCTTCTCACTGTTGTGGCCTCTCCCATTGCAGAGCACAGGCTCCGGATGCGCAGGCTCAGCGGCCATGGCTCACGGGCCCAGCTGCTTCACGGCATGTGAGATCTTCCCGGACCGGGGCACGAACCCGTGTCCCCTGCATTAGCAGGCAGACTCTCAACCACTGCGCCACCAGGAAAGCCCCCAAGAGCGCATTTTTAAGACAGTTCAATAGGGCTCTTGTGAATGCGTTGTTTTTGTTTAGTTGGAAAACTTTTAAAGGAGGTATTATTTTATCACTTTTACATTTGTGTTCTTTTGTTTTAGTTTGCTCTAAAATCCTTTCAGTTTCACATTTTATCCTAAGTCTAGGTAAGATGCAACTCCAAACCTTCCCCAGGCAAAGTCAACCTTGGGTTATTTAAAGAGTGGCTTTATGACAATTTCATAAGTAAATGTAGTTAATGAAAAAAGCAAGGATACATATTTAAAATAAATAAATATAATAAGTAATTCTTTTTTTTAATTTTTTAAAAATTAGTTTCTGCTTTATAACAAAGTGAATCAGTCATACATATACATCTGTTCCCACATCCATTCCCTCATGCATCTCCCTCCCTCCCACCCTCACCATCCCACCCCTCCAGGCGGTCACAAAGCACCGAGCTGATCTCCCTGTGCTCTGAGGCTGCTTCCCACTATCTATCTACCTTACGTTTGGTAGTGTATATATGTCCATGCCTCTCTTTCGCTTTGTCACAGCTTACCCTTCCCTCTCCCCATATCCTCAAGTCCATTCTCAAGTAAGTCTGTGTCTTTATTCCCGTTTTACCCCTAGGTTCTTCATGACATTTTTTTAAAAATTCCATATATATGTGTTAGCATACGGTATTTGTCTTTCTCTTTCTGACTTACTTCATTCTGTATGACAGACTCTAGGTCTATCCACCTCATTACAAATAGCTCAGTTTCGTTTCTTTTTATGGCTGAGTAATATTCCATTGTATATATGTGCCACATCTTCTTTATCCATTCATCCATTGATGGACACTTAGGTTGTTTCCATCTCCAGGCTATTGTGAATAGAGCTGCAATGAACATTTTGGTACATGTCTCTTTTTGAATTATGGTTTTTCTCAGGGTATATGCCTAGTAGTGGGATTGCTGGGTCATATGGTAGTTCTATTTGTAGTTTTTTAAGGAACCTCCATTACTGTTCTCCATAGTGGCTGTACCAATTCACATTCCCACCAGCAGTGCAAGAGTGTTCCCTTTTCTCCACACCCTCTCCAGCATTTATTGTTTCTAGATTTCTTGATGATGGCCATTCTGACTGGTGTGAGATAATATCTCATTGTAGTTTTGATTTGCATTTCTCTAATGATTAATGATGTTGAGCATTCTTTCATGTGTTTGTTGGCAGTCTGTATATCTTCTTTGGAGAAATGCCTATTTAAGTCTTCTGCCCATTTTTGGATTGGGTTGTCTGTTTTTTTGCTATTGAGCTGCATGAGCTGTTTATAAATTTTGGAGATTAATCCGTTGTCAGTTGCTTCATTTGCAAATATTTTCTCCCATTCTGAGGGTTGTCTTTTGGTCTTGTTTATGGTTTCCTTTGCTGTGCAAAAGCTTTGAAGTTTCATTAGGTCCCATTTGTTTATCTTTGTTTTTATTTCCATTTCTCTAGGAGGTGGGTCCAAAAGGATCTTGCTGTGATTTATGTCCTAGAGTGTTCTGCCTATGTTTTCCTCTAAGAGTTTGATAGTTTCTGGCCTTACATTTAGGTCTTTAATCCATTTTGAGCTTATTTTTGTGTATGGTGTTAGGGAATGATCTAATCTCATACTTTTACATGTCCCTGTCCAGTTTTCCCAGCACCACTTATTGAAAAGGCTGTCGTTTCTCCACTGTACATTCCTGCCTCCTTTATCAAAGATGAGTTGACCATATGTGCGTGGGTTTATCTCTGGGCTTTCTATCCTGTTCCATTGATCTATCTTTCTGTTTTTGTGCCAGTACCACACTGTCTTGATTACTGTAGCTTTGTAGTATAGTTTGAAGTCAGGGAGCCTGATTCCTCCAGCTCCGTTTTTCGTTCTCAAGATTGCTTTGGCTATTCGGGGTCTTTTATTTCTCCAAACAAATTTTGAAAATTTTTCTTCTAGTTCGGTGAAAAATGCCAGTGGTAGTTTGATAGGGATTGCATTGAATCTGTAGATTGCTTTGGGTAGTAGAGTCATTTTCACAATATTGATTCTTCCAATCCAGGAGCATGGTATATCTCTCCATCTATTTGTATCATCTTTAATTTCTTTCATCAGTGTCTTATAATTTTCTGCATACAGGTCTTTTGTCTCCTTAGGTAGATTTATTCCTAGATATTTTATTCTTTTTGTTGCAGTGGTAAATAAGAGTGTTTTCTTGATTTCATTTTCAGATTTTTCATCCTTAGTGTACAGGAATGCCAGAGATTTCTGTGCATTAATTTTGTATCCTGCTACTTTACCAAATTCATTGATTAGCTCTAGTAGTTTTCTGGTAGCATCTTTAGGATTCTCTATGTATAGTATCATGTCATCTGCAAACAGTGACAGCTTTACTTCTTCTTTTCCAATTTGGATTCCTTTTATTTCCTTTTCTTCTCTGATTGCTGTGGCTAAAACTTCCAATACTAGGTTGAATAAGAGTGGTGAGAGTGGGCAGCCTTGTCTTGTTCCTGATCTTAGTGGAAATGGTTTCAGTTTTTCACCATTGAGGACGATGTTGGCTGTGGGTTTGTCATATATGGCCTTTATTATGTTGAGGAAAGTTCCCTCTATACCTACTTTCTGCAGGGTTTTTATCATAAATGGGTGTTGAATTTTGTCGAAAGCTTTCTCTGCATCTATTGAGATGATCATATGGTTTTTCTCCTTCAACTTGTTAATATGGTGTATCACATTGATTGATTTGCGTATATTGAAGAATCCTTGCATTCCTGGAATAAACCCCACTTGATCATGGTGTATGATCCTTTTAATGTGCTGTTGGATTCTGTTTGCTAGTATTTTGTTGAGGATTTTTGCATCTATGTTCATCAGTGATATTGGCCTGCAGTTTTCTTTCTTTGTGACATCCTTGCCTGGTTTTGGTATCAAGGTGATGGTGGCCTCATAGAATGAGTTTGGGAGTGTTCCTTCCTCTG
Organism: Mesoplodon densirostris; assembly: GCF_025265405.1. NCBI lineage: Eukaryota > Metazoa > Chordata > Mammalia > Artiodactyla > Ziphiidae > Mesoplodon > Mesoplodon densirostris. The sequence continues at coordinate 168,964,026 of NC_082661.1, read as the reverse complement.
AAATTGTTTGGAAGAGTTTGAGAAGGATGGGTGTTAGCTCTTCTCTAAATGTTTGATAGAATTCACCTGTGAAGCCATCTGGTCCTGGGCTTTTGTTTGTTGGAAGATTTTTAATCACAGTTTCAATTTCAGTGCTTGTGATTGGTCTATTCATATGTTCTATTTCTTCCTGATTCAGCCTTGGCAGGTTTGCATTTCTAAGAATTTGTCCATTTCTTCCAGGTTGTCCATTTTATTGGCATAGAGTTGCTTGTAGTAATCTCTCATGATCTTTTGTATTTCTGCAGTGTCAGTTGTTACTTCTCCTTTTTCATTTCTAATTCTATTGATTTGAGTCTTCTCCCTTTTTTTCTTGATGAGTCTGGCTAATGGTTTGTCAATTTTGTTTATCTTCTCAAAGAACCAGCTTTTAGTTTGGTTGATCTTTGCTATCGTTTCCTTCATTTCTTTTTCATTTATTTCTGATCTGATCTTTATGATTTCTTTCCTTCTGCTAACTTTGGGGTTTTTTTGTTCTTCTTTCTCTAATTGCTTTAGGTGCAGGGTCAGGTTGTTTACTCGAGATGTTTCCTGTTTCTTAAGGTGGGATTGTATTGCTATAAACTTCCCCCTTAGAACTGCTTTTGCTTTGTCCCATAGGTTTTGGGTTGTCGTGTCTCCATTGTCATTTGTTTCTAGGTATTTTTTAATTTCCTGTTTGATTTCTTCAGTGATCACTTCGTTATTGAGTAGTGCATTGTTTAGCCTCCATGTGTTTGTATTTTTTACAGATCTTTTCCTGTAATTGATGTCTAGTCTCATAGCATTGTGGTCAGAAAAGATACTTGATACAATTTCAATTTTCTTAAATTTACCAAGGCTTGATTTGTGACCCAAGATATGATCTATCCTGGAGAATGTTCCATGAGCACTTGAGAAAAATGCATCTAGGTAAGATGCAACTCCATACCTTCCCCCAGGGAAAGTCAACCTTGGCTTATTTAAAGAGTGGCTTTATGACAATTTCATAAGTAAATGTAGTTAATGAAAAAAGCAAGGATACATACTTAAAATAAATAAATATAATAAGTAATTCTTTCACTTAAGATTTGGATTACTTCAAGAAGGAGTGGGATTAGGATATAACTATATTAATACTGATATTGATATATATTTTATATACATATAAAGAAGATTTTCCTGAGAAAATAGAGAAGTAACAGGGAGAAAACTGAAATATGACTATAACATATCTAGACAAGAGGCTTTGTATAGAGAAAAAGAGAGCACTAAATTTGCCAAATATAAAGATTTTAAAAATAGAGTTAATATTACTTTTATTTATGAATCTGAGGCTTGGTTAGACTCTTCTCAATGAGTCTATTTTGAGGTGAGGTTATTAAAGGCTGGCTCCCATTTCACAGAAATTATCTGAAGTTGTTTTATGTGGAAACAGCCTGCCTCATGTGATTGCACTCTGAAGCACTCCAGCTAGAAGGCGGCTATGTGACTTGAAATTTAAATATACAACAAATTCAGTCAGGTGCCAGGGTGCCTGCCTGCTGGCCGGCCATATTGGAAGAGGGGAGAAGTGAAGGGCTGGGGGTTGAATGGAGATTGGGATGTGTGAAAGGGAAGACTTAAACTTTGGGGCTGGAAGAGCGCAGGGTGCTGCAAGAAGCAGTGTGTCAAGCTGAATAATTCATGGTGCAGTACTAATTTTGACTCGAGAAAATTGCTTTCTCGCTGTGCCAATAGCTAGGCAATGAGACCAAAAATCAAAGAGGAAGCTAAATGGAAGGGGAGAAAACACCCTGAATCAACACAATATCAAATTGACAACCTGTTTAAGGTTGCAAGTATTGTCAAAACACATGAATACACATTTTAAACCCTACCTAAAATTGAGCATTCAGATTTATGCACAAACTGATTTGTATGCAATAATAGGTAAATATTTTATAATTATCTTCAAAAATAGCTCCTTGGTATTAATGCAGAGACTTCCAGTAAGGAAATAAGCATTTGTGTTATTCATTGGTACTTGGTAAAAACAAACTGCATGTCTTGGTATAGTGTAACAGATCCATCATCATTTTGTACTTACACAATCATATGAGTACCAGAAATGACCTTTTGTGTTAATTAACAAAGCTGCCATAAATATGGAACTGATAAATGTTAATATTTATTGGATTTCTAAAATCCAGATGGTCTTCATTCCAGTTTCCTGAGTAGATGGAAGTAAGTAAGAGTACTTCTAAAATACTACCTTAGGCATCCTATTTATCACCTGTTCACTTAATTCTTTTCTTCAATGATTAGAATGAATTATGAATATTTCTAAAAGCAAACCACTGATTCAAGTTTAAGCCATTAACCAAGGTTTAAACTATAGGACTTTTTGCTCAAATATAGCAGCATTTAGAAATTTGGTCCTTCCTTTTCTTTTCTTTAAAGAGTTCTTTAAGGAGTTTAAACAGCTTCTCAGAGGTAAATGCAGGATTAGATAATGAAGATATTTGAGGTGAAGTCTTTCTCATTTTGTTTGTTTTGTTTTCTAAGGAAAAGCCAGATTTGACTCCGGGTCGTAGAGAGGCATCCTTGGCAGAAAAATGCCATCCCATGAGTGGCTGAATAAGAGTGTGCATCCTGCCTGCTCACAGGTAGCCAAGCGAGTCTTCTGAGACAGAGCAGGGTTTCTAAAAATCACCTCTGGCAAAGATGAGGGCTTTTCCTTAGTGGTTTGCACTGTTGTATAGGGCTGATGAAACACCATTCTTTAGGACTGGCTGGAAATAATAGTTACTTAAATCTAGGAGACCATCAGCAAGCCAGTGTAAAATTCAGTTGAGTGTGCATAGCCTTCCAGAATGCATTTAGCTATTGCTATGGCACCTAGTATGACAGAGTATTTAATTTGTCTTACTTAATATAGATTTTGGAGACAGGACAGCAGGCTGGCAGCACAGAGCATATTTTGGAGGTGCCATTAACATACCTCTTCCTCTGAAATGCATTGCACTGTGCCCCTTTAGCAAGGACCTAAGGTGACAAAGAGTGTTGAGTTTGTCAGGATGCTTGCTGTCTACTTTTTAGGTCCCTGGAATGGCAAGATCACTGTGTGGGTCATCGTGCAGGAGGGGGCTGGGGAGACAGAAGACATGGGTTCTCTTTCTAGGTCCTCCACTTACTGGTTCTTCACTTTTGGGCAAGTCACTTCAATTTGCTTGGTTTTCATTGCCTCATATGTAAAATGATCATTTTCTTTTTAGTTGGAACCATATGAAATTGCTGATATTTAACTGACCTAAGAAAACAGCAGTTTCTTATGGTTCAAGCTAATAACTACTTCCGAGACTTGTTCTAAGGATCAAATGAAAAGCACCTTGTACATAAGCACACAAATGCAAATTGCATACTTGTCCTGCTATAATCAACATTTTGTGGAGACTCAGTGAGGTAGTATCTGAAAAGCAATAATAGCATTCAGTATGAATCAGTTCCCTTCATTGTGATTCCAAGCCCTTTAATTCAAGCACTTTTAAAACTTCAGCCACTGTCTTAAACTTAACACTTTTATAGTGCTTTACAACTTAGAAACTGCTTTCACATAAATTAGCTTATTTGCTTTTTATAACAACTCAATGATAAGGAGATGAATTTTCTAGAGAAGTTGTGACTTGAGCTGGGTTATCCAGGAAGGTAGAGGGATCTTGCACATTGCTGTTTACAGTATATGGCCATAGCCAAATACTCATGTCCCAGAATTAGTAAAACATTCAGCCTGGGAAATAAAACATGTCAGTGAAAGGCATGTCACTTTCCAATCTGAAGTCAGAAACAATTAGATCAGTGATCTTAAAATATTTTGATCAGAAACTAACACAACATTGTAAAGCAACTATACTCCAATAAAAATTAATTAAAAAAAATTTTAATCACACAACCTAAATGTAACAATGTTAGGAGTAGGAAACATTAATTCATGTGTGATTATCTATGAATTGTCTGTGCATGACAGAAGTAACACCTTGTGAACATTATAAAATATACATAAACATCAAAATTTTTAAAGAAAAGATTTAGAAATGAATGTATTACAAAGTTCTAATATTTTCTCCCTGTATCCCAAAGGACTGCACAATTACATCTGCTTAAGTAGCAATGCTGGTGGATTTCTATGAGTTCCATGACTCCCAGGCCCTGCTGAAGGCCCCAAAGACAGAGAAAGCTTTGGGATTTGTGCTCAGGTCAGAATGGCTTCTGAACTTAGTGCAGCTAGAACCTGAACATGTGACTCCACAAGCGAGGGAGCAGGTATGGGGGTGCTGGCAGCCTTACTTGGAATCAAAGGTCTTATCACCCAACACTCTAATTTGGGGCAAGGTGCAAGCTCCCTCAACCTCAATTTCCTAAACATGGGTTTATTTTGGGATAAGAAAATAATGAAATATTGTGGGGAAAGTACTTTCCAGTCTATATTGTAAAATATAAGGCATTATCAGTGTGCTTATTTTTGCTTTCTATACCAGCATCTTGGGTAATGTAGGCAACACAGTAGAGATTTGTTGAATGAATGAATGAGAAAAGAAATTAATTAATTGAAAGAACACATTATCTTGCTATGTCACTAAAGGTGTTTCCAGAAACAGAAAACATGAAAATATATTGTCAGAGCAAGGTTTCTTGGGTTTTGTTTGTTGGCTTAATTTCAAATAATGAGAATAATGGAGATAAATGACTCCAGAATTGGTTAATTTAATAGCTCAAAGCCATTGGTAAGGACCCACTGAGTTTTTTGAACAGTGACTCTCTTTGGCTGGATCTACTCAATTTCCAAGATGTTGCCACGGTTCTAAGCAGCTAGGAAGATGGCAGTGTCCATAGGCTCAGTGGCTGTTTTTATGCCACAGGCCCATTCTTTCAGGACAAGAGCAATGATACTGATAGGATTTCTTTGGCTTAATAGAGGTTCAACCTTAGGGTTGGAGAAAGGGTCAAGCCTCCCTTAAACCAAAGGAATTTTATGACCAAGAAGGAGAAGCAGCTCTGGCCATTGATTGGGTCATCAGCCAACAACATTGCTCCACTAGCCTGTCCATGGCTTGTTGCGTATCCTTGCAGGCAGCCCACTGTCTCTCCTGGGGTGTGCGACCACCCATTGTGTGAGTAAGGCAGGTATCTGATTGTATTCTATCATGCTTTTTTATTTTCATTTTTGACAAAGACCTTTATTTCACAATGACTTATTCACAAGTTTCTTCAGATACTAATAGAAATAGGGAAGTAAAAATACAGTTTCTGTTTCTTCCAGCTAGAGTGTCACTCTGTTTCTCATTCATCTTACTGAAGTTTGTGGATTCTTGCTCATGACCCCCTTCATGGCAAATATCAGTTAAGCACTTATATCTAGGGAAGCCCTCCTTTATTAATGTGAAGTTAATTAAGAATGTGTGTGTCTCCGACACTTATCATTACAGTGAGAAGAAATTAATTTTTTCAAGTCCAGTGAAATTTCATTAAGCGAAAAGCTTTTAACTCTTATAATAAGACGTGAAGAATTATGAGAAATAATTGGCTGTATTTCTGGAACAGATGCATTTAATAATAGGTCAGATGAGCAAAATGACTATAAATCAAATTTGAATGCAGGATTTCTCAAGTGATAACAAATGGGAAAATATGGCTTATCGGTAATATTTTGACTTCAGATCATTTAAAATACTCAGGATTCATTCTTCTAGTTTCATTTCACCTCTTGCTTTTTTTTTTTTTTCATCATTCTTTTAAGCTTAATATGTTAGAGGTCTCGCTTCCAGCTATTCTTTGTTCATCTCCAATTCAAAATCTATTTATATTTTATCAGTAATCATCAGTGCTGCTACCATGATTAATATGAGTATGTGTGTGTGTGTGTGTGTATGGGTGTGTGTCACGTGAACTTTAAGACAATTTTATGCAGAATCATCTTCTGTTACTACTTTTCAAGTGATTAGCATGACCAGCCAAAGTGTTCTGAATAAATTACGTAGTTCATGGCTGAAGCAAGCATTTGTTTTTCAACAATTTGTTTTCATACACCACAACTTATGCCAGACAGACAGACTTCTAGTTACGCCATCTGACTTATATATGGTACTTTGAAGCTTTGTACTTAAACATTTTAAAAAGTGTGGTATTTCTAATATTCTGTGGACCTAATTTTTTCAGGCAGTATGTCTTTGTAGTTTTAAGAACTTTGATAATTGTCTAGACTTGGTGCTTTGTAAACAATTAAAATAATACTCAATCACTTATAGAAAATATGCCAATTCCTTACTGCAAACCATCTGACTTTCTGTATGGTTTGTAAGGAAAATTCTTGGGTATTTCTGTGTACTTTATGTTTTCTTCACAAGGCCAGATGATTTCCTTCAGAACCAAGGAAAAGGAGCACTTAGAAAGTGTTGAAAATCAATTATCTTATAATTTGATATCTACTCTGGTGCATAGTCTGAAATATCAGTGGTGGTTTACAGAAAAGTCTTTCACATATTTTTAACACCGTATCTTTCTGAATGTTTTAACCAGCATTATTGCTTTTTTGTACTCAAAAGTTGTGTTTCAGCTTAATGATTACAGGTACAGAGAGTGACATGCTTTTTTTCGCTAGAAAATTACTGAAAAACTAGACGTCAGAAATCAGATTTTCTATTCTTTGTCCAGTCTACCGTTTAACATAAAAAGGATTCTCATATTGTGTCTCTGCAGATCACCTATACTGAGCAAACCTAGACAAAGCAATTCTGCTGCTGATCTTGAATTGAGATAGTTTTTTCACAATTCAAAGAAAGAAATTAATAGACATGATTTTTTCAATTAAAGTTATTCTTTATTCAATTTATTTCCTGAAATTGTTCATCTTCCAGGAAGGCCTAGGATGAGCTAAAAAGAGAACTTGGAAACAGCAGCTTCCACTCCATATGACAGGGTTTGGGTGAGAGTGTCTACAGGGGTGGTGAGCTTTGTCACATGTGTAATGTGGCCACATTTCTGGTGGCTCCTAATGTGGTTAAGACCATGGACTCTGCATCCTGACTATTTGGACTCCATCACTCTTAGCCAATCCTAGCTCAGATGTTCTAATGTGTCATTCTGGGACCAGCAGCATCAGGATCACCTGGGGACTTGTTACAAATGCAAATTCTCAGGCTGCACTCCAGACCTACTAAATTAAATCCTCTATGGGTGGGGCCCAGAATCTACATTTTCACATGCCCTCCAGGTGATTCTGATGTTGCCTAAAGCCTAAGAACTACTGTCCTAGATCCAGCAGTGGACAAATTGCTTAATATCTTCGTGCTTCACTTTTCCCAGTTGTAAGTGTGGATAATAATAGTGTTTATCGCATAGGGTTATTGTGATAATTAAAGAAAATCGTGTAGCGATTTCTGCAAAAGTGCCTGTCATATAGTGAGTAATCTCTAAACACACAGATACATGGCTTCTATGTGCTCCAACATCTGAGCACATTTGAAAACCAGTGTCTAATATGACATTTCTTTCTTCAGTCAGTCACTGCAGAACTAAGGTTGCAAATACTTGACACAAATGCATATTTTAGAAAGTGAAAGGTTATTAAAATTTCATTTCATAATGTCTTTCATTAGTTTTATATTCCTTAAAGTGCCTATCTTATTTTACCTTCTAAATTAAATTCATTTTTCTTTCAGTACAAATTCATTTTTTTTCCCTTGGCTCTCATCCTCATTTCTTACTTTTTTCATTTTCTTTTTGGTCTGGATATTTTCTTGAACATCTTTTCAGTGTTCTAATAATCTATATCAAATACCCAAAGAAAATATACTTTTGGAAAGATTGATCAGCTAAAGTTAATGAATATGAATGAGTATCCTGTGTTTAACATATAAGTAAGATACCACCTTTTCTCTGTCATGCAAATGGGAAAGTAAATATAATGTGGTCATTAATAATAATGAAATAATGCCATTTTGTATAAGCATTTAGATTATGTCATACATTTTAAGGAGGTAAAATTATATTAGGAGTCTTGTTGCTGGTATACATATTTTCCTAATTTACTCTTTTTACCAACTGCGTGAAAATTCACTGAAAAATTTCAGTCCAGAGTTGGAATAGGGAGCTAATGTTTAAGTTTGTTTGTTATCCATGAAGCAGAATTTTATTATGTTAGATATATTGGCAGGGAGATTTGGGATCCAGTTCAGTTCAGTCATTGAGGACACACTCTGCTTCACACTGTGGAAAATATGGCATCTCCAGCATCCTCTGTTCCTAAGGAGGCTTTCATCTGTGGACTCAGCACCATCCTGTGCCATCCTCATTCAAGTCACTCCATAATCTGGCACACCTAGCCTCTGTATGTGGCTCTCACATTTTCTCTGCCTGACTTCTTTGCTGTGATTGGTGTTTTCCTGATTTTCTCATGTGTCTTTCTTCTTGTGCATCTTTACTTATGCTCTCTTCATTACCTAGAAAGCCATCTTCTAGCTTTTTTATGTCACTCGCATAGTCTCGTCTATTTTTGGATTTTAATCTGAGCTTAATAAAAATGTTTCCAGAAGCTTTGTCTTGTGGACACTAGGATTAGAAATAAAGAGCTAGAAATGGGGGTCTACGTGATTTATGGGCTGATTGCATCTAGGGAAGTGAGGATTTGGACTTGCATTGCAAAGAATGCCCAAGAAAAGAACCCAGTCTATAAAGCACTTAAAAAAAATAAATAAATAAAACAAAAAACCCCCAAACTATTCAGCTTGAATATCTGAGTTTTCCCATTGTTAGGATTCTTTCTCTAAGTGCTTCTTGAAATGATCATAAAAGTATTTGACATTGTGAGAAAAACTTATAAATTGTCCTGCACACATATTAATGAAATGTGCTACATCAAAGGACATCTCATCTTGAGCAATCAGTAACAAATATGTCCTTAGTAGAATTATGTTAATATAGACACAGGTTTCTTAACCTCAACACTATTAAAATTCGGGGTTGGATAATTCTTTGTTGGAGCATGGGGCCACCCTGCATATGGTAGGCAGCAACCCTGGCCTCTACATACTAGATGACAGTAGCTACATGCCCCTCCTCTCCATCAAACGGTGACAATCAAAAATGTCTACAGTGTCAAATGTCTCATGGGAAGCAAAATCATCCTGTCTTGAAATTCACTTCTCCAGACTGTAAACAATTTTTGGTAAAGAAATTAAATTCTTGAACTATTATTCTACATCTTTACTTTTACAACTGTGAAAGATGGATCCATTTTAATATGTTCTTGCAAACTGACTCTACACAAACATCCATTAAACTTCTGCAATTTTGACCCTTTTTTTTTTTTTTTTTTGTGGTACACGGGGCTCTCACTGTTGTGGCCTCTCCCGTTGCGGAGCACAGGCTCCGGATGCACAGGCTCAGTGGCCATGGCTCACGGGCCTAGCTGCTCCACGGCATGTGGAATCTTCCCGGACCGGGGCACGAACCTGTGTCCCCTGCATCGGCAGGTGGACTCTCAACCACTGCGCCACCAGGAAAGCCCCTGACCCAATTTTGTATTCTGTTCCAAATGATTACTTCTTGGGCTCTCTGTATATAAATTTATTAATTCTGTTTCCTTAAATTTTCTAGATGCTTTTATCTAGCATAAATAGTTTACTATAGGAAATTAGTTCTAGAATCTCAATTGTTTTGATATTAATGGGTACACAATATTCTAATGAATTAAAATGACTTACTTTTAATGGTATCACATGAAAAAAAAATCTTCCTTACCAAATTTCACCTCAATGCTGTGGATTTAAAGAAAGAAGGGAACAATATTGTATCACAATACTGGGAGGAAAAATTAGAAATACAACAATAAGATACACACACACAAACACGTACACAAATTTAACTCAAAAGGATTATAAATCAAATAGAATAATATATAAACGCATAAAGATCATAACAAAAAATTCACAATGAACAAAGACAACATAACACATGCAGAGAAAAAAATAGAAAAACAACAAAGAAGACATGCAAGTTGAAATGAGATAATCCTTTTACTGTCAAAATAGGAGAAAAAGACAAGAGTGTGAAGACCTTATGATTCTTCATTCACATGGGCGTGCACATGTTTTCTGGTATTATTGAATATATGTACCCAAACCTGCTGAACACCTTTGAATAGTCTTTGCTTGCTTAGGATATAGTGACATATACTTTATAAGGCCCTGAACTATACAGATTATATTTTCAGGGATAAGTAGCTGTAAAGGTTTTAAGAAGGTGGGTTTAAATCCAAGCTGCAGAATTCCAGCTGGGGGTAGAAGTGGATTTCTTATAAATGCAGATGTAGATTGAATAACAGCCTCAAGAAACCTTCAAGGTCATATTTATGGTAAATAGTTAAAATCAAGGGTGTTACGTTAAGGATCTTCTGAAGGAAGAAGATTCAGAAGATCTTCCTTGAGTTGGGGGGAGTAGCTGAGGGTGAGAGTTAAGGAGGGTATGTAGGGCTTTTATTAGAAATATGCTTCCTTATCTTAAAAAGAAAAAAACTCCTAAATATCACACCTGTTTCTCAATATCACATGCTTGGTATATGCCATATAACCATGTGTAATATTGCATTTTATTTTTTAAAACTTATTTGTGTATTTATTTTTGGCTGTGTTGGGTCTTTGTTGCTGCCTGGGCTTTCTCTAGTTGTGGCGAGCAGGTGCTACTCTTCGTTGCCGTGCGAGGGCTTCTCGTTGCGGTGGCTTCTCTTGTTGCAGAGCACGGGCTCTAGTCGCACGGGCTTCAGTAGTTGTGGCTCCTCGGCTCTAGAGCACAGGCTCAGTAGTTGTGGAGCACAGGCTTAGTTGCTCTGCGGCATGTGGGATCTTCCTGGACCAGGGCTCGAACCCGTGTCCCCTGAATTGGCAGGCGGACTCTCAACCACTGTGCCACCAGGGAAGCCCTGAACCCAGTTTTCCTCACCAGGGACCACTTATTCATTTGTACAGCAAGGAGTTCTTAGTTTTATTACCACTTCTAGAAGCTGGGGACATTTAGTCATGTGTAGGACTCCTCTCTGTTCTGAACTGCATCTCAGAAAAACAGGTAGAGCCAAAGCCACCTTCAGAATTGCAGAAAAGCTTTGTCCAGTGGCACATTCTACAATGCTGTTTTTAGGGTCATTGTAGGTTTTTTATTTGAGTCCTACTTTCTTACTTACTAGCTATGTGACCATTGGCAAGGTCCTAAATCGCTATGAACCCAAGGTTTCTATTTTTCTAAAAAAGTAATAATCTTAGTGCTTACTTCCTAGACTTCTCATGAGGATAATTAGCAAGTCATAATGACAGCAAACGTTCACTGGGTTTTTGACACACTTGAAATATTGTGAGTACTGAATATTTGAGTCATTTTTAAAAATTTAATGCTAACCGTTCTATAGTGTAGTTATTTTATCTCCATTTATACTTAGGAAACTAAGGCTCACCTAATTTGTCCAAAGTCCTACAGTTAGTTGATCCAGATTTCAAACCCTCATTTCTGAGACCCTTAGTGTCTATATTTCCAGATTGGGCCTTACATATTATTCAGTGATCAATAATTGTTAGGGTTTTTTTTTGTTTTTTTTTGTTTTGCGGTACGCGGGCTTCTCACTGTTGCGGCCTCTCCCACTGTGGAGCACAGGCTCCAGATGCGCAGGCTCAGCGGCCACGGCTCACAGGCCCAGCCGCTCCTCGGCATGTGGGATCTTCCCGGACCGGGGCACGAACCCGTGTCCCCTGCATCGGCAGGCGGACTCTCAACCACTGCACCACCAGGGAAGGCCCTAATTGTTAGCTTTTATTAGAACAACTTTGAAACACATTTTTCCAGAAACTCTCAATTGACAAACATGGTGACAAATCTGTTTCAAACATAAATAACTCTTCTTTTCTTTTCAGTAAATGTGTTATAACCTATTGCTTGCATTCCCATGAATCCATTGAGTGCCAGATGTTGGAGGTACATATGATAATTTCTTATCTGTCACCTTTGTCACCTGTCTCATAGTTCAGACATGAGAATGTCTTCTTTCCTTTATCTTCTCCATCAGTTCTGCCATCTCTAAGCTCTACTTGGACTTTTAGTTTCTCAGCAAGTGCAAGAGTGCCTCAGTCTGTCATCATCACTGTTGCTTTTTCTTTTCTCCTAATGCTGGATCTTGAGTTAATAACTTTAAATTTGGAACCATCCATTCTGCCATAGCTTTTCTGTGCTTTTCCCATCTTTATGGAGACACACTGCAGGAATATTTTTTGCCACTGACTCACCCTTGTATTTGGTGACAGGGTCATTATTTTTTATTGCATCACTTATTGATTTTGAGCTTGATGCTTTCTTATTGAATCTAGTCATTCTTTGTTTCTCACATTTCTTTTTTGGACTGCTAGATCTGATCAGGAGGTGGTGACCTGAAATTCTATTTATTCTGCCATTTTCCTGGATGGTCTGTGACTACACTAGTATAGGAATGAATATTAAAATTTTATACCTTTGAAATCTTGAAATCACTCATAAATGACAGTGATAATTGAGAGTGCAGTGAGCACTAAGTGAAGTTCTTATAAGGCTTCTGAGGAATGCTTCAGTATTGGATTTGATTAAGGATAAAAAGATTAAAGGGTTTTCCTTTCTCATCCTGATTATTCTTTCACCATATATCTAATTTTATCCTGTGACAAAGAAGAGATTTGAAATTGTGTTTGAGATAGTACACTAATGTTTTCTTCTGAATATTGCTTTTTCACTGTTTTGACTAGAAGCACTCAATAAATGATCTTGACGGACTCTGGGAATAACTTTTATAATGAAAGGGGATGTTGAAGTGGAGAAGATTCAATGAAGGGTTCCTAAATAGAAACTCCTCTTGAATATAAGGAACATGGCATTGGCAGATGACCTTGTAAGAAATGTTACTCCAGAAGATACTATTGGATGTTTTATGCTTTCCACTTCTCTGTAACTTCTTGTCTTTCTGGGGCATCTCACTATGTTCCTTTATTAATCCCTACCCTTGAGCCCTGGTATTGAGGGCAGCCTTCATTTTCACTTCAGTTCAAGGGTCTTTCATCTTAATTAAGTTGTCCTTGAGTCTGACTGTCAGCCCCCACATTCAGCTCATTATTTCTCTTTTTGGACCAGAGACCTCCTGTAAAATAGGATACCTAATGATGTTCGCTGATGTTCCAGAGGCCCCCAGCTGGGTGTGCATATGAGACTTGCTAGTAGGACCTTCCTAATGTAACTCTAGACCGAGACTCCATAGAGTTCCAGAGAGAACTGGAACATTTTAAATTTATGAGTGCATTTAAAAAGGGCTTTAAAAATTATTTTTGACACAAAATACCATACGATATGCCTGAGTGATAAACAAGATAGTAAAATATTTCTAAATATATAAATTCAGTATGCACTGTATAATTGAACGTAAGTGCAAACTTGAGGCTTTTTGTAAATGTGAGGCACAGATTAAACTGATATTGTGTTGTACCCTTAGCCCAACATTGTGAGGAATTTCCAGGGGGGAAATGACTAAATAAAGTATGTTCTTAATGGAAGGAAAAATTAATCGAGAAGCAAAAGCACATGGTTTTTCATTCAATATGATATTAGTTTGCTGTATGGCCATAGATAAATCACAGCACTTCCCTGAACTTCATTTTCCTTATTTTTTTTTCTTTTTGAGGATAATATTGCTTACCAAATTACACATAACTGGATAAGGTTAAAGTGCAAATTAATTTATAAAGTATTTTTGAAATGTAGAAGACTTTGGCCTTTAAAATGGCAGAGTAAAGACAATACAGCCCCTTCTCCTTGTGAAAATTAAAACAAGCAGAAAAAGACACCTTTAGTGAAACTAACCCTCAGTCAAATATATGAGGAAGGGATCCAGATTATAGTATGCAGTTTCAAAAGTAGATGGTATACCCTTCTGAGCAAAAAATCTCTTATTTGGTACAGTAAAAGCTAGTTGGATTGTCCCTGTAACCCACTGAACATGATGGAACAACGGGGGACCTGAGGCTGAAACAGGACACATTGAAACCCTCTACTGTATAGGAAGCAGTCAGGTGTTGGGCCAGGCTGGAAGAGAAACTCCCATCTGAGCAGTCCTGAGTGGCTGATCTCTCTTGGCTGGGGAGAAGTAAAGGCTACACAAACCTAAACACAAAAGCTCATTGTAATGCATTTCAAGGTCAACCAGGAACAACTGCTTTTGTACTGGATCCCAGGGTGGGGATCCAGTGAATTCCAGATACTTACCATATTCAAAGAGAAACTTCCTGCGTATAGTTTAAGAAGACTCACCCTATTTCAAGGTGGTGAGAAAGAGGGAACTGTTATAGGATAAATACAAAGGTACTGAAAGAATAATAAGTGGAATGGAATAGAAAACAAATGAAAAACATTCACCAGGAAAAATTTGCCATGAAGAAGATGAAACTAATGGCCAAATATATTACCAGAAGTAAACAACATACCTTATTAAAGCAATGACCTTTCTAAAGTGTTGAAGCAGAGATCCAGAACACAAGAAATTAAGGGAAAGCATAACAATAAAAACAAAAGATCACAGAAAAGTACTCATTCACACCCATCATTGTCTGTCCTAGGTCAGATAAACAAACAAACCCAACCCAACCCAAACCAAAACAAAACAAAACCAAAAAACAGAAAGAGATGGCATATAAGCAGATGAAACAAGGAAAATAGAAAAGAATGTTAAAACTAACAAAGAAATGAAAGTTACATTGGAAGTAACACGAAGGAGAATACAAATTGCTGAAATATATCATGAAAGGTGTGGAAATTGAATGAAGTAAAACAAAAAATTTTAATAAACAATGAGTTAAAATGATCATAAGATTAGATGAAAATAACTAATCTGGAAGACAACAATAAATTTAAAAGTTTCAACATACCTAAATGGTGTCCCTGAAAAGGAGAAATGAACATGTAGAGAAGAAAAAAATATTGGAAGTTATTTTTCCAGATATGAAGACATTTTGAGAATAAACTTTTTTGACTTGAACCTGTAGTATGAAAGCCAACACTCTGGAAAAACTGGCACACAGTCATCAGCATCTATATCCTAATTGGCTTGACTTCTGAAATAAAAGGGAATCCTTTGGGAAGCTTGGAACAAGATCAAGTCCCGTGTAAGGCATGACCTCAGAATTCCCCTCAGCAATATTCTGCATTAGGGGAGAGCAGATCAATGACTCCTGTGTCTTTGGGGAAGACCATGTGACCTCACTTCCTAAACTTAACTAATATATTGTTCAAAGTAAAGGCAACTGACAAACATCTTCTGACATGTAATGATTCTGGGAATCTAGTTTCCAGATTCCTTTAAATGTATTCTTCCTACAAAAATGAATGGAGAAACTATGGCAAAAAGACTGGTGTATTTCTGTTGTAATGATTGATAATTATTGTAATAAACATTGTAATGGTAATTCTTCTCTCAATTATGTAAGGAATTTGATGCTCAATTGGTTGGACTTAGAAAGGGACAATAGAATCCTCTCTTGCAAAACCTTCAGTCCAGTGGAGAAAATACACATTTTATATTATAATAAAATGAATACTTAAGATAAGTCCCAGTGTGTATAGGGGAGAGGAACTTTGGTGGCAGCAGCAGTGGCCAACAGAATCTTATAAAAACATAAATCCAGTCTTATGACACAACATGGATTGGGTAACTTATCAGAGACCTAGGACAGATAATGATGGGTGTGAATGAATACTTTTCTGTGATCTTTTGAACAAAGTTGTGATGAAAGTGTATATCCTCTCCTTGGCACACCCTCCTGACATCTTTATTGTTCACTGTCTGTTGCCTATGTTTATAGTAGAGATGGATCTTCTCCTAAGGGACATTTGCTTACATTCCAGACTTTGCTCAGGAGCCTCTGCCTTTTGACCCTTTTTCTAGTTACTAATATACAGACATTTGTTGGTTTTTCTCTTTCAATAAATTTATGGACATGATTTCTCAGAAACTTGTTCTGGACCTTCTTTTTGTCTATACTTCCTCCCTAGGATGTCATTCAGTCCAATGGCTTAATAACATCTATATTCTGATGACTCCTGAGATTCAGGTTTGTGTATTAAACTGTCTCTCTGTCTACCAGATGATTTTCAGATACTTCCAGCACATAGCACTTTGGTCTCCTCCCCACACTCACTCCTCCCCTATTCTTCCTATTCATGATAAATGGCACCATTATACAATCAGGTGTTCACACCAGAAACCTTGTTGTTCCTCTTGATGCCTCTATGTCCCTTCCTTGTCTGTGCCACCACCACCTACTCACTCTCACCTATGAACCTTTTAACTCATCCACCAGAAAACGTGTTTGTTCTTCCTCCAACATAAATCTCAACTTCAGCAACTCCTCTTCATTTCCACGACCATCAGCTATACCAGGCAAACCACCATTGTTTTACCTCTTGTCTGTTTCAGTGATCCCTACACTTTCCCCTTCCATAAACCCTTCTTCAAGGGCAATTTGAGTGATCTTCATGAACCAAAACACATCACTCCCTAGTGCAAAACCATCCTCACTGGCTTTTAGCTGCATGCAAGAGGACACGAGGAAACACCCAAACGTTACAAAGGTCCGAAGGTCCTCTCAACGTAATGTGGTCTCTTCTCTGGTTTTTCCAATCTAATTTTTCACTCTTCTTCCTCTTCCTCCCCACCCCCCCACTGCCCCACTATACTCTAACTTAATGGTGTTTTTGAATAGTTTCTAGAAGTGTTCCTGGTCTCGATTTAAAGGAAATTTAATTACATAAAGGTCTCTGAAGAAAAACTTTCTCTGTACTCTGTCTAAATGAATGCCTCCCCAAGGGATTCTCCATCTCAGCACCTTGTTCATTTCCTCCAGAGTAGCTGACCACAGGCTGTGGTTATGTTTTATTGTGACCTTGTTTGTGTCCCCCCTCATCAGGGTTATAAGTTCCAGGAGGGTAAGGATGATGTGATTGGCTTCCTTACTCTCTGAGCTTCAGTTTCCACCACAGTGTAGTAACATAGTAGGCACTCAGGAGTAGGCACAGAGTAGGTCCCCAATACATAATTGTTGAATGAATGATTTAAGTTCAGTTTGGTTAAAACTTTTGTTAAAAAATCAAACATTATTAGCAGCACAAAAAGAAAAGAAAAATGGGGAAAGAGAGAGGAGCCAGAGCATGGAAGGCATTGTAAAATTCACTGAGATTTGGGTTTCAATTAGTGGCTTCAACTGACCGGGTTCTTACCACTGAGGCAAGTCAAGAGAGGCCAGAGAGAGAACGCTGAGGAGACTGATGCTGACAAGGTAGCCCACACTGCACTCCTCGCCACCTCACCCATGGTGGTTATTACTACGCTGTGTACTGGGTCTCCACACACAAGTTTCTTCCTGCGACTTTGCTTGCCATGTTGCTCTGTAATTGGAATTGTTTATATTTCCTCTCCTGGCAAAAACCCTCAAGAGAAAGGACTTTACTTCAGTCTTACCTTATATTGATTCTTTCCAAGATTTGTTTTTTCTTCTGAAGTGCCCTAATTAGACTCAGTTTCTTCCTTGTGTTCTCAGGAACTCGAGTGACAGCAATTCTGTTAAATTTGGGGAGCCATATGAGACCGGGGCAGGGGTTAGCAAACAGTGGTCTGCAGGCCAAATCTAGCCTGTTTTTCTAAATAAAATTTCGTTGGAGCACAGCCACACCCATTCATTTATGTGTTGCCTTCTAGCTATAACTGCAGTGTGGAGTAGGTGCTGCTGAGATTTTGCGGTCCAGAGCCAAAAATATTTACTCTCTTATAGGAAAAGATTGCTGATCTCTGAACAAGGATGTAATCTCCTTTATTCTAAGCCTTCGATATAGCGTTAGAAGAGTTTAACTGCTTTTTTGACATCTCCATTTATATATTAATAATTAATTTGTGGGGAAATCAGATTTTCTTTATACCTCCTAATATCACCTAGTTCAGACCCTATGATGTTCCAGGCATTTGCTTAATCGATACATAAAGCTTTCTGTGACCTTTCCATCCCAAGTAATCTCCTGCTGCTTTCAGCATCCATGGTGTTTTGCCTCACATAGCACTTTATCTCCCATAGTGCTAGAGCTCACCTGGTGCTTTATCTCCTGTGACACTCACCATTTTGACCTTGTATGTGAATCATGTGTGTGCGTGGCTACAGGCCTACTGGTGTGGCATTGTGTAAAGAAAATTGTATTTTGAGTATGACAGATTGTTAGGCTCTGAGCTGCATAATATTAGGTTGGCCAAAAACTTCGTTTGTGTTTTTCCATCCTGTGATATGGAAAACCTGAACGAACTTTTTGGCCAACCAATAGCAAAGATTGTGCCTCTTTTGCTGACCTGGAAACTTGCCCAGTGCCTGTCACGTGGTAGACATTGGCATGAATAGGTCTGAACCGCACCTTTATATGAATAAAGACTTGCCTCCTTGTTTTCTGTTGATGCCGATAGAAGTGGATTAAAGCAAGCATTATTCGGCATACCCCACCCCAGGATATACATCCCCACACCCCCAACACACACACACACATCAAGAACTTGAAGGTAACTTTTGGGCACTGTACTTTTATAGTCATTGGTTTGAATTCCAGCTCTATCATTTATCAAGGAGCTTTGGACAAGACACAAAATACGATGTTTGATTTCATCATCTTTCAAATGCAGCTGATTGTAGCCACCTCTCAGACCTGTAGGAGGAAGTAAATGAGGTATCGTCTGGAAGGAACCTGCAAGCCTCTAGGTCACGGTAGATGGTCAGTAAAGGTCAGTTGTGTCCCAAAGACCTGTGACTTCCATACCAAGCCACCTAGGGAAGTCCTGCTTCCCAGCCATGTTCTCCCACCGACTCATAGTTTCCTGGGATGTGGCAGCCGCTCTTAACTGCAGGTGACTTTCCGGCTCCCTGTGATTCCTGATCCCCTCATTCAATCTTTCCCATATAGCATTACAAGCTGCCACATTGCTGAAGCCAAAACTCTGAGTCATTATTGCTGTTTCTTCCATCTAGTCCATCAGCAAACCTCCCTAAATATATCTTTAATCTATTCATTTCTCAGTCATCTGTTTAGCCCAAACCACTATTTTCTTCTCCCTAGTCTGATAGGAAAAAACCTTCTTATGGGTCTTCTACCTCCATCTCCAAATGGAAGTTAGATGATCTTTTAAACACACATATCAGGCAATGTCTTCTCAAAACCCCTAATGATTTCCCATGATGATTGTCATGAAATCAAATTCCCCTGCCATGGTCTGCAGAGCCCTCATGACGATACCTCCAACTAATTTTATATCCTGGAGATTTTTTCACAGTGTACCAGGCTCGAGGCCCTGTGGACTGATGTCAGTGACTTCAAAAACCAAACTTTTTCCTGCCCCAGAATCTTTGTGCCTGCTGTTCCTTCTGCCTTTACACCTTTCTGCCTCTTTTTGCGTGGGTCACTCTTTATATCTATCGGAGGCACTTACAGTTCTACTGTCAGAAACCTCTAAGTACACTGTGCTTCCTATCACTTTTCTTAGAATCCTGTTTTTCTACTTATTCTTATCACAATTTCTAATTCTGTATGTAGCAAGTATTTACTTCTGTGTTTGTTTGGTGAGATCCTACTTCTTTATATATGTCTGCTTGGGTCATTAGTATATGTCCAGCCCCAGTGGATTATTTTACTATATAGCAGTGCTTAATAGATTATTTTTGAGTGAATGAATGAACGAATGAACCATGACTTTAGGTAGATTTACCTCTCTATAATATGTTTTCCTTTGAATATAAATGGCTGGCTGAAATTCTGCCCTGTGTATTGAAATGTATCTTTTCTGAGAAAGTTGTGAATATACCAGTGATTTAAAAAAATGAATGGAAGTCCTTACATGACTTTTACTCTAAGTCCCTTTCAAGATGATGCTTTTCTCAAATCTTGGAATAAGAAAAAAATAAATGCATTTTGTTGGTTTGCTCTTCAGCATTTTAATTTTCCAAGAGCTTGGAGAATTCCCTTTGAAGTTTAGTGCACCAAAAAGTGTAATAAAATGTAGTATTTGTTCCAGGTTTCAGTTGATAAGGAACATTTTAAAATATCTTTCGGCAATCTCACAATGTATTCTCTGTAACCTTAAATGTGAAGATATTGATTTTAAAATATTGGAAGTAGTCATAAAGCTAAGATTCTGCATTAGCTGCATATCTCAGAATGATTTAAAAAAAACAAGGGTCTTGATTTTAAGTGGAATTATGAAATGTTTTGTGAGATTTTTTTTACAAAGCCTGCATTTTCTATAACTCATGAATATTCTCGTAGTGTTCTTCCACCATTTTAGAGTTGAGCAAAACGAACTTGAATTCAGACTATATTCTAAGTGTCACTGATGACATTAACTCTCCTATAAAATAAGCATATATGAATGCCTGTTTTAAAAAGCTTAAAAAGAGAAAAAAAAATTTAGGGTTATGTAATATATTAATTATTGTACCATGAAGTGACAATTGTTATCCCAATTTTGCCAGCAAGGAAAGAATCTTACAGGAAAAGGCCTTGCTTGAAGTCACACTGAGAGTATATGGCTGTTAGCATTGGGACTCAAGCTCTTTACACTTCACAGCAATATTCTTTCCATTGCTGATTGCCTTCTGGCTTTTTTATCATCCAGTCTTGTGTTTTTTCTTTCTCTACCCCCACTATTTTGTTTACTTGATCCCAATTGTCATTCCATTTCCTCTGTCTCCTGGAGGCCACCATTCTAATTTACATGATGTGTATATTTTGATTTGTATGTATTCTTGCAGAATGTGTATTATTTTGTATGCATGCCTTTTTATTTACCTAATGCTATTTCATGTTTTGTTTGATTAAACACTCTACTTTTAAAGATTCCTCCATATGAGCATTCCTGTATGTGAGCATCTAAGCTTTTGCATCTCATTGTTGCAAGATACTTTCTTGGTGTGCATCTACCACATTTTACTTATCCTTTATCTCAGTAATGGAGAGCTAATTTTCTTCCAACTCCCTTCCATTTAAATGACTATGTAAATAACATACATACTTTCATACAGTATGCAACTTTTTCTTTGAGGACGTATATCTAGGAATAAATTTCCTCTGACATAATGCATATGTCACTTAATTTGGGTCATTAGGCCTGAGTTACATTATCTTACCTAGTGGTTTTCCTGTGTCATACACCAATTTTTTCCAATTTAATTGGTGTACAGTGATACTTCATTATTGTTTTAATTTTTCTGATTACTAATAAATTTAAGCTTCTCTTTGTTTACTTATCAGCATCAGGGTTCCCTCTTCTGTAAATTCTCTATTCATATCATTGCCTAGTTTTCTGTTTTGGCTATTTCTCTTCTTATTGATCTGCAAGAGTTTCTTGTCATCAGTCTTAAATATTACAAATATTTTCTCTCATTCTGTCTTCTAATAAAATTTTTAGCTTATACTTTTTGGTGCTTTCCCCATGTCACAAAAATATTCTCCTATAGTTTTTCCTAAAAACTATAGTTTTACTTCCTATACTTAGATTTTTAATTCATGTTTGTATGTGGTGCTAGCTTAGTTCTAGCTTTATTTTTGCTATAGAATGAACCAGTGTTTCTAATACTATCTATTAAGCAATAGAATATCTACCATATTTTCAGATTTATTTATGAAGAGAACTTATTTTTACATCTGGAGAAAGGAAAATAACTCTTTAATATCAAAATGCCTTTCCCACAATAGAAATTCAATGAACATTTTTTTCCTTATGGATGCAAATAACATTTTATGTCTGTTGTGGATCTAATAAAAAATGCTTTTGGTATGTTTGTGAGTCTGTAAAGGCACATTTCCTTTTGTTCTTCCTGCTTTAGGCTAGAGTTCTCAGTGGAACTGTCATGGGATTTTAAGTTGAGTATTTCAAAAAACTCTTCTTTGTTCCTGGCAATTAACATACCATTATTGATATAATTTTACATGATTATGTCAGTTTAAATGAGAAATTAAAATTGAAAGGAAATTCTCATTGATTAAGGATAATTTATTTGAATTTGTAATTATATGCATTTGAAACAAATGGTCATCATTCGCAGGCCTTTATTTCATCTCCAAACACAAAGATGGAAATGTAGATTTATGTTTAGTTTAAAATAAAAGTTTGATAATAGCACTGCATGAATTTTATAGATTCCTTTTTCTCTAAATGATGACTGCTTAAGTTGGAATTTTTGAAGTATGAACTAGAACTGAAGGGGAAGATGAAAAGTTAGAAATGTGTTCCTAATTCCATTTAGGGAAACAGACTTTCAGTCCACAGAGATCTCTGACACTATTTCAGGGAATAATCTAGTGGAGGAAGATGGACCAGAGTGAAGCATTTAGCTGATTATATAGTTCATTCAAGAATAAATAGGCTATTTACTTTGTCTGAAAGTTCAATAGATTTGGATTTCAGTCATATGGAATGACATTAGATCTTCCTTTATTAATGTTGATACAAGTGTGTTTAGAGAAGGCTTCTATGAGTTATTGCTAATAATTTCTTTATTGGTTGAGTTTTCTTCTGTCTCATTTGCTCAGTGCTTCAATTTTGTAGAGATCGTCTGATTTTTGACAGCATTATGAGGTGGGCAAGTGTATTCATCCAATTTCATAATGACAGTGTTTCACTCCTGTAACTTTGTAACTCTCTTAAGCAAATGCTGGAGAAGGAAGTTGCAAGAGGAAAGGTTTTGTTAAGGATGCACACATTTTTGGAGATGACATACTTTGAATTTGTGGTAGAAAATATGAGATCTGCTGATTTTCTGAGCTAGAAAAATTCATACTTTCTATATATATTACAGCAGTGTCAGAAATTATCTCTAAGAAGTAGGTGTAAAAAACTTGTAAAAAAGACAATGTTGCATTCGAATTATGGATGAAATCCAAATTATAAAAACATTTAAATATATCCCTTGAAAATATAAATTCTTTGTCATAATTTGAGATTTAGTGGGAGCAGTAATATATAGGAGAGTGTGATACATAGATCAAACCACAGCTCTGACATTCCTATTTTGAGACCTTAGGCAAGTTACAACTCTAAGCTTATGTCCTTATCAGTAAAATGTCCATTTTTGATGTCAAGCAAGGGGATATCTTTTGTACCTCGGGTCTCAGTTTGCCTTTCTTTTTCTTCCCCAACCCCTGTTCCCAGATTCTTACATTAAAACAGCTAAACTGAGCTTTATCCATAGGAAGACACATTGTTTATTTTAGCTGGTCTAGCACTTAATATGTTTTTAATTGTCTGTCTTTGACTAATGGCAAAGGGGAAAGCCCATATTTCTTTAGAGAAGTGAAATAATTTGCTTTTATTTACATGAATCTTGTAATCTTTGTTCTTTTATGCAGGTTGCTAATTATATGTGTCGAACCAGTTATCTTAAGTAATGGAAGTTAAATTCCCCTAGTGATTTAAAATAGAAGAATGGAACTTTTGTAAGCATTACAAGATGGTTGTTCTTTTGGAAGTACGTCATGAAGTCTCCAGGATATATATATGTGTGTGTGTGTGTATGTGTGTGTATGTATATATATGTGTGCTATATATATATACATATATACACACACAAACACACACACACATATATATATATATATATATTTGTGAATTACCATCTGTGTAGAAAAACAGACAGCCCCACTATAGCATTTTGCTGAGTAGTATGGAAGGATCTCTCTCACCATGCTGCTTTCAAACAAGTTAGAGAATCACAAAACTGAAGTTTACTTACATAAATTCATAGTACAGATCTGGTTGATAAAGTTTTTATCAGCATGTTTCTTCAAAGAAACAAAAAAAGAAGTTTTGTTTGTTTGTTTTCAATTAGGAAAAGTAGTTTTACCTGTTAAAAAAAAAGTACAACATTTACATCATAAATGATGTTCTCTTAAACAATTGTTCCAAGTCATTCCTAACAATGGGATAGGAAAAATTAGAACCCGTGAAATGCAGGTGATATTTTAGGAAAGACACAAGGAGGTAAGAAACCTGTGGATTCCAGAAATATTTAAGTTCTCGCCACAGACCAGAAATAGTAGTAAATTCTAAGAACATTTCCATGAACAGAATAGACAAGAATATTTGCCCCTATGTAGGTCTTTTATTTTTCTTTTGAACAATTTCTAAGTGCTAAGTGAAATAATGAGAATTAAACATGATTTTTTATGAAATAAAATTAAAAGAAAAACATTATTTATAGGAGTGTAGATCTGGAAGGTCTCATTCTGCTGATAACATGGACATATATTCCACATGAACATGTGGAACATGGACATATATTCCACACTTGGGAACAGAACTGGAAAGAACTGATTATTTGTGTATAGAAGATGCCTTTGGAGTTCTTGTGGAGGGAATTAGGTATAAAGAAAGGATGGGACTGTGAGTGAGAGCAAGAGTGAGGGTGAGAACAAGGAAGTGAAGCAAATGTGTTCTCCAGATATTGGGTTTCTATATATCTCAGGTAAGGGACCATTTCCCACCCATCTAGCCATTTCTACCTTATTTATAATGTCTGATTTTACTGGAAAGGGGCTCTATTGACAAATGCACAGTCTACTCCTCACTGATACTTCTTCTCTGAGTTTTTATCTGTGCTTGAGCTTTTTGAGCAAGAAATGTTAAAGATCTTTCATTAGCCTTGTGATTAAACCTTTGGCTAAATGTGCTTGATCCTCAAGAAAAAACAGAAAATAAAGAACAAAACTCACCATGATAGAGGGTTTTTATGGAGTGTTAACATATATTCTTTGTTGAGCTTTTGCTTCACATTAGAGCAGCCCTTTGCAAAGTTAAAGTGATATGTTGGCAGAACATAAAATCAAACCAGATTTAAAACTACAATATGAGAAAAATAAAGCAGACTTCTAGAAAAATCAATACATTGGTCACAGGTGATCATCAACAATGACTCTAGAAACATCTCTAAAATAGCAGAAAAGAGAGAAAGAGAAAATGGAGGAGACTTAATCAAAGAAATAATAAAAGAAAAATTCCCCCACATTTACAACTAACTGTTCCAGCACAATTAAAAAAAAAGCCATATCTGAGATACATTGTGATGAAAATTCACAATACTAGGTTTAAAAGAAAGCCATAAAATCTTCTCAAAAGAAAAATAGAGTCACATCCTAATGATCAGCATTTAGAATGACTTTAGACTTTTCAATACAGTTCTGGAAATTAAAAGAAGTTGTAGCAGTGCATTCAAATTCTGAAGGAAAATAATTCAGTTTGACTTGTCACATTAGGGTTAAAGTGGATAAACTACTCTTATTTTCCTGAAGTTGATTTTTTTTAAGTTTAGATCTTTAAAGTCTTGATTCAGGCTAAGTTTTTGACTTTGAAGAAGCTACAAACTGAACTGTAATTGTGAGTAAAATTTATATTTTTTATTGTGCATATAATAGTTGTGTTGTTTATGGACAAGGAGAGAAATTGTTATGAGAGGCTGAATAATATTTTCAAAGATAACATTCAATAGGAGAAATTTCGATTTCAATAAAGATTTGCCTGAAAAGTCACATTAAGCTGTGGTTTTTTAATGTTAATTATGCTGCTGTATTTTTCCTGAATTTGCTGAATGAAATTAATAGATAAGAAAGAAGGTGTGCAAATACTTTCTTAATCAGGTCTTAGGAAGCAAACTTAGACTCTCATGGTCTTTTCATCATCAACAGGCTTTTTACATAAAAGCGTAGAAAGACCCCCATTGTGAATTTTTTCTTTTGTCCTATAATACTTTCTCACATCTTGACATTGACAATTGCATTCATGCTGTTAAACTGGCAGGGAACCTAATTATGACTTTTTATTTGAAGCTCAGGTAATCTCAAAGCTCTTTAAGAAGATTATTACCTTAATCTATCTGCTAAGTTCTTCAATGCACTTATGAGATCTATGGTATCAACTCTGTAGATTATAAGAGAGATTTAGAGTTTAGAAAGATGGTGCAATGAGTAAAGTGAGCACTGGATTAGAAATCTGAGGACCCAGGTTGTAGCACTATCTTTGCATATATATTCCTTTGGGGTGGCTTTTACCTAATTGGAAAAACAAAGGCAGATTTTTTTTTTTTTTTTTTGTGGTACGCGGGCCTCTCACTGTTGTGGCCTCTCCCGCTGCGGAGCACAGGCTCCGGACGCGCAGGCTCAGTGGCCATGGCTTACGGGCCCAGCCGCTCCGCCGCATGTGGGATCTTCCTGGACTAGGGCACAAACCCATGTCCTCTGCATCGGCAGGCGGACTCTCAACCACTATGCCACCAGGGAAGCCCATGGCAGATGGTTTTTAATGTGTAAACTCAATCTAAATTTCTTTGATTCTACTACTCTTCTTCCATACTTTGAATTCCCATGTATTTTGCTTTGGTGGGGCTCTATATATGTATAATGATATAAAGGGCTTATAGTTTTATAAGCATGGTAAAGAGGAGCATATTCTCATGGAAAGTTAGAATATGTTTATCTACTCTGATTCACATTTTTAAGACTGTGCAAATACCAGTGATCATAATATTAGCCCGATTTTGCCCATCTTCCTGCTATTCAACATACCCTGTGAATCACTCAGGGATTTATTCCTGAGGAAAGCATGACATATGAATGAGAACTATAGGATAGACCTTGTGATAGTGAATTTTTTTGTTTTTTTTGTTTTTTTGGTTGGTGGCTTTATATCCTTGCAGTTTTTACATATGACCACTTAATTCTGTGGAGTCTGCATTTGAAATTTGAAAGGCAGTCCCTGCTCTTAATTGGTTTATTTTGAAAGGAAAGAACTTGGTCCAGTGGCTGTCTTCCTTTTCTGAAGACAGTGATATCAGCCCATTCCCAGGCTCTGCCCTATTTTGCTCTCACATACTACAGAGCTTCTCATATGCCCCACTTGTGTGCCTTAGCAATCATTCAGGCTTTTACATGCATTTCTTGAGGGTGTTACAACATGTTTTTGAATTTATTTTCTCCAGGAAGCACTCCGTGATGAATAATTTAGCTGGATAACTCTTTATTAAAGAGAAAACATAAGGGATGAAAAGTCTAAACAAACTTTTTTCCTAGAGATGGATGTCAAGGGCACCTACTCTTTTGGCAAACAGTATAGTTATTGCTTCCCTGGTTACCAAGCTGGGGTATGCTAATGCTTTGGCATGAAAAATTGAAAATTAATCTCAATAATTGATGTCTGACTAAAAGAGGTCAAACACAGTTATAGCAGGAAAAAAAAAAAAAACAACAATGAAAGGAAAATTATCTTAGTCCAAATCATGATATGCCATGTTTTGCTTTTACTGAGAAAAGAGAGCATTGATATTGACAAGGATTTTGTACAATAGCGAAGGGTTCAGAGTTATCTAGATGTGAATGACGACCCTGCCTACTAACTGCCTTGAGCAAGGTACTACATCACACAGCCTTGTTGTCCTTATCTCCCGCACAGGATCACATCCTTAGCCTTGGCTACCTCAGGAAACTGCTAGAAGGCATACTAAAATTACATCCAGGGAAGTCTGTGTAAACTGCAGTGTATCAGGAGCTGTGATAATGCTGTTTGCCATTCAGCTGCAGTGCCAGTTGCTGGGGATTAAGAAAAGGCTTAGGAAGGTCTGATGTTGCCTTCAAGAAGTGAAGGGAAACATCCTTGATAACATTGTTATTTCCCAGAGAATCTGCTCTTCCACATCTGCTCAATTCAGCGAAGGTTTTTTAGCATTTTCCTTGTGTATTGTACCCAATGAAGTGCCGTTCATATGTACTTTAGGGTCCAAGTTGCTTCATGATCCCCAAGCTTCCAAAATCTCATATTTGATACAACTACATCCAGAGAAATGTTAGAATCCCAGGCATCTGTCTTATCCAAAAAGGGAACATATAGAAAAGTATCATACCTGAACCAAACCTTCAGTTGAATTCTGGGATATTCAGACCAGAATCTAAATGCTGGACTCTATTAATACTTGGATACTTATAATGATTTATAATGGTTCAATTTGAAACTATTTATTCAGGTATAGCCTGATACTTAAACTGAATTTGAATATTTAAATGTGTTTTCTTTTTCGTCACCAATTACTGTTGATTTTCTCTCTGCCAGCCTCCCCCAAATATTTTTTCACCTTAAATAATAACAAGAACAATAGTAACAATAGTAATAGTAACAATTGCAAAGCTATCATTTATTTAGCTCCGTCATTGTTCCACACACTATTATTTCTAATTTTGTGATTTATTTTACCATGAAATTGTTAGCAGCAGCATCTCTATATAGTGGTTCTTCCTTATTACTCATTTACTCTTAGCCCCTTGCAATCTACTCTTTTACCGGGCATTAAAACTGCTGCCCTGAAAAGCACCCCAGGGTAACTAAATTCACTAGCTTTTTCAGAATTCTAATCTGCTTTGGCTATTTTGTACCATTTGACTCTCTGCAACAGCTCCTCTTTTTGACATCCTCCATGTCCTGGCATCTGTAACCTCTACTGTCTTTCTGAGAGCTACTTTGTGATCTGCTGTGTCTACTCCTCCCATCCTACATGTAAATTCTCTCCCTTCATCCCCACTGCAACTCCTCAGTTTTAGGTTCTCATCGATTCTCATGAAGGTGGTGAGCTGGCATCTCTGCAAGGGAGTGGAGTGCAGAGGTTAAGGGAGAGTCTGGTGCCTGCCTTCCTGGCTCAAAACCTCTCTCTGTCCTTCCAAGCTGAGTGACCATGTGTACATAAAGTCAGTTTCAGCTCTCTTAGTGGTAAAGTGGGGGATCATATAACTACTTTATGGGGTGGTTGAGAGGGATGAATGTGTCACTATGTGCAAAAGGCTTAAAATAACTTCTGGCCCATGGTAAGTGGTTAAGTGTTGCAATTATTGTTATTGCTTTCATATTAGCTATTACTGTCATCATTTTAAATAGTTTTCCCTGCCATTGGATCCGTTGCCTTTGGTAGGTTCTGTACAGGGAAGCCAAATTACCCTAAAACAAAATTTAGTTAATATTATTAAGCTATGTTATATTTATGTTTAATATTTATATTCTATATTGTCTAAAAGGTTTAATAAGCTCCAGTCTGTTATTCAAAGCCCCTCAGTGGTGCTGGTTTGTCTTTCTAGCCTTATCTGCCAAAACTCACGGTATAATATTCACTCTTGGCATCTCCCTTCCCTCCTGTGTCTTCCTTACTTTCCTTCTACCTCCACGCGTTTAAAATCCTACTTACCATTCACAAGATTCAGAACAAAGGCTACCAGTCCCTTGATGCCTTTTGTAATCCTCTAGATCAAGAATAAGTCTATCCTCTCTGAAGCCCTTAAGCAAAGCTCTCTATTTTTAGGCTTCTTTTGGCCCTATATCTTTCTGTCTGATATTTTAGTTATTCATGTACATGGTGTTATCATTCCTCTTAGATTATAAACTCCTTGGGAAAGAGCTTTTGCCTTTATGCAGCCTTCCAGCTCCCAGCACAGGACATTACACCCAATAACGTTCAATGAAGGACTATTGAATTCACGTTGATTTCAACATCAAAATAGAGTGGATATTCACTTCCCATCTTGCTGTATTTGCATAGGCCACTGGCCCTTTTGGCTTTGATGAATGGAGGAGACTTGTGGAGGTTCTCTCTTTTTTTTTTCTCCTCCTCTTTTGGGTTTTAAGTTGTGTAATAAACGGAACAGTACAGTGCTTGGCACATTGTAGTAAATGTCTGTTGAATGATGAAGAAAATAAATAGTAAACATTGCTGAATGAGAAAGAAAAAGTAAATAGTGAGTGACCCACACCCTATCCCAGAAATGGAAAATATTGTAGGGAGATGTTTTTTGTATGTAAAGCACACACCCACACTTGCTTCTGAATGGTGTAGAAAACAGATCGAGTCTCAAGTTTGAGAGGCATGCTTACGTTTACTAAGTACACTGGACAAACCTATCAAAATACTGGCTTTTGCAATACATTCTTTGATCTTTTAAAAATCAACCTTGTTTCTATATTGCGATAAGCTTTGGTTAAGATTCAAATTAATATACCCTTCACTTTGTCTGTGTCTTTGGGGTAACCGTATGAACAGTGTAATTGTACCAAAAAAAAAAAAAATTGCTGCAGGATGAATGAGGACCCACAAGCTCAGTATAAATGTGAGCTGGTGCAGAAACTCCTCAGGGAGGGGCATGGAAGGTGCTTTCAGGTGACCAGCCAGAATAGGACAGCTGATACCTCTTCTTCAGAGGTCCAGGGCTGTGTGCTCATCTCCTGAGCATCGCCCTGGGGCCACAGAGTGACAAAAGCAAAACCCCTGTCCAAGGGGTGGAGTCATCTTGTGACTTTTGATCCTTTGCAGAGGCAACTCCAGAAATACAAATTTGGGAGTTGAAAAGATTATTAACAAAAGAGGGGGAGTTAAAATATGTTACAAGAATTGTGGATTACTATATTCATATCACAGCTTTTCTTTTTCTTTACTCATCTCTATTTTTTGCTTGCACTTATTTGTGGTGTATTTAGGAATATGGGGAAATCATAATGATTTTCAGCCTTCAGTGTGTTAATCTGAGATTACTGGTAGCCCTACTAGGCGGGATGGAGTGAGGCCAAGAATACTAAGAATACTAAGTAGCCTCTGTGTATCCAGCTAAACGTTTAAGCAGGTGTCAACATACCAATCAGAAGTCCGAGTAAAAATAAGAAGTACAGTTTTGCTGAGATGTCAAGACCGCATTTGTCTTGGCCGCTGTTTCCAGGAAGCCTTGCCTGACTGTCCATGACCGAATTTAATATGATCCCATAAGACCTTGTATTTGTCTGCATTGTACATATTACACAGCAGTGATTGCTTATTTCATAATCCATACTTGCCATTTACGAGACACACGGAAGGCAGATCACACCTCTCCAGCAACCTGCCCAACGTCTGTCGCAAAATATTTATTGGATGCTGTATTGAAAGGGATGAAACTAAGGCATGGCCATTATTCACTCCAGGTATGATGCTGTAGCTCAGAAGCAATTGGACAGCTTACAGGCTGCATTTGACCCACAGTCTTGTATATTTGACGGAAGAAGTTTTGGTGCACAAGTTTTTAGGAACAACCAAATTTTAGTCACTAACATTTACACATTGAGAGGTTTTACACACATACCCATCACCAATCCAGATTTCCTGCTTCTCTTGAAATAACTGAAGATCTGACAACACTAAGCCCCCATTGCTACACAAACCTGGAGCAGAATTTAATGGCAGTTGCTGGTGGAAGGAGTCTGTAGTCTACCCCAGCCCTTCCACTTAAAGCTGGCTGCTTCCCACTTCTCTCTGACCCAGTTAGCCTGCAAGCATTTGAATTTGTTCCACTGAGCTGCAAATAAATACCTTCCTTTACATTTATCCCTGGAGAGGGACGATCCCAGACCTTTCCTTTCCCTCCTCCTACTGACTCTGTAAAAGGGAAAGTAGCACCCATGGTACTTCCCAAGAAGGCTGCTCTTCCAGGCCACCATCCTGCAGAACGCCAGGTGGCTCCACATCTGCAGAAGCCCTGCAGACCCCAGAAGGGAATGGTCATGGTCGGGATTTCCTCACAGATCCACAGGGCTTCAGCCCTGCACGCCAGCTTGTCTTGGAGCTGCCCCTCGTCCCTGGCCGCAGCCTTGCCACCTGCTGTGGCCTGAGCAGAATGAAGGTTGGCATATCCTGGTGCTGCTCCTGACCACCCAGCAGAGAAGAGTTTGATTTTTCCTAAGTAGAAATTGATCAGTGTGGGATTTAGAGATTTTCAAAGGTGGCTTTGTTTAAATTGAGAATCGGGCAAGTGAGGATCTTCATTAAAAAGCACCATGCGGTCACCAGGGTTAACGAGGCAAATCACAGCAGCCCTGACACTAAATAAAAGCCAATTAACTCTGTTCACTGTGGCCTGGGTGCCTTCTGGCAGTTCAGTCTCCTTGTGAGGCAGGGTTTTCGAGGCATCCTTCTGGCATCCTTCCCCTAAATGGCTCCTGAGCCATGGGGCAGTGGGGAGGTGGGTCCTGCCTCTACCTTCTGTGCTACGCTCACTGGCTACAACTCCTCCCTGGAGGGCACTGCCCAGCAGGCACTGTGGACAGAGATGCAGGACTGAGAGACTGGGGTTTCCTCTGGTCCACAGCTGGCTGAGGGGCCAAAACAGAGATTCATACTCTTAAGGCCCTGTTTCACCATCCATATAACAAACAGATTAGAAGAGAAAATCACCGACTCCTTCTTGTAGAAAAGTTATATAAATAAATCAATGAATGAAGACAAATGATGTCAACACAAACATTGCTCACTTGGGGACCAGGTGTCTTACCTTGTGCTTCTTTTTTTTTTTTTCGGCACGCGGGCCTCTCAGTGTTGTGGCCTCTCCCGTTGCGGAGCACAGGCTCCGGATGCGCAGGCTCAGCAGCCATGGCTGACAGGCCCAGCCGCTCCGCAGTATGTGGGATTTTCCCGGACCGGGGCACGAACCCGCATCCCCTGCATTGGCAGGCGGACTCTCAACCACTGCGCCACCAGGGAAGCCCACCTTGTGCTTCTTTTAGTAATAAAAAATAGCCAGTGCTTCTATAACCTCCAACATGTGCCAGACACTGTTCTAAGAACCTTACTTACATGGACCCAGTTAATCTTTACAAAATCTCTATGAGGTGAGTATTGTGATGAGAAAACAGAGGCAGTCGAAGTGTTGTGCTGTGTGCCAGGTATTTTTCGTGCATGCTTCTGTGTGATTCTCATAAAAATCCTCTGTGCGATGGATATTTTAGCTCTGCACAACAAATGAGGACCCTGAGATTCAGAACATTTGCAGGACATGTCTGGGATGATACTGCTGGTAAGTGGTGAAAAAAGGAGGATTTGGATTCACTTATTTCTGTTTCCAAAGTTTTATGGTTTAGAATAGTTGACTGCCCAGGGTGAGGGATTTAAAATTCCTCCTTGAGATTTATTTATAATCCCTCAGGTATTCTGTTGAAGGTTCCTGGAATGGAGAGAATAATAAGTACCAAAAGCTAACAATGATCTTGAAATAGTGGCTACAGAAGAATGTACCCCTTGTTCTGCTGAGCTTTAGATTTGGCTGTACCACGTTCTTCCTCTTGATTTCTCCCAACAACCAACCCTTGAACACTCCCCCTCATTCATTAAAGGATGGAACTCAGCCCAACGCCTTCTCTAATACGGCTATCACTATTAGCATAAGGGGCTTCAGCATCCCCAGGGCCACTTCATCCAGCACCCTGATCTCTCAATCCCTTCGTCTCATCTCCTGTTCATCTGAGCCACTCATCACATCATTCATCATCACATCACCAAGAACTACATCCCATCTAACATTTTGTGTTAAAATGCTCCATTTATGTGTCAAACCCTCTCTCTCACAAGCTGGCTAGTTCAAATGCCTCCAAAATTCTTTCACTCCACCAAACTCTCCATTTCGCCTACGACTTGGCCTCCTATGAACACCACCTTTCTCTCTCCCCTGCTTGGATCCCATGATTCCACTGTCAGTGACTCTCTTCCCTCTCCATGCCTACACTCAATTCTGAAGGAGACTCCCTATCAACCTCCTCCATGTTGACAACCAAAGAGGTGGAGGTAATCACCCAATTGGGGATATAGGTTGTATTTATGATATTTATATACAGGTTGTCATCATTAACTCCTAGCACAGCCCATCAATCTCACTACATTTTTCTATCCATTTTTTAAAATTACTCTGTCACATAAATTACTCTCTAATCTTATCATTTCTTTTAATTCTCACTTCAAACATTCCAGACTGAGGTACCCCCATCTTTCTTAAATGCCGAAATATTTTCCTAATTGGTCTCCCTGATTTTGGCCTTGCCTCCTTTCCTCTTTATCTCGACACAGAATCAAAGTAATTAGATCCTATATTTTATCATTTCCTTCCCTTGCTTTAAAATATTTTTGTGACATTCCATTGTTCATGGAATAAAGTATTTAAAAAATTCTTACCTTACTTAGCCTGCAAGTCTTACATGGTTTTTGATGTGTCTACATCTCTTCATTCATACAGGTAGGAATTCAGCCTTACTTATGACACTACTTTCATGACCTCATTTTAGCTTTGTGAACATGCCTGGCTTCTTTCCAGGTCAGGACATTTTGCACATTTTGCTTACCCTTTTTCCTCTCTTTGGGAACCACCCCCAACCACTCATTACCTGACTATCACTCTTTCAAGAGCTCAGCTTAAATATCACACTCTCAATGCGTCATGAGCCTTCCTCCTTTCCTCTTCATTGTGGCTAAGTGCTGTTGTTATTCACTCTCACAGTACCCGTATCATGTACTTTTCTTTTAAGGATCAATTGTTGTTGGATTAAATATTTATTTATGTACTTACCTATTTAAAGTGTATCTGAAATTATATTGTAAGATTCAGAAAGGAAAGTTCCAGATCTGCTCACTCACTACTATCATCCAGGTCTTAGGCAATGCCTGAAATACAGGATATTTGATAAACATTCTACCATAAACTAGAGTTGAGGCCTTGAACTTGGTGCCTCAGCCTCTCAAGAGACTTACTTTCCTTAGTGACACAATAGGAGCACAGTACTCTTAGAGGACCATCACGAGGTTTGAATGTGATTATGAGTAGAAAACACGCTTTGACAATTCTAAAATGTTATGTGGAAAACATAGCTGATGACCCAGTAGTCACAAACACATATATAAGTGGAGAGGAAGAGACAAATCTTCCATGCAGAAGAATTACAGGTAATTTATGTAAATTATAGGTATTTATGTAAATATTTTACCCTCAAGGAGGGGGAGCATAACTTCTTAGATAAGGGCTTATATAGTGACCTCCTTGCAAAGGGTACATATGAATGGGGCAGGCGTTGGTTTTCAGTAGAAAAAGGACTGAATTTACAGTAGAAAAACCTGACAAACGCTATCTTAGCCAGGTGACAAAGGTCAACATGAACAGTCATAAGTCATGTTGATATTTTGTACGCTAGATGTGATGTGATGAAAATGGCATTTACCTCTTTGGTCTTCCTCCCCCAAATGCATAAGCCCAGTCTAATCTTGAGAAAAACATGAACCAAATTCCAACAGTAGGACATTCTAGAAAATACCTGAGCGTCCTGGATAGGATCCTGGCACAGAAAATGGACATTAGGTCAAAACTAAGGATGTCTGAATAAACTAAGGACTTGAGTTAATAATAATGTGTCAATATCAGATCATTAATTGTGGCTAGTATACCATATAATATAAGATGTAATATAAATACATTCTATAGAGGAAATAATAGAGGAAACTGGATATGAAGTATAAGGGAACCTCCTGTACCAACTTCTCAATTTTTCTGTAAATCTAAAACAAAACAAAACAAAAAAATATA
Source organism: Mesoplodon densirostris (assembly GCF_025265405.1). Taxonomy (NCBI): domain Eukaryota; kingdom Metazoa; phylum Chordata; class Mammalia; order Artiodactyla; family Ziphiidae; genus Mesoplodon; species Mesoplodon densirostris. The sequence goes on along the minus strand of NC_082661.1, from coordinate 168,928,536 downwards.
TATACACACATATATAGTCTTTTATTTATTTATTTATTTATTTATTTATTTATTTATTTTGCAGTACGCGGGCCTCTCACTGTTGTGGCCTCTCCCGTTGCAGAGCACAGGCTCTGGACGCGCAGGCTCAGTGGCCATGGCTCACAGGCCCAGCCGCTCCAGGGCATCTGGGATCTTCCCGGACTGGGGCATGAACCCACATCCCCTGCATCGGCAGGCGGACTCTCAACCACTGCGCCACCAGGGAAGCCCTATATAGTCTTTTAAAAATTACTGTACATTGTCATCATCATCATCATCATCATCTTGATCATCACATACTTGCTGTAGTCTTAAGAATATTCAGATGCATCTGCTTTCTTTTCCACAATCAATGTGGGTTTTTTGTTTTTTTTTTTTTTGTTTTGCTAAAACATCTGAAAGTTCTAAAATTCTTATCCATTGTATTATGCATGGAGAGCTGAGATTTGCTTCTTGACATGTAGTGGAGATCTCTTCTCTGGACTTCCCATCATAGCACAAATGTGTGAAGGTTTAATGAAATCACACTACATTGAATGCTTTGCATATTGCAAAGTGTTCCACAGATTGAGGACAGTCTTCTACAACTTGCCTTTCCTTTAAGGTGTCATGCTGGATGTTCTCAAGCATCTATGACTTTTCTTAGGCTTTCTTCTCCCTTCAAGTCCTGAGGCACTTTTCCATGCTCCCTCTCTCTGAGTCTATCTTCACTCCCTTGCTCTCACTCCCCTCTGACTCTTCTTGTAGGATGAATATGAGAATTAGGTTCTAATTTCCTTTTCTAATACTCTGTGTAGCATCATGCGCCAGTAAATATCAACTTCCTACATGTCTGTTTTCTAACTTTTCAAAATAAATATAGTCTCTTGGATTTATAAGGAATGTGTAAGGTCAAGTAAGGAAATGGTGTTTGGAACCCTTTCAGCAGTGGAAGAGGAAGGGCCCCAAATCCCAGCAGGATCAGTAGCTGAACTCTTACAGAGAAGAGAAGCAGGCAGCATTATGTCTCTGTCTCCAATGAAAGGCATGTTTTTCTACTCTCTAGGAAATGACTTTCTGCAAATGATGGCCAGATAAATCAGAAGTTGTGGTCCTTGGAACTGCTATTTCTCCCAGTTGACAATGTGTAGATGACATGGTTTATAACCAGTACTACTTCTTGTGCCATTTTCTCTTGTTCTGTAACAGAATTTAGCTCCAGCAGTGGGCCCAATTGCAAGATAGTCTTAAATTCTCAAAAGGAGCTAGAACTCTGGATTCCATGTGAAAATTTCTGATTTTTAAAACACTCTGAATGCCAAAAAGTGGTTTTTGAGACACCAATTCAGTCTAAAGACAACCACCTCCCTCTCTGGCAGATTAGGATTATAGGGAGAAGAAGATAGCAGGGAAGTGGGAGAAGGGAGAATGAAGAAAAATGTCTTTTCTTTCTTTCAAGAATCCAGCTGCAATGAGTCCAGACTGCATTAATGTACCAATGCTTTATTACCCCTTTCATAAAAGGCCTTCCATTTTTGTTAATTGATTGAATGAAGGGACATATTTTAAACAATTTTATGCCTTTTTGGGAATGATTCGCAAACATTTATAAACATTGAGAAAAAAGTCAATAAGAATTCTGATTTTTCCTAGGAAGTCTATCAAACAAAACGAAATCACTATATTTTCTGTACCTCATCATGAAAAGCAGGGTATTCATATAGAGTGAACATTTTGGAATGTGGTAAATGTAAATTAAAACTCCAGCCTGTTACCTGCTGACTACGTAACCTTACATAAATGGTTGACTCCCAAGAAGTTTCCATATCCTGCATAAGTCCGTGGCTAAAACCAGTGCTAACTCAGTATTTAGATCATACTGTTTCCCAGCTCATACCTAAGACACAGCCTTCAAGAGACAGCAAACTTGAGTAACCATCTCTCTTTAATAGCTTTGTTACTTAATAGTTGTCCAGATGTGGCAGTTCTCTAGGTGCAGTACCAGAAGAAAATGCAGCAGTTTAAAATGATTCCAACCTGGTTTATTTATAATCTCAATTATACTGGTCATGGATGGAAAATAGAATGCTCCTAGGGAATAGATGATGATAATATGTAAGCTCAATTATGGCTTATCATTTTAAAGTGTCCTCTGTTTTTTGTGTGACTCGTAATTGGGATTCAACATTTCTATATTTGACAATTTTATTTTTCATATTAGAGTCCATTATTTTACTGTGAGAGCTTGAGAGAGATATGACATATAAATTGAATTTGTGTATGTGATATGCTAAGTATGTATTTGAGGAATTGGAAATACGAATTCACAAATTAAGCAGGCATCCTTATTATATCTATCATATGGACTTTCATTATATAGACTAAATAATAATCATTACTAAAAAGGCCAGTGCAGCAGGGTAAATGGTGAACTTACTTGATATTAATTAAGGGCTTTGCCTAATGATGTGAAATTTTTCTAATGTTACATTAGAGGAAAAGGATCCATTGAGTGCCTGCTTTCAGCTGGACTGTGTGTTAAGCCATACATTTATCTATTGCCTCATCTCAGAGTTACAAGAGAAGAGTGGTCCTCATTTTAGATGAGGACGTTGAAGCTTGGAAGTGTGAAATGCCATTCTCAAGGCCACAAAGTTCCTTTGTGATAGACCCAGGATTTATGGCTGGGTATATTCCCACCAATGACAATATCAGTCATCTACTCTAAGCATACTATATACTTTACTTGGAACTTGGGATAATAGAAACAAAAGCAGCTGTGGATTAGAGGATGAGAACTGTGATGATTGTGCCTGAAAACGGTACTCCCAGGAAACTAATTAAAAAATGGAAGATAAAAGCTGGGGAGCCTATATATCAACTTGGGCTAATTTCAGACAAAGGAAATCATCTGCTGATGAACAAAAACCCCAGTGTTTGATATTACAGAACAATTACTCTTCCTTTTCACTTAATTTTGCTTTCCATATAAAACTGAAAATCAATCCATCTCAGGGTCTTTGTGTGTTCTTGGAGTTATACATTACATTTTGCTGCCAAAATCGTTGTCTAACATTAGAGAAATCAGTAGTGTTTGTGGCAGTGTCCTTAACAGAAAGAATTCCTGGTTTACCTAATCTAAGAAAGCCCAGGAGCACCTGACTCTCAGTCTCTGCATGGTAACCTTAGATTCAGGATGCCTATAAAAATTTAAGAATGAGGCTGTCCTTTGTTAATTATAAAATAGACGTTGTTGTGAACCATGGTAATGAACAAACAGAAAAAGGAATAAGTACAAAACTCAGCATAAGATGGCAGCAGAATAGCTAGAGAGACTGTGACTACCAGTGCTGACCTCACTATGAAGTCAATCAGGCTGCACCAAAGTATTTCCTGTTGGTATAATGCCACACTTTCTTTCTTGTCTCAGAACTTATACACATGCATTCCCAAGACTGAGAAGGCAGCTACTTGGTGTTGATTCATATACTCATTTCTCTTCCTTTTGGTTATAGCAGAAAGATATATACCTTTTCAAGCCATACTCTACATATCTAATTCACCCTCCCTCCTACCCCCAAACAATGCTGTCTTGGGACAGAGGGCTTATAATTCACCCTAAATGTGTATCTCTTAAACAATCTAGGAAAGTCACTGAGTTTGGAACTTGTACCCAGTGCCCTGGCTTTGGTGGAACATATGGTAACAGAACAGTTAACACATGGAAAACACTTACAATTCTAAGAGCACCTATAGATGTAAGCAAACCATTATGAGAATAGAGTTAGGATGAATTCAAGTGTTTCAGGAAGGAATTCTTACAAGTGACATGTCCACTGGATCGAGCAGAGGCCTGAGATATCAAACATCAAATTCTTCCCCCTGTTCAGGAAATCTCAAGTGGGCAGCACAGTTATATTTTGAAATAGATGTTGGGAAATAACATTGCAAAGATAGATTAGGTGAACACAATGAATGTGCATCCAAGAGGTTTGACATTTATCTTCTAAGCAATTGCATTTTCAGTGGGAATATGTCAGATTCAGATTTCTGGTTTCGAGATTACTGTGAAAACAGAGTGAGGATGGACTGGAAAGGTAGTGTTTGGTTCTCTCCATTTCACCAAATGACATTAGAAAGATAGTAGATATAAAAGAAATAGCCTCAGCAGAGTTGGGGAAATAGGAAATGACTGTTATAAACAGTATATATTTAGGTGTTGTGTGATGTTGTACACTCCTCATAGGCTAATGGAGTTCTGAGAAGTAGGTAAGAAGTGAGGGCTGGAGACATCAAAGTCAAGGTGAGATTTGAGTTGGCTATTAAAATGGGGGTAGGGAACAGCATGCTTTGTATCATAGACAAGAATTGCCTAGTGGGTCACAGGAGAGAGATGATTCTGATTTGCTCTGGGTTTCTGCTTTGGTTCCGAAACTTACAGTATTCAGCCCCACGCTAACAACAATGGCTGAATCCAGTAAAAAGAATCCACCTGTCTGACATTTGTTATATAGAGAGTTCTAGTTATAGCTCTTTTTTTTTTTCTGGGTGAAAAAGTGTTAATTTTGTTTTAATTAAAAAAAAATTTAACATCTTTATTGGAGTATAATTGCTTTACAATGGTGTGTTAGTTTCTTCTGTATAACAAAGTGAATCTGTTCTTTGTTAATTATAAAATAGGCATTGTTGTGAACCATGGTAATGAACAAACAGAAAAAGGAATAAGTACAAAACTCAGCATAAGATGGCAGCAGAATAGCTAGAGAGACTGTGACTACCAGTGCTGAGCTGGTTGAATCAACGAGGAACCCATAGATGTGGAGAGCCGACAGTACTCCTGTCAGCCACATGTAGCCTCTGTGAACTTACTTGGCACTGCCTTGCCTATAGAGCTTCTACTAGACCATCTGCTCTCTCAGTTGGGACCAGGACATAGGGGCTATTTGTAGTGGGAAATGAGTTTGGAAAGGAATGAGGGATATACTTTATGTTAGAGAAAGGTGATGGCGGAATCATTAAACACATATCTAAAAGACAGATAGAAGCTGTTATATTTGTTTTTAAGAAACATGGAGTCATGAATCATGGGTTGGGAATATTTTGATGAAAGTGACACTAGAGCAAGATTCGTTGCACTGAAGTGCATGTAAGATGGCTTCTAGAAGGGTAAGTTTGGGGATTTATCAAAGCAACTAAGAAGCTTCTGCAATAGCAGTAACAGGAAGTGGGTGTAAATCAGTGGGAGGTATTGGGAAGGGAAAGACAGGGATGGCTAAAAGAAGAAAAACTAGAAGGAAAAAAATGGGCATATAAGATAGACATGATCGCAAAGCAACATTGAAGCTTGAATCCCTTATGGGATGGGAAGGAGAATATGGACCAGTTTGGTCCATATTGGGATTTGGGATTTGGGATTTGGTCCAGTTTGGGATTTTTGTCTCTGAACCCACAAAGTCTCTGCACTCTGAATGAAATTCTGGGCATTTTAAAACCTTTTATTTCAAGTTCTGTGTTGAACATTTTTATCCTCCAAATCATTTTCTTCCAATGTGCTAAGATTATAGCCTTTAGCTAATGGTTTTCTCTCTCAGTTATGCTCCCAGCATTTATAAGCATTAATTTTGCTGAACTAATATAGTAAAAATGTTCAAAATAACATTTGGCAGAGCATTTTTGTCTGACTACTCAAGTATAACCTATAATCTTTCCTTCTTATACTGCATACACACACTCATACACACACATACACACTGATACCAATTTTCCAGACTTTACCTCGGTACCTGAAATTGCAGAAATTTCTTCCATGACTAGCCAAGGTGTATAATTTTACCTTTCCTCCCCCAAGAGAAGACATGTGATCCATTTATTCCAATAAGGAATTTAAAGATCAATGTTATCCACAAGCCAAATACAGGTAACACTAAACAGTTTGCTGACTAACGGTAACCCAACTATTGTAACTGTCGTTGTTTTCAAAGAGTTTTTATTTGAAATCTAGCTTGAAGTTAAAGTTGATAGGATATGCTGATGACTGCATGTAAGGAGTAAGAGAATAAAAAAATCAAAGTTGACTTAAAGGATTTTTTTTCCTGGGCAACTGGGTGAATCATTTTCCCAGATGTGATGGCTTTAGATGCCTGCTGGTTGACCGTGTAGAAATATTTTATAAAGCAAGGGAACTGGATGAAGGGAGTTTGTATATGTGGAGAAAAGCAAAGGAAGGACTGAACTTTGTGGTATGCCAGCTTTGGAAATCAAGAAGAAGAGGATCCAGCAATGGCGACAGTGAAGGGACAGCCAGTGAGCTGGGAGAGAAATCAGGAAATGATGATGTCCTAATGGCCAGGGAGTGGGGGTTGACCAAAGGAGTGATTAATCATGACAAGTGCTACTGAGAGGTCAGATAGAAAGAGAATTGAGAATTACCAACCGGACAACTGACAAGAATACCATCCAGAACTGTGAAAATAAAAGCCTGATTGGAATGGGTATAAGAGGGAGGAGGTGGGGAAGTGAGCCAGCAGATACAGAGAAGTCTTGCAAGGAATTTTGCAGCAGCCCTCCACTGGATCAGGAGGGAAGATAGAGAATTCTGTTACAGATGAATTTAAGTTAGTTGGGTTGGAGGTGGGAGGTTAAGGAAATTCCCTCAACAAGTTAACTGAGACTGAGGTGTGTTAGAGATGTGAGAAGAGAAGAAAAGGTGTGAAACAATAATCCTTGAAAGTGAGAGAGTGAATTCACCAGGAAAATATGCTGACGCTGTCAGTGCTGGGAACTTACTTGAGGGCTGTGGTTATAAACTTAAAGTAAGACTCTTCAACACAGTTGTTTATTTTTATCTACATCACGTTTAATCTTAAGCTTCCTGTATGGAAGTGACAGATTGGTTTCAAACCAATTTGGGGTTTTTGACAGTGGAAGGAGATGGGGGCAGGGATATTGAAGTGGATTCATATAAGGTATGATGATCCTAGACAATGAAATGTAAATCAGCTAAGAAGGAGAGTGAGAGCATAAGGAAGATAGTGGGCGATGGAAGTGGGATATGGTCCTAAAATGTCAAGGTATGAGTAAAGTAGAAATAGAGATACTAGAGTGAGAGTGAAATTTACAAGGTAGTAACTAAACTGCCATGTCTGTAATGTGGTTTTGGAAGTGATATACTAATTGGTAATGATGAAGTCGTACCTCAATACGAATAATTAAATATAGAACGTGAATATTAGAGAGGAGTTGGTTAACAAACCAAGAAACCATTATGGCAATTGGGTGATCTATATGCATACTGATATCACCAACATTAATGGCAATAACCTTACTTATAAAATCAATGTCAGGTACCAGTGTCACTGATGAATGGGAGGAGGCTATCAGAAGACTATAAATAACAAAAAGAAGGAGGGTTCATTGATGGTGAAGATTTTAGTTTTACAGTAAAGGGGAGAAGAGAGAAAAAGTACTCTGGAAAGTGGCAGTAAAGTGTGTGAAGTATCCCTGTATGAACTCCAAGACAACTCTTGGTATATGACATATGAGAGGAATAGAAAAAAAATGATCATTTGATAGGGCTTCAGAGAATAGTTTCCAGGGGTCAGTTGATTTTCTGTTTCAGGAAGGGAAGGGAATATTCAGAGTGCCAGAGTGTTTGGGAAATCTAGAAGATGTAGGAGCTTGAGTCCCTTGGGCTCAGAACAGTGTCTGTATGTGAATCCTGGTGAATAAAGTTGACCTAGGACACTTGGGCTCCCTGCCAGAACGGAGGAAAACAGATATAGGGTCTAATGGGATTGGGACTGTTGCTCTCTTAGTTTTGGTGGTACAAGGGCAGGAGGGGGATGATATCTCCTAAATATAACCCTACTGGGGTAACTGTCTCATAGTCAGCTCTTAAAGGTGAGTCAGAGAGCATTGGAGGATGGGGTGGGCAGTAACCGTCTTACCGGGAGCTCCATGGGGCCTAGAGCATTTGGAGTACAGTAGGCATACCTTTGACCTCCAGCTGACCTACATTTGACTCATTTGAGCAGCGTCGAAAACTGTGGAGGGCCAGCCTGAATAAATTTTCAGGGTCAGGACTGAGATTCTGAGCTCTCATTAGCTGAGAGCTATTGCTCTCCTGTTAGTGGAGGTGCCTTCATTTATAAGGTTGATCTAGTATGTCCCACCCAACCATAGTAAACGGGATCATTTGGGAGAATCTAGGATTCAGTACAATTTCCCCCAAGATGGGCAGGGGAGGGGGTTCCAGCCTAGTGATGCAAGCAAGAACCTGGTAACCTGCCAAGATCTTCAGCTGTGTAGGCAGTGGGTCACACAAAAGCAAAGCTCAAGTGATGCAGTGTCCCCACAGAGAGAGAGCAAGAGTGTTGTGTAGGTGGGTGTCTTGTTTCCCAGCGGCCATAAAGGTAGTTATGCTAAGCCATGGAATAGCAGGGCCTGAAACCCTGTATTTCCTCTCAGTCTGAGATCCTGATGTGATCCTATGAACTTACTACTTACGATGCCCTTGTTCTAGAGTCTAGAGGAATGATTCTTAAACTTGGCTTCAGAGACAATCACCTGGAACATCAATAATAAATATCCAGATTCTATCTCAGAACAATTAAATTAGAATCTCTGGGGCCCTGGCATCAGTAATTTTCAAGTTTCCCAGATGATTTTTATGTATAACTCTGGTTAAGAGCTATATTCTAAGACTGATTCGCTCAACCTCTTTGGTTTAACAAATAGGTCGGCTGCTGCTGCAGGACTCTGACACCTAACTCCTTTCTAGAATTTGGAGATTTTTTCAGTGACATAGAGTTTCTGCAGACTGGTCATTAGGTGCACGCACGCACACGCACACACACACACAACCGTGTCCTGCCCTTGTACAAAGTTTGTGATCTGGTGAGACCCAATCCAGGGGTACGAGTACATATAGCCTAGGAAATTTGCAGAGGCCAGGTGCCTGGCTGGAGCAGACCCTTGAGGTCTTGGGTGTAGTCTGGGGCTCCCTACAAGGTAAACACCACATGCAGGCAGCCTCCTTGCTTCTTCTCCTCCTCTGGCTGCTGCTTCTAAGCCTCTGCAAACACATTCTTTATTGTTAAGAAGAACCACAGATGGAATGACTATTACTGGTGCCTGTCAATTCAGGAACAAGCCATGATTTGCTCAGCATTTCAGTCTTTACCACTGATGTGTTAGTTTAATTGAATTAGTTCTGTGCTGGATGAGGTCATTAAATTTGTATCCTAGTGGAAACGTACTACTCAGCTGTGCACAGTGAGGTGGGGTGCGTGTGGGGTGATTTGCATTCTCTCTGGACAGAAGGTGAATCCTCTCTCTGCAGTCACTGTGGGCAGCGCCTCCTTCTGTACAAAGTCATTTGAGATAACCCTACCTGAAGGAGCACCTGTCTCTTCAGAATTCTTTTTCCAGTTATACAGAAGATTGGCTATATGCTCTGACAAGAGGATAAAAAGGGTCGTACTTATAAAATGCAAGTTTGGGGGAAAAGGTGTAGCATGATAGCCGAAACTGTTACGTGGATATTAGTGAGTTCTTTCTTGTCTGTTTGTTAACTGCTCTTCCTCCTGGAACTAGATTGGAAGAAATTCTTCTCACTACCCACTGCTTTCTTCCCGAGCTCATAGAAAGGAAAGTGAAAAGTGGACATGAAATTACACCTGTTTCCCTCCTGGAGGAAGCCCTCATTTAATCCCTGTGGGAACGTTTATGAGATACTTTTATTTTACAAGGGTATGATTATTATTCTCATTTTCAGGTGAGGAAACAGGCTTCAAGCTGCCAAATACCTTTCCCATGTCATTGCTTGTAGTAAACAGCACGTATGGACTCAGACCCTAAAGGGGTTGGTCTGAATCTTCCCAGTTGCCTTCTTACACTATCGAGAAAAAATTTTCTCACTCTGGTAAAATCTATGCCCCTGAAATCTCAAAACCATCCTCACTCCACATCCGTCCATTCTGAAATACTCATTTTCCCTTACAAGGAACCCCTTTTTGAAAATCACAATGTCTTCTTTTTAAAAAATCTATCTTCCCTCCCTTTTATAGAGTTTGTTAAGGTTCCTTTTCTGGATTCTGGTGGTATTGTTAAAACAACAGAACCTAGCACACTGAGGAAATGCAGAATTATGTTGCAAACCTGAGTTGGTTTTATCTCTTACTGTACATATCTCTTTTCCCTCATTTTAGAATCACCAAACTAAAGACCCTGGAAAGCTGAGGTGCTTATTTATGTTTTGATTTATTCCTTGTCTATCACCCCATGCAAAACTAGACTCCTGAATCAAGGACTTATTTTAGTGTTTCTCTTGGGCAGTGGGACAGGGGTGATAACTGACCCTAGAGAAGACCTTCCCAGTAGACTATGACCAGTGCCATTTTCATGGGTGACACTGTATGATATTCTTTGTGAACAGCGACCCTGAAGTTGTACAACTGGCAGTCCTTTTGCAGATTTAGCTCATCTTCCTTTGTCCTGATGTCACCATCCCCCTGTTAATGATTTCCTTTCACTGCAAAAGTTCTTAAAACCATTGTCTATATTTGCCACTAATACTTCCTTCAATGTACTTTGATGACAGTCCTTCAAAACCTTCCCTCCCTCTACATTTTTCTGTTATTATTTTCTCTAAGAAATTCATTGAAAAAATTTACAAGTTCAGTCATCTTAGTTTTCCTCTGGTGCTAGTCACTGTTTGATCATTTCTTTCTAGAACTCTCTTCTCCCTTTTTTTTAAAGTTTGACTTTATCCTGTGTTAAGTGCCTGGCAGAGTCTGGGTGACATGCATGGTGACAGCTGATTCTTCCTAAAAGTCTCCATCTTTCCAGTTCTGGATATTCTTTCTATTCTATTCCCTAAATAAAAACAGACAATGTGCTGTCCTTGGACCTTTTCTGGAAGGCTTTAGAGAGTTCATCCGCTTCCGAGATTTCAGCTAATGCACTCTGTGCATGTAGAGCTTATCTTTATTTCTAGCCTCATACTCTTTCAAGTTCTGGCCTTCCATTGCTCACTCTCTACTCATTGATCATCTTTAACTGGAAAGCTCTCTGGTGTCCCAGACTCAGCAGGGATGATGGCAAGCTCATCCTCTTTTCTTCAAATAGTTTGTCTTTTTAACTCTTCATTTTATGTAAAGTCTGTTCAACCTTTTGTCATCCAGGCATTGCATCTCAGATTAAACCAGCTGTGAAATATGTACAGTGGTCTATGGTGGTAATCATTTTTCAATTTATAAATATATCAAATCAACACATTGTACACCTTAAACTTACACAATGTCATGAATCAATTATACATCAACAAAGCTGGGGTGGGAGGAAGAAGGAAAACTATATGTATAGTGCTTTAGTTCAGTGCTTCTCAAACTTCAGTGAGAGCAAAAGCTCTTGTGTGAAAGCACATATTGGTAGAGCCCTTCTCTGGAGTTTCTGATTCTGCAGCTCTGAGCTGGGGCCTGAGGATTTGCGTTAGAAAACAAAGCGATGCAGATGCTGCTGGGGAAGCAGCCGCAGAGCACAGGGAGATCAGCTCAGTGCTTTGTGACCACCTAGAGGGGCAAGATAGGGAGGGTGGGAGGGAGACGCAAGAGGGAAGAGATATGGGAACATATGTATATGTATAACTGATTCACTTTGCTATAAAGCAGAAACTCACACACCATTGTAAAGCAATTATACTCCAATAAAGATGTAAAAAAAAAATTCAGTGATGAACAAAGCCAACCATTAAAAAGTAGAGTTCAGAACTTCAAAAAAAAAAAAAAAAAAAAAAGGGAACTGTTTTAGTGGAGGAATCTGCAGCCAGATTGAGTTAGGCATAAATTCCTTCTCAATCATCTTCGTCATGTATCCTGGAGAACTTACCTGATGTCTCCGAGCTTCAGATTCCTATCCCGTAAAGTGAGGATAATTAAAGTATCTACCTCACAGAATGTGACTACTAAACGAGTTAATATTCTAAGTGCCCACGCTAGTTTTTGGCAAACCCTTAAAAACCATTTGCTGTAATTGCATGACTTTTACTCCTCTTTCCTTTTCCTCACTCCCTGTGACTGATTACCTCCCATGTTCTAACAATCCGGGCTTTGGAATATATCTGTTTCCTTCTCATTATTGCCATGGCTGGGATCAAGTGCATAATCATATTATCATTCATCTGACCCTAATCATAGCCATTTAACTGGTTAGTACTGTCTGTTTCTCTATCCCTGCTCCCCAGACTTCATCCTGTTGCTAGGTTCTACCTTAATCCCTTTTAAGCAGCTATTATAAATCGGCTCCTGTCTTGCTCAGAAAGCACATTTTGAATATATTAACAGGGCGTTTAGCACCTTCCTTGGCACCTGGGTTGTTCACTCCTTCCTCTCACTACTCCATACCCAGTATTTATGAAACAAAGTCTATGTTCTTCTGAACTCTTTGCTTTCCTGATTCTGTGCTTTCTTTTATAAAATTCATTTCATCTGATATATCCTTTCCTTCATTATCACAAAGTGGAATCTAATTCATTCTTCAAAGCCTGGTTAACTTTCATTTCCTCCATCCAAAGCTTTGGCAAATTGGTTTCATTCCTCATGACAGTGCTGAATGATTGACGGTAGCTTCTTGGGGAAGTGATAAGGATCCTGAGGCCAAGATCTACCTGGGTTCAATAGAAAATGATGTCATGATTCGTGAGCAACCTCTGCTAGAAACCCAGGTTGAGTGTGTGGAAGCATCTGTATCAAGTATTGTCTCCCTTGCCCTGCAAACACTGTGGGTGTTTGATGCATCTTGAAAAATTCAAAATAAATAGACATACCTTGAGTTTTCAATTTTAATTTTATTCTGATTATAATAGCCATTTTCCCCTTCTTCATTCCAAGATGAAAGCCAAACCTTACCTTAGAGAATGATATTAACAGACAGAAAGAATATCAGAACAGGAACGAAAACAAGTCTTCACCACTTAGATTTGAGAGTGTAACGTCAAGATCAGTGAAAATAATCTGGCTTGTACTGGTAGCTGCAGGCTTGGAGGTGAGTTCCTGGATTTTGAGGCATAAGGTGCCGGACGAAAGGATGAGGGGGAATTCTCCCACAAGACCAAGAAGAGCAAGGGTTCTTGAGGATATCTATTCATGGAGTCTCTTCAATGAGTAGAACTCTTGTTTTAATTTGTGCAAGTCAGTTAAGTGATACTTAACTCCCAGCTCCACCACCTACTAGCTGTGTAATTTGGGCAGCTAATTAACCTCTTTGAGCTTTGGCTTTATTCTCTTAAAGACAGAGGTCACAATGCTACCTCACAGGGCTGTTGTAAAAATTAAAGGGAAATATGTATATAGAAGACTTAGCATAGTATTTGGCTCAATAAATAGTAGCTGTTATGAATATTGTGTGGAATAGCAATCAAGACCATCCCTTTAAAGCTGTTAAAACTCCTTTGCCTCTTATCCCTAATCTCTGTCTTCACTGTTGCTTACAAACATATGAGATGGAGAAATGACCCCTTGGCTAAATGTTATATGTAACACCACAACTACTAACTAATTAACTCGAATTCATCGGAGTCCTATAAGCAATACTGCTGATTTACTGTTGTTCCCCACCAACTAGCATGAACTGATGCTGTGAAGATAGAACCTTGATGCTTCTATTATGTTTAGTGCATCAAATTTAATACTGAAAGAGTGTGGGTGTTATTTAGAACTTCATACCTTTCTAAAGATATTTATTCCCTTAGATTAACATAGTTCATATTTTAGGTATTTGGGGTTATCTTATTCCTTTCCTGACAGTGTTATTAAATACCTTGAAATACATGTTGTTCAGAAACACAGTCATCTATTCATTCAATAAATACTTGGGTATGTTCTGGGGCCAAGGTCTATTCTAGACACTAGAACCACGACAGTGTACAAAAGAGATAAACCCACTATTCTTATGGAGATTATCTTCTGGAAGTGGAAGTTAGACAAAGTGAGCAAGTGAGCTAGCAAACAAACAACCATGTTATAATTTTAGATGTTTGTATTTTCTATGAGGGAAGTATGATGATAAAGTTGAGGTGATCAGGGTGAGTTGAGTGACCATCTTTGGATTTTCGGGAAAGCTGTGGCCACATTTGAACTGATGCATGAATGATGATAAAGAAAGTGCCTGGCAAAAATGGGTTCTGAGTTCTTGAAGCAGAGAGAAAAGCAAGTGACTCAACTCAGATGAGGACAGAAACAAGGGTCTAGCTGTGGGTGCCCAGTGCTTAGAGGAAAAAACAAAACACCTGCTAGAGAGGCTAGCAGGGCAATTATGGAGAGTGTTGTTTGTGGGGTAAGGCGTTTGGATTCTATTTGATGCAATGGGAAGCCACTGGAGTTTATAAAAATGGCAGTGAGACAAAGATTTTATTTGGAGTTGTACATGAACATTGAATGCTTGTAGATCTAACCATGTAAGGAATTTGATGGTTAAATATGATGATAAAGTGGATAATCACTCGTGATTCATCTGTTTTCTAGATTCAGATTTTTTGTTTGTTTGCTTAGAAAACAAGATGCAGGGTTTAAATGCTTCTAGTTTTTTGTTCTTGAATTCAAAAACCTTTGAGCTGGCCTCTATGATATCCTTTCACAGGTTCCCCTTATCCTGACAATCATTTTCAACGTGGTCATGAGCTGCCAAGTTATTTTTTTCTTTCTCTTCCTCAAAACTGTGCTGTGCCCTCTTTGTATTTCTTTTTGTTTGTTTGTTTTGTTTTGCGGTACGTGGGCCTCTCACTGTTGTGGCCTCTCCCATTGCAGAGCACGGGCTCCGGACACACAGGCTCAGCAGCCATGGCTCACGGGCCTAGCCGCTCCGCGGCATGTGGGATCTTCCCGGACCGGGGCACGAACCCGTGTCCCCTGCATCGGCAGGCGGACTCTCAACCACTGCGCCACCAGGGAAGCCCCCCTCTTTGTATTTCTGTCTTTTATGAACCTGAGATAAAATTAACATAGAATTTTTGGTGAATTGCCTCTGTTGTTTTGGGGTTACCTTGGTTTTCCTTTAGAAGGTCTGCTGTGACCTTAGAACTGTTGGCCTGTTTGAGGTTTTGAGTCAGTTCGAGAGCTTGAGGAGCATTTATCATCTAGCTGAAGATTCTCTCACCCAAGTACTAACGAGGCCCAACCCCGCTGAGCTTCTTATATCAGGTGTGTTCAGGCTGGGCCTTAGACTCTCTGGGTGAAGATTCTAATGATTTCACAGTTGCCTCTATGCCTCTTGCCCCCTCATTTTTAAGTTGGAGTTGTCTTTGAATTTCTCTCACAGACTCTGAAATTCCATTTGAAATTCTATTGAAATTTCATTTCAAATAGGTTTTTCTAACTCTTGAGCACTGTTTCATCCTTCATTACATTTATTGTATCTGTATATTTTTCTGTGATATGTTACTCTTAACTGTTCTAAAGTGGTATGCCTTTAGGTTGACCTCTTGATTTCCATCTACACACATTAATTGCTCTCTGTCTGCATGCTTAGTCATATTCTAACACATTTACCCCAAGCCAGAAAAATTCTTCTACAGAGTAGACATTAGTGTCAATTCTACACGTGTAGTGCCAGAAAAGTATAAGAATGATGTATTGTTTACAGCTTCTGCTTTCCTTCACAAAACCTAGTCAAACTAATTATTTTTATTTTTTAAATTTTTATTATTTTTTTTCAAATTATTTATTTTTAATAGTTAAATTATATTTTAGGTGCCTCAAAGTTTTAAAAACATATTTTTAAAATTTAAAATGGGGCTTCCCTGGTGGCACAGTGGTTGAGAGTCTGCCTGCTGATGCAGGGGACGTGGGTTCATGCCCCGGTCCGGGAAGATCCCACATGCCACGGAGCGGCTAGGCCCGTGAGCCATGACCGCTGAGCCTGCGCGTCCGGAGCCTGTGCTCCGCAACGGGAGAGGCCACAACAGTGAGAGGCCCGCGTACCGCAAAAAAAAAAAAATTAAAATGAATGTGATTCAGTTTTATTAATTGAAAACCACAGAAGCTGAGTGGCCCTTTGAAATTGCATTCAACTGAAGAAAATGTATCAAAGAATAGCTTGAATGAGTTTTGAAATCTCTAACATACTTTTAGTATTTATGAACCTATTTAAAACATTTTTTCTTAATATGTTTATAATATATGGTTTATTTTACAAAAATACTATTTTCCATGTAAATTCACTGGGTGAACTTCAAAAGAATAGTAGTGATTAAGGAAAGCATTTAAATAAGAGGTAATCTGAAAGTAGAAGGAACTCAGTTCATAAAAGTCCTTGGCAGAGAAAGAAATAAGTTCTTTGAAAGAACAGTGTGTCTTCCTCTCATTCCCTCATCCCTACAAAGAAGAAAACTTGTTGGTGATAAAAATGAGCCAGACAAACCCTGAAGCACTCTTTTCTCACTCCCCACCAATATTACTCACCCCCAAATACACGATTGAGGTAAAAAGAACTTAATTATAAGGCTCTATTCAGAAGAATAAAGTGATAAGATTATTGCAACTTCCTTACAAACCAAAATATACTTTTGTGATTGTGTAGCTTTCCACCTCCTATGATGACCATGATTTCAGAGAGGATTGAGGAGAAAGAATTAGTTTCTCAGACATTTCATGTTAATTTTAAAATTTAAATGAATGTATAATTTCCAAAATAGTGTCAATGAATATAAAATAAACTTCCATAGTCATTAGAAGAGAGCACTGACAAACTGTCTCTAATTGTATGTGCAAAAATTTTAGTACAGCAAAAACAGATAAAGTATCTAGAGAAATCTCTTCCCCAAAATTATAGAAGCTTTTTTCACTGGAAGTTCAAGGCTTGCTGGAAGATTAAGTGAACTAAAAAAAAATCCACAACCTTTTTTTCAAGTCTGAATTCCCATATTAAGGGAAGAATTGACAGAACTAGAATTAATGTTATTTTTTATTGATGCCTTCTTAAAATTTTTGCTTTAAGCACTTCATCTAGGAACAAAAATGAATGAAACTGACTACTATATATCTGAGTTTAATTCTTTCACTAGGGACAATAATATGAATATGATGAGAAAGTACAGGTTACAAAAAGAGATTAATTTAAAAATTAAGAAATATTTCATTCATATCCTTTCTTTGAAACACTAGAGAACTAAAACCAAATCTAACCTGGTAATTAGTAAAAATGTTAAAAACTAAAAATTTAAATTATTGAGGTATGCATATTTTATTGTTGTTGTTTGTAAGGCATAATGTAAGCATTTCATAAGCTTATTTGATCTGCCCATCATACTGTGCTGCAATCTCCATTTATTACTTGTTTGATCAGATAAGAAAGAAGAATAAACCTCTTGTCCAAAGCACCCGACTAGAAAGGATCGCAGCTGCTTAGAAAGCCAGGCCTGTCCATTTCCAGCTCCCATGCTTTATACTTAGACTAGCCTCTGCTGCCTCTCTTTGAACTTCCACCTAGCTTTCTTGCACTCCAATCTAGTTTCCTCCATGGAATAATTTCTCTAGCTCCATCTAGGGTGTCATGATGCTTCTGGAAGATTGGTGTTTCATTCTCTTTTAAAGCTTTTAACTGGCTCAGTTGGAAAGCCTCCACTTTATCTAACACATATCTCATTTCAATGTGCCTGAACATTTTCAGTTGTCTCCATTATCAAGATTCAAGAAATATCTGAAAAACCACCTGCTAGTTAATAGGAGACTGGGTGGACCAGATGATTTTTCAGTGTCCCTTCCAGCTCTCTTGTTATCTGAAAGCAAATATACATGGATATACTCTATTTTAAACATAGTATTTTATTTAAATTAAAATATAACTCACTCCTATGTTTTAAAAAAGTCAAATAAGTCAAGCAATAAAAGCAAAGTTTCAGTGCCCCACAACAACTCTGAATCCAACATCCCAGAGATAACTATTGTTAAAGTTTCTTTTTGTGGTTTAAAAACCACACTTGTACATCTGTTCCTTAACTTACCGACATTATTCAATGTAGCTATACGAGTGCTGAATTCACACTATTCTGCTGAAAGTCGTAGACTTCTTTTTTGCTGAATTCTTTCCAGAGTTGACATGTGCATAGAGTTAGGAAACTTTTAAAAATTTATGTTATACTACAGCTCCATTAACTGAAATTGCAGCAGAAGACAGTATCTATTTGAACTTCATTTTATCTGTAGGATAATACTGAAATATGAATTTTCTAGAAGGGTCAGGCACTGACATGACCTGAAAAGTCAGACTCTGCTTCTTAATGAGAGTCTAGCTTCCCTGAAGGCAAAAGGCCAGTGAAAGATACTGAAGGCTGGGTTAGTGTGACTTTCAGCAGAGAAAGATGGTGGCAGTCAGGGTCCCCAGAGTCTGAGAGCTGTCTGTTTCAGATTTGGATAACAAATTCTTTTTAAACAACAACAAAAAAGTACATGCCTTGTAAGTGTATTATTTATCAAGCCCTTCATATATTTTCACTTTAAGGTCATCTTTCAAAAATCTCAAAGGATATAATCATGTTACGTTCCTTAGATACGAAGAAAAACGATTTTAAGTGATAGAATAAAGTGTGCTAGATGTGATTGTGCTTTAACTTTGAATTTAGGAACAACATCCAAATATAATTCAACCTTCCAGTGATGCTGTTAATCACCTATGTCCCAGAATAGAAAATGATCACCTAGTATGTGATGTTATTAAGACTTAAACATGCAAATATTTTGCAAAACTAAGTAAAGATATACAACAGTCCTCCAAAAACTGAATATGTTTATGCATACTGTGCAAAGAACCCAATTTTAACTAAGATGATGCACTATTTATTTAATGGCAGCAGTAAGTTCATTTTTTTCAACCAGAATTCATTTTTCAAAATACATATCAGGGCAAAATATTATTTGAACATAAGGGGCATAAATAGGTAATTTGCCCCAATTCACATGTAAATCCATTAACTCAAGGTAGGGTGTAAACAAGAAATACACTACAAATACCTGCTCAAGAATGGCCACTTTTGTTTAAAACATTAGCGTATTTTGCATTTAATTTAATGAAATGCCACTCTATAAGATTTGAATAAACTGATTCTAAAATGTGTTTCTTATTCTCAATTTGAAATCTGGTTCATGAAAAATACTAAATACTGAAGGGAAATGAATTTTTATATTTCTGTAGGTTATCTTATATACTTGGTTGATGTTTTCGTAAATCCCTTTCTCTAGGAAGGTGTAAAGGAACTTCACCAGAACATTTTAACATGATTTTGCTTTGCATTTTCACAAAGAAATGTAATACAGGATTATTCTGAATAACACAAATCAACATTTTAAGTTTTTGCAGTAAAGAGTTACAAAAAGCTAACCTTAAAATAGAGGTAAATACTATATTTTTATTCTGATTGCATAGATGATGATATATAACTTGTTCAATATAATTTTATGAGTTGGTTTGGTGGGTAGGTAGATAATATTATTCTATGGATCTTTGAGGGCAGAAAAAATGACATACTCATCTTTATATCTGCAATGCTTAGCACTTAATAAGCACTCAAACATATTTTTGAATTGAATTTTATATATGTTTAGCACAAAAGTATTATTATTATTTTTTTCTTTTTTTTATTAGTTTCTGCTTTATAACAAAGTGAATCAGTCATACATATACATCTGTTCCCACATCCCCTCCCTCATGCATCTCCCTCCCTCCCACCCTCCCCATCCCTCCCCTCCAGGCAGTCACAAAGCACCGAGCTGATCTCCCTGTGCTCTGCGGCTGCTTCCCACTATCTGTCTACCCTATGTTTGGTAGTGTATATATGTCCATGCCTCTCTTTCGCTTTGTCACAGCTTACCCCTCCCCCTCCCCATATCCTCAGGTCCATTCTCAAGTAGGTCTGTGTCTTTATTCCCGTTTTACCCCTAGGTTCTTCATGACTTTTTTTCCTTATATTCCATATATATGTGTTAGCATACGGTATTTGTCTTTCTCTTTCTGACTTACTTCACTCTGTATGACAGACTCTAGGTCTATCCACCTCATTACAAATAGCTCAGTTTCGTTTCTTTTTATGGCTGAGTAATATTCCATTGTATATATGTGCCACATCTTCTTTATCCATTCATCCGATGATGGACACTTAGGTTGTTTCCATCTCCGGGCTATTGTGAATAGAGCTGCAATGAACATTTTGGTACATGTCTCTTTTTGAATTATGGTTTTCTCAGGGTATATGCCTAGTAGTGGGATTGCTGGATCATATGGTAGTTCTATTTGTAGTTTTTTAAGGAACCTCCATACTGTTCTCCATAGTGGCTGTACCAATTCACATTCCCACCAGCAGTGCAAGTGTTCCCTTTTCTCCACACCCTCTCCAACATTTATTGTTTCTAGATTTCTTGATGATGGCCATTCTGACTGGTGTGAGATGATATCTCATTGTAGTTTTGATTTGCATTTCTCTAATGATTAATGATGTTGAGCATTCTTTCATGTGTTTGTTGGCAGTCTGTATATCTTCTTTGGAGAAATGCCTATTTAAGTCTTCTGCCCATTTTTGGATTGGGTTGTTTGTTTTTTTGCTATTGAGCTGCATGAGCTGTTTATAAATTTTGGAGATTAATCCTTTGTCAGTTGCTTCATTTGCAAATATTTTCTCCCATTCTGAGGGTTGTCTTTTGGTCTTGTTTATGGTTTCCTTTGCTGTGCAAAAGCTTTGAAGTTTCATTAGGTCCCATGTGTTTATCTTTGTTTTTATTTCCATTTCTCTAGGAGGTGGGTCCAAAAGGATCTTGCTGTGATTTATGTCATAGAGTGTTCTACCAAAAGTATTATTTTAAAACCCTTAAAACATGTCAGTTAAAGAAGATGGTTCATTTTCTTTGATTAGGCTAAACTTTAAACTTAAAAAAATCTTTTTCCTGAATTGTCTTACATACTTGTAAAATTGCAAAGACAATAATGTATTTTATTCTTAATAAATATTAAGAATATTTTTAATATTATTTTTTTCTACCTCATTAGTGAAGTTGAAGTCACCATACAATTTATGTAATTTAAATTTCAGGTGCTCCATAGCAGATATTTATTTTCAACTTTCTTGCATGTCCAGCTTCATTCAAATTGGGCATTAAGAGATATGTTTATTACAGGGATATGTGTTATTTTCTTGTCCTTTTGAAACCTTCAGTCTAGAATGGGCCTTTAGGTGATTAGTAAATGCCTTTTTGAACCATAAAATAAATGGAAAAAGTGTGGATTCTTAAATAGGGAAACATTAGTTTAGAAAAGAGTTCCATTTATTTTTCTCACTGAAACACCATCCTTGGCATGATTGCAAATGATTGCCACCCAGTTCAGATAATTCTCTTCCAGAATAGGGCATGCACTTTGAAAATTGAAAAAGCTATGTCACTCTTTGAATTATGCTTATTTTACTTACAGATAATTCAAGCATTAATGTGTATTATATATATATATATATATACACACACAGATATGTATATGTATATATATATATATATACACACACATATATATATACATATATATAACTAATATCTGTATTAGTTGCAAATGATCATTAAGACTCTCTGTGTTAGGGGTAGATAATGTTAATAATAATAATAATTTTCTCCTCACTAGGCAGCAAGGCAAAATTCAAGAAATAGTAGTCACTAGAATGACCTTTCTTCCTTGGCTCTGGTTATGTCCATACCCGTTTCCCAGCTTCCTCAATGTAGTTTTCCAGCCGCCACTAAAAGAAGTTGGGTCCTATTACTCCATGCTGGTCTGGTTATATCATAACGTTAATGTTGCAGCAACCTTACAGGGAGCTCTCAGTATCTCTGTCTGAAGATCCTCAAAGTTTACCCATCAAATATACAGCTTTTATGCTTTATCTGGTTCCAGCCACAGTGAATAATAATAATAATATTATTTTCTTCACCAGAATTCTGGGAAGTGTCAGTCTGACTTTTTAAGGGAAGCAGGGAGAGAAGCAGATTGGTCTACCTTTCTCATCTTTTGGAGAGCTTTGGGAGAGTCAGTAAGATGATAGACGTGGTGTTGTGAAATGTGATTTCTTGCCATATCACTTCTAGTCTTCAGTAAGCTTCAAACATCACTACATGCCTGTGAAGACAAAGAAGGAGGGGTTGAAATTAGAGCACCACACAGATAAGAATGCAGAAATGAAGAGGACAGAAATGTATGAAGGTTTTGGGGATGAACCTAGACTTGACCATATTTTGAAATGAGGATTTGTACCAAGGTTATCTAAATCTCTAAATCTCCAAGGCACTTATCAGTTCCAGGTAATGGTCTATCATGTATCTCTCTCTCTCTCTCTCTCTCTCTCTATCTATCTATCTATCTATCATCTCTTAGTTTCTTTATTCTTACTGAATGGAATTACAAAATCACACATCCTGAGACTGGAAGAAAGTGCATTTGTACTCATGAATTTTTTGCAGACCTACACATCTTGCTGAGGCATTCTTTTCTGCTTCTGTAGTGAGTGGTGCTGAAGGGAATGTTAGGACTTTAGATAGAGAAAGGTTATATTGGGGTCTTAGTGGCCCCTGAGGACCAAAACCTGATGACTCTTCCACACTTTCTTCCCTGTTCTCTCTCTTCCATTGAAAATGTCCACTGGCAGGACCCTTGGTTTCACTAATAGCAAACAGCTTTCTCTCATGCAAGCAGAATCGACACTGGTTTGTTTAACAAATTCATTTAAGAACTGTCCCTGGTCCTGTGTGAAATAAGAAGCAGGTTCTTAAGTGACTGGAAGAGATGGTGTTTAGTTCTTGGCTTTGATCTTCTTTTTTCTGACAGAGCCGCATGTCCCTGCTTGCTTTCATTGCTCTGTATTCCACACATGGAGTGACAATTTTGTTGTGTCTCATGGCTGAAAAATGTAAGGAGCCCTTCCATCTCTGATTGGAGTTATCCTCTCTCCTCTTTGCCTTGACAATGTATGAATTATCTTTAGATATAAACTTAAAGTACTTCCATCGGGGCATCTTGCTTGCCTCCTAGATGAGTTAGGTGTCTGCTTCAGTCCCCTCACATAGTGCCCTGTGCTGCTTCTCCGATGATTCACAGCCCTCCTTATTATAGTCATTTATTTAAAGGGTTGTCTTCCTCATGAGACTGTCAGCTGTGTGGAGATAGAAGCCATACCCGGCTTGTTTATTGCTGGTCTGACAGAACCTAGCTCAATGCCCTGTAGAAAAGGTCTCATAAATAGTCATTTCAGAATGAATGAATGAATGGATTTTTTTTTTTTTTTCTGGAGAGGTCATTAGCAAATAAAGCCTTTTGGTAGCAGTGCACATGCTGGTCATCTGACTCAAATTGTGCTAAGGGAAAGAAATATCCCTGGCCTTGGAAGGCAACTCTCATTTTGATTCCGAGTCTCTAAGTTTTCCATCAGTGCCAAAACCTGCTGAAAAGAACCATCAAACTGAGGCCACTGCTGACTTGTTTGCAATCCTTTTTAAAAGTTTACCTAGAAAGAAACCATAAAGAAACCCATCCCATTCTTTCTCCAAAATCCACATAGACAATAAAAGCATTTATCTAAATAATGTTTTGGCTTCACACAACATCAATAAACACTTCATGGAGATTAAACTGACTGAAAACCTTTTATGCTTAACTGATTTCTGTTGGCTGTGTTGATTTTCTTTATAAAGAATAAAAAAAGCAAAGTTGTTTTGCATTAATACATTTGGAGAGGCATAAGTGATTTTCTGTAAATCACATTTTCCTGACAGTGAACATGGAGGGAAAGATTATTAAAACTGATCTCTCACGATGTTGTTGCATACCTCAAGCAAATATGTGAGGCTGTCTCCATCAGTAAACTCCATGTGTTGGTGTGATTGATGAATTATAATTAACCTTGGCAACATGTTTTACCGCTTAACTAGATCAATTGAAATTAGTTACCCTGAGAGACAGTAAAATCACTTCTACCCTCAGCTTACTGCAATAAGTAATGGCCTTTCCCTGGAAGACTTCTCAAAATATAGTGAACAAACACTTTGCTATCGAATCTGCTTCTTAAAGTAAATGAGAGATCAGTGGGATTGAAATAACTTTGCTTGAATGAGAGAAGTCTCCAGACTCATATAACAGTAGTTCTCTCAGGAGCTGGGGATTGGAGTGGGGATTGGAGGCAATGGTGATTAACAGTTGAAGTGAGTAGCTAATTAAAACAAAGTAAGGGAAAGGGAAGGAGAGGGAGAGACGTAGCATCGAAGAACTTCTCTTTCCCCTCTCCAGTCAAAGGGGAAAGCTGAGAAAAGCATCTTTATTTTCTAAATGCGTTATTAATGAATGTGCTGCTGTGTATATTAACACAGAACTTTATAAAATGATATTAATCAGGGCAAGAAATATAGATCATTTCAACGGTTGGGTTCCCTTCGGCTCAGCATGTCACGTGACAGTGTCTTCTGGGACAGCTGTCTTTGATAATATGATGCAATCTAGGAAAATCCCCTCCTGGAAGACTTTGTCCCCAGCGTTTCCTCATTGCATCCAACAAAATTCACTGTCAAATATCAGATGATGACTTTCTTTCCTTGGTCTGTGCAAAATTGAAGAAGTGCTTTGGAAGATGACCAAAACCACTACCCTGGAAGTTATATAGTCATCCGACCATAGCCCTTGTGCTTTTAACGGTGGGTGTAGGCATTTTGGAGGTTTCACTTTGGAACTTCTGCAAAGTCTTCTTTTGGCGAGGTCTTTCACCTACCTACGGACTACACAGTAATAAAATAGCTTCTATACTCACTCTCCCTGCATAACTTCTGCTCCCAATAAGGCAATTGTTTCTCTTTATATTAGCAAGGAGTACTCTAAACGCTTCTTTGCCTGAGACATGGGCAATTAAGTGAAGGGAAATTGCAGTTTTTACAGCCCTCCAGTGACCATCCATCCTGTGCCAGCATGGCCACCCAGAGCAGACTCATGCCTGCTTGATGGGCAGACCCCTTGGACCCAGAAGCAGAAACACTAAAAATAACTAGTGTTGTCTTATAACTGTAGGCTGATTAAATAGCTCTTGTTTTTATTCTATTTTTATTCTATTTTTTATTCTATTTTATTCTATTTTTATTCTTTCTGTGTAAGATGGCTCTTGTATGGAAACTTTCTGAGATAGTAAACTATGGAAATAATTATGAGTTTAAATTGGTGCTTTTTTGAAGTGGAAAACTTGGAGTGACATCCTAGTGTTCTTACCAAGTTCTGGGTAGAGAAAGGAGAAGCCACGTGTTTCAATGCATTGGTCCCAATAAGGGTGATACATGGTGCTGTGTACAAATACTATAGCTCACTGGCCTTCAGACCCTTAGTGCACAAGGTACTGTGCAAACACTGTGCCCTGAGATACCTTAGGGGAACAGACCTAGAAACAGGGGAGAGCCCTTTTTCACTCCCACCTCAAGACTGGATTTCCATCAGCGTTTTCATTGAAGAAAGGTCATATGGCTTACTTTTCTTTAACTACTTGCATTGTCATAATGTAGGTTCCTAAGCTAGTCTCCATCTGGGATGGAGGGTGGGAACTAAGACATTCAGTCATCAATCCAGTCATCAATCCAGATGGAGTATGATTGCTGAATGGTGTGCAGGAAACAAAATAGGATTTAGCCTTCCCTGGTGACTCTGCTGCTTCCCCATGTGTGGAACCACTTGTAGAGCAGAGAGAGCTTGATCTTTGGGCTCAGACTCTGGCTCACGTATTTACTAGATGTGTTACTTTGGAAGATTTATAGGAACTTGTTAAGACAACAGACTCCCTGTTGTGATTAAGAGTGGAAGTATTCAGAGAAAACTTGGAGTTCTAGGTATGATGCATTAGCCTGGTGGAAACGACAGAAGAATAATTCTAGTGCCCAGCTGAGCTGCAGTGGTGGGTGGGAGAGGGTGGAGAGATGTGGCAGTGGGAGTTGAGCTGATTGCAGGGACACTGGTTAACACTCTGTACTGAACTCCACACGCAGTTTGCAGGAAGGAGAATTGGGACACTCGAGTGGATCCTGGAACTGAGTCCTGGAAGTGATTATGAACTCCATCTTCTGCCGAGAAGGTGTGAATGGGGCACTCTGTGCTTTCCCTGATATGGCCAGATGTGAGACCCCAGGGAGGTCAGCTCTCATCTCGTGGTCACTGGTCACTAGGTTTCTCTTGCCCCTGTATTAGTTTTTAATTTAGTCTTATATCATCTATTGGGAATATTTATAGATATAGGTTTGACAGTGGAAATGGCTGTTGCAGAAGTCACATTAGTTGGTTAGCTTCATTCTATATTTTTTGTGAAGTCTTTCGGCAGCAAGCAGGGTGGGCATTTTCTTCCTTATCCCAAGGACTATATCCCAAGCCTGATCTTGTATGGCTGTGGATCTCAAGCTCCAACCTCCACAGGGGATAACTAGAAATGTAAGTGAGGGAGGCAAGGCAGGAAGGTTTGTGAAGAGCTGAAGAATGAAAACCTGGTCTAGTGAAAGTGCCCCAGGGTCATTCCAGCCAGTTTTTTCCCCAAGAATGGATACATACATACTAGGCAGATGACTGGATTTTTTGGTAAGGAATTTTTAATTTTGTGAATTATAACTAATTTTTTTTAAAAAACCTGGATCATGTAGCTGGCCTGTAAGCCACCGATTCACCTGTTCTGGTGTAAGTGATTGGGAGCCAGTGAAAGTTGTAGATTCATGTTTAAAAAAGTCACTTCCTTGTCACTGGTATAGATCCATTAGCGGTGAGTCCTCTTGAGTCTGGGACACTGTGTAGGATTTAAGGCAACAGAACTTAAAATCTCTGAAACACAGAGGTTAAAAGGACAGCTCAGCGCCAGCCTGCCTACCAGCCATGCGACCTCATACAAGTTGCTTAATGATTCTAGCCTTGGTTTCCTCATTTATAAAATAGAGAAAATATAAGCATGAGTTTCATAAGGTTGTTGCGATGATCAAATCAGTGAATACACATCAGTGGCAGAGGTGTTTGCCTTTGCCATTAGGAACAAGGGAGCAAGGTGGGACGTGGTGGCCCCTGAGTGGCAGCCTGTGGAACAGCTGTGTCAGGCCCCTGGGAGCTTCTCCACCAACACCCTGACAAATTTCCTGATTCCAAGGGTAGGACCCAGGTGACTGAGTTTGCAACATCCTTCCCTGGTGACTCTGCTGCTTCCCCATGTGTGGAACCACTTGTAGAGCAGAGAGTGCTTGGTCTTTGGGCTCAGACTCTGGCTCACATATTTACTAGCTGTGTTACTTTGAGCTGTTGTCTCACCCCCTCTTCACCTCAATTGCTTTGTTGTCTAAACGTTCACGAGTGTACCTTGTTCTGTGAGGATCCAACATCTCCAGTACAGCTCATGACACAGAACACATACTCCATAATCTTGAGTTCTCCTGGTCTCAATCTACTGGAAGTCTTACCACTAAGTTTGGGAAATACTCCTAAGGAAGCAGGAAGGAAAAAAATGGGACTCCAAGAGTGAAAATTTGGTCCTTTGTGTGCTTAGTTGATATCTGTGTTGGCCTCTGGTAAATTTGTTCCACATGCCATTCAGGAGTATATCCATGGCCTCTCGTATTTCTCTGCACAAATGTAATTGAACAGGCTGAATTCAGGTTGCATTATTTTTTGAGAAAATTCATAGCCATGTTAACATGTGATGCTTTCTGGCAGTACACAAAGTCAAGCTTTCATTGGAAAAGAGCTGTTATAACTTAGCAACCTGAGTTTCCTATATGTAACCTTGATCCATTTTTGCCAAAAATAGTTCAGCCTATAAATAGTCAGGAACAAAGATGTGGGAGAAAGAAATCTCCAGCTCAGTTGGTATGCAACACTCTATCAGAGCCTAGGGAAACACACACCCAGCAGCAGGTTTTCAATAATGAAGACACAATAAAATCTATTATTATTGTGCTAAATATATTGATGCTTGTGAATTTCTCATGCCAAGAAATGTAGTTTTCCTGTTGCCCTGGATCTGGCAGGTGCCATGCTGCCCAGGCCTCAGACTGGGTCATGGGAATCATGTGTTGTGCCCCCATGCCCCAGTGCTTATCTCAGGGCATCATCTGTGTGCATCTCTCAGTGGTAAAACTCTTTAGGCTTGAGGCTGTTATTGTTTCATCTCTGAATTTTTGACAACACAGAGCATGCCAAGTCTCACAGTGGTGCTGAGGAAAGGGTTCCTGAATGAGTGCATAAGTGATACTGGGGTTATGATTAGGCTTTTCTGTGGTTTATAGTTTGTGTACAGTTTGCTAAGGTGGAAAAACCAGAGGGGGAGAGGAAAAAGAGAGAGAGAAAGAGAGAGAGAGAGAGAGAGAGAGAGAGCAAGTGCCATTGCCATTGCTAACATAGGCTTTCATTATGAATTTTCCAACACAAAATATACGTGCAGAACCTTGAATGAACTGGCACTCACTGTATGCCACCTGATGATAGTGACAAATGAACCCACTTCAGAACCGGAGCCAATATCTGCGTATCAAGGAGCTGCAGAGATGACAGTGGAAAGGTCCATGGCAAGTGATGAATGGTCAGATGTCTATGCCAGTGAGCCCCTTGCTCAAGAGATGTATGGTTTAATTGTTCCCAAGTTGAATTCACACCACAGACATCTAAATAACTTAGTTTAATCAGCCTGAAACATGGGCTGTCATAGATTTAAATTCATAGCAGGTCATGTTTCTGTATAGAAAGCTGTGGAGATGCTGGTTTCACACAGACAAAAGAGTGAGCTTGAAAGATACTGGAGTCTCCCCGTGATTGAGACGGGACTGTCTATTTGCCCTGCAAAGTGGACATTTTATTAACAAGCAGTTGTGTTTATCAGACTTCCCATTAGGTTGAGCCTATTTTCAGTTTAATCTCTTTCTTTGAAAAGGTCAACTTTTCTACAGAAAAAATATTTCTGTTCCTTGTATGGTTTTCCTAATAAGTTTCCGCAAGTTCTCATTTATTTATAGGTCCTTTCTTTTCTCTATTTTTTTTCCATCTGTTTTCTACATACCAATTTAATTTTAACATCCCTGAAATTCATGACATTGAAAATTCAGGGTTCATGAGTGGACAGTTTTCTTTTTTTTTTTCTTTTTGTTTTTTTTCTTTAAAAAAAATCATTCTCTTGCCATTTCATCTTAGGATGTATTGACCTTCTCAAAGAGGCATATGCTCTGTAAGCTTGACTCTTGTGTTTCACGTGAAGCTCACTCTAATATCAGATCTTCTTTCTATTTAAATCCTAGGAATGTATTGCTCCCCAGTTCTATAACGTAAGCATTTTTCTTTCTTAATTGGTGCTTGCAGTTATACAGGAAAGCACACTATGTTTAAAACCTATTTGGCTTTAAATTAATATTTTAGCTCTACCTAAAGAATCCCCCAGGAGGCTGTGTTTCAGAAATAGATTGTGGCTAAACTACTGTTTCTAACTTGTATTTGGTTGGTTGATACCATCCCTTTGTTCTGAAAAGGACTTAGAAGCTGCTTGCTTCCTCGGGGCCTTGAATAGCAAATGCTTAGCCCTCAGCAGGAAACAGATCCTCCCTCTGAAATGTTCCAGGCTCACACTGAGTCAGTGTATGCTGCCATCAGAGGAAAACAGCAGCTCATGGTCACAAAGTTAGGAAAAGAGCACCTGGGTCTGGGGGTGGAAACTTGAATTACCAAGTTGTTATAAGATAAAGTGAATCTTTTGACTTTAACAGACAAGGAAGAATTCATAAATTCAGGTACTTTCGTTCCTGGATAAATCTCATTTCTTCTTTATATGGCCTTCTAAAGACTGCACTACCCACTCACCAAACTCCTGGTAAGAAAAGGGAGCTCAACTTTCCAGCTGACTTTTAAGATGTCCTTATTTTATTTTATTGATTTATTTTTCTTGTAACCAATTCCCCAGGATATCCTGGCCTAATTAATAAATGGATGGATTTTACAATCCATTATACAGCATTATCCTGAGATGGAAGTGATAGGTACTATTTGGCCAGAGTAGAGATCTTATCAATAATTTCTCGCCATGTGAACTTACAGCGTCCGGCCCAGGACACGTGCCACAGATGGTGGCCAGAAGAAAGGGAGGGAAACTTCAACAGTTGGAACAAATATGCCACTGTCTTCTGACCACCATGCTTTCTGCTCAAAGAAACTAGTTTGTCTGCCTCTAAATCCTGGCCTCCCAGTGAATTCCTGCCAAATTACTCACCTTCTTTTCACATAGCTTTCCAACCACAGATCTAAACTGCCCCACCTTCGGGATACGGCTTCTTTATTCCCTGAAATTCCTAGGTTTAATTTCATGGAAGGAACAATGCTGCTGTTTTGAGAAGAATGATTAGGAACTATCCTTGAGGTTCCTGAGGGTAGGACAGATATCAAGTACCAATTCATTGGTGGTAGACACTCCTGATTCTCAAAATAGGTTGGCTATGTGGGGTGGTGTGTCTGTTATGTATTTATTCTATACACAAAGAGCTAAGCCCACCAATGTTCAGGTTTTATATCTTTATGGCCTTCATTTTCTCAATGTGGGAGGTGGAGTGGGAGGGTAAGGGTCTAAAAAATTGTGCTAGAAACTCATAACCTTTTGGTTTCAAAATGATCTGGCGAAGGAACTTATCCTGAAAGACCTCAGTTTGGGTAAGTTTCAAAGGAAGGTAATGAAAAGGAAGCAGTTATAGATGGTTAGCTGCATTTAACATTTTATGATGGTGATGGTGATGGTGATGGGGGTGGTGGTGTGTATGTGTGTTTAAGGTGAGAGTGCTTTTTTTGGGGGGCCGCACCGCACAGCTTGTGGGATCTTGGTTCCCTGATCAAGGGTTGAACCCACACCCTCCGCAGTGAAAGCTCTGAGTCCCAGACACTGGACCGCCAGGGAATTCATAAGGTGGGAGTGTTTTGACTACAGGTTTTATCATTGTTCACAAAGAACATTGTTCATTGTTCACAGGCATAGATGAAAACTGAAGCTGGTGGAGGAGAGGCCAGAACTGGAGGGACAGTGGGCAGTTGGGTGGTGTATTATGAACAACCTGAGAAAGGACCTGTGTCTTCTGGTTTCTTGAAACTTTGGCCCAGCCCTAATGTTCAACCAGTGGTCATCATATATGGCATAGGTGTTGGTCATGGTCATCAGGGCTAAATTCCAGGCCAGTAGAGCTGACTTGGCTAATTTTCCCAATTCAAAGTCAATACCCAGGACTTCATTCTGGGACATTTCTTTGGACACAAAACCCACATATATGCGATTCTCTATAAGAAGAGCCCCAGTGGAGTCCCGTTCATTGTCTCATGGTTACTTGGAAAATTGAGAGATATGTTTTTCTTTGGTGCTCTGAAGTTTTCTTACTCTCTTATTTGAGACACCCAACTCCATTCAGATAAATTGCCTATATCTTTATTGAATAGTGAGATGGAATTTTACTTCTGTTTACTGAGAGGCTGTTGTACACTTTCCATTTCACTTACATTATTAGTCCATTTAATACTGTCAACTCTCCTGAGTTTCTATTATTTTTCCTATTTTATTTCTGAAGAAACTGAGGATCAGCGAGGTTAAGTAATTTACCTGGTATTATTCTCTTAGTAGGTGGAAAGGGCTCAGAGCTCAGAAGTGTGTGTGGAAGAGACATTATTTTTTGCTGGACTGTAGAGGGCTGGGAGTGCTTTCGCTGGTGCTCATGCAGTAGGAGTTGGGAAGGGAGGAGGAAGCAGCTGTACACAGGCCCAGATGCACACTGTGCAGGATGTGAGGATGTGTTCATTCAGTTGACACATATTTATGGAATGCCTACCACATGCCTGGCACTGTTCCAAGTACCATGGTTAAAACTGTACGAAAGAAATTTGTTACCCTCTGGAGCTCAATGCCAGTGGAATGCAGCTGTCACAGGGGCAGTGATGCTGACTCAATAACTTGCAATCATACCTAGACCCTTCATCGTTCAGGTGTTTCACGTTCCCTTTGATGGATGACACAGTAGACATGCTGGCTTGTCTCCCCACATAAGGTGTTGTGAAACACACTTGTGAAGTAGGTCAGAAGTAACTTGTCACTTTCCAGTGTACCAGACCCCCTTGCCAGCCTGCAAGTCCGTGTTTGGTCACATTAGCATTAACAGGCTAGACTAGTAATGACTGTTGCCTGGGCATCTTTTCCCACCCCAGGGCAGTGATTCACATGCACATGTTTCTTTAGAAAAAGTGCTGTTACTTCTTCCCTTAGGAAGTCTTTTCAGGAGCAAAGGACTTGCCTGATTTCATGCCAGTTGTATTTCTCAGCTTCTCCATGGCTTGAGGTGCTGGGGAGAGTGGAGCAGTGGCACTTTCTCCAACTCTGGGTCCATCAACCTGGACTTTGGCTACTTCACTTTCTGACTCTACCTTTCACTCCATCAGCACTAGAGACCAACAGAGCAGGACCGATGGGGTACAGAAAGGGGTGAGTAGCGTTGCTCTCCCTGCCCCCCACTGCTCCTTCTCCCCAAGAAAAACCTCTTTTTTCCTCTTTCATCTACAGGTGACACCAGAGAAGTCCAATGGTTAACTAGTTATCTTATAATCTGTTTAGGAAAAGAGCAAGCTAATCGCACCACAAGTACAATACTCATTATACAAACAAGAACATAAATTCCAATCTCTGCGAAAGATTTATTGAGGAAAAAAGTGATAGTAGAGTAGATTCGAGGTTATCCTTATAATAACATGAGTCTTCCTTGCATTCACATTTGCTTTCTTGAGTTGGGATAAAAGATTAATTTATTGCCATTGAAATAACACAGGCTGTATTTGTGGGAGTTTGTTACATATGAAAATAATCTTAATTTCCTCCAGCCTTTTAATTTTTTTGTCATGAGGTTTCACATAATAAATACCTTTATGTCTTTTTTGTCTTTTCCATGCACGTAAAAACACAAAATGAAAACATTTTTGCCTCAATATAATATTTTTAAAATCAGAGTTCTCAAAAGAACAATTCCTCAGTTAATGCATACATATATTTTTACAAAATGGAAAGTTCATTTAGTAATTGCAAAAGAAATAATGGCTTTAATAACCAGTCCTCTACTTGGCGTCTGCCTGCAAGTATTGTTAGAAAAACAAGCATCACCCAATTCCCTGTGGCCCTGTTTTCTTTGAAGGTTCTATTTATGCCTTTCTAATTTTGACTGTATTTTCACATTTTCAAATGAGTATATGGCATCTGTTGATTAAATGATCACTCAAAATGGATTTGCCTCAATTATCACTCCGATTTTAATCTCCTTGACTACAAACTCACCTTTCCTCACTCCTGCCAACTGTGACACCTGTATTTTTGCTGTAACAGCATCCTCTGGAAGGGCTGTAGAGTTGCTCTTTGCCTTTAAAGGGGTCCTAACCCCTTGATGTTTTCACAATCCTCCTTTTGCTCCTCTTACTGCATTTCTATTGTATGCGTGGTTTTCTTCTCAGATGTGCACTCAGCATTTTAGGAGAGTAGTATTTGGATGTAGCCCATTTTAACTGCTCTGATAAATGGCTAACAGTCACACTGAAGCCACCATGTTACAATTACTTTGCCTAATCATGATTTTTTTTTTCATTTTTTTTTATTAGTTTCTGCTTTATAACAAAGTGAATCAGTCATACATATACATCTGTTCCCACATCCCCTCCCTCATGCATCTCCCTCCCTCCCACCCTCCCCATCCCTCCCCTCCAGGCAGTCACAAAGCACCGAGCTGATGTCCCTGTGCTCTGCGGCTGTTTCCCACTATCTATCTAGCCTACGTTTGGTAGTGTATATATGTCCATGCCTCTCTTTCGCTTTGTCACAGCTTACCCTTCCCCCTCCCCATATCCTCAAGTCCATTCTCGAGTAGGTCTGTGTCTTTATTCCCGTTTTACCCCTAGGTTCTTCATGACATTTTTTTTTTCTTATATTCCATATATATGTGTTAGCATACGGTATTTGCCTTTCTCTTTCTGACTTACTTCACTCTGTATGACAGACTCTAGGTCTATCCACCTCATTACAAATAGCTCAGTTTCGTTTCTTTTTATGGCTGAGTAATATTCCATTGTATATATGTGCCACATCTTCTTTATCCATTCATCCGATGATGGACACTTAGGTTGTTTCCAGCTCCGGGCTATTGTGAATAGAGCTGCAATGAACATTTTGGTACATGTCTCTTTTTGAATTATGGTTTTCTCAGGGTATATGCCTAGTAGTGGGATTGCTGGATCATATGGTAGTTCTATTTTTAGTTTTTTAAGGAACCTCCATACTGTTCTCCATAGTGGCTGTACCAATTCACATTCCCACCAGCAGTGCAAGAGTGTTCCCTTTTCTCCACACCCTCTCCAGCATTTATTGTTTCTAGATTTCTTGATGATGGCCATTCTGACTGGTGTGAGATGATATCTCATTGTAGTTTTGATTTGCATTTCTCTAATGATTAATGATGTTGAGCATTCTTTCATGTGTTTGTTGGCAGTCTGTATATCTTCTTTGGAGAAATGCCTATTTAAGTCTTCTGCCCATTTTTGGATTGGGTTGTTTGTTTTTTTGCTATTGAGCTGCATGAGCTGTTTATAAATTTTGGAGATTAATCCTTTGTCAGTTGCTTCATTTGCAAATATTTTCTCCCATTCTGAGGGTTGTCTTTTGGTCTTGTTTATGGTTTCCTTTGCTGTGCAAAAGCTTTGAAGTTTCATTAGGTCCCATGTGTTTATCTTTGTTTTTATTTCCATTTCTCTAGGAGGTGGGTCCAAAAGGATCTTGCTGTGATTTATGTCATAGAGTGTTCTACCTATGTTTTCCTCTAAGAGTTTGATAGTTTCTGGCCTTACATTTAAGTCTTTAATCCATTTTGAGCTTATTTTTGTGTATGGTGTTAGGGAATGATCTAATCTCATACTTTTACATGTCCCTGTCCAGTTTTCCCAGCACCACTTATTGAAGAGGCTGTCCTTTCTCCACTGTACATTCCTGCCTCCTTTATCAAAGATAAGTTGGCCATATGTGTGTGGGTTTATCTCTGGGCTTTCTATCCTGATCCACTGATCTATCTTTCTGTTTTTATGCCAGTACCACACTGTCTTAATTACTGTAGCTTTGTAGTATAGTCTGAAGTCAGGGAGCCTGATTCCTCCAGCTCCTTTTTTCGTTCTCGAGATTGCTTTGGCTATTCGGGGTCTTTTGTTTTTCCAAACAAATTTTGAAATTTTTTGTTCTAGTTCTGTGAAAAATGCCAGTGGTAGTTTGATAGGGATTGCATTGAATCTGTAGATTGCTTTGGGTAGTAGAGTCATTTTCACAATATTGATTTTTCCAATCCAGGAGCATGGTATATCTCTCCATCTGTTTGTATCATCTTTAATTTCTTTCATCAGTGTCTTATAATTTTCTGCATACAGGTCTTTTGTCTCCTTAGGTAGGTTTATTCCTAGATATTTTATTCTTTTTGTTGCAATGGTAAATGGGAGTGTTTTCTTGATTTCATTTTCAGATTTTTCATCATTAGTGTACAGGAATGCCAGAGATTTCTGTACATTAATTTTGTAACCTGCTACTTTACCAAATTCATTGATTAGCTCTAGTAGTTTTTCGGTAGCATCTTTAGGATTCTCTATGTATAGTATCATGTCATCTGCAAACAATGACAGCTTTACTTCTTCTTTTCCGATTTGGTTTCCTTTAATTTCCTTTTCTTCTCTGATTGCTGTGGCTAAAATTTCCAAAACTAGGTTGAATAAGAGTGGTGAGAGTGGGCAGCCTTGTCTTGTTCCTGATCTTAGTGGAAATGGTTTCAGTTTCTCACCATTGAGGACAATGTTGGCTGTGGGTTTGTCATATATGGCCTTTATTATGTTGAGGAAAGATCCCTCTATGCCTACTTTCTGCAGGGTTTTTATCATAAATGGGTGTTGAATTTTGTCGAAAGCTTTCTCTGCATCTATTGAGATGATCATATAGTTTTTCTCCTTCAACTTGTTAATATGGTGTATCACATTGATTGATTTGCGTATATTGAAGAATCCTTGCATTCCTGGAATAAACCCCACTTGATCATGGTGTATGATCCTTTTAATGTGCTGTTGGATTCTGTTTGCTAGTATTTTGTTGAGGATTTTTGCATCTATGTTCATCAGTGATATTGGCCTGTAGTTTTCTTTCTTTGTGACATCCTTGCCTGGTTTTGGTATCAAGGTGATGGTGGCCTCGTAGAATGAGTTTGGGAGTGTTCCTTCCTCTGAAATTGTTTGGAAGAGTTTGAGAAGGATGGGTGTTAGCTCTTCTCTAAATGTTTGATAGAATTCGCCTGTGAAGCCATCTGGTCCTGGGCTTTTGTTTGATGGAAGATTTTTAATCACAGTTTCAATTTCAGTGCTTGTGATTGGTCTATTCATATTTTCTATTTCTTCCTGAGTCAGTCTTGGCAGGTTGTGCATTTCTAAGAATTTGTCCATTTCTTCCAGGTTGTCCATTTTATTGGCATAGAGTTGCTTGTAGTAATCTCTCATGATCCATTGTTTTTCTGCAGTGTCAGTTGTTACTTCTCCTTTTTCATTTCTAATTCTATTGATTTGAGTCTTCTCCCTTCTTTTCTTGATGAGTCTGGCTAATGGTTTGTCAATTTTGTTTATCTTCTCAAAGAACCAGCTTTTAGTTTGGTTGATCTTTGCTATCGTTTCCTTCATTTCTTTTTCATTTATTTCTGATCTGATCTTTATGATTTCTTTCCTTCTGCTAGCTTTGGGGGTTTTTTGTTCTTCTTTCTCTAATTGCTTTAGGTGCAGGGTCAGGTTGTTTACTCGAGATGTTTCCTGTTTCTTAAGGTGGGATTGTATTGCTATAAACTTCCCCCTTAGAACTGCTTTTGCTGCATCCCATAGGTTTTGGGTTGTCGTGTCTCCATTGTCATTTGTTTCTAGGTATTTTTTAATTTCCCCTTTGATTTCTTCAGTGATCACTTCGTTATTGAGTAGTGTATTGTTTAGCCTCCATGTGTTTTTATTTTTTACAGATCTTTTCCTGTAATTGATGTCTAGTCTCATAGCATTGTGGTCGGAAAAGATACTTGATACAATTTCAATTTTCTTAAATTTACCAAGGCTTGATTTGTGACCCAAGATATGATCTATCCTGGAGAATGTTCCATGAGCACTTGAGAAAAATGTGTATTCTGTTGTTTTTGGATGAAATGTCCTATAAATATCAACTAAGTCCATCTTGTTTAATGTATCATTTAAAGCTTGTGTTTCCTTATTTATTTTCATTTTGGACGATCTGTCCATTGGTGAAAGTGGGGTGTTAAAGTCCCCTACTATGATTGTGTTACTGTCGATTTCCCCTTTTATGGCTGTTAGTATTTGCCTTATGTATTGAGGTGCTCCTATGTTGGGTGCATAAATATTTACAATTGTTATATCTTCTTCTTGGATCGATCCCTTGATCATTATGTAGTGTCCTTCTTTGTCTCTTCTAATAGTCTTTATTTTAAAGTCTATTTTGTCTGATATAAGAATTGCTACTCCAGCTTTCTTTTGATTTCCATTTGTATGGAATATCTTTTTCCATCCCCTTACTTTCAATCTGTATGTGTCTCTAGGTCTGAAGTGGGTCTCTTGTAGACAGCATATATATGGGTCTTGTTTTTGTATCCATTCAGCCACTCTGTGTCTTTTGGTGGGAGCATTTAGTCCATTTACATTTAAGGTAATTATTGATATGTATGTTCCTATTCCCATTTCCTTAATTGCTTTGGGTTCGTTATTGTAGGTATATTCCTTCTGTTGTGTTTCTTGCCTAGAGAAGTTCCTTTAGCATTTGTTGTAAAGCTGGTTTGGTGGTGCTGAACTCTCTCAGCTTTTGCTTGTCTGTAAAGGTTTTAATTTCTCCATCAAATCTGAATGAGATCCTTGCTGGGTAGAGTAATCTTGGCTGCAGTTTTCTCTCCTTCATCACTTTAAGTATGTCCTGCCACTCCCTTCTGGCTTGTAGAGTTTCTGCTGAGAGATCAGCTGTTAACCTGATGGGGATTCCCTTGTGTGTTATTTGTTGTTTTTCCCTTGCTGCTTTTAATATGATTTCTTTGTGTTTAATTTTTGACAGTTTGATTAATATGTGTCTTGGTGTATTTCTCCTTGGATTTATTCTGTATGGGACTCTCTGTGCCTCCTGGACTTGATTAACTATTTCCTTTCCCATATTGGGGAAGTTTTCAACTATAATCTCTTCAAATATTTTCTCAGTCCCTTTCTTTTTCTCTTCTTCTTCTGGAACCCCTATAATTCGAATGTTGGTGCGTTTAATGTTGTCCCAGAGGTCTCTGAGACTGTCCTCTGTTCTTTTCATTCTTTTTTCTTTATTTTGCTCTGCATCAGTTATTTCCACTATTTTATCTTCCACCTCACTTATCCGTTCTTCTGCCTCAGTTATTCTGCTATTGATCCCATCTAGAGTATTTTTTATTTCATGTATTGTGTTTTTAATCAATGCTTGATTCATCTTTAGTTCTTCTAGGTCCTTGTTAACTGTTTCTTGCATTTTGTCTATTCTATTTCCAAGATTTTGGATCATCTTTACCATCATTATTCTGAATTCTTTTTCAGGTAGACTGCCTATTACCTCTTCATTTGTTAGGTCTGGTAGGTTTTTATCTTGCTCCTTCACCTGCTGTGTGTTTTTCTGTCTTCTCATTTTGCTTATGTTACTGTGTTTGGGGTCTCCTTTTTGCAGGCTGCAGATTCGTAGTTCCCGTTGTTTTTCGTGTCTGACCCCAGTGGCTAAGGTTGTTTCAGTAGGTTGTATAGGCTTCCTGGTGGGGGGGAGTAATGCCT
Source organism: Mesoplodon densirostris (assembly GCF_025265405.1). Classification (NCBI taxonomy): domain Eukaryota; kingdom Metazoa; phylum Chordata; class Mammalia; order Artiodactyla; family Ziphiidae; genus Mesoplodon; species Mesoplodon densirostris. The sequence continues at coordinate 168,889,656 of NC_082661.1, read as the reverse complement.
GTGTTCTGGTGGTTGAGGCTCGATCTTGTCTATCTGGTGGACAGGTCCACGTCTGGTGGTGTGTTTTGGGGTGCCTATGGCCTTATTATATTTTTAGGTAGCTTCTCTGCTAATGGGTGGGGTTGTGTTCCTGTCTTGCTAGTTGCTTGGCATAGGGTGACCAGCACTGTAGCTTGTTGGTCGTTGACTGAAGCTGGGTGCTGGTGTTGGGACAGAGATCTCTGGGAGATTTTCGCTGCTTGATATTATGTGGAGCTGGGAGGTCTCTTGTGGACCCGTGTCCTGAAGTTGGCTGTCCCACTTCAGAGGCACAGCACTGGCTCCTGGCTGCAGCACCAAGAGCCTTTCATCCACCCAGCTCAGAATAACAGGGAGAAAAAGCAGAAAGAAAGAATTAGTAGAAGAAAGAAAGAGAGAGGGAAAGAAAGGAAGAAGGGGAGAAAGGAAGGAAGGAAGGAAGAAAGAAAGGAGGGAGGGAGTGAGGAAGGATGGAAAGAAAGAAGGAAAGAAAGGAGGGAGGGAGGGAGCAATGAAAGCAAAAGGAAGAGTGAATGGAAGAAGGGAGGGAGGGAGGGAGGAAGGAAAGAAAGAAAGAAAGACAGGAGGGAGGGAGGGAGGAAGGAAAGAAAAAGAAAGTGGAAAGAAGAAGGGTGGGAGGGAGGGAGGAAAGAAAAAGAAAGAAGGAAAGGAAGAGCGGAGGGAGGGAGGGAGGAAGGGAAGGTAGGCAAAAAAAGAAAGAGCAGGTAAAGTAAAATAGAATAAAGTATGAAATATAGTAGCGTTATTAAAATTAGAAAGTAATTATTAAAAAAAAACAAAACAAAAACAAAAACAAAAAAAAAACGGACCGATAGAACCCTGGGACATAAGGTGGAAGCAAAGCTATACAGAGAGAATCTTATACAGAAGATTACACATACACATTCACAAAAAGAGAGCAGGGGGAAAAATCAAAATCTTGCTCTCCAAGCCCACCTCCTCAATTTGGGATAATTCGTTGTAAAAAGAGGAAAAGGGCAAGAAGTCTGAAATCTTGCTCTCTAAGTCCACCTCCTTACTTTGGAATAATTCGTTGTAAAAAGAGGAAAAGGGGGGAAAGTCTTAAATCTTGTCCTCAAAGTCTACTTCCTCAATTTGGGATGATTCGCTGTCCATTCATGCACTCCACAGACGCAGGGCACATCAAATGGACCGTGGAGCTTTAATCCGCTGCCTCCGAGGCTGCACAGAGAGATTTCCCTGACTCTGCTCTCACAGCTCCCGGGTCTCAGCCTTGGACCTGGCCCCACCTCTGTGCGTAGGTCGCCGGAGGGCGTCCGTTCTTCGCTCAGACAGGACGGGTTTAAAGGAGCCGCTGATTCGGGGGCTCTGGCTCGCTCATGCAGAGGGGAGGGAGGGGCGCGCAGTGTGGGGCGGGCCTGCGGCGGCAGAGGCCGGCGTGACGTTGCAGCAGCCCGTGGCGCTCCGTGCGCTTTCGCGGGAAAGCCGTCCCCGGGTCTCGGGACCCCGGCAGTGGCGGGGTGCACAGGTCCCCCGGAAGGCGGGGCGGACAGTGACCCGCGCTCGCACACAGGCCCCGCGGCTGCGGCGGCGGCGGGCGGCGGCAGGCGGCGGCGGTGGCGGGCCGCGGCGGCGGCGGCGGCGGGCGGCGGCGGCGGGCCGCGGGGGCGGCGGCGGCGGCGGGCCGCGGCGGCGGCGGCGGCGGCGGCGGCGGCGGGCCGCAGCGGCGGCGGGCGGCGGCGGGCGGTGGGCGGCGGCGGGCGGCGGCGGCGGCGGGCGGCGGGCGGCGGGCGGCGGGTGGTGGGCGGCGGCGGCGGCGGCCCACGCCCGTCTCCGAGGTCCACGCCTTACCCCCGGCTCGCGCCTGTCTCCGGCGCTTCCCTAAGCAGCCCTTTTAATGCCCTCTCCTCGCGCACCAGGAAACGAAAGTGAAAGTGAAAAAAGACTCTTGCCTCTTCAGCAACTCCAGACCCTTTCCCCGGACTCCCTCCGGGCTAGCCGTGGTGCACTAACCCCTTCAGGCTCTCTTCCTGCCGCCAGCCCCAGTCCTCTCCCTGCGCTCCGACTGAAAGCCGATACCCAAGCCTCAGCTCCCAGCCCCGCCCGCCACGGCGGGCCGAGCAGATAAGCCTCTCGGGCTGGTGTGTGCCTGAGGGCACCGATCCTCTGTGCCGGAATCTCTCCGCTTTGCCCTCCACACCCCTGTTGCTGTGCTCTCCTCCGCTACTCCGAAGCTTTCCCCCTCCGCCACCTGCAGTCTCCGCCCGCGATGGGGCTTGCAGTGTGTAGAAACCTTCCCTCCTTCACGGCTCCCTCCCACTGGTGCAGGTCCCGTCCCTATCCTATTGTCTCTGTTTATTCTTTTTTTCTTTTGCCCTACCCAGGTATGTGGGGAGTTTCTTGCCTTTTAGGGGGTCTGAGGTCTTCTGTCGGCGTTCAGTAGGTGTTCTGTAGGAGTTGTTCCACGTGTAGATGAATTTCTGATGTATCTGTGGGGAGGAAGGTGATCTCCGCGTCTTACTCTTCCGCCATCTTCCTCCGGGGCCTCTCTAATCATGATTTTTTGATGTTAAACTTATATTAAACTTCAATAGCCCCAGTTTTCAGATTGTTTTTCTATTGCATTCCAATGGTAAAGTTTTCATTTTTTTGCCATATTTAATCATGAAGTACATTCTAGTGGAGTTCATATTTGTTATCTATTTGCACTGTGAATTAGTATTGAAAGAATGAATTAATGAAAAATTTCCTCAAAGACAATGAATTATAACTACCTGAACCCTAATTATTGCTGAAAAGTTATTAATTTTGGTATATGTCCATCCCCCAGTGATTGCAGTTTCTTGGATATATTTAATACGCCGTAAATCTTGGGGGCTACCCTAGAACTAGCACTGTTCAAAGACCCACATTTAAATACTTCTAAAGGTTTTTTTACACAAACAAACACACACACCACTTTTGTTTCCCTTTGAACTAAGACAGGCATCTGGCTTCAGTTGCCTCACATGTTTTATTTAAAATTTAAAATCTGCACCAATATGCCTGCTCTGTCCTAGGTTCCTGTTTCAGCACATGAATTTTCCTCAAACTGAAGCTTACACATTTCCTTGGATTTTTCTTTGGTTTTCCCTGTCTACTTATATTTCTTTATTTTCTACTTTTAAAATATTTGAATTTGTACTTGAGGAATGTAAATATTTGAGAATGGTAGCTATAAACCAATCAATAGTGATTCTATTTATTCCCTTCTGGGTTTTTATTCTTTTTTTGTTTTTTAACAGTTCCTGAACATGGTAATCCATAGCCATGGGTTTTTAAGAAACAGTGAAAGATAGAGATACAAGTTCCTGATGAATTTAAGTAATGTGTACGAGTAAATCAAGAAGCTCTGAAGTGAAATTTAGATGATAAAATGTAAACATGTGATTCATGTGCTATCCACTGACTCATAAAAATAGTGTTGCCATGTTCAACCTGTTAATGACTAATGTTGAATCTTATTTTTAAAAAATACATATGACTATGGCCTGTTTTGTTTCACTAAGAATATGACTAATCCTTCCCAAACTTATGAGAGTTGAACTAATGCAATGTTGACTATCAACAGTTGAATTCCTAACACAAAAACAAATACAACTAGTTTCATTTAAAAATGTAGAGGGGATACTCTACGGAAAAGAACAAAGGTTGGTGATCACGCTGTAATAGAATTGATTGGTCACCAGCTATAAACTTCATTCAAGAGTGGCATGTGTATTGTAGTGGAATGAGCTTAGTGTCATAATCTCTGTGTGACCTCGATGAAGTTTGTTTTTGTTATCAAGGGTACACTTTTAATGGCTGATACCACTGGGACCCTGGGTAAAGTGGAGAAAAGTCAAACAAATTTTGCTAACAGGATCTCAAGGTATCTCACTGTCATGCTGTCTTCCACATCCTGGGAGGTAGGCTATGGAGTCTCCAACCTAGTTCCCGAAATGGACACTCTAAAAATATGTCAGGGGAGAAATAAAGAAAAACTCTCCTTCCTCTGAAACCTTTTAGCCCTCTCCAATTATTGTACACAGTGATTTTATTCAGGAGGATACAGTATGTTATTTTAACCTCTTACCTTAGTTTGGAGAAGTCTATTCTCATATTTCTGTTATCAACATTTTCTCAGCATCTTCCACCAGTAAGTAGAATATCTTGGTATTTATTTTTCTCTCCATATTTATTCACTAATTCAACGTATATTTATTGAATTTCCAATGTGGCAGGTGCAGTGCTAAGCTCTCAGAACCCAAAAGTGAACAAAATTAGGGGGAAAAAAACCACCCACCTGCCTTCAGGGAGCTTAAGTAATTACCTCAAGTAATTTCATAGATAAATGTAAAATTATCATTATAGTAAGTGCTATGAAGAAGAGACCATGGTGCAATCAATGTACATAAGTGTGGCTTTTACCTCATCATGGAGTTGTGCCAAGCTTTCCTGAGGAAATAATCATTAACCTGGTTTCTAATGAATGAGCATGCTTAGATTGATGAAAGGTAGGAGTAGGGGCATTCCAAGTGGAGGAAATGACATGTGAGTAGGTCTTGTGTTTAGGAAGGAGAAGGGTTAATGGAGAGTCACTGTGGCTGGAGTTGGGAAGGGAAGAAGGAGGCTGGATAACAGTGATAAACAGATGTGGTGCCTAGCATTTTGTGCATCTTAGAGTTTATCCTCAAATCAATGAGAAACCATCTGAGTTTATTAAGCAGGGTTGAGGGTGGGTGAGGTGATGTAATCTGTTTTGTATTGGAAAAGACCATTTTACCTCCTGTGTGGTCTACCTGGATGGCAGTAGACCAGGTCAAAGGCTATTGAAGTCACCTAGATGAGAGATGCTCATAGCTGGGGTGATCATGGGGGAGGAAAGTAGATGATTTGAGCTATTATTAGAGGATAAAGTTAACAGGATTTGAAGAGTGAGAGTTGAGGAAGCTGTTGATGAGCATCAGGGCAGAAGATGAATGTCAATATTGTATAGAATACGAATATCAACTAGTAGAAAGGAGAATAACATTTTTAACATAATAAGAGTTGTGCTGACAATTCTTCCTGATAGTAGAGAAGAGAATGTAGGGGGACCAAGAGTAGTTCCCCTTAGTCTGACTAAAGTTACCCATAAGAAAGTCCCCAAACCTTTCTGACCTTTCAGCTTACTGAAATAATGCATGTGAAAACTCTTTGTAATATATACGTGCATATGTATACATACATATGTATTGGATTAGATTATATAAATATATGTGGTTAAACATATATTATAACATACATATGCTGTTTATTGCAATTTATATATTAATATATGTGCTATCACATTTATTTATTGTATGTATTGTTTTCTTTCTTTCCTTCAAGGATATTGTAGTCTAAAAAGTGTTGAGCCAATACACACACCAATACTAAGAAGAAATCTGGAATCTATTCCCTAAATCTATTTCTTAACTATCTAAAAGTGATGTGTTAGTGGTTTGATGCTTGTTTTTTAAAGTTGAATGGATCATAACCATGTTAATATATGGCTTTTACAGTCTATTGAATATGAGTTCATCCTTATATGTAACATGTTTACTATTTATAATTTTGCTAGGTTTCTTCTTGAATTCTCACCTTTGTCTAACCTTGGCAACATTTTAAAAATGAGGTCAAAATCCATCAAGAGGAATATAAAGAGAAAATCCCAAGTTTGTATTTAGCTTTTGACACTCATTGTTAGAGTATGCAAGTGAATAATAAGCCTTGTCAGCCAGGATCTATGATCAGTGTCCTTCCAACTCCATTTCTGAAATCGCTTTCTCTTTCCTTTTAGTGTACCAAAACCACAGAGTAATTCTATGGTGTAGATAGAATGCCCCATCTACTTAGGGTGGCAAGGCTAACTCTAAGGATATTGTCTAGTGGAAGTAAAAAATAATGTCTTTACTCGAGTTTTAGGATGCTTTGAGAAGGAGATATTGAGAGAGAGTGAGAGAAATGTGAATTCTGTCTTCTCATATCCAGGCATCTATTGGGGTAGTGGGAGAGGCCTTAGATAAGAAAGGGATCAGTTGGACTTCTCAAGGATACTGCATTGCAGGCTTTCCAGAATTACCTGGGCACAATCACCTCAAAGATGCCTGAGTGGATCAGAATGATCATGATCATGCAGAGGGAGACTTCCTTGGTTTTTCTGAGCCTTGAAGCGAGTTGAGATCCAGTGGCATGCCATGTGGCTTAAGGATGGCAGCCACACTGTGGAGACTGGGTTTAAACCCATGGGCTAGTTTATAGATAAATGACCTGGCAAAAACTCAGAACTCTGTAGTCAAGTAAGAGTTACATGAAGGCTGAGTCCATGAGGACCAAAGGGCTGACACTGCCTAGCATCATAATAATAGAAGTAATAGCTGATATTTATTGAGTGCTCTTCTAAGAGCTTTACATGTATTTGGTCACTTAATCCTTATTTCACACAATACCTATGAGTTAATTACTTATATGGTCTCCAGTTTACAGATGAGGAAATTGAGTACAGAAAGGGTAAGTAACTTTCTTAGCATCACACAGCTAATAAATGGAGAGCCAGGATTTGATGTAGACAGTCTGGTCCATAGCCTGTGCTGTACCCCCTCTCCATGAGCAAGCTACCTGGGGCTACAGCAAGGAGGCCAGAATGGTTTAAAATGGCCAGGGCTCCAAATATGGCTCTCCACCTATTTTTTTGGTAAATGTTTTATTGGAACACAGTCATGCTCATTCGTTTATGTACCTTCAATGGCTGCTTTGATGTAATAACACCAGAGTTAAGTAGTTGTGTGGCAGAGACCATATGCCTGCAAGACCTCAAATATGCACTGTCTGGCCCTTAGCAGAAAAAAGTTTGCCAACCTCTGCACTGGACAAAAGGTATCCAAAACTCCAACCAGAGGTCATCCAAGGAGTGACATGGATCCAAGGAAGTCCCCCAGTTACATGAGGATGAAAAAACACCCAAGTCTTTAATGAATATCTAGATGCCTTTTTAGCTGAAAAAGCAGAAAGGAGCATTTTACCAAAGAACAACCCTATGCTGCCTGAAAATACTATTTAATTATTAGCTTGGCCTAAACTGTAAATTATAAGCCAGATTAAGACATTTAGTCAGCGGCTCTGGAAGAATGCCAGGTAGTTATATACAAATAAAGAAGTCTAAACACATTATTTTGGGGATTAATAGATATTAGAGTTACTATTTAGTTTTTTTGTTAATAAAAAGTCTTTTTTCTTTGAGATAACTACTAAGTATTTATAGGTAAAATGGAATGCTGTCTTGCATTTACCTTAAAATGCTACAGAAAAAAAAATTTTACATGTGTGGAGTATGGGGAAAAATATACCCAGATTAATGATACTTGTTGAAGCTAAGTGATTAATATATTAGGGTTTCTTATACTTATAGAAATACTTATACATTATTTTTACTTTTGTGTGTTTGAAAATGTCCATAATCAAAAGTTTACAAAATTACTATGTAAGTTATTAAGGCAGTTACAATATTTTCTCATGAAGTGAATGCAGAAAAACTCAGTATTTTCATCATATGCTTCTCATGATGTTCATCTCTTATTTTTTTTGTCCTATCAGAAAATAAATGATAAGTTGACTGTAAGCATAAATAGGAAAAGGAGGATAGGACACCTGTTGGGCAGTTACAAATTATTTGACAACTTTGTTTTGTCCTACTTGTCATCACTGCCAGCATGAACTAAAGTATGACGGTGGCAAACAGCACAGGAGAGTTCCCACAAATGAATACACAGTTCTCTTCTTGATTCTCTAGTTTCCCCAGTGGATAGATTATGAAATACTTGGGCTTCACATCAGCCCCTCTGAAAGGCAGGCAGATACACCCTGACTTAAAAAACACCTTTTGAAGAAATGTCCCTGTTATTAAAAAAGGAGGAGGTAAATATGCATAAAATACCTTTTACAGAAATGAATTTGAATATTACATTTCATCAGCTTAGTAATTGTGTTGTGCTTTAACAATCATATCTAGCACCTGTTAAAAACAAGGTTTTAGTACGTCAATCAATCTGACAATTCTGAAAAAATATCACAAAACAACTTTTTTACGTGCTCCTCCACCCATTCATTCCTGACACTATAATTTTCATTTTGATTTCCAATTTGATCTAAAAATTATATACGGGCTTCCCTGGTGGCACAGTGGTTGAGAGTCCGCCTGCCGATGCAGGGGACACGGGTTTGTGCCCCGGTCCGGGAGGATCCCACATGCCGTGGAGAGGCTGGGCCTGTGAGCCATGGCTGCTGAGCCTGCGCGTCCGGAGCCTGTGCTCCGCAACGGGAGAGGCCACAACAGTGAGAGGCCCACGTACCGCAAAAAAATTAAAAAAAAAAAAAATTATACACATTAGTGCCTTCTTAATTTTCACATATTTCAGATTTTTGATATTTCAAAATATATAATCTATATTTTTATATTTGAAGGAAATAAGGTTCCTACATAGCCAATCATTTATGCTTTGAATAATTACTGAGTGCCCTGTACCAGGCATTATTGCAGGCATGAGAGAAGTAGCAAGAAACAAGACTCCTGCTGTTACCAACTTTACATTCCAGACTTTTAAAATCAAATTGCTGCTGTTGTATTCATCTACATCCTAATGTATTTTTTTCTACTAATTCTAATCCATTCTGAAAGAGGCAAATTAAAATGCCCCCTATAATTATATATTTTGTCACAGTCTCCTTGCAATTTTATTTTTGAATTGTACTACATTTAGTTTCTATTATTATTAGTAGTAGTAGTGCTAGTAGTAAATCTTTGCCTTTTTTTTCTATTAATGTACCACTTTATCCTGATTGGTAGTTTTAAGCTTAATTCTCACCTTGTCTGACATAGATATTGACAGTTTTATCATTATTATTACTATTATTGTTATAATTTGGGGGTTTGCTTTTGCCTGCTGTCTTGTTGCCCAGCCTTCTTTTATTTGCAGCTATTGATGATGACTTGCTTTAAGGTTTTTGGTTGTTTTTCTTTCGGTGTATGTAAACAGCATATGGCTTGAGTCTCTTTTATAATTCTATCTAATACACTATTTTTAATGTGAAAATTGGCTCCATTTACTCTGAACATGATAATATGTGTAATTTTATTCTTTCCATCTTTATGTTTATTATCTTACTTTTTACTTTTTGTTTCTTTCTTTTTGTCCTTTTTCCTTTTTTAAAAAAAAATTGACCAAGTTATTATTTACTTTCTTTTCCCACTTCATCATTTAGAAGTTCTGTTTTGTAACTCTATTAAAGATTACTTTCTGCAGAAGAAAGAGCCCATGTTGAACTTTAAATGATAATTTTATTATAACCTACACTTATTATACTAGTATTGTTTATATAAGGAAGAAAAAAAGTTATTCCAAGAAAATCTATCCCATACTCAGAGTCACATGTGGCTATTTATATTAAAATTAAAGTTAAAAACTCCATTTCTCAGTCCCACTCATCACATTTCAGTTTATCAGGAGTCATATGTAGCTAGTGGCTACCATATGGGAGAGTGCAAATTTAGAGAACATTTGCATCATCGCAAGTATTCTACTGTACTGAAATGGTTTATAGATTATGTATATATTTATATATTACTTATATACATTTTGAGTTACATGTAATAAGATTGGTGAGGTCATTGTTAGGTTAAATATTAAAGATTGATATATAAGTTCAATTTCCTAATTCAAACATAAAAAGAGCGATACAATTTCACACCACCAACCAGTTAGAATAACATCAGTGTCTTAAGTGAGGGGTTATTTAAAAATAAATCATTTTAGTTAAGTCAGGATGTCCCAGGAGAGCTTCTTGCAAACAAACTAGCTAAGATTCAATTTCATGATGACAAGATTTAGAATAAGTTTAAATCTGACAAGAAAGGACCTTCACCCCAATGTTCCTAATGTATGTAGACTTAATATCCTTAAGATACAGGACTTGTAAATAGTCTGAAGCTTTTACCATTATCTCAATAACGGGTTGTAATGGCTGGCTTAATGCAATGTATTCTCAAAGCACCTGTGTGAACTGTCGTTCTATTTTTTAAGGTTCTTCATTAACCTTCAATGAAACATGTGGCCTTCAGGTTCAGCCACAATTTTATCTGAGGTTGAATTAAATAATTTGGACACTCAACATTTTATTTTATTTTTCTCACATTAATAATCAATCATATATATCTCTACCGTTACACGGGACTAAGATGTACTGTATTTTTTTCACCATGACACTATCAAAGCACTACTGTTCTCTCTCCCACTCAAGAAAATAAACCCTAGAATAATCTCAATGTTTCTTCCCACATACATGCACACACATACACATGCATAGAAGGACACATCCTCTTTTATCCTTTCCAATTCACCTGGTGACTCATTATTATAATTTATTTGGAGGCTCATATCATACCTTGAATATTGTTATCAGATGGGGCATATGACTTATAATTTGTTATGTCATTCCAATATTCTTTGTAATAGCAAAATTAGAAAAACACTAACACTCTTCAGTGGGAGAGGGATACCAATGAACTTTGTCCCCATTTATAAATATTTATGTTTTTATGAATTTTGCCATTACAAGCAACACAGCAGTGATTAACATCATCCTTTTTCATATAGGCAAGTGTGTATATGATACATTCCCAGAAGTAGAATTGTAATATCAGAGTACATCTTATTGTGTTTTGTTGGGTAGTGCCAAATTGTTTCCCGAGGGTTTCTACCAACAATCAACCCTCCTACCAGAAATATATGGAAATACCTGTCTTCCTGCAACTTCACCAATAGCCTACATTGTCAAACTTTTGGAATTTTGGATTATTTTTTCTGGCCAGCCTGACAGGTGAAAAATTGTACCACTGTGCAGTTTAAATTTCTTTTTCTTATTTTGAGTATGACTGAATTATTTTCATGTCTAAGAGTCATTTGTAATTCCTGTTTCATAATTGGCTATATAATTGGCTATATTTTAGCCCATATCTTCTCTCTGCTCATTGTCTTTTTTTTAATTAATTAATTTTATTTTAGATATTTTTGGCTGGGTTGGGTCTTCGTTGCTGCGTGCAGACTTTCTCTAGTTGTGGTGAGCAAGGGCTACTCTTCGTTGCAGTGCACGAGCTTCTCATTGCAGTGGCTTCTCTTGTTGCAGAGCACGGGCTCTAGAGTGCAGGCTCAGTAGTTGTGGCACACGGGCTTAGTTGCTCCACCACATGTGGGATCTTCCTGGACCAGGGCTTGAACCCGTGTCCCCTGCATTGGCAGGCAGATTCTTAACCACTGCGCCACCAGGGAAGTCCCTTGTTGTATTTTTTCTTATTTTCTAGGAGCACTTTACATGTTAGACAGAGAAGCTCCTTTTGCTAATTTATAACTAAAAATTATGTTTCCAGTTTGTCATTTGTTTTTTGATTTTTTTAATACGTTCTTTTCCCACAGAACATTAAAAATATATTTTTGTAGTTGACTTTTTTTTTTTTTTTGCTTCTGAATTTTCTGGATTTTGAGTTATTGCATTGGTCAGAATAGGTGAGGATATGCTATTCCTAGTTCACATGGTTGTTGGCAGAATTCGACTCCTTGCAGTTGTTAAGGCTGACGTCCCTGCTTTCTAGCTGGAGGTCAACCTGAGCTACTCTGAACCCCTGGAGGGCCTTGCACTTCCCTACCTTATCTCTTTGATTAACCTAAAGCCAATTGATTAGAGACCTTAACTACATCTGTAAAACTGTTCACCTTTGCCGTATCATATACTCTAGTCATAGCATGACATTCCTCATATTCACAGGTCCCACATACATTCAAGTGGAAGGGATTGCACAGAGAATCTTAGAAGCGATTTTTAAATTCTGCCTACCACAGATCTTCTTGGGATTTCTCTTCTGATATCCTGGTTCACATATCTATTAACTCACTAGTTTTTAAAAACAAGATTATAATACATTTTACTGTCTGGAAGGACCAATTATCTCTCATTGCTCTTTTTTTAAAGAGCTTTAATGGTTTATATTTATTTGATATAATTTCCACCTTGACTTTAGAATAAGCTTAATCTTATTGAAAAAGAAAAACCTGTAGGGAATTCTATGTGGACAATGAGAATATATAAGTTAATTATGGAGAAGTGGCATGTAAATGATGATGAGGTTTCCTCTTCAAGACATATTATGACTTTCCATTTGTTCAAGACTTCTTCTGTTTCAATTTATAGTGTTTTAATGCTTTCCTATTATACTTCTTACATATGTTTTATTGGGCTTGATATATTTTATCATTTTGTTCTGATTATAAATAGGATCTTTTACTAATATCTCTTGTAGTAGTTATTATTTCTTCTATGCAAACTACTGATTTTAGTATATGAACTTTATACAGTAATATTTTCAGATTTTTGACATGTACAATTCTAACTTGTATAAATAGTGATCATATTTCCTCCTCCTTTCAAATTTTGTACATCCAATTTCTTTCATTTTTCTAACTGACTGAACGTTATTTGATTTCTAATTAACTGAAATATGATTTTAAGGAATATTGATGACAGGGGACATCATTTCCTTATTGTCACTATACTGGGAATGCCTGTAATATTTCATATTTAGCATAGTATACTTTAGGCTGACATAAATATATTTCCCTAGGAAAGGCTAATATCCATCCATTAGTTTTTTCCAGTTTTATTGATATATTTGACATATAAACATTGTATTAGTTTAAGGTATACACATAATAATTTGATATGTATATATATTATGAGATGATTATCACAGTAAGTTTAGTTAACATTGATTATTCTTTTATTGACTTTTTAAAATAAATAATTGAATTATATCAATGTATTTTTTTTACATGAAACGTAGACAAGGCTTTGCTTTATTTTATTCTATCACAACACAATCCACATTTAATGATTCATAAGATCTGAGAGAACAGATTCTTCAACTTAAAGACACTGATGATGTTCCAATAATAAAGTGTGACTTGGCAGATGACAGAGTTGTAAGAAAGGAACAAGGTAAAAAATCTAGCAAGAAAATGGAACAAATGTGCATTCTTAGACTCCTTGGGACCAACTGGTATCTGTGAATCATCCTTGAAGTTCATGCTGGAGTCATCCATGTAGACAAAAGAGTCTGGCTGGGGATTCTCTTGGACTATTCTGTTCAGCAGGGGTGCTGACATCTGGCAAGGAAAGCTCAGCAAGTATTTATTGCCTGCCTTCTACAGCCTGTGCTTATCTCGGTCTGGTGATTCTGTCATGAATTTCCTTGGAGTGCCCATTTTCAAGCCCTCTTGATGTGTCTCTCTGGAAATGCAGTTCCTTTAGTGTCTCAATGTACTTTTTAGCATCCATTATATGATTTTCTCTTCGGACTTACTAATATGAGTGTTCATATAAATAGATCTACAATTGAACCATTCTTACATTCCTGGTATTAGCATTACTTGATCATGGTGTATTGTTCTTTTAACATGCTGCGGCATTCAGTTTCCTGATATTTTGTGTGGGGCTTCTACATTACTAGTTGTAACTAATGTTGGTGTGTAGTTTTATTTTCTGTACTATCTTGATCAGGTACTGGAATACACTCTTCTTTATTTTTATTTATTTATTTAACATCTCTATTGGTGTATACTTGCTTTACAATGGTGTGTTAGTTTCTGCTGTATAACAGAGTGAATCAGCTATATGTGTACATATATCCCCATATCTCCTCCTTCTTGCTTCTCCCTCCCATCCTCCCTATTCTACCCCTCTAGGTGGACACAAAGCACAGAGCTGATCTCCCTGTGCTGTGTATCTGCTTCCCACTAGCTATCTATTTTACATTTGGTAGTGTATATATGTGCATGCCACTCTCTCACTTTGTCCTAGCTTCCCCTTCCCCTTCCCCGTGTCCTCAAGTCCATTCTCTACATCTGAGTCTTTATTCCTGTCCGCCCCTAGGTTCTTCAGAACCTTTTTTTTTTTAGATTCCATATATATGTGTTAGCATGCGGTATTTGTTTTTCTCTTTCTGACTTCATTCTGTATGACAGTCTCTAGGTCCATCCACCTCACTACAAATAACTCAATTTCATTTCTTTTTATGGCTGAGTAATATTCCATTGTATATATGTGCCACATCTTCTTTATCTATTCATCTGTCGATGGACACTTAGGTTGCTTCCATGTCCCAACTATTGTAAATAGAGCTGCAATGGACATTGTGGTACATGACTCTTTTTGAATTATGGTTTTCTCAGGGTATATGCCCAGTAGTGGGATTGCTGTGTCGTATGGTAGTTCTATTTTTAGTTTCTTAAGGAACCTCCATACTGTTCTCCATAGTGGCTATATCAATTTACATTCCCAAGAGTGTTCCCTTTTCTCCAACCCTCTCCAGCATTTATTGTTTGTAGATTTTTTGATGATGGCCATTCTGACCCGTGTGAGGTGATACCTCATTGTAGTTTTGATTTGCATTTCTCTAATGATTAGTGATGTTGAGCATTCTTTCATGTGTTTGTTGGCAATCTGTATACCTTCTTTGGAGAAATGTCTATTTAGGTCTTCTGCCCATTTTTGGATTGGGTTGTTTGTGTTTTTGATATTGAGCTGCATGAGCTGCTTGTATATTTTGGAGATTAATTCTTTTACACCCCTATTTAAAACTAATTTGAAAAAAATCATTTTATTTTATATTCTAGCACAATTTAAATATTATTAGGATTATCTACTTTAAAAGCCTGATAGAGGTCTCATATGGAAACATCAGAACCTGTTGCTTTTTGATGGGGGGGTGTTCTTTTCCAGTTTCATCTATTTTGTCCATTTAGATTTTTAATCTTGGTTTAATGACTTTGGTAAATTATGTTTTCTTAGACTGTTATTCATATTATTTAGCTTTACCTTTGTGGCGTTTCTGATTTTCAATATCACCCTTTAAAAAAATCATGATTTAAATTTGCTCTTTTTTCTGACACAAATTTAAGAATTTTTTGGGGGGCGAATTCTTTGGCTTTTTATTTAGTCATTAATTTTTTATCATATTATATTTTAAATTAAAGAATACTCTGTGCACTTATAAATTTTGTGTGCTATTATATGGTCAATTTTTGTGGCTCTCTCATGGGCATGTAAAATTGTACTATTATAGGACAAATGTTATTTTATACATATAAACACACATACATATATATGCACATAATTACATACACATAGGCATGTATATTATATATCAGTAAAATCTGTCACATTAATCATGTTATTTAGACTTTTTATATTTTAATTTATTTACTTGATCATTGTTGGTGAGAACTGAAAGTCCATTATCATTGAATACTAAGAATACTCACAATAATAATAACAGTATTAACTTAAGTCTTTCATGATCAAACATGTGTACTTTTATGATTAAGTGAGAGAACGAAATCACTGGCTTATACTTTTTTTCCTGGAGTATCTTCTATGTTGTCGGTTGTGAAGAAACCTAAGACGAGTTTGGTATATTCCCTTTTTTTTTTTTTTTTTTTTTTTTTTTTTTTTGCGGTATGCAGGCCTCTCACTGTTGTGGCCTCCCCCGTTGCGGAGCACAGGCTCCGGACGCGCAGGCTCCGGACGCGCAGGCTCAGCGGCCATGGCTCACGGGCCCAGCCGCTCCGCGGCATATGGGATCCTCCCAGACCGGGGCACGAACCCGTATCCCCTGCATCGGCAGGCGGACTCTCAACCACTTGCGCCACCAGGGAGGCCCGGTATATTCCCTTTTAAAAATTAAGAAAAATATATTTTAGGCAATGAGGCAAAAAACTATTAAATCATTAAAAAATTCCAGTAGTTTTACCTGGATGTTTCACAGTGTGACTATATTAACAAATTTTCTCTGATACTTAACACTTTTTCAATTTTGAGTCATTTCCTTGTTTCACATATTTAAGAATATATTTGTAATATTTAACTTACTAAAAATAATGTTTGTAATATTTGTCCTGTCTCACTGTGGCTTTATTCTTCAGAGACTTGAATTAAATATATTGAGTCTCTTATTGGTATTCTACATTTCTCATTTTCTCTAAACCATTTTAAGTTTTTTAAAACAATTTCTGCTTCCTTTTATTTTTCTCCTTCAAGTTACTCTTTTATCTGTCATAAATTTTAATCTTCTATTTCTTTCCTAACTTTTGCCAGCTCATATTTATATTTCATCTTTTTCTGTGTTAACACTAACTTTTTCACAAGTTTTTGCATTTATCCTTTTTGGTTTTTCCTTCATAAGTGTGATTACTTCATCAATTCATTTTTAAATTCTTAGCTAAGTATTTGATCATATTTTTCTCTGTTTCAGAGCAATAGTTCTCTTTTGTGAGTAGATACATTTTGTTGCTATTTTTGAAATTGTTCTTCTTTTAATATCTTAAACTCACCTTGGTTTAAGAGAGTACTTCCCCACGTTCCCATCTCTTATTCCAAACAAGAAGTATCATTTTTCAACTTTGAGAGAGACTCTTACTTTCAAGAAAGGCATTTTTGTTGAGTTCTTGGAGATTTTTCTGCTTCTGGGCTCTTTGGTGTGTCTCTTTCGTGGCTTCTGCCTGATCTCAGCTACTTATGCAAGCCCTTACTTATATTTTTGAATATGAATATTGTAACCTAATGTCCCTGAAAATGGACTTTGTATGTATTATATTTTATTGCTAATTCTTTATGATTACAAGAAGAATGAGAGGAAAAATTCTGACATATACAGCCGTATCCATACCAAGATTTCTTCCTCTTAATTTTTAGTTCATGTATTAATCTGTAACTCTCAGAAGCTATAATTTATTAGGATCTCTCTTGGTTATTTCACGTGTGCTCATTTTCTCTGGTTATAGGATTTCTTATATGTGCCAGAAGTTCCCTTTATCTACTTCCTGGGACTCAGGTTGAACTCTGTAGTACATTAATTTGGAGCCACGTCATGAAATGGCAGGAAGGTCTGTGGTCTATTCTACCATGGCCCAATGATGTAGCAAAAGCATGGTGTCAGCTCTCTACTCTATTAAAAATACAAGGAAGCCTCTTCATTTTCCTCCTCTTTCAGATGTTCCAGCCTCAGGTATAGACAGGACTTACTGTTGATTCATCTCTCCCTCAGTTGTTTGGGAGCTAGAGAAATCTGGCCCACTCCTATCAACTGATGTGACACTTTTTCCTGGGATCTGTAGTTTTCTGCAGGTCATGTACTTGCCAGGATCCACCACTACTGTCCTCCCCTGGATCCTCCCAAGATCTTATCAGGCTCTGAGTAGAGAAACTCCTGTGCTAGCTCTGGACTTCAGAACTCTTGGCAGTGTCTGAGGCTTCACCAGCATCTTCCATATGTTGTCCGGGTTGTTGCTGGGGGTAAAGGAGCTCCCAGATGTGTTTAAGCCACCATCTCCCATCCTTCCCCAATGTTGCCTATGGATAGGTTTTATATAAAGTTTTATGAGATTACAGAACAAGGGAAAAATAAATTGCTACAAGGGTTTAGCATACCTCTTTGTATTTATAAGCTGCCATGGGTAAGACTTTAAAAGAAAACACCTCCCACATTGCCACTTGCTATATTTCAAGGTCCCTTAGTTGAATTGAAGGTGACAGTGCTTCATTTCACCAATTGCTTTTCATTAAAAGGAAATTGTGAGAAGCCTCCACTGATTGGCTAATGGTTTCTGATGCCCTGTAGGGTCCAAGTTTGTGTATCTGGGAGAATTCCGATTTCTATATGCAAGCTGTCCTGCTGCAGGGAAGGAAGGTAGGCAATAGTCTGACTTCTAGGGAAATCATGTGTATTCCAAGTCACGGGCCAAGGAGGTCAGTAAGAAAAGAGAGGCTAAATAACTTACCAGAACAAAGAGACAAGCAAGCAGCACTCAGGAGTAAAAACATGGAAACTTTGACTGAAAGTGTCAGAGAGGTAAGTGTCAAGGGTGGCAGTTTGAACAGGTAAATTGGAGGGTATCCTAAGCAAGCACATAATGTCAGCACCTTTCAACACAGATTGTTCTCAATTCTCTTCTTTGTTTAATAATTTCTATTATTGCATTTATCTATCTATCTATCTATCTATAATGGTAACACCAACCTCAAACGCTCCCTCTCCCTCAATCCTCTTAACCAATATGTGGCCATTCTATCTCCAAATTATTTCTGCAGTCACATTCTCTCCCCTTCTCAATCCTTCATTTTATCTCCTGAACAATTGCCATTGTTCCTTAACTGGCATCTTTGGAAGCCTCCAATCTCTCCTTCAGATCAGTCCCCTCTCAGTGCCGTCAGAGTAATCTTTTCATATAAGAGTGACCTCCGATTCTGAGTGTGGCATTGCTGCAATATCATTTATCTCCTTCATTCTTGTCTTTTTTGTGTGTAGAAGGGCTAAAGCAGGCACCAAAAAGGTGCTGTTACTTGTGCTGTGTTTCCTGAGTAGGTCAAAGAGGTGCATTATGGCCTTTTTCTATCAGGCAGACCCAGATTGAATGCTCTTCATTCCTAGGTTTATGTCTATTATCCGTCAAATAATGAATACCCCCCAAATGTTAGTGTGCTATTATGCATGGGGATAGAAGAATTCTCTACAACATAAAACTATTCTTATACAACTATCAAAGTAGTCTGGAGATTTCAACTTTCATTTAAATAAAATTGAAAGAAAATGAATAACATTGAGACAACTGAGCGCAAAAGAATAATATTGTATTTTCCAAAATATACACATCAACCACTTGAGGCTATTGTATGTGAAAGGGCCGTAAGGGTAGCTGAGTTGAATATGCCAGTAATTTCTTTCAATCATTTTTTTTCCACTTGAAAAATATTGTAAGAAGTGTACCCAGGGAGGGATACATTTTGGCAGAGGCAGGATACAAAAACTGGAGAGACAGATGTTCATTCTTTCACCACCAACAAAAAATTCTCCCTCTCTCTCATCGTCTACCCCTTCCTCACTTAGAATCTAGATAGGAAGGAACTCATTTCAGGAAATGTCAAATCTCAGACAAGCATCAGCACGAGAAGTTAGCCAGTGTAGCAAACATGGGGACACCTGTGTGGCTCCCCCTAAAGATGGGTCAAATAAAGGTGACATTTCTTTCTAGCACCTCCCGTGACTACTGATCAGATGTTACTCTCTGAGATGCCTAGTAGGAAAGTGTGAGGTACCTTCAGGCAAGTGAAATCATCTGGCATTATTATTTTTAAATGAATTTTAAGTGGGATCTCATCGTTTAAGGCAATGGTTTCTTTTTTAGGTTCATGGGATAGCCATACTTTAGTGGTTTTTTTTTGTGTGTGTGTGGTACGTGGGCCTCTCACCGTTGTGGCCTCTCCTGTCACGGAGCACAGGCTCCGGACACGCAGGCCCAGCGGCCATGGCCCACGGGCCCAGCCGCTCCGCGGCACGCGGGATCCTCCCGGACCGGGGCACGAACCCGCGCCCTCTGCATCGGCAGGCGGACTCTCAACCACTGCGCCACCAGGGAAGCCCCATACTTTTAACTTAACTACTCCCATGCAGCATACTGAAGCGATCTCTTGGCTTGCTCTCTTCTCCTTCTGTATAGGGTGGAGACAGATCAAGTAAATAGCTGTGAAATGAATGTTTTCATGATTGATTTAGCACTTATTGGCTATGCCCAAAAATGGGTATTGTTATTTTTTTATTACAGTTAAAACAAACAAAAAAACTGTAGGATATGGACATGCAAAGCCAAGTTGGATCAGGAGAGTAGATGAACAAGTGTGGACTTGCTACTTGATAGTTACCAGAAATTTACCAAGTTCTTTCCATGTGCCAGGTATTAGATATAGCCCTGTGTTATCTCATTTAATACTCACACCAAATCTATAAAGGTGGTACTACCATTTCCAACTGCTGTCATATTTCACAGACAGGAAACTGAGGCATGGAGAAGTTTATCATCTTATCTACAATCATTCAAGTAGTCAACAGTAGACCTGGGATTTATTGCTGCCATCATAATCTCCTTGATAGTCTGAACTCATTTTTACAGGTCCTATCCCAGCCACCTCATCATGATTACAGGACATTCTGGCTGTATTACTTGGAACAAATATTTATAGCTTCTCTGTGAAATTAGGACAGTAAAACTTATATGATATAAGTATATGAGGAGTCAATGATGTAACATGTATAAAATGCCAAGGTAGGAAAAATGACTTACCACTTTGTTTCCAGCATTCTGATATTGACATCAAAAAGAGACTGAAAACAATAAAATACAGAGTTTGTGGGAGGTGAGCTACCCAGGTTCTTTGGTTCTGACCAAAGTTTGTGTCACTGGGGGTATCACTGTCAACTTTCTGGGATTTAATTTCCTTAACTATAAAACAATGCATTTGGATTTGACTCTCTCTAGCTGAATATAAATATATGTGTGTGTTTGTGTGTGTGTGTGTGTGTGTGTATTTATCTCAGTTGAAGTAATGGGTACCCACAAATTTTTGTTTCTCCATGCATCATCAGCATAATGGAATTTCCATACTGTATATATGGTCCCTATTTAAATTGATATGTGTAGACTTACAAAGTTTTACTATAATAGAGTTCATTCAAAATAAAAGCAGTTGAATTCTGTTATTAGCCTGTGTGAGGTCTGTTAAAAGTAGATACCTAGGGGACTTCACTGGTGGTGCAGTGGTTAAGAATCTGCCTGACAATGCAGGGGACATGGGTTCAAGCCCTGGTCTGGGAAGATCCCAAATGCCACGGATCAGTGAAGCCCTTGTGCCACAAATACTGAGCCTGAACTCTAGAGCCCACGAGCCATAACTACTGAGCCCACATACCACAACTACTGAAGCCTGCATGCCTAGAGCCTGTGCTCTGCAACAAATGAAGCCACCACAACTAGAAGCCCATGCTCTGCAACGAAGAGTAGCCCCTGCTCGCCACCCAACACAGCCAAAAATAAAGATTAAAAAAAAAAAAAAAGTAGATGCCTGGTGAGCCAAAGCACTCACTGCTCTGAGCACTTCTGAAATTTCCTTTCTGAGCCCTTTGTGGAGCCTGAGGCACACTTGGTCACGTGGTGGTCAGTGAACACGAGGGCTCATCTACATCTCTGAGGAATGATTTGAGTTTTCAAAGCAGCCTGAAGTAAAAATGAGCACGGCGGTCAAAATGGACAAAACCACGTTTAGTCGAAGGCCAGCTGTACCTAGCCAGTAATATGATTTGCTTTTCTTATCTGGATCATACATTGAAGTTGGCAGGAAATGAGAAGGCAGTGGCTGCTCCTGTAGGGATAGTGCCTCTCAAGGTGACACCTTTGAAGTATGACATTATTTTGGATACATGAATGGATTCTGCTGAACATGTATGATTATTTACCTTATAATCATATCTCTTTGTGTCAAAAACAAAGCAATCATAAGTACCAATGGTTTTTACCACTGTGTCCGTAGTTGTGGTAGGAGGAGTGAGGGAGATTTGGGCCTAGAATAATTATAACCTTTACAGGAAATTCAGTACTGGCCCCAAGTAATGATGGCATTAATATAAGAACCTGGAGCCATTACTGGGACATGTATTCAGAGGCCTCTCCTTCTATCTCTATCTAGTTAAAACATCTCAGCCCCAATGAGAAGAACACACTGCAGTTTTACTTTGAAGAAGTGTAACAGGAAATTATTTAAAATATTATTAAGAACTTAGAATAATGTTCAAGATACTTCTATGACTATCATAAGACTATAGAGATTCAATTTGCTGTTTTTATAACTAAAGCAATATTGGGACTTTTGTAATGGAAATGACTATATTAGCAGTCATAAAATTAAGTAAATAATGTGTTTTGTCTCCCAGTGCATTTTGTGAGGACGTATTAAAGCCAGTTCTGTTGAAAATCCAAGTGGGAAGTAAAAAGTGAGCTGGTCTGGATTCCAAATCAAACTCAACTGCTGTTTTTAGGTGAACAAATATTTTTACCTTGATGGGCTTTTTTTTTTTTTTCCCTTATTGATAAAATGAAGGGGTTGGACTAGGAGCCTACTTTATGATTCACTCTGGACCCCTTGACGTAGCCTCATTGTTAGTACAGCTCACCCCCCAGCCACACTTTCCTCATCTGCTTTATTTTATCTGACATAAATGGGATAAGATTTCATTTCATCAGTAGTTTCTATTCCTCAGAAGGAAAAGGTTGAAACCTCTGCCCAATTTCACTTATGTACTTGTCTCCCTATGGAGAATGTGGCACTTTCATCTTTCTTCAGCAGACTTGTCAGTTCAGTTTTCTATAATTTCAGCCAAAGCAGAGCTGAATTTACCTATGGAGGCTATTTTCATGATGGGCAGGGGAACCTGATCCAGATAAAATCATGGAACAGATTCTGGCCTACTTGCTCAGCATTGTCAGGCAGAAGTAATTGTCACCCTTCTGTTACTCTTACCTTGACTTTAACCCATGTGTGTGCAATGAGGTCATTTTTGCTAGTTAGCTTGCCTTTCTCATCAGCTGGCTATGACTTCTTGTTGTCACCAGTTCCTGAAAGTCAGAAGGTTTTGTTTCTGAGATATCATTCCTATGCTTTCCAGAAAGGTACAGAATGTGCACTGTCTTCTCTTAATCTCCTGTAGGTTGTGTAATCCCTCAAATAAGCTTAGAGGCAGATTTCAAATTCTGTGTATCTAAGGCAGAGCAGATTTTTTTTTTTTTCTGCAACAGACGTGAATTTCCTGTCTCAGGAATACAACAGTAATCCAGTTTGCCAAACTGGAGATTTGGAAACTATTTTATTTTCCTCACCTAAAAGTCAGATCCAGAAGGGGAAAACAAAACAAAACAAAACAAAACAAAACAAACAAAAAAACTCTTTTCTGTCTGTTCATTTAGTTCTGCCCTCCACACCTAGAAAAGTATCTGGTATACAGCTGGCATTAAATATTTGGTGAGTTAATAAATAAATGAATATTCCCCTAGATCACCAAGAATGGGTGACATCCAATGACCAAGAATTGTCTAGTTAGTTACTTTTCTTGTTATCCAGCAAATCCTTCCATCTTCTCACTCTTCATGGCTGCTCACCTGGTTCTGCCCTTTATTATCTCTTATCTCTTACTTATATTACCATAATTTTTTCCTAAGTCTCTTACTTCCAATTTCTTCTGGGCAATAGACTCTCCACACTGATTCTAGAATACTCGACTTAACATAAACATATGGTCATGCTTGTGGTGTCACATGTCGTTTTTGTTCTTAGAGTTTATTTTCCACAATTCCTGTGATTTATGTATATAAATGGCATCAACAGGAGAAAGAAAAAGAGGTTTTAAGATCGTCATTTTTCACTTCCCTGTAGAATTCTTAGTAATGTCCTATGAACCTCGATATAAAAGCTAGACTCAACATGGCATGGAAGGTTGTTCATGGCCCGGCTCCCTTGCATCCGACCGTCTTAGAGTTAGATAAAGTTCTATCTCGCGAAGCTTCTCACACATGAGCCCCTCCCCGTCAACCTTCATACTTTAGCAACTGTTGAGCTATGCCTTCTCTGTCTTTCTGGCAGGTTCACTGTTCTTTCAAGACCTCGCTGCAATGTCACTACTCTTCCCGCTCTTGCATCTGCTTAGTGCCCACGGCAAAGAACACAATGTATTGTAACAGAGTTGGCCTGTTTACTTCACAAATAGATCGTGAACATCTTGAAAGCAGGACAGTATCTAGTTCATCTTTCAATTCCAGTTTTCAGCTGAGTGGCAGCTCAATAACATTTGTTGAATGAGTGAAAAATTTATCTAGCAACAATAACATTCCTCTTGGGGAAAGTAACTCCTAAAGGATGCCTTTATAAATAATAAATACTTGGCTTTGTCTTGTGTGAAAAAACAGACCTCCCAAACATGTTTATTTTGTCTTAATACCAGAAAGGATATGTTAGCGTGAGAACAAAAGATCCACCAAATATTGTTACAGGAAACATCTCTTACTGCAGCCCTGCTGTGTGCATTGCTACTTTAGAATAGTGTTTTAAAATGTTTTGTAAAATTGCAGCATCTGAAAGAGAGGCCTGGGACTGCGGTGCTTCCAGCGCTGAGTCTGTGGTACTGGCTGCTGCAGGGAGTCCCCTCTGTCACATCTTTCCCATCTGTATAGGCAGCAGCAGGTGGAACTGGAGCTGTTCTGTATGTGGATTAGTCAATCGCTTTTTCTAAAGACTCTGAGACTCAAGTTTACATTTTGTCTTCAGATCTTTATATGAAAATACCACTGTGGATAATGAGGCCGTTGTATGCATAATTTAACTTTAGGAAGCCTAAATTCCACTGCAAGGCAAATTGGTACCTAGAGGCATGCAATTTGCACTGGGATTTCAAGCCCTCCTCCTGTCTTTTGTCCCTGGCGTGGTGTTGCTTTTCTTCTAAATTATTCTCCCTTGCACTTAGAATGCCAGATTCAGAGACTGTAACCAGATTACCATGGTCTCCCTACTTAATAGTGGTTTCAGAAACCCTGTAATGCCTGCTCTGACCAGAGCATAACTTCGAGTTTGGCAAAGCCTAGCGCCAACACTCACAGGCAGTCTTCATCATGAATCGGCTCCTTTGCCTGCCACCTATCTCCTGGAGAGGGGTTAGGACCAGCCGAGCCTGCATCTGTCCAGAGTGGGTGGTGCTGATCCTCCTTTGCTGACTTCACAGCTTGATCTGTCAATCTGTTTAGAGACAGTTAGAGAACTGTCTGTCTGAGTTGCCTTAGGAAGAATGTGGCATCTTGACTGAATCTTCTAGTGACAGACTGCTTTGCTCTTCTCTGGGCTGGAGAAGTTGGCTGTGTTGTCATGGGTACCGATTCCATTTTTCAAAGCCTTGAGAGTAAAGATACGTGTAAATGGATCAAGGGCTCAGGAGAACAACCTGCCAATTGTCTTCTGAAGTTTCATTTATCATCTGACAGGCAGTGTTGATTTTGCAGACAGTGAATAGGGGCTCAGGTGTTAATAAATTCTAGCTCTTCAGAAATTATTTCTTCCAAGTAGCGTGTTTTTATTTAAGATAAACCTTGGAAACATAAAGACTTGTCAATATGTTCACTACAGTCTTATTGGATGATTTTGGTATTTGGGGACCAGGCCAGTCACAGATGATTGGAAAACTTCTTCATGATGCTTAGTAAAGAAACTTAGTCACTTCCAGTGTCAACTAGGAACTAAAGAGGAGAGGGAGAGGAAGTGGGAGAAAAAGAGAAAAGGAAAGGCTAGACAGAGAGATGGCACTTTAGCTCAGTGGTAAAATTGGAGATCAATTTCAGATCAATTTTTAGATCAGGAGATTTAAACCAGGGTTAGGATTCATTGAATATTTAGCTGGGTGAGCAGGAACAAGTCACTGCTTTATTCTTTAAAATAAATATGTTGGGGCCTCCCTGGTGGCGCAGTGGTTAAGAGTCCGCCTGCCGATGCAGGGGATACGGGTTCGTGCCCCGTTCTGGGAGGATCCCATATGCCGCCGAGCGGCTGGGCCCGTGAGCCATGGCCGCTGGGCCTGCGCATCCGGAGCCTGTGCTCCGCAACGGGAGAGGCCACAACAGTGAGAGGCCCACATACCGCAAAAAGAAAAAATAAATAAATAAATAAAAATAAAAATAAAAAAAAAATAAAATAAATATGTTGGACTTGATCATTTATTGATTATCTCCTTGACATCTAACATTCAGGAAATCTTTAATTTGTCCTCTAAACAAGGTAATTGTGATTAGTTTTTAGCTGACTGGGATGTGTAAATTATTCAGAAGCAGGATAGCATGTCCTGGGCAGAGAGAGATCCAAGGTCCCTGCAGCCCCCAAATCAGCTATCATTCTTTGAGTTCTCATAATGCCACAGGAACTGCATCAAGATCCTTAAATGCATTGCCTTTGTTATTCCTTAAAACCATGAGGTGGTTATTAATTCCCCTCTTTTATAGTTTAGGAAATAACTGACTTGCTTCAACTTCCTCACATGAGAAATGGGAGAGCTAGAATTTGAATGTAGGACCTGCATTTTGAATTCTGCTTTATTCTACCTCTGTAACATCCCACTTGCCTACTAGTGACTCCAAAGTTTAGGCCTTGAGGAGATAGGGATCTTCCTGCTACATCCTTGACTCTTCCACAGTTGTATGTTACTAGGAGATGCTAAAAATGTATATATTTTATGTATGTATATATGTATGGTGTGTCATGCTAGGAAGAAAGCATATTTGCATGGCTCATACATGAACACGAATTAAAACAGACATGGCACCTTGCACCAAAAGACAGGATTTAAAAGGCAACAGAGACATGTCTGTTGACTGATGATGTAGAACTTTTTCTCAGTCTAGTTAGCGTGCCTCTTTACTTGTCCCAAGACTGACAGTTGTTTCCTTGTTGGGGCAGTCACTAAGATTTGTTCCTGTTATCAGATCTCCCAGGGCATCCAAGTGCTATCTGAGTTGGAGATTAATGGCATGACAACACCAATGAGAGCTGTGACAGTGATATGTTGCCATAGTGGCTAGAAAATTTCAAAAAGATAAAGAAGTCAATCATCTTATAATATTTTAGTAATATATATTCTCCTAGCATACTAGAGAACCACTTTCATTCTTCAGTGCATCAGTCAAAAAGGATCTTGCTGTGATTTCTGTCAAAGAGTGTTCTTCCTATGTTTGCCTCTAAGAGTTTTATAATGTCTGGCCTTACATTTAGTTCTTTAATCCATTTTGAGTTTGTTTTTGTGTATGGTGTTAGGGAGTGTTCTAATTTCATTCTTTTACATGTAGCTGTCCAGTTTTCTCAAAACTACTTATTGAAGAGGCTGTCCTTTCTCCATTGTATATTCTTTCCTCCTTTGTCAAAGATAAGGTGACCATAGGTGTGTGGGTTTATCTCTGGGCTTTCTATCCTGTCCCATTAATCTATATTTCTGTTTTTGTGCCAATACCATACTGTCTTGATTACTGTAGCTTTGTAGTATAGTCTGAAGTCCAGGAGCCTGATTCCTCCAGCTCCGTTTTTCTTTCTCAAGATTGTTTTGGCTATTCGGGGTCTTTTGTGTTTCCATACAAATTGTGAAATTTTCTGTTCTAGTTCTGTGAAAAATGCCATTGGTAGTTTGATGGGGATTGCATTGAATCTGTAGATTGCTTTGGGTAGTATAGTCATTTTCACAATGTTGATTCTTCCAATTCAGTAACATGGTGTATCTCTCCATCTGTTTGTATCATCTTAATTTCTTTCATCAGTGTCTTATAGTTTTCTGCATACAGGTCTTTTGTTTCCTTAGGTAGGTTTATTCCTAGATATTTTATTCATTTTGTTGCAGTGGTAAATGGGAGTGTTTTCTTAATTTCACTTTCAGATTTTTCATCATTAGTGTATAGGAATGCAAGAGATTTCTGTGCATTAATTTTGTATCCTGCAGCTTTACCAAATTCATTGATTAGCTCTAGTAGTTTTCTGGTGGTATCTTTAGGATTCTTTATGTATAGTATCATGTCATCTGCAAACAGTGACAGCTTTACTTCTTCTTTTCCGATTTGGATTTCTTTTATTTCTTTTTCTTCTCTGATTGCTGTGGCTAAAACTTCCAAAATTATGTTGAATAATAGTAGTAAGAGTGGGCAACCTTGTCTTCTTCTTGATCTTAGAGGAAATGCTTTCAGTTTTTCACCATTGAGAACAATGTTGGCTGTTGGTTTGTCATATATGGCCTTTATTATGTTGAGGAAAGTTCCCTCTATGCCTACTATCTGGAGGGTTTTTATCATAAAAGGGTGTTGAATTTTGTTAAAAGCTTTTTCTGCATCTATTGAGATGATCATATGGTTTTTCCCCTTCAATTTGTTAATATGTTTTATCACATTGATTGATTTGCATATATTGAAGTATCCTTGCATTCCTGGGATAAACCCCACTATATAATGCTGTATGATCCTTTTAATGTCCTGTTGGATTCTGCTTGCTAGTATTTTGTGAGGATTTTTGCATCTATGTTCATCAGTGATACTGGCCTATAGTTTTCTTTCTTTGTGACATCTTTGTCTGGGCTTAGTATCAGGGTGATGGTGGCCTCGTAGATGAGTTTCTGAGTGTTCCTCCCTCTGCTATATTTTGGAAGAGTTTGGAAAGGATAGGTGTTAGCTCTTTTCTAAATGTTTGAAAGAATTCGCCTATGAAGCCATCTGGTCCTGGGCTTTTGTTTGTTGGAAGTTTTTTTTTTTTTTTTGTGGTACGCGGGCCTCTCACTGCTGCGGCCTCTCCCGCTGCGGAGCACAGGCCCCAGACGTGCAGGCCCAGCAGCCATGGCCCACGGGCCCAGCCGCCCTGTGGCACACGGGATCCCCCTGGACCGGGGCACAAACTCGTGCCCCCTGCATCGGCAGGCAGACTCCCAACCACCTCGCCACCAGGGAAGCCCCTGTTGGAAGATTTTTAACCACAGTCTCAAGTTCAGTGCTTGTGATTGGTCTGTTTATATCTTCTATTTCTTCCTGGTTCAGTGTCAGAAAGTCATGCTTTTCTAAGAATGTGTAAATTTCTTCCAGGTTGTGCATTTTATTGGCATATAGTTGCTTGCAGTAATCTCTCATGATCCATTGTTTTTCTGCAGTGTCAGTTGTTACTTCTCCTTTTTCATTTCTAATTCTATTGATTTGAGTCTTCTCCCTTTTTTTCTTGATGAGTCTGGCTAATGGTTTATCAATTTTGTTTATCTTCTCAGAAAACCAGCTTTTAATTTTATTGATCTTTGCTATTGTTTCCTTCATTTCTTTTTCTTTTATTTCTTATCTGATTTTCTGATTTCTTTCCTTCTGCTAACTTTGGGTGTTTTTTGTTCTTCTTTCTCTAATTCCTTTAGGTGTAAGGTTAAGGCTGTTTATGTGAGATGTTTTTTGTTTCTTGAGGTGCAATTGTATTGCTATGAACTTCCCTCTTAGAACTGCTTTTGCTCCATCTCATAGGTTTTGGGTCATCGTGTTTTCATTATCATTTGTTTCTAGAAATTTTTTGATTTCCTCTTTGATTTCTTCAGTGATCTCTTGGTTATTTAGTAGTGTATTGTTTAGCTTCCATGTGTTTGTATTTTTTACAGAGTTTTTCCTGTAATTGACATCTAGTCTCATAGAATCGTGGTTGAAAAAGATACTTGTTACCATTTCTATTTTCTTAAATTTGCCAAGGCTCGATTTGTGACTCAAGATATGATCTATCCTGGAGAATGTTCCATAAGCACTTGAGAAGAAAGTGTGATCTGCTCTTTTTGATGGAATGTCCTATAAATATCAGTTAAGTCCATCTTGTTTAATGTATCATTTAAAGCTTGTGTTTCCTTATTTATTTTCATTTTGGATGATCTGTCTATTGGTGAAAGTGTGGGGTTAAAGTTCCATACTATGATTGTGTTACTGTTGATTTCCCCTTTTATGGCTGCTACCATTTGCCTTATGTATTGAGGTGCTCCTATGTTGGGTGTGTAAATATTTACAATTGTTCTATCTTCTTCTTGGATTGCTCCCTTGATCATTATGTAGTGTCCTTCTTTGTCTCTTGTAATAGTCTTTATTTTAAAATCTATTATGTCTGATAGGAGAATTGCTACTCCAGCTTTCTTTTGATTTCCATTTGCATCGAATGTCTTTTTCCATCCCCTCACTTTCAGTACGTATGTGTCCCTAGGTCTGAAGTGGGTGTCTTGTAGACAGCATATATACGGGTCTTGTTTCTGTATTCATTCAGCCAGTCTATATCTTTTGGTTGGAGCATTTAATCCATTTACATTTAAGGTAATTATTGATATGTATGTTTCTATTACCATTTTCTTAATTGTTTTGGGTTTGTTATTGTAGGTCTTTTCCTTCTATTGTGTTTCCTGCCTAGAGAATTTCCTTTAGTATTTGCCATAAAGCCAGTTTGGTGGTACTGAATTCTCTTAGCTTTTGCTTGTCTGTAAAGTTTTTAATTTCTCCATCGAATCTGAATGAGATCCTTGCTGGGTAGAGTAATCTTGGTTGTAGGTTTTTCTCTTTCATCACTTTAAATATGTCCTGCCACTCCCTTTTAGCTTGCAGAGTTTCTGCTGAAAGATTAGCTGTTAACCTTATGGAGATTACCTTGTATGTTATTTGTTGTTTTTCCATTGCTGCTTTTAGTATTTTTCCTTTGTATTGAATTTTTGATAGATTGATTAATATGTGTCTTGGCATGTTTCTCCTTGGATTTATCCTGTATGGGACTCTCTGCACTTCCTGGACTTGATTGACTATTTCCTTTGCTATGTTAAGGATGTTTTTAACTATAATCTCTTCAGGTATTTTCTCATTCCCTTTCTTTTTCTCTTCTTCTTCTGGGACCCCTGTACGTTGAATGTTGGTGCAGTTAATGTTTTCCCAGAGGTCTCTGAGACTATCGTCTATTCTTTTCATTCTTTTATATTTATTCTGCTCTGTGGTATTCATTTACACTATTTTATCTTCCAGGTCACTTATCCGTTCTTCTGCCTCAGTTATTCTGCTATTGATCCCTTCTAGAGAATATTTAATTTCATGTATTGTGTTGTTCATCATTGTTTGTTTGCTCTTTAGTTCTTCTATGTCCTTGTTAAACGTTTCTTGTATTTTCTCCATTCTATTTCCAAGATTTTGGATCATCTTTACTATCATTACTTTGAGTTCTTTTTCAGGTAGACTGCCTATTTCCTCTTCATTTGTTTGGTCTGATGGGTTTATACCTTGCTCCTTCATCTGCTCTGTGTTTCTCTGTCTCCTCATTTTGCTTAACTTACTGTGTTTCGGGTTTGCTTTTTGCAGGCTGCTTGTTTGTAGTTCTTGTTGTTTTTGGTGTCTGCCCCCAGTGGCTAAAATTGGTTCAGTGGGTTGTGTAGGCTTCCTGGTGGAGGGGACTGGTGACTGTGTTCTCATAGGTGAGGCTGGATCTTGTCTTTCTTTTGGGCAGGACTGCATCCGGTGGTGTGTCTTGGAGTGTCTGTTACCTTATTATGATTTTAGGTAACCTCTCAGCTCATGTGTGGGGTTGTGTTCCTGTCTTGCTAGTTGTTTGGCATAGGGTGTCCAGCACTGTAGCTTGCTGGTCATTGAGTGAGCTGGGTATTAGCATTGAGATGGAGATCTCTGGGAGAGCTTTTGCTGTTTGATATTACATGGAGCTGAGAGTTCTCTGGTGGACCAATGTCCTGAACTTGGCTCTCCCACCTCAGAGGCACAGGCCTGACACCCGGCTGGAGCACGAAGCCCCTGTCAGCCACATGGCTCAGAAGAAAAGGGGAGAAAAAAAGAAAGGAAAAATGAAAATAAATAAAATTAAATGAAGTTATTAAAATGCAAAATTTTAAAAATTACTTAAAATAAAACAATTAGAAAGTAATTAAAAAAAGAGAAAAAAAACTGACAGAGAGAACCCTAGGACAAATGGTAAAAGCAAAGCTATACAGACAAAATCACACAAAGAAGCATACACATATGCACTCACAAAAAGAGAAAAAGGAAAATAAAATATATATCTATATATATCTGTATTAAAAAAATGAAGAGAGTAACCAAATCAATAAACAAATGTACCAATGATAATAAACTCTAAATAATAAACTAAGATAAACATAAAACCAGAAACCAATTAGATTCAGATAGCAAAGCAGAAGTCTACAGTTGCTCCCGAAGTCCACTGCCTCAATTTTTGTATGATTTGTTGTGTATTCAGGTATTTCACAGATGCAGGGTACATCAAATTGATTGTGGAGATTTAATCCTCTGCTCCTGAGGCCGCTGGGAGAAATTTCCCTTTCTCTTCTTTATTCGCACAGCTCCTGGGGTTCAGCTTTGGATTTGGCCCCGCCTCTGTGTGTAGGTCACCTGAGGGCCTCTATTCTTAGCTCAGATAGGACAGGGTTAAAGTAGTGGCTGATTCAGGTGCTCTGGCTCACTCAGGCCACGGAGGAGGGAGAGGTATGGAATGCGGGGTGAGCGCGCGGAGGCAGAGGCAAACATGTCATTACAACAGCCTGAGGTGTGCCGTGTATTCTCCTGGGGAAGTTGTCCCTGGATCACGGAAACTTGGCAGTGGTGGGCTGCACAGACTCTCAGGAGGGGAAGTGTGGATAGTGATCTGTGCTTGCACACAGGCTTCTTGGTTGCTGCAGCAGCAACCTTTCCATTTCATGCCAGTCTCTGGTGTCTGCACTGATATCCGCGGCTCACGCCCGTCTCTGGAGCTCATATTGGCAGTGCTCTGAATCCCCTCTCCTCGTGCACCCTGAAACAATCATCCCTTGCCTCTTAGGCAGTTCCAGACTTTTTCCCGGACTCCCTCCTGGCTAACTGTGGCACACTAGCCCCCTTCAGGCTGTGTTCATGCAGCCAGCCCCAGTCTTCTCCCTGGGATCTGACCTCCGAAGCCAGAGCCTCATCTCCCATCCTCCACCCATCCTGACTGGTGAGTAGACAAGCATCTCAGGGTGGTGAGTCCTGGTTGGCACCAATCCTCTGTGTGGGAATCTCTCCACTTTGCCCTCTGCACCTGTATTGCTGTACTCTCCTCCGTGACTCTGAAGCTTCCCCCCACCCCCGTCTCTGCCAGTTAAGGGGCCTACTTGTGTGTGGAAACGTTTCCTCCTTCACAGCTCCCTCCCAGTGGTGCATGTTCCATCCCTATTCTGTTGTCTGTTTTTTCTTTTATCTTTTGCCCTACCCAGGTACGTGGGGAGTTTCTTGCCTTTTCGGAAGTCTGAGGTCTTCTGCCTGCATTCCGTAGGTGTTCTGTAGTTGTTCCACATGTAGCTGTATTTCTGATGTATTTGTGATGAGGAAGGTGATCTCCACGTCTCATTCCTCTGCCATCTTGAAGGTCTCCCCGTTAATCCATTTTGAGTTTATTTTTGCATATGGTGTTAGGGTGTGTTCTAGTTTCATTCTTTTACATGTAGCTGTCCTGTTTTCCCAGCACCACTTATTGAAGAGACTGTCTTTTATCTCTTGTATATTCTTGCCTCCTTTTTCATAGATTAGGTGACCATAGGTGTGTGGGTTTATCTCTGAACTTTCTATCCTGTTCTATTGATCTGTATTTCTGTTTTTGTGCCAGTACTATGCTGTTTTGATTACTGTAGCTCTGTAGTGTAGTCTGAAGTCAGGGAGCCTGATTCCTCCAGCTCCGTTTTTCTTTCTCAAGATTGCTTTGGCTATTTGTTGTCTTTTGTGTTTTCATACAAATTGTAAAATTTTTTGTTCCAATTCTGTGAAAAATGCCATTGGTAATTTGGTAGGGATTGCATTGAATCTGTAGATTGCTTTGGGTAGTATAGTAATTTTCACAATATTGATTCTTCCGATCCAAGAACATGGTATATCTCTCCATTCTTATTGCTTAATATGAAAGCTTTCCAATTAGTTGCATACACATTTACAATTGTTATGGATCATTGGAGAACTGACCCACCCATTTATCATTCTGTAATATCCCTCAAATTTTTCTGCTTTTGAACTCCATCTGCCTGACTTTAATATGATGACACTAGTTTTCATTGGTTATTGTTTGTGTTTTCACCCATTTACTTTTTTTTTTTTTTTTTTTTTTGCGGTACACGGGCCTCTCACTGTTGTGGCCTCTCCCGTTGCGGGGCACAGGCTCCGGACGCACAGGCTCAGCGGCCATGGCTCACGGCCCAGCCGCTCCGCGGCATGTGGGATCTTCCTGGACGGGGGCACGAACCCGTGTCCCCTGCATCGGCAGGTGGACTCAACCACTGCGCCACCAGGGAAGTCCCCATTTACTTTTAACCTATATATAAATTTTATGTTTAAAGTGAACTTCTTTTAGGTAGCATGTAATTGGGTCTTGCTTTTATATCTAATTTGATAATCTTTACCTTCTAATTTATATTTCCATTTCCTTTGTTGTCTTATTACTTTTAGCTCCTTGTTTCATTATTTTCATTGTTGCTTTACCAGTATTTTGTGGTTTGTAGTGTATTCCTTTAACTTTCACTGTCTACCTACAAATGATATTATACCACTTCATACATAGTATAAGAACAGTACACAGTCCACTTTCATTTCTCCCCTCTTAGCCTTTATGCTGTCATTATCAAACATTTTATTTCTAGATATATGATAAACCTCATAATACTTTGCTATTGTTTTTGCTTTAAACAATTCATTATATTTTGAATATTTAAATAAAAAGAAAAAGTCTTTATATTTACCCACATAATTGCTAGTTCCAGTGGCCCATATTCCTTTGTGTAGACCCAGATTTCTGGTTAGTATTTTTCTTCTGCCTGAAGGTCATCTTTTATTATTTTTTGTGATGCAGCTCTGCAGCTGATGAATTCTCTTAGCTATTGTATGTCTGAAAATGGCTTTATTGCACCTTTGTTTTCAAAAGGTATTTTTGCTGAGTAAAGAATTTTAGTTTAACTGTTTTTGTTTCTTTCTCTTTGTTTTTGTTTTTTTTTTTCCTTTCACTTTCTTAAAGATCTGCTCTACTGGCATTGAAATTCTACTGTTTCTGACAAGAATCCTGCTGTGACTCTTATCTTTATTGTTCAGTACATAATGTATGTTTTCCCACTGGACATTTATAAGATTTTCTGTTTATTGTGTTATTTTAGAAAGTTGATTATGATATGCCTATATATGATCCTCTTCATCTTTCTTATGCTTGGAATTTGTTAAGCTTCATGGTACTGTGGCTTTATAGTTTTCATCAAAATTTAAAAAAATTGGCTATTATATTAAAAATTGTTTTTTCTGTCCTTCTCTTCTTGGGGAACTCCAATTACTTCTATATTGGTTATAATCCTGATATGCAGTTTGAAATGTTCTCATACTTTTTTAAT
Organism: Mesoplodon densirostris; assembly: GCF_025265405.1. Lineage (NCBI taxonomy): Eukaryota > Metazoa > Chordata > Mammalia > Artiodactyla > Ziphiidae > Mesoplodon > Mesoplodon densirostris. The sequence goes on along the minus strand of NC_082661.1, from coordinate 168,854,747 downwards.
GCTCAGTTCTTTCCTTTTCCTTTAAAAAATATTTTCCTATTTTGATAGTTTCTACTGCTACATATTCAAGTACTCTACTTTTTTCTTCTGACATGTCTAATGTATCTTTAATTCCATCCAGGGCATTTATTAATCTCAAACGTTGTGATGTTCATTTAATTTGTTTCCCATTTCTCAGGGATCAGTTTCCTTCTTTGCCAGATTTCTAAGATACTGATCAATGTTGTTTCACATATTTTTAAAATTGAAGTATTTTACATTTTGACCGGGATCAGATATCTCTCATCACATTTAATTTGTGACTTTTGCCAAATGACTTAAATTCTCTAACCCTCATTTTTTTTCTTTCAAATAGTGTGGAAAATTATACTTGCTTCAAAGAATTATTTTTTTTAATAAGGTAGTCCCTAAAGACAACTTAGTGTATTTTCTGATACATATTATTTAGTAAAGGCTAGTATTTTTAAAGTTAGGAAGTGATTCTTGGAGTCATTTTAGGCATTGGCACCTTGTTCTATGGGATCAGTTAATTGGAAGGAAGACCCTAGACTAAGAGAAAGCATACAGGCAACATAGTATGGGAAATAAGCAAGAGCTAAACAGGGTGTCAGATTATTTGGATCCTGGGCATTTAGACTCTTGTCCCAGAAGCAAAATTGGAGTGGGGATAGCACATAGGACTACAAACCCAGTACATCGGCTGAGACTCAGTGGTAAGACAGCAGAAGCTACAAGGGCCAGATGGATGCCCTTCATTTACCATAGGTAGCCTGAATGTCATTCCTAATTTGCCTGTGGAAAGGCTGACTCAGCAGTAGGTGGGCCTGAGCTTTTAATTTGAAGATACTTGGGGCTACAGTTAAGAAAGTCTGAAAAAGGCAGGGATTAAAAATAATCTCTCTTTTTTAAAATCTATCTTTCATCTTCATTAATACAATTTTCCTTCACTATTGTAATAATCTTCCAGGCAATGACACCCCAAATTGGTTAGCTTTGGAGGAGGCAGAGATATGAGTTACATTATGGAGATTTAGGGACCATCATCTTCCAGATCTCAAAGCAATTATGCCTTAGGTAGACTGCAAACCAAATGCAGTTGCCTTGTGTACCTTTCTTTGTGTCCACATGATGGCTAACATTTACTAGATATGTTCTCTTACATAGACCAAAGTATACGACATGCAAATAGCCATATGGTATGTTGATTATCTAGGGCTACCATAACAAAATACTGTAGACTGGGTGGCTTAAACAGCAGAAATTTATTTTCTCACAGTTCTGGAAACTGGAAGTCTAAGATCAAGTTGTTGGAAAGTTTGGTCTCTCAAGAGGACTCTCCTTGGCTTAAAGATGGCTAATGTCTTGCTGTGTCCTCACATGGTTCTTTCTTTGTGTATGCTTCTGATGCCTCTTCCTCTTCTTATAAGGACACTGGTTTTATTGGAATAGGGACTCACCCCTCTGACCTCATTTAACCTTCATTACCTCCTTAAAGGCTCTATTTCCAATACAGTCACATTGGGGGTTAGGGCTTCAAGCCCTTCAATCTTGTTTTTTTGTTTTTTACAGGAATCAGCATTCTAGCTCAGAAGTTCATGAAGAGAACACTTGCTAGAAGGAGAAGGGTCATTTTCTTCACTAGTATTTTGTTGTTGTTGTTGTTGTTTTTGCGGTCTGAGGGCCTCTCACTGTTGTGGCCTCTCCCATTGCAGAGCACAGGCTCTGGATGTGCAGGCCCAGCGGCCATGGCTCACAGGCCCAGCCGCTCTGTGGCATGTGGGATCTTCCCGGACCTGGGCACGAACCCGTGTCCCCTGCATCGGCAGGTGGACTCTCAACCACTGCGCCACTAGTATTTTAAGCTAGAATTCTCTTTGGGTGTTTCTCATGTGTGTGTCCTGAAGGGGTGAGACCTTCAGCCTCGCCCCTTATTGATTAGAGAAGCATTCTAGACTCAGGAGTTAAGTCCATGTTTTTTTACTATTTGGTTGGCCAATGTCTCTAACATCCATGAATGAAGAGCAAAGTGGTTTATAGGCCACCACTCCTGCGGGCTCTTGTCAGGTCTGTGAATGGATTGAGCAAGCGTTGCTCAATTTCTCTGTACCTCACCATGAATGTAGGGTTTGGGGCCTGTAGCTGCCTTGGAGTGATTTCAGGAGGTTTCACTGTGTCCAATCATCTCTTATTCTCACACAGAGCTTCCATGATGCCTGGCACATCATTGCTCAATAAAATCATTTGAATAAATGAAAGAACAGATGACACCTATTCAAGTGCCCATGCTGGAGGAGAATGTGTGGGTGCATACTAGAGGTTGATGAGCCAGGAATTTAAAGTTAGAATTTATTTATCCCTGCAGATTGCTTTATCACTGCCTTGAAATTCCATAGATTCCTTTGTTTATGGTACTTTTTTGTAACCGATCTGTTTTAAGAAGTGAAAGAAATTCATACAGACTGAAAATTGGAGCCATTTTCTGCACACTTTCCCTCGCCCTAAGAGGCATAGATATAAAACAGAGTGAAGGATAAAATGATTGGATAGCTGAGGGCCATGCAGTCCCAGAGATAGCTGTTCCAGGAGAATGGAAGGAAATGTCAGCTCTTTCCATTTTTACGGAGGTATTTTTAGAGTGGCTTCTTTTCTCCTTGGCTGGTGTCAGGGTGCTGCCTTCTTATTGTGGAGCTGAATTCTACTGAAAAATAAGCTTTTTAAAAAACAGTTATTCCTATCAGAGAAGAATATGTTACTTCTATATCCATCATACTCTCTTATGAATATCTCACCTTTTCTGGGAGTTTAATTAATTAACATTTCTGTTGCAAATGTTTTTCTTTCTTTTGTCTCAATCATCTACAATAAAGGTAAGTGATTGCTTAGTTGTTTTTTTTTGTTTTTGTTTTTGTTTTAATAAGAATGATTTGAAATTACATTTTAGGGACACATTATTAGTTTGGGACAGATTGAAATAGAAGACCTCCTGAACAGGAGTTAGAGAGTTCATCATATATATTTCTAGAGCAAAGGCAAGGCCATTTTTAGATCTCTTGTCACATCAAGAGTGATCTAAAGAATGAGACTAAATTTATTTGACCATGTAGGATAATCTGTCTTATTCCTTTACAGTAACCCCTCAGGTACATGACATTTTGGACTCCAAGACCAAATGTCTAATGTGCCTTCACCTTGGCAATGTCACTTACATCTCCTTCCAAATCTTTCCTGACATGTCATCAGGTAAACTAGACTTCTGGAAGCCAAGATTGCTGACCATGGAAGCCTCACTGTGGGCAACCCCCTATAGGAAGTTGGAGATCTGTGCTCTTGGCTTCTGGTTCTATAGGACCTGGGTCTCTACAGCTATGGACCAAGGCCTCCACCAACAGGTTTTTGACACCCAGAGTGTACCTGAGTTACATTTCCCTCAGTGTTCATTTGTTCTGTTTCTCCCATTTTCCTGTTGATATTTCTTTACAGCTATGAAATTTGGGGACTATTATTATTTTCCGCATACGAGATTGTTTCCTAAATATGCATCTGTAGTTGAGGAACACCTTAATAGGAAAGCCCAGTTCTGGCACCATTATTTAAAGACAGTACTTCCCAGGACTAACATATTTTATATTTTGTTCCATAAGAGTAAATGGTAGTGGTAAAAGAAAAATTTGAAAATTCTGAAAAAAGAATTGAAAGAGAAGTGTCATGTATAATTATGTTTAGGCATACAACTTTTACACTGTTGCTAATGTTTTGCTACATTTTCAATCATTTTCCCCTACTTACCTTCATTTTTTCATAATCATAAATATATAATACACTAATATTATTTTAATACATCTAACATTATATTATAATCAGGTTATCAGATACTTCATAAATATCACTTATCATAACTGCATAAAATCCCACTGTGTGACTCCAATGTAATTTATTTAATGATTCCATTATTGGAAATGTGTGTGGTTTTAACATTTCTGCTCATATAGATACTATGACAGTACATATCTTTGGACAAAACATTTTTCCATATTTAGGTTACTTTTCTCTATACACATTCCATGTAGAATTGCTAGGTTAAAAATTAGAAACATTTTGAAGCCTTTTGATAAATAATGCTTTTCTAATCTCTTGTCATGTTATAGGCACAAGATCCTTGACTACAGTTGCAAGTTTAACAATCTGGCTTCTTAAGTAGTCAATCTAATATACACCAAGTTAACATCTGAAGTATAACAAGGTACATTGGGATTCTTAGCATAATGTATCTTTCTCTTAAAATGGCATTGTTGATGACCTTCAGCAGATGTGATTGAGGGAATGAGTCTTATGTCCACTCCTCCATTGAACATCCTGGCTCTGACCATGAACCAGTCCAATCTGTGTTTTTTACTGAACAATATCCGAAGCTTGTTTCTGTTGTCTCCTGGCTTTTGTATTTACTGCAGAGTAATCTCATTATCTGCAGTGGTTAGATATGTACAACAGAATCGACTGTATGCTTAAATGGCTTTAAAACTGAGCCCATTTCTGTTTATTGCTGTCCTAGGGATTCAGCTCTGTCTCAATGCAGATATGGCAAAACCCTTACTATCATGACCTGTGCCCAGGACTACCGGCTGGACCTGGTCACTCTTTGTTCATGCTTTGGCCTCCAACACCTCCCTCTCCTTTCACTTATTCCCTTCTCTCCTCTTATTCTTGGCCTGGCACTTATGCAAGTAGAGGTGATTTTATAGCTTCCCTGAGCTTTTCATGAAAAGGGAACCATTTCCAGACTGAATGCTATTTTTACCAGCCTCTGAATTATGTAAAAGGCTTTGGTTCTCTGATACTTTCCGGACCACATTATTAACATTCCCCTATGTTACAGACCCATGGGTTTGATTTTAACTCAGCATTTCCTAAACTATGCTCGTATGGAACTGAAATTTCAATGGGAGCCAGGAATAAAGGTTCCCATGGTCAAATGTGCTTCCAAAATTTCCATCTTGAAGATTCGCATTCACATTACCATATCCAAAGGGTTGGAGACATCAGGAGGAAAGAAAACATTTTCACCTAGTCATTCCCAACTGAAGACCTGTTTTTGTTTTTTTTTTTTGTTTGTTTTTGTTTCTCTCTCTCTTCTTATGTTTTATAACTATCCCTAGAGTAATTTTTCCTGAAAACCTTTTTGGAAAAATCTGCTTTGATCATTCAAGCTGTTTATGGATGTAGCTGAAAATAAATGTTCCCCACAATCAGAGCTGAAATGTGTACATACTGCTGTTCGGCCCTATCAGAACTCTTCAGACATTTGGACAATATAATCTCTATGCAGTACTGCCTGACTGCAGTGCAGAAGGGAGAAAGCTGGACGTGGGGAGGGCACGGGAGCGAGAGCAGACAGAGGCCTGGGCCTGTGACCTCCATGCTGCTCTGTTGGCTCAGAGCCAATGCCTACCTAAGGCTGAGAAGTACGTGAGTTTCATGGGCAATTGTTTGCCCAATGATAAGAATGGTTGAGGTTTGATTTATCTGAACAGCGTTACTATAAAGTTGTCTGTCACCCAAAGGGAATCATAAGGATGCTTTAAGTACTAGAGAGGGCTCACTGATTTCTTTGGAGCCGTAGTGCTCCTTTCATAGCTGGGGAATTACTTTGCTGTGAAATAGAATTTTAGTTGGATGCAAAATTAATCAGCTTTCACAGCTCTAATTTTTGACTAGGATACTGTGTCAGTGTGTTTGGTACATGCTGAGTTTGAGCCTAGAAACCTACGCCTTGCATTTGTGTAACATCATGACACTACCACCTGCCTATCAGATGCCACAGGGAACAGAGGACTGGGGAGCCAACAGTTTCTCTTCTGCCACTCTGGCTCTTCCTCGCAGCTTAGATCCAGGGATGCTCTGGAAGGGACAGTAGTGGCTGCCTACTCCAACCCTCTGCCCAGTAGAAGAAATCCCTTTAAACACCCATGATTAGAGGCCAGTCTCCCCTGTGCTTGCATATACCTGCAATGATGGGGATCCACCACCTTACAAGGCAGACCAGTGGTATATTTTGAATCACATCTAGGCTTTGCCGAATTTTTTCTTTCCTGGATAAGCCAAAAAGAGGCAGATTCCATGTTGCCTTAGCTCTGTACTGGCATGAGATCAATACCACAGAGACAGTTACTTTTCTTATCTTTGATGTGATTGATTTGTGATATTTTGATCTTGGATGCTTGGGAAGGCCATTTATAGAGAAAAACTGACTTTTGTGATCTGACACTATCTGCCAAAACCCAGTCTCTTTAGGCAATTTTAAATTAGTAGGATATGTATGTCTTCACAAAAAACAGGATTAGGCAAACATAGGCATTTATATTTGGTGCAGTATCCTCACCCTAACAAAAAAAAAAGAAGAAGAAAAAGAAGACTGTTTTTCTTCTTATATAGGCAATCATACAGAAAGGATCAACAATTAGGTTCTTTAACATAATTTTTTTTTCAAAATCCTACTTGCATAAGGGAAACAGTCTGTTTACAAAGAAGCTTTCAGTTTTGTAGTAAAATATAATGGGAAGAACATTCTCAGATGTGTTTATTGATGTGATATATTCCTGCCTTTGCTTCTAGAGTAGGTTAGATGGTCTGTGGCAATGAGGGAGAGAAGGTGAGTGAATCACGGCCCCTGCCCTCAAGGAGCTCACGATCTCCCTGGTGGGGAGCAGGAATGACAAACACCCACCAAAATAGCTGTCACTCAAGACAGAGAGTGATGCATGTTATAATAAAGAAATCAGCCAAATGAGGAAGCAGGGAGGAGGCCAAGGTTAAAGCCACGTGGGAGGATTGGGGAAGAGTGTACAACTGAACTGACGCTGACTTGTGTGTGGGGAAATGGATGGGATTTCAAAAGGCAGAGCTTAATGGGAGAGCATTGCCACATGGAGGCATCTTCCTAGAACATCTCCCAGTTTGGGAGATGGGAGCTTTCCAATCTCTGCAGTCAACATTCTCCAAGGACATTTTCCACTGTATTGTGCCTGATCACTGTCTCCAGAACTAAGGTTTGAGGGATTTGTGTGCTTACGTTATTGGTAGGATAGGTTTTCTTCGTTAAAGATTTTTTTTATGTGGGCCATTTTTAAAGTCTTTATTGAATTTGTTGCAATATCAGTATTGCTTGTTTTATGCTTTGGTTTTTTGGCTGTGAGGCATGTGGGATCTTAGCTCCCCGACCAGGGATCGAACTGGTACCCCCCTCACTGGAAGGCAAAGTCTTAACAACTGGACCGCCAGGGAAGTCCCTTTTTTTTTTTTTTAAGTTGCGGCATGTGGGATCTAGTTCCCTGACCAGGGATTGAACCCGGGCCCCCTGCATTGGGAGTGCAGAGTCTTAACCACTGGACCACCAGGGAAGTCCTGGATTGGTAGGATAGTTTTAAATATCTCATAACATTGCAATTTGAGTTCCTGGGCTGTTCTCTCACCTGCTCAGAATATTCACAGGTAGGCCCTCCTGGTTCATATCTACCCCCTGCATTGACTCTTAATTTGGGGTAGAGTCTCAGTCTGTTTCCCTTTGTGGAATAGTGTCTTGACCAAGACAAGAGGGGGAAAAGAAAAACAACAACAGACCTTTGGATGGCTCCAATCAACCTGCCTTGCTGAAAACACTAGGAGAAGGAACCAGGAGAGGGAGGATGGGCCTATCGATCTGTGAGTGCAAACAACAGTTCCTCCATGGCAAATAGAATGTGTAAATAAGAGTAATAATCTCTCCATGTGGAAATTCTCAGTGGGCATTCATATTCATTTGTTATTTTTCCCCCAAAGCATGCTGTGTATTAGGACTTGCCCTTTCAAAGTTCACAGGCTGGTGCAGAGGAGAGAAACGTGTAAACTACCATTTACAATGCAGTGTGGTAAGGGCTGTGACAAAGGGAATGTGGAATGCTGTGTCTTTGAGGGCAGATAAGAGAGGCTGCAAATGATAGCTTGAGAAGAGGATGCCTGAGCCAAGCAAGAATTAGGGGGCTTAAGGAGGGGGGCTTCTTTTTCTTAATTATGGGCATTCAGCGAGTGATTTTTGTGAAGAAGATGGCACATTAACCTTAATTAAGTTTACTTTGCAGTTAATTACACCGAATGACCTTGGGATATATAAGTGTTTGATACACACTTAATATGAGATGGACACGTATAATGCTGATACATGAGTGTGCGCTGCAACAAAGATGCAGAGATTTCTGTGTTTGAATAATGATGTCCAACCAATCTCACTAGAGCCTGGAAATTTTTCAGTCATCTAATGGAATGATATGCACTTCTTCTAAAACTCTCAATACAAATTAATTTAAGCATACTTTATATTAAGGTATACATTTTGGAAGGACACTAGCAGCAAATCTAACAAAAAGATATCACAGCCCAAAGGAAGAACTAACATTTCTTGAACATATACTTGTGTTCTGTGTGCATTAATTTTTTGAGACCTCATAAAAACTTATCTGATATTGTTGGCTACCTGCTCACATTTTCTCCTCTATGGCCTCCCCTCCTCACTGAATTCCAGGTTTGTTCTGTCAATCAGTCCACTCTCCACGTGGCCGTGTGCTTTACTAAGCCACTTAGAGGAATGCCAGTCCCCATGCTGGAGACTGCCTAAGAGATGGGCAGGTGGTACAGGTCTATACAAGACTCTGTCTAGAATTGATGTCTAAAATCATGGCAGCTACCTGTGATGAGGGAGCCTAGCCTAAGGAGAAAGCCAGTGATGGCTGAGCAGGGTTATTCCTGGGTCCTTAATGATCCCATTTAGACACTGTTTGACAATGCAGGAACCACCTCTTGTTAAGTGGGATAATGTTATTTTCCTTCAGATTTAAGCTATTTTACGTTGAGTTTTTGGTACTCTCAGCCAAGATCACTCTAATTGACATAGGTGCGAACTCTCATTATCCGCATATTACAGGTGAAAGGAACTGAGGGTTAAGGAAATTAAGTAATCTATCCAAGATCATACAACTAGTTAAATATCAGAACCAGGATCAAATTCAACCCTGTCTTCTTCCAAAACCGATTGCTTTAGTTTTTGGCTATGCTTCTCCTGCATATATATATTTATTTGAAATATATAACACCAAAGTACTTAAATCAATGTCAAATATTTTGAATAGTTCAGATATATCAAATATATAATTTATAAGAAAGCTACCATCTTCCATCTTTTATATAGGAGTTGGGGAACTTTCTCTGTAAAGGGCCAGATAAGTAAATATTTTAGGCTTTTTAGGCTTTGTGGTCTCTACTTAACTAATTTTAGCTCAAAATCAGCCATAGACAATGTATAAACAAATGAACTTAGCTGTGTTCCAATACAATTTCACTTACAAAAACAGGTTATGGCCCAGATTTGGCCCATGAACCACAGTTTCCTGACCCCTGTTCTTTATGAACTAAATCTGATTTTTGGTTAAGGCTCACCAACTAGGTTGGATAAAAGGGGATGTTACTAGGTGTGTGCAAGAAAGTCACACCAGAAAGAAGAGGAGACAGGGAGTCCCAGTGTGGGAAGGAAAAAGAATCCCCCCCTCCCCCGTGCCAAAACTTAAGGTGTTAAAGAGGGTAATTATGTTTCTGCTTTGTAGTGCTGGTTGGGAAACAGCTTAAGCCAAGATAAAGGGAGGGGAATCTTATGACTTCCACTATTAGAGAAGCAAAATTTGGAGGGTTGCTAGCCTTTTATCTGTACTTTATTTGGAATTTCTGCTAAAAATTCCAAATTGTCTCAGTACTACCTTCAAAACCCACCATTTTCGCTAATACTTAAATTATTGAATGATCCACAAACACTTTAATACATAGCAGCTCTTTCTGCAAATGGAGAGATAAGGGTCGGAAATGAACAGATGATTATAGCTATTTGATTTCAGCTTTAATTGCTTTCCAGCAGGCACAGAGAATGGACCAATTTTCTCAAAACAATATTTGTTCTGAAACATGTCTGAGAGCAAAGTTTTGTCAATAATGCAAGGAGATTTGGGGAAATACGTGATGGGTTTTCCTTCTTTCTCAAATCATTTGCAGTGTGTGTTCCTTTTCTTTCAAAATCATAGCATGAAATCGACTGTGATTTTTTTGCAGAATCTAAAATATTGAGCAATATTTGTCTCCTTTTACCTATTAATACACTGAAAATATAAAAGAGTATATAGAAGACCAAGGTGGAAAGACAGGAAGAGAAAGTTTTCCTCCTGCCCTCTGGCACCCACTGATCTACATTATGTTTCTGTGGATTTGATTATCCTAGACATTTCATATAAATGAAATCATACAGTATAACCTTATGTCTAGTTTCTTTCATTAAGTATTACTCTTTAAGGTTCATCTATACTGTAGCATATATCAGTACTTTATTACTTTTATTGGTGAATAATATTCCATTGTCTGGATATACCACATTTTTTTAATCCATTCATTACTTGATGCTTCCATTTTGGAGCTATGAATAATGCTTCTATGAAATCCATGTACAAGCATGAACATTTGTTTTTCATGAACATTTCTTTTCAGTTGCCTTGGGTATACACCTAGAAGTGGAATTGCTCTTTCATATGATAACTCTGTTTAACATTTTGAGGAATTACCAAACCATTTTTCAAAGCAGCTGCACCATTTTTCTTTCCCACCAGCAGGATATGTCTCCAGTTTTTCCAAATTCTCTCTGCCAGCACTTGTTACTGTTCATTCTAGTGGGAGTGAGGTGGTACTTCAGTGTGGTTTTGATGTCTGTTTCCATAATAACTAATGATGTTGAACTCATATATTTATTGGATATATGTGTATATTCTTTGGAGAAATTTCTAATCAAATGGAAAGTAAAGTTGTCAAGGAGAAAATTCATAAGATGAAATTAATATTTACTAGAAGTCAACACTGCATCAGGCCCTTTCAACTGTTATGAAAATGAATAATTAGTAATATTACAATCATATTTTAAAAATAAAATTTAGAAAAATTAAGAACTGGCTGAAAAGCAGGTGATCATGGTTGAGCCAAGAGTCAAACAAGATCCATAGACCTTTCCTTTGTGCCATGTGCATTCTAACCATCTATCTCTCGTCCACATTTTCACAGATTAGTAAGACAATCATGACTGAATGAGACATGAGTCCCTCTCTTCTCTGGCAAAAGAGAAAAACATAAATAAAAACTTAAGGAAATTAAGAAAATTAAGAAAAGTCTTAATTCTTGAGAGCCGTGCGATAGTAGAGTTGCAGGCTGTGTACTTGTGACATCATCGGGTCTAGTGACTGTTGGGGACATCCTTCGCTTTATTTATCTAGTCTTTTTAGTAGTAAATGGGAAAACTACAAACTGCCCTATGAGGAACATTTTAATATTTGAAATTCTGTAGCCATATCCAGTCTCCAAACAAGTGCTAAGAAGTCAGCAAACTCTGGGTGTTATGAGTACATTTGCCACCCCTGTCCCCTGCCTGGCACTTAGCGTGGACTGGGTACCTGACAGTCACACATGCCTGGCAGTTCCTGGGAGGCAGCTACGTGCCTTATGATCTCTGAACTGAGTTCCTCACTTTCACCCCAGGAACCAGTATGGTACTCGAGAGTCTCATAGGAGGAGCCCAATGATAGCTTGTTAAATAAATAAATGATTTTAATTGTAGAGACACTGTAGAATTAGAGACATTGTAGAATTAGATATGTTGACGCTTAATAAATTATCTGTTGACTTACTTAGCAAAATGTAAATAAGGGAAAGAAGTGCTCGGTGCCCCGCACTGCAAGACCCATTACCATGCATTGTTCCTTTTTCTCATTCAGGTTTCATGGAACCTCATGAATTATACATTTTCATATATTCAATTTATTCAAAATGCCAATAACCAGCAAAGTTTGAATGCAAACCCAGATTTCCAAAGGTACATTACAAACGTGAGATATTTAAGGCTAGGCACACTTAATTCCACATACTGAGGCCAAAGCACAGAGTTCCAGCGTTGCAGAAGGAACCAAGCCTTTTCTCCTTTTGCTTGGGACAAACCCTACACTGTTACTAAGAAGATGAGCAGGGGTGCAGAGGATGAGACTTTTTAAGGGAGTGAAATATAACCTGATTGCATATCCCTGAGACCTGGAGGTTGTCAAAACGATAAATAACTTAGTGACTGAATGAATTCTAGGTTGTCTGGTTTGAACAACTGTGGCATTTTAGGGGTTAACCCTGCATTATTGAGTTCCTATGTTTTGGGGTAGCAATTATTCTGTCTTTTTTCTTTAGCTTTTTTTTTTTTTTAAGTTTGGACATGTTGAAATTCAAGTGCCTTAAGTTTCCAAGGACTCAACTTTTAGTGCATTTCTGCTGACCCTTCATGTCTTCTTGGTCCTAATACTTTGGTTGCACATTTGCATTTCCTCTCCTCATTACTGCGTGTCCTAGGAAATTGTAGCTGTTCCATCTGATTTAGCATTTCTTTATCATCTCTTGTGTGTCTAGCAATATGCTAGCTAAGGTGGGTCTGGAGATGCAAGACAGCTTGAAGCCATAGGCCTGGTACTTGAACAATTGGCACTACACTAGTCTTTTACAGTCCTTTAATATCATTTTCATAATTTTTGTTATCAGCCAGAGTGAGTACTCCCTAAAGTCTCTTTGACAGTTTCTTTGGGAAACTTCCTTTGATTGACTTTTCTCTACACCCAGAATTATAGGCAAGATCCCAAGAGATGGAGGTGGTGGCAGGGTAGGGGCCAAGATTGAGGGCATTATGCTAAGTGAAATAAGTCAGACTGAGAAAGACAAATACTGTATGATATCACTTTTATGTGGAATCCAAAAAAGCCAAACTTAAAGAAACACAGAGTAGAATGGTGGTTGTAATCTCCATCTCTGGAAGGATCCCAATTAAGCGCACAGAAGTAACAACATGTTTTCTATGCAAAGGCAACATTAAGGTAAGTCTAGTTCCCACCTGAAGCCACTCTCCAAGCCCTTCTTACACGGAAGGGAATGTGGAGCATCAAGCCACTGCCGCCCTCTCTTTGAACTCTTACATTTTCTCTTTCTGCTTCTGCCGTGACACGACATAGCAAATGCATAAGCAGGGATTCAGCCTAGGCCTGCAGTGCCCATGTAGCTGCAGTGCCCATGCCTTCTTCATGACCCATACAGAGGAGGAAGTGCTTGGATTTCTGAACACTAACAAAGAGGATCCAAATAAGATCTAGGGCTATTAGGGGGAAAAAGAAGCTTTTAAATAAGTAAAGTGAGTGATGTTCATTTCTATGAAGGAATTTGGAGAATCATGTCAATGTTTAGACATGATTTCAAAGCCATAATAGCATGAAAAGAAAATGTGAGAGTAAAAGAAGCCCCCAGTGTCAAGCACTGTCTTTATTTTAGTTTTTGTACCCACCTATTTTCTCCCAGTACCTATCTGACAGTTTCAGTATGTGTTCAAACAATGGGTGTGGGGTGGATGGGTGAGAAGATGAATGGTTTCCCGAAAAATATCGCTTCCTAATTGTTCTTGCATTGACTCATAATAAAGTGACTAACAGCATTTGGCAAGGAGATACTTGACTACACATACCTTGAAAGAGTCCGGGACTCAGAACAGGTGGAGCTACAGAGGGCTGAAGGACATTCACTGTGGAGCTTGGGCTTCTCTGGGTTTTATTTCTGCCTTTCTATTTATTAGCTGTGAAATCCTAAGCATATTGCATGATCCCCTGTGCTTCAGTTTCTCTTCTGAAAAATATTTATATCTGATTAATAGGTTTATTCCAAGCATTATTATCACATGTTGACCTCCAAGTTCTGTGTTATCCTAAGATTGTCTGGTTTCAGCTGTTACAACTAAAAGAGCTAAAGACAAGTTTAGACTACGAGAAGGTATGATATATAGCAGGGTACTTCAGTAGTTGTATTGGCTGTTAAAGTATTGCAGTGATTTTATTCTAGTTGGTAAATAGCTGCTGCTCACATCCCCCTGAATAAATTCTCTCCATGACATCCAGGATGTCCTGCACCAGGACTCCTAAACTTCCTCAGTATTAATCCAGAAACCATAGAGTTAAGATCTGGCTCCACTAGGTTACCTCTAGGACCCTGCTCTAGCTATGAACTGATTTATTCTGATTAGACTTGTCATTTCCATACTGCTTATTAAATATTTTAAATATCACCTCTGTGCATACTTGACAGGCAAGAAATTTGAAACTAGGAGAAAGTTCGTAAGTAAACAAACATGTTTATCAAGGAACAAACTGCTTATTTTTCACCTGAAACCAATGAACGTTAAAAAACCCTGATTATTAGCAATCAGCCTCAGGTGCATTCACATAGGCAGAGATATGTTTTTCATCATTTAGCTCCAAAAATATTATTATGATATGGAGTTACAAGGTGGTGTTTACCTTATCATGCTTAAGGTATGTGTGTGCCTGTGATGTTGGTGTGATAATCACTCATGTAACCATTATAATACTTATTCACTCTGAAAGCATGCATTAATCATCTACTATCTGTCAGGCCCTGGGATAAATGGTAAGGATTTAGAGATGAGCTTGCCAGGTCCACAGGAACTCAGAGTCTGGTTTGGGAACAGGGTGGAGAGTAGACATGTAAACATTTAAATTGCAATTCAGAATGATTATCCCTGTATTAGAAGGAGGAATGAAGTGTTATTGGAATTTCAAATACTTGTATCCTGAGGATCTGGAGAAGGCTTCAGTAGGAGCTCTCATTTCACATAGGTTTTAAACAGTGAGAAACGTTTTGCCAGGCAGAGACCTATTGACTGTATAGGTCAAAGGAATAGGATATATAAAGTCACAAAGTCATAAAAGGCCTGATCTGTTCCAGTGTTATTGGAGCCCAAGAAACGTGAGAAGAACGCGGGAAAGTGAAGTCCCAGGAAGGCTTTTGAGTTTGGCTTGTGTGGTGATTTGCAGGATTGAGAAGTGTTTGTTAATCTCGTAGGAGGACACGAGGGAATTTTAGGCAGCTGGGGGGTGCTCTCAAGGTGGGCGTGTCACCTGTTGACTGCAGAAAACTCGCTGGAGCACAGGGAGGGCGGACGGGAGGCTCTTGCTACACATGCAAGGGTGTCTCACCCAGTGTATGTCACATAAAGGTGCTTCAGGGCAATAAATATATCACAGAGAATGAATATATCCCAATCTGAAAAGCATTCGTACATGGAAAATCAAAAATCAGAGGGTTGTTTAGGGAGCAAGCGTGGGAAACAGAGCTGGCTAATTGAGGTCTAAATTGGCGTCTCATTTAAATTCCCTGCTGCACCTGACTTGGAAGAGAGGCTCAGACCAGAAGTCAGTTAGCAGAGGTTCTGTGCTGGAGAAGCTCAAAAGGCCTCTCCGCTCTAACCTCAACGTTCTCCTTTTTGGAGGCCAAGACTGGCTAATCACCTACAGAGTCATGTTCTTTCTTGGGCTGACGGTACTGGAATTTCTCTGTACATCCTGATGCACCCATGTAAGTAAAGGAATATCTGAAAAAGCAGGAAATGGTCCTGCTGGCAGCCAGACTGAGATGTTTCCAAGTGAGCAAACGTGATATTCCACCAAGCTACTCTGTGACTCTGTTTGGAACCAGACAGACAAAACGCCGCTCTGCAAAGTGTCTAAGAATCCCCGTCTTCTGACCAATGTGAGTAAGTGACTGCTGTTTCTGTCCTCTTAAAGTCCTCTTATGTCCTGGATTTTTAAGCTATGCATTCACAGTAACGTGCCCCTGCTTTTTCTTAAAGGTTAACTCAGCCTATGGGGTAGTCACCTCACAGTTCAAACTCCCTAGCCAGGCTGTTTTATTAGAAGGAATTAAGTCTCTATGGGGATTTTTTTTTTTCCCGGTACGCGGGCCTCTCACTGTCGTGGCCTCTCCCGTTGCGGAGCACAGGCTCCAGACGCGCAGGCCCAGCGTCCATGGCTCACGGGCCCAGCCGCTCCGCGGCATAGTGGCATCTTCCCGGACCGGGGCACAAACCCGTGTCCCCTGCATCGGCAGGCGGACTCTCAACCACTGCGCCACCAGGGAAACCCCTCTATGGGGCTTTTGAACATCTCATCTCTAAGGAAAATTTTTTAATTCAGGGTTGGTGTGGAGATATTCTCTGCTTGAAAGAATGAAAGACAAAGAAAGGAAAACGAAGGGAGTAGTACCTTGACCTAAATGAGGGAAGTGCCCATGAGAAGAGCCCCTGTGCTTGGTGGTACAACCCAAGGGATTTTGTAGAGAATAACTAATGGGAGTTTATTTTTTGCTTTATGTTTCGCCATCTCACAGTATGTGCTCTGGATGAAATCTGTAGATTACTGTGAGAGTGTGTGGGGTGTTCAGGGTGCCCCTCTTCAGAGAGGAGCATGTGCAAAGGCTTTAGGGGATGTGGAATGGGCCATTTGAACAGCTGTAGCCAATGCACTGAAAATGGGGGGTGGGGTGGGACAGGTATTATGTATGAGATGAGGACAGAGGCAGGGGCTTGGAAGGATTTTGATTCTCTTCATAAGAGGCAGGGATATAGCCACTAAGCAGTTTTCCAGAAGGAAATGAACCCTCATTATGTGTAGTGTACACACTGTGCAAACAGATTTTAATGTGGATAATTCATTTTAGCCTGGCAAGCACGCATGTAGGCAGGCCTATGATGAGTATTCCAGGTGAGTTAAGATGGAAAGAAGTGGTAGATTTCAGAGATAGGTAGGAAGTAGAGTCACCCACTGATATCTCGTGATTCATGTGGAGGGTAAGAAGGATGGCTTCTGGGCTTCTGGCCTGCACAAGGGAATCAGTAGTGTGACATTTGCTGCAATTGAGAATCCTAAAGGAAGAATAGGTTTGTGGAGAAAGAGTAAGAGTTTTCTACCGGTTAATTTTTAGGTGCCTTTGGGATAACCATCAGGAAGAGAGAGGTAGGCAGATTGAGCTCAGGAAAACCTGCAGGTAGGCAGATTGAGCTCAGGTGTAACTTTGAGAGCTATTGGCATGGAGATGGTATCAGGCTCACCCAAGGCAGCTGGTTCTCAGAGTTCAGCGTGTCTGAGAATTACCTGGAGAGCTTGTTAAAGCACCATCCCTCCCCTCGCCTCCAGAGTTTCTGATGCAGCAGATCTGGGGAGGGGCTCATGAATTATCATTGCTCATGTACTCCCAGGTAATACTGATACTGCTGGTCTGAGGACCACACCTATAGGAGCACTAGCCTAGGGAATAAGTAAAAGTGGAAAAAAAAAAAAAGGTCTACGGGAAGCGGTCTAGTGGAACAAGTCAGACTTGCATTGGTTCGAGTCCAGAAGCTGCCAATTCAGAGCCATGTGACCTAGGGCCAATGACATAAATCTCTAAGAATAAATTGTCTCTATTTGTAAAGTAAGGATAGTAAATAGTAGCATAAATTCATAGTGTTATTTTAAGACCAAAAAACAGCTAAAGGAAAATGCTTACAGCCCCACTGAGTATATGTTAGGAATTATTTAAAGACTGGCCCTTAAGTAATTTGGCTTTTAAATAGAAATTAGATGAGACAGGTGACAAAAACCAAAAAGAAAGGGGAAAATCAATGTTATGTGACAGTGGGAGCCAGTGAAAGGCTTCTTATGAAGATGGGCTTGACTAAGAGTATTAGATGCTTCTGAGAGTTCAAACAAGATGAGAAAAAAGAAACATTTCAGGGCTTCCCTGGTGGCGCGGTGGTTGAGAGTCCGCCTGCTGATGCAGGGGACACGGGTTCGTGCCCCGGCCCGGGAAGATCCCACATGCCACGGAGCGGCTGGGCCCGTGAGCCATGGCCACTGAGCCTGCGTGTCCGGAGCCTGTGCTCCGCAACGGGAGAGGCCACAACAGTGAGAGGCCCGTGTATCGCAAAAAAAAAAAAAAAAAAAAAAAAAAAAAAGAAACATTTCAACATCCATTGAATTTAGAGATTGCTAGTGATGTAGACTGGGCCATTTCAGTAGAGTGATGTGGGGAGCAGAGTTGATGTTCCAGTGACAGTAGCTGGTATTTTAACTGTTGTCACTGAAAGCAGTTTATATAGGTATGTGTATGTGCGCAGGCAGAAAGAAATATATTCAGCTTTAGGATAACTCTGCAGTTCCCCAATAAGTGCACTTCCATTGAACAAGCTATGTCCCATGCAGGTTTACTTAAGCTGGTGCAGTTTTTAAAAGTATGATTTCAAACCGGGGGCTTCCCTGGTGGCGCAGTGGTTAAGAATCCGCCTGCCAATGCAGGGGACACGGGTTCGAGCCCTGGTCCGGGAAGATCCCACATGACGTGGAGCAACTAAGCCCGTGCACCACAACTATTGAGCCTGCGCTCTAGAGCCCGCGAGACACAACTACTGAGCCTGTGTGCCACAGCTACTGAAGCCCGTGCTCCTAGAGCCTGTGCTCTGCAACAAGAGAAGCCACCGCAATGAGAAGCCTGTGTACCGCAACAAAGAGTAGCCCGCACTCGCCAAAACTAGAGAAAGCCCACATGCAGCCAATGCAGCCAAAAAAAAAAAAAAAAAAAAAATTTCAAAAGGCAAGGTGGCCCAGGTATGTCACACAAGCTTGATAAGGGTCCTTTCTACATTTGCTGCAAGAATTGATGGCTCTGGGATACCTCAGGAACTGTCAGTTCTCACAGCAGTCCCATGACTAAATTGAACTTTTAAATTCCTTGCCCAGCACTCCCCCTTTCTCCCACGCCAGCAAAGTGAACAATTGTCTGATCTTTGGCAGTGGGGAGAAAGCTATCTCTGCTTTTTGCCAGCTGAGAAATGTTTTTTCCCTTTCAAACACCACTGCATTCTTCTTGCAATTTTCCTTGACCATTAAATATTTTATAACTCAGTATTATGTCAGTGCACCTTCCTGGGTGCCTGATAAATGGCATATTCTACAGGGGATTTTAAGGTATAGAAGCAGGTTTCATTTACACAGCACTCCACCCAGGGAAGACCCTGCTGGAGTCGACAACCTTGTTTATTTATTTGTTTGCTTAAAACAACACAAATTTATTAGCTTAACACAAATTTATTATTTTTTTAGAATTTTTTAAATTAGAGTATAATTGCTTCACAGTACTCTGTTAGTTTCTGTTGCACAGCAAAGCAAATCAGCCATACGCATACATATGTCCCCATATCCCCTACCTCTTGAGCCTCCCTCCCATCCTCCCTATCCCACCTCCCTAGGTCACTGCAAAGCACCGAGCTGATCTCCCTGTGCTATGCTGCTGCTTCCCACCAGCCAACTATTTTACATACGGCAGTGTATATATGTTGATGCTACTCTCATTTCGCCCTCCCACCCCATGTCCTCAAGTCCATTCTCTATGTCTACCTCTTTATTTCTGCCCTGCAACTAGGTTCATCAGTACCTTTTTTTTTTTTTAGATTCCATATATATGCGTTAGCATACAGTATATGTTTTTTTCTTTCTGACGTACTTCACGCTGTAAGACAGACTCTAGGTCCATCCACCTCACTACAAATAAGTCAATTTCATTTCTTTTTATGGCTGAGTAATATTCCATTGTATATATGTGCCACATCTTCTTTATCCATTCATCTGTCGATGGACACTCAGGTTGCTTCCATGTCCTGGCTGTTGTAAATAGTGCTGCAGTGAACATTGTGGAGCATGTCTCTTTTTGAATTATGGTTTTCTCAGGGTATATGCCCAGTAGTGGGAATGCTGGGTCGTATGGTAGTTCTATTTTTAGTTTTTTTAAGGAAACTCCGTACTGTTTTCCATAGTGGCTATATCAATTTACATTCCCACCAACAGTGCAGGAAGGTTCCGTTTTCACTGCACCCTTTCCAGCATTTATTGTTTCTAGATTTTTTGATAATGGCTATTCTGACGTGTGTGAGGTGATACGTCATTGTAGTTTTGATTGGCATTTCTCTAATAATAAGTGATGTTGAGCATCTTTTCATGTGCCTCTTGGCCATCTGTATGTCTTCCTTGGTGAAATGTCTATTTAGGTCTTCCACCCATTTTTTTTACCTGGATTATTTGTTTTTTTGATATTGAGCTCCATGAGCTGTTTGTGTATTTTGGAGATTAATCCTTTGTTGTTTCATTTGCAAATGTTTTCTCCCATTCTGAGGGTTGTGTTTCCATCTTGTTTGTGGTTTCCTTTGCTGTGCAAAAGCTTTGAAGTTTAATTAAGTCCCATTTGTTTATTGTTGTTTATATTTTTGTTACTCAAGGAGGTGGTTCAAAAAAGATCGTTCTGTGGTTATGTCAAAGAGTGTTTTTCCTGTATTTTCCTCTAAGAGTTTTATAGTGTCTGGTCTTACAATTAAGTCTTTAATCCATTTAGAGTTTATTTTTGTGTATGATGTTATGTGGTGTTCTAATTTCATTCTTTTACATGTAGCTATCCAGTTTTCCCAGCACCACTTATTGAAGAGGCTGTCTTTTCTCCACTGTATGTTCTTGCCTCCTTTTTTGTAAATTAGGTGCCCATATGTGCGTGGGTTTATCTCTGGGTATTCTATCCTGTACCATTGACCTATATTTCTGTTTTTGTGCTAGTACCATACTGTCTTGATTACTGTAGCATTGTGGTATAGTTTGAAGTTGGGGAACCTGATTTCTCCAACTCCATTTTTCTTTCTCAAGATAGCTTTGGCTATTCGGGTTTTTTTGTGTTTCCATACAAATTGTAAGACTTTTTGTTCTAATTCTGTGAAGAATGCCATTGGTAGTTTGATAGGGATTTCATTGAATCTGTAGATTGCTTTGGGTAGTATAGTCATTTTCACAATATTGATTCTTCCAATCCAAGAACATGGTATATTTCTCCACCTGTTTATGTCATCTTTGATTTTTTCAACAGTGTTTTATAGTTTTTCTGAGTACAAGTCTTTCACCTCCTTAGGTTTATTCCTAGATATTTTATTCTTTTTGTTGCCTTGGTAAACGGGAGTGTTTCATTAATTTCTCTTTCTGATTTTTTGTTGTTGGTGTATAGGAATGCAAGAGATTTCTGTGCATTAATTTTGTATCCTGCAACCTTATCAAATTCATTGATTAGTTCTAGCAGTTTTCTGGTTGCATCTTTAGGATTTTCTTAGTATCATGTCATTGGCAAACAGTGACAGTTTTACTTCTTCTTTTCCAATTTGTATTCCCTGTTATTTATTTTCTTCTCTGATTGCCGTGGCTAGGACTTCCAAAACTATGTTGAATAATAGTGGTGAAATTGGACATCCTTGTCTTGTTTTTGATCTTAGTGCAAATGCTTTCAGTTTTTCACCATTGATATGATACTTACTGTTTTTCACATATGGCCTTTATTATGTTGAGGTATGTTCCCTCTATGCCCATTTTCTGGAGAGTTTTTATCATAAATGGGGGTTGAATTTTGTCAGAAGCTTTTTCTGCATCTATTGAGATGATCATATGGTTTTTATTCCTTCATTTGTTAATGTAGTGTATCACATTGATTGATTTGCATATATTGAAGTATCCTTGCATCACTGGGATAAATCCCACTTGATCATGGGATCTGATCCTTTTAATGTGCTGTTGGATTCTGTTTGCTAGTATTTTGTTTAGGATTTTTGAATCTATGTTCATCAGTGATATCTGTCTATAATTTTCTTTTTTATGATGTCTTTTTCTGGTTTTGGTATCAGGGTGATGGTGGCTTTGTAGAATGAACTTGGGAGTGTTTCTCCCTCTGCAATATTTTGGAAGAGTTTGAGAAGGATCTGTGCTAGCTCTTCTCTAAATGTTTGATAGAATTCACCTGTGAAGCCATCTGGTCCTTGACTTCTGTTCGTTGGAAGATTTTTAATTATGGTTTCAATTTCATTATTTGTGATACGTCTGTTTATATTTTCTAATTCTTCCTGGTTTGGTCTTGGAAAATTATACCTTTCCAAGAATTGGTCCATATCTTCATGGTTGTCCATTTTATTGTCATATAGTTGTTTGTAGTAGTCTCTTATAATCCTTTGTATTTCTGGAGTGTCACTTGTGATTTCTCCTTTTTCATTTCTAATTTTATTGATTTGCATCCTATCCCTTTTTTCTTGTTGAGTCTGGCTAAGGGATTACCAATTTTTTTTATCTTAGAGAACCAGCTTTTACTTTTATTGATCTTTGCTATTGTTTTCATTTCTATTTCTTTTATTTCTGCTCTGACCTTTATGATTTCTTTCCTTCTACTGACTTTGGGTTTTCTTCCTCTTTCCCTAGTTGTTTTAAGTGTAGGGTTAGATTGTTTATTTCAGATTTTTCTTGTTTCTTGAGGTGAGATTGAGTTGCTGTTAACTTCCTTCTTAGAACTGCTTTGGCTGCATCCCATGGGTTTTGGGTTGCCGTATTTTCGTTGTGATTTGTTTCTATGTATTTTTTGATTTCCTCTTTGATTTCTTCAGTGATCTCTTGGTTGTTTTGTAGCACACTGTTTAGCCTCCATGTATTTGTGTTTTTTTACAGTATTTATTCCCTGTAATTGATTTCCAATCTCATAGCATTGTGGTCAGAAAAGATGCTTGATATGATTTCAATTTTCTTAAATTTTCTGAGGCTTGACTTGTGACCCAAGATGTGATCTATCCTGGAGAATGTTCCATGTACACTTGAGAAGAAAGTGTATTCTGCCACTTTTGGGTGGAATGTTCTATAAATGTCAATTAGATCTATCTGGTCTGTTGTGTCATTTAAAGCTTGAGTTTCCTTATATATTTTCTGTTTGGATGACCTGTCCGTTGGTGTGAGTGGGGTGTTAAAGTCCCCTACTATTATTGTGTTACTGTTGATTTCACCTTTCATTGTTGTTAGCATTTACCTTATGTACTGAGGTACTCCTATGTTGGATGCATAAACATTTATAACTGTTATATCTTCTTCTTGGATTGATCCTTTGATCATTATGTAGTGTCCCTCATTTCTTGTAACAGTCTTTATTTTAAAGTCCCTTTTATCTGATACGAGTATTGCTACTCCAGCTTTCTTTTGACTTCCATTTGCATGGAATATCTTTTTCCATCCCTTCACTTTCAGTCTGTACATGTCCCTAGGTCTGAAGTGGGTCTCTTGTAGCCAGCATACATATGGGTCTTGTTTTTGTATCCATTCAGCCAGTCTGTGTCTTTTGTTTGGGGCATTTAATCCATTTTCATTGAAGATTATTGTTGATATGTATGTTCCTATTCCCATTTTCTTAATTGTTTTGGGTTTGTTTTTGTGGGTCTTCTTCTCTTGTGTTTCCCATTTAGAGAAGTTTCTTTAGCATTTGTTGTAAAGCTGGTTTGGTGGTGCTGAATTCTCTTTGCTTTTGCTTGTCTGAAAAGCTTTTGACTTCTCCATCGAATCTGAATGAGATCC
Organism: Mesoplodon densirostris; assembly: GCF_025265405.1. Classification (NCBI taxonomy): domain Eukaryota; kingdom Metazoa; phylum Chordata; class Mammalia; order Artiodactyla; family Ziphiidae; genus Mesoplodon; species Mesoplodon densirostris. Next base: position 168,831,390 of record NC_082661.1, on the reverse strand, counting down.
TTGCTGTGTAGAGTAATCTTGGTTGTAGGTTTTTCTCTTTCATCACTTTAAGTATATCCTGCCAGTCCCTTCTGGCCTACAGAGTTTCCATTGAAAAATCCACTGATAACCTTATGGGGATTCCTTTGTATGTTATATATTTTTTTCCCTTGCTGCTTTTAATATTTTTTCTTTGAATTTAATTTTTGTTAGTTTGATTAATATGTGTCTTGGTTTTTCCTAGGGTTTATCCTGTATGAGACTCTTTCTGCTTCCTGGACTTGGGTGACTATTTCCTTTCTCATGTTAGGGATGTTTTCAACTATAATCTCTTCAAATATTTTCTCATTCCCTTTCTTTTTCTCTTGTTCTTCTGGGACCCCTATAATTCGAATGTTGCTGCATTTAGTGTTGTGTCCCAGTAGTCTCTGAGATTGTCTTCAATTTTTTTCATTCTTTATTCTGCTCTTCAGCAGTTATTTCTACGATTTTGTCTTCCAGCTCACTTATTCATACTTCTGCCTCATTCTGTTACTGATTCCTTCTAGTGTGTCTTTCATTTCAGTTATTGTGTTGTTCATCTCTGTTTGTTTGTTCTTTAGTTCTTCTAGATCTTTGTTAAACCTTTCTTGTATTTTCTGAATCCGTGCTTCCATTGTATTTTTGAAATTATGGATCATCTTTACTATCATTAATCTGAATTCTTTTTCTGGTAGATTGCCTATTTTCTCTTCCTTTATTTGGTCTTGTAGGTTTTTACCTTGCTCCTTCCTCTGTGACATATTCTTTTTGTTGTCTCATTTTTTATTTTTAATGAGTGGGATTGTGTTCCTGTCTTACTGGTTGTTTGGCCTGAGGCTTCCAACACTGGAGTTTGTAAGCTATTGGGTGGGGCTGGGTCTTGGTGCTGAGATGAGGACCTCCGTGAAACCTCACTCCAGTGAATATTCCTTGGGGTCTGAGGTTTCCTGTTAGTCCAGTGGTTTGGACTCAGAGTTCCCACCGCAGGAGCTTTAGCTGGCAGCAAAAAAAAAAAAAAAAACAGTAAGGTAAAAAAATAAAATTAGACTAGGAAACTAACAGATATGTTAGAAAGAATATAAAAATAAAAATATAGATGAATCAACATCCGGAAGGTACATCAGTACCACAATAGTAAAAAAAAAAAAGAGGAGGAGGGAAAAGAAAAAAAAGGGGGGGGGGAAGGCCTTTGCTTTGGGGGTGGGGCCTAAGTAAGAGTGAGGTTTGGGCTGTGGGCAGGGCCAATGCTCAGGACCCATTGGGCTGTAAAAGGCCCTGGGGGTTGTGGGGTGGTGAGGCTTAGGTTCAAAGGACAGAAGGGAGCCAGGCGTGCCCCTCACTCCTCGTCTCAGAGGGCAGGGGACCTCACCTGGGGTCCCAGCAGCCTTCCTAGGCTCGAGTGGGTGGGGCAAATGCCCTCCTCTCCTCTCCTGATCCTCCGTTCTGGGAGGGCCCCTCCCGCCTGCCTCTCCTATTCTCCTTCTTATGCCCCCAAGGACCCACGCAGTCTGGAGGGGACTTGGAGGGTGGGGGATTGGCCTGGGAGCTTAGCAGGCTCCCCGGACCCGAGTGGGCTGGGCAGTCGCCCTCTGCTCCTCTCCCACTCCTCCCAGAGGGCTCCTCCCACCTGTCTCTCCTGATCTCCCTGGCCTCCCTCCTATGCCCCCAGGACCCACGTGGCCTGGATGGGGCTTTGGAGGTGGGGGATACCAGCTTGGGAGCTCAGCAGGCTCCCTGTGCCCGAGTGGGCCAGGCGATCATCCTCTGCTTCTCTGTTGCTCTTCCAGGAGAGTCCCTCCCTCCTGCCTCTCCTGATCTCCCCAGCCTCAGGGGTGCCGATCCTGTCTGGCCTCCACTTCTCGTCCCACCTCAGTCCCCCTACATCCTACCGGTTCATTTTGGGGTTCCTCCCATCTCCTTGGGCGTCAGAGTCCCCCACCAGCAGTTGGCAGGCACCCTACTTGTGGGAAGATGCTAACTCCACATCTTCCCACACAGCCATCTTGACTCTGCCTAAAAAACCATATTTAAATGGCTTCTAGCCTGTAAAGGTATTTTGCTAATCCTAAAAGCTTGCATCACCAGATTCTTAACTTTTCTTAGAGAATTGTCATGTCATGAACTCAGTGGGGCAAGGAAAAAACTGCTTCATGAATCTGACATTTGCAAGTCAGGCATGTGAAGATGGATTTAGGGCCTAAGCTGTGCCTCACCTTTCCTTCCTTAGGTGTTTCTGCTCTTCCTATCTAGAATTCATTTTCCTCTGCCAATTAAATCATGCCCATTCAAGATGTAATTCCAATACCAACCCTTTGGGAAGCCTTTAGAGATAACTATAGCGTGAATTAAGCTCTCCCTTTCTTTGATTATCTACTGCAATTATTATCTGTAATAGCCCATTTAGCACTCTTGTTCCTACAACAAAATCTCTGTTCCCACAGTGTGCATTGTTGAGCTGGCAACAGAGAAAACCTCCATAAGTAACATTCAGGTTCAAGTTAGTACTTAAGGGAGAAAACCAGTCATTGTTTTAATTCATTAATAAATTAACTTTCATTGCAAAATCTGCAGGGATTTCTGTCTTCCAGCCTTACATTTTCTTCCCGTTTTTCCTTTAATGAATTAACCACTAGTTCCCACTGTGCATCTAATTACTGTACCGATTGCTCACTATATATGCTACATGATGTGGAAAAAATACAGAACTTGAAAGCAAAGCACTCTCCCTGACCTCCCTGGGGAGAGACCAAAACCCATAAAAATATAAGAAAACACATTAAACTACATATAACAAGTGCCAGATGAATGGTCTGGATAATTGCACAGCCTTTGTGGTCCCAAGTGAATGGGCACTATTCCTCAAGCCAGCAACTGCACTTCTTGTCCTGAGACCTTGAACTTTGCTCATGGTGCTTGGAATCCCTATCCTAAGCACTATCTCTGTTCATTTTAAGCCTAACATTCCTTTACCCTTCATGCCGTCTCTTTCTGAATATTTTCCCTAATTATTGTCTTTTCTCCTCCCTTTGCCTCCATTTTGTGGAGTTGATTTTCTGCTCTTCTTATAAAATTCTAAGCACTTTACCTAAAATTGCTTTTGGAACTTATCTCATGTCCTAACTTATAAACATTTATTCATATAGAGTTTTTCTTTTATGATTACAAAATGTGCACACTTGACTATACAGAACATTTAGAAAAACACTCATGTTATAAAAAGATCATTCTTCTATAAACATCTATTGTGTGCACCTCTGTGTCAGGCTGTCTGTAAGACTGTAGATCAGTGATGTGAAGACCTGCTCCACCCCCACAAGCTCATGGTCCAGTAAGATGGGAGGTTCATGAGCTGATGTGGTGGGTGAGTGATGCCTGATAAGGAGGTACTATGGAGTAAGGGAGAGCCTTGGAAACAAATGAGAATTCATGGGAATATTTGGCCCCTTCTAGTTTACTTACTTGGACCTTTATCCATGTAATTTTTTGAAGACAACAGGGAGCTCTATAACGATTTTACTTACCAGATATCATTCCTAGAAACAGAAGGTGCTCCTTGAATTTTAAAAATATGACAAAATAGTACCATATACCGTAGCCACCTTAGTGTATTAGACTATCTTAAAAGTGGTGCAGTTTTAAAACATAAACACTGGGCTCTGAATATGTTGGATAAGTTTATAGATGAGAGTTCTATGTCTGATTGTTAAGGTACCCCAAGGATATTGAGGGCCATAAGTTTTATAGTTTGGAGTTAGGTCTTATCTGTTACCTCGTTCTCACAAATGTCCCATGTTTCCCCTTCAGAACAAAGCACTCAGCTGGATATGTTAGGGCATACCGTGTCACCTTAGGGCACAGAAAGAAAATCAGGATTATACCTTATTTATTTTTATCTCATTTTTGCTTATGCTCTATTTTATATGTTTGCAATATATTGTATATGTTAAAAATTAAATGTATACATACATGTACTTATAAGCAGATCTATAAATATTGGAGGCTGTCATCCAAGATTATTACCATCTCTTTGGACTGTTTTTGGTTGTAAGTAATAGAAAGGCTAACAGTGACTTAGACACAGTATACTTATGATTTACCTTACAAAAGTGTGCAGGTGGTCTTAGAGTTAGTATAACAGCCTAGTGATTTCATTAAGGAATTTTTCTCTCTTTCCAGTCACATATTTGGCATGATGCCTTACAAGTGTAAGGCAAAATTCATGCTGAATTTTGTTTACCTTTCCCAACACCTCTGTGATTTTAGGTGAGTAGTGCTCTATGGGTACTATATAGTGAAACGCATGGGTAAATTCTTAAGATTTCAAATTTATTGATAACTGCATTTTATTTATCTATAGAAGGATCAAGACTAATATTTGGTTGTGTACTAAATCAAGTTACTTAAATATTTAATAAGGATGTTCTCTTAGAATTTAGTCAAGTCACTGTGAGGGATAATCATGTGTATTTTGAATCAATTTTGGGATTCTCTAAGCTATGGAAATAGAAAACGTGAGGGCATGTTAGACTTGACATCTCTGTACTCCCCCACCTTGGGCCTTTGCAGAGGCATTTTACTTGGTTCTGATCCTGTGTATTGTGCTGATGGATGAGAAAGTGGTTGGTAGAATAGGGCGGTAACCGCCAGAGACAGCAGTTGTCAGATGGAAACTAATTGATTGTGATTGCTTTGCCATTGTATTGCTCTTGGAGTCTGTAGCTTGTTAAAACCACTGATTATAAAATAAGGATCTCCCTTTTTATGCTGTAGTTTATGTTAATGAAAAGCTGTTCTTAGAGGAATGATCAGTGAATATCAATAAATGGATAATAAGAAACTAAAGGAAAACTTAACTGATCATGAATTAATATACTTCAGCGGTCAGAGCAGTAGTCAACTGTGTGGTGGTTCATATTGAATTTTTGGCTCAGAGCTCTTGAATTTTAAATATTTCCCATAGAAAGAGAGATTGAGTCTGTGTAACTATTTATCACATACTGTCTTGAATAACAAATCTTCCCTGTAGAGGAGATCTTCTGGAAAACAAACAAACAAAAAATGTGTCTGTTTTGCAGAGCCTTTATTTCATGCCAAAGTATTAACAGGCAAATATTTTGAAGTAGAAAAAAATGAGTTCCCATTGTATGATCAAGAAAGAGAAGATTCGAAGTGGACTTTTCAATGCTCACAGTATATGAATAGCATATGAGTAAGGTCTGTGTGAATCTGAAGGCAATGTGATTATTTTGCAATATTTATCAATATTAAAACGACTATACTAAAATGATAACATTAATATGAAAGTTATGTCTAACTTTTTATTGTAAGATATACATTAACTTTCAGATGATTATAATGATATCTTTAATGACCATATGTTTCATCAATGGTGTTTAAACTTTAGTGATGTTAGAGTTATCAGATTTCTTTTTAATTGGGGTATAGTTGTTTTACAATGTTGTGTTAGTTTCTACTGTACAGTGGAGTTCCCTGTGCTGTACAGCAGGTTCTTATTAGTTATCTATTTTATACATATTAGTGTATATATGTCAATCCTGGTCTCCCAATTCATCCCACCTCCACCCCCTGCTTCCTCCCACCTTGAGTTATCAGATTTATTGAAGACTTTTTTTTTCCTGGTACGCGGGCCTCTCACTGCTGTGGCCTCTCCCATTGCGGAGCACAGGCTCCGGACGCACAGGCTCAGCGGCCATGGCTCACAGGCCTAGCTGCTCTGCGGCATGTGGGACCTTCCTGGACCGGGGCACGAACCCGTGTCCCCTGCATCGGCAGGTGGACTCTCAACCACTGCGCCACCAGGGAAGCCCTATTGAAGACATTTTTACTGAGCACCAATTCTGATTAAGGCTCAACCTCTGACTTCAAGGAACTTACAGACTAAAACAGATAAAGGTGTAAACAAATGGTTACTTGCAGCATTGAATACAGTGGTGCAAGCAATAAAAGGTTCTGGGGGACACAAGGGGAAGATGACATAATCTCTGAAGAATTGCTGGATGTTATCCAGCAAAGAAGAATATGGTCCAAGAAGAAGGATCACTATGATAGTTCCTGGTATTGGGGAAATAGGATAATAGTTGGAAATGAAGTTGTGTGTTTTAGGATGCAAGAAGATGAGTCTAGACAGGCAAAATTCTACCTGGCCTATGTTTTTCTTTGCTCTACTTAGGAATTTGGAGTTCTTCCTATGGGAAAGGGGCCCATTGAGGCTTTTTAGGTTTGGGGAGAACATGAATGAATTTTCTTTCTGGATAATAACTCTCCCCACCATTCAGATGGTGGGTAGGAAGAGGCTCATTGTGACCTCCAGTTAGTAAACTGGTACAATGGCCCATGCTGTTGAGCATTATTATTAATCTATATCTATGTAAAGGAAACAAAAAGAGCTTACATGCTGAATCATGTATCCATCTTTGGCTTTTTAAATATATTTTTCTTGAATAGTGCAATGAAAGTGGTGCTAATATTTTAATTGCTTAAAACTCTGAAAGGAGAATGTCTACATGTTATAACAGATTTTTCATCCAGTAGAGTGCATATGCTTATACTTATTATTAGTTTCGTATTTAGGAAGCTGATATGGATATATAACTTAATTCAAAAAAGTAAGTGATTATGATTTAAAAAACACATTTTTAAGATAATGCTAAAAAATGACAATAATTTAGTCGTGTTAAATATTTACCAGAATCATTCCTCACACTTGAGATTCTGTTTCAGAATTTGGAACATTTGCATTTTAATTACATAATAAAAGGAAAAAGTGAAAGAATAATTGGCTTAGCTATTAGCAAATTAACAGCCATAACTTAAAAAAGATACACACACACACACACACACACACAGAAACTGACATTGGTTTCCATAGAAGAGTTACAGTATATGTATGTTGATCAGATATTTAATGATGTTTGACAACAGTTAAGGGAAGAGGATGTTGTTTCAATCCTTTACTACATGTTTCTTAACACTGAAATTAATGAAAATGAATTTGAGATATTTGACCGTAGGGTCATTCAGCTTTTACTGGTAATGTATCCTCTGATGGGACTTGTCTAGAGTGATTCCAATTGTTAAAATCTTGTGGAGAAATAAGACAGTTGAATCCAGTAGTTGTCTTAGTCCTAGCTGCTATAACAGAATACCATGGACTGGGTGGCTTAAAAACAACAGAAATTTATTTCTCACAGTTCTGGATGCTGGGAAGCCTAAGATCAAGGTGCCTGTGGATTCAGTGTCTGGTTAGGACTTCCTAGTTCATGGAGGGCTATTTTCTTGCTGTGTCTTCACATGACTGGAATGGGCCAGGGAGCTCTCTGTGGTCTCTTTTATAAGGGTATTAATCCCACTCATGACCCAAAGGCCCCACCTCCTAATACCACCACATTGGGGGTTAAGTTTCAATATATTAATTCTGGGGGGACACAAACATTCAGTCTATAAAGTGGTCATATCCAGTTGTGTTTTTTCAGTACAGTGAAGGTTCCAACCTGTCTGTCTAGAGTCAGCAGCCATAAGAAGGTCTCAATGAACAGGTCCAGCCCAATGACAGGAGCTGGTGTTGTCAGAATGAACTTCTGACAGCCTTTCTCTGTGTTTTTCAACAGATATGACGACATATTCCACTGAGCGATCTGAGCACTTCAAACCCTGCCGAGACAAGGACCTTGCCTACTGTCTCAATGACGGCGAGTGCTTTGTAATTGAAACCCTGACCGGATCCCATAAACACTGTCGGTAAGTCACTTGCGGCGACTGGCACTGAGGGCAGGTCCTCAGAGAGGCCTGGAGGTGGAAGGGGGTGCTGAGCTCCAGGAATATACAATGTGATACATATCGTCTGGTGTTTGAATAGCAGAATCAGTAGTTTTAATGTGGGAAGGAACAAGGCTGGTATCTTTAGTATTTGAGGAAGGAAAACTGAATTAAAGTAGACAAGATGTTTCACCTGATCAAGTAAAGGAAGGTTTACTTTTATATGTAAGAATTTAATAGAAATAATTATTTACTCACTTTAGAAGCCTATATTTTTGGTGTGGGATTTAGGTGCATATGCTCATACTCAGAAATAATCTCTTCCTGCAGACCTACAGTTTGTGGCATGGCAAAGAAACTGCTTAGCTAAGATCTAGATTCTCAATGTTTACTATGAACCAAACCCCAGAGACTGTAACTGTGTCCAAAGAAAACTGCATCTTATTTTGATTCTGCCCTCGTTTATTAATTTCAGTTCTCTCTTTTTTTTTAACTCCCCTGATGATGAAATACTCTCCAGCAAGGTGTTATAAATGAAATCATAGTCCTGTTATAGTCTAGGTAGAGAACAGGGAAAATTCTCAGTGGAGATCAAGAAGGTGTTTAATTGGTTTTTAGAAACAAAAGGTTATATAACTGCTAAAAATAAAAACAAGTGGAGGTAAATAGTGGTCTTGTAGACACTGCAGCTTTAAGGCTCCATAGAAGAATCAAATTAGCATCTAAAAAATATTTCCTACCAAGCTTTTATTTCCAGCGCTACCCTGGTAATTTGTTTTTCCTTGCAATTGTATATGCTTCAGTGATCATATATATCCACACCCCTTTCCTTCTCTTTATTTACCCTTTCATATGACACAGTTATTAAATTAATTATTCTGAATCGTGAAGCATGGAAAATTATGACTTTCTTCTCTCGCTATTGCTATTATAAAACTTTATTCCATGTTGTTTTATTAAGATGGCACAGAGAAATGCGCCTTATAGGTATGAACTTAGAATGTGTCAGCAAATCCTGCCTGGCTCCCCAGGCTAGCTTCAGTTCACAGTGGACAGTGACACAGGTTTGGAAGAGCTGATCAATGATAGTGGCCGATCTCCATAAGAGCCACTGTGTATCCCGTCGCCTTTCATCACCCTTGACATGGTGGCTTTCATGTGACTTGGGCAGTGCCGTTACATTGACTTCATTTACAAAAGTTACCACCCATTTCTGTCCTCTGAAAACCTGAGTTGGGGATCAAGGGCAGTGGGAATGGTTCCTCCCCACATTTCTCTTTTCTTGTTATGTTTATTAGATCAATGCAGACACAGGTAGAAAGCACACAGGTGACTTGAAGACCTCAAGGGAAAAGCCAAGAATGAGGTACCATTTCAAAGCATGAAGTGCATCCATGCTCTTATTGATGATCAGCTATGTGTTAATATTACCTCTGTCAATCCGGTGGTGTCATATGTGGAAGTGGGCAGTGCCATCAAATAAGTTTGAATTTATAATTGATTGATGAAGGGATGAATCAGAAGCCTCACCTAAAGCAGTGACTTTTGCGATGGTGTTTTACCCCAAGGAAGTTTCAAATCAAGCCCCACCACTATACGCAGGCAGGTCTGATTCATCATTTCAAAAACTGAGAATGTTGAAAAAACAAAAGAATTCCTATTTGTTTTTAACATACAGCCTCACTATATTCCCTGTTAAGTTCACAGGTGTATTAGTTTGCTAGGGCTGCTGTAACATAGCACTGCAGATTGGGTGGTGTAAACAACAGAAATACATTTTATCACAGTTCTGGAGTCTAGAAGTCTGAGGTCAAGGTGTTGGCAGGGTTGTTTCCTTCTGAGGGCCACGAGGGAAGGATCCCTTTCAGGCCTGTCTCCTTGGCTTGTATATGGCCATCTTCTCCCTGTGTCTTTTCATTTTCTTTCCTCTGTACAAGTCTTTATTCAAATTTCTTTTTCTTAAAAGGACACCAGTCGTATTGGATAAAGGTCCACTCTAATGATCCTATTTTAATTTTCTTGCATCTATAAAGTCTCTTTCTCTAAATATGGTCACATTCTGAGGTACTGGAGGTTAGCGCTTCAACATTGGTTATTTGGGAGACACAATGAAGTCTATGACAGTAGATCTCAGGTCCAGAAAAATATTCTTTTCTTTTGCACATATGTACATGTCTGATTTTTTTTTTAACATAGACAAGCAGAAATATATCTATGTTTTGGCTGGAACGATGTACATGTATAATAATTTTGGCCTCTGTCTTCATATTTCATGCATATTTCAGCACAGACAACCTTTTATTTAACATAGAGTCACAACATAGCTAATCATGACAAAAGACCTAAGACAGAACTGGAACTCCAATAGGTTAATAGGTGCATATAAATCTCCTACTAGTGCATATGAAGAAATCACACATTGCATGTGTCAACTATTCATCTCCCAGGCTTTGCTGTGAATAAAAGGCTTACCATTTGTTCCTGCATCAGCCACTTGTAAGAATTCCAATGTAGTTATTAATAATGTGCCATTTTATACAGTACTCTATTTAAGTAGTATGTTTCATTTATTCTCCTCCATTCGACAAATGTTTATTGAGCATCTCCTATCACAAAGATACTGTTGAATAAATACATACGGATATGAACTTAGGAATTAAGTGGCACTGCACTTTGTAATGCACTTAGAGTAAGTGAAATACTTCATCTCCAGGAAATAAGGAAAACAAGGGAAATGACTTTCGTGTGATTGGCATGCTACCAGGGCTATCCTTCTGATGCATTACTAACTGGATTCTGTTGCAAGTTAAATAAACCACAAGTTAATAGATCAGAGCAGCAATATTAAGGGGTGTACCTGAATTTAGCTCATTAAATAGTTTGCTTTTTACATGTCTCCAAAGATTAAACATTCAAATCTGAGAGAAGTTAAGATTATATATATATATTTTTAGTATTTAAAAAGTAAATTGCAATCCAATTGTGAATTGAATCAAGATATCTTTTCCATGTTGTGAAAAATCGATCATGCTGAAACGCTTATGTTTCCTTGCCAAGGAAGAATAGTAACAAAGCTACCTAGATCATCCCTGATAGAGATCCTGAAAGTGTATGCCCCAAAATCTTAAAAGTGTGAATCTTGGGATAAGGGAGGGAGGTTTCATGGTTTTCTGCTGTTATTTTCTCACTCTTTAGTGCATTTTCAGATCTTTCAAAAGACTGTTTATGGTGAGAATAGTTAGAAATTATAGAGCAAGCTGATGAAAATTTAAGAGGAATACCAAGATCGTAAAAATAACTGGATAGATTTTAAAGAATAACAAATAGGCGAACTTGGTGTTGCTAAATTTACAATATAAGTCATTGATTATTGGTTGACTGATTAGGAAACATAGAACCTGGTATGTTGTGGAACTTAGTGTAGAATAAGGAGAGATTCATAAATCGGGGAAAATGAGAGTCTGGTTGTTTGATAAACTTGGTTGACTGTTAGGTAAAACAAATCAAAGTTGGATTTTTACCTCCTCCTTATATACCAAAAGTTGTTCTTAATGAATTTAAGAGTTAATGTAACAAATAAAGTATTAGGGAAAGCAGTAAATAAAATTACATGTTTATTTACATCAGCAATTGCTTTTGAGCAAAAAGCAATGAAAGGAAAAATTAACAGCCTTGGCACAACATTGCTTTTTTGATCTGAATATCATAAATCAGAAACAGAATTGAGAGACAGATAAAGTGTCAGTAAACTGTACAACAAACATGGCAAAGAATTGATATTCTGAAGAAGTCACATAGATCAATAAGAGTAGCACTAAAATTAAATCTCAATAGGAATATGGGCAAAAGAGAGGAACATCCTCTTCCCTTGAAAAGGAATCCAAGTAACCCGTAAACATGAAAAATACTCAGCCTCACAAAAAAATGCAAATTAACATTTTTTGTTTGCCTATCATATATTTAATGATTTTAAAAAGCAGATAGTTTGGTGAGGGTGCAGTAAAAAAACATCGTCTTATTCACTACTTGAGGGAGCGTATTTTGTTAAACATCTTCTGTAGGTGATGTTTCAGTGTGTTTCAACATCTTTGAATTTTTTCTAAGAATTTAGCCTACAGAAAAATATATGTAGATTTATTTTTAAGGATGTTTACCACAGGATTTGTAACAGCAAAACAAACGAACGAAGAAAACCTGAATTTAGGGGTCTATATATAAATTAGAATATATCTACACCTTGGACGAATTCAATGTAACTGGAATTTTCAAAATTTTAAGGATATGAAAATGCTCATATCATATTATGTAGAAAAATCAGAATATAAAATTGTTAAGTTGAGCATACGATAGCAATCCAGTTCTGAAAAAAAGCTGAATAAAAAGGCTAATCGGATTTACAGCTATTGTCTTCTTTGAACCTTATGAGTTTTCCAAGATCACTACATTGTACATGTATTTCATTTATGTAACATCTGGTTAAGACATTTGACCCCTGCTTCTCATCTTTCCATTGAGAAAGATAGTGTCCCTGTCTTTGTTAAATCAAGGTCATTATAATTCACTATTATTAGGCTGATAAGAGAACTTTCAATTAGCCATTCCAGATTAAACACTATCAAGTCCATTAGAGTGTGCCTGCTCCTTTTATTAAAAATTCATTTATGCTCTTTGTAATAATTATTTTCCATGCTGAATTCATGTGTTTTGAAACAAACAAAAAAAATGGATTGAGTAATAGGAAGGTACATCCTACAGAAATGAAGCTGGGTAGGGAAGGAAAGCAAATCACTAGAAACTCCTTGAATCAAAATATCCTGAATAAGAGCAGGATATTCTCTAATATATTTATTTTTATGCCACTTCTAGAAATTTTAAGAACTTGGGGAATGGTGCTGTTTGTAGCATATTTCACTAGAGTTGAAAGAGGTAGCCAGTTGTAACTGAAAAGATTGCTAGGCATTTGAATGGGCCAAGTGTGTTTTCAGGCCAAATTAAGTTAAAAGGATGTATCTCTTCTGAATTGAAGTTCATTAAATGTTGCACCAGCCTTGCTGCAAAAATGGATTTTCAAAACTTCGGAAAGGATAGCATTTGAGCTGAATTTGACCTGTGGTGATCATTTTGGAAATCTATCACGCAATTCATTTGAAGATGCTTGGATCACTTGAAATATGGAACTGCTGGAAAAAGAGGCAAACAATCCAATAACAACCACTGCCTGAGGCAATACTTCCATAAAGGGGCTGATGGACAGTGCAGCTAGCTGGGTAAAATGCTCCTAGGAGTTGGTGAGTCGAAGGTGGGGAGCATTTGAAAGGGGAGGAGAGCCCTACCAGGAACTGCTCTTATTCACTGTGTCTAGTTCTGCTTCAGTAGGTTTTGAAATCAAAGTTTCCATGTTTAAGAGACTTGATTGGGCACAGTGTAATGATATCCCTATGATATACTATATAAAATTACAGGACATCCCTGTCAGTGCTTTGCTCCATCACTTTGGAGGTCCATTAGCTCTTCCACTTAAGGCAGGTCCTCTTTATCCAAAGCTTCTTCAGTAAGTGCTCTGAGAGCGGCCACTAATGATTTCCTGTGGTTGTAGCAAGTCGGGATGGAAATGGGGTTTTGGCACAAGTCCCTGAGCTCCATTGACGGCAGAGGGTGGACGATGAAATGTCTATAACTCCAAGCCTAGTGTCAGAATCTCTGTAGAGTGGAATTGAATAACAGGGTAAGAGCCTTAGAAGAATTTTCAAGTTCATCTGATAATTGTTCATGAGAATGTTTGCTGCATCCCAGATGTAATTTGAGTAATGTGCAACAGCTATGTTCATACCAGGTGGTCTACTGACTGCCCTTGAGAAGAAGTGAGCCAGGTTATAACCATGCATCTTTTTCTTCTCTGTGGGTGAAGTTTGTCAAAATTGTCTTATTAACTCAGAAAGCAAACAAACCAAGAACAACAACACAGTGAACATAATTTGGCAACTTCATGACACTTAGACAGTGGTTTACTTCTTCTTGTTTAAATTGGTTGCATTCCACCTGAGCTGGTTTTTCTTAAAGTGCTACTGAAATATCAGAGGAATGGAAAAGCACATTTGATAAAGAATAATAACAAATCTTTTAGTTAATGGCCAAAGGTTTCTTAACCTTATTTTAATGTTTTCTAACTTGATTGGCAGCTCTCCTTGAAGCATGGAATGGTGTTTCTTGAGGTAGTTATCATGATTTGGGTTTTTTTGTTGTATCAAAGAATTGATATACGTTTGTGTTTTTAAATCGCTTCCTTATATGACTTGGGGTAAGAGGTACATGGGGCAAATGTGGGTGTTCCCGATGAAAAGACTTGAGTTAAAAACTCTACTCGGCTTTATACTGGCTGTGTGAGTTTTTTGGCAAGTGATTTAATCAGAACCTTCAGTCCTGTATTGAAAAAAAGAGAGAGAGAGCCAGCCAGACACACTAATACCTGCCCTACAATGTTGATGCAAGAATTGAAAGCAGCAACATACAGAAAAATTCTAAATGTGTAATAGACAGTATGTATAATAGTTCTTTCCTCTTCCTCCCTTCTGCTCATGTTGAAACCTAACCAAAGCCTGTGTGCTGGAATCCTGTGAGAGAAATTGAGTGGGTATCATCTGCCTATTTAATTAGAAGACTTAGGCTTAAAAGGGGGAGATCAGTTGACTTGTGCCAGGGCTTCAAGCTGGGTACTCAGAGTTTCCCAGCACACAGAACTCAGCTTTGACCCACCAGTTGAAGTTAAAGAAAACTCACCCAGAAACTTATTTAAAAACACAATAATACCTGATCATGGGCAAGAACACTTTTCAGAATCAAGGATCATTGTAGCTCTTCAAGCAGTAAGTTTAGGAGCAAAGCAGGAACAAGAAGCCACCTTTTGTTAGGGGAATTCTCCCTGTTGACAATTTGTGAAGAGAGGAATCCCCTCTTACTCTTCAGTCCATGCAGGCTGAGGACCCTTCAGGTATCTCCTCTACGGCAATGCTGGTTCTGCCGCCCTGGGCACCTTCCTGCATGCAGGGGTCACAGTCCTGTTATGGCAGGGACAGTCTGGGAGCTTGCACACAGAGTCAGAATGCTGTGATTGCATATGCTGCAGTTCGAGTGGAGTATAGATTACTTTTACCAAGTTTATTTAAACAACTAAGAACATATATCCATAAATATCATTTTAGATAGTGATGGTCTGTTTGTATAGATGTGAACGGTACTAACTGTGGTCCCACAGACCCTGCTGGGCAGGTTCCTCAGGCAAACATTCCATTGAAAACCTTCTCAGATCAGGACAATGATGGCTCAGATGTTCTGCCTAATCTTCTGTCGCAGTGAGGGAGTTTGCAGCACTCTGCCGCACTCTGTCTACTGTTGAGAGGTCTCTTGCTCTAGCCTCAGTTTTAAAGCATTGGGCAGCATTTCACTTTCCTGAGGATGGTATTTCTTTTTTTTTTTTTTTTTTTTTTTTTTTTGCGGTATGCGGGCCTCTCACTGTTGTGGCCTCCCCCGTTGCGGAGCACAGGCTCCGGACGCGCAGGCTCCGGACGCACAGGCTCAGCGGCCTTGGCTCACGGGCCCAGCCGCTCCGCGGCATATGGGATCCTCCCAGACCGGGGCACGAACCCGTATCCCCTGCATCGGCAGGCGGACTCTCAACCACTTGCGCCAAGATGGTATTTCTTTCCAATTAACTTTGGTCTGGGCATCTTTTAAAAAATATAAAAGATGATTTAAGGACCTAATCACATTGTCTCTGTACATACCAAAATGTCAGGCTTTGTGTACTCTAATCATTATACTCCCCAAATGGAAGAGCATCAGCAAATCTACCTGATAGAATAAACTCAGAGAATGTCTATATGGTGCTTTCTATGTGTCAGGCACCCATAGCAGCCCTGGAGAGAGGTTAGTAATTACTGAGGCCAAGGGCATTTCTCAGGTTATACAGCAATGGACCCAGGACTCAGACTAAGCAGGCTGACTCCAGGATCTATGCACTTAACCTCTCCACTAACATATTTCCTTTAAAATCCTAATGGTCCAGGGTTCCTAAAATCCCAACTGCTTAAAAATAAAACATATAAACTCTGGTTATCTTTCAAGATATCACAGTATTAGTTAAATATATACATATATTTATAATTATATATAAGTAATATATACATATTTAAATTCCCCAACATATTATAATCTGAGTAACCATATAGATTGTCTTCAAAACCCAAAAATGTTTGAGATGTAATGGACAGTTTTAATAATTTCTTCTGTAAAATAAGCATAGACCAAGAATGTCCTGAGCTAAATAGGGTATATTATTGCTCTAATTTTAATTTAGAAAAACTCAATTTCCTAGAAAAGCAGACCATCATTTGCTATATGTATGCTATGTGTTTTTTGTAGTATAAATGTCACGATATTATACAACCTCTGTATTATTCCCACTTTCCCCCAGTCAGCTGAGAGTTCCCTGAGTCACTAAGTATCTGCAGGGTCTGGATAAGAAGGCAGAGCAGGGTCTCTCCGCCATACCCCAAATCTATGTAAGTACACGCCAACATCCAGTTAGTGTTCTCTTCAGTTACCAATATACCTAGCTATTATTTGTGAAAACTAAAAAAAATGATGGGAGAACCAAGCCCTCCTTGTTTTACAGAAAATAGTGTTTCCAAAGTTTATCTTGGAGTGTATCTCTAACTCTGTTTAACTTTTCATGATTACAGCTATTCTGGTGGTTTTATGAATATCAGGAAAACAGCTTGAAGCAAAAAATCAATCCTATATATACCCAAGTGCACACACACATGGTGTACATATATGCTATACTTACTAGGTAGTCAATGCAGGGTACTGAGATTCAATAGCAAACAAAACAAAATGGTTCCTTCCTTTACAGAACATTTTGTTAGTTGGAGCACCAAGAAGTCAACACAATCTAGCATTACAGGATGCCATGATGGGCAAACACTGACAGTCACTGGGCACCAAAAGTCATACTTGGGATAATAAGGAAATCCTTACCAGACTGGTAAACTTGCAGGAAATATCTTCAGCAAGTATATTTACATACAATACAATCCCCCTTGCAAATTAAAACAAACAAACAAACAAGAAATCAAAGATAAAATAAGGAATAGGAAAAAACTGAAAGTAAACATGAGTTGAGGAATATCTTGTTTGGAGATATATGTCATATTTGAGTGATATAGAATGTGTTTTTAGATATATATATATATGCTATATGTGAGTGGTATAAGATTTAGTCCTACATACACTAAAAAATAAATGTCAGTTTTATACGTTAATCCCATCATTCCACCAATGTTTGTTAAGCATATTCAATGTTTCAGGTCCAGGTGGTAGGAATATAGTGATGAATGTTCTCAGAAATAATCATAAGAAAATAGTTAAGGGCATTTTCTAGTTCAATTCAATGTGACAAGTTCTGTGATCTGTATCATCCAATCTATATGAACTATATGTGCATAGATCATATCTGCATAGAAGGATCCAAAACCCAATGGTCCTGAAGCCAGGGAGAGCTTCTGAGAGGAAGTAACATATGAATTTGCATTTGGAAAGATAAGAACCTACTCATTTCTTATTTTGAAGCCTGCTCTTGCTTGCCAACAAGGCATGGAGAGTTGAGCTGTTATTGGGGAAAATTCCCTTCAAGCCACAAGGAGGAGGTTTAAAATTATTTTAGATGCAATTAAGAATAATCAGTTTCATATCATAAATTCTTTATGCAATTGGTCACTTCTTTTCTGAATTATTTCCTTGAGTTATTTCCTCTCTTGTGTCCAGGTAGTTCTCAAAAATATATCAAGGCATGATGACATTTTAAATTCCATTCCTTCAAACTCAGAATTTTTATGGTTAGTGGAAAGAGCAGACAAGAGTATGGTTTTTCAAACTTAATACATGTCACATTGATTAAATTATGAAATCGAGATTCATTTTCTTTATCCAAAATTAATTTATGATTTGTATCTACATATATGAAATATTTGCAGACTATTTAATAGCTACAATCTAAAAATCAATTTATTAACATCTTAGGTATAAGAAATGATTTTCCAGCACTAAAATTTTCCTAACAAACACATCCATTCAAGGATGCCTTGACCATGGATCATTGTTGAATTATTCAGGGAAAATGTAAGGAAATTAATTTAAAGTTACTTACTGTCAAGTTCAAGTAAAATGTTCTTCATTTCCCCAATTTAAAAAGTATTTCTTTTCTCTAGGAGAGCTGTGAGGCTCACAGGAGGTCAAAGTAAGGTAGACATGTAGGGTTTCCCTTATAATGAGTCAGGTAGCATTTTGGCATAAACAGTGACACTTATATAAGGCAGAAACCAGAAGAAGAAAGGTCGTGAGAGTTCCTAAAATGGTGCGACTTTCTAGATGACCAAAGACTAGTTTCTCATTTAAACACATCATAAATTCAGTTAGAGCTCACATTGGGGAAAGGAGTTATCATTTCAACAGCAGACTTCATTAAACAAACAGACCCCAGGCTTTGAGGCAGATGAGTGCTCCAAGACGGAAGTCTGAAGAGACTAAAATGATGCCAAGAGGCCAGCATGCCCTGAGCCTGGCCTCCCTGGAGTCCTCTGATAGCACATTGATCCCAATGACCCTGTACTCCTGAAGGGCAGAAATTCAATTAGGAACTCTCAGCTTTGAGTCCTGGGAAGGAGGGGCATGTACATCAGGGGGAGGCTCTACTGCTAGAGGAAAACCATTTTCCAGCAGTTATAAAGCAGAGGCTAATAATAGAATGATGGAGAATGAAAAACACTAAGTTGGAAAGAACTGGCAGAAAGGATGAGCTGTTAAGACATCAACTTTTAAATAAGGTCATAATTTTGCTACACTTTGTGGTGTTCTCCTAGGCTAATTTACAGCCACAATTGAAGTCACGCAAGAGCCTTACTCTCTGTGACAAGGTTTGATTTTCAGTGCTCAGGAAAGCTCTTTTCTTTCTGCGTGGGTTAGTGTATGTGAAAGAAATAATGATTGTTTTAATGATATTAAATAGTGGCTTTGATCTATTCCCCCCACAAGCTAACCAAAACATTATCTGGATGTATGAAATGATTCATTTGTGAAAACTTCTGTTTCTATTATAATATTCCTGTTCACCTGCCTGACTCTCCCACTAGGCTGTGAGTTTATCTTTGCTTCTGGAACCTGTTACCTACTCAGTAAAAATAAATTTTATGAATAAAAGCCCTTGACAATACCTACCACCTGCATTTTTGAGAGGACAAATGTGAGGTGTTAATAGGCAAAAATGCTAATAGCCATCTTCCACTTCACGCTTACTAAGTGCAAGGCAGAAGTTTCCAGCCTTTGTACACTACTTCCTGATTGCCTGCCTAGTCCTTATGTTAAATATGCAAAAGAATGTCCTATCCCCATTGGATGTGGAGAAGGAACCTTGGAGAGGGAAGGTAGCTGCTTTGAGGACATACAGCCAGTAGGTGGCAGGATTGAGCACCAATCTCAGTTCTGTTGGACTCAAGCTCTTGGTCTTCTAACCTTGTCAGGTTTACACTCTTGTAAAATCATCAAGGTTGAAGGTTAAAAATGTAGATTCTCAGGCTCCTCCTCTGAATTTTCCAGTTCAGGTCTTGAGACAGCCCCCAGGAAGCAATTGTGCATTCAGATGATTCCATTATGGAGACAAATTTGGGAAGCAGTGAAGGAGACTTGTGTTTCTCAAACTTTAATGAGTGGGTGAATCCTCTGAAGATTTTGTTCAACTGAAAATTCATGTAGAGTAGGTCTGGGGTGAGGCCTGAGAGTCTGTATTTCTAATCATATCCCAGGTGATGCCCATGGGTCATACTTAGAGAAGTGAGGAACTAAATCAGTCATGCTGCCTGGCACATGATGCAACCCTTACCCCTATCCCAGGGGGCTTTTCATAATTCTGCCACTACGATGCATCCTCCACCCATATGCAGCTCAGTAATTATGTCGGAGCAAGATTTTCTGCATATACTTGAGAATATGTCTGTGAAGCCTTGGAAACCCTTATTTATCTCTACTAGTTAGCTTGCTAATTCATGTATCTGCTAAATGAGAATTCCTGGGTACCAGTAACATGATGTCATCCTATGCGCATCCCATCCACAGCAGTTTTATAAGCCAGCACCTCATCAGGTTTCTGTTATATCAGGGGGATTTTATATACCACATCTCTGATTCATAGGTTTAGGCTAGACAATGAGTATTATTCCCAAGGAGCAGAAGGTTCAAGTTGGGGGAAACTGTTCTCTGCAACATTCTGAGAAAAGGATACAGCACTAGTTAAAAGTTGGCAATAATCATATTTCCCCAGGAGTTTAGTTCAACCAAGATAATTCATCTGAGGCTTTAAAAAAATATATTGTTTTCAAACTAAGAAAGCCATCACGTGTAAACATGACAAAATGCTAAGCAGGTTTTACAATGGAAGACTAAATTTTCCAAAGGACAGCTCTGATTTATCAAAAATGATGATGTTCTAAATCTAGGCTCTGCTACTTCCTCACCATGTGACATTTGGTAATATCTTACCTTCTGTGGATCTTAATTTCTTCATTGTAAAATAGCGTGATTGGAGATAATTTCTGAGGTCACTTCCAATTTTAAGATTGGGTGAAGAAACTGAGTGATCTCTTGCATTTTCACCTTTGTCACGTAGTAAACACATAGTAAACACTACATGTTTTACTGAATTTCTATCAAAGAAAAGCAGAAGGATTTCAGAAAGAGCAAATATTTCCAAAAGAAAACATAGCTATTCTGTCGTTTAAGGTACAAAAGATGAAATTCTAAATTAAGAAAGGCATGATTCTTGCAGAAGAGGCAGCACAAAGCAAACCTAGTACTTACTGCTGCCAGTGCTTTCCGCACTGGCGTATCCATGTACTCACCTGTGAATTAAAAAAAAAATTCAGGACAAGAATAAAGACACAGACATAGAGAATGGACTTGAGGACATGGGGAGGGGGAAGGGTAAGCTGGGATGAAGTAAGAGAGTGGCATGGACATATATACACTACCAAATGTAAAATAGATAGCTAGTGGGAAGCAGCCACACAACACAGGGAGATCAACTCGGTGCTTTGTGACCACCTAGAGGGGTGGGATAGGGAGGGTGGGAGGGAGATGCAAGAGGGAGGGGATATGGGGATATATGTATATGTATAGCTGATTCACTTTGTTATACAGCAGCAACTAACACACCATTGTAAAGCAACGATACTCCAATAAAGATGTTAAAAAAAAAAAGGTTAATATAGGAGAGAAAAATAATGCCAACAAATTTGTCATGCTTCAAGCTAAAACTAAGATTACAATATAAAAATTGAAAAGGCTGCATTGGTTAGGATTGCTCTTGGATGCAAATTAAAATTTAAGTACAATGTGTTAAAAAAAACATAAAATTCTGATTCTGATTCAATAGATCAAGGGCGGGGCTAAAATTCTGCTTTTCTAAAAAGCCTCTGGATGTCATGGTGTTGCTGGTTGTGGACCCGGCTTTGGATAACAAAGCTCTATGCCCATATGCTTCAACCTTAGCTGCGTGGTAGAATCACCCAGGGGGACTCAGCATTCACATGCCCAGGCCACATGTAGAACAAACACATCTGGATTTCTGTAAGTGGGACTTAGAAATCTATATTTTTAAAACTCCAATGGGCAGCCAACATTGAGAATCACTGATCTATATGCTGTCATAAGCCCTCTTCTTTGCTTCCCTGATCACTGACAACTTTGGGTTTATCAAAAACACTTTCACCACTGTGTTAATAGATTCAAAACAGGTACTTTACCCTCACTGCTACCATACCAGTAGATCAAATCAACCATGCCAAGAGATGACGCTATTCCTCTAACAGTGTTCTTTCCATTCCGTGCCTATATACTCAGACAATTCCGTGGTAGTCTCTAAAAAGCAGGCCAACCTTGTATTCTATTCCCCATGCCCCCACACCATCCCCCCTTATAGGCATATTTCCATGTGGCTCCATGTGCCTCCACAATTGTCACTTTCAAGTTACTTACTATTGTCCTGGTAGTCATGGTACCCATATTTAGCAAAGTGTTCCATGGAGGCATGTTTAGAAAATTTCTAATTGTTCTTTTCCTTTCATTCTCTCTCTTTGACTCTCTCTCTTCCATCTAGCCTTCCATACACATTTATTGGGCACTCATTCTCTGTCAAGCCTGTGCTAGGTGCTTCAGTGAAATTTGTGCATAGATGGAGTACTTTTCTTGTGCTGCTTCTTTGGAATTGAAACCTAGAAGTGAAATTGCTTGGCCCAAGGGTATGACCGTTTTCATGGCTCTTGACCCAAGAATATCTTGGCTGCATCGAGTAGTTGAGATTCTGTTTGCTAATTTAATAAGTGTAAACTTGCCCCTTATTATTATCTAATGCCCATGTCTTTAATAAGCATGTTCCTTTATCCTTTATGTGGCTATTATGTGAATTTATATTTTATTTTTACTTAACAAGTAAATTTTTGAAGGCAACAGCAAAACAATAAGGAATATTAGGCAAGTGAGTAACGTTCATTTTATGCACGTGTTATATAACTTGATCTGTAGAAGCTTCCATTTCATTCTCGGTATGTGCAAGCACAATAAGTTGCTTTGTAGAAAACATTCTTTTATTGAAACAGGCCCTCTTAATTTTGTAAGTATGAGACAGTCTGGTAGGATGAGGGTAAATCATCTGTATGCATCTGTGTGTGCTTGTGTGTGTGTGTGTATTAGCCCGCCCCTGCCCAGACCCCTTGGAATGCAGAATTCTCAAGAAGAATAAGCAGTTAATATAATAAGGAGCTCAAGGCGTTTTAGGAGAGAAGAGATCAAGAACCAAAACCATGCTCCTCCAAATTCAAAGTGAAGGGGACTTGTCTGGGTAGAAGAGAGTGATCTGGTTAAGATTCACAGCAAGAAGGGACACCAAAAGCTCTTAAGGTGAGAAGGCAGAAGAGTAGAGTGGTGACCCAGGCTCTAATTTACTGCCTAGAAACTAAGCTGATTTTGTATTATCATATAGTGGAGGTGGAACATTCTCTTCTGGCTCCTCTACTTTGGGATATTGAGTGGTAGTTAAAAAAAAAAAAAAATCCTATCATCCTGGGAAGCAGAGAGACTAACCCCTCTTGGTTGGAATTTCTGCGAACAAAGCTTCCAAGTCTTGATGGATTAGGATACTTTTGAAGGGTTACCGCTTTCCTCAATGGTGCCACCTTGTGGTAAAGACTACAGTAACAATGCTTGTAGCTGATAGAACTTAGCCTTCTTCCTCCACCAGGTGTTTGAACTAAAAAGGGGTGGGGGAGGGGGCGCAGAAAGATTTGGCCAATCAAATGAAAGGTGAAATCTTGGGCTTTCAGCCACTAATTCCACTAATAGTCGTTGGGGACTTGAGAACTTTCTATAATGGTTTGTGGAGGA
Organism: Mesoplodon densirostris; assembly: GCF_025265405.1. Taxonomy (NCBI): domain Eukaryota; kingdom Metazoa; phylum Chordata; class Mammalia; order Artiodactyla; family Ziphiidae; genus Mesoplodon; species Mesoplodon densirostris. The sequence continues at coordinate 168,808,128 of NC_082661.1, read as the reverse complement.
TTGTTTTGTTTGTTTCTCTGGTTTGTTCAGAAGGATCAGTTTAGTTGCAGGGGAGAGAACTAATGGAAGGAGGAGTTATACTTGTAACTTCCCTCACATTAGCCTAGAGGAACTCTGGAGAGACCACATCAACATAGGGAAAACATGGCGAGCAACCCCTGTGGAAAACCGCTGATGGGGAGAGAGAGTTTTGAACTTTCCAGTATGTGCTGTCAGAAGCCTGGAGTAGGAGACAGCTGGAATGGCTGTGGGGTAACCTGGGAAAAGAGCTGCTGAAAGCTTGCTCTTGCTTTTCCCCATCTGTGGTGGCGCCTGGTGTACTGGTATTCACACCAGCGTGGCTCAAGCTATAAGGCTGAGGCCACTGATAAAATCAGGGCAGTGCACATGGCTGGGGAACAGAAGGAACATAGGTGAGTACTAATTAGACTCAGGCAGTCATTCCTGTATCTTTCTTTCTCCAAACCCCCAAGAGTGATGGGTTACACTGAAAAGAGTGGCTCTTCCTAAGGATGCTTCCCCACTGGAGGACTGAGGATGAGACCTGGATCTGAGGAATGGTTTGGTAGGAGGGAGCAAAATTAACTGTGGCTTCCTGGCACCTGGGAGTCTCACTTTCAAGCTCATTTTACCTCCGTTCTAATTCTTGGAGGTCTGTAAGTCTGAGAATGTCTAGCCTTTGTCCCTGCTCCATTTTCATTGCCTGAAAAGTGAGCTAACACCTTTGGGGGAAAATGAGCTTCACATCCCTCATCAATGACCGAGGAGCAAAGCTATCTTAAAAGATCATGAATTAAAGAAAGCCTTTAGGGCTTCCCTGGTGGCGCAGTGGTTGAGAGTCCTCCTGCCGATGCAGGGGACATGGGTTCGTGCCCCGGTCCGGGAAGATCCCACATGCCGCAGAGCGGCTGGGCCTGTGAGCCACAGCCACTGAGCCTGCGTGTCCGGAGCCTGTGCTGTGCAATGGGGGAGGCCACAACAGTGAGAGGCCCGCATACCATACACACACACAAAAAAAGCCTTTAGATTAAGAAAGGAGGCTGAGGCAATGATCTAAATAAATATTGGTAGTGAGAATTTAAAGAGGAAATAAAGATAAATTTGAAGGAAGTAAATCACAAGATTTATTTGCTAGTGGAAGAAGAAAGGTATGAGGGAAAGAGGAGATTCAAGGAGACTGACAAATTTCTGGTTTGGGCATATGGGCAGCATCACTCATTGAGCTAGCAAAACAAAAACAAAAACAAAAACACCAAACATGAGATCAAAAATTATCACTTCATCACTTACTAGCTTTAAGAATAGCAAAATTCATTTAACTTTGCTCTAGTCAGTTTTCTCATCTGTAAAGCCGTTATGATAATAGCTACCTGCTCAGTAGGATTGTTGTGAGGATTAAAATTGAACTATCCTGGACATGCCAGAACACATGGTCATTTTGTATATTGGAAAAATGATAAAACAGCCAAATCATTTTTGAAGAATCCTCTCCTTTCTTATGTTAATGTGCTCCTTACTTTTCTATCTGTGTGTGTATGTGTATAATGTATGAACTTTTTCTTGAGTGTGGTTTAAATAATATTTCCTCTTGTATGCCATTCCACATTGCTTTAATTAACTTTGCTTTTGAGTGGGTTTTAATTCCTGGTACTACAATTTATTTTTTCTTTAGTGTTCTACTTTATCTGACTATACTTTGATATCCTTAAATCATAACAACCCATTTATTAAGTTTTATGTTTATTTGTATTACTTTTAAAGAAATACAGCCCCATTTTGTTTATAGAATGCAGATTAAAAAGAAAAAAAAAGCAATGGCAATACCAGCCTCCAGGGAGAAGTGCTATTAATATTTTTGCCCATAGACTTAGAGTCTTGGCTAGAGATATTCATTTCTATAATATTTCATTTTTTCCTCCACATAAGTGGTATTTCTGTGCATTTATTCAAGCGTCTCTGCAATACTCTTTTGATAGTCTATAGATTTATTTTTGTTTTCATCCACAGTCCTTGTTGATGATTTTAAACCTATATCTTTTTATTGTTTAGCTAGTAGTATACAGTAGCCCTTGTATATATATATATATATATATATATATATATATATATATATATATATATATTATAATGATATAAGAAAGGTACTAATTTTTGTATTTTTATCTTATATCTAGATACTTATGGACTAAACATTTAGTTTAATTTAATTTGAGTTGCCATTTGCAGGCTTGTAATCATGCAGGATGAAAATAATTCATCTTTTGCCCTACAAACTTCCATTATTAAGTTTTCTTATTTGTTTTTCACATATTATTGTATTGATTTAACAGTCCAAACTGATATTAAATCAAATAGTTTATTAAAAATATTTTTATTTTGTACCAGACTATAAAGAGTTAATCCATATATTTCAATATATTTTTATTGGGTATGGATAAATATTTGTGCATAGTCCTTTTTATCAAAACACATCTAATGGCATGCTTTATTCTTATTAACCTATTCATATGGTGTATTAAACTAATAGTTTTGCCTGTATAGAAGTATCCTTGCATTCATAGCATAAACAATCCTGCTGCTTAATTGCAACCACTAATAATGTACTTAAGATTTTAATTTAATATTCATTAATGAAATTGGCCTGGATTAAATTTTTATTAAAGTTCTATTATGTTAGATATGTTTTACTTTTGTTTCACAGAATACCTTAAAAAAGGCTCCATTTATTTCCCAAATTTCAGAGCAATTTGTACAACAGCTATATGAAGGTTGCTTTGTATTTTAAATGAATTTACCAATAAATGAACCAACCAGGATCCCTTTCGGTAGCATAGTTTTTTAAACAGCCTTGTCGCTATCTTTCTTTTCTATAACTCAGGAAAGTATTGTCCATTTATTTCATAATTTTATTGTACAATTTAAATATATTTATATATCTCCTTCTTTTCTAAATGTTTTTCCCCCAGTTGAGTGCATTTATTAGGCACTACTCTATTTATTAGTGCATTTATTAGGAAATTCTCAGAATTTCAATGAATTTTAGTTATTTTTTCACTTATTAAAATTGTTTTTACCTTTTTAAAAACTTTTTATAGCATTCACTTCATTATTTGTGTAATTTTGGTTAAATTAGGTTAAAAGCTTTATTTTCTTTTTCTTTCTAATAACAGAAGTACTTCACACTATGACTTTTTTTGTGTGAGCTGCAAGTAATTTTTTTAAAAATAGGACATTACTGTGCCCCAATTTCCATCTTGACCCAATTGTTATTTGGCAAAGAGATTAAAAATATAAAAGGAGAGAATATTTAAAATTATATTTCAAAAGTTTACATCACTGTTGTCTGAGACTGTGATCTTTATAGATCACATATAGATCACATTTGTACATCTACATGGCTAAATATGCCAATTTTGGAATAAGTAAGGATTTTCATCATGGACGAATTAGTAGCCTTTTTTTCTAAATGTTTCATTAAAAAGGCAATTTATTAACTCAAAGATGCAACATTCAAAATCTATTTAATTCCCCTTTTTAATGATGCTGCTCATATCCTTTATGCCATTATTTTTACCAATCAGATGTGTTTATGGTCATTTGTCTCATGTGTACTTAAAAAATGATTTTACAGTGTAACTAAACATTAATCTGCTATTCATTTCAAATAAAACCTTTTTGACATAGTTAATTTTGAGTATAATTTTATCACTATAAGCTGCCATCATTAGTTTACTTAAGACCTTAATTCTATTATATTAATATTGACAGGCTTATTTAATTTTATTCATATTTGAGTGGTCTTTTTTTCACCATTAAAAATACTTATTTCTATTTTTTAGGTTTTTCTTTATACATGACTCGTGGGATTTTGTTTTGTTTTAATAAACTTTGTATCTGTTTAGATGTATGTGTTTATTATACCTATTTTCTCCTCAATCAAGACTAACAGTAATAGTTACAAATTCTCTTGGAGAAAAGACATAAGAAGTAATTCTGGAACAGGAAATGTGTGGATAATACACAAAGTGAATGGAATGATATTCACTTATAGGTGACATTTCAAAAACCACATGGACCAAGCTTCTTTCCCTTTTCCAAAACGTTGCTCAGAGGTTCCCCTCATCACTGAGCTGAGTCAGATTAGGCATAACTAAAATGGAGAGAATCCATTCAAAGAAGGAGGGGCAATGTTTCATAAGCAAGTGAATCATAATACTTCACTACTAATGGAAATTGTTACTCTAAATTTTTTTCTATTTGTTTATTTTAATTTTTAAAAATTTTGTTGGAGTATAGTTGATTTACAGTGTTGTGTTACTCTTTTGCTGTGCAGCAAAGTGAATCAGTTATACACATACATATATCCATGATTTTTTAGATTCTTTTCCCATATAGGCCATTACAGAGTATTGGTAGAGTTCCCTGTGCTATACAGTGGGTCCTTATTAGTTATCTATTTTATATATAGTAGTGTGTATATGTCAAACCCAATCTCCCAATTGATCCTTCCCCCCCTTTTCACCCTGGTAACCATAAGATTGTTTCCTGCATCTGTAACTCTATTTCTGTTTTGTGGACAAATTCATTTGTACCATTTTTTTTTAGATTCCACATATAAGTGATATTGTATGATATTTGTCCTCTGTCTGACTTACTTCACTTAATACGACAATCTCTGTGTCTATCCATGTTGCTGCAAATGGCAATATTTCATTCTTTTTCATGGCTGAGTAATATTCCATTGTATATATGTACCACATCTTCTTTATCCATTCCTCTGTCGATGGACAGATGTTGCTCCCATGTCCTGGTTATTGTAAATAGTGCGGCAATGAACATTGGGGTGCATGCGTCTTTTTGAATTATGGTTTTCTCTGGGTGTATGCCCAAGAGTGTGATTGCTAGGTCATATGGTAGCTCTATTTTTAGTTTTTTAAGGAACCCCCATACTGTTCTCCATAGAGGCTGCAGCAAATTACATTCCCACCAAGAGTGTAGGAGGGTTCCTTTTTCTCCACACCCTCTCCAGCATTTATTGTTTGTAGACTTTTTGATGATGGCCATTCTGACTGATGTGAGGTGATACCTCAGTGTAGTTTTGAGTTGCATTTCTCTAATTTTAAGTTGTTGTGATTTTATATACAAAGATAGAATACAAATTTTGTTTAAAAATGCTTAATGAAGTATGTTTATAAAGGGAATTGCCCTAATGGAAATTGTAAAGAGATAAAGAAGGAAGGGGGTGGGGAACAGGAAGGGAAGGAAGGAAAGAAAGAAAGAACAAGAAACCCCCTAAATATCATGTTTTAGGTATTAAGCCACGTTTCTACTTCTCAAATTGTCTTTCACTGAACATCCATTAATTTTTGAAATAAGAAGTATTTTATTTTAAAACTACTTTATCTAACTTTTGGATATATATTGAGCAATATTAGCGAATTGTGATTCAGCTGTAGGAAAAAAAATTGTGTGAGTAAAATCATTTTTCCACAAGGCTTTTACATGAGATATAAATTGTTATACTAGTTTAAGCACATTTGTTTACTTTTATCTCCCATTAATCTACCCTTTCTGTTGTAGAACAATAAGTCTAACATTTTGGGGCATTTTTTAAAGGGCATGAAAAAGAAAAGGTTTTCATTAATAATTGTTTATAAGCAGCAAACTTCAACTATCTAAATCCTCAAGCATAGAAATATTCCTTTGGTGTTTGGATATAAGTACAATTATTTTTAGTATGGCTCCTTATTAATGGTCCTTTTATGCAAGGAGATAAGGAATGCAAACATTAACAATAAAATGACATGAATTTATTTGGATATTAAATTGTTAGTTGTGTATTTGCCTAATATCATAATGAGGGTGTGTTGAGCTTGAGAGTGAAATATTCAGCCTAAATCTTATTATGTCATCATAAATTTTGGTTTAAAACATGGAGTATAGACAAAGTCTTCATAGATGCATTTTTAAATTTTTTTCCGCTTCTTGAACAGTTTCCCATTTTATCTGGAGAATTCTTATAAAATGTTTAATTTAGAGGTCACACAAAACTATTATTGACTTATTTTGAAGATATTTTCACTATTTTCCTTTACTCTGAAAGATCCACTTTTTTGATGTCACATTAAACAGAAATTAACTGTCCAGCAATATGTTTTATAAAATCACTTCTTTGGAGCTGTTGTTCTAAACACAAGAGTTAATTCAATCTTGGCAATTTTTTTCTAATGTGCCATATCATATTTCATCTTCCCCAGTTACTTTACCAGCTTTAGCCTTATTCTTCTTCTTTGCTCATAGGAAATAAAAACCATAACTTTTTTTTTACTTCTATATAAGTATTGACTTGTTTTAAACAAAGTGATATTTTCTCATAAAACAAAAATATAAATATGCTGTCATTTGAATCTCTTCATTGTCTAAAAAATTGTATTTTCAAGAAAGATTACAAACAGGTGCTTTGATTGACATTCCTATTTCCACTTTTTCATATAATAACACTGTCAGGCTGATTGGCTGACATGTGCATGGACAGATACAGTGTCTCCTGCCTTCCAGCTGTTCTCACCAACATCCCTGCTTTTCAGAAGGTCATGTGCAAGGAAATGAATGTACCTTAACAAACAGGGAAAGGAAAGACTGAGCATTTTGAAAGTTCTTTTAGCTTGCAAACATATGCAAATTTGATAGTTTTAACAGATGAAACTTCACATTTTCCTGTGAGTTGCCTTTTCCTGCAAAATCAATCAGGATGGGAAAGTTAATTCTGGACATGCATCAGCAGTGGGCGCAGAAATCGCTGATCATCATCAACTTTTGTGACTTATAGTACTGCCATCATTTTTCTTCTAGAAAGATTTCTCATTTAAAAGTAAGTCCATAATTAAACTAAGAGAAAATAGTTATCATAGCATTAATATAGAGCCAGTAACTATGTGTGTGTTTGTGGGGAGGAAAGCTGTGTCTGCTTCAGAATAAAAAAGTCTCACTCATTTATACTGAGATACCAAATTTTAACCCATCATTATGTCAAAGAACAGAGTTTGATAATATGTTGATAAGAAGGTAGGAAAATAAACATAGGTGTACATTGTGGAAGTATAAATTGCTACAGTAGAGGACAATTTGTTTCTAAATTAGAAATGTACCTATCCTTTGATCTAGCACTTCCCTTTCAACCTTATAGATATCCTAGCAAAATGAAAAGTAATTTCCAATAAAGATATTCACTTCATCACTTCACTGAAACAACAAAAGGTTGGAAACAATGTCCCTTAGCAGAAGAATTGTTAAATATGTTATGGGACCCACATCAATGCTAAACTAATGTGTCATAAATATAGAACAGTGAAGCTTTTTAGGAAAAAAATGTGGAATATATTCTAAGATTTTTTTTTTAGTTTTAATTTTTTTATTGATTTACAATGTGTTAATTTCTGCTGTACAGCAAAGTGATTTAATTGTACATATATGTATATATACACACACATTCTTTTTTAATATTCTTTTCCATTATGGTTTATCATAGGATATTGAATATATTGATAATTCTCTGTGCTATACAGTAGGACCTTGTTGTTTATATATTCTATATATAAAAGCTTACATCTGCTAACCCCAGGCTTCCACTCCATCTGTCCCCCAACCTCCTCCACATTGGCAACCACCAGTCTGTTCTCCATGTCCATGATTCTGTTTCTGTTTCATAGATAGGTTCATTTGTGTCATATTTTAGATTCTGTATATGTGATATCATACTGTATTTGTCTTTCTCTTTTTCACTTACTTCAGTTAGTATGATAATCTCTAATTGCATCTATATGGCTGCAAATGGCATTATTTTGTTCTTTTTTGTGGCTGAGTAGTATTCCATTGTATATGTGTACCACATCTTCTTTATCCATTCATCTGTCGATGGACATTTAGGTTGTTTCCATGTGTTGGCTATTGTGAATAGTGCTGCTGTGAACATAGAGGTGTGTGTATCTTTTAGAATTATAGTTTTCTCTGGATATATGCCCAGGAGTGGAATTGTTGGATCATATGGTAATTCTATTTTTAGGTATTTTGTAATCAAAGAAAACCAAGGTAAACAAAGGTATATAATTATTTGTATAAACAGAGGGTATTTGTTTATATATGCACAGAATTCAATGTAAGAATTATATCTTTAGAATTATTTGTAGAAGCTAGAAATATTGGTGTCTTGTACAACAGGAAAATAGAGGGCAGAATCAAGTTATGAGGCAGAATTGCTATATACCCTTGGATAACATTTCAAAAATTAATGAAATTACTAAAAAATGTCATAAGGCAAATATTTCAGAGGCTTGATATTTCTTTAAGAAATAGTAACCTCTGTATTATGTACATTTGTAACATTTTGGCCTCTAAGTATGTTAAGAAGTGATAGAAATCATATTAACAGTAACAAGAGAATTAATCAATGATTCTGTCTTAGAGAATCTAGAAACCTAGCCTGGTAGAGAGGCAAGAATTGACCTTTACTTAAATGTGAAGTAATACGTTCCCTGTCCCCACATCCCCAAGATAGTATCATCTTTCTAGCCTCCCAACCAAATGTTGATTCAGAGGGATGTTGTAAGGCAGTGTCCCACAAAGTATGCTCCACAAATTACCTGTGTCTGAGTCACTTGCTGGAGCATGTTACAATACATATATTGAAGCTTCATTCCATATTTGCTAAGTCAGTGGGCTAGGGACAGGGACCCCATAAATCCGTATTTTACAGAGTATTCCAGGGTTATTCTTAAACAAGAGTTCTAAAACCACTGGTATAAGGGCTGGGGAGTGGAGAGGAGGAAAGAAATATTTCTGAGCTGCCTAGCATATCACAGTTTTTCCAAACCACATAGTAAAGTTGGCATTAAAACCACATTTTAGAAGACAGGAAAACTGAGTCTTAGTGTCGTAGTGAGTTGCTACAGGTAATAGAGCTAGTGAGTGTGCATCATAATCGGCTCACAAATGCGTGCTTTTTCCAAGCTGACAAGAAACAGAAATAACTGTTAGTATGGTTTTGAAAAGTCAAACCCTCAGTAATCATTGCTTCATGGTGAAGGGTCCCACTTCATCCAGGCTTTCACCACCTATGAGTCACTGGAGATCAAAAATTTGTCTCACAAGAGATTTTGTCTTTTTACTTTACATTCTCATATCTTTATGCATTGCTCTGAGTTATCCCTCAGAGAACATTCTGCTCAGATTAACATATAATCAACAAGTATTCCACACATATTTTCAGTGGCCAACTACTTATTTTTAATAGGGAAGAGCAGTAAAATACATTGATATGTACTTTTTTACGTGGCAGCAGGTAAACTAATTGATGGATATGCAAACTAATATTCTGAATTAATAAAATGCAAGTGGCTATTGAAACTCAAAATTACAGATAATCAATAAATAGTTTTATGCATATACATATATTCAACCACATATATATGGGTAGTTTCTGGACATAAAGTGGTTTAGAAAATTTTGGGTTAGGTCAATAGCTGGTCTTATGGAGATGAAAGCGTATGTAGAGTGTGACTTTCTGAAATCATTGACTTTAAAAAGTAACCATAATTCTCAATTGTCAAAGGTACAGCTGTCAGAAATTCTGTCTGGCAGGTACATTTGATGGGCTACTTGGGCCATTTATTGTCCTTTGGACTGTGTCCAGTCACATGGACCTGGATTTGAATCTCTGGTCAGCCAGTCAAATCACTTAGCCACACTGAAGTTCAGTTTCTTTTCTATTCAATAAAAATAGGGATTTTTATAATACCTACTTCACTGGCATATTATGGAGGAAAAAAAACCCTAGAATATCTATGAAACTCTCTATCAACAGTGATGTTTTGTATCTTAATTCACATTCTTTCCCCACCAGTAGTGGTAAGTTTCTGGCTCTTACCAACCTCCTTTCAGAAGACCATTTAGAAGATTTTGCCTCTGCTTCCTTTGATGACATTTCTCTATGTCACTGGTTGGGTGAAGTGACCTAAGGTGGCTTCATTTTTCAGCCTTTTTCATTATAATTGATCACAATTCTCCAATAAGCTTTTAGAATATTCCCAGAGTGGCAATTTAAATATGAATCCTCAAGTAGAATTATATTCCTCACAAGTTATTTTAGGGAAATTGCTTTACAAAAAAGGGGACCATGTATCTGATTTGCCCGTGAGAATCCCGGTTTACACCTACATAATTATTAATAGTGTTTTTTTCACTTTCAAATGTATGTAATTTGGATAAGGTATAGGAACCATCTTATTGCAAAAGTGATTTCTCTAGACCTAGAATTCAGCTAGTATTGGGAGTTCAGGGAAAAGCAAGGTAACTCTGTAAGAGACAAAAGCATAAATTAATCCATTTTTCTACAGAGGGGGATTGGCAGAAAGGCCTAATTTTGCCTTTAGGTTGTAGTTGGGCAAAAGAGAGAGTGCAATCAAGGGTGCAAGAGCCTAGGGGCAGAAGGAAGCACCCATGAGTCTGCAGATACCCATGCCCTGTAGCTTTGCTATAGCTAGGGCTGTGGGTGTCAGTTCTGAGGAGGATGGATTCAGAGCAAGGGTAAAGATGACATAGATGGGAGAGTCCTTGGCTGCTGGGTTACAAACGCACTTTTGGGGAAACACGATTTTGAATGTTCTGTGTATATCTGTGTAATTACTAAACAAGGTCATTTTTGTTAGCTTTTGGTCATGGCGACAAATATTTTCCCTCCAAAAAACATTTTGCCATATTGAAATCTAATCATGCACATTTGACAACATTACTACTTGCAATTCACTCAGTGATTCAGTACATCTATTTATCGACTATTTCAAAGCACTGTCTGAGATGCCTGGGTTGGGTATGAGTTAGAGTTTTGAAAGGCTTCTCCTACAGTCTTCTCTGTCTGAGAAGGAATATCCTGCTACTTATATCATCCTACCATGAAAGAGGACCCGGAAGAGAAAAGAACACAAAATGGGTGAAAGAAGTTAAATGGAACCTGGGGCGATGTTTGGAAGTAAATAATCTATCTGGAAATACCCTTCAAATGTCAGTGAATAATAAACAGGCAAAGTTTAAGCTGGCTACCTGGCCTTCCAGCTGTAGATCACATTGCATGTCCTCTGCTGTAGCTTGGTAAGGCTATGTGACCTAATTAGAGCCAATGGGACATGAGTGGGAGTGATGTGTATAGTTTGGGGGCATCTTCCACATAAAAGAAAAGTCCTTTGTCTTGGAATCTCTTTGTCTTTCCCCTTCATACACATCAGAGCACAGAAATGATCGTGACCTGCCTTCCAATCATGAAGATGAGAATACCCAATAGGATGAACATCTGGAACAAAATTGGGTCCACTCATTAACCCAGATTGTTTGTCCAAGGATTGTTATACATTAAAAAGAAAAAAGCTTTTATGTTTAAAAAAATGACTTTATTTGGGGACCTCTTTATTATAACAGCTGAAATAGACCTTACCTAATACATACTGTTTCTGGGTACCTACAGTCTTTGCAAAAACAACCATAAAATCTTCAGGTTGTGACTAAGTTGCTCTTTAAATTCTCATCCAGTTTGCCTCCTTTCTCTTTCTCTGTTATAACAGTTCTCATCAATAGTGCTGCCAAAGTTGAATTCTTTTTCAAGTGCGTGCAAAAGGTGAAACTACGAAAAGCATTAGAATTGCCCCATGTGAATTCCACTCACATTTCTAAGCCAATACATTTAAAAGATTAAATGAAAATATCTCATCTACTGTTATCACACTCTGCTGTCTTCACCAATGTGAACTGAGAATAAGAGATGGCAGCTTTTCAGTGTATTGCCTAGATTCCTCTGGCTTTAACTGCTCCTGTCATTTCTATTTCCTACCACTCTTCTGTGATAAAGCAACAAATAATATTCCAAAATGCCACTAACATTCAATATAGGAGATTCTGTCATCTACAATTAGCATATTTTTCTGGTAGACCAAGTGTTTAGAATACAATGATGTATGAGTCCAGTAAATATATAGACAGTTGCCTGGATATAAGAAGGATGTGTGGGAAGTTGACTTTGTGTACTAATAAATGCCAAATGGTACACTCAGTTAAGGAAATTATGTATGGAGGATTCCGGTTATAAATTTCTCTTGCATTTTCTGAGTTGAACTGCTTATGTGTCATATAAGTTGCTAAGCAGAAAATAGGCTAAGAGCATTAAAACTTTAGTTAACTCTATTTCCTAGGGTATATATAATTTAAAACTTATTTAGGACAATAGCTCATTTGTTTAATAAATCACAGTGTTCATTGCAATATCTTTCAAGCTGAAAGCACTAAATCATTTTATATTACTGAGCCCTGGCAGAATGCAGTATTATAGCTTGGCTGGCAGAACATGTATCAGTGTGATATGGATCTAACCATGAAAAAGAAAAGCTGTGCTGAATGGACTCCGAACTGGAAGGGGTGTTATCTGCAGGCTGCAGTGTTTGTTTAAATCACATATTGCTTGGGGTTAGGTTGTATTTCTCTTTTTGCAGGCTTTTTATGATTTTGGTGATAGTTATGACCATTTCTTTAATGTGCAAGATTGAGAAAGTTGTTAGGTGAGGAATGTCTGGAGGGTAATTATTTGGCATCGTGAGTAGCTCACTTTTCTGTAAGGAATGGGTTAAAATGGAATGCAGGTGAAAGGCTCTCACTTCTTAAGTAGAGTTTATCTATAGCTCCAAACCTGTTGCATGGAACTCCATTGAACTCCTTTGGTGATCAGTACTAAGAGCAAAGGCATAACTGTGGGTAGCAAAGGCATATTGTTCTGTAAGAGGAGTCTTGATGGGATTCTGCTAAGACTGGGATCATCTCACATCCCAATATCCAGGAAGAAGCTACACCATCCAATTTGCATGAGGTCCAGGAAGGAGCCCTCTGGGAGAGAATAAAAATCCTGCATACAGTTGGCATTCAGGCTGCTCCATCATGACTGGCATTGACTGGTTGAAATAAAGGAAGGGGGAAGGTCCTGGAAAGGGTGCAAAGGAAGTCATTACTAGAAGGAAAATGGTATTCCAAAGTGGGGAAAAATGTGGTAAACATTCTGCAATGTATACATGTATCAAATCATCACATTGTACACTTTAAACTCACACTTCTATACATCAGTTATATCTCAATAAAGGAGGAAAAAAAAATCTAAGGAAGGACGACACTTGTCTTGCTGAGGACGAGAGGACTATGATTAGACCTGTCTTTGTCCAATTGCTGAAGAATGCATTGTTACCTGGAAGGAAAAACCAGAAGAGCTGTATCACTAGGAACATAAGCAAGATAGCTGCTACACTCACCTCTCCTGCCAAGGATAGGGCTGAGAGGAGATGCAGATGTGTGGTCACTGGACCTCTGCTTCTGGTGGAGATGGAGGCATCGTGTCAGTTCTCATAAAAGCTTACGAAAAGGACAAAGTTAATGAAAAAACTAACCTCCCTGTTAGGGGTACACTTTAAACTGCATTCCCTGTGCCTGCTGCTTCTATGATAGTTTTTATTCGGAATTTTTTCTTTCTTTGTGCAGAGGATGTCTTGAAGGGTTAGAAATTCTCCTTGGTGACCTCAGATCCCACAAATTCTGAAATCAATAATGCTGCCTGCCATGTTCATGTCAAGTGATTACTAGTCACCACTTTTCCACATACCTTTATCCTATTTCTAAATTGCATGCACACACCGCCTCACAAATCCCACTACAGTGTGTAAATTGTGCACTGCTATTCAAAGATTGCCTTCTCTCTGGTCGCTTTGTTGAACACAGGTCCTCCTTCATGACACTGTGCTATTTTTGTAATGTGCTGGCTGATGTCACCTCTGTAGACACACAGTGCCAACAGGAAGCCCAGACAGAGCACTTCCTCTTGGGTTGAGAGTGAGGGGGATTCTTCCTCTCTCATGTCACACCCTGCTTGGCAGGCTCTCAATCCCCTAAGGAACAGATGTGGGAGCATATGTACAAAGCAGGCCTGTGAAGAGCAGACACCCATGAAGCCTGCGGTGTGTCCATCCTCCTCCACAGGCAGGCAGCTGAAGCTAGCAAAGCCCCCTCATGCATCAGCTGGGCAGACACTGGGACCACACAGGAGGAACAAATCAGGATGCAATCCCACTGTGTGCTTGGTTCCCATTTAGGGGGTGGGACATCCACAGTCTGGGCTGGTGAGCAATGTGTGGCATGGGCTCCTCTCTCCAGGCTTCCTTTCTTCTGTGTTGTGCTTTGTCAAGCACGACTGTGTTCACAAAGCTAGCGAAAAGCAACAGAGCTTCTGAACTGGCACTTGGCTGCAAAACACAGGCAAAGATTTTTTTTTTTTTTTGTGGTACGCAGGCCTCTCACTGTTGTGGCCTCTCCCATTGCGGAGCACAGGCTCCGGTCGCACAGGCTCAGCAGCCGTGACTCACGGGCCCAGCCGCTCCGTGGCATGTGGGATCTTCCCGGACCGGGGCACGAACCCGTGTCCCCTGCATCGGCAGGTGGACTCTCAACCACTGTGCCAACAGGGAAGCCCTTTTTTTAAAAAAAAAATTTTTGAGTTTTATTTTATTTTTATACAGCAGGTTCTTATTTATCATCCATTTTATACACATCAGTGTATACGTGTCCATCCTAATCGCGCAATTCATCACACCACCCCCGCCACCCACCGCTGCTTTGCCCCCTTGGTGTCCATATGTTTGTTCTCTACATCTGTGTCCCTATTTCTGCCCGACAAACCATCCGTACCATTTTTCTAGGTTCCACATATATGCGTTAATATGCCATATTTGTTTTTCTCTTTCTGACTTACTTCACTCTGTGTGACAGTCTCTAGTTTCATCCACGTCTCTACATATGACCCAGTTTCGTTCCTTTTTATGGCTGAGTAATATTCCGTTGTATATATATACTACATCTTCCTTATCCACTTGTCTGTCAATGGGCATTTAGGTTGCTTCCATGACCTGGCTACTGTAAATAGTGCTACAATGAACAATGGGGTGCATGTATCTTTTTGAATTATGGTTTTCTCTCAGTATATGACCAGTAGTGGGATTGCCGGGTCATACGGTAATTCTATTTTTAGTTTTTTAAGGAACCTCCATACTGTTCTCCATAGGGGCTGTATCAATTTACATTTCCACCAACAGTGCAAGAGTGTTCCCTTTTCTCCACACCCTGTCCAGTATTTGTTGTTTATAGATTTTCTGGTGATGCCCATTCTAACTGGTGTGAGGTGATACCTCATTGCAGTTTTGATTTGCATTTCTCTAATAATCAGTGATGTTGAGCAGCTTTTCATGTGCTTCTTGGCCATCTGTATGTCTTCTTTGGAGAAATGTCTATTTAGGTCTTCTGTCCATTTTTTGGATTGGGTTATTTGGTTTTTTTTAATATTGAGCTGCATGAGCTCCTCATGTATTTTGGAGATTAATCATTTGTCCGTTGATTTGTTTGCAAATATTTTCTCCCGTTCTGAGAGTTGTCTTTTCATCTTGTTTATGGTTTCCTTTGCTGTGCAAAAGCTTTGAAGTTTCATTAGGTCCCATTTGTTTATTTTTGTTTTTATTTCCATTTCTCTAGAAGTGGGTCAAAAAGGATCTTGCTGTGACTTATGTCAAAGAGTGTTCTTCCTGTGTTTTCCTCTAAGAGGTTTATAGTGTTCAGTCTTACATTTAGGTCTTGAATCCATTTGGAGTTTATTTTTGTGTATGGTGTTAGGGAGTGTTCTAATTTCATTCTTTTACATGTAACTGTCCAGTCTTCCCAGCACCACTCATTGAAGAGACTGCCTTTTCTCCATTGAATAGCCTTACCTCCTTTGTCATAGATTAGTTGACCATAGGTGCATGGGTTTATATCTGGGCTTTCTATCTTATTCTATTGATCTATATTTCTGATTTTGTGCCAGTATCATATTGTCTTGATGACTGTAGCTTTGTAGTATAGTCTGAAATCAGGGAGTCTGGTTCTTCCAGCTCCACTTTTTTCCCTCAAGACTGCTTTGGCTATTCAGGGTCTTTTGTGTCTCCATACAAATTTTAAGATTTTTTGTTCTAGTTCTGTAAAAAATGCCATTGGTAATTTGATAGGGATTGCGTTGAATCTGTAGATTGCTTTTGGTAGTATAGTCATTTTCACAATACTGATTCTTCCAATCCAAGAACATGGTATATCTCTCCATCTGTTGGTATCATGTGTAATTTCTTTCATCAGTGTCTTATAGTTTTCTGCACACAGGTCTTTTGTCTCCCTAGGTAGGTTTATTCCTAGGTATTTTATTCTTTTTGTTGCGATGGTAAATGGGAGTGTTTCCTTGATTTCTCTTTCAGATTTTTCATCATTAGTATATAGGAATGCAAGAGATTTGTGTGCATTAATTTTGTATCCTGCAACTTTACCAGATTCATTGATTAGCTCTAGTAGTTTTCTGGTGGCATCTTTAGGATTCTCTATGCATAGTATGATGTCATCTGCAAACGGTGACAATTTTACTTCTTCTTTCCCAATTTGTATTCCTTTTATTTCTTTTTCTTCTCTGATTGCTGTGGCTAGGACTTCCCAAACTATGTTGAATAACAGCAGTGAGAGTGGACATCCTTGTCTTGTTCCTGATCTTAGAGGAAATGCTTTCAGTTTTTCACCATTGAGAATGATGTTTACAATGGGTTTGTCATATATGGCATTTATTATGTTGAGGTAGGTTCCCTCTGTGCCCACTTTCTGGATAGTTTTTATCATAAATGGATGTTGAATTTTGTCAAAAGGTTTTTCTGCATCTGTTGGGATGATCATATGGTTTTTCTCCTTCAGTTTTTTAATATGGTGTATCACATTGATTGATTTGCATATATTGAAGAATCCTTGCATCCCTGGGATAAATCCCACTTGATCATGGTGTATGATCCTTTTAATGTGTTATTGGATTCTGCTTGCTAGTATTTTGTTGAGGATTTTTGAATCTGTATTCATCAGTGATATTGGTCTGTAATTTTCTTTTTCTGTAGTATCTTTGTCTGGTTTTGGTATCAGGGTGATTGTTGCCTCATAGAATGAGTTTGGGAGTGTTCCTTCCTCTGCAATTTTTTGGAAGAGTTTGAGAAGGATGGGTGTTAACTCTCCTCTAAATGTTAGATGGAATTAACCTGTGAAGCCATCTGGTCCTGGACTTTTGGTGGTTGGAAGATTTTAAATCACAGTTTCAATTTCATTCCTTGTGATTGGTCTGTTCATATTTTGTATTTCTTCCTGTTCAGTCTTGGAAGGTTATACCTTTCTAAGAATTTGTCCATTTCTTCCACGTTGTCCATTTTATTGGCATAGAGTTGCTTTTCGTTGTCTCTTATGATGCTTTGTATTTCTGCAGTGTCTGTTGTAACTTCTACTTTTCCATTTCTAATTTTATTGATTTGAGTCCTCTCCCTCTTTTTCTTGATGAGTCTGGCTAATGGTTTATCAATTTTGTTTATCTTCTCAAAGAACCAGCTTTTAGTTTTATTGATCTTTGCTATTGTTTTTTTTTTATTTCTATTTCATTTATTTCTGCTCTGATCTTTATGATCTCTTTCCTTCTGCTAACTTCAGGTTTTGTTTTTTCTTCTTCCTCTAGTTCATTTAGGTGTAAGGTTAGATTGTTTATTTGATATTTTTCTTGTTTCCTGAGGTAGGCTTGTATAGCTATAAACTTCCCTCTTAGAACTGCTTTTGCTGCATCCCCTAGGATTTGGATCGTTGTGTTTTCATTATAATTTGTCTTTAGGTATTTTTTGATTTCCTCTTTGATCTCTTCAGTGTTCTCTTGGTTATTTAATAATGTATTTTTTATTCTCCATGTGTTTGTGTTTTTTATGTTTTTTCCCCTGTAATTGATTTCTAATCTCATAGCGTTGTGGTCAGAAAGGAGGCTTGATATGATTTCAGTTTTCTTAAATTTACTGAGGCTTGATTTGTGAGCCAAGATGTGATCTATCCTGGAGGATGTTCCATGAACACTTGAGAAGAAAGTGTAATATGCTGTCTTTGGATGGAATGTCCTATAAATATCAGTTAAATCTGTCTGGTCTGTTGTGTCATTTAAAGCTTGTGTTTCCTTATTAATTTTCTGTTTGGATGATTGTCCATTGGTGTAAGTGAGGTGTTAAAGTCCCCCACTATTATTGTGTTACTGTCGATTTCCTCTTTTATAGCTGTTAGCTGTTGCCTTATGTATTGAGGTGCTCCTATGTTGGGCTCATAAATATTTACAATTTTTATATCTTCTTCTTGGATTGATCCCTTGATCTCTATGTAGTGTCCTTCCTTGTCTCTTGTAACATTCTTTATTTTAGACTCTCTTTTATCTGATATGAGTATTGCTACTCCAGCTTTCTTTTGATTTCCATTTGCATGGAATATCTTTTTCTATCCCCTCACTTTCAGTCTGAATATGTCCCTCAGTCTGAAATGGGTCTCTTGTAGACAGCATATGTATGGGTCTTCTTTTTGTTTCCATTCAGCAAGCCTGTGTCTTTTGGGTGGAGCATTTAATCCATTCATGTTGAAGGTAGTTATCGATATGTATGTTCCTTTTACCATTTTCTTAATTCTTTTTGGTTTGTTTTTGTAGGTCCTTTTTTTCTCTTGTGTTTCCCGCTTAGAGAAGTTTCTTTAACATTTGTTGTAGAGCTGGTTTGGTGGTGCTGAATTCTCTTAGCTTTTGCTTGTCTGTAAAGCTTTTGATTTCTCCATCAAATCTGAATGAGAACCTTGCCAGATAGAGTAATCTTGGTTGTTGCTTACTCCCTTTCATCACTTTAAGTATATCATGCCACTCCTTTCTGGCTTGTAGAGTTTCTGCAGAGAAATCAGCTGTTAGCCTTATTTGAGTTCCCTTGTATGTTATTTGTTATTTTTCCATGCTGCTTTCAATAATTTTTCTTTGTCTTTAATTTTTGCCAGTTTGATTACTGTGTGTCTCAGTGTGTTTCTCCTTGGGTTTATCCTATCTGGGTCTCTCTGCACTTCCTGTACTTGGGTGGCTATTTCCTTTCCCATGTTAGGGAAGTTTTCAACTATAATCTCTTCAAATATTTTCTCGGGTCCTTTCTCTCTCTCTTCTCCTTCTGGGACCCCTATAATGTGAATGTTATTGTGTTTAATGTTGTCCCAGAGGCCTCTTAGGCTGTCTTCATTTCTTTTCATTCTTTTTTCTTTATTCTGTTCTGCAACAGTGAATTCCACCATTCTGTCTTCCAGGTCACTTATCCATTCTTATGCCTCAGTTATTCTGCTATTGATTCCTTCTAGTGTAGTTTTCATTTCAGTTATTGTGTTATTCATCTCTGTTTGTTTATTAATTCTTGTAGATCTTTGTTAAACATTTATTGCATCTTTCCGATCTTTGCCTCCATTCTTTTTATGAGGTCCTGGATCATCTTCACTATCATTATTCTGAATTCTTTTTCTGGAAGGTTCCCTATCTCCACTTCATTTAGTTGTTTTTCTGGGGTTTTATCTTGTTCCTTCATCTGGTACATAGCCCTCTACTGTTTTATCTTGTCTATCTTTCTGTGAATGTGGTTTATGTTCCACAGGCTGCAGGATGGTAGTTTTTCTTGCTTCTCCAAAGTTTTCTTTTTATTTAATTATAGTACTAGCAGTATTTTAGTATAACCATTAGGAGAATATAGAGAATACTTTTAGAATTCAAGGGCTCATATCATTTTTTGCAAACTGACATGAGTCATTGTGATTAGTCATATTTGATGGACTATTTTTTTTTTTTTTTTTTTTTTTTACTGACACATTAACCTGTGTAGTGTTAGGTGAGGATCTGAGGTCTCCTCTTCCAAAACCTACTTACTGCCAGGTGCTATGTTATAATAGAAATAAATCTTAGCATGAGCTCCCCTATGCTGCAATAGAGTGAGTTATTTGTCTGAATTCTTCAGGTACAGACTTGCCATGGCTTCATTGTGGATGGAGTAGTTCAACACCTTTTGATTTGGGGGTCATATGTATGCCTTGTTTGTTCAGTGGGATGTCTGTAGATAATTGGAGGAGAGGCTTGAAATGGACTTGTGAGGTTGAGGTTGCTTTTTTGGCATCTGCTATCAATATAAGGAGAATATATTCCATGTAGTTACTGCCCTTTCAGCAATATGAGACTGCAAAATGAGTCCCATGAAGCACAGGATCACCTGACCCCCAAGTGCCCAATAGCTCCAGTGGGTCATTGTTATAAATAATTTATAGACAATATAACATCTATCTATCTACCTATCCATCCATCCATCCTTTTCATCTGTCCATCCATCCAAACAGTCCTTGCTTTTCATGGCAGTGTTGGGTTATAAAACAACTATGCAAGCTGAAACTGCTCAAACTGACTTTAATAATGAATGGACTAAATTCTTATTGCCCTGTGTCATTTAAAAATTTTTGTTAAAACAAAAACAGTAATTAAAAACACTCTTAATGTTAGGTATAAATTTATAGGGAAATGCAAAAATAGTAAGGCTGATATTTATTTAATATATTTTAATTTAAAACATTAAAAATTTAAATGTATTTTTTTGTTAGAATCTTATCGGAGGTAGTTGGACAGGGCTTGCCTTCTTCTAGTTATTTAATTTACAACATGGAATGAATGACTTTTCTATACCTTGGCAAATTGACATACTCCTTTCTAAGTTTGGATAAGCTTCTAACATTTTATCCTTTGAATTTTCAATGGTGGGAAATGTCCCCAAGAGTTCTGTTAATGTAAATTTTTTTTGATAGATTTACTTCCTCTGGAACATTTTCATCCTTTTTATCACAGTCACTTTCCATATTTACATCAATAATTTTGTCTTCACTAAGTTTCTCCAGCTGTGTAACAAGTTCTCTCAAGTGGCAGAAGTGTCAATATTCCCATGGTCAGCTATTGCTCCTATCACTTTGTTTATGTTCCATTTGAATGTCACTTCCAGCTGTATTACTTTTTTTTCTTCATTGTACTTTCATCTTTGTTAACCAATTCACTTTTTTGACTTTCAATTTTTTAAAAATGCCACTTGGGTTTATCACTAGAAGAAAAGGAGGCAACATGGCTACATGCTTTGCTATGAACTGACGTATGTGCAGTGACCAATCATTGACAGACTTTGAAAGGAGTGACATGATTCATCAGTGATCATGATGTCTATATGTTATGCACATGGTGATTTGTGGACTGAAGAGCTTTGCAGGGAAATTTGTAGTTTATGCAGATACTCATAGTTAAAACTGAAATGTGAGCTCTATTGTTAGGGTGCTGTTGTTATTTAGCTAAGCCGTGGTAACTGAAATTCATGCCTATTGGAATCGTGCAAAGTTAAACCATGAATATATAAGGCTTCTTTGTTCATATAAGTGTAACAGGGATATTGCCTAGGTCTTATACTTTATAGATGCTGGATATAGTCACTTGAATTTGCTATTAACCTCTCAAAGTCTATAGCCCTTGCTTGCCAGATTTCAGACCCTCAAACTTGTCCCATTCTTGTCTCTCTGTGTGTCCCTGAAGACGGAAGAGCATGGCCCCTCATATCATGTTTGTGCCTTTTGTTTTGTCTATCATCCCTTTAACCAAGTTGCTTCACTCAGTGTCCCTCTTGGTTGTGGTCAGATGGTTGCTTGCTCATCCTGGAAGGTGAAGACCTGCTTTTGCCTCCTTCCCTCAGGTGTCTCTTCTCTCCCTGTCAATTTCTAGACTCCTAGAGCTACTACCTTCATTGCCTGAATATTTTAAGCTGTTTAATCTGGTTGAACACATCTCATGCCAGGATAAGAATGCTCATTGGGAAGAGAAAGGTGTTCCCAAATTATGTGGCTTATAGTATATTGATTCTTGAAATTGAATTGGCATTTAGAATACAAAAAGTATTCATTAAAAAACAAAATCCTCTTGTAATGAAGGGAAACATCATTTGAATTTCATAATGAGTGCATGGTCCCAAGGTCTTTCTTTGTCTATGCAAGAAATAAAATTAAAGACAGTGATCCAATTAGGAAGAAACACCTGAATATGTATTGTCCTGACTATTCAGTCATGGCAGTTTCTGCTTATCCTATTTAGTTCAAATCTTTTGAACATTTGTTAGTCAGAGAAAAAGCAAAAGCCACTGGCTAGCTCCTAAGTGCCACAGTTTTAAAACGTCTGTCAAAAATGAATTTGCTACCTTATTTTTACAAGTACACTTTGTAATGCAAAAGGGAAAACTACCATTCTCTTTCAAGAAATATGTGGTACGGAAGCTAAACCAATATTTTTCTTTTAAAGACAGATAACATCCCTCTTCACAAAGAGAGAGTAGCTGCTCTCACCTCCACACTATCTTTCAGACAGTTAATGAGAACCATCTTATCCCAGAGAGTAAAAGTCAAATACATCAGCTGCCTTCTGATAGAAGGGCAAAGAAAGGCTGAGGAAGACCTCCTGCCACCAGCTTTTGAAGACCCTGCTATTATCCTTACCCTCAAAGGGCAGTCTGTCTTCCAGCACATATAGTGTATGTGAGGAGAGGAGTCCAGTTCTGACTTGTCAGTCACTGACAAGAGTTCTTCCTGAAATTCCCCTCTGGGCAATGGTGGATAATCTATGAAATAGGTAGAGTGCCCTGCAGAAATCCAGGGTGTGGGCAAGACTTGCAGGGCTGGCTGGGGTGGCCCTGGGGCCTCAGGACCAACAGAACTAAGGGAGGTAGGAAAGCCAAGATCAAGGCCAGCAGAAACATCCCTGTGAAAGTGCTGAGCAAGGGGAGAGAAAATACAAGCCAATAGGAGGCCCACTGGAGACACCAGGAGAAGGGGAGTGGTTTGGGAATTAGGGGAGATGTTTAAAATCTAGAGAAAGTCCCTGAAAAGGTAGGACCTATTTTCAGTACCTTTTATTGGGTCACTGTGGCCTTCCCCAAGTTCAGAAAGGAGTTGAGAAGGTGACTAAGCTAATTTGAAAAAGTGAGCCCAAATCAGCGACTTTGGCTCCAGTTGGGATCTACCAAATTTTGCCATCATTGTGAATTTAGTAAGAGGATAACAAGCACTTTTTAAAAGATAATTGAACTTAGGCATTGTAGGTAATGAAACTCACATTTTAAAATGGACTTTAGATTACAGGAAGGGGAAAAAGTCATCTTCTAAAAGGCCCAAGAAATATACATTTTTACTGCAAAGCAAGGGAGGAGAGAGCTTGAACAAATAGAGAAGCAATGGTGTCCAAGAGAGACACAATTAAGTCGTGTTCCTGATCACTTTGGTTTCTAGGACCTGTCAGAGCAGCTTGGAAATGAGGCAGAAGGAATCTGAATGGACTTGAGCTGATTTCTCACTTGACAATGGTGCTTCTCCCACTGCAAATTTCTCATCTGCCCCTTAGATTCAGAAGGAAACAGGATGAATCAGTTCAACACAGGATTGCTAAGGGATGTAGTGCAAGACTGCCATTGGAATATGCTTTAACAACCTACCTCAGTTTCTGAGATTATGACAAGTGGTAGTTAATTTTGACATTGATGCCTGTTTGTGCATCCTATTTATTCTCAGCACAGTTTATTCATCTCACTATCTGGGATTCATGGCTTCTTTTTTAGTTTAATTAGAATCAATCTTTACCAAGTCCATTTAATCGAAACATGCATTCAGCTAAATAGGTAAACGATAAAAATAAAGCACCAAAACAACCATGGCTATGTTGAACAGCAGGGTAATCCTTTTTTTTTTTTTTTTTCCTGGACATACCAAATAGAGTAGATATACCAATTCAAATCCAGGGCATTTGTAAATAAATACAAGTACAATAAAAAATGCTTTTATTAAAACATTAAAGGAAAATGTAGTTATAGTGAAGTTCAATAAAGAAACTTTTAATTTCCCATGCCTGAGTATTAATGACCAAGGAACTGAAGCTAGGGATTTATATGAGCTAAAGAAACATTGATGAAAAGTCATCATATTTTGCTATGTGCACATAGATGTTTGTTAATTGTTTCTTCCATTTAATTTAGCTTTTGGAAATTTATAGGACTGTCTGCAGAAATAGGATTATGTAGGCATCTAAAACACCCTCGATGTGTTTCTGTGCCACTCATCAAATGCCTGCTCCCTGAAAGCCACTGAGAATGTGCAAAGAAGCTTCAAATTGATGTCTGCCCCTAAGCAGGAGGGTTGGGAAAAGGTAATGAAAATCACGCACCATATTGACAGTTTACAGATATTAAATGATTTACTCCTCAGAAAAAGAAATCATAGAAAACATATATAATTATCCCAGTTTTAGAGATGCATCTCAGAAAGTTTAAGTGATAAAACTGTCTGGTAATAATACACAGCACCGTCAGTAATATTAATAAGAAAAAGTAAAATTACCATTCATCAGGCCCAAATCACACGTCAGGTACTGAGATGAGCATTTTACATATATAATCGATCCTCTCAGCCTCCCTGGGAGTTAGCTACTGGTGTGTGAATTTTGTAGATGAGGAAATGGAAGGTTCCTGAGAGAAGCACTTCTCACAATTTCATCTGCATACAAATCAAAGATGGATTTTGATAAAATGCAGCTTCTGATTCACTGGGTCTGGATGGGACCTGAGGTTCTGCATATCTAACAAATTCCAGGTGAACTGATGCTGCTGGTCCATGTACTATACTTAGAGCAGGAAGACCTGAGAGGTTAAATAACTTGGTCCAGTATATGAGGTTGATTCTCAGTGCAGAAAAGATCAAACTGAGGTTTGTCTGGCTCAAAATTCCAAGTCCATATCTCACCTGTGCTATCTCTCCTGAAGATCTAGCAGTTCTGACCTAGTGGGGGAAAAGATGTGCATGAGGATAACTCTGAAACAAGGTACTAATTACTGTACCCTCTCAGACAGGGTCACAGAGGAACTCCATCATTGTCCTCACCACCAAGCGTTTCCTGGAGCAAGAAGGATATCAATGAGTTACCTCAACAGGATAAATCAGGGTGATTCCTGGAAAGAGTTGGCATACAAGCTAGACCTAGAAGACAAATGATATATATATGATTTACAATATGAGATTATGTATAACATTCATCTATCTATATCCGTATATATCTATACTTACATAGATATATAGATATATATTTACTTCTATGCAGAGGGAATAGGGGGCAGAGATTCCAGTACAAGGCAGGATTGGGACAACTCGATATTTTGACCTCTGGCTCTATAGATCACAGAGTATTTTTGCTACCCTCTCTTACATGAGGGTTACCTGGATGTAAGACACTGGGAGTGGCTTTCAAGGTGTTTCTTTGCATATTTTTTAGGGGTCTAATGCTAGGGGCCTCAAAGCTCTTGATCTTAGGACAATAGGAGCCATAAACCTAGTCAATTTACAAATAGAATTTATTTGAATTGTTCTTATTTTCTGTTTTATTTGGATTAAGTTACCTTTTATATTTACCACTAGATAATTCAACCCGGTTTTCTCAAGGTTTATTAAGCTTTTTTTTTTTTTGCGTCAAGTTTGGAAAAGCAGATATTAGATGCCATTTAAAATTATGGAAAACAAAATATGGATGAGAGAGCCTGAAAGTTTGTGAGATGAGGTTCTGTTTACTTATAGGCTTTATTCAGTTATTTAAAACAATTTTCATATGCAACAGGTTAAAAAATTATCTTATATAGTTGATATTGAGAAATATCAGAAATTGACTTAATAAATTAGATTTCTGTGATAAAACCCCATGATTAAATCATGGTGATATATAGCCATGTTGATACTTTTTGAGATAGTATTTGAAATCTTCTGAGTATAGATACTTTGCTTATAAATCTGCCTTTAAGTTATTATTAGGTATTAATTAGTATGTTGCATATCTATTTTTCAAAAAGCAATTGTGAGGATGTACATTAAGAATAAACAGTCATAGAAATAAAGTATGCTGGTGGTAATTTTTCCCCAAAATAATTGACCACTATTTTTAGCCATGAAATTCAAGACCAAGAAGAAAATAAACTTGTGTATAGAGTTGTGCTTCTTTAGTTATTGTAAGAAGGTCTATTTTGTGGGGAGGACCAGCACTTCTTTTATAACTGAACAGATGGTTTTGTTCCTTTCCCTATTTTGTTTATTTTCTGTTGTTGCTCAGGAAGGCCCCCCAGGCAAAGCTGTCCCAACTCAGTGCTCATGAACAGGCCAGATCTTATGATCTTGACACTTTAAGTGATATTTTCTAAGTGAGAAATTCTTTTATGCATTTATTTCTCTCCTTATCCTTCCGGGCACTGCCAGTGCATTGTGGAGTGTAAAACTTCTTTCAACATCATTAACCTGAAGTTTATTGTAATACATATCCTCCTCTGCCTACAATGTAAAAGAAATCAGTAACACTTTCCGTCATTATACGACATTCAGTATAAAGTGGAAAAATGGTTGTATCTGTGTGTGTGTGTGTGTGTGTGTGTGCATGCACCAGTAATGACATACTGAATAAATCATTACACAGAAAATTGATCACTGTGTTTGCTTGTGTTGGTCCCAGGCTATTTTCTCTGAGATTCTGTCTCTCCTTTTTGCTTTTGATTTTGACAAAGATGACAGTTGAACTGTATCTTAATCATTTAGTTTTTCACTGTTTTTAAAAAGATAGCTGGCTCAAAATACATGTTGTTCATACCTATTGTTGTTATTTAAAGGGATCTATGTGATCTTTGACAGAAATAATCTTCCCAGCTTGAGACCAAGAAATGGAAATGCAACCACAGGAAAGGTCTGACAAACCCTCTCGTCTGAAACATATGAAAACACGAGGAGGCATTCATGTTGAGTAATTACTTTCAGAGCAGTTTCCATGGAACTTCATAAAACCATTGGCTTAATGTTGAAATATTGACCCTTTTCTCCCAGAGAAAACTCTATTCATTTGAGCCTCCCATCAATCAAGCCCTATAAATCCTTTCATAGTCTATTTGGAGTCTCCAGATTGTCATCAGCAGCAAAAAAGAACACACCCCTCCCCCATTCAGAAAAACTACCCTTTAGCCAACATTTTATGCCATTTAATTGTTTGCAAGATTCATTAATTGGCAACAGCCCTAACAGATACTCATTAGAATTAACAAGATTCCACTATAATTTATAGATTATATGTCACTCTTCCCCCTAAGCTGGAAAAGGGCATGCATATTTCAAAATCACTTTTCAATCTTGAGATTTAAACATTTTTCCCCAACAACATCTATTTTCATGCATATGACTTAAAACATGAGCTTTTAATATATATATATATATATATATATATATATAAAGATAATTTTAAAGGAAGATAGCAGTTTACATATCATAAGTTTTCATATGACTCTGGCCATTGGGGATATTTCTAGAAGTTAGGACACTTAAGAGAGTGCAGAATTCTTTGCTTATATAAAAATGCAGGGGGGATGGCAGAAAGAGCCAGAGACTATTGATCAAAAGACCTGCATTCTAGTGCTCATTTTAATTTCTTGTCAGCACTGTGGCTTTGGACATACTATGCCAACTCTCAAGGTCTTAACTTTCCCATCTGTGAAATGGGAATGATAACTCTGACCTCAACATAATTTTTAGGATTTAAATTTTAACTAATACTTGAGAAAATTACCTTGTATGCTTTGAATTATATATGGAATTTTGTGACCTCAGGTTTGCTGACCTAAGTTGACTTAAGGGTTTAGATATAGGGAAGAATTACACTAACCCTGAGGCTGAATGAACTTTCCCATTAATGCTTAAAATTACATTCTGATATTTGAGGGTTTTTTTCTTCCTGAGTATATATCACAGGTAAAGAGAAGGCATTTAAACCTTGGTATAAATGTATAAATGATTGATCTGAGTACAGAAAAGGAGAAGAGTTGGGTCCTTCAAATTCATAAACCCACCTAGGGCTACATAGCTCACCCTTTTCAAGAGGATCTTCTTGGACCTTCCTGGACAACAAGGGCTGGTGGGGTCCTATGCTGCCCCACAGGGGACTCAGAGGCCTGGGCAGGATAGAGTTGTCCAGGGCTTGGTCAGTGCTGGACACTGTCAGGTCCTAACATCACCTAATAACACACTTTTATTGTCTGATTTTACAGCTAGGGCATCTGAGGCACAGCCTTGCGAAAGTCACACAACATAAGTAGAGAAGCTGCAATCTAGATCTACACTCTCTTACTCCAGATCCTACTACTATCTTAATCTCTATTTTGTGCTATATTTGTTGGTTGGATGGATGGAGGCAGGGATGGATGGATGGATGGATGGATATTAAGCAGAAGTAAACTTTCTTACATAAGAGGTTTTTTAGGCTATGGGGAAATGTTTCAGAGATGACTCTTCTTTCTGTATATTTTACTAGGGAATTAGTAATTTTGAAGATTAGGATGCCATTTGCCATAGTGAAGTCTAATAAAGTTA
Source organism: Mesoplodon densirostris (assembly GCF_025265405.1). Taxonomy (NCBI): domain Eukaryota; kingdom Metazoa; phylum Chordata; class Mammalia; order Artiodactyla; family Ziphiidae; genus Mesoplodon; species Mesoplodon densirostris. Next base: position 168,779,703 of record NC_082661.1, on the reverse strand, counting down.
ATTTTATAGGGTCTGAGCTAATGTATAGGAAGCATAATTATATGGGGAAAGGGGACCAATTTTTGCATTCAATATCATTAACAAGTCTGTGAGCTCCTTGAGATTCTAATAGGCTCCTCATTTTTCCATCCCTGTCAGCACAGAACACAGGTTCTGGCACAGAGAGGGTACTTCATAAAGACTTGCTATGGATAGTGAATTAAAGTTTTCTCTCATCCATCCAATAAATACTGCTTAAGTGTCTGATGCACTGAGTTAGAAGCTGGATCAAGAGTGGTAAGTGACAGACAAAAACCTCTGTCTTTATGAAACTTAGAACCAAGTGATGAAGTTCTCCAAAGGAAATTATGATGGTATTGTGGTTGAAGACAGAGAGGGTACTAAGCAAATTGGGCAAGTCCTCTGACAAGTGGTCAAAAGAGGCCTCTCTTGGCAAGTCAGTAATACAATACGTGAAGGTGAAACATGAAGGCTGAGAAGAAACTTGAAGGCTGTGTGGACAGCAGTGGGGAAAAGCATCCCAGGCAGAGAAGTTTGTGCAGAGGCCCTGAACTGGGAGCGAGTTGGCTTATTTGGGAACCTGAAAGATGGCCATGGCGGCTGGAACACAGTGAAAGAGGGGAGGAGTAGGAAGAGATACTGTTTTAAAGGCATGAGAAAGGTTTTTTTTTTGTGGAGACAGCTTTCCTAGATTTGATCTCAGCCTTATTGTTTTGAAGAATTACTAAAGACGTTTGCAAATAATTGGACCCTGTAAGGTTAATTTAGAAAACTAGGTTTGAGAATATTGTTCTCCTGATTTGGATAGATATTCTTGAGCTCCATTTTTCTAATTTTGTCCAACCATTAGCTTTGGGGCATGGTGCATTAAAAATAATTTGTATTGCTCTGTTTCTGATAATACCAAGATCAATGTTGTCAAAATGCACGAAGATAGGACAGCAAGGTGATGCCTCAAATAGTATTAGTAATTTTGGCCAACCTATCATATTATTAAGGATATTTTAACATTGGGGTTGGATGAATTAGAGGCTAAATCTACCTTAATTTTCTATCTAGCAATTATACTGTTAAATCATATATTCATAGTATTATAAGCCTTGGGTAATAGAAGATGAGGACAAAAACCCTTCTGTTCCTCACTGGGAATATCTGTCTTCTGAAAAATTAATCAGAGTACAACAAACAGAAAATAACTCAAATAGCAGCCACCATGATAATACCTCACATCTCTACAGCATATTGCTGCTTTCAGAGCACTTTCATGGATGTCATTTTACAAACCAGGGAGGTGAAAAGAGATTGACTCAGGAAAGTTAAAAGACATTGTCAGGGTCTCACTCCAAGTTCATGGCAAAGTAGTTCCTCTGTTAATTGTGTCTCCACCTCATTCAGTAACTTGTGAATTATGCCTCAGGTGCTCAGATATAATGCTCATCCAAGTGAGAGTGACAGACTTTTAAAGGTTTCACACCTCTCTGGATGCCTTGATGCATTATGTACTTGGAATCCTGTAGTAACCCTGGGAGACACACAGAGCAGTTATGATTGCCTAATTTAGAGACAAAGAAAACAAGGCTTAGAGAGATACAGTGACTTCCCCAGTGTTATGCACCCAGTTAGAGGGAGGATGGAATACTGTATTCTGACTTGAAGATTTTTTTCTTATTAATATTTTGAGTATATAAAAACTGTCACCAACTGTGTGAGCTTAGAAATTCATTGACTTGGCCATTTGGTCTATTTTACGTTGAAATGCGTACTGTTTTAATCGATCTAAGTACGAAATTGAACTATTTTCTCCTATGACATCTCTCTAGGATGTAATTAATTTTCATGGACCTTTCATTTCCAGAACTCAAATGGGAATCCTATCATTATTTTTGTGGTTAATTTTTACATTCAAGACATCTCTATATCCTATTTCTTTTCCTTGTTCTGCTTTACCCAACAGCCTTCTTCAAAGACTCCCACTCTTTTTCTTTTCAGAATCACCACAAGAAATAGTTTTGGGAAAACAGCTTAGTTAGTGGCTGGGAACCCTCATTTAGACATAAAAGGGAAATAGAAGAGAGCAGTTAAAATTGGAGTCTCACAAGTATGAACTATTTCTATATACTTTTAAAAGTCTTAGCCTTTTTTATCCCTAAATTGTCTTGAACAAGAATTATCTTCTTAGAATATGTGCACCATGGGGGGGATGCAGAAGCAATCTGCCCTAATAGAAGGGCACAGTGGTGATGAAATTTGTTTTTGAAGCAGATGACCATGAGTCTAGAGTCATATTTTTCACTTATTAACTTGTGATTGTGTGAAAGTTAAATAATCTATGTGTAGCAGTTAACTCATCTGTAAAATGAGGAGAATGATTATGTGCCTTGTAAAGCCGGTATGAAGAATACTTGAGGTAACCCATTAACATGCTTAGTTTAGCTCTGTGATTGGCTTAAGTCGACTCTATAGAGCTTCCTCGACTTATGATGAGGTTACATCCTGATAAATCCATCTAAGTTGAAAATACCATAAATCAAAAATGCCTTTGATGTACCTAACCTATCAAACATCATAGCTTAGCCAAGCCTACCTTAAATGTACCCAGAACACTTACATTAGCCTACTGTTGAGCAAAAATCATCTAGCACAAAGCCTGTTGTATAACAGTGTTGGATATCTCATGTAATTTATTGAATTTACTGAAAGTGACAAACAATGGTTTTATGGGTCCAGAAGTGTTGTAAGTATATGGGTTGTTTACCCTGGCAACTGAGTGGCTGGCTGGGAGCTGTGACTGCTGCTGCTCGCAGCATCACCAGAGAGTATGGTACCGCATGTCGCTAGCCTAGTAAAAGATCAAAAAATTCAAAGTACAGTTTCTACTGAATGCACATGTCTTTCACACCCTCTTAAAGTCAGAAAATCCTAAGTCAAACCATCGTAAGTTGGGAACCATCTGTAGATACTTATAACTCTTATCCTATTGTTGTAACTGTTAAAAGTGTATTGAGTGCTTACTCTCTGCTCAGCAATCTGAATGAAGCTGTGGATGCAATGGGGAACAAGAAAAGCTCCTCAGGAAGCTTATACAATAGCAGGGAAGACAAATTAAAATAGGGAAAAATGAGAAAAATAATAATGAATTTTGAGAGGCTGGGAAGGAAGCAAATAGGGTACTATTATAGAGACTAGAAAGCACAGGTAATTAGAGAGCATGGTCACAGAAGACTTTCTCAGAGGATATTTGAGAAAAACCCCCAAAAAAGAGTACTTGTCAAGTGATCAAAGATTGTTGACAAGGTTGTTCCATCACAGCCCATACAAGGGCTTTGAGATATGGCTAAAAGTTCACTCTCCCTCAATCTCCATATGAACTACAAGTGTGCTGTGTTACGTTCTAACACAGGTTCTGAATTTGTGGCCATATATGGGATAAGGTATTTGCAATGATTATCAGTTCCTCCATCCACTAAAAAGTGCCTTTCATGTGTTATAGCAACAATTTACTCCAACATTAGAGGGAATTTAAACTTTATTGAGGTGTAATCGATACACAAAGAGCTGCACATATATAATGTATACAATTTGATGAGTTTGGTAGAGGAGATTTAATTCTTTAAACTTAATAGGGATGAATAAATTAATGGAAACTTTGTAAAATCTTTGCCCTTCTCAGTTATTTTTCTGACAGTGGCAGGACCTTCATACTTTGGTCTAATAATTGATGAAAAATAATATAAGGTGAATGAGAGACATTGCTCTGGAATAAGATGGTCTTTTTCTACAAGGCTAATGTTAAACGTTACATAAGTATTTTCCTTGTTTTCTAAAACTCATTTGGGTTTTCTTAAGACTGATGTTTTCTCAAGGAGTTCATGGTTATAAGTCAGTCTTCTTCAAAGGATAATGGATGTGCCCTTGGCAGACATGATCTTTTAACTAGTTCATGAAATGGATCAATTTAGCATAAGAGGTGTCTTTTCACACAAAGACAGATACATTTACAAAATTTTTTTACTATTAAAAAGTTATTATATATTACAAAACTTCATTCATTTCTTGATGAAAATTTTAGAAATATGTTGACTACTCTTATGGAAGGAGTTAGACAAAACTGAATTCAGCATTTCATTGATTTACACCCCTATACATTTGTTCTTTTGTGGTTTTGTTCAGTGGCATTTGCTAAGCATCTGTTCCAGGAAAGCATTTGGGACCAATATTTATGTAGAATGATAGAAATAATACAAGAGAAAAAATCATGCACTTTAGGAGTGGTACTCTATTTCCAAGGAGGAAGATGCTATTTATAACTAAGAATCTATAGGAAACTTTAAAGACTAGAAAATCTGTAAGCTGATGAAACCTCAGTCTTGCAGATACGGTGAAGACACTTTTCCACACGTGGAACTTCAACATTTAGAAATGGAATAAGTGACTGTGTATGATACCATCTGCCAGGTTTTTACTGAAACTGATATATAGTGTACCTGGAGGGAAATAATAGGAAATGGGAAAACGAAGGTGGCACCATATGATAGGGTACCTAGTATATCAAGAAGAGAAATTTGGGCATTTTTATGGGTAATGAGAATTCCGTCTAAAAACTATGGAAGGCTTATTGTCAGAAAAAAAAATGTTCAGAGTAATAAGACTGTCTACCAATTACTGCAATAATTAGGTCCAAAGTAAAGCATTTCCAAATTAAGTAAGTCCTTTTTATTTGTGCTGAATCAGACTTCACTAACTGAATATCAAACATATGGCAGGTTTACAATTTATTTAATAGTAGCATATAAGCATACAGCAGTTGAAAGAAACCAATGGTGGTTTAGAAAATGCCTGTATTTATGTTTTCAAATGTATTTATAAATAATGACTTAGCACTCCATTAAGAATACATAAAAGCATATTTTGACGGAAGATAAAGGAAAGGAACCAGAGCCTGGATAAATGAAGGGCTGAACTGGATTAAAAAACAAGTCAGAGCCTATTAGTATATAGTAGTCAACATTCTGTTGTGAAGCAAGTGTAATAAAAATGTGCCCTCGGTTTGTGCCAGCTGCTGAGTTGCCCGGATGGGTTATTATCAAAGAAAAGATGACCTTCTTCACTGTATCTTGTTCTAGTTACTATTGCCACATAATAAATTACTCCAAAACTGAGAGTGTGAAACAACCACTGTTGAATTTTGCTCATGGATTTTTGGTTCAGGAACTCAGGAAGGGCACGAGTGGGAGTTCTCACCTGGGATGCCTCACACCTGTAGCAGTTAGGTGTGGTCTAGGCTGCTGTTATCTGGAGGTTTGATTGGGCTACACATCTGAGAGGCTTGCTCAGATGGCTGGCAGCTGGTGCTGTCAACCAAACACCTGCGTGTGACCTCTTTGGTTTGGTAGTCTGAAAATAACCAGACTTCTTATATGGCGATTGGCTTTCCCCTGAGCAAGCATCCTAAGAGAATCAGGGGAAGCTGTGTGGCCTTCTCTGACCTTGGAATTCACCCAGTATGGCCGCCTTTATACTCTATTGATGGAAGCAGTTACAGCCCACCCAGACACAGGAGAGGGAATATAAAGCCCAGTGCCTACTGGGAATAGTGTTAAAGGATTGTGGCTATTTAAAAATCTGCCACAGTTCTCATCTTTATGAAACAAAACTGATTACATACTGAGTAGATTTAGTTTAAATATTTTGAAGTAAAAAAGCAACAATTGATTTCTTTACAGTAACAATTCTTTGAAATATAGATTTTTCAATAGTTTGTACCTAGTGGCAAGTAAAATCAGAAATATAGTCATAGTCATATTTTATTGAGTAAGATGCAGTCAATTTTATGACACAATATTATTTTGTTTATTACAAAGAAAGAAAACAATCACACATTACTTTTTATTTGAGACTAATTCCATGGTGCTGATATATGAAAAAATATTAGTAGAATTGATAAAGCAATATTTCTAAGTTTCAGAACTATATCTGTGAACTCTTTTTATTGAGATATAATTCACCTACCATGAAACGAACCCTTTTAGAGTGTACAATTCAATTGTTTTAGTATATTCACAAGATTGACCAACCATCAAAACTACCCAATTCCAAGACATTTTTGTCACCCTCACCCCCCAAAAAACATACCCATTAGCAGTCACTTCCCATTTCCTTCTCCCTCCAGCCCCTAGCAACTGATAATCTACTTGCTGTCTCTGTGGATTTGCCTTTTCTGGGTGTTCCATGTAAATTGACTCATATAATATGTAGCCTTTTCTTTCTGGCTTCTTTCACTTACCATAATGTTTCAAGGTTCATTCATGTTGTAGCATGTGTGTATGTACTCTCATGGTCTTCATTATCAATTCTTCCATTAGGAAACAGTCCTCATTATATAAGTGTAGAATACAATAATGAATAAGATGATATGCACATGACCATATTCAGTAATTGCTCACAAAGCTTAATTTGAGTGGAAAGATAAGAAGGAATTAACCTATGTGGCAAAAATAGAGAGGTGAAATAGTAGATAGTTTGATTCCACATAGTAGGAGAAATTTTATTCTATTAATCAAATGAAGGGAAGAAGAAAAGTGAATTCAGGGTATGCTTCCCTAAAGTGGTATAGGAACAACCAGTATGATTTCAGGTTTCATGTGGATGACCATTTAAAAATGTCAATAGTTCTATATTAATGTGTCATAGAAAAAAATTAACACATCAAGTTTGTGACTTTATGGTTCTGTTCCTTAAGATTAGGCAAATAAAAATAAGGAGTTACTTTAAATTCAATTTAAGGAAAGATATTGTGTTAATAATAGATAGGGCCAAAATCATAAAGAGAAGAAGGTATTAAATGCAAATATATCAGTAAAGGTCCTCCAGAGGAACAGATCCAATAGCATATGTGTGTGTGTTTGTGTATAAACAGATATATTTTTAAGTAATTAGCTCCTGTGATTATAAGGACTGGCAAGTCCAAAATCTATAAAGCAGGCCAGCAGGCTAGAAACTTAGGCAGGATTTCTGTATGACAAACTTGAGGTAGAATTCCTTCGTTTGGGAAACTTCAGTTTTTACTCTTAGGACCTTCCACTGATTGGGCTGAGACCCACCCACATTATCAAGAATAATCTCCTTTAGGGGGCTTCCCTGGTGGTGCAGTGGTTGAGAGTCCGCCTGCCGATGCAGGGGACACGGGTTTGTGCCCCGGTCCGGGAAGATCCCATGTGCCGTGGAGCGGCTAGGCCCGTGAGCCATGGCCACTGAGCCTGCATGCCTGGAGTCTGTGCTCCGCAATGGGAGAGGCCACAACAGTGAGAGGCCTGCATACTGCAAAAAGAAAAAAAAATGAAAAAGAATAATCTCCTTTATTTAAGTCAACTGATCATAAATGTTGATCACATCTATGAAAGACCTTCACAGCAACATCCAGACTAGCATTTGACCAAATAACTGGGCACTGTAGCCCAGCCAGATTTACATTATAATTAACCATTGTGAGAAACAGTCATAGATCATAGGGAGTTTGGGTTTAATGTTGACTTGCATGTACTGGTAGATCATAAGGTGGGAATATTCAGCAGAGTTTTAGGAATGAAAGCAATTTATGAGCAGTCAATCTGCCTTCACATACTCACCCATTTTTTTAATTCAGAAAATCACTCAGTCTGGAAATTTTCCTTCATATAGTTGCATGTCCTATTGTTAAGGGAAGAAGTATTTCAAGGCCTTTCCGATTAGGTTCATTTTACATAGCTCTGTTGTGGCATTATATTGTAAGCATCTACCATAAAGGTTTGCTAGTGATTACACTTAATTTGTATTCAGATGAAAGCAAAGAGAACGAAAAATACACAAGCAGGAGTCTTGTAATTATGTTACATAAGATTGTTAGTCAATATAGAAAATTGTTAGTGGGAAACTGCCATCATGCATAAAAATAATTTTGATTTTGACATACAGAGTTTAATGTAGGAATGATTGTAGGGAGACCACATTATTATTTTTTCCCTTAATTATTAAAGCACATTTGAATTTGTTTTAAAGAAAGTGATTTCTTTATGAATTTGAGTGTTTCCAGTCAAGAGAAAACTTGTTTTGGCTCTGTGACAGAGTCCATTTTGCAACGCTTACTGTGAACTGTAAAATTGTTAGAACAAGAAATAACAATTAATTATGTCCTTCTTTTCCTCTTGAACATAACTAAAAAAATACTGAGGTAATTTCCTGCAAACTGAAGTCTGTGCTGTAGGCATATTCAGGTAATTTGTGGGCTTATGTCTTCCCTTAAATATGGAAATACTTATAGCTCTCATTTTTGGTGTACACAATTGTTTATTCTGCTAAATCTCAATACACTGATAAATGTGTTCTATTAAAAGATCACAAACATGTTACCTCCCAGTTTCTGTGTTAGATGGTTTCTTGCGAATTTTAAGCTAGATACAATCAATATTTAATCACGGCACATCTTCCAAGAGTTCAAAGAATACTACATTGACTGTTGAGTGTGACTAATTTGCACAAATCTATTGCAAATCAATGTTCAGCAGTATTTTAGGAACTGTTAACCTAGCTTTCAGGCTAAAGTTCAAGCTCTTTAGTATGGCATATCTAGTTGACCTACTTTTGGAATGCCCATTCTAACTCAGAGCTGCCCAGTAGGGAAATTAACTTTGCCCCTTGACTTCTCTTTGTACTCTGTGATTCTGCACCCTCTAGCATAGCACAGAGGGTCAAGGAAGGATCTCCTCTAACAGTGGTTCTAACTAACTGTGAGACCAAGCAGTTGCAGTCCGTTTGTGTAGGGTGCCAACCTGTGAGGGCTGGCAGACATGTCAGTTCATGAGTAAGTATGAAAAGGTGGTCCTGAGAGTGGAGAGAGAGGGGAGAGGAGAGGGCCATCTAGATTCCCAGAGAAAGTGAGTCCAGTTCCTGTTGGGCCTGTTGAGAAGACAGCTTCCCTTTGCTTGACTTGCTTCGATGAGATCCTTCGCTCTCCCTGGGAACATATAAAACTCTTTATGCTTTTGTCTTGACCTGTCTTCTTATCCTCATTTACCAATGTTACTTCTAGCCTGCCTCCACCTACCCTGCTGCCTCAGTGGTTTCTCAGTGAATCTTCTTCTTTCAACCCTACCTGCCACTACATATGGAAGGGTACCTTCAGTGCAAAGATGATGTAGGAAAGTCAGATCTAAATTCACTTCCAGACCCTAAGTTTTGTAGGCTGTGGGATCTTATGCACATTACTTCAACCTCAGATTTCTCACATCTAAAGTGGAAAAAATAGTACTTAACTTGGAGGGTTCGCAGGACTTTTAAATGAGATATTATCCTCATGGCCCCCATAATCATGCCCAACATTTTGATCAGCAGTGGCTTCTAGCCCCATATTTGCCTTTTTGAGGCAGATTCCAATTCATCTTTTTATAAGACCAGTTCAGTTATTCCTGGCTTTAGTCTCCAGAGTAATTCATTCTTTCCTCTTGGTTCCTTAAAAAATCCAATTATAAATATTTTATACACTTAGTTACATCATAATTATATGTTTACAGATTTCTCCAAAATTAAAATACCAACATTTTCTGGTTTTCTGAAGGTGTAGGTAAAGGAGATTTATAAAGTTGCAGTGCACAGGGGTGGAGCTGGTTCAGTCAGAGACACATGCTCTGAGAAAGTGATGCTTGAACTGAGAGCCAAGGATTGAATAATGGTAAAAGATGAAGAAAACAGTATCCCAGGCAAAATACATGGAAATACAGGGAAAACATGTGCAAAGAAGGAACATAGTGAAGATAAGTCTCTGGAATCAGGCTAACATGGTTGAGATGCGGACATTGACTTAAGGAGGGGTGTGGCCTTACAGTGTTTGTTTATACAGTGTTTGTTTCACTGGAAAAGTAATACTGATAGTACCACTGATGGAGTACTTCTTACATGGAGGCACTCTTTGAGGCCTTCAATATATTAACTTACACAATTGTCAGTAGCCCTCCACAGTGAATGCTATTATAATCCCAATTCTACAGAAGGGGAAACTGAGGCAACAGTAGATTAAAGTGACTCCCATAATGTTTATAGTCGGTGAATTGTGGAGACTGGATGCAAATGAACACAGTCATGTTCCAGTCTGGCTGATGAGTTGAGAAACCCTTGGAAAGAGGCCTGAGGGACACTGGTGGACTAGTTAGGCAGTTAAATGCAGATGTCTGAATGAGGGATGATGGTAGGTTACACTAGAAGAATTAGAGAGCGTTATTTTTTGAAAGGAAATTTTTAATTTAGCCAGGACATCTTGAAGTGAAGGCTTTGAGGTAGAAAGAAGGTTTAAACTTGCTATCAGAAGTTGTCATTTTAGTGATTGCAACATTTCAGGGCCAAATATGCCCTGAAATGTAACTCTTTGAGGGAAATAACTGCTAGCTCCTACAGTATATGTGCTTAAACTATGGGGTTAAATGAAAAGGAAATTCACCTTATCTCTAGGTAGGGTCTGATTGATGTTATGAATACCAGATTTGGGGGGAATCTTTTTTTTTTTTTTTTTTTTTGCGGTACGCGGGCCTCTCGCTGCTGTGGCCTCTCCCGTTGCAGAGCACAGGCTCCGGACACAGGCTCAGTGACCATCGCTTACGGGCCCAGCCGCTCTGCGGCATGTGGGATCTTCCCGGACCGGGGCACGAACCCGTGTCCTCTGCATCGGCAGGCGGACTCTCAACCACTGCGCCACCATGGGAGCCCGGGGGGGAATCTTTTAAACTTAATTAGCTGCTACAAATGAACTAGTAAGATCAAGTCCAATCCCATGCTAGATATTTGAGAAGCTTTGCATTTATATGGAAAATATGACTTTATATTCCAAAGATATAGTGGACACAATAACAATGATTAATTTATGAAAGTCAAAAGAGGATGTAAGAAGCCATGTTTGCATCATTCATTGGGAACATTTGTGTTTTGCAGATTAACTTTGTTGGTAGAAGATACTATAATGTTGGCAATATGCTTTATGCTTATACCCCTATCTTTAATTTGTGATATTTTTGAAAAAAGCTCAACTGTAAAGACCTTTTTAATGCAGTTGGATGTTTAAGCCTAACAAACTTTCTCCGGAGATTTACTGAGCTGCTTCTTCAGATGAAAAATAATTTTTGTAATCAATGGTCTCTGGAAAAACAAACCAAAATAAATTGTGCATTTTTATGGATATAATTAGGTAACCAAACACACTGAACTGGATACTATAGAGATAAACTAAGAACATCACTGATGTTTAAAAGGAAGTACAAGTATTATTTCTTAAAGTAGATTATTTGCCATTTTTAGACTACTCAGAATTTAATGAAATAATCTGTTTTGAAGAAAAAAAAACCAAATGGAAATCCACTGATTTTCTATTTTAATTTCAGAAACAATCTAGAGATTTTAATTTTTTTCCTAATATTAAGGAAAAGAAGACCCCAAGAAAAGAGAGTGTCTTTGGATGACTGAAGTAGAGCTTAAACATTCCAGAAACATCTAACTGCATTTTCAAATGTTGAGCCTGGCTGGGTTTAGAATAATGCATTTTCTTTGACCACATGCCTAAAATAGGAACTGAGAGACATAAAGCCCACTACCATTTTTTAGATGTTGACACTGAGGCTGAGAAAAACTAAATAATTTTCTGTACTCATAAAAGTTGCTAAAGTCAATATTCTTTCAATTAAATAAGTTGGTTTTAATTTTTTTCTTCTGCACATAAAGCCATTAGTATTCAATAAGTTATGATTGGCTTGTTACTGCGTATTCCATCACTGTGGAATTAATGTTCTTAAAAAAGTACAGTCCTTCATGGAAATACGTGTATTTTGAAATAATATATTTTTAATCTATGTGTCTGTTCAATAAAAGAATTTCTCTTTCATGAAATAAAATGTGGAAGTAAGGATTTTAAAAATAGATGAATACAGCCATATAGTTCTACCATCCAAAGACAGTAACACAATATTTTACTTTATCTTCAGCCTGTTCGCCCCAACTTTTGTCACTGCATTTTGTATTATTTTAAGTTTGCTTATAGAGTTGTAATAGAACATCTATATAAGGATAGTTTGTATGGCAAGTGACAGAAATTCAGCTCAAACATACTAAGGTATTTACAGGAACTACTGGACCATGTTGTTCTTCTGGCAGTTTGATCCAGCAACTCAAATGAAGTCACCAAGAATTCAGTTTCTTTCCACATTTTTCTTCCTTTCTCAGCAAATGGCTTGTACACCTGTTTCTCCTTTCCCCCTCTCTCACTGAACAACTTGGTGGAGAACTAAAAATAGCTGGCTGCAGTCAACTTGGTGGAGAATTTACCTACTGAAGCAGCTGGCTGCAGTTGACTTATGGCTCAGTCTTGGTTTCTGACTTGATCTATGCATTTGTTTTCTGTGCTTACTTGGGTCCTCTTTGCCACTATGTCCTGGAAATGGGAGGGAACAATTCCCAGTGAACCTGTCTTGCTGAGTTTGTTGCCTAATTTAAAACATTCAGTAATATCAGCTGTTCTTAGAAGAACAGAAGTCATAATTAGGAATGCAGTGATTTCACACTAAACTGTAGTTATGTAACACATAACTACATTTTAGTGTTCATCAATTTTTATTTTATACTGTATTTATCTTCAAAGAACAAATGAACCAAATAAGTTGGATTTAAGATACACAGAACTGAATTTATTTAATATGCACTGTCTCATCTTTTGATGTTTAAATAATATCATTCCATCTTATGTAAACTACCTATGAAAAAAATCATATCCTTCCCAATACCATATCTTTGCCTGTTTGTTCAAATTCAAATGATGCAAAATGGTTTAACCACTCTAGAAAACATTTTGGCCGTTTATTATGAAGTGAAACATACTATTGCCATATGACCTTACAAGCTTACTTCTAGGTATTAAAGAAATGAAGTTTATGTTCAAATATAAACTTGCACAGTAGTGTTTATAGCAGCACGGTTGCCCCAAATTGGAAACAACCCAAATGTCCTTCAGTGGGTAGATGGATAAAAACTATGGTGTATGCATACTATGGAATGCTATTCAGCAACAAAAAGAAACAAACTATTTACATATACAATCTGGATGAATCTCCAGAGGCATTATTCTAAGTGACAATAGCCAGATTAAATATTTTGTGTTTCCATTTATGACATTCTGAAAGTGCAAGGGACAGATGAAAGATTGTTAGAGGCTGGCAGTGCAGGTAGGGGTTTGGCAGTGGTGATTAAAGGGGGAGCATGGGGGAATTATGGGTGGTGTTGGGATGGTTTTGTGATGGTGGCTACAAGAATCTTCACATTTTTTTAAAACTCATAAAACTGTACACCAAAAAAGTGAATACTAGTAGATGTAAAAAAAAAAGCCAAGTTATCAGTGAACAAGCTTTCACTACTTCTATCACATACAAATAAAATAAATATATAATAACACTTGTGACTCCTATCTGTTCACATTTCCCAAAGCTCTGAAACCTATCATGACATCATGCTTCATTTTCCAATTAAATGGTGCTTTTGATTTTTATGTGACACGTATGAAAGACTTGGGGAGCCATTTAAAGAAGGAGAAAATCAGTTCAGATACTATGTCGGGATAAGTTAACATTTTCCTGTTAAGCGTTACACAGAAGGGAACAGAGAAGGTTGTGTGGCAATAATGATGTAATCTTTGCATGACATACAGAGGTTTATGGGACTGGCCTAAAGGGAAAATTATTAAAGTCTTTGCACTTGGTTATAAAAAAAAGAGACAATTATGTAAGAGATCTGGATCACCTCCTAGGAGATATAGGACTGAATTGTTGGATGCTGTCCACCTGTAAAAATTGAATTTCCCAAATTCTTCTGTAGTGCTTATTCAGCTCTACTTAGGTTTGTTTCATTCCACTTATTTTTTATTTCTTTTCATGGCCAGGAATAGGATGGTATTAAGGCTAGTGCTGCGGCCTAGTTCTGTGTTCACTTGCTTCTTTAAATTAGAGAGAACATGCCCATTCTATACTGGTCCCCAAGTTCCCGTGGGTAATGCTTTGTGATGTTAGCCTGACTTTCAGACAGGACCTCCTTTTCCCTTTGGAGCACCTTGAAACTTCCTGGAAGCGAGCATGTAGAGCTTTTCTAGAAACTAAGTTCCTTCTGGGTATGTCATTGCAACTACTGTCAGTTTAAATTCAAACTTGTCCTAGGAAAACATTAATTAAATCATTCCATCAAGCAGTGCCAGTATTGGTAGCCTGAGCACCAGAAGGAATTTTAGCCACATTTGCTTTTGAGGATATAATTATTTACAGGTTATGCAGTACTACAGAAGATCTTCAGCTTGGCCTCATCCTTTAATTACGCACCTGCAATTTCAATGCACTTGTTTAAGCATTGTGGAAATGTTATTTGTTCAATCAGCAAACGTTTACTTTTACCTGTCCTGAATCAGACATAACTTAGAATATTCAAAGATGCTTTGTATGTGTGTTTTGGAGAAGGAGTTAGGAAAAGATAAAGAAAAAAAGAGAAGTTGATATCAAATGTGTTTGATACAATCTGGATTAAGCAAACTTAAACAGGATTCCTCCCAGGGTGAAGGTTGAGAACTTGTAATGTACATATATGCGCTATGACCTTGCGAAGATGAAATCTAATGTGTGTTAGTTTCCAAAGCTCTCTGGCTTTAAACCTCTCTCACTCTTAATTTTTCCCAGACAACTTTATAGTCTTAGTGTTCTGCTCTACACACTTTATAAGATGCTTGCTTGGATGATAGTAAAAAAAAGATCATCTTTCATGTCTTAAATATTTAATATTGATTATTATCAACCATGTCGCATATTGCCTTAGAGCCAGAAAAATTTCAAGCAGTGACTGAAGTGCTATTTGCCATATTGCTGGTAAAATATAGCCTTGTATTTTTGAATTATGGTTTTCAAATTGGAATTTAGCAGTGCCAGTGGTAATCCCCAGAGTATTTTAGGATTCTGGAAATAGTATAGATACCAATTTGTTTTAATTTTTGGAAGAGCTAGATAATGAAGGCAGCTTTGCTATGTGGTAAATTATTTTCTATGCTTGGGTAAAAATTGTCAATTAAAAATGACAGATTTGCAGTCAGAATTTGGTGAGAATGCCATGTGCACTGCGTAAGTATGTTCCCTCCCCTAACTAAACTGAATATATGAATCATATAAATTATATATGGGTTTTTAGTAATCTGAAGAGAAATCTTCAATGTAAATATATAAATACAGGTTTATTTCTGTAAATACAGTTTTCTTTCTGTTAATTAGCCCATGTGTTTGGGATACATTTAGTGTCAGATATATAGTAAGTGCTCTTTGATGAGTGAGTTAATTTTTTAATTCCAGGTAAAGACTTTATGCACATCATTAGAATCGTGTTCAAGTAAAATAAATCACAATCAAATGAATGTTCATCTTTTCTGGGGGCTAGTGATATATGGAACAATAAGTCTCTTGTGATTCTGGGCAGTGGCAGTGAGCTGCAGCTCCCAGTCACCCACGTGGTCGTGAGTAAACACCCAAAACATTTACAACCATCTGTATTTCACTTTCAGTACAGTATTCAGCAAATTACATGAGAGATTCAATACTTCTTTATAAAATAGGATTTGTGTTAGATGATTTTACCCAACTGTAGGCAAGTGTAAATGTTCTGAGCACATTTAAGGTGGGATAGGCTGAGCTATGATGTTCAGTAACTTAGGTGCATTAAATGCATTCTTGACTTATGGTATTTGCAACTTATGATGGGTTTATCGATGGGTTCATGACAACATAACCCCACCATAAGTCAAAGAAGATCCGTATTTTTATTGAAAGTGAATTTAGAATACATAATTTGTTATATATTCATACATTCTTGGTGTTCTTTATATTCTGGAAGGAGTTAAAACCTAATTGATCATTTGATTGAGATGAAACTTAAAATTAATATTTAAATTTTCTCTATTTGACCAAAATGGCAATTTTCCCCTGAATCTTATATGTGGGGAAACACACACACACACACACACACACACACACACACAAAGATTAACTGTGGTTCTGAAAGGTTCATGATATTGTCGTGGCACTTATTTTTAGTCTATTTTTAAACAGCTTTTCTGAGATACAATTCACATACCATAAAATTCATCTTTTTAAAGTCGACAATTCAGAGGTTTATATCATATTCATCCCACACAGAGTCGTACAACCATCACCACTATCTAATTTCAGAATTTTATGTCACCCCCCAAAAAACCCTCATATCTATTAGCAGCCTCTGCATTCCTACATCCCCCCATCCTCTGGCAACTACAAATCTATGTTTTGTGTTTATGGGTTTACCTTATCTGGACAATTTGTATAATTCAAAATGTAACCTTTTGTGTCTGATTTACTTAACTTAATATAATGTTTATGAGTTTCATCCATATTGTGGCATGGGTCAATACTACATAACGTTTTATACTTGAGTAACATTCTGTTATTTTAGATATACCAAATTTTGTTTATGTATTCATCAGTTGAAGGACATTTGACCTGTGTCCACTTATGGGCTGTTATGAATAATTCTTCTATGAACATTTGGGTACAAGTCTTTGTAGGGCATATATTTTCAGTTTGTGGGGCATATACCTAGGAATGGATGTGCTGGGCCATATGGTAACTCTATGTTTACTATTTTGAATCACTGCCAGATTGTTTTTCAAAGTGGATGCATAATTTTACAAGCCCACCAGCAAAGTTTGAGGGGACCAATTTCTTCGTGTCCTCACAAACAGTTGTCACAGTCAATCTTTTAGATATTAATCATTTATTGAATGTGAAGCGGTACCTCATTGTGTTTTTGATGTGCATTTCCTTAATGGTGGATAATGTTTAGCATCTTTTCATGTGCTTATTGGTAACTTATGTATTTTTTTGAGAAATGTTTATTCAAATCCTTTGCTAATTTTTATTTGGATTATTTTTCCATTTATTGTTATGAGATTTTTTAATGTATTCTGGATGTAAGTCCCTTATTGAATATGTTTTCCAAATATTCCTATTTACTGAGTTATATTTTTAACTTTTAATATTATATCCTTTGAGGCACAAATGTTTTAATTTCAAAGAAGTTCAATTTATGTATTTCTTTTGTAGCTGTCCTTTTACTGTTATTTCTAGAATACCATTGCCTAAACCAAAGTCACAAAGATTTATTCCTATATTTTCTTTTAAGAACTTTATTATTCTAGCTCTTACATGTCTATGATTTATTTTGAATTAACTTTTTACACAGTGTGAGGTTGGGTTCCACATTTATTATTTTGCATGTGGATGTCTATTTTCCCTTCCCCAGCATCATTTGTTGAAAGAATTGTTCTATCCTCCATTGAAGCACCTTTGTTGAAAATCAGTTGATCATAAATGTGAGGATTTATTTCCAATCCTATTCCATTGAGATATATATTTTATATATAATATATATTTTTCCTTATGCCGGTACCCTAAGTCTTGATTATTGCAGCTTTGTATAAAGTTTTGAAATCAGGAATTGTGAATCCTCCAACTTTACTCTTTTTTATTCCAAGATTGTTTTGTCTATTCTGGATGCCTTTCATTTCTGCATGAGTTTTAGGATCAACTTGTCAATTTATGCAAAAAATCCAGCTGGGATTTTGATAAGGATCACACTGAATCTGTTTGGGGACTCTTGTCATCATAACAGTATTAAGACTGCTGGTTCATAAACATGGAATATCATTCCATTTCTTTAGGTCTTCTTACATTTTTGTCAACAGTAATTTGTTGCCAAGTAGAAGACTTGTACTTTTTTGTTCAATTTACTTCTAAGTATTTTATTTTCAATGCTATTTTAAGTGGCATTATTTTCTTAAATTTTCCATCTCTCTGCTTATATGTGTTCTTGAATGTTGTCCTTTTTTTCCCCATTAGAGCTCTTAGCAAATTAATTATATCTATTTTAAATTCCTGATCTGATAATTCCAAAATCTCTGTCATCTCTAAGTCTGTTTCTGGTGCTTGGTTTGTCTCTTCAGACTGTTTTTTGTTTGTTTGTTTTAGCATGGATTAACATTTTTGGTTGAAAGTCAATCATGATGTATTGGATAAGAAGAACTGAGGAAATTGGTCTCATACTAATATGAGATTTTATGCTCATCTAGCTAGGAGTTATGCTGCATTTACTGTTTGCTGTATCTATGATGTTGGAGACTAAAATGTCCTCTAGTGTCCTTATTCTGGTCTCCCCTGTTGTTTTGGGTTTCCCTTCTTTAAATAAGGTCTGAGCCTTGAAGTTCTTTCGGCTCTAATTCCTTATTATTATTTAGGAGTCTTATTGATGTAGTGGTAAGGAATGGGGAAGCATTCTGTCATCCTGTTATCAGGTCTCAAACCCTTAGTGAACCTATATACCTGGGCTGAGACCTTCACAAATACTTCTTAGCATAACCCCTTTCTCTCAGGTGAGACAGAAAGTCTAGAGTGGGATAGAGTTGGTCTTTCATTTCCTAAAGTTTTATTAGGCTTTAGTAAGAATCAAGTTAGTTAAGCTCCTGTAAAATGATTTTCCTTGAGGACACGCTTTTGTTAAGTATGTCTGAGTATATTTCAAAATATTGCACAAGTGGATATTTCTCCCGTCTTCACTTTGAGAATATAGTGGAGCTCCTGAAAGTAAAACTCATGAAAGTGTGAGGGAACCACCCAAGGCTGGGCCACTGGGAGTTTTTATTTCTCAGTCTAGTTCCAGCTCCATCTCCAGCAATGAGTCAATTCCCCTTTATTTGTTTATAACAGTTGCTAGTTCCAGAAGTGACTTCTCCTCTTAGTATGCTGTGATTCTCTGTAATCAACTATCTCTCCAGTTTTTATGGTGGCTGTTTGCTCTGTGACCTCTATTCTCTGATGGGTCTAAGAAGAGTTATTGGTATTCAGTTGTGAGGACAGAAGAGGGATGGCAACTTCTAAGCTCTTTACATGTTAGATTGGAAGATGGAAGTCCTCGAAGGCATTACTTTCTTTATTTCATTTTCAGATTGTTCATTGCTACTGTATAGAAATACAGCTGATTCTTGTATACTAGCATTGTATCCTACAAATTTGCTGAGTCCTTTTTATTAATTCTAATAGGGTTTTGTGGATTCTTTAGGATTTTATATATACAAGATCACACCATCTTCAAATAGTTTTACTTTTTCATTTCCAAACTGTATAGCTTATTTAGTTTTTGCCTAACTGCCCAGGCCAGAACCTATACTATAATGAATAGTAGAGGCAAGGGTGACATCTTGTCTTCGTATTTCTGATCTTAGGAGAAAAGTATTCTGTCTTTCACCATTAAATGTGGTGGTGTGGGTTTTTCATACATGCCCTTGATCAGGCTGTAGAAGTTTTTCTTTATTCCTAGTTAAGAGTTTTTATCAGGAACTGATTTATATCAAATGCTTTCCCTATCACCATTGAAATGATTAGGTGTCTTTGACCTTTACTCTAGTAATATGATGTATTATATTGATTGATTTTGGATGTTAGGTCAACCTTAACTTTCTGGGATAAATACAACTTGTTCACACTGTATAATCCTAGTTACATATGGCCAGATTTCATGTCCTAGTATTTTGTTGAGATTTTTTATGTCTATATTCACAAAGAATATTGGCCCACAGACTTTGTTTTTTGGGCTTTGTTTTTGTTCTCTGCATTATATCTCTCCTTTGTTTTGGTACCCAGATAATACTAGCCTCACAGTATGAGTTGAAAAATGATCCTCCCTCACTTCCTCCACTTCTTCCACTTTCTCCTCCTCCGCCCTTTTTTGAAGGTTTTGTGAGGACTGGAATTGATTAATCTTAAAACATTTGCTTTTCTTTGTGGAAAGTTTTAAAATGACTAAAATGGCTAATTCACTTAGTTGTTATATATCTATTCAGATATTGTATTTCTTCTTGAGTCATTTCTATAGCTTGTGAATTTGTAGGAATTTGTTTATTTCATCTAGGTTACCTATTTGTTGGCAAAAGTTGTTCATAGAATTTCTTATAATCCTTTTTATTTCTCTAAGGTCAGTAGTGATGTCTCTTTTAATTCCTGAATTAGTGATTTGTATCTTCTCCCTTTTTTGATTAGCTTAGTTAAATTTTGTCAATTTTGTTGATCTTCTTGAACTTTTGGTTTTAAGGTTTTTTTTTTTTTTCTACACTCTAATCTCATTTCCAATCTGAGATTTATTATTTACTTGTTTCTGCTTATTTAAAGTGCTTTTATTTCCCTGCTTTCTTAAGGTGGAAGTTTAGGTTATTGACTTGAGATCTTTCTTCTTTTTTAATATAGGCATTTACACTGATACATTTCTCACTAAGCACTATTTTAACTACATCTCATAATTGTTGGTATGTGTGATTTCTTTTAATTTATCTCAAAATATTTTCTAATTTCCCATGTGATTTTTCCTTTGAAACATTGGTTGTTTAATTTCCACATATTTGTGAATTTCCTAAACATTTGTCAGCTAATGGTTTTAATTTCATTCCATTATGATCAGACAGCATACCTTGTATGATTTCAATACTTTTAAATTCATTGATGATTAATTTATGTCCTAACATATGTCTATCCTAGGGAATGTTCCATGTACACTTGAAAAGAATGTTGGCTTTTGTTGAGTGGAATAATCTATAGAAGTCTGTTAGATCTAGTTTGTTTGTAGTGTTGTTCAAGTCTTATATTTTCTTATTGATCTTCTGCCTAATTCCATTCATTATTGAAAGTAGGGGATTGACGTCTCTAACTTAGTGCTGAATTGTAAATTTCTCTCTTTAAGTCTACCATTTTTGCTTCATTTATTTCAGGACACTGTTGTTCGGTGCATATATGTTTATAATTGTTATATAATACTGATAGATTAAAGATTTACCATTATACATTTCACTCCTTTTCTTGAGTAATAAATTTTGTCTTAAAGTCTCTTGACTGTTGTTAGTATGTGTGTGTTTATTTTTAGTGGTTGCTCTGAAGATTACAATTAACATTTTAAAGCAATCTAGTTTGCATTGGTATAAACTTAATTTCAAAGCTCAGCTTCTCACTCTTTTTGTTATTATTGTCATACAAATTACATATTTTACATTAGTCCATCAACACAGTTCTATAATCATTGTTTGATGCAGTTTTTAAATCAGGTAGGAGAACAAAAGAATTACAAAAAAAAAGTTCTTGTATACTGTTTTTGATATCTACCTGTGTAGTTTCTTTAAGTACTACTGTATTTCTTTGTTTGAGTTTGTGTTCAGTGTCTTTTTCTTTCAGGCTGAAGGACTTTATTTATTCATCATCAATCTGTTAGATACCCCTTATTTATTATAAAGCAGGTCAACTAGCAATGATATCTTTCAGGGTTTTGTTTTTGTGAAATGTCTTAATTTCTCCTTAATTTTTTAATGGCCATATGGATGGTTATAGAATTTTTGGTTGGCAGTCTTTTCTTTGAGCACTTTGAGTATATCATCCCACTCCCTTTATGGTTCTTATGGTTAACTGTTAATTTTAAGATCCCTTGTGAATGATGATTCATTTTTTTTTTTCTTATTACATTCTCTTTGTCTTTGTCTTTTAACAATGATACATCAAGGTACGAATCTCTTTATGTGTCTCCTACTTAGAGGGTTTTGAGCTTCTGGAAGTGTAAATTGATGTTTTTCATCAAATTTGGAAAGTTCCAGTTATTATATCTTCAAATATTCTTTTTGCTACATTCTTTGAGTCCTTTGTTCCTAGGGCTTTCATTTATTATGCATATATTAGTGTGCTTCATGGTGTCCCACGGGTCTCTGATGCTGTTCATTTTTCTTTATTCTTTTTTCTTTCTGTTCCTCAGACTATATAATCATCAATGGATTTATCTTCAAGTTTGTTGATTCTTTCTTCTTACAGTTCAAATATGCTATTGTCCCCCTGTAGTGAATTTTTCATTTCAGGTATTTTAATTTTTAACTCCAGAATATCTATTTGGCTCCTTTTTATAATTTCTATTATAATTTACTATTAATAATCTTCTCAGCTTGGGGAAATCATTCTCATACTTTGCTTTATTTCTTTAGACATGGTTTTCTTTAGTTCTTTCAGCATATTTATGATAGCTCATTCAGTGTCTTAGTGATTCCAATATCTGGTCCTCCTCAGGGACAGTTTCTATTGAGCCACCCCCTCATCCATATTTTGGCCATACTTTCTTATTTTAGTGTGTATCTAAAAACAAAATGAAACAAAACAAAAAACACTAGACATTTTGAACAGTATATCAATCCTGTAAATCTAATCCCCTTCCTTTTAGCCTTTGTTGTTGCTACTTTTTCTTATTGTTTTTGTTGTTGTTCATGTTTGCTTTTTATTGGCTTTTGTAGACTAATTCTTTATAGTCTGTATTTTTTTTGTCTCATGTGGCCCCTGAATTCTGGGTTTATTTATTGGTCACATAATTATTGGATTATTGATTTCCTTACATTCCTTGCACCAATACATTTCCCACCCTAAGCCATAAGTTTCTGTGTTTGTGTTGGGGTATGCCTTAAGGATATGTCTGTTTACAAATCTGGTTTAGTCTTCACTTCTTATTTGTGCAAAAGATCAAAAAAATCAGCCAAGATGAGAGGTTAGGTCTTTCTCAGATCTTTCCTGGTTATGTACTCAGCCCTATATGTGCGTGTCTAAATCCCCAAGAATACGTTGGAGGTTTTCAAAGTCTCCCACTTTGAGCTTCCCCATGTTTAAGTGTTCGGGCTAGCCTTTTGTTTGCTCCAACTTGTATCACTATCTCAGAAAATTGTCATTTAAATAATTGTTTCTGATTGTTTTCAACAAATACACAGTGAATAAGGTTTCTCAGTATATAAACTCTGAGTCAGGGAAAATAAAGACCAACCTTATGAATGGAGTTTTTCCATGAAGAAAAGCCAAAGAGGTCAAATAATGACAATTCTATGGGTTTGGAGCTTTTGGGGAGAGCTCCAAGCCCCTTTAGTCCCTTCCAATATCTCTGGTGTTGATGTTTTCACAGTTACCATAGTTTTGAGCCTGCTTATTTTCAAGGCTACCGTGTAGCTGAAGAGAGGGAAATGGGAATAGAGTAAATTAAAACACCACAAAGTTCACTGTTGTTACCAATACTTGTTTATTTTTCTTTTTTAAAATTATTTATTTATTTATTTTTGGCTGCATTGGGTCTTTGTTGCTACACGTGGGCTTTCTCTAGTTGTGGCGAGTGGGGGCTACTTTTCATTGCGGTGTGCGGGCTTCTCATTGCGGTGGCTTCTCTTTGTTGTGGGACATAGGCTTTAGATGTGCAGGCTTCAATTGTTGTGGCACATGGGCTCAGTAGTTGTGGCTTGCAGGCTCTAGAGTGCAGGCTCTGTAGTTGTGGCACACAGGCTCAGTAGTTGTGGCACATGGGCTTAGTAGCTCTGCGGCATGTGGGACATTCCCAGACCAGGGCTCGAACCAGTGTCCCCTGCCTTGCCAGGCAGATTCTTAACCACTGTGCCACCAGGGAAGTCCCTGTTTATTTGTCTTGAATAAAGTTTTCTAGCATTTCTGCAAGCCATTAGTTGATTTCTAGAGTTACAAAAAAGTTGATTTTCCAGTGTTTTCATACCGTTTAAGAAGGAGTCGATTTTCAGATATCCTTACTCCACCATACTGGAAGTGCTTCTAAGAATTTATTACCTTGATACCAGCAATCAAGCTGCGTTTATAAAAGTGAAATAATTTTTGACCTACATGCAAATATTTGTTAAATTAAATCATTTTAAAAAATACTAATAATATCTCTTCCTCTCTGACATAATCATTTTAGTATACTGGTATTTATCTTTCTGCTCAAAATGTAATGGGTATTTTTAAAAAGAAATAATAGACAATACATATTATTCTACAACTTGGATTTTTTACATAACAATCATGGACATTCCTCCAGGGTTAAATACATTTACATATATGTATCTCCATATCAAACTCATTCTTCTAATCCCACCCATAATTCCACAGAATGGATCTGTCATTTCTCTTGTGACCAGATATCTAGGTTTATAGTCATCTTTTTAAACCACTAAAAACAAAACAGCAAATAGATTTACATACTACTGCTTTTATTCCTACAGGAATGATTCATTAGCATGGGAATGGTGAATCAAATACATTTGCCAGTTCATACTCTGAAAAGTTCCTGAATCTACAGTTTTATGCCTTTCTGTAAATCTGATGCCAAAAAAATGTATATCTTTTTAAAATAACATTGTTTTTGCCTAAAAATAAGAATGACTGTTTTCTTATTCATCTCCTTACTGACAATTTACATTTCTGTTTCAGCCTTCATCTTCCTTACCTGTTCATATCTTACACTCACTTATGATTGACTAGTTTCCTTTTCCTTATCAATTTATAGAAGTGCTAAAAATATTACATAGTCTTTGTCACTACTTCCTTTCCCTTATGGCTTCTCAAATTTCAATCCTGATTTAGATTCTCTAATCCATTCCAGGTTTATACAGAAATCTCATACATATGCTTCTTATGTTTTTGATATTTTACTTTTAAATAAAATTGTATATTTAGAACTTATTTTTGTATGTGGTTTGTAGTGGAATTCTAAGCTTTGTTTTCTTTTAGATACCTAGCCAATTATACCCACACTATTTATTAAATATTTTCCACTCTACTGAAACACTACTTTTTTGTACATTAAGTTCTAATATGCATTTGTGTTTATTTCTGGTATTTTTTCTTCCCTTCCTCTTTTGTTCTCTTCTCTTGTGATTTGATGACTATCTTTAGAGTTGTGTTTGGATTGCTTTTTCTTTTCTGTGTGTGTATCTGTTGTAAATTTTTGGTTTACGGTTACCATGAGGTCTTGATATAACAATCTATATATATATATACAAGATTGTTTTAAGTTTCTGGTCTCTTAATTTCAAATGCATTTCCAATATCCTGCATTTGTACTCTCTTCATGATTGCTTGTTTTGATATCATATTTTTGTGTGGATGATTTCGTACCTTTACTATATGTTTGCCTTTACTGGTGAGCTTTCCCATTCATAATTTCCTCGTTCCTAGTTGTGTTTATTTCTGAAATTTCTTTTTGTTTCCTCAGGACTATTAGTCTATTTCTGTGTCAATATGCTATTTTGATTGTACTTGCTATATGTTTTAAAATCCAGAAAGAAAGGGTGTTTTTCATTTTTATCTTTAAGATTTTCTTGCCTGCTCACGGGTATTTGTTCTTCCATATACATTCTAAAGTCATTTCTTGGGTTTCTTTTTAAATTGTGATTTTGTTTGAAATTGCATTACTCATATACTAATATGGGAAAATGATTAATGATATGATATCTTCTTTGGAAATATGGAGTATTCTCTATTTGCTCATTTTTTATAATTTTCATATATTTTATCATTTAAAATTATGATCAACTTTTTAAATTAAATTTATTCTTATTTTTTGGAGAGCAGAATCACTATTTTAAATGAAGTTTCCTTCAGTATATATAATTTACACAACTTACCAAATTCTCTTAGGAATTTTAAAACTCTTTAGTTTAGTAATCTCTAGATTTTTCTAGGTGAATTATAATATCTATAAATAAAATTTACTCTTCCTATGAGATATTTCTATTACTTAATTTACTTGTCCTGTTGTATTAGTTAAAATTCTTAAAGCAGTACTAAATGTTAACTGAGAGTGGGCATCCCTGCCCTGTTTGTCATGTTAGAGTTTTATTAAATTTCTATTTTACCCTGTTTAAATTAAAGATAATTTCTAACTTTATCAGTTGCCTATTGGTTGTTCTTGTTTAATATGTTTACTTACCTAATTTTGGCTTTAGATTTTACAAGGTGAATCAACCTTGTGTGCTTGGAATAAGATATATTTTTGTCATGGTGTTTTATTATTTTAATACACTACTGGATTCACTTTGCAAGTATTTTATTTTGTATTTGGTGTTCATGTATACAAGGATTTGGTATATAGTTCTTTTTGTATTATGTTTATTAGTTTTGGATATGAGGGATTTATTTTTATGTTTCATAAAGTAATTTTCACAGCTTTGTGTATTATTCAATTGTTTCATATTACTTACATAAATAGATATAATCTCTCATATTAAGGTTAGTAGAATGCATCTGGAAAACCTTCTGGGTCATGAGCCACTTTATAATGGCAGATAGTTTTATTTCTGTTTCTCATCTTTTCTATGATCATTGGGCTCTTCAGGTTCTCTACCTTTTGGCAGTCAATTTGGGAACATTATAATCTGTTGAGAATCATTTGCTTCCTCTAGATTTTCCAAACTTATGCTACCAAATTTGCCCATATAGTTTTTGTAATTTTTATAAATATCTCCTCTATACATCTTGTTACATCTCTTTTAACATACATAACACACATTTTTGCTTCTTTCATTTAAAAAAATCAATCTGTCTAGGAGTTTACCTGTTTCATTATTTTCTCAAACGGCCCTCTTTCAGTTTTATTTTATTTTATGCTATAATCTTAGCTTTCTATTTCATTAATGATAGTTTTTCATTTCCTAATTATCCTTCCTGTTTTACTATGTTTTATTTTAATGCTTTCTGTGTCTCAGAGGTTTTAGAGTGAAACATGTTCATTAAAATAATTGGGATTTAGAGGCAATTATGTGTGACCAATATCTTTATCTGTAATCTTGCTCAGAAATAACTTTATGGAACCCTTGTGGAGATGCTACCTTTTCCCTAAATGCTTGAATCAGCTTTGAACCAATGAAATCCACTTACCTTAATCCAGGTGGCTGCAAGAGGATAGTTCCCTCGGCAAATGATTGTAATTATTGCATCTGCAGTTATAGAATTAATGTAGTAAACACTTAACACAAGAGATCATATATTAGCTTGCAGTAAGCAATTTGGTTTTCCATATTGTCTCATGCTAATTATTAAGCCTCTGTTGCAAATGTATTTTAAATTTCAAGAGTGATTAAAATGGCATTTTTATTGTTTACTGTGGTCATTGCTGACTAGAGTAAATTGCTTGCTGACTCAGCTTAAATATAGAAAGTGCACACATATTCTGGATTTCTTCCCAGAAAGGAATGTGACTACAGGTCATATAAATGCAGAACAAATCCCTTTGGATTTAGAAAATTGTGAATTTCCTTAGGCACAGCAGATTAGCAGTTAATCTTTCTTCCTTAGCAAGGTTTAAACCTGGGGCAATTTTGTAGACTCTCAGAATTGTTATTTTTATCTGGACACTGGTTATTTTGCTGGAGACCAAGAAATAAGGTGACAAAAGAATGCTTGGCTGGCATTAAGGTGAGGAATAGATGAGAACTTTAAAAAACAAAAGAAAAAATTATATAAGGTTTATCTTATTGAAGTATGAATTCTGTTTGTACATCTGATAGTCAGATGGAAGCAATAAGCCATTAATGCACATGGAAAGGTTTTCAGAGTAAATGGTGTTGGTAGCAGATTCCTCTCAAGGTATCTGTGGTTGAAGGAGAATGATTTGTTAGTTACTGGACTGCAGTAGAAACAATACTGGATTTGGTGTCAAATCTAGGCCCTGCTATTTAGTATTTCTGTGAACTTGATAGTCACTTAACCTCTCTGAACATCCAACTCCACAGGTATAAAATGTTTTATAAATGTCAGGGGACAGTTTATTGATTCTCATGGTTCTGCAGGGAAAATGAGCAGGTCTTAACTTCAGTGAAACTGGGTGTCCTAATACCATGTGATTTGGAGGAGGATCCTGGCAAGTCTTTATCAAGAAGAAATTATATTGTTGAAATGTCCATATTACCCAAATTGATCTACATATTCAACACAATTCCTATCAAAATTCCAATGTCATTCTTTATAAAAATAGAAAAAAACAATCCTAAAATTCACATGGGACCACAAAAGGCCATGAATAGCCAAAGTAATCTTGAGCAAGAAGAACATGCTAGAGCCATCACACTTTCTGATTTCAAAGTAGCACAGTAGAAAAAAAAAAAAGACATGGGAAAAGTCTCTTGATGTTGGTCTTGACAGTGATTTTTTGCATATGACACAAAAGCGAAGACAGCAAAAGCAAAAAATAGACAAGTAGGATTGCATCAAACTAAAAAGCAAAAGAAATTATTAACAGCAAAAGAAATGATTAACAGAGTGAAAAGGCAACCTATGGAATGAGAGGAAAAATTTGCAAACCATATTTCTGATAACGGGTTAATATCCAAAATATTAAGGAACTCCTACAACTCAATAGCAAGAAAAAAAAAAAGATTTGAAAATGATTTAAAAAAATGGGCAAATGACTTTAGACATTTCTCAAAAGAAGACATACAAGTGGTCAAGAGGTGTATGGAAAGGTGCTTAGCATCATTAGTCATCAGGGGAATGCAAATCAAAACTACAGTGAGCTATCATCTCACATATTAGAATGACTGTTCTCAAAAAGATGAGAGACAGGTGTTAGTGAGTATGTGGAGAAAAGGGAACCCTTGTACGCTGTCGGTGAGAATGTAAATTGGTACAGCCTTTATGGAAAACAGTATGGAATTTCCTCAAAAATTAAAAATAGAACTATCATATGATCCAGCAATTCCACTTCTGTGTATATATCCAAAGAAATTGTAAACAGGATCTAGAAGTGATATCTTCACTCTCATGTTCATTACAGTATTAATCACAATAGCTAAGACATGAAAACAACCTAAATGTTGGTTAACAGATGAACGAATAAAGGAAAATGTGATATATATATATATATATATACACATATATACACACATGTATATTTGACATATACACATATACCTATAATGGGATATTATTCAGCCATAGCAAAGAAGAAAATTCTGATATTTGTGACATCACGGATAAACGTGGAGGACATTATACTAAGTGAAATATGTCAGACATAGGCAGATACTGCATGCTTTCACTTATTTGTGGAATCTAAAACAGTCAGTCTCATAGAAGTGGAAGTAGAATAGTGGTTGCCAGTGGCTGAGGATGTGGTGAAAATGGGGAGAAGATGGTCAAGGGGTACGAAGTTTCAGTTATGCAAGATGAATTAGTTCTGGAGATCTAATGTACAGCGTGTGACTATAGTTAATATTATTGAATTGTATACTTGAAATTTGATAAAAGGGTAGATCTTAGGTGTTCTCATCATGAAAAAAAGAGGTAATTATGTGAGGTAATTGATATGTTAATTAGCTTAATTGCGGTGATTATTTCACCAGACCTATGCATACCAAAACATCAACTGTAAGACTTAACTATAATTTTTGTTTGCCAATCTCAGTAAAAC
This sequence comes from Mesoplodon densirostris, assembly GCF_025265405.1. Taxonomy (NCBI): domain Eukaryota; kingdom Metazoa; phylum Chordata; class Mammalia; order Artiodactyla; family Ziphiidae; genus Mesoplodon; species Mesoplodon densirostris. Next base: position 168,750,342 of record NC_082661.1, on the reverse strand, counting down.
TGGAGAGGGAAGAAGCATAAAATTCATAGTTTGCAGCTCAATAAGTATTTAAATATAAAAATAGCCTATTTCTTTTTAAAAATAAAAATCAGTAATAGTGTTAGTAAAAAAAAGAAAAAAAGAGAGATTGAATTCAGTACCAGATGGAGAAAACCAAGTGTGATGTTTTCATAACAGAAGAAAATGAAGAAAGGAATTAAGTTATTTTGGTATTTCTAAGAAAAAGGAAAGGCTTCATCATTTTGTCAGGATCACACACAACAGTCAGGACTTACCACACAATCCAATGAAGCTCTCATACTAAACTTTGAGGATATTTGCAAATTTCATTTAAGTATGCCTGGCATAAGAGTAGAGTTCTTATCCTTACAATATTCTTCTCTTTCCTAGTTGGAGAATTTAGCTCTAATACCTCTTATACTGGGATTGCTGTTGTCTTGTAGACAAATGACTCTCTTCTTTGGACCCCCATTTCCACATTTGTAACAATGTGGTGATGACACCTCCTTGTTAGTCAAAGTGAGAATGATATGAGATCATGTCTTTACATTGCCTAACCTGCTGCCAGCACTAGTACATGATTGATGCATGTGAATTACCTTTTCTTGCCTACTTGTTACGTTTTTGTCAGGCATTCATTCAGCAAATACTGACACTGACTCAATGGTAGAGACAGTGCTAAATGCTACAATATGAAACAAGAACCTTTGTTTCAGAATTATGGAGTTATAGGTGAGGTGTAGACATCAATCCAACAGTCATGTGAATAAATATAATTACAAACTGAAATCTGGGTTATGAAGAACTGATAGAAGATGCTATGACCTCGTATTAGGAGCTAAGGATGGCTTCACAGAGAAATGACATTTAGCAGATCTCAAATGTCAGTATGCATTAACTTGGCAAAGGATGGGTATGGAGTAGAGAGAGGATTTCCAGATAGCAGTAGTAGAGCATAGGACTAGATTCAGGAGGGATCATGGTAAATTTGAGTTGCTAAGGAACTTCAGGGTGGTTGGAATTCACAGAATTGGGAGGGTGGTGTAGCATAGTCTCCATGCTCTTCGGTTTTGCTGTGGTTTCAAAGCTCAGTGTTACCTGTTTAAAAAAAAAAAAAAAAAATGTCAGTCTTCACATTATGAGGTTCAATAGCCAGAAGTCATTATATCGGAAACAGAGAGCAAAAGTATCACTGAGTATCAAATATTTTATTTCTTTGTGAATTTCCTATGAAATCATACATACCTAGGAGGGATTTGCATAGAAGTTGCTTCGAAGCAATGTCTAACAAGTTTATTTTTTATTTTTTAAAATTTTTTATTTTTTTCGGTACGCAGGCCTCTCACTGTCGTGGCCTCTCCCGTTGCGGAGCACAGACTCTGGACGCACAGGCTCAGTGGCCATGGCTCACGGGCCCAGCCGCTCTGCGGCATGTGGGATCTTCCCGGACCGGGGCACGAACCCATGTCCCCTGCATCGGCAGGCGGACTCTCAACCACTGCGCCACCAGTGAAGCCCAACAGTTTTATTTTTGCCAGCTGGATTTTGGTGTTCTAGGCTGAACCAGAAGTTGATAAAAATTAGGCTTAGTGTAGGTCTTTCTTCACAGGGAGACAAGTCACTAGAATAATAAATCACCTGTGGAGCTTTCACCTGTTGAAATCTCTTTGATGTTTACATATTTCCCTGACATTTACATTGGAATATGATACTCAGAAAATTGAGGGTATAGATTACAGGGTGAGCCTCAAACACAGTGTTTATAAACCTGAGAGGAGAGAGGTGTGGGGGCGGGAGAAAGAGAGAGAGAACTCACCTTGGATAATATCTATGATGTTCGGATTCAGTGGGTGCTCTTGGGTTTTCCCTCCTCTATGATATCCCACTTGACATATCACTACTACAAGTGATGAAGTGATGAATAACTTGGGATGAAACTACCAGCTTGGGTCAATTGAGTTGTCATTCACATAATAAATATTTATTGGAGAGCTATATTGTTCTAGGTGGTTAAAAAATAATTATATTTCTTACCTTTAAGAGTTCATGATCCATTGAAATACTAGGCATATGAACAATTATAATTGTGTTGATTACCAGTTTTTGATAACATACAATGCCATGCACTTTGATTAGTGACTTATTCTCTCATCAGTCTTTTTAACAACCATGTTTTAGATAGGATCACCAAGACTCCAAGGTCTTTAGTAACTTGGCCAAGTATCCACAGTTCATATGTGGCAAGCCTAAGATTAAACTTAGTTTTCTTTTCTCCTACAACTCATGCTCTTAACCACCACTCCATATTATTTCAGAAGAATAATTATAGAAGCATATGCAAAAATTTAAGTGAGCCTCTAGAAGGATTATGTGATTCTGACTGGAAAAACCAAATAGGCTTCAGGAAGAGGTGATGTCTGAGCTCTGGCTTACTGGTCTTGATCTGGGCCAATTGTCTTCAACTCCTGGAGGACCACTGTGATGTTAAAAATATAGCCACCATCCATGGCGGTTTCGTTATGAAGAAATGTAAGGAATGAATCAGTCATCTTTGGAAGCTAATAACGGACACATTCATTATCTTAAAAACTGATGAGTAAAAGGAAAGAATCAAGCATCAATGTACCTTTTTCTCTATTAAAGTATTCTACCTCATAAATGAAAGAAGAAATAACAGAATAACACCATTTTGACACTCCCCAATAAATTAACATGTACTTTCCCTCAAAAAGCTATTCTTATGTGACTGAATAAACAAGAAGTTTAGAGGAATTAATGAGCTACAATCTGGGGGATGAGGCAATTGACAAATAACAAATATATAATTTTAACTTGTAACTAGTACTGCAAAGAGGATAAGCTGATAGCAAATGATAAGGTGTGGGTAGTGGTGGAGAGGAAGGGAGAGGCTTCTTGGATAGGATGTGCTGGACAGGCCTTTCTGATGAAAATGAACCAACGAGAAGTCACTGTCCATGTAAAGAACTACTGAGAAAGTTTCCAAGGCAGAAGGAAAGACAAGGTGTGAAAATCCGAAGGCATGTTCAGAACATGACAGCAGAAACGTTATTATTGAAAAGATATTGTCAAAAACAAAAGAGAATTGGAAGAATTACCTCTGTTTTCATGTACCTTAGTCCATTTACCCTTTCCCATTTTTCATTTATCTTAGTCCCTTTCCCTTCAAAGGTTTAGAATGAAGAGGGCGACTAACAAAGATGGATTTGCATAAACAGTGACCTGAATGCATGTAATATGTGAAATAATAAATGCTATGTAGACTGGTCAAATAAGAAGAATAAAGTATCTAATTTAGTTTCAGAAGCCATGCTACAGGGACAGTTGAGAAGGTAATTAGCATTATCTATCTCACTCCAACAAGCAATACACTTCAAAGGTCTAAGTTCCCTCTCATTTTTTTAACATCTTTATTGGAGCATAATTGCTTTACAATGTTGTGTTAGTTTCTGCTGTATAACAAAGTGAATCAGCTATATGTATACATATATCCCCATATCCCCTCCCTCTTGTGTCCCCCTCCCACCCCTCTAGGTGGTCAGAAAGCACCAAGCTGATCTCCATGTGCTATGTGGCTGCTTCCCACTAGCTATCTATTTTACATTTGGTAGTGTATATATGTCCATGCCACTCTCTAATTTCGTCCAAGCTTACCCTTCCCCCTCCCCGTGTCCTCAAGTCAATTCTCTATGTCTGCGTCTTTATTCCTGTCCTGCCCCTAAGTGCTTCAGAACCTTTTTTTTTTTTTTTTTTTTTTTTTTTTAGATTCCATATATATGTGTTAGCTTACGGTATTTGTTTTTCTCTTTCTGACTTACTTCACTCAGCATGACAGTCTCTAGGTCCATCCACTTCACTACAAATAACTCAATTTTGTTTCTTTTTATGGCTGACTAATCTTCCATTGTATATATGTGCCACAGATACAGCCACTATGGAGAACGGTATGGAGGTTCCTTAAAAAACTAAAAATAGAACTAACATACGACCCAGCAATCCCACTACTGGGCATATACCCTGAGAAAACCATAATTCAAAAAGAGTCATGTACCACAATGTTCATTGCAGCTCTATTTACAGTAGCCAGGACATGGAAGCAATCCTCTTTTCTTAAGCATGGTCTTCATACAGGCTGCCGTGAGGCCGATTTCCTTTGCCACCCAACAAATTCTCCTAGAGTTACATGATCAATTCCCACTATTTGAACTGTCTTGGCAGAAGACTTCCAAACTGTATGTATGCCTTCTAGATACACACAGGGGTGTCAACTAGGGGTGGCCAGTGCAAGTGCTCTAAAGGACCTAAATATTGGAAGGAGACAGTAGGAAATCACAATATTGTATGTATGTGTAGACCTAACTTAAAGGCATTCCCAATTATCTAGTTTACTTATCTATTTCCTTTTTCCTGTGCAGGTCAAATAAGACATAGTTTTGAGCATTACTTGACAGCAGGATGCTAGTCTGTCACTTCTATCCTAGATCCATCAAGGGAAAGGTGTAATGGGCATGCCTTTTTAGAGATCTCACCATGTCTGAAGTAGAAGTATTTTTCGCATTAAATACCTTCCTCCTGCCATGTTCTATGGCTTGGTGATTGGTGTGGCCATCCAAGTAGTTTCTCAAGCTATAAATGTGGGAAATTTTGGATTCTATCACGTCTCCATCTGCCATATAACTCAAACACCATAACTTACTGATTCTATTCCATAAATTTGCACCTGAGAGCTAGGTTCTTCTCTCCATCCTCTCTGAGTCCAGTGAACTCATGTCTGAACTTCTGTAATATCTGTTTCATGGATTTGAGTCTCCCACATTCATTCTCCATATGGTCACCAACATGAACTTACTACAAAGTCTCAGGTCACTACAATGGGTAAATTTTTCTACTAAGTATAGAACAAATTCATTCTTAGCTTTATATTCAAGTCACCTCACTATCTGGCTTTAACCTACTTAACGGTAATATGAATTTTCAACCATTAATATTCATACACTTAGGGGCTTCCCTGGTGGTGCAGTGGTTGAGAATCTGCCTGCCAATGCAGGGGACAACGGTTTGATCCCTGGTCCTGGAAGATCCCACATGCCATGGAGCAACTAAGCCCGTGTGCCATAACTACTGAGCCTGTGCTCTAGAGCCCGTGAGCCACAACTACTGAGCCCGCGTGCCGCAATTACTGAAGCCCGCACACCTAGAGCCTGTGTTCCACAATGAGAGAAGCCACTGCAATGAGAAGCCCATGCAATGCAACGAAGAGTAGCCTCTGCTCGCTGCAACTAGAGAAAGCCTGCGCACAGCAATGAAGAGTAGCTCCCCTCGCTGCAACTAGAGAAAGCCTGCGTGCAGCAACGAAGACCCAACACAGCCAAAAATAAATAAATTAATTTAAAAAATTCATACACTTAAATTTGGGTTAAAATCCTTGCTCAATGATCAACATTCCTGACACTACGCTCATTTTTTGCCACCAAGACTTTTCAGTCGCTGTCCTTTTGCCTGGGACTCCACTGTCTTTCCCCTGGCTACCTCTGACTCATTTGTTCATGACCCAGCTTAATGTCAGCACCTCTGAGAAAACTTCTTCCACATCTCAGGCTGATAAAGTCACTTCCTTCCCTGTACTCCAAATGCTCTTTATTAATAATTCTACCTTAACATTTACCCAACTGAACTGCAATTTTCTGCTTAGGTATCCTTCTCATTGGCGGGACCCTGAACTTCCCTTCCCTGAGGGCAGCGACCATGGATTTTAAACTGGCCCAGTGTTGGCACAAAATGGGTGTTTCATAATTATCTATAGAATGAATGAGTGGATGAATTAATTGATACACAGATGGATTCCAGAAGCTTCACTAGCATTATTAAATGTCACTGTTCTAAGTCAGTTGTGCCTCAAGATTTTACATGTATCTGTCCTTCCTACTCACTCCTCTCACCCCCAGACACACACATACACACACACACACAACAGACAGTGTGCTCTTTGATATCAAGAAATTTGCCTCATCTTCGTTTTTTTTCTTTTTTTTTTAACATTGTTATTGGAGTATAATTGCTTTACAACAGTGTGTGAGTTTTCTGCTTTATAACAAAGTGAATCAGTTATACATATACATATGTTCCCATATCTCTTCCCTCTTGCGTCTCCCTCTCTCCCACCCTCCCTATCCCACCCCTCTAGTTGGTCACAAAGCACCGAGCTGATCTCCCTGTGCTGTGCGGCTGCTTCCCACTAGCTATCTACCTTATGTTTGGTAGTGTATATATGTCCATGCTGCTCTCTCACTTTGTCACAGCTTACCCTCCCCCCTCCCCATATCCTCAAGTCCATGCTCTAGTAGGTCTGTTTCTTTATGTCCATCTTACCCCTAGGTTCTTCATGACCTTTTTTTTTTTTTAGATTCCATATATATGTGTTAGCATACGGTATTTGTTTTTCTCTTTCCGACTTACTTCACTCTGTACAACAGACTCTAGGTCCATCCACCTCACTACAAATAACTCAGTTTCATTTCTTTTTATGGCTGAGTAATATTCCATTATATATATATGTGCCACATCTTCTTTATCCATTCATTTGTTAATGGACACTTAGGTTGCTTCCATGTCCTGGCTATTGTAAATAGAGCTGCAATGAACATTTTGGTACATGACTCTTTTTGAATTATGGTTTTCTTAGGGTATATGCCCAGTAGTGCGATGGTAGCTTTGTATTCTATGTGACAATAAGCAGAGTTGTATTGTTCTCTAAATAGTTGTTGAGTTGAAAATTACAAAAATGTAATTGAATTTTGAAGATGTCTATGGCCTCTGTGTGTCAGGAGAGCTTAAGGTTCTTCTAAATATGGTCCTCTAATGGGCAGAGAATTGTTTAATGAATATCAGAACACTCCAAGGCCTTCTGTTATGCACAATATGAATGACTGGTCCTCTTGTCACTCAGTCCTCTGTACTCCCACTTGGTGCAGTACTTAGCCAGTTACTAGATATAATTCTTTTGTGTCTTTTAAGTGCAGATTGATGATAAGGTAAGGTTTCTTTGAGGGAGAGATGGTATTCATAACAGCATTTCTTTTAGCCCTAAATAGAAGGAGATGGTCTAATTTCCCTGAGAAATTTCCCATGAAATTTGCTTCAATAGAAAAGATAGAGCTGCAGAGGAATTACAGTCAGTGTTTGGGAGTATCCACAGCCAATATCATCATAATCTAATGTTGAAAAGATTTCTTTTTTTTTAAATTAATTTATTTCTGGCTGTGTTGGGTCTTTGTTGCTGTGCACAGGCTTTCTCTAGTTGTGGCAAGTGGGGGCTACTCTTCATTGCGGTGCGCGGGCTTCTCATTGTGGTGGCTTCTCTTGTTGCAGAGCACGGGCTCTAAGCACGCGGGCTCAGTAGTTGTGGCTCATGGGCTCTAGAGTGCAGGCTCAGTAGTTGGGGCACAAGGGCTGAGTTGCTCTGCAGCATGTGGCATCTTCCTGGACCAGGGCTTGAACCCATGTCCCCTGCATTGTCAGGCGGATTCTTACCACTCTGCCACCAGGGTAGTCCTGAAAAGATTTCTGAAATTTGACAAGTGAACTGTATATTGTATGCTGTGATTTTTCTAGAGAGGGATGTGGTGTTCAGTATTTTCCAAGAAATAGCCCCCTTTCTTTGTGCAGCCTCTGCAGAAAAGCTGCTGTTTAACTAGAAAGAAAACAGGAAAAAGAAACCCTGTTTGGACTGAGTTATAAGATGTGTATTTAAAAAATATTTTTAAAAATTCTGCATATTCAATTCTTCACATCCATCTACAGAGTGTTTCCTGTGAACCAGGAACTGAGTATGCTGCAGTGAGCAGTTTGGGTCTTTGCCTTTGAGGGGCTCACATCTTTAGATGTTAATGTACTTCAGTGGTTGTTATAAATTTAATTTTTAAAGAAGATACACATGAAGAGATTTAAAATTTGTGTTCAAGGCACCCAAATCCTGCTTCTCTTCTATAGATGGCTGCTCATTTTCCCAGTTACCCTGGGTTAGAATGATTTCACCTTCATCACAGAAGTGATTTCTGCTGGGTCCTGTTAATGATAACTTAAAAAAAAATTGAGATATAATTGACATGTAACACTTTGTAAGTTTAGGGTATACATCATATTGATTTGATACACTTGTATTTTGCAATATGATTGCCATGTAGCCTTAGCTAACACCTCTATCAGATTATATAATCTTTGTGTGTGGGGGGGGTGGGAATAATGAAGATCTAGTCTCTTAGCAAATTTGATGTTTATAATAGAGTACTGTTGTCTGTAATCAATACACTGTGCATTAGATCTCTGGGACTTATTTATCTACTAGTTTCAAGTTTGTACTCTTAACTAGCATCTCTCCTATTCCTCCACCTGCCAGCCCCTGGGAACCACTATTTTACTCTTTGTTTTTTATGAGTTCAGCTATTCTAGATTCATATATAAGTGATATCATACAATATTTTAATGGTGACTTAAAAAAAGTTTTGTTCAACTTGTATGACACTGTACTATATATATGTGTGTGTGTGTGTGTGTGTGTGTGTGTGTGTTTCCAAATTGTACATCAAAGGAACCAAAACTCTATTAAACTCTAGTGTCTGCCCCTAAAGTCAACTGTCAAGCCTCAGCTCTGTAATTTCTCAAGAGTAATACAAGCCATGCTGTGTCATTCACTGTGTAATTACCTTTCACCCTGAATCAGTAGGGAAAATAGCAAGAGAGTGAGGAGCCCTGGAATGCTGCAGCCAGCAGCCTCCTTATCCTGTTCCCAAGCACAGACCATTCGTGAGACTGGGGCAGCTGAGAGGGAGATGGAGCCATCTGGACCATGAGCTGCTGTTTGGAGTAGCACTCCCAGGGGATATTGTAAGCTGAAACCAGGCAGCGGGCAACTGCCCTGGGAGTAGAGGAAGGTTTCTCAAAGGAGATGTGAGTTGAACTCGGGTCCCAGAAATGGGAATGATTGTCTATTGGACATTCTGCAAGGACAGGAAGTGAGCTGACAGATATCAAGAAGAGCTTGTGAGATCTTGAGAAGTAAGGCCAGAGTTTTATTACCCTTGCTGCCCTGCACTGGCACAGGGCCTAGAACATAGTGAGTCTCTCCTTTTTACTGGCCATGTGAATGATTGAAAGAAAGCCTAAATGAAAAAGGAACCTCGTTTTCCAAGATGAGATCGTCTTTGCATTTTCCCCAGTTTGGGGCTGGTCCAGCTCTCCAGATTGCTGTGGATACTAAGGAAGAAAATAAGAGATTAATAAATGCAATCAATAACAAAGAGTGAATAGCAGGGAGTCTATGGTGGGTCAGTCTGTGAAGGCATTTGTGCCTTCTGGCGTTCATCTCAGCTAGGAGGGACTTGAGTGGCCCAAAGAAACCCAGTCCCAAGGAGTCACATTTTCAGCACATCAGGATCTTCTCACACTAGATCACATAACACATGGGTTGTCTGGTCCCAGGCACTCATTCCTTCCCCAGATTCTTTCAGGATAAAGCCTGCTCCACTCATTGTATTTGCTCATTGACATGTATTTTTTGAGTGTCTTCTCTATATCAAAGACTGTGTAAATGGTGGAGATTAAAATAGTAAATAAGGTAGGGTTATAAGAACTCATGATCTGGTGAGAGAGAGAGAGGGACACACAGGAGAGAATTGCCTGGAAGCATGATACATAGAATAGTGATTCTTCACACCAGTTAGAGCAGAACTGAGCTTCTGATTTCCTGGACTCAGTGCTAGAGATGAGCTTGGAAAGAAGCTCTGTGAAACTGGTTTCTGTGTGTGTATTATTGTTGTTGTTGTTTGTTTTTTTTGTTTGTTTGAGAGCAACAGCTCTGCAAAAAGCTGCACAAAAAAGGATGGAGGGGTCTGTAGGCAAATAAGTTTGAGAAACACTGAATATTACACCCCTTTCTAGCAAGTTAAAAAAATATATATTAACACATTACAAGTTCTCAGAAATCCTGCAATAAATAAATCTACTTCATCACCTTCAAGGATGTTTTTCTTTGGGGAATGCTGGTCTGTATCATCCAGAGGACTTTCCTTAGTTGTTGAGGGTATGTCACAGGCATAGTGGTAACAGAAAAGACTTTTAATAGAGTCTAAGTCAGAGCATCTCCAAGATGGAACCAACCTCAGTTGTCATTTTGGCCAATTTTCCAGCCAGCCAACCAGTTAAAGACTCAACAGAGTGGCCCTGGCAGCTGGCTACCCAGCTTTTCCTTGATGGGAACCTCAGTTCATTACATGTTAAACTAAAATTTATAACCCCTGACTTCTCTCCTGGATGTTGTCTTCTGAAGAAATCTGCCCATACTCTCTTCCAGAGGAGATATGAAAGCATTCATGAAGTCTCTTCTTGCCATGTCTTCTCGGAACCTTGACTCATTAAGACCCATTACTGCTGTAGAGTCAAATTTTTCTCATCCTCTGCTTAGGTAGATTTTTAAAAATGCACTTTAAATGCATTTATTGATTGAATAATTAGTGTGGATTTAATTTGGTCAGTACAAAATCATTTGTCAAGTTTTATTATCATTGACTTTTTTTTTTTTTTGTAAAACTTATACAATCCAACAGAGATCATTATGTAATGGAAGCCTAAGAAAGTACTCACCAGGTGAACTGCCACAGCTGAGGACATTGCTTTCCATAGTCACTCTGTTAGAGAACATGACTCTGTGTTTATCTCTGTGTTTTCTCCAGTGTTGAACTCAACACTATCTTTAAATTGGTATCCAAGTTAATTTTTTTATTATAAGCCTTATCAACCATGCTAACTGCATAGTTACTGATGAGCTCTTTCTTCCTTGAACAAAAAGAATAGCAGTATAGTAGCCAGCAGTTTTATACTATTTACTATGTGCCAGACAGTGTTCTAAGTGCTGTAAACAATTTAGCTCATGCAATTCTCCGGGCAACTCTGTAGGAAGATGACATTTTTATCCCCATTTCATTAGAAGAGAAACTGAGATGCAGAGTTTAAATAACTTGCCCAGATGGCTCAAAAGGCAAGGACTGGAGCTTGGATTTGAACCCAAGCAGTCTTGCTGCGGAGTACATGTTCCTAACAGTTATATAATATGACTTGTCTTGGTTGAATTAATATAGACTTGATCCCAGAAGGGGCCTACCACAATTTATTTGATTGTCAAACATTTAAAGAAATGAAGGATCACCCGTGAATGTGAGAAGTAGGGTGAATTCATGTAAGCAAATGTTAACATTAGAACATTTACCTGATAAAAGCAAACAATTTGGCAAAACCCAGGAGTGATGGCATGGAGAGCTGGTTTGTTTGTTTCCCATTTCACAAAATAGAGCAGCCAAGCTTGTGCTTGTCTCAACAAGTCGTTTGTTTAACTTCTCAGAGGAATAACAGTGAATGTAAATAAAATCAATAACAACTACTGAATAATCTTAACAGGTGATATATATCAGCTTTCCTCTGTGTGCCTCAGCTTGTCTGTTTTATTTCAAGATACTGCATGCATGATTTCTCACTTGCATTCTGAGCTATAGTGTGCTTCAGTAATATATGCATCAAACATTTTGAAAGTCTGCCCCAAGAGGCAAAGACCACTTGAATTATACATTGCCTTGCAAGGTGATGACAGCTTAGACCTGCGTTCATGATTGTCTGAAGAATTCCATCCAGGGTTGCAAAAAAAACATTTTTTAAGTAATTTAAAGAGAGTTCTTTGTGTTTGACAATTCAGAACAAAAACATTAGTCCTATGAAATGTTACAGTGGGCAAGTAGGGTCCACACCTTCTTTATTCAGTATCCGGCATGACTTCTGCTAGTGTTTTGCCCACCAAACCTGTGAGTGTCCCCAGATCTAAGATGTCTTGCAAAAATCAGAGTTGTTATCCTTGCTGATGTTTCATAATCCTATTTATGGCCCAGCCACGGTGGAAGTAATTATTAGTATTTGAAGCCTTGTTCTATAAACTTGTAATGGTGTGTTTCATTGTTTGTGGCGTTAGCCTTGGGATGTTAGACATAACTCTGTTTAAGGCTATGAAGTCAGGCTGTCCATCCAGAACATGACAGATTATATATTTACTACATCTGCTGAATCAGCTGGGTTTGTGCCATGAATACCACATGCTCATTTGCAGAACTCAATGGGCTTCTCAGTGAACATTGATATAGGCTTTGATTTGTAATGTTTAGAACACAGTTTATTTATTTTTCCTCGGTTTAATTTATCCCTTATGGTTTCTGTTATCTGTAACGTGTATTTTGCTTTATAGGTTGAAACCCCAATTTGTTTTTACCATGGTATAATATCTTTTTTTCACCTTGGTTGGGGAAATCCAAACAACTGTTTTATCTATCCATCAGAGGCTGAGATAACACATTTCATAAAGCAGGATCAAAACATGTTCATGGTCAGCTGTCCTATTGTGTGTGTGTGTGTGTGATTTTTTTCTGCCACAGTTGGAGTTCTACACCCCTTATAATAAGCATATGTGTTAGTTATGATAGTGTCTTGATTGAAGAACCAGTTTCCTTTTATCTTTGCCTCTGCCATATTCATCATATATCTTTCACGTCTCCCTGATTATCAACATCCATTGGCAAATGACGAGGAGAAAATGTGGAAGATCTTATGGGCCAGGTTTGTAGAGGATGTCCATTCCTTTTCATTGGCCAGAGGGGTTCTCACTAATGTAGTTCCTGGCTTAGGGATGTTCAAGCAAAATTCTATACTGTAAAAGAGGAGTATGAATCTTTGTAGACACCATCTCTACTACACTATATGATATTAGAGAGCCTCTCTGAGCCTCAGTTTCTCATATTTAAAATGAAGAAAATGTAACTACCTCACAGATATTATCATTAGATGGAATTATGTACCTAAAAATAACATGTGAACTGTAAAATGGCACACAGGTTTATAGTATTTTAATGTTATAATAATAATTATTATTAATGCTATTAGTGTGAAAAAGTTTTACTTATCTTACCCTAGCCTAGAGAATGGAGAATGCTGAGGAGCTAGACCATATGATAAGTATAGTGTCTTTATTTTCAGAATTTTCTTTTTTCTTGAGAGGTTCTTTCATGTGTGCACAGGGTATGCCAACATAGCTCACAGAGTCAAATATTACAGGTAAGAAGGAAGAGTGTAGGCAAACCACTATGGTTGGTTACCATATCTACAAATCAGTTTTGATCCCTTCCTAGAATAGTTTCTATAATCATTGCATTAATTCAGTGATAAACATTACAAACCAGAAAAAAAACCCAAAACCCTAAATTAAACATCACACAAAATTGCCTTCAAATAACAATGGTAGCTCCATGTGAAATGAAACCAATGTGTAACATATAAATGACACCTGGCTTCGGTGCTGTGGCAATGCATGCAGGTTAAAAGCAGGAGGCTTTGAAGTCAGAGAAACCTAGTTTGAACTTGGCTCTGCATTAACCACTTGCATGAATCTCAGTAAGTTAACTGTCTGGTCCTCTGTTTTCTCATTTATTTAATAGAAGGTTAAAAACTCAAATAGTTTTGATAAGAACTGGATTTGATGATAAAATGTGAGCTGCAAGGGAGGGTCACTGTGGGGATTTCTCTGCGTTCTAGCCATTGTCATAGCCATACTCATCACAGAAATGCTATAGACCTCTAAAGTCACACAGCTGGCTAGTAATAAAATTGGGACTGGAACCCAGGACTATCTGAAACCAAAGCTCATTCCCATAATCACTACATTTTATTGCCTTTCTGGCCTTGGCACTATGCCTGGCCCATGGTAATTGCTCAGGAGATCACAGTGATTACCATTATCTTTCATGTCTGTGCCGCAAGGCAGTTGGTAGGTGATAGTAGGTTTTCCATTCCTTGGTGATCCAGGTATTAGGTATGAGTATTCCCCCAGTGCGAATGGAGGCTTGACAGCTCCACACCCTTTGAGATCATGGCTCGTATGTGACCTCTCTTCAATGATACAGACTCTTAATGGAGGAAGATCAAGGAAATCGCATTTCCTAGATATGCCTAAAAAGCTATGTGCTGAATCCTTCAACTGGATTGTCTATTGTCATGTACTTGTAATAGTTAGTTTTGTTTGTCTGATTGTGAAGTTTGGATAATAAGATATCTCCCTTTGTAAAATTGATTATGAGGAAGAATAAAACAGAACAGACAAGAGCATTTTGGAAACAAAGAATGGAGGATAGTATCTGCTATACAAATATTCAAAAAGCTAAAAAATGAAAATCCTGCTAAGGTAATTTAAAAAAATAGATCAAGGAGACAGAATACAAAGCCTTAAGTATAAAATATAATGTATTATTAAGGTGGTTTTTCCAGTCAGTGATGAAAGGATCAATAAGTTGATATATGCTGCACGGCCATTCAGATGAAAAAAAAAAAGTTAGCTCTTTTATTCATCTCACATCATTCAGCAAACACAATTTCAGATGTATTAAGCATTTAAATGAATAACGTGAAACTACAGAGGAAGCAGAAAACACAGGTAAATATCTCTTTGATCTCAGAGAAGGAAAATGGTATTCTAAACAAAAAAGTAATGAAAGGAACTATAGAGGCAGGTTGTATATTTGGGTACTTCAATATTAAAAGAAATCTGTATGTCAAGAGACATATTAAACAAAACTTGAAAGGCAAACACAAAAATTGGGGAAAACATTTGCAACATACCCTTCATCTAATTTTCACAGTATTCCTGTGAGGTAGATAATACTATCTACATTTATACATGAGAGAATTGAGACCCAGACACTTTAAGTAATTTAGTAACTTGCCCAAGATCCCTCAGCTAACAAGTTGGGGGACTCGAATTTGAATGCTTGAAAACTGACTCTGACAGCTCTTCACCTCACCAACTAAAAAAATAGCCAGGAGACATAGTGATGAGAAAAATGCCTAATAGAAGAATCAGAGCCTTACTAGAGGAGCTGAACAGAGAAATCGGATTGGTGAAGAGAAAATTACAGTCTATTGTGATTTGCTTTAATAGATGCATGGAAGCTATGTATAAGGAATGGTTACTTCACTTGGGGGTGATTTCAAAGAGATCTTAATACTATCTAGATTCTTGAAAAATAAGTAGGATTCTAGGTACCCATGATGGTCACAGGTATGCTAGGGAGAAGAAATGATACACTCCACAGCACAGACTCCTGACACAGCTAGCTGGCTGGGGAGAAGGAGGAGCATAGGTTGTCTGCAAAGATATAGAGGCCGGTGAGGAATGTAAGTCACATAGATTGAGCCATATGAAATTGCTGATACTTGACCATTTTTGACCATTTCATCATTTCACATGATTCAAACTAGTATTTGTCTACCCACTCCATAAACCAGTAGTTACATGAGAAAGAGCAGGGGGAACTTCTTTTACTCTATTTTGGCAACACTGAGCACAGTGCTTGGTGCATAGCTGATCTTGAATACTATTATATGAAAGTGTTTAATAGACTATGAAGCCCTATTCAAATGTAAGAGATTGCGGTTGTAAAACAATCAAACATATCACAGATCTTAGCATTAAAATATGACCTGTCTTTAGATGCTGAGGTGGAGATGAAGAAAGGGGAACCAACATCAGACTTTGCATCATCTAAGTTGAAATATTTTCCTGAGCCCTTAGAGGTAATTCAGGGACAGTCATGGGGGATGAACAGGTAACACTTTAGAGAGTACCCTTTCCTTTTTCTACCCTGCTGTTCTGCCTTTATTACTTTTATATATCGATGCTCCAAAAAATATTTTTTATAAAAGTTTCTACTGCTTATAAAATTGCCTTAATAGATGTTGTAGCACCATTAAAGGATTTCAGGCAGGGGAATGTGCTGTTGGGACTTGTAGTTTATGGGCAGTACCCTAGAAGCAAGCATGAGTGATGGAATGGAGAGGTCGAGGCCAGAAGCTGGGAGACCAAAGAAGAGATGATGCCAGAGATGCTGAGTCATGGAGGTGGGAGCTGAGAAGAGGAGATGGACTGGAAAGACAGAATGGATGTTTCATCTCATGGGGCAGGGGAGGGGAGTAGTAAAAGGGGCTGGCTACACTGATCTCCATATTGGGGATGATCGGGGGACCAAGTGGATAGCAACGCCATTCTCTGATATAGGTGCTTTAGCAAGGACAGCTTTGGGGGAAAAGATGGTGAATCTGATTTTGAGCATATTGAGTGGGAAATATTATTATACAAGTTTGGATTTGACCTTGCAAGGTAGATAGGCTGGTCACTGTCTTTGTCTTTGTTTTTGTTTTGTTTTCCTATTTGATTGGTGTGGAAATTATTGCTCAGGGAAGTTGCCTGAATGGCCAGAATGGAAAAAAATCCAGGAAGAGGTAGGGCTCGGTCTTGAACCCAGGACCTCTACATTCTTTCATCTCTTCATTGTCTGTCTACCTACTAGAAAGCATTACTGGATTTTAGGACTCCCAGCCGTTCTTGGCCTCTTGGATTGAATGCACGCAGAAAATGACTAGTGAGCACTACTCCTAGGATTTTAATTAATCCTTGACTGGCTTTTGCCCTCTGAGCACTTTTTGCTCCTGCTTTGAATTTTTAGATAGATGGCAGGCAGTTATTTCCTTGAAATATCAAGCACAGACTTGGAGAGGGATCATAATCCATTATAATTAGTCTTCTTTGATCACTTGTCCTTTTTCCTAAGTACAGTAGCTACATTTAATTGTGGCTGAAGTATTTGTCAAGAATAGCATCCAAACTGTTCTCTCTCTCTCTGTAAACGCCCAAGGACATAACTGAAATGGAGAAACCACGTTCCTAATTCTCTTTTGAAATAGCTACCGAGTAGTAGAAGAAAGACTGGATTTAGAAGCAAAGACCTGTGTGTGGCCTATTCCTTGATCATGTCGCATAGTATACTATTAATTAAGCAGCACTGTGATGATTTAGAGAGAAAAGGAACTACATTAAATGAGGGCCTACTGTGTGCTTGGTACTTTATGATATGATCTCATTTGATCTTCAGGACATTCCAAGGCTGAATAGCTGGGCAACATCATACAGCTCCCACATGGCAGAGCCAGGAGGCAAAACCCCTCATCTGCCTGAATCAGAGCCCATGCATATGTACAGGGTAGTTCAGCTGCATCCCCTTGGGGTAGATTTATTTGGCAAACCAAATTAGATAGTGAAAGAAAATATATATCATCACATCACTGTGAGAATCTTGCGAAGGTTTGCCCCAAGGGGTGACAGGGTGAGGAGCTGGGGCCGGGTGACATGTTGCAAATTAATTCCCTGTTCTGCTGGTGAAAAACATTTTATCAAGTAATAATGCTACCTTACATCTGTAGTGTGATGTAGACTTTAATAGTTAAAATAATTATATGCCTTAACTCTGTCTTTATCCTCACTCACCTGAGTCTTGTGAATTAGGTGAGGAAAGGGGTATTAGAACCATTTTACAGATGAGGAAATTGAGACTTAAAGGGTGATACTACCATTGAGGGTCAGGTAACTTTTAAATCATCAGATTTTAGACATAGATTTATATGTCCTTCAAAAATAAGATCCAAGCAGGAGCAAACATATATGAAGAATTAGGCTCAGGAACATTTTTCTTAGAGGCTGACATTCACCTCTAAGTCATATGGTTAGAGTTTGCTTCTTTCCACTTTTCAATTTTTGACACTAAGTGTTAATTATAGAGCTGGAGAAGCACCCAGTGCATTTGCAAGAGCTAATTGATTCGATGAAGGGAAGGCTGATTTTGCAGCAGAATCCAAACTACCAATTAAAAGAGAAGGAATCCACACACGCATGGTATCCAGGACATTTATATCATGGGAAACAAAAAAAGCCAGCCTTCCCTGCCACTGTAAGTCAAAGGACCTGGCCCCTGGGTGACCAGTTTGAGTCCTGGGCCAGGCCAAGACCACAGCAAGGACCAGGAAGCCCACCCTCTCAGCAGCCTTCCAGCCACTAATGAGTGTTTCAGAGGCTTCCCTTCTCTAGGGTAAAATGAAAAATCTTGGCAAATGAGAAGATTAGATTCAGGGCACAATGAGAGAGGAAATCAGGCAAACAGGAGCTGTATCAATCAATTAACTGTCAGAAAATGGGGCTCAGAATAGACTGATACTATTAACTTTCTTACAGTGTTCTAGAGTTTACAGAGTTTATGGCCCTCATAACAACATCCGCTTAAGAGGCAGAAGTATTATCCCAAACTTAGAGATGGTAAATGCCCGGCCCTGTTTTCCACATGTCCTGGTGCTAGAGGAGCCAGGACATGAATCCAGGTTTCTGACTCCCCTGCACAGCCCCAGAGGGCTGCCTATGCTGATGGGGGCTGAGGACAGTGGTGGGGTGTGTCTTGTGCTGTGGTTTGTGGTTGATTCTCCCGGGAACCCTTTTAAACAATTCCATCTTACTGAAGAGTGTCTCTGCAATGGTGTACAGGAGTGGCCGCAAGGCTAACAATAATGGGGCCATTAACTAAATGATAGCCCTAGCACAAAGTAACAGCCATGCTAGGGTCTTAATTAGGCTCTGGCTGAAGCAGAGAGGGAGCACATTCGTGGGAGATTTCTGGTTGACTAATTAGGTGTCAAGTTAAGAGTTTCCCTCTGGGATGTCTCAAGTCAGTCAGCATGTGATTCAAAACATTGTTCGAGCTGGGAGTTTCAAGTGGGCCAATTTCTCAGGAGAAGAGAGGACTTCCTTCCCTGAGGGCTTGCTCCATGGAGTAGTTTAGTACAGGATTCCTTTATTTTCCCTGACTGATAGTTTAACTTCAGAGACTTGTCAACTGTGAGTCCAATGTTTCTGTCCCACTGACAAGAGCTGAAGGCTGGCTATGTACCTGGGCACCCAGGGCTGAAAAGCAGTTAGCAGTCCCAGCTCGGCTATTTCTGCAGCAGATGTTAAATGATGCTAAGGAGGAAATTAGGATCAAAGACCAGGCTGAGACCCAGGCCCAGAACCTGGGAGAGAGGCTAGAGGACCAGTCCAGAGTAGTGGGGACAGCACTGAAATCACATGGACCTTGTATTAAATGTAACCTCTGCATTCCATTCATTAGTTGTGGGAACAGGGCTGTCATATTAATATTGCTGAGCCCTTTTCAATACCTTTAAAAGGTTCAGAATTATTTCCTCCTCTAAGAGAAATGATACAGATTAGATGAGGTAGAGCATGTGACAGATACCACTGTGCCGTGCATACAGTAAAAACTCAGGGAACATGGCCTGCTTCTGAATCTGTCTAGCCTGGGGGGCTTCTATAAGGGTTGATCCTGTCCATCAAGGTGTACATCTACACAAAATGACTGCCCAGGCCCATGTGTCCCTTCTTAGACTGAGGTTTCAACCTGCTGACTTCACTGGCTCTGCCCCCTACTCCATTCCCTTGACCTCCTCTATTCTTGCCTTCACTGCCAGACACCTGCCTCTGGCCTGTTTGATGCATGATCCAAGCCCTCTTATCCTCTGACTAGTCCTCCTCTTCTCCTCCAGCCTCTGTCTCTCCCATTTGGTACAACAATTCTTATGACTGACTCTTCTGAGATCAACCACCACCAGCCCTTCTTCCCGGAAGAGGGTATGCATCATGAGAGGCACTTGGGTACAGAGAGAGGATCCATAAAGCTACGTCCTGGTCTCTTTCTTTGGCTCCTTGATACCTTCTGTTGGGAAGAGGTCAATGTCAACATCCACCATCTAATGGAAGCATACTCCTCTGATTGCGACCAGCTAGACAAGGGCTAAATGAAATAGAGAATTACTAGACAAGGCAAGCCAAGACCTAGAAATAAACTCCTTCTAAGAGGAAACAGGTAGGCAGTGGAGGCCAGGAAGCTGGAAGAAGATAGATGATGAATGACAGTCCAGCAGGTAGGTGGGGTCAATGGATCCCAGACCTGGAAACCAGGAGGTAGCAGTAAGGAACAGGCAGATTCTCAAGATGTCAGACAGAAGTGTACTTCTGGAAATAAGGTCAGAGTCTGGAAGAGTATCTCCTTAAGGGACCCATGGGGGAACATGGTGTGGCCTCCGGGAAGGAGCTGAGACTTAAAGGGGGGGGTGTTGGTGTATCAGTTTAGACACAGAACGCGGGAGCCATTTAACAGAGCAGCCCATGCAATGAGGAGGTGGGGACAGGGAAGGGAAAGGAGTGTGTCGCTGGGTTGCAGTATTCTGGACTCTTGCATCCTGACTCAGGGCAGTTGACCACAGAGGAAGCCCAGATGGAGATGTGTCTCCCAAGAGCTCTAGGGATGTGCAAGCTGGCAAGTCCACAGATTAACTGTGCAGAGCCTCCAAAAACTTATCAAAAAAAGGGGACCATTATCCTACTTGTGCCTATTTCCCAGAAGATAGGATCAACTGAGATGGAGTGTGAAGGAGCCCTATAAGCGGTAAAGCACTGCACTTTATGTATAAGTTTAGTCACTAATGTAGAACTGCTGGTATTTTTTGAGTTCATCACGATGCTCACTAAATGTTAGCTATTAAAATATTGTCAATTATTATTGTAGCAAGACAAATTCTGAGATAATTTATGTTTATGTGTGTCCCATTTTCCTCATTGGAGAAGGTCACAGGCTGTAGGCTTTCTGACCTACAAGATGCTTTTGTTCCTAATTTTATCTTCTCCAAGCTACCAAACTTGTGATGAAGATTTTAGAGGCAGAGTACCTCTGAGGGAATCAAGTAAAAATAGAAAATGTTTTCCCTTGATCCAAAGACAATCTGCCGTCCTGGGAGGAGGAAGAAGGATTGTGGGTCCTATGAAAGAGGGAACTGTGTCTCATTGCCTAGAAGTGTACCAAGCAGGTGGCATGCCTTCAGAGAGGGAAGTCTGCACATCTACAGCAAAGGTCGCTAGGCCCCTGACTATTGGATCTAAAGGGGACGAGGAGGACAGGGCAGTAGAACACACATTGGTAATCCACGTGACTTATGAGCTGGTGTATTGTGCTACCAGAGAGCTCTGGACCTTACACCGCCATGGGGCTTAGGGGCATATTGGAGGAAGGAACTTAACCTCAATCATGAGTATGTTTGATTTTTTTTTTCCTTTGTAGCAGAGAAGGATATTTGGAGTTAAATTTAAGTAGATTTCAAGGAAACAAATAATATGATCTTTCTGTGCATATATATGTGTGTGTCTTGAATGTCATACCTTTTTAAATAATTGTTCTGTGACCACATAACTCCTAAGGAAATGGAGAAGAACATTTTCCCAGTAGCTACTAGATGCTGCTGCTTGTTCTAGCATATCACTAAGGCAATCACGTTTAATCCTCAGAATAACCTATGAAGTATTAGAGTCCCCTTTGTGTAGATAAGAAGACTGAACTAAATAGGGGTTAAGTGACCTTGCACCAGGATTTGCAGTTAGTATCAGAACTGAGGTTGGAACCCAGGTTGTGTGATTACAAGGCCCAGCCTCCCTCCACCACATTGCACTGCATAGATGTGGCAGTGCTCGTCCCTTGTGAGGGAAGGGCTGGAGCCTCTGACAGCAGGTTTAATAACTGTGAACTGTGATGTAAAATAGTTCTCTTGAATGTATATGTTACGTGTCAAACTTTCAGAGAGTATGGCTAAGGGGCTGAATCATTGAGGTTACATTTTAGAGAACTTCAGTGTGACCTAAACCTGTTTCACTTTGAAAAGCAGTTGTCATCCTCCCCCCTCCTTTTTTAATCTCAGCATTGGGAAGGGAATGTCTATAGATATGTTGGCATTGTCCAACAAGAGACAAGTGATACAAAAAGACCTGACAGATTTATCCTAGGCAGAGAATTATGTGAGGAGGGTGCTGAATTATAGCTAGGGATAGAATGATTGCAGGTGATGCAGATACCGGGAAATGCCTTGCTGAATATAGGATGGAGCTTTAGATTTATTGCATCTAATTGAATCTTCAGCATGGCTAGGAGAAGTAGCTATTCTGATCACCATTGTTCTGGTGGAACTCCAAGGGCATGGGGAAGGGTGAGCAAGAGATAGATGGATAGATGGTGGATGGAGAGATGGATAGATCGATAGGTAATACGCATGTATTAAAATCAGTGCCTGTGTGATGATAGGAGGAAGAAAACAAGCAAGGTTCCTGCCTTCTTGCTATAACTGAACAAGATTTCTTGTAGTTCAGGAATACGAGCTTCAGGCCAATGCGTCTGAAAGTCTTCAACATCTTTGTGAAATAAATGAGCACATCTGTGACTCATCATATCTGTTCTTAAGTTTGTAAGGCAACTAGTCATTCACTTGCCCTGTTGAGTTCTTTTTCATTTTGCTTTTCAAAGTCAGTACTTAGGTGGAAGGAAACATGTCCCCTTCCTTTGTTCCTGCCTTCCTGCCCTCCTTTGCTCCTGCCTGACTTTCTTCCAGGTTTGTTCCTTCCATTTTTCCCTTCTTCTCTTTCTGCTGTTCACATTTATTGAGCACCTGTGTGTACCAGCTACTGAGATAAGTACCAGCAATATAGCGATTAGCTGACACAAAGAGCCTATGTTCTATGCTGTCAAGAAACCCAGGCCCACAGAGTATGTCAAAGAAGGATCCAAAAGTTCAGATTCAGAAGCATTTAAAACAGACCTTGAAAGATGGGTAACATTCCAAGAGGCAAATACTGTCTCTTTTGGGGGGAATATAGGACACTCTCTTTGAGGAACCTGAATGAGTAAACTGATAGAGACAGAAACTTCAGGGTGTTATCATTTCTAGGCCATGGTGATTAGGAGTGACTGTGCACAACATGTCATGGGCTGGTTGTTCGTGTGGAGATTGTGGTCTCTGAATGGTTAGGAGCCTGGCTGCATCCTCTGGGCACCAGGCCTTGTTGAAAAAAAAATTTTTTTTAAAGTAGTTATGTATTCAGTATTTTATTTATTTATTTTTGGCTGTGTTGGGTCTTCATTTCTGTGTGAGGGCTTTCTGTAGTTGCGGCGAGCGGGGGCCACTCTTCATCACGGTGCGCGGGCCTCTCACTATCACGGCCTCTCTCGTTGTGGAGCACAAGCTCCAGACACGCAGGCTCAGTATTTGTGGCTCACGGGCCTAGCCGCTCCGTGACGTGGGATCCTCCCAGACCAGGGCTCGAACCCACGTCCCCTGCATTGGCAGGCAGACTCTCAATCACTGCACCACCAGGGAAGCCCTGTTGAAACTTCTTGAATGGACAAGGAGCCTGGCCAGGTCTGGCACAGGGACGTGTGCTCATGTGTGTCTGAATGCACATTAGTTCAAGATGTGTACTTACTGGATAATCTAATCAGTTCAGATTAGAAAGTGAAAAAGCTGTGTGTTACCATTATTATTATTCCCTCCTAATTATTCTCTTGGTTAAGGTCAAAACAGAACCAGGAGAGATCATTTTCTTTCTGTATCTTTGATTGTACAAACCAAGAAATTCAATGAAATGGCAAAGTAATTGCTTTCATCCTGTCCCTTTTAGTCAGTTGTGTGAAACTGGGATCTGGTTCTGCCCTTTTAGACTGTTGAAAAAGGGGTCCTTGAGGGCCTGAGTGTATTCTGCTCTCAGGTGAGAACCCTCCCTCTGGCTTCTTAATAGCCTGATTCTGAGACTTAAGCCTTAAATTCTATGCTAGGACAAGGCACAGCATAAAAAAAGGTCCGTGGGTTTCTGAGATCCCTTCTAAAAAGTCCTCTTTCAATGCTTTTAGGGTTAATTCATGATTAATATTTTCATACCTTCCAATAAGAGCCAGGTAGCTTCATAGAAAGCATTGAAACCTTGGAGCCACATATAGCTGGGTGAAGGTTCTAGCTTCACTTCTCATGGCCTAGGGAACTTTAGACAAGTGGCTGAACCACTTAAGCCTTCAATTTTCCCCTCTCACCAGAATGTTAAAAGGATAATATGAGCTAGGATGTGTAGAACATACAACGTGTGTTCAATAAAGAGAATGATCATTATTTAATAGTGGTCATGACAAACACAAACATAGTGGAGAGTTCAGCAGTACTTTGTTAGGATAGAAGGATTTTGCATCCTCAGGATAGACTTTATCAGAGGCCTATGAACACCAAGTAGTACTTTACAAAGGAAGCTCATAATCTCGTGGCAGGTGCAGACAGTGCATAGGACCCAGCTGGACGGAGCAGCAACCCTGAGTCACAGTCCCAGGGCTCAGTGTCCTCTAGCCATAGTCACATTCTACCCTAAGCCTTAGGCTCACTGGCCACCACTACTCAGCCTCAGCTTCTGCAACCCTCGTTTTCACCATGGTTGTGTTTCCTGAAATTGTCTTTACTCCAGTTCCTGGAAACAGCACTTAGCTGAGGTGCGAGATACCTTGGTGTCCTCCTTGGTTTGTCCTGCCCTACTCAGCTTATCAGGGACCTCTGTTTGGATATTCAGGCCCACCCCATTCCCAAGACTGCTGCCCGCACAGTTCCCAGTCTTCCAGTGCCCTGGATCTGCAGCTGTCTCTCTCTTTTGCCATGATCCCCAAGCCTCTCTGCTCAAGATCCGACAGGGATTCCAGGTTCCTCTGGGAACCAGAACTCGAGTTTCTCCTTTCTAACCTTTTGCTCAGCCCTACTAAAATTCCTCTCTGGTACCTGGTTGCCTGCTGGCTGCCACCTCGCCTGAACTATTGAGAGATCATGGAACATCCTGAAGGCATTTCCTAAGGTTATTCCTCTGGTCCAGTTTGAATACATCTTCTCCACAAGGTATGTGTATATATGTGTATATGTATGTATACACACACAAACATACATACATATATATATATATATATATATATATATATATATACACTTGTTACATATAAGTCTAATATTCCCCCCCAAAAAGTTGCTAGCGTAACTTCAGGGAAAATTAAAACTGAAAGGATTTTATTAATAATTGAGCTCTGCATGTTTCTTTTTTTTCTTTTTTTTTTTTTTTTTGTGGTACGCGGGCCTCTCACTGTTGTGGCCTCTCCCATTGCGGAGCACAGGCTCCGGACATTCAGGCTCAGCGACCAGGGCTCACGGGCCCAGCCGCTCCATGGCGTGTGGGATCTTCCCGGACCGGGGCACGAACCCATGTCCCCTGCATCGGCAGGCAGACTCTCAACCACTGCGCCACCAGGGAAGCCCGCTCTGCATGTTTCTTAAAGTTTGGAGCCAAATTATAATAGATTAATTCAGCAAATAACTGTTGAGCATTTGCTATGTGAGGGGTAGGTACGTGCCAGGTATGGTAAATTACTTAATAATAGTGGGTGGCAGAATCTAAACCTGGGACGTTGAAAACATGATATTCAACATATGTTTATTATGGATATGTGCCTGACACATATAGATACATACATAACAAGATGGATATACAACATGGGAGACTCTTAAAATACATTAGTTTAATGATGAGAGATTCACTGTCTGTGAAAAACAGATCCAGATTATATGTGACAATCAGCAGTCCAGCTATTTTTGTTTTGGGGGTGAGGAGGGAAAGATTGATTTAGAAAATTTATGCTGACTTTCAATAAGTCTTCTTCCTTGAAGATATTGCCTATGATAGAGGCTACTTAATACAGTATTTTCTAATGGGTTATCAGACATTTCCACTTTTTGGCAATTCCCCTTTGGGTATCCATGTCAAAATAATGTGTGTTTCTACTTGACTGATTCACATAGGAGGACAACAGACACCTCAGGGGAGACATTTGGTGTCTTTCTTCAGAAGGACTCCTGTGAGTGGTAATGAAAGCCAAGAATGTTTTCCCCTTCCTTTCATTCTCTCCCCATTATCTCAGATAACAGGAATTAATTAGCACCCATCAGGCTTTTACTTTAAACTCTACTTTGAGAGACTCATGTACTTAGTGATTTTTGTTTTGTTTTTGATTTTTTCCCCTTATTTTTTGAAAGTGACAGAGCTGTTTTTAGAATCTCTTGAATAAGCCAAATGAACAATAGGAGCAATGCTGCCTTCTCTCTCTGAATAAATACCCACTTTTCACTGAGGGAAGGGGTGTGGTTGCAGACATTGTAGAGAAGTGGCGTTCATTTTCCTTCTGAGCTGATGCACAGTGCCTGCTGCAATTTCCAAAAACAGTCTGCTAATGTAACAATATACCAGCTACAGAATTTCAACAAAATCAGTGTGGGCTTTCTGTGAACATACCCAACTGTTGACACACACTCTAAAGCAATGCTGTGCTTGTACAGCTAGGGAAAATGGTGGTGATACACATGGTGCTAGATGATGTGATGTCTACACACTTAGGCTTGCTTTGCTATAGTGCTCAATTTATCAAGCTAAAATTGAGTGCCTAGTAAGAACTAGGCACTGAGTTATGTGTTGTATGAAGGAAGTAAATTTTCTGTGCTCTTGAGGAGTTTACAGGGTGACAAGAGTAGTAAGAAAAACAGAAAATTAATGAGCATGTTGGCCATCTGTATGTCTTCCTTAGAGAAATATCTATTTAGATCTTCTGGCCATTTTTTGATTGGTTTTTTTCTGTTTGTTTGTTTTGTTTTGATATTGAGCTGCATGAGCTGTTTGCAGTATTTTGGAGATTAATCCCTTGTCAGTTGCTTCATTAGCAAATATTTTCTCCCATTCTGAGGGTTGTCTTTTTGTTTTGTTCATAGTTTCCTTTGCTATGCCAAAGCTTCTGAGTTTAATTACGTCCTGTTTGTTTATTTTGGTTTGTATTTTCATTAATCTAGGAGGTGGATTGAAAAAGATCTGCGATTTATGTCAAAGAGTGTTCTTCCTATGTTTTCCTCTAAGGGTTTTATAGTGTCTGGCTTTACATTTAGGTCTTTAATCCATTTTGAGTATATTTGTGTGTGTGGTGTTAGGGAGTGTTCTCATTTCATTCTTTTACATGTAGCTGTCCAGTTTTTCCAGCACCACTTATTGAAGAGACTGTCTTTCCCCCATTGTATATTCTTGCCTCCTTTGTCGTAGATTAGGTGACCATAGGTGCATGGGTTTATCTCTGGGCTTTCCATCTTGTTCCATTGATCTATATTTCTGTTTTTGTGCCAGTACCATACTGTCTTGATTACTGTAGTTTTGTAGTATAGTCTGAGGTCAGGGAGCCTGATTCCTCCATATCCATTTTTCTTTCTCAAGATTGCTTTCACTCTTTGGGGTCTTTTGTGTTTACATACAAACTGTAAAATTTTTTGTGCTAATTCTGTGAAAAATGCCTAAATAGACATTTCTCCAAAGAAGACATAAAGATGGCCAAAAATCACATGAGGAGATGCTCAACATCACTAATTATCAGAGAAATGCAAATCAAAACTACAGTAAGGTGTCACCTCACACTGGTCAGAATGGCCATCATCAAAAAATCTACAAACAATAAATGTTAGAGAGGGTGTGGAGAAAAGGGAACGCTCCTACACTGTTGATGGGAATGTAAATTGGTAAAGCCATTGTGGAAAACAGTATGGAGGTTCCTTAAAAAACTAGTAATAGAGTTACCATATGATCCAACAATTCTACTCCTGGGCATATATCCAGAGACAACCATAATTTGAAATGATACATGCACCCCAAAGTTCATTGCAGCACTATTTATATAGCCAGTACATGGAAGCAACCTAAATGTCCATCAACAGGAATGGATAAAGAAGATGTGGTACATATATACAATGGAATATTACTCAGCCATAAAAAAGAAGAATGAAATAATACCATGGATGAACATGGATGAACCTAGAGATAGTCATACTGAGTGAAATAAGTCAGACAGAGAAAGACAAATATCATATGATATTACTTATATGTGGAATCTAAAAATAGGGTACAAATGAACTTATCTACAAAACTGAATAGAGTACAGATGTAGAAAACAAACTTATGGTTACCAGGGGTGTGACAAGACAGGGATAGGGATAAATTTGGAGATTGGGATTGACATATACACACTAATATATATATAAAATAGATAGCTAATAAGGACCTACTGTATAACATAGGGAACTCCACTTAATACTCTGTAATGACCTATATGGGAAAAGAATCTAAAAAAGTAGATATAGGTGTATGTATAACTGCTTCACTTTGCTGTACACCTGAAACTCATACAACATTTTAAAACAACTATATGCCAATAAATTTTTTTAGAAAGGAAAATAAATGAATTACAAGACAAAATATAGCCAGTAACATGGAGAGATGCATCAACTGTCTTTGGCTGAAAAAAATTATTTTTCAGTATATAACAGTCAAGAGGTTGAATGATATCAGCAAGATTCTTCCATAGAATTAAAAAACAACAACAATAGCAACAACTAGAAACTAACTAAAATAACCATAGAGTAACTCTGGAAATCAGTCAAAAGATCTACAGCAATGAGGTGATCACCCAATCAAGAAAAAGCCACATTCAAAATGGTAGGAAATTCTGTGCAGGTTTTATTTGCCCTTGTTCCACCCCCTTCTCAGCAGAGTGCGGAAGCACAGTTTGAAGAAAACTGTGGTTTAGTCCCCAGTTCCCATCTATGAACCAGAGAGAACTGAATTTGCAATATTATAATCTGCGTGTGGACCGCCTGAGAGAGTGTTCTCCGTTTCACCTACATTGGAGGTGAGACAGCCAAAACAGCTTGGATCTCAGACAAGAGGAAGCCATGGGAAGCAGCAGGCATGGCTCATGAAAATTACTACAGAGCTACAGACATGCAGACTCCTGAGATGAGAAATTACTGATTGAAGAATACAATAGGCAGCTAAAGCCCCAAGAAGAAACAGGGATGAGACTATTAAAGTATTATATTCAAAAATAGTTGTGTATATGGGGGAATTGTAAAACACACACACTCACAGGTCAAGAATATGAATAGCCAGAAGAGGCCAGAGAAGAACTTAAGCCTTCATACTAGGCTGATGCGGGAATGTCTTGCTCTGCATAGAGCCAGTCTGAAAACACCGGGAAAGGTAACTTTTTTACAAGTACCCAGATTTCAATAAAATATTACAAGGCATACAAAGAAACAAGAAAGCATGACAGGAACAAAATAATCCCCAGAAACAGACCCCAAAGAAACAAAGGCATTGGACTTACTAGTTAAAGACTTTAAAACAGCTGTCATAAATATGCTCAAAGAGCTAAAGAAAAACATGAACAAAGAAATAAAAGAAATCAGGAAAGTTAAGAACAAAATGAGGATATCAACAAAGAGATATAAATTATTAAAAGGAACCAAACATAAATTATAGAGGTGAAGATGCAATAACTGAATTGAAAAATTCACTAGAGGGATTCAATATCAGATTCAAATAGGTAGAAAAATTAGCATCAAATTTAAGACAGGTCAAAAGCAATCTACAGATTCAGTGCAATCCCTATCAAACTACCAATGGCATTTTTCAAAGAACTAAAACAAAACATTTCACAGTTTGTATGGAAACACAAGACCCTGAATAGCCAAAGCAATCTTGAGAAAGAAAAACGGAGCTGGAGGAATCAGGCTCCCAGACTTCAGACTAAACTACAAAGCTATAGTAATCAAGACAGTCTGGTACTGGCACAAAAACAGAAATATAGACCAATGGAACAGGATAGAAAGTCCAGAGATAAACCCACACACATATGGTCACCTTATTTTTGATAAATGAGACAAGAATATACAGTGGAGAAGTCAGTCTCTTCAATAAGTGGTGCTGGGAAAACTGGACAGCTACATGTAAAGAATGAAATTAGAACACTCCTTAACACCATACACAAAAATAAACTCAAAATGGATTAAAGACATAGATGTAAGGCCAGACACTATAAAATTCTTAGAGGAAAACATAGGCAGAACACTCTATGACATAAATCACAGCAAGATCCTTTTTGACCCACCTCCTAGAGAAATGGAAATAAAAACAAAAATAAACAAATGGGACCTAGTGAAACTTAGAAGTTTTTGCACAGCAAAGGAAAACATAAACAAGACAAAAAGAAAGCCCTCAGAATGGGAGAAAACATTTGCAAATGAGGCAACTGACAAAGGATTAATCTCCAAAATTTACAACCAGCTCATGCAGCTTAATATCAAAAAAACAAACAACCCAATCCCAAAATGGGCAGAATACCTAAGTAGACATTTCTGGTCCCAGAAGATCCCACATGATGCGGAGCAGCTAAGCCCGTGTGCCACAACTACTGAGCCTGTGCTCTAGAGCCCACAAGCCATGATGACTGAAGCCTGTGCACCTAGAGCCTGTGCTCCACAACAGGAGAAACCACCAGAGTGAGAGGCTCTTGCACCGCAGCAAAGAGTAGCCCCCACTCGCTGCAACTAGAGAAAACCCACACACAGCAGCAAAGACCCAATGCATCCAAAAATAAATAAATTAAAATAAAATTAAAAAAATAAATAAAAAAGAAAGAATGGTGACAAACTTCTGAAATTTGAGAAGAGAAATGGATATACAGATACAGGAACCTCAATGAACTTCAAGTGGGATAAATCCAAAGAGACCCAAACTGAGATAGATTATAATTAAACTGCCAAAACTCAAAAAGAGAATCTTGAGACCAGCAAGACAAAAGCTGCAGGAAGAAAGGGATAATAAAGATTAGGGCAAATATATAGAAAAAATTTTGGTTCTTTGAAAAGATCAAAATTGTCAAATCTTTAACTAGATCAACTAAGAAAAAAAAAGAGAATACTCAAATAAATAAATTTAGAAATTAGAGAAGGGATATTATTACCAACTTTATAGAAATATAAGGAATATATGAGAATGCTATGAACAATTATACATCAACAATGGAACAGGGTAGAAAGTCGAGAAATAAGCCCCATGCCTATGGTCAATTAATCTACGACAAAGGAGGCAAGACTATACAATGGAGAAAAGACAATCTCTTCAATAAATGGTGCTGGAAAACTGGATAGCTACATGTAAAAAAAACTGAAATTAGAACATTCTTTAACACCATACACAAAAGTAGACTCAAAATAGATTAAAGACCTAAATGTGAGAGCAGATACTATAAAAAAATCTTAGAGGAAAATATAGGCAGAACACTCTTTGACATAAGAGTGTTTAAATTTTTTTCTATCCATCTCCCAGAGTAATGGAAATAAAACAAAAATGAACAAATGGGACCTAGTTAAACTCACAAGCTTTTGCACAGCAAAGGAAACCAGAA
This sequence comes from Mesoplodon densirostris, assembly GCF_025265405.1. Classification (NCBI taxonomy): domain Eukaryota; kingdom Metazoa; phylum Chordata; class Mammalia; order Artiodactyla; family Ziphiidae; genus Mesoplodon; species Mesoplodon densirostris. The sequence continues at coordinate 168,719,203 of NC_082661.1, read as the reverse complement.
ACAAAAGAAGACAACCCACAGAATGGGAGAAAATATTTGCAAACGATGCGACCAACAAGGGATTAATCTCCAAAATTTACAAATAGCTCATGTGGCTCAGTATCAAAAAAACAAACAACCCAATCAAAAAATGGGCAGAAGACCTAAATAGACATTTCTCCAAAGAAGGCATACAGATGGCCAAGAGACACATGAAAAGGTGCTCAACATCACTAATTATTAGAGAAATGCAAATCAAAACTACAATGAGGTATCACATTACACCAGTCAGAATGGCCATCATGAAAATGTCTACAAACAGTGAATGCTGGAGAAGGTGTGGAGAAAAGGAAACCCCCCTATACTGTTGGTGGGAATGTAAATTGATACAGCCTGTTTGGAGAACAGTATGGAGGTTCCTTAAAAAACTAAAAATAGAACTACCATATGACCCAGCAATCCCATTCCTGGGCATATATCTGGAGAAATCCATAATTCAAAAGGATACGTGCACCCTAATACTCATTGCAGTACTGTTCGCAATAGCCAAGACATGGAAGTGACCTAAATGTCCATTGACAGAGGAATTGATAAAGAAGAAGTGGTACATATATACAGTGGAGTAGTTCTCAGCCATTGAAAAGAATGAAATAATGCCATTTACAGCAACATGAATGGTCCTAGATATTATCAATACTAAATGAAGTAAGTCAGAAAGAGAAAGACAAATATCATATGATATCGTTTAAATGTGGAATCTAAAACAATGATACAAATGAACTTAGTTACAAAACAGAAACATACAGACTTAGAGAATGCACTTATGGTTAACCGGTGGTGGGGGGAGAAGGGAAGGGGGAGATAGGTTGGGAGTGGGAGTTTGGGATTGACATGTACATACTGCTATATTTAAAATACATAACCAACAAAGATCTGCTGTATATAGCACAGGGAACTCTGCTCAGTACTCTGTAATAACCTAAATGGGAAAAGAACTTTGAAAAGAATAGATACATGTATATTTATAATTGAATCACTTTGCTGTACACCTGAAACTAACACAGCATTGTTAATCAACTATACTCCAGTATAAAATAAAAATTAAAAAGAAGAAATTGCTCTGGTAAGACAATTTGGCAACACAAATATGAAATAAAAGAGAAAATCGAGGCTGACATTGGGAGATCTGTTAGGGAGCAGAGAGCAGCAAGGTCTAAATTAAGACTAGGGGACAGGAGAGGAGTGTGTGGAATGATTCAGAAAGCTTTGAGGAAGTTGAATTTAACTGCTAATTAGCTATGGAGCCCAAGACTCTGGTAGAGTTTACAGTGACTCTGGAGCTTCCAAAACTGTGTTGAGGCCAAGAATTCAGTGATGTAAGGAGGGATAAAGAAAGGAACTATTCTGAATTGGTTAAAATTAATTGCAGACATCCCCAATCAAATCTCCTTTGGGATTTGAAGAATACATTTTTTTAAAATGCATGTTTAATCTGAAAGTAATAACATGAATTCTAAATACTTAGGAAGCTCTGTACTACCATGGACTCTAAGCTCTTTAATAGGGCACAATAACGTCTGTTAACTGGGTGAGATTTTAGGTTTTCAGAAATCATGAGGCTGCTCCAGCTGTTTGAGATGAGTCCAGGTGCTGGCTTGTGTTCCTGAAAATTAGTTTGAGGTTCTTTAGACTTATCCTATTATGTCTTTTTATATGTCATACCAATGGAAACTTAGAAATAATTAAAAACAATAGACAAGAACCACCTAATCTTTTTTAGTGTTCTTTTATGTAAGGAATAATTGATTGGGTGAAGTGGATTACATTTCAGTATCCAGACAGGCTCCTTTTGTTATTACTTTTCACTTTTTATCTGCTTTTTAAATTACCTTGCCTATTTCGAAAGCACAGTGCAGTTCTCTTGTGTTTCTTTTTTGGTGCAATACAGTGTGGAAAGGCTCTTGGCATAAAGTTGAAGGATATCCACTATGCAATTTAATATCCTTAGATAAATGACATTTTTAGAGAAACAGTCCTTTGAAATTTATATGAGGTAATGTGATAGAGAGGAAAAAAGCATGGAAGTTGGAGTCAGAGTGACTTGGTTTTTAATACGGGTGCTGGCACTTAATAGGTATGCAACTTTGGGGATGGAATTAAATCATTGAGTCTCGGTTTCTTTGTCTGAAATATGGGAATAATAATACCTCTGGCTCAGGTAAATATATATAGTAAAAAATACACAGATAGTAAAAATATACAGATAGTAAATACAGATAGTAAAAAAGAGCCTGCCATCAAAAAAGGTGTGTCTGTCTTGTCCTAAAAAAGGATGCCTAATGTTATTATTGAGGTTCATCTATTAGGATAAATGAAAGAAGCCAGACACACAAGACCACATATTGACACATTGTATAGTTCCATTTATATGAAAGGTTAAGAATAGGCAAATATATAGGGACAAAAATTAAATTAGTGGTTGCCTAGGACTTGGAAGCAGGGTGCAAAGTGGCTGTTTAAGAATACAAGGTTCCGACTTCTGGGTAAGATGGCGGAAGAGTAAGATGCAGAGATCACTGTCCTCCCCACGGATACAGCAGAAATACAGCTACACGTGGAACAACTCCTACAGAACACCTACTGAACGCTGGCAGAAGACCCCAGACCTCCCAAAAGGCAAGAAACTCCCCACATACCTGGGTAGGGCAAAGCGGAGAGATTCCCGCACAGAGGATCGGTGCCAAGCGGCACTCACCAGCCCGAGAGGCTTGTCTGCTCGCCCCGGCGGCGCTGGAAACTGAGGCTCGGGCTTCGGTCAGAGCGCAGGGAGAGGACTGGGGCTGGCGGCGAGAACTCAGCCGGAAGGGGGCTAATGAGCCACAGCTAGCCGGCAGGGAGTCCAGGAAAACTCTGGAGCTGCCGAAGAGGCAAGAGACTTTTTCTTCGCTCTTGGTTTCCTGGTGCGTGAGGAGAGGGGATTAAGAGAGCTGCTTAAAGGGGCTCCACAGACGGGCGCGAGTCACGACTGAAAGCGCGGAGCCCAGAGACGGGCGTGTGACGCTGGGGCTGCTGCTGCCGCCGCCAAGAAGCCTGTGTGCGAGCGCAGGTCACTGTCCACACCGCCCTTCCGGGAGCCTGTGCAGCCCGCCACTGCCGGGGTCCCGGGATCCAGGGGCGGCTTACCTGGGAGAACGCACGGCACGCCTCGGGCTGGTGCAACGTCACGCCGACCTCTGCCGCTGCAGGGTCGCCCTGCACTCCGTGCCCCTCCCTCCCGCACGGCCTGAATGAGCCAGAGTCCCCGAAGAGGCTGCTCCTTCAACCCTGTCCTGTCTGAGCGAAGAACAGATGCCCTCCGGCGACCTACACACAGAGGCGGGGCCAAATCCAAAGCTGAGACCCAGGAGCTGTGAGAACAAAGAAGAGAAAGGGAAACCTCTCCCAGCAGCCTCAGAAGCAGCGGATTAAAGCTCCACAATCAACCTGATGTACCCTGCATCTGTGGAATACATGAATAGACAACAAATCATCCCAAATTGAGGAGCCAGGAGTCAGTGCTGTGCCACAGAGGTGGGAGAGCCAAATTCGGGACACTGGTCCACAAGAGACCTCCCAGTTCCACATAATATCAAACGGCGAAAATCTTCCAGAGATCTCCATCTCAACACCGGCACCCAGCTTCACTCAACGACCAGCAAGCTACAGTGCTGGACACCCTATGCCAAACAACTAGCAAGACAGGAACACAACGCCACCCATTAGCAGAGAGGTGGCCTAAAATCATAAAAAGTCCGCAGACACCCCAAAACACACCACCAGACGTGGACCTGCCCACCAGAAAGACAAGATCCAGCCTCATCCACCAGAACACAGGCACTAGTCCCCTCCACCAGGAAGCCTACACAACCCACTAAACCAACCTTAGCCACTGGGGACAGACACCAAAAACAACGGGAACTACGAACCTGCAGCCTGCAAAAAGGAGACCCCAAACACAGTAACATAAGCAAAATGAGAAGACAGAAAAACACACAGCAGGAGAAGGAGCAAGATAAAAACCCACCAGACCTAACAAATGAAGAGGTAATAGGCAGTCTACCTGAAAAAGAATTCAGAATAATGATGGTAAAGATGATCCAAGATTCTATTTCCCAGATCCAAAATCTTGGAAATAGAATAGACAAAATGCAAGAAACAGTTAACAAGGACCTAGAAGAACTAAAGATGAATCAAGCATCGATTAAAAACACAATACATGAAATAAAAAATACTCTAGATGGGATCAATAGCAGAATAACTGAGGCAGAAGAACGGATAAGTGAGGTGGAAGATAAAATAGTGGAAATAACTGCTGCAGAGCAAAATAAAGAAAAAAGAATGAAAAGAAGAGAGGACAGTCTCAGAGACCTCTCGGACAACATTAAACGCACCAACATTCGAATTATAGGGGTTCCAGAAGAAGAAGAGAAAAAGAAAGGGACTGAGAAAATATTTGAAGAGATTATAGTTGAAAACTTCCCTAATATGGGAAAGGAAATAATTAATCAAGTCCAGGAGGCACAGAGAGTCCCATACAGAATAAATCCAAGGAGAAATACGCCAAGACACATATTAATCAAACTGTCAAAAATTAAACACAAATCATATTAAAAGCAGCAAGGCAAAAACAACAAATAACACACAAGGGAATCCCCATCAGGATAACAGCTGATCTCTCAGCAGAAACTCTACAAGCCAGAAGGGAGTGGCAGGACATAATTAAAGTGATGAAGGAGAAAAACCTGCAACCAAGATTACTCTACCCAGCAAGGATCTCATTCAGATTTGATGGAGAAATTAAAACGTTTACAGAAAAGCAAAAGATGAGAGAGTTCAGCACCAACAAACCAGCTTTACAACAAATGCTAAAGGAACTTCTCTAGGCAAGAAACACAACAGAAGGAAAAGACCTACAATAACGAACCCAAAACAATTAGGAAAATGGGAATAGGAACATACATATCAATAATTACCTTAAATGTAAATGGACTAAATGCTCCCACCAAAAGACACAGATTGGCTGAATGGATACAAAAACAAGACCCATATATATGCTGTCTACAAGAGACCTACTTCAGACCTAGAGACACATACAGACTGAAAGTAAGGGGATGGAAAAAGATATCCCATGCAAATGGAAACCAAAAGAAATCTGGAGTAGCAATTCTCATATCAGACAAAATAGACTTTAAAATAAAGACTACTAGAAGAGACAAAGAAGGACACTACATAATGATAAAGGGATCGATCCAAGAAGAAGATATAACAATTGTAAATATTTATGCAACAAACATACGAGCACCTCAATACATAAGGCAAATACTAACAGCCATAAAGGGAGAAATCGACAGTAACACAATCATAGTAGGGGACTTTAACACCCCACTTTCACCGATGGACAGATCATCCAAAATGAAAATAAATAAGGAAACACAAGCTTTAAATGATACATTAAACAAGATGGACTTAATTGATATTTATAGGACATTCCATCCAAAAACAACAGAATATACATTTTTCTCAAGTGCTCATGGAACATTCTCCAGGATAGATCATATCTTGTGTCACAAATCAAGCCTTGGTAAATTTAAGAAAATTGAAATTGTATCAAGTATCTTTTCCGACCACAATGCTATGAGACTAGATATCAATTACAGGAAAAGAGCTGTAAAACATACAAACACATGGAGGCTAAACAATACACTACTTAATAACAAAGTGATCACTGAAGAAATCAAAGGGGAAATTAAAAAATACCTAGAAACAAATGACAATGGAGACACGATGACCCAAAACCTATGGGATGCAGCAAAAGCAGTTCTAAGAGGGAAGTTTATAGCAATACAATCCCAGCTTAAGAAACAGGAAACATCTCGAATAAACAACCTAACCTTGCACCTAAAGCAATTAGAGAAAGAAGAACAAAAAGACCCCAAAGTTAGCAGAAGGAAAGAAATCATAAAAATCAGATCAGAAATAAATGAAAAAGAAATGAAGGAAACAATAGCAAAGATCAATAAAACTAAAAGCTGGTTCTTTGAGAAGATAAACAAAATTGATAAACCATTAGCCAGACTCATCAAGAAAAAAAGGGAGAAGACTGAAATCAATAGAATTAGAAATGAAAAAGGAGAAGTAACAACTGACACTGCAGAAATACAAAAGATCATGAGAGATTACTACAAGCAACTCTATGCCAATAAAATGGACAACCTGGAAGAAATGGACAAATTCTTAGAAATGCACAACCTGCCAAGACTGAATCAGGAAGAAATAGAAAATATGAACAGACCAATCACAAGCACTGAAATTGAAACTGTGATAAAAAATCTTCCAACAAACAAAAGCCCAGGGCCAGATGGCTTCACAGGTTAATTCTATCAAGCATTTAGAGAAGAGCTAACACCTATCCTTCTCAAACTCTTCCAAAATATAGCAGAGGGAGGAACACTCCCAAACTCATTCTACGAAGCCACCATCACCTTGATACCAAAACCAGACAAGGATGTCACAAAGAAAACTACAGGCCAATATCACTGATGAACATAGATGCAAATATCCTCAATAAAATACTAGCAAACGGAAACCAACAGCACATTAAAAGGATCATACACCATGATCAAGTGGGGTTTATTCCAGGAATGCAAGGATTCTTCAATATACGCAAATCAATCAACTTGATACACCATATTAACAAATTGAAGGAGAAAAACCATATGATTATCTCAATAGATGCAGAGAAAGCTTTCGACAAAATTCAACACCCATTTATGATAAAAACCCTGCAGAAAGTAGGCATAGAGGGAACTTTCCTCAACATAATAAAGGCCATATATGACAAACCCACAGCCAGCATCGTCCTCAATGGTGAAAAACTGAAACCATTTCCACTAAGATCAGGAACAAGACAAGGTTGCCCACTCTCACCACTCTTATTCAACATAGTTTTGGAAGTTTTAGCCACAGCAATCAGAGAAGAAAAGGAAATAAAAGGAATCCAAATGGGAAAAGAAGAAGTAAAGCTGTCACTGTTTGCAGATGACATGATACTATACATAGAGAATCCTAAAGATGCTACCAGAAAACTAATAGAGCTAATCAATGAATTTGGTAAAGTTGCAGGATACAAAATTAATGCACAGAAATCTCTGGCATTCCTATATACTAATGATGAAAAATCTGAAAGTGAAATCAAGAAAACACTCCCATTTACCATTGCAACAAAAAGAATAAAATATCTAGGAATAAACCTACCTAAGGAGACAAAGGACCTGTATGCAGAAAATTATAAGACACTGATGAAAGAAATTAAAGATGATACAAATAGATGGAGAGATGTACCATGTTCTTGGATTGGAAGAATCAACATTGTGAAAATGACTCTACTACCCAAAGCAATCTACAGATTCAATGCAATCCCTATCAAACTACCACTGACGTTTTTCACAGAACTAGAGCAAAAAATTTCACAATTTGTATGGAAACACAAAAGACCCCAAATAGCCAAAGCAATCTTGAGAACGAGAAATGGAGCTGGAGGAATCAGTCTCCCTGACTTCAGACTATACTACAAAGCTACAGTAATCAAGACAGTATGGTACTGGCACAAAAACAGAAAGATAGATCAATGGAACAGGATAGAAAGCCCAGAGATAAACCCACGGACATATGGTCACCTTATCTTTGATAAAGGAGGCAGGAATGTACAGTGGAGAAAGGACAGTCTCTTCAATAAGTGGTGCTGGGAAAACTGGATAGGGACATATAAAAGTATGAGATTAGATCACTCCCTAACACCATACACAAAAATAAGCTCAAAATGGATTAAAGACCTAAATGTAAGGCCAGACACTATCAAACTCCTAGAGGAAAACATAGGCAGAACACTCTATGACATAAATCACAGAAAGATCCTTTTTGACCCACCTCCTAGAGAAATGGAAATAAAGACAAAAATAAACACATGGGACCTAATGAAAGTTAAAAGCTTTTGCACAGCAAAGGAAACCATAAACAAGACCAAAAGACAACCCTCAGAATGGGAGAAAATATTTGTAAATGAAGCAACTGACAAAGGATTAATCTCCAAAATTTATAAGTAGCTCATGCAGCTCAATAACAAAAAAAAAAAACAAACAACCCAATCCAAAAATGGGCAGAAGACCTAAATAGACATTTCTCCACAGAAGATATACAGACTGCCAACAAACACATGAAATGATGCTCAACATCTTTGCTCATTAGAGAAATGCAAATCAAAACTACAATGTGATATCATCTCACACCAGTCAGAATGGCCATCATCAAAAAATCTAGAAACAATAAATGCTGGAGAGGGTGTGGAAAAAAAGGAACACTCTTGCACTGCTGGTGGGAATGTGAATTGGTACAGCCACTATGGAGAACGGTATGGAGGTTCCTTAAAAAACTACAAATAGAGCTACCCTATGACCCAGCAATCCCACTACTGGGCATATACCCTGAGAAAGCCATAATTCAAAAAGAGACACGTACCAAAATGTTCATAGCAGCCCTATTTACAATAACCCGGAGCTGGAAACAACCTATGTGTCCGTCATCAGATGAATGGGTAAAGAAGATGTGGCACATATATACAATGGAATATTACTCAGCCATAAAAAGAAATGAAATTGAGCTATTTGTAATGAGGTGGATGGACCTAGAGTCTGTCATACAGAGTGAAGTAAGTCAGAAAGAGAAAGACAAATACTGTATGCTGACACATATATATGGAATTTAAGAAAAAAAATGTCATGAAGAACATAGGGGTAAGACAGGAATAAAGACACAGACCTACTAGAGAATGGACTTAAGGATATGGGGAGGGGGAAGGGTAAGCTGTGACAAAGTGAAAGAGCGCCATGGACATATATACACTACCAAACATAAGGTAGATAGCTAGTGGGAAGCAGCCGCATAGCACAGGGAGATCAGCTCGGTGCTTTGTGATCGCCTGGAAGGGTGGGATAGGGAGGGTGGGAGGGAGAGGCAAAAGGGAGGGGATATGGGAACATATGTATATGTATAACTGATTAAATTTGTTTTAAAGGAAAAAATAAAAAAATAAAACAAATAAAAATTAAAAAAAAAAGAATACAAGTTTCCTTTTGCAGAAGATAAAAAGATTCTACAATTAGATAATCGTGATTATTGTACCACTCTGTAAATCTACTGAAAACTATTGAATTGTACACTTGCAACAGGTGAATTTTATATGTTATTAATATCTCCATAAAGCCATTTAAAATAAAAGGCATTTCTGTATGCTGACCTGAATATCCTAAATAAAATAATCTGTGCCTATGGAAAAATGGGAAATTTTATTTGTCCTGAGTGGAGGGGGGAAAGGAGGAGGGATCTTTTGTATTTCTTTCTAAGTATCTGTCTTTGTGTTGGTGTATCGGTCAATTTTGTTTGTTAATAAATAACTCCCCAAATCACAGTGGCTCATCATTTTTTTCTTATTTACATTGCATGCTGACCTTTATTCAGATCTGTTTGTTCCTTGTCTGTTATGTCTGCTCTACTCAGCTTGGTCCACATATCTTTTCGTTCCTGCAGCAGCTGCTATAATGGGACATGCTGATTTTTCTGCCATAGGAAAAGAGAAGACTGAGTGAAACCATTTAGCTCTTAAAGCTTCTGCTCAGATAGAGTATGTTTCACAGCTGTTCGTATATCATTGGGCAAAGCCAGTCACATGGTCAGACCTAGTGAACGTGCACTCCTTCCATGGAATAAAGTGATTATGAATATTTGTGATCAATAAGACAATAAGCCAATCTATTATACTATTGTATAATATATACTATTGGAGGAAGACCTGTCTCACATCCTTACTAGAGCTTAACCTTCCATCATTGCCTTCCATCCTTCTACTTTCCCATCATCCGAGTGTTTATCTTGTTTTCTTCTTTCTCCTCTGAGATCTTTCCCTTGGTTTAAATCAAGGGTAAATTTATAAATTTATGAATCTGCTTCTCCCTTTCCATGAATATCTCTTCATGGAGAGAGTCTGCTGAGATGTCTAGTTACCACCTTATGCCTTTCATTCCATTGCCAGACTTTAAAATTACAGCCAGTTGTTGTCACTAATGTTTCTCTATCAAATTTAACTCTTCACATTCTGGCTTAAACTCTCTTAGTCCATTGAAATTGCTCTTTTTAAAGACATCAGTGACCTTAATTGCCAAATTCAATGACATTTTCTTCAGCCATTATTTATTTTGATGGTGGTGACATTTGTACTGTAAACTTCTAAAATGCAGAATGTCTGATCCCCGCCCCCCCCAACCAAATTTCATATTCTCTCCCTACACTCCCTTCCTGTTGATCTCATATAGACCCTAGGTCTTCAGTTTTTACTTATTCATTTATTTATTTACTTATTTTTAATTTATTTTATTTTTGGCTGCATTGTGTCTTCGTTGCCGTGTGCGGGCTTTCTCTAGTTGCTGCGAGCGAGGGCTACTCTTTGTTGCGGTGCGTGGGCTTCTCATTGTGGTGGCTTCTCGTTACAGAGCACGGGCTCTAGGTGCACAGGCTTCGGTAGTTGTGGCACATGGGCTCAGTAGTTGTGGCTCACAGGCTTTAGAGCGCAGGCTCAGTAGTTGTGACACACGGGCTTAGTTGCTCCACAGCATGTGGGATCTTCCTGGACCAGGGCTCAAACCCATGTCCCCTGCACTGTCAGGCAGATTCTTAACCACTGCGCCACCACGGAAGCCCAGTATTTACTTCTGAGCATGTGACTTCCATATTTACATGTTTATTTCAGCTTTCTTGGGTAAAAAACTAAGGGTAAAAAATAATTGCTGTGTTTAATCATTTGCTTTGCATATTAATCCTACAAATCTTAAACAGGATGTAAATAGAAAGGTTTTTATTTTCTGAAAAATTTAAAAATAATCTTAGGTTTAATGATTCTACTCATAAGTAGTATCTTGTGTAGCCGAAAGTAGTTTTCAAATTGTAAAGTACAACTCTAGGGTGCAAATATAACATTATAGATAGAAGTACAGCTTGCCTTAAGCACTCAGGAGCCCAGTATCAAGCTGATAAAGAATCAGTATTTCTGGACGTATTTTGCAACATTTACATATTAATCAGGGAAAGAAGGGAAGAAAATGGGGTAGTAAGGCTAAGCATCCTTTATTTCTCTGCCAACCACTTTATAAAACTTTATTACTTATTCCTTTAACAGTGTAGCTTCCATTTTAAACTAAGGAAATAGAGAACTTGAGAACTTAAGTAATACATATGAAGTTATAGCAATGTAATTGTCAGGGCTCCATGTCTTCCCAGGGCTTGCAACTTGCTGCCATGTGTGTGTGTGTGCGTGTGTGTGTGTGCGTGTGCGTGTGTGTGTTGGGGGTGCATTTCTGGCATTGTAGTTTTCTCATTAGCAAGTAGAATTCACAGGTAAGAAGAATCCAGCATACATGGAAAGTTGCAAAATAATAACCAATAGGACCAAGGCAGAAAAATCTTTTAACTGAAACAGGTGTTTCAGTTGCATCAACCTGCAAGTTGATTAAGGGAAGGAGCATTCGGTCTCAGGGGCTTCCAGAGCTGACATGGGGCCCTTTAAACATGCCTTTCACCCTCTCTGATAGAGGCCTCTCAGCTGCCACACCAAAGCTACCAAGGTTCTGCCATGTATGTGACCAAACCAAAAATTCCGTGCTTGGTTAAGGCTTAAGTCCAAGCTGTCACAAGAGTGGACCGTAACACTGTGCTCTGAGCAATCTGCAATGATGGTCCCATTTCAGATGAGCAAAGCTTGGCTGGTCTACCCTCCTGTCCACACAGTGTCAACTGCCAGTTTCAGCACAGAATAGCCTGCTTCCTTCTTGAGATGGCTGTGCTATTTAGGAGAAATTCTGTGATTGTCAGTAATATAGTGTAGCTATGCTTTAGCGTTTGGCCTTCCCTTCTTATTTATAGTCTTGGTCAGATGTCAGCTCTTGACTCTTGAATGCAGGATCTCACTGAGTGGAAGCGAAGTGTCCTCTTCACATCTCTCTTTGCACAAAACACAGCTTTCTTGATGCCATGTACCTACTCCCCTTTTACATCTTTTAGTATACTGTATGCTTCCTTATACTATGCCTTATATTGGGAAGTGTTGGAGTTTTGCAATTATGAACTTGGACTCTGTTGTCAGAAAGACTGGGATTGACCCTCTGTTTCACCACTACAAACTTACCTCTCTTACTGGTATACAATACTTCACCTCATCAGGTTGTTGTGAAGACTTAATCCTTCTGTAAAATAAAGCATGATCAAAGTATTTAACACATAGTGAGTTGTCAATAAATGTTAACTTTTATGATATTTATTATTATTAGGACTCTGTGCAAGTCTGTACTTTTTTTTAAGGAACATGTGCATTTCCTTTTTTTCCAATTTCATTTTATTTTTATACAGGTTCTTATACAGTCATCCATTTTATACATATGAGTGTATATATGTAAAACCCAATCTCCAAGTTCATCACACCACCACCCACCCCCATGCCATGTTCCCCCCTTGTTGTCCATACATTTGTTCTCTACATCTGTGTCTCTCTATTTCTACCCTGCAAACTGCTTCATCTGTATGATGTTTCTAGGTTCCACATATATGCATTAATATATGATATTTGTTTTTCTCTCTCTGACTTACTTCACTCTGTATCACAGTCTCTAGATCCATCCACGTCTCTACAAATGACCTAGTTTCGTTCCTTTTTATGGCTGAGTAATATTCCATTGTATATATGTACCACATCTTCTTTATCTATTCGTCTGTCCATGGGCATTTAGGTTGCTTCCATGACCTGGCTATTGTAAATACTGCTGCAGTGAACACTGGGGTGCATGTGTCTTTTTGAATTATGGTTTTCTCTGGGTATATGCCCAGTAGTGGGATTGCTGGGTCGTATGGTAGTTCTATTTTTAGTTTTTTAAGGAACCTCCATACTGTTCTCCATAGTGGCTGTATCAATTTACATTCCCACTGACACTGCAGGAGGGTTCCCTTTGGTCCACACCCTCTCCTGAATTTGTTGTTTGTAGATTTTCTGATGATGCCCATTCTAACTGGTGTGAGGTGATACCTCATTGTAGTTTTGATTTGCATTTCTCTAATAATTAGTGATGTTGAGCAGCTATTCATGTGCTTCTTGGCAATATGTATGTCTTCTTTGGAGAAATGGCTATTTAGGTCTTCTGCCCATTTTTGGATTGGGTTGTTTGTTTTTTTGATATTGAGTTGCCTGAGCTGTTTATATATTTTGCAGATTAATCCTTTGTCCGTTGATTCATTTGCAAATATGTTCTCCCATTCTGAGGGTTGTCTTTTTGTCTTGTTTGTAGTTTCCTTTGCTTTGCAAAAGTTTTAAGTTTCATTAGGTCCCATTTGTTTATTTTTGTTTTTATTTCCATTACTCTAGGAAGTGGGTCAAAAAAGATCCTGCTGTCATTTATGTCAAAGAGTGTTCTTCCTATGTTTTCCTCTAAGACTTTTATAGTGTCTGGCCTTACATTTAGGTGTCTAATCCATTTTGAGCTTATTTTTGTGTATGATGTTAGGGAGTGTTCTAATTTCATTCGTTTACATGTAGCTGTCCAGTTTTCCCAGCACCACTTATTGAAGAGACTGTCTTTCCTCCATTGTATATCCTTGCCTCCTTTGTCATAGATGAGTTGATCATAGGTGTGTGGGTTTATATCTGGGCTTTCTATCCTGTTCCATTGGTCTATATTTCTGATTTTGTGCCAGTACTATTTTGTCTTGATTACTGTGGCTTCGTAGTATAGTCTGAAGGCAGGGAGTATGATTCCTCCAGCTCCACTTTGTTCCCTCAAGACTGCTTTGACTATTCGGGGTCTTTTGTCTCTCCATACAAATTTTAAGATTTTTTGTTTTAGTTCTGTAAAAAATGCCACTGGTAGTTTGAAAAGGATTGCATTGAATCTGTAGATTGCTTTGGGTAGTATAGTCATTTTCACAGTGTTGATTCTTCCAATTCAAGAACAAGGTATATCTCTCCATCTGTTTGCATCATCTTTAATTTCTTTCATCAGTGTTTTATAGTTTTGTGCATACAGGTCTTTTGTCTCCCTAGGTAGGTTTATTCCTAGGTATTTTATTCTTTTTGTTGCAGTGGTAAATGGGAGTGTTTCCTTAATTTCTCATTAGATTTTTCATCATTAGTGTATAGGAATGCAAGAGATTTCTGTGCATTAATTATTATCCTGTAACTTTACCAAATTCATTGATTAGCTCTAGTAGTTTTCTGGTGGCATCTTCGGATTCTCTATGTATAGTATCATGTCATCTGCAAACAGTGACAGTTTGACTTCTTTTCCAATTTGAATTCCTTTTATTTCTTTTTCTTCTCTGATTGCCATGGCTAGGACTTCCAAAACTATGTTGAATAATAGTGGTGAGAGTGGACATCCTTGTCTTCCTGATCTTACAGGAAATGCTTTCAGTTTTTCACCATTGAGAATGATGTTTGCTGTAGCTTTTTCATATATGGCCTTTATTATGTTAAGGTAGGTTCCCTGTATGCCCACTTTCTGGAGACTTTTTATCATAAATGGGTGTTGAGTTTTGTCAACAGCTTTTTCTGCATCAATTGAGATGATCATATGGTTTTTATTCTTCAGTTTGTTAATATGGTATGTCACATTGATTGATTTGTGTATACTGAAGAATCCTTGCATTCCTGGGATAAATCCCACTTGATCATGGTGTGTGATCCTTTTAATGTGTTGTTGGATTCTATTTGCTAGTATTTTGTTGAGGATTTTTGCATGTATATTCATCAGTGATATTATTGGTCTGTAATTTTCTTCTGTTGTATTTTCTTTGTCTGCTTTTGGTATCAGGGTGATGGTGGCCTCGCAGAATGAGTTTGGGAGTGTTCCTCTCTCTGCTGTATTTTGGAAGAGTTTGAGAAGGATGGGTGTTAGCTCTTCTCTAAATGTTTGATAGAATTCACCTGTGAAGCCACCTGGTCCTGGATTTTTGTTTGTTGGAAGATTTTTAATCACAGTTTCAATTTCATTACTTGTGATTTGTCTGTTCATGTTTTCTATTTCTTCCTGGTTCAGGCTTGGAAGTTTATACCTTTCTAAGAATTTGTCCATTTCTTCCACGTTGTCCATTTTATTGGCATAGAGTTGCTTGTAGTAGTCTCTTATGATGCTTTGTATTTCTGCGGTGTCTGTTGTAACTTCTCCTTTTTCATTTCTAATTTTATTGATTTGAGTCCTCTCCCTCTTTTTCTTGATGAGTCTGGCTAATGGTTTATCAATTTTGTTTATCTTCTCAAAGAACCAGCTTTTAGTTTTATTGATTGTTGCTATTATTTTCTTTGTTTCTATTTCATTTATTTCTGCTCTGATCTTTATAATTTCTTTCCTTCTGCTAACTTTGGGTTTTCTTTGTTCTTCTTTCTCTAGTTCCTTTAGGTGTAAGGTTAATTTGTTTATTTGAGATTTTTCTTGTTTCTTGAGGTCGGCTTGTATTGCTATAAACTTCCCTCTTAGAACTGCTTTTGCTGCATCCCATAGGTTTTGGATCTTTGTGTTTTTATTGTCATTTGTTTCTAGGTGTTTTTTGATTTTCTCTTTGATTTCTTCAGTGATCTCTTGGTTATTTAGTAATGTATTGTTTAACCTCCATGTGTTTGTGTTTTTTATGTTATTTTCCCTGTAATTGATTTCTAATCTCATAGCATTGTGGTCAGAAAAGATGCTTGATATGATTTCAATTTTCTTAAATTTACTGAGGTGTGATTTGACCCAAGATGTGATCTATCCTGGAGAATGTTCCATGTTCACTTGAGAAGAAAGTGTAATCTGCTGTTTTTGGATGAAATGTCCTCTAAATATCTATTAACTTTATCTGATCTATTGTGTCATTTAAAGCTTGTGTTTCCTTATTAATTTTCTGTTTGCATGATTTGTCCATTGGTGTAAGTTAGCTGTTAAAATCCCCCACCATTACTGTGTTACTGTCAATTTCCTTTTTTATAGCTGTTAGCAGTTGCCTTATGTACTGAGGTGCTCCTATGTTGGGTGCATATATATTTATAATTGTTATATCTTCTTGGATTGATGCCTTGATCATTATGTAGTGTCCTTCCTTGTCTCTTGTAACATTGTTTTTTTAAAGTCTCTTTTATCTGATATGAGTATTACTACTCCGGCTTTCTTTTGATTTCCAGTTTCATGGAATATCTTTTTCCATTCCTTCACTTTCAGTCTGAATGTGTCCCTCCATCTGAAGTGGGTCTCTTGTAGACAGCATATATATGGGTCTTGTTTTTGTATCCATTCAGCAAGCCTGTGTCTTTTGGGTGGAGCATTTAATTCATTCCTGTTTAAGGTAATTATTGATATGTATGTTCCTATGACCATTTTCTTAATTGTTTTGGGTTTGTTTTTGTAGGTCCTTTTCTTCTCTTGTCTTTCCCACTTAGAGAAGTTTCTTTAGCATGTGTTGTAGAGCTGGTTTGGTGGTGCTGAATTCTCTTAGCTTTTGCTTGTCTGTAAAGCTTTTGATTTCTCCATTGAATCTGAATGAGATCCTTGCCAGGTAGAGTAATCTTGGTTGTATGTTCTTCCCTTTCATCACTTTAAATATATCATGCCAGGTAGAGTAATCTTGGTTGTATGTTCTTCCCTTTCATCACTTTAAATATATCATGCCACTCCCTTCTGCCTTGTAGGGTTTCTGCTGAGAAGTCACATGTTAACCTTATGGGAGTTCCCTTGTTTGTTATTTGTCGTTTTTCCCTTGTTGCTTTCAATAATTTTTCTTTGTCTTTAATTTTTGTCAGTTTGATTACTCTGTGTCTTGGCATGTTTCTGCTTGGGTTTATCCTGCATGGGACTCTCTGCGCTTCCTGGAGTTGGGTGGCTATTTCCTTTCCCATGTTAGGGAAATTTTTGACTATAATCCCTTCAAATATTTTCTCAGGTCCTTTCTCTCTTCTCCTTCTGGGACCCCTATTATTCAATTGTTGTTGCATTTAATATTGTCCCAGGGGTTTCTTAGGCTGTCTGCATTTCTCTTCATTCTTTTTTCTTTATTCTGTTCCACGGCAGTTAATTCCACCATCCTGTCTTCCTGGTCACTCATCTGTTCTTCTGCCTCATTTATTCTGCTATTGATTCCTTCTAGGGTGTTTTTCATTTCAATTATTGTATTGTTCATCTCTGTTTGTTTGTTTTTTTAATTCTTCCAGGTCTTTGTTAATCATTTCTTGATCTTTGCCTCCAGTCTTTTTCCAAGGTAGTGGGTCATCTTCACCATCATTATTCTGAATTATTTTTCTGGAAGTTTGCCTATCTCCACTTCATTTAGTTGTTTTTCTGGGGTTTTATCTTGTTCCTTCATCTGGTACAAAGTCCTCTGCCTTTTCATTTTGTCTGTCTTTCTGTGAATGTGGCTTTCCTTCCAGAACCTGCAGAATTGTAGTTCTTTTTGCTTCTGCTGTCTGCCCTCTCAAGTCTGTTTACTTTTTTTTCCCCAGAGAAGCTACTCCTCCTATGTTTACTACCATCAATTATATTTTTGCCCTACACAGTCTCCTGACTTTGCTCTAACGTAGATTTTTTTCTCTCTTTTTCATCTCTCATATCCAAGTCTATCAATTTTATTCCCAAATATTTTACTCCTGAATGTTTCTCTCCTTACTGCACTGTGTTTTTTTGGCAAGTAATTTAACTGTGCTTTTCACTGATATGTAATGTGGCCTCCCTGGGGTGCTGTGATGAACAAAATACATCACAGATTTAAAATGTACTAAGTGCTATTTGGTTAAATGAATGACAACCTTATTTTACAAGATAGTATAGACTTAAATGATTGAAAATATTCACTTCCAGAAATACTGTGCAGTAATCTTTATTTTCCTCTTGGCTTATAGTGCTGAAGTTGTTTTATTCCATGGAAATGAAAAAATAATTACCAAAGATGAATGCAAATGCTCTGAAAAGATTAGTTATTCAATATTGATTATTCCTCTGTCAGGAGCTAATTAATATTGGTGTTATCCCTAATTGGTTGCTGTGTTCTGTTGTTTACTGAGATGGGCATCACCATTTCCACTCTTGGCAGTCAATTTGCTGTTGTGTTTCTATCCTTTTATCCCTCAAGTCTTTGATGTGATTACTCCGAAGAGATGAACTGAAAAACACAACAAAAGATGAATAAGTAAAATTTAGGCATCCCTTCAATGCAGTGTTTTCCTGTACATTTCTAAAGTAAAAAACATAAAAAAATAGGAAATATTTAGAGATTGTATGGAAAGAATCAGAAGTACCCTCTAGGCAAAGAATCCACATGCAGAATTCTGCAAAAGGATTTGTCAAATATTTATTAGTATATAACACCTGTAGTTTTTAAATTATTGTTTTTAATTGTCACTGAGACTTTATGAGAATTAATCTTGCTTAGTAGGAAGGCAGCCACACTGAGCCCAGCCTTGCCATCCTGGGCCAAGTTTCTTATTCCTGAATAGACTGATGCCAGCACTGGTCCTATAGTAGTTCTGAATTTCCTGTGTATGTTCATTGTTCCAACTATGTTCTGTTATTACAAGAAGATGCTCAGTTTTGTTTCTTTTTATGGCTGAGTAATGTTCCATTGTATATATGTGCTGCATCTTTTTTATCCATATATCTGTTGATGGACATTTAGGTTGGTTCCGTGTCCTGGCTATTGTAAATAGTGCTGCAGTGAACATTGTGGTACATGTCTCTTTTTGAATTATGGTTTTCTTAGCGTATATGCCCAGTAGTGGGATTGCTGGGTTGTATGATAGTTCTATTTTTAGTTTTCTAAGGAACCTCTATACTGTTTTTCATAGTGGTTGTATTAATTTACTTTCCCCCTAACAGTGCAGGAGGGTTCCCTGTTCACCACACCCTTTCCAGCATTTATTGTTTCTAGATTTTTTGATAATGGCCATTCTGACTGGCATGAGGTGATATCTCATTGTACTTTTGATTTGCATTTCTCTAATAATTAGTGATTTTGAGCATCTTTTCATTTGCCTCTAGGCCATCTGTATGTCTTCCTTGGTGAAATGTCTATGTAGGTCTTCCACCCATTTTATAACTGGATTGTTTTTTTTATACTGAGCTCCATGAGCTGTTTGTATACTTTGGAGATTAATCCTTTGTTATTTCAGTTGCAGATATTTTCTCCCATTCTGAGGGTTGTCTTTTTGTCTCATTTATGGTTTCCTTTGCTGTGCAAAAGCCTTTAATTAAGTCCCATTTGTTTATTTTTGTTTTTATTTCTATTACTCTAGGAGGTGTGTCAAAAAAGATCTTGCTGTGGTTTATGTCAAAGAGTGTTTTTCCTATGTTTTCCTCTTTTATAGTGTCTGGTCTTATGTTTATGTCTTTAATCCATTTGGAGTTTATTTTTGTGTATGGTGTTAGGTAGTGTTCTAATTGGATGGACCTAGAGTCTGTCATACAGAGTGAAGTAAGTCAGAAAGAGAAAAACAAATACCGTATGCTAATGCATATATATGGTATCTAAAAAAAAATGGTACTGATGAACCTAGTTGCAGGGCAGGAATAAAGAGGTAGAGACATAGAGAATGGACTTGAGGACATGGGGTTGTAGGGTGAAGTGAGAGTAACATGGACATATGTATGCTAGTGAATGTAAAATAGTTGGCTGATGGGAAGCAGCAATATAGCACAGGGAGATCAGCTCAGTGCTTTGCGATGACCTAGAGGGGTAGGATAGGGAGGGTGGGAGGGAGGCTCAAGAGGGAGGGGACATGGGGACATGTGTAACATGTGGCTGATTCGCTTTGTTGTGCAACAGAAACTAACACAGTATTGTGAAGCAATTATACTCCAATAAAGAGCTATTAAAGTAAAAGTATTGCTACTTCCTCTTTTCCCATCTATTAACATTTAGCTGAAATTATGAGGATCTTGCTGTTACAGCAACAAGAGTTTGGAGGCTCGGGTTTCTAGTCCTGGTACTAACCTTCAAGCTTGGGAACCTGGGAGAAATGAGGTGCAGAGAAATAGTCTTGTTCAGAGTTATACAAAATGTAGTCCTCATACAGGCAGTCCCCATGGCACCAGGGAGCTTGGTAGAAATGCATGTTCCTAGGCTGTTCCTAGACCAACTGGACCAGAGTCTCTGGGGGTAAAGTGCAACCCTCTTAGTGATTCAGGGAAGCACAGGGCTAGTGCCTAGACAATAAGGTTTTGTAAACCTTCCTAAGGATGCATGCATGGGGGAAAGTGGATAATGAGTAGGGAATGGTAGTACATGATGAGGCACCCATAGTATTCAAATGTGGGGGCAAGTGTGAGAGAGTCATAAATCCAGAGTCCAAGTTACCCTAAAATAAGCCCTAGAGGGAGCAGACCTTGCTATAAACAAGCATCGACTTCACCTGCCAGCACAGGTCCTAACAGCTGCAGATGTGGGGTGATTTTTTTTTTTTTACTGAATTAACAAGTTCGGGTAAATTCCAAAATTCAAAGTTTCTGTCCCGGAAAGGCAGGGCAGAAGGGCCCTGACACATGAAAGTAAGCTGGTATGGGGGATTTCTAGGAATATATTCACTCCCTATCTGAGGTTTTAGAACCTGGCTCAAAGGCCAGCCTGGGCTTCACTAGAGATCTGGATTTCACAGTGGAAAGAGGCTAACAGGAAGATGTGCTTCCTTTGAAACATCCATGATGAGCTTACAGAGTCAGGTCATAGTGGCAGGACAGCAGTGAGTGGGTCTCCCAGACAGAGGGCAGCTCTTTGCCCTGCCCTATAAAGGATGCAGTGACTTCTGACTCCAAGCTCTCAAGGCAGCTTACTGGTTAGTTGTCTCAAACTCCATGGACCTTTGTAAAAATGGAGCCAACAATCTCTGCCCCTCAAGTGAGAGTCTTTGTGAGTATTCTTAAAGATGATGGTGATAATGTGTAAAGCGAGGGATACTGGATACTGGAAGTAGATGATTCTCTTTTTAATGTAGATGACTTCCCAGACAATTACAATGCAGCTGCAGCTTTTTACAAAAAAAAAAAAAAAAAAAAAAAAAAAAAAAAATCAGACCCCATTCCCTTTTTAAGGAGGTTTCCTTCCTTGTTACTAATGGGCATTTCCTAGAATCTTGGGTTGTAAAGTATGGACAGCACTAATTCCTCAAGATCAGTTTATGGCAAGTAATCTCTGGTTACCCCAGTACCTGAACAGCCTGGTGGATTTGCATATTGTGTGCACTGCGCTCAATTTGTCTGTTAGTGTTTAGGCACAAGCAGTGCTCAGGAATTTAGAGACAGGACCAAATTCTGCCTTTTAACTCCCATGAGTATTTATAAGAAAATTTAAAAAATATTGTATGTGGGCTTCCCTGGTGGCGCAGTGGTTGAGAGTCCGCCTGCCGATGTAGGGGACACGGGTTCGTGCCCCGGTCCGGGAGGATCCCACATGCCATGGAGCAGCTGGGCCCATGAGCCATGGCCGCTGAGCCTGCGTGTCCGGAGCCTGTGCTCCGCAACAGGAGAGGCCACAACAGTGAGAGGCCCACGTACCGTAAAAAAAAAAAAAAAAAAAAAAATACTGTATGCATTGGATTTTAATTTGCTTTTCACATGTGAAGACAATCTGTAAATGTAATTATAAACTTCTGATCTCCAGCATCTAGCAAAGTTTTTTTATTTTCCTTGTATTTCAATCTGTGAGCATACATGTTAGTCATTTATAATGGCTTTATGGTCCACAAAATACAATGTAGTGATTTGAAACAGAGTCACATGCTTGCCGGTTTCCACCTGGATTGACACTTTGGATCTTGGATACAGTTTTGATGTTTAATAAACTGTTCATCTGTTTGTTTTTCCTTCCAACTTTCAAAAAATAAGCCGTGTAACATACTGGGTAAGAATTGAATTTCAGAGTCGACCTAAGATGTTTCTGACTCCAGGAATTGCCACCCTTTGGCTTTGTGCCCTTGGACCAACTGTTTTAACTTCCTTGAGCCTTTGTTTTGTTATGTGGAAAATGAGAATTACAATAGCTCTATCTGAGGGTTGTTTTGAAGATTAAATGAGATGATATATGTAAAGAATTTAGCCCAGTGTGTAGCACCCATTAACACTTAATAACTATTAACTTTTGTTATAATTACTGCTATTATTACTTTTTAAATTATAGCTGTTTATAATGATTATTATAGTTATTATGTTTAAATTCTTGCATTCGTGTCCCTTAAATTTGTCACCCTTGGTGTTACTATCGTATGCTGACTCCCAGTTTTTCCTTGATCTGATTTTCTTTGCTTCCAGTCACAACAGTCCCCACTCCAGAGGATCTAGGACCTCATTTGTCAGTGGTTTCCTTGTGACATTTCCTTATGCCAAGCCAGATTTTAATGAAGATCTGGTCATGAGAGCTGCATTCCTCGTAGAACCACAGTGTTGGTGTGATATAGAGTTGGATTAGAGCTCTTTTCAGGTACTTCCAGATTTGGGATTCCCAGACTCTAAGCTTTCTAAGGAGTGTCTTGTCCCGGATTTTGTATCCAGGTGTGATGTATGTGACTGTGCCAGTTTTTCCCAGAATACCTTCTGCTACAGGCCTCAACTTCATTTAGCCTTATTCATCTAAAAAATAGAAAATAATGTCAGTTTACATATGTAAAAAATGGGAATGATATCGTTGAAATGATATGCTGCAGTACAAATAACATAATGTGGTTATAGCATCTTTCACAGTTCATCTTGCATCTTGTATCTAACAAGCATAGGTGGGTTGTCTCTTGAATGCTGTTGTGGTGCTTTTTCCTTAAGACCCCAGCATAACACCTAGAAGAATTTGACTCCACCATGTCCCCATATATAACCCTGCTCTATCCAAATGGCCTAAAACCCTCTATCACCTTAATTGAATCCAAAGATGAGCTAACTTTTAGATAAACACGAATAAGTATACATCTTAAATGAATTGCCTGTTTATAAAACACCCTTATACAAATTGATAACGATGTATGTTTGAATAATTCAAGAAACAGGATGTCAATAGCTTTTAGCATCAGGTACCAAGAGAGCTGTGCTTTTGAATATTAATTTGACTAATTTGGGATATTAGGCCATTTAGTATGGTGAGCACATAAACAGAGTAGTAGGATTCTTGAAGGGTAATCTAATCAGAAACAGGGGCATCTAGCATTTCTTTAAAATGTAACAATTATCTGAAAGTCTCATAAGGAATGTTCTGCAGCTGAGGAAGAACAAGATACCCCAAGTAAAATGTAAATGAACATAAAGTGATTTAGTGGGACTAATTCTGGGAAGAATCAGTACCAGTATGCTTCGTTTGTTTTGTATTTTCTTCCCATTTATTCTTATAGTCTGAGTGGTTTTATTAAAAATAATTTTGTAAGTCAGTATAAAACCCAGGAGTTTTATCTTCCTGTAAATATGTAAATGCATTTAAGGTGAACACGTCGGAAAGCGGAATTGTGGATTTAGAGTTTTCGATGACTAAGTTATGACCACATTGCATAGAGTGTGTGTGTCTAGTACATGCCTTCCATCATTTGTCTGTTTTAATTTTCAAAATTAACATGGGTGGTACTATCATTATTTCCTTCTTATGTATAAATAAATGGGGGAGCAGAGACCTAAAATAACTTTCCCAAAGTCACACAGCAACTAATGAGTGGAGCTGGCATACAAAAGCAAACCTCTGACATCACAAGCCATGTTTTGTGCACCACCAGCTGAATCAGTTTTGCAACCCTGAGGAGAGATATTCATACACAGTTAAAAAATAGTTAATGGTGAATACATTTCAGACTTCAGAATCCAGATTAAGCCTGTCAAAAGACCATTACTAATTTAACTGTTCATGTATATCATTATTTAGTCTTAATACCCAGGTGTGATTATTTGAAATTGGACAAGACTGCAGTTTTTTTTTTTGTTTGTTTTTTGTTTTTGTGGTACATGAGCCTCTCACTGTTGTGGCCTCTCCCATTGCAGAGCACAGGCTCTGGACGCACAGGCTCAGTGGCCATGGCTCACGGGCCCAGCCACTCCACTGCATGTGGGATATTACCAGACCGGGGCACGAACCTGTGTCCCCTGCATCGGCAGGCAGACTCTCAACCACTGCGCCACCAGGGAAGCCCCCAAGACTACAGTTTTTATAAACCATTTATTCCGAAAAGGAAAGGCATTCACTTTAATCTTAGTGATTCATCTACTTGTGTTTGTTGTAAGAAAAGAGGAACAGACAAAATATAGAGCCAAAGCAATATCATTTCCTATCACATTCCCCGGGGTGTCTCATAAAAATCTTGCACACTGAATGTCAAAGTCCAATTTGTGGAGCCCAGAATGACATTTTATTATATTATAGGTTGTGGTCAATATATGGAGTGCAGCCTCCTTAGGCTCACAATAATTAGGGAGTATCACATGGATTCAGTATTTGTTTAGCAGATAATTCTCAAGACTTTCATGTATGATAATGAAGCCCTAACTATTGTACTGTAAATCACACCTATTTCAAGTCTACTGAAAATAATAAAATTTAATTAACATGGTACGAATTCATTTAAATTTATGTGAGGAGAATCAGGGACATAATTATGAGCCTATTTTTTTTTTTTAACAGGATGAGGTTGGCCATTTGATAGTTTGAGCCCAAGGTAGGTAAGGGTTATTTAGAAGTTATCAAAGTGTGAGAAAACATAAATCATACCGGATAAGAACTTCCAATTCTTAACCACTTTATATATGATGGATGTGATATACATATAATCTTATTTAATCTTCACAACCACCCTCCAACCAAAATGCTGTTATTTCCAAATGTGGAAAAGGAGACCTACAGAGGACTTGTAACTTGCTAAAGTCTATACAAATAGTAGGACTAATCTCAGCATGAGACCTCCCAAACTCCAAATAAGAGTTAAGCACAAAATAAATTACCTTTGATTAAACCTGGGAAACATTGGGGAAAACCCTTATTCTTTTATCACATAGCTCACAGAAAATTAAAAAAAATTTTAATCTTAAATTATGATGTGTATAAAATGGTAGCTCTATCCTTAGTTTGATTAGATACAATATCTTTTGAGGGATTTCTTTCCAAAAAGTGTCTCACGGAAGTGGGGTTTACTTTCATGGTTGTACGTAAAACTGGCCTTCAAATGGAAGGCTGTCTCCTGTGCTGGGAGGTTCACTACAACTTGAGGGCTGTGAAGCCAACACCAGGAATGGCGTGATCAGCTGTGTCTTGGGTGGAGAATTACATAAAACCTCAGGAATTAATAATTTTGTGCCATATTCTGTATTTCTTTCTTTTTCTTTTTCTTTTTTTATGGAGAACTTCATACTACAGGGTTTCAAATATTTAGGAAATAGTTTGGATTGAACCCTCCATGCCATTACCCTTGTCTTGAATTGTGAATTTTTAGTGTTGAACTCTTCTGTGTCCAAGTACCTAATATATAAATGGGCCTACTCAATGATAAATGTACTATTATTTACATGTATCAAGTGCTCTATGAAGAGCTCTTGCTTAAATTATTTCAGTTTTCATTCACATTACATTAGTTGCAAGCCCCATTTACAGATGAGATAACTGAGGTTAGAAAAGCTCACTAGCTTGCCCAAGTTCACCCAACTAGTGTGATTCAGATTGGATTTGAATGCAGATTGAGTTAACTCAGAAACTGGTGCCTTAACAACTGTTTAATTACCATAGTTCTCTACATACTCCCACAGGGTGTATTTACATGTTCTTAGAGATAGGAAAATATCTCTAAGAAAATGGTCTAAACATTTATACCAGGGAACATTTAGTGTAACTTTAATTTAGGTCCAGTTAGTATTTCTGTTGGTAGTTTTCTGAAATAACCTTCCCTGTGCCTAGCTTTGCTTTGGCAGCAAACTCAGTAGGGCACAGCCCGTGTGGCTGGAGCTCATGGAATCAGACTGGGTCATGGGAGGATGGGCACAGGTTGAGGCAGCAAAGTCACTGTTAGAAGTGAAGCAATAATCTAAGCCAAATAAATAGTCTCAGGAAAGCCTCAAGCTAAACTATTGTTACAAATAGACTGGAGACCAGATTCATCAAGCAAAGAGTAAGGTTGAAGTTGATGGTGCAAATGTCCATTTAGAGAATCTGGATCTTCATCTGAGACACATAGAGCAAACAATGAAGGCAAATCACACTTATTGCGTACCTGATATGTGCTAGATGCTATCCCGGGCAATTCATTTGCACCATTTTATTCAATTCTTACCAAATCCCAGTGGCACAAGTATTATTTTCCCATTTCAAGGTGAAAATGCTAGGGATCCAAAAAAGTTTTTACAAAGGTGCTACAGCTTCTAAGAGACCTAGAATACAAATCTTTCTCTCCCTGAGTCTTTACATAATCCAATGCTGTCTCCCTAGAGATTGCTAACTAAAGGAAATGCAGCCTCATGTCTGGTAAGATAGAAAAATTGAGGTACAGAGTTGAGTAACTCATCTGGGGTCATAAAACAATTAAGTAACAGAACCCCATTTTACACCCAGTCCTGATTTCAAAACTCTACCGGACCATTTCCATCTCTATATTAACGCTCATGAAAAGAAAATAGTTGTTAATTCTCATGAAAAGAAAATCATCACTTTACCAAAATTCCCTACCACCTACCACCCTTCTTCTTTGCTCCTATTTGCTGCAAACCTCTTCAAAGATGGGTCTACACTCAGGCAGTCAATTCCTCTACTTCCATTCTTTCTTCCATAACTTTTTCCAGTCTGCCTTTCCCTCACACTGGTCCTTTCCCAGTCCTCAGTGATCTGTCAACAAGGTCACCATGCTCTGTGGAGTGTAAACTTTCTGAACTTAGACTCCACTCTCTTTCACACTCTGTATTTTCTCCTACCTCACTGGTCACTCACTCCCACTTCTCTCCAAGCTCTGAACATGGGAGCATCTCAATCCTTGATGCTTCTGTCTGTCTATCTGTCCCTCTCTCTCCTCATGACTGGTGAATCTATCCCAGTGTCACAGTTTTAAGCACCACTTAAATTTTGACAACGTCCACAATGACAGCTTCAGCCCAGACCTCCTTTCCAAACTCAAGACTTGTATTTCCAAGTGTCTGCTTTATATCTCTGTTTGGATTTCTAAAAGATACTTCAAACTCAACCCTTTCAATACTTAATTCCTGTTCCCCTCAAAACCTTCTTAACCAACTACCTTTCCCGTCTCAAAATCTACCCATGTCCCATTATTGCTACTACTATTATACTTAACGATGCCACTAGCATTTCTTGCCTGGAGTATTTTTATAATAAATAATAAAACAAATATTTAGTAGGTTTTCCCACTTCTAATTTTATTCATTTATAGTCTATTTTCAATATGGCAGCCAGAGTGACCAAAACATGTTAGATCATATTATTCTTATGCATAAAATCTAGCTCACAATTTCATCCAGAGAAAAAGTGTTTATTACCTCTTATCTCCTCTTTCCTTCTCTCTTCTTGCTTCCTCTACTCCAGTCATACCATTTCACGCCAACCGTGGACTCTAGAATTACCCTCTGATCATATTCTCTTTCCTCAGATGTTAGCATTACTAACTACCTCATCCATTGCAAGTATTTGCTCATATTTTACACTCTCACTGATTCCTACTCCAACGAGTTTAACGCTGCAATTTGCCTACCACCTCACTCAGTGCTCCTGATGCCCTATTCTCAATTAAAAAAAATTGTCATAGGATGTATTACCTTCTCACACACTAGAAAATTTACTTATTTAGCATGATTAGTGTTTATTGTATGACTTTCTCCACTAGAATGTAATATCAGAGATTTGATCCTTTTCTCACTGGTATACTCCCAGCACCTAGAATAGTTTGACCGAGACATAGTAGTTTCTGAAAATACTTGTTGAATGAGTGAATGAAAGGAAGTATGGAGCAGACCTTTTGTACCTGTTTTAAATTTGCAGAAATTTAGGGTTCTCTGAAGTATTTAAAAGTGCAATCATTTTCCCCTATTGTTTTCAGATACAGTCTCAGCTATCTAACTAGACTCTCATTTCCTACCTATTAGTCATAGGTTTATGCAAATTTATGTCAGGCTGCATATAAATTACCAGGTAGTTCAATGGTATTCATCTTTGTTACCATTTAGTGAGGCTGGTCTGTTATCAACTCCAGGCAAGGTCCTGAATCAGCTTTTGCCTGTGCCCCTGGCTTGTAAATAAATGGAAGAATGGCTTTTGGCTTTGCTTCTGAAAACTCAGGAGCCTTTTTCTTTCCCTTAGATGCCATCAGATGCCTATCTATACTCTCTTTGCTTTGGTTAAGAAAATAGAAGGAATTTAAAATCATTGAGATCTCAGAAAGAATCAAAATTATTCTTAAGCCTTTTCTTCAAGTTTACTCTAATTGCCCTGAGATTAATCTCTTATTATGGCAGCAAAGCCTAGCCCTTCTAGGATTCTTTGAACACTGGATTTCAATAATTTGATCTTCATGGACAGTGAATCTATCTGTCACACTCAGTTGTCCTTTCACTCTTTGAATCAACTGACATTTACCCATATCAAACTCCATTTGTCCATCACTTTTAAAACCCTCTCTAATTTCCAGTTGCTCTCATGGAGCTGAGTTTGAAGGTTGACGTGGATCATCCATTCTTTCCAGAATGACAAATAGCTTTACAAGGTGATCCTTACATTTTATCTTAATTTCTTGGCAAACTTTAATTTAATTTTCTGTTAAATGGTTTCAGTCTCATGCAGAACCAAAGTGAACTAAGTAAACCATCTCAGAAATATTCCCTGTCTTGTCAGGGTAATTCTTTCTTCCATTTAAATGAAAATTAAGTAACACTTAGTGGTTTTTTAAAAATCATCAACATAATTACTCATGTCATTGTGAACCTCTGAGAAATCTTAAGGTTGAATTTCCCACCAGGCTCAGAATAGTTATAAAAACTTATTTCTTCAAGACAGATTGGATAGAAACTTAATATAGGCTGAAAGCATCTTGGAGCTAGAAATAGTCTTAGATATTATCAATCCCAATCATGACGAAGTTTGCAATTAAAGAGATTGAGGCCCAGAAATGGAAGATGAATGTGTGAATTCACATTCTGTCATACTGGTCAGATGAACTACTAACCTTGGTCTTTTGATTTAGTCCAGTAAGCTCTGAAATTATATGCAAACATTGGTGAGCATTTACAGAAGAATATTTCTTTGAAGATAGTGGCCATTGCAATTTATCAAAAAAGTCAGTGATCTCCCAAAGGTTAAGCACCAGGATCCTCCTTGGCATTCCACAGGCACAATTGATCCCTTTTATGCATTTAATCCCAGGATCTATGTAAAAGTAAATTGAACTTTGTACTTAGTTTTAGACTATAATAACTCTTTCCCCCCCAAAAGCATGTGTGGATTAATTTGGTGTCATCCCAGGGCATTGGATTGCTGTGACTTCAGCATTCCCTGAGCCCAAGTGTAGTCCTTGGAATAAAATGCTAAATGTATTTCCAGGTGCCTCTGTGGAGTATGAGAAAGTACCTAAAATTAAGTTATTTCTAAAGAGAGAAGAGAATTAGTTTTATATCTTCTTCTGACTTTTACCTCTTCTCTGCACAATTTATGAGTAGTAAAATGAGAGCAAAGACACAAATAAGGAAGAAAATCCAAATACAGTCTCTCTTTCTAAAACTTGTATTATGGGACTTTGAAATAATAGGACAAGTAATAAAATATAATTTTCTTCCACTGTGTTTGTATTTGTGTATATGTGTGCAAGAGAATCAGATACTAACGTTGAAGGACTTTTATTTTTTTTCCATAACATATCAGAAAACTGGCTTTTCTAAAAAAATGTATCATCCAGTATGCAAAGATGAGCTCTATGGAAAAAGCATTGATATCTCCACTTTGTCACTAGATCCATCACCCCAGGCATGCTGCTTCTTTCTAAGCTCTGTTTCCATCTGTAAAAGAAGGAATTGAACTAGTTTGTTAAGCCACCTTGTTAATAATCAGTGTCTCTGTGATGCTTGCTATTAAACTCAAACTGCACATTCCCCCCCACCATTTTCTGAAATGGAATTTTTATGAATGGTTTTTCCAGTGCTTCAAAATAACATACTCATCTGAGATCTTGGCAACTAAGAATTGGCTGTTATAAGCATATCAGACACAGAGATAGGCTAATCCCTGTTCTTTCTTAATCCGAGTATAGAACAATTATAGAGCCAAGGCCATTCCTCCTGTGGTCCCTGAATTGACTCCCTCAGAGTCATGATACATCACGAGGACTGGGTTTTTCCTCCTGGGACACTGCCAAGACTTGATTTTAATCTTAGGAGCATTTTTTCATACTTGATCCTTTTCTGTCTCACATCCCTTTCCCCTCTGTTTCTCTTCTGCTCTTCTCTCCCATGATTTCTTCCCTTCCATTTGACCAACTGGGTCTCACATTTCAAAAGGTAATGTCACATCAGCCATAAAAATAAACAAAATTGAGTTATTTGTAGTGAGGTGGATGGACCTAGAGTCTGTCATACAGAGTTAAGTAAGTCAGAAAGAGAAAAACAAATACCATATGCTAACACATATATATGGAATCTAAGGAAAAAAAAAAAGGTCATGAAGAACCCTAGGGGTAAGATGGGAATGAAGACACAGACCTACTAGAGAATGGACTAGAGGATATGGGGAGGGGGAAGGGTAAGCTGTGACGAAGTGAGAGACTGGCATGGACATATACACACTACCAAACGTAAAATAGATAGCTAGTGGGAAGCAGCTGCATAGCACAGGGAGATCAGCTAGGTGCTTTGTGACCACCTAGGGGGGTGGGATAGGGAGGCTGGGAGGGAAGGGGATGCAAGAGGGAAGAGATATGGGAACATATGTATATGTATAACGGATTCACTTTGTTATAAAGCAGAAACTAACACACCATTGTAAAACAATTTTACTCAAATAAAGATGTTAAAAAAAAAAAAGGTAATGTCAGAAGAAACAGAGATCTGTGTTGTCCTCCAGGTGCCACTGAGAGTACTCTGGGAAAGTTGATCATGTCCCTGGGTCAAAGTTGTGTGGAACATCTATTTTACACAACTTGAGGGGCCTTTGCAAGATTACAAATTCAAAATATATGAAGGAGCCCCAGGCAACTGGGGGCCCTTAAGCTCTGACCACCTCTGGTCAGCTGTGTTTACCTTTGTCTGTCCCAGTGTTTCAGCTCAGAGAAGAAAATGCGAAGTACTTGGGTTCTGCCACTTCCCCTTGGAGGGATACGAGAATAAAAAACATTCTCAGTGAGTTTTGCCTAAAGAATGCAGGACTATTTTGAAGGCTCCAGAGGACAATTGATAAGATTTTATTTTCCTCCTTTGTTAGAATTTGTATTTATTGAATTTCATAAAGGAATTAAGAGCAGCTTAAAATACAGACTCAGATGTAGTCTCCCTGACAAGATGCCCTCATGAACAAAATGTTGCCATTAGAGTTATGCATATAATTTTTGTATTATATTCAGAATAATTCTGACACAAGAAGAAAATGTTGTTTTAAGAGGGCGATTGATTCATTCAAACAATTTTAGGCTTACAGAGTGGTAGTTAGTGATAAAATTTGGAGAAGAATTAAAGGTGAAAGAAAAAGTAATTGGCCTCCAGTAAACACCAGTCAGTGTCAGTACATGGCAAGGAGACAAGGTCAGCATTCATATTTCATAAACCTGGTAATAGCACCACTGTAATCTGCACAGCTGCTTTGGATGTGAGATGATATTCTATTTCTGAAAGACTCAGCTTTTCTTTATGTAAGGTATCCTTCCCTTCCCATTTAAAATTTATTTGTATTCATCATGAAAAAAAAAGAAATAAAGAATTACAAAACTATTGCCCATATTTCCAGCAACTGGCACAAATGTTTATTTTCTTCCAGTCTTTATTATCTTTTTGATATTTATTTAACATATTTGAGAGCATACTCTCCATATATTTTTATCCTGTTTTATTCTTTTTACATATTCCCATGTGGACATAACCTCCTTGTAAATAAGCCGTTTTGCAGATATTTATCTTAAATACCAAACAAAGTTTACTTAACCTTCCAGCCAATGATTGGCTATTCAGGTTAATTCCAATTTTTTTCCTTTAAACATACACTGCAACGAATATTTTGTGCATAAAGTGTTTCTCTATTTCAGATTATCTTCTTAGGATAGATTCCCAAAAGCAGAATTACAGACTCCAATGGTTTGAATCTTTTTTTGTCTTTGTTGCTTTTTGTTTTTAAGGCTTTTTTAGTACAGGGTGCCAAATAGCATATCAAATGGGATGCATTAATTTTCACATACAAAATCTAAATTTATGAAACATTCTGTTACATTAACTTCAGCATTTTTTTCTCAGTCTCTAGCTAAAGGTTGCTGTCTCTCTCAGATATAGGACCAGCTAGCAGATTGGGACTGATCACCAGTCACTGGGTAAAACTACTAGGTTTCTCCTAATTCTGTGGATGGAATATCACATCCAGTGTACTGAGTATTATGTGGGACAAATAATTAACATCAAATGCAAGGTAGACATACCCATTTTTCCTATCAGACCATGCATATCATTTTGGGGTAATCGTGTTTTTCTTCCTAATTCTTTAAAAGCAAAATGGACACACAAATACCAACAAAAGTCAAAATAACAATCTTTTATAAGAGCTTAGTATTTCACTATGATTACATTTTGGTGTGGTGCATACACTTGAACAGAATGAGTTTTAAAATTGATTTATTTCACCTTAAAAATGAAAGTTATTCTTTTTCTCACTTTGTGTTGATTTTTCTTTTTGGTTGTTCAGCACTAATGAGACTTGAGAAAAAGAGAGAAAACATCTTCTTTCACTGCACCTTTGGTATGAACTCATGGGCAGGAACAGTATGTGAAAGTTAGAGGAGGCATGTTTTAGTTCTAAATAAAGACATTCGTGTAACCATCACTATGTGTCTTCATCAGAAACCAAATGATCACTTGGGAGCAATGTTGTAATGAGGATTTACCATTGGTGGGTGGATGAATTCCATAACTTTAAAAGTGCCCTTCACCTTTGAGATTCAGTGATTCTCTCATGACCGGGGGCAGACTTATCTGTATTGACAGATAGCTGAGACAAAAAAGGTGGTCCCAGGAGAGAAGAGTCACCCACAGAGGTTTGGCTCAGGATCAGTTTTTTATTCTCAATGAAGAGGAAGAGTTTAGAGAATTGTTTGATGCCTGTCACTCGAAGTTATCTCAGCCCAGGTATCCATAAGGCACTGTGTGAGTTCTTGAGAAAAAGAAGATGTAAACAAAAACTTAACAACTTTCAATATAACCCTGTAAGACATTAAGGTTGAAGAGGTTCACAGAATGTCATGACATAAGATGGGGGTAGTTCATTTCATGGACCACAGCTCAGTTTGGGGAATTTGAGGACTCCTGATGAGGGTCTAGGGCCTCAACAAGAATGACGAAAGCAGTCCATTGCCCAGCAGAGGACACAGTGACTAACAGGGGTAAAAATAAAGCCCACTTGAAATGTGTTTGGGAGGGGAGAATTTCCCCCTTACCATTTTAGTTCTTTTGGCTGGTTGAATAATTAAAATGACATAAGACAGAATAATAGGAAGAAAAAAAAAAGTACATACATAAGGGGAATCCACATAGCATGGAAGGTTCTGAAAACAATCAGGCAAAATGAGGTATATATGTTATTCTGGATTAAGAAAAAGGAGGAAGAGAAGGAAGGGAATTGACAGGAAGGTGAAAAAAGAGCAAATATTTGGTTAACAAATGTTTGCTGGGCCATGTAAGAACAGTGGGACATAGAGAAATTTTAACAGACTTGGTTATTATGTTCCTCCTTGTCTCTCACATCTAGTTCATATTATACTATAGGTGTATCTCTGGTGATAGTTTTCTTTCCTGGGATAGGCCCTCTGTCTGAATATTTTTAGGCAGTTAAGGGGGAGGTGAAAAGATAAAAATTCCCAAGTCTTCTGTTCCTTCCTCTTGCCAAAGAGACGCATTTTAGTGTGGCAAATTTTGCTTCCCTGCAAATAGAAAAACCAGTAGACAGTAGTGGTTCTCAAGAGAAAGATAGTGACTCCCGAAGAGGGAGAAGGGCGTGACCTAGTGATGATTAAATGAAATAACGTGAATATGTTCTTTGCACAATAGTCATATAGCAAGAGCATTGAACTCAACTGGAAAAATGATTTTCTTCTTGGATAAATCCCATACCATTTGAGGCAAAGAGCCAACATTATTGACTCCCTACAATGCTGAGCTGGAACTCAATTTGCTTTTGTTTTTACAAACAGTTAAAAAGAGGCTTGGCTGAACTTTCAAAGGGGAAATTGAGACAACAAACAATTCTGGAGAAGGAATATTGCATTTTTCACGTTCATTTGCTGTGACTACCAAACCAATTACAGACAAATCTTCCTTTCTTTCCTAGAAGATAATAAAAATGATAATTAGCAATCTGCTCTTTCATTTCTTCACATGTTCTTGACCTTTTCTTGCTATTTAGGGCTTATCATTTTATGTATGATTTTTAGAAAGAATACGTTGAATGATTTCATTTCTTCGTTAGAAACATTGCTTCCTTAAATATAAATGTTTTCTCCAGTGTTCTCTAAACAAGAAATAGAATAGGAAAGATCCCTGTTACTTCTGTTTCCTTACATTCCAGGAAGTTATATAAGATGATGAGTTTGTGAATTGATGCCACATATTTGAAATATTTATTGGACATGTATGAGTAATAAATTCACCCATGACAGTTTAGTTCAACTTATTTTGCCTTTAAGATTATGTGCAGGACCCACACTCAGGTTTTTGATGTCTGACAAACCTGCAGGTAAAGTCTTTCTCTATGATGTAAAGGTTGAGCCTCAGCTTTCCCAGCTGGGAACTGGTGATAATCTAACAAAAGGTTCTTGTGAAGATTAAATAAAATGAAGGACAGAAAATGTGTTGCTTAAAGCTCTGATCTCAAGAAGCCTTCATTATGAGTATAAGGCTAAAACAAACGACCTCAGAAACTATACATAAATAAGGGCTAAAGTGTCAAACCCACCTGAAACTCTCTCTTTAAAACTCATTGAATCCATCCATTTCCTCTCCATTTTAACTTTTCCTGCCTATGGTTAGTGCTAGCTTTTCTCAGCTTGCATTATTTCAACAGTTTCAGTTGTTGTCCTTGATCTACTTTAGTGCATTGTTCATATAAACAGAAGATAGCACTTCCTTATTTGCATCTAATCTGCTAAAATCCTTTCAGTGGGACTTTAGAATGTGTGTCCCTTGGCAATAAAGAGGAAACAGTAGAAAAAATATGTGTCTGTTCTGAACGATTACCGTGCTACCTTGGGTAGGAATAAGTGGGTCTTTTGTGGGTCTGGGCTGAACTTTTGTCTCTGTGTATTTAAGTGGACCCATCCTACCTATGAACAGTTGGTAATGACCTTATGTTTGTACCTCTGGAAAAATATGAGGATGCTGTAAACTAGGGAAGTAATAATAGGAATAATAAGATGGTAACAGGTTTGAAGGTATAGAAATGACAGATGGTTATTTGTTGAGGAGTGAGAATAGAGTATGGTTTAGGTTTAGAGGCAGACGACTGGGTGTCATTAATTAAGACAAGAAACAAAGCATTCTGAACTTATTAAGGTGAGAAGTTAAGAAGTTTAACATCAACATGTTGTGGTTCGGGGTACCTGTCTAGGCTGTTGTAAAGTATATGGAGCTATTGAGAGGGGACCAAATTAGAGATAGATTTGGAAGTGATCAGGACATGGGTGATGTGTGAAGGAACCAGGTGGAGTGGATGGGACCATTCAAGCACAGCCAGAAGAGCACAGGGGAGAAAGAAGTAGACCAGGGATATACCATCATCTCTTGTCTGGACTGTGCATTTACCTACTGCTATGGCCTTGCTGCTTCTACCTTTGTCCTAGTGTAGTATATTCTCAGCACAGCAACAAGTTAAAACATAAGTTAGATCCCCTTACCCCCCTGCTTAAAAACTCCCAGGGGCTCCCCGTCTTACTCAACTTAAGAGCCAATGTCCTTTCAAGGTACCCCACATCCTTTGTGACTTACTAGCTCCTCCCCCGTGTGCTTTCTCCCCTCTACTCTTACAATCCCTGCCTCTTTCTATTCCAGAGCATCATCCACCTTGTTTTCTCTCCCAAGCCAGGAATAGGCTTGCCACAGAGTCTTTGCAGTGGCTCTTTCTTTTACTTAGAATATTATTTTTCCTAGGAAGCAGCATCTCTTGCTCTATTTCCTCCTTCAGATCTTTGCTCAAATGTTGTTTTTTTCACCAGGCTTTGTTTTGACCACATTTTGAAAAGTATCAGTTCCCCAACCAACATGGGACTCCCTAGCTTTATTTCCTGCTTATGTTGCTCCATAGCTATTATGACCTTTTATTGTGCACATCTAATCATTTATTTGTGTATATATCTCTCTCCATCAAACTGTAAGCTTAATGAGGACGGGGGTTGTATCTCTTTCCTTCACTACTGTATTCATAACATTCCAAACAGTGCCTGGTACGTAATAGGCAACCAATAAATGATTGCTGAAGGACTGAATGAAGAAATGAATGAATGAAATCTGGAGAGATCCATTGTCTTAGTTGATAGGTGGAGGAGAGAAAAACCACATGTCAAAAAGTACCTTGGCAGTGATAGACATAACGTTGATTGCTTTCCTCAATTTTATTTTCCCCATTTTGTCAGTAATCCAAAAGGCTCAGTTGTGAGCTTACCACCTTCTGGAATCTTGTTTCTCATGTACTAAGTGTTGGTGCTTGGCTGGCAAGACTGCATGAACCTGTTCAGGTCAGCAGTGTCCTTCACTTGCTCTGATAATCCAGACTCATGAAAAAAATTAATTTAGCAGCACAACTTTCCAGGTTGTCTTGGTGTTTGTGTTAGCCCTCAGCTAAATTGTAAAAGGCTTTATTGCAGGGACAAAATACTTTCCTTCTTTTTATACCCTCCAGTGCTAGGGACATATAAAGATGGGCTGGCTAAAAATTCATTGATTTTCATAATAAATATTTGTTCTTTATGATGTTTCAATGAAAAGGTTATAATAAAAACATAATTATATTTCTGTGTTTTATCAAGAACACTAGAATCAAAGTCAGAAAACCTGGGTTTGAATCCCTAGTCAGCTAAGTTTCTTTTTTTTTAAACTGAAATATAGTTGATTTACAATATTGTGTTAGTTTCAGGTGTACAGCAAAGTGATTCAGTTTTATATATATATATGTATATATCAGATTATTTTCCATTATAGGCTATCATAAGATATTGAATATAGTTCCCTGTGTTCTACAGTAAATCCTTATCATTTATATATAGTGGTGTGTATCTGTTAATCCCATACTCCTAATTTATCCCCACCGACTTTGGTAGCCATAAGTTTGCTCACAGTCTGTGAATCTGTTTCTATTTTGTAAATAAGTTCATTTGCATATTTTTTAGATTCCATATACAAGGAATATCATATAATATTTGTCTTTCTCTGTCTGACTTACTTCACTCAGTGTGATAATCTCTAAGTCCATCCATGTTACTGCAATTGGCAATATTTCATTCTTTTTTTACAAAGCATTGTAAACAGTGCTGTTATGAACATTCGGGTGCATGTACCCTTTCAAACTAGAGATTTTGTCTTTTTTGGGTATATGCCCAGGAGTCAGATTGCTGGACCATATGGTAGCTCTATTTTTAGTTTTTTAAGGACCCTCCATACTGTTTTCTACAGTGATTTACATTTCCACCAACAGTGTAGGAGGGCTCCCTTTTCTCCACACCCTCTCTAGCCTTTACTGTTTGTAGACTTCTTGGTGATGGCCATTCTGACCAGTGTGAGGTGATACGCCATTGTAGTTTTGATTTGCATTTCTCTGATAATTAGTGATGTTGAGCATCTTTTCGTGTGCCTGTTGGCCATCTGTATGTCTTCTTTGGAGAAATGTCTATTTAGGTCTTCTGCCCATTTTTTGACTGTGACTTTGGAAGAGACACACATTTCTTTGTGCCTCAGTTTCTTCACTTATTCAATGTGGCCATAATATCAGGCCTTACTTCACACAACTAATGTAGAATTTAATGAGGTAATTCTGAAATTACTTTGTAACATGTAAAATTTCATGAATTGTATTTATTATATAACCGTATACAGAGAAAATGCTTTCCTCTGGAATTTTTCAGATCCTGTAAGTCAGACAATTCCGGCCTTAGTCTGTGAAAGATACATGTTTTAAATATCCAACCTAACTTAAATATAATTCTGTTCTGGGATTTTTGTTCTTTTGTCTTCCAATTTGATTTGCCTGATATGTTGTGACGAATGTGTGATTAAATGATTTTCTGGGGTGACTAAAAATGTACCTATTGTTATTAAAAGGTGTTGCTTGTCTCAATGGAGATAATAGTTTCATTCTATAACTTAACCGTTTCTACTAGAAGAAAGTCTAGGAATGAATCAGGATGTATCTATATCCTGTACCTCCTGATTAATTTTGAAAATGATGTTCTTAGTTATATCTGAGTGAAACAGAAGAGAAGGGATGACTTAAATGTGTAAACTGTGTAAATATTTTCTCTTATAAAGAGAGTTATGAACTTTAGCAGAGGATGCAGGAGAGATGTATTTCAGAGGCATGATCAAATGGAGGAAGGAGCATGACCTACAGACAAATGTGGGCTCAATATTTAGCTTGAGGCTCTTAGGAAAGTCTAGTCAATAGATTTTCCTGGAAGAAGGGAATTGGTAGTGTGAGGGAGTATACCTTTGAGGTGGGGGTTGACAAATGCAAATGATCAAAGAAAACCTCTGAGAATTCTAATAAAGAAGTCTACAACTGAGACTAAGCTCTCTAACCACTATTGTCATCTGTATTTTCTCACAAAACCATCAACTATGTCTCTTTTCCTGAAAGTTCTGAAAATTTCTAAGTGTTTTCCTTCTGACTTTCTAGATATAGTCCTTTTCTTCTTAGAATGAACTAAGTTCTCTTTATACATCATGTGACAGAGATGCCATTCTAGGAACACTGCGGATCACTCAAAGTATGGTACCAGGGCTTCCCTGGTAGCGCAGTGGTTGAGAGTCTGCCTGCCAATGCAGGGGACATGGGTTCGTGCCCCGGTCTGGGAAGATCCCACATGCCGCAGAGCGGTTGGGTCCCTGAGCCATGGCCACCGGGCCAGCGCATCCGGAGCCTGTGTTCCTCACGGGAGAGGCCACAACAGTGAGAGGCCCACGTACCGCCAAAAAAAAAAAAGTATGGTACCATAGTAGGTCACTGCATTTCTGGGTCTGGGTCTTTGCCTTAGAAGTCCAGTGATGTCATCATGCGACCGCCCTCAAATTCCATGGAACTAACTCCACAATCTTCACATGCATAAGGAGCAAGTGAGTGACTACGATGCCAATGCTGATCTTCAGTTGAGAAATGTAACTACCAAGAAGAGAAAGTATTTACGGTAGCTGGTCTACACATTCTGCCTCTGCAGAAAACCTGGGTAGGACACACATCCAAAATATTAGGTGGCTCCTTGGGTAACTTGAATTTAGAGCCAAGAGAGTAAGCAGGAGAAACCAGTTCTCTGGAGCTATGGCATCTGATGCATCCACCTGTATTGTTGAAGATACATCTACTAGGTCAAGGTAT
The DNA here is from genome assembly GCF_025265405.1 of Mesoplodon densirostris. NCBI lineage: Eukaryota > Metazoa > Chordata > Mammalia > Artiodactyla > Ziphiidae > Mesoplodon > Mesoplodon densirostris. The sequence continues at coordinate 168,679,390 of NC_082661.1, read as the reverse complement.
TTGTATCAGGTTGTCAGTTTCCCTCTACCATGGACTGAGTTGGAGATTGACTACTCATTCAATATTTTGTTAAGTGACATGCACTGGTCTAAGTGTGTGGGGACTTTGTCAAACAAAACATTATGGCAGAAACTTTCATGGAAGCTTCAGTCTATTTGGAAAGGCCATTTTCAGACAAATAATTTTAACAGTGTTGAGTATATGGTATATATGGAGACACTAGGACTGGCCAGTAAGAGAACCTAACCCTGGTTTGAGGGCTTCAGCAAAGAGACTGTGCCAAACCCAGTACTTAAAACTTGAGATCTCAACTTCCAGGGTGTATTCAACCTCAGTAGAATACTCTCTTTAGATATAGCAATACTGCTGATGAGGGGAATACATTCACTGGCATGTGTAAAAGCTTTGGTGTACTGTCAGACTCTTCTTGCTTTTGAACTAAAGCAGTGGGACATAGTTTAGAGGAACCAGACAGCATGCCAACAGCTATGTATAATGTAATCTCTGAATCTCATCTGTTAATTGGAGAAAATGGCATCCCTACTTCCCAATTTGCTGTAAGTGTGGACTGAAATACTGTTTATAGAATACAGAACCAGGGCTAGCACTTACTAATGTTAGTTCTGATTCTGAGCCCTTAAATGCAAAACTGTTGTAGCTCTTATCTGTGGATTTACTTGGTTCGCTTTTCAAAGGAGGCTAATTTCCACCCCTCTCTGTCCTCCATGCATGACCCGTCAGATGACTCCTAATAAGGCTCTTATTGAGTTCTGCTTTGGGTTCCCAGCTTGAATGTTCTTGTGCTGAGAAGAGCCATTCCAGAGCCTTGCAGATAGAGCAGTGGCACACATTGGGATGTATCACACTGATATCAGCACATCTGTAGGTGGTACTTTCCCCAGCATGATATTTGTTCCTGAGTTTATGGATGAGTTCTTCATGCTGTGGTGTAGCCAAAGTTGTCCTATTAATCAGAGGCACAGCACCTTGGATGGCAAGGCACGATAGTGCAGTTCTGAACAGGATTCTTAATGTATGAAAGATAAACAAGGTGACCCTGAGGGCAAATTGATAATTGTGGCAAGCTTAGTGCTTCCCACTAATGTATGGAGATAGGTTAATTTATATTTCCCCACAGGTGTTTGTCTGATAGACTGATGATACTAAGCAGAATAACAAAATCTGCATTTAACTGAATGTATTATAACATGGAAAAGTGGAGCTAGAACACAAAGTAAGCACCTCATGTTTGGGAAGATAACAAAGTACAGTATCTTGGAGTCCTCTGGGAAAACTCTTGCCTATGATTTATAGTCTTCTTGGTGACTGACTCTTCTAGACCCTCCTGGATCCCAGCTAATGAGTACAGATAACTCTACCGCACCACACATCACACTTCTTCTTCTTTTTTTTTTTTAACTACGGCATAGGCACACATTCCCACTAGATTAATGTTTCTAATAAATTAGGAAGGATGCTAAGTAAGAAAGGGCACCAAAATGGAAAATTCAGTGAAGCACAGACTCTGTGGGCCCAGAAGTAAATTGGTTTTATTAGTTTTTTTCTTTAAGACCATAGTGAAAGTAATGGCCTAACTATTTTTGTTAATACATATTGCACAGATAATTTTGGAATCTAAAGTGGATCCCATTATTTAAAGTCCTACTATCTTTTCCCCTGAGACTTAAATAGTAGCAGAGGTGAAATTCAAAATATTTTGGTATGAAACTGATAGCAACTAATCAGAAAGGATGCCAGCTGTAATACAGTAGCAGAATCCTAGCAGTCCCCGGATATGCCAGGCATTAACTCTTCAGTTATTGGATAATGGGGAGGTCTGAGGACCTAGAGAAAGGGCAAGAATGGCCAGAGTGGTGGTCATGGGGCATCCAGAGAGCCTGTGGCTATTTACCAACGGGTTGGGAAGTATTTCAGTATTTTAACAACTGGTATCACTGTAATGTGCACACTAACCTAACATCAGACCTGAACAGAAAAATCATTGAGTTCTATTTTCATCTCAAATTCAGAAACAGGAAGTTTCAGGCAAGTGATCATATTAGATTAAGACAGAAGACATTCCAAGATTCAGTCTGGGGCTTCCCTGGTGGCGCAGTGGTTGAGAGTCCGCCTGCCGATGCAGGGGACACGGGTTTGCGCCCCGGTCTGGGAAGATCCCACGTGCCGTGGAGCGGCTGGGCTCGTGAGCCATGGCCTTTGAGCCTACGCCTCCGGAGCCTGTGCTCCGCAACGGGAGAGGCCGCAACAGTGAAAGGCCCACATACCGCAAAAAAAAAAAAAAAAAAAAAGATTCAGTCTGGGCTCTTCCACTCACTAGATGTTAACTTTGTGCAAGTTACTTAATCTCCCTGGTCTTCCTTTACCTTAGCAATGGCATGAGGATACTACTACCTACTTGGTAAAGCTGATGGAAGGATAAGATTAGATAATTATATGGGATGCTCCAATGCAAAGTCTGAAGCAGGGTACAATGATGGTAACTTTAAAGTACACCTCCTGATTTTGCTGTGTCTAGGATTCCTTTCCCACTCTTACTTTGGAGCATCCTTGGAGGCACTGGGCATCTAGATGCCCTACATTTTGTGGCCAAGGTGTGGGTAGGAAACCCAAGCTAGGGCAAAACCACACTCTTGCCTTGCAATTTTATTCTTAAGCATACCACAAGGATATTTAATGGTTGGAGTTCATTTCTTTTGATTAATATGTCACTAAGAGAGGGTGCAAGAAAATTTACAACCTATATCTCAGCTCTGCCTTGATTTCTCTTTTCAGAGGCAAATGACTCCAGTTTTTTTCTTTCATGCTTTCCAAACAGTTTATTCCAACAAGTTCCTTTTTTGCTTAGATCTGCCAGAGCAGGTTTTGTTGCCTGAAATCACAGAACCTTAACTGACACAACAGTTGATTGCTGTATTTACAGAGACATGACCCTGTGGTTTTTCAGAGAAACACAAATATCGCTGCATGGGTCTATTCTCTATCTGATTGGAATTTATTCTCTTCCTTTTTTTTCCCTTCCTCCCTTCCTTCCTCTGTGTCTCCTTTCTTTCTAGTTTCTACCATGTTATCTATCAATTCTGTATCTTCTAAACAAATCAACTCTGGAATAGCCCCCCAGTTTCATGGAATTTGCATGTTTGGGGGACAGATTTGAGGAAGTGATCTGTAACAATTTTGTTTATGTTACTTTGCAAACCAGGAAATGTAACCAGAATAAACAAGTCACATACATAAACTTTTAGGTAAAGCTCACTTTCTAGGTAATGATTTACCTGACTGAATAATGTCTGCTCCCAGTGAAGTAATTTTCTTGATTCAAGCTATGATCATGCCCCAGGGCTTTCACCCAGCATCTCAGGTGGTGCTGTCTCTTGACCAATTTTACTGCCTTTGTGAGATTATCAGTAGAGTTACACACAGCAGTGCAGGTAAGATATGCCATAAAGACCGCTGTTCATGTCAAAATGTAATCGTGAGGTGAAAATTGTGTTCAGAACGATGCTGTCCCAAGCTTATTAAGGCAAAAAAAGAGAATAAAAGGGGAAAATGTATTGTCGTGAAACCTTGTATAATGATTTCAAGCCATGCTGGGCCCTGACAGCTGATGGGGGGACAGAGATTAAGTTGGGGCCACCCTTTGTAGACTTGTACAGCTAATCTCATTAGAGATACAGCTTCTCCTGTGACAGGGTTAACAGTACAAAGTGCCAAGCCTGAGGAAGTTGGTAAGATCTAGGCATAGCTTGATAGAGCAGTACAATAAAGGGATAGGAGGGAGGCAGGCAAAGCAGACTGTGGGCAGACTTGGCCCTGAGCATCAGGTTTTGGAAATCAAAACCTTCTGAGAAGGAGGAAAAGAGTATCAGGTCCCTAGTTAAAAAAGATTGGTGGTGGGCTTCCCTGGTGGCGCAGTGGTTGAGAGTCCGCCTGCCGATGCAGGGGACACAGGTTCGTGCCCCGGTCCGGGAGGATCCCACATGCTGCAGAGCAGCTGGGCCCGTGAGCCATGGCCGCTGAGCCTGCGCGTCTGGAGCCTGTGCTCCGCAACGGGAGAGGCCACAGAGGTGAGAGGCCCGCGTACCGCAAAAAAAAAAAAAAAAAAAAAAAGATTGGTGCAGGTTCAGCCTCCAGTTTTGGATGGAGCAGGTGCAGGATGCCCATGCCTCGTCAGCTAGAACAGCAGTGAAATAAAGACCCAGGTGGCCTGAAACTGGGATGGTTCTGTGGGGGCCACACCTCACTCTGCTAAACCAGAGGGTAGAGTGCCACTGGCTTGTGTAGTTAGGTTCCTGTCCTGGGACTTGTGAGCCTCCAGGTGACCACTAGGCCAGCCTAGAACAGGTGGTAACCACAGGTACAGTATTTGGGACTAGGCCTCTGACATGTTCCTTATGTGTTCCAGATACATGCTTGTTTCTCCTCTGTGCAGAAAATAAATCTGTTATGGAAGGAAGAAAGATACATATAGAAGTGGCAGTTTTCTTTGAGTGTGTTTCTCTGCCCACCTGCTAACAGAAAAAATAAAATATGAGGTCTGATAAGGCCAACTCAGACTGTGATAAAGGATTTTACTAGAGAAAACATTGTCAAATTATAGTACTTTGCCTATCCAATAGCCTTTTTCTAATGATATATTTTCTCAACAGCGTTATTTTGGAAACCAATTAAACAGAAGGCTTTATAATTAAATGTTCTAAGGTTAAATTGGGTTCCTATGGGGTTTTGTGTGCATTTAGTAGTTTGAGTATTTTCCACAAGAAATCAATATTGTCCTAAAACCTGTGGGAATGTACTATTCATTTAAGTGGAGTCGATTAAAATGTTAGCATGTTATAAACTGTAAGCCCAGCATGGGATGCACTGTTTCCATACATGACATGAAGATCAGAATCTCAGACTGGCCATTAATTATGGGGAGTTAAAGTATATCTGATATGACAGATTTATAACCCTCCCCTGATCAAATTACTTTATTCTTTTGACACCAAAACCATGAGGGACTTCAACTTAAAAGTGAAAGCTGAAAGGATATATAACAATGGAAGTTAAAACACCATCACCCCAAAACAGAGGTAGTAAAATAAAAACTCTGAAAACCAGCATTGAAACACCAAAAATTCAAATAGGTTGAGTTACTCCAAAGAGCCAATCAGTATCCCAGATAATAATAACACATCACTGAAAATGAATCCCAAGGAATACATTTGAGGTTCATGGCAAAGAATGTATCTTAGGTAGACCAGAAGTGCAGGTTCCTCAAAATCTGGTAAGCTAGAAGGTTTGCATAGACTTGTGTTTAGTGCTCTTGACCACTCTCTCAAACCTACTCACTTAAATTCAAACCATAGATTTTCTTGTTCAAATTTGACACTTTTGTCTAGGTCAAATGCTGAACCAGATAGGCTACTGTAATGGCGAGCATAAACTGGAGCTATCCCAGGCAAATCAGGACAGTGGTCACCTTAATGATTTCCCACTGATTATCCTTGGGCTACCTTTCAAATGAAGAGTTTTCCATATGAAATGAAGACTGGAATGATGCGGTATTCATTCTTTGCTTTTTCTAGTGACACAGTTTTCCTGGTCATCTTTTATATATATATATATATATATATATATATATATATATATATATATATATATATATATATATATATATATATATTTTGTGTGTGTGTGTGTGTGTGTGTGTGTGTGTGGTATGCGGGCCTCTCACTGTTGTGGCCTCCCCTGTTGCAGAGCACAGGCTTCGGACGCTCAGGCTCAGCAGCCATGGCTGCTTATCAGCTGGTCATCTTATATTTGTACTCACAAGTGAACTCTCTACCTTGTTTCTAATGACATCTAAAGATGCATCTTAGTCTTCCCCTATCTGTTAAGCTCTGGACCCACAGGTTTTCTAATTACCCTCCCAGAGTTTTCCATCAGTATCTCCAGCTCAACACTCCTAAACTCACACTCATTATCTTTTTCCCCAAAACTCCTTTCACACCTTTGTTTCCTGTCTAACTAGTTTCATCTCTCCTTATCACCCTTCTACTTCACTAAGCAATAAATGACAAGAAAATTAGACGTTTCAGTTGTGGAGAGTGATAGCTTTTTAGAATATTTTGAAATAATTATGATGCTAAAAGTAGGTCTGTATTTTCTCTTGTGGGTTATAAGAGTCCCCCTGCAGCGATCTGAGCTTGCCATTGTGCATCCTAGAAGAGGAGCCATACTACAACATTTTTCAAGGGTAAGACATGGGCACAAACCAATCAGAACAGACGCCACAACAAATTACAAATTAGGGGCAGGCCACAAACAGTCAGTGCCCCCTTAAGATGCATAAGAGCTAAACATTATCCTTGAAGCTGATAAGTCCTACAGCCCAGAAGAGGTACTAGGAGAGAGAAGAGACACCAAGACGCTAACCGGTCCTTCAGTCTCCACTACTGATTTACATTTCTAAAATATACATTGGATTATTTAATTCCCTGTTGAAAAAGTATTACATGTATTTACAGGGCCAACAGAATAAAGATCCTCCCCTTGACCCATAGAAGGCTTCATGGTCAGGCTCGGCTACTTCCTGATCTCATATTCTTACACACTCCACCACCTCTATCCTGGCTGTCCTCCACTGTGTGTTAGCATTTCCTCCTGCAGGCCGCATTTTTCCAGGCCTCATTGCTCCTGTTACCTTGCAGACATGGTTTATTCCTCTTGCACTGCCCTCCCTGCTCTGCTCACCAATCACCCACCCCTGATCCAGCTGCCCCTTTCTTGTATAGTGAATTCCAACTCATCCTTCAAATCTTAGTTCATACATACAATTTTCAGTTGAGTATTTCTTTCTTTTTTTTTTTTTTTTTGTGGTACACGGGCCTCTCACTGTTGTGGCCTCTCCCGTTGTGGAGCACAGGCTCCGAAAGCGCAGGCTCAGCGGCCATGGCTCATGGGCCCAGCCGCTCCGCAGCATGTGGGGTCCTCCCGGACCAGGGCACGAGCCTGTGTCCCCTGCATCGGCAGGTGGACTCTCAACCACTGAGCCACCAGGGAAGCCCAGTTGAGTATTTCTTTACCCCAAACTCCTTTCCCCTCTCAGCAGGGTTAATCCCTTGCTTCCGTTGTTCCCTATACATAGCTTTCTCATAGCCCTCATCGTATGGTACTCCCATTATACCTGTCTCCCTCCATCACCAGGCAGTGAGCTCCCAGAGAGCATCAGACTAGTCACATCATTTTCTCCAGGATGCCCTGGGAGATGTCAACCAGTATTTGTTTAATACATTTCAAATTCTCACAAGTGTGATGCTGAGAGCCCAGTGCCTATGGGCTTTCACCGAGGCAGGGCTCTGTTGGTGAAACATGGACTACCTCTGCTTAGACATCTAGGCAGGAGACTGCACACTGCTCCTTCCCTTGATGGTGGTTTCAGTTAGCTCTGATCAAGCAATAGATGGTTCTTGCAAATGGGACTTTTGGAGAGGCTTTTCCAGGGGGATTATTTAATTATTTACCCAAGTGTGTGTCGACCCCAAAAACAAGAAGAAGAGATAAGACCACTGTAGGCAGAAGTGGCAAGAGGGAAGTGGCAACTGGTGTCCAGCTGACATTGGGAGTCATAGAAGAGAGAGGGTGTAAGGTGAAGTAGACCCAGGCCATCCTCTTATTCTCCCTTTGGTCTTCCTATCCTCTGACCCTCTTATCGCTCTACTGTCTCCCATTTACCAGATGCAACCAAAGCCAGAGTGCCAGGAAACCCAGGGTAATATATCTCTTTAAAAGTCAGCCTCCTGGGCACAGAACAGGGCAGAAAAGAATGGAGAATAAATATAGGTAAAGAGAAGATGGAGAAAAGCTAGCACAGATACAGAGTCCCCAATTTACCCAGGATTTTTTGATAGGGCTTCCACTTCTAATGGCCTGTGCCTTTCCACTATATGAGACACGTTTTGTCCCTTGGTCATTCCAGCACTGTCTCTACTTAGAGGGTAGGTTCAGTTGCTAATGCCAGATTTGAAGCTTCATGAGGAAAAGGACCTCGGTGGCTTGTTCACCATTGAACGCCTAACACCTAGAACAGGGCTGGGACACGTGGAAAAGAAATAGTCATTTACTACATGAGTGAATGCATATAAGTAGATGTAAGTCCCCTGACCCTCACTTATTTTAAAGACTTTTCTATTCCAGCATTCTCTGCCAGTTAGCCTGTTGCAAAACCAAAAATCTGCTGCCAAAATGTAACACTGGATATTTAGTTCTCTTATGGCCAGAAGAAGATTGACCAAAATTTTGGAATACAGTGTAAAGCATTTTCTGATATCCAGATCATTTGGAAGCATATAGCAGTCAAAGCTGTTCTATATCTTATTGGAAAGAAATAAAACAAAATAAGCAAAATCAATGAGAACAACAACAACAAATCCCAGAGAGTATAAACTATTGCTTTTTATCCCTAACTTTTGCACAGTTTTCTGTGGTGGCTCATATTTATTCCAGCTTATTACATAAAATCAATGACCTGTTTTCTTACTCTTACCTGTCTGTCCTCTGTATGATGCACGTTGAAAGGTGTAACTCCTTACATTGACAATATCGAAAGTAACCTGAGTGAATCCCCTCCACTAGTCACTCTTCATCCCTGCTGGGCATTTTTTTGGGAAATGAGAGTCCAGTTGAAGAAGCCATGGGACTGGTGAACAAGTCCTACAAAGATGTGGTGAGGAGAGGTGGAGCCCAAATAGAACAGACACTGGCCATTTTATTTCTCTTCAAAAACGCAGGAGATAATGCAGTCAATAAGCAGGAAAGAGCCAGGGGATTTGTTAATAAACACCAGTGTAGCGGAAAGAAAGGACAGAACAAATCTTTCCCTTAGGCTTGGCTGTCCTTGTTCTGACCTGTAGTAAACAAAGTGGGGAGAGGAATGTGATGAATAGAGCCCATGAGGATTCTATCAAACACCTAAGATTTTCTCATGTCTAACTCAGCCACCAGTTTAGGAAAAAAAAATAAGATTTCTATCAACTTTTCTTAGTTGAGCTACTGTTAGGAGTTACAGTGGCCACATTCAAATTTCAGATGGAAGTGACTTCAGGAACTGTATTCTTGTTGTCATTGTTTGTTTGTTTGCTTATTTGGCTGCGCCAGGTCTAAGTTGCGGCTCACGGGATATTCACTGTGGCCTGGGGGAATCTTCGTTGCGACCTGAGGGATCTTTTAGTTGCGGCTCGCGGGATCTTTAGTTGCTGCATGCGAACTGTTAGTTGTGGCATGTTGGATCTAGTTCCCTGATGAGGGCTCAAACCTGGGCCCCCCTGCATTGGGAGCATGGAGTCTTAGCCACTGGACCAGCAGGGAAGTCCCTATTTTTTTGTTTTTATTAATTGAGATATAAGTGACACATAACTGTGTAAGTTTAAGATCTACAATGAGTTGATTTGATACATTTATGTATTGCAGTATGGTTACCAACGTAACTTTAGCTAACACCTCTGTCACATCACATAATGATCATTTCCTTTTTTCTGGTGAGAACATTTCAGATCTAGTCTCTCAGCAACTTTACAGTCAACAATAATGTATTTTATACTTTAATCACTAGGCAGTGCATAAGATCTCCAGGACTTAATCATCTTTTAACTGCAAGCTTGTGCCCTTTAACATCTCCTCAGTTGTTTCACTTTTAAGATCAGAAAAAGCATGTCTCTCCTAGATTAATGTGCCTCCATTCTCCAGTGAATATCTAAGATAATTTGCTGGTAACATTTGTAAGAAATAAAAAAATAAAAAGGTAGGTACTGGTATGTGTATGCAAGACTGAAGTTAACTATTCTATATTTTTTACATTTGAGCTCATTATGAAATTGAGGAAACATTCAAGTGATTTATATTTTATAGGAGAATAATGAACTCACCAAATATCCAAAGTCCACTTTGAAAGGACACTCCCAGTCAGTTGCAGCTCTTCTATGGCCCTCCTTCATTGCCTTCCCCATTTACCACCTCCAGCCTAAATTTTTGATAGATTGTTTTTTCCTTGCTTCTCCCTTTAGCTTTATTATGTATATATGTATAAAAAAGAAATAATGGTATAATTTTCTTTCTATAAATGGAATTGTGTATTCATTTCTGACTTGATTTAGTTCAACATTATTTATTTTGAAATTCATTCATATCAATGACAATAGTTGCACTGTTTTATCGTGTTCCATTTTATGAATAAGCCACAAATTATTGATATATACTAGTGTATATTTGTGTTATTTCTAGTTTTATTATTGTTTTTCTTTTTTGCTGTGACAAATGAGAAAACTAGAATAGAATCACTGGATCCTAGGGAATGGTTATCTGTATTGTTCTTAGATAATTCCAAACTGTTTTCTGAAGTAATTGTGCAAACTTACACTGTAGCTAATGTGGTATGGATGCCCCCTTGTTTCACATGTGCTAACATATGGTGATAAATAATATTGTCAGGCTTTTTTATTTATGCCACTCTGGTAAGGTTTTAGTGGTATCTTTATGTGGGTTACTTTGTAGTTTCCTGAAAACGGAATATGGTAAAGTTCCAGTTGCATCTGATTTCAAAGGAAAAAGTAAACAATTTAACTAAACAAAATAAGAACAAAAAATATAACAACCAAGCAACAGCAACACACGTAAAAAATGAACATTCATTAATTGTGAGCTTGTGTCCATTTTGAATGGCCGATGCCAGTGATTAAGTATTTTGAATATCGTGTGCGTGTGTGTGTGTGTGTGTGTGTGTGTAGGTAAAATAAGAAGATAGGAGGCAATGAGCTTTATCTACGACCCTCTCACTCTCCCTAGTTTCTTTTTTTCTTCACAAAATTCAGAGCAGAATAACTGTAATATTCTTTTTTTTTTTGGTGATAATGACATTTCTAAGAACTCTTTTGTGGTCTTTTTTTTCCCTCATGGCTTTATTTTTTTTAATTGGAGTATAGTTGATTTACAGTTGCGGTACATATTTACAATGGAATATTACTCAGCCGTAAAAAAGAATGGAATAATGCCATTTACAACAACATGGGTGGACCTAGAGATTGTCAAACTGTAATATTCTTTTACTGTGTTTCCCATCTATCCAGGACTTACCACAGTTTGTTTAGGCCGGAATGAGCAGATCTCTGACTTTTCCATTCTTACTTCTTCCCAGCCTCATGACCAGTGTTAATTGTTAGTGGAGTGATGGTAGAAAAACTCAACCTTACAATATGCTATGTATAAGAAATTAAGTTAGAGACATTTCAAAATATGTCTATTATCCACATATGCAAAGAACAATAACAACTTTATTGGTAGATTAGAGTGAATGAAAATGTAAAACCTTTTTCCAAAAAAAAAAGCATAACAAAATAACCCACATAACAGTGCCTCTGGTATCATTCATGGTCTTCAAAGAAAGATTTTCTTCAACCAGCAGTACACTCTTTCTTTATCTGTCAAATCTATTTACATTTATGCCAAGGCGATTCTTTACTTTTTTGGCTCAGAAATTATAAGACCGTACTCACATTTCATTTTCTGTTTTTAGGATTTTTCAAATAATCAGTGAGTAAAAGTTATTTTAAATGCTTTTTTTTTAAACCTATACACTTAAAAAATTTTTATTTATATATTTACTTTTGGCTGAATAGGGTCTTCATTGTTGTGTGCGTGCTTTCTCTAGTTGTGGCAAGTGGGGGCTACTTTTAGTTGCAGCACGTGGGCTTCTCATTGTGGTGGCTTCACTTGTTGCGGAGTATGGGCTCTAGGTGCGTGGACTTCAGTAGTTGTGGCACGCAGGCTCAGTAGTTGTGGCTCACAGGCTCTAGAGTGCAAGCTCAGTAGTTGTGGCACATAGGCTTAGTTTCTCTGTGGCATGTGGGATCTTCCTGTACCAGGGCTCAAACCTGTGTCCCCTGCATTGGCAGGTGGATTCTTAACCACTGTGCCACCAGGGAAGCACTCAAATGCTTTTTGCAAGTGACTAAGAGGCCAATGTTATCTCAAAGGAAAAATATATGTCTCAAACACCACCCATGTAATGCTAAAAATCAGAAAGTCTTCATCAGTGGAGCCCAGTCTTATAAACAGGCAAAAATGTAAATGAGAATAAGAATTGTCAGTAAAGCATATTTGAAGAAACATTCTTTCTTTATTTTATTTTTTATGAATTTGTAAATTCTTTGAAAATATCATGATATCTATAATTCTCCCTATGCAAAAGAGTTTCATGCTAATTAATTTGGGAGAAAAACCTTTGGTTCTATCCCAGAATCATCATACTCTTTCTATGTGATAGATTCTTCCAACAGAACATGGGAGTGACTTTTGTCTGGTTATTTTTCTTAGGTCTCCGTGGAAATTTCTTCTTTTTATAGATACCATCTGGCCTAATGAGATTCTAACAGCTTCTACACACACTCTTTCTTTGCATTTGAGTTTTTTCATAGGAGTCATTGTTGGGAGTGAAATGTAAAAATAAGGGGAAAAAGTGTGTGTATTAAATAAGCTTGGTACTTTTGCTCTGTCATTTAAGGAAAATAATGATGATGATTTATTTGATTTACTGAATGTAAGTGTTCAGTTTGAATGTTGTCCTAAGGATGTTGCCTTACTTAAGCATTGAGTGATCCCTAAATTAAAACTGCTGCCATAGCTACTGATAGATTTAGTCTAGGAATATATATAATCTTCCTCTAGTGCAAGTGTGTGTCCATAATGTTAACAAGAAATCTTCTTAAGCAAGATTTGATTATGTGTTCTCAAGCATCACTAATCTTCATTCCTTATCAGTGTATGTGAGTGGAGGAGTGTGGAGTGGATGAGAATAAACCCAGTTTTAAACTGAGATGTAGTGGTTAGAAAAACAAATTTGAGATAATTATTTTAGGACTCACATTGTTAGCTCCTAATTGACCAAATGTATAAAGCTGGCTCATAACACATGATCTCATTTTATGCAAAACTTTATAGAAGGTTCATAGTGAACAATGAAAAGAAAATGAACATTAAACAGTCTTTGTCAAGACATATCTTGACAAGTTCTGTTTCATTTCCCAGGGATTCTGTCTCATGGGATAGATCTGTATATGTACATGGAGAGGCACTTAGGGCAGAGGATAAGACAGTGGCTCTGTGATAAGAAAGACACAGATTCATGTTCAAATTCCTCAATTTACCTGTGACTTAGGACATGTTTCTTAAATTTCATTATCCTGTAAATGAAAATGAATGGAGTAAAGGAAATGAGAGAAGAGACCTAAAAATGTACCTAGGAAACAAGAAACATTAGCTAATGTTGTTTGTAATGGTATCTTTTGATTTTGTGGTCATGTTCTTTGATGTCTAAATTGTTTACATGAAAATGACCAACAGAATAAATTAGATGTTAGCATCCTTTGCTTAGTCATACATTTGCCAAATGCTATTTTTCTACCATGTGTCTGTCAGGAGCTGCTGCTATGGCTATGTCAGTGAAAAGAGCAGGGGAAATCCCTGCCATCGTGGAGCTTTCAATCTACGGATTAATAAGTAAATCACAACCTGGGTAAACTAGTATTTTCATGAGAAAGAAATATGTCCCTCCCACACACTTATTATTCATTTGTGACTGTTTGAAATAATAAACATTAAATTACCTTTCTCTTTTCTCTTTTTTTTAATATATATTTTTAACGTCTTTATTGGAGTATAATTGCTTTACAGTGTTGTTAGTTTCTGCTGTATAACAAACTGACTCACTTATATGTATACATATATCCCCATATCCCCCCCCTCTTGTGTCTCCCTCCCACCCCTGTAGGTGGTCACAAAGCACCGAGCTGATCTCCCTGTGCTATGCGGCTGCTTCCCACTAGCCATCTATTTTACATTTGGTAGTGTATATATGTCCATGCCACTCTCTCATTTCATCCCAGCTTACCCTTCCCCCTCCCCGTGTTCTCAGGTCCATTCTCTACGTTTGCATCTTTATTCCTGTCATGCGCCCATGTTCTTCAGAACCATGTTTTTTTTTTAGGTTCTATGTATATGTGTTAGCATATGGTATTTGTTTTTCTCTTTCTGACTTCACTCTGTATGACAGACTCTAGGTCCAACCACCTCACTACAAATAACTCAATCTTGTTTCTTTTTATGGCTGAGTAATATTCCATTGTATATATGTGCCACATCTTCTTTATCCATTCATCTGTCGATGGACACTTAGGTTGCTTCCATGTCCTGGCTATTGTAAATAGTGCTGCAATGAACACTGTGGTACATGACTCTTTTTGAATTATGGTTTTCTCAGGGTATATCCCAGTAGTGGGATTGCTGGGTCATACGGTAATTCTATTTTTAGTTTTTTAAGGAACCTCCATACTGTTTTCCATAGTGGTTGTATCAATTTACATTCCCACCAACAGTGCAAGAGGGTTCCCTTTTCTCCACACTCTCTCCAGCATTTATTGTTTGTAGAATTTTTGATGATGGCCGTTCTGACTGGTGTGAGGTGATACCTCATTTAAGTTTTGATTTGCACTTCTCTAATGATTAGTGATGTTGAGCATTCTTTCATGTGTTTGTTGGCAATCTGTAGATCTTCTTTGGAGAAATGTCTGTTTAGGCCTTCTGCCCATTTTTGGACTGGGTTTTTTTTTTTTTTTTTTTTTTTTGCAGTACGCGGGCCTCTCACTGCTGTGGCCTCTCCCATTGTGGAGCACAGGCTCCGGACGTGCAGGCTCAGTGGCCATGGCTCACAGGCCCAGCCGCTCCACGGCATGTGGGATCTTCCCGGACCGGGGCACAAACCCGTGTCCCCTGCATTGGCAGGCAGACTCTCAACAACTGTGCCACGAGGGAAGCCCCCGGTTTTTTGTTTTTTTGATATTGAGCTTCATGAGCTGCTTGTGTATTTTGAAGATTAATCCTTTGTCTGTTATTTCATTTGCAAATACTTTCTCCCATTCTAAGGGTTGTGTTTTCATCTTGTTTATGGTTTCCTTTGCTGTGCAAAAGCTTTTAAGTTTCATTAGGTCCCATTTGTTTATTTTTGATTTTATTTCCATTTCTCTAGCAGGTGGGTCAAAGAGGATCTTGCTGTGAGTTACGTCATAGAGTGCTCTGCCTATGTTTTCCGCTAAGAGTTTTATAGTGTCTGGCCTTACATTTAGGTCTTTAATCCATTTTGAGTTTATTTTTGTGTATGGTGTTAGGGAGTGTTCTAATTTCATTCTTTTACATTGTAGCTGTCCAGTTTTCCCAGCACCACTTATTGAAGAGGCTGTCTTTTCTCCATTGTATATTCTTGCCTCCTTTATCAAAGATAAGGTGACCATATGTGAATGGGTTTAGCTCTGTTTTTTTGCCAGTACCATACTGTCTTGATTACTGTAGCTTTGTAGTATAGTCCGAAGTAAGGGAGCCTGATTCCTCCAGCTCCGTTTTTCTTTCTCAAGATTGCTTTGGCTCTTCGGGGTCTTTTGTGTTTCCATACAAATTGTGAAATTTTTTGTTCTAGTTCTGTGAAAAATGCCACTGGTAGTTTGATAGGGATTGCACTGAATCTGTAGATTGCTTTGGGTAGTATAGTTATTTTCACAATGTTGATTCTTCCAGTCCAAGAACATGGTATATCTCTCCATCTGTTTGTATCATCTTTAATTTATTTCTTCGGTGCCTATAGTTTTCTGCATACAGGTGTTTTGTCTCTCTAGGTAGGTTTATTCCTAGGTATTTTATTCTTTTTGTTGCAGTGGTAAATGGGAATGTTTCCTTAATTTCTCATTCAGATTTTTCATCATTAGTGTATAGGAATGCTGGAGATTTATGTGCATTTATTTTGTATCCTGCTACTTTACCAAATTCATTGATTAGTTCTAGTAGTTTTCTGGTACCATTCTCAGGATTCTTTATGTATAGTATCATGTCATCTGCAAACAGTGACCGTTATACTTCTTCTTTTCCGATTTGGATTCCTTTTATTTCTTGTTCTTCTCTGATTGCTGTGGCTAAAACTTCCAAAACTATGTTGAATAATAGTGGTGAGAGTGGGCAACCTTGTCTTGTTCCTGATCTTAGTGGAAATGGTTTCAGTTTTTCTCCATTGAGAATGATGTTGGCTGTGGGTTTGTCATATATGGCCTTTATTATATTAGGTAAGTTCCCTCTATGCCTACTTGCTGCAGGGTTTTTATCATAAAAAGGTGTTGAATTTTGTTGAAAGCTTTTTCTGCATCTTTGGAGATTATTATATGGTTTTTATCCTTCAGTTTGTTTATATGGTGTATCACATTGAATGGTTTGCATATACTGAAGAATCCTTGCATTCCTGGGATAAACCATACTTGATCATGGTGTGTGATCTACCTTTCTCTTTAAATTTTTTTTAATTTAGATTTGATCATGGAGGTAAATTTTTTTTATGATTAGGTTTGTATTTTTATTATGAGATGTGAAAAACATTTACACAGCTCAGGTTCACACTGGTAGGGGTTTTACCTTCAAGGGCAACTGGTGACAGAGCCATTAAGGTCTACAGAGAGAGATAGATGGAAAGTTGGTCTGAAGATGCAATTTCCCATTTACTGGATTGATCCTTGATTTTATCAGCAAGCTCACGTTCAAAAAATCCCATTGTGAGATATAATAGATGACACCTGATACTAAAAATCCACATACCAGCCTGAACAGTTCAGAAATTAATGCTTCCCATAACACCAGGAGATTTGATAATGAATCCAGCTCAATAGAGGTCAAGGGGAAATGATATTATGTGTGCTCCCCTGTGAATCAATGTAATCCTATTGCTTTTCCCCAGATGTTCACTCCTGGCATGTGCAACTACAATGTGATCTCAGTGACTTTCTTAGGAATACTGTTGAACAATTCTGTAGTAACTTGAGGCACTGTAAAACTGTTTATGGGTATAATGGGCATAGTTCATATATCAGGTCCCTCTGCACCTTGAGATCTGATAAAATAGACGCATGTTCCCTAGCCCATGTTCCTTAATTGTCCAAAGCACTCCCACATGTTCTGAGAGTTCTTAGGAGGATTTATCATATCAAGGTCACTTCTAGTTTCAAACTTCGGCTTCCTCTAAATTTGAGTTGCCATGCCATCCTGTGATTGCTTTCTCTCTTCCTTATTGCATTGATTCAGATGTGAAAATCCAACCCTTCCTCAATTTCCACTGCCCCAGCTCCCAATTCAAAAGCCAGTTGAATGTAATAGATTGTACTAAAGATGTAGCAATTTGAGGGTTATGGGGTGGAAGCAAATGTAGGAATTTACATGGTAACAATACAAGCACTATCACATTTATTTAAAATACTATTGTTTAAATTCCTTTGCTCATCCCTCCACTAGGAGTATTCCACAGAGACTTCATTTTATGGGTCCTTGGCGCCCAGTCTTGTGCCCATTTCTCTTCTGGGCCCTCTTTTTTGTATTCAAACCCATCACAATGCTCTGCTGAGCAAAAAAGCCTTGCTTAACACAGTTCCCTTTCTCGGAGCGAATATGTAGCTTCGAACAATCTTGTTATTGTTTTGACATTGCAAAAACCCTTGTGCATGCTGGAGCCTAAGATACATGGGGGAGAAAGCCAAGAGCTGAGGCTGGAGAGGTAGAATGCAACCAAACTGAGGAAGGATTAGCTGACTATGGTGAGGCATCGGAACTTTATCCAACTGACAACCTGCAGTCAATGAAGAATTTTAAAGAAAGTGAAGCCATTGCCAAAACTACGTTTTTGAAAGATTGATATTGAGAATTACAGGGAGGCAATAGAAATTCTAGAAGGAAGATAATAAGGGCTTAAACCAAGACAGTAGTAGTTTAAACAAAAACGGTGGTAAAGTATTTTCACTGTGTTTTGGGATTATTTCTTAAGTTCTGTCTTCCAGCCAAGTCTGTAAGATCTTTGAGAAGATGGATTGTCTAGTTCACTTACAAATCTCCCAAAGCCAATTTTGGACTTTGCATCTACTAGGCTTTCTGTAAATGTTGAACATATAGAATAAAATGGTTTTTGTTCACATCCACTGTGAGATGCATTGGCCAAAGTTAGTACATGGAAATGGAACATTTCCAATGTTCCAAACCAAATGAGTCCACATCCTCTAGTTTCCTAAGGCTCCATTTTTTACCCAATAAAATGATAGACATCACCATCCCAAGACATAGACCCTTCTCTAGTCTTCTCTCCCTCTTTCTCTCTCCCCCCCTCCCCCACCACCCTCAAAAAAACAAACAAACAAAAAAATCCTTCAGGAATATTTTTATCTAGTATTTTGCTGGGAGAGTAAAAGGATGATTTTTCTTAAACCCTTTTTCTCATCTCACCCAGCTTCTTACATCTCAGCCTGTCTCTCCCTACAACTTGCCTCTGAATTTTGGTTCTGAGCTCTTCCCTGGGCTTATTGGATTGAGTGCCCTCTAAAACCAAATTCTGTCCCACCAGTGATTTCTTCATTGCCCCAAGCGCCATAACCCAAGGTTGTTGTATGCGACACATTGTCATGTAATTGTATTGGATAAAGGAAAGTGATTATAACACAGTCCAATAGCAACTGAATGTTGGATAATGGTAGTCTCAATACACATTGGACATTCCTAAGTTTTGAGAAACTGTAAATTACTTTACACTACCATTAAATACAAGACCCCTCTTCTTTATTTAATGTCTCTCCCCACCACCTTCTTTCTAGATTCTAATCTTTTGGTTTCAGAATATAAACTCCAAAATTTTCTGACTTGATTATGAAGATTTTCTAATTTTCTCTCTCTAAATGTGTTTTATCTATTGTATATAGGATTCCCAGTTAAAATACAGGACTCTATTACATTTAAATTTCTGATAAATGGCAAATAATTTTCAGTATATGACTTCAGCATGAGATATAATTACATAAGTAGATTAAAAGAATTCTCTCTTTATCTGAATTTAAAGTTTAACAGGACGTCTTCCATTTTTAACGATTTTATTGAGGTATAATTAGCATACCATACAGTTCACCATTTAAACTTGAAATTTACAATTCAATAGATTTAAGTATTTACAGATTTGTACATCTATCACCATAATCAATTTTAGGACATATCGTTACTTCAAAAAGAAACCTTGCACCCTTTAACTGTTTCCTTCCAATCCTTACCATCATCCCGAGACCTAGGAAAACACTAATCTATTATTTTCTCTAAAGATTTGCCTATTATGGACTTTTCATATAAATGGACTTATGCCATATGTGCACCTTTGTGACTGGCTTCTTCACTTAGCATAATATTTTCAAGGTTCTTTTATACTATAGGGTGGGTCAGTACTTCATTTGTTTTACTGTGGAATAACATTGCCTTGTATGGATATACTACAATACATTTTACTTATCAGTTCATCATTTGACAGACACTTGAGTTATTTTCACTTTTTGGCTACCATGAATAATACTACCATGAACATTTGTGTAGAAGTTTTTGTGTGGGCATATGCTTTCATTTCTCTTGGGTGTATAGGCATGGAATTGCTAGATCATACAGTAACTTTATGTTTAACATGAGGAACAGCCAGGCTGTTTTCCAAAATGGCTGCACTTTTGTACATTCCCGTCAACAGTGAATGAGGGTGCTAATTTCTTTACATCCTTTGCAACACTTTTTATTGACCCCCTTTTTTGATTATGGTTTTGGGTTGTGTTTTCCTAATAACCAATGATGGTGATCTTTTTATATGCTCACTGGCCATTTCTATGTTTTTTGTTTTTTACATCTTTATTGGAGTATAATTGCTTAACAATGGTGTGTTAGTTTCTGTTTATAACAAAATTAATCAGTTATACATATACATATGTTCCCATATCTCCTCCCTCTTGCGTCTCCCTCCCACCCTCCCTATCCCACCCCTCCAGGCGGTCATAAAGCACCGAGCTGATCTCCCTGTGCTATGCGGCTCCTTCCCACTAGCTATCTACCTTATGTTTGGTAGTGTATATATGTCCATGCCTCTCTTTCGCTTTATCACAGCTTACCCTTCCCCCTCCCCATATCCTCAAGTCCATTCTCTAGTAGGTCTGTGTCTTTATTCCTGTCTTACCCTTATGTTCTTCATTACATTTTTTTTCTTAAATTCCATATATATGTGTCAGCATACAGTATTTGTCTTTCTCTTTCTGACTTACAGCACTCTGTATGGCAGACTCTAGGTCCATCCACCTCTTTACAAATAGCTCAATTTCGTTTCTTTTTATGGCTGAGTAATATTCCATTGTATATATGTACCACATCTTCTTTATCCATTCATCCGATGATGGACACTTAGGTTGTTTCCATCTCCGGGCTATTGTAAATAGGGCTGCTATGAACATTTTGGTACATGACTCTTTTTGAATTATGGTTTTCTCAGGGTATATGCCCAGTAGTGGGATTGCTGGGTCATATGGTAGTTCTATTTATAGTTTTTTAAGGAACCTCCATACCGTTCTCCATAGTGGCTGTACCAATTCACATTCCCACCAGCAGTGCAAGAGTGTTCCCTTTTTTCCACACCCTCTCCAGCATTTATTGTTTCTAGATTTTTTGATGATGGCCATTCTGACTGGTGGGAGAGGATATCTCATTATAGTTTTGATTTGCATTTCTCTAATGAGTAAAGATGTTGAGCATCCTTTCATGTGTTTGTTGGCAGTCTGTATATCTTCTGTGGAGAAATGTCTATTTAGGTCTTCTGCCCATTTTTGGATTGCGTTGTTTGTTTTTTTGTTATTGAGCTGCATGAGCTGCTTATAAATTTTGGAGATTAATCCTTTGTCAGTTGCTTCATTTGCAAATATTTTCTCCCATTCTGAGGGTTGTCTTTTGGTCTTGTTTATGGTTTCCTTTGCTGTGCAAAAGCTTTGAAGTTTCATTAGGTCCCATGTGTTTATTTTTGTCTTTATTTCCATTTCTCTAGGAGGTGGGTCCAAAAGGATCTTGCTGTGATTTATGTCATAGAGTGTTCTGCCTATGTTTTCCTCTAAGAGTTTGATAGTGTCTGGCCTTACATTTAGGTGTTTAATCCATTTTGAGTTTATTTTTGTGTTTATTTTTATTTTTTGAAGAGATGCCCATTTGAATATTTTGCTTTTGTAAAAATTTGTGTTATTTATCTTTTTATTACTGAGTTGTTTTATATATATACACACATATATAACATATATATTACATACAAGTCTCTTATCAGTTATATGATTTACAAAAATTTCACCCATCCTGTAGGTGGCATCCTGTACTTTTAGTTGCTAAATTGTATTTCTCAATTCTGTACTAAAGGGCACCAGCTTTATATAACCTAAAAGGCCCCGGAAGCTGTTTTCCAAACAAAGGAGTGCCCTCTCCAGAGGAGAGGCATTCTGTCTTCCTTCTAGGCTTATTGGCTCCAGTCGTTGTTTGCGTTGGCGCAGGAGAGGGAGCTGTTCTGTACATTGGAGGATGTTTAGCAGCATCTCTGGGCTCTATCACCTAGGTGCCTGTAGTACCCTCCCCCTTCCCAGTTGTGAAAACAAAAATGTCTCCAGGTGCTGCTAAGTGTCACCTGTTGGGGGTGAGAGTGGGCAGCAGCATAATTGCCACGTTTAGAAACTACTGACTGTGAGCTATGGACAAAACAATTCCTCGACATCCACTTATTTAGTAAAGGAGTACATATTCAGGCAGTATGTATAGATGCAAGTTTATGTTTGAGAAGAAATGGCTTGGAAGAGTGTGACTAAATATATGGAGGCCTGCCACATTGAGGGACATTTCCACATTCTCCTGGCTCCAGATGGTGAAAAGGGTGTGTGTGTGGGGCGGGAGAGTTTTGATCAGGTAAATTACAAGAAAATTTTCACAAGTTCTTATGATTGGAATGATTTGTGAATAGAATAAGGTAGGGGTCTCACATCATGGTTAGTATCCGAGCAGAAGCTGCATTGAATTCTCAGGAATACTAAAGAGGGTGTCCCTAATCCAGATTGTTTCTGGATTCTGACTTCCAAAGCCTCCTCTACTGTCAGGAGAATGACCTTCAGACAGCCTGTTCACAGACATTCAGGGACAATTGCTAGTTAAAAGCCAGCATCTTTCTCTGCTCTCTTGGAGATTAGTATGCTCTTAAGGATTTTTCAGTGGTTTTTTGATTGTGGCCTTCAAACCAAGTGCTGAGTAAAAATACATTTTCATTTTTCCAACATTTCTGAACCATACAATTGCTACTTAGTTTAAAAAGAAGATTGACTTTTTCTAGGAGGTGTAAAAAAGGAAAAAAAAAAAGTATTGCCAGTTCAAGAAAAATGCAGAGAGACTGTCACTCACCTTCATCACTACATACTTGACTTGAATATCCCCTGTTTGTTATAGGCGACCACACATCCCACATGACCCAAGAAAGACCTGGTTTACCTTCTTCCTGGCATCCCATTTCGTTTAGTATTTGTTCTTAGTTTTTTAATAATTTTAAAGAAATGTTATTAATAATGCAACATAATAATGTGAATGTCTTACCAGATGGAACATAGCTACCTCCCTCTTTATAAAGATGCACAATACAGGGTGCTTGCTGATATAACAGAGTTTTCCTGGACACAAGGGACTAGGGATAGCTAACTCCTCTGGCTTCAAGTGTCTGTGGGAGAAGTACTGGATGGAGTTATCCCACTGGACACTTGGAGTATTAGCCAGTTCTGTGAGGTGTGCTAAGCCTGCATGGTGCAGAAAGATGCTAGGCCACAGGTGTGAGAGGGGTTGGAGTGAAGCATGAGAAATTATTGCCTAGGAGTTCGTGGAGCAGGTGAGAGTAATAACATTATAGTTGTTGAATACATGGAACATAGTATGAGTGCTATCAGTTCAGTGGTTTTGTTATTTATTGTATGGCATAAATCTATAATTTTTTATTTAGCTTGTTGTTTGACATTGCTTCTTTTTTAAACAAATCTCTGTAGCAGCAGTTGCTCAAAAGTTCATGCTTAAGGAAATTTCAATTGGTAAGAAAGTTGATGTTAAACGTGTAACTTGTACAAAATGTTGATCCATATTTACCATCAGTGTAGTAATATCACTGATAGAACAAAAGCCAGAAGATTCAAATCTGCTAAAGAAACATCAGCATCTACTTGAAAAGTTACTAGTTATTTTGAGACCGTGCCTGAAGATGCCAAATTAACATCGTTGGCTCCAAAGCATGACTCTTTATGTCAAATAATTGTTCTTCTAAATTAATTTTACTCATTTTCTATTGCAAGTATTATTATGCATGTACAAAAAAGTGAAACCATAGTAGTTGTAAATGTCTTGGCTTTATTAACAGAGATGATTTGCAAGCAGGTAAAAGATGCCAGTTTTATATCAGTGCTATCAGATGCTTTAAAGAGCAAGTCAGTTACTGCCAATAAATGGAATTTCATCAAATTCATGGAATCAAGCTAAAAGTTTTGGAAGTTCCTTCGAATTATGGTAAATCATCTCACAGAAACTTAAAAGCTGCAAGAAATCTAGTTTACTAAAAGTTCAACATTGAACAATGAAGAGAAACTACTTTTCTTTTTGCAGTGGTAATACACATAGAAAATTTGAAGGAGTCTTGTATCATAGGAAAGCAATGTTCTTATTAAACCATAGAATCTATGAAGCAGAAAGAGAGTGGTGTACACACATAATTCATGATTGGGTCCAAATAATATTCAATAATCTACCAATAGATAGAGAAGCTATAGTTGTCAAAATTTACATATACGTTTAGTAAAAGTAACTTTGGAGACAAGGCTAATGCTTATTATCCAATATACATTTTAGCCTGATGGTCCTGATTTCTCTCTGCAATATTCATCCTTAATCATTGTTGGAAATTTTGAGCTTTTAAAGAAATATTTTGTAAACCAACTTAAGTATCCTGCAGTCATATAGAACTTTTTTGGTAAACATGTCTCCTAAGTGTTTTCTTACAAAAGAAAAACTCATTTGTAGTTAACAAAAAGAATGACATTGAGGTGCATCCCTGCAAAAACAAGGGAAAAACTGAAAGAATTAAACAAGAATCCAAAGGTTAAATCATATTGAATTTTATAAGTATTCCTTCGTTTTTAAGAACATCATGACATAGGGTAAAAATTTTTGATGGAATTTTATTTTTAGTTGGATGACTATATAGTATATACAATAATGGCCTGAGTTTAAGAAAGCTTAAAATGGTATATCTTCATTTAGTGAAATAGTTAAAGGAATGCTAAAGAGAGACAACTTTCTTGTTGAGTTGTATCTTCTAAAAATACTTAACAAAGAAACGGACTGTAAATTGGAGCAAAAAAAATGTACTATTGAAAATAGTTGGGCTGAAATACTGGCACATTTTATTATGCACGTAAAAGAATTGTCTCTGGGCTTCCCTGGTGGCGCAGTGGTTGGGAGTCTGCCTGCCGATGCAGGGGACAGGGGTTCGTGCCCTGATCTGGGAAGATCCCACATGCCGCGGAGAGGCTGGGCCCGTGAGCCATGGCCGCTGAGCCTGCGCGTCCGGAGCCTGTGCTCCGCAACGGGAGAGGCCACAACAGTGAGAGGCCCGCATACCGCAAAAAAAAAAAAAAAAAAGAATTGTCTCTGAACTTACTTGAGCACCTTCAATGAAAGTATTAAAGTTATTACGGTGGACGATAGAGAAGAGTGAATTAAAAGTATCAAAAATTTGGAATTAATTATCCATAAAATGCAATCTATACTTGCTAATAGGTGATTAAAAAATAATGACATCTTTTCAAAGATACATTCTTCAGTATACCAGCAACATGGTATTGGAAACAGATATAAACAAAATTGATTAATTTATATGAATATGTACTAAGAATGATTATTTTGATGTTATTATTTTTTAAATGTCCAAATAATAAAAACTTGTTTTGCTATTATTGTTATTATTATATAACAAGAGGAGATATCTTGCTTTTACATTTTAGAAAGAATTTTACTCTTGAACATTTTTTAATAGAAATATTTTATGTATACCAATTTAATAAACGAATTTGTTAGTTAATAAATAATTATTACAAAGTATACAATTTCATTATCTTTGGCACACCATTTTATTCTCAAAAATATCTCAATTTTCACATTAAATCATAGAGTCACTCTGTCTCTGATTTTAATGGCAAAGTGGTCTGTGTACACAGGCATATATGCACAGGAGCACGTGCACTCAACAAGTGATACAATTTTTTAAAAAAAACTTATATTTTCACTTCCGTCTTTAATCTTAATCAGCAGATTCCAAGTGCTTCTCCCCTCATTGTCATTAAATTTAAAAAGCATTCATGGCTTCATGGTGTGTTCAGGAGGTCCCACGCCTTATATAAAAGATAGGAATATGAGATATGGCCCTTATTATCAAAGTACAATCTTTTGGAGAAAATTATATACACACACTATATAACAAATATATATCAACAAAAAATAATTTTATCACAGTGTGTTAAGTGCTGTATTTGAAATCTGTGCTAGATGTAGCTATCACACAGATAATATAATAATTAACTCTTCCAGGAGAATTAGGGGCCAATTGGGGAACACATGCTGGATGAGGTGATATTTAAGCTGTTCTAGGCAGTCCCCAGACATGGGACTATCAAAGATAAAAGGACCTGAGTTGTACAATAACATAATTGTATTTAGTGTAAAATACTTGGCATTAGAAAATGAAGCTGAGAGAGTAGGCGTTCACATCGTGGATGGCGCTGTGAAGCATGATAGTGGCTGCAGGTCATGTATTTTCCCCGTGGCTAGAAAGTGTGTTCTTAAAGTATGTTTTCTAGCAACATAAGTTCCATAGGGTATAAATAGTCCTTATTATAGAAGGAAAAAAAGTATGGTTCTGTGGTCGAATAAGTGTAGGCAATGATTGTACTAAAGGTTCAAAGGATAGGTGCAGCCCTTGTTCTTGTTTTCCTAGCAACACTTCTCAGGGCCACAGATAATCCCTGTCTGCAATATTATTTGTTCTAGCACAGAATACTTTCTTTAGGGAGCATCTCATGGAACTAGAATGCTACCATAGACTTTTCAGGGAACCCCACTCTGCATGAAAGGAAATATTTTAAGGACTTTTGGTAAGTGAATGTAAATCGGAGTTTGCATTTTAAGAAGTATGGAGTTTTTATTAAAGCGTTATGGAAATTCTGAGCTCCTTAGCTAAAACTAGACACCATGACTGCAGTGAGAGGAAAACTGCTAATGTTGAGAGAGAAATGGAGAAGGACTAGAATTGTTTTATGTTTAGTCACATCAGTGGGGATGGAGAGAACCCTGGTGAGAGACTGCATCTGGGAAATGACAGATTCCAGAAAGAAAATCTATAGGGGACTGGATATTTATGTAGAGCTGGGCCCCATAGAAAAATACTCAAATGCCTAAACGTAATTTCGGTCGAATTATGTGTATTTTAAGATTCATATATTGTTTTGCAAGGCACCTGCATGTTTTCCTTTAAATAATGAACTCTACCATTCTGCATTTAACCCAAATATAGTTTATAAGAATTCATTGTACAGATCTGTTTTTAAATCTACTTTTGTAAACTAACATTCACAGCTATAGCATTTTTGTATTAGCAAGTACAACTGAACTTAAATTGTCTTTGAAATCCCCTGATCTGAACTGTTCCACGAGTGGCATTGTGTTTTCTTTGTAAGTGTTGATCCCAGGCTCAACTTACTTTAGCCACTCAGTGTGATCTGTCCCGAGGTCTTCCCTGAGCTTATTTCGCTAAGCAGTCAATCACACTAATAATTGATCAGGCTTTCTGTGCTTCTCACCAACTAGACATATCACTCAGGAAGATTTTGTAACACTTTTCATGAAGTCTGGATCTGCTGAGGATTTGATGGATTCAAGAAGACAAACAAAATGACAGCCTTTGATAAAATTACCAGAAGTATGAGAAATTGAAGCTGGAAGGCAGCTCACTGGACCACTCAGGGGATGGGGGGAAAATACAAAAGAAAAAAAAAAACCACAGGAATGAAATTGTTTTCCATCAGACAAGGCTGACTCAGACTAGAGCTCTCTTTCTCATAAGAAATAAATTTATTTGACTCACATAGAGTTAGGGGTTGAGATTTCTTTATTTTCCAAACAGTACACTTTTCTTTTTGTTTTTCTACTTTTTAAAGAACATATATTCTGGAAGATGGTAACAGAGAATGGCTTTGATTTATAAGTAGGAGGTTATGGAGAATTTTGTTTTGCCCTTTGCTATTTTCCAAGTGGTTAGTATTTTGCTGATCTAGTTGAGGACCCAGTGTTACTCTTGCCTAGATCCAGAGATAAAAGGCTAGTGCCTTAATTTCCAGCTACGAAATTGTGATGGAATAGTTCATGTCATTGGAGCATAATCTTTGTAATCTGGAGACCCTGATTTATGTAATTCATAGGGTGTTCATCAGGGTCTAGCCTGGTTTGCTTATTAGTCAGAGGATGGCATCAAGGTTGCCAGAACATTATTTGGGGTCCAAGGGTCCTTAGTTTACAATGAGAATTATTAGATAATTTACTATAAATTTATTTTATTAAATTATCAAATGTACTAATTAGAGAACTTATAAAGAATTAAGAATTATTAAAGTTTTATTATTAAAGGATTTTTAAAGATACCCTGACCAAAAAAAAGACAGTTGTCATGGAGAAACAAGCACTGTGAACTTGGAATCAGAAGACCTGGGAAATAGCTTAGGATCCTGCATTGATTGGCACTGTAATCGTGTGAAAATCTTGGAGCCTTTGGTTACTCATTTGTAAAATGCATGCAGTCTTCATCTATCTTAGTGTGTTCTAACAGAAATTCTGTAGGTTGTTTATAAACAACAGAAATTTATTTCTCACAATTCTGGGGCTGGGAAGTGAAGATCAGTATGCTGTCAGGTCCAATATCTGATGAGAGCCTGCTTTCTGGTTCATAGATGGTCACCTTCTTCCTGTTCAGCTTCTTCCTGTGTCCTTACATGGTGGAAAAGTGGAGAGAGCTCTCTGAGGACTCTTTTATTTTTTTTATATATATATTTTTAACATCTTTACTGGAGTATAATTGTTTTACAGTGGTATGTTAGTTTCTGCTGTATAGCAAAGTAAATCAGCTATACATGTACATATATCTCCATATCTCCTCCCTCTTGCATCTCCCTCCCACCCTCCTTATCGCAACCCACTAGGTGGACACAAAGGACCAAGCTGATCTCCTTGTGCTATGTATCTGCTTCCCACTAGCTATCTATTTTACATTTGGTAGTGTATATATGTCCATGCCACTCTCTCACTTCGTCCGAGCTTACCCTTCCCCCCACCCCGTGTTCTCAGGTCCATTCTCTACATCTGCATCTTTATTCCTGTCCTGTCCCTAGGTTCTTCAAAACCATTGTTTTTATTAGATTTCATATATATGTGTTAGCATATGGTATTTGTTTTTCTCTTTCTGACTTACTTCACTCTGTATGACAGTCTCTAACTCCATCCACCTCACTACAAATAACTCAGTTTTGTTTCTTTTTATTGCTGAGTAAAATTTCATTGTATATATGTGCCATATCTTCTTTATCCATTCATCTGTCAATGGACACTTAGGTTGCTTCCATGTCCTGGCTGTTGTTAATAGAGCTGCAATGAACATTGTGGTACATGACTCTTTTTGAATTATGGTTTTCTCATGGTATATGCCCAGTAGTGGGATTGCTGGGTCATATTGTAGTTCACTTTTAGTTTTTTAAGGAACCTCCATACTGTTCTCCATAGTGCCTGTATCAAGGTACATACCCACCAACAGTGCAAGAGTGTTCCCTTTTCTCCACACCCTCTCCAGCATTTATTGTTTGTAGATTTTTTGATGATGGCCATTCTGACCGGTGTGAGGTGACACGTCCTTGTAGTTTTGATTTACGTTTCTCTAATGATTAGTGATGTTGAGCATTCTTTCATGTGTTTGTTGGCAATCTGTAGATCTTCTTTGGAGAAATGTCTGTTTAGGTCTTCTGCTCATTTTTGTATTGGTTTTTTTTTTTTATTGAGCTGCATGAGTTGCTTGTATATTTTGGAGATTAATCCTTTGTCAGTTGCTTCGTTTGCAAATATTTTCTCCCATTCTGAGGGTTGTCTTTTCATCTAGTTTATAGTTTCCTTTGCTGTGCAAAACCTTTTAAGTTTCATTAGGTCCTATTTGTTTATTTTTGTTTTTATTTCTATTTCTCTAGGAGGGGGGTCAAAAAGGATCTGGCTGTGATTTATGTCATAGAGTGTTCTGCCTATGTTTTCCTCTAAGAGGTTTATACTGTCTGGCCTTACATTAAGGACTTTAATCCCTTTTGAGTTTATTTTCGTGTATGGTGTTAGGGAGTGTTCTAATTTCATTCTTTTACATGTAGCTGTCCAGTTGCCTCTTAGGCAGTTCAAGACTTTTTCCCGGACTCCCTCCCGGCTAGCCGTGGCGCACTAGCCCCCTTCAGGCTGTGTTCAGGCTGCCAACCCCAGTCCTCTCCCTGCGCTCCGACCTCCGAAGCCCGAGTCTCAGCTCCCAGGCCCCGCCCGCCCCGGCGGGTGAGTAGACAAGCCTCTCGGGCTGGTGAGTGCTTGTCGCCACTGATCCTCTGTGCAGGAATCTCTCCGCTTTCCCTCCGCACCCCTGTGGCTGCACTCTCTTCCGTGGCTCCGAAGCTTCCCCTGCCCCCCGCAGTCTCTGCCCACGAAGGGGCTTCCTAGTGTGTGGAAACCTTTCCTCCTTCACAGCTCCCTCCCACTGGTGCAGGTCCCGTCCCTATTCTTTTGTCTCTGTTTATTTTTTCTTTTGCCCTACCCAGGTACGTGGGGAGTTTCTTGCCTTTTGGGAGATCTGAGGTCTTCTGCCAGCATTCAGTAGGTGTTCTGTAGGAGTTGTTCCACGTGTAGATGTATTTCTGATGTATTTGTGGGGAGGAAGGTGATCTCCACATCTTACTCTGCCATCTTGAAGGTCCCTCCTGAGGTCTCTTTTAAAACAACACTAATCTTATTCATGGGACCTCCACCCTCATGAGACTATCAGTTTGGGGGTTAGGATTTCAACATGTGAATTTTGAAGGTACAGCAATGTCTAGTCAATAATATCACCCCATAGGATATTCGTGAAAATTAAATGGTATGCAGAATCCAGAAGTGGTCTGTAAACCACAAATTGCAATTCAGTGTAAGGCGTCATTATTGTTATTGCAATTACTATCATTATTGCCCTTTGTAGAATTTTCTTAGGTCAGTGCATGCACATTTGCAAATTGTGACATTGAAATGATATGCTTTGTCTACCTTTGTATGGAACAGGCACAGCATATAAAGATGTCCTACACATTAACACTTCTAAAAACAAAGCAGTAAGTATGGCCAAGCCTTTATATAGACTGGTTAGGAACTTGAAAGAAGAGAATAACTTCTTCTGCAGCTATGTTTTTATTGTATTGTAAATTGGGACCGTTTTTCTTTATTACGTGTCCACCCATCTTACTATCATGCCTTGCCTTGCTCCTTTACTAGATTTGTTAGATTCTAAACAATAATTTGAATCCCAAGTGTGTGGTACAAAACTCCTGGACTACTATTGGGCAAAATACATTTTTAAATTACATGGAAGTATTGCACAGCACCAAAGTAGGGAATTAAACACTTTTCAGTTCTTCACGGATTATTTTAAAATACATCTTAAATTTACAGAAAGTTGTATTTTCAATGATTTAATAATATGTTTTCTTCTTCAAATAATGGTGTTAATATACTCCATGTTGTTGAAGGAAGATGACATACCATGCAGTTATAAAATTTGTAAAGAAAAATTACACACAAAATATCAGAACTTGATCCATACTTTGTTCATTGATAGAATTCCTACTTGGGGCAATTAAAGCCTAAATTATTAAATGTAGGGGAAAATTTACAT
This sequence comes from Mesoplodon densirostris, assembly GCF_025265405.1. Taxonomy (NCBI): domain Eukaryota; kingdom Metazoa; phylum Chordata; class Mammalia; order Artiodactyla; family Ziphiidae; genus Mesoplodon; species Mesoplodon densirostris. The sequence goes on along the minus strand of NC_082661.1, from coordinate 168,648,441 downwards.
ATTTGCCTACGTAATTTCATTCTTCCAATTTTTTCTTTGTCCTTAAATGAAATTTTGCTACTTATTGTGTTTTTAAGTGGCACAGTATTAATTATGTTCCAGTAAAGAAGGTCTTCTAGATCTTATGTATAGAAATACACATAGACAGACACACACATATATATATATATATGCATACATGTATATGTATATATATTTTCCAGCTTTCCAGAGGATCCAATACACTATATTTGCTGGCATTTCCCCACCCAAGTCCAAAGTGGACCCCGGTTCTTCCTCAGCTCCAACACGGAGATGCATATCTGATACACTCAGGACAGATTGATAAGGAGCCATGGTCACTATTTCACAGGGCACTAGGAATTTCTAGCTATGCTTAAGTATTTAAAAATGGAAACAAGAGGAGCTAAAACTGAGGAAATTGATGGAGTAGCACTTTGAGTGAATTGTTAGCAATTCAGACTCAAAGATTGAATTGTTTTATTAAATAGAAAGAACAATTGGAAACAGAAATGGAAAGAGCAGTTGGCCTGTGATGTGAACAGGGTGGGACAGGGAAGAGGATCAGAGAATAATCCAGAACCTGGAGGTCAGATAAAGTGGCCCACCTAAGGCCTTTTTATCACCGAGGGGATTCTTGAAGATAATAATGAGACCACTCTCTGCAAGATTTGTAATTTGGAAACTAGAGAGGTAGATAGATAAGAGTATATTTAAGGTTAACTTTATCTGTCTAGTAAAATCTACCAAGTTCTCACTTTCTATTGTGGGAACAAATAATTACATCAATTTTTGGACATCTTAACAGGCCTAAATATAAAAGATTATTGCAAGATTATTACAGATTTCTAGCCACGTCAGGGGAACCATCTTTGACTCATGCAAGCAATATTCTGATTCCAGAAGAGCCTGAACAAGGTTCTTTGTTTTGTTGCTTTTTTTTTTTTTTTTTTTTTGCGGTACGCGGGCCTCTCGCTTTTGGGGCCTCTCCCGTTGCGGAGCACAGGCTCCGGACGCGCAGGCTCAGTGGCCATGGCTCACGGGCCCAGCTGCTCCGCGGCATGTGGGATCTTCCCGGACCGGGGCACGAACCCTTGTCCCCTGCATCGGCAGGTGGACTCTCAACCACTGCGCCACCAGGGAAGCCCTGTTTTGTTGCTTTTTTGTTTGTGTTTTGTTTGTTTTGGGTTTGGTTGGACAGTGCTGAGCTCAGATCTTCATCTAACACTTGCTAGTTGTATGACTGAGTAAGCCACTTAACCTCATCATTTGTAAAATGGTCTGATAACAGCTCTCTTCTTATTTGAAGATTAGATGAAGTGATATATGTAAAACGTATAGTGTAGTGCTCAGCATATAACAGGTGTTCATGGTATTCTTTATTAGACCCAGGAAAAAATGAGTTTAAGAGCAGATCAGCAGCAAGAAATTTATTAGTGAGTCTTAGTGTGGATCTTAAACTACTTAAAAATCCCTCTTGCCCATACTTCCAGAGTTGAAGTGAGAGCTGGTTCTGGTGTACAGAAGGTGAAATACCTAATGGTTTCAAGTACTCCTGGGTTCACACAGGAGCTGAGGAATACAGAGGGCAGGGAGCCAGACACAACAGTTTGTCTTGTACAGGAAATATAGGCAAAATTGATTTTCTAAAGAGAAAGATATTTAGTTTAATTCCCTTTGCACCTGTTCCTCTGCTTGGGCTTCTGTTATATTAAACTCTAAAACAGCTATTATCACATTTATTACAAAGCTGATACAGAATAATCGAGTGTGTCCTTGGAGAAATTATATGAACAAATTCCCTAATTCTGCAAAATAAGTCAGAGTCCAGAAGGGGATTCCACATGCTCCCCTACTTTCTCATCAATGTTGGGCAATGAGTTTTCTGGCTTAGGTACATTTATGACATCAATGGAGTTAGGAATGGTCAGTGAGGCGGGTGCCAGTGATGGGGAAATTTGGCATTTTCCAATGCAATGAAATAGTGTGGATGGGAGTACTCTATATGACTCAGCATTTCCTGCCACTGTTTTCTGGATAGTTGAGTGGGAAACAGACTGAGAGAGCATAGCTTAGAAGAGACAGGGTCCAGGGAAGAAGACAGTTGTGGAACAGACAAGAGGAGAAAAGGAATTGTGTTGCTGGAAACTCCAAAACGTGGCTTCCTTCAGCTAAAGAAATTTCCCAAAAGATGAACCAGAATGCAAATGATTTGTGCTGAAATCCTTCAGCGGACTGTGAATTACCTTAGGGCTGGGATTGTGTCTAATTCAATTTATATATCGGCACCTAGCATAGTACCTGGCACATAGGAAGCTTTAGGAAGATTTTGTCTTTTCTGAAAGGCTGGAGCAAGAAATAAAATAATGAATCAATTTATTGAAGATTTAATATTTATTTCCCTGCATAATTTGCCCCAACATCTTACCCAATATCTAAGACTAATTTCCAGAATACTTCAGCCTGCCAACGAGAAGGGAGTGAGAAATAGGAGCCTGAATTGCCACTGCTAATGGGGCCAGTAACTTACAGTTTTGTGCTGCTGCTGCCTCGCCCCTTGGCTCCTCTGATTGAGATTCAACTCTTCTTTGGTATTTGCATTTCCTCCTTAGGTCTACTTCTCTCCCTTGTACCCAGTGGCTTTGCTCAGAAAACAAGACAGTGACAAAATGGAATGGAAAGAACATAGGTTATAAGGAGGTGTTTGCCTGCCTTTAAATCCCAGCTGCACTTCTCTAACTTAATTCTGTCACCCCAAGTTTGCTTAGTGTTTTAGGTCCTCAGCTATAATGATATTTACTTCCTTGGGTTGTCATGTAAATTAACTGAAACACAAATGTAATAAACATGGAATTATGCCAAACCCAAAGTTGGAAACATCAGTTAGGGGTTAGCCCATATAATACCTATGGCCATATCACCTCCATTCGATAGAAATTGGACCAGCATATCTTGGAGATGCTTGGCAGGATTAACATTCTAGGATTCTAACATTCTGTTTCAGAAAATCCAGGACCTAGCTACGATCATTTCACTCACATGCTGCAGAAATACAGAGGAAATGTGCCTCCATACCAAGGGCTTATTAGCATCATATCTTTGTTTCAACCCAAGGCTGGAATGTACTTCAAAAAAATAAAAATCTTGCATTTTTGAAACATTCTTTTTGTTAGTATTGAAAAAGCCCAAAGGCTGTTGTCTTTAAAGATTCATTAAATATCCCATGATATATTATCTGCCTTGGACAATACAAAGCAGAATATACCGTGACATATTACTTAAAACACAAATTGAACCCACCAGAAGCAGTGATTTCTGTGAGATTAAAATACAGTATTTGCAAAAGTAGTTAGTATATAGAGATAAATGGAGATGCCTGGGAGTGCTTACTAAGGAGAGAAATAGAAAGGATTTAAAAGGCCATTTTAGGTAATGGAAAAAAGAATCTGGGGGAATAAATCTGCTTTCTCAAATACTAATTTTAATGTGTTACATGCATTCTGCATTTAAAAAAAATCTGACATTCATGGATAAGAAGTATGTTGCAAAATCTTTCTCTAATTCTCTGTTAGAGCAGAAAAAAAGAAGTCTGTAATATTTCAGGGAGGCAACACTGACTGTGGTAAGATGAAGTGACATTAAGTTACCCTACTAGTAATAGTTGTTGAAAACAAATTTTTGTTTGTGATTTTCCCTGAGCTGCTTATACTTGGATTGGATGATGATGCTAAAAGTATCAAGGATTTTGTGTTTGTTTTCATTGAACAGTGTTAGAATTGACTTTTTTAAAAGCAGATACAGTAAGCCGCCTAACAAAAATTTGTAGCTTCATTCATTGTTTCAAGGCAAGTGCCCTTCTAAGAAACAACTACGCCAGCCACCCAGAAACCCTGTCCCAGATACCTCATCCCAAACATGCTCACCACTCTCCCCAACAAACTATGCTGACTTTTATTGTAATTGCTTCCTTGATACTCATTTAGTTTTATCATTCAAGTATGTATCCCTGGACACTATAGTTTAGCCTGCTAATTTTTTCTAATTGGTTATATATTGAAAATAAATTTAATATACAGGTTCTTTTACCCTCCTCCTTTAAAAAAATTTTAATAACATTTATTTGTTGAGAGACCAGGACCATTTTACCTGTACAGTTTCTCATAGTGTGGAATGTGTGATTGTACTTTCTTTCTTTTTTTTTTTTTTTTTTTTGCGGTATGCGGGCCTCTCACTGTTGTGGCCTCCCCCGTTGCGGAGCACAGGCTCCGGACGCGCAGGCTCAGCGGCCATGGCTCACGGGCCCAGCCGCTCCACGGCATATGGGATCCTCCCAGACCGGGGCACGAACCCGTATCCCCTGCATCGGCAGGCGGACTCTCAACCACTTGCGCCACCAGGGAGGCCCTGTGATTGTACTTTCTGAATTAGGCTCACCCTCTATCACTTTAGTGAGACTGTAGTTGGAATTGTGTTCCTTCAAGAAGCACAAAAAAAATGGTTTTGTTCTTTCTTTGATGTTAGCAGCTATTGATGCTTAATGCCCATGTCCATTAAGTAATAGAGGGTTGAAAATGGTAATATCCAAATTCTATATTTCTTTATATATTAGTTGAAATAATTCCATAAAGAGACACTTGAATTCATCTTCTCTTTGGTTACCCAGTGATACAGTTCATAGAGGAAAGATAGGGTAAAATCTCTTTTTTTTTTTTTTTGCGCTTTTTTTTGCGGTATGCGGGCCTCTCACTGTTGTGGCCTCTCCCATTGAGGAGCACAGGCTCCGGACGCACAGACCCAGTGGCCATGGCTCACGGACCCAGCCGCTCCACGGCATGTGGGATCTTCCCGGACCGGGGCACGAACCCGTGTCCCCTGCATCAGCAGGCGGGCTCTCAACCACTGTGCCACCAGGGAAGCCCAGGATAAAATCTTAATAACGTCTGTCTGCACAGAGCACTGCTCTGCCTGTGTCTCCAGATGGGTGGACATAGCTAGACAGCATGCAGCAGCCCTCGAGGCCTTTGGCCATGTGTCCATGAGAGACCCATCTAATCGAGTGCCATGCGTAGTTTTTGAAAAGCAAAGACCTATCTCAGTGAAAGCCCTTAGTCGAAGTGTCTGTCCTTTCTGGAGGCACAGGGTCCACTTCTGGGTACCCTACTCTGCTCTCACTGGTGACAAACTTCCTTTGGTCCAAAAAAAAAGAATTCCTAGTTTTCAAGTTAACAAATTTTTCCTATCATTCTTTAAAGATAACCATTTAAAAAAATGACACTATGAACCCACGGATTTGCACGTACTTGATGGGTTTTAATCCATTGCAATTATTAACCTTGTAGAAGATAAAATATTGACTGATGACTGTTTTGAGTATAACACTTTATGTATGTTATCCAACATAATGCTCTCAAAAGTCCCACAAAGTATCTTTTTACAGATGAGAAAGCTGAGGTATAAAAAGTTTAATTTGCCCAAGTTCCCTCAAATAGAAGCAATAAAGCTGCCATAAAAATTAAGGTTATCTTACTTTTTAAGCACTTGGCTACATTTATTATGGTAGAAGTTTACTAATTAGATTTTTAGACATTGTCTCATTTACCAAAACATTTATGTGAATTAGCAAATCTAACTTTATCTTCATTTTACCAAGGAAATTGATACTCAGAGAAGTTAAGTAACAAGTTCAAAACTGTCTGTGTGTGTCATAAGGGACAAAGCCCAAACTCTGGCCCTGGGCCTGATGTCTTTTGAAGCAGTGCTGTCCTTCCCAAGTTGTGATCATTGCAGTGAAAGGGAAGCTGTGTACCTCCATCTTTGTGCCCGAGTGTGACAGACCCCGATTCCAGGTAGTGAGTCTGTTTGATATATGCATTTTAGGGAAGAGTAGAGTGGTCAGCTTACAATAACAACACTACTTCAGGAATGTTGCAATTCTTTTTTTAAAAAAATAAATTTATTTATTTTTGGCTGCATTGGGTCTTCGTTGGTGCACGCGGGCTTTCTCTAGTTGTGGTGAGCGGGAGTTACTCTTTGTTGTGGTGTGTGGGTTTCTCATTGCGGTGGCTTCTCTTGTTGTGGAGCACGGGCTCTAGGCACGTGGGCTTCAGTAGTTGTGGCACACGGGCTCAGTAGTTGTGGTGCATGGGCTTAGATGCTCTGTGGCATGTGGGATCTTCCAGGGGAAGGCCTGGAACCTGTGTCCCCTGGATTGACAGGTGGATTCTTAACCACTGTGCCACCAGGGAAGTCCCAGGAATGTTGCAATTCTAAAGGCCAAGTCAGGACTCTTTCTAAAATAGAGACAAATGACTTTGTGCACAGTTTAGCGTCCACCGCCTGTCCTAGTATTTCAATGCCTCTTTTTCCTCTTGAGGATCACAGACTTAATTATTGTACTTTCTACAAAGTTTCATCATTTGCCTTTTTCTACACACAAAAAAAAAAAAAAATAGGGAGGAGGATAATTAGTGAGACCCCCACTACTCCCACCACTTTTGCTTTCTAATAAGTTGGTATATATATATTTTAAAAAACACACATGTATCTACACATCTGTTTCTTTTCTTGCATCATGCAGGAGCTTCTCCATCTCTCCTTGAACTCTCCAGCACATCTGTACTCATTGTGTGCCCCTGAGTCACAAACCTCTTTTATAAACAGAAGTTTTGCTGGAGAGAAATTTTAAATGCTGAATTCTGCAGGTACTAGTTATTTAAGATGGGAATGCTGGCAGCATTTTTGAAGGCATTTTTGGTGAGGTCAGAAGGAAAAACATGCAGTCTTTAATGTTCTGAATAGAGCTGCCTAGACAGCTATATGAATGTGACAGAATCCATGAGAGTTTATTATATATGCTGGGAGCTGGAGCTAGGAATACCTCTGTCATTCTCTGAGCCATAATCCTCTGAGCTCTTCCTATAACCTTGGAGAATGACTCCTAGAAGTCCGGCGGCAGGAGTGGGGTGGGGTGGAGGGGTCGTTACTAAAAGTTTCTTGTTAGTTATTTGAAGTATTAGAAGTTTCTTTTGCAATTACCCAGTTGTAACACTAAGATAAGGCACATCTACATCCCCCTCACCTCATGATTTTTAAGTATATGCACACCTGCCTGAGATATTTTCTGTTTATCTACAAGATTTAATTAGGCTTGTAAAAAGCAATGGCTCATAAGCCCATCACGATATTTCAGTTTAATGCAAATCTGCAGACTTAACTGCCTCTGACAGCAATACGGGCTGCATTTCAAAACCCTCAGGATCTGGGATCAGCTGTTAAATGTTAGCACATTTTTACACAGGGCACTGGAAACGTGGGTTTACACCAAACAAATGCGTCAAAATGTTGTACTTCCTAAAGTGTGGAATTACGTTTTCCAGTGAAGGTGAATTAAAATTGAGGCGTAGATGAACTTCTTGTTTCCACAGTAGGTTTCAAGTGGAATTATCTAAGGAATGAAAATTAGCCTTCAGAAATCAAACTAGTTACTCTGAAGCATCTATAACGACCTCATGGTATGTCACCGGGATAGAATCTTAAACTACAGAAGTCCAAGAGGTCTGTTCCCAGGTCACCCTTGGAACACATGGCCTCTCCTGAAACCTGTGACATTTTTTTCATGTTTCCTTCCTTCAGAGGTTCTCATGACCATACAGAGGAATAATCTGAGGATCTCTGAGGGAACTCAGACATACCCAGAAATGCTGCCTGAGATTGTCTTGCAATATGAATGTATAAGGAAGGTCCTCACAATTCTAGCTGTAACTTACCAACATGGAATCAGAATAAATATCCACTAACAGAGGATTAATTTAATACAGGTTAGATATTATGCAACCATTAAAAAGCAATGCTGGATACCTATACTTATTGACATGAATGTGTATTTTTATGTGAAAAAGGCAGGTAAAAAGATGGTGTGTGTAATAGTTCAATTCTTTTCTTACACAGACTATCCTTATGCTACATGCTGTTGCATTTCATATCTACCTCCCAGCAATGATCTGGCCTCCTAAGTGTTCTGCCTTCCTCCATTCCCTCACCATATTGGTCCTCTTCCTTTAAAAACTCAAATGTCTTAACTCCAAATATTTGGTATCTGACAAACTGATTGAGATATAGCCAGTTCATCTTTAGAGGAGATATGGAGAGATCTCCAACCTGTTGCTACCACTATTTCTCACTGGAACAAAGACCCCTTTTCCATTTTTAATCTTTTTGTTTATTTTAGTTATATCCCAAGATCTACCATCATAATCATATCTTTTCAAACACAAATTGCCTGTTCCTTTTTAGTTCTAGAGTGGCCAGTTTTCCATTATGGTTGAACCCACCTGTCCAGTTTATATTTTCCACACCCAAGGGGGAAGAACGTTGCTGGCAAAAAACCTCTTAAGCCAGATTAGCTTTACTTTATATACAAAATGAGTCAACCTTGTCTAATAGTCTTATCACAATTGGCTAATAAGCTTATTCTTTTACTCCCCAAAATAACTAATTCATAAATCCTCCTTTTCCCTAAAACTCACTGGCAATCTAGGCTTTCTCACTTTACTTACTGTCAAGACTGCTTTATAATTCATTGAGAAAATGGAAGACTTCGAATGGAAACTCCCTTAGTCTCCCAATGACAAACCTAAAAATTCACTTCCTCAACATCTGTTTTCTCTTTTTTGCCCTTCTGTTAAAATAAATTCATTGTCCTGCCACTTACCAATGACCAAACCCTTCTGACTCCAGATTTTTCCTGCATACTTTCTCAAGGATTCAGTCATTGGATTGCCCTCTCTTTGTGTTGAAACATAAATAATAGCTTTCTCAAATAGTCATTGATAACATTTTACAAACATAGTTTAGAATTTCTCATTCTTAAAAAAGAAGAAGGACAAGAAACTCATTTGCTTCTCATACATCTCTGGCTACCACCCCATTTCTTCTGGCTGTTTGTTTTTCCTATACCAGTACTTCTTGAAAAAGTCCTTTATATATTCTGTCACTAATCTCCTCTTCTCATTCTTCAACTGTTGCAGTTGGGGTTTTATCCAAACCACTGCATAAAGCTGCTCTTGTCAAGGTCACTAAATTCAGTTGCCCTGTATTTGTCTTCATCTTCTAACCTCTCAGCTTCATTTGACACATTTGATGACTTTCTCCTATTTAAAATACTCTCTAGTCTTAACCTGGGTTACATCTCACTTTTGTGGATACTTCCTAGCTGTCAGGTTATTGCTTCACAATATAAGTTGAAGGCTACTTTTCCTTTTCCCAATCTTCTTTTTCTTTTTTTAAATAATTCTACAGCCTCCTCCATTTCCTTGTATATTGCCCTCTTCTGTGTTATCTCATTGTATCCCAGTGTTCTAAATATGTTAGAGTTTTAGGCATCATGAAGATACTTTTGGTTGTGTTCTAGGGCTACTCAAATTATTCTGGTATACCTGTTACCTTCAACAGTACAGTTGTGTGAATCAAATTTTCATAGCGCTCTTTGGAAAGCCACTAAGAACTACTTCATTTCTCATGGACACCAGGGTAATGCATGGACATAATTGTGAGAGGGGAACATGCTAGCTGCACAGGTGCCAGCCCTGGTGGGATATACTGGCCCTATGGCTTCAGCTGTGTGTGGCCTGACTTTGCCCTTTCTCTTTGCTCTGGTGAAAGTATGCCTTGCTACTGTGATTTTCATTCAGCAAATCTTTATTGGTCACAAACAAAGCACTGAGCTGGGCTTTGAGGATAGAGACAGTAATAACAGCAACCCTGGTATAGAATTTACTCTGTGCCAGGACTGTTCCTAAGCCCTGTAATAGATGAACTACCACATTTACATTTTTACAATGACCACATTTTACATATGAGGGGACTAAGACTCAGTAAGACTTTAATTGGCTTCCTAAGGCTAAAAGGCTGCTACCTGGCAGAGCTGGCTTTGAACCAAGAAGATCTGGCTCCAGAGTCATTGAGGTTACCATCTCGTGAGAAGAGACAAAGTAATTGCCACATTACAGTGTGGTAGGTCCTTACTCTGCCTGGGAAGGATTCCCAGAGTGGCAAAGAGGCAGTACCCTTTGAACTAGGCCCTTAAAAGGATATGACATTTCTGTCAGAGGAGTAGGAACACTTTCAGCAAAGGAAAAAATACATGCAAATTGCAGAGGCAGGGAAGAGTGGTAATCGTGAGGCACAAGATGGAGTTCAGAGTGGCTAGAACATAATTTGTATTCATGATGCTGTGAGGAGATGGGTCAGTGTGAGGCGAAGACACTGGCCTGGTGATTAACAGGCTCAGCTAGAGTGCCAGCTTCCTCCAACTCAACATCCTTGCTGATCTTGCTTATAAAAGGTCATTTAATGACAAAAATCTCTCAGGTGTCTCTCAGCTCATATTTTCTGTAATTATGGAGAACCCCAAAGAAATCAAAAGTATCTTATGTTCAAGTTCCAAAGCAAGACTCACCTATCCTGTAGAAGAATCCAGATGGCCTAAGCCTAGTTCTATGCCCCGTTACTCAGGCCTCACGTCCTTTTGAATATCATTTGAAGACAGGGTAAGCAAAGGTTAAGATTGTCTGAGACTGTGTGGGGTCCAGGGTTGTGTTATTTCAGTGCTAAAAAAGAAAGTCCCAGGCAAACCAGGATGAGTTAGTTACCCTATCTGCAGGCCAGTTAATGTGCCATGATCTGATAAAGCAGGGGTAAAGTTCATGACAAGTCATTATACATAGAACTCAAATTGGTGTATCTGTAAAGTATGGAATAATTTTGAGATGTAGACATGCTTTTTTCAATGTTTTCATTAATTTTACAAGTACTATTTGACTTATTTTATCAGGTTTCTGTTATCTGAGAAGACTGATTCTGAGCTTAACACCATGTGCTTGGACCTTTCTTTTTTTCTCACTATTGGATATATTTTCTTACATTTATTTCTATAGAGGAGACAAATCTATTATTTCTGTTTATTTAAATAGTACTCGTCCCCCCAAAAATATTGAATAATACATAAAAATGTAACAAAAATCAAAAATCACCTGAAATCACACCACTCTAAAATAACCACCATCAATACTTCCTTGAATATGCATGCATTTCTTTGTGCATACACGTATGCCTTTATATATACATGCAGTTATATTCAATTGGGGTCATATTATCAATGTTGTTATTTATTTATTTATTTTTTTGCGGTACGTGGGCCTCTCACTGTTGTGGCCTCTCCCGTTGTGGAGCACAGGCTCTGGATGCACAGGCTCAGCGGCCATGGCTCACGGGCCCAGCCGCTCCATGGCATGTGGGAGCTTCCCAGACTGGGGCACGAACCCGCATCCCCTACGTTGGCAGGCGGACTCTCAACCACTGCGCCACCAGGGAAGCCCATCAATGTTATTTTTATTTTGGACATCTTTATTCTGATTCATTTTTTTTCCCTCTCGTCTACATTTGCTCCCTCTTTCTCCCCACTTCCTCCCAGCCAAATATAGTAACCACTGTTAATTTCTTACAGTGCATCCTTCCATTTAGTTTAGGTCCTCAAGATACAGATGCCAAGACAGGATTACATGTGAACAGATGTATTAAGAAAAACACCTGTGGGCCTCCCTGGTGGCACAAGTGGTTGAGAGTCCGCCTGCCGATGCAGGGGATACGGGTTCGTGCCCCGGTCTGGGAGGATCCCATATGCCGCGGAGCGGCTGGGCCCGTGAGCCATGGCCGCTGAGCCTGCGCGTCCGGAGCCTGCGTGTCCGGAGCCTGTGCTCCGCAACGGGGGAGGCCACAACAGTGAGAGGCCCGCATACTGCAAAAAAAAAAAAAATAAATAAAAAAATAAAAAAGAAAAAAATAAAAGAAAAACACCTGTGAAAGATAAAGGGAAGGAAGCAGGAGAAGTTGGGGAGAGCCTTTAGATAGGTCCAACTGCTGAGAAGGGGAAGAGTAAGGTAGAAAGAGTCTGAAGCTGCAGTATAGTTCCAAGAAAGTTTGGCTAAACCATTAGGAACTCAATGAGGAAAAGTCACCTAGCTGACAACTTGTAGGAATGGGTCTACTTTATTACCTGTGTTGTGCACAGTCATTAGCTGACAGCAGCCTGCAGAAAGTGTGGCCTCAGCGTGAACAAGGGTTAGACCCAGGAGGACAGCAGCTGGTCTGGTTTTTATAGCAGAAGATCTGAGCAACACATAGCTTTCTCCATGTTTGTGTAGCAGTATACAAATTCACATGCATAAATATTGGGATTTGGTCATTGTTTTTTACAAATAGAAGATCATTTTAAATACACTACTCTGAATCTGGCCTTGTCACTTAGTAGTATCATAGAATCCACCCAAGTGAAACAATACATAACTCATTCCTTTCAAGGGACACCATATTTTATAATATTTACATACCAAAACTTACTTTGGCTATTTTATATTATTGGGAATTCTCTTAAAGACCTAAATATAGAACTTCCCTGGTGGCGCAGTGGTTGAGAGTCCGCCTGCCGATGCAGAGGACGTGGGTTCGTGCCCCGGTCCGGGAAGATCCCACATGCCGTGGAGCAGCTAGGCCCGTGAGCCATGACCACTGAGCCTGCACATCCGGAGCCTGTGCTCCACAACGGGAGAGGCCACAACAGTGAGAGGCCTGCGTACCGCAAAACAAAAAAACCAAAACAAACAAACAAAAAAAGACCTAAATATAAAATGATATAATATGCTTGTAGAGAAAAAATATATAGCATGTTTTAAAATATAAGCATTTAATCCATCTACAATATATTTTGATAGATGGCATGAGATTGGGTCTGAAAGTCATCTGTCACTCTTCCATCTTCCTTGGACTTCTAAAATTTTGATGACATCTTTTGTCCCCTGGCATCATCCTATCTTCATGTATTCATATGTTTAAAAATATCTTTACTAACTTTATTCTCATTTTTGTTTTGAGGAATAAGTAGAAATGTGTCAATATATCATATCTTACATTTTATTCTTGTATATGAACTATTAGCTTATTTATCCAGTTCAAAAAGGTTAATATTCTATTTGAAGTTATATATTAAGAAGTGAATTAATTTCCAGGTGGGTTGACATTTTTATTCTGTCTTTGCATCTAAGAATAAGATATGCCATTACTTAAGTGCAGACCTTGTTTTCTGTCTTTCAGTGAGGTTTAATAGTTTCCTCCTTATAGGTGCTAACTTTTCTTATTAAATTAATTCCTACATAGGTTATAATTTTGCCTTTTGAGAACAGAATGTTTCCCATTTCTACTTATATCTGCTTATTGCTAGTATAGACAGAAGTTATTTATTTTGGTAATGTGTCTTATATCCAACCACCTTAATAGTTTCTCAATTAAATATTATTTTTAATTTGCCATCTTGTTTTCCTGTAAAATAGTCTTAACTGTTATATTTAGAAAAACTGAGAGGAAAGGTTTTGGAGGTGAGGAGGGGTCAGCTCTGAAAGGCCTTTAAAACATGATATGCCATTTGGACTTTAATATGAAGGCAATGAGGGTAGGGCACAGAATTATATTAAGCATGAAGTTGCTTGATGAGACTGGTTTATTTAAATTATCTAATTGTTTTATCTTAAAGTGGTGACTAAGAGCACAAGTCTTGGAGTTATATCAGCCTTCCTACAGTTATTAGCTTTATGACTTTAAGCCTCAGTTTCCACATCTTTAAAACAAGGATACTAACTTTGTTTTCACATGGGACATCTAAAGAATAACATGATAAAGTATGTGTAGAGTGCTTAGTACACAGTAAGTGAACACTCAGTAAACTGGTATAGTCAGTCATCATCGTGATCAGTATCTTCATCCTCAACATCATTTCCATTTTCCTGATGTTAGAGACATGTATGAACATGGTCCTGTTAATGAGACATAGGGATTTTCCCCACAGACTTCATAGGGGAGAGAAATAAGAGCATAGCTGGCTGACAGAATTCAAGATCTGTTCTGCTACCTACTGATGTGGACTTTTCAGTTTTTGGTTTTGTTTTGTTTTTCTTTTATGTGTATTTATTAAAAGATCTCTTTCTTGCCTGTTGTAAATGCTGTATTCTAATTGCTATCATTACAGGTTTTTTCTGATAAAGATTAATGGAATGGTAATCACAAAGATAAACTAAGAAAGATTTGGCATTACATTTTCTGAAACACAATCAGACCTCCTGTAATATGCAGATAACATCTACTTCTAAAAGATGGTAGTTCTATTAATTAGGGTAGCTCTCATTAGCAGCTATAATAAATAAACCACCAATTCCATGGCTAAAGATAATAAACCTTTTTATTTTTATTTTTTTCCTTCTCACTCCTATCAGTCTTCTGGGCAGCTCCCCTCTGGTGTGATGTGGGAGTTTACTCCTTTCATCCTGTGGCTCTGCTGTCTTAGATTCTTTCACCTCCAGCTGCAAGAATGAGGGACAGATGTGCGGGGAGGATACCCTGGCTTTTTACTCCCTCAGTCTCAAAATGTCATGTGTCAATTACACTTAGATTTCAGTGGTCAGAACTTAGTCACATGGCCACATGTCACTGTGTATTTCAGCCTCCTGATAACTCCACTCAGACTTCCTCTGTATTCAAGATGCAGAGAGGCAATTGTACATCCATTTATATGAAAAGCCAGCAACAATTAAGTAAGGATTTAAGCCATAACATCCAAGTCCATAAATAATCTTTTTTTTAACTTCAACAAAATTATAAAGAAATAAAAATTGTGCATCCTTATTGAAAACTTACTAAGTCAAAATTATTCTATTTCCCAGTCATTTTACATTTTTGCCCACATGTGTAGGAGAGAAAAACCTGGGATAAATATGTATTTGCTTAATAATGGAATGCTGTTGACCTGTTTTCCTCTCAGGATCCCACTGGTAATTCTTAAATAATATGTATTCACATTAATTAAAATAAAATATGATTGAATTAGTTAGGAACCTAATTTTTCACAATAATGATCATTATCTAGGTGATTTTTATTATATTTAATCATCCATGTTATATCACTATTTCCACCTCTGGTATCAACTGGTTTTTCTGAGTCCTTTTTTCTAATTTTTGAGCTTATGTTAAAATTCTGTTTTCTATATCATCTTGTTGATATTTTGATAATTTCAATATTTTAGAAAATATTTAATAACTGGTGTTATAGATTTGATTAATTAAGGTAACATTTTGAATAGAGATCACACAATATGGTAATGTTCCTAAATTTTTTAAACATATGTTCAATAGTATTAAATAAATTAAAATGTACCTCTGCTTCTATAAACTCTTAACAAATGAGAAATGAAAGGTTATTTTTGGAGAAACTATTTGTTACTTTGTTTTCTCAGGTATTAGGTAACACTTAAAAAGTTCAAGTAATGAGTAAAATTCAGTAATCACTTTTTCATATGTACACATTCCTTGGATAAACAACTGATTGATGATGTCTCATCTTTTCAGTCAGAAATTCATTTGGAGGAAGGAAAAGTGTTTGTGAATGCTTGAACTGAGGCTGTCAGTGATATTATTTTGCATAATTATATTGTCTGTTGATTCATTTTCCATATTTCTTTGGATGGAGCTTCTCTTGAATTGATTAAAACTTTCATTTTATAGTCTATTTGAATTCAAATTTTCCTTCAAAAATTCTGCTTTGATTGGACATCCGGATGCATCATTTCCCAAGGGCATTCATAAGAAAAAGGAAGCACACAAGGTGGGAGATGGGGGTTTTCCATTTGTGTTGATCCCTGTATCATCTATTAGCACTGCTAGTAGAGCTTGTACTCTTTGATATGCGTTGGGAGAGGGTTAAAGTCTTGTAACAGGTAAATGCTCTAAAACTGAGAACCTCTTTGAGAGCTAATAATGTAGAATTAACCTCTGAAGCTCAAGATTTCCCAGAATAACACTGGGAAATTTCATTCAAGTGAGAAGTTCACTGCTAAATTCTCTTACCTGAACTCCTGCCTGCATTTCCATCTTGGACATTCAGAAATGGAACTTCTTAGCTTCTAACTCCTCCAGCTTTTTGCTCTTCAGATTACGAATGGCTCCAGGCACAGGAGTGCCAATTTTCCATAATAGGATCCTTTGTGCTGAGTGTGTCAGGGCATATCCTGACACCTCAGAGGCGTCACCACTAAAGGAGAAAAATATAAGGATGGCTTCTTTGTTGTGAGATGCTATCCTCTGAGTGCTCACAACCTTCATAACTCAGCAGGAATATTCTCTTCCAGAAAGAATGGAAGATAAAAGTCAATTTCCTAATTTGTGCCTTCTTTCTTTCATTCCTGACTTAAGTATTGAGTGCCACTTTGGTGCCAGCTTCTAGTGAGATCCTGGAAATGCAGAAAAGAGCTATGCCCATTCTGTGGGCTAAGATGATTGTGATACAATGTGATGAGAGGACACAGGGAACACTGCTGTGAGCAAGGTTCCAGAAGAGTCCATAGAAAGCCAGTGGTTCACTAGGACATGGTTCACAGAAAGCTGATAGGTTAGAAGTGGATGGGCAGTCCAGGCAGAGGAGGCATCAGGAAGAGTGGAAACAACAGGAAATAATAGAAGCATATGGGAAACCATAAATTGTGTGAAGTCCTGAGTGTGAAGTATTGGGCAAAATATCAGATAGGCAGGATAGGTAACCAGACCTTTAATACAGAGAATCATTGTTCTTTTTTCCTTACATGTTTGGTCTTCTAGGCATGTTACTCTGAGCACACTGAGGGCTAATATTGTTTCTCACTTGGCTGTTGACAGCCAGCAAATTACCCCCTTAGGTCTAATTCCAACAGATTCAGCCTCTGAACCTCATTAGTAGTAAATGGGAGCTAAGCTGCAAGAACTTTAAAGGATGTTTATACTGAGGGTCCAGGTCATAGTTCCTATGAACTGTGGTTAACAGCCTTGACCTGTATTCCCAAACTGTCACCAAGAAAAGCTAACAAACAAAACACACCTGATCTTTATGGAACCAATGCTGTCCCTGTACCTGTCCCCAGGCTGTGTTTTCTGAAAGCATGGACCACAGAGCTTACAGAGCTATGTAGTCACCATGTTACTTCCCCATACAGAAAGATAAATGCTGGCACGTAAGTCACTCCCCAGTGGGCCACTGCAAACAGTGTAGCAGACACCTATCAGCTTTGCTTTTTTCTGTCTGAGTTTTGCTTTTTGATGGGTAGTGGCGCTCTCAGGCATAGTAGATTGGAGACCTTGGGGAAATGTTTGTCCTTAATCCCAGGACACCAGGGAAGTCCTTGGCCTGGCTCCCTACAGATGATTTGATTCTAGCCATGGAAATAGTGCCATGAGCTCCTGACTCAGGACTAGGGGGCTTCCAGGACTGGGAAAGTATGGAACTCTGTTGTGATATTAAGGCACTCCAGACCCAGGAGTTTGGGTTTGTTTCAAAGAGAAGCAAACAAACAGAAAAATTAAATCAAACAAACTGAAAACCCAGACTTCAACTGATAATATGATGTAAGTTTTCAAAGCATGGGTTTGAGAGTAAGAGCTGGATTGAAATTCCTCATGTTCTGCTACTTATTAGTGATAGAGTATATTTGGCAAGTTACTAAACTAGTGACTTACTTTCTCATCCATAAAATGAGTTTAGTGCTTCTGTTATGAATAAATAATACATGTAAAACTACTTTATAGTGCCTGGTACTTAATAAACATCTAATAAACTTTATTATTTTTATGTTCATGACTTGGTTTGTAATCCTAGTAAAAGATGGCAAGCATGTTTCCCTTTGACTTTTTTGTTTGGTTTGATTTTTTATTTGTTTGTTAACCATTCATTGGATAGTAGTTATTATTTTGTTTTTAAATTTTAACTATTTTGTATAGGGAGATATATGTACATAATATACTCAATATGGTAAATTCTCAGGAAGGAAGAAAAAAGGTGTACATGGAAAAATGGCACATGGAATAGCATATGAATAATATGTTAGATGTTGGAATATTTAAGAAGGGAAGGCTTATCCTCTACATTTTAAGAAGTTCTATGAAAAAGGAAAAAATAGATCTGGATATAGAGTCTGAAACTAATGGTTTGAGGAAGTCTCAAACATGTAATTTGGTTTATAAAGTTATAAATTACCCATTTAGTGGGTAAAAAAGGGAAAAAATTACTTGAAAAGACTGATATTTCTATCCCCAGGTACTCTGATCAACTTAGATTTTGAAAGTAAAGACAATGTAGGGAATAGTTACATGAATGATGTAGTTTTTGTCTTTATTATGATATAGTATTTTGATTGTACTAGAGAGCTAAGACTGATGCATTAACTTACCTGGTGGTAGATATTAAATCAATAAAATGAAGAACTTTCTAAAGAAAAATAAAAACAGAAAAACAGCTGGCTGAAAACATAATAGGCTTTGTTAGCAGGAGGCCGTTTAGGTCGATATAAGATAATCACTCGCAATGGTGTTTTGCCCTGCTGTGGTAACAAATACATTCCAGCATTTTCATGGTTTAACAGCAAGGCAGTTTATTTCTTGTTCACACACAGTTGCTGCAGATCTGGAGACTCTTCACACCAAACATCCTACAAGCAGTTCCTGAAGGATCCATGCTATTTTCATCTCTGACACCCCCATGTCACCTTTGCAAAACAGGGGGAGATAGAGGAGTCCCCCTGCTTCTTTATACCTCATACTGGAAATGAGGCTTCTCTTGCTGTCACATTCCTGTTTCCCAGGATTTATTGTTGTGGCCCCATCCTACCTATAAGGAAGTCTTGGAAGTATTGTCTTCCTGTGGTAAAGGGAACACAGAGCATTCTTTATCTCTCTTTTTTTAAAAACTTTTTATTGTATATTGGAGTATAGCCGATTAACAATGTTGTGATAGTTTCAGGTGCACAGCAAAGCGACTCAGCCATACATATACACGTATCCATTCTCCCCCAGACTCTCCTCCCATCCAGGCTGCCACATAACATTGAGCAGAGTTCCCTGTGCTATACAGTGGGTCCTTGTTGGTATCCCATCTTAAATGTAGCAGTGTGTACATGTCAGTCCCAAATTCCCTAACTATCCCTCACCCCCACCCTTCCCTCCTGGGAACCATAAGTTCATTCTCTAAGTCTGTCTTGACCACATAAGGATCAATATAAGCTTGGACTAAAGGACCTGAATCTGGTATCTGCAATTTCAATGATTACTAATCGTGGTTTATGAAACTTACCTAACAAATCTTTACCTAACCAGTGCCTGCAGTAAGGGTGCTTAAATTGGAAAAATCTACACTAAATACAGTTAAACTTATGTGTCTGGGAGGGTATAAAAAATGTGTTGTATCACATAGACATGCTTTCCCATATATGTATGAGTGGCAGGATGCTTCTCTTGTCATTGTTCTCTGGGTAGACTTCTAGTTACACTTGACATTTGTCTTGCTTGCTCAAAGCCAACTCTAATAGTTCACCTGGGGAGATACTATGTTGAGGCAAATATATGAAAATCATTCTTCTGTGCATGATATTTCTACCTCCACAAATGATTCCACACCCCTCCTTGCCAACTCTGAGACCTTAATCCTCCTTTTCCCATCACTGAGTCATCCTAACTCCTGTTGATACTGCTTCCAAATATTTCTTTACATGTAGCTGTTTTTCACCATCCCAGATTCTTTCTTTTTCCTTAATCAAGGACCTCACATTTCACCTTTGAACTAATTAGTGAACTCATGTGTAGTCTGCCTTCCTCTAGCACCTCTTCTTAAGCAGCTACCAAAATCATCCACTTAAGGCTGGAGACAGTAGACCATTATCTTTAAGCATAAAAGTTCTGGAGAGAGACAACCTACAACCTTGGATAATTTTCATAACATTTATCCCTAGTTTTATCATCCATTAAGTGGGAGATAGTAAGACCTCATAGGCTTAAAAGCAGGGTTATAATGGGAATAATTTACAATTAGTGCATTATGGCACAAATGAATTAGAACAGATGCAGGCCTTAGCTGACACTTGAGGTACCAACTAAGAAAATTTAATTTCTGGGTCATGGGAGGTTCTGTCAGCATGTCTGAGAATGGACTAAGGAGGCAAGGGTATGGAGGAGGTTACATTAGGTTTGGAAAATGATTTTTTACCAGTAATACAGGGGCAGTTCAATAGTTAAATTTTTATTGGAGTATAATTGCTTTACAGTGTCATGTTAGTTTCTGCTGTACAGCAAAGTGAATCAGCTGTACGTATACATATATCCCCTCTTTTTTGGATTTCCTTCCCATTTAGGTCACACAGAGCACTGAGTTCCCTATGCTATACAGTAGGTTCTCATTAGTTATCTGTTTTATACATAGTAGTATATATATGTCAATCCCAGTCTCCCAGTTCATCCCACCTCCTCTTCCCCCCTTGGTATCCATACATTTGTTCTCTACATCTGTGTCTCTATTTCTGCTTTGCAAATAAGTTCATCTATACCATTATTCTAGATTCCACATATAAGCCATATTACACTTGTTTCTCTTTCTGACCTACTTCACTCTGTATGACAGTCTCTAGGTCCATCCACATCTCTGCAAATGGCACAGTTTTATTCCTTTTATATTCCATTGTATATATGTACCACATCTTTGTCCATTCCTCTGTTGATGGTCATTTAGGTTGTTTCCATGTCCTGGCTATTGTAGATAGTGCTGCAATGAACGTTGGGGCACATGCATCTTTTGGAATTATGGTTTTTCTCTGGTTATATGCTCAGGAGTGGGATTGCTGGATCATATGGTAGTTCTATTTTTAGTTTTGTTAAGGAACCTCCATACTGTTCTCCACAGTGGCTGTACTAACTTACATTCCCACCAACACTATAAGAGGGCTCCTTTTTCTCCACACCCTCTCCAGCATTTATTGTTTATAGATTTTTTGAAGATGTCCCTTCTGACTTGTGTGAGGTGATACCTCATTGTAGTTTTGGTTTATATTTCTCTAATAATTAGTGATGTTGAGCAGCTTTCCATGTGCTTCTTGGCCATCTATATGTCTTCTTTGGAGAAATGTCTATTTAGATCTTCTGCCCATTTTTTGATTGGGTTGTTTTTTTAATATTGAGCTGCATGAGCTGTTTATATATTTTGGAGATTAATCCCTTGTCAGTTGCTTTGTTTGCAAATATTTTCTCCCATTCTGAAGGTTGTCTTTTCGTCTTGTTTATGGTTTCCTTTGCTGTGCAAAAGCTTTTAAGTTTCATTAGGTCCCATTTATTTATTTTTGTTTTTATTTCCATTTCTCTAGGAGGTGGGTCAAAAAAGATCTTGCTGCGATTTCTCTCAAAGAGTGTTCTGCCTATGTTTTCCTCTAAGAGTTTATAGTGTCTGGCCTTCCATTTAGGTCTTTAATCCATTTTGAGTTTATTTTTGTGTATGGTGTTAGGGAGTGTTCTAATTTCACTTGTTACATGTAGCTATTCAGTTTTCCCAGCACCACTTATTGAAGAGACTGTCTTTTCTCCATTGTATATTCTTGCCTCCTTTGTCATAGATTAGGTGACCATAGGTGTGTTGGTTTATCTCAGGGCTTTCTATCCTGTTCCATTGATCTATATTTCTGTTTTTGTGCCAGTACCATACTGTCTTCATTACTGTAGCTTTGTAGACAGTAGTTTAATATTAATATAAGCTACCTATCAGCTGAACATCAGCTTTAGTTTAACTCATTGAAAACAGTGAACACAGTGTACAATCAGCCTAGGTTAGATAATGCTGTAGTAGCAAGTAAACCCAAAGCTCTTGGTGTTAATAAGATTAAAGTTTATTTCTCACCCACATAAAGTCTGTGAACAGTTCCAGTTGACTCTCCATTCTTAGGCAGATGGACTTGGCTGGAGAAGGGAGACTGGAGAATTGTCCATCAGCTCTAAAACACTTATCCCTTGCAGTGGCATCTATTGGTTCTGCACATGGCTTAATGTCCAAAGCAAGTTGCTTGGCCATACCCATCTTCAAAAAAGTTGGAGAAGTGCAGTCTCTTTCGTGTGCTCAGGAGAGATGAGTTGGGCATATTGGTAGGCCATGGTAATGTCTATACACACACTCTAACACGTTGTTAATTGATCTAATTATTATTAAAGAATATTCTGATCACTCCATTTCTCTGTTCAAATTATTTTATTGCCCTTGCTCTACCTTCCTTATAACACCCAAACTCCTTATTGTCATTAACACCCTTCATGATGTAAATCCTATGTTTTTCTTTATCTCTTCTATTTCTCTTCACTTTACCTCTGGTCAATACAAGCTCAATTATTTACTTTTCCTATCAATTATTGCTTGTTTCTCTATCTTTATACTATTAATTCAACTTAAGTACCTTTACATGGTCTTCACAGGTCATATACCTTCTCATAATTCTACCCATCACGTTCAAATGTTCTAAATTTCCATTCCCACTTTGAACCTCCATAATAGCAATACTCTATTAACTTTTATAACACTATGAGGTCCAACATTATATTACAGGATTATGCCCCATTCTATCCTGAAAACTCTTTGAAGGTAGGGTCCATGCCCGATTCATCTGTGTAGCTCCTCTTATGAGTGTCTTACTCATAGCAGTTCAGTAAATAGTGTTGAATTAATTGATGAGACAGTCACTATATCAAAATGAGCATTGGACTAGGGATAAGAAATTTTGGAATTTACTTGCTGCCCAGTTACTAACAATATTACCTTAAGCAAGTTACTTTACCAGTTGGAACCTTAGCTTCCTCATCTGCAAAATGGAGGTAATTATAACTGCCTTGTCCCTTAGTTTCCTAGAATATTATTGGAAAATGGAAGCCAGATATGAGATCATAGTATGCAAAAGTACTTTGTATAAATTGTCCTCATTATGCTATACAAAAGCAGAACTCTGATTTTAAGTCTTCAATTGATTGGTTCTTCAGCAGTATTTAATTCTGTTTACCACTCTTTTCTTCACAAAACAACTTTTTTATCCTTTGAGTCTCGGGACATTTTATACTCTTGGTTTTCTGCCTACTTCTCCTTTATCTGGTCATTATATTTTGGAGTTTCTCAAAGCCTGGCTTTAGCCACCACTAACCCTCTCTCTTATTTTTTCACATTTTATTCTGTACTCTTTTGCTAGATGAGTTGTTTCTTACTCATAACATAAATTTGCATCTATATACAGATAACTCACAAATAGCTATTTCATGCCCAGATTTCTCATATGAGTGATAGATCTTTAAATTTAACTGCCTATTTGATATCTCCACTTGGATATGTCAATATATCTCAAACACAACGTTGTGAAAACCATGCCTTTGATTCACATTTGCCCTCAGAAACATTGCTATTTTACAGAGCTTCTTTCTCAGCATAAGGCATCACCGTCTACTTAGTTTTAAGCCTCAAAATCTAGGTTACCTGCTTCATCCACAATATCAACAAGTACTGAAATACTACAAACCGTTCCATAGCTATTTCCATTAACAGTATTCTAACAGAAAGCCTTGCCATGTCTCATAGGTTCCTTAGAAATACTTCACTAACTGGTATTTCTATCTTTTGTCAATTTATTATTTATACTACATCTTTAAAACTGTATCTTATGCTCTTACTTAAAACGGTTCCCATTGTTTCCAGATAAAGGTTAAGTTACTTAACATGGCCTTCAAGAATTTGCATGATCTGCTTATATCTGCTCTTTATTGTTATCTTTCTTTCCCTGTAACAGGGTCTCTCTCAGTGACCACACATTTCTTCATATACGTCTCATTCTTCATATATATCTTCTATGTCTTAAGAATTTTAGAGAAATTTCCAATAATATAAATTTTCCTTTTCTGTGCTCAGAGCAATAGTGTTAACTTTTCTTTATTTGTGGTTTCGTATGTACCAAGTACTGTGTTCCTTATTTTCAGTATTTTTAAATGTCCCTCAATTTTTGTAATGATACTATGAGGTAAGAACACTAAGGCTAAACTTGATTAAGTGGCTTTCTCAAGGTCATCTGACTAGTAAATAGGCAGTAGGCCATCAGTATGTTTCCTGAATCAATTGCAAAAATTGTATCCCTCTTACCTGATATTTGGTCTGGCCATGCAAATTGCAATCCATTTTTACTTGTACTTAGTTTATATATTCATTGTGGGTGCAGTTAGCATTACTAGTTTCCCACCTTATGACTGTACCACTAGCTATTCTAAACTTTATATAAAGATCTAGTTGGCTCATTACCTTTCAGTTTGATGGCTTTCAGGCTGTGATTCAAAGAACTCTGTGGGTTTGAGCTCATTCATGAGCCATTACCAAGATCAATATTGGAGAGGAAATCTCTATCCCTGTTCCTACCAGAGCAATAATCCATTGATTCATTTAAAATATTAATTATTTTTGGACAAGGCTCTCATTTATGGAAAAGTTTTTATTTCAAATAATAAAACTTAAAAATAATAACAGCTGATCAATTATTCATGATTTAGGCTCTCAGAGAATGACAACAAAAATAATTATCACTAGTAATGTCAAGATTAAATATGATGATTAATTTTTGGAAATTGTATAACTTCTTGCCTTACACATAGTATTTTTTAAAAATTGTTTTCTTAGTGATTTATAAAAACTGTGTGTGTGTGTGTGTGTATGTATGTATATGAATGTGTGTGTTTGGATGGATAGACAGATGGATCTGGATTTATCTTCTCATTAAGCATTGAATTTTTTTTTAAATGCACTTTGGTCTTTGGCTTAGGTTATTATAATTGTTGCCATATATATGTATACGTATTTACTCAAATCTATTAATCTTTTCTTTTTTTTTTTTTTTTTTTTTGGTACATGGGCCTCTCACTGTTCTGGCCTCTCCCATTGCGGAGCACAGGCTCCAGACGTGCAGGCTCAGCAGCCATGGCTCACGGGCCCAGCTTCTCCACCGCATGCGGGATCTTCCCGGACCGGGGCACGAACCCGTGTCCCCTACATCAGCAGGCAGACTCCCAACCACTACACCACCAGGGAAGCCCTATTAATCTTTTCTTTATGGCTTACAGGTTTTAAATTCTATTAAGGAAAGCCTTCTCTAAATTGTACTAATTGACAAATATTTAAGGGATAATTTCCTTAACTTATTAGGATTTATACTGTTCAGTAGAAAGTATACAAACAGGCCAAGAAACTAGATAAAAGATTAAACAGAAAAAATAATACATAATTCTAGAAGAAAAAATGTTTTATCTCACTCATAATTAAAGAAATACAAATCAAGAAAACACAAGATTTCTCATCTGCTCAGGTTAGAAACAAATATTTTATCTAGGTTTTTGAGACATTTATTATTATACATCATTCTTCAGACTGCAAATTAATATAGAATTTTGAAGAATACATTAAAAATATCTGTCAAAATCTGTACATATGCCTTTGTACCAGCTGTTCTTGGTTATGGATTTATCCAACTTATGTATTTTCAAAAGCACATCAAGATAATTCTGTAGGAATTTCTGTTTTACTGCTCTTTGAACTATCAAATAAAAAATGTTGGCAAAATGCTGAATAAGTATTAATTAGAGATGTAGTCAGATAAGTTGTATAGATTTGGTCAGTAAACAATGTACAGAATATCAGTTAATTGAAATGATTGAAATAGGGAAGTGTGAGTTCATGTAGAAGTCACTAAGAAACAGGAATATAGGAAAAGCCCATGGTAAATAACTGATGATTACTTTGTGTAATTTTTTAAAGTATATATATATATATATATTTACATAAAAATACACATGAAACAATGTTTCTTGAAGAATACATTATAAAAATATATTGAAAATGACCACCTTTGGGGAGAAGAAGTGGAGGTGGAAAATATGGGAGGAATAGCTTATTTTTTTCACTTTGTAAATATCTTTATATTTACAAATATTGTTTAAACATATTTTACTAAGTAGAGGTATTACTGTCAAGTTTTTTGTAAAAAATTTTAAAACCTTGATATTAAGCTATTTTAATTCCTACCTTTTATGAAAAAAATCTAAAGCTAAAGAGTTTTAAAATTCTTCCTCCTTTTATAAAAGTGGATCCTAAACTTATACATATTTAATATTGTAGAGAATCTCCACTTTTATTTGAACAGTTACCCTTAGCATTTTTTTTCATGCCTTCCTGCATTCTCACACACTGAATACATCCTTATTAAGTTGCTAATTCTGCTGTGAGGAAGTTCTCTATATTTTACAATTGTGTACCTAAAATTGAAGGCAGCCCTTTTAATGAAAGGATTATAATATTCTCCACGGTTGGTAGTTGGTTTTGAGGGTACTTAGAGTCAACTCAGTTATAGACCCTGAAAAGGAATAAATGCCCTCACTTGTCTATCTTTGTGATTTTTGTGTGATCTCTGCAGTAACAGTACATATCTGTACCTACTTTGAATTCAGTATTATATATTTCTTCTACCACCCCTGACCTGCAAACAAAGTATAGTGTTTTAAAATCATGATCACTGCTTTAAGAACAAGTGGCCAAGTGATAAACAGCCAGAAATAAACAACTTAAACACTGGAAGATATTTCCTGTGCTTTGAATTTAAAGCACTCATTTGAAAGAAAACCAGAATCTGTTTTTTCCACGTTTCATTAGGCTTCTTTATTTTTGTTTGTTTTTGTCCTCATTTCTCTTTCCTTTTAATTTTTTCAGAGATTCTGGTAAAAGACATTTAAAAATGTAAAATACCTGATGAGAGGAGTTGCTTAAGAAATGTCTCAGCTGAAACCAGGACTTTGGTGTGAGTGCTAGCTGCTTAACAAGTCAAGGGTGTGAGGAGCTATGGATAAAGAGAGAACATTTTGCCATGAATTATTCAGCTAACCATGGGATGCTGTTATCTCCACTCCAGTGGCTCTTAATTGCACATGTAAGAATTCTGCTTATCTGGCATTCAGTTTGATGCCAAGGTGCAGCTTGCCCAAGCAGAGTGGGAGGCGGGAAATAAGGATCCCATCAGATAGGCAGCTGCCATTCAGGAATACATTAAGGAATATGGCATAGGATTGTGACCAGAAAGCTAGAAGACAGGCAGACATTGGCAATGGAAGGACTTGAGAATATGTGACATGAGATTGTGTTTTGCTTTGATCTTGGTATGTATTGCTGAATCCTGAGTGAAAAGGAGAATTGTGTGTGCTCCCTAAATCTATTGCGTCCCCTTTGTTAGAGACCCAGGATTGATCCCTGGGGCAAAGGTAACACTTTGCTCTTTAAGTCAGCCTCTCAGAGGACCTAGTATTTTTTCATTCTAAATGGACCCTTGGCTCAGTTTTGAGAAGTTGCCGGTTTTAATTTTTGAAAGTCTCTCTAAGATAGGCTTGTTAATCAAGCTAAATAATGTTCCTAAAACTTTTTCCTCATCTCAGATTCTTAGAGGAGATGTCTTTTGGTGCCTGTGCTATTTTTTTCCACAAATTTTACAATTATAACAACTTACTTATAAAATACCATTTAAAATATTTTGAGAAGTTTTAATTGGAAACTCTTCTCAATTTACATCTCTCTCCATAGTAGATGCCCCTTTTTTATTATTTCACATATCTATTTCCAGATTCAGTTGCATATGCAACACACTTTTTGTCACTTACCGTTTGTCATATACTGTGTAGAGCATAGGGGATGTAGACGTTACAAGGACCCATAGATAAACATCTTATTTTATGAAGCTCAAAGACTAGAGGGAAAATAGATAACACACTTCCATGGTACTATGTAGTTGTCACACATTGGAAGGTCATGCCAGACACAATGGAAGCATTATTGAGAGTTGCAGTACACAAGGCTTCCTGGGAGAAGGGGCTGGAGCAAGTGGAAGAGAAGACACCACTTGCCCTGAAACTTCATGGCTGCTCATGCATTTGTAAAGTTGACAAAAGAGGAAGGGTTGGCATTCCAATCAGAGGGCAAGGCATGGATAAAGATTCAGAACTCTGGCAGGCTTGGAGGGCTTAGGAGAATAACAAGTCTTAAATGGCTTTGGGGGAGAGTAGGGTGCATGAGAATGGCAAATAATAAGTGTGCAGCATATACACATGGTCAGGTAAACAATTTATGAAGTCCTGTGTACTTAGATGTCATTATGAAGACAGCAGAGAGCCATTTGCAGACTTCTAAGCAGGAGTGATAGCAGACTTCCGATGCAGAAAAATCGTTCTGATGACATTGTTCCTTCGGCAGTTTCTTTATGGGTCTATACTATTAAAAGCTTCCTGTGAGCATTCCCTATGGGATCGTACTCAAAAGGGCAATGCAGGTTAAGAATTGGGTCTACTTTCGTGTTCTCTCATTTTTGAGGTACATGATTTTGGACAAGGCACTCCTTTCCTGTTAGATGTAAGTTCCATGTATGCCAAGAGCCTAAAACAATTCCTCATGCATAAGTAACTCTGTAAATGTTTGTGGGATAAATGGATAAATTTCTGAGCCTCTGTGTTCTTTTTACTAAAGTGAGGAAGATTGAAATTTGTTTTAAGAGTCATCTTTGTGGTATGCAGAGAGCCACATGATTCTAAGTTAAGTGTAAGACTATACTGTACTCTTAAGGGAAATTATTATTATTTGAACCAATATTGTGAGTCTGGGGAAAGTATAGTGGGAGAGGAGAAGCCATGAATCAGCTTTCAGGAAATTTCTTCTCCAGTGCTTTATTTTCTTGATGTTGATGGACTCTTCTTCAGTATTCTCCTTTGCTGGATCTTTTTTTTTTTTTTTATTCCTACATTTTAAATGTCTTAGTTCCCAAGGAGTCAGTCCTAGGGCCTATTTGTACTCTGCTGTCTCCTATGAATACATAACTATCACATTTGAATTTTGAGTTCAGATATTTCTGCTGAGCTTAAGGTTGATGAGTCAACTGTTTATTGAGCATCTCTGTTTAAATTTCTCCCCCACCCCAAATGCTTTTCTTCCATACTGTTCCACTGGCCTTTTCCTTCTTTTGTGCCTCGAAAAAGCATTCCCACTACTCTTGCCTCTTAGACATGAAATATCTTTACAGTGGGTTTCGGTGTTTCCAAAAGCAAGCAGAACCACTTGATGGGGTGTTTTTAGTTGCTTCCCGGCAGAAGTCCCAGAAGAAAGGAATATATAGGTTGAAATATGTGAGGGACCATAGTTGAGGAAATACAGAAAAACAGAAAAACTTATAAATTAATCTCTCAAAAATGACATAGTTACATTTTCCCCATGTTATTTTGAAGAACTTGATGTTGTAGATAACTGTCTTTTGTGTTTAGTCCACCATCATACATTCTCATTTCTGTTTTGTAAATGATGCTAAGCCTCTGGAGAGGTGGAAAACTTCGTGAGGTTTTTATCTTAGGACACTGATACATTGCCAGTAGCTTGGAACATAATAGGTGTCTTAATTAATAAACAAATAAATGTCTCTCAGCACATGCTCATGCCCAATTTTAGCAGAAGGCTGAAGCCATTATTCATAGATTCACTCTTAATCCCCTTCACTCCAGTGATACCTATTTCTCAATTCATGTTGGCCTCTCCAACTCAATGGACTAAGTGTCTCATATTTCCTAACTCAGTGCTTTATCTAATGGTTTTCTAAATGTCTCTTATTTTATTTCCCCAATTTCCACTTTATTGGTTGCAAATATTCAAGAGTCTGATTAAGTGATACATTCTTAGTGAGTTCTTCTCTGAATCACCCTCAAGTTTAAATGCCAGTACATCATTCTTCTTATACCAAGATCACCTGTTTTATTCCTGTGGCTAGGCTTTAATAGCATCCTTTGTTTCAAAGTGGTATGTCTTTTGTTCTAACTCTGCATTAGGTAACCTGATGGCAGGCATCATGTTGAAAGCTTTCTATCCCAGTGCCCCCACAGGGTTCAGTAGAAGTCCTCAATAAGTATTTTAGTTAAATTGAGTTGAATTAAACTGAATTTTTATTCAAAAACTTATACAGCAATATGAATAAGAACCAATGTCATATACACACTACTATATTTAAAATAGATAACCACAGGGACCTACTGTATGGCACAGGGAACTCGGCTCAATATTCTGTAATAACCTAAATGGGGAAAGAATTTGAAAAAGAATGGATACTTTTAATGGGTATAACTGAATCACTTTGCTGTACACCTGTAACTAACACATCATTGTTAATCAACTATACTCCAATATAACATTTTTTTAAATTGTTAAAAAAAAGTCATAGAAGTCATTATAAAGTACAAGTTAGTCTAAGAGTTATACAGTCAAACATATCCACCAGAAGAATTTAGGAAAAGTCTACGGAAGCAAAAGTGAAGTTGAATATAACATTAATACTTAGATACTATTTATTTGGGAAGGGAAGCTTTATCATATATGAAGTGTCCTCATTTTTTTTTTTGGCCTCATATTTAGGAGACAGTAATCCAATTGATTTGTTAGGATAGTTAAAAAAAAATCTTTCCATGATTTTGAACTCAGAGAACATTGGAAAATGGAAATTATTCAATATTTCCTCTCAAAAGCCTCTCTCAGTGGTCTTCCATGGATATTTGAGATATTGCTGTTCATCTAAGCGTTAATGGAAAAGAAGAAGGAAGACCTTGAGTCCTTTCCCTTTGACACATAAACCACATCTTAAGCACCATTGTTCCCAACAGTAAAAGATAAATATGCAATCCGTGATAACATTAGTTTTGACCTAAGCTTTTGCGGTATTTGTAGCTTATTTTCCTCCACTATTTCTTATTTGGACCTTTTCTCTCATGGTTTTATTAAATTAGTTTTATTACAAAATTTTTTTGCCAAGCTTTTAAAAAACAGTCACAGTAAATTGATCACAGCAAACTCTAGTGACAGGCTGTATTTCCATGGCAACCATAATAACTCTGCACATATTCTCATACAGAGGTAGAACCAATGCTACCACATAAACACAAACAAAAACCAATAAGGAATTAATGCACAAACATTTATTACAATAAACGTGATCAGGGCTGCAGTAGCCCTACATTAAAGATTTAATTCATTAATGCAAGCAGATTTTTTTTATATCCAGTATAAAAAAAAAAGAAGAAAAGTACAAACTGTACAGTGACTTGATCAGTGATTTAGAAATAAATAAATGTTACAAGTTACTTAGTGTAAACTCGTATGAGAATGCTTTCTCTGAGTAAAATTGATATTTTAGTCCAGGTGTCAGTGAACATTTCTGTAAAAGGCCAGATAGTAAATATCTTAGGCTTTTGCAGGTCCTATGGTCTTTGTTGTGACTACTCATCATAAGTAAAACAAATGGGTGTTACTCTGTTACAGTAAAACTTTATTTTAAAAGCAAGCAGTGAGCTGGAATTGCCCCTAGTCTGTAATTTCCAACCCATTTTTAGGCAGTTGGAAATTTTTACAACTCATTGAATTAATTTTTACAATAATAATATAAGGCAAAGGTAGTATTCATTCTACAGATGAGCAAATGGAGATCCTGAGAATTTAACTAGCCGAAGGTCAGGTAGAATCTGAACACAAAACTAGTCTACCTCATTGTAAAGCCTGACTACTCAACACTACACTTATCTGATGACAATAACTAGAATACATCCATGCTTAAGGCAACAGCAGTGTGCTAAATTGTTTGTGACCATTACTTCATTTATGTTATAAGATTCCTATGAGGTAGGTACAATTAGCATCCTGTATTTGCAAATGAGAAACCCACACCTGGGAAATCTAAGAAAATTTTCTAAGAACAACAAAAAAATGACTCTATCTTTGTTCAAATTAACTTATTCTACTTAATTCAGTGACTGAAATAACAAAATCATTCTTTAAATGTGACCCCAGTGACATCACAAATACATAAAGGACCATGCTTGCTTAAAGAACTTCTGAATTCTGGTGGATGCTTCCAGATTTGCAATGCATATTTGTTAATTTGCAATTTTACTTTGATTGTAACTTGGTTTCCGTTCGCTCTGCTTTATGAGGAGGAATTTCATGAAGAGGCAAAAAGGGTGATTGTGGTGTGCAGTTAATTAGAATTTCTAATTAAAATCATCCTAAAAAAATAACAACCAGTGCCAATAGAAGAGTAATGACTAATCTGTAAATTAAGGAAACTGTATACTACAAGACTTGTTTTTTCTGTTGGATTGAAAAACACACAGTTTAAATTAGCATAACATGAAGAAAAGTATTTACCTTGAATACAGGTAAAATGCATATGGCAATGTGGTTGAATTCAATCTGACCAAATATAATTCAGTTAAACCCTGGAGATTTTGTAACTGACACTCTTGCCTCATCCCTCCTGCCCCTCACCCCTTTGATTTCTCATTTTAAAGTTTGGGGCACAGATTTGATTCTCTCAAATAAGGGCTCAGTAAACTTGCTAGGCTGTCCCATTTGTATGTCTATATGCAAGAGCGCATGTGCGTGTGTGAGTTGTTTGCATGCACACCTGTGAGTGTGTGTGTGTGTTCCATGAAATATGGATAAAATTCTTAGCATGGTGCCTGGTGCTTAAGTATTCAATTCTTGCTTCTTCCCCGAGTTTGTAGTGACAATGATTTCCCTCATAATCTTATTTCATGGGTCTAGGAAAGCCTGGGAATTTACCTCAGGGAGAGAAAGCATCTGTCAGGAGCATTTTCTACCCTGATTCCTAGTTATAAGCCTTACAGCCCTATTTGTAGGATTTTTTTTCCACTTCCCAGGCAGTCTCAGGTGACTCATCTTCTAATTTCAAAACTATTTTTAATTACATAAGCCTCTTTCTGAGTTTCTGCCTCTGTTCATCCTGTATTAGTGGATATGGTTACAAAAATAATAATTCTGGAAAAAACCTTTTTTTCTTCTTATTAATAGTTAAAATATTGGGTTAAGCTGCTTCGGAAAAGGAAGCTAAGTGTTAGATTATAAGTATCATAGTTACTTTTAAGCATGCTAAAACATATTCTCACTTTTAAAATTTAATAGACTTTATTTTTAGAACAATTTTAGGTTTACAGAAAAATTGGGCAGAAATTACATAGTGTCTATATAATCTACCCCCCAATACACACACACAGTTTCCCCTATTATTAATATTTGTTACAGAGAATGAGCCAATATTGAAATATTATTATTAACTAAAGTCCATAGTTTACATTAGGGTTCACTCTTGGTGCTGTAGGGTTCTGTGGGCTTCGTAAAATGCATAATGTTGTGTATGCACCATTATAGTATTGTACAGAATGGTTTCAGAATAGTTACACTGCCCTAAAAAATCTCCTCTATTCTACTTATTTATCCATCCCCTTTTCCCCCAGCCCTTAACCACTACTGATACTTTTTGCCCTCTCTATAGTTTTGCCTTTTCTAGACTATCATATATTTCAAATTGTAGAGTATGTAACCTTTTCAGGCCTGCTTCTTTCAATCAGTGATATGCATATAAAACTCTTCCATGCCTTTTTATGGTATGGTAGCTCATTGCTTTTTATTGCTAAATAATATCCAATTGCAAGGATGTAGTACACTTCGTTTTGTTAGGGAGGAAGACATTTTCCTTTACCGTTTTTTAAGGTCTTTTGGCTAGTATACGAATGAAATTGACATGAGACAGATTAACATGGGAAAATCAAACAAAAGTTTAATAACACGTATACATGGGAGAGACCCAGGAAAACTGAGTAACTTGCCAAAACTGGCTGAAGCTCTTACCTTAAATTTAATCTTCAGCTAAAGACAAAAGAGGATGTTGGGGTAGTGGTTTGGGATTTCAAAGGGGAGGAAGGCAATTCACATGAAGATGGAAAAGCAAATATTTAGTAAACAAAAATTTGCTGGGCTGCTCATAAACAGTGGAACACAGAGTGGACTCTAATCTCTATGCCCTGTCAGCCTCCCCCCCAACACCTAGCCCGTATTCTTCACAGATATCTCTATCGATAGCTCTATTCTGGGAACAGGCCCTTTATCTAATTTCTTTTTGGCAGTTAAGATGGAGGTAACAAGAAAAACTCCCTGAGTCTTCTGTTTCTTAAAACTAATCAGTCTAAAATTAATCCTCATGCCAAAGAGAAACATTTTGGGTTAGCAAATTTTGCTCCCCTATAACTTATTGTTTCTTATTTTAATTCACTCATTGAAGAACATCTTGGTCAGTTCCAAGTTTTGACAGCTATGAGTAAAGCTGAAACAATTCATGTGCAGGTTTTTGTGTGGACATAAATTTTCAACTCATTTGGGTTAATGTCTAAGAACGTGAGTGCTGGATCATTTGGTAAAAATATGTTTAGTTTTGTAAGAAATTGCCAAATTGTCTCCCAAAGTGGCTGTACCATTTTGCATTCCCACCATCAATGAGTGAGAGTTCCTGTTGCTCCACATACTAGCCAACATTTGATGTTGTTAGTGTTTTGGATTTTATCCATTCAGATAGGTGTATAGTGGTATCTCGTTGTTGTTTTCATTTGTAATTCCCTAATGACATATGATGTTTAAATTGTTTTCATATGCTTATTTGCCATCTGCCTATCTCCTTTGGTGAATTATCTGTTTAGATCTTTTGCCCACTTTTTAATTGGGTTATTTTTTTTTTATCCTTGAATTTTAAGGACTCTGTATATTTTGGATTCAAGTTCTTTTTCAGATACATATGTTTTACAAATATATTTTTCCCCACTCTGTGGCTTGCCTTTTCTTAGCAGTATCTTTCACAGAGTTGAAGTTTTACATTTTAATTGAATTAAATTTAATTGATAAGTCCCACTAATCAATTTTTCTTTCATGGATTGTGCTTTTGATACTTTATGTAAAAACTCACTGCCAAACACAAGGTCACCAAGATTTTCTCCTATATTATCTTCTAGAAGTTTTATAGTTTTGTGTTTTACATTAGGTCTGTGATTTATTTTGACCTAATTTTTGTAAAAGGTGTAAGGTCAGCATTTGGATTCATTTTTTTTTTGTATGTAGATGTCCAGTTATTCCAGCACATAAATTCACTTTTTATTTGTTACTTATTGATATTTATAGTTTCAAATCAATAATTCCAAATTGAAAAGCCCACCGAATGCCTACGCTTAAAGGTCTTTTTGCTATATCCTCATTCTTAGGAATTTAGTATCCATGAAATAGTTTGGGTGGATTTGTCTGAACATTAACACTTGTTTACAAAAATTTTTCTTTCCCAGTCTTAGTTCCTTGGGCTGCTATGAGCAGGATGGATTTGAGTGTGCAAAAGTACTTGACATCATGAATGGAAGAGCTTCATAATTCAAGTTCCATATCAGAAGAAAAATGGGGAATTAAAAGGGAGTCAAGGACATATAGCTACATTATAGCAGCTGCAGGAAGTGACAAGCATATCATGTGTAACTTGCTGTTTTCAAAACGATGTGGGAGCTGAGTAAGCATGTGAATATGGCTACAGTCTCTTCTATATGGCTGCTGACCATTTCTGTCAAGTGGTACAACTCCATACTTGCATTATTCTTTTTTTTTTTTTCCCAGTTAGATAGTCCTCAGACATCTGCTCAGTTTAAAAATCAGGTGTTCTGGGGGAAATGCTTGGCCAAATTTCTAACAACTTCATCAAAGATAGTGTTATTTTTAAAAATAATTACAATATATACCTGCATCTGGACTATAAAGGGGTGCCAAAGAGAAAAAAAATCTATTATCTATGTATCTATATCTATATAGATATAGATATGTGTATGCACATTACACACATACCTGCATACTCATATACACATGTATTTGCTTATTCTTTCCTATCTTAGTAATATTTATGATAAAAGCTTGCATTTATATAGCATCAAGCTCAAAGTGCCTTTACATTTAATAATTTATTTAATCCAATGGGGGAAAGAAACTCCCTCTTTTAAATTAACATCAAGGCAGAAGTTTATTTTCGGGATGGGAATTCAAATATTTGAACATATTTTTTACCTAGCAAGTCATTTTCTCCTCTAGGACAGATAAGAAGCCATTAAATTTAGCCCAGCAGATTGAGAATCCAGCAAATCAAATGACAGATAAGGACTTGAAATATGAACAGCATACCAAATTCTGAACTTAGGCAGTTTGGGGAAAGAAACATTCAGTGGGTTTGATGGGAGTTTGTGTTTAAAAGGTGTTTGTTCTACAAATACTTGGAAGGGAAGGGAGGAGTAGTAGCCAAAATAGGTTGAAAAGAAAAAGCATACCATTGCTCATCAAAGTCAGTACCTAAAATATCTGTGTTTTTCAGTTTGACAAAACAATCAATAGTAAAATGATATGAAAACATTTTCCTTTAGGACTTGCTCTATTAAAAAAAAAACACAATACTGATTCAGTAACAATCTAAATCCCAAATGAATTTTTCCTACCAGTGCCATCAATAATTCACTCCATGAGGGCACACCATTTTTCACCATTAAAAGGTAACAGTGATGAGTAGGGTATCGGCAAGAGAGGAAAAAGCTGAGATTTCATACCTTGTTTTTGTTAATTCTGTGTTTGTGCATGACTGGATTTGTTTGAGTCTTCAGTATTTGGTCCCATGATTCTCATAACTGCTTGTAAGCCAATGTCTTACAGTTTGGGTTCAGACACTTTGCTTATTATTTCTATAAAAAAGCTTTATGTTCTATAAAAAAATGAAACATAGTATTCTTCCTATAGCATGGGACTCTTGAGTGGGGTTACTTTGTGTTCACGGGCATGATACTCATTCTCTGCACAGGACCTCATGCTCAGAATGGCCTCACACTAGGTTTAATGTCCTGCTATCACTGTTTTGCCATTCTTAACAATTTTTGAACAAGAGCCCCATGTTTTCATTTTGCAGTGGGACTCACAAATCATGTAGCTGGTCTTGTAGGTTGGAATAAAAAGTTCAGGGACAAATAGACCAAGGTTTCAATTTCTCCCCTGGACCTTATACTCACATGAACTTAGACAAGCTAGTTGACCTTAGAGAGCCTGTTCTACTTATTAATAAAATGGGGATGAAAACCATTTACTCCACAGAACTGTAAAGATGCTTGGATGCAACAAAACATATAAAGCAAGGATAAGACAAATACAGTTTTTATCTCAGCAGCCAACTGCAGACAGTTGCCTGGAAGAATGTGTAGGGATTCTGGTAGCCCATTTAGACTCAGCAGGAAACACTTCAAGGTTGAAGCACAGATTAAGTCATGTGTAAGTCATGGGACCCTAGCCTAACACAATGGCTGACTCTTGATAAGCACACAATAAAGCTAGATTTTATCCCCTTTTTTCTCTGGCTTCTTCTTACCCACTTTATATCTGGTGACTTCCTTTTAACCTTTAGCCAGGAAAACTGAGACTAAATTCCTTTCTAGGCAATAGATATCATATGTATCTTAATTAGGCCTAAAATTCTGAGTTGATGATTAAAGCCTCACTTTGAAAGGCCCAAGATCATACTTTGCAAGTTCTAGCTTTCATAGGGTATTACGTATGTTTTATTTTCCCAGATTTTCATTAGGGTCTCAATATTAATTCATGATGTTTTTTTCAGTTTATCTACTTAAGCCATCCCCTATACTCATAATCAAAACATAGGTTGTTATGCTAGAGAGGGAAACTCAGCTCAAGAAGCAGTACAGAAATATAAACCCACTTTGCATGCCAGTTCTGTAAAATGCCAGCCATTCACTTGTAACAATATTTTCTTATGAATTATCTTTATCTGCTATAACTGCCTGACTTTGAAGGTATCCTCTGCATGGAAGATGAGGACACAGTGCTCCTTTTTTTTTTTTCCCATTGGGTGGGTTATTATTTTTTTTATTGAGGTATAATTGACATACAACATTATATTCATTTCAGGTGTGCAACATAATGATTCAATATTTGTGTATAATGTGAAACGATCACCACAATAAGTCTAGTTAGCATCTGTCACCATACATAGTTACAAACATTATTTTCTTCTTGTGATGAAGACTTTTAAGATCTATTCTTAGCCACTTTCAAATATGCAATACAGTATTATTATTATTTTTATTTTTATTTATTTATTTTTTTGCGGTATGCGGGCCTCTCACTGTTGTGGCCCCTCCCATTGAGGAGCAAGGCTCCGGATGCACAGGCTCAGCAGCCATGGCTCACAGGCCCAGCCGCTCTGTGGCACGTGGGACCTCCCGGACCGGGGCACGAACCCGTGTCCCCTGCATCGGCAGGTGGACTCTCAACCACTGCGCCACCAGGGAAGCCCTGCAATACAGTATTGTTAACTGTAGTCACTATGCTGTACACTACATCCCCATAACTTATTTTATAACTGCAATTTTGTATCTTTAAGACAGAGATCAGGGGACCTGTCACATGGTTATAAAAGACCATGTGGTATCAAGATTTACTAGGGGCTGTCTTGCTGAAGCAGTTGTTGTTTCGGGGGGAGTTGGGTATATATGTGAGTATAATTAAGAAAACTACAGCAAAGATAAACAAGGGAATTTTTTAGGGGGAGATTGCACAGAAATTGTGTAGACTGGTCCAAAGATACCCTGAGTCCTACTCTCAAATCATAAGTCTTCTGGTCTTTTTTTTTTCCTCCAGCTGTGTTGAGATATAACTAACATATAGCACTGTATACATTTAACGTGTACAATTTGATGAATTGATTCACACATATATTGCAAAATGTTACCACAGTAAGGTTAGCTAACACATCCGTCACCTCACATAGTTACATTTTGTTGTTGTTGTTATGGGGAGCACATTCAAAATTTGCTTTCCTAGGAACTTTCAAATATGCAATAGAGTATTGTTAATTACAGTCATCATGCTGTCCATTAGACCTCTGGAACTTATTCCTCATATAAGTGGGTGCTTATACCCTTTGAACAATATGTCTTAATTTCCCCTATCCCCAGTCCCTGGCATCCACCTCCATTCTACTCTCTGATTCTATAATCTTAATTCCTTTTTAAAAGAGGCTTTTCTAATTGAAAGAAACATTCTTCAACATAAATAGTTCAAGTTACAGAACCTGAATTTTGGGTGCTTAATTAGCTGATTCCTATCAATTAACAGATTAGTAAACTAAGGCCATAAGATTTTTTTTATTAGTTTCTGCTTTATAACAAAGTGAATCAGTCATACATATACATCTGTTCCCACATCCCTTCCCTCATGCATCTCCCTCCCTCCCACCCTCCCCATCCCACCCCTCCAGGCGGTCACAAAGCACCCAGCTGATCTCCCTGTGCTCTGCGGCTGCTTCCCACTATCTATCTACCTTACGTTTGGTAGTGTATATATGTCCATGCCTCTCTTTCGCTTTGTCACAGCTTACCCTTCCCCCTCCCCATATCCTCAGGTCCATTCTCAAGTAGGTCTGTGTCTTTATTCCCGTTTTACCCCTAGGTTCTTCATGACATTTTTTTAAAATTCCATATATATGTGTTAGCATACGGTATTTGTCTTTCTCTTTCTGACTTACTTCACTCTGTATGACAGACTCTAGGTCTATCCACCTCATTACAAATAGCTCAGTTTCGTTTCTTTTTATGGCTGAGTAATATTCCATTGTATATATGTGCCATTTCTTCTTTATCCATTCATCCAATGATGGACACTTAGGTTGTTTCCAGCTCCGGGCTATTGTGAATAGAGCTGCAATGAACATTTTGGTACATGTCTCTTTTTGAATTATGGTTTTCTCAGGGTATATGCCTAGTAGTGGGATTGCTGGGTCATATGGTAGTTCTATTTTTAGTTTTTTAAGGAACCTCCATACTGTTCTCCATAGTGGCTGTACCAATTCACATTCCCACCAGCAGTGCAAGAGTGTTCCCTTTTCTCCACACTCTCTCCAGCATTTATTGTTTCTAGATTTCTTGATGATGGCCATTCTGACTGGTGTGAGATGATATCTCATTGTAGTTTTGATTTGCATTTCTCTAATGATTAATGATGTTGAGCATTCTTTCATGTGTTTGTTGGCAGTCTGTATATCTTCTTTGGAGAAATGCCTATTTAAGTCTTCTGCCCATTTTTGGATTGGGTTGTTTGTTTTTTTGCTCTTGAGCTGCATGAGCTGTTTATAAATTTTGGAGATTAATCCTTTGTCAGTTGCTTCATTTGCAAATATTTTCTCCCATTCTGAGGGTTGTCTTTTGGTCTTGTTTATGGTTTCCTTTGCTGTGCAAAAGCTTTGAAGTTTCATTAGGTCCCATTTGTTTATCTTTGTTTTTATTTCCATTTCTCTAGGAGGTGGGTCCAAAAGGATCTTGCTGTGATTTATGTCATAGAGTGTTCTGCCTATGTTTTCCTCTAAGAGTTTGATAGTTTCTGGCCTTACATTTAGGTCTTTAATCCATTTTGAGCCTATTTTTCTGTATGGTGTTAGGGAGTGATCTAATCTCATACTTTTACATGTCCCTGTCCAGTTTTCCCAGCACCACTTATTGAAGAGGCTGTCCTTTCTCCACTGTACATTCCTGCCTCCTTTATCAAAGATAAGTTGACCATATGTGTGTGGGTTTATCTCTGGGCTTTCTATCCTGTTCCATTGATCTATCTTTCTGTTTTTATGCCAGTACCACACTGTCTTGATTACTGTAGCTTTGTAGTATAGTCTGAAGTCAGGGAGCCTGATTCCTCCAGCTCCATTTTTCATTCTCAAGATTGCTTTGGCTATTCAGGGTCTTTTGTTTTTCAAAACAAATTTTGAAATTTTTTGTTCTAGTTCTGTGAAAAATGCCAGTGGTAGTTTGATAGGGATTGCATTGAATCTGTAGATTGCTTTGGGTAGTAGAGTCATTTTCACAATATTGATTCTTCCAATCCAGGAGCATGGTATATCTCTCCATCTATTTGTATCATCTTTAATTTCTTTCATCAGTGTCTTATAATTTTCTGCATACAGGTCTTTTGTCTCCCTAGGTAGGTTTATTCCTAGATACTTTATTCTTTTTGTTGCAATGGTAAATGGGAGTGTTTTCTTGAATTCATTTTCAGATTTTTCATCATTAGTGTACAGGAATGTCACAGATTTCTGTGCATTAATTTTGTATCCTGCTACTTTACCAAATTCATTGACTAGCTCTAGTAGTTTTCTGGTAGCATCTTTAGGATTCTCTATGTATAGTATCATGTCATCTGCAAACAGTGACAGCTTTACTTCTTCTTTTCCAGTTTGGATTCCTTTTATTTCCTTTTCTTCTCTGATTGCTGTGGCTAAAACTTCCAAAACTAGGTTGAATAAGAGAGGTGAGAGTGGGCAGCCTTGTCTTGTTCCTGATCTTATTGGAAATGGTTTCAATTTTTCACCATTGAGGACAATGTTGGCTGTGTGTTTGTCATATATGGCCTTTATTATGTTGAGGAACGTTCCCTCTATGCCTACTTTCAGCAGGGTTTTTATCATAAATGGGTGTTGAATTTTTTGGAAAGCTTTCTCTGCATCTACTGAGATGATCATATGGTTTTTCTCCTTCAGCTTGTTAATATGGTGTATCACATTGATTGATTTGCATATATTGAAGAATCCTTGCATTCCTGGAATAAACTCCACTTGATCATGGTGTATGATCCTTTTAACATGCTGTTGGATTCTGTTTGCTAGTATTTTGTTGAGGATTTTTGCATCTATGTTCATCAGTGATATTGGCCTGTAGTTTTCTTTCTTTGTGACATCCTTGCCTGGTTTTGGTATCAAGGTGATGGTGGCCTCCTAGAATGAGTTTGGGAGTGTTCCTTCCTCTGAAATTGTTTGGAAGAGTTTGAGAAGGATGGGTGTTAGCTCTTCTCTAAATGTTTGATAGAAGTCGCCTGTGAAGCCATCTGGTCCTGGGCTTTTGTTTGTTGGAAGATTTTTAATCACAGTTTCAATTTCAGTGCTTGTGATTGGTCTGTTCATATTTTCTATTTCTTCCTGATTCAGTCTTGGCAGGTTGTGCATTTCTAAGAATTTGTCCATTTCTTCCAGGTTGTCCATTTTATTGGCATAGAGTTGCTTGTAGTAATGTCTCATGATCTTTTGTATTTCTGCAGTGTCAGTTGTTACTTCTCCTTTTTCATTTCTAATTCTATTGATTTGAGTCTTCTCCCTTTTTGTCTTGATGAGTCTGGCTAATGGTTTGTCTATTTTGTTTATCTTCTCAAAGAACCAGCTTTTAGTTGTATTGATCTTTGCTATCGTTTCCTTCATTTGTTTTTGATTTATTTCTGATCAGATCTTTATGATTTCTTTCCTTCTGCTAGCTTTGGGTGTTTTTTGTTCTTCTTTCTCTAATTGCTTTACTTGCAGGGTCAGGTTGTTTACTCGAGATGTTTCCTGTTTCTTAAGGTGAGATTGTATTGCTATAAACTTCCCCCTTAGAACTGCTTTTGCTGCGTCCCATAGGTTTTGGGTCGTCGTGTCTCCATTGTCATTTGTTTCTAGGTATTTTTTAATTTCCTCTTTGATTTCTTCAGTGATCACTTCGTTATTGAGTAATGTATTGCTTAGCCTCCATGTGTTTGTATTTTTTACAGATCTTTTCCTGTAATTGATGTCTAGTCTCACAGCATTGTGGTCGGAAAAGATACTTGATACAATTTCAATTTTCTTAAATTTACCAAGGCTTGATTTGTGACCCAAGATATGATCTATCCTGGAGAATGTTCCATGAGCACTTGAGAAAAATGTGTATTCTGTTGCTTTTGGATGGAATGTCCTATAAATATCAATTAAGTCCATCTTGTTTAATGTATCATTTAAAGCTTGTGTTTCCTTATTTATTTTCATTTTGGATGATCTGCTCATTGGTGAAAGTGGGGTGTTAAAGTCCCCTACTATGATTGTGTTACTGTTGATTTCCCCTTTTATGGCTGTTAGTATTTGCCTTATGTATTGAGGTGCTCCTATGTTGGGTGCGTAAATATTTACAATTGTTATATCTTCTTCTTGGATCGATCCCTTTATCATTATGTAGTGTCCTTCTTTGTCTCTTCTAATAGACTTTATTTTAAAGTCTATTTTTTCTGATATAAGAATTGCTACTCCAGCTTTCTTTTTATTTCCATTTGCATGGAATATCTTTTTCCATCCCCTTACTTTCAATCTGTATGTGTCTCTAGGTCTGAAGTGGGTCTCTTGTAGACAGCATATATACGGGTCTTGTTTTTGTATCCATTCAGCCAATCTGTGTCTTTTGGTGGTAGCATTTAGTCCATTTACATTTAAGGTAATTATTGATGTGTATGTTACTATTCCCATTTTCTTAATTGCTTTGGGTTCGTTATTGTAGGTATATTCCTTCTGTTGTGTTTCTTGCCTAGAGAAGTTCCTTTAGCATTTGTTGTAAAGCTGGTTTGGTGGTGCTGAACTCTCTCAGCTTTTGCTTGTCTGTAAAGGTTTTAATTTCTCCATCAAATCTGAATGAGATCCTTGCTGGGTAGAGTAATCTTGGTTGCAGGTTTCTCTCCTTCATCACTTTAATTATGCCCTGCCACTCCCTTCTGGCTTGTAGAGTTTCTACTGAGAGATCAGCTGTTAACCTGATGGGGATTCCCTTGTGTGTTATTTGTTGTTTTTCCCTTGCTGCTTTTAATATAATTTCTTTGTGTTTAATCTTTGACAGTTTGATTAATATGTGTCTTGGTGTATTTCTCCTTGGATTTATTCTGTATGGACTCTCTGTGCCTCCTGGACTTGATTAACTATTTCCTTTCCCATATTAGGGAAGTTTTCAACTATAATCTCTTCAAATATTTTCTCAGTCCCTTTCTTTTTCTCTTCTTCTTCTGGAACCCCTATAATTCGAATGTTGGTGTGTTTAATGTTGTCCCAGAGGTCTCTGAGACTGTCCTCTGTTCTTTTCATTCTTTTTTCTTTATTTTGCTCTGCAGCAGTTATTTCCACTATTTTATCTTCCACCTCACTTATCCGTTCTTCTGCCTCAGTTATTCTGCTATTGATCCCATCTAGAGTATTTTTCATTTCATTTATTGTGTTTATAATCGATGCTTGATTCATCTTTAGTTCTTCTAGGTCCTTGTTAACTGTTTCTTGCATTTTGTCTATTCTATTTCCAAGATTTTGGATCTTGGAAATAGAATCTTGGATCAGCTTTACTCTCATTATTCTGAATTCTTTTTCAGGTAGACTGCCTATTACCTCTTCATTTGTTAGGTCTGGTGGGTTTTTATCTTGCTCCTTCACCTGCTGTGTGTTTTTTTGTCTTCTCATTTTGCTTATGTTACTGTGTTTGGGGTCTCCTTTTTGCAGGCTGCAGATTCGTAGTTCCCGTTGTTTTTGTTGTCTGTCCCCAGTGGCTAAGGTTGTTTCAGTAGGTTGTGTAGGCTTCCTGGTGGGGGGGACTAGTGCCTGTGTTCTGGTGGTTG
Source organism: Mesoplodon densirostris (assembly GCF_025265405.1). Classification (NCBI taxonomy): domain Eukaryota; kingdom Metazoa; phylum Chordata; class Mammalia; order Artiodactyla; family Ziphiidae; genus Mesoplodon; species Mesoplodon densirostris. The sequence goes on along the minus strand of NC_082661.1, from coordinate 168,604,154 downwards.
AGGCTCGATCTTGTCTTTCTGGTGCACAGGTCCACGTCTGGTGGTGTATTTTGGGTGTGCCTGTGGCCTTATTATGTTTTTAGGCAGCCTCTCTGTTAATGGTTGGGGTTGTGTTCCTGCCTTGCTAGTTGCTTGGCATAGGGTGACCAGCACTGTAGCTTGCTGGTCGTTGACTGAAGCTGGGTGCTGGTGTTGAGATGGAGATCTCTGGGAGATTTTCGCTGCTTGATATTATGTGGAGCTGGGAGGTCTCTTGTGGACCCGTGTCCTGGAGTTGGCTCTCCCACTTCAGAGGCACAGCACTGACTCCTGGCTGCAGCACCAAGAGCCTTTCATCTACCCGCCTCAGAATAAAAGGGAGAAAAAAGTAGAAAGAAAGAAATTAGCAGAAGAAAGAAAGATAGAGAGAAAGAAACGAAGCAGGAAAGAAATGAAGGAAGGAAGGAAGAAAGAAAGAAAGGAGGGAGGGAGGGAGGAAGGATGGAAAGACAGAAAGAAAGGAGGGAGGGAGGAATGAAAGAAAAAGGAAGAGTGAATGCAAGAAGGGAGGGAGTGTGCGAGGAAGGAAAGAAGGAAAGAAAGAAAGAAAGAAAGACGGGAGGGAGGGAGGAATGAAAGAAAAATGAAGAGTGAATGCAAGAAGGGAGGGAGTGAGGGAGGAAGGAAAGAAAGAAAGAAAGACAGGAGGGAGGGAGGAAGGAAAGAAAAAGAAAGAGTGAAAGGAAGAAGGGAAGGAGGGAGGGCGGAAGGAAAGAAAGAGAGAAAGAAGGAAAGGAGGGGCGGAGGGAGGGAGGGAGGAAGGCAAGGTAGGAAAAAAAGAAAGAGCAGGTAAAGTAAAATAAAGTATGAAATATAGTAGCATTATTAAAATTAAAAAGTAATTATTGAAAAAATAACGGACAGATAGAACCCTGGGACATATGGTGGAAGCAAAGCTATACAGAGAGACTCTTACACAGAAGAATACACATACACATTCACAAAAAGAGAGCAGGGGGAAAAATCAAAAATCTTGCTCTCCAAGTCCACCTCCTCAATTTGGGATGATTCGCTGTCCATTCATTCACTCCACAGACGCAGGGCACATCAAGTGGACCGTGGAGCTTTAATCCGCTGCCTCTGAGGCTGCACAGAGAGATTTCCCTGTCTCTTCTCTGCTCTCACAGCTCCCGGGTCTCAGCCTTGGACCTGGCCCCGCCTCTGCACGTAGGTCGCCGGAGGGCGTCCGTTCTTCGCTCAGACAGGACGGGTTTAAAGGAGCCGCTGATTCGGGGGCTCTGGCTCACTCAGGCAGAGGGGAGGGAGGGGCGCGCAGTGTGGGGCGGGCCTGCGGCGGCAGAGGCCGGCGTGACGTTGCACCAGACCGAGGCACTCTGTGCGCTTTCCCGGGAAAGCCGTCCCCGGGTTCCGGGACCCCGGCAGTGGCGGGGTGCACGGCCCCCCCGGAAGGCGGGGCGGACAGTGACCCGCGCTCGCACACAGGCCCCGCGTCGGCGGCCGCAGCAGCAGCCCCAGCGTCCCACTCCCGTCTCCGGGGTCCGCGCCTTTAGCCGCGGCTTGCGCCCGTCTCCAGCGCTTCCCCAAGCAGCCCTCTTAATGCCCTCTCCTCGCGCACCAGGAAACAAAAGGGAAGAAAAAGTCTCTTGCCTCTTCGGCAGCTCCAGTCCCTTTCCCCGGACTCCCTCCGGGCTAGCCGTGGTGCACTAACCCCTTCAGGCTCTCTTCCTGCCGCCAGCCCCAGTCCTCTCGCTGCGCTCCGGCTGCGCTCCGCCTGAAACCCAATACCCAAGCCTCAGCTCCCAGCCCCGCCCGCCCCGGCGGCCGAGCAGACAAGCCTCTCGGGCTGGTGTGTGCCTGAGGGCACCGATCCTCTGTGCCGGAATCTCTCCGCTTTGCCCTCCACACCCCTGTTGCTGTGCTCTCCTCCGCTACTCCGAAGCTTTCCCCCTCCGCCACCTGCAGTCTCCGCCCGCGAAGGGGCTTGTAGTGTGTAGAAACCTTCCCTCCTTCATGGCTCCCTCCCACTGGTGCAGGTCCCGTCCCTATCCTTTTGTTTCTATTTATTCTTTTGCCCTACCCAGGTATGTGGGGAGTTTCTTGCCTTTTGGGGGGTGTGAGGTCTTCTGTCAGCGTTCAGTAGGTGTTCTGTAGGAGTTGTTCCACGTGTAGATGAATTTCTGATGTATCTGTGGGGAGGAAGGTGATCTCCGCGTCTTACTCTTCCGGCATCTTCCTCCGGGGTTCCGGCCATAACATTTTTAGTGGAAAAATGTAAATAAAACAGGGACAATGACCTATCCAAACTCTGTTATGCAACCAAGCCTATGGGAGTTTAGGTTCATGAACCAGTTTCCCCAGATTCTAGTCACCTTTGAGTTAAATGACCATAGACTTTTTTGCTTCCCCAAGAATGAGCTAGCAGTCCTGGGAAGTACAGCTGGCCTTGAGTATTTTCCCAACTACTGATGTACACAGTATGCTGTCCCAGTCAGAGACATTTCCCCCTTAGCTCCGGATCCTAGTGAACCTTCTGGAGCCACAGCAGATTATTAAAGAGCCAGTGCTGCATCCACTCAAGTCCAACCTGAAGCGCTGCTTTTGAGCGCAGATTTCTTCTCTGCAACCTTGTGGATGCCTCACCTGGTCTCCCTAAGCCTCAGTTAATTCATTTGTAACTTCAGCAGAATGTCAACTGTCTCTGTTCAGCTGCCTTTAAAGCACTGTTTTGATGAAGCTTAAAAAATATAAACCAAAATATTTTGTAAACTGTTCTATCAATATAACAATATTAATATTGGTGTATTATAATAGGTATAATTTTAATATTACTCTTATTGATATTGACATAACATGTCCAAACTATTGAGGTAAGATGACTTAAAGAGCAGTGCTTTAAATAGTTAATTCAGATCTAGTCAAGTGAAATACTAAAGTGAGTAAAAGAGGGAAGCAACTTTCAAATACGTAATACAGTATTATACAAACTATAGTCACTATGCTGTATATTCCATCCCCCTAACTTATTTATTTGATAACTAAAAGTTTATACCTTTAGCACACAGGGATCAGGGAACTTGTCACATGGTTATAAAAAATATTTACTGTTTTTAAAGAGCATATTAATCTGTAGATCATGGAGCGTAGTGCAAAGGAAATTTCAAAACCAAGAAAAATAAAGATACTTGAAAATATATTTATTATCCTTGGAAAAATATAAGGAGGGGGAGCATTGTTTGATGCCCCAACAAGCAAAGTTTCCATCAGTTTAAAGAGCAAATCCCAAAAATATGGTCCCAGAAGGCAATCACACTGACCGTCAGTAATAACCACAGGGCTGGGCTGCATGGTGTCTTGGTTACTCTGTCTGGAGCCAGAACACTTGGGTTCAAATGCTGGCTGGTTCTACCAATTAGCATGAAATTTTAGGCAAATACCAACTGCTCTGTGGTTTAGTTTCCTCAGTTATAAAACGGGGATAATCTAATAGGGCGGTTATGATGCGTAACTGTGAAAATATTGCTTAGAACAGTATTTGACATTGTAAGTACTTATTAAGTATGTTTCTTAGGATTTTGAATTATATAGTTCCTATTCATTATCTTTTTAAAAAAATTTTTATTGGAGTATAGTTAATTTACAATATTGTGTTCGTTTCATGTATACAGCAAAGTGAATCAGTTATATATATACATACAACCACTCTTTTTTAGATTCTTTTCCCATATAGGCCATTACAGAGTATTGAGTAGAGTTTCCTGTGCTATACAGTAAGTCCTTATTAATTATATATTTTATATATAGTAGTGTGTATGTGTCAATACCAATCTCCCAATTTATCCCCCTCCCCTTACCCCCTGGTAACTATAAGTTTATTTTCTACGTCTGTAACTCGATTTCTGTTTTGTAGATAAGTTCATTTGCACCCGTTTTTTTAGATTCCACATATAAGCGATATCATATGATATTTGTCTTTCTCTGTCTGACTTCATTATCTTTATTTTTCTAGACCAGCTTTGGAAATAAAAAAGAAAAATTCTAGTGTCAGGCCATCATAACTATACAACCCATATCTGCTTTAACTTTTGCGATCATTCAAACGCCCTGGCTTTTAGATTTTATCCATATAGTTAATAATAGTTAATGATTTTGAACGTAATAGAACAGAAAAAAGATCTTTAACAGGGAATCAGTGGGACAATTGTGAATTGTAGTTTTGTATTTTCATGTTAATGTTCTTTAAGTGATACTGAAGTCTATGCATTAGGCCAGTGGTTCTCAAAGTGTGACCAAGGGACCTCTTGGATTTCCAAGACCATTTCAGAGAGCTCATAAGTTCAAACTATTTTCATAGTAATACTAAGATGTTATTTGCCTTCTTCATTCTCATTGTCTCTCAAGTGTACAGTTGTATTTTTAAGAGGCTCCATGATCTGTGACATTGCAAAAGTTGGAAAAACTGTAGAAACAGATCCAGGAATCTAAGTGACTTCTTTGAAAACAGACATTAAGGATATTCATTAAGTTGTAAATACCACTCTTTTTACTAGTTTTGTTTTGGGAAAATGTATTTTTATAAAAGTATATATTATTTACATTAACATACAATGAGTTTAAATTGTTATTTTTATTGAATTAATAAATAAGTACAGTTGACCCTTGAACAACGTGGGTGTTATGGGTTCTGACCACACAGTGGAAAATCCACATGTAACTTTACAGTGGCCCTCTCTATCCATGGTTCCACATTCACGGATTCAATGACCCATGGATCGTGTAGTGCTATAGTATGCATTTCTTGAAAAATCCACGTGTAAGTGGACCCGTGCAATTGAAACCCATGTTGTTCAAGGGTCAACTGTATTTTAAATTTTCAAATTTTTAATTTTTGAAGGTGGTTAATTATTAATAGACGTGACTAGCATAAACAAAATTTTTTTGGAGGCCTCAATAAGTTTTAAGAGTATAAAGGGGTTTTAGGACCAAAACTGTGGGGAACTGCTGCATTAGACTATCTCTAGGCTCTTAGAAATCCATCTGGGACAGGTATTTTCATGGAGTTAAACAAGTCTCTGGAAAGGCCAAGATGCAGGTCCAGCAGCACCCAGTTCACCCAGCCCCACCCTGTCTAGACTAAGGGAGCATTTAGTTGTTCCTTCCAGTTCCAGAGTCATTGGTACAACGGGCGGGTAGGCTGTGAACCAGGAACCATTGGGGTGCTCTGTCTAGAGACCGTGGAAAAAACCATGGACTGGAGTAACATGGTCTAACCAGAGGTTATGATACTTGAAAGCTGCCAGCAATACAGATTTAAAATAGTGTGTAGGCACAGATAAATTGTGATGTAAAAGTATGTGTAGTCCATGTGGTGGTACTCAGAGATTTAAAACTATTTCCATTTTGATATATGTGGTTTGTTTTGTTTTACAGTGTCAAATTATTACATATTTTCATAATTAATGTACATTTATATGCATTTGACAGTTTGATACAATTTTGATAATTGAGTTAGTGTTCTTTTGAATTGAGAAACTGCTGGGTTAGAAATTTGGGGGCCAGGTATAAGTAAAGACAGGCCTCCTCATCACCTCTCAGTGCTAAGTACCTATCAACCAGCCCCATGGCCACATCCTTCCAAACTTTCTAATACCATTGAAGAACCATTCCCACAGAGGCAGCCTGATCTCCCAAAGCCATTCCCTCATTCAAGCTCCCTCATGTTTAGTTATTTTTTTCACTAATATTGGCCAAGAATTGGTTACATGTTTGGTTCTGCTCTTTGCAACTCAGTATTTCCAGGCTTCATGTTGTAAAGGGGGCCCACCTCCACTATGCCTTACCCCCGTGCTTTCCTTAGCACCCTGGTCTCTCCCACATACAGCTTGGAAAACTGCTGCTGTTCACATCAATCTTGGTCTGGAAACCATGTGTGAGTTTCCCAAATTTAGATAAGAAATGGTGAACAAAGTCCAATCCAACATGGCATTTGTTAATTATGAGGTTAGATATACCTCTTTGCTAGGATTCTGAGCACGCACCTGGGAAAAAACAAAATACAAGCTCAAACCCTGAGGAAATGGCACAAATTGATTGAAGGTGCATCACCCAATTAGGAATTGAGGCATTGCCAGCTGCATTCTCAACCAGATGTTCATTCAGGCACATGGAGTCACTACTGAGGATGCATTTCTACAGTTCTGATTCTCATAATGAACCTACTGAAACATCAGATGGGGAGCATTCCAGGTGTGAGATCACGTTGCTGAAGGACTGGTAATGAGGGGCAATCCTACTTGATTTAGATATTTATATAACTTGCTATGAGAACCTTCTGCTAAAGACACCCCTCTGAGTCTGAAAAAAAATGTGTTAAGTAGGTGGACAAAAGGCTTTGATTTTCCCTCCCTTTAGAAGAAGGTAAATGCCAACTCCAGAAGCCTGAAAACACAGTCAGCCAGGCAGCTGAGAGAACATTATCTTCAGCACTGACACTACCACGGGATTCACTTTTTCGTATATTGTAGGTTTGCAATTTCCCATTGACTGGGATAATTGGCAATTCCAGTGAGCGAACTTAAAAATCTGTCTTTCTCTTTAACTATAACATAATATAAAATCAGTATCAAATTTCTGTTCTGCAGCCGTTGAAGTGGCTTATTTCCAGAAATGTTTAGAGAGTATAATAGCTTGAACCCAGATGTAGTTGCAGAACAGTCACTGAAAAATAGTTTTCTTGCATATAATTCCAACCTTCCACCTGTGTTAATTGCTAGTGACATTTTAGGTTGTTTTTCAATACTTTAATGAGAACTAAAGCTTTAGCAAGGAGTATTACTGTATGTCCCATCCAAGTGAATGCCAACTATTGATGTCTGTGCTGGCCTGTGAGGGGAACCTGTCCTCCAATGGGAGGAATAGTAACTAGGTGAGATATTTAATTTATAGCTCTAACAAAACTTAAGAGGGATAATCAAAAATCTTGCAAGTATGAATTATGGCCCTTGAATGGGCATGTGTGTAGAAAGAGTTCATGTTTCTACATCTGAGCACATCAACATTTGGGTGTAACTTCTTATGAGATATGCTGAGACTTAAGCTGTGAGAGAGTGTGTCACTGGAGGAAGCTAAGAGGGCCCCACGTGGAGCTGAGGAACTAATCCCACAGCCTGGTGGATACCGAAGAGGGAAGTAAGAGAATTACTGGCTACTCAAAATGTGGTCCATGAACCTGCAGCATTGGCATCCATGGAGAGTTTATTAGAAAAGTAGAATCTCAGTCCTACTGAGTTAATTTAACAATCTGCCTAGGTGGTTTGTATACGCAGTGCAAAGCTCTGTTAACAGAGGGTTATGGTGCATCTCTGCTCAGTCTGGCCTGGAGTGGAGCACAGCAGGCTAGCAACAGGCATGATAATTGAGGCAACTAGGAATTTGACACTGCTGATGTTCAGTGCCAGGTAGGGGCCAGGTTGGTGTTCCACTTGGACTTTGGACCAAAAAGTTTCAATGAAATGTCAAGGGGTCAAGGACAGTCAGTGACAAAGGGAGAGAGGTCCCACCCCTGTAGGGGCCACACAAAGGCCAAGAACCCTGTCAGGCTCTAGTCCACCAAAGTGAGATTCAGGGCAGTGATACAGCCCAAAATGGATGATTGAAAAGTGTTCAAGGCATCAAGATAAATGTGGCTTCAGGACCAAAGCCACATAGTCTGGGTTAGGGCTAGAGGATGCCTGGGGTTCACCTGAGACACCTGAATTTTCAGCCTTGGGGACCACATTCTAGACTCTCCTCACTGGTGGGAAAGGAATTCTCAGGCTCTGCTGGAATTGTAGCCTGGGTGATGGGTTTCCACTGAGTCCTGAAAGCTGAGCTGGCTGGGGCTCCAACCTAAGGTGGAGAAACATGGAACACACAACCCAATAAATAACAGCTCCAAGTTACAGCACTTTGTAGAGAATAGGCTCCCAACACTGCCACTTTCATAAATTAAATGGAAGAAATGGTGCAAAATAAAATGTGGTCAAAGTTGGCAGGATCCCATGATAAACATTTATAATTTTAATAAGATCTAAATTATGGTAACAACCAAAAAGCTTTTCAATTCCATCCAAAGTCACATCCTGAGCAATTCTAATACCTTATGTGTTCTTAAGGAATTATGTTTTGTTTTTCTTTTAAATATGCCAAAGTCTTGGTAATATTGACTTTCCTTGATTGTATCCTTTCCTTAAACCCTTGCACCCACACTATGCGGTAAATATTCTTAGCCTCATAATTAAACCAAGGCTTACAGAGGTTAAGGAACTTTTCCAAGGCCATACAATCTTCTGTAAAACACAGCTTTTTCAAAAATTTTCTGAAAGTTTTCCAGTACTCTACCATTTCCCAAGGATTTTGAATGTTATTATGAAGGCAGTTGTTAGGTATTAGATGTTTAAAGCAGGAACATTCCTTTCATTAGTCACTTTTTCATTCAATTATGTGTATCTTACAGGTCCTAGGAACCTGTAGATAAAAATACAGTGATAGAAATGGTCACAAAACAACGTTTCTCTCATTTTGATCCCATTCTGCCTTCCTCCAATGCCAACCAAGTATTTCAGGGGAGCCCTAGAGGAATTATCCTTTGTACTCTGTGACTAAACCTCATTTGCTACTATGTACTCTATGCCATTCCCCTCCCTTTATGCTCTGGTTTTCTGTGGTCACTATGTGAATTAATAAGGGTACACATAGCTGCAGGAATAAATACACCCATATATTTAATAGCTTAATAATATATAAGATTATTTATATTCTCCAAAATAATTCAGAGAAGTTCCAGGTAAAGCAGAGGGCAGGAAAAATAGGGACTCTTGTCACACAATTATTCAGGGATTCTGGATGATGGAAGCTCTGCCATCTTTAGCATATGATTTTTAAGGTCTCTCTGAGGATCACCAGCCCAACCAGTGAAAAGGACAAGAGAATAATGGCTGAGCACATGTCAGGTGTTTCGCAATGGCTATTCTGTGAATGGTATGGATGATGTCTTCTCATTTTTTATTGGCTAGAACTCAGTCACATGGCAAACCAAATTGCTAGGCAGGCAAAGGAATATAGTTTGCCTTGTTCCCAGGAAAGGAGGAAATGCATTTTTTTGGTATCTCATTTTTAAAATTTTTATATTTTTATTAGAGTATAGTTCACTTATAATGTTGTGTTACCTTCTGCTGTACAGCAAAGTGACTCAGTTATACATATACATATATCCACTCTTTTTTAGATTCATTTCCCATATAGGTCATTACAGAGTATTGAGTAGAGTTCCCTGTGCTATACAGTAGGTTCTTACTAGTTATCTATTTTATGTATAGTAGTGTGTATATGTCAATCCCAATCTCCCAATTTATCCCTCCCCGCCTTTTCCCCTGATAACCATAAGACTGTTTTCTATAACTGTAAGTCTATTTCTGTTTTTGTTTATTTTTTATTTTTTAATTAATTTTTTATACAGCAGGTTCTTATTAGTCATCAATTTTATACACATCAGTGTATTTCTGTTTTGTAAGTCAGTTCATTTGTTTCATTTTTTAGATTCCACATATAAGCAATATCATATGTTATTTGTCTTTCTTTGTCTGACTTACTTCACTCAGTATGAAAATCTCTAGGTCCGTCCATGTTGCTGGAAATGACATTATCTCATTCTTTTTTATGGCTGAGTAGTTTTCCATTGTACATGTGTACAACTTCTTTATCCATTTCACTGTCGATGAACATTTAGGTTGCTTCCATGTCCTGGCTATTGTAAATAGTGCTGTATTGAACATTGGGGTGCATGTGTCTTTTCAAATTATGGTTTCCTCTGGGTATATACCCAGGAGTGGGATTGCTGGATCATATGGTAACTCTATTTTTAGTTTTTTAAGGAACCTCCATACTGTTTTCCATAGAGGCTGCACCAGTGTACAGAATTTTTTTTTTTTTTTTTTTGCAGTACACGGGCCTCTCACTGTTGTGGCCTCTCCCGTTGTGGAGCACAGGCTCCGGACGTGCAGGCTCAGCGGCCATGGCTCACGGGCCCAGCCGCTCTGCGGCATGTGGGATCTTCCCGGACTGGGTCACGAACCCGTGTCCCCTGCATCGGCAGGCGGACTCTCAACCCCTGCGCCACCAGGGAAGCCTCTGTACAGCATTTTTGATGGACTAGTGTTGCCTGTGACACTGTCAGTATCCCAAATGGAAGCAGTGTTACCAAAACCTAGCAGAGGCAGCCACTGACACTGCTCATTTCCACAAGACCACTTCCACTGCTGACAGTGACCTGGGCAAGACTGTGATGCTCAGTGTCAGTGACAGGGTGACCCTCATGCAGCTAGTTATACAGTGACAACAAACCTTCACCATGTTCAGCTGAGCTTTTGAAGATTGGAGGAAACATCTTTGAACTTGCACTGCTGTTTTACTGAAGACCCTTTGCCTACTTACAAATTTTAGTGTATAAATGTCAGGGGGGGAGGGTTGGCAGGAAGAGGGGGGTTTAAGCATAAAAATGTGCTGTGTGCTTTAATCCAAATCATCCTTTCTATCTAATGCTGAGTTTAAGTGGCTTTGGCTCAGACTTAAACACTTGTTTAAGTGTTTAAGCTTTATATATAAAGCTCCCTTTATTTATAAAGAGAAACATGCTGTGGTGGAAATATTCATTGAGTCACAACTGGGCTCAGGTTACTATTGATCAGACTTCCTGTGTGACCTTGAATGGATTAATTAACATTTCTGGCCTCAGTCTTCATCTATAAAATGTTAGAAATAATATGTACCTGAGGGGCTTGATTTAAGATTAAAATGATTTAATATATGTAAAGCGTTTAGCATAGTAGTCCATTATGATCACTATTATTATTATTATTATTATTATTTATTTATTTATTTTTGTGGTACGCGGGCCTCTCACTGTTGTGGCCTCTCCCATTGCGGAGCACAGACTCCGGATGCGCAGGCTCAGCGGCTATGGCTCATGGGCCCAGCCGCTCTGCGGTATGTGGGATCTTCCCGGACCGGAGCATGAACCCATGTCCCCTGCATCGGCAGGCGGACTCTCAACCACTGCGCCACCAGGGAAGCCCTATGATCACTATTATTATTGACTGTCAATGATTTGAAGAAATAGATGGATAGATACTTCCAAGAGAGGACTTTGTTTTTGTCATTTTTTGCCCATATATCATTAGATGCCACTAAATATTATACTATATATAATTACATATTGAGTATTTTATAATATGCATAATTGTTTTAATGAATAGGACTATAACAGGACTGTACAACTCTCTAAGTTTCTGGTGCTGATGACTCTACCCTGAAAGTTAGAAACCTTTTCATTTCCAAGTCATTTTAGATATCTAAAATCATATTTTTCAAGATTTTTGAAAATCTACTTTCTTTGAATAGATGATTTTCATCCCAGAACTGATTTTTGTTTTATGCCAGACTCAGTACACCTTTGATTTATGCTCAGGTTGTTTTCTGAGGCTTTAAAGAATCACAGCTGGGTGGAAAAATGACTCTTGGCAAACTGATTTTCCAACTAAGAAACCCAAAGTGATGGATCGCTAGAATAATGGCTGTAATATATACTGAGAATACAAAGGAGATACATGATTCCTTCAGGATGAATTTGGATTTGTAAGAAGTAAGCCTGTATTTTATTAACTTTGTGCATGTAAGTAAAGTCAGACTATAACACCATCTCTACATAAATTCATGGTAGCCCATGTCTAGCCAAACCAATTTTAATATTGAATTATATACTATCTAAGGAATGTCATAGTAGTAAGTTCTTTGTGTTCCTCAGTAGAGAAAAGTATTGTTCCCATAACATATCTTATAATTATTAGAGTACAAGTACAAGGATTTCTCAAGGAAAACTTTACCATTAAAATTTTAAGCTGATTTATTAGATGTATCTAATACAAGTATTCAAATGTTTGTATTGTTGATGGTTATTTTTTATATTCTCATGCATAAGTTATGACTTATAACTCCAAAAAGTAGATAGCATGCAACTATTATGCTAACTCTTTGAATGCATTAGTTTAGTTTCACATCCCTCTGAGCTATATACATATCCTCTTTAATCCCATTTTATAGAAGAGGAAACAAAGGTAATATGCTAGATTATATAGTATATGATTTGTTGGAGCTAGACTGTAAATCCAGGATGTCTGGCTCCAGAAACTGAGCTCTGGTATAATGGTCAGAGTCCATCAAAAGGTCTAAATTTGATGTCTTCCAAAATAGAAGAATGATTATATGTAAGAGACACTCAGTTTGTTGCTGAAGACTCCAGAGGTTATGAGTAGCTGCTCTAGGGAAAGGAAAAATATATATTCTATTATTATGAAGAAAACTTCATACTCACCTAACTGGTCATGGAATAGATCTCCTGTGTGTAGTAAACTTACTCCCTACAGAGGGGTTGAGACTGTCACAGAATCTCTTAAACCATGAGATGCTGAAATTAATATATCTTTGAGCTAACATATCTTATTTCTTACCTCTGTCACCCAATTAGGTACTGCTTTGGTCAGAATCTTACTTGCAGTCATTGGGTACTTAGTCTTCTAGTTTTTGTCAGATTTCTTTAGTTAGAGTATAAGATCCTTGAAGAGAGGACTTATGTATTACAGAACAGAGTTGCACACATTTTATATTGGAAATAAGTTGGAATCTTAAGTCATATTAATTCAGCTAACTAGTTGTTTGACTTTGGGCAAATCATTTAACTTCTATTAGACCCACTTGCCAACTAGAGACATTATTTGCTCCATAAGTTTACAAATTACTGAGAGGCTCAAATGATAAAATGGTGTGGCTGTGGTTCATTAATTGTGTCTTAATAGTATCATAATTATTATTATTATTGTTGTTTTCTGTAGTAGAAGGAGCTTCTTAAGCACTTAATAAAGTAACGTAAATGAGTGAATGAATGATATTCAAATTATCCTCATGTCTAAATATATGTGGCTTCCCTGCGTTCCTAGGCCTGATTAAAATAAGCATGCTTGCCTGCAAAATGAGCCTTCTGCAGCCTCCCAGAGAATCCTATACAGCTGATAAGAGGCTAAGTCCCTACCACCCTGTCAGGAGCCACACACACCAAAATACTGCTGTTCTCCATTTAATTCTTGAAACTGGAGAAGTTGGACCAGAGTATAATTGAAATGGAGAACTAGAGGCCTAGGTTCTTTGGGGAAGATTCATGATTGGCAGTTGCATCATAGTAGGTAATAATGAGCAAAAAGATGAAGAATTAAGTGAGGCAGAGTCATTTTGGTGTCTGTAAAGTAGTTGCTCTCTATTCCTTGAGGTAGGAGGGGAAGATTTGACTGTTTCATGCTGCCTGGGCTCATTTTGGTCAGGAGGAGTCTTAGATGGATGAAAAATTCAAGCCCTGGGGTAATGCATTCAGCAGCCCCTGGGGAGGATATGCACCGACAACTTATTTAACTGTAGTACACACAGAACAAAGCAAAAGATTTTAGGGGTTTGGTTTTAATCTAGTAAAGAAATCCAGCCTTCGTATCTTCCTTCCTGCCTCTCCTCATAAATGCATATCCTCACAGGGGCATATAAGACAATCAGAGAACAGAGGTCGGTTTATTGCAGTGCAAATCTGACTGTGTGTCTTCCTTTGAGAAGTCAGTGGCAACACTCCAAAGGAAGAGACTGCAAAAGTCACAATACAAATATAGTCAATGATTTCAAATTCCTTTATTTCCCTATCCCTTTGCTGCCTTCAATTATCTGTCTCTGACTCCTGAGGAAGGCTTTATAGTGCCTTTACTTGCTATTGAATTTATTCTATACACCTCCTGGCAGTCTCCCTTCCCACGGCTCTTTCTAACATCAGTACAGTATCATCTTTCAATCCTTTGTTTCTGTGCATATTTTTCTCCCTTTCTCCCTCCCTACCATACCAGTTTTAACAAAATAATTTCCAATGTTGAGTTTAGAATCTTACTTTAAAGAAATGAAAGGGATCTTCCCTAAATCTTAAGCAACAATTGGAAGCATGTAAGTGTGCACTTGCTTATGCATATATGTTTCTGTGATGAAGGAGGGTGAGGGAAATCTAGAGACAGGTTAAGGTAGGAAGGATTTGGCAACCTACATGAGGCTAGTGTGAGAAGAAGATAAATTTAAGTTTATAATAGAAAACAATTTCCAAGTCATGTATTAGAATAAATGCAGACTTACAGAGGAAATAATGCAGAGCTTTTCAAAGACTCTTAAAACCCCTTATGGGCTTCCCTGGTGGCGCAGTGGTTGAGAGTCCGCCTGCCGATGCAGGGGACACGGGTTTGTGCCCCGATCCTGGAAGATCCCACATGCCGCGGAGCGGCTGGGCCCGCGAGCCATGGCCGCGGAGCCTGTGTGTCCGGAGCCTGTGCTCCGCAACGGGAGAGGCCACAGCAGTGAGAGGCCCGCGTACAGCAAAAAAAAAAAAAAAAAAAAAAAAAACCTTATGCATTTCTATCATTTAAAGAGAATGTAGATTAGCTTTTTAAAGGGCAGGAGGTTATGGGAAGTTTATGTATATGAAAAAGTCATGCTGTCTCTTCTCAAGACTGTAAAGAGGGGCTTCAACAGAACCACTCTCTGAATGTCCTCACTTGATGTTTGTCCTCTGTGGTTAGGGGCCATAGGGAATTTTGTCTGACTTACCCTTGAGAAGGCTAAACAAACCCTGACCACAGGATACAGGCCTGATTGCAAATGGAAAATTCACTGAATACAATCAATTCTGATAATAGGTTGAAGGTTCAAATATCATACTAGAAATAAAACTCAGGGTAGGTTTATCAGCCCAGGATTATTTTTAAAAGGATCCTATTCAAGAAAGATGTTGCGGGCTTCCCTGTTGGCGTAGTGGTTGAGAGTCCGCCTGCCGATGCAGGGGACACGGGTTCGTGCCCTGGTCCAGGAAGATCCGACATGCCACGGAGCGGCTGGGCCCGTGAGCCATGGCCGCTGAGCCTGTGCGTCCGGAGCCTGTGTTCCGCAACGGGAGAGGCCACAACAGTGAGAGGCCCGCGTACTGAAAAAAAAAGAAAGATGTTGCTAGACTAATGGAATTCCAGCAGTAAAATGCTAAGAAATGAATGCGAGAGGAAGAAGTTTTGGGGAAATTAGAAGCAGATGAGGAAATTTCCATGTCATGGAAGAACAGTCAGAGAGGGCTCAGCCAGAATACCTCCAAAGGACTTAGGAGGTAAGTTCCTACAGAAGAAATGAGACAGTTTTGAAAATCTCTTGGCAGTATCGCCACATACATGGTTCCCCACTTTCCCTGGCTTACCCAGCCTCTCTTCTTGCCTTTTAGACTCTTATAGTGTCAGTGTGAAAAAAAAGCAGCTGCCAAGTGAAGGGTATGCTGAGCAACAGGAAATGATGACAGAGAGTAAAGGATAGGCTGGATTTATGAGCTAGGTATTCCATGGAATCAGTATAGCTTCATTATTGGTTAGATGTGGGTGATGGAAAAGCAAAAGGGCAGGGGCAACATACAGATGTCTATCTGGGTCCCCTGGGTGGATGACAGTTCCATCCATGTCACTAAGAATAGGTTTGGTTGGGATGATAACATGTTCCATTTGGTTCATGTTGAGTTTGATCTATTGGAGGGAGATATACAACAGGATATATAATCTGCCCTTCTGCTATCATTTTAAGAGTCAAAGATAGAGACTTTCCTGGTGGTCCAGTGGTTAAGACTCCAAGCTTCCTCTGCAGGGGGCACGGGTCCCATCCCTGGTTGGGGAACTAAGATCCCCCATGCTGTGCAACATGGCCAAAAAAAAAAAAAAGTCAATGATAGTTGAAAACTATTCCAATTAACAGAATCATCTGGAGAGACAATAAACAGTGAACAAAGAAAAGACCATGCCTGAACCTTGGGGAAAGCCTTTATTTAAGGTGTGGGCAGAAGAAGAGGTACCAACATATGAGATAAGAAGGACAGCAAGAGGCAAACCAAACAAAAACAAGTGACAGTGGTATCAACTCTTAAGAGAAATTTTACAGCAATGAGTAGAAAGGTCTGAACACTGAAGACTGCTTGGCAATAGAGAAAATGGAGAAGCTAAAAGTGACTCAAACACTTTCAGTGGTGGGTGGGAGTGGAGAGAGACTGGAATTATATTGGTACTCATTGCCAAGTGTGGAAATGGTGGTGCTGGAGACCAGATTGGAGAGAAGAGAATTATTTCTGTTTTTGACGTATTGTGTTTGCAGTGATAGTGGATATCCATAATTTATCTATAAAATATCTGTATTCTACAGAATACCTATTTATTTATATTATCACATATTATATAAATAAATGTCTGGGTTCCTGGGTGAGTTAGAAGTAGGGGCAGTTTCCTTTACAAAACATTGTAACTTTAGTCAGCTGTTTCATGTACTTTGCTACCAAACTGTTCTTCTTTTGCTTTTTATCTCTCTTGTCATGTGCTCTTCAAAACTACTTGCTTTTTTTTTTTTTTTTTTTTTTTTTTTTTGCGGTACATAGGCCTTCACTGTTGTGGCCTCTCCCATTGCGGAGCACAGACTCCGGACACACAGGCTCAGTGGCCATTGTTCACGGGCCCAGCCGCTCCGCGGCACGTGGGAACTTCCCAGACCGGGAAACAAACCGGTGTTCCCTGCATTGGCATGCGGACTCTCAACCACTGTGCCACCAGGGAAGCCCCAAAACTACTTGCCTTAATTTATGACAGTGACCTTACAATGCACTTTATAATGCATGTACCTTGATGATAAGGTGTGATTTGTGATCTTTCTAGGCTTGCACATGACTCTCCAAGAGTCATGCTGTGTTAATACAGTGTTCTGAGTCATTAAGATTGGAAATTATTGGGCTTCCATGGTGGTGCAGTGGTGAATAATCCGCCTGCCACTGCAGGAGATACGGGTTCAAGCCCTGCTCCGGGAAGATCCCACATTACTGTGGAGCAACTAAGCCCATGTGCCACAACTACCGAGCCTGCACTCTAGAGCCCGTGAGCCACAACTACTGAGCCTGCGTGCTGCAACTACTAAAGCCCATGCGCCTAGAGCCTGTGCTCTGCAACAAGAGAAGCCACTGCAATGAGAAGCCTGCACACTGCAACGAAGAGTAACCTCCACTCGCCGCAACTAGAGAAAGCCCATGTGCAGCAACGAAGACCCAACACAGCCAAAAATAATGAAATAAAAAAAAAAGATTGGAAATTATTTAAATGCATCATTATTATAGACAGGACTCAACAATTTGACAGTGTATATTCTTTGAAATTTTACTCAAAATTAAACATCTTATTTTGAAAACTGTCCTTGGACCAAGATAACTAGCAGACATCCCAATTACTTCTCTTTCAGGTAGATAAATCTATACAGTTCTCTTGGGATAATACAAATGAGCAATCAAACTAGGTTTAATAGAAGGCAGTTGCATGGAATTATGCCTGACTATTTTCTTCACAGAGGATGGTTCATAGGGAAGGAAAACAGAAACTTCACGAATGGGAAAGGATAGTATGTATTCCAAGGTTGTGCCTATGGAAGTGAAGTTTCCTCTAAATCTTTTGATTCTTTAAATAACTCCTATCTCTTGGGCACACAACATTCAGAAAGTTGGCAGAGTAGAGAATGCCTGCCGTGGAATCAGAGATGGTATAGCCAATGAAGTAGGAAGAGAACCAGGCAAATGCAGTGTCACAGAAGCCAAGAGAAGTTGGTTTTACATGGTTGGGTTGATGGATGGACAAGTGGATTGATGGGTGGATGGAGTGGTCATCTATATCGAGTGCTGCAGAGAAGAAAATAAAAGATGAGAACAGATAGATGACCATTTGTTTTGGCAAAATATTGTCTTTGGTAGCTTTGATAAGAAGTATTATATTGGAGTTGTGAGTATGAAAGTCCAATTGGAAATGGTAAGAAGAAAACCAAAGGACAGTAAGTACAGCAGGAGATTAGTTGAGGAATTTTTCTGAGGATAAGTGAGAAATAGGGTAGTGGCTGGACAAGGAGATAGGGCCATGTATACATGCGTGTAAAATGTGAAAGAACAAAGGGAACGTTTGGGCTTCAGAAGGAGCGCACATGTCCTTTCATTTTAGTATGATGATGAAAAGTAAAGTTGGTAGCTGGAGATGCATGTAATTTGGTGGAACTGGTAGGGGAAAGATGAGGTCATTCTCACCTGCCTATTAGTGATGGATTCAACAGGTCATCAGCAGGGAGGAGACCCAGAGCAGCTGGAGCTTTGAAGAGAGACCATGAGGGATGCAGTTGTCATCTCTGAGAGTATTACAGTACTAACGAAGTATAAACTATATTAGGTACAAAGACAGTAGGTATTTGCAGAAATATGAATATAAAGAACTAATCAAACCAAGCAACATATGAAAGGTAAAGCAATGATATAAAAAATGATACTGTTGAGTTCTTTTAAATGTAGGACTAAAGCTAAATGTTTTTAAGAATCATACTTATAGAAGCAAAAATAAACTATGACAACGTTGAATTAATAATAAAACTAACAAAAATCAGGATATGGAGATGCTGAGAGGAAAAACTAAGGATAAAGTATAAGCAAACTGATTTTTTTTCATTTTTAATATTGAAGGATCACATTATATCAGGTGAGAGAGAAAAATGTTATCCTATATAAGTATAAAGTGAAGTCCTAGAAAAGTTATAAAAAACAAAGTAAATCAAAGTATGATTAGGGTACATTTAAGATATGTGTATTTTACTGAATGTTGAGTTTTACGTGGAAAAAAAATACCATAAGCAGATATTAAATTGTAGGTAATTATATGCACATTAGTGTGTAAGAGTAGAATATACTGATATGTGCAACTTACTTTGAAATTCATTAAAAACAAAGTTATAAATGGATAAGGGATATATATATATATGGATATTTTACATATGTATATATGAATTGTAGAATCCAGCTGATGTATAGGTGTTCACTGTACAACTTATTTTTTAAATACTTCTATATATTTAAAATTTTCACAAGAAAAATCTGTGCCAAAAATCAGATGGGTGCAAGTAGGAAAGAGAAAGAAAAAGATGGGAAGATTGGAAGTATAGCAATTCCATTATCTTTTAGGATGGAAAGTTTGTGGATCTATTTAAATACATTGACTCAATTAATTGTTCTTTTGAGTTTGTAATTTAGTTATAAAGTTAATAAATATAAAATTCTAGGGCAGATTAGCCTTTTCAAGATTTTAGGGAAAAAATACTCAAGACTTCTGAAGTGCTAGAATTTGCTACATAATTGTATATTGTATAATCTTTTTTAAAATAGATCTTTATTGGAGTATAATTGCTTCACAATACTGTGTTAGTTTCTGTTGTACAACAGAGTGAATCAGCTATATGCATACTATTTATGTTGACTCCTGCTGGAAGGGGGAAGGTGAAACCAGGCTGATATTTTATCCAAAGGGTATTTTCTCATGTCTTGCTGTCCACCTGGATCCTGTGAGAAGCCCCGTGCCAAATAGTAACTAGATAACTGCTCTGTGGATGCTCCTATTAACAGTTCAGTAGTCCAGTCACTTGATAGAAACTGGTGTTGTAGGTGTCATACGGGAATTTTACTTCTTTTCTCCTCCATGCATTAAAAAAACAAAACAAAAAAAAATGGGGGGTTAGAAACCAGTTTCTCAAACCTAATTTACGGTTGGTTAAAGCACCTTCTCTCTATACCCAACATGGTGGTGTCTTATTATCACTTTCCTGGTACCTTGTCCCAGTGTTGGATTAAGCCCTGGTATAACAGGAAGAAGGCCCTTTATTTGCCAGCTTCCATTTGGTAGCTATGGCCTATGCTCATAGACCTCCTTCAGCAGCTGCTTCAAAAGCCATTGATCTGTGATGACAGTGATTCTCCGCTGGTTCAAATAGAGACTCTCCATCAACTCCTTCAACAGCCCAGTGCTATCCAAGATAGGGTATTAAATTCTGTCAATACATTCTTTTTTTTTTCAAACAAAAAACAAGAGAATTTATTTATTTATTTATTTACATTTTTTAAAAAATAGTTTCTGCTTTATAACAAAGTGAATCAGTCATACATATACATCTGTTCCCACATCCCTTCCCTCTTGCGTCTCCCTCCCTCCCACCCTCCCTATCCCACCCCTCCAGGCGGTCACACCGCACCAAGCTGATCTCCCTGTGCTCTGCGGCTGCTTCCCACTATCTATCTACCTTACGTTTGGTACTGTATATATGTCCATGCTTCTCTTTTGCTTTGTCGATACATTCTTAATTCACTGTTCTTTAAAAGAAAAAAAGTAATGTGCAGGTATCCTCTGATGAACACCATGTTAGTGTTTGCATGATTGAATTGGTTGCAAAGCATCTTGTATAAATTCCTTAAGTTGGTGGCATGTGGATTGCATTTTCCTTATTCCTTATTATAAATAAGAAGGCTTTAAGAATATAAGGAAATCAGCTCGGTGCTTTGTGTCCTTATATTCTTAAAGTCTTATTTGAATATATTGTATTATATAGTTAAATTTTTGAGCTTGTAAATAAGTTAGTACCCTATTTCTTAAGTTAGCACTATGTCATCAATACTTTTCTGAGTTTGTTCACAGATATAATAATTACTACTCTGATATTCTTCATTTTGAAAATAATTAGGTTTACAATTTATGGCTATCACAAAAATGCTAAAATTAACACTTTCAGGCATAGAACTTTTTCACATTTGCATTATTATTTAGTTAAAGTTTTCTTTTAGAAATGGGAATATAAAATCAAATGTCATGACTATTGTCATGCTTTGAATGCATTTAGTCAAATTGTTCTCTGAAAGTTGTACCAGTTTACCTCTACTGGCAATTTATTAGAATACCTCTACTGACAATTTATTAGAATCCTAATTTCACTACATTATTATGAACATTGGACATTTGATCATAGTTGAATCTATAGGGTATTCATTTCTTCCTTGTGTCAATCCCTTAGCCATCCTTCCCACTGTAAGGAATGAATTTTTAAAAGTAGGAGGTGGTATCTGATCATAGTATCTACAATTCCTTTTCTAGGCATTTTGTTCTTAACTAAGGATTAAATGTCTAGTTCACTGTCTGCTATCCATTCTTTGAAATTTGCCCTCCAATATGTTGTCTTTTCTGGCCTGCTGGGTTTGCAATGAGATTTGTGGTAATGATTTTGTACCTGTATTCTTGCTATTATGTTCTATATCCCATGCTTGCTTAAGACTTACTAGAGATCAAGGAATATGGTACATTTCTAATCACATCACAGGAGAATGCTGTGATGGGAAAGTATAACACATTAACTGTTAGAGAATGACCCACCTCTTATATTATGTGTGGAGATTCTTATCATGTGTAGGTTATATTTATTGAATTTATTTGTTCATCATAGCTTCAACTTTGAGAACAAATAAAACTCAATTCAGATACAGGCTCTACCACTTCCTAGCTTAGATATATGCTTTTAAATTTTTCAAGCCTCACAACAGTTGACTATGAAAAACTATGTCCACCTAATATGTTCATTTTGAGAATTAAATGGGATTGTATACAAAGATCCAATTACAGTTGTTGGGACACAGTAAGTACTCAATATATATTAGTTATCTGGCTCTATCCCCTTGGTATGTAATTAACAAGGCCCATGTCCCTAGGGAGTAGAGTGAGTGAGCAAGTGGAAGGGTGCTGAGATACATCTGAATAACATCCTCCTGTCAGCCAACACATCATGGCCCTTTGGCTGTGGAGGATGGCCATTCATCCTTCTGGAGGCCAAACTGGTCTTCAGAACTCTAGGAGGACAATTGAGTTTGACCATGGTTCTACAGTCTTTCTTTAAGGAGACAACAGGAATGTCAGTGAACAAATTCTTCTTCCCATGTGGCAAAAAATGTTAAAAAGCTGATCACTTGAGGTGATAGGTAGGAGGTATGAGGGCAAGCAGTCAAGCAAATTGATAAATATTGCTAGCTTTTGAGGTCTAAAGTCAGAAACCGGTACTTATAAAATATGTCTTTTATTATATTGTTTTTATGTATATTGCTTTATGTATTCTTCTCTAATGCAGTAAATTTTCTGTATTTCAGTGTTATCTTAGCTATGGTAAGTGGAACAAAGGGAAAAAATGCTTAATGGGAATCAACCTACTTTGTGGGCTAGGATGATGTGTCATCAAGAATATGAGTGGGGCAGAATCAGTAATATTTACCTAGCTGACCTAAATAAAAGTAGTTTATCCTTCTTTTTTATTCACATCATTTTGTACCATGGCTGAGGTTGTTTCCTTATATGTTCTGGAAAGATTTTCCTCATTTGTATAATTCACAAAGGAAGGTGTCTCAAAACTGGGCATCTTTCAATATCACTTAAACTTTCTTTATGGAATGGCAAATAACTGTGAGTCAATATGTAGTAAATTTTAACTGTAGTCCAGAAAGAAATCCCAGTCTCCACATTTCCTGTAGCTTAAGCCCTAGTACTTTCCTTTTAATTGTGATCACCCACAGTTTCATCTTTGAAAGCCAGTGTTTGCTGATCAAGTCTGGGCTTAAGAGAAAGTAACAGTTGATGCTATAACAAAAATGTTTCTGAAAAATACTGTAGGGTGAGGTTACTTTTATTATTCACCTAAACTTTATTGGAAATCATTGTTTTTCTATTTAGAATTAATTCACATAGAGTAATTAGGTAAAATAAATTAGATGCAACATGAGAGCAGAAGAGTTGCTAAGTTTCTAAATACACCTGGAACTGGATCTCATGCAGGTGGTATATTTGAGAGGAAAGGACACATCCCTATCTATCTGTCTGTCTATCTATCTATCTATCTATCTATCTATGTACTTTATTTTTAAAGTAAATTTAGGTTTATAGAAAAATTGAGCCGGAAATACAGAAAGTTTCCATATACACCCTACCACTTACCAGTTTCCCCTATCTTGCATTAGTATGGTATATTTGTTACAATTTATGAACCAATATTAAAACATTATTGTTAAAGTCCACAGCTCATATTAGGGTTTCTTCTTTGTGTTGGACATGCTATGGGTTTTGACAAACGCATGACAGTGTGTATCCAATCACACAGAATGGTTTCATTGCCCTAAATGTCCCCTGTTCTCCACCTATTTATTCCAGTCTCCCTTCTCTCTCAGCAGCTACTGATCTTTCTATTATAGTTTTGTCTTTTCCAGAAGGCATATGGTTGGAGTACAGGCTACAGTATGTAGCCTTTTCAGATTGGCTTCTTTCACTTAATAATATTCATTTAAGGGTTTTCTATGTCTTTTTATGCCTTGATAGCTCATTTCTTTTTAGCACTGAATAATATTCCATTGTATGGATGTACCAGAGTTTGTTTATCCATTCACCTATTGAAGAACATCTTGGTTGCTTCCACATTTTGACAAATATAAATATACCTGCTACACACATCCACATGTGGGCTTTTGTGTGGACATAGTTTCCAACACATTTGGGTAAATACCAAGGAGCGTGATTGCTGGATCATCCTGATACTGCCTGACTTCAAGACTTACTGTAAAGCTCTAGTAGTCACAACTTACTGTAAAGCTCTAGTAGTCACAACAGTATTGTACTGGAGAAAGAACAGGGAAATAGACAAATGAGTAGCCCAAAAACAGACCCATAAAAATATAGTCAACTTGTCTTTGATGAATAAACATTCTTGCCAACATCTAACTTTTGTCTTTTTGATAATAATCATCCTACCAGGTGTGAGGTGATATCTCATGGCTTTGATTGGTGTTTTCCTGATTATTAGTGACATTGACCATTTTTCTCATATACCTGTTGTCATTTGAATGTCTTCTTTTGAGAAATGTCTGTTCAGATACTGGCCCATTTTTCAACCAAGTGTCTTTTTCTTGCTTTTGAGTTGTTTGCATTTCTTATAGATTTTGAATATTAACCCTTTATCAGATTTATGATTTGCAAATATTTTCATTCCATAGGTTATTTCTTCATTCTGTTGAATGTTTCCTTTTCTGTGCAGACTCTTTTGAGTTTGATGTAATCCTTTTGTCTGTTCTTGCTTTTGTTGCCTGTGCTTTTGGGGTCATATCCAAAAATTGTTGCTCAGACCAAGGTGAAAAAGCATCTTCCCTGTTTTCTTCTAGTAGTTACATAGTTTCAGGTTTTTCATTTAAACCTTTAATCTATTTTGAGTTGCAGCAACACGAATGAAACTGGAGGACATTATGCTAAGTGAAATAAACCAGGTGTAAGAAGATAAATATTGTGTGATCTCACTTATATATGGAATCTAAAAAAGTCTAACTCATAGAAACAGACAGTAAAATGATGGTTGCCAGAGGCTGTAGAGTGGCAGAAATGGAGAAAAGTTTGTCAAAGAGTTTCAGACATACAAGATGATTAAATTTTGGAGATATAATTATACTATGGTGACTGTAATCAATAATACTGTATTGTATACTTGAAATTTGCTAAGAAAGTGGATTTTAAATGTTCTCAACACAGGCACAGAAAAGTTAAATATGTGACTTGAAGGATACATTAATTAGCTTAATGCGGTAACCATTTCATGATGTATGCATATATCAAGACATCACATTGTACACCACAAATGTACAACTGACATTGATAATTGATGTATTTTTGTCGATTATACCTCAACAAAGCTGGGAAAATGAAGTGATTATTGATACAGATGGATTCGTATCTACCATATTTTTACTATTTTCCTTGTCCTTGCTCTCTTTTTTCTTTTTTATCTTCCACTCTTTTTCTGCCTTCTGTGGCTTTAATTGAGGAGTACTAGTGCTCATAAATGATTTTATTTTTTCTCCTCTTTTAGTATATCAATTATACTTCTTTTTTGACTTTAAATGGTGCCTTTGAGTTTGCAGTATAGATTTACAACTAATCCAAGTTCTCTTTCAAATGACATTATACTGCTTGCCATAGCTGTACATGTCTAGGCTGCAGCCTCCTCTGGTGTCCCTGATTTGTCTCCCGTCTTGTACAAGATTTACCCCCATTGATGTGGTGGTAAGTGTGGGAAGACTTCCATAGTCCTTTTATTGGATCTCAGTCTTTTAGTGAATCTGTGCCTGTGAACTATTAACATCACAAGTAATTCTCATAGAATTACTATGAAAATTCACCCCACATAGGAGATTAAATTGTAGTTGGGTTATTTTCCTTCCACCAGGTCAGTTAGGCTCTGGCAGAATAGTTTCTCTTGAGGGCAGGTCTTATTAGGAACAGAATGCATTGCACATATTTCAAAATGACTGAGTTTCTCCTCTCTCCTGCTAGAAGCACCAAGGAATTTTTCTCCAGTCTTCACTGTGAGAAACTAGTAGAGATCTTGTAGGTAAAACTCACAAAATTGTGGAACCCCATGACACCATGTGGAACCCCCATAACGCCTCTCTCATGTTGTTGATTCTCAGACGTGTCCACACTGAGTCTTGAACAGTTCATCAGTTACAGCTGAAGGTTTCCTACCCCGGTAGTCCTCTTGATTTTAATTAATTAAAAAAATTACATTATTCTATTACAATGTCTCCCTCCATTTTTATGATAGGATCTCATTATCTTTTTTTGTCCTGAGATTTTACCATATGCTATTTGCAAATTTACAACATTAGAAAAAGAAGCCAACTCTGAAGGTATGCCAGGAAATAAGATTTGAAGAATCAGCATGACCCATTCAAAAGCCTCTATAATGAGCTTCATGAATTCCTTGGCTTTTCCTTTGTAATTATATTAAATGGAAGAAAACGAGACTCTACCCATGAAAGAAGTCAGTACCTTTCAACGTGTGCCAGTCCCTGGCCCAGACTTTGAATAGCATTGATTTGGTTTGTGACATCACAACACTGAGTATTATGACTTACCCTTCTAGGCAAGTCTGAGGGGCATCCTTGGCATTGTCTGTCACTCAGGACAACAATGTATTCCGAAAGAAAGGTTTATCTTTTCTCCTTTATAACTGCAGAAGTGTTATTTTCTGTGCCAGAATAGTGGTGACAAATCAGTTGGGAAAATTACAGAACAACTTTGATTTAAACATTGAAGGGTTATATTATGTCAGTGGATCGTATTTTCAGAGACAGAAGAGCAAATTGCATAAAGCTTTATTTGAAAAAATCACCTGCTAAGAATCACAGTTGATCTGGTAATAGAATCTCCATAAATGCACTAAACCTTATCTCAGTGAAAAGCGGATATAGTTTAAGTTAAAATTTAATTATTTTTTTCCTCACTGTATATTTAGAAAGTCAAGAGGGTAAAGAAGAAAATAAAATTAACTTCATCTCACAACCCTGATATACCTACAATATTAGTTTTCTAGTAATACCATGATGAATTACCACAAACTTAGCAGCTTAAAATAAAACAAATGTATTATCTAGTAGTTCGTTAGGTCAGAAATCTGGGTAGCCTTGGCTGACTCTTCTGATTAGAATCTCACAAGGCTGGAATCAAGGTGTCTGCTGGACTGGGCTCTTACTTAGAGGCTCTGGAGGAGAATCTGCTTCCAGGTTTTCTCCAAGTCGTTGAAGATTCAGATCCTTCATGGCTGTAGGACTGAGGTCCCTGAATCCTGGCTGGCTGTCAGGCTGTAGTGTCTCTCACCCACTTAGTGCTCCTGTGTTTCTTGTTGTGCTGCCCCCTCCATCTTCAAACCAGTAATGGTGCTTCAAATCCTTATGCTTCAATCACTCCAACTTCTGCTGCTGCATCTCCTCTGCCTCTAGTTTGAGAAAGTTCTTTGCTTTTAAGTGATTAGACTTTTAAGTGACTAGATTGGGCCAACTTGGCTAATCTCTCTACTTTAAAATCCATGAATTCTATCTCCAGATTTCCTTATGTCATGTATAGTAACATTCACAGGTTCCAGGGAATAGGGTATGACTACTCTGGGGGCATTCTACCTAATATCACATTTTAATGTCCCTCAATTTTATTGTATTTAATGCATTCATTAGTATGTAATTCCTGACAAATAGAATGCCTCCTAATTGATTTTTTTACTAAACAATGTTGGTGACATCTTTCCGTACTTTGAAATAATCTGTTCAATCCTCATCCGTGGCCTTTATCCCAAGCACATTGGTGTGTTTTGGTTATGAGTGAGGAGTGCCGCATAATTTCATACCCATGATACATAAAACACATAAATTTGGAATGACTTACTATCTTAAAAATTATACCAGATTCAAGGTTTGTGGTACAGAGTCACTCTTACTAATTTATATTCCTTTTTGCTTTCTTGAGAGGGAGGAAAAGGACACGGCTCTCATGCTGGGAGCCGTGAGTGACTTTTATCTGAATGTTATTCAGGGTATACATCTTGACAAGAAGAAGACTGAGAAGTTTTGCTTTAGTCTGAACAAGGTATTTTTTGTTTGTTTGTTTGTTTTTTGTGGTACACGGGTCTCTCACTGCTGTGGCCTCTCCCGTTGCGGAGCACAGGCTCCGGACACGCAGGCTCAGCGGCCACAGCTCACGGGCCCAGCCGCTCCGCGGCACGTGGGATCTTCCCGGACCAGGGCATGAACCTGTGTCCCCTGCATCGGCAGGCAGACTCTCAACCACTGCGCCACCAGGGAAGCCCCAAGGTATGGTTTTTAATGACTGTGTTGTATTCCATTGTGAGGAAGGACAGACATTTTAAGCAAATCTATATTTTTGAAATTATTTGTGTACAACTTAGTAATGTTTTGAATATACAGCTTTGTGTAGGGGAACTACTAGGACTGAAATATAACTCTGTTATTGATTAGTAATATTTATTGTGAAATTGCTACCGAGAAAGAATGTCCTAGTTTAAATTCCCATCAGTCTTCTACAACAATGTCTATTTTATTATGTCAGCCCCAGAATAAATGATGAATATACTTTAATTATAATACTGGCTAATGGTTTTTAAAGATATTTTATATCTTATTAAGCAGCCATTTGTCAAAGAGCTTTATCTGTTTTCAATGAGTTTTCATCTGGAATAGATTTGTCTTCTTTTAAAATTTTTAACTTTTTCTTTTTTTCTTTCTTTCCTTCCCTCTCTTTCCTCTTTTCTTTCCTTCCTTCCTCCCTCCCTCCCTCCCTCCTCTTCTCCTTTTTTCTCTTCTCTCCTATTTTCCTTTAAAAAATATTGTAGGACCGTGGTAAAATACACACACACACACACACACACACACACACACATATA
This sequence comes from Mesoplodon densirostris, assembly GCF_025265405.1. Classification (NCBI taxonomy): domain Eukaryota; kingdom Metazoa; phylum Chordata; class Mammalia; order Artiodactyla; family Ziphiidae; genus Mesoplodon; species Mesoplodon densirostris. The sequence goes on along the minus strand of NC_082661.1, from coordinate 168,575,894 downwards.
TGAAAACTGATATTAAATGAAGAGTCAATGTACTTCTCATTCTGGATCCCAAAGTAGAAGCAAGTGCTGTTAATGGGATCTATTCTAGTAATGTACAAATATTTTTGAATTAGTGAAAAGATATGCGGCATTAATTTAGCAGGACAAATAATTAATTCCACAGATTCTGGAAGTTCTCAAAATTGATATTACTGAAAATTTTCCTGTGCACAGAAGTTTATTTTTTTGGAAAAATATCTGATATTTAGTGAGATACATTCTTATTTATGAATTATTGGCATTTCCCAAGTCCCTTCAGAACTTTATTCTTAGATATGCTATAAGATTTGTACACTATCATATTTTTGTAATGTGCATTTCAAATATACATGCAGTGCTGGCAAGCCTACATTTCTTGGCTGGAAAGTTTGACATTGAAAATATGCATTAATGTTCTAAAATATGTTTCTGACTCCAAAGGTACTGCTTAGCAATGCTGGGTGCTGAGGGAAATGTTTTGTGGCCCTGAGGCATGAAGCGTTACTAATATCTCTTAGAATATAAAATGAGTTTGTTTTCTAAAGTCATTGTGATTCTATGTTCTCAAAATTTCTCTTTAGCTATTTAGATCATAGAGTTTGAGTCCAATAATTTGAAAAATAAGATTTAACATCCATGGTATTGACATTGCTGTTGATCAGTGGATTAAAAACAAGAAAATTTTACATCCAATTAGAGATGAATACCCTTTGAGAATAGTACTTCTCAGTCTTTGAGAGGCTGCAATTCAGGAGGTAGTTTGTGAAATGTTCAGAGACATTGATATAGCTAATCACCTTATGAGATGATAATACATATATTCTAGAAAATATTTCTATTTTATATGCATGTTCTTCTTCCTGTACTGAATATAATGCTTAGGGGAGCTCATATCTGTAAGTTGTCATTTGTTTAGTTATATTTGAATATTTAGTCAATCATTAAAAAAACAGAAGGGGCACCAGTATTTTATAACAGCAGACTACCTTGGGCCACTTTGTGGAACATTCGTGTTTCATGGGAGCCAAGTTTGAAAACCTTTATTTTAGTGCAGATGTGTAGAACAGCATTTTACAATGAGCTTGACATGTTTATACTCTGTTCATTTTAATCTGTTTATTTCACAAGTTGTGGGCAGAGAAGTATAAATACTAGAGCTTTATGCCAATAGCCAGAATTAATTTTTACAAATTGGAAAATGTGAATAAATTGATTTTTAAAAAGTCAAATTGAATTTAATAAGCATTTGCCAGCTCTAATTTTGTGGCTTAGAAAAATCATTAACGAAATAATCATTACTTACTGAGCATTAACTATGTGCAGTTAATGCTTTATTACAATTTTTTTAATAGGAAAGGAAACTAAAATTAAGGAAAGAGAAATAGCTTGCATGAAGTTCAGAAATTTGTGATAGAAGCAAGATTTGAATCCACTTTTTGTTCAGAGCTCACAGTCTTAACCATTATTCTACCTGCTATAAAACTGCCCATTTTCTCCCCTTCCCTTTAATCCCATTACCTATCAGCAGTGATTCTCAAAATTCCTCCTGCACCCAAATCTCCTAGAAGGCTTTTATATAAAACACAGATTGTTAGACCCCACTCTCAGAGTCTCTGACTCAGTAAGTGTGGGTCAGTCCTGATATTTATATTTCTAACATGTCACAGGTGATCTTAATGCTACCTATCCAGGGACCACACTTTGAAAACCGCTGTTGTATAGTCTCTAATGTTTATTGATAAATAGGTGGTAGCCTTTGGGATCTATTATTATTCTACACACCTGTTTGGGTTAAGTTAGATCTGGAAATCTGTGAGTCCAGATGTCATTGATTTGAAGACAATGTTAAGCATACTAGTACCTTCTTAAAGCTCTCGCTAATTACCTATCACATAAAAGTCCGAATTGATTAATTTATTATTCATTACTGTAGCTGTTTAGAGCTATTCAGTCAGTCTAGACATAGTTTGTGAATTTAGAAATGTATCCTAGAGAATTCACTGATATATACCTGATTATAGGAAGATACATAAAGGAAAATGTCTGGCCATGAATATATCTAGAGTCTTCGGATGCAAAGACTCTACTTAAGAATACATACTCAAATTAAATTTATATCTTTATTTCTAGTTCCTCATTGTTAATTGTATGTTCCTTCTTTATTACATCACCTGTAGACTATTCAGAGTACACAAATTTTTCAGTATTGTCCTTTTTATTTTATACTTTTTAGGTATACCTATTCAAATAAACACTTTCTTGTAGTATTTATTTACATGTTTAGTTAATATCCCCAACATTTAAACATAACACAGTGGTTTACTACAAATCTATCTAGGCAGATTTTAAATTATTTTAATAGGAAACACAATGCTATGGGACCTCAGTAGATACCATTAGAAGTGGTGCTTCTGTGATAGGCTGGATCCTTCACTTCCTAGTGTGCTTAATAAATTTCAGGCATTAAGGCTCATCACAATCGCAGAAAGAGATAGCAAAATTCTGTATGTGGGGGGATCTGATAAAAGCTAACCATTTAATCCTTCAAGAGGGAGATGAAAAAGGGAAAGGGAGGCAGATAAGATGTACCATTAAACAGACAAACCAGCAAACAGAAAATAATTACCTGTTACTGATTATCTGAACTTTCCTTGCAACTAACTATTCATGTGAGATAAAAAGGCTAGTGAGAATACCAAGAATGTGTTTTATATATTATTTTAAATACTAGTGTACTTAGCCTTAGCAATGGTCTCTTTTAAACAGGATACATGTATGCTACATGCACTCACATAACTCGTACATACAGAGGTGCACACATAGACATACCTGTCTGTGTGCAAGCGCACAGTGAAAAACTTCGCCAAGACAATGCCCTTCAACATGTTTTAAAAAATCTGTTATAATCTCCCAGAGAACACGATTGCCATAGTAACTCAAAAGCCATTGGTATTCAAAATTAAAACACCCTACTCTTGCTATTCAGGATATTGATTATTTTATTGTCCTATTACATGGATTTAATTAGATGCACTCATTTTTTTTTCTTACTTAATGCTGAAGGAGATACAACCTTGGATATAAACACTGAGGAACAGGTACCATCATTTCATTCGAAAGAAGTGTTTTTTTTAATATTGTCCATTTATGTGCAATGTTTTTTTCAACATTTACCCGACCGTTTTGAAAACCCATATGCCCACAGTGTAGACAAACTGAATGCTGCTTGTGGCCAGCAGTAATGGTATGAGCACTTTTCCCTGCCCTCTTAACACCAGGCTTCCACAAACAAGGGAACTTATCTGAAATCAAGTCTTAGAACTAAATGGCCTTATTCTTCACCTCCATCTGCCCAAACTATCTCATGTCCCAGCTCAAAGAACTACTTCCCACGTGACGCCCTCCCTGATAAATCATTCTACCATTCTACACTTACGTTCTCCATTTCCTCCTGCAGCATGTTCATAATGCATTCATTAAAAATGATATCATAGGGACTTCCCTGGCTGTGCAGTGGTTAAGAATACGCCTGCCGGGCTTCCCTGGTGGCGCAGTGGTTGAGAATCTGCCTGCTAATGCAGGGGACACGGGTTCGAGCCCTGGTCTGGGAGGATCCCACATTCCACGGAGCAACTAGGCCTGTGAGCCACAACTACTGAGCCTGCGTGTCTGGAGCCTGTGCTCCGCAACAAGAGAGGCCGCGATAGTGAGAGGCCCACGCACTGCGATGAAGAGCGGCCCCCACTTGCCACAACTAGAGAAAGCCCTCACACAGAAATGAAGACCCAACACAGCCATAAATAAACAAACAAACAAACAAACAAATAAATAAATAAATTTTTAAAAAGCCAAGCATTTGAAGCCCTTTAAAAAAAAAAAGAAAAAAAGAATCCGCCTGCCAATGCAGGGGGCATGGTTCAATCCCTGGTCCAGGAAGATCCCACATGCCACGGAGCAACTAAGCCCATGTAACACAACTACTGAGCCTGCGCTCTAGAGCCCGTGAGCCACAACTACTGAAGCCTGTGTGCCTAGAGCCTGTGCTCTGCAACAAGAGAAGCCACCGCAATGAGAAGCCCAGGCACTGCAGCGAAGAGTAGCCCCCGTTCGCTGCAACTAGAGAAAGCCCATGCTCAGCAGCGAAGACCCAACGCAGCCAAAAATAAATTAAATTATCAAAAAAAGGGAATGATAGACTTATAAAAAAAAGTGGTTCATAGCATATAACATTTGATGTCAATAGATTGTGTTTTTCTTGAACGTTTCCTTCTGTTTCCTGTAGTCTTCTGTCTCTCCCTCTTTCCATCAATAGGGAGGGAAGAATGCTGATTTTCACTGAGTATGATTGCTGGCCCAAACCCTCTGTTGGGCACATATATAGGTTATCTTTCTTAAGCTCTGCTAGAGTCTTATAAGGTATGAATTGTTTTCACTTTGTATATGAAAAGATTGAAGCCCTGAGAGGCTAAGCAAATTGTTTAGATTATAAAATTGAAGGTAAAATGTGTTTCTGTGAATATGCATTGGAGGATTAGAAACCCTCTGTTTTTTCTGAGTGCCCTGGTTGAGGGGTGTTCTCTGCCAATGCTGTAATGGGCAGGGGCTCTGCCTGTGCAAGCCTGAGGAAGATGCTCAGATGTTATGCATACACACACACATACGTGCATGGAGACACCCAGTCAGAGTTCATGGAGAAGGATGAAGCATGAAGGAGAGGGGAGTCTGACACCAGTGAGTGAGGAGAGGAGAGGCTAAGGACCTCTGGGGAGCCTGCAAGGCTGGAACATAAACGTCTGCTGGGGATTAGTAAAATGCCTGGTGTGATAGTCTCCTCTTGATTGTTCTCTCTGTGGAATCTGCCTATGAAGTCCAAAAAGAAAACCACAAGTTGCTAAGAGAAATGAGATATCTTATGAAAAACAATGTCAAAGTGAGCTCCCTGTACCGCTTGGCAGGAGACCAAGGCAAGGCAATAGGAGAGAGTTTCATAAGTATGGGAGCGTTGCATAAGCCACAGGTTGATTGGCACGGAAATCACAGTTTCTTCCTCTACACCATGCAAACGTTTCCTCAGGTCTTCAATTGTGTTTGGGGGATTTGTTGATGTAGGGAGCTAGGGTCCATCTGTCTACACTGGGCAAACATTTCTAAAGTTCTGTGAGGTTGCTTAATTCTGATTATTCACTGTTTCTAATAAAGTAGTCAACTAAAATATCATTACAGAAGAGAAGAGTATTTCTCAGGCCTTCAGTGAGGACCCGTGTCCTGGCCAACAATTCCACCTGTGATCTGTGTCTCCTGCCCATCGGGGCTGCTAGAGCTTCTGTGGTTATATGTTTCTCCCAATGTTTTAGATGGATTTCCTCGAAATTGCTCCATTTTCTTTAACAGGCCACAACATTATTATGATTAATTTGGCTATAATTGAATTTTATTACAAGAGTGACATTTGTCTTTGACTTTGGCAGGATGCTTGCCTCTTTTTTTTTAACATCTTTATTGGAGTATAATTGCTTTACAATGGTGTGTTAGTTTCTGCTTTATAACACAGTGAATCAGTTATACATGTCCCCATATCTCTTCCCTCTTGTGTCTCCCTCCCTCTCACCCTCCCTATCCCACCCCTCCAGGTGGTCACAAAGCACTGAGCTGATCTCCCTGTGCTATGTGGCTGCTTCCCACTAGCTATCTGTTTTACATTTGGTAGTGTATATATGTCCGTGCCACTCTCTCACTTTGTCCCAGTTTACCCTTTCCCCTACCCATATCCTCAAGTCCGTTCTTTAGTAGGTCTGTGTCTTTATTCCCATCTTGCCCCTAGGTTCTTCTGACCATTTTTTTTCTTTCTTTTTTTAGATTCCAAATATATGTGTTAGCATATGGTATTTGTTTTTCTCCTAACTTACTTCACTCTGTATGACACACTCTAGGCCCATCCACCTCACTACAAATAACTCAATTTCATTTCTTTCTATGGCTGAGTAACATTCCATTGTATTCTTTTTCCATTCATCTGTTGATGGATACTTAGGTTGCTTCCATGTCCTGGCTATTGTAAATAGAGCCGCAATGAACACTGTGGTACATGACTCTTTTTGAATTATGGTTTTCTCAGAGTATATGCCCAGTAGTGGGATTGCTGGGTCATGTGGTAGTTCTGTTTTTGGTTTTTTAAGGAATGTCCATACAGTTCTCCATAGTGGCTGTATCAATATACATTCCCACCAACAGCGCAAGAAGGTTGCCTTTTCTCCATACCCTCTCCAGCATTTATTGTTTGTACATTTTTTGATGATGGCCATTCTGACCCGTGTGAGGTGATACCTCATTGTAGTTTTGATTTGCGTTTTTCTAATCATTAGTGATGTTGAGCATTCTTTCATGTGTTTGTTGGCAATCTGTATATCTTCTTTGGAGAAATGCCCATTTGGGTCTTCTGCCCATTTTTGGATTGGGTTGTTTGTTTTTTTGAAATTGAGCTGCTTGAGCTGTTTGTAAATTTTGGAGATTAATCCTCTGTCAGTTGCTTCATTTGCAAATATTTTCTCCCATTCTGAGGGTTGTCTTTTCACCTTGTTTATGTTTTCCTTTGCTGTGTAAAAGCTTTTAAGTTTCATTAGGTCCCATTTGTTTATTTTTGTTTTTATTTCCATTTCTCTAGGAAGTGGGTCAAGAAGGATCTTGCTGTGATTTATGTCATATAGTGTTCTGCCTGTGTTTTCCTCTAAGTTTTATAGTGTCTGGCCTTACATGTAGGTCTTTAATCCAGTTTGAGTTTATTTTCGTGTATGGTGTTAGGGAGTGTTTTAATTTCATTCTTTTACATGTAGCTGTCCAGTTTTCCTGGCATCACTTATTGAAGAGGCTGTCTTTTCTCCATCCTATATCCTTGCCTCCTTTGTCATAGATTAGTTGACCATAGATGCGTGGGTTTATCTCTGTTCTTTCTATACTGTTCCCTTGATCTAGATTTCTGTTTTTGTGCCAGTACCATATTGTCTTGATTACTGTAGCTTTGTAGTATAGTCTGAAGTCTGGGAGCCTGATTCCTCCAGCTCCATTTTTCTTTCTCAAGATTGCTTTGGCTTTTCAGGGTCTTTTGTGTTTCCATACAAATTGTGAAATTTTTTGTTCTAGTTCTGTGAAAAATGCCATTGGTACTTTGATAGGGATTGCGTTGACTCTGTAGATTGCTTTGAGTAATATAGTCATTTTCACAATGTTGATTATTCCAATCAAGAGAGAACATGGCATATCTCTCCATCTGTTTGTATCATCTTTAATTTCTTTCATCAGTGTCTTATAGTTTTCTGCATACAGGTCTTTTGTCTCTCTAGGTAGGTTTATTCCTAGGTATTTTATTCTTTTTGTTGCAGTGGTAAATGGGAGTGTTTACTTAATTTCTCTTTCAGATTTTTCATCATTAGTGTATAGGAATGCCAGAGATTTCTGTGCATTAATTTTGTATCCCAAGCACAGGATATTGAGACATATACGCTACAGAGGGAAGACCATATGTGGACATTGGGAGAAGACCCCACCTGCAAGTCAATGAGAAAAGTCTCAGAAAACACCAACCCTGAAAGTGCCTTGATCTTGAACTTCTGGCTTTTGTTTAAGCCGTGAAATCTGTAGTAGTTTACTGTGGCAACTCTAGAACATGAATACAATCGCTAATTCATCCTACTCACCACTGCCTTATAAGATTAAGAAGCACTAGCCTTCATCCTTTTTCTGTAAGTGCCTTTGGTCTTTTGTCATCTGCAGGTTAATAACAATCCCTTATGTGCTTATTGCAATCGGCAACATCAAGGGTATAATATATATATATATATATATATTATTTAATATTCATAACATCTCAGTGAGATGGAGACACTTAATTTCATTTTAGAGCATCTGAGCTTAATTAAATTGCCCAGTGTCACTGAGAACTGGTGCCCCAGTGTTGAAATGACAATTATACTTAAGTTTTTTATTATTCCACATGTAAATTAGGGAAGTTGGAATCTTTTTTTTTTTTTTTTTTTTTTTTGCGGTATGCGGGCCTCTCACTGTTGTGGCCTCCCCCGTTGCGGAGCACAGGCTCCGGACGCGCAGGCTCAGCGGCCATGGCTCACGGGCCCAGCCGCTCCGCGGCATATGGGATCCTCCCAGACCGGGGCACGAACCCGTATCCCCTGCATCGGCAGGCGGACTCTCAACCACTTGCGCCACCAGGGAGGCCCGGGAAGTTGGAATCTTGAAGATTTGGGGAACTTAAAAGTTTGCCTCTTCAAGCTTCCCCTTTTGCTCTAGTTAAAGACTTATTGATCAGGATAAAATCAGACCTGCTGGAAGGTTACATCATGGATGATGGTGAAAAGTGGATTCATGGGCCTCTCTCATCTTTCCCCAACAAAACTTAATATAAGGGCCTTGGAAACAAACAGACCTTGGGAAAACCCTAGCTCTAACAACTGACCAGCTCTATTTTCTGGCAGAGAAGCCTCATTTTTTTTCCCTTTAAAATGAGGATAGTAACCCGTTTATGGAGGTGTGATGAATGAATGATCGGATGCCTGTGAAACAGCACAGCGGCTGACAGAATAAATAGTGTGTGTCGACTATTAGAATTACCTGAGATTACACAGGATTGGTTATTCTCCCAAAAGACAGAGATCCCACTAAAAGCCATTAACACTTTCCCACAGACTATAAAATAACATTGATCTGATTAACTTGAAACAGCTTAGACTGGGGTGAAGTACTAAAACATCTCATTTACTCTTCATGGAAAACCTAAGATGAAGCTATCCTTACCAACTTCCTTTTGAAGATGGTTGAACTTAAGTTTAGTTAATTCCCAAGGTCAAACAGCTATTAGATATTACAGTACTATTGGAAGCTCAGGCATGTCTGACACCAACATCCATGTTTTTCACAGCTACTGCAGCCAAAGCCTGACTCAAATCTGTTAATTCCCAGCATGTCCATATGTCTGTCTTGTTTTCTCAGAGCCTGTGCCTGGGGTTGGTGAAGTAGAATGCAAGCATTAACGATGGTTTCCCAGGCTTCATTCTTCCTACCTCAATTCACATGTCAATAAAAGATGTGGGAAGGAACACAGAATTTTCTAGTTCCTTTTTTCATCTGGGTCAGCAGATAGCCAAAAACTGTTTGTGGCTGAGAAAGAGCAGAACACATTTAACACCCTTTCAAAGCATACTCTGTAAGGGGATCAAACTGCGTATATGTTATCTCTGGCATTTCCTTTTACTAAAATATAATTTCACATTTATAAAGCTAGTAAGGACCTAAGAAATTAGCTGTGTTATTCGTCATAAAGGCAATGCCATTTCTATACAGCGATGGTCCTTCCTCTTTGGACTTGGAAGCAAATTGTCTTTCTTGAAACAAGAAATTTTATCCCTCTGAAATTCACAACAACATGGTCTTTTTTTTTTTTTTTTGCGGGGATGGGGGCTGTGTTAATTTATTTGGAGAAAAGATACAGAGAGTGTAACAGTGGAGTTGATAAAAATCATTTGCCTGAGACAAATACCATGTTCATTCCATTATCTCCACCCCCTTTTCTATTGTGATTCAAACCTAAAATGAAAAACTATGTGTGTATTATAGTTCTACTCTATAATCTCTGCCAGGACTTTCTTTAAACTTTGGGCTTCCTCATTGTATTTGAATGAGACCGCAGTTCACCCGGGGTTCCAATAATCATAGTGATAACACGAATTGGATTCTAGATATTCTGTTCTTTCTCTTTGTACTCCTTCAGCAAATAAAGAAGGATGTGAAAAGTTGTTACTTTTGGGATTCCTCCTTGTAAAGTTTGGGAGTAGGGCTGAAGCATTCTGGAGCTCTGTTATTAACACCACAGTGCCCAAACTGGTCCCTCAGCCCCAGGCTCCTTCTGACTTTTGTAAAGGGCCTATGCTTCTGTGTATTATTGCCCTTTGGGATTTGCCTAGGCAACGCCTCGAAAATCTGCTTAGTTCATTTTTCTCTCCTCCAGTGAGGACTCTCAATCAGATTTGTTCTCCTCCTGGTTCCAGGATTTTCAGATTTTACTTGCTTATTGTTTATCCATCCTTCCCACACACTTTACTTTAACATCTTCTTTGTGCCAGGTATTGTGTTAGGCTTCAGGGATAGGTACCGGGTTCAACAAAGTAGACACGGGCCCAGCCTTCCTGGAGTTCTCAGCCAAATCACAGTACAGTCGTAGTGATACAGAAAGACCTAGCACCTCTTGCAAAGCAGGAAGGAAAGTGGAAGAGGCAGATATTTGCAAGGTAAAACCTTTTCCTTCTAAAATAGGCAATGGACTTTAAATAATTATGAAAATTATTTTTAAGCATATAATCTCTGTGCAATGTTTTGGGGATACTTTTGCATGTGCACAGGGTAGAAGTCTCAGTTCCAACCAAAACAACAACAAAAAATCATTACTATGGCCCTGCCTGGACTATTGCATTTGCTTCCCCCATAGTTACATGTTCTTTTTCAGAGACATGTGGAGTGGAGAAGGAACCCTAGAAGGCTTCCTGCATCCACATTAAAATTTTCACACTCCTACTTGGTCTTTCCTAACCACTCCTAACAGGATTCCCTTAGAAGGCACTGGGCTATCTTGGGCTTGGAGACAGAAAGACCTGGCATTTATTACTACCTTCATGACTTTAGTTAACAACTTAATGCTTTATTCTTGTCATACTAAATGTGTGTCTGGATAATTGACACACCTTTACAGTAGTATTGTAAAATTTAAAGGAGTTAATACATGTAAAATTCCTCCAGCACTTAAGATGTATGAGTATTATTTCTTTATTTAGTCTGACTTTCTAAAAAGTCAACTCTGTTTCATTAAAGACAACAGCAAGAAAAATCACCTCTTTCATAAGCTTTCTATTGAATTGCTATGCAGCTCATGTTTGAAGCCACAAGATTTAACATTTGAGATAGAAACTCTTTTGCTCTAATTACTACCAAATATCCCCTCCCTTCCTTTTTTTTTGAACTGTTTTCTTACTTTTCCTTGGTGGCAAAATCTGGTGATGCAGTTAGATATCTCTATACCTCTAGAATGCATGGTAACATCATACGCTGTCTTACACTAGTGAGAACATAAATTACAAAATGAAATATTTATCAGTTGAAAATGTCTGAATCAGTTTTTAAAAATTCAGTGTTTTTAACAACTTTTTATTCTAGGAAATTATAAGCCTATATTTGTTATTATTTCTGCTGTTAACTACACTCATACGTATACATATAAAGTGTTTAATCCAATGTTAATTTTAAAATAACCATAATGTACCAGCTTGACACTTTTTTTTTAGTTTTTTATAAGGAATAAATGAAATAGACTGCTTAATAAATTCATAGAATATTAGACCCAACTTAGTACTTGGGAACCACAAATGCCTTATTAAATTCAAGAAAGGACAAATGTATAATATGTACATTTGATAAAGCATTTTTGAACCTGAATACATATCAAGGAGTTGCTAGATCAGTGAGCTTCAAAGGACCTTAAAGATCTTTCCCACTCTGGACAGACCAGAAGTGATATTAATGCATGTTGAGTGCGTGTAGTACTCTCTTGATACTGTGCTGGTTGCTTCACAGTCTTGGCCTCCTTGAATCCTCCAGAAACCCCATTTTTAAAGTGTTAATATGCTCACTTAAGGATAAGGAGCCTGTAGCTCTCAAGGCTAACTTTCCCTCTCATTGCTAGTAAGTGGTGGAAAGAGGCTTATATGCCCTGTGAACCTAGCCTGTGTACTTTTCTATTTCCCACACTCCTTTTTGTTTAAAAAAAGTGTCCCAAATCTATAATAACCATTTGTAACAATGAACAGTGAGATTATAATCCAGAATTCAATTAAATACACAAATAACTGTCCTATTACCGAGTTGGTTTATGTGACAACCTAATTAATATGCCCTTTATGGATAGAAATGCAGAAAGACCACTGTCTAGAAATAACTTTTGTAAAATATGGCATTGCATCCTTGGAAGTAAACATTTAATCTGAGGCAATATTTTTCTAATATAGGGCCCAGTTTTGCTTGGGCGCTTCAGAGACTATTTCAACCTCCATCCTTGTTTTCTATCTCTCTGGTCTTTGCAAAGCAGAACAGATGTAAATGCAAGAGTTCTGAGCCATTCAGTTAGATTTCATGTGCTACTGACCCAGACATTTATCCTCAGTCTTACCTGAGTTGGTGGCAGATGCGTGGCATGGCAAAAAGCATTTCTAAATTAAAGAGGGAAACATACTGAATGTTGGTTAATAGGGTCACAAGATATATAAATGGTGAAATGTGTTATCATTGTAGCAGCAACGATGTTGCAAAAGGGGACAGTGCAAATGTGCATCTCCAATTTCCTTATTGTGATATGTTTGGGTCCACAAGATAAGAAAGAGAAAGTAGAGGTTGTCAAACATGCAATGGAAATAATGGGCATCCTGTTAGGTGATAAACACCATTGCAAAGCTAATTGGATTGGACTCTGCATTCTGCCATTCACAGCCTTTAATATGCCGACTTGGTGATAGAGCTGAGTCTGTGATTATTAGTGTAGGTGGCGCATTGGCATCACTGAAGCTGATGGGCCCTACATTCAGGTACCTTAATCATCATCAGTTTACTCAGACTCACCATCAGTGGTTGAATGACTCTACTCATGCTGTGAATCAGCTAACTGAAAAGGAGATCCTTGCAAGTTGTAGATGATGAATCAATATTTGTGAATTGATTAGATATTTTTGATGGACTCCGGCAGTTTTCCTTTTGAGGTCATTCAAGCTATTTAGTCATGAAAAAGAAAAAGGACCAAAATACATCTATGGGTAATCTACCAACTGTATTGACCCTGGGAATGATGGAAATATGTGTGTGCCCTGGGGAAGGGTAGAGCCCAGGAAAGCCTTCTGTAACCATGAAGAGTATTCTAAACTTCTGAAGTAACCCGCAGCCTCAATCATTATCGGGGAGAGTGTGCAAAAAGGCAGGAATAAAGAAATATCCTCATGCACATAAATCATTTTAAAAACTCTTTCTTTGGGCTGTAGAAGTGAATTCACTTGAGTAAAGGGCATTAACTTTCAAAATCATAGCTTAAATAAGCTATAAAGGATATTAGGAAGATATTAAGGAAGAATTTAACCTGACCCTTCCTTCCATCCAATGCTTGAGTTACTGTTCCATGCCCCCACACAGAGTAACTTCTAAATCCGTTTGTTCCCAGAATATTGAATTTGACATCATCCAATTGACTTGACAATCAGTCAATTGTTGATTGACTTGACAATCAGCCAGTTGTTGATTGACTTGACAATCAGCCAGTTGTTGATTGACTTGACAGTCAGCCAGTTCTTGACTCATAATAGTTAAGAGCAGAGGCCTGCTCATTCCTATTCCTTCAGACCTTTTTTCTGCTAGGTTCTGCCAATACCAGGAAGTTCTCTTCTATCTGACTCAAAGTTGACTAGTAGATGTCAGTTTTACTAGCTCTCTGGCATAGTCCCATACTGCTCAATTCCACTGTACTCCATACATTTATTTTTATTATCAGCTACTTTGAGAAAGACAGAAGACTATTCATAGATTGGTTTAGCCACTCTTTAATCATATTGCTATTCATTGTGGTTTAATAACTCTGAAATGGTTATATTTTAGTAAGGCTGCTTCTTACAGAAGTTCTGGCTGGTTATACGAAAAATAAAGTAGGTTTTTTGGACTCTGCCATTAGAGACGGGTTTTGCCTCCATCAGTGCACTTCCAGCCATGGTTACCATCCTGCACACTCTCAATGTAATCTGCTGGGCACGGAAGCTGAAAATGCTAGAGTTCTCCATTTAAATCACTTTAAGCAAAATACAGGTTATTTGAGCATATCTTTTGCATCCTCCATGCCCAATAGTAATTTTGCAGAATTACTGGGATCTATTTCAGGGTAAACTTGGCATTTAAATTAGGTGGTTGTAATTAGCATCTTGACTGCATGCAGTCAACAGCATGAAAGGAAGAGCAGGGGAAAAATTCCATTGGCTTATTTTTGCTGTAGAAAAAAAATAAAAGAGTAAAAAAGTAGTACACTGGAAAAAAAAAAAACCCACACAGTTTGAAGTAAGATGGCATGCAATTTCCTGTTATCAAAATGATAAACTTTATCACACATTCAAATTATTATATACTGAAAGAATCGTTTTTAAGTCTCTTTACCAGAACATTCACAAAAATTCACCTTTCTTCTCCAGAGAAGCCCACAGACAGTGTCCTGATCTTGAAATTATTCTAACACAAGTGCCAAATGAATGTTCACACTCAGTCTTTCCTCCACAATGCTGCAAGTCTTACCCATCATTCAAACCGCGACTCAAAACTCACTTCTAGGTTATCTAAGGATAATCTTAGCCCAAACAGGACAGGGCCCCTGTTGACTTCTCTTCACCCACCCCTCTGGTGATTCCACTGCCCTGAGCTGAGTTTGGATAGTGGCTTTATTGCAAGGAAAATAGTGGTTTCCCACTATTCATGCGTAATATCTTGTTGAGTTCTAGGCACCCTCTGAACAGCACTCAGAAGTGATGACCCAGTGCAGAGAAGGGGCTGGAACCTCTGTCATTTCAGGGAGCAGTACAAATGAATTTTTGAGGACATTATTTACTACTGTAGTTCAGTGATTTGAATAGCTCCTTTGTGGCATAAGGATTAGACTTATTTTGTGCAGGAAAAACAAGAGAAAGATAGATTTGGCTTGAGATTAAGAATATAAAATGGTCACGTAGTGTACTGGAAAGAGCACAGGAGTTTTATTTAGGACACTTGATGCTGAGCTGGGCCCCTGGCCCTGCTGCTGTCTTCCCATGAAGTTTCCCATGAGGTTTAGCTGTGGAGCCTGTCTGAAATTTACTTCCTCAGATGTTCAATGAGGATAATATATCTGTTTTATAGTCAGGAAGAAATAAAAGATACTAAAAGATAAAGCATTGGGCTTCCCTGGTGGCACAGTGGTTGAGAGTCTGCCTGCCGATGCAGGGGACACGGGTTCTTCGTGCCCCGGTCCAGGAAGATCCCACATGCCGCAGAGCGGCTGGGCCCATGAGCCATGGCCGCTGAGCCTGCGCATCCAGAGCCTGTGCTCCACAACGGGAGAGGCCACAACAGGGAGAGGCCCGCATACCGCGAAAAAAAAAAAAAAAAGAGATAAAGCATTTAGCACTCATATTAACATTAGAGAGGGGCACTCAAGGGAAGGAGGAGGCCATCCAGCCTTTTTCTGGGAGTGTCAAATGGGAACTCAAAAGGACACTAAGCTTATGAAATTACTTCCAACATTTGAACTTCATGAAAACTTTATGAAAAATGAAAATATCTCCTCTTCTCCCCATAGCCTATGAAGGGATTCACATGATTACAATGAATTGCATACCTTTTCTCAGTCCAGATTTTAGGAAACTGGAGCTAGAGACATAACAAGAAATTGAATAATGTGTGCATTTTCATGTTACCGCCTAGAGACAATTTCTTAACCTATAGGAATGGTTACAGTCTGCAAAAAATTTAGACACCAGTCTGGTCAGTGAGAAAGAAATGGTTTTAAATATGTAACTTCTTAAATGAAACCTTCACCAGTGAGCAGAAGATAGAGGAGGGAAGTCTTTGGGTCTAGGGTAGAACTTTCCAAGCAAGTTGCCCCTAAAAGGGCATCCTCATGAAGTAATGAGATTCCTACTATGAGTGCATGCTGGAGTTGGTTAAAGATCAGTTGAGCAATACCTGGGTGAGGAGATTGCAAAGAGCATCTCCATTCAGATTGGGGAAATGAACTAAAAGTAGACTTTAAAAGCTCCTGTCTACCATGATTCCATTATATTTCAGGACATAACACCTGGGAGAAGTAAAGGTGTCTCTGTGAATAATCACCTTTAAAACTGAGGGCATTCTCAAAGATAAGCTTGACGATGGGGACAGAAACAGAATAAAACGGCTTTTCTCACGAATGCCTTTGCCTCCCGGGTAGTCTCAATGTAATATTCCCTCTTTGTCAGTGAAGAGAAATGGGGTGAAAGGTGTTTAAGCAGCCATCCCAGTAGAGGATGTGCTTTAGCACAGTTCTGGGGAAATGAAACCAAAGGGAACCCACAGAGCAGGAGCCACAGATCACCCTCTGTTAGTAGCAGTAAATGGGAGGAGGGGGCTGGTAGCAATCAAACCACAGCTGCAGGTAGGGAGTGTGGCATTTCTGCTGCCACGAGCAAAAGCCAACACAAACGGATGGGCCTATTCCAGTGCACATCTCAGCACAAAGATTTGTCAGCTGAAGAAAACGTACAATGTGAGAGTTGTGAGTTAAGTTTTATTTGGGGCAAAATGAGGACTGTATCACAGGAGACAGCATGTCAGAAAGCTCTGAGAAACTGCTCTGAAGAGGCAGGGGAGGAGGTCAGTATATATGGGATTTTGGTGAAGTGGGGTACATGCAGTCAGACACATTTTTGCAGAAGGTTTCTGCTAGTCACAAGGAGCAGATGCCACCATATACGATTTTAATGCTCTTCTAGACATGAGGAGGTGTAAGAATTGGGCTCATAAAATCTCCTGAAAACATCTGTCTGAAGGCCTATTCTGCCAGTTTTTCCCAGAGCACAGAGGACCTCATTCCTGATCTCCACCCTGAACTTTTAGGGTGTGTTGAAGGTCAGTGACTGTAGTGGCTAGTGACTTCATCCTTGTAGAGGCAGATGGCAAGTGACAATTTTTAGTTGGCAGATTTGAACTCCAAATCCCATATTAATTAGGAATAAGAATAAATAAGAAGAAAATGTGAGGGGCCAGAAAGTAAAAAGTCAGAGAAAAGCAAAGAAAGAGGCAATTTTAAGAAATAATAGCAATATGGAAAGCTTTTCAACATAGGGTGGCATAGCCAGACTGTGTGGGCAGAGGCAAAATAGGCAGTTTTCTCATTGCTTTGGTTTTCTTAATAAAAATAGTTGTGGTAACTTAAGACATTTGGACCAGAAGGAAAAGTAGAAATAGGATATGTCAGTTATAGTCCTATCTTCCAAACAGAGCAACTCTTCGTACTTGGGCTATTTCCTCCCACTGTTTTCAAAGTAAGAATTTTTAGTTAAAAACAGTTTCAGTGGCCAGTTTTACATTTTATTTTCATCTGATTCCAAAATATTTCTCTTGGTTATTATAAACCCTTTAAAATATAATTTTATAATATAAACCCTTTAAAAATACAAATTTAATTTAATATAGTATACCTTAACACATTAGATGCACATTAGTTTATTCTTCCATCTTCCTATTGTTGGGCAATGAAGTTTGCCTCCATTATTTTTTTCTACTAAAAAAACCTAAAAACTACATTTTTGTTCACAAAGCTCTTTTTTATTCTTTAATTTATACATTAATAGTGAGTGGAGTTACTGGATATGAATATAATCAAGGTTTTGATGTATAATGTTACAATGGGTTTTAAAATTGCATTCAGATAAGCAAATACAGTGCATGACTTTTTAGCACCTCTCTAAGGAAGGATTTTGGTAGTTGCTATAACCTTCCCTTCAGGATAAATTCTGGGAGTTAGTCATTAATCTGTCTCCTGAGGAAGAGAACAAACATACAGCACTTTGCAGAAAGGTGCTAATTAAGCCCAACTCCCTAGTCAGAGAGGGACCAGAATTGTCCTTACTGCAGTGTTGACTAAGAAATGTCGTTAATCTATGTGACAGATACCAATTCAAATTCCACAGACACAGGACCACTCTTCTGCTAGAGATTATGATTTCTTCTAAATATGATCCAGCTAGCTCCTGAGCTTTCCTGGAAGATTCTGGGCTGCTGCATCTGCCATGCCCCATATTTCTCATGTGTGAGCCCATGAGAACCCTTGATTCTAATTCGGGATTCCACCTCCAGCTCTGTGTGCTCTCCAGGCATAAACCTTTCTGTGCATGAGTTCTCCATAATCTCAAGGTAAAGATGGACTTTACATAATCTTGGAGATGATGTTTGAAACTCCTCTGTCTAATTCCCCTTCAGCTTTTTCTCACATGTGACTGGAGGCATCACAAGGTGCCTTCAGCTTGTTCTTTAGTCTTTACAGATAGTACAATGAATAGTTAACACCTATTTACACATTGGCTCAGAGTTTCCTTTTAGATTTTATATTCCTATAAAACAGGATAGCTCAGTGCAGCCCTGACAGTGTTCAGGGTTTCTGTTTTTGGATATGCTGTTGTTGTCATTTTTTACTTTTGCTTTGGGAATAATTTCAAACTTACTGAAAAGGTGCAAAAATAAAAGCATTTCAAATACCAGTCGTATACTCTTACCTTAACTCACCTATTGATAACATATTACTTCGTTTAGCATTTGCATATTACCTCGTTTAGCATTTGCAGTCTATCAATCAGTTGATCAATATATAACTTTAAAAAAATCATCAGTGGCCCTTTGTCTCTAAATATTTCAGTGTGTGTTTCCTCCCATGTGCTAGTAATGTGCATAGTGAACATCAACTTAAAAACCAGGTGGATGTCCCTTGATGAAAACTGGCCTCTGGGCCTCCAGTAGCTACTGTTTCAGGGAGTTGGAAATATGCTTTGCCCACATTTAGTTAGATAAGACATCCAGAGACTTTCTTTGAGGCGTCTGTTTTACCTGGAGGACTCAAGAGATTTTATACCTCCATGTTCTCCCCTTTACCTTGAGTGCTCTTCAATTCCTATTCCTCCTAAATATCACATTTTCTCTTACTAAAAGCACTTATGTTTCAAGGATCAGTTCAAATATCACATATTTATGACTTTCTCTGAACTTTTCCCTGGCAAAAATTTCCTTTACAATGACTCATATCATATGGCTGTTTTCCCCTGTGTGTTTCTTTGTGTCAGGTGGTAAGCTTCTCAAAAGAAAGAGCCTGTGCAGTATTACAATATTTTCCTTTGTATCTAGCAATTAGTAGAGTGAGTGTCACATTTTATGTATCCAAAAATGCTTTTGAACCATACTAATGCAAGTCATTTGCTCTTATCCACTTACCTTGTTATTGTTTATTTTGTTTAATCTTTTTTCTTGGTGGTTATGACTGGTTACATTGAATACAATTAATTCAGCTTTTACTCTCTGCAGGCTATTGTGACAGTGGCTTGAGTGGAAACTTACACCAGTTAGGAATGCTTTTGGCTGCAAAACCAGAAAACCCATAGCTAAGATATCTCAATATAGGTGACTTTGTCTTGAATGCAGTGGCTCATCAATGTCATCAAGTTCTCGGACTTGGTTTATCTTTTCACTCTGCCATACACAGGCTTATCAACTCATGGTCACAGGATAGCTACCACAGCTCCAAGCATCACATCTTTATATAACCATGTTTAAGGAAAAAAGAAAAAGGTAAAGGAGGTTTCTTTTTATTAGGAGAAAACTGTTTTCTATAAACTATACAGAAGACTTCTTACAGTGCATTTACTGGAAGTGTGTCACATAAATATACTTAGTGACAAAAGGAACATAGAAGAGTAGAATTTCCATGATTTGTTTAAACCAATCATTAATTGTATCTAGACTGGGCCCAGTATCATCATAAACAAAACTAAGTTTCTCTTAGCAAAGAAAAGGAGGGATTAGCTCTTGGTTAGTAAGTAACAGTGTCTGAAAGTAGCTGTGTCAGAGCTGAAAGGCCACTTTATCCTGTTGGTCAACTTGTATGACATAGTCACAAATCAATGGACTGGTGCAGGAGCCCAACACAAAACCCAAATATTCTAATAGAGTTGGGAGGGTGAAAAAGCAGACAAAGGAAACACCATTAACCATTGTCTGGAGGATGAGAAGAGAGGGAATAGATGCATTTTATAGAGATAATTAGTATTAGTGAGGTCCAGTTAAGGTTTGAAGTGTGGCCTAGAAACCTGGAAATGGAAACATTCAGATTTGCAAGCATCAGGAATGTGTCAGCAGACTGGTGTTTACAAAAGTGAAGGACTATTAACCAGATTATCCAAAGTGTTCATGGACCATTCTTTCCATAGATGTTGTTGGAAAAATGGAGGCTATAGCCAAGGTTGGGAGAGGAGCTATTTGGAGTTGTTAATGTACCAATATGTACTGTGAATTTATAAGAGGAGTTTGTAGTGGTCAGTGTTTCCCAAACTGACTTGAGCATAGATCAAGTCCACAGAGAAGCTCATAAGTGTAATCCAGCTAAATACATTTTGGTAAATGTTGCCCTAAATTGTGAAAGGAAAACTGGCAAGAAAAAGGCAGGAGCCCAATCCTAGAAAAAGAGCTGCATTTCTAGTCAGATTATTAAGAAAGATAGTAAAAATACTGGAAACAAAAACACAGTGGGGCTTCCCTGGTGGCGCAGTGGTTGAGAGTCTGCCTGCTGATGCAGGGAACACCGGTTCGTACCCCAGTCCGGGAGGATCCCACGTGCTGCGGAGCGGCTGGACACGTGAGCCATGGCCACTGGGCCTGCGTGTCAGGAGCCTGTGCTCCGCAACAGGAGGGGCCACAACAGTGAGAGGCCCGCGTACCACACACACAAAAAAAAACCCCACAGTGATTGGAACTTGGGCAGAAATAGAGAATGGGTCATAACATCCAATTGGTTATGATACATTAGCAGTAAGGTTGTTTGGTGTTGGATCATCTGAGTATTGGACTAAGAGTCAGGAAAATTCCTCCAAATTATAGGAGGGGTTGCCCAAGAATGAGCCATATGCAAGGTAATGGTGGAGTTATTTTTCTTTTGACAGCAGTGCATTGGAGAGAGCATTTAGTCATGGCTGGGTGATCAGTGTAAAGCAGGTTGAGGAGAGGAGGAAAGGAAAAACAAGACACAAAACAAGGCTTGGCAACGTATATGTACAAGTGTGATTTTGTATGCAGTATATATAAGTATGTATGTATGTATTACACATAAAAACAAAATTACTGAGTTCCTTTAATATTCTTTTTGTGATCTTCCTGTATTTATAGATGTTTAAAAATAGCATATCTAATTTCAAGGTAAATTGGGGCCTACATATAGAAAGTTGAAATAAAATAGGCTTCATCAATGGTTTTAGAGATCCCATGAAATGAAGTCAGAAGAGAACCAAAACTTCCCCCAAATATATGAAAATCTCTTACTCAGAGGAATATACTCAGGAAGTCTGACAGAATTCAGCCTGATACTTTGTCCTAAAAAGGTCAAACATTGATCAGTGCAAAGTACTTTGGAGAAAGTGTTAAGGAGCCACTAAAGGAGAACAGAACCCATTTCACATTTATTAATCAGCACATCTTTAATTAGTCATTTGTCTTCAATATGCAGAGCAGATGGAGGGTAGATAGAGTGCTATATGTTACAATGTTGCGTTGTTACAAATTGTAGGGGACTGAAGACAAGAGAAGCAATCAGAGGCACCTTTCTATAAATGTGGGCTGGGATGAGGAAAGAGGATGGGGTCAGTCACGTCCTGCTCATTTGGGCCCTGGGAGAGCTACTGGGTATATGGGTTGGTTCGATCTGCTCTAGACTTTTCTTCTTAACCAAATTAGAAAGAATATATCTTTGAAATGTATCAAGGTGGTCATAAGATCACTTGAAAATACTTCAAGAAAAACCTTTATCCACATGGCTTTATATGCAACAAACCCCAGGCAATTCAGGGGCATGAATCTTAGGAGAGGCCAGGATTGTACATTAAACCTCTTTAGAGTCCCTTACTATGGCTTTCATGTGGCTCTTGTCTTCTCCTTTGTGCTATGATTCTATCTTGTCTTACATTTGCTTTGGGTCAGAACCTGTATTCTTATTTGAAAAGTTTTCTCTCATCAATGAAAGATTCAAACTTGACTCGGTTTCTAAAGTTTCAGTGACCCAAAATGCAAGGGCTTTTGTCCCGCTTTAGCTACTTTTGTTGTCTTGGGATTCTGTAGAAATACATGCCCTTGCTGGAGCTGTTGGGGTGTTTCCCATTCCCCAAGAAGGTTCCTGTTCCTGTCTTCTGAGGAGGCTCTAGAGCTGAGGAAGTGTCCTTCTGTGGGATGCATATATAAAGCTCAAATAAAATAGGTTTCTGTTGTGCTGGGGCAGGACTCATGGTCTGCCTTTTGGTGGGGAACATGTCCCTTCCTGGCTGAGCTTTACACTTCCTCATAGTGTCTGAATTGTTCCATACACACATGACACTAATATCAGGAGTAAATGCTGTTACCATAAAACAACAGACTAGACATGCATAGTATTACACGTAGTGTAACACTATGAGAATTACAAAACAAAACTAGAACCTTCTCTTCTTTCCCTTCTTTTCTCAAACAATTCTGTCCTAAAGCCATAAGGTGGAGCAGGGCAAAGTATGTGGCTGTGTCCAGGATGGTTGGAGAGGGGACACCACAGTGGACTAAGGTTGGGTTTTGGAGTACAAGTGGGAAGAAAGAGCTCATGCAGTGGGAAGGGGTTTTCCTGGTATAGGATGTCAGAGCCAAAGGGGTGAGGAGGTATGCACATGTAGGGTGATAGTAATAGATAACAGCTCATTGAATAAAATTGGAAAAAATGAATCCTTTTTGATATAAATAACTGATATATAAATATTTGATGAGGAACAGGATATTTACATAGTTTCAGAGTGCCTCTTCACACAGTACTTTTTAATCACAAAAGGAAAGAGTAAATTTATGGTGGAGAAGCCTGTCATGCACCATTTTAATCAAGTAATCAATGTGAACATCCTTAGCAATTGGGACAAATTCACCACCCTATAAGATGCAATCAGAGGAATAGGACATTACATACAACTATAATGTATAACCGGAATCTAATCATGAGGGAACATCAGGATAACTCACATTGAGAGATGTTACACAAGATAACTGGCCTGAAATCTTCAAAAGTATCAGTCATGAAAGTTAAGAAAAAATTGAAGAAATGTCCCAAACTAAAGAAAACTAAAGAGGTGTGACAGCCAAATGTAATACTTAATTCTGACTTGGGTCTTTTTGTACAAAACACATTATTGCAAAAATCGATAAACCTTGAATGACGTCTGAGGATTAGGTGATAATGTAGCAAAGTTAATTTCCTAATTTTTCCAGCCATGTTATGGTATGTACAAAAATGTCCTTGTCTGTAAATAAACAGTAAAGTTCTTGAGGGTGGTAGAGATCATGTCAGCAACTTCCTTTGAAAATTTTCAGGAAAAAAAATTCTTTGTACTGTACTGGCAACTTTCCTATAACTTTTGAGTTGTTTTAATATTATAAAATAAAACTAAAGAAGTGGGAAAAGGTACAATGCTGAATTAAGTGCATGCGTCACATTACAAGTGCTATTCTGGGATGACGTGCTCTTGCTACAGATGCTGCTGGTGCAATTTCTTCATACAGGTTAATAGTAGCAACATACCCATTTCCCACACCATGTTCAAAGGTACATTGATTATGCAATGTACATTACGTCTAGATTGGAGACTTGGAGTTAGTCTAAGCATACAACAATATGATGGACTTAATTTTGGAATTTAGTTCTGTTTTGAATGTAAGTACTCTCATGAAAAGTAAAACATTATATTGCACCATGTCCTTGGAAATACTCTGGTAACCTTTAAAACACTCACTATTAAAGGTAATTATTATTAAGACAGGCTTGCATTTGCCCGCTCTGACCTGAGGAGGTCATAATTGAAATAAATTCTGAAATTAATTGTGACTAATATCCCAGCTTGTGTTCCCATATTATGGCAAGGATTAGGTTTTATCCATTACTGTGAATGACTTCTTGACAGACACCTGAGATCTGAATATCTAGAATCACACTCCAAGGGATTCCTGAAATCAGATTTTTTTTAAGTTATCATATAACCATTACCTTGGTAAGCCTGTCAAAGTGAAATCTTTTATTTGGAATCATTCCCTTGAACTCTGTTGTCTTCTTATGAAAAGACCAAATTGAATAAGCTACGCAGTGTATCTTTATGTATGCAGACCCTTAAATGGAGCACAGGATACCATTTACCCATCTAAAGAGCAGGCTGGTGATTATGAAGGCAGTCACCACAATACTGGTCAGTTGCATCCATTGTAGAAAGCCAATGGGATACTTAGCTGGGAGAATTTGGGTGATAGGTTTCTCTCAATTTTTGGTGAAATTATTCAAAGCTGCCATAAGTTCTGGACTTTTTTAACACTCCCATTGAAAACCAGAGAAGCTATACTTATATTGCTATGACAGCATTTCTTAGCAACATCTTCTGAGCCCTACCAATGTTTAATCTGGAACTCAAATCCAGAATCACATAGTAGTGAGTTTTCTCTAAAAACTGGACAAGAGCAGATTTTTTTCAGCCCATCTTTTGTCTAGACTGGACTATTAGTAGAAATAGAGCAAGGATACCTTTTATCCATTTTACTTGAAGATAGATGTATTAAGTATTAACTAACTAGGTGTTTGCAAAATACTTTCAAGGAACAAATGCAATAAAAGTGATAAATGCAGTTGTTATTATAAAATTATAACAGAATCATTTAGATGAGTCATTTGAAAGGTCTTTATTAAACATGTTTAGATAATATGTTTATTAATTCATTAAGCTCTATTTAAAATGCCAGATAAATAAAATGCATTATTAATATGTCATAAGCTAAATGGAATAATGCCACACAGACCTAATATTTTTTAAATGCCTTGAAAATATCAACTAATTCACCATTCTTTCAAGGACAGCTTGTATGATTTAACAGGAATTGTTAGAGTAATTTTATTTGCTAGGATAATACAAAATCCTTACTACAAAATCTGAACTTTTTATTTTTTAGTCTGCTTTTTCTTTCCTTGAGGTAATATATGCTTATTATAAAATATTGGTACCTATAAATATGAAAGTAAAAATCATTGTTAATCATTACACTACCAGAGCAAATCTATGTTAACATTTTGGAATTTTTTATTTGGACTCCTAGGCTCGACTCTATGAAGTGTGTGTGTGTGTGTGTGTGTGTGTGTGTGTGTGTGTGTGTGTGTGTGTTATAAAGTTGAAGTCATGTATATAATGTCTAATATGTCATATTCACTTAAATATATTAAGTATCATTACTTATGAGCCTGCAACATTCTAATGACAGGTAGTAAGGAAACCAGAAACTGCAGTGGCCCATTAAGAGCACTCATGAGCCAGTTTAGAGCCAAAGCCCCAGCAGAGACAGAATCCAACTGGCCAAATATCAGACAGTTTAAGCATTAAGTTAATAAACTAATCAATCAAAACACATCAAATATGTTTAAAATCCATGGATTCACAGTAATACAAAAAGAAAACAAAATTTATTGTTTATCATTGCAGGGTGCTTGTGAATCAACTCATCATTTAAAAAAAATAAACCCATGAATAGAGAAAACCAAGCTTTTATCTTATTTTACCTTTTATCTCCTTAACCAATGAGGTAACCAAACAGTATACTGAGGAAGATTTTTCTTTCTAAGTATTCTAGCTGGCAAGTGAGAAAGAACTGATAGACTATCACCATTTGGCAGCTCCAAATGAGTTAATAGACCTAGGCATTGATTATTAACAACTGCTAAAATCAATAGATGAGAGACAACCACGCATCATGTAGTTCATGGTGGAAGAATGTACACCACTTATGAATTAGTCTTGATTGACAAAATATGACCTGGTTCTGATCAAACCTCTAGATCCAACTACTAAATTACAGAAAATACAGAAAATGGAGGAAAATGTTAGGTGACACTATGGCTGAAACTAGCAAAAATAAGACTGTAGGGAAATCTACAGGGGAAAAGAGCTTGGTTTTATTGAAGAGAAAAATAAGAGAAATCTGTAAGGTAAATGAAACTTAAGAGAAATATCAACCAATTGCATTGAGCAGACTTTAAGATGAATTCAAAGCAAAAAAAAAAAAAATGTGTAAACCATTTTTAACATGTGTGAGGCAATTAGAAATGTGAACCCTAACTGACTATTTGACTAGTTAGGAAAGTATTAATAATTTTATGTGTGATTATGGTGTGTGTATATATATGTGTGTGTATATATATATATTTATACATATATCTATATTTAAAAGGATGTTTGTCACATAGAGGTAGATTCTAAAAATGTATATTAACAAGATGGTATGAGGTTAATTTAAAGTAATTGGAAGGCAGAAGATGAGATCAAATTGGTCATGAGAGAATTATTGAAATGGATGATAGGGTTTATTATACTCTTGCCTACTTTTATATATTTTTTAAATTTATATAATTTTAAAAAAATGTGCAGATCTTGACTATTCTTCCTTATAACAAAATAATCTTAGAAGATATGATTGCCAAGGTATCCCATGGCATGAATAATAATCTATTAATGCTCTTTAAGTGGATCCTAAGATCTAAGACCTATAAACTATAAACCTATAAACTGTGTCACCTTGGAAAAGACTTGAATCCATTTAGAATCTTTGTGTTCCAATTTACTGCATTTTTTTCTCCAAAACTATCAATTTTCCAAACTCTAATTATTAAAATAACTTATCCTTTTTTCATTATAATGAAATGACTCTTTTGCTACATTGAAAAATACTGTGTATAGTTTCTGTTCTCCAATATGTCCCTGAGCTAATCTTGGAGTCCACTTATTTGTCAGTTAACTGGCTCTCTGATTTAGTTCCTTTTTTTTTTTTTATTTCTTTTGTTTTCTCTCTCTGTCTCTCTTTCTCACTGGAGAATTTCTCAAATATCTGATCCTCAATTAACCATTTATATTTAAAAGCACTAAAAAAGCTCATTGGATACTCTGGATGTAGGGTCAGTTGGGTTTCACCAGCAGCAGTAGGTCTTTTCTCTTTGACCAATCAATTTCTACAACGGTAAATCCTCCAGTCTTCTGCCTTATGTGCTTGGCTGACAGCTTTCTAGACGCTAACAGAAGAGCTTCCCTTAAGGCGAGGCATAGGGTATTTAATTCTTTCACAAGCTATACGCCACTGTATTTTCAGCTCTACTCCACCTTCAGAGGGTACCTGGATTCCTTCAATTCCTGATGCTTTCCATTCACATATGGGAATGGCTTTTTCTTTTTGGCTTCCTTTTCTATGTTCATAGTTATTAAGTTTCTAAGGCATTCACTTCCTAGATCAATTATAACTAGAAACTTTTCTGCTTCCAAACAGCTGTTCATATCTCTGCTTATTTTCTTTAAAGCTTGAGGGCTCATGCCTTTTCTTTCTATTTTTTAAAGTTGTTGTTTAAGTTAGGTTTTGAGCTGTTAGATATAATCTGTAAAAGAAGGTAAAATCACGACTCTCAGCATGTTAAATTTTATTTAACTTATTAATGAGGAAACTAGTGAGACCTTACAACCAGTTGGAAGAAGAACCAAAGAACATTATTTATAATTAGGAGTATTGAAATGAATGTGCAAGTAGAGGCAAAACTAGTGTCTTCCACAGAGGGGGAGGAAAATCAATCAAAACTCTACCAGACAAGACAGAATGTGCATGCTTACAAACCAGAATCACTTTACATTGCTATGAGTTATCTGCAGTTTACAGAGTTGTAAAATAACTCCCACAGAATCAAAATCAGATATCGCAGGAGTGTGCTGAAACAATGCATCATTTCCCAACGAAACACAATTTTTTTCCTCTGTTGGACCTAAACAAGGATAAAGGCATGGATTCAACTGCCTAAATTTTTTTTTCCAGTTGGGCTGTGTATGATGAAGTGAATCCTACATGTTTTTCTCTCAATCCAGAATAATCAAATTTAAAGTTTTAAGAGGGCCTGTTGATAGTATAACAAAGGTTACCTGACTTCCATTTTTCAGCCATGTGTTATCATACTTTCCTTTTTCCTCCCTAGCATTTTAATGAGTCAGAGGTGCCATAACAAAACTATTAAATTAGAAGTATCTGATTTCAAATACTCTTAGAAATATCTCATCTATGTGGTTTTACCAACATTTAAACAATAATTGAAAAGCTTTTCACTTATAATTGAAGGCTTTACTTCACTCAGGATCTGTCACTGTCAGAGAATAATTCCTCTTCCAGCACCTTCTGCAAGGTGTGGGATTATTCTCTCTGTGCACCAAATCAAAAAAACAGATGAAGTGCATCACTGAATTTTTTTATTCCTGAAGTGGCTGGTGAAAGTCACTGTCCCGGCCTGATCAGTATTGTATTTGCATTAATGTGCCACACCTATATGGCTACTAATCCTTCTCATTGAATTTTACAGCCCAGGCTGCCATCAGTGTTCCAGTTCCTTTCAGAAATTATTCATCCGTAGTTGCTCCAAAGTTCTTCTTCAGTGTGTAAACAATCTCTGCCTCTACCATCATCAGCTGGGCAAATATATTTCTATTGCTTGTGCTGTTTCTGTTTCTGATTGCCGGTGCACAAATTCAGGGCAGAGCAAGACTTAGGGAATATGTGAATATAGACTTTTTTTGAAGACTAATGCATTTGACAGTCCTCTCCTTGAGTCTTCTACTAAGGTTGCCAAAGAAGTTTGCCGCCCTTCATGGTTGTAGGTATTTAAAAAAAAAAAAAAAAGGCAAATAAGACTTTTGTGTTGAGCTCTGCCTCAAAATCTCTTCCATTTTTCCAATCCCTTTCTTCTGTGATAGTTTTCATGTCTCATGGAGCAACTCCCCTCCCCCCAGCTGTGGCACCTGGAGATAAAAGCTGTCAGCTTGCAAAAAAGGTAATTTAAACATAGTTCAGTGGCTTGCTCCAGAATTTCTATGAAATCGAGGCTTAAGTTTAGCAGTTTGCTTGGAATGAGGCTGGGCAAATATTAAAACAGTGTTCTTAATGACACTTACATGAAAATAAGAAAAAACCAATTGTCCATAAGAAAGAATGGGAGGGAACCAAGCAGGAAATACTCTTGGGAATTGGGATGCGTGTTCCTCTCCTCCTCCCATCCCAGCCACCTCTAGGCTCTGCAGCTGACTCCGCCCTTTGAGGAACAGCTCAAAGGAAAGAATGTGGCTGGGGTTTTATAGAGGCCAGTAGACAAGGAAATCATCATCAAGTCTATGGAAGTAATGAGGACAGATGTGTCATCTTGGAATGGGTGTTATCTTGGAATATACAAGCACAGGGTGGTCATGTGCACTTAGCCATTTCTCATTTCTAGGAATAAAAAGGAATGGGGGAGGGGGATTCTCAGCCTTCACTGTGTCCCAGCTTCTAGGAATACCGAGCTCATATAAAATTCAACATTATTACTGTTCACCTGTGGTTTATATTCATGTTCTTTCTAGAAGTACATCATAACATATACCCCGATTTTCAAGTATAAGACAAATTAACTTCCCATTAGAGTAAATCATACTGTCAAAGATAGATAAAGATGGGCAATGGTTAAAAACAATCAAGACAGATTTCTTTTAATTTTTATTTTATATTGGAGTACGGCAAAGTGATTCAGTTATACATATACATATGTCTATTCTTTTTCAAATTCTTTTCCCATTTAGGTTGTTACAGAATATTGAGCAGAGTTCCCCATGCTATACAATAGTTCCTTGTTAGTTATGTGTTTTAAATATAGTAATATGTATTGCAGTTGGGAAGAGTCCAGTGGAAACTGAGCTTCACTTCACCAGACTAAAAAGCAGGAAACTTTTTAAATGCTAGGGTATTCTGAAGGAAAGCCTCTGAATCGCAATAAGCAGGGGGTGGTTTGGTCCATGTGACGGGCTATCTGGGTATGGCACTTACCTGGAGGAAAACAAATTTTCTATCTTTAAGATAGGAAATAGTGATGTGAGTTAGAGCAAGGTGCCCACAAAAGATAGATATTTACCTTCCCAAGGGAATGAGGAGAGAGTGCTATCTCCTTGAATGTTTGCATTTCAAAGAGAGAAGGCTCCTAGGTCTTTGAGAAGACAGTTTAGGTGGTAGATTTACATCTCAAAGGGCAGAGAAAAGATTTACAGGTGGTCCATGACTTGCAATGTTTTGACTTAGAATTTCTTGACTTTATGATGGTGTGAAAGCGATATGTATTCAAGAGAAACCTTACTTTAGATTTCGAACTTTGATCTTTCCTGGGCTGGCAATATGCAATACGATACTGTCTCCTGATCCTGGGCAGAGGCAGCTAGCCACAGCTCCCAGTCAACCACACAATAAACAATTCAAACACTTAGAACCGTCCTGTACCCATACAAACATTCTGGGGTTTTTTGTTGCTGTTGTTCAGTTGTTTTTGTTTTACTTTCAGTACAGTATTCAATAAATTACATGAGATGTTCCATACTTTATTATAAAATAGGCTTGGTGTTAGATGATTTTGCCCAACTGTGAGCTAATGTAAGCGTTCTGAGCACTTTTTTTTTTTTTTTTTTTTTTTTTGGTGGTACGCAGACCTCTCACTGTTGTGGCCTCTCCCGTTGCAGAGCACAGGCTCCAGACGTGCAGGCTCAGCGGCCATGGTTCACGGGCCCAGCCGCTCCACGGCATGTGGGATCTTCCCGGGCCAGGGCACGAACCCGTGTCCCCTGCATCGTCAGGTGGACTCTCAACCACTGCGCCACCAGGGAAGCCCCTGAGCACTTTTAATGTAGGCTGGGCTAAGCTATGATGTTCAGTAGGTTAGGTCTATTAAATGCATTTTTGACATGATATTTTCAATTTATGATGGGTTTACCAGGACGTAAACCCATCTTAAGTCGAGGAAGATCTCTATAATCACAAGCTTTCTCAACTATCTGCTCTAAGTGGGAGTTCAGAGGCCTATCAGTCTATTCCTATGTTTTGGATAGAACAGATAATAATTCTCCCGGCAGCACTGAGCTTTCTCAGGCAGGCATTTTATGAGGGACCGGGTTCATCCTAGGGACACAGCCTTAAGCTGTTAGAAGCCATGCTAAAGTTTCGTCAAGCCTCGTAGTACAGGAGATTGGATAGACTGGCTATGTGCTGAGAGTATTTTGCAATTCTCATTAGAAACACTTTTTTAAACTAACCCACAGATGACCTCATTGATGTAATGGTGGACATTTGCAGTGAAAGAATATCTTTGAAGCAGATTGCATCCCTGTAAGCTTCTCAAAGACTCAGCTAAATCCAAGAATTCCCAGAAAATTAACCCTGTTCAGTCAATCGAGCCAGATAACCATGGCGCCAGGTAGTACCATAAGATTATTCAACATTCAACTAAAACATAAAAAAAACAACAATAACACTAGTGTGACCTACTTCCCCAAATCCCAGACTTCTCCAACTTCATGATGTGTGTGTGTGTATGTGTGTGTGTTTTCTTTTCAGGCTGTATGCTTTGTTTCCAACCCTTAGTATTTTGTAATTGCTCTAACAACCTTGACTTAGGAGTTTGCCTTGGCTACTGTACATTAACTAGGAAACTGGCCCTGGGCTGTGCTTAGAGCTGACAGCTACTCCCCAACAACTAAGAATTCCTTTAAAACGTTCTGGTATTTAATATGCTGGTTCTTAATTTATAATATTTAATTAAAAACAACAATAACAACAGCAAAACACCTAATGTTGCTTGTTTGACCTCTCCTATATCAGCATGAGGGAGTCATCTCTGTCTCACTAGCAAATAAAAAGAAAGTCACGCAAGTGATATCCAAATTTTGGTGAGAAAGTGATTCATAGCTGGGCATATCTCCAGTGATTCTGACTTTGAGTATCATAGACACTGTAAGATTCAGAAGGTTAATTGCTGAATCCTCCTTAGTTTATGTAACAGTCATTAACTGGTCAAGTCATTTTCAGAGGCATACAGAATCTGATGTAGATTTTTACTCTTAGAATTCCAGAAGAACGTCTCCATAATCATATAATTGTTTATTTGATATTGTTATAGAAAGGAAAACAAAAGATTCAGTAATCATTTAGCTTTTATAAAAAGAGCAGATGCTGACACCCCACCTCCAGATATCTGACAGAGTCAGACTGTCTAGATAGAGCCTCAATTTCTACATTTCATCAAATGATCCTGATACAGTAATTTCAAGTCCACACACTGGGGAAAAACTCTTTCAGACACTTTACCACCTCTAACCAGAGAAGCTTTTGCTCCGGTTTGCATGCAAACATCTCTAACTGATAGAAGGATGTAATTAGACTGGTAGTTGAGAAAGGCGGAAGGTAACAGGAACCCAGAGAGATGAGGAGAAAGAGTAAGGAAATGAGGGCCAACTGTTTCCAGTGCCCTTAGTTAATTTTCTTATTTAGTTTAGATTGTCTAGAAGAAGGCAATATGTACAAAGTATAAAATGAGGGTGGTGAGAGTCTGGATGAGGGAGACCACCGTGGGCTGTGGAAGTCTGGAACAGGAAGATGGGCTAAGAAACAAAGGAATGTCTGTGTGAAAAGGATTTTATAGATCTCTAGATTAAATAGAGATTCACAGATTTCACAATAGGGGGGAAAGAAAAATATATCAAAATAAAGACACATAATGTAGGCAAAAGGAAAGAGATATCACACACAAAAAAAGGAAGAATAACAAGTAAAGTGGGGAGATAAACCAGATATTTCATGATAAGTTCCTGAACATTTTATATGAGGACGGCATTTTTTAATAGGGAGCCTTGTGGTACTTTAAAAATATTTCCAGAAATTCCTTAATACTTTTCTCCCTTCAAGAAATGGAGGTTAATTCCTCTTCTCTTGAGTGTTAGCTTGATTTAAGGACTAACTTGTAATAAATAGAATATTGTAGAACTGAAGGAGTGTGTCTTCCAAAACTAGGTCATAAAGGCAGCTTCCTCCATACTCTCTTTTGGATCATTCACTCTGGGGAAAGCTAGCCGCATGTCATAGGAACACTCAAGCATCCTTATGGAGGAGCCCACATGGCAAGGAACTGAGACCTCCCGGTAAAGAGCCAACAAGGAGCAGAGGCCTTCAGCCAACAATCTATTAGTGCACCATTTTGGAAGCAGAGGCTCTAGCCCTGTGGTTTGCAACTAGGGATGATTTTGCTGCCCAGGAGACTTAGGAATGTCTGGTCCTGTGTTGCTTGTCACAGTTGGAAGGGGAGGTACTGTGGGCATCTAGAAAATAGAAGCCACTGATGCTATTAAACATCCTATAATGCAAAAGAAGTCTCCCAGCAATGAAGGATTATCCAGCCCCAAATATCAATAGTTCTAAGGTTGAGAAACCCTGCTCTAGTCCCAGTCAAGCTTTCAGATGACTGTAGCCCTGCTGACAGCTAGACTGCAATGTCATGAGAGACTCTGAGCCAGAAACACTCAGATAAGCTGCTTCTAGATTTCTTCCTCTCAGAAAGTCTAATACATATGTGTGGTTTTAAACTGCTTTGTTTTGGGGGTAGTTATACAGCAATGGATATCTAATACAGCCTCCCACATATGTCTCTGGGCAGGAGTATATATTTGAAGGAACTGAACCTGGCTGGGAATGTTAAGGGTGTTTGGAGGGCATAAAATGCATAGGAAGAACATGAGTAACTATTTCTGCAAAATATCAGGTTTGGCAATAGAGCTTATTATCATAGCTTCCGAGACTTACCAAAACCTCAATTGGTGATAATTATAACACTGGTGTGATAGAATTGAAAACTTGTATGTTTAACAGGTCTTGGCAGAAAGGCATTGGTAACTGTCAAGATTTCCAGGAACAAATTAGGGTGCCGAAAGAGGCTGCAGGGTATTACAGAATCAGTAGGTAGAGAAAAGTCATATATTCACAGATTAAGCAGTGAAGTGAGATGGTGCTAAGTGGAGAAGCTGGCAGGACAGAAGAAAGATATTTTAGAGATGATGCTGACATCTTTGTAAACGTCAGTGGAGGACTCAACCAATAGTGAAGATGTCAATGAGAGAAGAGGTCTAGGCCAGTGCTCTGTTGATGTGTTTGCAAATTCCATGGATAGCTTATGAAAATGCAGATTCTAATTCAACAGGTCTAGCAAGAGGCCAGAGATCCTGCATTTGAGTAACAAAATGCCAATAAGGGATGGAAGGGCTTGATTTTGTAGGGGACACATATCTTCTTGTAAGACCTCAGGGATGGGAAGGAGTTATGTTAATAAGATAGTTAATTAAAGAAAGGGAAAATGATTCCATTCTAGTGTGGACTGTACAGGTAAAAAATAATAATTTTTTTTGAAAGGGTCACCATAATCCTACCAAGATTGAAGATACTGGGAATGGAGAATGAGAGTAACAGGGGAAAGGAGACGGTTTGGAATGGCTACAAAGAATGAATAAGGTGGTATTAAACTGTGTCCGAACAGTGAGGGTTCCACCATCTGGATAGATAAGGTTTCTTTGAGCCATACCACACGATCACAAAAGGAGGAAGCTCCTGCTCTTAAAAATGTATCACACACACACACACACACACACTCACACACACACCACACACACACCACACACACACACAGAGTGGGGCAAGGGCATGCAGTGCCAGAAATTAGGTACTACTGCAGACTTTTATCTTTCAAAGAGACCCTGGGACAGCCAAGATTTGCAACTGGATAACAAGCTGCATAGAACAGTTAGACAGAACTACATTATACGTGTAGTTTTTAGGGCTTGTGAAATGGAATTACAAATACCATTTTTATTTTTCTTTCTTTTTTTTTTACTGAAGTAGTTGATTTACAATGCTCTGTTAATTTCTGCTGCACAGCAAAGCGATTCAGTTATACATATATATACATTCTTTTTTTATATTCTTTTCCATTGTGGCTTATCATAGGATACTGAATATAGTTCTTTGTGCTGTACAGTAGGACCTGTTGTTTATCCATTCCATATGTAACAGCTTACATTTGCTCACCCCAACCTCTCACTCCATCCCTCCCCTAACCCCCCCTCCTTGGCAACCACCAGTCTGTTCTCTATGTGCGTGAGTCTGTTTCTGTTTCATAGATAGGTTCATTTGTGTCATATTTTAGATTCCACATATAAGTGATATCAGATGGTATTTGTCTTTTTCTTTCTGACTTACTTCACTTAGTATGCTAATCTCTAGTTGCATCCATGTTGCTACAAATGGCATTAATTCATTCTTTTTTTTATGGCTGAGTATACAAATACCATTTTTCCCCAGGTTTCTTGGGATGTGATTTTTGGTGACAGACTGGACATGACTTCCTTCCCTCTTAAAGGAAGGTTGGAGGAGCTACATTGAATGAGAGGATTTAAAATACATTTTATTATTCTCAAGCATTTTATCTCTCATTGCAGGCTTTTGGGCAGGTAGTTAAGACTCCATGCAAATCATTTTAAAAGAGACTTCATATGCTCTCTGACTGTGTAGTGTGCAGGCTTATGAATATAGCTTGGTGTCATTTTCTAATGTCATGGGCAAGAATATGGTGCTGACTGAACTTTGGGCTAAAAAGAATTTAGAAATACCAGTTGTTCCATCCCTGAAGCATGCAACCTGTAACCTTTGGAAAAAACTTTCACTCCAGACAAACAGATATGCTTAAGGTAAAAAGAAATTGTATTATTATATAGTCATCTTAGACTTTTTCTAAATGTGGGCAGAGCATGATAAGTAAGTGGCTGGATGTCATTCAATGTGTCTATCAGAAAATTCTATCAATTCTTTTATTACATATTGATTGATTAATTGCACTGTGTGACTTGTTCTGTTGATATAGAGGTAAATAAAATACTATTACTTTCCCAAGGAGCTTACAGTTTATTAAGGAGGCAGCAAGGAAACGTTTATACAGCAATGCAATAAATAATATGTTGAAGACAAACACCATGAGAAATAATTCCTCTACATCAGAAGAAATTTCTTTGGTGGCCAAATCTTTAGGTAATATAGAAGCCTATAGATGGAAAAACCAGTATTTTTATGTATTTACCACCAAAACATGTTACCAGGACAATCTCTGAAGTATCTAAAAAGTATAAACAATTATATATTAAAAATAGGTTATTGTCTAAATGAGTAGTATGGAATTTTTTCACTGAGAAAGGCTTATTTGTTGCAACTTATATAAAATATATTGAATAAAATATAGTTATTTAGGTTTAAAATTATATACTGCCTTATTTCTTATATACCAGATAAATTTCAAATGGATCAAAGATTTAAATTGTGTTATAAAAAATAGTGCCATGACAGAACATGATGACAAAGTTGTATTAGTTTTATATTTTCTTACTGAAAGAGACATTTCTATGGGGACAAAAAGGCCAAAAAAAAAAAAAAAGATAAAATGTAGTATTGTTCTGCAGAGTAGGGAAATGTAAAGGACCTTAAATAGCTAAAACAGTCTTGAAAAAAAGAACAAAATTAGAGGACTGATATTACCTGATTTCCAGCCTTATTGCAAAGTTATAGTAATGAAAAAGTGTTATATTAGGATAAAGATATACATATAGGTAAATAAAATAGGTGAGCTCACATATACAAATAACTGTTTCTTTGACAAAGGTACAAAGTCAAGTGAGTGAGATGGTGTTTTCAACAGAAGGGACTGGAATAACAGGACATCTATATGCAAGAATAAATAAGTAAATAGGATGACACTTAAAGTAATGAAAAGATTAGCCACAGAATGTATCCAGAATTTTATATATATATATATATATATATATATATATATATATATATATATATATATATCCCACAAAATTAAATAAGTAAACAAGCAACACAGCTTAAAAAGTGGGCAAAAGATTTTAAGAGACATTTCACTAAGAAGAATTTGTAGGTAGTAAGTCTCATCTGCCCCGTGGAAGTATAAAATGGTACAATAAGTTTGGAAGACATTTTAGCAAAGTATTAAAATGTTGAATTTATACCTATGACCTCATAGGTATTTACTCAGAAATAAAAGTATATGTCTATACAAAAACTTGTCATGAACATTCACAGAAGCTTTATTTGTCATAAGGAAAATTAGGAAACAAACCAAATGCCCATTAACATATAACTTTACTGATACACATTACGACATGGGTAAATCTCAAAAAAAATTACACTGAGGGAAAGATAAAGAATGCCTAATGATTCCATTTAGACTACACACTAGAAAATGTAATCTAATCTATAATAACAGAAAGTAGATCAGTGGTTATCTGAAGAAGGGGGACTGGGGAAGGATGGGAGGGAGTGATTACAAAGAGAAACTTAGAAACTTTTGAGAGTGATGTATATGCTCATTATTTTTTTTTAATTTACTAAATTTATTGAAGTATAGTTGATTTACAATGTCCTGTTCATTTCTGCTGTACAGCAAAGTGATTCAGTTTTACACACACACACACATTCTTTTTCATATTCTTTTCCATTATGGTTTATCACAGGATTTTGAATATAGTTCCCTGTGCTCTACAGTAGGACCTTGTTGTTTATCCATCCTATATATACTAGTTTGCATCTGCTAATCCCAAACTCCCAGTCCATCCCTCCTCCACCCCCTCTTCCCCTTGGCAACCACAAGTCTGATCTCTATGTCTGTGAGTCTCTTTCTATTTCATAGATAAGTTCATTTGTGTCATATTTTAGATTCCACATATAAGTGATATCATATGGTATTTGTCTTTCTCTTTCTGACTTACTTCACTTAGTATGATAATCTCTAGGTCCATCCATGTTGCTGCAAAGGGCATTATTTCATTCTTTTTTATGGCTGAGTAGTATTCTATTGTATTGTACATATATATATGTACCATATCTTCTTTATCCATTCATCTATTGATGGACATTTAGGTTGTTTCCATGTCTTGGCTATTTGAATAGTGCTGTTATGAGCGTAGGGGTGCATGTATCTTTTTGAATTATAGTTTTGTCTGAATATATGCCCAGGAGTGGGATTTCTGGATCATATGGTAATTCTATTTTTAGTTTTCTGAGGAACCTCCATACTGTTTTCCATAGTGGCTGCAGTAACTTACATTCCTACCAGCAGTGTAGGAGGGTGTCCTCTTCTCCACACTCTCTCCAGAATTTGTTATTTGTAGACTTTTTAGGGAATTTCCTGGTGCTCCAGTGGTTATGACTCCACACTTCCACTGTAGGGGGCCCAGGTTCAATCTGTGGTTGGGCAGCTAAGATCCCGCAAGCTGCTCAGCGCAGCCAAAAAAAAAATTGTAGCTTTTTAAATCATGGCCATTTTGACCAGTGTGAGGTGGCACTTCACTGTAGTTTTGATTTGCAGTCCTCTAAACATCAGCAGTGTTGAGCATTTTTTCATGCCTGTTGGCCATCTGTATGTCTTCTTTGAAGAAATGTCTATTTAGGTCTTCTGGCCATTTTTCAGTTGGGCTGTTTGTTTTTTGTTGTTGAGTTGCATGAGCTGTTTGTATATTTTGGAAATTAAGCCCTTGTTGGTTGTATCATCTGCAAATATTTTCTTCCATAGGTTATCTTTTCATTTTGTTTATGACATATGCTCATTATCTTGACTGTAGTCCATGGTTTCTTAGGTGTATACATATTTCAAAACTTATCAAAATTTTGTTTTAGGTATGTGAGGTTTATTGTATGTCAATTAAACCTAGATAAAACTGTTAAAGGATAATTTTTTTATTCAAATATTTTTCACATGGGAAATACTATTATATATATTATATTAGAATACACATATATATGTATTTAGAGAGAGAGAGATGTTTTGATTTAATTTAATTTATCTGCCTATTAATGTGCTACTCAGTAGGGGTAATTTTTTAATTTATCAGATGCCTTTATTATGTACTCTGATGTGTGTGTGTGTGTGTGTGTGTGTGTGTGTGTGCCTGTCTGATTTATGTGGAGAATCTCAGGGCATAGCAATGTTCACTGGACAAGCAGTAACAGCAGCTCAGTTAAAAACTGTTGCATGTCATTCAGTTGTCAATTCTGTTTACCTTTAGTTGTGCTCAGACCAATAGGAGTTACAGGAAGGAGGATCTCGAGAGCTTACACACGTGTGTGTGTGTGTGTGTGTGTGTGTGTGGTGTTGGGCAGGGGTTCAATGATTTTAAGTCTCTAACCAGAGCTAGGACCATGTATGTGGTATATTTACATATGCAGGTCTGTGGAAGTCACAATTGCCTACTGAGGTGGTATGGAAATGAATACACTGCTTTCCAAAACAAAATACACACACACACTACTCAAATGTTTGTCCTCAATAAGAAGCAAGAAGAGATGATCCAAATAAGAGCAGTAAACAAAGACCCCAGGGTCATTAACGCTTCAGGCCTTTGAACTAACAAACACAGATATTCAGAAGCCTCATCAGCAGTTGGGGCTAGGTTTTCTGTCTGATGTGGGAGATGTTTTGTGAAGGGTTTGGAGAACAAGCACCTCCTTCTCTCCATACCCTTACTTCAGCAGGCTCTTAAAAGCCAGGGAAGGGAGCACAAAGCCAAATGTGACTGATGTTGCTGGCAATACTGATACCATGTTTGCTGTATCTACATAGTTCTGTTTCTAAAATAATAGACTTGCATTGTGTGCTGTCATGGCTGTCTATTTTCTTCTCTTTCATTTCTTTTTTTATGTTTTTGAAGTGACTTTGATGTGTGAATGCAAAGGAACACATGAAGAGGAGTGGGGGAGTGATGATGAGTACCCTCTAGGCTACAGGTTGTTTGTCCATCAGACATAATCACGCTCTGCTTTAGAAAACTTTCAAAGCTACCAGCAAAGCCTTAAAATACTTTTTTCTTTTCTAAATCATGAATACACACGAGCCACTTCACAGATTGTGTTTGTAATTAATAGAAGGCCTAGGGTATCCTTCCTCTAAAAGATGTGTAGACAGAAAGCCAGTCCTTGAAATTATCAAGGCATTTGTCTCAAACCACTCAGGGAAACAGTCTCAATTCCCAGTGCCCGGGACAGAGTCAATTACAGCTCAAATGGCCACATGATGTTTCATGAGAGCCAGGCTGAAGCTACAGTATGAGGAAACTGACATGTGCAGAGTCCAGCTACTGCCTTAGCATTTTCATATATGCTCATATTTAACTCTCATCTGATCACTGGGAAGGAGCATATCATTTAGATTCTCATGATTTGACCAAAGATGCTCAGACGGGATAGAGGTTTATTTCTTTTTCATGTAGGTTCCTTGGTAAGAGTCCAAAGCAGTTAAGGAAGCTCCATAAAGTCACTGGGGTCACAGCCTCCTTTTAACTTTATGCTTTACTCTCCCTAGCACATGGCTCCCATCCTCAAGGTCACAAGACAGCTATTACAGCTCCAGCTGTTATAGCTGCATCCCAAATAGGAATAATGAAAGGACAAATTGATGTGAAAAGAGCTTCTTGAAGCCCCATTTCATGACTTCTACCTGTAATCTCTTAGTGGCAATCACTGTCATTCCAAATAAAAAAATCGTGTTCTCTAACCAAATGATTGGGGAGATGAATACTGAATAGATAAGTAGCAGTCTCTGGCCAGACAGGAATAAGTATCCCAAT
Organism: Mesoplodon densirostris; assembly: GCF_025265405.1. NCBI lineage: Eukaryota > Metazoa > Chordata > Mammalia > Artiodactyla > Ziphiidae > Mesoplodon > Mesoplodon densirostris. The sequence goes on along the minus strand of NC_082661.1, from coordinate 168,535,458 downwards.
TAAAAACGGAGTTTCAGTGAGATAAATGAACTGAACCTAGATCATCACCGAGCCAGAGAATGGTGACAGTTTTCTGTGAGGAAAGTCAGTAAATATGTGGACCGCCAAGGTCAGAGCTTGAGCCTAAGCAAGGCCTGATGTTTGTTTGAGCTCATCTGCCATTGGGTTTAACAAGGATCGAATTACATAAGCCAATTAGAATTAAAATGTTTGGATGGAGACAAACAAAAAGCCAGTGTGTGCAGGGAAAATGGACCTGAGAAGGGCTATGTGGAAAGGGGATGTGAAGGAGAACTATCACCTATCTGGGGTATCTTTTTCCCCAGATTGCCCCATGAGCACACAACCGAACCTCATGCCATAAAGGGAGTTGACAAAAGGTGAAGAGGAATTCTATGAGTGCTAAGCTGATTGGCCTCTGTCAACATGGAGCAGGAAAGGGGGTACCTAAGTGACTTTTTTTTTTTTTTCGGTACACGGGTCTCTCACTGTTGTGGCCTCTCCCGTTGCGGAGCACAGGCTCCGGACGCGCAGGCTCAGCAGCCATGGCTCACGGGCCCAGCCACTCCGCGGCATGTGGGATCCTCCTGGACCGGGGCACAAACCCGCGTCCCCTGCATCAGCAGGCGGACTCTCAACCACTGCGCCACCAGGGAAGCCCTAAGAGACTTTTTTTGAAAACCCAGTGTGCCTTAAGCTCAGCGAGACCTTCAAGGATGAGCTCAGCAACTTGTCAAGGGTTTGTGGCTTTTAGGGAGGTGAGTTCTTGCCACTGGGGACTGTCACCATGAACCTTAGAAACGTGGGGTTTGTGTGAAGATGTTTGAAGCTGCACTCATGCCATCTCATGTTCCAGGTTGGCTACCAATGATGAGTATGTTTATAGCAAACCTTCTATACCCAAATCCTATCTGGACTTTGAAAAATCGATGATAAGAGGTATTTCCAGGGCTAGGAAACATATCCAAGGCTACTGACCTGCTAAGTCACTGACCTCGTCTGAATGTAAAATGTCATTGGAAGCTTGAACCATCAAGCTGGTTAGCCTTAAGCCAACCCATGGCATGCCCACTCCCTGGGGATGCTTTGCATATGGTGGGGCTGGCAAAGCCCCAGGCTTACAGGTTGATAGTTACATGTGCTCAAATATCCTTCTCTCTTACACCCTTACCCCCATATTTCTAAGTAAGTTTTTTATGGCTGTAATATATATCACCACGGATGACAGTTGTACTGGAGCTGCTACAATCTTTGAACTAGTAAGTGCTCTAAATAGTAACATCGTAAAGTTTTTGTCATTACTCTCTGCACTACACCCTCTCCTTCACGTACTTTCATCCTGTCCGTCAGTCCTCTTAGTAATAGGTAATTAAAAAAAAAAAACCAAACTGCCAATAAATCTGGTAACCAGTGAAACATTTGAGACACACACTCCCAAAGTTGTTTTTTCATCACTGGTGGATTACTAACAATTTGCCAAAGAAGACATTCTTTTAATTATTGAGGAAAAGCCACTTCTTAATTAATAGAAAGGAGGATTGGTTTTATCCAGATTAGTGATTGCTGGGAATGTGTCCCAAGCCCACCAGGCAGAAGCTATTTAAAGTGAGCATATTAGCAACAAAATTAAGCAGCTCGGGGTTGAGTCCTAATAAGGCGGACCATGGTAATTAAATTGAGGTTTATAGATGGAACATCTTCAGGGGGTCCAAGAACTCAAAAAGTTTGGTACAGTCTCTTCCATAACTTTCTCTGCTTCTCAGTAGGGTACATGATGACAGACATGTGTATGCAGTAGTCTCAGGGGTCCCTGTCATCCCAGGCCCCACAACATATACCTGCTTTCACCACATGGCGGTACAGTCATCTGTCATTATGAGGCTCAGACCTATGGCCAAGGGAGCCAAAGCCCTGAGCTGAAGAGACACCTGGACTAGTGCAACTAGCTCTCTCTCTTCATCTCTTACTACAGAATGCTCCAAGTGTTCGTGTCGCCTCCTTCATCTCCTCTGTCCTCTGTGCTCACAATTCATGTTTTCCTACTGCTCACCCTGACCTCCACTTCCTTCCCTTTCTCTCAGAATTGTCCATGGTGACATCTGGAATTGTGCCTCTGTATTTAACAAATATCCTTCCATTCCCATTCTCAGCCATTTTTTTTTTCTGAATGTTTCCTCCACAACCCCTTCCCTTCTTGAAACCTGACTGTCCACTGTTGACACAACTGCTCCATGAAAAGCTGATTTTTATGTTTTTTTCCCATGCCCCTCATGCTCTGAAAGTAGGTTTGCTGGCCTACTGATTACCCACTGCCCTTCTGATAGCATTTATTCCTTCAGTTCTTGAAAAACAAAAGACGATTCTTTGAGACACATTATAACACAATGAATCCTATCTAGGCTATTGTCACCTACAGACTTTTCCACACCTCATCTTTTAGGACAGTGTTGGCTTCCACCAGTTCTACACCATGGCCTTGACAGCCTCATCTCCATATTTTTTTCTGTCACTCCATCACATCCACCCACTTCGATGGCCACACCTGAGACATAATCATCACCTCTAGACTCATTCTATTGCTCTGCTCTCAGAAATCTTCATCTCCTCCTGACTGGCTTGTTCCATTACACCTACCCTCATCTGCTTTTATTAACCTCATGAGCATTTCTAGTCTCTTAATTCCTCCTTTTTGTATGCCAGACAAACAGCCCTAATATTTTCATTTCCTCCTTAATGCTGCTTCGATTCTGGGTCCATCCATACAATAATATCCATGTACCTCCACATCACAGAGCATAAAGAACATTTCTGAGTCCTCATCTCACAATATGGAAATCTCAGCAATATGTTATCTTGTTGAATCCACCCTCTCTGTTTCGATCTTCCTTTTCCACCGGACATCCATGGTGTATTGCACTGTACTCACTTTCCTCCTATCCCCTGGCTACTACTTTGTAGTCACATTTGCAAGCTCAGCTGCTGCTTCTCAGCCATTAAATGTTAGAGTACTTCCACATACTCTCTCAGGTCCTTTGCTTATATCACTTTGTACTCTCTTCCTTGGCAACATGCTTTTACCGTCTATGTGCACAGGACTTCCAAATTTTTATCTAGAGCTCAAACCCTCCTGTGAACTCTAGACTTTCGTAACATCTTCCCATTAATGTCTCAACAGCACATTACGTTCAACTTGCTGACAACTGAAATCCCAGTGATCCCATTTAGCCTGGTTATCTTCCAGGGTTCACTTCTCAGGCTAACACTCCATCACCATCAAGTTCCACAGGCTAAAAGCCTAAGCCTCCTCTCTGAGGCTACTCTTTTCCTTATTTGCCATTTTAAAAATTTGATTTCCAGTCTGCCAGATCCATCCATTTCCTTTCGTCTTTGTTTCCAGCATAATAGTCAGTTACCATGTATGATTTTGTGGACTAATGCTGAAGAATTTCCAATCCAGTAATGCCATATGTTTAATCCTTTTCATCTTTTCTCCTCTGTAGCTAGTGTTCTTTTCAAACTGCAAGTCTGATGGGAACCTCAGGCTCTCTCAGCCTTCACTCTGCACTGTTAAAACTCATCAGTGGCTTCCGGTTACTCAGCTGGATTTTCCAGAGGCAAATTGTACCACATCTCCTTATTCTCAGTACTCTAGCCATTTGTTCATTCTTACTTTTACTTGAATATGCTAATGAATATGTGTGGATTGGCTTAACAAATACATGGTATGTAATAAATGTGTAGTTTAATGAGGCTCTTGCAAATCATGTAACAACTTTTCTGCAACAGTGGTGCTGAAGAGACATCCTTTCTATTGCTAGGAGGTCCATGGACACCAAATTGAAGTGAAAAGTGAGTTCTGTGCATCTGAGTCCACAAAAGAGGGTCCCTGCCTCTCTGTCCAGTCTCCTTACCTCGGGTTCCAACGCTGATAGGAAAATGAGGGACTAAACTCAGGAGTGGTCAAAGCATAGCCTCAGGCCCAAAGGAAGCTGGCAGGCTCATGAGAAGATTCTCATGGCCAGCCCCTCCCTATGTGGCACACAGATTTTTGTCTTTCTACAAAAACATGTAATAGCCTAGGGACAGTGTGAGGACTCTGAGTATAAGCACTGCCCAGAAGTGGCCCTTTAGTGCCTCAGTTCCATGGCAGACATGACGAAGGATGTCCTCACCACAAGGGACAGGGCTGATGATCTGAAGCTAAAGTTGCTTTCCAGCTGCCACTGACTTAGGTTTCTCAACAGTGGAAGGCTGAGCACATGGCATCCACAGACTCTAACGAGATCTTTAGCTCAAATGCTTTAACTCTAAGTGCCACCAGCTGGGAAGAAAGGCTTGTCTTTCTAACTCATAGGATAGAGAGAATCTCAAAAGGAGAGGCCAAAAAAAAAAAAACGGGGATTGGTACTTGAGAGAGGAGGAAAAAGTAGACCACCAATGGCTGGGCAGTGTCAAGCCCCACTCCTGGCAAAGGGCATCAGGAAGCTGATGTGTGCTTACTTCCCGCCATCACTCTGAGCTCAGAAAGACAGGACTTAGGATCGTTGGAGAGCTTCATGGTTCTACTCAGAAGTCCTCACTCACCTCCAGAATGCCTCTCAGGAGACATTATGGTTGTAATATTCCAGATAATTTAACATTTTTATGTGCAGAGGTGCACATGCGCACACACATGCACACAAGCAAGAAGTTTTAGAGACAAAACTGGTAACATTCCAAAAATTTTGATTGAGCACCTACTAATTGTAGATACTTGTTAGGCAGTGGAAATATGAATTAAAAGTTATTGTGATGTTAAGATGTTTGGAGACTAGTCCCAGAACAAAGTGTTCTTTGTTTGGGGGCAGTGTACAATTTTCTAATGATCATCATTTTTTTGAGTTGAACAAAGAGTAGACTTTTGTTACTTTATTTTCCTGGTTCTTCAGTTTAATTTTGCTACCCAAACTCCCTCCCAATTATGGTTTATTTCTGAACTCCAGAACTCCCTGACATTTGCAGTAGTGAGATTTTTATGTAACTGCTGGAAAGCAAATTCCAAAGCATAAAGAAAATTTGCCATTGGCAGAAATGGTCCATATGAGACACATTTATCAAAAATGTGAAATAACGGGCTTCCCTGGTGGCGCAGTGGTTGAGAGTCCGCCTGCCGATGCAGGGGACATGGGTTCGTGCCCCGGTCCGGGAAGTTCCCACATGCCGTGGAGCGGCTGGGCCCGTGAGCCGTGGCCGCTGGGCCTGCGCGTCTGGAGCCTGTGCTCCGTAACGGGAGAGGCCACAATAGTGAGAGGCCCGCGTACCGCGAAAAAAAAAAATGTGAAATAAGAATGAAAGGATTGTAACATGGGGTTTTTTTGTTTGTTTTTTGTTTTTGTTTTTCACTTTTTGGCACCCAGGTGACTAGAGACTTTTCCAATTAAAAATTACTTTACTGAGGGTCGTTTTGTCAGAATAGCCACAAGATTTTTTTAAATTAATATATTGTTTCCTGAAAGGTTCAAGATAACTTTGCTTATGGTGATTAGAAAAACACTTAGTTGTTCTCCTTGCCTTCTTCCCTTTCTCCCTCCTTCCTTCCTTCCTTCCTTCCTTCCATCCATCCATTCATACATCATTTCTTCCCACCCTCACTTCTCATACTCACCATTTCTCCTCTCTCTTTGCCCTGGTTTTTCACATCTCTGTTTAAGTCTCTCTCTTTGTGTCTATCTTTCCTTCACAAATCAATAAATATTCTTCTTAATCCCCACTTCAATACACAGAGTACAGGCACACAAACACACAGAAATACAAACACACAGCAGAAACACAGATACATACAGCAGAAGTGCACATGCACACACACAAACTCACTTTCCCCAGGTTCACAGTGAATTGTTAGAGATGGAGTAACACTTGTAATTATTAGTTATCTCAGTAATGCTTGCTGTCTGAGTCTGTGTCATTTTTCTGTACCCAAATGACCAAGTATGGCTATAAAGATTTGGGGACAGAATACCTACTTTTCTTGAAACCTGTAGAAAGATCCCTCACTCCCACTAAGAGGCTTCAGTCACTGCCTTCCTCCCTCAGCTTGTTTGTCTAGCAATAGATTTAAAGAGCATATTTAGTGTGAAACTGAAGAGAAACTTAGGGTCATAAGCCTCAAGACTCACAAAACCAGGGCTCTTCCCCTGTAGATCCTAAAGCTTATACAATTCTGTGGCCCTCTTTAAGAAGAGAATACAAATTTACAAACGTAAAAAGAATTTACAACAAGTTACTAGAGATTTGGAGATCCAGTTCTCCTCTTTGCACTATTTTTAAGTAATGTATTTTTTAAAACTGCTTACGTAGAAAGTTTCCTGAATGCAACCTGGCTTCTCCTCTCCATGTAGAACACTCTGCATTGCCCATCAACTCCCAGCCTCCTCAGGGGATCATACAAGAGATGGATCCTGAACTTTGGCTTCATTCCCTGCACAGTATATCCACCTCTGGTGGGGAATATGCCCAAGTTCCTGGTTTCCTGCTCAGATGGAGAGTGACTGTGATAATGGGTCTGAAGCCACAGATTCCCTTGTCAGTGGGTCAGACCGGCTTCTTGCCAGTCCATGGCCCCCATGCCCTGAGGTCTTCATCAGCACCTTGCAAACCTATCATGCTTCAGGGCACTGCAGCCTCTAAACATCTGCAACACCTGGGACTTCAGCACCTTCCTCTTAGTTACCTCACTCTCAGTAAGCCCTGCTGTTCTAGGAGGATTAACCTCTGTCTGGGTGCCTATCCTGGGTGGTATCAGTCCAGTAGGTTGTTGTATCTTAACGTGGCCTGAGAAGCCAGAGAATTCTGGCCAGTTTTTATCAAAGTAGAGATTAGGTAATTTTCAGGACCTGCCCAGAGCAAGTGTCTTTGACCGTTAATTCAGCAACAGATGGCCTGAAGAGCTTTTCCCTGTCCTGAATTTGTCATTTTTGGCATGCTGAGGACCACCAAGGGTACAGGAAGCAGTGGCTTCATGGGTCCTGTCCTTTGAGGGCTGTGCTGTACAGGGTGCAGGGCTTACAGAGATCTGAGTTCTGAGTTCTAGTCCTGGCCCTGCCACTCACTGGCTGTGACCTGGGGCATATCTCTCATCCTTATTTTGTCCTTTGTAAAATGGGGTTAAGGACACTTCACAGGTAGTGGAGGAGCTGATCACAGACTGTTGAATGAACTCAGCTGAAGTTACATACCTGTTCAAAAGTAAAACTGCCTTAGGATGCTCTAATATCACATGTGTGATTGCTTCACAAGATGAGTTGGGAAATCATAATTAAGCAGCAGCCGAAAATAACTTGAAGAAATGCTGTCATCCATTTATCATAGGTAAATTTTGATGAGTTTAATTAAATGAGTGGGATCTCTTTCTTTTTTGCTTACCTCTAATCTCTTCTTCTCTCTGTCTTTCCATCTGTCTCATATCCAAGTAGGTATGTTCCCCAAATTTCAGTCCTGAATTACTCTGTTTGGTTTTTTTTTTCATATATTCTCTCCTTACATAACTCTAATATTAGTGACACTTGCAGATTTGCTTTTCCAGTCCAGGCCCACCTGTTAGGCCATAGCCTGCATCTCCAGATAATGACTTCCTTTCTGCCCTCTTTCTCTCACTCTATGTAGCTTGCATATTGCCAGTAGAACTTGATTCTGTGAATTTGTAAAATAGGGGAAACAACATAGTCAAGAAATTCAAGACACTGTCTTTGAAGTACTGAGAACTTGGGAAGAAGTAGGCCTTGGCCAGGCAAGGAGTTTCAAGAAGAAGATAATTGGAATTTGAAGTGGCAGAGATTTCTGAGAGATCAGATGTGAGAGTGAAGGAAAGCAAGGGGTCAGGGAAGCCTCCTGGGTTTCTGGCTTGGGAACTGGGTGGGTGGTGGTAAGGCCCACCGAGATAGGGCACACTGGAGACAATCCAAGGTTTGGGGCAATTGGACTGGGGGTGGGGGGTAGCATCAGCTATGAATTTTCATCTGGCTTTCAGACAAGTGGAGTTTGAAGTGACTTTGAGGTATCTACGTGAAGATGCCAACTAGAGAGTTAGGTCTGGAGCACAAAGGAGAGGTCTTCACTGACAATATGAATGGTCTCTTTCAAATTGGTGACAATTTCAGCCAGAAGCATGAGTGCAAATGCTCAAAGAGAAAGAATATAGAGCCAGAAGAGAGAGAGCCTAGGACTCAACACTGAGCCTTGGAACTTTAACAGTAAAACGGGAGTTTAGGAGAATGATTTGATCAGTGGAGCATAAAAGTTGGCTCCGGGCTTCCCTGGTGGCACAGTGATTGAGAGTCCACCTGCCGATGTAGGGGACACGGGTTTGTGCCACGGTCCGGGAAGATCCCACATGCTGTGGAGTGGCTGGGCCCGTGAGCCATGGCCGCTGAGCCTGCGCGTCCGGACCCTGTGCTCCGCAACAGGAGAGGCCACAGCAGTGAAAGACCCACGTACCACAAAAAAAAAAAAAAAAAAAAAAAAGTTGGCTCCATAGTGGCTGGTGATCATTAGGGTGGTCATATGATTTATTGTCCAAACTGGGAAATGTTTAAGAATGAAAGGGTGCTAACCAGATAGAATACCAAGGCAACACATATAAACTGGGACTCTGGGCTGCAAATCAGGGAAAGAAGGTAGTTGGATTTATTCAGATTGGAATTACGACAGATATACATGCCAGGAGAACAGGGAGAGAAAATAATTTAGAGCATTGAATTAATCAGAAAATGACATCTCATCTACATGCTTGCCTATCAACTCTTTCTACTTACTGCTCCCTAAACTTTCCATGCTATACCTTTTTTTCATTTTGCCACTTTCCTGCTCAGAAAAATTCCAGTGGCTCTCAGTTATCTAGGATAAAGTTCAGAATTCTTAGCTTGGCATTTGAAACCCTTCTTGTTCCATGTGGCCAGTCTTCCTAGTCTGTCACTTACTCATTCATTCTCCTGTAGAATTATACTTGCCTTTTCAATGATACCTAAATATGCCTTAAACATTACAATCTCTAGGCTTTTAATAAGTGGTTGAATACAATCCCCTTTATGACCTTAGCAGTGAATGGTCCTTCAAATGAGGTATACCACTCATTTGAATCTATTAAAAGGCTGGCTCATCAAGAAGTCTCCTCATATCTGCCAACCTAGAGCACCAGTTCTGAGGGAAATGTGTTTATGGAAGGTGCCAATTCTGTTCTTGATGGAAAGTCTCAAATCTCTCAGATGAAGGCCAGTTTTTTCCACAGTGAGTTCTGCATTCTATATGTGATGTACAATACTTCACTTGTAAACAGGCAGAGAAGTTCATCTTTTGTTTACATGCCTGGGCAAGTCTAATTCAGTGGCAAAACTCTATGAATCCATAATTTCATTCCCATGAACGCTTCTGGAGCTCCGCATTCAGTTGGGCTGGCAAGACTTTTAGAGTGAAAGAAAAAAACATGTTAGAATTAAAGAGGTGTATTATCATTCAACAGTATCATCAAAATATCTTTATTTTGCTCAAATCAATAGCAAAAATCTTTAGACAGTCTGTGTGCATTTTAAAAATGACTGTAATAACAAAATTGAATTTGTCTTTTTATTTGGAGGATGAGTAATTGTAGCATATAAAGTACCACTTTGATAGAAAATTAAAGCATCCATTTGGATTGCTTTATAGAAAACCAACTTGTTTTTTCTTCTGCTAAGGATGTTTGCATTTCTGGCTGCTCTAAAGGTGACAGGCATCAGAGGACCCCTTGGAGCCATGTCCCTGGACCAAAGAAGAGGATGAAATCCTTTTCTTTGCCATTTCCATCTGTTGTTCCCTAGTACAAGCCCCTGAATTTTGATTTTGTCCTTGAACAATGTTTCTTTTGTAGTTTTGAAATGCTTTTAGGGAGAGTTAATGCACTTCTTGGCCTCTGTGTCATCCTGGGGCAGAGGGAGCTTCGATCAGGCTTCTTTGTTTTCTTAGGCCTCCCAACTCTTCCAATTTGTGCAGTGTTTGTGCTTGAGAAGATCTCTAGCCAATGTCTCTTTTAATCTTTTTTAAAAAAAAAATCTTCCCTTTACTTCTTCATAATCATTTTCATTTGAGCTTGCATGTAGACATTGAGAGTTTCATTTTCTTCAGAGTAGGTTTGTGACTCTGCACTTTTTGTGACTGATAGATACCTTTACAGGCAATATGATCTTCTATTCAAAAGTGAAGAGACATGAAAATGAACCTCTTCTGTTTCTTTCTCAGGCTTTTCTTCCCGCATGGATCATTTTCTTCCTCTTATTATTTTCCTCCCTGAATACCTTTTCATACAGTTGAACATTGCTTAAATTATAGAACAACAGTGGAAACACCCAACCTTCTTGTCTAAGAGATCACTCTTGCTTCATGATGCACATGGCATTAGCACAGCCAGGACCACGGACTCTGGTGCCTATTGCACTTTGAGAAGTTCCTTTCATCAGAAGAATGTTGAAGAGATGAAGACATTACTTCAGAACACAGAACCATCCTGTATTTTCCTGGACACTGGGCTATTCCCAGTTCTTAAGTAATTGCTTTTTCAAGAAATTTCCTTTCACTTCTTAAAGTCCGATGTACATATATAAAATGAGGGACTTATAAATATGCCATTCATTTACTCACTCTCCAAGATGGACAGAAATGGAAATTTGGAAATTGTAGTAGGATGACCTGGGTTCAAATCTTGATATTCTCGTTTTTGTGATTCTGGCTGGGTTGTATAGAACTCCTTGAACTTTAGTGTCATCATCTACAAAAGTAGGATAATGTTACTTTATAGGAACACTGCAGGGATTGAAAGAGATGATAGTTGTGCTGCTTTACACATAGGAGATGCTCCGTAAGTGTTAGATCTTTTCTTCCTGGGACCCACCCTCATTTCCACTCCCCACCTTCATCTGGACAGGTGTGCTGTCATAGGCAGAACTTTGTGACCAAAGCCTATCATAAAACTAGTATATTCTTCATGAAAATGACATTTCATAGCAGGTGGTATATTGCATTTGATGCTAAGGTAAATAACCGTTTAAATTATGTACACACACACACACACACACACACATATATATATATATATATATATATATATATATTCTGTTCTAGGGGAAACAGAAATGTTGGATTTTTATAATAACTTGGAAATAAGACTCTCTAATATCAAAATAAAGAGAACAAAATAATATAATAGCTAACACATAGCACTTTTTTGTGTCAGTCACTATTTTACCCTTTTACATAGTAGCACATTTAATTGTTGTCATGACTGACTACATAATTTCTGGGACCCCATACAAAATAAAAGTTCAGAGCCCTTGTTCAAAAATGATTAAGAGTATTTTATGATGTCAGAGTATTAAAGTTCAGGGCCCTTCAAAGCACAGAACCATGTATAACCGCATAGGTCACACACTCCACTCATCACATTGAGCCCTTGAGATAAAAACTATCTTTTCATTGTAGATAATGAAATTGAGATACAGAGGGAAAAGTTAATTTACTAAAGATTATGGAGACAGGAAGTGGTGAAGCTGGATTCCACTGAGGTAATCTGTGTCCAAAGACTGTCCTTATCTACTTAAAAAAAAAAAAGTTTTTCATTTATGTAATGACATTCAGCTTCAAAATCATTTTAGCTACATTATTTTATGAAATAATCTCTATGAAAGTCTCTACTTTGACATTGTCATATAATATACTATATCTATCTACATAATTATCAGTGCCCTGGTTCGTACAAGTTGAGAAAGAGCTAATGGAAAGTATTATCCATGTTGCTAACAACACCAAAACTTATATGGAACTTACCAAGTACCAAACAGGGCTGTTCTAAGCACCTTATATATGTTAACATCCTGTGCATTTCCCTAACATTCTATGAAGTTGGTGCTAGTATGGCTATCATATTTTAGATGAGGAAGTTGGAAGATACGTGTTTTGAGCAAAGCCACATGCCTAACAATTTTTGAGGCTGGAATTTTAACCCAGGTAGACTGGTGCCAGAGGCTGGATCTTAAATACCACCCTCTGCTCCTCTCTTGACTATGAGAGGCATCAGGTATGTCATCCTTTTAATCTTATCCACTGCTGAATTATGACTGGCAGATTGCCTGACACACTAGATAACCAAACAGTATTTGATAAAGTAATGAATAGATTGAATATTTTTAAAATTAAAACTTTATTTATTCAAGTAATACCAGAATGCATGCTCCTTGTAAAATGCAAAAAAATATTCTAAGAAAAGCAAAAACATCCTCCCCCAGTCCTAAACTCCTTCCCAGACCACCCTTTTCTTCCTTTGTCATAATTTGAATCTTTAGTCTCTGGACTTATTTAGTAAAGACCAAGATATTAAGTGGTGTTCAGTGTTTATGAACTGCCATTGATCATGGTATGAACTGACAAAGCTGATGTTTGCTCTGAGTATTCAATGTAGCGCAATAGGATTGTGTATATGATGGAGCTTTATTTAGAGCCATTTCTTTGACTAGAAATGCATTAAAAAAAATGCCCTGGTTTCACGATGCAGCGTCAGTAGAATTGAAAGTGCAGTATTACACAAATAATTACAAGCGGCTTCGATTTCCGTTACCATCCAATCCCTGACGGAAAGCTCCTTACCCAGGGGTGTTAGCCACATGACCATGGTGGCTGCTGGAGTTTAAGCTTTAAGCTGTTCTGGGCAAGAGTTTAAAGTCCGGGCAATGGGGTGAGTTTCTTTCTTTCCAAATTGTTCATGCTCTGTTCTCTGTAGCCTTGCAGCCCAGCCTTTAGACAAGATATTATCAGACTGTATATTTCAAAGAAGACTATAAGATTGAAATATAATTGGGGAATTATTCTTAGTTGGTAAGTTTTCCTTGTGATAAGAGATGATGTGGGCAGAAAACTGCCTTTTGTGTGGCATTACGGTACAATAATTAAGAGCATGGGTTTTGTAGCCAGATTGCCTGGTTTGAAACCTCTCACTGCCACTACTGACTGAACAGCTGACTGATGCCAGGCAATATATTAGACTTGCTGAGACTCATTTTCATCCTTTGTAAACTGGAGATTATAATAGTGTCTATGCTGTAGGATTTCAGTAATATGAATATGATGCCATCAAAGTGAAATACCTAGTGTGCTGAAAGTCTCAGTAAATATTAGCTATCAAAAGCATTTTATAAGCTAAATAAAATTAAAATAGATAGGAAGAGCAATTTCAGAATAAGAGGAAATCTTTTGCACTTCAGTCTAGTTTGAAATCTTAGGCCAGTGTTTTTTGGCTGAGAGCTGTTGAAAACCTCATTTGGGACTAGTGGAATGCCTGTGCTCTATTACCCTTTTCTAGGACATAATAGTGTCCTGCAATCGACAAATGACATGTTTATCTTTCATCAATAAAAGGGACATATTCTAAAAGGAAGGAGCTACTCTATGGTATCCTTGCTATTTAATAATATGTTCATGAGTGAACTGACTTAGTAACATTAACTGGATGTACCTCGGGTAAATGTTCTCCTCCATGGCTGAGAGAGTGCTTAGAATATTTCCTGGCCCACAATAGGTACAGAATAAATATTGGGTGATTTACAATCCACTCTTCCCATTGCTTGCCTCTCCTGTAATATACCAGTGCTTGTTAGGCTCCTCACAATAAGATACTAAGCCCCTTTATTTCTCTCTCCCCAGTACCCAGCACAGGCTATGGCATGACCTCGGTTCTCAGTGACCACTTGCTGAATAGGATACTGGGAAAGAGAAAGAGAGGTCTCAAAGATACTGATAGCTTTCAAGAGTGATGAGAGCCATAAATTCAGAAGAAAATTTGGAGAATAAAAGATTCAGAAAGGTGACTTGAGTAGCAGGAGGGAAACAAAAACTTTGAAGTATGCTTCTCTTTGAAGCACCATGTCCTCTCACCATTTATGATTTATCAGCTACCCCTGGATTCCAACCTAAGCATGTCTCTGTCCTCACAGTCCTTGTCACATGCCTTTTTGGAGCTTCCAGTGTGTTTGTAAACATCATATACTGTTCACTTAGATAGAAGATATCTGGTAGGTAGATAGATAGATAGAGAATGATTTTATATTTATCTAGTGATGCGAAGTCTTGAAGTTTAGAATCAGCCTGATTTAGGGTAAATTAGTAACACTTGTACATACTAGTTGAATGATATTGTACAATTTAGCAGAAATAACCACTTTACAGACGAGGACTGCTAATTAGTTGATTCATTGTTTGGGGTTTTTAAAATTATGTTAAGCAGAAAAAAATACTGAAAATTCATATCTCTCTTAATATTTTATGTTAGTTTTAAACATATAAATTTATTTGTCAGTCTTTTGAGGTAGATCTAAGGCCTTTCTTGAGTATTGACCTGCTGATTGAATTTCTTGCAAAAATCACTATATATCTATATAAACTGTACATATAATATAATCTATACATATAAACTATAATTTCCAGTTTCAGTTTCTTTATATAGGACAAGAACTAAAAATCTTTGCAAAGTGTGCAAAGAACGTGACAGATGTTCAACACACTCCCCCTCCCAAATAGTTAGTTCTGTGAAGGTACAGACCATGTTTTAATTTTATTTCTCCCTTCCTCCATCCTTCTCTTCCCCGTTTCTCTTTTTTTTCACCTTGATCACAATGCCTACTAAAGAACTTTGTATATAGTAGCTTCTTGAGATAGAAGAATTAAATTAATAATGGATAAAAAATTCCCTACTATAACATTCGATGAAAATGTCCTTTTCATTATTGTTGTCATTATATTTATTATTTTGTTTTTAATTTTTTGTTTTTATTATTATTATTATGTTGCTACAGATGCAAAGTAAACTGGTGTCTTTAAACTAATATTAGAAAAATTGCTTGAGAAGGCTTAGATGAGGAGATTTTCAGCAAAGTTCCATGAATGGAAGAAATATACCTAGTTGATCCAGCCTAGACTTCTTCATATCCATAGAGTGATTAAAAAAACACTCTAAATTGGTTTAAGTTTTCTGGCCCATTCTATTGAAATATGTGTTCTCATATGTAGTTTTTGCAAGTAATTGTGTTTTTGTGGTGAAATTGTTATGCTCTCAGAAAAGAATGAGGTGCAGTTATTTTAGTGCATAACTGTTAAGGGATTGGGCTAGAAAACCAACTTGTTTGCTTGCTTTATTTCATTTTATTTATTTATTTTTATTTTTTCTTAAACTAAGCACAGGCAAATAGATACTGAGGAAAATGCTAGTTATGGGCAAGAGCCCAGAGGTATGGTACAACTTGTCTGCATACTATCAAATTGAGTTCACCTCTTTGCAAACAGGATGCTTCCTGCAAAATTGCTTCTGTGTATACCTTTAGAGTGTCCCTGTGTTCATTGTTTTAAGTATTGGGTTAGAGATCTCACCAAGCAATAAAGTAACATTAGCTTCCCATAGATGTGCAATACTATTATATTTAGATATAAGAATATATTTTAATGAGTACAGATACAGAGATTAAAGCAGAAGAATTGAGAAATCAGCCTGTTCCCTCAGGGATAATGGGTAATGTAATCATTGTCTTGGAAAAAAAAAAGCAAATAAATTAGAAGTCTTTATTGCATCACAGTGGATGAAATTCACATTTTCATTTCTACCAAAAGGGATGGTGCATGATTCCAAACTAAGTCAATTTAACATGTCTTTTTACATCATCACCAATTTTTGAAAAATGTTTAAAATTGAACCAAGAGGCAAATATATATAATGCTAGTTAATGCTTTAGGGGATATATCTTTAAATAGAAATCTCTCTTTCACTGCCATTAAAAACCAAATTTCAAGTTGAGCTCTAGAAGTAAGCCAGTAATTATCATTAATGGAGCAGAGGAAACTGCAAATTTTGGTCAATATTACTGCTTTTCATTCCTCTCCCTTTGATAATTAACTCCCATTATGTATGATGTTCTCTAAGCCAAAGAAAAGGTTAGTAAAAGTCTTGACTATATTCCAAGTACATCTTCTAAGTAACTGATGGAGAAAGACACTGTGGTCTTGATAAAAGTTCTAAAAGAACTTGAGAAGACAGAAGACATTCCATAGAGGAGGTGGGATCAAATCTGTGTCTTGCACTAGAGAGAGGAAGGAAATGGCATGAGGAAAGAAACTGTGTAGCAAAGGTACAGGAAATTGTTCCAGAAACAATTTGACTAAATTGGAATTGTTGGAAGTGTCAAGGAAATAGAATTGGGCAGATTCTTAAGGACCTTGAGTGCCATAGTAAGGAATCAGACTTCAGAACATTTACAGTGTTTTTCAATAGGTGTGTGACTTGATGGCAGTGGGTTTGGGAAAATGAATATGAGAAGGGGAAGGAAGATCTTCTAAGAAATTAGAAGGCCTTAATTTTGCTTATTGAAAGATAAATGAGCAGAAGAATATGAAAAATGAATGGATAAGACTATAGATGACTGGATAGGTAGAGAGGCCCCCAACCCTTAACCACAGTCTCATCTAGCAAGAGCCCAGCTATTTTCCCTATTCATCATCTCTGCTTCTCAGTGGCTCATGCAATTTTAAAGCAAGAAGAAATAATAAAATAATGATGAAACAGATGCACTGTGTAAGTGCACCCTGGGGTGAATAAATTATAGAAAGTACACTGTAGTACGATAGAAGGAAAGGAATTATTGAGAGAAAATAGCCTCATATGTTTCTTATTGAGTTCAAACTCAGTTCTGCTTTAATTCAAAGAAAATAGGTACTCTTGGTCTGGTGCCCTGAAGAGGACCTCAGGAACTTGTAGTACAGAGATGCCAAAAGGGAGAGGGGAAAAAAATGACCTCACTATCTAGTCACCATTCCCTCTAAAGGTCAGCTCTCTACTTCTCACCCCTGAATACTCTCTCTCCAGTATCGTACCCTGGCCACAAGAATATTTCTGCTACTTCTCCTGTTTAAAAATCTTTGATGACCCTTCCCCATGTCCTGCAGTTGAATTCTGTTTCCCTTCCATGGCACACAGGATTCTCCAGCACCTGCAGACCTCTCCTGCCCTGTAGCTGAGTCTTGTTCAACTGAGAGACTTGCTACTTTCAAAAGGACCACACACATGTTATTTCTTCTGCATATTGTCCTTCCCCTTATCCTGTGGTCACCCTTGACCAGATACTAGTGCAAACATCTTCCCAGGAAGCCTTCTTTGATCCTGTCCTCTCTCAGACCCATTATACCACCCTAGCTCATGTTTATGATGTGATTGCTATTTCGTGGGTGTTGTTCAAAGTATTTAACAAATATCTTACTTTGCTTTACTTGGCTGACAGCCCTCCTTTGTAATGCTACCTTGCATTGAATGTATCTCTCTCAGTGTCCAAATGTGCTTGTACATGTGCCTGTGCAGGTCTGTGCTCCCTTCCAAACCAGGAGAGTTCTGAAGGCAGGCACTTCTAGCTACATCTGGAAAATAGAAATGATCACAACTATAATAACAACCATATTTATTAATACTAACTTTGTGTTAGGCATGGTCCTATCAGACTTATGTTTCACCTACCCTTCATGACAATTTTATGAGACAGGTACTACTATTATCTCCAACTATATGTAACATGGGGTAGTGGTGGTGACTACCACAAAGGATCAAGTGAAAATTAAATAAGAATTAAACTTGTAAACCATTTAGCTTGAGCACATGAGACATTTCCAGAAATTTTTGCTATTATTATTCATACAAGAGAGGTCAGTAGTATGTATATTTGACTCAGTGCAGTCAGCTCAGGATCTGAAATTCTTGTCTTTGAATCCTGAGGGCCTTTCTTTTTTTCTTTTTCTTTTTTTTTTTGCGGTACGCGGGCCTCTCACTGTTGTGGCCTCTCCCGTTGCGGAGCACAGGCTCCAGACGCGCAGGCCCAGCGGCCATGGCTCACGGGCCCAGCCGCTCCGTGGCATGTGGGATCTTCCCGGACCGGGGCACGAACCCGTGTGCCGTGCATCGGCAGGCGGACTCTCAACCACTGCACCACCAGGGAAGCCCAGGGCCTTTCATCTTGATGTATTTTCTTTTTATTGCTTTTCCACACAATAAGATGCCCTTTAAACTTGGTTTAGCAAAATCCCTAAAATCTGATCAATGTATATATGTCCTGGATGTATGAAAGAAGTAAATATTTTGATTCCTAAGAGAACAATAAGTGAACCTGGCTGGGAGATGTAAATGTCAGTGAAGAATGGGTGATGGAGCACACAGCATATTCTTGGATTCCCAGAGAACCAAGCACTCAGGTCCTGATGGCTTCATGTTAAAGAGACGCAGGTAGAATCAATTTAGCATTCCTGCTGACAAGCTTCCATTCTCAGTAAGTAAGCCATCATGCCCTCTGGAGCTGCCATCTTAGGTCAATCGAGGCATTTGGCCTCATTAACCACTTTGGATTCATCTTAAGACTTTCTTATTTATAGTCTTCCTAAGGCTTAATGGGCTTCAAAATGTACTTTGCCCTGGTTCACATTGAGTCTTACCAAGCTGTATGCTTTTACTCAGCAGGCAGCCATTTGACTGTCAGCTTTTATATTTTCCTGTGCAAGGCAAAGAAAGACTTGCAGCTGCTCCTAGATGCCCAATTAACATTTCCATGTCACTATATTCCTGCTTGTAGTTATTCTTTATGCCGTCTTTGTTTCCTCGATCATCAGGAATAGATCAGATCATTTTAATAATTCTGACTTAGCTCTTCTCTATGCTTCAAGAGTATCAGATTTAAGTTTTTTGTCACATAAATCTGATCTTTCAGTAGATTCTGTGAGTTTTTTGTCAGAAGTAGAAATTAAACTAAATCTTGCAGAGTGGTCATGGTTTGGAAAGATAGAAGGAAGGGTGCTGTAGTGCAGGGGAGTTTTGAGAGCAAAGATAAGAAGACAGGAATCCAGTTGGGTGGTGTGGATGTGTGTAGATATGTGTGGATAGAGGGCGCACCAATGGATTAAGAGAGTAATATCAATGGCAGGGGTGAGAGAATAAGATATACATTAGAATAAGCCAATCTCCACACCTTTAACTCAACCCCCCTCCCCAGCCATCCAGCAGACAGTCCCATCCCCAGATATGATCTTTGTTATTCCTCTACTCTGGATCTTTCAGTGAGTCTCCAGTGCCATCCGCTAAATTTCATATTATTTCTCCTGCCATTGTCAACTCGGAAGGGCCCAGCACAAGTGATTTTTCTAAACTAATCATCAGTTATTCCTCTCCCACCATGCATCTCACATTTTAGCCCCCCCTAACAACATGTGAATCATTGAACTCACTATGCATTCTTATCCCCACATCACCACCTGTGCATTCTCCCCCTCTGATCTTCCACCTCTTGAGTGCACTTATGGACTCCTATGCAGTATTTAACATATAGATAAAATATAACTCATAGTCTGTATCTTTCTCAGGCATAATTGTTCACTCCTCCACATGTGCATCCAGTGTCCTTGACCATACCTGTATTACAGCACTTACTACAGCCTATTCTATGTATGCACTTATACATCTAACCTGCCACCTAGGCTTGAGCTCAGTGAAGTTTTTATTCATCCATGTTCCCCTTAAAGTTTCTCATGGTGCCTGGCAGGTAGTAGGTGCTCAGTCAACATCTGTCCAAGTGCTTTGAGTGGAGAATCACTGCAATTTTCTACTCTAGAAAATGTTGAGAATTGGTGGTACAATCAGACTGGTTATTGTTTAATTAATGTTTTCTACTGGAGACTTTTCTTTAATCAGTCTTGAAGGTTTTTCTGGTTAACAAATACTTTTGAAGATCCTTAGGGCCAAAATTATTTATAGAAAATCACTCCTGTGGTTGTTGGTCATTCACTTAGAAAGGATTTACTGAATGCTTCCAATTAATGAGCTAATTTCAGTTTCCTGAATCACAATAATATTTATTTCCCAAGAAATAAACAACTTTCTGCATATAAATTAGAGTTTTATTAAGTAGCAAGTTTATAAATCAAGTGATGTAGAATGGCATTCACCTAGAACTAATCCATAAGTCTTTTTTAGTGAGAAATGAAAACATAGCCTCAATAATTTTAGATATAATTTCCATACACTTTTTTGTTGGTGGATATTATAGATTGATTTCTGCTGCCGATAGACTTTGAAGTTGTTTAAGCATATAAAAGCCCCGATGTAATTTTCTACAGATAGAAATAGCCCACTAAATACAACATTCCCATTTGTGTGTCTGAATCCCTACTCTTTTAAAACCCTTTCCATTCTTCCTTCAGCAGAGAGAATGTTTATGATTGTTAAGAAGGAATCCCCCCAAAACCCCTTTATTTTTGAAAATAAAGAAAACACTAGGTGGCACCTTATAAAATTATTAATCAAAACTCATTAAATGTTGGCACTTTCATATGATTCATCCTACTATTGATAGTTCGATTCTCTGGGAGGAAAAATATCAATCTTAAAATCTTCAGGTAATTGCAAATGATATCTGAGAAAGAACTAGAATGTGAATGTTGCCATACTGAGTATATAATGTATGTTCATAACAACAGTTGCAATCTGGCAAAACAATGGATCATTCTTCTGCACTTTGAACACCAAGGCAGAATAAATTTAGGCTGGTTTCCATCAGTCAGTTACTGCATGTTACTCTGATCCTATTTGGAATAAGGAAACTCAACTACCATTAGAACTACTATTAGTGATGACTGTGACAGTCCACCAGATGCTCAGGACTGATAATCCAAGCCTCAGGTGAACACCTGTAGTAGTAGGATAGGTTATGCTTCAGTAACACAAAAGCCCTCACAGTCATAGCAACCTAACACAATTCACATTTAAGTTATGCTTATAATGTTTGTGTGGGTTGAGTGACACTCCAGGGCAGATTTTGGAAGAGAAGAATATTGGAGGGTCTATGCAGGTTTTCATTGCTTCAAGTGGAAATGACACATGTCACTTCCAGTTACATTTCATTGGCTAGAACTATCATCTGACTTAATTACAAGGGAAAAGGGAAATACAATGAGTGGAGAAAAAAGAAGAAAAGCAGATATGGGTGAGCACTAGATATCTCTACCAGAGATTTTAAGACTATAGTAGACTTTGTACATTTTACTTAACATTTCTTCATTCTTGCTTGCCAACATTTTCACATGATACATTGCTAACTGGGGCAAACCAAGATGAAAGTCTGAAACCCAAAGGTTGCCCTTTCCCGAAACTATTTCAGAAGACCAAGAATTTTCCCAATACTTCTTACCCCAAGAGGCATAAGTCAACATGGCAGGATTTGTCCCCATTAGTTGTCATCATTTTCATAATCCAGTTCTGCACACATAAGGAGAATGAGCTACAGTGTCAGAGAGAAAGCTTCAGCTGTACAGTAGAATGGCCCAGAAGGAAGCATGTATTGTACATGGAAAGAGAGTCTCTTATATTTAGAGAAAATTTAGATTTCACTAGAGTGATTTCCTTAAAATTGGTAATTTTTTCCCCATTTTCATTTCATAGGAAATTAGGGAATCTTAACTCCAGAAGCAATTGTCATCCATTTTTTCTGCCTGGATGGGTGAGGATTGCCTCCCTATCATCTCCCCCAAAGACATAAGCCTCAAAAATGGACAGCATATGATTACATGCAGATGGAGAGGGGGTTGGTTCTAGTTTGCATGTTTTCCCCCTAGCAAATGTGTTACTATCAAAAATATGAGAGAAAACACCATTACCTATTATAAAGCAGAAGTCACAGTTCTATTTATTCTGTCATAATATAAACTGAACAAAACTTTCATTGATATATAAAAACAGAAAACTTACGGAATCCTGTAAAATGAAACTGACAGCACTCCATCGCATTACCTTAATGTGGCTGATCTTATGGACTCCCCTTCTTCATTGTACTACCTGAAAAGTTTTCATCACCTGAAACACAAATTTCTTACTTGACCTTCAGTATTTTATTATTTGCCATTTTTACTGTACGTTTTCTATTTCTTTAGTTACTTGAAAAATGATGTCAAAATAGAACTCATCTCTTAAATCCCCATTACAGTCTTTCAGTGCCAGTCTCCCTCATAGTCCCAGCCCATTCATTCATTCTTTCTTTCAGTGTGTATCTTTGCTTTACTTCTCTCCCTCCCCCACCACCTACTCCCTCTTTCTGTTTTCCCTCTCCTTGCCTGGAACCGACTTATTATTCACTTGAATTCCTGGGAACAGGAAGCATGGTCAACTTAAAGAAAAAACTGATTTTAAACAGCCCTCAATGAAAGTATTTACAACATTTTGAAGATATACAAATTTCCCCTGGTTTCCTACTGGCACTCACCTCAGAAAATCCCCTAATAATGCAAGGCCTATGAAGGGTTAGTAATTAGTACTTCAACTGATGGGCTGTTGGCTCTGATCCTAACTGTTGCTTTATGACATTGTCTCCATTCAAATACTTAAAGAAATTTTCTTCACTCTTTATATTTAGTAACAGATTTTTAAAAATATATTTTAGAAATGTGTGTGTTATACAAATGACACATGCATTTTTCTTCAGTCTTTATATCTAGTAACAGATTTTTAAAAATATATTTTAGAAATGTGTGTGTGTTATACAAATGACACATGCATTTTTCTTCAGTCTATATTTAGTAACAGATTTTTAAAAATATATTTTAGAAATTATGTGTGTGTGTATATACAAATGACACATGCGGTTTCCATACTAGTACACTGAATCACTGTGCCTTATTTTATTTAGCTTCCCATGAATATTTTTCCTCTGTGCTATTTCAATTTTTTGATCTTATATATCATGCTGAAATTTACATTTTAGTGCACTTTTCCCTTTCTTCTTTATTAGATTCTTAAGTTAAAATATCAGAAATAAAATTACTTAACAATATTTGAATGGGTTATTAATTAGTAATTCAACTGATGGGCTCTTGGCTCTGATCCTAACTGTTGCTTTATGACAGTGTCTCCATTCAAATACTATTTTCTTGTTCAAAAATTAGATATTACCTTTATTTGTTTTTCTCTAGCATCTCCTTCTCCCCTGCATACACACTTGTGATGAGTTCCAGATTGAAATCCTAGCTGCTGACAACCTGCTAGATCTCACTGTAAATGTAGGCTCTGTCTAGAGTGATAAGGCCAAGACTCATATTTCAGGATATTAAGAGCAGGCCAGAAACAAAAATGCAAACAGAACAGAATCTCAATAAATCTCAGGTTTTTCTGTTTGTTTGTTTTTGTGGATGACAATGATCTCTCCACTTTCTTCTTCTCTCTCTAATACCTATATTAAAATATAAACCCTCTTAAGAAAAGAGGATGAAACTTATGATGCTCTCATAATCAGGGTCAAGAACTGCTCCAGGCCTAGTACATATACTGTCCTATTTAATTCTCACACAAGCCTATAAAAGAAGTGCTACGTTCCTCTTCTATTGATGAAGAGCCAAAGTCTGGAGGTGTCAAATAAGTTGCAAAGACAAACCATCATGTGATAGAGCAGGGATTCCAATCTTGACACATTATTGCATCTACTCTTTCCCGTGCACTATAATGCCTCCCCTAAAATAAGATGTATCCAGTACATTACATTTCCTAAACCACGTACACTTATCCTAATAAGGAAGGATAAATGACAATGATTACTTCTGTTTTTAAAAATGAGAAAACTGGATTGTAGAGAATGTGTATGGCTTGTCTATCATCTCTTGGTAAAAAGAAGACCTAGGACCAGACCTAGTTTAGCATTTAAAAAATTATACCATGTTGTTTAGAACTAAGAGGAAAAAAAAATATATGTATATATATATTTATAGTACTTTGTGTGCCTATGAGGCAGAGATAGTTCCCTTACTGTAATACTCATGGTCATGAAAGCGGGTCAACAGAGGGTAAGAACACATGGTGGGAAACAACATCTAGTCAGCAAACACATTTTTGCTCTGATGTCACTAAAAGTGTTGCTGTCCCACAGGTTGTCTCTGTCGATGCCTGTGAGTCCTGGTTGTTCACAATTAATTATTGACCTATTTGATCTTCCTTACTAATTGGTAATTAATCACATTCTACTTTGTCACATTTTTTTTCCTCCTGACTACCCCATGTGTAAAATCCCGCTAGAGTACTTCTTTTTACACTTTCCCTAATGTAAATAACGTGGTACATGTTGTCAAGCCAATGGGATATTGTCAAGTATGAAATATTTTACAACTAGAAATTCTATTTTTTAACCAAATTTCCAGACTCAAAAAATGAAAAAGTCTTTTATTTAATGAATGTTTGCTGATGATCATTTCATTTGTTTTGAAAAAGGAGCAAAGGATTCATTTATGCATTTCCAATTTTCCAACAACACTAGATAGGAATATTTCTATTTTGAATATGCTATAATTGTTCCAACCTGGAGAGTGCTGGCACGGAACCAGCCTGTCCTAGTTCACATCCTGGTTCCATCTTTTACCGGCTATGTGATCATGAGGAAATTACCAAATCACTCTGTGCTTCAGTTTTCTTACTATAAAATGGAGATAATCCCAATTTTATAAGGTTATGGTTAGGTATAAATAAAGGAATATAGGTAAAGAATTTTTCATAATTCTGGCAGATGGTAACTGCTTACTAAAAGTTCATTTTTCTTGTTGCCATGTTTTACTTTAAAGATATATGTTTTCTTAAAAATGCACACATTCTTTGAATACATTCATTTTTGTAAACTTTAGTTATGCACAAAACTGAAAAAGATATATATATATATATATATATATATATATATATATATATATATATATATATATATATATATATATATGAAGGTTCATAGAACCTTATTTAATATATTAAAAACCTGACAAAACCAAAATTATTTCCAATAGGGACATATACAGAAAATATATGGCACATCAATAGGATTTTTTTTTTTTTTTTCTTTTTGCGGTATGCGGGCCTCTCACTGTTGTGGCCTCTCCCGTTGCGGAGCACAGGCTCCGGACGCGCAGGCCCAGCGGCCATGGCTCACGGGCCCAGCCGCTCTGCGACATATGGGATCCTCCCAGACCGGGGCACGAACCCGTATCCCCTGCATCGGCAGACGGACTCTTAACCACTGCGCCACCAGGGAGGCCCACATCAATAGGATTTTAAAGCAGCCATTTAACCACTGTCATCTCAAATAATAACTTCATGAAATAGGAACATTTTATAATATTTAGGAAATGCAATTTATGCAAGCGTATATATACTTTAATTCCCATTAAACGAAACATATATTTGCCTTGGATATACACCAAAATATTGTCATTGATTATGTTTAAGTGGTAGGAGTGTGAATGACTTTATTACTTACTTATACTTCCTGTATTTTCCAAATTTCCTGCATCGAGTTGATATCTTTTTATAATAAGAATAATGTGTATGTATGTATTTTAAACATATATTTAAGGTGGTTCTATAACCTGACCTCATAATCCATAATTATTTAGTAACTCATCCAATTTTTAACTGTTGAGTAATTTTATTTCTGATATTTTAACTTAAGAAAACAATAAATAGAGAAGAAAGGGAAAAATACACTAAAATGTAAATTTCAGCATGATATATAAGACCAAAAACTTGACATAGCATGGAGGAAAAATATTCGTGGAAAGCCTAAATATAATACGGCACAGTGATTCATGGTACTAGTATGGAAACTGCATGTGTCATTTGTATATATACACACACACAATTTCTAAAATATAGTTTTAAAAATCTGGTACTAAATATAAAGACTGAAGAAAATTTCTGTAAGTTTTAATAGTAATTACTTCTGAAGAATAAATTTTCCCATTTTTCTTTATTATTCTTCATTTTCCAAATTTTTAAATATGACTCTTACTTTTTTATAGTAAGGAAGATAAAGATACCCCACTAAATAGATACAATGTTTGAGAAATATTTTCTTAAATTACCCCAAGTAGATGTTTTCTGATCCTTCCTGAATCATGTGGCCGCCATTTTATTTTATTTAAGAAATGACAACTCCACTTGTATCATTTTGAAGTGCTGAACTGTGCAATATTCGTGGGGGGAAGCTCTCCCTTAAAACCTTTACCTGCAAGCTTCTTCCAGAGCCTTTTTGAGTCAGCACCTCCATCTGTGGTCCAGGGTGAGAAACTATGTACTAAATCACC
The DNA here is from genome assembly GCF_025265405.1 of Mesoplodon densirostris. Lineage (NCBI taxonomy): Eukaryota > Metazoa > Chordata > Mammalia > Artiodactyla > Ziphiidae > Mesoplodon > Mesoplodon densirostris. The sequence continues at coordinate 168,509,289 of NC_082661.1, read as the reverse complement.
TTGACAGTTGTCTGTTTGCATTATATCATCAGCTCCTACCTCGGGTGCTGACACCACATCCCTCACATCATTATTTGCTTCTCCAAAGTGCAAGCATTCTCAGACAGAACAGAGAATCACTTTTCTTTGCTAAAAAAGATATACCAATGTTAGAGATATCTTCCCCGAATTTCCATGCAAGATTATTATTATTTTTTAAACGGGGTTAGGGCTCCCAAGAATTAAGACCAGGCTGTGCTCCTTTGTGTAACTGGACTCTTTGATGCAAAGTATTTTCCCCAGAGACCATCATGGTGGCAACATTCTCCATTATGCAAAGAGGAGTCATTGACAAATTCATAATCAGAATATACCTATATGTATCTAAAATATACACCTAAGATAGTCATATCATTTGACCTTGTAATTCATAATTATTTAGAATGAATTAAACTGAAAGGAAATTATTTGAGGTGAGTTATGAAACAGGATGAGGGTCGGGAATAAACCCAGAAGGGACGAAGCACATAGGAAAACATCGTTTGGGAAAAAATAAACTCTTTTACTGATTCCCATATTCCCTAGTTCTAGCCATGCTCAGGCTAAAGAAATACCTTTTTCTAAATGTTTGATCAGCATTTTCTAAGGCTCTCTTAGCAACAGGCATGATATGTAGTGCTAGCAGCCAGGAGAGGGCCAGACACATGCCACTTTTGGGGAACTCTCAGTCAAGGGGGGAAAACAATGCCAAGAACCAAAAAAACAGCCTGGAGCTTTGAGAGGGTGTTCAGAAGAATGTGTACAACTTTGCCTGGGCAAGAGAATACTCACAAGCAGAGAGACTTGGCTTTGTCTTAGTGAATTTTACCATTTTTTATTACAACTGATGCCACATATTTGTCCAGTATGATTGCTGACACACTGCAAATTAAATGGATTACTTAAAGGTCATTATCTATGATTAATCTATGTTGAACTTCCTTTCACTGTATCTTTACATACCTTAGGTGCTTCTATCAATACATCTTATTCTACTTGTTTGTTTATGTGTGTTTTCCTCTTCTAAGCTGAAAACTTCAAAGTCTGTGGTCTAATTATCAGGTGCTGATGCATAGCAAGTACTCAGTAAATGTGGATAAAATGAGTAAACAAACTATTCCATAGTTTGAATTTCATGTAACTCTCCTTTTTAAGGAACATCCAGTAAACACAAATGTTTATAATGAGCAAAATTTTTTTTTGTTGAATTCAGTTGACATAAAATAACAGCACTAACACAATTTTAATATGATCAAAATTATTGGATGATGAAGTAGGAGAAAGTGTTAGGGAAGTCCAGAAAACTAACTGCTGAAGGGAACCAGAGTGGGAGAGGCTGTCAGATTGAAGAAAAGATGTATTAAAAAATGAGATGTTGAGTTCCCAAGTTGATCTGGTTCTCATCGAGAAAATCCAGGCAGCTAGCCATCTTGATGTGACCCCCAAGAGTTCATTCCTGGGGTCTGTCTCTTCGAAGAGAAGATCATACATATTTATATTCCACTACCAGAGCTAAAGGGTATAGACAAACGCCACACCCAATTTTATGTTACTATATTGTCCAAAATATTCGAACACTGGATGAATACATTATCCTATTACCAACCAACTACAGAATTTATGGGAACTTCAACAGCAAGTAGAATATTGTCATTTCAACATGACTTTAATGACTCTTAAATTGGTTTATCAGCATCACTATGTGAGAAGAGGTGGGGAGCAGAGAAAAGAGGACCCTTAGTAGTTGTAGGGGAGGGGACGAGAAGCAAAAGGGAACTTCAGACCTGATTTCAGAAAGTCATTAGTTGCATCACTCTGTAATTAGCTTGAGTTCCGGGGAACCATCAGTATCTGCCTTTCTGGATAAATGTGCAGTTTTGTGAGGCTGTGACAGCCTGGTACTGAGTGGGCTGTAGGTGAAGTATGACGGCCCTGCCTTATGAAAGGCAGAGGACTGGCAAGGAAAATCCATTTGATGTTGGGAGCAGCCAAATTAATCAAGAACAACCAGTTTTTCAGCTCTACAGAACTGTACTTCAGTAGCTATTTTTTAAATACCTTCAAGTAACCTCTTGTATTTTTCCCACTTCCTACTTATAGCATGCAAATAAGGAGAAGCCAAAAGTGTTTAAATTCACAGCACAACTGAACTTTTCAATTTTTTTCTCCTTCCTTTCCCCCCCCTTCCCCTTGGGAAACATTGACTTACACACCATTTGCACAATACCAGGATAAAATCAGCTCCACAAATATGAATTGCTGGTTTGAGCATGAAAAACAAAAAAAGGAACTTGATGTTATTGTAAGACTGATTCGTTGAGAAGGGGTGCTTAAGGAGGCACAAGATTATAAGTATATTGCATCTGAGAATATAATAGGGAAAAAGTTTACTCTGTAACATAGGCCTTAAAAACCCAAAAAAATTACAATTGCAAAAAAAAGATAAGTGCAAAAATATGGGAGGAAACAGCATTTTCACTTATCTGCATAAGTTCTATTATATACAATATTTTTGTGGAGACATAGCAGAGTGATTAAGAAAATATATTTTGAGCATCAGACAGACTCCGATTCAAGCCCTAGCTCCACCTCATTCTTGTTATGTTCCCAAGCAAACCTAAACCTCTCAAAGTCTGTCTCTTCATATGTGAAATAGGGAAAATAAATAAATAATCATTTAAATGTCTAACTCATAAGGTGGTTGTGAGGAATAAATGAGGATGAACAAATATTACCTGGCTCATAGTAAGCATGCAATGCGTTAACTATTAGTACTGCTTATAACAGCACTCAAAAATTGCTACAAATTCCACAATATTCCTGAAACCCATTTGACAGATAGATCTGTACTCTTTTTACTATGCCACAGTTGCATTGCATACTACTTAATTTTTAAAACTAATGTGTTGGTCTCATAGACATTTTTGTCTAGGGGTGACTCACATGACATTTTGACCATATAACCTTTGTAACATCTTGTCTTACAAAGAGAAAGTGGGTTTGCAATTCACAAAAAGATAGACAAGATGAAAAGGCAGAGGGCTATGTACCAGATGAAGGAACAAGATAAAACCCCAGAAAAACAACTAAATGGAGTGGAGATAGGCAACCTTGCAGAAAAAGAATTCAGAATAATGATAGTGAAGCTGATCCAGGACCTCAGAAAAAGAATGGAGGCAAAGATTGAGAAGATGCAAGAAATGTTTAACAGACATAGAAGAATTAAAGAACAAACAAACAGAAATGAACAATACAATAACTGAAATGAAAAATGCACTAGAAGGAATCAATAACAGAATAACTGAGGCATAAGAATGGATAAGTGACCTAGAAGACAGAATGTTGGAATTCACTGCTGCAGAACAGAATAAAGAAAAAAGAATGAAAAGAAATGAAGACAGCCTGAGAGACCTCTGGGACAACATTAAACGCAACAACATTTGCATTATAGGTGTCCCAGAAGGAGGAGAGAGAGGGAAAGGACCCAAGAAACTATTTGAAGAGATTATAGTCAAAAACTTCCCTAACATGGGAAAGGAAATAGCCACCCAAGTTCAGGAAGTGCAGAGAGTCCCATACAGGATAAACCCAAGGAGAAACACACTGAGACACATAGTAATCAAAATGGCAAAAAAAAATGACAAAGAAAAATTATTGAAAGCAGCAAGGGAAAAACAATAAATAATATACAAGGGAAATCCCATAAGATTAACAGCTGATTTCCCTGCAGAAACTCTACAAGCCAGAAGGGAGTAGCATGATATACTTAAAGTGATGAAAGGAAAGAACCTACAACAAAGATTACTCTACCCAGCAGGATCACATTCAGATTTGATGGAGATTTGATGGAGAAATCAAAGGCATTACAGACAAGCAAAAGCTAAGAGAATTCAGCACCACCAAACCAGCTCTACAACTAATGCTAAAGGAACTTCTCTAATTGGGAAAGACAAGAGAAGAAAAGGACGTACAAAACCAAACCCAAAACAACTAAGAAAATGGTAATAGGAACATATGTATTGATAATTACCTAAAACGTCAATGGATTAAATGCTCCAACCAAAAGACACAGGCCCACAGAATGGATACAAAAACAAGACCCATATATATGCTGTCTACAAGAGACCCACTTCAGACCTAGGGACACATACAAACTGAAAGTGAGGGGATGGAAATCAAAAGAAAGCTGGAGTAGCAATACTCATATCAGATAAAATAGACGTTAAAATAAAGAACGTTACAAGAGACAAGAAAGGACACTACATAATGATCAAGGGATCAGTCCAAGAATAAGATATAACAATTATAAATATATATACACCCAACATAGGAGCACCTCAATACATAAGGCAACTGCTAACAGCTATAAAAGAGTAAATCAACAGTGACACAATAATAGTGGGGGATTTCATCACCTCACTTAACACCTATCAACAGATAATTGGAACAGAAAATTAATGAGGAAACACAAGCTTTAAATGACACAATAGACCAGTTAGATTTAATTGATATTTATAGGACATTCCATCCAAAAACAGCAGATTACACTTTCTTCTCAAGTGCACATGGAACATTATCCAGGATAGATCACATCTTGGGTCACAAATCAAGCCTCAATAAATTTAAGAAAATTGAAATCATATCAAGCATCTTTTCTGACCACAATGCTATGAGATTAGAAATCAATTACAGGGGAAAAAACATAAAAAACACAAACACATGGAGGCTAAAGACTATGTTACTAAATAACCAAGAGATCACTGAAGAAATCAAAGAGGAAATCAAAAAAAAAACCTAGAAACAACTGACAATGTAAACACGACTATCCAAAACCTATGGGATGCAGGAAAAGCAGTTCTAAGAGGGAAGATTATAGCTATACAAGCCTACCTCAAGAAACAAGAAGAATCTCAAATAAACCATCTAATCATCAACACCTAAAGGAACTAGAGAAGAAGAACAAACAAAACCCAAAGTTAGTAGAAGGAAAGAAATCATATAGATCAGAGCAGAAATAAATGAAATAGAAACAAAGAAAACAATAGCAAAGATCAATAAAACTAAAAGCTGGTTCTTTGAAAAGATAAACAAAATTGATAAACCATTAGCCAGACTCATCAAGAAAAAGAGAGTGAGGACTCAAACCAATAAAATTAGAAATGAAAAAGGAGAAGTTACAACAGACACTACAGAAATACAAAGGATCATGAGAGATTACTACAAGCAACTCTATGCCAATAAAATGGACAACTTGGAAGATATGGACAAATTCTTAGAAATGCACAACCTTCCAAGACTGAACAAGGAAGAAATAGAAAATATGAACAGATCAATCACAAGCACTGAAATTGAAACTGTGATGAAAAATCTTCCAACAAACAAAAGTCCAGGACCAGGTGGCTTCACAGATGAATTCTATCAAACATTTAGAGAAGAGCTAACACCCATCCTTCTCAAACTATTCCAAAAAATTGCAGAGGAAGGGACACTCCCAAACTCATTCTGTGAGGCCATCACTCTGAAACCAAAACCAGACAAAGATAATACAAAAAAAGGAAATTACAGACCAATATCACTGATGAATACAGATGCAAAAATCCTCTACAAAATACTAGCAAACAGAATCCAACAACCCATTAAAAAGATCATATACCATGATCAAGTGGGATTATCCCAGGGATGCAAGGATTCTTCAATATATGCAGATCAATCAATGTGATACACCATATTAACAAAGTGAAGGAGAAAAAACATATGATCATCTCCATAGATGCAGAAAAAGCTTTTGACAAAATTCAACACCCATGTATGATTAAAAACTCTCCAAGGGTGTGGAGAAAAGGGAATACTCTTGCACTGCTGGTGAGAATGTAGATTGATACAGCCACTCTGGAGAACAGTATGGAGGTTCCTTAAAAAAACTACAAATAGAACTACCATATGACCCAGCAATCCCACTACTGGGCATATACCCTAAGATAACCATAATTCAAAAAGAGTCATGTACCAAAATGTTCATTGCAGCTCTATTTACAATAGCCAGGGCATGGAAGCAACCTAACTGTCCATCATCAGATGAATGGGTAAAGAAGATGTGACACGTATATACAATGGAATATTACTCAGCCATAAAAAGAAACGAAATTGAGTTATTTGTAGTGAGGTGGATGGACCAAGAGTCTGTCATACAGAGTGAAGTAAGTCAGAAAGAGAAAGACAAATACCGCATGCTAAAACATATATATGGAATCTAAGGAAAAAAATGTCATGAAGAACCTAGGGGTAAAATGGGAATAAAGACACAGACCTACTAGAAAATGGACTTGAGGATATGGGGAGGGGAAAGGGTAAGCTGTGACAAAGTGAGAGAGTGGCATGTACATATATACACTAGCAAACGTAAAATAGATAGCTAGTGGGAAGCAGCCGCATAGCACAGGGAGATCAGCTAGGTGGTTTGTGACCACCTAGAGGGGTGGGATAGGGAGGGTGGAAGGGAGGGAGCCACAAGAGGGAAGAGATATGGGAACATATGTATATGTATAACTGATTCACTTTGTTATAAAGCAGAAACTAACACACCATTATAGAGCAATTATACTTCAATAAAGATGTTCAAACAAAGAAACAAACAAAAAACTCTCCAGAAAGTGGGCATAGAGGGAATGGATACAAAACAAATGGATATTATATTGAGATATCCTACCTCAACATAATAAAAGCCATATAGGACAAACCCACAGCAAACATCATTCCCAGTGGTGAAAAACTGAAAGCATTTCCTGTAAGATCAGTAACAAGACAAGGATGTCCACTCTCACCAATATTATTCAACATAGTTTTGGAAGTCCTAGCCACAGCATCAGAGAAGAAAAAGAAATAAAAGGAATACAAATTGGAAAAGAAGAAGTAAAACTGTCACCATTTACAGATGACATGATACTATACACAGAGAATCCTAAAGATGTCACCAGAAAACTACTAGAGCTAATCAATGAATTTAGTAAAGTTGCAGGATACAAAATTAATGCACAGAAATCTCTTGCATTCCTATACACTAATGATGAAAAATCTGAAAGAGAAATTAAGGAAACACTCTCATTATCCATTGCAACAAAAAGAATAAAATACTTAGGAATAAACCTACCTAAGGAGACAAAAGACCTGTATGCAGAAAACTATAAGACACCAATGAAAGAAATTAAAGGTGTTACCAACAGATGGAGAGATATACCATGTTTTTGGATTGGAAGAATCAATATTGTGAAAATGACTATACTACCCAAAGCAGTCTACAGATTCAATGCAATCCCTATCAAATTACCAATGGCATATTTTACAGAACTAGAACAAAAAATCTTAAAATTTGTATGGAGACACAAAAGACCCTGAATAGCCAAAGCCGTCTTGAGGGGAAAAAGTGGAATTGGAGGAATCAGACTCCCTGACTTCAGACTATACTGCAAAGCTACAGTCATCAAGACAATATGGTACTGGCACAAAAACAGAAACATAGATCAATGGAACAAGATAGAAAGCCCAGAGATAAACCCATGCACCTATGGTCAACTAATCTACGAGAAAGGAGGCAAGGATATACAATGGAGAAAAGGCAGTCTCTTCAATAAATGGTGCTGGGAAAACTGGACAGCTACATGTAAAAGAATGAAATTGGAGCACTCTCTAACACCATACACAAAAATAAACTCAAAATGGATTCGAGACCTAAATGTAAGACCGGACAGTATAAAACTCTTAGAGGAAAACATAGGAAGAACACTCTTTCACATAAATGATTGCAAGATCATTTTTGATCCACCTCCTAGAGAAATGGAAATAAAAACAAAAGTACACAAATGGGACCTAATGAAACTTAAAAGCTTTTGCAAAGCAAAGGAAACTACAAACAAGACAAAAAGACAACTCTTAGAATGGGAGAAAATATTTGCTAGTGAACCAATGGACAAAGGATTAATCTCCAAAATATATAAACAGCTCATGCAGCTCAATAGTAAAAAAACAAACAACCCAATCCAAAAATGGGCAGAAGAGCTAAATAGACATTTCTCCAAAGAAGACATACAGATGGCCAAGAAGCACATGAGAAACTGCTCAACATCACTAATTATTAGAGAAATGCAAATCAAAACTACGATGAGGTATCACCTCACACCAGTTAGAATTGGCATCATCAGAAAATCTACAAATAACAAATGCTGGAGAGGGTGTGGAAAAAAGGGAACCCTCTTGCATTGTTGGTGGGAATGTAAATTGATACAGCCACTATGGAGAACAGCATGGAGTTTCCTTAAAAAACTAAAAGTAGAACTACCATACGACCCAGCAATCCCACTACCTGGCATATACCCAGAGAAAACCATAATTCAAAAATACACATGAACCCCAATGTTCATTGCAGCACTATTTACAATAGCCGGGTCATGGAAGCAATCTAAATGCCCATTGACAGACGAATGGATAAAGAAGATGTGGTACATATATACAATGGAATATTACTCAGCCATAAAAAGGAATGAAGTTGGGTCATTTGTAGAGACGTGGATGGATCTAAAGACTGTCATAGAAAGTGAAGTAAGTCAGAAGGAGAAAAACAAATATCGTATAGTAATGCATATACGTGTAACCTAGACAAATGGTACAGATGAACTGGTTTTCAGGGCAGAAATAGAGACACAGATGTAGAGAACAAATGTATGCACACCAACAGGGGAAAGCGTCAGGGAGTAGGGGTGGTGGTGTGATGAACTGGGAGATTGGGATTGACATATATACACTGATGTGTATAAAATGGATGACTAATATGTATCTGCTGTATAAAAAACTAAAATTCAAAAAAAATAGTGGGTTTGCCAAGGGCAAATCAAGTTGCCTGAAATATGACTGTGCTATGGATATCTTCACAAGGGCAATAGAAAAAGCTGCATACTAAAATCCTGAAATGTCATTAAGATAAGCTTGTATTGAATTTGAAGTGATTGTCTAGTCCAGGCAAGTCCCTAGTGTGTACTCACTTAATGCATTTGGAAGGAAGGAAGGAAGCAAACATAGGTAGGCAGGAAAATACCATCAAGAAATGAAGTGTTAATTGTAACACCCCAGGACCTCTTGCTCAAATTGTTTCAAGGTTCTTCTCAGTCTAGCTGCAGCCAAAGATCATCTTTATCCCCCCACTTTTGCTCAAATCTGTAGCTGCATCCTTGCTTCATTGTCAAGCTAGAAGTAAGACACTGACCCTCCCTCCTAACTGGTTGGACAATTCTTTTATTTTTTACTTGAAAATTTGCTCTGTATCTAATACTTAGCTAGGGAATTGCAACCATCTCTAGTGGTCCTAAGCAAATGCCCCACTCCCTGAAATAGAGGGAGTTGCTCTGTTCACTTATATTATCTGTTTGTGTTTAATGCTTTATATGTGCCTTCTCCCTAGTCCCTGGCCCTAATAAGAAGGCAATTTTCATGTATTATTCTTCTCCAGCACAAAATACTATACAAATAAGTATTTGTTGACTTTTTAAACATTTATGCATTTTTGTATGGTGTATGTGTGTGTATATTGTGTACGTTTGTGTGCAGTGTGTATTTGAAGTACATGACATGGTTTCTAATAAATGCATTAGAATGCATATCTTGGTCTCTGCATCAATTCAGATACAGAGAACAGTATAGAAGACAGAAGGTTACACATGGTGAAGCATGATAATTCCATCATGCTTTGTCCATCATCAAGAAGAAATTCAGCAGGATAAGTACAATTAGGAGTATGGTATTTCACCCATGGAGGCCCAGCTGGCTATAGCTCATGTGAACCTGTTTTCAGCGCTTCACAGACATTGCAAGTGAAAATCATTTTGATCAAAGTCCCAAGTTAGATCACACACTGGAAATTGATTCATCAAGGTTATATCGTAGACTGAGGAATACACTGGCAGTTTCTACCTGAGAAAACCAGCTTGAAAATCATATAAGACTTGTCACTCCAGGAGACTTAGATATATGAAAAGTGTTTGATGTGGATGTTTGGAAAGTACCTGTACTAACCTGAACTATTGCCAAGATTATTAACGTATCACTTTGGTGAGCCAAGAATTTCTATTTTTTCCCCATAGTGGTGGATGTCTTGGGTCATCTGATGTGGAGAGAGGACACAGCTTTTTATTTTAAGGATAAAGAATTTCAACTTGAAGAAAAACATGCAGCTAGGTTTTTACAGAAGCTGTTGGGAGGTGGAGGCAAACACGATGTTTTATAAATGTTGGTATTACAATCAGATCACTTTTGGTAGGTGCCTTCTGATCATCTAATGAGTATAATGTCAACTGGGCTGGAGAATCATTTCTTTTTTATAAACCATCTGTTTTGTCATAAAAATTTCTTTATAAGCCATATGCAGGTAGAGTGTCCTTTTTTTCAACATTATCATCTGTTTGTTTCTACACCCTGTGTCCTGCAATGTAGTTTTAACCTGTCTAGGAAGGATACAGGGAGTGCAACAGAATAAATAAATAAATGGTTGGCAAATAAACAAAAATCAATTGATTGAAGATACATCTGTTGCATCAGTGATTCTCAGACACTGGAGAACACATTATCTCCAGCCTTTCTCATGAAAAAGCAATTCTATTTCTAAAATGGTGGACTTTGGATCACATTGCCTTCAGAGCCTCAACTTTCCTGTTTGAAAATGGGAGTTATAAAAATGGGAGATTTTGTATGGAGTTAATTAAATTTAATGCAAATGTAAAAGGACAGTACAGGTGAAACTGCACATTATAATAAATGATATATTAAAGATCATTTTATAAACTCAAATACAAAAGAAATGAGAATAGTAAGAGTTGGATACATTTTAATCTTTGAAATAAACAGTTATTAAGCACTAGAAAGCAGGTTAATGTTAGTCATTTAATGACAGTTGTGTACCATTGGTGGTTTGCCAAATTCCTCTTCCCTAGTAGGTTCTTCCCACATATCTGGAAGCATAGTCAGTCTTTTGCAAGCTACTAAGGTTGATGGCTATAGAATGAGTATCCAGGATTCTTTTTTCCTTTACCTTAAACTTTAACTTATGTTCACAGCAAAAATCTGTCACACTCCTGACTTCAACTTGATCAGAATTTCATGGCTGTACTTGAGCCCTGTTGAGATCCCAAGAGTCTGGCTACGTATTCATAGGTTAGAAGCATCAAAAGATCAAGAGCATCATTATTAGTTCAGGAATGTATGGATAGAGCCCTATGATCAAGCAAGGAGACGAGTTTTAAGCACAATTGAATTCTCTTACAACATTTCAATAAACTGTATGGATGATGAAATTTTTCAAAGGCATGCAATTCACATAAAAAAAATAGAGCAGTCTTCATTGGACAATTTTTTGGTAGTAATAGTAGCAGTGTTCTTTTTTATATTTGCACAACACTTTTAGTATTCTAAGTGCTTTAAAACAGATTATCTCACAACAATGTTTAGTTTTACTTGTTTTGTCTTAATTTGCAGATATTAAGCTTGAAAACTATGGCAGAAAACAACTCATATTAGCTCATAGAATTCATATTAGCTTACACATTGTGAGTGTCTATTAAATGCAGAACTTTCTCATTCTCCTTATCATGTAATATTCCAGCCTACTGGGATGTGTTAGTGTCTTCATTTATAAACAGAATAAGCTGAGGCTCGGGAACTTGGCCAGTCCCACAAAAACATTAGTGATGGAGCTAGGATTTGAGCCCGAGTCTTCTGACCTCTTGGCCAGCACGGTTGCAGTCTGAGCACCATGCTTACAGTCTGAGTTACTCTGTGAGATGGAACCTGGCTGTGAGGGGAGGGCTATAGGACAGAGAGCAGTGCTGTGCTGAAGAGAAAGTCACACTACAATTGCCAGCTTGTGAGGTATTTCATGTGGTAAAAGTGAAGGCATACTTAAATTGTCCCGTGGGTTCCCATAGTTCCTTTGTTCACAAGCTGATTGTAACAGCTACATTCTCTTCATGAAAACAGGTTAGGTGGAGACAATCAATTGACTGAAAATGTGGAAGAAAAAGGTATTTGAAAACAGTCTCTAGAGAATAATTATTTTAAAGTTTTACTTCTACAATTTCAAAGTCCAGAGAAACTAATTTTGGAATTGAGGGCAAAAATAATATCCTAGGAATTTTATACTTTCCTTGGATATAGTACTTTCCACTGAACCAGTGATACCAAATATACATGAAATCATTTATTTTAGGAATATTGTACCATCCCTCCCTACACACAAACCATGTGATTGAAAAACAAGAGCTTGACAAGATGGTGAGCCATGCTGGGGGATTGGGGGTGCAATGAGGCAGGTGTAGTGAGAACTGGAAGGGAGCAGATTGGATGCCAGAAGCACAGGGATCATGAGAGTTTCAGCATAGTATGAGATATTAAAAGTATCCCAGAGGAGTAAATTCCAGCCAGAACAGGTGTTTTGCTTTCTCATCTCTGACTCAAACGCCGGTAGAACGCCTGACTCTCTTGATGATCCCTTTAGCAAGCAAGGTACACTAAGCTGGGGATCTTTTGCAAGAGTGAATCTTCTGGAAAAATAATGAGAGATATAAACTTTGTATCAGATGTAGATATATTGGTAAACATATTTTGAATGTAGCCAAATTGTTAAATCATAATAACTGACGTAGTATTAAGAAGAATGGTATTTGTATAATAATGATGTGTTCAGGTTCCACTCTGTTTCTACCACTGAGACTTAGTGAATTTTCTTGTAATTTTACTATCTTTTCTCTGTTTGTTTGTTTATAGGCATCTGAATGAGTAGAAAGACATAGAAATTTAGTAAGGGAGCCCAGAAAATTTCTAGTTGTTTTCTAAAGTGTATTTTATAATAAATTAGTTGCACAAGATATTTTTAAGGGGGGATTTCACTGTTATGTAAGCTGGGGAAAATATGGCATTTCATATTTCTCCTTAGAAATTCACAGTATACATTGACAGATTAAAGACACTGAGACACCTTGCAGTTAAAAATAGCTGCTTAATTTTGTTTGACTCAGTTTTTTTCCACATTTATACTCATTGGGTATTACTAATAGAACTCAAGGAACTAGTGTTCACTAAATCACTCTTAAAAAGAAAGTAAGGTTTATTCTAACCCTTTATTCACTGGAGAAATAACATGGTAGCACTAACCACACACATTGGTGAACATGTGTTTTGGGTCCTGTCAGTCTTGAGTGATAATTAAGGAAGTACCATATGACAAGCACCTTGTTATACATCAGATTTGACTCCTTCAGTGTGCACTTCTAGAGGGTTTTTATTCATTTTATATCAAGAGATTTGCTATAATATGTTGCTTATGAAATTCATGAGTTCCTGGGCTGAGGCAATTGGCCCAGCTACCTAAGCAAAGATGCTCTCTGAACAATGCCTAATTGTTCTGGTGAAAAATACAGTTATTACACTGAGTCCTCATAAGGGAATTAAGAGTGTGAGAGACTTCTTTTTGGCTCTGAACATCAGATTTCTGTCTAGGCTTTCAGTAGCCTGTTAATCAATTCACGATTACTTTATTCACTTACCATCATCAATCAGGGAAGCATATGTATCTTAATACCAAACAAGTTGTCTTTTAAAAATTGTTTTAAATCCTCTATGATTTATACATCATGTGCCATTAACTCAACCCCGAGACTTTATTGATACAAAATTCTACCCCCAAAGTATCTCTATCCCACCTTTGTATAATTGAGTTATTCAACTGAATGTGGTATTGCAAAACCTATCCCTATGAAATGTCAACTTCTATTCTTTGATCCTTATTTTCAGACTTTGTTGCTGAGAATATGTTTGAAAGTTGAGTGGTGTATCATCTGTCATGTTAGCTCTTCCTCTCAGGTTGCTTTCACATTATCCCTGATACCTCCTGAAAACACACACACACCAACACACCATCCAGGTGTTTATCCCAATCACTAATATAAAAGTGATGAAGGACAAGTGCAAGGACAAAGCCTGCAGCATGCTGCTCGAGGCTTCTGTCCAATGTGATATTAGCACTTTTGAGGGACAGTTGATGATTATACTAACTATAAATCTATAAATCCAAACTGCATCATATCCCGTTATCTTGCCCACAAGGACATCATATGTTCTGCTGAAAATCAAGAAGCACTCTATGTCATTCTTCTAGTTTGCTTTGTTAGTTCTATTAGTTTGTCTTGTCCTATTAATCCAGTCCATGAGAGAACTTTGTAATAATTCTTTACAGTTTTATATTACAACACTCCTGATTTAATTGGTACAACTCTGTCTTCATCTCTTCAAAGTAAGAATACTCAACCCTCTCCAGTCGATTGGCAGCTCTCTTATCTTCCAAGGTTTGGCAAGTGTTAATTCATAATTATTCTCAGTGGTATTTACAACTTGTTCATTTGTAAAGTATAATTCATCCAAATTTTTTAAAATATTGATATTTGAGGCATGACTCAACTCATAATTCAAATAAATAGCTGCTCAAATTTTTCTTTATAAAATAATATGCTCATAATATTACATCAAAAAGGCATCTATCTTCCCCCCATCCCACCCAAATCACTGAATGATAGAAATAATACAAAAATAAGAATAAGTTGATAATAGTGCTCACAAATAAGTAGGGGTGGCAATCCTTGGACAGAAAATCCTAAAAATCAAATGCATATTGAACTAGTTTGCTGTAGAAACGAGTGGAAGAAGCCACAATTCACATAAAGTAGAAAACTGTAGGAAAGAGAAAGGCATGTTCTGTGGTATTTGCATTTCATGATCAATAATATGTGACAAGCCCTTTGGGATAGCCCTTCTGACACCGCTACATGCATCTGAATCGCCTGGGGAACTTGTTCAAATGCAGAGTCCGATTAGAAGATCTGGAGTGGTGGCCAAGAGTCTGCATGTCATTCCAGACAGCTGAGGCTGCTGGTTCTTGGATCTTGCTTTGATTATCAGGGGTCTTGATCAGAGGCTCTCTGGAGTGCCTAGCAATCTGTCTTAGCAGGTCCTTCAGGGGATGTTAATATAAGCTCAAGTGTGAGGCCCACTCCAGTGTTAGTTAAGTGAATAGGTGCATTTAGGTCAGCTGGTCTATTGCTCTCCCTTTACCATCACTTCCATGCCCTCCTGTATTCCAAGCTGCAAGCTCTACAATTGTTTTCTCTCCGGAGATTAAAACCTTACCTAACTCTGCTCTCAGAAGGAATTAATCAATGTTGCTGAGGAGGGCTTATAGTGTTGATTTGTTATCTGAGGTAGAACAAAGCAAACTTAGAGATAACCTTTATCTCTACCATCTACAAGAAAAGACAGCTCTGCCCATTGAGAAAAATCTGTTCAAGTGATCCATCCCAGATTGAAGAATCTCTTATTTTAGTATATACATGACAGAGTCCCAAGCTTACCTGTGAAATCCCACTCTTCTTTCCTAGAGTTAGCCTGCCAACTGACACCCAAACCACCACTTATATGGAGCCTGTGCCCAATTTTGCTCCTAATTTTTTTAGGGACCAGCCGAGGGCAACCCTAGAAGCCAGCCATATATTAAAACCTTGAATGTTATAATTCAAGCTAAAAGCTTACCCTCCTACCTTGATAATGATCTGGAAGGTCAGGCTCATATTTAGAATCTGGGATTTTTTGGAGTTCCACATGTGAATGTAGAGTCACAGGACAGCCTGTACCTGGCCCCCAAGCCCACCACTTCCACCCTGTGTGATGGCCCACTCCCTTTATAAATTTTTTCTCAATCTTCAGCTGCCTATCTCAACATTTTGCATGTAGGCATATTTTAGGGATTTGAGATGATCTCTTCAGCTAAAATACCTCATCACAATACAAAGTTAGATGCTGTCAGTGGCTGGTAAGAGCAACAGAAAGCTTGCCTCCCCAAAATGACACATTAAAATCTTGGAGGACATGTGAAATTTGAAAAACTTATGATTGCCTAATTAGAATTTTGGGATTTGAAATCATTTTATGTAATGTTTCCATTCCTTTCTTGATTGTGTCTCCAGAATGGAGTAATTCCTTAAAAATATCAGTAATATTTGCTTTAGAAATTGTATTTAAAAAAATTAAGCATGATAGACAAAGCTAAACTCTCTTGAACATTTTCTTCCTTCACTGTGTAGATCACTTTCCTTCCTTGTGAGTCATCATCCTGGACAAGCATTTACATTTTTGCCCCTATATAGGGCTGGTGCTCAGCTGATAGGTGCCATACAAACTTATTTTCTTTATATTTTTCCATACTACATCATGCTTTATAAATCTAACCATTTAGATATGATACGTGTATATTCAATTCATTTATTTCTGAATATTTTATTCTGAACACTCAATTAAAAAGTATAAATTTGAAATGCTAAAAAATATAACCTATTTTATAAATCATAAAAAACTGAGTGGCACCCATCACTCAGTTTCATCATATAAATATTTGCATATTAACTGCAGGTTTTTTTTTATGAAAAACAAAAACAACAACAGAAACAATTGAGAGCTTTTTGAAAATTTCCCTTTCATTTCATTCTTTCTCAAAGTAGCCATCATGATAAATTTAAGATTTCACATTCTATGAATTTTTTCCTTAATGCAACCTCTGATTGGCTTTGAGATTTTTCTCCTAATCCTTGATGTTCTTCAATTTTACTATAACCTATCTAGCTCTGGATTGATTTATTTTAGAAGTTATATATTTTGGTACTTTTAGTATGTTTTTTGATTAGAGAACATCTATCTTTTTTCAATCTTGAAAATCCTCAGCTATTATTTTTTCAAATATTGCTTTTCTGCCCTCAATTTTTTTTTTTTCTGGGATTACTGTTGAGCATATGCTACAGCCTCTCCATCTGTCCTACATGTTTTGTATGATTTATCCCTTTGTCCCTCTGGGTTTTTTACTGGGTAAGTTTCCCAGGACCATCTTTCAATTCACTAATTTGTGTTTTAATTATATCCAGTTATGTTTACCCATTGAATGCATTTTCTAACTTATATGATATATTTACATTATATTATAGTTTCCCTATGATTTTAATTAATTATCTTTCATAAGACGAGAGTTTTTGTTTTTTAGAGGGAGGATGCTTTTGTTTTATGCTTATTTTTTAATTTGAGTTAATATTTTATCTCATTGAGCATTTTAAACATCTTTCAAAACAATTATTCCATAAAATCATTTTTTTCTGGAGTGAATTTTATTGACTGTCAATTTTATAGGGTTTAGTTTCTTTATATGTTTTCAATATTTGCTTTAAGCTTCCTTTTAATCAAAGAATTGTGTATAGCTTTTTTTTCTTTTTTTCCTCTCTCTTCCTACCTTCATCCTCTCCTCTCCCTGCTTACTTTCCTTCATGCCCATCCATCTCTATAATGCTATTGTGAGTTGCCTCTGAGACCCCCTGGATTCAGGCAATCCAGAACTGGGTTTTATAAAGTTGTGATATTGGGGATACACAGATTCAGTCCCCAACCCAGCAGAAGTCTAATCAGCTCATGAATTCCATGTTCTTTCTTCTCCCTAGGCATTTTGGTTACTTGGAGCAATACTGTCCAATAGTAGCCACGGGCCACTTGTGGCTATTTAAATTTAATTTCCAATCAACTAAATTAAATAATATTTAAAATGCAGTTTCCCAGTAGCACTAGCCATTTGTGTCTAATGGGTACCTTAATGGACAGTTCTTTCCCATCATCACAGACAGTTCCATGTCTGCTCTAGAGTTATAATCCCAGGCTTTTTTTCTTCCTTAGCAGCAGTTTTTAAAGCTGCTTTTCTTTGGAGGGGATGAACCATATACCTGGTCCCCAAGTATCAAACAGGGAGCCTGACTCTTCCTATATTCCATGAGGTCACCTTTAGCCCTTTTTTCCTGAAGGAGGTGAAGTATAGACTCCCAGAATTTACACTTGGATCCTGAGCCTGGCAAGTCCATGGTTGCAGAACCACTCATGCTTTGGATTTCTGTTCCTTTTCTAGTATTCATACCAGAAGCTGCTTTTAGATTTTCATTTTTATATTTTAACCATTGTGAATAATTACTTGAAGCAGAGGAATTTCTGAGACAAGAACTCTGTGCATCTTGACCTAAAAATAGTTCATTCACTTTTACAGTAGGCTTCTATTCCATTGTAATTTTGAACAATCTATGCTTATTTATACATATCCATTTTATGGCCATATTGACTGCTTCTAATTTTCACAATTAAAATAAATTCTGCCATTAACATTCTTGCACATATCTTCTGTGAGATGATAGTGTGAAAATCCCTTTGTGGGCATAAAGCAAGGCAAGAAATAGAACCTCTGGGTCATAGGAAGCATGCTCATTTACTTTTATATTCTACAAAATTGTTGCACCAATTTACACACTTTCCCGCATAATTCACCACAATTTAGAATTCATTTTTGCACCTATGTTGGATGTAAAATGACATCTCATTTTAATTTTCATGTCTCTAATTATTAGAGAATATCCTTTTTAACTTTTTGTTTCATTATTGTTTTTTGGGTTTTGGGGGTGTATGTCATTTGGGTTTCCTTCTTTGTTATTTACATGTTAAAGTTCTTTGAACATGTTTGCATTTTTCCTTTCTTACTGATTTTTAAAAGTTACTTACACACCATAAGAGGAAAATTCTTAGTTATATGCTTTGCAATAGTCTTACTATCTTTGACTTTCTTTTTAAACTTTGTTTTGGTGGTTTTTAATGGTGCAGAAATGTCTTTCATTTTTGTATTAAGAAATCAAATTGATTTGTTTTTAATTATCATTTTTTTCTTGTGCATCTTTGTCAATAAATTATTCCTTAGCCCATGTTCATAAAGATATCTTTCTGCTGTATTCTAAATATTAAAAAGTATTTTCATATTTAAATAGGTAATGCAACTGAATTTATTTGTATGTGTGTGTACGTATGTGCATGTGCATGTGTGTGTGTGTGGTGAGACCATCTTCTAATTCATTCTTTCATATGTATGATCAGTGGCTCTCCAACTCTGTGTATGATTTTTCCTCTTGCCCCTGACTTCTTCTAATGTTACTTAAGTGTTATAGTGATGTCTAAGTATATGTAGGTTTGTTTCTATTCTCTCTATTCTTTACTATTGGTCTGTTTATCACATGACCAATTTCACACTGTCTTTACTACCAGTCTTTATATCTTGTAAGGCAAATCCCCCTTACCTGTGTGTCTTCAAAACTTTATATATTTATTTACTAACTTAATTTCTTTCACACTTTAGTATCCTATCTAGTTTTTGAATCATGCACACATGCACACATAAACATACATTCACACACATGAGAAACTGCATTTAATTTGTAGATAAATTTGAGAAAATTGCTATTTTACAGTGTTGTTCTTTCCATTCAGGAAAATGATATACTTTCATATTTCTCTGTTTAGAGAAACAATGTTTTAGATACTTCATGAAATTTTATAATTTTCTCCAAAAGGATCTTATGCACCATTGGTTAGGTTTATTCTGTGGCACTTATAATTTTAGTAGCCACTTTGAATAGGATTTTTTTTTCAAAAAATTTCCTTATTCTAAATATTTGCTCATGGGGTATAGAAAAGCAAGGATTTTATATACTGTGTTCTGGCCAGCAAGATTAATGAAATTCATTATTAATTTTAAGAATTTGATTTTTTTAAAGGATTATAATGTCTTGGAAAATTAGTAAATTTGTAGATTTCATTAAACTGTATTTACTTTTCTATTCATATTTTTCCGGCTAAAACCATCAAGAAACTGACTAATTGAAGGGTTGAACCTGGCATCCTTGTTACGTCTGACTTGAAAGGGAAAGCTTCTAATATTTTTTTCATTAAGTAATGTTACTATAGGACAATGAATCTTGGACCTCAGGGTACATCAGAAACACCTGGAGGGCTTGTGCAAGCACAGATCACTATTCTCAGAAACCCCCAGAGTTTCTGGATCAGTAAATCTGGGCTGGGTGCAGATAATTTGTATTGCATAACAGGTTATCAGGAGATGCTGTTGCCACAGGTCAGAGAGCACACTTTGAAAACAAAGGTGGAGGGGTGGAGAGCCTGGGGACTAGGGGTGGGAGGCAGGTTACGGTGGTCAGGTGAGGGCTCACTGTGAAGGTGCCATCTGAGCCAGGTCTTGAGGACATGAGGGGACTTGCCACAGAGATGCCAGAAAGAGCATCCCAGGCAGAGGGAACATGAGAATGTTCCTGATGTGTTTGACGAACTTCAAGGAGGCTGCTCTGACTGGAGTGGTATGGTTTGGGAAGAATCATGAAAAACACCTTAGAGGGATTACAGGAGAACAAGAGGAGGACCTTATTCATCAGTAAAGGACTCTGTCTTTCATTTTCATGACTTGGGGAGTTTCTCTGAGGAGTAAGGTAATATGACTTATATTTTTAAAGGATTATCTGATCTTTGTGTTGAGAATAGTCATTAAGGAGCCAGGGCAAAAGCATAGCGACCAGGAAAGGGGCATTTCAGGAATCCATGGAAGAGTTGTAGCAGTGGTGGTGGGAAGAAGTGGTAGGATCTATATAGAGTTCACGCTAAAGCCTGACACCTTTCTTGCCTTTGGAGAAGGTGTTGGAGACGGAGTGGGTCATGGATGTTGCCAGAGCACTCTACCTTTAGCAACAGAAAGGATCTTGGAGCCATTCAAGGATACAGCACCCCTGACTATGAATATTTCTCTCAAATGAGAAAACTTACATAAAGAAATCAAACTGTCCTCACATTGCCCTGAGAGTGAAAAGTTCTGAGGATATCCAAAAGAATATTAACACAGAGAATTTATTGAATCCATATTGAGGGCCTGGTGTTATTTTTTATGAAGAGTTATTAAAGGACTAGGGACCACTGTGCACTTCCCTATGAAAAAAATAAATTGTATTTTAAGACTGGCTAATGTTAAACCTGAGGCTCTACACCAGGCCCACTCAAAATGAATATCGCTACCCTAAGGTTTGCCATGGTTTAGATTTGTTTAGTATTGTGCCTCTTGATTCTTACCTCTGATAAACAGTGACATTTCAATTCTCATTTTTTTTTTCCTGAAAATGGGAATGAAATGCTTCTCTGACAAAGTGAACTTCCCTTCTCACACTAAGATGCCCACTGTGAGCAGCTGAAGAACCAGCTCTGTTTTAGGGACAAAGCAAAGCATACTGTGGAAGTTACCCTGCCTCATGCTTCTTTAGTAATTATTTTTCTTTGCATTTATTTTTATTCTTCCTAAAACACCAAAAACATTTTTTTCTTCTGATTTACATCAACTATTTATTTTATATAAAATGTGCCTTACCCTTTTCAGTTTAACTAGGATTACCTTTGATTCTCCCTGGATATGGAATATATCATGCACTAATTTAAAGATCAGGGTTTCAGACAAGGCCAGAACATGACCCAGTGTAAACAAGAAGTGATGTCATTTGCAGATAGACTAATAGGAAGAACATTGTGGTATATCCGAGAAGGGTTTTTTAATCAGCAATGTATATAGTTCTTATTCACTAGTTCTTAAGTATATTTAAATGATTCTTTTCCCTACCAATCAAATCAGTGGTAGGAAACCAAATCAAATCAGGCTCATGACATGACACTGAGGAAAGTCCACATTTCTTGATTATGAACATCTGTGAACTATATTTTATAGTATTTCTGACTGTGTATTCTTAAACATCAAAATGAAAAATAAAATGTAGCCCTTTCACTCCAAGTGCTTACTTTGATTTTCTGAATATTAAATAGAAAGGAGATGTTCATTCTGTAACTCCCCTCAGCATCATCACCACCATTTAGTGTCTCAATAGTGAGACTATATTTTTTGAGTAGAGTTGAGGAAAAAGAGGACAGATTTAGGAGTTTAAAGACCTGAGTGTGAATCTTGACTCTTTCTGGTGCATCCGTGACAAGTTGTCATCCCACCTCTGCTTGAGTATTATAGTGACAGAAAGTACATTACCTTCCAAGGTGGTGCATTGTATCTTTCCTGTTTCTAGCTGTTATTTCCATATACATATATATAAACATTTGAGACTCAGTTTCCTCAACAAATAAATGGGAATTGAGTTGGAAATATCACAGGACAGAGGTTTAATGATAATACATATAAGATGCATATTTATTGTTGATTTCTAAATGTTCAGTTAATATTAGTTATTTTTATTATATTTAAAGAATTGTGTCAAATCTTTGACATAAAGGAGAGACAATGTCGCTGGAATGTTAAGATGTAAACAAACAAAAAAATGAACTTGAGGTTGTTTTGGTTTACATGCAGTTCTGTAGAAATAATAAAATAATCTGATTAATTGGCAGAATAATGATTTAGAAACAACGGCAGGAAGACCTAAAGGTGAATAGAGAATATTTTAGATAATTAGCATAGAAGTAAATTTGTAAATGGAGGTATTATTAAGCATACATATATTCTAAGAGGGAATATTATCTTCTCATATTGTATAGCACTGAGATAAAGTGACATAATTCTTTTAAAAAAAGCAGAAGAGCTAGTGGGAATCTGCTTGTCTCTGGCTTCCAGTGTGGGTGGGGAACCGTGACGCCACAGTCTGGTGTTCTGCCAGGACCACTGCAGTCACCTCAAGCTGTGTTCCTTGCTTCCAGCCTCATCACCACCCCACCCAACCTCCAAACCACCATGGAAAAAATAATAAACACACACACACATATCATACACAGATATATGCTTTCACATGAAAATAGTTATTTGAACACAAACCCAAGTACTCACGTGTGTGCGTATACACACACACAGACACACACACGCACACACCTCCATATATCTCAGATTAAGGCAGATGGAACCTCAGAGAAAGAGAGAATCACTTACAGCCTTCTTCATGAAACTATTAGTTCTGAGACTCAGAGCACACCCATTTCTAGATGATTGGTCACCCTCTAGAAGTCCTCCTCTAAGAGAAGTATAGACATAGAGGTCCCATGTGCCCTGCTAATGATAACTAAAATTGAACTCAGCTTCAGTAACACCTGATGAAACTAACTTTTCTTTGTCCATATGAAACTGAAGGTAATTCATTTCAAGAAAGGCACTTAAAATTATTGAGGAAAGCTGTTAAAAAGAAATCACAGGCTCTAGAGATTCCAACACTATAGCTATTCCAAGTCTAATAACATCATGGAAAGCAAATTAGGATGGAAACTGATTACCATTGATTGCAAAGGTGTTTATGCATAATTTAAAGGATCCATAGAGAACAACTAGTGGGCTGGTAATCAAAATAACTTACTCTATAACAGGAACTTTAAATAGTTTGTTCACAAGAATATAGATGTTCAAATTATGAAGATTTAAAGCAAGTATCTTTCAAAAATATTTTATAGAGGAAAAAGGTTTCTAGGTAATCAATGAAAATAAATTTATGAATATGAAATCACATATTTTAAAATTAGAACTAGTTTTTACTAGTTCTTTCATTAGTTAATGTGGGCTAAACTCAGGAACAAATCCTAAATCAAAATAAAGGGAAAAAAATAATATCTTAAAAAATATAAAAGTGTATTGAAATTTAGTAAGTTTTGCATCTAGAAATAGTTTGGTTCATCTGATGCTTCATCCTAAACCATGAGCTTTGTATTATGTAAATAATTTCTCATATAGAACAGTGATCATGACTGTTAAAGATGGAATACTCTATAAGCAAATGTTTTGGCATCAGCTGCTTCTTCAATGTACTCATCCAGTATCACTGACTTGTAGAAAAATATTGACTTATGCATAAGAGAAAACTCTTACATAATCTCCAAACAGAGCAGATTTTGAGTAATTTGAGTATACAGGACCACTGAATTTTTCAACCAAGTGGTTTTGGGCCATTGAAGTAACATTCCACTTCTGTACGGATTTGTTTAAAACTCTTTCCTGCAGCTCATGCAGCTCAATATCAAAAAAACAAACCCAAGCCAAAAATGGGCAGAAGACCTAAATAGACATTTCTCCAAAGAAGATATACAGATTGACAACAAACACATGAAAGAATGCTCAGCATCATTAATCATTGGAGAAATGCAAATCAAAACTACAATGAGATATCATCTCACACCGGTCAGAGTGGCCATCATCAAAAAATCTACAAACAATAAATGCTGGAAGGGTATGGAGAAAAGGCAACCCTCTTGCACTGTTGGTGGGAATGTAAATTGATAGAGCCACTATGGAGAACAGTATGGACATTCCTTAAAAAACTAAAAATAGAACTACCATATGACCCAGCAATCCCATTACTAGGCATATACCCTGAGAAAACCATAATTCAAAAAGAGTCATGTACTGCAATGTTCATTGCAGCTCTATTTACAGTAGCCAGGAGATGGAAGCAACCTAAGTGTCCATAATCAGATGAATGGATAAAGAAGATGTGGCACATATATACAATGGAATATTACTCAGCCATAAAAAGAAACGAAATTGAGTTATTTGTAGTGAGGTGGATAGACCTAGAGTCTGTCATACAGAGTGAAGTAAGTCAGAAAGAGAAAGACAAATACCGTATGCTAACACATATATATGGAATTTAAGTAAAAAAATGTCATGAAGAACCTAGGGGTAAAACAGGCATAAAGACACAGACCTACTAGAGAATGGACTTGAGGATATGGGGAGGGGGAAGGGTAAGCTGTGACAAAGTGAGAGAGTGGCATGGACATATATACACTACCAAACGTAAAATAGATAGCTAGTGGGAAGCAGCCGCATAGCACAGGGAGATCAGCTTGTGCTTTGTGACCACCTAGAGGGATGGTATAGGGAGGGCAGGAGGGAGGGAGATGCAAGAGGGAAGAGATATGGGAACATATGTATATGTATAACTGATTCACTTTGTTATAAAGCAGAAACTAACACACCATTGTAAAGCAATTATATTCCAATAAAGATGTTTAAAAAAAAAAGAACATGCAGAATGGCCATAATCAAGAAATCTAGGAACAATAAATGCTGGAGAGGGTGTGGAGAAAAGGAAACCCTCTTGCACTGTTGGTGGGAATGTAAATTGATACAGCCACTATGGAGAACAGTATGGAGGTTCCTTAAAAAACTAAAAATAGACCTGCCATACGACCCAGCAATCCCACTACTGGGCACATACCCTGAGAAAACCATAATTCAAAAAGAGTCATGTACCAAAATGTTCATTGCAGCTCTATTTACAATAGCCAGGATATGGAAGCAACCTAAGTGTCCATCAACAGATGAATGGATAAAGAAGATGTGGCACATATATACAATGGAATATTACTCAGCCATAAAAAGAAACAAAACTGAGTTATTTGTAGTGAGGTGGATGGACCTAGAGTCTGTCATACAGAGTGAAGTAAGTCAGAAAGAGAAAAACAAATACCGTATGCTAACACATATATATGGAATCAAAAAAAATGTCATGAAGAACCTAGGGGTAAGACAGGAATAAAGACACAGACCTACTAGAGAATGGACTTGAGGATATGGGGAGAGGGAAGGGTAAGCTGTGACAAAGTGAGAGAGTGGCATGGACATATATACACTACCAAATGTAAAATAGATAGCTAGTGGGAAGCAGCCGCATAGCAGAGGGAGATCAGCTCGGTGCTTTGTGACCACCTAGAGGGGTGGGATAGGGAGGGTGGGAGGGAGGGCAACTCAAGAGGGAAGAGATATGGGGACATATGTATATGTATAACTGATTCACTTTGTTGTAAAGCAGAAAGTAACACACTGTTGTAAAGCAATTATACTCCAATAAAGATGTTTAAAAAAAAAAAAGTCTTTCCTTAGAGTGAGCCAGAATCTTAGTCCCTTCCACTCCCACTCACTGGTAGGTCATTGTATACATCAAGGCCTCCCATAACAAGTATCCCAAACTAGTCATCAGCTATGTGATGACAACCCCACTTTCCTCCCCTCAAAGGAGACTGTCTCCAGTTCTGCCATTCATCAACATGTTCTTCTAAATAATTTATTTTCAGTTTCCCTATTAAAGGGTGCTGTCTGCAAGTAAGCCTGTACTAGGTGTGGTTTCTTTGTACTAAGAACAGGGCAGTCTTCTTGATTCTGATTATTCTCTTTTACTGTTCAATGTCTACTTCCTGTTTGTAGCAAAAGTTACTATTGACACTAAAGGTTCTAATATAGGGGTTGACAGCTGTGGGCTCAGGAAAAGTAAGTTACAAGCTTTCCAATGTTCAGCAATGAAGAGTCACTGGCAAAACGCCCTGGACACAAATCACAACTTCAAACCTTACTACCTTTGTGACTTGATCAAATTACTTAATCATTCCAAACCTCTATTTTTCGCCTTTAAAACCACAAATAAAACAATGCTGACATAAAAATCCTGGGTGGAATATATAGGTAATTATGTAAAGTGTCTAGCACAGAATCTGAAAAACTGTAGGTACTTGATAAATATGACTTCTCCCTTTTCTACATCAAATAATGTAGATTACTTCCAAGAGCCCCAGTCACTTCTTATTTACTTTTGACAAATGGTTTTTTTAAAGTACTGATTATAAAATGAACTAATTATGTCATAGTCTTGGGAATTTTTAGAGCAGGTCATTAAAGTTGTAATTGTGGTACAGCTTTTTCTAGATAGAAGTCTGGTAGTAAATCCCCCAGAAACCTTTATATAAGGTGGATTTTTATTTGAAGCAAAGGAACAGAATGAGAAAACTAGAGCTTTTCATCTTCAAAAGAGTTTATGAGCTTTAAGTAAATTAGTAGGTACGGCTCTCTTTTGTGCGCCAGGCCAGGGCAATTAGCCCTGTTGGCAGAGGAGGAAATGAGCGCCCAGAGGGGTGAATTATACCCCTCAATGTGCTGTGAGTGGGAGAGTTTGGGCCAGTGCATGTGCATTTAGGTGCCCGTGAGTGTTTGTGGTAGAGGTGGGTGTAGATTGGAAGGAGTAGGGAAGATTCCTAGTGAAGACTGATGCAAAGGCTTAATAGTATAGTTTTTACAAGTTTAGTAAGACTTCTGTTATCTAGAATGATTGGGGATAATGGCCTTCTGCTGCTCGTGTTAAGTTGCATGGGTGTTTGTGTTATATAGATATGAATATGTGGATATATACCTAATTGTATGCTATCTAGAGTATGTACCCCATGTATAACCAACTCAACGAATCAGTTACATGTTTGCTTTACATCTATACTCTGCCCATCTTTTATTCTCTTCTCTATTTCAGAACCACATTTCTTAGGCTGTCTGGACCAATGGCTTCTGAGTGGAGTTGGCCAGTAGGAAGCACTAAATTGGAAGGCAGGACTCTATTTCCTGTTCTATTTTTTCCTCTCTCTCTCTCTACCTTCTGTTTTCTCTGTTTCCTGGTTTATTTCCAGCAGCAGCTAGGTTCATTTAGGGTTCCAGCTCTGGTCTGATGGACCCACTGGATTTATCCTAGTTTCCTGGACTCAGACTTTATCCCTTCAGCCTAGGGGTGAGAGTGATTCCATGTTGTTGTCAATTCCTGTGTGACTCTATTGTTCTTTCTTTAGCTTCTTACCCTTTCTTTCACGTGGTCAATCGTCTATTAAATTTCCTGGTTTCAAATATTTAAAGAAGTTTCTGCTTTCAGATATACCAACTTTTTCTTTCTCAATATATTTAATTTTTGAATGAGCATATGAATTGAGAGATTAGAATGTGATAATATATTATTGAGTCTGCGTTTTAAAAAAGCCACATTAAATATCATTGTATTTTTCTTTTAGGCTTTTTCAAGTTAATTCAATTATGTCATGATGTAACTGTGGGCAAATCGTTAAACTCTTAGTTTCACTTTTATCTTTATTTGTACCATAAACGTAAAATGATAGGTCCTCTCCTCCTCAAAAAGTAGTTAATGAAGTAGTGCTCTTTAAATAGATACATAACACAATCAGAACAGTCACAGATGACATGAGGTAGAGAAATAAATATGATCTCTAGTGTTGGTTTAAGTTGTCCAATCCAAGTT
Organism: Mesoplodon densirostris; assembly: GCF_025265405.1. Classification (NCBI taxonomy): domain Eukaryota; kingdom Metazoa; phylum Chordata; class Mammalia; order Artiodactyla; family Ziphiidae; genus Mesoplodon; species Mesoplodon densirostris. Next base: position 168,481,255 of record NC_082661.1, on the reverse strand, counting down.
CTAACACATACTTTCTATGTGTCCTGGGACACAGAAGTTAATTTCTCTAAAACTTCAGTCTCCTCATCTATAAAAGAGTGTTAACCCCATCTCCTTTTTATCAGTTTCATGAGGATTACTTTGTCTAACCTTTGTAAATCTCTCAGCACTGTGCTTTGAGCAGAGGAAGTCTTCAAGGAGCCCAGATTGCTCATCTATTACACTACAAGATGTAGAAGTGCTTTCTGATAACACTTTCTCCTTGATTTATTCCTAGGTAAAACACATATAGGAATATCAGATACATCACCCATAACTTGATTAACTGAATCTCTCTCTCTCTCTCTCTTTTTAGAAAATAATCATATTTTATCAATTTCAAGTCACTGCTCATCTACTGAGTTTCTATTTCAACTTACCAAACACTCCAGTTAAATACCATTCCTTTGAACTATATTTTGAATTTGCTGACTATGGATGGTTACTTAATTTTTGTCAACCTAGCTGTACCAGATTGCATATTCCTTCATTTTAATTAAAGGTCAAGAATCTTACCCATATCACCATTAGGAAGAATATCCCCCCTCATATGTCTTCTCTAGCTTACCCATCCTTACCCATGCCATTGTGTTATTTTCCCAGTTTCCATATGACATTCAGGTTTAGAACATATTTCACTATCTGATCTTGTCCAAGCTAGGGACATTGGTATCGCCACCTCTTTCTGACCTTGCTTGGTTACCAGAACTCTAGCCAGCTGTACTGTGCTGACTGATCTCCAACAAAACATATGCTTTCACTGGAATGACTAAAACATTTGGCATCAGAGGTAGCATGTAGATTTAGGAATGTCTTTTCTTTTTAAGAGGAAATGTGAAAGAGCAGACAGAGCACTGGATGATCCTCTGTGCTCTGCCTATTCATTTCTTAACCCCCAACCCAACCCCTGGCAACCACTGTTTTTTTGGGTTTTATTTTTGCGGTACACAGGCCTCTCACTGTTGTGGCCTCTCCCGTTGCGGAGCACAGACTCCGGACGCGCAGGCTCAGCGGCCATGGCTCATGGGCCCAGCCGCTCCGCGGCATGTGGGATCTTCCCAGACTGGGACACGAAGAACCCGTGTCCCCTGCATCAGCAGGCAGACTCTCAACCACTGTGCCACCAGGGAAGCCCAACCACTGGTTTTTTAAGTCTACAAAGTATTTGCTTTTTCCATAGTGTCATATAGTTAGAATCATACAATATGTAGCCTTACAGATTGAATTCTTTCACTTAGTAATATGCACTTAAGTTTTCTCCATGTGATTTCATGGCTTGATAGCTCATTTCTTTTTTAGCACTGAATAATATTTCATTGTCTGGATGTACCGTAGTTTATTTATCCATTCACTACTGAAGGACATCTTGGTTACCTCCAAGTTGTGGCAGTTATGAATAAAGCTGCTATGAACATCTGTGTGCAGGTTATTCTGTGGACATAACTTTTCAACTCCTGTGAGTAAATAACAATGAGCATGATTGCAAAATCATGTGATATGAGTATGTTTAGTTTTGTAAGAAACTGCCAAACTGTCTTCCAAAGTGGCTGTACCGTTCTGCAGTCCCACCAGCAACAAATGAGAGTTTTTGTTGCTCCACATGCTCACCACCATTGGTGTTGACAGTGTTCTGGATTTTGGCCATTCTCATAGGTGTGTATAGTATCTCATTGTTGTTTTAATTTGCATTTCCCTGATGACATACAATGTGAAACATCTTTTCATATGCTTATTTGCCATCTGCATATCTTCTTTGGTGAAGTATCTCTTAAGGTCTTTGGTCTGCCTTTCTTTTTTTTTTTTAATACATCTGTATTGGAGTATAATTGCTTCACAGTGCTGTGTTCGTTTCTGCTGTACAACAAAGTGAATCAGCTATATGTATATATATGTCCTCATATCCCCTCCCTCTTAAGCCTCCCTCCCACCGTCCCTATCCCACCCCTCTAGGTTGTTGTAAAGCACCAAGCTGATCTCCCTGTGCTATGCTGCTGCTTCCCACTAGCTATGTATTTTACATTCGGTAGTGTATATATGTTGATGCTACTCTCACTTCGCCCCAGCTTCCCCCTACCACCCCGTGTCCTCAAGTCCCTTCTCTATGTCTATGTTTTTATTCCTGCACTGCCACTAGGTTCATCGGTACCATTTTTTGTTTGTTTGTTTTAGTTCCATATATATGCGTTAGCATCTCTAGTCACAGAGAGTGGAGGCTACTCTTCCTTGTGGTGCGCAGGCTTCTCATTGCAGTAGCTTCTCTTGTTGCAGAGCACAGGTTCTGGGTGCGCAGGCTTCGGTAGTGTTGCATGGGGGCTCAGTAGTTGGGGCACACAGGCTTAGTACTCCTTGACATGTGGGATCTTCCCAGACCAGGGCTTGAAGTCATGTCCCCTGCATTGGCAGGTGGATTCTTAACCACTGTGCCATCAGGAATCCCCTCAGTCAATGAAGCAAAGAACTTGAATCTTTTATTTTTTTTTGGAGGGGGGGGTGGGTACGCGGGCCTCTCACTGCTGTGGCCTCTCCCGTTGCGGAGCACAGGCTCCGGACGCGCAGGCTCAGTGGCCATGGCTCACGGGCCCAGCCGCTCCGCGGCATGTGGGATCTTCCGGGACCGGGGCACGAGCCCGTGTCCCCTGCATCGGCAGGCGGACTCTCAACCACTGCGCCACCAGGGAAGCCCTGAATCATTTTTAAAATTAAATGATTTGCTCTTCATCAAATGACATGTCTTCATCATCTAAGTGTATATATTTTTTAAATGAAAAATACAAATGTGCTTATAATGAAAAGCCACCAGCCTTGATCTTATCCTTTTGCACTAATTTCCCATGCCCGATTCCCCCAACATGTACCCTCCCCCAAACACTTGGACGTGCTTAGTAAACCATTTTGTTTGGGATTTTCCTGCTTGTTAACTTCATATCTCTAAATAACATATTAAACCTCTGTTTCTTTATTTATCTACTTTAGTTATGATACATTGACTTTCCATAATCATGGGAATTTAAGTCACTTACACAACCCCCCACTTCTACTCCCTCCTCCCTACCTGGTTCTATCACTACTCTCAGTTCTCAAAGTTAGACTTAATGACACATTTCAGTAAGTAGAATAGTATGGTTAAGAAATGGGGCTTTTTTGTGCAAAACTGAGGTTGCTCTAGTCACATATTTCCCTGGTTTCCGCCTAACAGATTTTCAAACTTACAGTAACAATTATATTAGACTGAGCATCCATTTAAACTTACAAGCCTGTGCCATTTTTTTTTCAAGACAAGACCCCACTTTCATCTCATTCTGAGTTGCATGAGGCTTTTAATATGAAATCACTTTCCATTCAGTCCAAAGCTTCCTTGTTGCTGATGAATGTCATACATAATGAAAGATTATATCCATTTATCCTCAGCAGTAAATCATTTATCACACAAAGGAGATATATTATTGTAATTCGGATCAAAGCTGCCCACGTCCTTTAGCCGGCAGAAAAGCTGCACCGTTAGTGGATTGTACAATATCCTGGGAGAAACAGGGGAAATTATGCTGTTGAATGAGGGTTCAACAAACTCTAGGGGTTTCTAAAATGCCTTTTAAAAAAATCATGTTTCACGTAGAATTTCTATGATCCAGGCATGTGAGCTGTAAGAGTCTTTTTTTTTTTTTTTTTTTTTTTTTTTTGCTTTCTTCACTTAATTAAATCTGAAAGCTGTGGGACTTTTTGCAGCTTGCTCTGTGATGTCTGCAAACAGATTTGTGAATGACATTGTGTGGATATTTTGCCCCCTTTCTTAGAGAGGCAATAATTATTACCACTTCTTTTTGAAGCATGCTGTGAGTGGTTTTATCAGTTCTTTCGCTAATGAGCTCCTTCTCTGCTTTATAATGCCAATCATAAAGATACCTTTTAAATAAGATTTATGTCTCAGATTTCTTTTATTTTCACTCTTCCTTATCAAGCTGTGTATGGCTTTGCTTCAGGAATCACCCACACTACCCAGGCAAGGAACAAGGCTGGTGTGTTTGATCTCTTGTTGATATCATGCTCTCTCACTGTCTCCTTCTGAGAGCAGTGAATTCCAGAAAGGACATCACAGTCCTCCAGAGGAGCCTTTTCTTATGTTGTGTCTTTGATCTTAGGTTATCGTTGCCTTGTATCCCACATCTGTGTTCACTGTTTTTCAAATTCAACAACATATGAGTGCCTCAGTATTAAAATGATCCTAAGTAAAGTGAGCTGCAGAATGAAGGAGGGAGAATGGGCCCTCTTTCTTCCTTTGGTCTTACTTGGGCTCCTGGCCAGGATGCTCTTACAGTTTATTCAGAATTTATGCAAAATAGTAGCTAGTGATTCACCTGATCAAGTCACAAATCTGCACCTAACGTTTACAAACAACATTACTTCCTTTGATCTTCACCACATTCTGGAAGTAGCCTTTCAGTGCTTTGGCCATTTAAGAGCTAGCTATTGAAATTCTTATTCTCCTCCTCCAGACTCTGTGAGCTCATTATGTCCCTTGCATGGTTGATAGAAATAAATATAATGTGCCCAGGCTCCTTATCCTTAAAACAAGAGATTGCTAAATTTATCAGAACAAGATATAGTGATAGCAAAAATATTATACATTAACTTTAATCTAGATGTTCCTATTGATGGTTCTTACTTCTCTGACTATTCAGATGCTTTTACTCTCATGTAGGTACAATTGCCAGATCTAGGGAATAAAATACAGAACATCCAGTTAAATTTAAATGCCAGATAAATAATGAATACATTTTTAGTATAAGTATGTCCCACATATTACATGTGGGACACACTGATGTAAAAAAAAATGTTTATTTGAAATTCAGATTTAACTGGGTGTTATGTATTTTATCTGGAAATCCTAAATACAGGAGAATCCAAATTCTGGTCTTTGCTACTCTATAGCTATGTTACCCAGCTTAGTAATGGTTATGGACTGAATTGTGTCTTCTGAAAACTCGTATGTTCAAACGTTAAATTCCAGTGTGATTGTATCTGGAGATAGGGTCTTTTAGAGATAATTGAGGTTAAATGCGACCATACAGCTAGAGTCCTATTCTGATAGGATTGGTGGCCTTAGAAGAAGTGGCAGAGATAGATGGAAGAGGGAGAACCAGATCAATCTCTCTCTCTCCACCATGTGAGGTAACAGAAAGCAGCCATCTGCAACCCAAGGAGAGAGCCCTCACCAGACGCACACCTTGCTGGCACCTTGATCTTGGACCTCTAGTCTCCAGAACTGTGGGAAAATAATTTTCTGTTGTTTAAGCCACCCAGTCTATGATATGTTTTTATGGCAGCCCAAGTTGACTAAAATAGCAAGTTTAGCATGTTTTCCTCTGGCTCAGTTTTACATTTCTTGCTGAATTGTGAGCTGGAAAAGACGGTTGTCACTTTTCTTCCACTGAATAGTCTCAACATGTGAGTCAATTACACTTCTAATTTCAAGAAAGTAGAGAGAGAAAAGTGAAGGAATCTGCTAATAGTTGAACCTTAAGCCTCAGAGAAAGTCTGTGATTGGCTAATCTCACAATCTTAGTGACATCTTAAGAGAAAACAATAAAGAGGAACCATAGGGAGTAGATGGGACAATAAATCCCGGTCCATTGTTGGCTGGGAATTATCAAAGGCAGTCATGGGAACTTTGAATTAACTGAAGAAGTGGGGGAAGAGAGCATGACTGTCCTCTGACTTTAATGTTAGAACCTAAATTATCTGCCTAAATTTTCTGATTACTAAACATATTTATAAGCATTGGGGGCAATGTGTGTCTATGTCTGTGTGTGTGCAATGTGCACAGAGCACACACTAAATCAAGGCTCATAACCCCACTTAGAGATGAGCACCTGAGACCTTAGAGAGGTCAGTCACTGAACTCTGTCATACCTCTACATGGAAGAATTAGGGGTCATTCTGCATCCATAGGACGTAACTTTTCCACCATAACAGGCTACCTCCCTTGAAAACTAGAATCTCATGTTTGTCATGTTAGAATTTTTGTATACTAGAAAATTAATAACATAACATTTTCTCAATTTGAATTTATAAAGCAAAATTCCATCTATCCTCCACTTGTCATTATTACTCCCTAACCCTTTTGTTCTTGATAAAGACAATTATTATTTTACTACCTCTAATGTGATATTGAAATTAGTCTTCCTGCAAGAAGGCCAATAGATTACTTCTTAATTTACCTTCTTAGCCTAAAAAGGGATTATTTTTTCTTCTAGATGCAGTAAAAATCAAAGCTAAGTTAGATAGAATGGCTTTTTCAGCCCACATAGCTGCTTCGGATACTATTACTATGCACTCTAAGCTGCATAGTACCTTCATGTCATGTCATGTGTTTTAATTTTGTTAATGAAGTAGTAAGGCTGAGTGAGGCTCTTGACCAAATAGGGTCAGAAATTTCTATAAAGGCCAAGATGTTTATTCAGACTGACACGAGAACTCCTTAGCCACTGATTGTTCAAAAGTGAATGTACCATATATGGGAGTAAGAGGACGATGTAAACAGGTTCTGTCTCTCTGGTACTAAAATTGACCAATGAAGTGTATGGGTAACTGCTGGACCAGGCGCCTAATGTTTACACATGGTTGAGAGGAACTTGCAGTTGAGGAAACACATGTTTCTTATATTTTTTTAATGTCTCAGACTTGAAATCATTCTTTTCCTTTTCGGCTTTAGGGCTCAAATATTAACTGAATGCAGCACACCTCCTGAATTTGAGCAGATGCTTTCAAATTCACTTCTGAAATCTTATCAGTCTCATGATGAAGTAATTGGCCTTCATCTACTTTTGAATTCAAACTTTGCTAAGGGGTAATTTTAAAAAACCTTTACATTTTCTGAAAATTGCAGGTCTAACTTCATTAGCAAGAATAATCATGGTTGTGAGTGACATTATAAGCAACAGTTGCCTCAGCCATGGAATTTGTGATATATTTGAAAACTGTTGATAACACATTGGAGGACCCTCATGGGTTTGAAGGCAGCTGTTGCTCTGCAATTTAAAATAATCCGATTCTAAATTCTTCCATCTGTAGTTCAAAGGATTTTAGAAAGACTGTACCTACAGCCAGGCTATAGGTAAATTTAATTCCAGTTGATTAACTTAAAGATCTTGCTGTCTTAATTAGTGCTCCTTTTAAATAAGACCACTTAATTAAGTTCTAAATTCAGCTAAAGAAAACTTACACCTTAATCAGTGTCACAATATCCTCCATAGCAAACCCTAGATCTCAGTTTCAGCAGTGAGTGGCAGGGAAGGGAATTTGTTCTAACACCATTAATAATTTTTGAGCCTATAACTCTAGGCTGCAGATCCTTAGCTAAAAAAGTTTCTGGCCCCCCCCCAGCACACATTTGCATTCAGAGATAGAGACCTGGTTTGGGATTATGGCTCTAGAACCCCCCATCTCTTCCATGCTGGGCAATTCATTCACCTTGTTGAAACTGTATCCTCTGGTTTTGTTTGTTTTGTTTCTGTTTTTTTTTTTTTCTTTTTTCATTTTCTTCTTTTTTTTTAAACTGAGGACAGTCCACAATCAAGAAATGTCATTCTTTAAGAGTGGTACTCCTACAGATCCATAGTTAGTGAATACCCCTTAAATTAACACAAAGCTTAGGACATTTGCCTTTAAATCAGTGACCAGCCTCTGTGACATGGTTTGCTTAAGAACATTTTGAAATTGGATAATAACTTACAAATCTAGGTCTTTAATTCTTACCATAAATCATAACTTCAGTTCATGATATTTGGACCATATATTTAAATACTAATCTTAGGAAAGATATCTGGGTGAATGATGATTTATGTATCTACTGAATTTCCATGAAGAATGTCAGAAAATGCCACAGATCAAGCAAGGACTTTAAAGTCAACTCCAGCTGAGTTTGTTCAAGTACTAGTTCAAGTACTCACTGGCTGTGTGATTTTGGAACAAGATGTTTAACCTTTCTGAACCTCCGTTTCCTCACTTGAAAACCTGGGATGATGATTCCAAATTCAAAGAATATTTTAAAAAAACTAACACGTGTTGTGTGCTTACCATGAACAACAGGTGTTATTTATTCCTAATAATAATTCTAGGAGGAAGCTACTATTACTATCTCCAAGTTACAGATGAAGAAAAGGAGGCAGAGGAAGGCTAAGCAGCTAGTAAATAGCTGATCCTGGATTTAAAACCAGGCTGTGCTCCAAACCACCCCGCCTCTAAAATGTAAAGTTTAAACGCCTGATGATTTTTCCATTTTTCCCAACCAAGGGCTGACACTGAGGCTGAGGAGAATTGGCAGGAGATAAAGAAGAATACCTGGAGGGATTGTTCTTTTATCAAATCAGCATTTAATAGGCCCCTTAAAATTGGCAGACTTGTATATCACTGACAAAGTGTCTACTTTCCTGTAACACCAAAGAGTAACTACCATTTTTTGGTCTATGAATAAAAGTTGGTACAGTCAGGAAACAAACCATACAGTTTGCCACCATTTCTCTTGTGAAGTTAATTGATTTCTGCTAGTTTAAATTTTATGTCTAAAATCAAGTTTCCTAGAAGGAAGCATGTGTACTTTCTCTAAAATGTATGCAGAGACCAGGCCCTACACCAGGATTGAAGCAAACATTTGAACATTTTTCTAACCTCCATATATTTCTCTCTGTAAATTATGTAAAATGCATCTCTGCAAATACGCGAGGTAGAAGGTCCCTAAGCATAAAAATGGCCAAAATTCATGTATGTAATATCAACCATGCATGCTTGTTCATTTTTTCTCCTTCCTGGTATCATTCCCATTTTGTTCGGGTTTAAAGTGGGGAACAGGGATATTAAAAGGTTTGCGTAAAGTATATCCATGCAAATATTAAGTGAGGCTATAAACTCAACACTGTTAATCATTCTGATTAGTTGAGGAAGAAGTGATAGGAGACGTGTTGGCTGAGAATCCATGTAGATAACAGAGACTGTGGCAGTGAAGACAGAGTAGCAATGGAGAAGAAGGAGGTGAAGCAATGGTCACATCTTCCAGTAATGAGTAAATGACCAGGGAATCAACAGATGAGGATTGAGAGGATGGATAGTATAGTTCCCCCAATGGGACAGTTTTTGTGTTATTTGTTTTTGTTTTGTTTTGCTTTGCTTTGCTTTGCTCTCCTAACAGGAGGAAGCAGGAGAAATGGAAGAATAATCTGGAAATGTAGGGAGGCTGTTGGTGAGAAGTGAGAGTTCTTACATTTTCACTCAAAGTCATTAATATTAGCTCTAATTTGTTGCCATTCATTAAATGAGTTCAAAGAAATAAATTGGTATGTGAGTATCGTAGAGAAGAGATGGGCATGGTCTGAAGTTAGTAGTGTGGGCTGATGGCCATGGAAGCCACTTTTAGCTGACCAAAGGATGCCCGTTTCTGTGGGAACATCAGCAAATGAGCTGACCATTTAAAAAGTCTCTTCCTTGGGGGTCCTCCACATCCAGGCTGAGTGCTAGCTCACTGCTTCTGCTTTAACACACTAGACAAATCAAGTATTAGCTTCTAACTGACAATCATGCATTTTGTATTTTCTTATCTTTGCCAGTATTATTCTCTTTTCTTTTGCCCAAGAATTGCCTTTTAAAACTTTTCTCTAAAACTGGGCTTTTCAGGGCTTCCCTGGTGGCGCAGTGGTTGAGAATCTGCCTGCTAATGCAGGGGACACGGGTTCGAGCCCTGGTCTGGGAGGATCCCACATGCCGCAGAGCAACTGGGCCCGTGAGCCACAGCTACTGAGCCTGCGTGTCTGGAGCCTGTGCTCCGCAACAAGAAAGGCCACCATAGTGAGAGGCCCACGCACTGCGATGAAGAGGGGCCCCCGCTTGCCACAACTAGAGAAAGTCCTCGCACAGAAACGAAGATGCAACACAGCAAAAATAAATTAATTAATTAATAAACTCCTACCCCCAACATCTTAAAAAAAAAAAAAAACTGGGCTTTTCCTCAGGGATAATATAGAAGGGGAAAACATGAATAGAAGGGTGGCTTGTTATTTTAGGTACAGCTGAACAAGTGGGAGGGGCATCAGGGCCAAATCAGAAGGATGTAAGGAGTAGAAAAAGTGAGGTCTGCATTTGAAATTGTACAGCTGGCCCTATCCCTGTGGAAAGGGAGGGACCTGGTTCGTGATTTGGCCCTGAGGCTCACCAGGAGAGATACTTTGCTGACACTTAACCTGGGCTCAGAATCTCCAATTTCTGACCCCACTTCATTGCCAGGGGCCAGTGTCCCTTATTCAGGGTTACCACACCATGGTTCTCTCTTCAACCCCTCATCCACCCTACCCTGCTTTGGACATTGTCTCCTCAATGATGCCCTTCCCCACTGCCTTTTAAATTTGTAAATAAACAAAACACAAAACACAATCAAGAACTTACTGATTTCTGAAGTGACAAGTCCTTCATCTCAGAGTAGATGAACACACAGAATTTAAGACTAATTTTTTTTTCATAATAAAATTCTTAGCTCTTGCACACTGAGTTTACTTTGTGGTTCTGCTGTCGATAACGCTTCTCCCATTTTCTTTACCCAACTCTTTATAAACCGTGGCTGTCTTTTCTATTCTAATCCTGCTCTTTGGCCATCTAGTTGTAGAAGCAAAACTTATCTGTTAAGACCACCAGGGAACACTGATATTTTTAATAATATTTCTATGACGCCAGCCTTCTCAAGGATAAATAAATTCAGAGAACAGGCAGTGGATGAATTCAGTGGAGCTTTGAAGCAATGCAGAGTAGAAAAATAATAGAGTATTTAACCTGGTTAAGGCAAGATTTGTGCTTTTTTTCCAAACGTGTATTTACCATTAAAGATTACACATGTACTTGTAAAATTTTACTAATTCTGTCATTCTTTATTAAGATGAACAAACAGAACTTTCTATTACATGAATTTCTCTTGTTCATATACCTGTATCCCTCAGAAAACAAAAAATCTTTAAAAACCGTCTCAAAATCCCCCCACAAGTAACAAAAAACAAAACAAACATGCAATGATATTTCTCAAAAGATGTGCTGTTTATCACACTGTCAGAAGGTCTGCCAAACTCAATCTGTTCAACAGAAGTGCATCTTAAGACATTTTTTCCTTTGCTTTATGTCTTTAACAGTATCATAAATTCATTCCACCTCATTGGCTTTACCTGCTGGCCACATTTTATCTTCAAATTTGGATGGATTTGAACTTATCAGGGTGAGGTGATTTTTAAGTGGAAATTTTAATTTGTCATCCTTAAAATCCAGCAACATTTAGCAGGGACGCGACCACCTTAACAAAGGAGCAGGGCTTTGCTGCATATCTAGTCACATCCCTCAGCAGGTTTCCTAGCCTGGGCCAGGCTGCTCCAACAGCATCACACTTTATTATCTTCATACCAGCACACAGGTGTGAAGGCAGGATGAAGGCACACACTGTGCAATTTTCCTGATACTCCATGAGGCCTGAACACTTCAGAGTGGGCTCAAAGTCATGGAAAATCAGTTGAAGACTAGAAAAACTTCAAACATCTTCCCTTATTTTCTTCTCCACACACAAACGGAATAATGCATTTTAAGTGATAAAAACCCCTTAAAAAGCAAAACAAAACAAAACAAAAGCACTTCCCCTTAAAAGCAGCTATCTCCCTAGGATACCATTTTCATATTAAATGAAGATACAAAGAGTGAAGTGTGCTTAAAATCCCCCACATATGTTGGAAATAAAAACCTCAGGAATAAATGCATGTTACAGCACACACCCAGCACCTAAGTCATCATTACAAGAAAATGAAAAACAAAACACTGTGGTTCAGGTAATTTTGAATAAAGTCAAACTAACAATGTTAGGGTAGCTTTCAGAGAACAGGAATTTATTTCTTCATCACAAATGTGCTTTAGTCTTAAGTATTTTCTGACTTTGTACCATTATCAAACCAGTGATATGCCTGCTTTATTACAAGCGCAATAAATGAATTTTTAAAAGGTTATGAAAATATGTGTCTGCTTAAACAAATTCTCTCAATAGCCTGTTGGTTATTTGGGGTGTCTATATGTCGGAAATCTTTGTTCTCAATCTATACGGAAAATTGCCAAATACACTCCAGCATTCCAGGCTTAAAAAGGTGCTAAAGAGAGCCTGCCCCATTACCTGTATTCCAATTCAGCTCACAATGAAAGGTAGAAAAATTACCTAGGTGCCTTTCACTGTGACTGCTCCAGTTGCAATAGACTTTATCTAATAAAGTGTTTATTACACTCAGAAAACAAAGCATATTCTGAAGAAAGAATCCATGGCTCCCATCTCTGACAGAATGATCTCTTTGAATTCTTTTGTTAATGTTGTAGATTTCTAACAACCAGAGGATTGTTTTTTCAATCTAATTTTTATGCCAGTAGCACAATTTCCTCCTCGGTAAGTAGGACAGATTCATCCCACAAGCAACAATGGATGTGTTCCTGCTTAACTTGAGCATGAGAGATTAAGCTTCAAGCAGATACACTAAATGCCACCTCCCTGCTTACAGAGACTGTTCAGAGGCAGGTGTGTGGAGCCTCAGCTGTATTTTGTTCCTTGAACTGCCAGCTGATGAGCTGAGGCTGTCCGAGGCGGCCAAGCAGCCTTGATTGAGCGAGCTGTGAGAAGACTGTGGACTGGCAGGGCTGAAGCGATATGCCCCATTGCAGGGGCTTTTAGGCAAATTCCCTGCCTCCAAATTGCACCCACCTTAGGAAAGTTGCCTTGTACAATGCCTCGCAGAAAGTACGCACTTTGCACCTGTTTGCTGAATATAAAAGAGAAAAATGAGGAGAGAAAAATGTGAGTTTAAAGAAAATGCACAGAGGCCTTGCACACAGAGGTAGATTCCTTTCAGATCTTGCCAGATCTGAAATAAATGCTGCTATTTCTGACCCAGCAGTTAGGTGGCACTGACTGGAAGAATTGCTAAGTTAAAAAAAAAAAGAAAAAAAAAAGAGATAAAATTATCAAATGAACAAACTAGTAAAACACAAGGAAAATAAACAGCCCAACTCCACTGATAATATTTGATCAATCATGTTAGAAAATGATTTTTTGTTAGGAAAATAACACTTGCAATATGATGCTTTCTGAAAGGGTATTTGCAGTCTTTTAGAGACCAGTGTGTTGCATAAAGAATCCTGCAGAATTATGAGGGTAACCATTATTCATACTGCTATGAGGGACATCTTAAATTGCTACTAAGTTTGCTTATTAGATATTACCTATAAAACTATAAAAGCAAAGCGGTGCTGTTTTCTTACACAGACATGACTAAAATTCACCTACTATCAATGTTAGAAACAGACTGAACCAAGCCATACAAAAGCATGAATGTACTGTTCTCACGGTGATATCATTGGTGGCTACTTTGCTTGTTGAAATCTCGAACCATTCACAAACACATGCGTATGTTTGTCATTTACCCCTTTTCTCAGGTGCAAAGAAGGCTACCAAGGAGTCCGCTGTGATCAATTTCTGCCGAAAACTGATTCCATCTTATCGGATCCAAGTAGGTCAAGCATTTTTCTTCTGTCTCTAACACAGTATAAAACTCTGAGCCACATTTGCTAACTCACTGATGGCTGTATCTCAGTTTTGTGTCTCTGAATGCTGCCAAGGGTGGGAGCTGGGGACAGACACTCACATTCAAAGTTTGTTCAGAACCATCTCTGTCCAGGTGTAGGTCCTCTCCAGGGATGGGGCCTGATTTCCAGATTCACCTCTACCACTACCCTCTGCTGGGAACTCCAGCAAGTCCTGCTCCCTTAGCTTTCACACTCCCCCACTATCACTCCATTATGGAAGCAAGAATATAGAAACATAAAAGACCTTATTATTTATCCAAAAGAGTATTATGAGAACTATAGTATCATATTGCTTCTTACCCACTGGTTGGTAATTTGTGAAAATATTAAACCTATTAACCTCTACCTTCCTAAAGTAAGGAAATACACATAAAAAATTATATAAGAAGTTTTCAAACCAACTGTGAAAACCTCATTTTTAGCAACACTATTCGAGTATCAGCGATTACTGTACCAATGACAAATTATTTTGTTTTCCATTCATGAAAGAAGACAATTTGCCACTACAAAATATTGCCACTCATTAGTTTCTGTCTCTATACAGAGTAAAAAGTAATGTTCTATACGAATATGCCCAATTCTGGTCAAACGTGAAATTTTTACTTTATCTGTAAATAATCTGCTCTTTCAATGACTGCTACAATTGAATTGCCACTAAGGAAAAGGGGACTTTTATTGAATCAGTGAAGATAATGACAGACATTTCCAAATCGTAAAGACAATATTTTGGTTTTCTGAATACCAAACATGCATAGCATAAACTTTAGTGAAATATCATGCATTGACAGCAGCCAGAGGCCGCCCGGTCTGTGAATGTGCACATCGCTGCATAATGGCCATGTTTAGCCGTCCTTCAGCACCTTTTCAAAATGCATATTTTCATTTACCCCTTGAATTTTTAGGTATGTTTCCTCGGGTAAATGTAATATTTTTTAAAAAGGAAATTTTTGTTTAATTCAGTTTACTTGTGTTTTATCTTGTCAAGGCAAGCTGCCACTGTACAGCATTCACTCCTCTATTTTTGGCAAATTTAGCTCTCCTAGAGAAAGGTGGTTGTTGCCTAAAAGCCAGCAACCAAGCTAGCCATGATCTGTGTTCTCTGAAATGCGAGGCTCTGGTCTCTAGGAGTTTCCCAGGTAGGGGGCAGTTACTAGAAAGTGTTGAATCTTTCCTATCTTGTGATTTTTGCCACTTGCTAAGCTGATGTCTAAAAGGTATGGTTTTGGCTAGAGACGTATAATTTGGAATACTAGAAATCTTACAAAGAAGAATGGGTTTGCTGATTTCTTTGTTTCTCTTTTTATTCACTTTGATGTATTATACTTAGCTTCCCTCTTTGTTTTATTTTCTTCCCTTCTTTCTTTCTCTTTCCTTCCCTTTTATTGTCCCCTTTCCTTTTCTTCTCTTTATTATTTTCTTGCATCCCTTTATGCTTCCTCCCTTCCCCTCCCTTCTTCCCTCCCTCCCTCCCTCCCTTCTTCCTTCCTTCCTCCCTCCCTCCCTTCTTCCTTCCTCCCTCCCTTCTTCCTTTCTTCCTTCCTCCCTCCCTCCCTTCTTCCTTCCTTTCTTCCTCCCTCCTTCCCTTCCCCTCCCTTCTTCCCTCTCTCCCTCCCTCCCTTCCTTCCTTCCTTCCTTCCTTCCTTCCTTCCTTCCTTCCTTTCTCATTTCCTATATAGCTGTGGAATATCTGTCCAGTACGGGTACTGGGACAGGGCTTGCATATGGTACAAAATGGGTAAAATAATTTTTCTTTACACAGTCTAATCAAACCTTTGCCATTCAATTGAATATGATAGTCCATCACTGCAAAAGCTGAGAATGAGACCACTATAAGGACTGTGTGCTCCTCAAAGAAAAATGATCCCATGATCAGAGTCACCAACCCTGAAAACCTTGGTCTCACATACACAAAAATATTTAGTTCAACAATACTTATAATGGTGAAAAAATAGACACATTCTGAAAAACAAGATTATGTTTAAATAGAACATTATATGGCACATCGATCACGTTCCAGTAAATTATTAAAATAAGAGCTGTGTGAAATAGTCCTATTAAGTGAAACAGCAAGTTAGAAAATTATTTTCATGTAAGATTGTAGTAAGAATTTTCTTTGGTCCAAAGGTGGAAAAAAACATACACTAAAATGCTAAAAGGGAACTTTAAGTATTGGGGTTATAGAAGTATATAAAAAATTTTCCTTTTTATCCTGTTTTCTGTAAAATGGCATATCATTATGTGAATCAAAATGCCAGAATGCCTTGTGTTGGGCTGCACTACACAGGCCTGCAAGCCCTGTGCTTGCCCAGCTTCAACACCAAAGAAAGAGCCCAGAGTCAGCAAGAGACAGCAGTGGTTTAATGGATGAGGAAGCTTACATGTCTGAAGCAAGGTCCTGGAGCAGCACCCCACCATCTGTGGCAGATGGCGGGCAGAACATGGTGGCGGGCTTTGCTGGGGTGGGAGGCAGGGTTACCAGTTATAGGGGGAATTAACATCAGGTCGGCTCATTGGTTACCAGGGAAACCAGCAGAGGGACAGCCTGCTTCTCACTGCCCCTTTGATAAACTATCAGAGTGGAGATGTTCTGATCTAAAGCTAGGACAGTCATTAGCTGGAGCCTGGGGCAAGTATGTAAGAACGTCAGTCAGGGGAGTAGGGTATAGGTGAAGCAGGCACTAGTCTAGTCGAGCAGGGGATGTCCAGAGAACAGCCATCTTGAGTGTCCTGACCATACACCTTGCAATTGAAAAAACAAAACAAAACATTGAAAAACCTATGGATGAGTCCCTGTGACACAGTTTAAATGGGAAAAGCATTTATTTCCCATTCATCTATGCATGCATCTATTTACTTATGCAATCATTAATTCCTTCCCCAAATATTTTCTGAGCACCCACCAAGGGCCATCTATAATTGGTCAGATTCTCTTAGTACAGAAGTGTACAAACAGGATTTAGGCTCTAAGGCCCCCAAGGCTAGTGAGGGAGAAAAACATGTAGACACATAAGCATGGGCATGTTTCTGGTGGAAACATTTATTCCTTTGTGATCTTGGCAGATTTATTAAGCCCCTGAGCCTCAGGCTTGTCATCTGTATAATGCCAATAATAATACCTATAACCATCTATCACCATGATTGACAGGAGGTCAGTTCCAGGTAAACATTAGCCTACTTCCTTGCTCATCATTGTAATCATACTAATACGTGTTTAGAGTTTACATGTGTTAGGCACTGGGCCAAAGGACTTTACTTGGATTATCTCATTAAACCCTCACAATCATAGTCCAGCAGAGTTACTGGCAATTGACCACATTTTGTAGATGAAGAAATTAGGCCTCGGAGATATTAAATAAACTTGCTCAAGGTCCCACAGCTAGTTAATGCTGGAGTCTAACTTCCAATCCACATGACTTTGGGACCTGAGCTCCCCACTGCAGGGCTCTTTCCTTCCTTTCCTAGGCCCCTCCTTCCTCTATTTATTTTCAATATGACATTTATCACTCTAAATTTCATTGACTGAAACTCAATGACCTGCAGCAAACATTATTCTAAGGAACAATATTTGCACAATTTTCATATCTTAATGCAGCAACTTGAGCTTCCATAGAGATGTAAATCCCTAATGAAATTTCCTTGTCAAAATTCTTGCTGAAGGATCGTTTAATTTGCTGCTCATGGTATCTTGGAATGACTCTGCTCTGGAAAGAATCATCCCTCCAACACCCTCCCGCTGCTTTTCCTCCTCTCTCCCTTTTCTTCTCTCTCTCCCTTCTTCTCTCCCCATTTTCTGATTGCATGTTCTGTTTAGTGAAATCCTAAGGAACAGGGGGTAGAAGTCTCTGCTGTTTTATTCTCCCCCAGATGATGTAGAGTTGATCAGAAATGTGTACCTTTGTCAATTAATTTATTATAATAATAATAATAATAATAGTAATAATAATAACCTCAAGTTACATGCATTTAGGGAAGCAAAGCCAGGATGTCACTGTGAGAAACTCAATGGCTGATAGGACCAGTGTTTGCACTGTGGCCCCAGGCTGGGTCTTCAGACCTGTTGTTCCAAAAACTCACAAAGAACCTGTAGTCAGCTCTACTCAGGAAGACTCGTATACACATAGGAATCAAACTTATACAACGTCTTGATGTCAGTTTTCAAAAAAGTATAATGCATTGTCAGATTACTCAAAACCTCATATGGACCCAGGGTATGGAAGCCACATTCCCATCACAAGGATGAATAAGCAGGGGTTCAGAAGAAAGACAGTGAGAGGAGCAGACTTTCATCAAGATCAAGAGGACGTGACCTTCTGTGGAGGAGCCAGGACCAGCCAATCTAGAATTCCTGAAGAGCTTATACCTGTACCCTGCTTCCTACTGCTGCCAACACATGGATAGCCACTGTGAACTTCCAGGAAGCACCATCATCTTCTTGATGATTTCTAATGTAATTGCTTTGGAACAAATCCATTTTCCTCACAAATACAGGATCGACCTGTAGACTCCTGTTTTCTCTTACCTTCAGTACCCACCCAGGTCAGGTACCATCTCTAGCCTTAAGGCAGAGCTAGATGGAACTGAAGAATGATGAACTGGCCAAGGTTTCAGGCAGATATTGTCCTGGGTCTCCCCGCTTCAGTGCACATGCCAACCTGAGTTATCAGCAAGATCCTGATCTCATCCTTGGCCAATGAAAGCCTGAGAGCAGCTCCAGAGAATGGTTTAAGAGGAAAATCAAAGAATAGTACAGGGTGGAAAAGACACCCATCTGCAGTGAGGGTCCTTTTCCTGACACACAGCCAGTGGTAACCATTTCCGGTCCTCACTGTGCCTTCCTCTCCACATCAGCATCTAATACCCAGTATCCTCAGGGCTGGAGGGAGCTGATAAGTCTGCAAGCCCCAAGTTTGGCACAGGGCTTATACAGCTTAAACTCTCAGTGTCATCTGCTCTTCCCCATGGGAGGATGGAGGCTAACTTCTATCTCTAGTCTATATAAAAACCATAAAAAGAAAATTTTCCACAGACAGTTTACTGATCTAGTAGACTTTATTTCAGCAATTCATGAATCAGGCAGCATCCAATCCAGCAGATAGAAAGGAGCTCTGAAGAACTGTATAAGATGAGAGATTCTTAAAGACCAAAGTGACCAAGAACAAGGAAGTTAAACTGGGTGTTTGCTTATTGGTTAAAGCAAGGTTACACAACTTACATGGAGCAAAGGAAAGTCAGGTAACTTGTGCTGAGCAGGCAAGCACTGGTTGGTTAAGCTAAGCCTTTCTTTTCTGGGAGAGCCAAGCATAGAAACTTAGTCAAGTTTTTGTTTGCTGATATGAGAATTAGCATGAGTGGCTCCATCTTGGTTTTAACCTGGTAACTTTAACAGTACTGTCTTACATTCATACTTTGGTTTCTTTGGATCTTAGAAACCAGGCTGTGCTCTCAGAGTACCCTGTAAGATGCCAGCAGCCTGTCAGGATATGATTCAGATGAAGGCTAGCAAAAATATGATAGGAGTTTTTAGACTTTCCATCACTCCAAACTGGGCTTGTGTACCCCAACTTCTCAGGAATAATCACTTTGCAGATCCAAAAAGTAAATTCGCCATGACATGTGGTTCTAGCCACAGAGGGAGCACCAGGCAGTGAACCAGTTCACAGAGCCCACTTCAGAATGTTTTGCAGGGACAACTAACTCATCAGGTCTGAGCACTATTGGTCTCCTTCCCTGTGTACCAGGAAGCAGATTGGGTCATCACTTACCCAGTGCCCAAACCAGCCAGCCCAGGGCAGAGTGGTGGTGCTTTGCCATGCGGGTCACAGTGAGGGAGAGGAAAACTTGGGAGAGCCTCCAAGAGCCAATGTGGGGCCTGGGAGCCCAGGCAGGAGTTGGCTAAGCAGTTGCAGAGGTTTCCTTGAAGGGTATCAGTGGGAAGTTTCCCAAAGAGACCCACGTTCCACCCTTTTGCCTTTCCCGATTTCATGTAGTATATGGAAAAGTGTGCAATGTGACAACTACTAGATGGAAGGGTATAAGGAAAGGTCCTCTGAATCAGGAGTTAAAAGATCTTGATTCTAATCCTGTGACCACTTGCTCTTAGCAGTGTGGCCTTGGGTGAATCACAGTGCAATTGAGCCTCAGTTTCTTTATCTGTAGAAGAATCCTCCAGGCACCCTGGTTAAAAGAAGAAAACAGCCCTCAGTACCGAGCAGGCTGTCCCTGCAAGCCATTCAAAAGTAGGGTCAAATGCACAGCTGAAATAATCTTTTTATTCATTCTTTCAATTATCCCCTAAGTAATTAAGCACATATAAAGTACACCATGCTGTGGATTCAAACAGTAGTAATTAGGGATCCTACCATCAATAAAGTCATAGTCTAGAAAACTGCATTTATTTAAAGTGAATTATAGGCTCCAAAGAATGTACTGTCTATAAGACATTAAAATGTATTTTTCATTCACTCATTCAACTCTTACTAATAGTTTGACATGGGACAAGTTGCTTAACCTTGATGGGTCCTGGTTTTCTTCTTTATAAAATAAAATATTAATTGTCTCTACTGCAGACAGCTATTGTTAGGATTAAATAAAATAATCTATTCAGAATAGTTTGTGCTTGACACATGGTGAAAACTCAATAAAAGTTATCTAGTATTATTATTTTTTATCTTAACTGTTATTATTGCCTTTATAACTACATGGTATTGCTGAATGAGACATATTATCTGACCTCAAATATCTTCAGTTGCATAGAGGCAAGAAAAAATTGTACAAACATCTACAAATAACTCACATAAAAGACCAGACAGTTTAAGGAACTATCATCTAAATGGGGGACAATAAAAATTCACATGAAGTGGAAGGAAAGGCTTATCTAGGCAGGAGCATGGCAGTGAGTTTTTCACATGGGGTGCTGTGGTTGTGTACTGTTGCACAGGCTGCACACTGCCCAACTTTACAAGTATCATTTGTACTAAAGTGTAAATGATTCTCTTTGGAGATGGGCTACATGGTCCTGGGTAGGAAATTTCCATTAATAAGTTAGGTGGAGAAACAGAAGGTTCTTGAGGGCATGAAGCATAAACTAATAACCACTTGCTCTTGGCCCATTAATCCTTATTGATGAGAGGGGATGTCTTCCAGACTGAAATCTACTCAGAATGCTTAAGTCCCCTACATTACTCTGCTCTCCAGTAGCCATAAAAGCATTGCTAGTAGAATGTATTAATGTGTAAAATTTGTAATTCTTAATACCCTTTTTCTGGCCTTGAAAGAAGAGTACTAGAATTATCAGCTTTTGATCATGCCTCTTTGAATCTTACAAAGTCCATCAATTCTATCAGGTCTATGCTGTTTTTAGATATTTGATTGCTAACCTAACTTTTACCAATTAAACATGCTAATGCACACCATTTCTAGAACAGTAGGAAGATTAATATATTTACAAGAAAGAAAAAATTTCTCATGATCACATCACTCAGAGTTTACCACTAATAATCATTTTAGGTCATAGCATTCCAACTGTTTTGTAATTTTTATGTGGAATATATAGTCACCCAAATTTGGAAAATATGTATGTTTACATTTAATATATGTTCTTTAAAAAATAATTTGTAAGCCATGCATTGCAAAATATGGTGAGATTACACATAATTTTTCTTGTCAACATTTTTCTCTATTTTTCTAATTTTCTACAATACATATTTATTAACAATACTTATTAAAAGAATGATAATAACACTTTTTGATGCATCTACATGCCAGGCACTGTTCTAACCATTTTTCAGATAATCCTCAGATGGCTCTTTGAAGTATATTCAATAAAAACCCCCATTTTAATGATGAAGAGACTGAGACAAAGATAAGTAAAACTGTTTGCTCAAGGATACACTTTAAGTAAGTGGTAGGGCTGGAATTTGAACCCCATAAGTTATGCAGTCTAAATATGAAAAATGAAAAGACAGTCTCAAAAGTTGACAGTAGCTCTTTTCCATAGAGTTATAATTATTATGATTCCTCTTATTGGTCCCCTTCCTTTGAACATCATTATTTTTCTGTGTGACACTTCAGACTCTGCTGTATTAGACTTTGAGGTATCTGCTGAGACATTATGTATGGGTCCCTTTACAAAACTGTGGGCCGGGATGAAGGAGGGAGAATGCCGTCTGGTTTTATCTAGTTTTATTTTTCCAACTGCCACTTCAGTCCCTGGCAGAACAGGGCGGTCTCCAAGGCAGGTGGGTGAGGGAGTCCTACCACGGTGTAAGTGAGTGTGTCCTGTGGTGATGTGGTCTGTTATTTTTTTTTCTTGGAATATAGTTGACTTACAATGTTGTATTAGTTTCAGGTGTACAGCAAGGTGAATCAGTCATATATATATATATATATATATATATATATATATATATATATATAATTGCACCAATTTACATTTCCATCAATAGTGTAGGAGGCTTCCTTTTTCTCCACACCTTCTCCAGCATTTATTGTTTGTAGATTTTTTGATCATGGCCATTCTGACAGGTGTGAGGTGATACCTCATTGTAGTTTTGATTCGCATTTCTCTAATGATTTGTGATGTTGAACATCTTTTCATGTGCTTTTTGGCCATCTGTATGTGTTCTTTGGAAAAGTGTCTATTTAGATCTTCTGCCCATTTTGTGGTTGGGTTGTTTGTTTTTTGGATATTGAGCTGCATGAGTTGTTTGTATATTCTGGACATTATTCCCTTGTTGGTTGCTTTGTTTGCAAATATTTTCTCCCATTCTGTGGACTGTTTTTGTTTTGTTTATGGTTTCCTTTGCTGTGCAAAAACTTTTAAGTTTAATTAGGTCCGATTTGTTAATTTTTGTTTTTGTTTTCATTACTCTAGGAGGTGGATCAAAAAAGATATTGTTTCGATTTATGTCAGAGAGTGTTCTACTTGTGTTTTCCTCTAAGAGTTTTATAATATCCATCCTTACATTTAGGTCTTTAATCCTGCCGTGAGGCTTCCACTCTGCCCACACCTACCTCTCTGAACAGGAAATCCTAGCAGTGCTCTCCTTCCCTGCCTAGAGGGCACCTACACCTGTGGTTGGTGTAAGCCGGAAGTTGAGTAGCCCATGGGTTACCTGCTCTGGGAGGCTTCAGTTCAGAATGGGTGCTCTGGTTCCACCCCCCCCCACTGCCCTTCCCCTACCCTCTCCAATTTGAGGGATATTAATAGGGTTCTTACTACTCATACAAGTTGTTGATAGCCTGAGTAGGTTCAGCCTTCAGTACAGTTTAATTTTATATACACAGTATTTTTCAGTTTATTTCTATATTTGTCATATTTGGCTAATTACTTATGCATGAGGATGGCACCTCCACACCAGAGATTTATACATTGATGTAGCTTTCTTCCAGTATCCATAAAGTATTGCCATTTTCCCTGAAAATCTATGTGGAGATAACCTTTAGTGAGTATTCCAGTGGCCTTTTTATTTGGAAGTTTCCAAGTGGTACACTTTGAGTGAGCATAAGAAGAATTGAAAGAAAAATGGTGGAAAGTTTCGCCAAGAGTATCTGAAGATTAAAAACAAAGAAACGGTAACCACAAGACTAAATTGGCCTTTACCCAAGGGTGTACAGGGCATCTGAAATTACCTTGCTCATAGCTTTTTGTGCTTCCTCCTCATACTCCATTTTGGATAAATTTAAATCACATCTAATAACATTACATGCATCACTAGAGAGTTATCACTACCCTCTATGAAATACAGAAAAAAAAATGATGATTTTCCTCTATGTTAATAAGCCTTTCCTAAAAGCATCTATTTATTTACACCCTGTGCACAGAAACTGTTATGTTTTGGAGATAAACAGCAGAATTACTTGTTAATTTTGAAAGTGTTTTATATGATGCTGATGCTGGGAGATGACCAATATAGTGCTGTACCAAGCTGCACACCCCCCATCCTCCTTTCCTTGAGAGAGCTATTTTGAGAGAGCATGATAGAGCAATTTCACTCTTGTGTAACTAACATGAAATGGAATGATTTGAGCTATTACCATCTTCATTTCTAATTTGGTACTACCATCACTCTTTCATTTTTTATCTAGTTTTAAAAATTGGACATGCAAATTGTAAATAGCCTCTCATAATGTGGATTGTAAAGATGAGACAGAAAAGTATAAAAATCTACCACATTGTTGTCAATAATCAGAGACACAGGGTTATGGGTTTCCTCTTAATACTAAGGTCATATTTTTAATTCCAACAGAGATGTTTTCATGGAATGAGGACATACTGTATGGCAGACATTGTCTATGCCACTATCTCTACTTCCTCATTTATTACCCACCCCTCACTTGGGGTTATTCTATAGTGGAGAAACTAAGATTCAGAGAAATTAATTAACCCATCAAAATCACTGAGTTTCTAAGAATTTAAATTCTAATCTGCAGATTATACCCTTTAGCTTTCCAAGTACTTTCTCTTAGGGACCAATAAAGTGTTTGTGTTTTTATTTTTAAGCCAAGGAACTGACGTTTCAAGGACAAAGTAACACAGAGAAGTTGGTTTTAGAATGTTTGTTGCAATAGGAGCCTTTTTATTTATTTATCTAGATAGATCTATCTCTCTATCCTTTGACTGTTTGCTTGATTGAATTTTCATGAGGAGTTAAGGGCAACGCATTCTCCATCATGGCTAGTGGTATGCTTAAAAATTCAACTTAAAATAGGTGAAAAGATGGGTGCATAATTAGTACAGTTTGGGATAGAATGCTGTATTAAGCTACACAGTACAAGGTGCATAGTCTAGTTCCTAACACACAACAAACGCTTGATGAAATTGTGAGCAGTTATAATGAATTTTTGATGATTTGTTTTATATGAGAATAAACTTTTGAGAACAGGCACTGGATCTTCTAAATTTCTGGCTCTCTTAACTTTTCAGTCTCCCCTTATGAATAGAGGTTAACTATTCAGTTTTACTGGATGGTACCTCTATTGTCTCCATTTTCTTTGGAATCTTGAAAACTTCAGTCCTTTCAAGAAAGTTCAGTGGTGTAAAAATTAATGTGGAATTGATCTGGCAGATAAACACTTGCTTCCCCACTGTGTTTTAAACCATGAGGAGGTTTTCAAATTTTCAGTTTTTGCTGGTTTCTTGTCTTCACAGCAGTGCTCTGTAATTATGCCTGCGGGAAGTTTCCAGATATTGGGCATAGCCCACCTCAGTGGTCTAGGAACACATTCCAGACCCAATCAGAGTGTTTCGTGGATAATCTGGAAATGTTGCCCTTCAATTAAGAATGAACAATGAGGAATTTAAAATGCAAACATTTCTATAATATAAGCCAATTCTGATATAAATAACATTTATTAAGGACCTATTCTGGTTCATGCAAGAAACTTTGCCAAGTACACTCGCATATGTTGTATAGGTTATCATTTAACTCTGACAAGTACAAGATAAAATAGTTATTTCTATCCCCATTCATTTTTGAACAATACAAACAAGACTAAATAGGCAATATCTAGAGGAAGAAAACTATGGAGATTTATTGTGGAAATAAGAAGACAAAATGAGAGAAATAGCATGCTCTAATATAGAACATATTTTGTAAAAGCCTATTGTTTCTTAAATATATTTCACTATAGTTTCAAATAAAATCCTCAGACTATTTCTTAAACCTTTATTTTAGTTTTTCTTTATTTTGTGTGTGTGTGTTTCATTATGAAATTTAATCAGCAGATTGTTGAAAAATAAAATGCAGATTCTACAGAACAGAACAGGGATTGTGTTGGGTTTGGTTACCACTATATCCCAAGTATTATACCTAACATGCTTCCATCATATCAGATGTAGAAGTATATTTGATTGAATTAGTGAAACAGAAACTTGTCCAAGTTTACATGTTTTTCTACTTCTCATTTTTAAATATGTTTTTTAGTCCATCCACTTCAAAATTTAGTATCAACTCAATGTCTACAACTTTGCTAAGTGTTATGAATAATTAATATAGTAACAAGATTTTAAAATACAATTTTTGGCTTAATTTAATTTTAGGATAGTAAAACATTCCTAGGATTCAAGTCAAACAGTATAAAAAGGTTTAAAATTAAAGTCTTCTACCCCATTCCCCATTCACCCATTTCTCCTCTCATAGGCAATCAGTGTTGTTAGTGTCTTATAAAACTTTTTAGTTATTTTATAATATATTTATAAATGAAAATAATGTATTTATTATAAATACATTATATTTATAACATAATATATTATTATACTATATTTATAATATAGTATATTATAAATAAATAATATATTTCTAAAAGCAAAATGAACCAAAAATCCCCCCTTTTTTTGGTATAAGTAACAGCTGATAGTACACACTGTTCTGTATTTTGCTTTTCCACTTAGCAATGGATCTTCAAGGTAATTTTATTTCAGTACCTGTAGAACATTTGCATTCTTTTTACAATTGAATAGCCTATTTCTTTTTACATCGATTGCATGTAACATTATATGACAAATATCATCTTATGTGTGGATTTGCATTTAGGTTATTTTTTGTTTACAGTATGCTGTTTTAAACAGTATGAGGGATAAATTTCTGGAAGTGGAACATCTGAATCCAAAATATGTACCTCTGTAGATATTGGGCTTGTCCTCATTGTCAGTCCTCCAGTAGTACCATTTTAAACTCTCACACCTTCTCCAAACCTTCTGTTTCTCCAGTCTCTTCAACACAACATATTGCTTTATCAAATGACTTTATCTTTGTTCAAACTTAGAAGGGTGCTAGTCATGTAGTTTTTAATCTAATTTCTTTTATGATGAGTGACATGGGGCATCTTTACATATGTTTAAAAGCTAGTTTCCTTTCCTGTGAACTCTCTTAATATCCATTGGTGAGTTTTCTGTTCAGTTTTTTTAATGGTTTGTATATGTAAAGGAATTTAGGCTTTTGATAGTGAGTGATATGAGGTTGAAATCGTTTGTTTTTTTCTTTTAACATTTACATTTTGTCTTTGGTTATAGTAGTTTGTGCCAAGCAGAAAACACACTTCCTTCCTTTCTTCCTTCCTTTTCTTTTTTCCTCTTTCTTTCTCATAGTATAACAGAATGAATCAATTACTTTCTTTTGGGGCTACTGGGTTTTGTGTAATATTTTGAAAAGATCTTTCTCACTAACTTTATTCAATAGTTTTCCCATTTAAATTTGATAGTTGTATTATTTTATGCTTAAATCTTTAAAGAGATATAGATTTCTTTTTTCCTAGATGATTACACAGATTCCCAAGATGATTTCATTAGTAATATAATTATCAGTAGCATATATGTTCATGACTTAAATGACATTTATATATTAAATATCATATATGTATAAATAAATAAAATATAAAAGGCATAACTAAATATCAAATATTTATTTGGTTCTATTTCTGATCTTCCTATTTTGTGCCATTGACCTATTTGTGTAATATTCTTAACTAAAATACATAGGAGGAAGAAGTTTCTCCTTCAGTTACCCAAACCCATCCCTCCAGATTTTCTGACTATTTGGGTTTCATTAACTAATTCACTACACACAACTTATTAGTAATATAGATTTGGGGGCTGTATGTTACATTTAAAGGTAGCCATGATGGGCCATGAGTTAATGAAGCAGAAGAAGACAGGTGGCAAATAAATAAATAAATAAATAAACAAACAAATAAATAAATAAATAAATAAATAAAATAAGAGAGATGAAGAGAGAGAGACAGAGAGACAGAGAGAGACAAAAGCCAGGAGGAAGACTTGCCAACATTTCCTAAGGACCAAGCTTAACCCCAGTAAATTGGCAACTACCTTGCCATCCAGAGATCAATCTCACTGATTGATAGCACTATTTGCTTTATAAGATCCCTCCATCTTTACACTTTTTAAGGAGGTTTCATTTTCTAAAACAAATATATATTAGTTTAACATAAAAATTTATACTATTGGGGGTGACTCATTACTGGTCTCTATTATCATAATATCAGAAGTTAGTGATACTCGTAATTTAATATGTGATGAGCATGAGCAGAAACATGCCAACAATTGTACAACTGGAGACTACTGTGCTATTAATAATCTTGGAATTGAACTGTTCAACATTAATGTTGGTCAGCACATCAAAGAATGCTGAAACTGACATCTTTTTTGTGCTGATAGAGAACAACCAGATGGTACCTCAAGTTGGAACCCTGGGTTGCTTAGAAAAGAACTTTACCTGGGAAATGGTCAGGGGCAGAAGGATATATCTCATGAATAGCTCAGGTAATTTTATTCTTCCTATTCCATTCCTAACAAGCATGATTCAGGACAATCTTCAAGGCATTATCAGCAAAGAAAAATATGAATGTCGCTCTTTTTCTTTTTTCTTAATGTGCACATTACTATTTTAATGCATTTAAAAAAAGTTTTATTGGCATATAGTTGACTTACAATGTTGTGTTAGTTTCTGGTGTATAGCAAAGTAAATCCATTCTTTTTCAGATTCTTCTCCCATGTAGGTTATTACAGAATATTGAGTAGAGTTTCCTGTGCTATACAGCAGGTCATTATTAGTTATCTATTTTTTATATATAGTAGTGTGTATATGTCAATCCCAGTCTCCTAATTTATCACTTCCCTCCACAGTTCCCCTTTGGTAAGCATAGGTTTGATTTTGAGATCTGTGAGTCTGTTCCTGTTTTTTTTTTTTTTTTTTTTTTTGCTGTACGCGGGCCTCTCACTGTTGTGGCCTCCCCCATTGCGGAGCACAGGCTCCGGACGCACAGGCCCAGCGGCCATGGCTCACGGGCCCAGCCTCTCCGCGGCATGTGGGATCTTCCCAGACCGGGGCACGAACCCGTATCCCCTGCATCGGCAGGCGGACTCTCAACCACCGCGCCACCAGGGAAGCCCTGTTCCTGTTTTTTAAATAAGTTCATTTGTATCATTTTTATTAGATTCCTCATATAAGTAATATCATATGTTATTTGCCTTTCTCTGTCTGACTTACTTCACTTAGTATGATAATCTCTAAGTCTATCCATGTTGCTGTAAATGGCATTATTTCATTCTTTTTTATGGCTGAGTAATATTCCATTGTGTATATATATTACATCTCCTTTATCCAGTCATCTTTCAATGGACATTTAGGTTGCTTCCATGTCTTGGCTATTGTAAATAGTGCTGCAGTGAACATTTGGATGCAGGTATCTTTTCAAATTATGATTTTCTACAGATATATGCCCAGAAGTGGGATTGCTGGATATTATGATAGTTCTATATTTAGTTTTTTAAGGAACTTCCACACAATTCTCCATAATGACTGTACCAATTTATGTTCCCACCAATAGTGTAGTTGGGTTCCTTTTTCTCCACACCCTCTCCAGCATTTATTGTTTGTAGATTTTTTTTTTTTTTTTTTTTTTTTTTTTTTTGCGGTACGCAGGCCTCTCACTCTTGTGGCCTCTCCTGTTGTGGAGCACAGGCTCCGGACACGCAGGCTCAGCAGCCATGGCTCATGGGCCCAGCTGCTCCGCGACATGTGGGATCTTCCCAGACCGGGGCACGGACCCATGTTCCCTGCATTGGCAGGCGGACTCTCAACCACTGCACCACCAGGGAAGCCCTGTTTGTAGATTTTTTGATGATGGCCATTCTGACAGGTGTGAGGTGATACCTCATTGTGGCTTCGATTTGCATTTCTCTAATAACTACTGATGTTGAACATCTTTTCATGTGCTTTTTGGCCATCTGCCACTGTCTTTTTCGTGTGTCCCAGTTTGTGTGGTGCCCAGAGGCAGAATATATAGTCAGATGTATCCATCCTCCCTCGTCCTAAAGAAGCAGATATTATTATACGTTTTTTGTAGTCATAACTCCATCTACCATTGATGGAGTTATGTGTGCTCTTCTATAATATAACAATTTGTATATTCTCAAAATGGTCAGCCTGGAAAGGGATTTACCATTTACTGAATACCTAATATCTCTTCTTTTTCCACACTTAATTTCATTTCATCCCTGTCTCTCTGCCCCAGAAGCCTCTGAGATTAATATTATTTGTTGCCATTTTGCAGGTGTGATGCTGGGTCATAGTTTTAGGTGAGGCTTAAGCAATAAGCTTCACTCACAGCTGTATTAGCAGCAGGGAAAGGACAGCTCTGACATCCTTGGCTTCCACAGGGGGAGATTCCTGAAAGAAGAGAGAGGATTACTTCAACCAAAGGAAATTTGTACAGATTAGGCAAGAGAAATATCTACAAAAATAGAGAAAACCATTCTACTGTTAATGAACTACTTATGCTACTTATAAACAATCACAGACCAAAATTTGATACATAATTTATTTTCTACTTGACCTTAGGATCTGATGTTGGGTCTAGGTGTCCCATCTATTTCACATTTCTCTGATCTTCAGATCAGAGAAATGTGAAAATACTGCTGAAAAATTCTAACCATCTTCTGAACCTTCAGTGACTTGTAGTAGTAACATCAAAGATCACTGATCCCAGATCACCATAAGAAATATAATAGTGATGAAAAAGTTTGAAATATTGTGAAACTTACCACAGCATGATCCAGAGACATGAAGTAAGCAAATGGTGTTGGACAAATGGTACCCACAGATGTTCTTGATACAGGGTTGCCACAAACCTTCAATTTGTGAAAAACATGATATCTCTTAAGCACAATAAAGTGAAGGGCAATAAAACAAGTTATGCCTGTACCAGCATCTTCAAATGGCAGGCAAATCTTTTCCTGTTTTTTCTCTTGCTCTAGAATACCAAACCCTTCCTTCCATCCCCCAATTCAGTTCTTCTTTTGGCCTTTGCATCTTTTCCTTTTAAGATCTAAATGTTCAGGTTTCTGAACCTATATTTATAGGTCTCTTTCAACTGCTTTTATCATTAAAGTAGTATAGTTTCAGTAAACCTGAGAGAAGAATAACCAAATGTGAGTGGAAATGGGTCACTCAGAGGCTAGTGTAATGCTGAATGTACCACAATGACTCTGAGGTCCCCTTATCATTCAGTGGAAACAACTGAGGGGAACAAGCCTGTCTATGAAGCGTGCTAGTGTGTTAGTTGTTTCCTAACCAGTTTGAACTTGATTTTCTTCTCTACTTCGCATGTAATATCAGAGAATGGAAAAACTGTTATATTTGCAAGGGAAATTCAGTATGACGAATTAAGTAAACACACATTTTCCCCATCATTTATAATTACTGATGAAGCCAAGACTTATAATGTTTATAAAATCATTTGGTAAAAGAAAGGAAGGCAACCACACATATGACGAATTTTACAAAATAATGTATGTGAAATTCTTCTCAAGGATAAATGTGTACTTATCTCGAAAAATTCAAATTGAACTTTACAATCAGATCATGTGCTTTCCCAAGGATGTCCCACCTGCGCCCTATATACATATGCACTAATTGTGATTCACTGATTTATTTGACTGTGCACATAAAATATATAAGCAGTGCATTTTACAAGGGACTACAGATTCTCCCTTTTAGAGTTGAGAAAGAAAGATATAGACCCTGTCCTCATGGAACTTATAAGAATAAATAATTATACTAATAAGTAAGTAATTAATATTTGTGAAAAATGCCATGAAGTAAACATCCAGAATGCAATAATGATATAAGATGCAGAAATTGAACCTTGTTGGGAGGAGGGTTGAGGACCAAGCACTGTTCTAAGCAAATAGGCAAAGCATCTATTCTTATCTATGTGATTGGTGAGATACTGATTCAGAATAAACAGAGTAATAAGTATATACACAATCTTAACAGACAGTGATGTGTATCTGAGTAGAGAATGATTGGATTGCTATTTTATTTTCAATTTGATCAGAAAAGAAATATTATTTAAACTGAGATCTGAATAACAAGAGAGGAAAAACTCTTTGAGGGAAGTGCATTCCATGAAGAGAAAACATCCAAGACCCTAAGCCTTGGGTAAACCTGATATGTTCAAAATAAAACACACATACGTATAAAAGGCCAGAATGATGACACATAGGATGAAGACTAAGATGACCATATAATTGTCCTTCTAATCAGGACACTTTAAGAGTGAAAGTAGATGCTATGAGTAATAGTAACTAGGCAGTAAGTATGCAGGATTATCTGGACAGTCTGGACTTACGATCATTTTAGAAAAGTGCTTCTCATCCAGGATCAATTTTGCCCCCCAGGGGACATTTGGCAACATCTGGAGACATTTTTGGTTACCTCTACTTGGGGGTGAAGTTGCTTGGCATCAGGTGGCTAGAGGTCTCCTACCACGCACAGGACAACAACCCACACAAAGAATTATTTGGTCCAAACTGACCGTGTTGCTGAGGTTGAGAACTTCTGCTTTAGGCTGGGAAGGTGAGCAAGTGTAGTGTCATCAGGGACTAGATCATGTGCATATTTTTAATGTAGGGTGAGTTATTTATATTTTTATGCTAATTGTGATGTGAAGCCATTGGAGGTGTTTAAGTCAGAGTGATTCAAGTCACTTACAGTTTTAAAAGATCTCTTTGGCTTCTGTGTGATAAATGTAGGAGGGAGGAGCAAGGACAGAACTATGGATATCTGTTAGAAAACAAGGAATTCTGGTGCTTTGAACAGAGTGTTATTGATACACATGGGGGAAGTGTGGTTTTGGAAATAAAGTCAATAGGACTAGACAATGGAAAGGATGTGGGGAACAAGGGGAAAACAGAAATCAGAAATGACTTCCAGTTGCAGTTGAGCAACTGGATGGATGCTCTTCCCAATCCAGAAACTATAACAGCTTGAGAAGGTTTAGCTGGAGAGTGAGGGGAATCAATAGTTCTACTTCAGCAAGCATGTTTGAGATGCCTGTTTGTGTGGAGGCTAGAGTTTTGCAGAGAGATCAGGGTGAGGTTTATGGATCTGTGAATCATCAGCATATATATAGGTAGTGATTAAAGTCAGGGGAAAGATGCAGTCCCCTAGAAAGAGTCTAATGGTTAAAAAATATACATATATTAAAAAAATTAAATGGAGGTCCCAGGATTCTCTGACGTTGTGAAATAGAATAAAGTAGAAAAGCCGAAAATATAGACTGAAGTGAAGCAGCAAGGGGTGTGAGAAAACGCAGGATGATTGGGGCTTACAGAAACTAAGAGAAAGAGAAGGTGGTCAACTATCTTAAGTGACACTAGGGGCTGAAGTAATATAAGAAGATATTTGAAAATTAGATTTGGATACATGGAGGACACTTGTGATCTTCATAGGAGCAGTGTCTTGGGTTGATAGGGAAAGTAAGCCCAGTTGAAATTGGTTGAGAGAAGTATTAATATAAGGAAGTAGAAAGCAGTCAGTACAGAAATTCATTATACGACGTTTAGCTATGGTTTTTTTTATGAGAAACTTTTCTATGTTAAAATAATAAAATACATGTAGAGAGAAAATAATTACAAAAGTGAAGTTCCTGAGAAAGCAAGTGGAGTGGAATTTAGTGCATAAGTAGGAGGGTTTCCCTTTTGCCCTTTGATAAAAACAGGAGGATATCTTC
Organism: Mesoplodon densirostris; assembly: GCF_025265405.1. Taxonomy (NCBI): domain Eukaryota; kingdom Metazoa; phylum Chordata; class Mammalia; order Artiodactyla; family Ziphiidae; genus Mesoplodon; species Mesoplodon densirostris. The sequence continues at coordinate 168,448,072 of NC_082661.1, read as the reverse complement.
AGTAGTAACAGCAAGGAATGCAGAGTGTATAAAGATGTGGTGGGTTTGCCGAGGAGGTAAAGCTCGAGCAGAGTTAAAAGATGTGTAGTGCATTCCTTAACAAGATGCCATTGGGGGCAAGGGCAGGAGTGGGGTGAAGGAGATCATTTTGTTCAAAGTCCTCACACAGGAAGTGCTTTGATTCATTTGAATAACTGAGAAGGAGGAGAAGGGATGACTCAGTAAATACTTACTGAACAGAGGAATAATTGTTGTCAGTTGAATGGAATGCGTATGTTTTATTTCTTGACAAATTGTTTTTAATTAAATTTGAAACTCTTATTGAGTTTTAGTTTCAAAGTAATTTTATTTCAGAGTTTCAGCTTAAATGATATTGGTCAGTGTCTTTATCTCTGGAGTTGTAAATCTCTCCAAAATAGTTTTTTTCTCAGTCTTTCTCTATGCTAATAGTACCAGTAAAGCCAACTTGAACAAAATGTCCCATGTGAATTGAAACTATTTCACCTCAAATGGTTTGTCATACCCATGTCGAAATGAAGCAATTTTGATTTACTGCAGTTGAGATGGAATGGAGATTGCTGAAGTTTACAAGCCTGATTCTGCTTTTATTGTCTTACTTGAGGTTGACCTTAATGCTCCAGTACGCTCCCGAATCTATGTTTTTTCAAGTGTCTGTAATGCTCAGTGTTGGGCATACCCTTGGATGACACTGTCAGATGAGGAAGTTTACAGAACATTTGGTTTGAAAACAAGTTTTTAAGAGAGTTTTAAGAATTAAAACCCAAAGTCAAACAGTTTTCCAAATTATAAATGACCAGATCAGCGAATATAGAAGAGTTTTTATGAGTCATGAAATACCAAATTATAAGTGACCACATTAGCGAATATAGAAGGGTTTTTATGAGTCATGAAATATAAGAGGAAATAGTTCTAGAGAGATAAAAGAAGAGAAGGGAAATACTTCAGTGAATACAAATTCTTCCTTTCAATAATAAAATATAAAAAATATGAATAAATGTATGACAACCCATTGCAAGTTCTGATAAGACTCAACTTTCCCTCTCTAGCCTCATTAAAAAATCTAGAAAAAACATTCTCAATACTTCAGGATTTTAACAAAAGGGAATCTAGTGATTTCTGATTGCTCTCCCTCACCTTCTCACTAATGAAGATCCAGGTCAGCAATCTGTAGCTATCCCATTTTACTGCATCCCAAATTCATCTTGTCCTGGCAAAGAACAGAGCAATAGAGGCACTTCTATCTCAGCATGGAGGGCTAGTGAAAACCTGTCTTTCACATGCTCTATATACAGAGAGAAATTTCTAAAATAATAAGCAGGTGAGATTGGTTTTGGCAAAGGGCTGACCCATTTAATTTAATGTTAAAAAAAAAAGTCCTGTTTAGTGTGAGTGAAAGACCACCTCTACCTTCAGTCAAGCCACATTAACTTCTTTAACCAACAGCAGCAATGAATGAAAACAAGAGTAAGTCATGAGGACAGAAGGGTATAATGTGTTTTACCAAAACTTTCTAAAAATCTGTCAAATGCCAGAGTGCTTATATTACAGAGAGCCTGATCATGGTGCTTCTGGTTTGCTCTTGGCACAGATGACAACTACAACAGGGGGGACCAAGGATGGTACGCATAGCCAGTGTGATGAGAATATCTCTGTTCCAGCAAAATTAGGGTAACACACATAGGCACACAAGTCCTTGGGACAAAGGAAACTTCTAACCACAAGTCCCAACTCTCATTGACAGAAATCTTCTCAATACATCCTATCATTCAAAAATAGAAATCAATAATAATAATAATAATACTGATCTGAACTTTAAAGAAAAAAAGAAAGGAAGAGAGGAAGGGAGGAAAAAAGGGAAGGAGGGAAGGAATGAAGGAAAGAAGAAAGGGAGGAAGAGAGAAAGAAAAAGAAAGAAAGAAAGAAGGAGAAAAGAAAGAAAAAGATAGATAGATAGATAGATAAGGCACAAAACACACAAAGAGAAAATTCCAAGGGTCCTATGTGAATGAGCAGGTGGAAATGAGCTTTAGGGCTAGAGCCATGAGTTTTGAAATAATGTATATCATGTGAAATAAAAATTAGAAAACACCCCATCCAGTGCCCTCAACTGGAATATGACCTACCTGGGTCTTTGCAGAAAAAAGAAAGCCAAAGATAAGTACTTGGCCATGGTTTGAAGTTTGAATTTCCTCTTACTTTTGAGTTGATAGAGTAGCAGGTAACCTACTCCACAAACTTGGGTCCCAAGAGAGGCAACTAGGAAGCTTCCCCATAGAGATGCCCAAATCAAGGTCACATCCAGTCCCTAATGAATAAAGCTAGTGATCTCACAAGAAAACTTACAACACAAATAAGAAAAAGCATGTAAGAAAATCATCCATGAGATAGTGTTAGCAAATGTAAAGTCAACCCAGAATGAAGCACAAAGAGATAAGGTGGAATGAAGCACAAAGAGATAAGGTGAGGAACAATGTGAGAGAGTTCTAGAAAAAAGTGTGCAAAATTTGAATAGAAAACATGAGAAAGTTACAAATCAAAAATAAAAAAGATTATAATAAATTAAATGAAAAGGAAGAGAAAAAAATCACTCCTGATAATTCATAGTGAAACATAATCATTAAAAAAAGGAAAAGGCAAAATACCATTATCATCTCTATCATCCAACTTAATATTGGAATTTCTAGAAAGCCTAATAACAGGAAAATCAATAGGAGGAAGGGACTTTAAAGGATGAAGCAAAATTATATTGTTTTAAATTGCAGCAGCTACGATTTATCTATGTAGACAATTCAGGAAAAAATGGAGAATAATTATCAAAACTAAAAAGAACTAACAAAATTAGCCATGAAATTTGACAAATATCAAAATAACAGTAGAATTTTCAAGAATTCCTCCTAGATTCAAAACAAGACTAAGGATTTTCAGGAATTCAAAACAAGACTAAGACTAAAACAAAACAAAATAAAATAAAACTATTCTAGGCAGCTAAACAAAGCAATAACAAATAACCAAAGCAATTAATATAAGAATAAAAAAAGAATATTATCAGTATATGCATTTACATTTTAGCTAGCTGGAAACCCTACAATAAATGAGAAACAGCTTTTCATGTTTAAAATGATGGCTGATTTTAAAATCTTTCTACAAAAATAATATCATTTTTTTAAAGAACTTTTCTTTCATTTTATTTTATTTTATTTTATTGGCTGCACCACACAGCTTCCAGGATCTTAGTTCCACAACCAGGGATTGAACCTGTGCCCTCGGCAGTGAAAGCATGGAGTCCTAACCACTGGACTCCAGGGAATTCCCATAATTTCATTTCTTATATCTGAGCTGCCCAATATAGTAGCCACTAGCCATGTGTGGCTATTGAGTACCATGAAATATAGTTAATCCAAGTTATGATGTGCTGCTGTAAGTATAAAATACATACTGTAGGGCTTCCCTGGTGGCGCAGTGGTTGAGAGTCCGCCTGCCGATGCAGGGGACATGGGTTCATGCCCCGGTCCGGGAAGATCCCACGTGCCGCGGAGCGGCTGGGCCCGTGAGCCATGGCCGCTGAGCCCGCGCGTCCGGAGTCTGTGCTCCGCAAAGGGAGAGGCCACAACAGTGAGAGGCCCGCATACCGCAAAAAAATAAAAAAATAAAAAAATAAATAAAAGACAAAAAAAAATAAAAAAAATAAAATAAAATAAAATAAAATACATACTGTAATTCACAAACTTAGTATAAAAAATGTAAAATACTTCATTCTACTTCCTACAAGAAATGTTAAAGAGACTTCTCTAAGTGGAACAGAAAGGAAATATGAAAATTATGAAAAGAAAAAAACTCACTGGTAAAGGCAAATGTGCATTAAATGTAGTAGACCAACCACTAATAAAGCTACCAGGAAGACTAAAAGACAAAAGTAGTAAAGTCATCTCTATCCACAATAAATAGTTAAAGGATACACAGAAGGATGTAAAATATGATGTCAAAATTATTAAATGTGGGAAGGGGGAGATAAACATACAGAATTGTTAGAATGCATTCAAACTTGAGAGATCATCAACTAAAAAAATCAAGTATATATGTAGGTTGTTATATATAAAGCTCACGGTAACCACAAACCGAAAATTTATAATAGACACAGAAAAAGAGAAAGGAATCCAAGCATAACACTAAAGACAGTCATTAAATCACAAGAGAAGAGGGCAAAAGAAGAAGGGGAAAAAAGAACTTAAAAAACAACCAGAAAACAGTTACAAAATGGCAATAAGTACATACCTATCAATACTTTCTTTAAATGTAAATGGACTAAATGCTCCAATCAAATGACATAGAGTAGCTGAATTAATATAAAAACAAGATTCATGTATATGCTGCCTACAAGAGACACAAAGACTGAAAGTGAGGGGATGGAAAAAGGTAGTCCATGCAAATGAAAACAGAAAGAAAGCTAGAGGAGTAATACTTATATCAGACAAAATAGACTTCAAAACAAAGACTGTAACAAGGATATTACATAATGATAAAGAAGATATAAGAATTGTAAATATATATGCATCCATCTTGGAGCATCTAAATACATAAAACAACTATTAACAGACATAAAGTAATAAATTGATTGTAACACAATAATGGTAGGGGACTTAACACTTCAATTACATCAATGGACAGATCATCCAGACAGAAAATCAATAAGGAAACACTGGCCTTAACTGACACATTAGATCAGGTGAACATATATATATATATAAACATTCCATCCAAAAGCAGCAAAACAAACTTTCTTTTCAAGTGCACATGGAAGATTCTCCAGAATATGTCATGTGCTAGGCCACAAAATAAGTCCCAATAAATTTAAGTTTGAAATTATATCAAGCATCTTTTCCAAACACATATTGGCTAAACAATATGCTACTGAACAACCAATATGTCGCTGAAGAAATCAAAGGGAAATAAAAAATAACTGGAGACAAATGAAAATGGAAACACAAAATTCAAAATCTTTGGGATGCAACAAAAGCATTTCAAAGAGCAACATTTATAGTGATACAAGCCTACCTCAGGTAACAAGAAAAAAATCTCAATAAACAACCTAAACTTACACCTAAAGGAACTAGAAAATGAAAAACAAACAAAACCCAAAGTTAGTTGAGGGAAGGAAATCATAAAGATCCCAACAGAAATAAATGAATTTGTGACTAAAAAACAATAGAAAAGATCAATGAAACTAAGATCTGGTTCTTTGAAAAGATAAACAAAATTGATAAAATCTTTAGACTCATCAAAAAAGAAAAAGAGAAAGGGCCCAAATAAATTCAGAAATGAAAGAGAAATTACAACTAACACCACAGAAATACAAAAAACTATGAGATTACTACAAACAATTATATGCCAATTAAATGGAGGACCTAGAAGAAACTGATAAATTCCTAGAAACATACAATCTCCTGAGACTGAATCAGAAAGAAACAGAACATATGAATATAATGATTACCAGTAATAAAATTGAATCTGTAAATAAAAAGAAAAAATTCACAACAAACAAAAGTCCAGGACCAGATGGCTTCATAGGAGAATTCTACAAAATATTTAAAGAGTTAACACCTATCCTTTGCAAACTATTCCAAAAAATTTAAGACAGAAGGCTTCTAAGCTTATTTTAAGAGGCCAGTATCACCCTGTTACCAAACAAGACAAAGACACCACAATAAAAGAAAACTACAGACCAATATCGCTGATGAACATAGATGCAACATTTCTCAATAGAATATTAGCAAACTGAATTCAACAATACATTAAAAGGACCATATATCATATACCACTATCAAGTGGTGCTTATCTCAGGCATACAAGGATGGTTCAATATCTGCAAATAAAACAATGTGAGACACCACATTAACAAATTGAAGAGTAAAGATTATGTGATCATCTCAATAGATGCAGAAAACGCTTCTGACAAAATACAACAACGATTTATGATAAAAACTCTCAACAAAGTAGGTATAGAGGGAAAATACCTCAACATAAAAAGGTTGTATATGACAAACCCACAGCCAACATCATGCTCAGTGGTGAAAATCTGCAAGCATTTTCTCTAAGATCAGGAACAAGACAAGGATGACACTCTCACTAATTTTATACAATATATTATGGGAAGTCCTAGCCGCAGCAATCAGACAAGGAAAATAAATAAAATAATGCAAATTGGAAAGGAAGGAATAAAACTGTTACTGTTTGCAGATGACATTTTACTATACATAGAACATCCTAAAGAGACCACCACAAAGCTATTAGAACTAATAAATGAATTCATTACAGTTGCAGGATACAATTTAATATATAGAAATCTATCTTATCTGATAAGAGGTTAATATCCAAAATATACAAAGAATTCATACCACTCAACATCAGAAAAACAACCAGATTAAAAAATGGAAACAGGAGCTGAATAGACATTTTTCCAAAGAAGACATAAAGGTGGTCAACAGACACATGACAAGACATTTAGCATCACTAATCATCAGAAGAATGCAAATCAAAACTACAGTGAGATTTCACCTCACACTGTGAGAATGTCTATCATCAAAAAATCAACAAAACACAGTGGTTGGTGAGGATATGGATAAAAGACAACCCTAATGCTCTGTTAGTGGGAATGTAAATTGGTGCATCCACTATGGAAAACAGTATGGAGGTTCCTCAAAAAATTAAAAGTAGAATTATGATATGATCCAGCAATTCTGCTTCTGGGTATTTTTCTGAAGAAAACAAAAACACTAATTTGAAAACATATATGCACCCCTATATGTTCATTGCAGCATTATTTACAATTGCTAAGATGCTACGATTTGGAAGCAACCTAAGTGCCTATCCACAGATGAATGGGTATAGAATACTGGAAAATTACTCAGCCATAAAAAAAAGAATGAACTCTTGCCATTTGCGACAACATGGATGGACCTAGAGGGTATTATGAAATAAATCAGTCAAAGACAGATGCCATATGCCTTCTTATATTTAAAATCTAAACAAAACAAAACAAATGAACAAACTTAACAGAAACGGACTCAGATACAGAGAACAAACTTGTGGTTGCCATAGGGGAGGGGAGTAGGAGAATGAGTGAAATAGGTGAGGGAACTTAAGAGGTACAAACTTCCAATTACAAAATAAGTGAGTCACAGGGATGAAATGTACAACCTGGGACATAAAGGTAATATTGTAATAACTTTGTATGGTGACAGGTGGTAACCAGACTTATTGTGATGATCATTTTGTAATATATGGAAATATCAAATCACTGTGATGTGCACCATAGTGTTGTAGATCAACCATACTTCAATAAAAATAAAGTAAAACTAAAAGAATAAACACATGAGGAAAGTCAGAAAATAGTTAATGAATTAGGAAACTAATCGTTACTATCTTCCCTTTTTCCATAACAAACCTAGTACGTATGAAAATTAGAAGGTAAAAGTGATATTTTAAGTTAGAAAAGAATACATTATTTACTCTTGGGCTATCTATGTGTTAACAAAACAATAAAATTAATTAACTTCTCACAATTTACACAAAATAAATTTCAGGATATTAAAGCTTTGCATATGATAAAACAAAAAATAAGTTAAAAATTATTTTTAAATAGTTTAAAAATGTAATCTGGGTTTAAAGGATTCATAATTCAGCATGATGCAAATGTTGGAATTATAGTGGAAGAGATTATAAATAAATACATGGAGAATGAAATAGGACAAGTTGTTCAACCTCAAGGGTATTGAGGAAAATATGAACTCAAGGATGCTAATTACTCACAAGTTGAAACAGACCACCATTCTTTAAATGATCACTCTTTTCTGAGAGAGAGAACAAATACCAAAGATAGGTCTTTTGGAAGGAAGACACAATAAAGTTAATGGAAAAAGCCATGCCACACTATCAATTAATTGAGTGTACTCTTATCTTTCCCTCATGCCAATTCCCTTTGAAGGAAAATTATACTGAAGGAACTTAGTACGCATCTTGAGGTGAAATGCTAACAATATGGTATGTATATAGATGTTTGCTCTCTTGTGCTGTGGGACAAGGTTTGTAGACTAAATTTTAGTTTGTGGAATGAATAAATGTCATCTATCTGAATATGATTTTTTGAATTATTTTGAAATGTCAGCTCTTAACCGACATAGCAAGTCTTCTCTAAGTAATGAAATTTAATATCAGATTTGATTTCAACTCAGATTTTGTGTGTTCACAGTTTTCATTTCAGAAAGGATAATATTGCTTTGTAGAAGTTAGACATGATTACTTCCTATTCAATTGCTTTGGTGTGTCTATTTCTTTGAAAAAAATTCTTTTTTTAAATGCTCTTTTGATATATGAGCCCATGATTCCAGTGAAATTACTTCTGAATGCAAAAAGTGATGCAGGCTTTAGAGTTTGCTAAAAGTAGTTATTTTGATAGATTTGTTGATATTTTCTTGATAGTCAGTGAACCAAAATTTGCTTTAAATTTTTTTCATTGTGAATATACAAAAGTAAACAGCAGGCAACAACCACTTTCTGAAGTAGGAAAAACATTTTATTGCCAGTTTTTCCTTTTACTTTTTGGTGGACCTCCTCATTTTTATTGTGACACTGACTTTTAATGCGGATACTAAAGTCTGAAGAGGTCAGACTAAGCATTAAAAAACTGACCACAACTAGTTAAAGATTTAGGAAAAGAACACATTATATACTTTCTTCCAGATTTGTTTGTATTCAGTGGAAATTAATCTGAGAAATAGTTTAAGGATGAGGGTGGATTTTATGATTTGCTTGAAGTTGGTTGGTAGGGTAATAGATGATTTAAATATAGGTCTAAATGTTTTGGTGCAACATTCTTTCCCTTATTCCAGATCAATAATGTGGTCTTGGCAGTGGAGTTGAGAGTGGGAGTATAGTTTTCTTGTAGTACAGCTCTTAGTAAACTATTCCTTCTTATTCTGAGAATAAGTCTTCTATATCAAGTAGCTCACTGATATCCTTCATGAATTAAAGAACAGTAGATGAGAACATTTAATATGACCCTCTTATAGCAAATTTCAAGTATAGAATACAGTACTTTTTATTTCTCCTCCTCTTCTCTTCTGTCATCCTATTTCTGCCATGTATTTTCTTAAATGTTCTGTAGCCATAAATATCTTCCTTACCTTATGGCTATATTTTAAACGCTGGGACTCTACGAAGAATACTAATCTTTTCATGCTAATATATTGTGCACTTCAAAGTCAAGTAGAGTATTTACTTTCTTCAGACTTCTTGGGTTTTCTGGAGTATCTAACAGCTCTTTTAATCCCCACATCCTCAGCTTTCCTAGTGACCAATTATCTTTACTTTTCTCCTGGATCCCTTTGTCTCCAGCACCCTTCTGCACAGCTTCCCTCTCAATCCGCTGCCCAGCTGTTCTCCTGGGATTTATGATCTCTGTGGTCCTGGCTTGCAAATGTTGCTTTCTGATTTTCTTGCCTTCCTGTTTAAAATTTTGTTTTCCCTTCTTTGACCAAAGAAAGAGCATACGTTTTTTGAGTACCACTAGTGTGTCTGAATATGTCCTTATTCTATGCTCATGCTAGCAGGGGTATTTTTAAATTCTTTTGATGAGCCCTTTTAATTTAGAGATTTAGATCTGTCTGCTCTGTGAAACCTTTTATTATCTTCTGGATAATTTTCATCTCCCCAGTTTTTGTTTTCTATTCTCTTATTCTTAAAATTCTCTTCGTTGGCTATTGGATTTCCTGGGGTGATTTTTTCTTTCATCTTTTCCCAGTATTTGTCAATTTTCTTTATTTATTGGGAGATTTCTTTATCTTCCTACTCTTGTTTTAATTCTTTTTATTTTAAACACAGCATTTTAATCTCTAAGAGCTCTTTTAGATCCACCAATTTTTCCTTTCCCCAAGAATTTTGCCACAAAAATGAATAAGATACTTTTTTGCATCTCTCTAAAGGTAGTTTGTTATTTTCTTACTTCCTGTGAATCCTCTCTGTAATCTCTGGGAATCATCTCTCTCTCTCTGTGGTCCTCTGTTTAAGTTTGAAAGCAAGACATAAGAAGCTCATTTGGAGCTCTGTGTAATTGTGTACTGCTGGTTGGCTTGAGGTCTTCATTTTAGGATACCTGGCTTGAGCTGGTGTCATTCTGAGGGCCCTTAAATGTCAGAATGTTATTGGAGTCACAATTTCTCTATGGAATTGCCTTCCCCTCTCCTATCTAAAGGCAGAGTAGGGAATGTTCCCAGTTCCATACATGGTATTTTCCCCTTTCTCTCCATCATCATGTGTTTGGTCACAGGTCCTCCTTATACTCTCATGTGTGCTAGGCACTTTTTCAGTCCCAAGTTTCTATGCTTTTACTGGGAACACTGTCTCACTTCCCAATCATGTCCCACACTGGTACTTCCTCCATCTCAGGGCAATAGTTACTGCTCTTCCATGAACTTGCTGCCTTCCATAATTCACAGAAATTTCTTATACCCTGATACTTCTTTACCAGTCTCTTATTTGTTGTTGATTTATGACCTATTGATTCTTATACTTAACATTTTCACTGGGTCCAAGGTAGAAAAGAAAATATATGCACATGGTCAATCCCCCATCATTAAGCAGAGATTATCCTAGAGATTTATAACTCCATCTTAAATAACCTGGCTAGCACCAAGTAACTGTAGGTATTCCAATCTCTTCAAGCATCCAGACCAAACGTTCTTTTTTTTTCCAGCCATATTGCCTAACATCATTTTCTGAATTGATGCAAACAACACATTCACTAAAACCTATTTTACAATTGATAGCAACTAATGTCATTGACTATTTTAATGATATAAAATGCTTCACTTTGTTTTAAGTGGAATTTCATTGTATCTTTTTCATTGGATAAAAACAGATTTTTCCAGATTCTTAAACCATGTAAAGCAAAGACAAAAGCTTTTGACAGAAAATCCATGTTGCAAAAGTGGAAATAGCTTTTGCTCTTGAGTACCTAGATTGCTGAAGTTCAAGTTTTCTCCCAATTTTAAACTTAACTCTCAAGCAATTTGATCATGAAACAAAATAAAACGTGTATAACTGTGGTCTTTATATGTATTTAAGATCCTATACTTAAAGAAGCAATCACTAATAAAATGGACATTCCAACAATCAAAAATGACAGGAGCCCTATATCATCATCTTTGTCAGTTTTTGAGGACTAAAGCTGACATGTTCCAAGTTGTATCTAGATTATTCAGAATATTTTAATGCATAGAGAAAATGGAAATAAATACCTTGTGAGATAAGATTATCGTTACCAAACATTGTGGGTTTTATTTTTTTTTTTGACTAATTTTAATTTTGGGTACATAACATACTAGGATATTACATAATTTGCATGTGGCTTCTTTCTTTGTGCTCTCATCCTAGAATACCTCAAACACTAGTGCAGAAACTGAGCTCTACTAATATATTCTAAATCCCTATTTCTATATTTCGTACCCATCTTGACTGATAACTTGAGAAAAATATACTTGAAAAAGCGTAATCATTTGGCTTAAATTTCAAATGTGTGTTCTAATGAATTCTGGACTGAATCGTGACTGTTGTCTTAGTCCCTTCGGGCTGCTATAGCAAAATACCACAGACTGGGTAGCTTGTAATCAACAGAAATTTATTTCTCACAGTTCTGGAGACTAGGAGTTTGAGAGGAGGGAGCCAGTATGATTGGACGATGACCCTCCTCCTGGTTGCAGCCTTCTTACTGTGTCTTCACATGGTGGAAGAGGTTGGGATCTCTGTAGGGTCTCTTTTATAAAGCACTATTCCCATTCATGAGGACTTCACCTTCATGACTTAAGACCTCCCGAAGGCTGCATCTCCTCATACTATCACACTGGGAATTAAGAATTCAACATATGAATTTTGGGAGAACACAAACGTTCAAACCATAGCAACTGTCAACTTTAAAACAACTTCATATAATTTTTTGAATTTTGAAAAACTACAAAAATGATTGCAATATTGAAAGGTATTTTGGACTTTTTCCCCTCAAATATGATTTAAGAGTAAAATAGTTCTTATCACTGTGATATTTATTTACGATATATCTGAGTTGTATTGTTGATTTTGACATACGTTTATTCTTCACAGTGAGGTGAAGAGCAGTAGACTGGGATTAGAAGACTAAGTTTTAAGTCCCAGCTCTGAAAAGTCAGAGTGTGAAAATTACTAGCATTAAGTCAAAAAACTTGTCTCTCTTTTCTCTTCTTTTTTAAGTGTGGATTGAGATAATGCTCACTAAATATTTGAATATAACCAAATATAACATTTTTGTATGCACACTAATATACATGTAAACAATGCCGTGGTTGAGAATTGTAAGATTCCTTTGATGAATCTTTGCTTGGTATTATGAAACAGCTAATTTATAATATGATGCAGACCTAACCTTCAGTTCTGTAAAGTTTTAATCTTGAGATTGTAATTTAGCAACATTGAGATATTAAAAAAATTGAAATATTCCACACCTGGTGTAGGGTATAAATCTATATAAAGCAAACATGTTCTTTGGTTCTTTAATGAATACAATAAAAATGGGTCATTATATTACTCTTATTTGTTTCACTTACCTCCTTTTTTAATATGAAAATCAAATAGTGGCATGAATATGCATGGTATTTTGACTACATTAAATTACAAAAGTGAAAGTTTTACATTTTAATGATTATAGTGATTTAGAAAAGCCCCTCAAAACTTTCATTATTTTTCTTTCTGCTCAGGTACTTTAGAAAAATGGGAGAGTGTATCAAGAATCTGAGCATAGTTTACAAAACACTATTCCCAATGATGACCCCTCTTTTTAAAACCCTTATGTGGACGAAATCACATTTTTTAACTCTAGCCTCTATTCTTTGAGCACATCTTCTGTAAATGCCCAGTATGATGATGATCTTTTTAAATGGCCTTTACAATGGAACCCTGGTTTGTGTCAAAATACGTCTTTTAGGAGGTGGCCTAGGTTCCTCAGCCAGATGAGATGAGGGACATTCTGAAAGAAGAAATGCCAAGGGAAGACTGAAAATCCCTCAGACAAGAGGTGGAAAGAAACAAACACTAGGAATGTGTTTTGGCAATCTGAACGTATTCCAGGCAAGCGTTGTCAGAATGGAACCAAAATAGACCATAAATTCAGAAGGGCAGTGTAGATACATTGTGAATATAGGCTGAGATAGATGCCAGTCTTGAGATAAGGGCTGGCAGGAAGCTCTGTGTCCTCTGTGGGGCTAGCTGGAGTAGAAATTAGGACTCTCCTTTGGGTGCCATGGTGAAGGAACAGAATACTCAAGAGCTCTAGGGAAATGGTGTTTAGGTCTTCTCACTGGGACATTTATCAGAATGAGAGACAAAAAAAAAAAATAGGTGGCTGCTTCCTAAAGGTATCAGGTGATATACTGGCATGGACTCCCTGAAAGCTTTGATCTAGCAGAAGGAATAATATCCTGCTGATTTGTAGGACACAAATTCTTGACATGACGATCCAAAGATTAATCCCTGGCTCTTGGATAGCAATGGAAGATCACACAAGGGTCTCAATACATCTAACTGAAGTGAATTATGATGGAGGAAAGGGTACCAGATGGATTAACATTCCAGAATCTGGTATATTTTTCTCAAAGTTTCATTATTTTTCTTCCCAAACAAATTGTTAATCAGGGAGAAAATAGAAGTAATATGAGATAAAATATGATACGTTGTTGATGAACTTTTCTCTGATGATTTAATTTAGTCATATGTGTGAAGTATTCTTTCTAATGTTAAAAAATTTAAAAGAAGACAAAAAACTAGGCCAATGTTTTATTCTATGGTCTATAGTGTCTGGATTTAAATGCTAGATGCTACAATCACTGAGCTTGAGTTCCATTTTGGGATATGCAAAGGCATCCCATATTAACTGGTCAGTCTCATTTGTCAGTGGACTATTGATATCTCAGCAGTCTAGCTAATCCTTAGAAGTGTGGTAATCATGTGAATTTGTCTGCCTAAGCTCCTCTGTGCTGAGGTAAAAATGTTCTTAGAACTTAGAGGAAAATAAACGTACTCCCTTATTCATTCCATCATTCATGAAACTTACTAGTACCTGCTAAATGCCAGGCGCTCAATTAGGTTATCCTGATTCAATGGAGAGTTCATTAGTTATTGTGTTAAGTGGCTGACATGTCAAACTATCCATCTTAATAACACCTCAAATGAAGAATATCCAAAACTACACTCATGATTTTTTTCTCCCAAACCTGTTCTGCTTTCTCTGTCATCTATGTCAACATTGACTGTATTGCCTCAGCCAATTTGGAATTCACCTTCGGTTTCTCCCTTTTTCTTATACCTGTGTCGAAATAAATCACTAAGTTTTATTTATACTCCATCCAAACCACATCAAAAATCTGATTCTTTCTGTATTGCCACTACTGCATTTCAGACCACCATCCTCTCTCACTGGATTATTACTGTAATATCCCTACCAACCTCTCTAGTCTTGCTGATCTCTAATCCATAGGCAAGGATATCTTTCTGTTCTATCTTTAAGTTTACTGATCCTTTCTGATGTTGTATTCATTCTGCTATTAAGCTCCTCCAGTGACTTTTTGAAAATTTGGTTATTGCATTTTTCAGTTGCATAACTTAAATTTGATTATTTTTATATTTCTATTTGTTAGTGAGATTATCTGTTTTATAACTGGTTTCAAGGATACTTGTAATTGCTTATTAAAGCAATTTTATGATGGCTACTTTAAAAATCTTTGTCAAACGATTCTACGTCTGTGTTACCTTAATGTTGTATCTTTTATTTTTCACTCAAACTGTGTGATTTCCCTGCTTCTTGGCATGGTGAGTGCTTTTCAGTTATAACTTGGATACTTTGACTATTATGTTTGGGAGACTCTGGATAAATTTTCTATTTTAGCAAACAATCACCCTTTTGACATTCAGCATGCAGATACTGACCTACTTTTTTAAGCTCCAGTTCTAATGGCAACTTAATTTTCAAAGGTTTTGAGATGTTATTTTCATCTGCTTAGTTTGTCTGGTGCCACCGGGTCTTTTGCTGATCCCTGCTGGTGTCATCTGTGAGGCAGATAGTGATTCTACAGACTGGACTTCCCTGTTCTCTAGGGTCTGTGAAAACATTTTCCCTGGCCTCTGATTGTCTATGGGCTCGTGCTTTATCCTGGCCGAACTTCTGGGCTGCCTGTTGTCTCTGGGAGGGAGGGGGAGGGGGAAAGGGACTCCAACCCCAAAGCCAGAGAGTACTTCCCTTGGCTTGTTGTTTGTAGAGCCCCAGTTTAATCAGGGAAGAAAGGGACCTACCTGGGCTGCTTACTCCTGCCAGTTTGGGATTCAGGGAACACCAGGTCTGGATCATCTGCTGTTGTGTGAAGTGGTGTGGGAATTGGAAGATGTTGGGGCATAATGTCATTCCTCTAGTCCTGAGGTCCCTAGCTAGTTTGCGTTCCTCTTACCACCTTTCAGAGTCCTCCTATGGTAGCCTATCGTGTTATTTTCAGGGTTTATAGTTGTGCTAAGATGGGAGAAATAAAGAATAATGAGTCTATGTGATCTTATCCACACCAGAAATCAAGGCTATCCTTCAAAAGCACGCTTTCTTTTTACTTTCCACTTAAAATTCCTCAGTTAATTCTCAATTCTCTCAGGTAAAATCAATGCCCTTAATCTGTCTTTATCAGTTAGGACTCTTTACTGCTTATAATGTAAAACAAAATTCAAAGATAATCAATAGGGCTTCCCTGGTGGCGCAGTGGTTGAGAGTCCGCCTGCCGATGCAGGGGACACGGGTTCGTGCCCTGATCCCGGAAGATCCCACATGCCGCGGAGCGGCTGGGCCCGCGAGCCATGGCCACGGAGCCTGTGTGTCCGGAGCCTGTGCTCCGCAACGGGAGAGGCCACAGCAGTGAGAGGCCCGCATACAGGAAAAAAAAAAAAAAAAAAAAGATAATCAATAAAGCTGGTACTTTGGCTTTAGTAACTGAATTTCAGAGTTATCAGGAAAGGCTCTATTCTAAGCTCAAACCACATGGTCAGAACCAATTGCTTGAATTTGCTTCTGATTGGTTCTCTCATGGTGTTTGTGAGATGGTTGCCAGTTTTTCTTGGGCTATCGTATTCAGGTTCATGCCCAAAGGCAAGGACAATGTCCTTACATCTTCCCTGACTCCCTCAAACACCAAGAAAATAGTATAAAATCCTGAATTTCATTTCGATTAGAAACTTTGACCAAATGTTAACTCTGAGTGTGTGGTAGGTCTTCCTTTTACTCCCCTTCCCTAAAGGGTGGGTTAGAATCAATCTTTCCTGAGTGCATGGACTATAAGGAAAGAAAATAAAGGTTCTGTTACATAAAGAAAGGAGGAATGGATGCATCAGGACCAAAAAAATCCCTGCAAATGTCATTATAGTGGTTTTCAAATACTGCCCTTATCTCTACCCTGCCTGCTTTGCTAACTTCAGCTCTCCTGATGTATCTTCTTGTACTCAGACAAGCCATTCAGAATTGATTTTGAATTTTTAGACTTTTCCCATCTTTGGAACTATGGTCATGCTGCTTCCTTTGGTTGAATCACCTAACTCCTCCAGCCATCTCTCCAAAACTCACACTCTCTCAATATCTCTTTCTCTCTCCCTCTCTCTCCCTCTCTCTCTCTCTCTCTTTCTCTCTTTCTCTCTCTTTCACACACACACACACACACACACACATACACCTTTTTGTGTATTTACTTCATACTTCTCTGCTTTCATTTTAGGACTCAGTCTGCAACTATCCCTCACACTCAAAACTAGTTGATGCTGTATTGATTTTGTTCCCTCTTGTCTTTCACTATAGCATGTATTATACCCTACTGCAGTGGCCAGTTACCTGAGCTATGTCCCTCACTAGCTTGTAAAGGCAAAATTGCCCTTCACAACTTTATCCTTATTACCTACCAAAGTGCTTCTTCAGTAATTCACTTTCAGAAGCTCTAGGTGAGTATATCATGCTATGAATGTATAAAGAATAGACTAATAATAACGTCTAGGCAAACAGGGAGTAGTCGATGTAGGAGCTGTACCATGAAAAAAGAGGAGGAATTCTCTAGGATTTAGAAGTTACAGAAGGGCATTACAGACAGTAGAAAGTTACTTCATGGATACAGGCAAATATAATAGATATACTACCTGTTTTATTTTGTTTTATTTTTTCCTCCTAAAATGAGCCTGAACAGATTCCTCTGTCCCCATGGGCATTATCCTTCTGTCTTCAAATCCAAGCTGAAGCTACTTCTGTAGTCCTAAGAAATTGGCAATTTGTAGCTCCCTGGAGTCCACATGACATAGCCTGGTCTTGTTTTTTACTACTCTCTTTTCAGTGTGTAGGAATGAAGAATGAGTATCAAATTATCTGAATGTCAAAACTCAAATACAAATATCAAGACCATTTCACATCACTGATTGTTTTGAATTCTGAGCCCAGCTTTTGCAGGCTACAATGCTGGAGAGAACCACTTGGTTATGTCACTATGTTCTAGTCAATGTCCACTCCAGGCATAATGAACCTAGTCTTAATGAAAATAGCTTTATTCTTATGCCATACAATGGCAGATTATATCATATAGCTAAAGAAATAGAGTTGAAAATTCCTTTAAGAATAGTTCCTGTGAAAGGAGTTTAGAAAGTCACTCAAACAAGAGTGATTGTACTTTATACATTTTATGTTTGTTGTTTTCGTTTTGGTTGAAATTGGAGAATCTAGCATTGTCATTGTTGCTTCCTTGTTTGAGAGTAAGAGAAATTGAAATTATCACTAGGCAAAGAAGTTTTTGGTTGAACTTATGTTGCTACTGTCAGCAAATAAAATTATATAAAATTTAGAAATTACTAAAGCTTTCTTGATGCTGTATTACCAAAAGAGAATAAAATATCTGTCATTTGAAAAGAGAAAGGAGAAAGTAATATCCCTTAAGGTCAAAGTTTGAACTGGTAAATTTAAGTACATTCCTTTACTTAATCCTCACTGGAGTTATACATATGCACCCACCACCTAAATTTATCAAATGTTAATATTTTAACCATATTTATTTCAGAAGGATTATTTAAGAGAATAAAAGATTGTAATTATATGTGAAGCTTCCTGCCTTACCTTGTTATATTCCCCTATTCCCTTTATCAAGAAAATCATGATGCTGTATTCCATGGTTATCATTCTCATCTAAGTTTCTAGGTGATTAACAATAAAGGGTGCTACTCTATATTTTTTCAAATATTATTTAAAGCTACCTTTATTATATATCAATATTCTATATAGGGGGTGTCCATTTGTGATCTATCCTTTTTTTGCTATGTTTTCTTTTACCTCTATTATTATCACACTTATAGGTTTATCATATAGCTTAATATCATGTAAGGCAAGTCCTTTCTACATCAATATTATTTATTATTGACCTTTGTTCTTTTACATAAATTTTTAAATAAATTTGTCAAGTTTTATGAAAAGTCTTACTGAAATTTTCATTGGAATGGTATTGGAATTATTAATTAGTTTAAGGGAAATTTTTATCTTCAGAAAATTGACTCCTTTCACTCATGAACCTGTTATATCATTCTATTTAGGCTCTTGTTAATAAATCTCTATTTTTATTTTATTTTTTTATTTTTTTTGCAGTATGCGGGCCTCTCACTGTTGTGGCCTCCCCCGTTGCGGAGCACAGGCTCCGGACGCGCAGGCTCCGGACGCGCAGGCTCAGCGGCCATGGCTCACGGGCCCAGCCGCTCCGCGGCATATGGGATCCTCCCAGACCGGGTCTATTTTTATTTATCTATGTGTTTTCTCTATAACAATCTTGCACATCTTTTGGTTTTATTCCTACTACATTAGGAAGACATTGTTGCTATTGTGAATGGTACTCATTTTCCATTATATATTCCAGTGGACTATTTGAGGTATATAGGATTTTTTTCAAGTCAATCTTTTATCCATCATCCTTGTTAAAATCCTAGTATACTAGGATCATTTTTTTTTCCTTATTAAAAGGTATTTTTTGGTAAAAGTTCAAGATTGGTAAACTGATGGTCTCTGAAAACCTTGAAAATGCCTTTATGTTATTCTAGATAGATAGTTTTGTGTCCAGTTTGAGGATGATAGTTATTTTCTGTTATTGCTTTAAAAATATTTTCCACTATGTTCTAAAATTTTTTAACTTTTTTTAAAAATTAATTTATTTTTGGCTGCATTGGGTCTTCGTTGCTGCACTTGGGCTTTCTCTAGTTGCGGCGAGAGGGGGCTACTCTTCCTTGCGGTGCACAGGCTTCTCATAGCTGTGGTTTCTCTTGTTGTGGAGCACCGACTCTAAGCACACGGGCTTCAGTAGTTGTGGCACATGGGCTCAGTAGTTGTGGCTTGCGGGCTCTAGAGCACAGGCTCAGTAGTTGTGGTGCATGAGCTTAGTTGCTCTGCGACACGTGGGATCTTCCCAGGCCAGGGCTTAAACCCGTGTCCCCTGCATTGGCAGGTGGATTCTTAACCACGGCACCACCAGGGAAGTCCTATGTTCTAGAATTTAATATTACTAAGAAATACTCTGCTATTATTCTTATTTTTATCCCTTTTTTAGAAAATTATATTTTCTCTATGATATTTTTATAACAACTTTAATGAGGTATCATTTACATACCATGATATTCACATGGTATATAAGTTCAGTCTGTCCGATTCAGTTCTTTTTAGTATATACACAGAGTTGTGAAACCCATCACCACTATCAAATTGTGGTATATTTTCATCACCCAAAATGAAATCCCGTATCTATTAGAAGTCACTCCCAATAGCCTCCCCTCTTCCCCTAACAACCCCTAATCTACTTTCTGTTTATATGAATTTGCTTATTCTGGACATATTATATAAATGAAATCATACAATATAGTTTTTGTGTGTGTCTGACATCTTGAATCTAGCATAATGTATTTAAGATTCACTCATGTGGAATGTGTCATTCTTCTTATTACAAAGCAGTATCCCATTGTATGGATGGAAGATATTGTTTATTTATTTATCAGTCAGTAAATATTGGGGTTGTTTTAAAATTTAAGCCTTTATGAAATAATGCTGCTGTGAACATTCACGTACAAGTTTTTATGTGTACATATGTTTTCATTTATTTTGTGTGCATACCTAGTAGAATAGCTGGATGATGTGGTAACTACATGTTTAACATTTTGAATTACTGAAAAGAATTTTCCAAACCAACTCCAACATTTTACATTTCTACCAGCAATGTATGAGGTTCAAATTTCTCTACATGTTCACCAACAATTTTTATTAACTTTTTAATTTAATTTAATTTTTAGGGCAAAAACTTGTACCTTGTTGTTTTGATGTGCATTCCCATAATGTTTAATGACTTTGAGCATCTTTTTGTTTGTTTAGTGACCATTTGTGTAGAAAAATATTTATTCAAATCCTTTGCCCATTTGTTAATTGAGTTGCTTTTGTATTGTTGAATTTTAAGAGTTCTTTTATCTATTCTGGATACAAGTGCCTTATTAATTTTATGATTTGGAAATATTTTCTCTCATTCTGTGTATCTTCTTTTCACTTTGTTGAGCATTTATTTTGTCTGATATTAGTATAGCCATCCAGGCTCTATTTTAGTTAATGTTTCCATGGTAGTTTTTTCTGCCCTTTTAATCTGTTTGGTTCTTTGAATCTAAAGTATGTTTCTTTTGGATGACATAAGACTTGGATCATTTTTTTTAATCCATTCTGCTAATATCTACCTTTTAATATGAAAGTTTAACCCACTTACATTTTCAAAAAAATTTTATTGTAGTGTAGTTGATTTAAAATGTTGTGTTATGGATGTACAGCATAGTGAATCAGTTATACATATACATACATCCACTCTGTTTTAGATTCTTTTCCCATATAGGCCATTACAGAGTGTTGAGTAGTTTTCCCTGTGCCATACAGTAGGTCCTTATTAGTTATCTATTTTATATATAGTAGTGTGTATATGTCAATCCCAAGCTCCCAATTTATCCTTCCCCCTTCTTTACCTCCTGGTAACAATAAGTTTGTTTTCTACATCTGTAACTCTATTTCTGTTTTGTAGATAAGTTTATTTGTACCCCTTTTTTAGATTCCATATATAAGTGATATCATATGATATTTGTCTTTCTCTGTCTGACTTACTTCACTCAGTGTGACAATCTCTAGGTCCATCCATGTTGCTGAAAATGGCATTATTTTGTTCTTTTTTATGGCTGAGAAATATTCCATTGTATATATGTACCACATCTTCTTTATCCATTCCTCTGTTGATGGACATTTAGGTTACTTCCATGTCCTGGCTATTGTAAATAGTGCTGCAGTGAACATTGGGGTGAAGGTATCTTTATGAATTATGGTTTTCTCTGGATATATGCCCAGGAGTGGGATTTCTGGTTCATATGGTAGCTCTATTTCTAGTTTTTTAAGGACCTCTGTACTGTTCTCCATAGTGGCTATACTAGTTTACATTCCCACCAACAGTGTAAGAGGGTTCCCTTTTCTCCACAACTTCTCCAATATTTATTGTTTGTAGACTTTTTGATGATGGCCGTTGTGACTGGTATGAGGTGATACCTCATTACAGTTTTGATTTGCATTTCTCTAATGATTAGTGATGTTGAGCATCTTTTCATGTGCTTTTCAGCCATCTGTATGTCTTCCTTGGAGATATGTCTATTTAGATTTTCTGCCCATTTTTTGATTGGATTGTTTGTTTTTTTGATATTGAGCTGCCTGAGCTTTTGTGTATTTTGGAGATTAATCCCTTGTTGGTTGCTTCATTTGAAAATATTTTCTCCCATTCTGAGGGTTGTCTTTTCATTGTTTTATGGTTTCTTTTCTGTGTGAAAGCTTTTAAATTTAATTAGATCCCATTTATTTATTTATTTTTGAATTTTATTTTCTTTTTTTATACAGCAGGTTCTTATTAGTTATCTATTTTATACATATTAGTGTATACATGTCAATCCCAATCTCCCAATTCATCACACCACACCACACCATCTCCACCACCCCCTCCCCCGCCCCACCGCTTTCCCCCCTTGGTGTCCATACATTTGTTCTCTACATCTGTGTCTCTATTTCTGCCTTGCAAACTGGTTCATCTGTATCATTTTTCTAGTTTCCACATACCTGTGTTAATATACAATATTTGTATTTCTCTTTCTGACTTACTTCACTCTGTATGACTGTCTCTAGGTCCATCCAAGTCTCTACAAATGACCCAGTTTCATTCCTTTTCACGGCTAATATTCCACTGTATATATGTACTACATCTTCTTTATCTGTTCATCTGTCAATGGGCATTTAGGTTGCTTCCATTATCTGGCTATTGTAAATAGTGCTGCAGTGAACATTAGGGTGCATGTGTCTTTTTGAATTATGGTTTTCTCAGGGTATATGCCCAGTAGTGGGATTGCTGGGTCATATGGTAATTCTATTTTTAGTTTTTTAAGGAACCTCCATACTGTTCTCCATAGTGGCTGTATCAATTTACATTCCCACCAACAGTGCAAAAGGGTTTCCTTTACTCCACACCCTCTCCAGGATTTGCTGTTTGTAGATTTTCTGATGATGCCCATTCCAACCAGTGAGAGGTGATACCTCATTGTAATTTTGATTTGCATTTCTCTAATGATTAGTGATGTTGAGCAGCTTTGCATGTGCCTCTTGGCCATCTGTATGTCTTCTTTGGAGAAATGTCTATTTAGGTCTTCTGCTCATCTTTTGATTGGGTTTTTTTTTTTTTTAATATTGAGCTGCATGAGCTGTTTATATATATTGGAGATTAATCCTTTGTCCATTGGTTCATTTGCAAATATTTTCTCCCATTCTGAGGGTTATCTTTTTGTCTTGTTTACAGTTTCCTTTGTGGTGCAAAAGCTTTTAAGTTTCATTTGGTCCTGTGCTTCCTTGGTGGCACAGTGGTTGAGAATCCACCTGCCAATGCAAGGGACATGGGTTCGAGCCCTGGTTGAAGTATGCATCATATTCTCATCAATAAAGTTTATATTTATTACTTTATGTAATTGTCTTTTAAATTAGAATAAAATAGTATAAAATTCTGTACTGTATTTAATATTTATATATTTATCTTTATTGTTGCTCTTTATTTTTTCATGTAGATTTGAGATACTGTCTAATGTTCTTTGATTTCAGCCCTAAGTACTCTTTTTAGTATTTCTTGTAGGATAGTTCTGCTAGGACAAATCCACCCCTGCACCCCTCTGATGTAGGAATGCCTTAATTTCCCTCTTGGTTTTGAAGAACACTTCTGCTAAATATAGAGTTCTTGATTAGTTGTGTTTTCCTTTCAACAGTTTAAGTATGTCATCTCAGTGCATCCTGGCCTTGATGGTTTCCAGTGAGCTGTCTGCCTATAATTTTATGGAGGATATCTTGTATGTGATGGCTCACTTTTTTCTTGATGTTTTCAAGACTCTTTCTTTGTCTTTATCTGTTGACAATTTGATAATAATGTATCTAGAATAGAATCTCTTTGAGTTTACCCTCCTTGGAGTTCATTGAGTTTCTTCAATGTATAAACTGTTTTTCATTAAATTTTGGGAATTTTCAGTTGTGTCTTCAAATATTGTTTTGCTTTGTTTTCTCTCTGCTCCCCTTCTGAGTGTCCATTATGCACATGTCAGTGTGAATTATGGTATGAGGTACACTATTCCTCAAACCAGATTATCTCAGTTGATTTGGCTTCACATTCCCTGTTTTTTTCTTCTGCCTGTTGAAAATCATTTTGATTGTTGCACATTCCAATGACATATTTTTTATTTCATTAGATTTTATAATTTCTACATCATGATTGTCAACCTATTTTGTGAGACTGTCTTCCATTTCATTTACTTCTCTTATACCATGACTCGTTTTTTATTTTTAATAGTGATTATTTTCATCTTCTGTGTATTTAATTAATTCTTTCTAAAATCTACCTGCAAAATCAACTTTTCATTTCTCTTTATTTTTGTTTCACAATCCCTTGTCTTTTGAAAATTGGACTTAAAAAAAAACCTTTTTCTCTTGAAACGTAACTCCTAGAAATTTTGTCATTCCATCTGGAGTCAATTTTTCTTCTGTGTTGGATGTGATGTTATAATTTTAGTGTTAGATTTCAAAATGAATTTTGGAATTTGGATTTGCTGGTTCATTTTTGACTAGGATATTGTTTTGTTTCATTCTCTCTTTTTTTTTCCTCTGTTTATGCTCACTTTTTCCTTCCTAAAATGTCCTGACCATAGTCCATTAAAAAAGCTAGTGATTTTCCTACAATGTGATTATGAGTCTCTGACTACCTTCTCCCTAGGCCTGCAGCTACCCAGGAAAGTTCAGCTACTCTGGAAAGTTCTCACCCTTCCCCCCACATCGTTTTCTGTCCTTCTCAGGTCCAGATATTAGTCAGAATAAGGTAGGTTTAAACATTAAGCCTTCTTAGAAACAGGTACTAGTCAGAATAAGGTTGGTTGTATTGCAGTGACCAATGACCCCATTATGTCTGTGGCATAAAAAAGAACAAAGTTTTATTTCTCACACTTAATGTCAGCTGGGAGTGCTGTGGCTATGCTTCATTATTACCTTCATTCTGAGACCCAGGAAGATGAGATTTTCTCTTTCTTGCTCACGAGGATATGTGGAAACTGGTCAGTGGTTCCTAAATCTTCTTCCATAAGGAGTCATATTACTTTTGCTTACATTTCATTGCTTTGAGCAAATCATAAGGCCAAGCCTAACATCAATAGAACAATAAAGTAGATTCTTCCCCCAAGAGGGTTAATGAGCATTTTACATTATGATATAATCCAGTATACCACATTCTCTTTATTTTTTTTAACCTGTAATAGATTAACTCCCAGCTACCACTTTCTGCCTTAGTTCCCCCAAACTGTCTGGAGTAGGACTTGGACTGTGAACATCATTCTGTGTTTCTACTCTGTGTAGCTGTTTTCTTGATTCTAGCCAGCTACCTTTCTGGTTTTCTATTTTTCACTTTTGTGTCTCATTGTTGTATGTATGTTTGTAAGTATAGGAAAATACCTCATATAATAAGTTTGGTGTCATCTTACTCAAAATGTTATCCATAATTTCTTTTTTGGTGAAAAATAAGCTCCAAAAACCCATGATTAAATCCCCTCTCTCCCTGACAAATCATCCCTTAGGATCAGTGTTAGTTTCAGAATACATAACTAATGCCATAGAGTCTGGTAGACATGGAATCTCTATATTTTCCAAGGCTTTAGTGTTTATTGATCAGGTAGAATTTCCGTGTAACTGAAATGTATTTCTTGGCCTGAAACGATTTCTCATTACTAAGTATAAATTGGTGCTTATTCAGCTAATCCACGCAATTTTTGGTTTAATAAAAGCCCAGTCTGCTCATTTGTTTACTTTGTTTACTCCCTAAAGTCTAAGCCTTTTGTGACTGAATACAATGCTTAATAAACAGAAGAAAGAATACTAATTGTAGTCACTGTCATGTTGCCATATCCTTAAGAGCTGGACCTGGCTGCAGAACAAATGGCTCTTGGGTAGAATCAACCAAGTTACCCTCCAGCTTAGGTTTGCAGCTGTCACAAAACAGATCTTGGCCTCAGACAAACACATTTGCAGAATAATATCCTATTTTACCACAGTGGATCAGTGGAGCTCAGCTAACATCAATCTTCCCTGTAACTCACTTCCTCCATCAACTTTTACATCCTGCATACTTTCTTCTTCTAATACATATGTCCCCCTTGTGGAATACTGACCATTCACCCAGATGTGTCATTGGTGCTGGACAAAAGGAAACTAATCTCTACCTCTTTCCCCACCAAAAGCTCACATTTCTACAGGCAAACCATCATGTAGACAGAAATTGATTTCTTCTCTTTGGTGCTGAGAAAGAGGAATTAAAGCTCATGTACAAAACTACTGGAAATAAAAAGTTCTCCAACTAATATTCTTGTGTGTGTGTGTGTGTGTGTGTGTGTGTGTGTGTTGCACAGCTAATCCTGTTATAAAAAGCCTTTCTTCTTTTGGATTTTATTCTTTTGGACTGTATTCTTTATTCAACATTTGCCTTTTTAATCTCACCTCTTCCAATTTTTCTCATGCTTAAAAAACATATATTAAGGTCTCCTTCATTCTAAAAGAAGTTCCTTTTTCTCCTCAATTCTGTTTCTCTTTGAAGTGTCATATCTATTATTTCCTTTACCAAAGGTTCATGTTTAGTTATGTATACTCTTAAAAGCAGGATACATAATACTGCCCACTGAAGTCTGGCCAGTGTCTCTACAACTGTAATGAGACTTCTAAGACAGATATATGAGCTGGTTCAACGGGGTTATATATGCACTTTCAGGCTCATATGAGGTCATGGTGTGTGGCACATTCTCCTGAAATGTGGATTTTACTCAATAATAAGACATTAAAAACATTATTTTGTTATTAAAACAAACACAAATTATAGAGTACACTGCAAAAATCTTCATAAGATCCTCAAAGCCCGGAAGTACCCTCAGGTTGCCACACAACTCCCACTGAAACATGGTGGGTCCACCGTGGATCAGCAGCCTGACCATTCCATGTGAGGTCAAGGGCTCTGCAGTGAAGTAAAGTGCTGTGCAGTCTGGACCACTGGGACTGTCTAAACTAATCAAATGCAGGTCCCCTCCAGGGCAAAGACCCTCACTGATGAGAAACCCAAATTTATCAGAATAGCCACAATAGAAGCAAAGGGAAAAAAAATGGTTTAAAAGAATAGGGAAAAAGAACAGAGGCTGCATTATCAGTAAATGTGAGGTCATTTTGTTGTTGTTGTTATTAGATACTTTGCAAAAATGACAGAAGAGGGAGCTCTAGAGCCATGATGCTAAGAAAGCTGTTCTGACCCATCCGCCTTCCTAAAAGTACAAAGAAACTCCAAAGAAAGAAGAGGAGGAAGAGGAGAAGGAAGAGACAGGAGAGAAGAGCGAAGGGAGGAGGAACAGGAAGAAGACGATGAGAATTAATCATCATCAGTTTCCATGCAAAATTATTGTAAGCTATTATTAGGAAAAAAGAATACAAGCAGAATGACTCAAGCAATAACATTATACCAGAAAAATGCTCCCCAAATAATAGAAAGTTATAGGCTAATACATAGATTTTTCAAATAAATTAAAGAAGCTATGAAAGAATGACCAAAATTAGGAAAACTTCAAATTGAGGGGATTAGAAAAATTAAGATCTAAAAAGGAAAAAAAATTATAAAAGAAAATAAACATTTTTATTAGTCTTTATTTTTGTTCTGTTACATGTAACACTGTTGATCTTCTGGAACTCTCCTTCTCTGGCTTCCAGGAGATGAGGGTCCTCCTAATTCTCCTCCAGCAGCTTCTTCCTGCTCTGATTCAGGAGTTTCTCTTCAATGACATCACAGAAAGGGGACATTTCCTATGGCTCTCTCTTGGTCACTTCTTTCAGTTCACTCTACTCAGTGGCTGCAGCCACTTCTAAAGTTTAAACAAACATAAATTGCCTGCATTCCAAATATGCCACTCTAATCTTGAGCTGATCTACCCATGACTAGCCTGCTGCCTTTCTGGTTGCCTCACTGGCATCTAGCGTGGACCATGTCTTAAGCCACCTACCTACCTAGTGTTTAAATCTATACCTCATCTAAAATTCTATGACTTAGAAAAATGGTGTTTCTTCTCTCTCATTCTCTCAGATTCAAAACTCCAAAAGCACCCATCACTGTTCTCTTTCTCACCCTGCCATTTAATCAAATGCCCTTGTCTGCTCAATTTTGCTTCCAAAATATTTCTCAAATCTGTTCTCTCCTTGCACTCTCCACCACCACTGCTCAGCTCCATCCACTTCTCAGAAAAGGACTCTTACAGTAACTTACTTGTTGACTTCATTCTGTCTCATCTGCAAGTGATGTCTAGAACCTGATCACACTTACTGGGTTTGGGGGTTTCCATTTACATAGAAAATAATGTGCGTGTTGTCATTCAGAGTTGTGCTTGGCTCTGCCTTCTTTAAGGGCAATAGATCCTCAACTTGTTTTTGTTCTCAGTACAGTCGAAGGAATTAAAAGTTTTTGAATAACACAAGCCAATAGGAATTATAATACAATAACTGTTAGGATAATTATGACTGCATTAAAATATCTCGAAGTGTGCCTACAACTGTTCCAAGTGTCACTCTCTAGAAGTGTGCTGCTGTTTACTGCCCTTTCCACCCTCTTTTATATATATGAGGCAATATCTTTGAGTATCCACCTGAAAAAATAAGCCACATTTTCCTCTTTCTCATAGCACTTTTGTACCCAGATATTTGAGACATCACATAATCCACTCACCTCAGAGCTGACCGACATACAGAGTTGTGGTGTTGAGTAAATAGAACAATCCTGTTCCAAAAGAAAAAGACTACTCTGTACCAGTACAGAAGAACGAGAGAAGACAATTCCACTGTGAGGAAGCATCACCAGATTTACACATATAAGGGAGCACACAAGAGACTATAAACTCTGGACAGGACTTCACGTAAAACTAAATGGCAGTCAAAACAACAACAATGAAAACTTCTCTTATTCCCTGTAGAGTTAAGTGAATGCACCCTGTTGTTGTCTACTGTATACTTGTGAGAGACCCCTGAATTAATTTGTAGGTTCATGTTTACAGTTCCAAGGATCGGAAGCCTAATACTTTATTTTATGTTTTTTAATTTTTATTTTATATTAGAGTATTGTTGATTAACAATGTTGTGTTAGTTTCAGGTGTACAGCAAAGTGATTCAGTTATGCATATACAAGTATTTATTCTTTTTCAAATTATTATCCCATTTAGGTTATTATAGAATATTGATCAGAGTTACAGTAGGTCCTTGTTGATTATACCCTAGGTCCTTGTTGGTTATCTATTTTAAATATAGCAATGTGTTCATGTCAATCCCAAACTCCCAATCTATCCCTCTTCCCACCCTACACCCCCACCGGTAACTATAAGTTCGTTCTCTAAGTCTGTGAGTCTGTTTCTGTTTTGTAAATGCGTTCATTTGTATCATTTTTTTTTAGATTCTGCATATAAGCAATATCATATGACATTTGTCTGTCTCTGTCTGACTTGCTTCACTTAGTATGATAATCTCCAGGTCCATCCATGTTGTTGCAAATTACATGATTTTATTCTTTTTAATAGAAGCCTAATATTTTAAATATCAAAGATCAGGCTTCTTATTGGATCTGTTATGTTTTTAAGGAGATACCCTCAAGGAGGAGGTGGTGGGTAAGAAGCACCACCCTCCTCAAAGAAAATTTAATGATTCCTTTTTATGATAGCAGCTGGCATCACATGTAACAACAACAACAAAGACCCAGATTTTGTAGAAACTGGAGGCACAGTTAGGAAGAGTTCTTAGTACATCCACAGGTCACCGTGTGCAAACTGAGAATCATTGGCCTACCGAGGTGTGGTCAAGTTTGTAATTGTGGAATTTAAGGTCTCTTATATCTGGTACCAACTTCACTTTTCCCATTCCTACATCCTTACCCAGTGCCCCTCAGGATGTAGAGAAGGGCTGACTGGCCAGGATCAGCCAGAACACACAGAGTAGGAAGTATGTTGCACAGAGGTCATGCAAGTGATGGGGGGATACCCAAAGATTTAGGGGTAATTTGACATCAGTCATCATTCTGACAGTGGAATTAAGCAACATAGACAATGATCACACAGAAAACATGTAGTTGGGCGGTCTGCCAATCATGTATTGAGTACTTGCTGTATGCCAGGGAATCGGCAAGTGCTAATGACAGGGTTAGTCAGCATCAGAATTCTAACAAAAGAGACAGGGGCTTAGACCTGGGGCTATATTATTTTAGAAGATCTCTGTTGCCTAGAAAGTAAGAGAAGTAAAGAGATTTTTGGCCTGATGGAAGGGAAATCTTTTTAAAAACTGGAGTGCCATGTGGGAGATAGGATTTTGAGAAATTCAAGGAAAGGCCAGGGAGCACTTACTGAAAATACTAAAGGGAGGATTCATGTACCAGGCTTAGTGGTGGACTGGTTGTCTCTAGGGTTTCTGCTACTCCCAAAAGCCAAATGGGATATTGTAGCAGGCAGTCCTGCTACATGCAGGACTCAGCTAAGAGGACGGTGAAACACTGGCTGTTTTGGCTGATTGCTTCAAGATCACTCCCTACAATACAAATATTCTTATGCCCTGGCAACTGTTCAACCAGAAAAGAGGTTTCTATGAGTGCCTTTGACTTTATCTTTTGCCATGGTCCTGGCTCCATGCAGGCACGGATGCCCACAGACAGGGGTGCTAGGCCTGATACACTGTTAAACTTCTAGGCCCTACACATAAGACAGAAGAGGCTTGAAATGGATTTCTCATATCCATGTTTGTACTTGATCTTTGACTTCAACGCCTCCCTTGAGGTCCTTGTCTTTTGTTCTTTTGGTTTCCCCTTTGGCATCCTATCCAGTTGTCTAGATCTCTTGTCTTCGGATATGATTTCTCTGTCTTTATTACCCCCCGCACTGAATATCTGTGTGTAATAGCCCATTACTGAGAACTAAAAAACTGTATTCAACAGTTACTTGAGAACCAAGTTTTAACATTAGTAAAATTTTTCTAGCCATACTCTGGGTTTCTACATATTTACTTTCCTGGGGGAAAAACATCTAACATTTGGTTAGGATTTTTCTAGGTTTGCTTGTGATTTTTGATTTTAACAAGTGAGTAAGCCTCAGATAAATTATTATCAGCTTAATTATTTTTATCCATAGGCAGAAAAGGGAAGCTTACTTGATCACTAACATTGAACAGGCTTAAATTTTAAGTATCCTAATAATAAATATCATTAATTCATTTAACAATTATTAAATTTCAATTTTGAATGTCACTGTGCTCTATTTTGTGGGGAAGGAGAAAAGGATATTGCACGTTGAGGTCATTGCCTTGCATTCAGTAAGTGCTCAATGAAGGTTTGCTATCTTACTCGTGATGATGACAAAAATGATGAAAGTGACATAACTATTGCTAACAGTCTGTTTTCTGTATCAAAATATTTTGAAATTATTGGAGATTAACACCCAGACTACAAAGCACCAAGTAAAATATATCAAAATGAAGAGAAAAATATGAGGTGATCAAAAGTACTGAAATGTCAACCAAAGAGGTTTATAAGTATGACTAGGAGTCCACCTCTTTGAGTTTTTATTTGACTTAGAGTGACCTGAAACACAGAGTCCAAATTCCTTAGACTTGATATGGTGTGGACAGCTGGTACACAGGGGACTTGGGGGCAGTGTCAGGCTGGAAAGGCTGTGACTGAGGGATCTTGTGATGATGCTTAACTAAGGGGAAGAGATTTGGAGAAGCTGGAAGGTAGGAAAGATTTGGCCAAATCTTTCTGAATGGGAGAGATGAAAATATTAGTGTAAATAGACATTTTGTTCACAGGAAGAAATAGTGAATTAAAATAAAGTAAATGCAACAAAGATATTTCAGGAAACTAAGTCCTGGAATACTGAGTGTGTGCTGGAATATTCCTATTATGTAGAGACTAGCGTGTTTTGCTAGAGAAGTTATTCTTCAAAGATGTGGCAACTCTTTGGATATATATGTGTATAAAGCATTTAATGTATTCCAACCACCATGTTTAATTTCAAGAGTTTGGAAAAATGTATCTATGGTGTTGGGATCAGTACACATTGGGAATTAGAGTAAAGGACTGAAATATATATATGAAAACTTATAGTTGAAGTGGTGACTCTATCAGCTTCCTTAAACATTGGCAAGATAGTGTTAGAAAACTATTTTTGTGGGTTTTTTTGTCTTCAAAAAATGAGCTGACATATTCCAGATGGAATGAAGACCATTAGCACATTGCCAAGCCCTCCAGCAATGAGTTACTGGCGTCAAGCTGTGATATTATAGAAGTGAGGGTTAATCATTGTGTCACTGATGTCCAAGAGTTCATAATTTTAGACTTTTTGCAAATGGAATATTGCAATTTTCAGTTGCCTTTTGCCAGGCTACTGAGAGGCAGCACAGTCAAATATGACAGATGTATTGCCAATGAAAAGCTTGTTTACCTGAGGCAAACAAGGCTTACCTTTTAAGACACTGTTTGAAGAGTGCACAGAATTTCTAGGGAAAGGAATATTCTGGAGGATGGATATGCTCACGTGTTCCTATGGCTTTTGTTTTCTCCACATAACATCCGTGGGTAAATTCAGATTATCTGTTCTAATAGACACATTCAATCTAACTCTCAACATGATTCATTGCTATACCATGCCCTGCTTTCTCAGAGTTCCTTTAAATTTCCAAAGTCTCATATGTAAGCTGCACTGACCAATTTTTATTTTTCGAATATGGGAAAGCACCTCTCACCAAATATTAGGAAAATTCCACTGTTAGATATAGATTTGATTTGCTATCAAACTACATATTAAAAATAACAGTGACCGGGCTTCCCTGGTGGCGCAGTGGTTGAGAGTCCGTCTGCCGATGCAGGGCACATGGGTTCGTGCCCTGTTCCGGGAGGATCCCACATGCTGCGGAGTGTCTGGGCCCGTGAACCATGGCCACTGAGCCTGCGCGTCCGGAGCCTGTGCTCCGCAACGGGAGAGGCCACAGCAGTGAGAGGCCTGCGTACCGTAAAAATAAACAAATAAAAATAACAATGATCTGTATAAAAAAAAAAAAGTAAAATCCACTACAGGTTACTTTCTACTTACTGTGAATTTTAAAAATCAAATTCCTTTTACTTTAACACCTCATTGATATCAGATGTATTTAAATAATATTTAATTAGGCATTAGGAAAGGGAGAGAATAGAGATCATTCAAGACTGAGAGAGAAGTTTCCGTGTATTGCCACAAGTGAGTAGCATCTCAGATAAATGTAAATATCTGAAAGTCAAGGAGCAGGGGGGTATACAGCAGCAGAAAATGGATGCACAAGAAGGGTTTGAACATATGTATCTCATACTTTATAAATCAGCCTGAGGCTGCCCTGCATGATCTAACTGCAGTGCAAACAAATGTTCTGTTCAAGGTGATCAAATTGGTAAACTCAGATTTGATGGACTAAAACTAAAAAACTAGAGATTATGGTGACTGCTCACAACCTTGCATGTCCTTGTCAATTTATGATGTTTACTCAGATGTATTGATTTCAAGATAGAAACATATATCTTTCAAATCCTGACTATGTGACACCCCAGGCTTAATGTGGAAGAAAAGGACCATCCATGAAGCAGTACTATCCACCAGACTCCTTTTGACTGTGTTGAATCCTCACAACAATCCTCTGAAGTAATACAAATTCTTGTCTAAGATGGAAGAAATTGTAACTTAGTATTAAAGAACTTGTCTGAGGCCATGTGACTCTTGGATGGGGAATTTGGGATTCAAACAGAGCTCTGTGAAGACCCAAACCCTTTCACTTCCTCTAAATCATTCTACCTTGCAGTAAAGGTACCTGTGTTGGATGGATGCAGACACATCCATCGATTTTGTTATAGTGTGACTGGGGAATTGATATATGGGTGAACTTGATATACAGAGAACTTGATATATGGGTGTGGGGGCCGGTTTAGGTTTGTTTTGGAAATGTATAGTTAATATCTTGTAAATTGCATGTAAATATTTCTGCACTTATTTGTATGAGACTTGACATGACAGAATAGGTAGGGAAATCCAATTACCCATCCATCTGCTGATAAATCAATGAAGACAACTGCAACAAAGTGTTTATTTCATCTTTGCTGAAGGGCATGTTTTTACCAAACATTAGTTCAATAATCTCATTTGTAAACCTTAGAAATCTTGCCCTTTATAATTATTCACCTTAAACGATCTTTCTTTCCTTCCTTCCTTTAAAAAGTTATAAGAGAATTTCTCTTATGTCATTTGAAGAAGATTGCAGAGAACAAACGATGGCTTTTGTAATTACTTTGGTGCTGATGAAAGACTATGGGCTTTTGAGTCAAACACATCAGTGTTCACGCATAAATAGTTGTAAGTTATGTGACCTTGATGAAGTCATTTAAACTGTCTACCCTTCCATTTCTTAAGTTGTAAAAGGCAAGCAGTCATATCTTCTCACAGGGTTGTGGTGAAAACTAAATGAGATAATGAGCATAAAATCATTTAGCCCAGTATTTTGAACAGAGTAAGTGCACAGTAAATGCTAGCTACAAAATTACTGTCACTACTATTGCTGTAATCACACCTGGGAAAATTATTTATCTTTTCCAAGCCTCATATTCCTCTCAAGCATTCATTCATCTTTTTATTTTTAAATTTTGCTGGAGTATAGTTGATTTACAATGTTGTGTTTGTTTCAAGTATACAGCAAAGTGATTCAGTTATACATATACATACCTTCATTCTTTTTAAGATTCTTTTCTCATATAGGTTATCACAGAATATTGAGTAGAGTTCCCTGTGCTATACAATAGGTCCTTGTTGGGTATCTATCTTATATACAGATTCTTCTCTTTTAAGTGAGGCTTAAATGAGAAAGCATATGTTACATATTCATCACAACACAGAGCCTTAATAAATGTGAATGACTTTTCTCAATCTCTTTTCATCCAGACACCATTTTGTCACCAAGTAACTGCCCTTTGTTAGACTTGGGATTGTGGACATTCAAAACTGACACTACTTCCAGAGCCCTGGCATTTCAACATGGTCTATCAGTTTTCTGGGAAGATACACATTCTCAAATTTATCTTCCTTGACCAAAGGAGTCACCAAGTGTAGGGACTCTTGACCCACACTTAGTCTGATTAGATATCAAATAGTTTCCTGCTATAGAAAATGGACTGCATTATTGGAGTTAGTGTCCCAAGTATACTGAAGTCAATCATATAACTTTATATCAGTTTCTCTTAGAGCTTATCATTTTAATCTAATCAGTGCTCTTCAAATGTAATGTGCACACACACACCCTGGTGATCTTGTGGAAATGAAGCTTCAGTTTCAGTAGGTCTGGGTCAAGGCCAGAGGATCTGAATTTTGAAGGTCCCAGATGATGAAGACGCTGTAAGATCACACTTTGAGAGGGTCACAGTGTTAATGAAGCCATACCCTATTTAGACCTTATCTTTGACTAGCAGATGTTAGCAGACCTTCTTTTCACGTCTTATGTTCTCCCCTCTGAGCTCTGTGTTTCCTTTTTTCAACACTGCTCTCTTTAAACGTGAAGGCACTTAAAGTAAAAATGCTAACTGCTCCTCAAATAAATCCTTTACTTTTGTATCCACAAACATTTTATCTGTGTTTTTGTTATTAATTTTAGTATAATTCTGTCTTCTCATCTTGGCAAACTCCTACTCATCCTTCTAGAACCAGTTCAAATTTCTCCTCTTCTGTGAATCACCTCCTTCCCAAAGTAGTACATTTTTTTCCTTCATTGTGCTCCCCTGACATGTTGCGCATATATGTTTAGCAATTATCCTTTTCTTCTGTAATTTTTATCTCTATTTTATATTCTTGATGATAATAGAACACCACGAGGAAATTTCAGGTCCAATTCCCAGCATCTGATGCTGTCTTGGCAGACACTAAACACTAAAAACAATTTAGGAGGCTGAAGGTATACAGTAGACCAAGCAGAGTCTGTGGGAGGCAGGCAAGGCTGGGTCCAACTTCCTCCTCCCCCATGATCATTGTAAAGTTGTAAGAGTACCTTAGCTTTTCTTGACCTCAGTTTTTTCACCTATAAAAATTCAAATATTGTACCTTACTCTATAAGGCTGCTGTGAGGATTATATAAGATAACATCTATGTTGCATTTAGCCCTAGTACCTGAGGAGTAGCCAATAAGTGTTAATATCATGGTTGCTTATTATTCTTAGTATTATTGGATTGTTTGAGACTTACCTCAAATCATATCAGCAGGTGCTAGAATGCAATTCTTCCCCTTCCATTTTAGACTGAATGAGTTAATGTTATATTTATTTTATTATGGTCTCATAGTGTCCAATGTTATTTTTAAGACTCCCAAACTTTCATAGAGTAAGGGCTATTTAAATACATAAAAATGAAATATTTAAATGTATGTTATCTTGCATTTCACATGTTAGGCCCTTGAAAGACGTTTTTGAACTAAGTCATGAGAAAACTTCCTTTGAGCAACACTTCTTACATTTAAGCAACTTCATGACTGAGAGCATTCTGCATTTCCAAGGTCAACCATTACTAAGGTAGTTAATTTGCACATTGCGATATATAGTCTGCTGTGTCTGGTGTTCATTTTCACTGCTGTTTTTATGCCACAATCTCTCCTGATCTATCTGGCCAAGAAGTTGCCTGAGATGTCCCCTCCCTCCTTGTGTCTCACTCTTTGCAACAGAGATAAATGGGTTAAGAACATGAAATAATCGGAGCACATCAAGTGGAGAAGACAATTCTTTTGCATAGAGTTGCCTGCATTGATTGCAATTTGAATTCATGATGACTTCTTTCCCAGGAGTGTGAAAAAGAAATAGTTTACAAAATACCCAGGAATCCTCTCAAGGAAACTAATTAATGGCATTATTATCTTAAGCACAGCAAAGATTATTGAAAAGTTTCCTGTTACTCAAAATACTTTAGAAAACAAATTATGATTACCTTGGATACTGTGCTTTAATGAATCTTTCACTGATTTTCTGTATGTTTACAGAGAGGGTTCAGACTTTATTTTCAACAATTTATACAGCACTTGCATGAGAGGGCTTCATAAGCACTGGACGGAAAAAGTCATTTTCAGCTATTGCATGTCACAAGGCAAAAACCAAGAACTTGAAACAAAGGAAAAAATATCAGACCTGCCCCACATATAGTGTTTCTCTAGAATATATAACTAGAAATGGATTGGCTGAATTGAACGGGGGTGTGCATGTCCAGATGTCCTAGGTAATACCACAATTTTTACCAAGGTGGTCACAGAAATTGATATTTCAATTGCTTTGTATCCTTAAAACAGGTGGTATTTTTGACTTTTCAATTTTCCCATTTTGCTATAGTTATAAATGTATTTTGTCTTGGACTTAACATTTTCATCACCATATTTCTTACGTGTTATGGCCATGTGGATCCCCCTCTTTTGTTTTGAGAGCTTCTTCAAGTCTTTTGCCCAAATTTCTCTTTGGTTACCAGGTTTTTTTCTTATTGGTTAATAATACTCTTCATATATTCAAAATATTTGGCGTGTGTGTGTCTGGTGTGTGTGTGTGTGTTGGAAATATACTATGATTTCTTTTTTAACATCTTTATTGGAGTATAATTGCTTTACAATGGTGTGTTTCTGCTTTATAACAAAGTGAATCAATTATACATATACATATGTTCCCATATCTCTTCCCTCTTCTGTCTCCCTCCCTCCCACCCTCCCTCTCCCACCCCTCTAAATGGTCACAAAACACCGAGCTGATCTCCCTGTGCTATGAGGCTGCTTCCTGCTAGCTATTTTACGTTTGGTAGTGTATACATGTCCGTGCCACTCTCTCACTTTGTCCCAGCTTACCCTTTCCCCTCCCCGTATGCCAAGTCCATTCTCTAGTAGGTCTGTGTCTTTATTCCCGTCTTACCCCTAGGTTCTTCATGACATTTTTTGTTTTTTCTTAGATTCCATAAATATGTGTTAGCATACAGTATTTGTCTTTCTCTTTCTGACTTACTTCACTCTGTATGACAGACTCTACGTCCATCCACCTCACTACAAATAACTCAATTTCGTTTCTTTTTATGGCTGAGTAATATTCCATTATATATATGTGCCACATCTTCTTTATCCATTCATCTGATGATGGACACTTAGGTTGCTTCCATCTCCGGGCTATTGTAAATAGAGCTGCAATGAATATTTTGGTACATGACTCTTTTTGAATTATGGTTTTCTCAGGGTATGTGTCCAGCAGTGGGATTGCTGGGTCGTATGGTAGTTCTACTTTAGTTTTTTAAGGAACCTCCATACTGTTCTCCATAGTGGCTCTACCAATTCATATTCCCAGCAGCAGTGCAAGAGGGTTCCTTTTTCTCCACACCCTCTCCAGCATTTATTGTTTCTAGATTTTTTGATGATGACCATTCTGACTGGTGTGAGATGATATCTCATGTAGTTTTGATTTGCATTTCTCTAATGATTAATGATGTTGAGCACTCTTTCATGTGTTTGTTGGCAATCTGTATATCTTCTTTGGAGAAATGTCTGTTTAGGTCTTCTGCCCATTTTTGGATTGGGTTGTTTGTTTTTTTGTTATTGAGCTGCATGAGCTGCTTGTAGATTTTAGAGATTAATCCTTTGTCAGTTGCTTCATTTGCAAATATTTTCTCCCATTCTGAGGGTTGTCTTTTGGTCTTGTTTATGGTTTCCTTTGCTGTGCAAAAGCTTTGAAGTTTCATTAGGTCCCATTTGTTTATCTTTGTTTTTATTTCCATTTCTCTAGGAGGTGGGTCCAAAAGGATCTTGCTGTGATTTATGTCATAGAGTGTTCTGCCTGTGTTTTCCTCTAAGAGTTTGATAGTTTCTGGCCTTACATTTAGGTCTTTAATCCATTTTGAGCTTATTTTTGTGTATGGTGTTAAGGAGTGTTCTAATCTAATACTTTAACATGTACCTGTCCAGTTTTCCCAACACCACTTATTGAAGAGGCTGTTTTTTCTCCATTTATATTCTTGCCTCCTTTATCAAAATTAAGGTGACCATGTGTGGGGGGTTAACTCTGGGCTTTCTATCCTGTTCCATTGATCTATCTTTCTGTTTTTGTGCCAGTACCATACTGTCTTGATCACTATAGCTTTGAAGTAGTCTGAAGTCCGGGAGCCTGATTCCTCCAGGTTCGTTTTTCTTTCTCAAGATTGCTTTGGCTTTTTGGGGTCTTCTGTGTTTCCATACGAATTGTGAAATTTTTGTTCTAGTTCTGTGAAAAATGCCATGGGTAGTTTCATAGGGATTGCATTGAATCTGTAGATTGCTTTGGGTAATAGAGTCATTTTCACAATGTTGATTCTTCCAATCCAGGAACATGGTATATCTCTCCATCTGTTTGTGTCAACTTTAATTTCTTTCATCAGTGTGTTATAGTTTTCTGCATACAGTTCTTTTGTCTCCAAGGTAGGTTTATTCCTAGATATTTTATTCTTTTTCTTGCAGTGGTAAATTGGAGCGTTTCCTTAATTTCTCTTTCAGATTTTTCATCTTTAGTGTATTCAAATGCAAGAGATGTCTGCATTAATTTTGTATCCTGCTACTTTACCAGATTCCTTGATTAGCTCTAGTAGTTTTCTGGTAGCATCTTTAGGATTCTCTATGTATAATATAATGTCATCTGCAAACAGTGACAGTTTTATTTCTTTTCCATTTTGGATTCCTTTTATTTCTTTTTCTTCTCTGATTGCTGTGGCTAAAACTTCCAAAACTATGTTGAATAATAGTGGTAAGAGTGGACAACCTTGGATCTTAGAGGAAATATTTTCAATTTTTCACCATTGAGAATGATGTTGGCTTGGGTTTGTCATTTATGGCCTTTATTATGTTGAAGTAATTTCACTCTATGCCTACTTTCTGGAGGGTTTTTATTGTAAGTGGGTGTTGAATTTTGTCAAAAGCTTTTTCTGCATCTACTGAGATGATCATATGGTTTTTCTCCTTCAATTTGTTATTATGGTGTATCACATTGATTGATTTCCATATATTGAAGAATCCTTGCATTCCTGGAATAAACCCCACTTAATCATGGTGTATGATCCTTTTAATGTGCTGTTGGATTCTGTTTGCTAGTATTTTGTTGAGGATTTTTGCATCTATGTTCATCAGTGATATTGGCCTGTAGTTTTCTTTCTTTGTAACATCCTTGTCTGCTTTTGGTATCAGGGTGATGGTGGCCTCATAGAATGAGTTTGGGAGTGCTCCTCCCTCTGCTATATTTTGGAAAAGTTTGTGAAGGATAGGTGTTAGCTCTTCTCTTATAATGGTGATTTCTTAAAAATATATTTTTTTAAAATCGAACTTCCTTCTTGTCTATTGATAGAGAACTATTTATTTTGTTTTACAGAGACACTGGGTGTGTCATGTTATATTCTTCAGAAGGAAGGTGGCATCCCAGGGAAATATCAAATGTGACCTTTGAGCAGGCATGAGACCCAAAGAAGTCCGAGACCCTCTTGAGGTCTCTTTGCCACCTTTTTTTTATAAACATGACTTATATGTATTTCCAACTATGGTGATGACAGTTAAGGTCTGGAGTTATGGCAGGTTGTCTGAATATTTGGATGACACCATTATTTTTTCTTTCTTTTATTTGTATGTTTGGGCCATATGATTTCATCTTTATTAAGTTTTTGCTATTTTTATAAAAATTCATATTAGAGACAAAGCGTCCAGAGCTCATTCCCTCATCACATGTTAGCAGAAGGTGGACAAGGTGGTGGATAGAAGTGAGGCTTCTCCTCAGGGACCCACAATTTCTATAAGAAAGGCAACTAAAGGAAGCCCTCCTTAAATGAAACCTGAGAATTAGAGATTTTTTGAGTGTTTCTTTCTAGAAAAGGCATTAATTTTAAGACGTTCTTGTTTCATATTTCTGTTCTGCCTTTTGGAGTTGTCATGTGCCATTGGTACATAATTCCAGAGTAGCTAAACAGGAGGAGAAAAGAGAATCATTATGGAATAGCAAACAGAAACCTAGACACAAATGATGTGGATGACAGTCTGATAGGGATTCTGGAACCAGGGTGCAAAACTAGACAAGTCTCATCTTGCTCTTTAGTTGATCCTAAGTGTTTCTGATAGAGTCTGTTGTAGAAAGGTTAATGCATCATTTAGGTAACCTCTAAGACACTCTTTGTTGATTACATTTTCAGTTCCTATTTGGCTTATGCTAATCATTTGATTTTTAAAACATTTCAACTCATTTTCTACATACACTTGAAAGACTCAAGCTCCCATTTTACTGCAACCCTTCCTTGCTTTAATTTGTTGGAACTACAGCTCTCCTGAACACTGTTTGTTGCCAAGGCTCTAATTGTTTTCAGACAGAAATGTCATGGGAGGAAGTCACCATCTAAATCTGTGTTTTAGCCTCTTTCTTTTCCAAATGTTTGCAGTACCTTTCCAACAATTTCTTTCCTTCTAATAATGTTCAGCTTATAAATGAGACATCTGTCAAAGTACATAAAATGATGAATGTTATAAAAATGAAATGACATCTAATTTTTTATTTATTTAGGTGATATCTTGCCCTATTGATTTTCATTACACTTGAGACATAATAATTGCATTTTCAGTAACATAAGTTTAAACAAATAATTTTTAAAGCACTCAGTAGAAAGAACTGATGGTTATTGGATACCTTCTTTGTTCCTGGAGATTTACTAACGTCATCTAAACACCTCACAATAACAAGATGAGCAAAGTATTATTTCTAGATATACCTAACTAAGGCTCAGAGGCTGCCACACATCCAAGTGACATCATTATATGCAGCAGAGCTAGGACTACAGTGGGACTACAGTGTAGGACTGTAGGACTACAATGTGGAACTATAATGTAGTTTCCTCTATCTCTGGAACTTAAAGTGTGGTGCAGGCCAGCAACATCAGCATCCCCCAGGAACTTATTAGAAATGCAGAATTTGAGTGCCATCCCAGACTAAATGGCATCAGAATCTTTATTTTAACAAGATCCCTGGATGAATCATATGCATATTAAAGACTGAGAAGTACTGATTTATACAACATGCCTCTGAAGCAGGGTGGGGTTTTTTTTGTTGTTTTTTTTCCTATTTCTCATCTTCTATGACTGCAAAGACAAACATGTGATATACTTTAAACAAGTTTATTTTTATTTCCCCACAAAACACATTTAACTTTTTGTAAGAACATTCTGGGGAGATCTCATAGCACTATTCAAATTCTTTTTCTTTCTTTACTTTTCTCACAGAC
Organism: Mesoplodon densirostris; assembly: GCF_025265405.1. NCBI lineage: Eukaryota > Metazoa > Chordata > Mammalia > Artiodactyla > Ziphiidae > Mesoplodon > Mesoplodon densirostris. The sequence continues at coordinate 168,406,027 of NC_082661.1, read as the reverse complement.
AATTCCTTTTCTTCTTCATCTTCTAACATCTATTACAATTTTCTCCAGCAAATTAAGTCCATTTATTATAAGATGTCAATGGATCTGGTGTTTTCCATTTGTATAGTGAAGAAAGAATATTTATGGATTAATTCATACATTCTGCACATATTTCCAATTCATTTTCATCTTCCTTAAGTAATTGCTCTTATATATATGCCTTGAGCATGATTATTTGTGCATATGTAGTAAAAAGAAAAGAAAAAACCTCCAAAATATCAAGAGGTTATTTTGAATAAATACCTTAGAATTTTTTCTTTTCATTTTAGCCATTTCTAGCTTGTGAAACACACTTTCTGTTTACAATGGGTATCACTAAATTAAATCAGAATGATACAAGACTAATTTGGATCATTTTACTAAATGTCCCAGGAAATAAATATAATGATTGATTTAAACCTGGTAAAGAAATTCACTCGTTCCATTTTGCCATTATGGATTACTTACTATTCTTGGTGGACAAATGACATTATATAATTAAATATATATATATATATATATATATATATATATATATATATATATATATATTTTGTTTGTTTCAATTTTATGATGTTCTTAGGATGATATAGATGTGTGTGTTCTCTCATAGATGATTATATATGTATCTTTCACATAGCCTTAGAATAGGAAAATATTTATGATTAAACTATATTTTGTTCTTTCGAAATACTTCTTTATTATTTTGCCTTTGCAACAAAACCTTCATCTACTCAGGATTAATAAATTTATACATGCTTTGTTTTTAAAAATCCAACCCAGAATGTAGAGAACTAAGGTTATCCAAAAATTATTATTATTATTATTATTATTATTTTGTGTGTGTGTGTGTGGTACGTGGGCCTCTCACTGCTGTGGCCTCTCCCGTTGCGGAGCACAAGTTCTGGACACACAGGCCCAGCGGCCATGGCTCACGGGTCCAGCCGCTCTGTGGCATGCGGGATCCTCCCGGACCGGGGCATGAACCCGTGTGCCCTGCATCGGCAGGCGGACTCTCAACCACTGCGCCACCAGGGAAGCCCCCAAAATTATGATTTTATCTGTTCAATGGATGTTCATTGTTTATTTTTTGCGTGTTTTCTTGTAATACAGTGATGAGAAAAGATATGATCCCTGTCCTTATGTAGTTGACAATACTATGGTGAGGGAGTCATATAAACACTAAATTACTACATCGGGAGTCAGTGCTACAGTGATGTCTACTTCACAGTAGAGGTATGATTTATCTTGAGACTTGAGGGATAATGGCAGATAAATGGGCTTGGAACTGAGGGCAAAGAAATTTGGAATGATGACATATGGCTGGAGCAGCAATGAGAAGAGGCAGTGGTGAGAGATGAAGCTGGACAGGCTGGCTGAGGCCAGTTCAAGGCAGCACATAAGTCATATGAAGAAGGGAACAAGCCATGAGAAGTCATTAAAGAACCCTCACCCATAATATTCAGTATTTATTCAGTACGTGCCATGTGCCAAGCATTGTGCTAGTGATTGTTCATGTGGTGCAATCTAATCTTCCATTTCCATTTTATATATGGGGGGAAAATGGTGAATCTTACAGTGTATTACACAAAGTAGAGCATCTGGGATTTGAAGCCAAGATTTGCTGTTTCTAACACTCACTCTCCTTTTTAAATTATGAAATATATCATTTATTCAAAGAATATATATTACGTGTATGTAAAATATAACAAAAAACAATACTGTGCTCCCATCTACCCAGTTTAACATATCCAGAACATGAGTAAAACAGTTGAGGTCTCCTTTATATCCTGCTGAAATCTAAATATTCTCCAGTGGATAAGGTTCTTAAATTTGTACACGTCTCCACAATATATGGTTTGTTTGTTTCTTTATCTATCTTTTATTGTGAAAAGAACACTTGACGTGAGATCTACCCTTTTCACAAAGTTTTCAGGGCACAATTCAGTATAGTTGACTATAAACACAACATTGTACAGCCGATCTCTAGAACTTACTCCTCTTGCATGACTGAAACCTTATGTTTGTTGATTAGCAGCACCCCATTTCAGGAACTCATTTAAATAGTAAAATACTTAACATATATTTTGGTGACTTTTTAAAATTCAGTTTTATATTAGTGAGATTTAGCTCTGTTGATTAATGTAGTTGTAGAGAACATACTTTCCCGATTCACTTATATTTTAGCCTTATGATGGCTATTTGTTGTTTATGTCTTTTTGCTTCTACTGTCAGTGTTGCTATAAAATTTTTATCTATGTCTCATCATGTACCTGTGCAAAAAGTTTCTCTAGAGTATTGACTATATCTAGGATGCTATTTCTGGGTTGCAGTAAATGTTCATATTTAATTTTAAAAGATAATACTAAATCATTTTCCAAATTGATTTCACTGACTTAAAACCCATCCTTACAATCTGCTTTCCATGACCTTGTCAATAAGTACATAAAAAAAAAAAATCTGGGCTAACCTAATGGGCTGTAAACGGCATTTCAATAATCCAATTATTAGGCAGGGTTTTTTTTTTTTCCTCTTATAATGTATTTACTTTTATACTTCTTGTTTTCTGAAAAACCCACTTGAGCTTTTGAAAGTTTTTCGTATCAATTTATAAGTGGTCTTTTCATATTCTGGATGCTCATCCTTTTGTCAGTTATGTGTACTGCAAATGATTTTCCCAGTTTACAGCTTATTTATTTGAATTTTTTTGATAAACACAAGTTCATAATTATACTATAGTTAGACTTGTCAGACTCTGTCCTTATTCTATGTGTATTTTGTGTTTTACTTAAGAAAAGTAACCCTAGCCTGAGGTAATGGATCTGTTCTGCTCTATTTTCTTTGAAAAGTTTTGAAGATATGATTTCTAGATTTAAGCATTAAACCCATTTGGAATTGGCCTTCCTGAATGAGTGTGTGGTGTATCTCTGTGCTGTTTTTCTCCACGTGGTTGTTTTTGAAGAACTTCAGGCAGAGTTGTTGCATGAGTACATTTTTGCTTGAGGATAGACTTGGTTAATATGTGACTAAAGACAAAGAGACCAAAAATGAAGCCACTATCATGATCCCAGCAAGAAATACTGAGGCTCTGAACTAGGACCACGGCAGTAGCATGGACAGGGAGACATAAAAGTTATTTTGGAGCCACAAACAACAGAACTTGGTATCTGATTTTAGTGGGCATAATTAACATTCTGGTCTTTAGGTTTTTTCCTGAATTTATAGAAAAATATTTTACTGCCCTACTATGTACTGGTGTCCTTGAGTGTCCTCTACTTGCAGTGTTCTTCCTTTAAACATTTGCAAGTCTCCTTCCCTCACTTCCCTCAAGTCTCTGTTGAAATGCACTTTTAAAATGATGGCTCCTTTGAGTACCCTTTATAAAATAGCAATATCTTTCTCCTGAGAGTAGACACAAATACCTGGTAATCTCTAGTTCCTTATGATTTATTACCATCTTTGCATGATTATTTTTATAGTGTCTGTGTATTTTCTCTAGATTATAAGCTCTATGAGGGAAGAAGCTTCATCTGTTTGTTTACTGCCATATCACCAGGGCCTATGCCAATGTCTGTTAAATACTCATTGAATGAACACATGGGCAGAGAGTAATTTATGCCAATGAAATATGTTCTCTTTTTAAAAAGAGGGACTTGTATAGATCTAATGTTTTTGAAATTTTAACAGATTTTCACTTTTCCTACAATGGCAGAGACCCACTGGGTCACCTTCCTCCCAGATCTCATTGTAATATTTATAAAAAAACTTAAGAATAAAGATGACAAGCAGAAGGAATCATTGTGAATATCCCAATTTGGCCTGCACTCACCTAGGTAAGCCCATCCATCATCTTTATTACCAATTGACAATAAAAGCAGTGGTCTCTAAATTAACTGAACCTTTAGAGATAATTCAAAATAAAACTATGAACATAACTGGCCTGCATCTCAACACCTGCCTAGATTGAGGCAAAGCCCTTCCTGTCTATTCCCCCTCCCTCCTCTGCCATACAGCTGCATTCACTAGTAGTCTTCCATTGGACTGGCTTTGAAATGCTCAGTTAGTGTGCCTTGTCTGTTTAAATCTGCTTTAGAGAAGAAACCATGATAAGACGATTAAATAAACATGTAAAACTACTTGCGGGCTGGATACCGTATAGTCTTTGGTCACATTAGAGTTTGGTAAGCATGTTTTCTCCATTCCACACCTTAGAAACAGAAACTTTAAAAACTGACTTAGGTGTTGGCTTCTACTCTGATCACAGCTGACTTAGATGACCCCCAGCCACTAAGTATCTCACTCATCTAGGCCAGGTTGTCTTCAAATGTTAATGTGTCCATGCATTAGCAGGAGATCTTGTTGAAATGTAGATTCTGATTCAGTAGGTTTGGGTTGGGGGGTGGTCTAAGATTTTGCATTTCTTACAAGCTCCCAGTTGATGTTGAAAAACCTAGTACATGCACCACACTTTGAAAAGCAAGGCCCCTAGACTTCTGGTCAAAATATTGAATATTATCAACCCAAATTTAAAGATGAGTTTTCTTTTAAGACAACTTATTGGAACACACTAGGCAATGAAGATGCTTAGGTTCAGAATAAAATCTACTTTGAAATATATTTTTATACAGAATTAAATAAAATATTAGGATGAGACATTTTTCTTTTAGTCCTAGATTAGATGAAAAGTAATTGATAGTGCTTTAAAGCTGTAGTAAAATGTGGACAAAATATAAATAAGATCTTTACTGTATATAGAAGAAAAGCAGGATCAACATTGCTAAAAATCAAATTAGAGAACCAAAAGATGAATTTTAAAAACATACTTAGGATGCAGAAGAAACGTCTCAGGAGATAAAGTTAACATAAGAGTACATGAATGACACAGAGCTCAGGACACAGAAATGCTGCAAGAGGTGAATGGATTGGAATCAATAATTATTAACAGAGGAAAATCTTCCAGAACTATAAAGACTCTTGAGGGCAAGAAGGCTTACCTTGTACAGGTAAAATTACTAAGTAGAAACTAACATACAGACATTCTCTGATAATTTTTTTTAACCTTAAAGCAAAAATAAGGAGCTTAATTCTACCAAATACAAATTAGTTCATTTTCAAAGGAAAACCAGACTAGAATTTCTCCTCTACAACAATCAAAACCAGAAAGCAATAAAGAAACATCTATAAAACCATTAGAAAAATCAAATGTAAACCAAGATTTTACAGCTTGGCATGTTGTCCTGAAATGTAGTAACAACAGAAAGACATTTTCAGTCCTACTAAGACTCAAGAAAGTTATTAGCAAGCACCAGTCACTCAGACCTGTGCTTCTATCACTAAAGGCAGACCACAGGATGAACTACCATATCTGAAATGTGTACTTTTTTTTATGGTTTAGTCAAATTACAGAGGTTAATAAATAAAAACACAAAAAATATTATCCATACCTCTTTTGTATCATTATTGTACATTGTATTATTGTTTTATAGTTATTTCCTTCTGAGACCTTTCCTCCATAGCATGATAATCTTAAGGGCAAAGACCTCTATTAACATTTAACACCTTTATCTGTTTTATCTGATATTTGCTCTGAAAGTATTTGTTAATTAAATGTGTTGTCTTTTGTGGCATAATCTCATTTAAATCCGTTATCTTGCCTCCTACACCTGATCATGTTGAAAACATTTGTGGAGGGAACTGTAGAAATCACTAACAAATCTAATTTAGAGATTTTATATTGTGGCAATCTTTTCCAAACCAAATTTTAATATTCAAAGCAGTTGGGGCTCCAAACTATGTTTGACACAGCCTGGCCTGGTGGGTGATGCCCCAGTCCCAGACACATAGAGTGACAAGGCTGCTACTTAGGAGAAGTTACTGGTGTTCTCTGCAGGTGGCATGGTTGACTCCTAGGAATGTTCTTCATTTCACCACAAAACTTTGCTCACAGTTGTCTGTACAGGTTTATCTGGATCTCTTATGTAGTTTGTAGTATAATTCAGTTGAAAACATTTCATTCCAAGCACTCATAATGAAGTGGTTTTCAATTACATCAGTATATAGCTTTACAAATAGGTCTTTTCATTGGCCATTATTTGTTTACATCACTGGGTTAATTTTGGCAAACACACTAATTCGTAGAGTACTATGAATTATAATTATGCTAAAATAGAAAAATAAATAAAATGACTATTAATATATTAAAAATTAGAACCACAAAAATATTTAGAGATTTGTCTAGGATTAATTTTATAAATAATATAAATTATGATCATTATTAGTAAATGGTATTGCACATTCTAAAACCTAGAGACTGCATCCAAGAATACTTCTAGTAAGGAGGACTGGGGAGACAAGGGGAGATTTATTGATCTTTGTGCTAAATATTTTAGTGCTCTGTAGTCCTGCCATGATGCCTCTAAAGCAGATGGGCTTAGAGATGCTTCTGACCCATGAGGAAACACTTCACCCTGTGAAACCCTTAGAGATGATTATTTTCTGAGTCTTAGGATCAAAAATTTAGGAATTTTATTTTGTTTTTTTGAATTTTGAATTTCTGTATTGTAATAATCAACAATAACACAAGTATATTTCCTTAAACTTTATAAAGCAGTTTCATGGATATCATTTCATTTCATTCTTAGCAATAAACCTGATTAGGTCACAGTGAATACTTACGAGTACTGAATTTCTTTCCCAAATGGTCTAGCCAAATTTTTTGAGGTCTCCTGTTAGCTCTACCTCTGAAGATTTCACTTCAAAGTACTCCACCTGCCATGGCTGAATCATCAACTGTCCTTTGAAAAAGGCCTAGGATTGTTTTTTTCTCCTAGGGTCTGGTTATCCATCAGACCCAGAGGAGCTTATGAGAACTGGCAACCTAAGCACAAGGTGGTAATAACAACAACTTACATTTATCAAAGACTTAATGTGTGCCAGGCACTTTTTTTTAAAGGACTTTGCTTGCATTATTTCATTTAATTCTCAGAATAACTCCATGAGGTATTATCATACCCATTTTACAGGCAAAGAAACTGAGGCATAGAGAGGTTAAGTTACTTGCCTGAAGTCTAAAAAACTTCTAAAAGGTACTAAAAGTTTTGCAGTGGAGGCTGGATTATGAACACAGAGGGTCAGCTTCCAAAATTTCAGTTCTTAATTACTCTGCCAAATGGTGCATTGTATTAATACAAGTATGCCCCCCACTCCTTTTTCAAACTCTGATTATAAACACAAGCATTATGGTTCATTTTAAAGTATGATTCTAGGATTGGGTTGTTCGTGTTTTTTGTTTGTTTGTTTGTTTTGCGGTACGTGGGCCTCTCACTGCTGTGGCCTCTCCCGTTGAGGAGCACAGGCTCCGGATGCGCGGGCCCAGCGGCCATGGCTCACGGGCCCAGCCGCTCCGCGGCATGTGGGATCTTCCCAGACCGGGGCACGAACCCACGTCCCCTGCATCGGCAGGCGGACTCTCAACCACTGCGCCACCAGGGAAGCCCTGTTCGGTTTTTTGATACTGAGCTGCATGAGCTGCTTGTACAGTATGGAGTTTCCTTAAAAAACTAAAAGTGGAACTCCCATATGACCCAGCAATCCCACTACTGGGCATATACCCTGAGAAAACCATAATTCAAAAAGAGTCATGTACCACAATGTTCATTGAAGCACTATTTACAGTAACCAGGACATGGAAGCAACCTAAGTGTCCATCGACAGATGAATGGATAAAGAAGATGTGACACATATATACAATGGAATATTACTCAGCCATAAAAAGAAATGAAATTGATTTATTTGTAGTGAGGTGGATGGACCTAGAGACTGTCATACAGAGTGAAGTAAGTCAGAAAGAGAAAAACAAATACTGTGTACTAACACATATATATGGAATCTAAAATAAAATGGTTCTGATGAACCTAGAGGCAGGACAGGAATAAAGATGCAGTCATAGAGAATGGACTTGAGGACATGAGGAGGGGGAAGGGTAAGCTGGGCTGAAGTGAAAGAGTAGCACTGACATATATACACTACCAAATGTAAAATAGATAACTAGTGGGAAGCAACCACATAGCACAGGGAGATCAGCTTGGTGCTTTGTGACCACCTAGAGAGGTGGGATAGGGAGGGTGGGAGGGAGACACAAGAGGGAAGGGATATGGGGATATATGTATGCATATACCTGATTCACTTTGTTATATAGCAGAAACTAACACACCATTGTAAAACAATTATACTCCAATAAAGATGTTAAAAAAAAATAAATAAAAAGTACTGTCATAGTTGGTGGTCTGCTAGGCATTTTGCATGTGCAGCTTGCTTGAATGCATGCAATTCTGTAGTGTGGGGTCTATGCCTTTATTCATTTTACAGAGAAGTAGAGAAGTAGTTACACAAGTTCCGAGAAGCCATATAGCTGATAAGTGCTGGAGTAAAAGTCCAAGCTCACCATATTGACCTACTTGTAGATAAGTGTTTTATTATCATTGCTCTAAGATTGTACATTACTATACCTATCCTCCTAGTTTAATTAAGAGTCTTGCAAAAACCATATAAATGTATTTTGGGCTTTGGTCATAGTGACCTTTGAATTTTTTTTTAATTGCTATGACATCGTGAAGAAATTTATCGTGCCTTCCCCAGAATTTCAATAAAATGTCCAGTACTTCTTGCTTTATTTCCTAATCTAGTTGAACTCAGTATCTTCCCTGCATCTCATCTTGAATGACTGCTCCCCACCCTTTGGCCCAGATGTGGGGCATGGCCCCTTTTCTTTGATTTCCTCACCATGTGCCAAAGGAATAGCAAAGGTTTGGGGCAATGGAGATGGTGTTTGTATAATGGTTTACTATAACAACAAAGACTTACATTTAAAAATTTTACACTTTTCTTCTTAATTGTTTTTGGGTTCACTATCTAACCTCATCAAAAATTTCTCTTTCTGATCTTTTTCTTGGGCTCTCCACCTGCCCCATGTGGCTAGAACCCTCTTCTTCCTTCTCCTTCTGATGCCCTGAGAATCTGAACTCTATTCTCTTTGCCCTCGAAATCTCAAAATTCACCTTACTGTAACATGTAGATAAAAATAATCTCTTTGATGAAGTTCTTAGTCTCCCAGATCAGCCCTGAGAGTGTTCATTTTATAAGGCAGACTGTCTAGGTATTTTCATAAATGAGAACCCTTCTACTAGAAAGTAACAAATTGTTTTCCTGAATGAAAAGGTACTTTCTATGGAGTAGAAGGAATTATTGTATCAGTTTTGTTTTTAAATAAAGAATGTTCTTCCCTTTTCCGTACTGACAAAAAGATTGCCCCAAGCTTTGGGTCTTCTTTTGTGCTTTTGTCTCTTCCGCTTCAATTCAGCAAATCTACTAATAGTTTTCTAAATCATATACCCTCCTGGATCTTGGAGTTCTTTGGAAACATTTGCTTTCTGAATCACCTCCTACCTCTTCTCCACTCACTGGATCTGTCCCAGGGTACAGTAGCAAAATTACCATTTACTAGCTGATATAACTGAAGCCCAATAATAGTTAATAATTTGCTGAGTGTCAAGTGGACCTGAGCTTGATCTAAAACCCCACTGACTAAGGGTTTTAAGTAGGAAAAATGTAAATGTGCTTTCCATATAAATCTTACCTTTCTGAGAGCTCTGTGGCCTTTCTGGCACTTGTCTTAGTTGTTCTTTTTTTCTTTTCTATAGACCTTTTTCTTCTGTTACCTCTGTTTCTGGACTATTGTGCTCAAATTGGCCCAAGTTTGATTCAGTTAAACCTGAACTCTGAACTTGTCCCCAGGAAGAATGAAGATTTATGCCCTACAATACTAGGTGAAAATGAATTAAACGGGAATAAATAGAGCTGCTCTTGCCAAGGAGAGGGCCAGGATATTATACTGGAAGTTCAATGTGCCACCCATCCACGGGTCTTTTTCACAGGGAACTTCTAGGATAAACAGACTCTTCCCCCATTGAATGGCTTTTAGTACCTCTCCCTTGTTCCATTCTGTACCGAAGCTCTCTGAAGCAGAACATGGTTGATCCTTGCAGAATCACTGCAGACCCAGCTTGCACAGATCAGGAAGGGTAGAGCTGAGTTAACAAGCAAACAGTAAGGACCATTTATGATGAGTAAGAAGGGCCCTGAAAGAGGGCAACACACTGCCTAGGAGAGATCAGACAGTGTAGGACAGGAGCCCTGTGAAAGGGAAACCAGATGACCAGGTTATCTTCTACTAGACACGCGGGTCACGGCTCTTCACTAGTTCCTTCTCAAGAAAGGTCTGGACCCTGAGACCAGACCAAAGCTACAACTCTTGATTTACATCTTTCTTTTAATTTTAAAGTATATTTATATGTATATGCTGTATTTTATAGGGAGTATTTAATTTTTTTCTCAGCATAAAACTTCAAGTTAATATCCTCTAGCCATTGTTATCTATAAATTTCTGAGCTGAACAGATCTATCTGAATGCTTCTAATTCTAATGAAGGGGAAACTGTACAGCAACTCCCACTCTCCTTCAACCTGCATCATCTCATCCTGCCTTGTCCAGACCCACCCACCCTTCAGAAAAGCAGGCTCCCCCAGACCAGCTTAGTGCTCTAAATGTTAAACACATCTGATTGTCCTTCCAAATCTATTTGAAGTTCAATTTTTGCTTTGCAGTTTTTGTTGACCTGCTCTAACTACATGTCATTTGTTTACTTTGAAGAAAGTGGATATTTTTCCATGATTTTTTTATCCTAAGTAATCATGATAATGTCTTTATGAAAAGTTTTAAAAAACATAATTAAGAAATTTTTTGTAATTAGGATCACTCAGACTACCAAATTTTCAAGCTCAGGCTTGTTTGAAGTCACCATTAACTTTTTTATTATCATTCATGGAGAATTTAGTCCTATTAAAATTAGGATAGATACTGTTTTCTCTCTCTGAGGCAGCTAATGAGTTTGGTATTCACTGGAACTTATTTTGAGATGCTGCAAAGCCAGAGCGGTGTAAACCACGCTGGAATAAGATTTTATGAGGAAAACATAAACAATCATATACTGTCAAACAGATCATTCTGAATGGTGTGGTACAAAGTTTGGAGTTTAAAAACCTAATTTAAATTCTAGCTTGTTCATTTACTCATTCATCACACAAATATAGAGTGTCAACCCTAAGTGAGGCACTAAAGACAGGCACTATTTCCCAACAGTGTGACCTGATGCTAACAATTATATCCTGTTTCTTTGTTTCTTTAAGAATACATGAAGGAAATATCTATTATATTATAGTATAATACTTACATTAAAATAGAATAATATTTATCCAAGTTTCTTATGAGTATTTAATGAAGTGTATATTAAAACAGATGAGACAACAGAGATGGAATCATTTTATAAATTCTGAATTAATGGTTCTAACTATTGTTGTTTGTGCTAATAATGGAAAATATTTTACTCTGGGTCCTGTACTGAGTTCTGTAGGAAAGAAGAAGTTATGCAAGATTTTGTTATCGCTTAGCATTTTCAGCAATGACAAGATTCAGAAAACACAAAGTAGTGTGGAAAGTGAATTCCCAGGCTGAGGTCAAGTACTGCAATTGGCAAATGAGGTCATTAGTGAAAAGGGCCATCCATGAATGAAGAGGAGGGGGCATTTGATGAAGGCAGCAGTGCCCTGGCTGCTGTTTTAGGGAAGGGTGTACGGAACTGAACCTTGAGAGTTGGAGAAATTCTGTGCACAAATGTCTAGGAATGCACACAGGACATCAGTCTAGTTAGAGGATGGTTTTGAGAATATTAAGGTGAGTGATACAGCTAAGAACTAAAATTGAGGAGGGTTTTGAACAACTAAGATTAAGGAGAGTTTTGAATAGCAGAGAGGAGAGTGGAATCGTTCTATTTGAAGAGTTGATGTCACGTAACATCAGATGGATGTCTTAGAATCTTGATTTATCAGTTATTACTTTCCAGTATGGACAAGTTACAAACTCTAAGGCTTAGTTGCCCCATTTGTGAATATCTATCTCTCATCGTTACTATGAAGATTAGATGAGATAAAATTCATCATATTGTCTGGCATATATTAGATACTTAATAAGTTTAGCTTTTTTTTTTTCTATTCTCCTTTCTCTTCATAGTTGCAGTGGGACTTTTGCCTTTACATTAGACTTTAATTGCTTCACGATTGTTTCCCTACACATTTTATAACTTAAATGTCTCATATTTATACCATCTACTTCCTATAGAGTCTGAGAACTGAAATTACTGTCTTCAGAATTTATCTAGCAAGCTAAACATATAAGTTGATGTTTAGTTTAATGTAGCCCTTAAAGTTTTCCCTAATCAATTGAAATTATTTCTTTATCTAAGTTAAAGTTCTTTAAAACATTTGAATTATATGAATAACATCCATGATAGAAGAAGTATTACCAGTTAAGTATTCTCCACTATCTATTGCCTGTTCTCTACTTACTATAAGAAACAAGCTATTTCTGAGTGTTGATGGCTCCTCCAGATTTGAGTTCATTTTATTAAGTAGCTCAAGACATCAACCATCAGCATACATTTCTTTATCCTAAATAAATGGTGACCTTTCCTTTAATCTTTTTTTTGTGACTTCTCATTAGAGAATAGATCAAGATGATAAAATGAGAAGAGTCTTCCCTTGCTTCAATTTAGCTTTGTGTTATTGTTTTGTTTCAATTCGTTGCAGCTACAATATCAAAAACAGTTTTTTGATGCATGTTAAGAAGAGAAGCAATTTAATAATATTTTCAGTGACTGAGAAAATCTTAAAAATGACTTTGATTCTACTGTCTTCTTCAAGCAAGGCACTTATTTCCTATTCCTTTTCCATTCTTTGTGTCATGACCTAATTTTATTCCAAGCACCATCACAGTCCCAATGATCCCAGAACTCATCTGAGCAAAGGAGACATATACTAGCTGCCCCATTTGTCCTATCATGTCATCCATCTGCCCTACAGTATGTCCTCCTACTGCCCCCTTTCCAGCCCCACCAACCTTCCTTAAGTGCAAGACCTCATTTCAACTGCTTGCTAGAAAGGTTCTCTGAAGGAATCTCTTTGCTGCTGATTACTTATTTCTCCGAATCATACTGCACACTGCTTCCAACATCATCTTGCTTCTGCTTCAAGATTTAGAAACGATGTTTTTTTTTTTTTTGGCTGTGTGGCTCGCAGGATCTTAGTTCCCTGACCAGGGATTGAACCCGGGCCCTGGTAGTGAAAGTGCCAAGTCCTAACCCGTGGACCATCAGGGAATTCCCTAGAAAAGATTTTTGAACCAGAAGGTAAAAGACAGCATCTTGGTCTGGTTGAAGGAAGTGTTCCTACACGTAACTTGAAAAAAAAATCACAGATTCCTGGGCCCACTCCCAAGACTTGCTGAATCTGTTTTGGATAATAATCCTGGAAATCTCTATTCTTAGTAAGAACAACAGGTGATTATTATAGGTAGATTTGTTTAGAAATCCAGCCCTGCAGAGTACACAGAATGGAAATCTGGGAGTCTGAGAATCCCAAGTTAGAATTGCAGTAGCACATTTAATACCTTCAGAGAACTGGGAAAGTCATTTAGCTTGCCTAACTATGTTTTCCCATTCAAAAATGGAAACATTACCGACTTACGCTCATCATTGTTGTAAGGCTAAAATATGAGAAAATACATAAAAATACTGACACTTAAGTATACTAGATTCTTCTGCTTTCTTTTCTGATCCAAACAATGGCTTTTCTGAAACTTGGTGAAAAGACTGACTGCTACTTTTTTTCCCTCTCACCATATAGGCTTGTAAAAAGCCGACTTGAATTCCACAACCATAGCTGTGGCTTTGGTTTCCCTGCAGACAGATGAGTCAACAGAGACCTGCAGGACCAAATATAAAGGTTTTCACGGTCCCTTGAGAAGTAAGAGAACTGGTAGAAACATCTGTGCCTCATGGAGACTAGGACAGTCTGGACCTATAATGGAAAGCTATCAGGACACGCTCAGAAGAGGGTCCAGGAGGAAAGCCTGCCCCGAGAGTGACAAGGGTCCATACCTGAGCACCACAACCCCTATATCCAGGATCCAGTAGAACTTGGACATAGTCCAAAAGTCTAAATCCAAACAGACCCAGGGCACAGAGCAGCTCCTGGAAGCTGAGTCCAAAAGTCTAAATCCAAACAGACCCAGGGCTTAGAGCAGCTCCTGGAAGCTGAGCATGTACAAAGGGGTGGGGTCAGGAACAGGGAAGCCTAGAATTGATGAGTGGACCAGTCAGGCTTGGCTATCGGCAGCTCCCTGGGCAGCAACACACAAGAGATGGAGGCATGAAGGCAGTGGGTCAGCATCCTAGGTCTGCCACAAAATTCTACCTGTTTTCTGGTACCACAGTGTGCTCTGACCTGTGCCCACCTGGATTCCTCCAAAGATCTGTGGGCTCAGAACTTGCCCTACACAATTAGTTTGTAGGCCGATTGCAGGTGAGCTTGTGGAAGTGACCTGTGGGGGCAGGCTTAGGTGGGTTACAGGCTATTTGGCCCTAGAAATGAGAGGCATGTGCTCTGGTTATGTGAGCAGAGGTCTAATGTGGAATCCAGCCTGTGGTGTGGTAAGTAAACCGGTGTTTTGCAGATCTCTCCACCATGCCCAGCCTGGGTTTGTGCAAGTCAGTTCTAGCTGTCCCCTGCCTAACCTGCTCTGGGGTCTGGAGAGCTTGAGTAGGATTCTGGGCCACAGGAAAAACCCTGACAACTAGAACTAAACCACAATCCTTTCTTGGAACCCATTTCTCTGCAAATCTCAGCCCAGTCTCAGTGGCTACTAAGGCCTCTTTCCCTTGCCCTAAGCCCTTGGACTTCATAATAGTCATGTGAAATTGAACAAGCCACTTAATCTCCAGAATCCTCAGTACTCTCAACTCTACAATAGGGCTAACAGGTTGGTTGGGCAACTTAAATGCCTGTTATTCCTGGCACGTAGTGTGAACCTCGTAATTGTTAATTTCCTTTTTACTTTTCCTCACTTTGCCATAGAGATCCTCTGAATATTTGTTTTTATGCTCACTATTTTTTTAAACTTTTTATTTTATATTGGAGTAGAGTTGATTAACAATGTTGTGATAGTTTCAGGTGTACAACGAAGTGATTCAGTCATACCTATACATGTATCTATTCTTTTTCAAATTCATGTCCCATTTAGGTTGTTACATAATATTGAGCAGAGTTCCCTGTGCTATACAGTAGGTCCTTATTAGTTATCCATTTTAAATGTAGCAGTGTGTACATGTCAATCCCAATCTCCCTAACTAGCCCTTCCCCCCACCCTCCTCCCCTGTAGCCATGTTTGATCTCTAAGTCTGTGAGTCTGTTTCTGTTTTGTAAATAAGTTCATTTGTATCATTTCTTTTTAGATTCTGCATATAAACGGTATCATATATATTTCTCTTTCTCTGACTTACTTCACTCAGTATGATAGTGCTCACTCTTCTAACACTTATATTTACATAATAAACTGTCACTCCAATTTATTTTGATCCTCTGAGAGCCATGAATAGTAAAACCTTCCTCAAGGTAATTTCATCTGTGGACAGAAGGATAAGAGCAAACAGTATTTCTCTTGATTGGTAGGTTTGGGGATGTGAAAACACCGAAATGAAAAAATGAGCATTCGTACAGCTAGCCTCTTTGAGAGTAAGGTAGAGATCCTTATAATATAGAGAAACTCTCAGAATATAGTCAGGGTAGGTTTTTGAGGACCAGGATATAGGATCTGAAGTGGGAGCAACCAAAGAGGCATCATTCATGCATTTAACACATTTATCAAGCACTAAGATTATGAGACCCCTGAGTATCATGGTGACCACATCAGATTTGGTTTGGGGGCTTACAGAGCTGAGGGAGTAGTGAGGGAGACTGAGGCTATGTGGACAGTCTGTGCACCATCATATCCCCCTTTAGGACTAAGGCACTCATTCTCCCAGCTACTGGGAGGCTTGTCCACTGATGGTTGGCAGCTGAATCCATCTCTAAGAATTGCGTTTTGCTGAGGAAAACTGTCAAAATGGTCAGCCACCTTCCTGTAGCTGCTGGACACAGGACTCCAGCCTCCCTGACCCCATCTCAGAACAGTTCTATCCTCAGAGTGACCCAAGGGCTTGGCTGAGGTCTTGGTTACAAGTGCATTATAGTTAAATTGCTCCTTCTCATTTTTAAAATTTATGTATTGACATGTAATTAATATATCATAAAACACACCCCTCTAAAGTGTAAAATGTAATGGTTTTTAGTGTATTCACAAAGTCCTGAAAATATAAACACTATCTAATTCAGAACATTTTCATCAATGTCTTTCACTTTTATTATTAATTTTTTTTGTGGTACGCGGATCTCTCACTGGTGTGGCCTCTCCCGTTGTGGAGCACAGGCTCCAGACGGGCAGGCTCAGAGGCCGTGCTCATGGACCCAGCCACTCCGCAACATGTGGGATCCTCCCGGACCGGGGCACGAACCCGTGTCCCCTGCATTGGCAGGCGGACTGTCAACCACTGCGCCACCAGGGAAACCCCCATCAATGTCTTTTAAAAGCAAAAAAACCTCATGCCATTAGCAGTTACCCTCCCCCCCATTCATCCCTACTCCCAGTCCCTGGCAATCACTAATCTACTTTCTTTTTTTTTTTTTTAATTTTTTTTATTAGTCTCTGCTTTACAACAAAGTGAATCAGTCATACATATACATCTGTTCCCACATCCCCTCCCTCCTGCGTCTCCCTCCCTCCCACCCTTCCCATCCCACCCCTCCAGGCGGCCACAAAGCACCGAGCTGATCCCCCCGTGCCACGCGGCCACCCCCCACCATCCATCCACCCCATGCCCGGCAGTGTATACACGTCTATGCCTCTCCCCTGCCCCGTCACAGCCCCCCCCATATCCCCAAGCCCACCCCCAGTAGGTCTGTGTCTCTATTCCTGTTCTACCCCTAAGTTCTTCATGACATTTTTTTTCTTACATTCCATATATATGTGTTAGCATACGGTATTTGTCTTTCTCTTTCTGACTTATTTCACTCTGTATGACAGACTCTAGGTCTATCCACCTCATTGCAAATAGCTCAGTTTCATTTATTTTTATGGCTGAGTAATATTCCATTGTATATATGTGCCACATCTTCTTTATCCATTCATCCAATGATGGACACTTGGGTTGTTTCCATCTCCGGGCTACTGTGAATAGAGCTGCAATGAACATTTTGGTACATGTCTTTTTTGAATTATGGTTTTCTCAGGGTATATGCCCAGTAGTGGGATTGCTGGGTCATATGGTAGTTCTATTTTTAGTTTTTTAAGGAACCTTCATACTGTTCTCCATAGCGGCTATACCAATTCACATTCCCACCAGCAGTGCAAGAGTGTTCCCTTTTCTCCACACCCTCTCCAGCATTTATTGTTTCTAGATTTCTTGATGATGGCCATTCTGACTGGTGTGAGATGATATCTCATTGTAGTTTTGATTTGCATTTCTCTAATGATTAATGATGTTGAGCATTCTTTCATGTGTTTGTTGGCAGTCTGTATATCTTCTTTGGAGAAATGCCTATTTAAGTCTTCTGCCCATTTTTGGATTGGGTTGTTTGTTTTTTTGTTATTGAGCTGCATGACACTAATCTACTTTCTATTCTGGGTATTCAGTATATGTTGAATCATACCATAGGTGGCCTTTTGTGTCTGGCTCTTTCACTAAGCATAATGTTTTCAGGGTTCATCTACATTGTAGTGTGTATCACCATTTTATTTATTTTTATTGCCAAGTAATCGTTCCTTGTATGAGTATACCACATTTTGTTTATCTTTTCATCAACTGATGGATATTTAGATTGTTTCCTATTTTGGGCTGCAATAAATAATATGGCTGCTTTGAACATTCATATACAAGTTTTTGTGTATATACTTTTTTCCAGTTCTCTCCTTTGCATACTCAGAATTCTTGGGTTATGTGGTAGTGCTATGTTTAACATTTGGAGGTAATGTTAAGTTGTTTTCCAAGGAACTGCATCATTTTACATTCTTACTAGCACTGTATGATGGTTTCAACTTTTCCATACCTTCATCAACACCTGCTGTTATCTGTCTTTTTGGTTCTAACGATCCTAGTGAGTGTGAAGTAGTGTCACATTGTGATTTTGATTTGTATTTCCCTAATAATTAATGATATTCAGTGTTTGTTTCATGGGCTTTTGCATATCTACATTTCTATATATTCTATGGAGAAATGTCTCTTCAAATATTTTTTTGAATATTTGAATTTTATTTTATTAATTTTTTTATACAGCAGGTTCTTATTAGTTATCCATTTTATATACATTAGTGTATACATGTCAATCGCAATCTCCCAGTTCATCACACCAATACCAGTACCCTACCACTAGCCCCCCCTGGTGTCCATATGTTTGTTCTCTACATCTGTGTCTCAATTTCTGCCCTGCAAACCAGTTCATCTGTACCATTTTTATAGGTTCCACATATATGTGTTAATATATGATACTTGTTTTTCTCTTTCTGACTTACTTCACTCTGTATGACAGTCTCTAGATTCATCCATGTCTCTACAAATGACCAAATTTTGTTCCTTTTTATGGCTGAGTAATATTCCATTGTATATATGTACCACAACTTCTTTATCCATTCATCTGTCGATGGGCATTTAGGTTGCTTGTATATCCTGGCTATTGTAAATAGTGCTGCAATGACATTGGGATGCATATGTCTTTTTGAATTGTGGTTTTCACTGGGTATATGCCCAGTAGTGGGATTGCTGGGTCATATGGTAATTCTATTTTTAGTTTTTTAAGGAACCTCCATACTGTTCTCCATAGTGGCTGTATCAATTTACATTCCCACCAACAGTGCAAGAGGGTTCTCTTTTCTCCACACCCTCTCCAGCATTTGTTGTTTGTAGATTTTCTGATGATGGCCATTCTAACTGGTGTGAGGTGATACCTCATTATAGTTTTGATTTGCATTTCTCTAATAATTAATGATGTTGAGCAGGTATTCATGTGCTTCTTGGCCATCTGTATGTCTTCTTTGGAGAAATGTCTATTTAGGTCTTCTGCCCATTTTTGGATTGGGTTGTTTGATTTTTTAATATTGAGCTGCGTGAGCTGTTTATATATTTTTGTTTATATATTTTATATATTTTGGAGATTAATCCTTTGTCCATTGATTTGTTTGCAAATATTTTCTCCCATTCTGAGGGTTGTCTTTTCATCTTGTTTGTAGTTTCCTTTGCTTTGCAAAAGCTTTTAAGTTTCATTAGGTCCCATTTGTTTATTTTTGTTTTTATTTCCATTACTCTAGGAGGTGGACCAAAAAAGATCTTGTTGTGATTTATGTCAAAGAGTGTTCTTCCTATTTTTTTTTTAATAGTGTCTAGCCTTACATTTAGGTCTTTAATCCATTTTGAGTTTATTTTTGTGTATGGTGTTAGGGAGTGTTCTAATTTCATTTTTTTTACATGTAGCTGTCCAGTTTTCCTAGCACCACTTATTGAAGAGACTGTCTTTTCTCCATTGTATATCCTTGCCTCCTTTGTCATAGATCATTTGACCATAGGTGCGTGGGTTTATATCTGGGCTTTCTACCCTCTTCCATTGATCTATATTTCTGTTTTTGTGCCAGACCATATTGTCTTTTTTTTTTTTTTCATTTACTATTTATTTATTTTTGGCTGTGTTGGGTCTTCGTTTCTGTGTGAGGGCTTTCTCTAGTTGTGGTGAGCAGGGCCCACTCTTCATCGTGGTGTGCAGGCCTCTCACTCTTACGGCCTTTATTATTGCAGAGCACAAGCTCCAGTCATGCAGGCTCAGTAGTTGTGGCTCATGGGCTAGTTGCTCCATGGCATGTGGGATCTTCCCAGACCAGGGATCGAACCTGTGTCCCCTGCATTGGCAGGCAGACTCTCAACCACTGTGCTACTAGGGAAGCCCCAGACCATATTGTCTTGATTACTGTAGGTTTGTAATATAGTCTGAAGTCACGGAGCCTGATTCCTCCAGCTCCGATTTTTCCCCTCAAGACCCCTTTGGCTATTCAGGGTCTTTTGTGTTTCCATACAAATTTTAAGATTTTTTGTACTAGTTCTGTAAAAAATGCCATTGGTAATTTGATAGGGATTGCATTGAATCTGTAGATTGTTTGGGTAGTATAGTCATTATCACAATATTGATTCTTCCAATCCAAGAATATGGTATATCTCTCCATCTGTTTGAATCATCTTTGATTTATTTCATTAGTGTCTTATAGTTTTTTGCATACAGGTCTTTCGTCTCCCTAGGTAGGTTTATTCCTAGGTATATTATAATTTATTCTTTTTGTTGCAGTGGTAAGTTGGAGTGTTTCCTTAGTTTCTCTTTCAGATTTTTCGTCATTAGGTTTATAGGAATGTGAGAGATTTCTGTGCATTAATTTTGTATCCTGCAACTTTACCAAATTTATTGATTAGCTCTAGTAGTTTTCTGGTGGCATCTTTAGGATTCTCTATGTGTAATATCATGTCATCTGAAAACAGTGACAGTTTTACTTCTTTTCCAAATTGTATTCTTTTTATTTCTTTTTCTTCTCTGATTGCCATGGCTAGGACTTCCAAAACTATTCTGAATAATAGTGGTGAGAGTGGACATCCTTGTCTTGTTCCTGATCTTAGAGGAAATGTTTTCAGTTTTTCACCATTGAGAATGATATTTGCTGTGGGTTTGTCATATATGGTCTTTATTATGTTGAGGTAGGTTCCCTCTATGCCCACTTTCTGGAGATTTTTTATCATAAATGGGTGTTGAATTTTGTCAAAAGCCTTTTCTGCATCTACTGAGATGATCATATGGTTTTTCTTCTTCAATTTGTTAATATGGTGTATCACATTGATTGATTTGTGTATATTGAAGAATCGTTGCATCCCTGGGATAAATCCCACTTGATCATGGTGTATGATCCTTTTAATGTGCTATTAGACACTGAGAATTTTTTGAGGATTTTTACATCTATATTCATGAGTGATATTGGTCTCTAATTTTTTTTTTGTAGTATATTTGTATGGTTTTGGTATCAGGGTGATGGTGGCCTCATAAAATTCCCCTGAAATTTTTGGGAAGAGTTTGAGAAGCATGGGTGTTAGCTCCTCTTTGAATGTTTGATAGAATTCACCTGTGAAGCCATCCAGGCCTGGACTTTTGTTTGTTGGAAGATTTTTAATCACAGTTTCAATTTCATTACTTGTGATTGGCCTGTTCATATTTTCTTTTTTCTTTTTGTGGTATGCAGGCCTCCCATTGCTGTGGCCTCTCCCATTGCAGAGCACAGGCTCCAGATGCACAGGCCCAGCATCCATGGCTCACGGGCCCAGCCACTCCACAGCATGTGGGATCTTCCCGGACTGATGCACAAACCCGTGTCCCCTGAATCGGCAGGCGGACTCTCAACCACTGAGTCACCAGGGAAGCCCTCTGTTCATATTTTCTGTTTCTTCCTGGTTTAGTCGTGGAAGGTTATACCTTTCTAAGAATTTGTCCATTTCTTCCAGGTTGTCAGTTTTATTGGCATAGAGTTGTTTGTAGTAGTCTTTTAGGATGGTTTGTATTTCTGCGATGTCTGTTGTAACTTCTCCTTTTTCATTTCTCATTTTATTGATTTGAGTCCTCTCCCTCTTTTTCTTGATGAGTCTGGCTAATGGTTTATCAATTTTGTTTATCTTTTCAAAGAACCAGCTTTTAGTTTTATTGATCTTTGCTATTGTTTTCTTTGTTTCTATTTCATTTATTTCCACTCTGATCTTTATGATCTCTTTCCTTCTGCTTAGTATGGGTTTTGTTTGTTCTTCTTCCTCTAGTTCCTTTAGGTGTAAGGTTAGATTGTTTATTTGAGATGTCTGTTGTTTCTTGAGCTAGGATTGTATTGCTATAAACTTCCCTCTTAAAACTGCTTTTGCTGCATCCCATAGGTTTTGGATCATTGTGTTTTCATTGTCATTTGTCTGTAGGTATTTTTTTATTTCTTTTTGATTTCTTCAGTGATCTCTTGGTTATTTAATAATGTATTGTTTTGCCTCCATGTGTTTGTGTTTTTTACATTTTTTCCCTGTAATTCATTTCTAATCTCATAGTGTTGTGGTCAGAAAACATGCTTGCTTTGATTTCAATTTTCTTAAATTTACTGAAGCTTGATTTTTGACCAAAGAGGTGATCTATCCTGGAGAATGTTCTGTGGGCACTTGAGAAGAAAGTGTAATCTGCTGTTTTTGGATGGAATGTCCTATAAAAATCAATTAAATCTATCTGTTCTATCGTGTCATTTAAAGCTTGTGTTTCCTTATTAATTTTCTGTTTGGAAGATCTGTCCCTTGGTGTAAGTGAGGTGTTAAAGTCCCCCACTATTATTGTGTTACTGTCGATTTCCTCTTTTATAGCTGTTAGCAGTTGCCTTATGTATTGTGGTGCTCCTATGTTGGGTGCATATATATTTATAATTGTTATATCTTCTTGGATTGATCCCTTGATCATTATGTAGTGTTTTTCCTTGTCTCCTGTAGCATTCTTTATTTTAAAGTCTCTTTTATCTGATAGGAGTATTGCTCCTCCAGCTTTCTTTTGCTTTCCATTTGCGATGGATATCTTTTTCTATCCCCTCATTTTCAGTCTGTATGTGTCCCTAGGTCTGAAGTGGATCACTTGTAGACAGCATTTATATGGGTCTTGTTTTTGTATCCATTCAGTGAGCCTGTGTCTTTTGGTTGGATTATTTAATCCATTCATGTTTAAGGTACTTATCGATATGTATGTTCCTATTACCATTTTCTTAATTGTTTTGATTTTGTTTTGGTAGGTCCTTTTCTTCTCTTGTGTTTCCCACTTAGAGAAGTTCCTTTAGCATTTGTTGTAAAGCTGGTTTGGTGGTGCTGAATTCTCTTAGTTTTTGCTTGTGTCTAAAGCTGTTGATTTCTCCATGGAATCTGAATGAAGTCCTTGCTGGGTAGAGTAATCTTGGTTGTAGGTTCTTCCCTTTCATCACTTTAAATATATCATGCCACTCGCTACTGCCTTGTAAAGTTTCTGCTGAGAAATCAGCTGTTAACCTTATGGGAATTCCCTTTTATGCTATTTGTCATTTTTCCCTTGTTAATTTCAATAATGCTTCCTTGTCTTTAATTTTTGTCAGTTTGATTACTATGTGTCTTTGCATGTTTCTCCTTGGGTTTATCCTGACTGGGACTCTGCACTTCCTGAACTTGGGTGGCTATTTCCTTTCCCATATTAGTGAAGTTTTCGACTATTATCTCTTCAAATATTTTCTCGGGTCCTTTCTCTCTCTCTTCTCCTTCTGGGACCCTTATAATGTGAATGTTGTTGCGTTTAATGTTGTCCCAGTGGTCTCTTAAGCTGTCTTCATTTCTTTTCATTCTTTTTTCTTTATTCTGTTCCACAGCAGTGAATTCCACCATTCTGTCTTCCAGGTCACTTATCCATTCTTATGCCTCAATTATTCTGCTATTGATTCCTTCTGCTGTATTTTTCATTTCAGTTATTGTACTCTTCATCTCTGTTTGTTTGTTCTTTAATTCTTCTATGTCTTTGTTAAACATTTCTTGCATCTTCTCCATCTTTGCGTCCATTCTTTTCTGAGGTCCTGGATCATCTTCACTATCATTATTCTGAACTCTTTTTCTGGAAGGTTGCCTATCTCTACTTCATTTAGTTGGTTTTCTGGGGTTTTATCTTGTTCCTTCTTCTGGTACATAGTCCTCTTCCTTTTCATCTTGTCTGTCTTTCTGTGAATGTGTTTTTTGTTCCACAGGCTGCAGGATTGTAGTTCCTCTGGCTCTGTTGTCTGCCCTGTGATGGACGAGGCTAAGAGGCTTGTGCAAGTTTCCTGATGGGAGGGACTAGTGGTGGGTAGAGCTGGCTGTTGCTATGTTGGGCAGAGCTCAGTAAAACTTTAATCTGCTTGTCTGCTGATGAGTGGGGTTCGTTCCCTCCCTGTTGGTTGTTTGGCCTGAGGCGACCCAACCCTGGAGCCTACCTGAGCTCTTTGATGGGGCTCAAGGCAGTCTCTGGGAGGTCTCATGCCAAGGAGTACTTCCAAGAACTTCTTCTGCCAGTATCCTTGTCCTCACGGTGAGACACAGCCACCCTCCACCTCTGCAGGAGACCCTCCAAGACTAGCAGGTAGGTCTGGTTCAGTCTCCTATGGAGTCACTTCTCCTTCCCCAGTGTCCCTATGTGCACACTACTTTGTGTGTGCCCTCCAAGAGTGGAATCTCTGTTTCCCTCAGTCCTCTCGAAGTCCTGCAATCAAATCATGTTAGCCTTCAAAGTCTGATTCTCTAGGAATTCCTCATCCCGTTGCTGGACCCCCAGGTTGGGAAGCCTGACCTGGGGTTTAGAACCTTCACTTCAGTGGGTGGACTTATGTGGTATAAGTGTCCTCCAGTTTGTGTGTCACCCACCCAGCAGTCATGGGATTTGATTTTCTTGTGCTTGCACCCCTCCTACTGTCTCTGTGGCTTCTCCTTTGTCTGTGGATGTGGGGTATATTTTTGGTGAATTCCAGTGTCTTCCTGTTGATGATGTTCAGCAGTTAGTTGTGATTCCTGTGCTCTCAGAAGAGGGAGTGAGAGCACATCCTTCTACTCTGCCATCTGGAACCAAATCCCTCTATTTTTTTATTTTAATTAGAGTCTTTTTTTGTTGAATTGTAATTCTTTATATATTCTGCATACAAATCCCTCATCAGTTATGATTTAAAAATATTTTCTCCTATTCTGTGGCTTCTTTTAATTTCTTGATGAGGTTTTTGAAGTGCAAACTTTTTAAATTTTGATCTTTTTAAAAATTGTGTTGCTTATGCTTTTGGTGTCGTGTCTGAGAAACTTTTGGCTAACCCAAGATTTACTTCCATAAAGATTTGCTCTATGTTTTTTTTCTAAGAGTTTTATAGTTTTATTTGTTACATTTAGATCTATGATCCATTTTAAGATAATTTCTGCCTCTGCCCAGTCCTGTTTGCCCCAGTCCTTACAGGTATCATTCCCAAGTTCACACCCCAATAAATCTCCTACAGAGTTCAAGTTTGTTTCCCAGGAATCAGATAGTTGACTCATAAATATGAAAATAAAATATGATGATTGGGAACATTGTGGAGACTATAAGCACAGTTGTCCCTGGTAGATTTCTGAGGTCTGGCATCTCTCCCAAGGGAAGGGAGGCCTGGAGAATAGAAGCTCCTTCGTGGACTGGCAAGGGAAGACTTCTCCATTCCCCACTGTCTTAGTCCATTCAAACTACTATAACAAAAATACCACAGACTGAGTGGGTTATAAACAACAGAAATTTATTTCTCATTGTCCTAGAGGCTGAGAAGTCCAAGATCAAGGCACTAGCAGATTAGGTGTCTGATGAAAACCTGCTCTCTGGTTCAAAGACAGCCTTCTTTACTCTATGTCCTCACATGTATGGCAGAAGGAACAGGGGAGTTTTCTGATGTCTCTTTTATAAGGGCACTGATCCCATTCATGAGGGCACTGCCCTGGTGTCCTAATCACCTCCGAAGGCCCCATCTCTTAATACCAGTACCTTGGGTGTTAAGGATTTAACATATGAATATTAGGGGAATACAAACATTCAGTCTATGCCACTCACTTTGCTCCAAAGACTACGTTATTCTGTAGAAGAAAGTTTTCAGTCACAAAGATCAAAGCACAGGCAAGTTAATGTTCAAAACATGGCATCGGATCAAGTTACATATCTGTTTATTTATGTATTGCAGCAGGGGAAAGATAATACATTTTCTGTAGCAGTTATTATTATGTAACATATAATTAAATGTTATAAAGATGAGCCTGTTATATGAAAAATGAATACAATCTTGTTTGGTCCAGGCTGTAAAATTGCTTACTTCTCATATGCTAATTGCAATATGGAGTGGATTTCTGTTTATTTATTTAAAAAGAAAACCCTATTAGTATATTTAGCATACATTATGTGGTCTTGGTGTTTGCAGCTTGATTGTCACTTTGGAGATATTTTAGCTTATTGTGTTGAAACATGGAGTAAGCTTTATGCCCAGAAAGTCTAAAGGGAAAAGGGCAAGAGAGGGCAGGATTTGGTCAACAGTTTACTGAAATTGAGTATTTTTGCATTTATATATCTGAATTAAAGTTTGATTAGTTATTCCAAGCTTTTTCAAGCATTAGGAACTCATAATCATAGACAGTTTGATATAAAACATACTGTAATCAACTAGCCTATGCTCTCACTTAACATAAAAGGAAACTGAGTCTCAAAGGTGGGTGGCAACTGGCCTTAAGTTGCAGATGAGTTAGCAACAAAACCTTGTCTAGGATCCAAACCTGACCACTCCCTGCCCTGGGACGTAGTTCTTACAGCAAACTGCTTGACTGTTTTCCAGGGTGGCTTAATACTGTTAAAATGTGTGTGAGTTACTAAAAGACATTTGTGAGTGGGGGCAGAGGAGAAAAAGGGCATGCAGCTTTTTTCATAAAGTTGTGACAACATCTAGTTATTAGAAAGCAACTCAAGGAAAAATATGCCTCGGCTTTCACTCATTTGCAGACATTAAAGCCCTGGGAGTCAGAGGCAAGTCTTTCTCATATTGAGTGAGGACCTGGCCCCCAGCAGCTAACCCCTAGGAAGAGATATATCCAAGTGCTGCTTGGGCAGCATGGGCTACCCCCATCCTTCAGCTCCATTGAGAGGAATAACCCAAGGGAGATATCCTGTAAGGTATTTTAGTGGTTGTGGAAATAAAAGGAAGTATTTGTTCTGAAGCAGAATGTGGATTTTAAAATTTAATGGTAACTATTTGTCCGTATCTGTGATAATTCTGCTATTTCTGATGCTTTGAAAGATTTAAAAACAAAATCTCAGAATAGCTTTCATAAATCAATTTGACCTTGCCCTGAAACCAAAACAATAGTTAATTCACTTGAAGCAGAGCTATAATAGGTTCAAATAGCAAAATATCTCCCAGAGTCAATTTAAACAAGAGAAATAAAAAATAAAGTAGTTCATATTTTTCTATTAAAAGTAATTTTATGGGAGCCCCTTTGTTTCATTGAATTTAAATATATCATTATAAACTTAGTACATTACCAATAGTGTCACTGTGCAATGATAACCACTGTCAATATTGTCCTATGTTTTCTTTGAGTTTTTTAATTCTTTGTGTGGGTTCTTTTAAAGTGTATTTTAGATTCTGTCCCATCACCTCTCTGCCTCCCTGTGAAGGAGTGTTACTGGACAATTCCGCTGGAACTCTGTGCCCCCTTTGCTAGGGAGAAGATTGGCTATCTTCTGCAGAAGCTGCTTCTAGACCAACCAGAGTTGGCCAGGGTCATTGGTACAGCCCGGAGAGGGAACCGCCTAGCCAAGCCTTGGGCAGAGCAAGCATTATCGAAAGAAGCTTTTATGAAATATATTTGTTTATGAAAAAATCCTGCTAGGAATGTACAAAATTCATTGTCATTTAGAAATCCAAAACCAAATGAGATATACGTACCCATTAGTATTTTCTGACATTGTTTACTACTGCCCCTGCCTAATCATAGGATGAGAGAAAAATGTAGTAGGAAGCTCCTTAGAAGGCAGGTCCTTTTTTTTTTTTTTTTTTTGCGGTACGCGGGCCTCTCACTGTTGTGGCCTCTCCCGTTGAGGAGCACAGGCTCCGGACGCGCAGGCTCAGCGGCCATGGTTCACGGGCCCAGCCGCTCCGCGGAATGTGGGATCCTCCCAGACCGGGGCACGAACCCGTGCCCCCTGCATCGGCAGGCGGACTCTCAACCGCTGCGCCACCAGGGAAGCCAAAGGCAGGTCCTTTTTAAATCCTTTTTTTTTTTTTTAAAGGATTGGGAAATGGGCTAGAGAGATTAAGTCATGTGTCCTAAGCCCCATGGCTGTTAAAGTGGCCAGACCTTACCTGCCTTCCTGGGTGCTCTTTTATCCTCTGTTTTTAGAGTGGGTGCATGGATGGTTTTTTTCATCTGTCTTTCAGGATCTAGAGTAAATGTGAGGTTATCATAACTTTTGCAATTATAAGAATGTGAATATTCTACTAGTCACAGACATCAGTTTGAATTTTGCCATTACTCATTTTTTTAAATCGCAGGTAAGATTTCTCACTTGAGTGAAATGTGAATCTTCCAAATCATGAAAGCTTGTATGAGGCTGCAAAATAAGATTGTGAGCAGTTATCTAAGGGGAAAACAGACACAAAATTTAACTGGCAAAGGAATAAAATTAAATCAGACACCAACATAACCGAGGTTCTTCCCTGTCTCTTCAGATGACAGTCTTGCGGCTACTACGCTGAGCATTTGATAGGAAGTGAAGGGCATTGACACTCTGCAGAACATGACAGGAATACATTTAATAAACAGTTCCCTCATAGGTGAAGATTTGTCTTGAGGTACAGTTCTATAGAGAAAATTAGATTTTTTTTTTTAGTAATTGTTTTTTTTTTTAAGTCTGAGAGTGTGTGCTGCAGAGTTTTAGATTTTAAGCATGTGCTCATGATTTCTCTGATAATAGGATTTCAGATTCAATTTTTTTCTTGCCTTTTATGTACAGTTTCTTGATGCCCTGCCTTGTTGAGAAAGTCTTACACAATTTTCAGTGACTGTAACCCTAGTGACTTTTTAAAAGACGGACCTGAGAGAAGCACAGTGCAGAGGGAGAGAGCAGGATTTTGGAGCTCTGCAGCCCTGGATTCCAACCCTGCCTTTGCCATGTGTCTGGTTTCTGAGCTTGAACAAATAATTGAACTTCTTCTTGTGTCACCATTTACTTACCTACCAAACTGGGTCTGGAATACTCAGAAATGATTTTCTGTAAGAAGTTTAATTTGGGATTTGTACAATCAGAGAGAAGACAATGGATTCCAGGTTGGGGGAAGAACATAATCAAAGCCTTAGAGATGCAATAAGACCAGCCTGACTGATTAGATATTTTGAGGCATAACAGACTATATAGCTGAGCAGGTAAATTGGAGTCAAATGAAGGTTAGCCTTGAAGCCAAGTTGAAGTACCCAGTGTGGACTTGGTAAGGACTAGGGAACTATTAGAGATATTTGAGCCATGGTTTGAGAAGCTGTGAAACAACTGCTAGATGACAGGTCAGCAGATAGATAAGAGGAATTGGTTTAGATTATATTTTGGAGTCTGGGAGTCACCTAGAGATTAATACCTCTAGATCCATAAGTTTTTCTTTGGTTGTGTGATTAAAGCTAACATTGACTGTAATTAATGACTTTGACAGAACCGGCTACTTCCAAGTTAATAAATTATCCTAATCTCAAAGGTAGTCAAAGACAGCATTTTGGTTGGTTTGTCTCTAAGGCTGTGCCAAGTTTCTAGGAAAGGAGTGACCACTGTGCCCAGCCAGGTGGGGATTCACCTCTAGGTGGACAAGTGGGAGCAGGTGGCCATAAATAAAACCAAACTCCCAATCCACAGACCCACAAATGTGTTTGCATTTCACATTAGAGAGCTGAGTTTCATACTATGTAATGGTGATCTTTGGTCAAAGTAAAGGTGGCATTAATGTCAACATGGTATTTTCTCATTTTTATTCCATGACTTGTTTTTGAATTGTAGATGAGACAGAAACTGGAAGCTCTTCTATTTTGAGAGTTACACATCACATTAAAATATTAGAAACTCAGAATCATCCTATAGTAAGAAACCATTTAACTTTGCATCAACCCTGGGGTTTCTAAAACTTCTTGTCTACAGACCCATTTCTCTTGTAGTTTCCACTAACATCTAATGGAGCTAGAGCTGTCCAAAACTAAGTCTAAGATATTGAACTTTAACCAACAGAATTAATAAAGTATTTTTCCCTTCTAGGGTAGTAGCTCAATATTTAGTTCCAGTGGAAGCCATAGAAGGAATCTAAATGTATTTGTGAACTATATTTCAAGATGCAAAGGCGATTGACAACCTGAGAGTTTAGAAAATTTGGAGTTAGAAGCTATGAGTTGCAAGCCACATGTTAAATAGCGTTTTTATTTATCCCTCACCTATAAATATAATATTATCCACCTATAAGTGTTATGATGCTCAGAAAAGATAATGTATCAGTACATGAGGCTCTTTTGTAATTGCAGAGCCTCATTTGATGCTGTATTCTGTTTTGAAATGTACTTGTGTCTTCCAGTTTGTGTTGCCACAAAAATTAAAGTAATTCCTTAAAGGGAGTTGAAGGGATCCATTTAAGCAAACTGTCTTGTGAAAGTTGGTCCCTAAAGCTACGGTATCATTCAAATTAAGGAAAAGTAAGAGTCAGAAAAAAGACTGTAACAGAGTAAATCCACAATTGCATTCAAATCTCTGACAAAAATTGCAAATGGCTGAGTCCTTGGGCTGACTCCACCTGCTGATATATTCTATTTGACTGGAACAGTGTTTGCAAAACAAATAGAATTTGAATGTATCTGTGTTAGACATAGAACCCATTGCTTATTTTTTTGTCTTACATCTAGGCTCAAGACTTACATTTATGTCCCTGCCCCATCCCTGGGAGCTTTTTGTTTTTCTCTTTAAGAGGGGACCTATTTTCACCTGTGGGCATCCAAGTTGTTTTATTTCCTATCTGATGCTCAAGAAGGCTTGACTTCTAGATGTTGCCTGATAGCTCCTACTATCTCCCTTTGTAGTACATTGATAGGAGCAGGTGCTGGAGAGTTTTATAAGGAACATTCTATTAGAAATGTGTAAATTTGGATTACTACCATTGGGAATGTTTTAAAAAATTAAATTCTACTAAAATATGGCCCTACCCAAGATGTGTATACTCTGACCCTCCATCAGCCTAACCTGGGGGGAGCTAGTCTGTGGAGATAGAGACTTACTTAGCAATGCCTCAACTGGGACCTCGGGCCAATGTCTCAAACCCATCACTGAAATCATTTCAGCCTAAATATCCCTCCTCCTCATTGCTGATCAGCCCAAGCATCCTGTTTCCCTTAAACCCAACTGAAATTTATTGTCCTCAAGATGCTGTTAGTGGCAGGAGTACCAACTGGCATAACTTCTTTGGAATACAGATGGGCAATATATAGCAATATTAATATATGGCAATATTAAAGGAGTCTATACTTATGATTCAGTAACCCCGATGCTGGGTTATATGCAAAGGTGTAATAACATTGCACAGTTATTTATTACAGCAACTCTTTCAAAAATATACAGTGAGAGGGGTTGTTTCTATAAATAAATGTGTAGCCACATGATGGAATATTACTCTATCATGATAAAATTATGCATTTGAAAAATATATTTAGTGATGTGAGAAGGTGTTGAAGACGTCATGTTAAGGCCAGACAGAAATAAAATTGTTGGTATGTAACTGTTTGTGTGTGTGCCAGTGGGGTGGGGAGTGTGAGTGGCTCACACACAAATCCAAGGAGACCATTTTCCCCTTTCCTTGGTCTCCTTGTCGAGGCTCTTTTTCACTTAATGCACCGTGGATATGTTTCATGAGAACTCCCTGGTAGCTGGGTTACTTGGACATCAGGGATACCATTCTATTAGAAAGGAGATGCTCTTCAGTCTAAAGTTTTCCTTGACCTTTAATCTGGTATGCTACTATTGAGGTAAGGGAGTCAGGAAGGAAACTAAAATGTATCGAATGCCTAATGATTTAGAGATGTTTGCTAGGCCCTCCACCCATGTCATCTAGTAATTCTCAGCTATCCTCACACTCTCTTTTTAATATGGAACTTCAACACATCTATAGAGCATTCTATTCATTCTGTTCTGTTTTAGGCCTGAGGTGCTATTTTGTTCCTGTCAACCCTACAAAGTTAAGGAGTCTTAACCCTGACCCAGACCCAGTACCCAGGTAGGGTACTGTTGTCCACTGACAGATGCTACTGACATTGCTGCCAGCCTGGATCTCTCAATCATGCTGCTTCTAGTTGTATTCCATCTGCCCACCTGTTTGGGCTTCCCTGAGGCCAACTGCTTGCCTGGCCTCCCACCAGTTGCCTAATAACACTCTACTCTCTGCAACCCATGTTCCACCTGCCCTCCTGGATGACCATCAGCACCAGCTACAGTTAAACCCTCAGCACCAGTCTAGTTCCAAGTCCAAAGTTCTCCCTGCCCACTGATGCACCACTGCAGTTAACCCTGCCATGCCCGGGTGTAACACCTCGATGGTTCTTAAAACATTATGTGCCATGGCATATACATTGTAAGATTTTTCAGAATATTCCATTTTTGATCTTTTAGCTGTTCCCTTTTCTCCAAATTAAGTTATTTGGAAGGAGTGATATGCTGAAATTGGAGTGTATTTTTTGAAGAGAAAAAATACAGCTGGTTTAATATTCCTGTCCTTCAATCCATTTCACACTGGAGAATGGAGTTGAAGCCAGGTTGTGAAAAATAATAAAGCCAATTATTTTGTCTGTTCCTTTGTGTGATATACAGCACCTTTTTTTTTTTTTTTTTATAAAAAAAGCATACATCAGTGAGTACAAATTGGTACTTCTGTCGCCCTGGGTATACCATGCCCAGATCTTCAATTATGGTTACAGCCTTGTGAGTTTGCTCCAACAGGGAGTAAGAGAGAGCTATGCTATCATGAAGGGGAGCCCTGGGCTCTCAGGCTGTGCCTCCTTTGGTGGTCTCAGCTCTGCCTGTTCCTAAAACTGAGCCCAGTGATTTCTTCCTCTATCTTCAGCCCTGCCCTTCAACACATAGCAATTTAGTTTTGTAGCTGGAAGGCTTAAATTACTAAGCTGCATGCTGGTGAGATTAATACTGAGTCCTCTCTGGTCATCAGCCTTTTTCTTTCTCTGGCCTTGGTCCCAAGGTGTACTCCCATGGAAACTACTGCTACCCCCCCAGGTCACCACTCTTGGTGAATGTCACAGGTAGAGTAACAGTGAATTGCATATAAAGATAGCCAAGAGTCATTTGGTATTTGAGGAAAATCACAAGGAGGACACTGAACTTAATTAAAAAGCACAAGTTAGGAGAGCCAAAGAAATAGCATGAAAAGCCTAGTCTTTCCAGTATGAGTGGTCTTCATTCGTCCTGAATATCATCAGCCACCCAAGGCACTGCCATGCTCCTCTGTCCACTTTCACACCTTCTACCTGAAAAGAAGCTCGCTTGCTACTTAGTGCCAATTAAAGGGGCTTGGTGAGGTGGTTAGGAGGTGCTGAGTATTGGGTTCCTCCCAGCTGCCCCACTGCAGTATTCCCATTATCGGTGTGGTCATTTTTGCTCGGGCCCCAGCTGCATCAGGCTGCTTGTGTTGAAAACCCAAGTGGGGCCACTCCCATGTTTTGAAATTCTCCTCTGGTTGTTTGGAGCTATAATTTCCACCTTCAGTTTGTTCCTACTGTACTTCTAGAGGTGTTAAGGATTTAAAAAAAATAGCCTGATAGGGCTTCCCTGGTGGCGCAGTGGTTGGGAGTCCGCCTGCCAGTGCAGGGGACACAGGTTCTTGCCCCGGTCCGAGAAGATCCCACGTGCCGCGGAGCGGCTGGACCCGTGAGCCATGGCCGCTGGGCCTACGTGTCCGGAACCTGTGCTCTGCAACGGGAGAGGCCACAACAGTGAGAGGCCCGCGTACCGCAAAAAAAAAAAAAAAAAGTCTGATAGGTTATTAACAGGGATTTTCAGCAGGAGGAGGCCGTCAGTTTTTCTCAGGGATCCAACTTGTTCTGAAATTTGGATTCTTCCATCATCAGTGTCATTTTCATCTGACTTCCTGACGCTACCTTTGGCAGTTACAGTCAGAAACAGCATTTCACACACTCTCTCGTATCAGAGCAAAAATATGGTCTTGATGTAAGATTATGCTAAGACGTTCAGCAAGCAACTTTCAGTCCCCACCACACTCCCAGGCAGGGGAGATGGTCAATTTCATATACCTGGATTGTCTCTGAGCAGAATCAGCCCATCCCAGGATAGCATCCTCCATACCCATGTTTGTTGTATTCTATGTCCATTTCTTTTAAACTTTCATATTAAAAATTCAGGCTTTGAATTGAGTATAGGAGAATATTAAGCATCAAATATTATCAAAGGAAAGGGAATGAGGAGATTAAAAAAAAAAAAAAAGAAGGGTGTCAACCTGGAGGCAGAATACCTGGATTAATGTCTTGGCTCTGAATGATTAGCATTTTGCCCACTATCGCAGAGCCATGGAGATCTCATGGTCTCCCTCCTTCATTTTACTCTTCACAGAACCAGACGATGACAGAGGTTGACTAGATTTCATAGACACAGGAATGTCCAAGTATATTAAGTTATATACCTGCTAGTTCTGTATTTCCCTAGGGAACTTCTACAGAGACAGAAAGAAGAGATTTGGCAGCATTCATGATGACATTCAAAGTGGGCATTTTAAAACATCTTATAGTGTGTGACAATTGATGTCCACATCTTTATATTGAAATGAGAGTTAGGGAGCATCTATCTATTTCATGATGACAGATTCATGCTCAACAAATTTAGAGAAGTTGATGCAGAATAGAAAATTGAGAGAAAAGACATATCACATCTTACTACATATCTGATCATGAATCTGTTTTTATACAATTTTTTTAAAAAGCAATCCTAAAGTGTATAAAATAAAACATTTTTGTATATTTACTTCATTAATACCCTAGCACTGGATGCATTTAATCTGTTTTAACAAAAATAATATTTTTCTTTATATTCTACATATTTTGCCTAATCACTGAGCTCATCCAAAGTGAAAGTTATATTAGGATTTGCATTAGCAAATATTTGAAATCTGAGTTACAATTAGTCAAACCTATAACATGATCTCTGAGAAGATTACCATTTTTTCTTAGAACAAGAATAAGATGTTTTAATATTCAGCTAGTAACAATACTTTTTAGGTCAGGAAAATACAGTTTTTAATAAACTGACATTTTATCACCGCTTAGAAGCTTGATGCCATACGTTAAACTTCTGCAATTAGTCCACAAGGTAAATGCAGATTGAAGACTTTCATAGGATTTTCTGCTTATAATCTCAATATGTGTTCATTGTGTAAAATCTGGAAAATAAAGAGAAGCTTAAAAAGATTATCTACAATCCCATCAGCAAGAGATAAGTAATAAGTAAGCATTTCTTTCTTTCAGTATTTTTTCTACTGTATGTGTGTATAAAAATATAGATATAATTGAATTATATGATTGCTTGCTCTTCTTTCCCAAAATTGATTTGTAAATCATCTTCCAACACTAAATTATAGTTTCAAAATTGTAAATGTCTTTACAGTTTCTATGAAATACCATATAGTTATTATGAAATTTAATCATATATATGTAAAATTGTAAATATATGTATATGGAAATGTGTATATATATATATATATATATATATATATATATATATATGTATGTATGTATATATATAAAGACAAAAGTAAATCTCACTCCAAATCCTACAACTCAGTTATAAATATTTTAAAAGAATTAGCAAACATCCTTCCAAACACCACTGTATGCTTATTTGTACCTATCTGTATTTATATGTTTAAAGTATTGAGTTCATACTGATTTCTCCAATTCCAGTCCAAGGTCCTACTATTCATTCTAGCCTTCCCCCCTTTCCTTATTCATAATTTCTTTCTCCAACAATGAAAAACATAGGTTTGTTATCTTTGGCACATTTACTTATTTGTTTATTTCTAATATGCACATAAAGAATTTCAGAATTGTTAGCCTATACCTATATGAAAAACAAATTTACTAACTGGAGTACAGTACTTAGGCCAACAGTGCTGGCAAATCTTTCTGTAAGGGCCAGATAGTAACTGTAGGAAACTGGCAAAACAAAAAGACAAAGTCTTCCCTCAGATATACACATAGCCACCTCCCTTCCTTCCTTCCTTCCTTCCTTCAAGCCGTGCTTAGATGGCTGTCTTTTCACTGAGGCATCTCCATGGCCTAATGAGATTATAACACCTCCCTATCCCACCTAGGCCATCCTCATCCCTCTTTCTCTACTTTGTTTCCCCTTGCACTTATCACATTGTATCATACCCTCAGTCCATCCACTCTAATACACATGTTTACACACACACGTTTTTAAATATATACTTTAACATCTCTAAAATGTGACTATTTCTTACAATCAATAATAGATCATTTAATTGGGGGTTTAAATTGTGTCAGCATTTGCAATCAGTAGTGTTCCAGGTTTGATAAAGCAGGGTATATGATTTGCTTTTGTCTTTTGTTTACTTTATATCTTGCCCTTTTAGAATGCAAAAGGCACAAATCCAGAGTTATTAAAGGGGATATTCTAACTGCTGTAAACCCCAAGTCTCAGTGGATTAATACAACAAGGGTTTATTTTTCTCTTGTGTCATTAAGGGCTGTGTGTTCCATTTGGGTCCTAAGTGTCCTCTGTTGGATCCTGTACCTCCAGCCAGCTTAAAATGATGAGGGTTGAAGATCACTTAAGTATATAGGAGCAAGCCTGCTATCTGTTTCTGTGTTAATCAGATTATGCGAATGGCTATGTTGTTATGGGTTGAATCCTGTCCCCCCAAAAGACATGTTGAAGCTCTGGTACCTGTAACTGTAACCTTGTTTAGAAATAAAGTCTTTGCAGATGTAATCAAGTTAAGATGAAGTCATTCAGGATTAGGGTAGACCCCAAATCCAATGACCAGTAGCCTCATAAGGAATAACAGGTTTGGAGATACAAAGCAGACACGAGAAGAAGTCCATGTTATAGGAGAGGCAGAGATTGCAGTTATACAACCACAAATCACGGAATGCCAAGGATGGCTGGCAACAGAAACCAGAAAAGACAAGGAAGGAGTATTTCCTAAAGGCTTTGGAAGGACCATGACCCTATCAACACCTTAATTTTGGACTTGTAACCTCTAGATGCATGAAAGAATACATTTCTATTGTTTTAAGCCACCCAGTTTATAATAATTTGTTACAGCTGCCCTAAGAAACTAATACCCAGCTCCTGATACCAAAATCTGTATCAGTCAGGGTTCTACAGAGAAACAGAACCCCCAGATATAGGGGGAGACAGAATATATATTATTCCACACAGGGCCTTAGCATCCTCTGTTAGATTCACTATCTCCAGCCAGCTTAAAAAGTGAGATTTGAAAATCACTGAATATCTAGAAATAATAGGAGGATAGATATAAATATAGATATGGATATATCCCCTACTGATTCTGTTTGTCTGTTTCTTCTGTTTCTATATAATTAATATAATTGCATACATGTATGTAACATTTATTATATAATCATTTCTAATTTATATATACATTTTTTTGAGATTTATTTAAGGGAAATGGCTCATGTTACTGTGGAGACTGGCAAGTCTGAAATCTGTAGGGGAGGCTGTCAGATGGGAAATTTAAGCAGGAGCTGATGCTGCAGTCTTGAGGAAGAATTTTTCCTTTTGCAGGAAATCTCAGTTTTGTCTTTTAAGGCCTTCAGCCAACTGTGGGATGAGGCCCATCCACCTTATTGAGGATAATCTTCTTTACATAAAGACCTCTGATTGCAGATGTTAACCACATCTACAATTACATTTATAGCAACACCTAGATTAGTGTTTGATTAAATAACTGGGCACTGTAGCCTAGCCAGGTTGGTATATGTCACATACACCAAACTATCACTATAAGAAACTAAATCAAAGTTTATACTACTTGACACACAAAAAAGTTGTTTCTCTTTCATGGTAAAATATTGTGCTCGTTGGTGGGGATGGGAATGAGTGCTGGCCTCCACAGGGTCACAGAGCAGATCGGAAACTCATTTAGGAAATCAGAACCCATCTAGAAGTTCCTCCCTTTAGGGCTGTCAGAGAATTGTTTAAAACAGTCCAGGAACTAGAATATATCCCTTTTCTTACATTGGCCAGAACTCAGAAATATGGCTCCCGTTAACTGCAAGCGTGGCTGGGAAATTTAGTGTTTCTGTGATCAAGAGGAAAATGAGATTGTTTGAATGAGTAAAAAGCCCTGTCTGCCGCATAGGAATTTTTTTTTTTTATCCTGCTCTGTTCACTGATATATCCCAAGCATTCAGAATATTATACTCTGAAACATATTTGTTGAAGTCCTAATGAAAAAAGAAATTATCAGTATAGGGCCTCCCTGGTGGCGCAGTGGTTAAGAGTCCGCCTGCCGATGCAGGGGATACGGGTTCGTGCCCCGGTCTGGGAGGATCCCATATGCCGCGGAGCAGCTGGGCCCGTGAGCCATGGCCGCTGGGCCTGCGCATCCGGAGCCTGTGCTCCGCAACGGGAGAGGCCACAACAGTGAGAGGCCCACATACCGCAAAAAGAAAAAAAAAAAAAAAAAAAAAAAAAAAAGAAATTATCAGTATAAAATAAATAATAAATATAAGAAATTCTAAAGCATTAACATATTAGTTATTAAAATATACTTGAACAACTGAATTCTCCCATTAAAGGATAGAAACAAAGCACAGCTATGTACTTTTTAAAAGCAACACACTTTAATGATAACAAAGTAGAAAATAAAGGGATGGGAAGAGATACCGTTCAAATATATTTAAAAAAAATGGAAAGCATAAAGTTTAAAGAGAGTCTCTGTATTAATGAGAGGCAAGTTGCCAGGTAAAGTTAATGGGATGAATCAGGATAAAGAGGGACACTAAGCAATAAGAGCACAATTTATCAAGATGATAACCAGTCATTAACCAATATAAACCAATCTACATAGCAACTAAATATATAAGGTAAAATACATTAGATTAAAAAAAAAGCTTGATACAAATACAATTATATAATTATAATGGAACCTTCCAATATATCTTTTGTCATGGTTGAAGACATCTGTAGAGAAACATACATAAAGACACAGATAAATTAACTAAAACCATCAATACTGTAAATAACTGGGACTTTAGGTCATTTTCTACATATCAGTGAAGTAAAATAAATCACAGACAATGGCAGAAATTATAAAAGCGAGCTAGCTAGCTAATATGTTCTGGTGAGTGACTCTTATGTACCTCGTTTATTTGCTTCAAAACCATTTCCTTTAGTGCCTCTTTCTAATTAAGTCTCATTATACATAATGATGGACTCTGCATTTAGGCCCTGTTGATACAGTACTGCTGCAGGGTGTATTTACCCAGATATAAAGAAGTTCTTGGGAAGTCGGAGTTCTGTGCAGGGAAAAGGGCAATCTCTGGAGACAAAAGACTGGGTTTGAATTCTGACCTTGCCCTCACTAAAGTAATTGAATACCTCTTATAGATGCAAAATGTATCTGGAATCACAAACTTGAGTTCAAATTCACACTATAATTTGCCATTTATGTGATATTAGGCAATTTATTTAACCTCGTGGAGATTCCATGTTCTTATCTCTAGATGAGAAACCATCTCTAGAGATGCAATTCTGTCTATAACTTCAGTAAGCTTTTACATAGTAGTACAAATAGTTTATCTTCTAGGATCCAAAAGTCCTCTGCAATCCCCATTTCAAATAAAGAACTGTATTTATGTTAGAATAGCTAAAAAGCCAATTGAGACACTTTTTGCAAAATAAAGGAAATGTTTCTCCAAAAGGACAAAGGGGTTAATTAAGGCAGTGTTAATATAACAGATTCTGTCATTTCCATTTATCAAATTTCCAAAACATAGGCTAGAAATTGAAAGAACTTCAAGTGTTACAGGCTTGTTTTGAGTTTTATATATACACAAGTGACAGTGCTTAATGCAGAACTTGCTTAATGGATGATCAATACTTATTAACTATCTTCTTTCCTTTGATATCTGGAAGTAAAATTAAGTTGATGGAGCTGCATCATTGCTCTCGCTGCCACAAATACTGACAGTCGTCCATTGGGATTTTCCTACTCGATAAATGTCTTCCTGATGAAGCCAAATGATTTCCTTTCTCACATATATATTATGATTGAAAATGGGGAATTGCTGATTTACAAAATAAGTTGTGATGCTGAAAGAAAAATGCCAATAATGTGCTTATACATGTAAGGCACAGGGGATTAAAACATGCCTGGGCAGGCAAAAAGAGAGCAATGGTATTTAACATCCTAATAAATATTTGATAGGACAGAAATTGAGGGAAATGGATATGCTTGGAAGAGGAAAAAGCAAGAAAAGAATAAGGAAATGTAACATTTGCCTCAGGTCTTTGAAATATGCAAGAGAGAAAAGTTGACATGGAAGAGTGTAAATATTTTAGCAAAAGAAAAAAGAAACGTTTGAAATGAGAAATACACAAGACAGTAGATGTTCTGTTTTATCCACTTTGAATGTTTCTGAGAGTCAAGCATAAAAAGTACTGAGAAGGAATATTAATGCAGTCTAACCTTTAAGCTACCATAGGCCCATGCACAAAGACAGACACACACTGAGGATTTAGTAGATCTCAAACTGAAAGTGCATAAGAATAACCCTGAGAGTTTATTAAATATACAGCTTATAGAATTTGCATTTTTACATGCACTTTGGCTGATTCTAATATAGATGTTTGACAGTCCACAACTGAGAAACACTCTCTAGTTTTTCTGTACATCATCATTACCCTTAGAGAGGTGGATTTCCAACTAACATTTTCATCTTGTTTCCTGGGTGGGATTATAGATTCAGAACAATTTAGAGAATTGAAAATCATCTTT
Organism: Mesoplodon densirostris; assembly: GCF_025265405.1. NCBI lineage: Eukaryota > Metazoa > Chordata > Mammalia > Artiodactyla > Ziphiidae > Mesoplodon > Mesoplodon densirostris. The sequence goes on along the minus strand of NC_082661.1, from coordinate 168,365,326 downwards.
TTAGTTATGCAGCAGAACCCACTAAGATTTGAATGAGCACTCTTTATTGAGCAGAACATTCATGGGACTTTCTCTAACCCATGGGTTGTGGTTACAAGAGAAGAAAGAGATGGCAGGCAAACTTGGCACAAGATTCAAAAGAAAAGAGACTTGAAGCATCCCTGAAAGAGAAGGTAATCCAGCCCACAATGCTAAGAAGATATTCAATATCAGCATTCTGAAATTTGGGGAATTATACCAGCAGATCATGGTGCTGCCTTCCAAAGGTCTATTAAAATACATCTGTATGGAACAAATAAAGTTCACTTTGAAGGATTTCTGAATGATGATTATTCAATATCAAGCAGAATTGGAAGAGGAAGGCTGTTTAATGTTAATTCATGAAGGACTGCTAAAAATTCAATGGTAGAAGATTCTCTACTTGAAAAAGTAGACCAACCAGCAGGAATTAAAGATTTTAAGAATAATACCAAGGTGTTATGTGTGTGTGTGTATGTGTATATATACACACATATATACATATACACATATATACACACAATATAAAGATGATAAAACAATAAATAAATAATTATAAGAATTGCATATAATATGGCATAACAGCTTATACTTAGTTTCTAGAAAAAATATGTCCATTTATAAGCAACATGAATCTAAAACTATCATTGAGTTCTGTAGTAGTTTGTTTTTTTGGTTTATGGTTCAAATACAACCAAATAAAACATAACAAATGCATACCTACTATGTATGAGAGATTGTGCTTGTACTTTTAGCAATTAAAATTGTGTTCAGCTGCAAGTAACAGAACACCCAATTAAACAATGATTTCAGTAAACTAGGGGTTTTATTTTTCTGAAGTGATGAGAGATACAGAGGTGCAGGGAGTCTGGGGCTGGTACAGCACTACCAAGTGTTCTTGGAATTTTAGATCTTTAACTTATTATCATCAACCATGTTAGCATGTGGCTTCCATCTTCATTCTGGCTGCCTCATAATTGCAGGAAGCCTGTGACATCCAACTCCAGGCTGAAAGGAGGAGGAGGGCACCTAACAAATGGCTAAATCTTTTAATAAATAATTAACTGTGTTCCCATAGAAATCGATTTGCTGAAAGACAACCTAGAAATTGTCTATTCTAATGCTGTACAGCAGAACTGTGTCATAGAGCCATTGTAAACAGTCCACGGAAGGCTGAAAAACTGAGTATTTAATCTGAGTGCATTAACACTTTGAAAATATTGTGATAGAGTGGAGAATAGATATCAAGTAGGCAAATAGAAATGCCTATAAAATTAGATATGTTATCTAATTTAAGCATTTTATAAATCATATGCATTTTATTTCTTAAATAGATGAAGACATTGAGATATATTGATAGAAAGGTTAAGTAACTTGCCTGAGGTCACATGAGGTTACTAAAGGACAAAATCAGGAATTAAAGCCCATGTAATCAAATGTTAATATCTTTTTCCAGCATATAACATTCGTCCAGGTACCATCAAACAATATATTCCTTAGAAAGTCAATTTCAAAAAAAAAAAATAAAATAAAATTTGTTCATCATTAGCCTGTCACGTGGTCAATGCCTGTCAATGCCTTTTGATGGTAGAGATTGCATTTTTTCATCCTAGACTGAAACCATTTTTAGGGCACAGGCCATGTCTTCAACATTTTTTTTTTTTAAGATGTTGGGGGTAGGAGTTTATTAATTAATTAATTTATTTTTGCTGTGTTGGGTCTTTGTTTCTGTGCGAGGGCTTTCTCTAGTTGTGGCAAGCGGGGGCCACTCTTCATGGTGGTGCGCGGGCCTGTCACTATCGCGGCCTCTCCTGTTGCGGAGCACAGGTTCCAGACGCGCAGGTTCAGTAGTTGTGGCTCACGGGCCTAGTTGCTCTGCGGCATGTGGGATCCTCCCAGACCAAACCTCGAACCCGTGTCCCCTGCATCAGCAGGCAGATTCTCAACCACTGTGACACCAAGGAAGCCCTTTTCAACATTTTTGTATCCCTGATACTTAGTATTGATTGGTAGAAACAGAGATATCAAGCTGGGTAAATCTGGATTTAGAGACTATTTTGTCAGTTTACAGAATCTGGGGGAGAGGGTTTTGTTCTTGTTGTTGTTGTTTTTAATTTTTCTAATACCCACACAAGGCATCATAGAACATGTTATAGTGTATGCATTTAACAAATTCTTGCTAAAGGTTTAACTAAATAATTAAAATGTGATTTTTGTATGGATGTAAAATATATATGTGCATATATATATATGTAGAGTAAGAAGAATAGCAGTAAAAAGAGCAGTGCCTATTAGAATTATAATTCATTTGGTTAAAAGTTCACACAGAGCTGGAAAAATATTAATTGATAAATTATTAATTATTACTTAATAAAAATATTAATTGATAAACTCGACCTGGGTTTCACTGTGATGAATTTCATTCATTCAATCCAAAAATATTTGTTGAGCACCTACCTCATACCAGCCATTGTCCTAAACATCATGGATACAGTGAATAAAACAGTGAATGTATTGTTATGGGTTGAATTGTGTCCCCAAGATTCATGCATGGAAGTCCTAACCCGCAGTACCTCAGAACGAGACCTCATTTGGAGATGGAGTCTGTAGAGGGGTAATCAAGTTAAAATGAGATCATCAGGGTGGCCCTAATCCAATATGACTAGTGTCCTTATAAAAAGGGGAAATTTGAACATAGACATCCACAGAGAGAGAATATCATGTAAAGATGAAGGCAGAGTCGTGGTAATACATCTTTGGCTAAGGAATGCCAAAGATTGCCAGAAAGCCATCAGAGACTAACAGGGGGGCATGGAACAGATTCTCCCTCACAGCCCTCAGAAGAAACTAACCCCTCTGACACCTTGATCTCAGACTTCCAGCCTCCAGAACTGTGAAACCATAAATTTCCACTGTTTACCCCACTTTGGAGTACTTTGTTTTGGCAGCCCTAGCGACTATACCCAAGTGAAGCCCCTCCCTCCGGGAACTTTACATTCTAGTCTGGAGCAGGGAAGGAAATAGATAATGTTGCATATAGTAATAAAGTCTAAGGAGTAAAGAAGACTAGGGGGAAGGAGATAAAACATGCCGTCTTATGTAATAGGATCTCTGATAAAAGGACATTAGAAGTGAAAGGAGGTAGGGATTGAGTTATGTTGATATCTGGAGGAAGAACATTTAAGGGCAGGGGAGCAGCCAGTCCATAGCTCCTGGGAAAAAAAGTGCTTCTGGGTTAGAAGAGCTGCCATGAGGTCAGGTGGTTCAATTAGAATAAGGGACAGAGAATGGTAGCAGTATAGTCAGAGATTTAATGGAGGAGCAGATTGTATAGGTCCGTGTTTTATTTTGATGATAACTTTGGTTTCTATTCTAAGTGACATAGAAAGCCATGGGAGGGACTTTTGAACAAAGGAATAATGTGATCTGACTTAAAATTTCAAAGGATCTCTCCAGCTGCTGTGTGGGAAGAGACTGTAGGGAGGGGGGCAGAGTTGGAAGCAAAGAAGTCATGGAGAAGGCTAATGTGCTAAAAACTTCCAGGTGTGAGATGCAGCTGGTTTGTGCCAGAAAGGTGGTGGAGGAAAAGATGAGATAGGCAAGTGAAGGGTCGGCTGAAGCATCACAAATACAACGGGAAGCTTGACAGAGAAATGGAGACCAGATCTATGGAGGATGCTATAGGAAGTTTCTGTTTAAGAGAAGCAGTAAAGGAGAGGGAATTGAATGTTAGTACTGGAAGGAAGAGATGAAGTTGGTGTCCAGGAGAATTTGGCTTGCTACAGTCATGAAGCCATCCAGAGCAATGGTGTCCTCAACCGACACATAATTTATTCCTCCTACTCATATCTTTGAGTGACATTTATGGACCCTAGTGAGCTGTGGTCACAACTTAGTCCCTGCAATGAGCAAATGACTTTCATTTTCCCTAGAGAAGGCTCAATTTGAACAAGGGGGGGAATGTCATTATTTTAATCTCCTATGGCTTTGAACCCCTTATCTAGGATTTACATCCATCTATTAATATGAAGAAAAAGAAAATCCTCAAAACAAAAATTCAAGCTGATTTGACATCAACTAAGTAAAAGTGTTTGGTTTAATAACAGCAAATGACATAGCAAGAATAATTCAATAGTAAGTACTTAAGTAGTTTGAAGTCTCACAAAATTTGTTGAAAATTTCTTTGCACTTAGCTGTTTGCATGTATTGTTTAGTAACCATGCAAATTACCTTATTGTATATTCCAATTTTTGCAACAGCAAGAAATGCCCATTTAAAACAATTTTTTTAAATAAAATAAAATGTATGGATAGCATGACTATATTGAGTCCAGTGTAATTGTATCTAATATTGCAGTATAATAAGCTAATCAGCCTTCTTGGTTTTGTAGCAGTAACAAATCTCAGTCTAAAAAATGTGGAGTAGATGTGTATACAAAGCCATTTGTGTCATGGGTTCAAAGAGTAAGTACTTGAAACCTGGGTTTGAACCCCAGCATTGTTAGTCACAAGTTGAAGGATCTCCTTAACCTCTATGTGCCTCAGTTTCATCTCTAACATGGGAATAAAAATAGCACCTACTTCATAAAATTGCTATAGGTTTTAAATTAATTAAGACATGTAAAGTGTATAGATAAACAGCTGCTTAGAATAAGCCCTCGAAGATTTAAGCTATATTATTATCTTTGTTATTTAAATTTCCTGATTTTCTATCTCAAGTTCCATTTCATTGGGTTAGAGAAAAGTGTAATCACAGTTCATCCTTGATTCCTGTTCCCTGAGGATAGCGTCACAGTTCTGTAAAGAGGTGTGGTTTACCCAGTGCCCAGGCACTGGTGCAGCTGCAAGAGGTGGTAGATGGGCAAATCCTCTGTGCCCTTGTCTATCCATGCTGGAATCTGCTGAGATGTCCTCACTACTGTCGTGTGTTTAGTCCACAGAGGCCATTGCTGCAGACTGTAGTCTTCCCAACCTCCTAGCTCATGTATGTCAGGCTCTCGGTGATTGTGCCTGTCAGGTTTGTGGGGAATAAATTGACGTGCCTAGCTGCTACCCACTCTGGCGGATCTGAGGGTCATCTCTCTGGATCCTCTAGCATCCCATCGTTCAGTGTAAAGCTGAAGTTGGGAGAGCAGTGGACATGGGGTACTCTGGTCTTGCTGCCTCCAGGGACTGTAGTTAGCAAGTTCAAGGCAGCCCTGTTTGGGAAGTTGTTTCACTTCCTCTAGTTGGAGCAGTGGGACGGTGAGAAGTGCATGATTTGGCAGCAGCAGTGTGCATATTTTTTTCTGAAGGTCACCTCCCAGGCCTTTTGGCTTTCCTCCATTTCTTCCCTTCACCTAGAAACTCTTTAATGTATTAATTTGCATGGGAGCCTTGTTCTTTGTCTATGCCATCAAATCTAGTATTTTATATTTCAATTCCTTCTGAGCCAAGGATTTGGCAACTCACACACTTTTTTTTTTTTAATTGCTGAGACCTCCCTCCCCCGAAGCAACGGACAAAAGAATACAGTATAGAAGGAACTACCTGTAACAGAGGTCACATTGAGTAAAACTTCAAAAATCCATGCAGCTATTTAATTTTTCTTTATTTACTCAAATACTCTCTCTGTGCCAGGAACTGTCCTGGGATCTATAATATAAAGACATACTAAGCATGGCTTTTTTAAATTAAGTTGCTTATAGTCATTTGGGGGAAGATGAGCAAGAAAACAAAGAACTACAATAGAGTGTGATGAACCTAGAGTACATAAATATAAAAGATTCCATGAAAGACTGTTTCTATTGGAGACAGTATGTGGGAAAAGATATGCATTCCAGAGCTAGTTGTGTTTAAAAATGAGTCGTTATGAATGAAGTTCACCAGACTGCACGTGAGCAAGGTGAGGCTTTGGAATTGGAGAAGGAAAGTGGAGGTGGGGCTGTAGAAGCAGGATGGGGCTGGATCATTAATGTTTGACTTACATGGCATGCTAGGCAAGGTGGAAAGTTTTCTGTGGGGACAGTGGCATGATTTAATGAAATTACGTGCTTCCTGTCTTGGGAAGCAAATTAGTCCATCTTGAGCAAATTAGTACACCTTTCTGAATCTCAGTTTCCTCATCTGTAAAATATTATCTGAAGAAAGGATGCTGTGAGGATGAGTCAGCAGGATGTCGTATAGACTCACAAGTCTATCATTTGTAGATGGTAGCTTTGAAGAATAACATTGTAGACTCTATTCATTTGCTTTGCTAATGTCTAAGTGATGTAAAATTAGAACTTTATAAATTAATCCATACTCAGCTTTTGACATCCACACAGCATTTTGAAAAGGTTATCTCACTAATAGGATGCCCAGCAGAGTGATTATTTTTGTCCACATATCTAGAAAACACACAGAGAGAGTTATCAAGACTATAGAAGAGGGTAGTGGGAGGATGAGGGTGAGAACTTCAAAGTACCTGGATTCCACTGGGTTCCCAGCTAATTATAGGCAAAATTAGATAATAGTTTCTTCCATTACTTTAATAAAGATGCTTTCCCTGTTTTTTCTACACTACAAAGAATAATTCAGCTACTCTGGGGTAAGCCATTATTGGGAGACGGCTCTACCAGTTTAATTTCCATTTCTTTATTTCTGTTAAATAAAAGAAGCTTACATTAGTCCTATGTTATTAACTACTTAGTAGATTTAGGAAGCATGTAGCAAAAGAAGAATTGTTCTTTGCGTTTAAATGAACCAAATAATACCCTCAGCTGGTTATGCATTTAGGGGGAAAAATTGCTACATTTTAAGTCTGCAAAAGTAATAAATTAAAAAAAAGAGTATAAAAAAAGTAATAAATTAATCCACTAGTGAGCCCAAGTGTGTTGTCTGTTGTGCTCATTATCGAGTATTCCCAGGTGTTCAGGGGTTTATAAGTCTAAATTGTTGTGACTTTTAAACTTGGTAATAGAAATATCCAGCATAAGGATCATAAGCTATGAAACTATTCCCATACCAGTGCTTTTTACAAAAAAATTACAGCATTAAATGTTAAATTAAGATGTTCTCCAATATTGGAATGTGTTAACTTGTCAGAAGGAAGCAAAGAAACAAAATTAGTAATAGAAACCATAGGGTTGCCAAGTTTTCTTCCCAGTTGCCTGATTTTATGTATCCTTTTAAGAGCACAATACCAAATATTAGGCACCATGAGTATGTACATTCAAACAAATAAATCGATTGATTTATTCAGATACTCATTATCCATCTATTTGTGGATTCAGTCAACAAAAATGCTTTGAGCATTTACTACCTGCTAGATAGGGCACATCATCTGGAAGCAGGCGAGACTGCCAGACAAATGACCGCAAGACAGAATTGAAAGAGCAAAGTGTTATTAGAAAGGGCACCTCTTGGGGAATTGTTTGAGCTGAGTCTGAAAAGAGCAAGATAAAGCAGTTCTTCCAAAGATCAAGAGCTCTAAAAAGCATGTTGTATTGAAGCACTTTCTTTCATTCCACAAATGGAGCTGAGTTTGTGTATGGAACAGAGACAGGGGATGAGCACAGGAGTGAACATGGCTGCCATGGATGGCTGTGGATAAAAGCCTCATTGAGGCTTTTCTCTGAAACCTTAGTGGCTACCAGTGCTTCCCTCTTCTCCCAAAGAACATTAAAATAAGAACTTCTCATATAAGTAGTCACTTGCCTGAACATCTCAGTTCATTGAGGTGATAGAAGAGGAAAAGAAAAGACTTTCCTCTTTTTTTTTTTTTTTTTCCCTACAGGTGATTCATAATTCAGTGAGGAATAAACTATGTAACTCGAAATATAGTTTGTGTGTGTGTGTGTTTGTGTTTTAATGGAAGCCTATTGAAAGTGTCCAGATAATCTGGAAGACTAAGGTAGAAAATCTAGGCTGAGAGAAAGCATTATAGTTTATAAGCATGATTTACTTTTTAAAAAAATCTCACAATGGTATACCTCATTGAGAAAGAAAATTGGTGGGGTTATGAAAAAGATTCAATAAACATTTACTTTTCATCTGCTATTTGAAAGGCAGAAGGGGAAGTGAAGAAGGGTCAGGCAAAAGATCCTAGTTTTCCTAATTAGCTATGGTATAGGTATATCTCTACTAGTTATATTTCAGTGCACAATAATCTTACTCCTAAATACAGATCCCATTATCATTCATAGAAAAACAGAGCAGGTAATGTTATTTCAGGCTTTCAGAGATGACTTCAGGAGGAAGTGGTCCTTGAAAGACAGACTGAGTTTGTAGGAGGAAGACTTGAGAGTCCATCAGGAAAGATATTCAAGGCTAGTGTAATGGCTGGAATAAAAACATAAGATGTGTGGGTATGGGCCTATTTGGGGGAAGTGCTGGTAGAACAGAATGTTTAGAGAGTTAGGAAAAATGGTTGACTTCTTTCTCATATTTTAAGTGATTTCCTACAGAAAAACTTTAAATAACCAGCTACCTTGTGCATTTGAAGAACTATTTGTCATGCAATATATTTGTCCATACAAATAAATACCTTTATGTAAAATAAAATAGAGCAAAGCCAGTGGCAATGACAGTGGACAAGCCTACCATTCAGAGGCCACAATTGCCTGCCACAAAATATGAGCCCAACCTAAAGAGTGGTTACCAAAAGGAAAGTACAGAAGTGCCAGGTCTGTCTTGTGTTGTCTTGTCCCACATCATTTCTTGATGGCATCCGGCATCACTTAAGAATAAGCTTCCAACACACAGGCTTGTTTTGGGTCTTAGCCCTGACACAGTTAGCCCAGCCTATCATAAGTTGCACTTTCTCGGCTGCTATCAGTTTTCCTGAGTCCTAACATAAAAGCACCTCTTCCTGATTATGACCTTAACTTGCCTCCTAGTTTGAATTATCTTTGCTATTTCCTTGGCGTGGACTTGCTCTTTTCTTTATTTCATCATGAATGACGATTTTTGCCAGCTCCATTACTTCCCTGCATTTGGGTGTTCCAGATAAATACCTTGGGCAGTTGGTCCAGGACCAAGAATCTTCTACCTCTTGGCTAATCTTTCTCTTTGGTCCCTCTATTTTTGGCAGATGGGAAGAAGAAGATACCTTTGTTGGGATCTCCATGCTACCAAAGCTGTCATCTGTTGGGAGGTGGGAGTTAGGTTTCTTTGCTCTTTGCTTAGGAGAGTTCATTTCAGAGCAATGTTTCTTAAAATGTGTCCATCATTTTCTGAATTAGTATTCATCATGAAGCTATTGCAATTTTGAATTTAGGAATATGATTAAAAGCATAGTACTAAAACAATTTGTTAACAAAAGCTTTAATTAATTAGCATGTCAGCTGCAAACACAAATAATGCTGATTGCCATATACTTCTTTCTTTCCTTTTTTTTACTTCTTTTTTGAGTAGATATTCCCCTATTTTATTATAATCCTTACATCTACTAACCTTAATCTCTTCTGTATGTCTTCATTGATAATAAAATGGATTGAAGTTGAAAAGTTACAATCTGTAAAAGTGTACAAAACAAATATTTCAAAGATTGCTTGAATGGTTTGACATTATTAAGAAGTAACCCCTTAAATAGCATATATAATAATATTTTAATTACCATGGAAAATTGAATACTTTTTCCTGATAATTGACCACTTGTTCACATGAATCCTAAATTACATACAAAAATTATGTGACAATGGTATACATGTGTTGGACACTTTCGGATAATAATCTGGTGATTTTTGGACTCCAGAATTGTAGACTCATGTAAGTAGTAATTAAATGTAGTACTTTGATATGGGAAGTGTTTTAGAAACATTTATGGATATTGGTTTTTCAATATCAAAAGAGTTGCACCCAGAGGTGTAATGTTCATTGGAATCCTCAAAAACTGAGGTGATGGAAAACAGCCTGGATGTGCTCTGAAGGAATTCAAAATATCACATGCAGTGGGCAAAGGGGTTGACTCAGATGGCATTTCATTCATTCAATAAATATTTATTAAGCATCAATAAAATGTCAGATTTTGATAGGCTGGAGTAATAAATCAGTGAGCAAGAGAAATAATGACCCTTCACTCCTGGAATTTGAGATAGTTTTCCACCCTCAGAATATAGGCATCTATAAATACGGCCTTTAGTTTTTCACAAAGCTTATTTTCTTCAGCTATTAAATGGGGGTCAGTAGCACTACTTTACAGGCTAATTTTTAAAGTTATATAAAATAATGTGTGTGGAAGTTCCCAGTGAGAAAATATGAGAAGTTGAGAAAGTTGATAAAATATGACAAGAGCTGGGGAATTTCAGGAACAAAAACCCCTAGTGCATTCACCTATACAAATTTGTTATCTTCAATTATATAACCAAAATAGCAGTATTTTTTGAATGAAGAATTCTTCTATCTAATGATAATTCTTATTTAATTCTTTAATCAATAATTGTGAACATGAAATCATTTTAAGTCTAATGTTCTAAGATGTTTTCACTGTAAAATTCTACAAGCCATTTAGGCAAGATTCATCCTTGAGGAGCAGCCTAAACAAAGAGTCACTCATAAACCTCAGTTGTAACTCTGATTTGTTATTTGATTTCATGGAACGGAATACCCATCTTGAGTTTGCGCTGCATGAACATGTGGCAGTCTCCATGGCTGCTTGCTTCTCCTCCTTTGATACAAACAAATATTTTAACTTAGAGGATGAGAGGGGAATGTGAAATAGAAGTGTCTCTGTTCAAGAGGAATCCGTAACAGAGCTTTTGAGAAGAAAAACTAAGAGGTCATGTTTCATTACAAGGCCCGTGGAAGGGAGAATGGGGCTATGTGCTCTTCTGGAAAAATGGTTTTACTTCTCCATGATTGATGGCCTGTCTGGTGTGAGGCTGGTCACAGTATTAATGTCAGGACTTACTCTCAACAGTAGAAAAAGCTGTCAGTTCTGATATTATAGAAGAGTGGGATTGGGATTATAGAGCTGAAGTAGCCACAGAGAGTCCTCTGACTTAGGCCCATGAGGCAAGGTGATTTTGTGTAAAATTGACTTTAAACTTATTTTACATGTACAGAGAGAAGACCAGAAAGAACTAGAATAAAAATTTAACAGGAATTAGTTTAAAAATATAATAAGAAACATATCATTTTCTTTTCATTAATATGATGTTTTACTGTCCAAATTTTATTCATAAACATATAAAAATTTTGGACTTCCCTGGTGTCACAGTGGTTAAGAATCTGCCTGCCAACGCAGGGGATACAGGTTCGAGCCCTGGTCTGGGAAGATCCCACATGCCGTGGAGCAACTAAGCCTGTGCGCCACAACTACTGAGCCTGTGCTCTAGGGCCCACGAGCCACAACTACTGAGCCTGTGTGCCACAACTACTGAAGCCCACGTGCCTAGAGCCCATGGTCCACAACAAGAGAAGTCACCACAATGAGAAGCCCATGCACCACAAGGAAGAGTAGCCCCCGCTCGCTGCAACTAGAGAAAACTCATGTGCAACAATGAAGACACAACACAGCCAAAAATAAATTTTAAAAAAATTTAATGTAGAAATTTTAAGATAAAATATATAGGTGTGCTGATAAAAATAAAATTACCTGTTTAACAAGGTAGCATGATTTAATGGAGGGAGGATGGAGGTTAGAATCTAACCTGCATTCATATCCAAACTCTTGCACTAAGTAGCTGGAAAAAGGATAATCTGATAATAGCCCTCTCCTTTAAGGACAACATGATAGAATGGAATGCAGTGCCTGGAAAGGGCCTTTCCTTCCTCACCCTGCAGGAGTGAGCTCACGCTCTTGCCAGCTCTCCTTCCCTCCCTGTTGCGGGACCGACCCAAGGCCTGAGAGATTCACGTCTGGCTATTCTCAGCTCCCAGTTGTCACGTTGTCTTAGTGACTGCCAAGTGTAACTTCCCTCTGGTGAACAGTTATATGCTCTGGGAGCCTGTGGTGAGCCCTATTCCCCCATCCTATGACACGTTAATCTTTTTGAAAGGTATATATTCTGTGGATCCCATGGATTGCTTCTAGACTGTAGCTTCCCTCAGCAATCACAGCCAGGTCCACCCTCAGCCCTTACCCTCCTAATCCGAAACCTTAGAGTCTATCCCAGCCTTTCCTAGTTTACCTGTCTTGTTATAATAAACTGGGACATACATGACAGTGGCTTGACGTGTGACATCTCATCACCTTGTCCATGATCTTCTCCAGGAGCAAGCAAAATACAATGACCCACTGGTGAAGCATGACACAGTTACATCTCTTTACAACGATTCTAGAAACTACTAGAGAATTATAAGCACAGGTGTCAGGAGTCAGCAAATGTTCAAGACCCAGCTTACCATCTTCATAAATCCAATTTAGTCTTCTTAGTTGTGATGGACTACCTCATCCTAAAGTGTCACCACTGAAAAGTCATTTGACATGGATCTGAGGGTAGAATCTACAGAGTGACAGATTTCAGTTCAGTGATTAAGAGAAACCATTTATAAAATGACATATTTTATAGTTGAGCAGCTAGTTTCCTCCACACTTATATGGGACATATTTCCCAGCACGGGTACTATGATAGATCACTACCACAGAGGGCTTCATAACAAGGTGGTTGCTTACATCAAGCTGGGAAATACTCCACCGGGGGAGTCTTGGCACACATATGAAGACCTTTAGGAATTCTTGCAATGGAGAGGCCTGTTGAACTTTAAGCGACTATTCTAACTTTTTAAAACACAGAACAATATTTTCATATAACATGTTTTTCCACATCCCCTGGAATAAGAGCTTAAAGCATCCCATTTGGAACTACTCTATGATAGAACTACCTGTTCAGTTACTTTTAATATAAGAGTGACACTGAAACTCACATTCATGTTGCATCGTCCCGGTGCTGCATTACAGGGGTTCCTCATCACAGGCTGGACAACTTGTCTCATCTCTCCCTGAGATTGGAATCAAGTCAAGGATTGCTTTTGGTTGCTTTTCCTCATTCTGCCCAGATTGAGGGAACTATTTGTAGCCCCTGATTGTCTGTCTGTCAACATATAAATAAGAAGCTTTGAGGGACTTCCCTGGCAGTCCAGTGGTTAAGATTCCACTTTTCCAATGCAGGGGGCATGGGTTCGATCCCTGGTTGGGGAACTAAGATCCCACATGCCGCATGGCCAAAAAAAAAAAAAAAATATGGACATGTTGGAAACATATGGGCCTTGAATTTCCCGGAATTTTTGACTTTATAGCATGTTAAGTTTGTCTCCCTGGTCACTTCCGTAGCCCTCAAATCTTAAGCACGTTTCAAGCAGAGCTGCTGGCATTTGTTAAGTGTATTGCCAATTTGAAGATTATTTGGTTCAACATCTGGCACATATTCAGACACAACTCCATATATCCCTTTCTATATGTACAAACAAGTAACTTCAATTAGGCAAGGCTCGTTATGAAGAGATCTCCCTAGGAACCAATGAAAAGATGTTAATGATTTGCCAGTTTGGTTCCTTGGAGAGAGGGAATCCCCCTCTACCTAGCTTATATTGGGCACTTCATCAATAAACTAGCAGTGAGCAAATAAATAAATAGTGCTTCTACAGTGCCTGAGGATACTTGAAAACAATTTGTTCTCTTAAGTGGATTAAATAACTCCTCCCTGAACATCTTATTACCTGATGATTTTGTAAAAATTAAAAAAAGCTTTTTCTTCATAGGGAGGGCATAAGTAAACCCTGAGAATGACTGGTGCCTGAAAGTCGAGAAGCTTAGGCTCAGTTGTGTTTCTACTACTTATCAACAGTGTAGCTTTGGGAAAATATGTTGACCTCTGTGTGCCTCTATTCCTCATCTGTAAAATGAGGATCATGACAATCTTATAAGTTTCTGTGAGTTAATACTTGAAGCAGTTCCTGGTATGTAGTAAGTGCTCAGTATATCTTGGCCACTACTATATAATCAAAGGGTGCAATATTCCCAAAGAACTACAAGTTTTACATAGAAAAGTTCATCAGACTATAAAAGAAATGGAAATTATACATTCTAATACATGCCATAGGGAAGATCAAACTGTTTTTCTTGAAGTTATTTGCCTCCTCCTTCATCCCAGTATCTGCACAGTTCTTGGCACATGGTTTGTTGAGTGAATGAATAAATGAGTAATTAATTGTTTCATTCTTATCACATTCCTCTTATCACTTCCTCTTTTGTGCAGACCTGAATATCCCCAGGAACGCTGTTTGCTTTAAGAATTAGCCAGTGAAGGGTTATGAGAAGTATTGTGGTTTCTGTTCTGTGTGACTCAGTTGACAAAATTAATTGCTTTTCTGTCATGCAATTTCATGGATTTTCATCAATCCTTTTGTCTGTTAACAAATCCTGTCAGTATCTTTAAACCTGCAATAATGATCAGTGTTTAGCATTTTAATAAAAGAATGGAAATGTGTGTGTGTGTGTGTGTGTGTGTGTGTGTGGTGAGAGAGAGAGAGAAAGAGGGAAATTTTTAATAAGATCTAACTTTTTATTTGTATGTTTCAGTAGTGTCAGTCTTCAGGAATGTTATTATAAAAAGTAAATAATTTCTCTATAAAATCTAAGAATATAATGCCATGTTGCTTGACAGTATTTCTGAGAACTACTACTCTAATAATTAGATGTAACTTTTCTGCTATGCTAAGAGTACACAGATTTCCTTTCTCTTAAGACATCTACTTATACCGTTTAGTGTTTGAATAATTTTAAAATTCTGATTTCTGTTCTTTTTACTGGTTATGAATTCATTCTGGTTTAAAGTGTTTAGATCACCCTCAAATTTATCAAACTTGCCACTCATTTCTTTATGCAATTTCCAGACTTACAAAGCCTGATTGCCCATATCCGCTGTCTCATATAGAGATGGACCCACCAAGGATGTGGGAAGAATGAAGAGTGACCATTGGTTATACTTGCCAGCAAAACAGACTACAGCCAGCCATTTCTGAGCCATCTCAGTTCTACTAGAAAGTTGTTTTTTTTACATTGAAGTATAGTTGATTTAACAGTGTTGTATTAGTTTCTGGTATACAGCAGTGACTCAGTTATATATATATATATATATATATATATATATATATATATATATATATACATATTCTTTTTCATGTTCTTTTCCATTATGGTTTATTAGAGGACATTGAATATAGTTCCCTGCGCTATATAGTAGGAGCTTGTTGTTTATCTGTTTTATGTGTAGTAGTTTGTACCTGCTAGTCCCAGACTCCTACTGTATCCCTTTGGTCCCTTTCCCCTTTGGTAACCATAAATTTGTTTTTTATGTGTGAGTCTCTTTTTGTTTCGTAAATAAGTTCATTTGTGTCATATTTCAGATTCCACATATAAGTGATATCATATGGTATTTGTCTTTCTCTTTCTGACTCATTTCACTTAGTATGATAATTTCTAGGTCCATCCATGTTGCTGCAGATGGCATTATTCTTTTTTAAGGCTGAATAATATTCCATTGTACCACATAAATTTTATTTTATTTTATTTTTTAATTTTATCGGAATATAGTTGATTTACAATGTTGTGTTTCAGGTGTACAGCAAAGTGATTTGGTTATACATATACATATATTCATTCTTTTTCAGATTCTTTTCTCATATAAGTTATCACAGAATATTGAGTAGAGTTCCCTGTGGTATACAGTAGGTCCTTGCTGGTTATCTATCTTATATATTCTACTAGAAAGTTCTTGTTCAACCAGGCTAGGGCTAATGGCTGTTCTGGCTGTAGGCAGAGGTTTTTTTATTCATTTTTTTTTTCTTTTAGTCTCATGATAGGTAATCTCACCCAAATCCCTGCTTTAAAATACCACAACTCTAGTCTCTCTCTAGTGTCCTAAGTGCACACAATCATGAAGATTTTTTTCACACAAGAACCCAGACATGGTCTAGCCAACTTTTCTACAATCTCCATTCAAAAAGCACATTCTTCTCCTCCCAGGAGCAAGCTTTTATGGATTCTTGGCCATTCTATCCAATGCACATTTTCTCATTTTCCATTAGAGCACTATCACAAAGAATTTTCAAAGCTTTCTCTCTGTGGGCTCCCACTGATTTCTGAATTACTTGCGAACAAAAATCTTGTCTTTTTATGAAATTGTGCTAGATAGCTATCATAGTATATATTAAGTAGGTAAAAAATGCCATGGAAAGAAAGAAATGCATCTACTTTTAAAAAACATCATTACCATAGTTCTTTATATGAGATATTTCTCAATTAAAATAATTCCTAATCACTTAAAAAATGAACTATTTACAGGCAGATTCATAGATACGTAAAGTAGTTTAGAGGTTGCCAGGAACAGAGCAGGGAGGGGAAAATGGGAAATTATTTCTTAGTGGGTAGAGTTTCTCTTCAGAGTGATAGAAAAGTTTTGAAAATATATTGGTCATGGTTACACAACATTTTGAATGTAATTAATACCACTGAATTGTACACTTAAAATTTGTCAAAATGCCAAGGTTTATGTTATATATATTTTACCACAATAGAATTTAAAGATGAGTTATTTACAAATAAGAAAGGCATTGAAATATTCAAGATAACTAAATGCATATTTTTTAAAAAGAAAATCTTTCCTAAATAGAGAAGTCATAAAAGGGAGCCCAGAAATTAGTCTTGGAAATAAACATGATCTTAGGAATACTGTTTTTTTTTTATTTATTCTCATTTAAGAAACATTACTACAACAGAAATCATCATTAAATAATGCAATGAATTTTAAAAGTGAATAAGTGAATAACTGAATGATTAAAAGAAAGCACCATTTAAATAAGCAAATCTCCAAAGTTGAATGGCTGGATATAGCTGGACCCAGTTTATCCCTCTGTTGATCACAGACTTTAGGTGGTCAAAATGGTGTGCTGTCCATAGGAACATAGAACAGACATGGACACATCTACCATTTTTTTTTTTTCTTTTTTCCTTTTTTTGCGTTATGTGGGCCTCTCACTGCTGTGGCCCCTCCTGCTGCGGAGCACAGGCTCCGGACGCGCAGGCCCAGCGGCCATGGCTCACGGGCCCAGCCGCTCCGCGGCATATGGGATCCTCCCAGACCGGGGCACGAACCCGTATCCCCTGCATCGGCAGGCGGACTCTCAACCACTGCGCCACCAGGGAGTCCCTACCATTTGTTTTTGATAGGAAGTGCTATCAAGTTTAACGGTCATAGGACCAAAGGGTCAGATAGACTGGATTTATGCCCTGAGTCTTCCTCATGGAAGATTTTTAGTCTCAATGAAGCACAGTTTCTTCATCTAACAAATAAAGGGGAAAAGATCCAACATCATTTCTTTTTTGTGAAAGTGAAGAGTGCCTGGTGAAGGCCTGCCATGCAGAAGTCCTTTAACTACATATTATTAACATAAAGGTTCAAATAAGTTTAATGTTAAACAAGTAGTTACTCTACATAAAATGTCATGAGTTCTGAAAATAACTTTAGTTCCAGATATGCTTCATATGAAGTTTTTTTTTCTTTCTCCCTCCCTCCCTCCCTCCCTTCCTTTTTTTTCTTTTTTTCTTTCTTTCCTTTTTTATTGGCTAAATTTATACTTAGCATATTTGGCAATATTATCCCATCTAAATTCCAGGCTACTGGGAAATACCAATCAGTGTTCAAAGCACCCTTAATTGTGGGCAAACTAAATTATCTTTCACAAGTAAACATGCTGTTACAATTGAGACACAGTCCTCACCTTGAAAGGCCAATCTTATAAGCACTGATTTCTGTGTGGAATTTTTTCTAACCTTTTTTTCTTTTTCTGTTTTCCTTTCTTATATGCTGACTTCGGTGTAGCAGACCACTTGGGGATTGAATTCATGGGTAAGACTAAACAATTTTCTCCTTAAATATCCGGAAGAAACTAAGTTTGATAATGTATATAGTGTTCTCCTTCCCCATCTGATTATAATTGAAATGTCTCACTGTCAGGTACTATTAGTAGTAAAAAATGTTTTTGTCGGTTTTTCACTAAGTAATGGCTCAAAATGAAAGACTTAACTACTTATTGGGAAGGCAATTTAATGTTAAGTGCAGCTTTGGAACCTTACAGAAGTTGAATTTGGCTCCTGGATTTGATTGTTTGCTCTAATTCTCAATTTTCTTATCTGTAAAGAGGGATGATGATAGTTCCTATTTTATTGCACATATAAATTGCTTAGCACAATGTCTGCAAGATGGCAAACATTCAATAAATGGTAGAAAGTAATGGTGATGGTTTAGAAATATCAGTTTTTGTGTTTTTCTGCTCTATTTTTTTCCTTTTGGATGATGACTACTTTGGATATATTTTGGTCAATCTTAATTTTGGAGTATGGGCTCTATAAATGTTTTCATTTACAAAGTGAAAATATTTATTTTGAAAGTACTTGTAGTGAATGTTGTGTTTTTAAAAGGATTAGAATACCTTCCACAGTAATTATTTTCTATACTCATAGATAATTACATTAAGAATTGGACATACTTTTCTGAGTCTATATTATAAGTAAATGAAAAGAAAAAGTATTCCATAAGATTGATAGGCATGGTACTAAAATAGAAAGATACTCAGGAGTTAAAGTTAGTGAAACTGAGTACCCAAATTTGAATCCAAATTCATAGGTTCTCCTTGCTCAGCTTTTGTTGAACTTCAGTTTTTTCTCTTATATGACATAGATGTGAATACTTGCTTTATACCTGCATATGTTCTCTGTGATAATACTTACAAATTTGCTTGTTTTCATTTATCCATTAATTCAGCAAATATTTATCAGTTGCTCACTCTAAGCAAAGAAAAAAATGCAACATGCTACAGATAAAATAGTGAGCAAAAATGAACCATAAAAGCTGGTTTGATGGAGCTTACAGTCTAGGAATCTTTCAGATGATAATTAGGTAATAAAACTGATAAATATAAAATTTAAAGTTTCTTAAGACCTATTTGAGGCAAGATGATATTAGCTTGGACTCATATGATAATGGAAGATGTGAGAGGAAAAACTGACAGATATTGGGGACGTGATAGCAACCAGTATTTGAGAGGAATTGATGTTGAAGGTTAGAAAAGGAAGATTTTCAAGGATGACTGCAGGGTTTAATAGTTTGCATATTTAGATAAAACATGGGCCCATTTTCTGAAAAAGACTAGAAGAAGAACAGATTTATGGGAGATGTTTTACTAGATTAGGTTTGGAAATTTTGAGTTCTGGGTGCCTTTGATATATCTGAGAGAAGATGTTAAGTTGATAGTTATATTTCTGGAAGTTTTGAGGGTTAATTAGAGATTAGCGATGACACACTTATATTAAAATTGATCTTCCTGTTGTGTGATATTACTCATTAGTGCTCTGTTATCTAGGTATTGGATCATAGAAAAAGCAGACAGCTCAATTCCAGCAGATTTGGGGTTTTGGTAGATAGATGTGATGAAAACTCATAAGGGCAATGAAATTCAAGGTAATATTGAAATGAAGCATTATGGAATGTAAAGTAGATGTGTAATGAGATGAATGGGGATTGGCTAATCTGAATGGAATTAATGAGTAGTCACCATGGGAGTCCTCAAACAAGCCGTTGGCATGAAGAGGAGGTTGTAGCCATATGAACCAAAAATTGCAGAAAACCATGGGCATGGTCATGTGGTAGAGTATAAATTGTTGAGAAGGACATGTTCTCTTATAAATTGTTGAGAAGGACATGTGGTTTGTACTTTCCTCATTTACTGATGATGGTGGGGATTAGCAGCATGGAAGTTGAGCATCAACAGTCATTTGAGGATAGCAGGTACTTAGCCTAATCAGTAGAGAAATTTGCTCCACTAGACTGTGGTGATTGCTGGCTCAGAGAATAGGGGCTCCAGAAGTTATGTAGTAGAATGACTATAGATATAAGAAACACTGCCTGGTGGTGTGTGGGACTGGGATAGCATCAAACCCCACAAATGGTATGGCCACAGTTATAGTAAACTAAACTCGCTACATTAATAATAATTATCACTGTTGAAAGAAATGGATGAGTCATCATCCTATTGGGCTTTCCCTGAGAGTTTTCAATGACACTTATACCTTATAGTATAACGATTTGCTATGGAATCAAGATATGTATTAAGAGGTCTGTTTTAAAATATTTAAAATAATTTAGTTACCAGTAGGGTAAAAATAAGTGGTTATTGTGTAATTCATCTATATGAATCTCAAGCCTAACTGATGTTATAATGAGTCTTATAAAAGGTGAAGTCAAATTATAGCTATAAAGCTTTACAGGGAATGGATTCTCAATATGTGAATCCATATTGCAGTAGAGTTTGCCTTAGAAAGAAGGGGTTGGGCAAAGTCAGAGTCAAAGGGAGTACTTAGTATGCATATAGAGAATGGGAAATGATGAAGGAGTATTTGGAATGATAAATAGGTTTATAGACTTAATGAATAAACTGTTTTCACTGGACTCACTAATTCTAGACCCTGTTCACCCCCACAGGTTGCTCTAACTGAATGTATAATATTCTGTTTCTTGCTTTAGGAATAAATATTTTCAGATTTAACTTGTAATTTTAGAATCCATATGGGTAAAATTTGTTCCATGGGAGATGATATCATCACAATAATATGGTATCTCTAGGTATAAATGAAGCTGGGAAGCAGAAATGTAGGCATACTCTCTATAAATTTAATTATGTCAGTTTATTGGTGTACCTACAAGTATTCAATGCCAGTTCTGTTTTAATGAATTTCAGAATACCTTTCTTCTCAACTTTCATCATTCTTGCTTTGGGCAATGTTAATTTCATGTTTCCTTGACTTGATCACAAGGTGATGATCTGAAGCATGCATGTCTTTTCTCCAAGTCTTTTTATTCCCAGTGGCCATGTCATGTGTGCACTCCTACTGATCAGACTCAAAACATAAACACATTAGAAAGTTCAACAAATTCTTATCTATAGCAGAGAACTCCAAATCATATACTTCAAGAATCCTACTATTATTTAATCAACATATACTTGTCACACTTACTATATGCCATATGTATAAGATATTGAACATGCAGCTATATAATCCACATCCCTTGATGAATAAAGGTTCTGAAATTAAAGGTAGGGAAATCTACACATAGTTGAGGTGACATAACAAGTGCTATTAAAATGGCATAGGTGGGCTTCCCTGGTGGCGCAGTGGTTGAGAGTCCACCTGCCGATGCAGGGGACACGGGTTCGTGCCCCGGTCCGGGAAGATCCCACATGCCGCAGAGAAGCTGGGCCCGTGAGCCATGGCCATTGAGCCTGCACATCCGGAGTCTGTGCTCCGCAATGGGAGAGGCCACAACAGTGAGAGGCCCACATACCGCAAAAAAAAATAAATAAAACAAATAAATAAATAAAATGGCATAGGTAAAATACAATGAAAAAAAATTAAAAACAAAAGCCACTAAATGGGCTTGGGAAATTCAGAAACATATTCCCAGGAGGGGAGAAATTTAAGCTGGGTACCAGCCAAAGTGGATAAGCTGTACCAAGTGTTGCTCCAGTCCAAATTTAGACTAGCCCCACATTGCTTCCACATTAGTAGGAGCCTTGCTATTTCAGTCAGTGTCTCTGAGCTCCCTCGTGTCACTACTTTAGGACTGAAGAGAGGACATCAACTTCAGTAAAATAATTATCCTATTGAATAAACCATTCCAAGCCTAATGTCCATAAAACTGTCAGCATTCAAAAAGATTTTTCCTTAATTATATTCATGATTTTTTTTAATGATGCCACTGGGATTGGAACAATGCAAATTTCAACAACAAATACTGCTCTAGAATACAGTATCAGTTTAAAAAAATACAGTTAACTGGCATAGTTAGGACAGGAATTTGAAGGTGCATAAAAACACAAAATTGTGTTTGTAAAAAAATTGGAAATAAAAGGGTTTATAGTAAACCGATAATCAAAAAATATTTCTTGAAGTCATGACTTAACCTACTCATTCATAAATGCATGAGGGAAAATTGATATTTTTAAGGTCAGATATTCAAACTTTCCCTCACAGCGTGGATAGATCAGGAGATGGTACAGACAAACTTCTTTCTAAGCACAAGTAATCATTGAGTTGTCTGAGAAATCCAACCAATCATCCAGACAAGACAGATGGCCAAAGGGTATGTCAGACTGGCCAAGTTTGGAAGGTGCATTGATCATGAAGAGGGATTTCTCATCTGAGAAATATCTCACTACTGTGTCAGGTGCTCAATCATGGAGCATATCTCATTATATCCATTTGAGCTATTTGTTACACAGCTGTGTCTCTGACAATGCCCTGATGCATTTGATGCTCTAGGCATCAAAGATGTTTGTATAAAAGCAGGTGCATTGCCATTTGCAAATGTATTAGCAAACCACAGGGAGAATTGAAGATTGTGTGGGAGATCTTTTATGCAAATTTCTTTCATTCTCATATGAAAAAATAAAATGAACTCTGCCAGTTAAATGTCGTTTGTGATTTGATATTGTGTTTAGGATAGCATAATATATTTATGCAGTCTAAGTAAACTCTGGTATATATTTTTTTAATCAAAAGATTTATAAAACTTGGGAAAAGTCAGATTTTTAACTATAATCTTAAAAAGATATTCTAAAATAATCCTATGTTTTGAAGTTAAAAAAAAGAAGACAAAAGAAATACTGAGTTGCCTATAAGGAGAGGGTTAGAAATGTCTATCGTCTAAAATATATGTGTAGATTCAGAATTGAGAAAGTTATTACTTCAAACTTCACCATATATTTAGTATCTCTTCATCCCCTCATGTAAAAAAGAATACTTTTAGGATATTTTAGTAAGTACTGAAGATTATCTCCTGAGAAATAACCAGATTCTAATTCTGTTTAGATGATATGAGGTGGGGATACTTTCCTTAAAGCTACACTGCTTATTATGAATGAATTGATGTGTGTTCCTTTAAATCTAACAAGCTCATATGTCAGGCAAATGAATTCATGTGTATGCCCTAATTTGTGGAAATATAAAAATGAGGATCCCCCTTCTTTAGGCTGAAATCTCTGAATTAGACTTATTTGGAACAGAAATGTTTTTATTCACTTGAATATATTGTTTTCTTATAAAATAAAATGCTAATTTATGGATAAATGTGTTTGTATAGGGGATTCATTCAAAAGGGTACTTGTTTAGTTTTTTCTTACATTAAACCACATGAGAAAGCAGATGTCTCAGAGTAATGTAAGTTAACATTATTTAATCCTTGATATGTGCCACCAAATTTACATTATTTCATTGCACTCTCAAAAAAAAAAAAAAAGCATGAAGTAGAAACTATTTATATCCCTATCTTATAAACGCAAAACTGAGGTCTATTTAGATGGAATATCTCATCCAAAGAGCAAGTGGAAGATACAGGATTTGAACCAGAGTCTATCTTCCTCCAGAGTTCTTGAATTCTGCTGGTGACCAGCTGCTGAGCACCTAACACATGAAGCCTTCAGGATTACTCAAGAGGTTGTACTCTGGCAATCTGTCAAATGACAATGCAATTTTGTATCTAGTCCTAAAGTTTAGAAGTAATGTTTTCCAAGTACCATGAGGTCATGAGAATCTTAGGTAGTAACTCACTTTATCCAAGCTACAAAAAATGAAAATGAACCAGATGCCAGTTTATAGCTTTACATTCAGAATTTTAACTGTCATATGTAACAGAGGGCTCCCATTGGTTGGTAATTTCAGTTTCTCATGTAGAATAATCTACAGAAGTTGTAGTGTATCAATATTTGAAGATTTCGTGGTGATTACAGAGGGTTGAGTGACATTAGTTGGGTGCCTCTGCTGTTAAATGCCATTGTGGTATAAAAGCCTTACACATCCATCTCCTCTGATGAGAGACATGTACCAGATGGCATAGTGAGTTGAACCACCTCCTCAATGGTTTCCCAAAATGCTGCTTAAGAAACACTTACACAATCTTGTTTGCTCACTTATTTTTCTCTTTAGCAATATGACCACTCCCTCTCCTTATACTATGAATTTTTTTTAGTGTGTTAGTACAAGAGCTAATAATAAGGTTCTCTTAATCACAAGCACCTCCAAGGTTTTTCATTCCTCTCTCCCTTCTTTCCTTCCTTTCTTTCTTTTTCTTTCTTTTCTTTCTTTCTGTTTCTTTCTTTCTTTCTTTTTTCTTTCTTTCTTTCTTTCTTTCTTTCTTTCTTTCTTTCTTTCTCTCTCTCTCTCTTCCTTCCTTCCTTCCTTTCTCCTCCTTCTCTCCCTCCCTTACTTTCTTTCCTTCCTTCCTTTCTTTCTAATAAGAGATACCTTGATTTGATTTGTTTTTTCCCAAGATTTCCTAGCCATGTGTGTAAGGATAATATTTTTGGCTTTATCTATATGATTAATCTAACATTGTAAAGATAATATTTTGGCTTTATATATCATTAGCCAATTGTCATTTGCACATATTGGTACCTCCAGTGCTTAGAAGTCAAAGTCAGTGATCCTCTTTGAGGAATGGCTACAACCAAGAGATACACTGGAAAAATATGCAGATATATTAATTATGGTTTCTACAAAAGAGAAAATGTACATTTTTGTAAATACATTTATAGAATGGATTCCAGAATTGGTTAATGAAGTTTTGTAGGTAGACACTGAGAAACGTATTTGTTGTGAACTATTGGAAAAAGCAGAACTGTTCACTGAAAGGTGACATAGGACCACTACATTTTTGCTACATTGATATTAGGAAAATTTTCATAAAGCTGCTAAATGACTAGATTGGGAGTTTCTGTGTAGATAGTGAATATATAGACTCTAGCAAAGCCTTGGGTAGGCTCTCATCAACTTCTTTCGTAATATGGTGAAGCATGGATTATACCAATTTAATGGTAAGTAGATTTGGGGCAATAAAATGCTATATGGAGGATCAAGATCAGCCATGAGTGGAACTTTTGGTGGCCTCTATGGAAACATTTTTATTAATGGAATAAAAAAAGACATAGATCAGACACATGTAAAATTATTGAACTTTTTATGAAGCATGATTGTACTCTAACAGACTGAATTAAGATCTAACAGAAAGGATTGGACTTTGAATTGTCAAATTGGACTCAAAAGAATTTGAGATCTTAACCAGTATCAACTTAATTACATTTATATACCAATTATCTAAAATGTGCATTAGTTGATAGTAGGTTCCAAAGATCTTCTGAAATGTTCTAGAAAAAAGAAAAAGTGAAAAAAAAGAACAAAGAAGTTAAGATTGTCATTGGAAAGTAAATCCCAAAGAGGTTAAAAAAACAAATGGGCTTTTATATCCCATTCTCCCTGACCATTGCTTCAGGAGCCAGGATGAATCTGTGGAATAGAAGAGAGGGGGAAAAAAAAAAAGGATGATGGATAGAACATCTGAAGATGCAGAAAAGTGAATATGATACTGCTGCTTCTCAATAAACAGAGTCTACTTTGTGAGCTCTCAGTGGTTCAGCCAATTGGAATGTGTGGAGCCCCTTTGGAAAATCAGGTCATGTGCCAGCCCAGAGCAACACAAAGACAAGTACAACAGACTCTCAAGAAATTCACAATTCAGTGTGTGGAACAGACTTGCAAACCAATCATTGCAGTTCAGTGCAAAAAAGATTTTAATTGAAGTTTTGGTGTTTCTTTTATTTATTATTATTATTTTTTTACAAAATGTAAGAAGGGGTTTCTCAAACATCTGCAAGATGTTAATACTTGGTTCATACTCACACATGTAAATAGGGTTTGAGTTCACATACATGTGGGAAACACTAGGTTCTGTACCTCTGTTGCACGATTTCACAAATCCTTTGGTATACTTCTATCTATTCATAACTCTCAGCAAGAAGATTATAGGAGGTCTGAATTATTTTTCCAGAGAAGCATGTTTCTTAGAGCTAGGGTCTTAGGGACCATACTATGGTAAATCCTGGGAGAAAGGAACAGAGAGGAAGGCATACCCACATCTCATTCGAACAGTTAGGGATGTCTTTATGTAGAAGGATAAAAAGTATTCCTGCAATTGGGAGATGACAGAAGGGAAGATGAGGGAAAGGAACAAGGAAGAACACAGATAAATAAGAGATGAAAGAGCATGAGGATTTTAGGAAATGGCAAGACCCAGGTAATTGGAGAAAGTAATACACATGAAAGGCAGTGTGGCAGGTGGTGTGGCTGGTCAGTCAGGTCACAGCAGATTATCATGACCTTAGGATGCACTTTGAAAGAAGTATAACTTTATCTTGTTGTGAAAGAGTCTTCAGCAGTTTCAAGCAGGGAGTGATCAGATTTCCCTTAAATAGCTTATTGTGTCAGTAACTGTGTGTAGAGGTTGCCTGAAGGCACTGCATGCAAAATCCCAGATATTGGGCCAAGCTCAGGATTTTACTTCAAATATTCACCAAATGCTTGCTCTTTGAACAACTCTGTCAACGTTATATAGATGAATGCCCGTTTATCTGTGTCAAGCATAGAGAAATAAGCAAAGGAAGTACACCTGGGGAAGCAGTGGGGCTGAGGTGCAGTGAGCAGAGCCATGACCATAATGGACGTTGAACTGCTCTTTGAGGGAAGGGTAGCATTTCAAAGGTGTGGCTTTCAGCTCATTCAGGTTTTCTATGCAGCCCTAGAAGTGGGCCAGTGTCCTAGAGGATCCTGGTTGACCAGTCATCTTCTCATAGAATAGCTCATAAATTGGTTGTTATGGCTGACAGGTCTGGGCTTTCTGTGAGTGTCATGGTTGCAGTTTGAGAAACAGAATAATGGAATAACCTACATAATCAAAATAACATAATTTAAAAGCTTTCAACTTTAACTTTCATCCCAGGCCCTGGGAAGCTTGTTACAGATGTAAATTCCTGTTTTCAGCTTGAGATATCTGATTAGGTAGTTCTGGGATGGACCCCAGGCTCTTGGTTTTAAGATTTGATGTAGGAGATCTCTGCCTACAAGGTGAGAAACTTTGACATAAAGGGACAGGCAGACTTGATTTAATTCTGGATCCACCTTTTAGTAAATGTATGACCTAGGGCCAGAGATTTATCATCTCTAATCTTGCAGCTTCCAATCTGTGTAAGAGGGATGATGGCCTAAGCAATCTCAGAGGGTTGTTGGAAAGATCAAAATACATAAGGCATATAAAGCATTTAGTGCAAAGCCTGGCACTTATTAAGTGCTCAGTCAAATGAGCTATTGTATCTACTGTTCCTCCTGGGAGTGACTTCAGTGATGTGGATTTCTGACCCAAATGCCATCTGAGGTTTCCCTTTAGTCTGTCTCCATCACTCTGATACTTCTGGAAAGGGGAAATTGAATATTAATGTTATCTTATAGAATGGGGGCCATTTTCCAGGGCATTCCAGGAAATGTCAGCTAAGTTTTCAGGGTCAGTTCTCTAAAAAGAGCAATATTTGTGAAGTCTGGAGATCCCCTTTCAGAATTTGGTTCTAAAGAGACATCTTTATATCTTCAATCTGGTTATGCAGGATGGCTGCATTCCCTTTATTAATATTTCCATCATACTGAGTTGAGGACCTACATATATACTCAACCAAGACCTCAGCTATAGAAAGTGCATGATGGGTAGGGTTGCCAGACTTAGCAAATAAAATGCAGGGCATCCACTTAAATTTGAATTTCAGATACACAACAAATAATTGTTTAGTATAGACATGTTGTTGAATTTAGTGGGACATATTTATATAAAAGCTTATTTGTTGCTTACATAAAATCCAAATCAACTCAATTTTGAATATTTTATCTGGTAACCCTAGGTTTAGGGCTGTAAACATGGTGAGGCATGGCCCCCTCCCGACCCATTTCTATCTCACACTTCACTCCCCAGGAAGGCTGAGTTAAAATTGTTATAAAGAGTGCAAAAAGATAAGCAGAATTAATGTGGGAGATGAGCAGGGGAAATTGGAGTAAGAGTGCTGTGTGAATCTCCATGGATAACTCTGCTTGTTACATGATGAGAATTAGTCAAAAATAATACTAAGCTGTTTCCAGATTATCTCTGGGAAGGTATAGTTGTTTAACATGGCAAATGCAACCTATGAACTCCGTTCTGAGCATGATGGGTCCTGCTGTCAGAGCAACTGAAATATTTTAAAGCCAAGTTGTTATTGTGAGTGAAATGGCTTAACACTTCAAATATGGACGCTTCAGAAAATAAATGGTAGCATAATAACTTAGTTGATCAGCTTTGGAGAAAGAGGGTAGCATTTAACTTACTAAAACATGCCATTCAAGGCAATATTAATGAAGTAATAACAGCTGTGTCTTTATCTGTTCACCACCTATTCATTTCCTCATTATATTTAGGCTGCTAACTTCAGTCATAAACATGTTTGTATGAGAATATGGAGATTTTTGTTCCTACCAGAGAAAAAAATAAGGTATCTATTTTCTGGAGTTGTACTATGGAATCAAAGCAGTGTTTCAGTTATTCCACTTTTCTATGGCTTTGAGAAAAAGAGATGCTATGGTATTCAAGCAGTGTAATGGAGAAATATATATACTCTGAAGCCAGGCAGATGTGTATCAAATCTTGACTTCATCTTCTATATGCTGTGGGATATGGGCTATCTCTGTCTTTCTATCCATCCATCTATCCATCCACATGTGTGAAGACTAATATCTCTCTCAGGGTTCATTAATATAAAGATGGATGATATAACAAACTATGTATGCATTTATTGACATATATTAGTCACTTAGATTATGTCCTCCCTTTCTTCATTCCCTAATGTGTTGCACTGTGTTTGCCCTGTTTGTTTACTGATCTGCATGCCTGTGTCTGTGTGTGTGTTCATAAACCCTCCAAAATAGAGGGTATACCAGCTGTTTGCTTTGGCAGTCACGTCCAGCACTTTCCCGACACCTGCCCTTTCCTGGTTCCTTGGTTGCCTTCTGAGGACATTGCCGAGGAGATACAGTTGAGAGGGGGCAGCAGCTACTCCAGATGTGGACCTCTATCTCTACTAAGCCCCACATGGAATCAGACCTTCTGCCTATCACAGCCCAGGAAAATGACAAATCTTTTGCATGGATAGAATAGGTGTTTGTGGTATTATTTGCAGGGTCTTGGAATCCTTGCTGTCTAAGGAAAACTTACCTGGTTCCCTGATTTTTTGTCAGATTCCACCATGGCAGCCTTCTGAAGCCTGAGATAGCTGAGCATACCAAGTACCAGCGCATCTTAGGCCCATCTTGACTCACTTCTCTAACCTCATCTCCTCTACCCACGCCATTCGCAAACAAAGTCACACTTGCTTCCTTGAACACACCATAATCTTTTTGGTTGAACCTGTCCCTTTTAACTGATCAGTTCTTTATATTGAATGGAAGCCTGGCTCCCCATACCAATGCCATAAAGTCATAGATTCCTGGGACTTAATCTTAATTCTTTTACTTACTAGTGTTGTGACTTTTGGTTACATTAACTTCCGTAGGCCTCCGTTTTCTTGTATAAAGACAGGGATAACAGTACATATTCCAACAACTGTTGGAATGGATGAAAATAGTTTCTCCAGTCAACCTTTATCTGTTCTCTAAACTCTTCCTTTGCCTAATATTCCATCTAATACCTCAAGATAGTTATCATGGCCTATCTCTAAATCTTATCTCCTGAGTAATACAGGGTTTGAACAGCAAGGGTTATACCCGAAATTTTCTCAATAGTAAAGACTACAGTACTACATGTTCCTCAGCTGTTGAATCTTCAGATACAGGGGAACTGTGTATATGGAGGGCCAACTATAAGTTATACATGGATTTTCTGTTGTGTGATGGGTGAGCGCCCATAACTCCCATGTTGCTCAAGGGTCAAAAGTACTTGTTTTGATATTATTTTCAACTCTTTCTTTCCTGCGCATTTTTTCTGGAAAACTATGGTTTGTCAGAACCTCTTCAGAAGTCTAAACCTATTTCCCGAGGTATTTTGAAATTTATATGAGATAATGCATGTCATAAACGTAGAGTAACCCATGTGTAGTAAATGCTCCAAAATATCTTAATTTATCTTCTCTTTCATTCTTGGTACACTGTAATTTTACTCATTCAATTTATAATATGATTTGCTTATTTTATCTCCATCCAGGGGTCATTTTTTAAGCAGTTTTCTGTAGTTTTTTTTCTTTTTTTCTCCCCAGCCACTTTCTTAAATACATATGCACATTTTACATAGTAGAGGGTATAGTGTGCAATCCTGTTCTTTTTTTTTTAATGTTGTTGAGCTTTATTGGTATTGGAATTTTGTTTAGATTTATTTTGTAATTTGTTTTGGCTTTATAGTTGTGTAAGAGATATAAACATAATGGGTTTATGCCAAGTTTTATATATCTACCATTAAAAATTTCCTTGAGTTTTTTTTTTTTTTTAAAAGGCACTGGTGTCATAAAGCTGCAGTTGTCCAGTGTAGTTTTTAGTTGACAAAAATATCTTTGGGTCACTTTTAGGGAACTAGTCTAGGGCTGCCTTTTACCAGCCTCTGTTTATATAATAGATTTACCTTCAAAATGTAAGACTTTACATTTACTTCTATCATTTGTCATATCTGTTTTAACCCATTTTTCTGTCTAACAGGTAGAAAACACATAGATTCTTTTGTGTATGTTGATTGTACCTTATAATAACTTGAACTCTTTCAGTCATTCTGATTTTTAGATAACGTGCATTGACAATGTGAACATGTGACAGGTGTGGATGTTCTTTAATGTTTATGGTTAGTTGTAAAAATGGGATTGCAATCTCATAACTACAGTTGCAAATTTCAAAATCTTCTTTCTTTGGCTTAATGTTATGACAGAAAAATGTCTTAGATTTGGTAAAGTCAATCTTCTATCCAAGAAGAATAATCTCTTACCTGTAACTATTTATAAAGTTTTTTTCCCTCCATGCATGGCCATTTATATATTTTACTACTGAGAAATCACTGAGTGCTCCAACAGAATTATGACAAAGGTTGCAAAGGCATGATGTTCTAGTAGCTGAACCATGGACATTAAAGGATTTAGCCTTCGAAAAACTAGACTTTTCTCTGAGGGCTACGACGTGCAGGGGGATATTGAATTATTATACTCAGTATCCTAGGATACTCAGTATCCTAGGAAGCTGTCAAGTTACCATTATTGAAAGAGCAATAGGTTATTAATACTATTATTCATTAAATATATTATGAACACATTGCCATTTCTGCTAGTTTAAAAGGTAACTTCAGTTTGTAGAACTGTCATTTATATAAAAAGTGAGACTACATGCTTAACACTAAATACAAACTGTGTAATTTGTCAGTACTGAACTTCAAAAACATTTTTTAAATAAAATATATATTGGAAGCCAATTGCATTATGAGCACTGTAACGTCCAGCTTTTGATGAAATCAGGAATTATAGAACTTCTTATGGGGAAATTTTCCTGGATGTCACCTGGAAATGGAGCCCCCTTTTAAACTTTGAAAGTGGTTAAGATCTGGTTCAGTTTGAGATTCTGTCACACACAGATGCTAACTCATATGTATGAACATCTATTATTGAAAATGCCATAAGAGCTTTTTTATCCTTCTTCATTTTTCTATCAAAGATATGTTTTCATGAAATAAAGATGATTTCATTTCCTTGGTTTTGACATTGTTTCATAGAAGAGTGGATTATTTATTTCTCCTATCATTTATCTTCTTTTTATATGCCCTCAATTTCCCTCCTTTCTTTCTTTCTTTCTTTCTTTCTTTTTCTTTCTTTCTTTTTTTCTTCTTTTTTTCCCTTTCTTTCCTTTCTTTCTTTCTTTCTCTTGGAGCTCAACTCTCACCAGCAACACTTTTCATATATATGAGTTTGAAAGTCCTTTTGTAGGAAGGGGGATATAGTTGTGACAAATCTGAACTCTTTTTAAAATTCAAATTGGATCAATATGTTTTGAGGTTTTTGCAGTGAAATGAAAACCATTTTAAATGCATCATATTATCTTTTCTAACTGACTTACTGAATTGAATAGTGGGACCAACACACTGAGGAGTTTGAGGTTTAGTATTTCCAGTACCATCAATTTATTTAGAATATTTCTATGACTAGTTATAATAGTCACTTGGGTCAGAGTGATCTTTGAGACATTTGAGTCTGGCATCCAGATTCCTATTTTTATTATGAACTGATGCCTGATGATGTTAAAAGACTTGCTTGTACTCAAGTAGCTAGAGACAAAGCTGGGAATCAACAGCAAGCATTTATTGACTACCTGCTACTAGGAATGGTCTTATCATTCCATCCTTAGTGCTATTATCTTTCCACAGCAGCCAATTTAAGTTTCCCATCCTTTTAATCCAGTGCTGTTTACATCTGGATAACTAGATAGTTGTATTCCTTCTTCAGTGAGGATTCTGTAAGACCTCATTGAGGTTTGATGGCACCTCTGTAAAACCATTTTAATTAACAAAAATGCCTTAATACAGATGTAGTTCCCACCCTTCAGAAATTTCTTGGAAATTCAGTTTCTTGGAAAATGTCTTTGCATCCATTGTTTTGATCTGGCTGAAGATACGGTGTAGCAAGAGCCAGTTCCTACTCTTTGATCCTGATATTGCATTGCTAGTTTCATGGAGTGTCTGTGCTGCATTTATCTGTGGGTCCCCTGTGCCCAGCTCAGAGATGAGGATATAGCAGGTTCTTATTAAATGTTCTTGGAAGACTGGATTTCATTAAGTAACTTTAAATGCCTTTACATACCCTAGCATCACCTTCTATTCCACTGGAAGTGTTATTCTATTCTAACCTAGATGATGTTCAAAATTCTTTCACATTGAAAAACTAAGCTAAAGAAAAAGTATGGTTGAAAGAGTTTATGGCAAATTAGAGAGAACTTGGCTCTGAATTAAGTTTTCTAACTCCTGCTGTATAGAGCAAATTGTTAGAGTCGGCAATCATAATTGAGCTTCAACTGGAGGCTTTGTTTTATAATTTGCTCTAAGGTAATTAGAAAAATGTGCATGAAAGCATGACACATATAAATCACAGGTATATTCATCTGGATGTATTTTGTGTACTTTATGTTTATAGCTCATTTTGTAAAGCCAAATTTACTGTATTGAAACAGACAATTAATTGAAAGTAAAGGAACTAGTATTTTCCCAGCAACTGCAATGAGCGAGGCACTATGCCAGAGCCTGTACAAACTCTATCTCTGTTAATCTTCTCTGATGCAAATATTGACACCACTTCACAAATAAGGAAACTGGACTATGTGAAAAGCTGAGAATGTGGGGGATCTGTAAGCCTGTTCTTCTTTGTGAACAAAGGCAGAGCCTAATCGAAATAATTACAACTTATATCAAACTAATTTGTGGTAGAGACAGAAGTCAAACCCAGTTCACCTGGCTGGCACTTCAGTTATTTTTACAAGGGCAGTTTGCATTACTGAGGTATTTCGAATAAGACACATTTATTTACATTTATTTAAGTTACAATTTAACTTGCAAGATAAATCTACAGATTATTTTGTTAAGAAATACTAACACATCATGGCATCATAGTACAGTGAATGAAGACTATAAGAGCTCTCTTTTTGTGCTATTTTCCTTGGCTAAATGGAGCCAGATGATTAGAAATTTTGAAGAGGCATAAACTGGTTCAATGAAATTGAACTTGGAGACAAATCCAATTCTATATTCTGATATAGAATTTCTTAAGGTGTGTTCTTTAGAGATATTAAGTGGTGTTTTATACACACACACACACAAAGACACACACTCATATGGTATAAAATTCAAAAATAAATATGTGGTTACATGTGTACAAAAGAGAATTCCATGATCAAACCTGTTGAGGAAGTGCTGTGTTAAAAAAATTAAACATTTGCTTTCAAATTATATAAATTCTTATATCTATTAATATGAAAATATTCTTTATGGAACTCCAAGGGTGAAATGGAATTTGCAAAGTCCCCGAAACTTTTTGACCACAAAAAATCTTTTTAAGGAACAATTGTAAACTCTTGGAGTATAAGTGATCAGTGTGATACATTTTGGCAAATGTTTAGTCATTTACTTATTTAACAATAATGTATGAGCACTTACTAAATGCCAATCATTGAATAGGCATCGGGGATGCAGAATGATTAAAACAGACATTCCTCCCTCTGTGGAGCTAGTATTCTAGTAATGAAAACAATATAAACAAGACAAATAAGCATGTAGGAATCTAATGAGTCCTAAGGAGGAAAAAAAAAGTGGAGAAGAAGCTAGGGAGTGTCAGTACAAGGAGTTGATTTTCTAAATAGAGTACCAGGGAAAGACTCACTGAGAAAGTAACACTAACGATTGAAGTGAAAGAACAAACTACGTGGATTTCTGGGGAGATTTCCAGGCACAGGAAAACCCAAATTCAAGAATGAAAATCTGTGTGTCTGCAGCAAAGTGAGCATGGGGAGCTGTCATAGGATATGAGATCAGAGAAATTATAGAAACTCAGATCAGGTAGGTCCTTATGGGTTATAGTGAGGAATTTGGCTATGAATGAAATGGAAAGCCCTTGGAGTGTTTTGAGCACCAGAATGACCAAATGTGTCTTAAGGCTTATGTTTTGAGAAAAGGCAGGAATTATCAAGTGGAAAAGAAGACAGATCATGTAGGGGGCCATTGCAAAGGTCCAGAGGTGGCATGATGGTGACCTGCACAAAAATTTCAGCAGTGGAGTTAGGTGAACTAAAGTCAGATTCTGGATCTGTATTGAAGGGAGAGATGTACTGGATTTGCTGATATATCAGATAATGGGTTTGAGAGAGAGCAATCAAGGATGATTCCAGAGTTTCAGACTCAGTAAGTGGAAGGATGGTTGCCACTTATTAGAATGGATAAGACCTTGAGAGGAGGAAGTTTGAAGAGGGAAGATTAAATATTAATAATTAATTTTTAGATGTAGTAATTTTGAGATGCTTTTTAGGTCTTGCCATGTAGAGGTTGGTTTAGCAGACAGAATACTAAAGTAGGTGGTCAGTGTCACCCAGTGGCAAACTGTTTACATAGAGCTCATGGGTATTCCAAAATTAGAATGGTCTACATTTAAGGGGCCAATTCTAATTTATAGAATCTTCAATATAAATTAAAATTCTATAAGCTACTTTAGTGCAGCCATGCTTCTGGCAGAAACAAACAAACAGAAAAAAAAAAAAAAAGGAGTAGGGAGGTTGCAAAATCACTACCTTCAACCTAAAGCAGGTCTCATTCATTGTCTTTTGGAGACTAGAAGGTGGAGTTAACCATAAAATAGCAGTGGTAGTCGCTGGGTGCTTTGACATGGCTCAACACTTCCTCTGAAGGGATCGCTATAGGAGGTTTTCTCAAGAGTCCTGCTGATGAGAAGCACTCTGCTCTCAACATCTTCAATTAATTCAGCCTTAGAGGAGTTGTTGCTGGTCTATAGATCTTCTGTTTTGACAAAGATAGCTTGTGACATCACTCTGTCAGTCTGAACGACTTCTATTTTGAGACTGATGGCAACTAGCCAGAAAAAACAATACTTTAAGTGAATTTAATAGACTCTATTCAAATGCTACTTGAGTTGCTATGGAAACCTTATTAGAAAATATTGAGAATATACATGATCTCCCTCCTAGGCAATTTTTTTTTCCTAAACAACTTTAGTGCCTTTATCTATAGAAAAAAAAATTTTTAATGTGAACATATAAAGTGTATAAAATGGTGTGAAGTTTAAACATTTAATATAAAGCACAAAACCACGTAACCATCTAATTCAAGGAAATAAACACTGCTGGCTATTTAGAAACCAAACACTTGCCTCTTCCAAATCACAGAATCCTCTCAAAAAGAAAAAAAAAATCAATCAATATCCTATTATGGTATCTGTTTTCTTGCCTGTGTTTAGCATTTTCTCACCTGAACACTGTAGTTTAATTTAGCCTTATTAATTGTATATTAATATACACATTTGAATATATATTCATTGTATGAATATATAATAACTTATTCATCTATTCTACTGTTCATTGGCCTTTGTTTTTTTCCTAATCTTAGAATATTATAAATAATTCTGCCTTGAATATTTCATTAGCCATATTTGTATAAACGTGTATTCATTTCCATTTAATATTGTTGGGCCATGGAGTGTACTTATCTTCACATTTAACAGATAATGCAAACTTCTTTTTTTTCAGTGGTTTTGTTGTTTTGTCATTTATTTTCCCAAAGAGGTTAAACCGATTTACATTCCAACCAGAATTGTGTAAAAATTTCTGTTACTCTATATTCTCTCCCACATCTGAAATGGTCCCTAGTGTTAATATTTTGCCATTCTACTCTATGTGTAATAGTATCTCATTTGTCTTTCCGAAATGGGAGTTTGAGTACATTTTCGTATTTATTTGACATTCCAATAACCTGTGTGAAGTATTTGTTAGATCTCTCACTTGTTTACCAAAGGATTTTCTTATCAGTTTCTTACAGTAATCATTTACATAAGATAATTTACAGCTTTATAATAAGTCTGTATTTCTGTAAGATCAAGTAAGTCAAACTTATTCTTATCCTAGGGTGTCCTGGTTATCCTGGGCTATTTGTGTTTCTGTATACGTTTTACAATCAACTTTTAAAAATGGAAAAAAATTATTTTGAGTTTCATTGAAATTATATTAAATCTGCAGATGAGTTAAGAAAGTACTTGTAAACCTTTAAAACTTAAGTCTTCTAATTCATGATCGCAACATAGCCCTTCACTTGTTTAGATCTTCTTTAAACTTTTTCTCAATGTTTTATAGATTTCTGCCCAGAGGTTTTTGCACATCTTTGTTAGATTTATCCCTTGATATTTAAATTTTTATGCTGTTATAAACAGTATCACTTTTTAAATTGTTCTTTGTTGTTGCTGTAGAGAAATTAGATTGATTTCTATACACTGACTTTATATCTAACAACCATAATATACTTATTACTTCTAATAATTTATCTGTAGATATTTTGGATTGTCTATTAAATCATATCATATGAATAATTTTTATCCTTATTTTTTATCCTTAAATGTAAATATTTTTTCTTCTTATCGTCTTTTTGTACTGGCTAGAACTTCCTGTACAGTATTGATTAAAAATAGTGATACTATGTTTCATTTCCTTATTCCCAATCTCAGAGTGGAATCTTTTGACATTTTATCACTAATTATGATGTTTGCTTATGGCTTTAATACCACCTGCTATCACAATAAGAAAATTCCTTTCTATTTTTAGTTTGCAAAGTTTTTTTTTAAATTATAAATTTGCATCAAATTTTACCAAAGACTCTTTCTGACTCTGTTGATCTCATTATATGATTTACCCTTTAGTTTATTAATGTGGTCAGCTAAATTGATTAGTTTTCAAGTGTTAAGTCAGTTTTGCAATCCTAGAATAAACCCAACTAATTGTGATATATTATACTTTTTTTCTGACTGCTAGATTTAGGTATTCTATTTTTTAAGGATAGTTTTTATTCATTTGTATAATTGTAATTTGGGTCTTATTTTACTCTGAAAAAATTGAGATATATTGATTAATTA
Source organism: Mesoplodon densirostris (assembly GCF_025265405.1). Classification (NCBI taxonomy): domain Eukaryota; kingdom Metazoa; phylum Chordata; class Mammalia; order Artiodactyla; family Ziphiidae; genus Mesoplodon; species Mesoplodon densirostris. The sequence goes on along the minus strand of NC_082661.1, from coordinate 168,327,815 downwards.
TAGACCTTCTTAGGTATAAAAACAAAAATTCCTCAGTCCAGCCAGAATAAGGCAAGTAAAGAATAAAAAAAGAATGAGAAAACAATAAAGCAAAAGAGATGCAAATGGAAGACACATTAAAAATGTTAAAAATAAATTTTAAAAATGTAAATAAATCATAATTAATGGAAACACACACATGCACACACCAGACAAATAATAACCAGAATAATGCCAATGAAGTATTATTGATATTAGATAAAATAAAATTTGAAGAATGTTTACTAGAGATAAGATTCTCACTAGTTAATAATAAAATGTTCACTTAACTAGGAAGGTATGAAATTGTAAAGTTATATGTACCTCACAATATAACTTTTAACCTTTATATAACCTCAAAATATATAAAGGTAAAAATATGTATATGTACATTTCTATATATCTGTAATATTGATAGTATACAAGACACATTTAAATATTTATACCATAAGACGAGGTCTTAACATACCTCCCTTGTTTCTTAGATCAAAGAAACAAACAAAAAAATCCAAAGGCTTATATACAGTATAAAAACTATGAATAACAAACTTGATTTAATGGACACCTAATGAATATTATACTCAACATTTGGAGAGTACATCTTCTTTCCAAGAATATATCTAACATTTATAAAAATGACAACACTCTAGCCCATAAGGCTAGTCTCAACAAATTTCAAGATTTAATATTATGCATACTGTAGTTTCTATCTGCAATGCAAAAAAGTTAAAAATCAATAACAAAAAGAGGATCACTTATGCATCTCATGATTAGGGACTATAACACACTTATAACTAATTTTAGATCAAGGAAGAAAATAAAAATACTTCACATCAAAATGTGTAGGATAAAGCTAATGCTGTTCTGAGAGGTAAATACATTGACCTTTCTTATGTTAGAAACCCAGAGATCCAGTGTACTGAGCCAAACTTTTCACCACAAGAAGTTAGAAAATATAAGCCATAATAAATCTAAAATAATAGAAGTAACCAATAAAGGATACAAGAAATAAATTTTAAAATTATCACACAAAAGAGAGGATTGGAAGAGCCAAAACTTGGTTATTACAAACTTATCCTGATGGAAAACACCATGCTCAGTTGACTTTGTAAATTAGTTCTTTGTAGTATACCAGAAACAGGTAATTTTAATTTACTCAGCCTCTTCCAGAGAACTGAAAAGAGAAAATACTTCAAAATTCATTTTAAGTGGCTAGCATAACCTTAAAGCCAAAACTTGACAAAAACAGTGCAAGTAAGGAAAGAGCAATCTAAATCCAGCAAAGTATACAAACGATCATATCACTTGATCAATTTTTGTTTATTCCTGAAATGCAAATTTGCTTTAATATTAGCAAATGCACTAGCATAACTCACCATATTAGAAGAATAAAGGAGAAAAAATGATGATGTTGAGAGGAGCAAAAAAATTAATAAGCCTAGTGTATGCCATAACACATTTCAAACTAAAAGTGGAAGGGAATTTTCTCAAAAAATCCTTACCATCTTGGTATATCAAAAAAATTATAAAACAGCCAAGTCACTATGGAAGAATCCTTTCCTTTCTTGTGTTAATGTGCTCCTTACATTTGTATATCATATTCTACTTGATGGTAAATTTTGCAAGATGTCCCTTTGGCATCAGAAACAAGAGAAGATGCCCATGACTTCCATTCTTGCTCAGTATTGTACTGGAAATTCATTGTCAGTGTAGTCAGACAAGAAAAAGAGTAACAACAAAAGAGAGAAACTTGTCATTACTTGGCAGTGATAACTATTGCTCAAAAGAATCTGCATGTGATTATTAGAATTAACAAAGAATTTAGCAAAATTGTTTGTTAAAAACATCAACATAAAAAAATCAATTGCATTTTTATATAACTTACAAGAAATATTTACTCTGGAAGCAAATACAGTAGTACCAATAAATTTAACAAGAGATATAAAAAGATGTAAAAATGCAGCTTTTTTAATTTTTTGTGGAGCAAAATGACAAGAAGGACAAAAATATATATAGGTTGAAGAAGAATAAGCTAGAGCATTTACCCTCCCAGGTATCAAGAATTAGTATAAAGATAACAGCATATTAGTATCAATACATGGATGGACAAATAGCTAAGGGAACGAAAGAAAGAACATAAATGCTGACGCTAGCATATATGGAAACTTGAATCCTGACAAAGAGGCAACTGTGGATCAGTTGGCAAAGGGTGGACTATAAAATAAATAATTGAAAAATTGGATACTTTTCTTTAATTAATTTTTTTAAATTTATATATATTGGAGTATATTTGATTTACAATGTTGTGTTAGTTTCAGGTGTACAGCAAAGTGATTTAGTTATATCAATACATATACATATATCTATTCTTTTTCAGATTCTTTTCCCATATAGGCTATTACAGAGTATTGAGTAGTGTTCCTTGTGCTATACAATAGGACCTTGTTGATTGTTTATTTTATATATAGTAATGTGTATATGTTAATCCCAAACTCCTAATTGATCTCCCCCCCAACCTTTCCCCTTTGGTAACCATAAGTTTGTTAAGTCTGTGAGTCTGTTTCTGTTTTATAAATAAGTTTATTTATATCATTTTTTTAGGTTCCACATATAAGTGATATCATAAGATGTTTGCCTTTGTCTGACTTCACCTAGTATGACAATTTCTAGATACATCCATGTTGCTGCAAATGGCATTATTTCATTCTTTTTATGGATGAGTAATATTCCATTGAATATATGTACCACACCTTCTTTATCCATTCCTCTGTCAGTGGATATTTAGGTTTCTTCCATGTCTTGGCTATTGTAAACAGTGTTTCAGTGAACATTGGGGTGCATGTATTTTTTGAATTATGGTTTTCTCTGGCTATATTCCCAGGAGTGGGATTGCTGGATCATACGGTAATTCTATTTCTAGCTTTTTAAGAAACCTCCATACTGTTCTCTATAATGGTTGTACCAACTTACATTCCCACCACCAGTGTAGGAGGGTTCCCTTTTCTCCACACCCACTCTTTATTGTTTGTAGACTTTTTGATGATGGCCATTCTGACTGGTGTGAGGTGATACCTCATTGTAGTTTTGATTTGCATTTCTCTAACAATTAACAGTGTTGAGCATCTTTTCATGTGCTTTTTGGCCATCTGTATGTTTGCTTTGGAGAAAAGTCTATTTAGATCTTCTGCCCATTTTTTGATTGGGCTGTTTGTGTTTTTTTGCTACTGAGCTGCATGAGCTGTTTGTATATTTTGGAGATTAATCCCTTTGTCAGTCACATCATTTGCAAATATTTTCTCCCATTCTGTGGGTTGTCTTTTTGTTTTGTTTATGGTTTCCTTTGCTGTGCAAAAGCTTTTAAGTTTAATTAGGTCCCAATTGTTTATTTTTGTTTTCCTTTTCATTAGGAGGTGGATCCAAAAAGATATTGCTGTGATTTATCTTTATTTATTAAATAGGGCATAAAAATCCTATCCATTAAGTAAGAGCTTAATAAAAATTATTGTATTATAATTAAGACCTTGCCTATGTCAAAAGACTACATAAGAGTGAAAACACAAGGCACAAACTAGGACAGGATGTTTTCACTACACATAACACATATCAGATTAGTACTCTAGAGATCAATACAAAAACAGCAAAAAGTCCAATAGAAAAATTAAGCTTGATAAGGAAAATACACATAGCCTGTGAGTATATGAAAAGATGCTCAACATCATTTCTTGTTTAAGAAATGCAAGTTAAAATCATAATGAGATATTTCACAATCAATTGACAAGCAAGATAGAATAGAATAGACTTAACTAGACTCAAATCAACTCAGTCAAACTCAACTCGGCTAGACTAGACTAGACTAAAATAGAATAGAAATTTTGATACAATCTGGTGTTGGCTAGATTTGAAACAACAGGAAATCTCATTCATTGCTGGCAGTGTAATGCCATTCCTACTCATATACCATAAAAATACTCTTGCAGATGTGCTTTAAAAAATGTATATGAATATTCATGATATTGTTCATAGGAGTCAAAAAAATCTAAATGTCCATAATTAATAGAATGGATAAATAAATTTTACTGTAATCAGTCATTCAGTAGAGTATCATACAGCAACCAAAATGAAAAATTAGAAAAACATGAACCATCATGGAAAAATTTAAAAGAAAAATAGTATTAAATGAAGTAAGTAGCTCACTGAGAAATCTGAATACTAATATCCCATTTATTTATTTATGCATGTATACATATAATGTATATATGTGTGAGTAGTTTACAAACGGGAAAATGAACAATATCTTGTCTAGGTGTAATTATCTGGGACTATTTACATGTTGTTGCATTCTTGTTGATAATTGTCTGATGAAACATATGTGGCTATGATTTACAAATTTCAGGAAAGTGATTATCTCTATGGGGAAAGTAAGGGTGTGTGTGATCAGGGAGGAGCTGACAATATCCAGTAAGAGACTACTGATGTTAAATTTCTTAAACTGGGTGTAGGCACTGGTTAATTTTACATATTCCATCAACTGTATGCTTATCTTTTATGTATCTTCACACCTACAACATGTTCCACAATAAAATTTTTGAATAACTTGAAAAAAAGACAAAAATGTATTAAAGTCAGGCAAATTTGTTGTGCAAAATGTTACACAATCCCTTTTATATCATTGGGGAAAAAAATCCTACAAGGATAAAAACCAAGCTGCTATATATATATATATATATATATATATAAAGTATATTTGTGTCAACATCTCCAGTTATTTTTGTGTTTAGCAATAGTTGATTTTGGCTCTAAGGTTAATATGTCATTATTCCCCTTTGGAATTCCTTTCCTTTATGTTCCACTCAGAACCCTTTAACTTCTCTGCCACCTCTCACCTCTTTTCCTGTAAATCTGTATTTTCCTTTAAGATTCAGTTCATCCATTGCCTCCTCTGAGAAAGATTCCTGAGAAGCCCTTCCCCTGGACTGACACAGCCTTCTTTTGGGCCCTACTAGTATTCTGATATATTTCTATCATTGCATTTTCTGTATGGTCTTGTTATTAACGTTTGGATATTGTCCCACTTGACTGTGAACTATTTGAGAGCAGGGAACTGTATCATTTTTTCCTGGACTCCCAGCTCTTAGCACTGTTTCCTCACATCCTGTGGACGTCCAATATGCCTTTGTCAAGCAAGGGAGGGAGGACAAGCAGTTAGTGACTTTCTTTATGCCTGAGAAGCCTGATGGTAAGATGGTATAAACATGAAAAGTTAAATGAGATTTTAAAAATAGATTGACAATTTGAGCCAAAATATGAAAGGCAATCCAGCACTGTAAAATTTCATTTCTCAGATGAATGCCGTAAAATGAAAACTGTATGAAGGTTTAGAGAAGGTGAGTGACAGCCAAGGTTTGAACCTCAGCTCTGTTATTTGTTTGCTGGATGAATTCCATTTCCTTATCTGTAAATACAGATAACTGTTCTACCATACCATAGGGTTGTTGGGAGGATTAAATGTGATAATGCTGGTTAAGTACTCAGCACATGTGGAAGTGCTCCTGTGTCCCATGGGTATTATTTTTCCAAGCTGAGTGTTACTAAAAGGCTATAAAGAGCTGGAGTTTAAACAGACTCACAGACATAGAGTTCAGACTTGTGGTTGCCAAGGGGAAGGCGGGAGGGAGAGAGATGGATTGGGAATTTAGGGTTGGTTGACTCAAACTATTACATCTAGAATGGATAAACAACAAGGTCCTACTGGATAGCACAGGGAACTATATCCAATCTCCTGGGATAAACCATAATGGAAGAGAATATTTAAAAAAAAATGTATATATGTGTAAAACTTGAGTCACTTTGCTGTACAGCAGAGATTGACACGACATTGTAAATCAACTATACTTCAATAAAAAAATAATAAAAATAAATTTTAAAAAAAGAAGAAATGGTGACTATTTGAATAGGAAGCAATCTGGGAGTTTGCAAGTACAGTTTCCATGAGAGAAGAAAAGAAAGGAATGAGGCATTTATGGAACCTCTTCAACATGTCAGTTGATTGGCCAGGCAACTTGCTGACATTCTACCATTTCATGTTCACAACCAGCCCTTAGTGAGGTCCTATCAACCCCATTTTACAGACAAGAAAACTGAGCCTCAGAGAATGTGAAGCACATGTTCAGTGGAACCAGGCAGGGCAGAAGAGGAGTCAGGGATTTCTGGAAACTTTGTGGTGTCTGGCAAAGGATGAAAGCTGTGCTGTGGATGGATTTGCGAATGTGCATCTTATTTCCCATGAAATGCCTGTTTACAGTTGTAGGATATCTAAGAGTAGATTTTAATGAGAGGAATGATGTTTTGATTTCCTACATAAAAATGCACGTGAACTTTGATGTATTTAAAATATGTAACTGAAAACAGCTGCTTGTCAAAAAATCGAAGTGACTACCTCTAAATGTGGTTTGTAAGTCTGCTAACAACCTCAAACTAGATTTAATGTCATGTTTTTACAACACACTGTATGGGTAGTAATCAGTATGGAAGGTTGTCTCTTTCTTCCCAAAGGATTGTAGCAGGAACGAAATTCATTAAGTTTGAGAAACCATCCCTGCTGGGAGCTGAGTTGTAGTCCCTGCCTCAGAGTAGCAAATGGAATTGCATTTTAAAGAAACCTGGAGTCTTTCTTCTTGGCACCAAGTCCCACACTCATGATTAGCAGGAGTCAGTCATCAGCTGAAATCATCCTGGTCCTTCACCGACTCCAGTTTGGTCTGTTTCCATCCATCTGCTCATGTGAGATGCAATTTGCTTTGGTGAAGGGCAAATGCAAAGATCACCAGCTTGGGCAGCTTTTACCATCACAATGTGCTGTTTACATCTCTGAAAAAGGACTTGATTAAGATGCAGCAAAATAGAGTCTTTAAAATGTGAGTAAATGTATACTCCTATGAATGTATTAAGTCCTTATGGAAGAAAAAGAATTTGAAAGGTCTGCATATTCACTTCAAAATTTTAAATTAGACTAGAGTTAAATAGCTTTTGAGAAACAAATAGATGTTCTTAAACCATAATCTAATGCTTGAGAGAACTGAATAATGTTTGATACAAGTAAATTTAAATGATAAATAGCATAAGATGGTTAACTGTCCAGATAAAAGGTAAAATTTATTGCTTCATGACTGATTTCACAACACTACACAAAAGATCCATCTGGAATTTAACTGACAAGTCCAGGAAAACAAACAGATCTTGTTTCTGATGTCTTGATTTCTTGAAGGACTGTAACTAAGTAACTAAGTAACCAAGATGTCTTAATGTATTATAAGATAACAATAGAAATGTTTCACACTCAATAATGTTGTAATAATATATTGTGAAGTATGTTCACTTAGCCCTTACTATATAGAGGGAGACCCCTATAGGCCTTACAGCCCAGCAACCAGAGCCCCTTCCCTGGTATCACATTTCAGGGCTTCTTATCTTGTATAGCAAACTTGCTTAGCCTTCTTGGGGGAGGCCAGAAGTGCCAGAGTCAAAGCCCCAAGAGCAACCCTAAACCAATGAGAGATGGTTACAGTTGATGTTTAAGTCCCCAGCTTCTTGTCCCACAGAGGGATAATCCTGAGATGCATTCCGCACAGCCTCTTAGAGAGTTTGCCCTGGGGTTGAGCCCGAGGTGTCCACAGCAGTAAAGTGCTAATTAACCTACTTTCTGTTGGTTTCTTCTTTTTCCTTTCTCACTTCTGTATACGCTCACAGTGCTTCTGGGGTCAGTTCTCCACTCCTACTCTTAGATGCCCACTAAAACATGGATCCAAGAGGGTGGGACTAACAGAGCTCATGCCTCCATTTCAAGACCACCCTCCAGGAGTCAGGAATCCAGAGTTCCCCATTCAGATGTTTCAGGGGTCTGTTCAGGTCCCTCTCTCCATTGGCTCTGACTTCTTGAGAGCAGACTGTACCATTATGCACAACTCTAGCCTCGAAATTTGGAATGAGCTTGGACATGCCGACCGATTGTCCATACACACGTACACACGCTCTTGGAGAGAGGAAATAGGGTGAGAAGAGAAAAGGGGCAGGCTCTGGGCTCGGGGTCTCCAGTTGCACTCTTGGCTTGATTTCTCAAGCCATAGGCATAGGCATGAATGGAAGGAGCACTGACTGAGAGTCACAGGCTGTGAGTTTTACTCTGGATGTCACAAGTTAAATGCAGTGAATTATTGGCAGGTGTTCTAACTGTCCTGGTCTTTAACTACTTCATGTGTGAAATGAGAGATGTATATAAATTTATTTATAAGGTCCCTTCAAGATCATAGGTTCTTACAGTCAAAGTCATTGAGAGCAATTCTCTCACACATAAAGAATACTTAAAAGTTCCCCTTTAATTTCTACCTAGAAACTCTGAATGTTCGCCCTGGATGAGTTATTGTTCTCATGACACCTGCTATAGGCCTCTTCCTGCTTCTTGGTTGAAAGAACACAGAGTCCAAAGAAACATGGATAATGGCTCTTATAATTTAGGTAAAATAATGGAGAGAAAAGCTGTATTTGCAATACGAACACAACCGTGAAAACAAAACCAAAGTATATGACCAGGGCCAGGGACTTAGAAGAAAATGTATCAATATAAAAACAGTGATTCTCCTTTGATTGTAGAAATGTGGATGGTATTTTTCTCTGTAGTTTTACCTTTTTCCTACCTTTGCTTTTCTTATCATCAACAGCTTTGTAAGCATACATTCAGAGACAGCATGGAAGAATAGTCAAGAATAAAATTGTCACTCTTACAGCCATTTGAAACAGTTCAGAAACTAGCATGGTACTTTTATTGTAAAAAATAGACTTGGTCATTGACAATACTATTTAAAGGTGTAGAGGAAAATTTCTGGGGAATTGATTTTTAAGGGGAATTTCTATATGTTTAAAGGGCCCTAAAAAATTTTTTTTATAAGAGGAACTAAGTAAATCAGACATACCCTCATATCCTGACAAGTCACTGCTATGAGGTTATTATAGGGTAGAAGAAATTATAGAGGTTACAGGAGGGGTTACAGGAGTCACTGCTATGAGGATATTAGAGGGAAGAAGAAATTATAGAGGTTATAGGAGGTTTTCAATAGCAGGCATATGAAAAACAATTTGATTACATCAATAGTAGAAATTCTAATCATTAAAATAGCAGTACTACTGTTATTAAATGCATACAAACTTTATAGCTGATCATTTTTTTCTCAAATATTATCCCACTTAACATGCCATTAGTATAAGTTAAGCATTATAAATGTCTTGAAAATTATTAATTTTAGAATGCATGCTGGTAATCTCTTTGAAAATAAAATGAACTTTCTTTAACTGATATTATGTAGGTAAGCAGAGAAATAAAATCTAATTCCTAGCCAAATATTAATAATAATTATTATTAAGAATGTAATAAGTAATATGTATGCTATATCAGATACTCTTAAAAGTTTTCTACAGGGCTTCCCTGGTGGCGCAGTGGTTGACAGTCCGCCTGCCGATGCAGGGGACACGGGTTCGTGCCCCGGTCCGGGAAGATCCCACATGCCGCGGAGCGGCTGGGCCCGTGAGCCATGGCCGCTGAGCCTGCGCGTCCAGAGCCTGTGTTCCGCAACAGGAGAGGCCACAACAGTGAGAGGCCCATGTACCACAAAAAAAAAAAAAAAAAGTTTTCTACATGCATTACCTCATATTTTAATCACAGTGATCTTATAGGGTTGGTATAATTATCAAATTATGTTACAAATGAAGAAAATAAGACCCAGAGACATTATATGATTTGCTAAAGCCACTCAGGTAATAAATGGTAGAGCTGAAAATCTAGTTGTATCCTAAAGGCTAATACCCTTATTATGGTAAGACTGTGAGAGCATTTTGATGACTGGATTAGTTTAAAGGACTTTTGTGGGGGGTTTTTTCATGAATTTTTGTCTTTGTTTTGCTTTTATTGCTAGTGAATTGGTATTGCTGACCAGGATAACACAAAATTAGATCCTAAGTCTGAAACTATAAGAGCTCTATAATCATCAAATCAATCTACTGAAGGAAATACAGGTTTTTCCAAAATTTTATGGGAGTTAATATAAATGTTTCAAATAATAAATACTACCAGAACTACCTATGAGCATACATTATAAAGTCTGTTTTATAAATTTAATTTTTATGTTATATTATAGTTGATTTACAGTGTTGTATTAGTTTCAGGTGTACAGCAAAATGATTCAGTTATACATATACATATATCCATTCTTTTTGGGATTCTTTTCCCATATAGGCTATTACAGAGTACTGAATAGAGTTCCCTGTGCTATACAGTAGGTCCTTGTTGATTATTTATTTTATGTATAGTAGTATGTTAATCCCAACCTCCTAATTTATCCCTCCCTGCCCCACCTTTCCCCTTTGGTAACCACAGGTTTCTTCTCTAAGTCTGTGAGTTTGTTTCTGTTTTGTAAATAAGTTAATTTGTATCATTTTTTTTAGGTTCCACATATAAGTGGTACCATATGAAATTTGTCTTTCTCTCTCTGACTTACTTCACTTAGCATGATAATCTCTAGGTTCATCCATGTTGCTGCAAATGGCATTATTTCATTCTTTTTTATGGCTGAGTAATATTCCAATGTATGTATGTACCACATCTTCTTTATCCATTCATCTGTCAATGGACATTTAGGTTGCTTCCATGTCTTGGATACTGTAAATAGTGCTTCAGTGAACATTGGGGTGCATGATGTAGCTTTTTGAATTATGGTTTTCTCTGGCTATATGCCCAGAAGTGGGATTGCTGGATCATATGGTAGTTCTATTTCTAGCTTTTTAAGGAGCCTCCATACTGTCTCCATAATGGTTGTACCAGTTTACATTCCCACCAACAGTGTAGGAGGGTTCCCTTTTCTCCACAGACACTCCAGCATTTATTGTTTGTAGACTTTTTGTTGATAGCCATTCTGACTTGTGTGATGTGATACCTCATTGCAGTTTTGATTTGCATTTCTCTAATAATTAACGATGTTGAGTATCTTTTCATGTGCCTATTGGCCATCTGTATGTCTTCTTTGGAGAAATGTCTATTCAGGTCTTCTGCCTGTTTTTCGATTGGGTTGTTTGTTTTTTTGTTGTAGAGTTGTATGAGCTGTTTGTATATTTTGGAGATTAAGCCCTTGTCAGACACATTGTTTGCAAATATTTCTCCCATTTGATATGTTGCCTGTTCATTTTTTTAATGGTTTCCTTTGCCATGCAAAAGCTTTTAAGTTTAATTAGGTCCCATTTGTTTAGTTTTTGTTTTTATTTTCATTACTCTAGGAGGTGGATCCAAAAAGATATTGCTGCAATTTATGTCAGAGTGTGTTCTGCCTATGTTTTCCTGTAAGAGTTCTATAGTATCCAGTCTTACATTTAAGTCTTTAATCCATTTTGAGTTTATTTTGTGTATGGTGTTAGAGAATGTTCTAGTTTCATTCTTTTACATGTAGCTGTCCAGTTTTCCCAGCATCACTTACTGAAGAAACTGTTTCCTCTCCATTGTATATTCTTGCCTCCTTTGTCATAAATTAGGTGATGATATGTGCATGGGATTACCTCCAGACTTTCTATCCTGTTCCACTGATCTTTATTTCTGTTTTTGTGTCAGTGCCGTACTGTTTTTATGACTTTAGCTTTGTAGTATAGTCTGAAGTCAGGGAGCCTGATTTTTCCAGATTCATTTTTCTTTCTCAGGATAGCTTTGGCTCTTTGGGGTCCTTTGTGTTTCCATATAAATTAAAATATTTTTTGTTCTAGTTCTGTGAAAAATGCCATTGGTAATTTAATAAGGATTGCATTGAATCTGTAGATTGCATTGGGTTTGAATTTATTTAAAATGAATATTGGTTTTTTTTCTGTCTTACACAAAGGGGACTTACTTTGGGGCATTTTGATATGTCAAAGATCATTTATAATCTCAACAAAATATAGCACATTTATTGGCTTTATTCTTTATCTTTCAAACACATTTTAAATATTTATAATTACAGAAAATTTGAATTCTTTGTCTTTAACAGGCTTCTCTAAAGGCTGAAAAACTGTGTGTATGTGTGTGTGTGTGTATGTGTGTGAGTGTGTAAGAGAGAGATTAGTTCACTGTCACACTGTCACTACCAGCAACCATACTCCATGGGATCAGTTCAGGCTCTCAGAGCTGGGACTCACTTCATCTTATTTTTTTGAGATGGAGCTGGTACAAGAGCTGGGAAACCATAAGTAAATATAAAACTAGTTTTTGTGTGGTGTATGTATGTGTGTATGTGTGCCTTTTATTGACCATGGTTCCAACTCCCTCAAACCTCAAAGTGGTGGGGAATATGGCTAGAATATGGGAGGATGGGAGGCCAGAAGGATGGACACTAAAAAGACAATTCACAAAAGATCCTGGAGTCCTTCCTACACAAATACCCAAAGGCCTCCTCATTCTCAAATGCCAATGCTGTTGTCTCTTTGATGAACCTCTCACCTCCACTCCCAACAAGTGCTTAGAGTGTTATTCAAGAAGAATAATGGACCCTTTATGATTCCCTGTAGCTGATAGTTAAACAACAGCAGAATGGAACCTACAGAAAAGGTGAAAATTTCTTAAGCACCAACAGTGAACTGAATACAGTGGGATAAAGTCAAACAGAGCTGCAGATAGCTAAAATTATATGTGAATGTCATTTATGATTTTAAGGAACTTGGCTGTGGTATACATATCCATGCTTAAATTATTCGTATACCTACTGCCAGTCCTCACAGTTTGGAAGACTTGTGATTTCATAGTCAGTTTAGTAATCACCATGTTTTTAAAATGATACTTGCTTTTATTTGGAGACACTGTCATAAAGATGACTCCTAATTTGATTTAAAGTAGACCCCATTATATTAGAGTTTCCATTTATTTTAGGTCCTCATGTTTGTTACTATAGCTGAATGCATAGATGGATAGGTGAATATACAGATAGAACCAACTGAAAGACACAGATGAGGCCATTTCTAGTAACATTTTTTCTGTTAGCATATATAAATATATGATATACATATGATAATCTATATTTTATCAATTACTTACAAAAGATGAATTATATTTTATTTTACATTATTATATATATAATATATGTGTATCTATACATATGTTATAAAGACAAGCAAGATTTGAGACAAAAGGAGTGAAGTCTGCACTTACATATTTGTTAGCTTTGATTTCTGCACATATTTTGCATCTCCATCCGACTCAAGTTTGTCATTTTTACATGGTCAGCTTGTGTCTTTCTTAACTACTTTCTTTTCAACATGAAAAGTAGAATTTCTAAAACTCCAGGTATGCTATAACAGATGGTGGCATGGTAATCACAGCTTCTCTTTATTGCATCACAGATGTTCATTAATCATTTATAAGTAACATTGAAACATGAAGAAAAGGGAGCAAGGTGGGGAAGATTTTTCATGCAAGAAGCATCATAGTGATAGTCTAGAAGGAGAGGGTATATTGAAACAGTGTTCCTCAGTCATTGTTTCATATCAACATAGCAAATAATATTTGTGAGGTGTTCAGGGGTACCCTGAAGGCTATCTGAGGCATAGGAATGGGGTTTTGTAGCAATATTCTTTATATTCTATAATAATAAAATATAAAAATTAGGATGATGTAAAATATCTTGGAGAAAGTTTTCTTCTCTTCTTTTTATTATATTTTCTTCAGAATTAGTTCTTGCTTTGCTTGCTTTGTGAATTTTCATTTCCTTCATTTCTTCTGACACCTCTTCCTTTACTTTCTTTCTTTCTTTGTAGAATTTGAATAGTTGTTGTCTTAGTCCATTTGGGCTGCTATACCAAATATATCATAGAGTGGATGACTTAAACAACAATTTATTTCTCATAGTTTCATGCCCTAATCACCCCCAAAGGTCCCACCTACTAATATAATTCCAATGGGGTTAGTATTTCAACATATGAATTTAGGGGGAATACAAACATTCAGTTCATAGCAGTCAAGTTATTTCTTTTCATTTGAACATTTAAAGGGGAGCTTTGAAACTTCTATCTTTCCAGATACACTGAAAATATCCAAAATATTGATAGTATTTCTGTCTTTTCCATGAGCTGCATCTAAATGCAGCTTATTTCCTTATATCCACATTCCTGTAGCCTAAGGGCAGTAGAACAGGGGGAAGGGCAGTTTAACTGTGGTCTCTTATAATACATGTTGGGAGTCAAGGCTAGATTATCTTTATCAAAATCTTATAAGAATTATTAAACATGACTTGCAACACCCAACCATGAGCTGGTCTTACTCCTGTGGGCTTCACCTCCTTCCTCTAACTCAGTAGTAGCCCTGGTAATTTTTGCCTCTGTTGAGCTCTGGTGGTATATATTGGCTTCTATTCATAAGAGCACCTCCTCAAATGTTCTCTTCAAAAATTCAGTGGGGCAACTAGTAAAACTCCTCAGATTTTTATTCCTTTATTTATCAGTACTAACTCAGAGGAAAGGACATGGGGTCTAAGCTTGATACATCATACCATAATCTAAATTTCTTTCCTTGGCAACAATGTTAAAAAGTCTTGTAACATAAAACCACACACTATTCCTTGTTCAATCGCTGCTAGTGAACTTTGGCTTTTATTAAAATATTAATTTCTGTAGATTTTGAGGAATATGATTTGTGTTATGGCTTTGCTCAAGCATCTTTATCTAAAATGTTAATGTATTTTAAAGTAGCTGAACATTTCGATATACATGTAGCATTAGGATTTTAAACATTTGAAGAATAAATACATCACAAATTTTGCTTGTTTCTGTATTACCAACCACAATTTTGAGACCACAGGAAATCATGAAATTTAAAGTAAAATATATTTAGTAGGAAACATGGTTCTGTGACTGAGATAGCATGATTAACATTCTTCTAATGTGTTTTCTAACATTTTTGTATGTAAGGCAATGCATTACTCAAATAAAACCCAAGCCTTTCCTTGTCCTTAAGTGGCTCTCTTCTAAAAAGGGTGAAGCATATAAAATCACCTTGTATCAGAGGAGCTAAGAAAGAAGCCTGAAGAAATCATGGGTTCTTGTGCTTTGTTCCTTCATAGAATCTTTGGAAGACATGATGATGATTATACACATGCAAAAAAAAAAAAAAGGCAAGGAAAATAAAGAGTGACTTCATAAGGTCTTAGTTAGTAATTGTAATAGAAGAAAAATAATGTAAATGGATTAAGTTCTAACATTACACTGTACAGAAGACGGTAAACTGCAATCAATACAAACTAATCTGGGTTAACAATTCCATTATTCTCAATTATCTCAAGAGCTAAGATAATGTTCCTGATCCCATTATTGAAAGCAATACGAAGTTCTTCTGTGGGCACCATTCACCCTTCATACTTCATACTTCATAATTCCAACAGGGATTCTCTGCTGTCTGCTTTGGTTCCTGTCTACTGGGGGAATAAATCCTTAAGATGATTTCTTTGACATTTTGAAGAAATATCTGCCTATATTTATATTACATTAAGTAGAAAGGTTTTAGAAGATTTCCTTATGTAAAATTCATGTTTTGTGGAGTTGGAGCTGCATTCTGATTTCTTAATATTCTAGGACATTTCATTAAATCCCACTTTTAACACTGAGGATCATGGATTCCATTGTAGCTTCCTCTTCTGAAGTCTGTTCACAGCATGATAAATCTTTTATTAATCAGGATATGTAACATTGATGTAGTTTGTCTGGAAGCTATTAAGAAGCATTAATGAAATAAAAGTGATATTAATTTATCATGAATTATTTAAATGGCTCTATTGCTTAAACTAAAGTCTGTATTTTAATATAAAGTGGACCTATAGAACCTTTGTAGTTACTGTTGAATAAGAAATATATGGCATATATGTTATACAAAATACAACATGTAACATGATGTGAATCATTTATAGACTATTTTTTTAATACAGAAGGTTTTCCATTTAACTCCACAAATGCCCTTTAAGCACTAACTGTATGCACAGGAACTGTATATAAATACAGTAAGAATGATAGCCCTTGTTTTGGAGGGCATGGAGTCCCATGTGTAGAGAAAATATGTGAAACTACATGAAATTGTTTAAATATGTTTTGATCAAACTATGTAGGCAATATTATACTTATAGCTTTGAATCTCAGCCTGACTTCTGACATTTATTAGACATGTACTTATGGCAAGCCAAAACCCTTCCCTGAGCTACATTTCTCATTCTCAGTAGACTAATAAAAAGCTCCCTTCAGAAAGACATGATAGTTGTAAAGTGTCCACAGGGCACCTGGTTTGGAGTAGGGTCTTAATAACTAAGTTACCCACCTCCTCCTCCCCTCAACCTTGCTATAGCATCATACAAGAAGCTTCCAGGTGTTTGTATATTTCACTGGAAAACCAATTCATATTCCTGTGCAAGGCCAGAGGCAGAAGTTGCAGTGAGAAGGCTGTCTCAGCTTGACCTTGTTCCTCACTCGGGAGGAACAAGTTGCCATATGGTGCAGGACAATGTCTCAGTGAAGACCAAGACATCAGCAGTTAAATTCACAAGTGTGTCTTCATGTCCATGCTTCATATCAGGGAATCCAGAATGTTTCCTCTGAGTAGGAATCCCCCTGGGTTCCTTGTATATTGCAGTACACCTTGACCTGAAGGGAAGATCTATGGAGACCTGCCAAGTTCTGGGCACACAGAGCTCTAATTCATTGTGTTAAATGGCAAAACCAAGAAACTGGTGATTTATGGCTGCAAATTATCATGTTGTTCATTAGTGTTAATTACTGCTCAACCCTGAAATAAAATGTAATCAGTATGCTAAA
Organism: Mesoplodon densirostris; assembly: GCF_025265405.1. NCBI lineage: Eukaryota > Metazoa > Chordata > Mammalia > Artiodactyla > Ziphiidae > Mesoplodon > Mesoplodon densirostris. The sequence continues at coordinate 168,310,949 of NC_082661.1, read as the reverse complement.
ATGAGAACATGACACTGGCTCCTTGCTGTTCATCTGCAAACCTTTCTGCCTGCCTCACTTTCCAGGACAAGAAGAAAAAGACTGAGGGAAGCCAGGTGAGTGCACTGTGGAGAGATGAGCCTTTGGTTATGCTGGGCTGCTGCAGTGGCTCCTGCCAGCTCCAAGCCTAGAAGCTCTCTGTTCCCAAGGAGATAAGAGAGTTTTGTTTGGATGCTCTCCCAGAATATTCAGATTGTCTTCAGGGACCGGAACTGTGGCAATCAGGAGAGTCATTGAACCAATGGAGGCAGCATTGTGTGGCATGCCCTGAGGGACAATAGCCACCACAGTGTCAGCAATGTCCCCAGTGTGCCCCAAGGGGACTGCTCAGGCCCCGCACCTGGCTGAGTCTTGGAAAAACAAGGCTCACATCCTGCATCCTAAGACTCAATTTCACTTTGCAACAGATGGCCAGAATATCATGAAATTTCAGCTTCTTTGTCAGTGCCACACTAAATATCTATGAAGTGTAAACTGCCAGGCAAACGGATTTCCATTTCATGTCTGTCACAATCGTTGCCTACTGGAGATGATCTCTTATGCCAAAAAATGGGTTCTTGACTTTGACACAGTGGCCTCTGCTAGCTTTTCACACAGGCATTCAGAAGAACAATATTAACAGCAGGTTTACTGGTGAGCTTTTTTGCAGTGTCATGGCCACTCAAGTGCTGGTGACAACAGTGAGATTTCCTTCCGGTTCCATCATAGGGAAAGAGAGAAAAACCATCAAGAGTTTTCAACCTTTCCTGGGCAGATGGACTGACTTTAAAATTTCTATTAATGGCAGCAGAATTAAATTCTTTTATAGGAGTGATTGTCATTCTTTGGATAGGATTGTGGATTTGCCTGTTAAATTTTCCAGTTAGGATGAATAAGAGAGGTCATCATAAATGTGTACACTATTGCTATGGTGAGAGCGATCAAAGGAAATCAAGATCTCTTTATGCCCGCCTCATTTAGAGTTATGAGTCTTTAAATAACTCTAATGTTTAAGGTATGGACCTTTTTGAATAGTTTTTATTTCTAGAACAATTTTAAATTAAGAGTAAAATTGAGCAGAATGGACAGAGTTCCCACATAATCCTTCCCTGACTTCACACACACGGTTTATCCTCTTAAAATGTCTTGCGTGAGTGTGGTACATTTGCTACAATTCATGAGTAACTATCAATGCATTACCATAAATGAAGCCCATAATTTACACTAAGGTTCACTCTTTGTGATGTACATTCTATGGATTTTGCCAAATATGTAATGTCACATATCCACTATTACAGTGTCATACAGAATAGTTTTACTGCCTTAAAAATCGCCTGTGCTCCACCTGTTTATCTTTTACTTTCTCCTTTAGACCCCTAGGCAACCACTGATCTTTTTACTGTCTCTGTAATTCTGTCTTTTCCAAACATGCCATAAGTTTGGAATCATACAGTGTGTAGCCTTTTCAGACTTGTTTATATCAGTTATCTATATTCATTTAAGGTTCTTCTATGACTTTCTGGGACTTGTTAGCTCACTTATTTTTATTGTTGAATATTCCATTGTATGGATGTACAACAGTTTGTTTATCCATTCACCTGTTGAAAGACAGCCAGTTTGGGAAGATTATAAATAAAGTTACCATAAACATTTACATATAAGTGTTTGCATGGACATAAGTTTTCAAAAAATTTGGGTAAGTACCTAGGAACAAAATTTCTGGATTGTATAGTTGGGCTCTGATTAGCTTTGTAAAGCTGCCAAACTTTCTTCTAAAATGGATATACCATTTTGCTTTTCCAAAAGTGATTGAGAGTCCCTGTTGTTCTACATCTTTACCAACCTTTGGTGTTTTCAGTGTTTGGGATTATAGCTTTTCTACTAGGTGTGTAGTGTTATCTCACTGTTGTTTTAATATGCAGTTTTTTAATGACACATGACTTTGAGCACATGCTTTTTGCCAAAATTATATATTTTTTTGTCCTTTCAGATCTTTTGTTCATTTTTTAAATGTGGTTGTTTTCTTATTGTTGAGGATTTTTTCCCAAGAATATAATTTTGTTTTTATTGCATGAATTCTGGTATTAATAATAACATCAGTAATATTAACATCATTCTCCCCAGAGGTCAGTCACATAGATCATCTACATTGGAACCTTTTGTTTGTTTTTTAACATTTTTATTGGACTGTAATTGCTTTACAGTGTTGTGTTAGTTTCTGCTGTATAACAAAGTGAATCAGCTATACGTATACATATATCCCCATATCCCCTCCCTCTTGTGTCTCCCTCCCACCCTCACTAACCCACCCCTCTAGGTGGTAAAAAAGCACCAAGCTGATCTCCCTATATTATGCAGCTGCTTCCCACTAGCTATCTATTTTACATTTGGAAGTGTATATATATCAGTGCCACTCTCTCACTTCGTCTCAGCTTACACTTCCACCTCCCCATGTCCTCAAGTCCATCCTCTACATCTGTGTCTTCATTCCTGTCCTGCCCCTAGGTTCTTCAGAACCATTTTTTTTTACATTCCATATATATTTGTTAGCATAGAGTATTTGTTTTTCTCTTTCTGACTTACTTCACTCTGTATGACAGACTCTAGGTCCATCCACCTCACTACAAATAACTCAATTTCATTTCTTTTTATGGCTGAGTAATATTCCATTGTATATATGTGCCACATCTTCTTTATCCAATCATCTGTCGATGGACACTTAGGTTGCTTGCATGTCCTGGCTATTGTAAATAGTGGTGCAATGAACATTGTGGTACATGTCTCCTTTTGAATTATGGTTTTCTCAGGGTATATGCCCAGTAGTGGGATTGCTGGGTCATATGGTAGTTCTATGTTTAATTTTTTAAGGAACCTCCATACTGTTTTCCATAGTGGCTGTATCAGTTTACATTCCCACCAACAGTGCAAGAGGGTACCCTTTTCTTCACACCCTCTCCAGCATTGATTGTTTGTAGATTTTTTAATGATGGCCCTTCTGACTGGTATGAGGTGATACCACACTATAGTTTTGATTTGCATTTCTCTAATGATTAGGGATGTTGAGCATCCTTTCATGTGTTTCTTGGCAATCAGTATATCTTCTTTGGAGACGTGTTGTTTTTTTTTAAGGGCTTTATTATATTTTTTTATTAGTTTCTGCTTTATAACAAAGTGAATCAGTCATACATATACATCTGTTCCCACATCCCTTCCCTCATGCATCTCCCTCCCTCGCACCCTCCCCATCCCACCCCTCCAGGCGGTCACAAAGCACCAAGCTGATCTCCCTGTGCTCTACGGCTGCTTCTCACTATCTATCTACCTTAAGTTTGGTAGTGTATATATGTCCATGCCTCTCTTTCGCTTTGTCACAGCTTACCCTTCCCCCTCCCCATATCCTCAGGTCCATTCTCAATTAGGTCTGTGTCTTTATTCCCGTTTTACCCCTAGGTTCTTCATGACATTTTTTTTTACATTCCATATATATGTGTCAGCATACAGTATTTGTCTTTCTCTTTCTGACTTACTTCACTCTGTATGACAGACTCTAGGTCTATCCACCTCATTACAAATAGCTCTGTTTCATTTCTTTTTATGGCTGAGTAATATTCCATTGTATATATGTGCCACATCTTCTTTATCCATTCATCCAATGATGGACACTTAGGTTGTTTCCAGCTCCGGGCTATTGTGAATAGAGCTGCAATGAACATTTTGGTACATGTCTCTTTTTGAATTATGGTTTTCTCAGGGTATATGCCTAGTAGTGGGATTGCTGGGTCATATGGTAGTTCTATTTTTAGTTTTTTAAGGAACCTCCATACTGTTCTCCATAGTGGCTGTACCAATTCATATTCCCACCAGCAGTGCAAGAGTGTTCCCTTTTCTCCACACCCTCTCCAGCATTTATTGTTTCTAGATTTCTTGATGATGGCCATTCTGACTGGTGTGAGATGATATCTCATTGTAGTTTTGATTTTCATTTCTCTAATGATTAATGATGTTGAGCATTCTTTCATGTGTTTGTTGGCAGTCTGTATATCTTCTTTGGAGAAATGCCTATTTAAGTCTTCTGCCCATTTTTGGATTGGGTTGTTGGTTTTTTTGCTATTGAGCTGCATGAGCTGTTTATAAATTTTGGAGATTAATCCTTTGTCCGTTGCTTCATTTGCAAATATTTTTTCACATTCTGAGGGTTGTCTTTTGGTCTTCTTTATGGTTTCCTTTGTTGTGCAAAAGCTTTGAAGTTTCATTAGGTCCCATTTGTTTATCTTTGTTTTTATTTCCATTTCTCTAGGAGGTGGGTCCAAAAGGATCTTGCTGTGATTTATGTCATAGAGTGTTCTGCCTATGTTTTCCTCTAAGAGTTTGATAGTTTCTGGCCTTACATTTAGGTCTTTAATCCATTTTGAGCTTATTTTTGTGTATGGTGTTAGGGAATGATCTAATCTCATACTTTTACATGTCCCTGTCCAGTTTTCCCAGCACCACTTATTGAAGAGGCTGTCCTTTCTCCACTGTACATTCCTGCCTCCTTTATCAAAGATAAGTTGACCATATGTGTGTGGGTTTATCTCTGGGCTTTCTATCCTGTTCCATTGATCTATCTTTCTTTTTTTGTGCCAGTACCACACTGTCTTGATTACTGTAGCTTTGTAGTATAGTCTGAAGTCAGGGAGCCTGATTCCTCCAGCTCCGTTTTTCGTTCTCAAGATTGCTTTGGCTATTCGGGGTCTTTTGTTTCTACAAACAAATTTTGAAATTTTTGTTCTAGTTCTGTGAAAAATGCCAGTGGTAGTTTGATAGGGATTGCATTGAATCTGTAGATTGCTTTGGGTAGTAGAGTCATTTTCACAATATTGATTCTTCCAATCCAGGAGCATGGTATATCTCTCCATCTATTTGTATCATCTTTAATTTCTTTCATCAGTGTCTTATAATTTTCTGCATACAGGTATTTTGTCTCCTTAGGTAGGTTTATTCCTAGATATTTTATTCTTTTTGTTGCAATGGTAAATGGGAGTGTTTTCTTGATTTCATTTTCAGATTTTTCATCAGTAGTGTACAGGAATGCCAGAGATTTCTGTGCATTAATTTTGTATCCTGCTACTTTACCAAATTCATTGATTAGCTCTAGTAGTTTTCTGGTAGCATCTTTAGGATCCTCTATATATAGTATCATGTCATCTGCAAACAGTGACAGCTTTACTTCTTCTTTTCCAATTTGGATTCCTCTTATTTCCTTTTCTTCTCTGATTGCTGTGGCTAAAACTTCCAAAACTATGTTGAATAAGAGTGGTGAGAGTGGGCAGTCTTGTCTTGTTCCTGATCTTAGTGGAAATGGTTTCAGTTTTTCACCATTGAGGACAATGTTGGCTGTGGGTTTGTCATATATGGCCTTTATTATGTTGAGGAAAGTTCCCTCTATGCCTACTTTCTGCAGGGTTTTTATCATAAATGGGTGTTGAATTTTGTTGAAAGCTTTCTCTGCATCTATTGAGATGATCGTATGGTTTTTCTCCTTCAACTTGTTAATATGGTGTATCACATTGATTGATTTGCATATATTGAAGAATCCTTGCATTCCTGGAATAAACCCCACTTGATCATGGTGTATGATCCTTTTAATGTGCTGTTGGATTCTGTTTGCTAGTATTTTGTTGAGGATTTTTGCATCTATGTTCATCAGCGATATTGGCCTATAGATTTCTTTCTTTGTGACATCCTTGCCTGGTTTTGGTATCAAGGTGATGGTGGCCTCATAGAATGAGTTTGGGAGTGATCCTTCCTCTGAAATTGTTTGGAAGAGTTTGAGAAGGATGGGTGTTAGCTCTTCTCTAAATGTTTGATAGAATTCGCCTGTCAAGCCATCTGATCCTGGGCTTTTGTTTGTTGGAAGATTTTAAATAACAGTTTCAATTTCAGTGCTTGTGATTGGTCTATTCATATTTTCTATTTCTTCCTGATTCAGTCTTGGCAGGTTGTGCATTTCTAAGAATTTGTCCATTTCTTCCAGGTTGTCCATTTTATTGGCATAGAGTTGCTTGCAGTAATCTCTCATGATCTTTTGTATTTCTGCAGTGTCAGTTGTTACTTCTCCTTTTTCATTTCTAATTCTATTGATTTGAGTCTTCTCCCTTCTTTTCTTGATGAGTCTGGCTAATGGTTTGTCAATTTTGTTTATCTTCTCAAAGAACCAGCTTTTAGTTTTATTGACCTTTGTTATTGTTTCCTTCATTTCTTTTTCATTTATTTCTGATCTGATCTTTATGATTTCTTTCCTTCTGCTAGCTTTAGGGGTTCTTTGTTCTTCTTTCTATAATTGCTTTAGGTGCAGGGTCAGGTTGTTTGCTCGAGATGTTTCCTGTTTCTTAAGGTGGGATTGTATTGCTATAAACTTCCCTCTTAGAACTGCTTTTGCTGCATCCCATAGGTTTTGGGTCGTCGTGTCTCCATTGTCATTTGTTTCTAGGTATTTTTTTATTTCCTCTTTGATTTCTTCAGTGATCACTTCGTTATTGAGTAGTGTATTGTTTAGCCTCTATGTGTTTGTATTTTTTACAGATCTTTTCTTGAAATTGATGTCTAGTCTCATAGCATTGTGGTCGAAAAAGATACTTGATACAATTTCAATTTTCTTAAATTTACCAAGGCTTGATTTGTGACCCAAGATATGATCTATCCTGGAGAATGTTCCATGAGCACTTGAGAAAAATGTGTATTCTGTTGTTTTTGGATGGAATGTCCTATAAATATCAATTAAGTCCATCTTGTTTAATGTATCATTTAAAGCTTGTGTTTCCTTATTTATTTTCATTTTGGATCATCTGTCCATTGGTGAAAGTGGGGTGTTAAAGTCCCCTACTATGATTGTGTTGCTGTCGATTTCCCCTTTTATGGCTGTTAGTATTTGCCTTATGTATTGAGGTGCTCCTTTGTTGGGTGCATAAATATTTACAATTGTTATATCTTCTTCTTGGATCGATCCCTTTATCATTATGTAGTGTCCTTCTTTGTCTCTTCTAATAGTCTTTATAAAAGTCTATTTTGTCTTATATAAGAATTGCTACTCCAGCTTTCTTTTGATTTCCATTTGCATGGAATATCTTTTTCCATCCCCTTACTTTCAATCTGTATGTGTCTCTAGGTCTGAAGTGGGTCTCTTGTAGACAGCATATATATGGGTCTTGTTTTTTGTATCCATTCAGCCAATCTGTGTCTTTTGGTGGGAGCATTTAGTCCATTTACATTTAAGGTAATTATTGATATGTATGTTCCTATTCCCATTTCCTTAATTGCTTTGGGTTCGTTATTGTAGGTATATTCCTTCTGTTGTGTTTCTTGCCTAGAGAAGTTCCTTTAGCATTTGTTGTAAAGCTGGTTTGGTGGTGCTGAACTCTCTCAGCTTTTGCTTGTCTGTAAAGGTTTTAATTTCTCCATCAAATCTGAATGAGATCCTTGCTGGGTAGAGTAATCTTGGTTGCAGGTTTCTCTCCTTCATCACTTTAATTATGTCCTGCCACTCCCTTCTGGCTTGTAGAGTTTCTGCTGAGAGATCAGCTGTTAACCTGATGGGGATTCCCTTGTGTGTTATTTGTTGCTTTTCCCTTGCTGCTTTTAATATGATTTCTTTGTGTTTAATTTTTGACAGTTTGATTACTATGTGCCTTGGCGTATTTCTCCTTGGATTTATTCTGTATGGACTCTCTGTGCCTCCTGGACTTGATTAACTATTTCATTTCCCATATTAGGGAAGTTTTCAACTATAATCTCTTCAAATATTTTCTCAGTCCCTTTCTTTTTCTTTTCTTCTTCTGGAACCCCTATAATTCGAATGTTGGTGCGTTTAATATTGTCCCAGAGGTCTCTGAGACTGTCCTGTGTTCTTTTCATTCTCTTTTCTTTATTTTGCTCTGCATCAGTTATTTCCACTATTTTATCTTCCACCTCACTTATCCGTTCTTCTGCCTCAGTTATTCTGCTATTGATCCCATCTAGAGTATTTTTCATTTCATTTATTGTGTTTTTAATCGATGCTTGATTCATGTTTAGTTCTTCTAGGTCCTTGTTAACTGTTTCTTGCATTTTGTCTATTCTATTTCCAAGATTTTGGATCTTGGAAATAGAATCTTGGATCAGCTTTACTATCATTATTCTGAATTCTTTTTCAGGTAGACTGCCTATTACCTCTTCATTTGTTAGGTCTGGTGGGTTTTTATCTTGCTCCTTCACCTGCTGTGTGTTTTTCTGTCTTCTCATTTTGCTTATGTTACTGTGTTTGGGGTCTCCTTTTTGCAGGCTGCAGATTCATAGTTCCTGTTGTTTTTGGTGTCTGTCCCCAGTGGCCAAGGTTGTTTCAGTAGGTTGTGTAGGCTTCCTGGTGGGGGGGACTAGAGCCTGTGTTCTGGTGGTTGAGGCTCGATCTTGTCTTTCTGGTGGACAGGTCCACGTCTGGTGGTGTGTTTTGGGGTGCCTGTGGCCTTATTATGTTTTTAGGCAGCCTCTCTGTTAATGGGTGGGGTTGTGTTCCTGCCTTGCTAGTTGCTTGGCATAGGGTGACCAGCACTGTAGTTTGCTGGTCGTTGACTGAAGCTGGGTGCTGGTGTTGAGATGGAGATCTCTGGGAGATTTTTGCTGCTTGATATTATGTGGAGCTGGGAGGTCTCTTGTGGACCCGTGTCCTGAAGTTGGCTCTCCCACTTCAGAGGCACAGCACTGACTCCTGGCTGCAGCACCAAGAGCCTTTCATCTACCCGGCTCAGAATAAAAGGGAGAAAAAGTAGAAAGAAAGAATTAGTAGAAGAAAGAAAGAGAGAGAGAAAGAAAGGAAGAAGGAAAGAAAGGAAGGAAGGAAGGAAGAAAGAAAGGAAGAAAGGAGGGAGGATGGGAGGAAGGGTGGAAAGAAAGAAAGATAGGAGGGAGAGAGGGAGGAATGAAAGAAAAAGGAAGAGTGAATGGAAGAAGGGAGGGAGGGAGGGAGGAAGGAAAGAAAGAAAGAAAGACAGGAGGGAGGGAGGGAGGAAGGAAAGAAAAAGAAAGTGAAAGGAAGAGGGGTGGGTGGGAGGGAGGAAGGAAAGAAAGACAGGAGGGAGGGAGGAAGGAAAGAAAGAGAGAAGGAAAGGAGGGGCGGAGGGAGGGAGGGAGGAAGGGAAGGTAGGAAAAAAAGAAAGAGCAGGTAAAGTAAAATAGAATAAAGTATGAAATATAGTAGCGTTATTAAAATTTAAAAGTAATTATTGAAAAAAAAAACGGACCGATAGAACCCTTGGACATATGGTGGAAGCAAAGCTATACAGAGAGAATCTTACACAGAAGAATACACATACACATTTACAAAAAGAGAGCAGGGGGAAAAATCAAAAATCTTGGTCTCCAAGTCCACCTCCTCAATTTGGGTTACTTCGTTGTAAAAAGAGGAAAAGGGCGAGAAGTCTGAAATCTTGCTAAGTCCACCTCCTTAATTTGGGATAATTCGTTGTAAAAAGAGGAAAAGGGGGGAAAGTCTTAAATCTTGTCCTCAAAGTCCACTTCCTCAATTTGGGATGATTCGCTGTCCATTCATGCACTCCACAGACGCAGGGCACATCAAGCGGACCGTGGAGGTTTAATCCGCTGCCTCCGAGGCTGCACAGAGAGATTTCCCTGTCTCTTCTCTGCTCTCACAGCTCCCGGGTCTCAGCCTTGGACCGGCCCGGCCTCTGCGCGTAGGTCGCCGGAGGGCGTCCGTTCTTCGCTCAGACAGGACGGGTTTAAAGGAGCCGCTGATTCGGGGGCTCTGGCTCACTCAGGCAGAGGGGAGGGAGGGGCGTGCAGAGTGGGGCGGGCCTGCGGCGGCAGAGGCCAGCGTGACGTTGCACCAGACCGAGGCGCTCCGTGCGCTTTCCAGGGAAAGCCGTCCCCGGGTTCCGGGACCCCGGCAGTGGCGGGGTGCATAGGCCCCCCGGAAGGCGGGGCGGACAGTGACCCGCGCTCGCACACAGGCTCCGTGGCGGCGGCAGCAGCAGCAGCCCCAGCGTCCCACGCCCATCTCCGGAGTCCGCGCCTTTAGCCGCGGCTCGCGCCCGTCTCCGGCGCTTCCCAAAGCAGCCCTCTTAATGCCCTCTCCTCGCACACCAGGAAACGAAAGGGAAGAAAAAGCCTCTTGCCTCTTCGGCAGCTCCAGACCCTTTCCCCGGACTCCCTCCAGGCTAGCCGTGGTGCACTAACCCCTTCAGGCTCTCTTCCTGCCGCCAGCCCCAGTCCTCTCCCTGCGCTCTGACTGAAAGCCGATACCCGAGCCTCAGCTCCCAGCCCCGCCCGCCACGGCGGCCGAGCAGACAAGCCTCTCGGGCTGGTGTGTGCCTGAGGGCACCGATCCTCTGTGCCGGAATCTCTCCGCTTTGCCCTCCACACCCCTGTTGCTGTGCTCTCCTCCGCTACTCCGAAGCTTTCCCCCTCCGCCACCTGCAGTCTCCGCCCGCGAAGGGGCTTGTAGTGTGTAGAAACCTTCCCTCCTTCACGGCTCCCTCCCACTGGTGCAGGTCCCGTCCCTATCCTTTTGTCTCTGTTTTTTTCTTTTTTCTTTTGCCCTATCCAGGTATGTGGGGAGTTTCTTGCCTTTGGGGGGGGGGGTCTGAGGTCTTCTGTCAGCGTTCAGTAGGTGTTCTGTAGGAGTTGTTCCACGTGTAGATGAATTTCTGATGTATCTGTGGGGAGGAAGGTGATCTCCGCGTCTTACTCTTCCGCCATCTTCCCAGGGTCCTCTGGATGATATTTTCTGGAGACATGTCTATTTATGTCTCCTGCCCATTTTTGGATTGGGTTTTTTTTTTTTTTTTGGATATTGACTGGCATGAGTTGTCTTGTATATTTTGGAGACTAATCCTTTGTCAGTTGCTTTATTTGCAAATATTTTCTTCCATTCTGAAGGCTGTGTTTTCATCTGTTTTATGGTTTCCTTTGCTGTGCAAAAGCTCTTAAGTTTCATTAGGTCCCATTTGTTTATTTCTGTTTTTATTTTGATTTCTCTAGGAGGTGAGTCAAAAAGGATATTTCTGTGGTTTATGTAATAGAGTGTTCTGCCTATGTTTTCCACTAAGAGTTTTATAGTGTCTGACCTTACATTTAGGTCTTTAATCCATTTTGAGTTTCTTTTTGTGTATGGTGTTAGGGAGTGTTCTAATTTCATTCTTTTACATGTAGCTGTCCAGTTTTCCCAGTACCACTTATTGAAGAGGCTGTCTTTTCTCCATTGTATATTCTTAACTCCTTTATGAAAGAAAAGATGACCATATGTGCGTAGGTTTGTCTCTGGGGTTTCTATCCTGCTCCATTGGTCTATATTTCTGTTTTTGTGCCATTATCATACTGTCTTGATTACTGTAGCTTTGTAGTATAGTCTGAAGTAAGGGAGCCTAATTCCTTGAGCTCCGTTTTTCTTTCTCAACATTGTTTTGGCTATATGGGGTCTTTTGTGTTTCCATACAAATTGTGAAATTTTTTGTTCTAGTTCTGTGAAAAATGACATTGGTAGTTTGATAGGGATGACATTGAATTTGTAGATCGCTTTGGGTAGTGTAGTCATTTTCACAATGTTGATTCTTGCAATCCAAGAGCATGGTATATGTCTCCATCTTTTTGTATCATCTTTAATTTCTTTCATCAGTGTCTTATAGTTTTCTGCATACAGGTCTTTTGTTGCCTCAGGTAGGTTTCTTCCTAGGTATTTTATTCTTTTCATTGCAATGGTAAATGGGGTGTTTCCTTAATTTCTCTTTCAGATTTTTCATCATTAGTGTATATGAATATAAGAGATTTCTGTGCATTAATTTTGTATTCTGCTACTTTACCAAATTCATTGATTAGCTCTAGTAGTTTTCTGGTAGCATCTTTAGGATTTGGTATGTATAGTGTCATGTCATCTGCAAACAGTGACAGTTTTACTTCTTCTTTCCCGATTCGGATTCCTTTTATTTCTTTTTCTTCTGTGATTGCTGTGGCTAAAACTTCCAAAACTATGTTGCATAATAGTGGTGAGAGTGGGCAACCTTTTCTTGTTCCTGATCTTAGTGCAAATGGTTTCATTTTTTCACCATTGAGAATAGTGTTGGCTGTGGCTTTGTCATATATTGCCCTTATTATGTTGAGGTAAGTTCCCTCTATGTCTACTTCCTGGAGGGTTTTTATTGTACATGGGTGTTGAATTTTGTCAAAAGCTTTTGCTGCATCTATTGAGATTATCATAATTTTTTTATCCTTCAGTTTGTCATTATGGTGTATCACATTGATTGATTTGCATATATTGAAGAATCCTTGCATTCCTGGGATAAACCCCACTTGATTATGGTGTATGGTCCTTTTAATGTGCTGTTGGATTCTGTTTGCTAGTATTTTGCTGAGGACTTTTGCATCTATGTTCATCATTGATATTGGCCTGTAGTTTTCTTTTTTGTGACATCTTTGTCTAGTTTTGGTATCAGGGTGATGGTGACCTCATAGAATGAATTTGGGATTGTTCCTCCTCTGCTATATTTTGAAAGATTTTGAGAAGGATAGGTGTTAGCTGTTCTCTAAATATTTGATAGAATTTGCCTGTGAAGCCATCTTGTCATGGGTTTTTGTTGGAAAAATTTTAATCACAGTTTTGATTTCAGTGCTTGTGATTGGTCTGTTTATATTTTCTGTGTCTTCCTGGTTCAGTCTTGGAATGTTGTGATATTTTAAGAATTTGTCCATTTCTTCCAGGTTGTCCATTCTATTGGCATATAGTTGCTTATAGTAAGCTCTCATGATCCTTTGTATTTCTGCAGTGTCAGTTGTTACTTCTCATTTTTCATTTCTAATTCTTTTGATTTGAGTCTTCTCCCTTTTTTTCTTGATGAATCTTACTAATGTTTTATCAATTTTGTTTATCTTCTCAAAGAACCAGCTTTTAATTTTATGGATCTTTGCTATTGTTTCTTCATTTCGTTTTCATTTATTTCTGATCTAATCTTTCTTTTTTCTTTCTTTGTGCTAACTTTGGGATTTTTTTTTTTTGTTCTTCTTCCTCTAATTGCTTTATGTATATGGTTAGGTTGTTTATTTGAGATTCTTCTTGTTTCCTGATAGGATTTTATTGCTATAAACTTCCCTCTTAGAACTGCATTTGCTGCATCCCACCGGTTTGGGGTTGTCGTGTTTTAATTATCATTTGTTTCTAGGTATTTTTTGATTTCCTCTTTGATTTCTTCAGTGATCTCGGTTATTTAGTAGTGTTGTTTAGCCTCCATGTGTTTGTATTTTTTACAGTTTTTTTCCTGTAATTGATACCTAATCTCATAGCATTGTGGTCAGAAAAGATACTTGATACAATTTCAATCTTCTTAAATTTCCCAAGGCTTGATTTGTGAATCAAGACATGATCTATCCTGGAGAATGTTCCATGAGCACTTGAGAGGAAAATATGTTGTTGTTTTTGGATGTAAGGTTCTATAAATATCAATTAAGTCCATATTGTTTAATGTATCATTTAAAGCTTGTGTTTCCTTATTTATTTTCATTTTGGATGATCTGTCCATTGGTGAAAGTAGGGTGTTAAAGTCTCCTACTCTTACTGTGTTACTGTTGATTTCCCCTTTTATGACTATTAGCATTTGCCTTACGTACTGAGGTGCTCCTATATTGGGTGCATAAATATTTACACTTGTTATCTCTTCTTCTTGGATAAATTCCTTGATCATTATGTAGTGTCCTTCTTTGTCTCTTGTAATAGTCTTTATTTTAATGTCTATTTTTTCTGATACAAGAATTGCTACTCCAGCTTTCTTTTGATTTCCATTTGCATGGAATATCTTTTTCCATCCCCTCACTTTCAATCTGTATGTGTCCCTAGGTCTGAAGTGGTTCTCTGTTAAACAGAATATATATGGGTCTTGTTTTTGTATCCATTCAGCCATTCTATGTCTTTTGGTTGGAGCAATTAATCCATTTACATTTAAGGTAATTATTGATATGTATGTTCCTATTACAATTTTCTTAATTGTTTTGGGTTTGTTTTTGGGGGTGTTTTCCTTCTCTTGTGTTTTCTGCCTAGAGAAATTCCTTTAGCATTTGTTTTAAAGCTTGTTTGGTGGTGCTGAATTCTCTTAGCTTTTGCTTGTCTGTAAATGTTTTAATTTCTCCATTGAATTTGAATGAGATCCTTGCTTGGTAGAGTAATCTTGGTTGTAGGTTTTTCCCTCTCACTTTAAATATGTCCTGCCATTCCCTTCTGGCTTGCAGAGTTTCTGCTGAAAAATCAGCTGTTAACCTTATGGGGATTCCCTTGTATGTTATTTGTTGCTTTTCCTTTGCTGCTTTTAATATTTTTTTCTTTGTAGTTCATTTTTGATAGTTTGATTAATATGTGTCTTAGTGTGTTTCTCCTTGAGTTTATCCTGTATGGGACTCTGTGCTTCCTGGACTTGAGTGACTATTTCCTTTCCCATATTAGGGAAGTTTTCAACTATAATCTTTTCAAATATTTTCTCATTCCCTTTCTTTTTCTCTTCTTCTTCTGCGACCCCTATAATTCAAATGTTGATATGTTTAATATTGTCTCAGAGGTCTCTGAGACTGTCCTCCATTGTTTTCATTCTTTTTTCTTTATTCTGCTCTGCAGTAGTCATTTCTACTATTTTATCTTCCAGTTCACTTATCCATTCTTCTTCCTCAGTTATTCTGCTATTGATTCCTTGTAGAGAATTTTTAATTTCATGAATTGTGTTGTTCATCATTGTTTGTTTGCTCTTTAGTTCCTCTAGGTCCTTGTTAAACGTTTCTTGTATTTTCTCCATTCTATTGCCAAGATTCTGGATCATCTTTACTATCATTACTTTGAATTCTTTTCCAGGTAGACTCTCTCTTTCCTCTTCATATGTTTGGTCTAGTGGGTTTTTACTTTTCTCCTTCATCTGCTGCGTATTTCTCTGTCTTCTCATTTTGCTTAACTTACTGTGCTTTGGGTCTCCTTTTTGAAGGCTGCAGGTTCATTGTTGCTGTTTTTGGTGTCTGCCCTCAGTGGGTAAGGTTGGTTCAGTGGGTTGTGTAGGCTTCCTGGTTGAGGGGACTGGTGCCTGTGTCCTGGTCGATGAGGCTGGATCTTGTATTTCTGGTGGGTGGGACTGTGTCCTGTGGTATGTTTTACAGTGTCTGTGACCTTATTATGATTTTACGCATCCTCTCTGCTAATGGATAGCATTTTTTTCCTGTCTTGCTAGTTGTTTGGAATGGTGTGTCCAGCACTGGAGCTTGCTGGTCGTTGAGTGGAGCTGGGTCTTATCATTGAGACAGAGATATCTGGGAGAGGCCTTGCCGATTGATATTACCTGGGACTGGGAGGTCTCTAGTGGTCCAGTATGCTGAACTCAGCTCTCCCACCACAGAGGCTCAGCCTGACACCCGGCTGGAGCACCAAGACCCTGTCAGCCACACAGCTCATAAGTAAAGGGAGAAAACAAAGAAAGAAAAAGAATATTAAAATAAAATAAAGTTATTAAAATAAAAACAAATTATTAATAAAAAAGTAATTAAAAAAGAGAAGCCAAACCAATATACAAGTCCACCAATGATAAGAAGCACTAAAAACTATGCTAAGATAAACATAGAAATCAGAAACTAGTTGGTCATAACTGTAAGCAAACCCCAAGGCTACAGTGGCTCCCAAAGTCCACCTCCTCAATTTTGGGATGATTTGTTGTCTATTCAGGTATTCCTCAGATGCAGGGTACATACAGCAAACCCCAAGTCTACAGTTGCTCCTAAAGTCCACCACCTCAATTTTAGGTTTATTCCTTGTCTATTCAGGTATTCCACAGATGCAGCGTACATGAAGTTGATTGTGGAGATTTAATCCGCTGCTCCTGAGACTGCATGGAGAAATTTCCTTTTCTCTTCTTTGTTCGCACAGCTCCTGCGGTTCAGCTTTAGATTTGGCCCCGCCTCTGCATGTAGGTCACCTGAAGCATCTGTTCTTCACTCACACAGGACAGGGTTAAAATAGCGGCTGATTCGGGGGCTCTGGTCACTCAGGCTGGGGGGAAGGAGGGGTACGGAATGCAGGTCAAGCCTGTGGTGGCAGAGGCCAGCATGATGTTGCAACAGCCTTAGTTGCGCCATGTGTTCTCCCGGCGAAGTTTTCCCTGTATCACAGGACCCTGGCAGTGGTGGGCTGCACAGGCTCCCAGGAGGGGAGGTGTGGATAGTGACCTGTGCTTGCACACAGGCTTCTTGGTGGCTGCAGTAGCAGCCTTAGTGTTTCATGCTCGTCTCTGGTGTCTGCGCTGATAGCTGTGGCTCGCACCGGTCTATGAATCTCATTTAGGCGGTGCTCTGAATCTCCTCTCCTGGTGCACCCTGAAACGATGGTCTCTTGCCTCTTAGCAGTCCCAGACTTTTTCCCAGACTCCCTCCCAGTTAGCTGTGGTGCAGTTTCCCCCTTCAGGCTATTTTCTTGCAGCCAACCCCAGTCCTCTCCCTGGGATCTGACCTCTGAAACCCGATCCTCAGCCCCCACCTGCCCTGGCAGGTGTGCACACAAGCCTCTCAGGCTGGTGAGTGTTGATCAGCAGCGATCCTCTGTGCAGTAATCTCTGTGCTTTGCCCTCTGCACACCTGTTGGTGCACTCTCCTCCATGGCTCCAAAGCTCCCCCCCACCAACTCACTGCCCGTTTCCACCAGTGAAGGGTCTTCCTAGTGTGTGGAAAATTTTCCTCCTTCAGAGCTCCCTCCCAGGGGTGCAGGTCCCTTCCCTATTCTTTTGTCCCTTTTTTTTTTCATTTTTCTTTTGCCCTACCCAGGTATGTGAGGAGTTTCTTGCCTTTTGGGAAGTCTGAGGTCTTCTGCCAGCATTCAGTAGGTGTTCTGCAGGAGTTGTTCCACATGTAGATTTATTTTTGAGGTATTTGTGGGGACAAAGGTGATCTCCACATCTTATTCCTCCACCATCTTGAAGGTCCTCCCCTGTTGTTGAGTTTTAAGGGTTTTTTTCCCCCTTGAGTATAACTTCTTTATCAAATATTTGTTTTGCAAATATTTTTATGTCTTTGGCTTGTCTTTTCATTCTGTTCACAATGCCTTTTGCAGAACAAATATTTTTAATTTTAATAAACCCCCAAATTTCAACTTTTCTTTCATAAATCATGCTGTTGGTGTTGTTTCTAAAAACTCATCATTGAACCTTAGGTCATATAGATGCTTTCTTAGAAAGTTACCTACAATTGATTCAATTTCTTTAATAGATGTAGCCTTATTTGTGTTGTCTAGTTTTCCTTGTGAGAGTTTTTGTAGATTTTGTCTTTCAAGGATTTGATCAAATTCTTATAAATTATCAAATATGTGGCCACAGAGTTGTTCATAATATTCCTTTATTATCTTTTTTAATATCCATGAGATCATTTGTAATGGTCCCCTGATCATTTTTTTATGTTAGTAATTTATGTGTTCTCTCTTGTTTTCTTGGTTAATCTGGCTACAGATTTATCAAATTTACTGATCTTTTCAAAGAACCAGCTTTTGGTTTTATTGACTTTCTTTTTTGACTCCTTGTTTTCAGTTTTATTGATTTCTGCTTTAATTTGTTTTTCTTTTTTTTTATAGCATCTTTATTGAAGTACAATTGCTTTACAATGGTGTGTTAGTTTCTGCTTTATAACAAAGTGAATCAGTTCTGCTTTAATTTTTATTACTTCTTGTCTTCTGTTTACTTTGGATTTAATTTTCTCTTCTTGTGCATTTTTCTGAAGTAGAAACTTAGGTTATTGATCTTTAGGTTGTTCTTTTCTTATATATACTTTTAATGCTATAAATTTTCTACTAAGATCAGTTTTGGCTGCATCCCACAAATTGTGACAAGTTGTATTTTCATTTCTTTTTATTCCCAATGTTTTTTCTTTAATTTCTCTTGATTCTTCTTTGATCTATGTGTTACTTAAAAGTGTGTTGTTTGATCTCCAAATACATGGGATTGTCCAGCTATCTTTCTATTACTGACTTACATTTTAATTCCATGTGGTCTGAGAGTATATTTTGTATGATCTTTATTCTTTAAATATTTTCAGATGTGTTTTATGACCCAGAATGTTGCCTATCTTGGTAAATATTTTATGTGAAGTTAGAAAGAATGTACAATCTGCTGTTGTTGGATAAAGTCTTCTATAAATGTCAAATAGATGCAGTTTGTTAATGTTGTTGTTCAGTCAACTTTGTCCTTACCGATTTCCTGCCTGCTGGATCTGTCCATTTCTGATAGAGTGGTGTTGAAGTATCCAATTATAAGAGTGGATTTATCTATTTCTCCTTAGTTCTGTAAGTTTTTTAAATTTTATTTATTTATTTTTGGCTGTGCTGGGTCTTCGTTGCTGTGTGCGGACTTTATCTAGTTGCGGCAAGCAGGGCCTACTCTTCATTGTGGTGAGTGGGCTTCTCGTTGCAGTGGCTTCTCATGGCAGAGCACATGCTCTAGGCATGCAGGCTTCAGTAGTTGTGGCTCATGGGCTCTGGAGCACAGGCTCAGTACTTGTGGTGCACAGGCTTAGTTGCTCTGCAGCATATGGGATCCTCCTGGACCAGGGCTCAAACCCATGTCCCCTGCATTGGCAGGCAGACTCCCAACCACTGCACCACCAGGGAAGCACCAGTTCTGTAAGTTTTACCTCATGCATTTTCATATTGTTGGGGTTTTTTTGTTTGTTTGTTTGTTTTTGCTGTACGTGGACCTCTCACTGTTTTGGCCTCTCCTGTTGTGGAGCACAGTCTCCAGACGCACAGGCTCAGTTGCCATGGCTCACGGGTCCAGCTGCTCCACAGCATGTGGGATCCTCCCAGACAACGGCACGAACCCATGTCCCCTGCATCGGCAGGCGGACTGTCAACCACTGCGCCACCAGGGAAGCCCTGTTGGTGTTTTTTTAAAATATTTATTTTATTTTAAAATTTATTTATTTTTGGCTGCGTCGGGTCTTAGTTGCAGCACACGGGATCTTCACTGAGGCATCCAGGATCTTTCGTTGTGGCATGCAGGCTCTTCGTTGCAGCACACAGCCTTCTCTCTAGTTGTGGCATGAGGGTTTTCTCTCTCTAGTTGTGGTGCTCAGGCTCCAGGGCACATGGGCTCTGTAGTTTGTGGCATGCAGTCTCTCTACTTGAGGCACACGAGCTCAGTAGTTGTGGCACACGGGCTTAGTTACCCTGTGGCATGTGGGATCTGAATTCCCTGACCAGGGATAGAACCCACGTCCCCTGCATTGTAAGGCAGACTCTTTATCACTGGACCACCAGGGAAGTCCCTTCATGTTGTTTTGATAAGTACATATAAATTAAGAATTTTGTGTCTTCTTGGAGAATTGACCTCTTCATTATTATGCAATGCTCCTCTTTATTCCTGAAGATTTTCCTGCTCTGAAGTTAGCTTGGTCTGAAATCAACACAGTTACACCAAATTTCTTTTTTGTGGTTGTTCAGGAGCAAAGAATGAGGGGAGGTATGTAAACAGGGAAGGAGTGAAAGTTTATACTAAGAATTGTTATTTAGTTGGACACCAGTATGGCCAGTGAATAATCCTGTAGGACATTTTGAGAAGCCATATGATTGAGAAGCCAGAACTGTCCACCTAAGAATTGAAAAAAAGGAAATATTTAACCATTAGCTCAGTTCTGTATTGTAAAGGCTGTCCATGTGAGCACAAACTTCTTGCATTACTTTGGGTTGCATGTGCAAAGAGTCAGTAAAAACCCGGAGCAGCAAGTAAGAGGCAAATGGTCCAGGGCCAAGACCCAAGGGGAGGCATTGTCAGGCTGTAACTACATGAAGCTGTTCACATTCTTAACCCCACCCCAGACTTCCTAAAATAAAAACTCTGGAGAATGGAGATCAACAGTCTGGATTTTTTTCCCAGTTTACTGGGCAATAATTATATTATGTTACCTCTTGTCTTTTTGATATCAGCCATTCTAACAGGTGTGAGGTGATATCTCACTGTGGCTTTGATTTGCATTACCTAATGATTAGTGATGTTGAACATCTCTTCACTTACCTTTTGGACAATGTATGTGTTCTTTGGAAAAATGACTATTCAGTTCTCTGACCATTTAACTAGATTGTTTGGGTTTTTTTGCCACTGAGTTGTATGAGTTCTTTATATATTTTGGATATTAACTCCTTATCAGACATAGGATTTGAAATTTTTTCTCCCATTCCATAGGGTACCTTTTCATTTTGTTGATGGTTTCCTTGCTGTGCAGAAGCTATTTAGTTTAATATAGTCCCACTTGTTTAGTTTTGCTTTTGTTTTTAGTGTCAAGTCCAAAAATCATTGCCAAGACTGATGTTAAAGAGCTTACCACATATGTTTTCTTCTTGGAGATTTATGGTTTCAGATTTTTTAATCCATTTTGAGTTGATTTTTGTGTATGGTGTAGAATAGGGGTCCAGTTTCATTCTTTTACATATATTTGTCCAGTTTTTCCAATACCATTTATTAAAGAGATTATCCTTTCCCCATTATATATTCAAGGCTGCTTTGTCATAAATTAATTGGCTATATATATGTGGCTTTATTTCTTGGCTCTCCATTCCATTATATGATCTTTGTGTTTATTTATATACCAACACCACACTGTTTTTATTACTATAGCTTTGTAATATAGCTTGAAATCAAAAAGTGTGATGACTCCAGATTTGTTCTTTCTCAAGATTACTCTGGCTATGCAGGCCATTTGTGGTTCCATACAAATATTAGGATTTTTTTCTATTTCTATGAAAAATGTCTTTGGAATTTTGATAGGGATTGCATTGAATCTGTAGATTGATATGGGTAGTGTGATACTTTGACAATATTAATTCTTCCAATCCATGAACAAAGAACATCTTTCCATTTATTTGGGTCTTCTTCAGTTTCTTTAATCAGTGTCTTGTAGTTTTCAGTGTACAGATCTTTTACTTCCTCAGTTAACTTTTATCCCAAGGTATTTTATTTTTGATGCAATTATAAATGGGATTGTTTTCTTAATTCCTCTTTCTGACAGTTTGATGTTAGTGTATAGAAGCACACCTAATTTTTGTATATTGATCTTGTACCCCACAACTTTACTAAACTCATTTTCTAGTGCTATAAGTTTTTTGGTGGAGTCTTTAGGGTTTTCTATATATAACATTATGTCATCTGCACCTAGAGATAGTTGTACTTCTTCCTTTCCAATTGGGTGCTTTTAATTTATTTAGTTAGTTGGTTAATTAGTTTATTTTGCCTAATTGCTCTGACTAGGACTTTGAGTACTATGTTATAAAAGTGGCAGGAATGGGCATCCTTGTTTTATATACCAGATTTCTTTAGATTGGTTTTAGCATGGTGTATTTAACTCCACTCCTCTACTTTTAAGTTATCTGTGGCAGTATACTTAAAGACAATGCATAGCTTCATCTTGATTTTTAAAAAAATACATATACTCATTTCTTTTAATTTGTGTGGTTACCATATTCATATATAAAGTGATTTTTATGTAATTTTGGGTTAATATCTACCATATTTATTACTGTTTCCTGTTCATTGATTTTTTTTGATCCTTTTTTTCTTTTTCCTTCCATTCTTTCTCTCTATTCTTTGGTTCTAACTAAGTTTTTTATGTGATAGCATTTTTTGTTTTCTCTCTTAACACATTGATTATACTTCCTTGTTAAATTTTGTTAGTGGTTGCCCTAGAGTGCAATATACATTTACAACTAGGATAAGTCTACTCTCAAATACTCTCAAGTTGACCCTTGAACAACACTTGTTCGAACTGCCTGGGTCCACTTATAAGAGAATATTTTTCCGTAGTAAATAGTACAGTCCTGCATGGTCTGTGGTTGGTTGAATCCATGGATACAGAGGAACTGTGGATACAGAAAGCCAACTGTAAATTATATGTGGATTAACCCTCGTGTTCTTTAAGGGTCAACTGTAACACTTTACTGCTTCATGAATACTACAGGTAACAAAGTATTCTCAATTAGTCCTTCTATTCCCTTATAATATCACTGTTATTCATTTTACTTATAATGAGCTATAATCATTACTTTTTGAACAGTTACCCATTAGCTCAATTAAGAATAAGTAAAAAAAAAGGGTATTTTACCTTCTTTTGTTCTTTCTCTGGAGCTCTTCCTTTCCTTATCTTATGCAGTAGATCTTTCTCCCTGAATTAACTTCCAATGTTTCTGGCAAGGCACTTCTACTAGCAACAAAATCTCTTAATGTTTGTTTGTCTGAGAAAGTATTTTTAGTTCATTATGGGAAAATAATTTCACTGGATACAGAATTCTTATTTGGTGATGGTTTACTTTTGTTTTGCTGTTCTTCAACACTTTTAAATATTTACTCCATTCTTCTCTTGCTTCCATGGTTTCTGAAGAGAAGAATGTTATAATTCTTATCCTTCTTCTTCTATAGGTAAAATGTTTCCCCTCCCTCCCTCAGGCTTCTTTCAAGACTTTGATTTTGGATATACTGAATATGATATACCTAATGTAGTTTTTTTTTTTTTTTTGTATTTTTCTTGCATAGTGTTCCCTGAGCTTCCTGGATCACTGGTTTTGTGTCATTCATTAATTGTGGAAAATTTTCAGTCATTATTACTTCAAATAATTTTTGTACATTTCTTTGTTTTGTTTTACTTCTGGTATTCCCATTGTATATGTTGCATCTTTTTAACTGTTCCCCAGTTCTTGGATATTCTGTTTTTAAAATTCTTTTTCTCTTTACTTTTGAGTTTGTAAAGTTTCTATTGACAATTTTCAAGCTTGTTGATTCTTTCCTTGAATATGTCAACTGTTAAGTCCATCAAAGACATTTTTTCATTTTTATTTCAGTGGGTTTTCTTTAACATTTCCTCTATTCTTTCTTAGAGTTTCCATTTTCCTGCCTGTATTGCCCATCTGTTTTTTCATGTTGTCTACTTTTTCATTAGATTCCCTTAGCATATTAATCAGTTAAGTTAAATTCTTGATCTGATAATTCAAAAATCTCTGTCATATCTAAATCTTGTGAGACAGGAAGGCTAGAGGGGTCTATAAATAGATATTTCCCTTTCCCCATGTCAAAGGCTAGAGGGGACTAGAGTTGGTTATTTCTCATGTTGGATAGGCTCTGTTACCATAGTTTTCTCTGAGGATTATCCTTTGTCAAGGCTAACAGAACACTCTGGGAATATTTAAAATGGTAACTTTTTCTCTCCCCCTGTCAGATACATGAGAGGGTTTTTCTCCAATCTTCACAATGAGAACCTGGAGGGTCTCCTGTAGAGAAATCTCACAAAATTGCCTCTAAGGCTGTATCACTGGGAGTTTTTCTCTCTTGGGTGAGTCCTCACTCAGTCTCCAGCTATTAGTCAATTACAATTTAAGTGTTCTTACTAGTTTCTGGCTCCAGCAGGTGGTTTTTGGTCCTGGCAAGCTTGTGATTATCTGTATTCACCTGTCTCTCCAGTTTTTAAGGCAGCAATTTTCCTTATGACCTCAATTCTCTGATGGCTCTAAGAAGAGTTGTTCATTTCTAATTTGCCTGGCTTTTTTTCTGTTGGGAGGATGAGAGTAATGCCTTCCAAGTTCTTTACATATCAGGGAGGAAACTGGAAAGTCTATGACATGCCTTTGATAACCAAATATGAATTGATAAAAATTAGGAATAATTTGTTTGACAATGATCAAGTGAAACACCATCTACAAAATCTCAGATTTGAAATAAATAAAAAAAAAACTTTGAAAGTCAAACTTTATATCTTTTTTATTAATTAATTTATTTATTTTTGGCTGTGTTGGGTCTTTGTTTCTGTGCAAGGGCTTTCTCTAGTTGCAGCAAGGGGGGGCACTCTTCATCATGGTGCGTGGGCCTCTCACTATCGTGGCCTCTCTTGTTGTGGAGCACAGGCTCCAGGAGCGCAGGCTCAGTAGTTGTGGCTCACGGGCCTAGTTGGTCCATGGCATGTGAGATCTTCCCAGACCAGGGCTCGAACCCATGACCCCTGCATTGGCAGTCAGATTCTCAACCACTGCACCACCAGGGATGCCCCAAAACTTTATATCTTTTTAGTAAACAATATTCTTAGCACACAGTGATGTTGCATTTGCATATTCTCTTAAGACTTAAATAATGTAATGAATTTTCTAGTCCCTATAGTGCTAATACAAATGAGTGAATTTCTCTGTACTTCAAAGGGAAAAACGCACATGCAAAATTTCCCTGGCAGAATTTTGGCTAATCTGATAAACCTGTTTTTAAATATGCCATATGAAAATCTGAATATATTTAGGCAGTTAATGCATGAAGTCCATTTTAGGCTGGTTCTATACCTTAACTGATATTCACTGAACCTAAAATGGAAAGATGATAATTTTATCATAAATATTGGGGAATATATAAATTTATTTCCAGTTTTTCTCATATTTTAATTTCTGTGATCTTTTATATTCAACAAATATCTATCTCCTTGTTCTGAAATGAAGGTATTTTAGTAAAAAAGAAAGTCATAAAATTGCAGTATTAGAGATCCCCTGAATAAGGTTGTTTCTAGTTCCAGATCTAGTGCCCCCCCCCTTTTTAAAGAGAGATAAATAAGCAAAAGTATGTATAAACAGGCTTGGTTCCAATTATATAAGACTTTGAAATGGATAAAAGAACATCCTTAATATATGAGTAGTTCTAATTTATTTGTTGTTATTTTCTTTTATTTTTTAAATAGTACAAAAATCAGAATTTCTGTGCAGCACTGTGGCAACATTCCTACAGACTTTATCTCGAGTCAGCCACCTTTATAGTCAGGAAAAATTCTCCTCTACTCAGAGATATGAGTAAACACATGTCTACTAAACATGACTGAACAGTGTAAGGATCTTAGCAATAACATCTTTTAAAATGACTTTTAAACCATGAAAATTAACTGCACTACTGTAAATTCTCCCCTTTGAATCACAGTTGGAATTTCTCCAGTTCAAGGATCCATTCTGACAGTAGAGAATACTGAGAAAGCCTCTCTACAGAGCAATGATACTTATATGTTCTTCAGAGAATGTAATCATATTGGTGAATTAATTGAGCTTTAAAATACTTTGTCAGTAAGGAATTTGATAAGGTGCGAGAAAATTAAATGTGGGCCTAATGTTAGCCCACTGGAGGAGAACTGAAATAATTACAGTGCAGTTCCTGATTCCATAATATTGTGAACAAGCTCACCGAGCTATCATTTCCGAACTCAGGCTGAGGATTAGTAACTCTACTGTGAATATGACATCTTGACCAAAATGAGTATCTGTGGCTATGAAGAGTGCTTCACAAGAAAGACACAGAAATTAAATAGAAGTGGCAGTCTAGGTAGGAAAGTCACACTGGTTAGGCTCTCACTAGGAAGAGTACTTTCCCACCCCTGTGCAGAGCCTGGTATACATCATGGATGGATGGCTGACTTCCTATTTCATCTCCAGTAAGTGGTGCATCTGTATAGCTGGTTCCTCTAGCCATAATCATGCTGCCTTTCTGGCACCTGTTCTTTCCCCTCACATCCAATTCCTGACAGTCTTGGAACCTCACCTTCTTTCATGGTGTTTAGGGTCATGGCTGGGCCATATTTCTGGTACATTTCACAACATCTTAGATACCCCAGATTAACTTCCTAAGTAACTCTATTGCTGAAGTCTTCTACTGCCTATAAGTCTTGGAGTTGAACTCTAAGACTTTCTAAGCAAAATTCAAAAATTGATGTCTCAGACTGAATTTAACAAAACCAGTCCCCTGCCTGTGACTCTGAACTAGGCTGTAAATGAAGCCTAGAGTCCTAGCCTCGATATGAGATCAGCTTAGCCCCTTTGTATTGGGTTGAAATTAAAGAATATATACATATAATTTTCCCTGAGTGTTTTTAAAATCATGTGGCAAACTAAGAAACTTAAAGTTGACATTTTCCCCGCTGAAATATACTCTAATCACCGGTGATAGATTTAAAAATAAATGGCCGAGCTACTTAACTTAGCAAGATTACACACTCAGGAGTAGGTTTCCTTATGTTATGGGTAGCAAACATTCATAGAAGCAGTGAGGTGCATGTGGAAAGAGCAAAGGCTTTAAACAGCCCTGAATCTGAATCCCAGTTTAGTACCCTCCTCACCAGAAGACTGTCAGCAAGTATTTTCATCTTTCTGAGCCTTGTGTTCCTGTAAAGTGTGCAACCAATTCACAGACCACAAGGTTATTTTGAAGGTTAAATAAAATGTCAAATAAATACCATTTATGACGGTGCCTGACACATGAGGATTGCTGGGGAAGTAAGTTATTTCTCCTTTATGGGTATTCCGTATACTCTGGAGATCTTTCAGATTCTGAATGGTGCTGAGATTCCAACACCTGATTATTGCTGGTGAGACCTCGGCCTTTAGATCTTTGTGGTATCTTTTCCTCTCCAAATGTCTTTACAGGGCCTGGCTTCCCTATCTTGGTGGCTCCTCACCCATAGTGGGCTCTGTCTCTGTCCTTGCCTTGCTCTGTCCCAGCTTTGATCTCTGTATAAATGATTGTATAGGACTGAACTCTGGAAAGGAAGTGAACTAAAACACTTAAGCCATGAAATTGTATAAGTGTGACTTTCCTTGACTGCTTGGAACCTTCATTTCACAGGTGGGAAAGGGGAGAGTGACACAAATCTACTGGATTGCTATGGGAATTAGTTGGCATTGTGTCATTTAAGTGCTTAGTAATTGGCACATGGTCAGTTCTTAGCAAGAGGACCTTTATTTCCACACCTCTAAAATGCTACGCAAAGTCAGCCAATAGCAATATGAATACATTCTGCCAACTTATGGAGCAAGTTGCTAAACGGATGTGGACATTGTGACCTGCTCTTGGAGAGGACTCGAAGTCTAGTTTCCACTGTGACAGAAGCCTACCCCAGTGCCTTTGTGGCCCTCAGAAAAAGCCCTGTAATCCATCAGTTATGGCTTTCTGATTCCTGAGATTCCTTTCCATGAGGAGATTATTTGTCAACTTGGTCTCTTGATATGGGAAGAAAAGCTGAATTCTTAGAGAATAAACTACTAGCCCTTCAGGTGGAATTATTTTAAGGGGAAAGGGGGCAACCAGATATAGGGTAGTAACACTAAAAAATATTCAGCGTTTATTTGTAATTCAAATTTGACTAGGTGTCCTGTGTTTTATCTAGCAACCTGAACTATCCTCGATCTCTGAAGTCATAGCATTCAGGCAGGCACGAAGTCATTCACCCACTCACTGGGCCCCAGTAAGCTTTTTCTCTGGTGGACAAGCCTCGTATAGTGTATGTATGTATGTGTGTGTGTGTGCGTGTGTGTGTGTGTGTGTCCCTGTTAAAAGTGAGATGTGAGAAAGACATCTCCATTTGCTTAAAGCAGCATCAACATTTAGAATGGGAAAGTTACCTAACTGACATGAAAAACTACCACTGTTCTTCAGTCCCAGGTAATGCACACTTAACATTTTACAAACTTGTATGCTGGACTGCAGCAAACCCTGAGATTGGCAGTCAATGGAGACCTGCTTCAGGAGAGCAACTCAATTTCTCCTTAAGGCCACATCTAACCTAGTCTCCTGGCTGCCTGTTAATGTTCTTCTGAATTTTTGCACTGAGTGACATCAGTGAAATAAGCAAATGATGATTTAGTGTATAGGGAATGAAGAACATTCATAGTGGAAACATGGGTGTGATAAAGAAGACTAATCTTCCCACGCACGGTCACTGAGTTGCTATTGTAATATGAATAAAATTTCTAAGACTCTCTGCCTCTCTTAGCTTTGAAATACATTTTTTCAGATGATCTTTAGGGGAAAAAATGTGTAGAAGCACAAAACGTTATGAAAACCTCATTATATTCACATGTAGGAAAGAAAGGCACCGTCAGTGTATTTCATGGCAGATGCATCTCTCGTTCTGAATGACTTGTACTGAAGTGTCTGCAACTTTGAAATTAGGTGCAGAATGTCATAATTTGTATGAATATCCATTCTAACACATATGACTATGCTTTGGCTAGTTGAGAGTCTCCATATTTGCTCAATTAGAAATGAACCTCACTTCTGGGGAATTCTAAAGTTGACATAATGCAAACACAAATTTCTGCAATTGCTGTCTTGAGATATTAGAATAAAAAAAATGTGCAAATAGGTACTAGAGGCAAAGATGGGTCTGAATAGAAGATATAAACCTCTTTGAAAACGCAAATAGGAAGCTTCTAGTTTCAGATTCAGCATGTAAAGAGCTTGGAAGTTGTCACTCCAGTCCTTATAACAAGTAAAACCTGGACAGACTGCCACTCAATGATTTTTCTTGGATTCACTAGCCAGCTGAGTTTGCAGGGCTATCACACAAAGGACTGGAGAGAGAGGTAAATCCAGAGACTCACAGCTGAGATGTGCTTACCTGGGACAGAAGACACTAGAGCTATCACTGGAAGGATTTCTTAGATGGTAAATTTGACCAATTGCTGGAGGTTGAGTGTGGATTAACAGGAAAATGAGAAACTCCTGGGGGCTGCAGTCTTAGGGAGGTCCTCCATAGTTTCTTGGGTTTTACTTCCAGAAATGGCACCAGGTTCTTCTGGTGAAGATTCACAGATCTCCTCATGGCTCCATCAGAGGGAGGAATAATCATTGGGGGGTTATATTCAGAACCTTCTCCACAACAAAGGCCCACTCTCCAGGGTGAAAAGCTTGACCTGAGTTTTGTCTCCAGCCTGCTCTAGCTTTTCTGTCTTGGAAAGGGAGGTGAGTGAGAAAGGAGGCATCTATACAAGAAGAATGCTGTGATGGTCACAGGTCAGAGACACAGGCCTATTAAAAGACTGAAATTTAATCATTTGATCAGAGAACACATCCTTACTCTACACGTTACTGCCACACAAATGTGGCCCCAGTATAATACCAGCGAATTACAGCTGAAAGAGCTGAAAGATACAGATTCATTGTGAAAAGGTATGCTTAGAGAAACCCATAGTGAAGAGGGGAGACAAAAAAAGGACACTGGAGAAATTTGAATCCTCTGGCACCTATAGATAAAGAAAACAGTAAACAAAGCTCAATTTCTAGCCAGATTTGCACAAATAGGAGACCTATTTATGCATTTCCTAATATAGGATATAAGTTGCCTAGCTTTCAAGAAAAATTGTAAGACATGCCAAAAGGCCATAAAAAACACAGTCTGAAGAGACAAAACAGGCATATAAGAACCAGACTCAGATTCGACACAAGTGTCTGACAGGGAATTTAAAGTAACTATGATTAAAATGTCAAAGCCTCTAAATAAAAAAGTAGACAGCATGCAAAAACAGATAGGGAATATAGGCAAAGAGATGGACTTCTAAGAAAGAATAAAAAGGAAATGCTAGAAAATAAAAACACTAACAGAATTGGAGTGCCCTTGATATTCTCATCAGTAGACTTGACATGATCAAGAAAAGAATCAGTGAGCTTTAAGAAAGGTTAATCAAATTTTCCCAAGCTAAAATGCAAAACAAAAAACAAAAAAAAAAAACAAATAACAGAACATTCAAAAATTGTAAAATAATTTCAAAAGATGTAATATACACATAATTGTTGTACCAGAAGATCTAAAAAATGAAAATGGAGTAGAAGAAGAAATATTTGAAATAGTAGTGGCTGAGAACGTTCCAAACTAATGACAGGTGCCCATCATTATAGACTTTATGATTCCAATTATATGCCATTATGGAAAAGACAAAGCTATAAAGATAGTTTAAAAAGATCAGTGGCTGCCAGGGATTTTGAGAAGTGATGGATGAATAATTGGAGCACAGGGGACTTTTAGCACAGTGTAACTAGAATTCTGTATGATACTCTAATGTTGAATATGTGACATTATGCATTCATCAAAACCCATAGTGCTTCAGAGCATAGTGAACTTTAATATAGGCAAATTAAAAATAATTGTTTTGGAGGCTGGAGGATCCCCGAAACAAATGCAGAATGTGACAAAATAAACTAAATATATTACAAATATGTGAAACAATTTCACTGAAGGAGGTGGGTGAGGATAAGTAACTGAAAATGAGTAGAGTCAGTAAAACTGAAGGCTAAAGGAACCATGTATAAGTAACTATACCCTCATTGGTAAAGTCTTTTTCCCCAACAGAGGTGCAATTCTGAAATCCTATACATGTGTAGTATAACTGACCATTTAAATAAATAGATGGTAGCTCATGGGAGCCAGATTTCTAGCTGTTGGAGGGAGAGGCTACAGATGAATAAAGGAAGGAAGCTAGAAAGATTCATGCAGTAATAAATTAGAGTTGGCTAAAACACTAGGAACTAATATTTAGGTTAATATGTATATTATATATACATATATATATGTAAAACTGATGGTTATGTATAGAAACATTTATTTATGTATTTTTTTGTGTGTGTGTGTATATATGTAGGTAGGTAGGTAGGTATGTTTATACACTATTGCATGTCTGCAATAGTATCTGTACATACATATCTTTACTCTGTCAGTTGAGAGGACCTAGAAGCAATAACATTGAATCAGCCATAAGCACACCAAGAACACAGAGCTTGGTTTCTAAT
This sequence comes from Mesoplodon densirostris, assembly GCF_025265405.1. Lineage (NCBI taxonomy): Eukaryota > Metazoa > Chordata > Mammalia > Artiodactyla > Ziphiidae > Mesoplodon > Mesoplodon densirostris. Next base: position 168,280,356 of record NC_082661.1, on the reverse strand, counting down.
ACTAGTCTCCAATTATTATTGGAAATAGTGTTCCTTGGAGAAATGGCTGATTTTTGGACTAGAGCAGGAAGTATACAAAATGGGCCTGGAACAACACCTTGTAGCACCAGGAAATAAAGAAGCACTTGGAAAATTTTAAAACTCCCCACAACAATAGAGGTATATCAAAGCGTTCCAGAAGCCTTGTGAAAGAGTTCCTAACTGTCAAAGCTTGAACAACTTGAGCAACAAAATAAATAAAATTGTATCAGACTATAACCCAATGTATAAAGTAAAAATTTATATGTAGTGATATAAATAATTAAATAAATGTGGAGAATAGACAAAGATTCCTAGCAGAAAAATTACAAATAATGTATATAGCTACTCTGTGTTTAAAGAGGGGGGACATAACTATTCACCACTTAAATGTTGGCTGCACATAGTGACTTTTCCAAAGATTACTGTATAAAGGGAGGAAAAAGAGAGTAACTTTACAGTTGAGAATCCTGACAGATGACAAACTTTACCTCCTGTCAGGTGATCCAGGTTAGCATTAGTAGTGATAAGTCCTTTGATGTGAAATGATTATAATGGTACTTTATCTCTGTGGTTTCCTCCCAGAAATCATGAGAAAATCATCAGGCAAATCACAGTTGAGGAACATTCTATAAAATACCTGAACAGTAATCCTCAAAACTGTCAAAGTCCTCAAAAACAAGGAAAATCTGAAAAACTGTCATAACCCAAAGGAACATAAGGAAACATGACTCATAAATATAACACAGCATCCTGGATGGGATCTTGGAAGAGAAAAAGCACATTAGGGAAAAATTAAGGACATCTGAGCATAGACTTTAATTAATAACATTATATCAATATCAGTCAATTAATTGTGATATAAATCTAAAACCTTTCTAAATTGAAATGTTTATTTAAAACTATAAATAAGTTAAAGGGAAAACATTTAAATCATTCTTCATTTTATAAGTTTTCTTGTTTGGGGAAAAATTCTTTGTGTTTCTTTCATCTCCCACATTTTATTATGGAAAATTGAGCAACAGTACTCAACCAATTCAGACATCAAGATAATTACTCTTCATCTTCTTTATCTCCCAACAAGTAATTATTCAGTTTAAGAGAATGTGGTTTAGTTGAGACAAAATGTATTTTGAGTGTTGATAAATTGATTATAGGTTTACATGGGATTCTCTAACATAGACCAAACGATCTGGAAACTAGCAGCTGCTACTGAAGTTCTGTGATTCAGAGATTTAAATAATTTCATGGACATGAAAGTATTTTTTAAACTATAGATTTCAAGATAAATATAAAGTATCATCACTATTTGTCAGCTCATTAATTTATCCTTTCATTTAAAAAATTAGTTTCTTTGGGGACTTCCCTGGTGGCACAGTGGATAAGACTACGCACTCCCAATGCAGGGGGCCTGGGTTCGATCCCTGGTCAGGGAACTAGATCCCACATGCCTGCCACAACTAAGATTCACATGCCACAGCTAAGGAGCCCACGTTCTGCAACTAAGGAGCCCGCCTGCTGCAACTAAGACCCCACACAGCCAAATAAATAAATATTTTTTAAAAAATTAGTTTCTTTAGATACTTTCTATATATTAATCAAGTCCTTATGCATTGAATAAAACTAACAGTCTTGAAATTATCCTCCTGAACAGTTTTACTCTTCATCCTCAGGTTGGAATTTTTTACTTACTGGGGTTTTACCACGTAATTTTTACTTGGTATTTTTCCAAATAGATAGCCTAAGAGTATAGAGTGGCACTGAAATGTCAGAGCCTTTAAAACCATATGAATTGATCTGAACTGATTCAATTCTTCAAACTCTTTCAGTGTCTCTTATGCTAAGGCTATTTATCTAACTATGCCTCTCTTTCAGGAAGAGATTTTAGCATCAGATCAGTTTTGAGAACTTTTGAGAAATTGTTTTCTCATTTGTGAAACAGTTATAGGTCCTATGTATTGAAGTCCTTCTGGGAGTATGAGATCCACTCTCAGCTTGATGACCAGGTCCTGGAGATTTAGATCCACCTGCAGATGATAGAGGTCATGTGGTCTTGCAAACAGAGTATGTCATCTGGAGAATATAGTCGTAGACAAATATGATTCATCTAAGTGGGGGAAATATTGAAGGACAGGAGGTCTTGGAACGTCACCACAGTGAAATTATGCCAAGTATGAGCATATCACTTCTTACTGGACATCTGCATTCAAGTGTTCCCTTAACACCTCAAACGCAACACAACCAAACTGAACTCATCATTCCCCTCTATCTTGTGCCACACCCTCTTCTGGATGAATGACACTACCATCCATTCATTTGCTCAAATTGCAATCCTAAAAGTCATTGTTGACTCCTCTCTCTCTCTCCCATCCAACTGTCAAATCCAGTTGATTCAGTTGTCCTTAAACATCTATCAAAGTTTCCATTTTAGTTTACCTACCTCTTGTCTAGTCAGAGAAATGTTACTTATAATACAGCTTCTGTAAAAGTTTACTAACTTTGTATCTAGTCAGTTCCCTTCCAATGCACTCTCCACAGAACAAAGTTATTCTGAAGTACAAATGTGTTTTCTTCCCTTCCTTCAAACCTCAACCATGCTCCTTCTATGCCTGTTGTGTGGAATGACTTTCAGTTGCTTTACTACTGCATGCTCTCTTTCTCACTATGGGCTTTACAGATGCTGTTTCCTATGTCTAGTATACCCTGCTGTTCCCTTCCCCACTTACCAACTGCCCATTCCATCTTTCATACTCTGCCTAATCTCTACTCTCATTTCAGAATCATCTGAGGATTGTTACCTCTTTACAGAAAGCTTTCCCAGCCTTCCAAACTCTGTCTCCAAAGTCTGGATTATAACTTACTATAGGTCCTCATACTGCATCAATTATTTTTATCTCTAATTCTTACTAGCTTGGAAAAATCTGTGCGAGCAAGGACGGTATTCCTGTTAGAGTTACCTCTAATGCTTAACACAATGCCTGACACATAGTATGTGCTTAATAAATAATTTTTGAGTAAATGAATGAAAGAATGCTTTAGTGAATAAATGAGGAATTAATATTTAAATGTATATATGAAAGAATGGAGGATTGAAAAAGAAAATATTGGAAAAGAAAATATAGATCTAGATCAGGCATTCAGAATCAAAAAAGCTTTTAAAGTTTTAAAAAAATTTAAGTGGGTTTTAACAGGTTTTAAAAGGTAAAAATGGATTGAGGATTAGGATCTCTCTCTCTCTCTCTCTCTCTCTCTCTCTCTCCCCCTCCCCCACATTCCTTCCCTTGTGTTTCTGTGTGTGGGGTATGTGTGTGTGCATGGGTGCACATGCACAAGTATACTTGTTAAAGGTAGGGGAAGATGGTGAGGAAAAGTCATTAGGAAGAGCTTGATTTCTCTCGACTGAAAGGTAGAAAACACTGAATAAATGTCAAGGTAGGAACCTTGTTACCAAACTAGAGAGGAACATTTGCACTTTGACACTCATACTCAGTGGCCTAGTCCAAGGGGGCTGGACCATCAATATGTGGACTCGATGTTTAATGAATCAGTAACTTAAGTGCCCTGAAATGCTCCCTTGTGACCCTCCAAGTTTAGTTGGCATTGGCTCCCAAGCCTGGGTCAGGATTAACCATCAGTCTGTGTGGTGGTAGTGATCATGGGGTAGGGAGGTTGGGATCCAATGGGTCTACCAAAAACAGAAGGTAGAAGAGGGAGGAAATCAGGCAAATAATTATGATGTTACCTATTTACTATACTGATATATGATTTTTGAAGTCTTCTACATATTGAAATAGATATTTCAGACTTTTAAAAAAATATATCAATTAAAAGTTCTAGGTTGACACTGCACAGGATATTCCTTCTTTCTTCCAGATCACTAGCATTCAAAGCTGCCTGGTAGAATAATATTTTAAATATTTTAAGCTTCTTCACTTTAACTCAATGAAGCTTGGAAAATAGGACTGTTTCATGAAACTGAGTTTCTCCAACTTGGTGGGTCCAAACAGTTCTCTGAGGTCATGAGCACCTCAGCTTTTCTTTCTTTCCTTTTTTTTTTAATTATCTTTATTTATTTTCTTTTGAATTCTATTTTATTTTTTATAGAGCAGGTTTTTATTAATTATCCATTTTATACATATTAGTGTATATATGTCAATCCCAATCTCCCAATTCATCACACTACCACCCCTCGCCACTGCCACTTTCCCCCCTTGGTGTCCATATGTTTGTTCTCTACATCTCTGTCTCTATTTCTGCCCTACAAACCACTCATCTATACCATTTTTATAGGTTCCAAATATATGTGTTAATATATGATATTTGTTTTTCTCTTTCTCACTCACTTCACTCTGTATGACAGTCTACATCCATCCACGTCTCTACAAATGATTCAGTTTCATTCCTTTTTACAGCTGAGCAATATTCCATGGTATATATGTACCACATCTTCTTTAACCATTTGTCTCTCGATGGGCATTTAGGTTGCTTCCATGTCCTGGCTATTGTAAATACTGCTGCAATGAACATTGTGGTGCATGTGTCTTTTTGAATTATGGTTTTCTCTGGGTATATGCCCAGTAGTGGGATTGCTGGGTCATATGGTAATTGTATTTCTAATTTTTAAAGGAACTTCCATACTGTTCTCCATAGTGGCTGTATCAATTTACATTCCCACCAACAGTGCAAGAGGCTTCCCTTTTCTCCACACCCTCTCCAGCATTTGTTGTTTGTAGATTTTCTGATGATACCCAATCTAACTGGTGTGAGGTGATACCTCATTGTAGTCTTGATTTGCATTTCTCTAATAAATAGTGATGTTGAACAAATTTTCATGTGCTTCTTGGCCATCTGTATGTCTTCTTTGGAAAAATGTCTATTTAGGCCTTCTGCCTATTTTTGGATTGGGTTGTTTGTTTTTTTGATATTGAGCTGCATAAGCTGTTTCTATATTTTGGAGATTAATGCTTTGTCCATTGATTCATTTGTAAATATTTTCTCCCATTCTGAGGGTTGTCTTTTTGTCTTGTTTGTAGAATCCTTTGCTGTGCAAAAGCTTTGAAGTTTCATTAGGTCCCATTTGTTTATTTTTGTTTTTATTTCCATTACTCTAGGAGGTGGACCAAAAAAAATCTTGCTGTGATTTGTGTCAAAGAGTGTTCTTCCTATGTTTTCCTCTAAGAGGTTTATAGTGTCCGGTCTAACATTTAGGTCTCTAATCCATTTTGAGTTTATTTTTGTGTATGGTGTTAGGGAGTGTTCTAATTTCATTCTTTAACATGTAGCTGTCCAATTTTCCCAGCATCACTTATTGAAGAGACTGTCTTTTCTCCATTGTATATCCTTGCCTCCTTTGTCATAGATTAGTTCACAATAGGTGCGTGGGTTTATCTCTGGGATTTCTATACTGTTCCATTGGTCTATATTTCTCATGTTGTGCCAGTACCATATTGTCTTGATTACTGTAGCTTTGCTGTATAGTCTGAAGTCAGGGAGTCTGATTCCTCCAGCTCCATTTTTTTCCCTCAAGACCCCTTTGGCTATTCAGGGTCTTTTGTGTCTCCATACAAATTTTAACATTTTTTGTTCTAATTCTATAGAAAATGCCATTGGTAATTTGATAGGGATTGCATTCAATCTGTAGATTGCTTTGGATAGTATAGGCATTTTCACAATATTGATTCTTCCAATCCAAGAACATGGTATATCTCTCCATCTGTTTGTATCATCTTTAATTTCTTTCATCAGTGTCTTATAGTTTTCTACATACAGGTCTTTTGTCTCCCTAGGTAGGTTTATTCCTAGGTATTTTACTCTTTTTGTTGCAATGGTAAATGGGAGTGTTTCCTTAATTTCTCTTTCAGATTGTTCATCATTAGTGTATAGGAATGCAAGAGATTTCTGTGCATTAATTTTGTATCCTGCAACTTTACCAAATTCATTGATTAGCTCTAGTACTTTTCTGGTGGCATCTTTAGGATTCTCTATGTATAGTATCATGTCATCTGCAAACAGTGGCAGTTTTACTTCTGCTTTACCAATTTGGATTCCTTTTACTTCTTGTTCTCTAATTGCTGTGGCTAAAACTTCCAAACTATGTTGAATAGTAATGGTGAGAGTGGGCAACCTTGTCTTCTTCCTGATCTTAGTGGAAATGGTTTCAGTTTTTCACCATTGAGAACGATGTTGGCTGTGGTTTTGCCATATATGGCCTTTATTATGTTGAGCTTAGTTCCCTCTATGCCTACTTTCTGGAGGGTATTTTAATCACAAATGGGTTTTGAATTTTGTCAAAAGCTTTTTCTTCATCTGTTGAGATGATCATATGGTTTTTCTTCTTCAATTTGGTAATATGGTGTATCATATTGACTGATTTGTGTATATTGAAGAATCCTTGCATCCCTGGGATAAATCCCACTTGATCATCGTGTATGATAAGTTTAATGTTTTGTTTAATTCTCTTTACTAAAATTTTGTTTAGGATTTTTGCATCTGTATTCATGAATGATATTGGTTTGTAATTTTCTTTTTCTCAAGTATCTTTGTCTGGTTTTGGTATCAGGGTGATGGTGGCCTCATAGAATGAGTTTGGGAGTGTTCCTTCCTCTGCAATTTTTTGGAAGAGTTTGAGAAGGATGGGTGTTAGCTCTTCTCTAAATGTTTGATAGAATTGATCTCTGAAGCCATCTGGTCCTAGACTTTTGTTTGTTGGAAGATTTTTAATCACAGTTTTAAATTCATTATTTGTGATTGGTCTGGTCATATTTTCTATTTCTTCCTGGTCCAGCCGTAGATGGTTATATCTTTCTAAGAATTGGTCCATTTCTTCCAGGTTGTGCATTTTATTGGCATAGGGTTGCTTGTAGTAGTCTCTTAAGATGCTTTGTATTTCTGTGGTGTCTGTTGTAACTTCTCCTTTTTCATTTCTAATTTTATTGATTTGAGTCTTCTCCCTCTTTTTCTTGATGAGTCTGGCTAAAGGTTTATCAATTTTGTTTATCTTCTCAAAGAGCCAGCTTTTAGTTTTATTGATCTTTGCTATTGTTTTCTTTGTTTCTATTTCATTTATTTTTGTTCTGATCTTTATGATATCTTTCCTTCTACTAACTTTGGGTTTTGTTTGTTCTTCTTTCTCTAGTTCCTTTAGGCATAAGGTTAGTTTGTTTATTTGAGATTTTTCTTGTTTCTTGAGGTAGGATTGTATTGCTATAAACTTCCCTCTTAGAACTGCTTTTGCTGCATCCCATAGGTTTTGGATCGTCATGTTTTCATTGTCATTTGTCTCTAGGTGCTTTTTGATTTTCTCTTTGATTTCTTCAGTGATATCTTGGTTATTTAGTAGCATATGCTTTAGCCTCCATGTGTTTGTGTTTTTATGTGTTTTTCCCTGTAATTGATTTTTAATCTCATAGTTTTGTGGTCAGAAAAGATGCTTGATATGATTTCAATTTTCTTAAATTTACTAAGGCTTGATTTGTGTCCCAAGATGTCATCTATCCTGGAGAATGTTCCATGCGCACTTGATAAGAAAGTGTAGTCTGCTGTTTTTGGATGGAATGTCCTATAAAAATAAATTAAATCTGTCTAGTCTGTTGTGTCATTTAAAGCTTGTGTTTCCTTATTAATATTCTGTCTGGATGATCTGTCCATTGTTGTAAGTGAGGTGTTAAAGTCCCCCACTATTATTGTGTTACTGTCGATTTCCTGTTTTATAGCTATTAGCAGCTGCCTTATGTATTGAGGTGCTCCTATGTTGGGTGCATATATATTTATAATTGTTATATCTTCTTCTTGGATTGATCCCTTGATCATTATGTAATGTCCTTCCTTGTCTCTTGTAATATTCTGTATTTTACATTCTATTTTATCTGATATAAGTATTGCTAATCCAGCTTTCTTTTGATTTCCTTTTGCATGGAATATCTTTTTCCATCCCCTCACTTTCAATCTATATGTGTCCCTAGGTCTGAAGTGGGTCTCTTGTACACAGCATATATATACGGGTCTTGTTTTTTTATCCATTCAGTGAGCCTGTATCTTTTCTTTGGAGCATTTAATCCATTCACGTTTAAGGTAATTATCGATATGTTTGTTTCTGTTACCATTTTCTTAATTCTTTTGGGTTTGTTTTTGTAGGTCCTTTTCTTCTCTTGTGTTTCCCACTTAGCATTTGTTGTAAAGCTGGTTTGGTGGTGCTGAATTCTCTTAGCTTTTGCTTGTCTGTAAAGCTTTTGATTTCTCTATCGAATCTGAATGAGATCCTTGCTAGGTAGAGTAATCTTGGTTGTAAGTTCTTCCCTTTCATCACTTTAAATATGTCATGCCAGTCCCTTCTGGCTTGTAGAGTTTCTGCTGAGAAATCAGCTGTTAACCTTATGGGAGTTCCCTTGTATGCTATTTGTCATTTTTCCCTTGCTGCATTCAATGATTTTTCTTTGTCTTTAATTCTTGCCAATTTGATTACTATGTGTCTCAGCATGTTTCTCCTTGGGTTTATCCTGTATGGGGCTCTCTGCACTTCCTGGACTTCGGTGGCTATTTCCTTTCCCATGTTAGGGAAGTGTTTGACTATAATCTCTTCAGATATTTTCTCAGGTCCTTTCTCTCTCTCTTCTCCTTCTGGGACCCCTATAATGTGAATTTTGTTGCATTTGATGTTGTCCCAGAGGTCACTTATGCTTTCTTCATTTCTTTTCATTCTTTTTTCTTTTTTCTTTATTCTCTTCTGCAGCAGTGAATTCCACCATCTGTCTTCCAGGTCACTTATCCATTCTTCTGCCTCTGTTATTCTGCTATTGATTCCTTCCAGTTTTTCATTTCAGTTATTGTATTCCTCTCTGTTTGTTTTTTCTTTAATTCTTCTATGTCTTTGTTAAACATTTCTTGCATCTTCTCGACCTTTGCCTCCATTCTATTTCCAAGGTCCTGGATCATGTTCACTATCATTATTCTGAATTCTTTTTCTGCAAGGTTGCCTATCTCCACTTAATTTAGTTGTTTTTCTGGGATTTTGTCTTGTTCCTTCATCTGGTACATAGCCCTCTGCCTTTTCATCTTGTCTATCTTTCTGTGAATGTGGTTTTTGCTCCACAGGCTGCAGGATTGTAGTTCTTCTTACTTCTGCTGTCTGCCCTCTGGTGGATGAGGCTATCTAAGAGGCTTGTGCAAATTTCCTGATTTGAGGTATTGCTGGTGGGTATAGCTGGCTTTTGCTCTGGTGGGCAGAGCTCAGTAAAACTTTAATCTGCTTGTCTGCTGATGCATGGGGCTGGGTTCCCTCCCTGTTAGTTGTCTGGCCTGAGACGACCCAACCCCAGAACCTACCTGGGCTCTTTGGTGGGCCTAATGGCGGACTCTGGGAGGGCTCTCGCCAAGGAGAACTTCCCAGAAGTTCTGCTGCCAGTGTCCTTGTCCTCATGGTGATACACAGCCAACCCCCGCCTCTGGAGGAGACCCTCAACACTAGCAGGTAGGTCTGGTTCAGTCTCCTATGGGGTCACTGCTCCTTCCACTGGGTCCGGATGCACATGCTACTTTGTGTGTGCCCTCCAAGAGTGGAGTCTCTGTTTCCCCCAGTCCTGTCAAAGTCGTGCCATCAAATCTTGCTCGCCTTCCAAGTCTGATTCTCTGGGAATTCCTCGTCCCATTGCCGGACCCCCAGGTTGAGAAGCCTGACGTGGGGCTCAGAACCTTCACTCCAGTGGATGGACTTCTGTGGTATAAGTGTTCTCCAGTTTGTGAGTCACCCACCCAATGGTTATGGGATTTGATTTTATTGTGATTGTGCCCCTCCTACCATCTCATTGTGGCTTCTTCTTTGTCTTTGGATATAGGGTATCTTTTTTGGTGAGTTCCAGTGTTTACTTGCAATGATTGTTCATCAGTTAGTTCACCTCAGCTTTTCAAAAGAGAATTCTTGGCTGTTGAATAGCTCAGGCAATTCATGAGATTATTTATTCTGTTATATAATAACAAAGGTCTTCCATAAACACTCCTCCATAGTGTTAAAGAGACCTAATGCTTTAGAAAGGAAAAAAAAAGCCTACTTTTGAGAGTGATTACTCATTATGTATAAGACACTATATTTTGGGGACTTAGCATCCATTATTTTATTATCTTCACAAAAACCCTGCACTGAAGCTATTGACATCCCTGTTTTACAGACGAGGGCCCTGAGGCTAGGGGAGTACAAGGGATGTCCTTAAAATTATCCTTGCTTAATCCAAGGTAGAACTGATATTAACCCAAGACTCTCTGACTCCAAAGTATGGTCTCTTTCACCCTACCCTACCACCTGTCCACTATTATTTTAGTTTGATTAGGGACCGATTTTCTAGTTACAAAGGTGAAGGAAGAAGATGTCTTTTTTCTCCAGCTAGGCAGTAACTTGTAGTGGTTAAAAACATGGGTTCTAGAGCCCGATTGTCTGAGACAACTTATTTTTTATTTGAACTTGAACATATAGTTTAGATTTTGCATGCCTCAATTTCTTCAAGTGCAAATAAGGTTAATAATGGCCCCAGAACTGCAGAGAGGGCTGAAGAACTTTGCACCTGCAAAGAGCTTTGTATTGTAAGCGATCAATAGATGTTCCCATTATACTTGCCATTGCTACTGTTGTTGTCAGTGGCATCTTTCCACAGAGGCCACAGCTACACATAACAGGAACAACACTCAAGCACATTTTCATGCCACCTCCTGCCCCCCTAAGTCCCAGTCATGGAGAAACAAGAAGATCCCCTAGCCAAAAGTTATTTCTTGTCACTCACATAGAGTTCAGGCACACCCAAGGGCTGGGAAAAGTGGATGCTGTTATTTGCAACCTATATATGATTAGGAAAATGAAATCATTCCTTGCTTGGTCAGAGGAGTAAGAATGCACCTATCTGCCATTCGACAGTGCAGAACCAGCAGCTTGAACTGGGGATATGTCCTATTGCCATAGGCTTTCCCAGAGAGAGGACAGCCATGTGCCCCCTTTGGGGGCCAGTCCAGCCTAGCAAAAATATTGAGGGTGGCAGGATAAGCAGGGGCAGGCAGCTGAATATTTTCAGGAGATTCAAGCAGTCAGGCAGATCATTCATGTAGAAGTTTGAAAAACTTTCTAACTAAAAGTCATTCATCCACTTATATACCAAGCATGCTATTGACTCCAAACTACCACATTATGATTAACTTGCACCAGCCAGCTTTATAACTGAGGTCTGCAGGCTCCGACTACCTTAGGGAACATTCTGGTAACCAAAGAAATAAAAGCTTGTTAAAAGTGATAGTTGCTTGTGTGCCCACGAAGTATCACACCCCTGAAATTGTTCTCTGCTTTTCTTTATATTTTTTAGGGTGAGCCATCTTGTCTGGGATAGTTTGTTATGCCCAGTAATTATTTCCTCACAGGAAGTTGTTCCCATTTCAATCTCAGCTTCTTAATCTCTTTTAATCAAAACAAACAAACCAATAGACAAACAAAACAAAAACCCTGGAGACACTGATAAATGCAATAGGGAAAAATAAGGAAAAAAATTAAAATTCACAGGGATTTTGACCTGGAGGCCTGGCCTTTCTCAGAGTCTGGAATAATGTTAAAGTGTGGCTCTACTCATCAGAAAATACTTTTCCTCTCAGACTAGTGAGAATTCTAGGTGGATCCCCCTTTGGATTGGACATCCATTTAACATGACTCAACTGCCCTTTGTCTCTCTTTGATCCTTTTTTTTTTTTTGTCTTTCCTATTTTGCTCTCTTTCCTAACTGACCTCTCCTTCTGGTATCCAGTTTAGTTTTCTGGAAAAGACTCTTGTTGGCCCATCTCATCAGCATCAGCTGAACTTTTGTGCCTAAACCAATCACAGGACCCTGCTATCTGCATCTTCTCAGGGCCCCCCACTGAACCTCAAGGCTCTTGCTTTAAAAGCTGAATCCCCAAGCTCTAGTCATAGAAGGCACATTGGCCTTTGTTAGCCAATGCTGAGGGAGGTGGCTTCCATTGGCTGATAGACTCCATGTTTACCCAGCACAGTAAAAGAACTAAAGTTATTCTTTGACAATTTAAGGGGCTGTTTTAGAATTTTTTAACAAATATTTTAAAATATTAATTTGAGACATTATTTAAATTTTTATTGTACCTCTTGTGACAGAGTACTTTTTTTTCATTGAATTTCTTTTTATCTACTCCAGGGATTAGGAAAATATTCCTGTAAAGGGCCAAATAGTTAATATTCAGGCTTTGTGTACTTTGCTGCAGCTACTCAACTCTGCCTTGCAGTACAAGAGCAGCCATGGACAATACATAAACAAATGATGGCTCAGGCAAAACATTATTTACAAAAATGGACCATCCAGCTGTATTTGACTGTGGATTGTCCTTTGCTGATCCCTGATCTTTGCCAGCACAAGTGCACTTATGCTGTGCTCACATCCCTTCACACCCTACACTCATTTTGCTTTTCTGTATTTCCTTTTTGCTGTATTGCAGAGCTCACTCATCCTGAGATGACTTATTTCCACAGTATTGCATGGGAGGTCCTCTGTTGTGAGGCCATTCAGGGTCTATTAAGTGGAGACAAAGCATGAATTGCCCTAAAAGAGAACGGATGCCTCAGAAACATCAACAAATGCATTTGGGGGAAATTTCTAGTATTGTTAAATGGAATGTTTTCTCCTAGAAATTATAAGAATGGTACTTCTGTAACACATAGCATGCATGTCTGCTTAGGCACAGGTATTTTGTTGAAAATCAAAATGATAAAGCTCTCTCCTGCCAAACCTATAAGATGCTCCAATGATAATGTGGGGGTGGGAGAGTATCAGAACATATATGTCTACTCTTCACAACTGTCTTAACTCAGTTGTTCTCTCCTAAAATGAAGTTGTTTTTGTTTTTGAGCCACTCTATCCAAAACCTGGCTGTCATTTCTAAGTCCTGGGGGATGCTACCACCATTTTACCTTTCAAAAAGCAAATTTTAAAACAACCCCCAGGGGACTTCCCTGGTGGTGCAGTGGTTAAGAAGCCACCTGCCAATGCAGGGGATGGGGTTCGAGCCCTGGTCCGGGAAGATCCCACATGCCATGGAGCATCTAAGCCTGTGCGCCACAACTACTGATCCTGTGCTCTAGAACCCATGAGCCACAACTACTGAAGCCTGTGCACCTAGAGCCCGTGTTCCGCAATGAGAAGCCACTGCAAGGAGAAGCCCACGCACCGCAATGAAGAGCAGCCCCCTCTCATCATACCTAGAGAAAACCCGTGTGCAGCAACGAAGACCCAACGCAGCCAAAAATAAAATAAATTAATTATAAAACAAAACAAACAAACAAAAAAACCAATCCCCAGCTATGAGATTTCTCTTCCCAGATGGTAGAGATGTATGTTATGGGCTTATTTACAGGATGAATTTTATTCCAACTGTGAGCTACTTATTCTTCCAACAATAGTTCTTTACAAGTTTGTCTTTCTTCCTTGGTTACTGTAGCTTTCGATCTGTCATAAGTGATCAATGTGGTATTTGACTCCAACAGAATGAACCTTTTCTGTGTATAAGACAACAATATTTTGGCATATTTCAGCTCATGTGGACCTCCTGCCTGAGCTGTCTCAGCACGTAGAGGCAGCAGGGCATCCAGAATTTCTGCACATCTCTTCCTTGGGGGCATGAGCTTCCCTGTAGTTTTAGATTTTTCACAATTGCTGATTTCATCCAGGAATATCACTGTGTGAACTTTCTTCTGAAGGTGATAGCTTGTGTGAGTGGCAGGGGATACTGAGGGAAAGTGGAAAGAAGAGAGTGTCCTTATATTCCTCCAGCACTATTGTTAGAGCCTGCATGCCTGTTATTTTTCTTTCACAATTCCCCCTTTTGTAGCAATTTCCTTACAATATTTCAGATAATATTTGTTACATAGGAATAAGTTATGTCATGACACACCTACCATGATTAGCAATGTCAGTAAAGTTTAAGAAGGGATGTTTAGTGAACAGAAAATTATAAACAGAATCATCCCTTTACAAGTAAAATTCAGGAGTGCTGAGAATTCCAGGGTAATCTCAGTCTAAACACACATGAGTATGTGTTTGGATCTGAACAAACCCAGTGATAGGGTGGATGATCTGCCTTATCTGGATCCCTCCAAGGAACTCGATTGTGTTTGTTGTCTACAGATTCAAGCATACAGGGTCCTGGTTTCTCAGACATCCTTGCAGTCTATTTGCATGTGCCAGTTCAGAGTCCAAGCTGAGAGCATTCACATTATGTTGCTTTTCCGTATTTTCTGGAACAACACAGAGCAAAACAGGAACAAAACAGTCAGTAAAGCTCCCAGGAACTTGCAGATTAAAGTGAAGATAAATAACTCACCAAGGGACTGTAACACAATGTGATAACTGACATAATGGAGATTACCCCATTGGGTTCTCCAGAAACACATAAAATGGAAACCTCACCATGGGAGTTGTGGGAGCACGAGATAAGGGAAAACTTCCTCCCCGTGGAAATCTTCAAGCTAAATGATATGCTTCTACCTTGGTGGAGGAGATGAGAGAGTCAAGGAGGACATCCCAGGCAGAAGAACAAAATGTACAGTTACCTGGAAGTGAGGGGGAGGATGGCAAACTCACATGCCCTCTACCAACTGCTTTGTCCTCTCTTCTCCTGAAATGACAATCCCACCCAATTTTAATTCAGTCTAAAAATTTTAACGTCATGCCTGATCTATTTTCCATTATATCCCACACCTGTTCCATCAGCAGGGATAGGAAACTTAGTGATTTTCATGTACATATTCATCCATCCCTTATTTCATAAACTTATTTTTGAGATGCTTACCATTTAGTGACTTCAAGACTTTAATTAAATAAATGTTAATGAAGCAGATAATGAAGCAAGACATGCTTAAACTTTGGAGCCAGACACAATTGGGTTGGTTCCTTGATTCTACCTTTCACCTTCTAACTTTGGGAAGGTCCCTTGAGATCTCCAGACCTTCGAACATGGGCAGAAAGAAGCTAATTACATGTTGCTCAGAGTGCCTGCCTCAGGGTCATTCAATATTAACAAGTAGCAGTTCCTGTCTCCTCACTTTCCATCCCAGCTTCCATTTCTCTTTTGAAACTTTTTTAAAATTAATTAATTTATTTATTTAGTTTTGGCTGTGTTGGGTCTTTGTTGCTGGGCTTTCTCTAGTTGTGGCGAGCGGGGGCTACTCTTGCAGTGCACGGGCTTCTCATTGTCGTGGCTTCTCTTGTTGTGGAGCACAGGCTATAGGTGCGTGGGCTTCAGTAGTTGTGGCACACAGGCACAGTAATTGTGGCTCATGGGCTCTAGAGTGTAGACTTAGTAGTTGTGGCTCACGGGCTTAGTTGCTCCATGGCATGTGGGATCTTCCCGGACCAGGGCTTGAACCCATGTCCCCTGCATTAGCAGGCAGATTCTTAACCACTGTGCCACCAGGGAAGTCCTGAAACTTCTTTTATTGCATTGTTAAATGGACATTGCCTCTTCTGTTTTATTTTGAGCTCCTTGTGAGCCTCGACTACATGTTTCGTGTTTGCTTTTTTAATAAAATGCTTTTTTGGTTTATGTTTCTATTTTTGCTTAGTTTTAGTTTGCAGGGGAGTCCCGTTCAGTCAGCCTTTGGGTATAGGAGGAAGAATGCATGGTTTCCCTTTTGGCTTCCTCAAGCGTGGAGAAAGGGGAGATGCAGGAAAAGCAAAGGATGCAGGACTATCTGACATGGGGCATGAGTTTGGGATCCAGGTCTGTTACTCTTAAGTTATTATATTAACCTTTTGAGCCTCAGTTTCCTCATCTCTAAAATGAAGTTAAAGATTCTCAGTTTTTATCCTGCCTACAGGATCATAGCTGAACATTTGTCTCAATCAGTTTACAGTCTTAACTCCCACTCTGTCCATGGGCAGGACCACAGGGATGTTCCCCAGCCCCCTGCAGTAGCATTCCAGGTTCCATTTCCTCCTCTTCATTCCTTCACCTGTCCCCCACCCCCACCCCCATCGTTTTCATTCTGTGGCCAGTACTTTGTTTTCCCCTCTGTAGTGACTATTTGGAATTGATGATTTAGTAGGAGAGCCTGCTTGCTTTGTAATTCTGACTTCATCTCTGCACACCGTATTTCATAGTCCCCTTGCCTTCAATGGAGAATAGTCCTGGGGGCAGTCTTGCTGCATTTCTACCCCCACCTTCATGTGCTTCCCCTACTATCCCTGATGCAGAGGGACCGTCTTTTCTGGAAGGGAGTGCATATGTTATTCAATTCCACTTAATGAGGTAAGCAATGAAATATGTTTAAGAGAATATGAATAGGGCTGTAAGTATAGCTGTGATAGCCTCCTGAAAACTATTTCAGATACTTCTTTGTGCCATGACAATTACTTGAGTTGTTTTCTATCCTGTGTACAAGTTTAACTTGTAAATGTCTTTAGCAACAACAACAATGAAAACTGGGTAAACTCTTTAATTGGATGAAGATGTCACCTGTTTGTTTTTTTTGGTTTTTTTTTTTTTTTTTTTTGTAAATTTAAGCAGGACATGCCAACAATTGTCCTGCTGCTGTGATGTTCTGCTCAAAGTTATTGGGCTCTTCAACTGAATGGACTCTGGTTTGGACATTCGTATCTTTTAGAATATGCAGACCTGGTAGCTGGATTTGCCACTGCCCCAAACTAGAGGGAGGGGTGTGTGTGTGTGTGTGTGTGTGTGTGTGTGTGTGTGTGTGTGTGAGTGAGTGAGGGCTGCATTGCCACCCTCTGACAATGCAGCCCTCTGTCTGTGAACAGAGTCAAATTCAGTAGGATCAGATGATGCAGAAAACACTGGCTGCTTCTGTCCAGCAAGCTCAAGGTAGAGGGTCTGACACTACCTGAGACCCCTGCTCTGCAACTGAGCAAATCATATGCTCTAAATGGAAAAAGTGCAACTCTCACAGTTCTCAGGGGAAAGAAGGTCACTGAGCCAGAAATATTGTGAGACTTGGTGAAAGGGTGATGCAGAAGGAAGAACAACAGACATTAAATGATTGTTTCTTGAAAGCTGAGCAGGGTGAGAACCTTCATGACACTGTTATGCAGGGAGCAGTCAAAGCACTTCTACCCAGTGCTTGGGACTCACATGCTGTATAGACAGTGTGAATAAAGCTATGCCCATTTTTGTATCTTGCTCTTTGGGAGGAATCATCTACCATGTCGTGCACACACTAGGTTTCTTACATTGTTTCAGGTGATTGTCAGAAGTAGATAGAAGTGTGGTGTCCCTCCCTTGCACAATCACTCAGGCAACTGTTCCTAATGTCTTCTCCAGAGTTTTCATTGTCACTTACTCAGTCTCATACACAGGCAGAATATTCTGTTCCATCAGTCCATGTGTCTATTTTTATGTCAATACCATAATGTTTTGATTATTATAGCTTTGTGGTACAATTTGAAACCAGAAAGTGTGATGCCTCCTGCTCCATTCTCCTTTCTAAGGACTGCTTTGGCTATGCAAGGTCTTTTGTGGTTCCATATGAATTTTAGGATTGTTTTTCTATTTCTGTAAAAAAAAAATGCCATTGGAATTTTTATAGGGATTGCACTGAATCTGTAGATTGCCTTGGGTAGTATGGACTACTCAACTTGAAAACATCACTCTGCTCATAGTTCATAAACGTTTACCACAATGTTTCATATTTATTTTTATATGCCCATCTTACCAGCTAGATACAGGACTTGTAGAATTCTACCTTATTTATCTTTATAGCCAAAGTATAATTCTAGAGCAGTGTCTGATATGGGATGCAGGAGAGACTCCAATAGACACAGACAGTAACTTCTGCTAATAAATTTTAATCCTGTTCAGAGATGAAGCCCTTATGAGTTATTCCAATGGGTAGTGGCTACTCCATTAGATTGATCTAAGCAGCTATTTTTTGCTTTAGAAAAGCAAACGTTCAGCCTTTTTTGAAGTATTTACAATTCCTTAGCATGTCACACAATCCTTTTAAAACATTCGTTTGAATAGCCTATGTTCCAAAACATAGTGTATTAATAGAAAATTTGAGAAATAATAAGGCCAACAGAGCATGAAACAACTGCCATTGAGAAGATAGTTTATTATTCACATTCCCAAGCAGGGGGACCACAGCCTGCTCTCAGGGACCCATGAAGGAATACCCAGCTGTGTCAGGAGGCCCAGGAGAAGGAGGAACTGTGGGCAAAAGCCTTTTTTATGGCCTCCACAGGAAGCAGTGGGTGAGGCAGGGTTAGTAGGCTTAGAATTCGCTAGTTTGAATAATTTCAGCAGACTCTGGGGCATGGGGACTGTCCTTAGTTGTCTAGTACCTGAGCCTGGAGTGACTGGGACAGATGGACATTAGCCCAAAGTGTGAGAGCCTGATAAGGTGGTGGTTGGGAGTGTGCTCTCTGAATTGGTTGGTTTGTATTTGAAAAGTACACTCATAAGCTAGTAGCATACTACCTCTAGGAATCGGCTAATCCTGGGAGGGGCCGTCCCTTCAGGGTCAGCAAGACCCAGACGTCAAAGCAACAGAAATAGAAAATAAAAGACATGGTTATTACAGTCCATAACGCCAAAAGATATTTATTTTTCTCTAAGCAAGAATGGACATGTGGGCAAGACAGCAGACTCTGCAGCTCTCTGGATACAACTGCTGTTACAAGACAAGAACGATTGCTATGATATGGCTAAGACAGAGTAAACTTGAATTCTCTATGTATTTTTCTTGAAGATTATATACATAAACACCACAGAGACTTGAGAATTTTCCAGATACCTTAAAATCTATTTGATTCAGCTATAGCCAGATGCTTGAATCACTTTCCTTATGGGTCATGTGTGGTTTATCTTGCTTCTGGATATATCTTCCAGAGATTCTTTGCAATTATCCTCTGTTGCTTCTGCCTCTGTCAAACCATTACTGTACTTACCTTTTGGAACTAACCCTGTCATCTTCTTGGATCCTGTAGCTTACTCCATGCTGAAATAAACTTGTCACCAAGCTCCTGTTGGTATCACCGCTGGATGACAATTTGTTTCTTTTAACTTAACTGGGAAGGAAGGACATGGATAGCTACAGCATAAGATTATTGTATATCCATAATTACCCTCTACTGCCCTTTGTTTAGGTAAAAGAGATGAAACTAAAAAGTCACGTTTTGTAATGACAGAAGGATCACTTGATGCAGGTCTTTCTGACATCAGCGCTTGTGAACTTTTTATTTTATTTTATTATTGAAGTATAGTTAATTTACAATGTTGTGTTAGTTTCAAGTATACAGCAAAATGATTCAGTTTTATATAAATATATATTCTGTTTCAGATTCTTTTCCATTATAGGTTATTACAAGATATTGAGTATAGTTCCCTGTGCTATACAGTAGATCCTTGTTGTTTACCTATTTTATATATAGTAGTGTGTATATATTAATCCCAAACTCTTAATTTCTCTCCCCCCCAACCCCTGCTACCCTTTTGGTAACCATAAGTTTGTTTTCTATGTGTGTGAGTCTGTTTTTGTTTTCATAAATAAGTTCATTTTTGTCATATTTCAGATTCCACATATAAGTGATATAAGGTATTTGTCTTTCTCTGACTTACTTCACTTAGTGTGATAATCTCTAGGTCCATCCATATTGCTGCAAATGGCATTATTTTGTTCTTTTTTATGGCCAAGTAGTATTCCATTGTATATATGTACCTCATCTTCTTTATCCATTCATCTGTTGATGGACATTTTACTAATATTTTTAATAGAGATTCCATGTTGAAGTGATACTGTTTTCAATATGCTGGGTAAATAAAATTTATAACTAAAGTTAATTTTTCCTTTTTTGTTTTTGTTTGTTTGTTTGTTTGTGTTTTGCTTCTTATACTGTGTCTTGGCTGCCTTAAGTAGATTTGAACAAATACAAATCTAGAGTCACAGTGCTGGAAATTCAGATCTCCGGCTCTGGGGTAGGGCCCAGTTACAGGTGTGTTTGAAAAACTTTGCAGTTATTTCAGAGCTATAGCCAGGGTAGAGAACCACTGCCTAGAGTGCAGAGGCCTCAGCTTTGCTGTCTGGTACCCAACCTGACTCAGGACAGCCCCTGATGGGATACTTAACAACATGGGCCTGAGAAGTGCAAATAGCTACAAGGCTATCAACCTAAGTAGCTGTGCAAATAGCTGACTTTGTAGATGATGCTTATAGATCATGCCAGGTCACCCCTAATATTTAAGGCAATAGGAGTTAAGATTACTTTAACTTATATCTCACCTGGCTGAGGGAGGTGGAGATCCATTAAACCAGACTGGGAAGGGTTGGGTGTTACTTTGGGCCTGAGTGTTCTCTGAAGCAAGATTTAAATGGATTTAGTGGATTCGATTTCTCACTCCATCAAAACAAGTCAAACAGTAAAAGACCTATAAACCACTAGGTCAGATTCTCCCCATTGTCAAGAAAGTAGCATGTTATCATTCCAAGTCACATGTCTTGCTCTTAGAATGTAACTTTGCCAATGAACAGTGAATCCTAAGTGATAAAAACTGGGATTACTAGTATGGATTGGGGGACAATTATTACAGGTTCAGAAAAAATTGAGTTCTCACACCCTTTAACCCTGAAGCCAGAAGTCAAAGACTGGTTTTATGATAGCATTGTAAACTCACCAATAGATTTATTTTGATTGAATTTGCTTTTTACTTATAATTTATTTGTGGGAGAAATAGCACTTGGAAAGCCAGTGCATGTTGAGCATACCAATGGGAAGACCCAGTGCTTTCCATTTTTTTTCTTATGTGTTTTATAGCATTCACTTATCTATAGTCGGCCAGAGCTGTACTGTTTGGGAAAGGAGGGAGAGAGATAAGGGATTATTATGAGAAGGTTTATATTTGGTGGGGACTGTGTGGGAAGAAAAGGAAATTACAGGTTGACAATAAATGTGTTTATGAATTTAAACTGTTATTTCCCCCTTAAATATCAAATTTTATGTATAATGTTCATCTCAAATCACTTTGTATGGAAATAAGATAAAATATAATTTTGAAAGTTAACATTTTATTATGAAGTAATTATTTTACTTTTTCACAGTATTTTAAATGATGCCCTGCCACAGTGGATGGTGAAGAGCAACAGAATGAATCCCTGGGGTAAAAGGACCCCTTTCTTAGAAAATGTTGCCTCTTTTTGTTACCTCACCAGGCAGAGGGCCTAACCAGTAAAATATCATTAGACATCCAACCCAGAAGCTGTTGAGTCCAACGAAAGCCTACTGAATACCCTCCCTTGTACAGAGCAAGCACAAGCCAGGTGCAAGGGTCCAGTAATGAAGATGCTCTTGCCTTTGAGGGCTCTCAGACTGGGCTGTGGGAAAACAGATACGTGCATCTTTGACACAAGACAATGCAGTTATGGAAAGATGCAAAAGGAATGCAAATGGGCCCTTGAGAAGAGTTTTCAGATTGGATAGTACTTACATTGTATAGTATTTATTCTGATAGTATTTATGGATCATTGGCTATATTAGTTTGTTAGGACTGCCCATAACAAAGTACCACCAATTGGTAGTTAAACAACAGAAACGTATTGTGTCAGTATTGTGTCATAGTTCTGGAAGCTAGAAGTATAAGATCAAGGTGTTGGCAGGGTTTGTTCCTTCTGAGGGCTGTGAGGGAGAATCTGTTCCTGCCTCTCTCCTGGCTTCTGGTGGTTTCCTGGAAATCTTTAGCCTTCCTTGACTTGTGGATGCATCACCCCAAACTCTGCTTCCATCTTCACATGGCGTTCTCCCTGTACGTGTTTCTCTGTGTCCAAATTTCTGTTTTTGATGAGGACACAGTAGTATTGGATTAGGGTCCATCCTAATGACCTCAACTTGATCATCTGCAAAATGCTATATCCAAAGAAGTTTATATTTACAGTTATTAGGGTTAGAACTTCAAAATCTTTGGGCAGTGGGGGACACAAATCAACCCATAATGGTGGGAGTTCTGCAAGTAGGGAAGAGGAAGGGGCTTCCAGGTAGAAATAACACCACGCTAAAGATATGGAGCATTTCAGTACCTCCTGGTCATCTCAGCTCCTCTGCACTCAGATGGTTGGGCTGGACCCCTGTCCCCTCTGCCAAGCAGCATTCTTGGAGATCCTTGCCTTGAGGCTAGGCTGTCACTTGTTCAGTCTTCCTGATATTCTCATCATGTACTCTCTCACTGCCCTTTCCTGCCAGTGTGTGTTTAATCTCATTGATCTCAAGGTGAGGACCCATTTCATTTGCCTTCAGGACCTCTTTCGCCTTAATGAAATACTTTTTTTTCTTTAATAGTGCAGTAATCAGGCCATTGAGCGCTTGTTCATTTTTGTCTTCAAGTTCAAGAAAAGACAACTTCAACTTCAAGAAAAGTGCAAATCCCAGTTTCTAACATTCTAAATATTCTCTTTCCTTTCATTCTCTTTCCTGATCACAGTTCATTTGCAGTTCCTTGTAAGCTCCTAATATTTTAATCTATCTCCAACATTTGTTGGTTTTTAAGAACAAAATTGGGAGGAGGCTCTCTTGTTCTAAGAATAATGAAAACTGAAATAAATCCACTTAAACTTAATCCAGTTAAAATTATGACAAAAATTCATAGGCTTACAATCAGGGAGAGACTGACCTACCCAGATTATGAGGTTGACTTGATGAATAGAAATAAATGCTAGAATTAGGCAGGGAGGAAAACTAGGATGAAGACTAATTTCATAAATGGTGGGATCATTAGTGAACTTGTTGTCTTATAATGACTTTGCTTCTCTGTGTAGACTTTTTTTTTTTTTTGTGGTACGCAGGCCTCTCACTGTCGTGGCCTCTCCCATTGCAGAGCAAAGGCTCTGGACGCGCAGGCTCAGCGACCATGGCTCAGGGGCCCAGCCGCTCCGCGGCATGTGGGATCCTCCCGGACAGGGGCACGAACCCATGTCCCCTGCATCGGCAGGCGGACTCTCAACCACTGCGCCACCAGGGAAGCCCTCTTTGTAGACTTTTATCTGCAGGGCTTCCGATAATGAATACTTGGATAAGAAGGAGCCCTGGTGATATTGCTAGGTTGACTTTCATAATGAACTATCAGAGTAATCATGCTTGCACTGACACCTACTGGTGGCATCACAAAGGGTCTTATTTGCATATGTTGACGATGAGGTGGTCTAGGCAGAAAAGTCTTGCTCCTGTATATGACTTACAGGCTTACAGGTGTGTGTGTGTGTGTGTGTGTGTGTGTGTGTGTGTGTGTGTGTGTGTCCGTCCATGTTTAAGCTTCACATTACTTGGATGTCAACACATTTCAGGAAATCATGCTTGAGTTTTATCTCTTACAGACTTAATTAAAACTGATGGTACATAGGAATGATTCCCAAGAGGCAGTGGGATCCCAGGGCTCCATACTTGGAGGGGATGTGGAGCTGCCTTTTAGGACATTTCCCATTCCTTCACATATACAGGGATGTGGTCACCCACACTTCTATCCTTAACGTAGAGCTAACCAGAGGGAAATGGTATATAAAAGCTGCAGCTATGATTTTCTGTGGGCGTAATTTTTTTTAAATGTAGTAGAGTTTAACAAGTATTCACAGAGAGACTTTTAGCAGTCTAAAGAGAGTTACAGCTTCCAAAAGCATTTTCCTCAGGCAGCTTTGCATACTAAGACCTAAACTGTAAGCTGTCTGGTTTAGCAAACAGTGCTGTACCCACAGGTTTTCCAAGGATTCTGGGTCTCTGGGGATCAGGAGCAAACTGAGAGTCTGTTTGGGGAAGAATGTAAAAGACAGAGCCCCTCCTCAAGGAGGATCACATGAATTTCATCTGCTAAAACATCTGGATAGGAAATTCAAAACTACTAGTAGAAAAATTCAGTTAACAAGAGCAAAGTGCAAGGAATGATCAGTAAATAAAACGACAGTAAAATAAATTCCCTCAATATTCCTCCAACAACTACTGACAGTCAGCAAGTCACTGACTGCCTGTGGGTAAGGTGAGTTTTGCATTAGAGAAGTAAAGTATTTTAAAAGCCTGTTGTTTTGTTTTGTTTTTTTGCTTCAACACTGGCTTCAGGAGAAAAAGGGAAAAAGAAGGAAACTGGCATTTTGTGTATCCATTACATGCCACTAGATGGACACTTTATTTGTGCTCTCCTATTGAATCTGTAAACAAATATGTGAAATATGTAGTATTTTCCCCATTATTGATAAAGACAATGGTTGAAAGAAGATAAGAACAGTTGTAGCTGGTGTTTAAACCAAGGGGTAACACTGGCCAACCACACTGCTCCCTGAGTGAGGTGGGTTCAGGGGAAGAGTGGGGTTAGCATAGGGCAGCACTGGTGTCTTTCAGAGTCTTGGGCCAGGCTGCCTGCCAAAAGGATTCTTTCCACTGGTCCAATGTCAGTTTCCGAAAATTCACCATAATGTTATTACCTTCTCTTTTTTCCACCTTTATAATATGAAACATGATCATATAAAAAGAGAGGAGGGCTTCCCTGGTGGTGCAGTGGTTGAGAGTGCGCCTGCCGATGCAGGGGACACAGGTTCGTGCCCCAGTCTGGGAAGATCCCACATGCTGCAGAGCAGCTGGGCCCGTGAGCCATGGCTGCTGAGCCTGCGCGTCTGGAGCCTGTGCTCTGCAACAGGAGAGGCCACAACAGTGAGAGGCCCGTGTACTGCAAAAACAAAAACAAAAAAACAAAACCAAAAAAAAAAAAAAAAGAGAGGAGCGAGTCCTGTGCACCACAGAAGAGAAAATGGAACAGAGTTGGGAGACAGTGTAAACACACTTTACCAATTCCTGTCGAGCCAAAGATTGGTTTTGCCCTCAGAAATGACTTTATAATCTGGGTTTTTAAAAAATGGAATGCAAAAATATTGATGTTCCATAGAATAATAACAACAGTTACCATATATTAGATAGAACCAAATTAAACGGCCAATGTCCAGCCATTTATTGCCCCCATGGCAAATTTTATATTGGTTCAGACTAATACTTAATGATTACTCCAAGTTAGGCACTGCAATACTCTGTATATTCTAACTCACTCAATCCTCACAACTTCTGTACAGTGAAGTTCATGGTTGCCTCATTACAAGTAAGGCATTCTCTGCTTTCAGGAGTTGGGCTGTAATTCTAGATCCTAAATCCAGGCTAAGTGGTAGAAGACAGGGTAGGTTTGGAGAAAGTGCATTTACCTTGCAGTACGTGGGATATGCATGACAGAGGACCCAGGGAGCCGCGGGGGCTGCCTTCATGGTTCCGTTAACTTGCTCATGCAGGTTCTCCAGCAACCTCTACGTCACTAAATTAAAGGACTTTGTTTTATTTGGCCTCTTAGAAGCATTTAGTAGCCTATTTTTCTAGAAAAAATCCCCTGCATCTTTTCTTCCATGGCAGTATCAGGTTTTATTATTGTTGTTTGTTTTATTTTCCTTTTATTTATTTATTTTTTCTTGCCTGATTGGCTGCTCCTTTTTTTTTTTTTTTAATCCCCTCTGCAGGATCCTTGTCTTACACTTCCATGAAATTTTGGAGTCTCTCAAAGCTCTATCTTAGAATAGAATGCCTAAGATTCTCTTATTACTCTATATTTTCTCTTGGGGCTGTCTTATCAACACACTTGGTTTCAGTGTATGCATAACCCCAAATATTTTTATCCGGAACCCTGTCTCCTCCTCTTAACCCAGATCTATACATGTAAATGTCTAATTTACACTGCCACTTGGCTATCTTATAGGCTTTTAAAACTCACCAACTCCAAAGCTGAATTTGATATCTTTCCTTTCAAGTCTGATCCCCCTCCAATAAGCTCCATCTTAGTTAAGAGCATCCTTGTCTGGTCCCTTAAGTATTTTCAGCCTAACTGCTGGGCTTCCCTAGTGGCTCAGTGGTTAAGAATCTGCCTGCCAATGCAGGGGGCACAGGTTCGAGCCCTGGTCAGGGAAGATCCCACATGACGCAGAGCAGCTAAACCCGTGCGCTACAACTACTGAGCCTGCGCTCTAGAGCCCGCGAGCCACAATTACTGAAGCCTGTGCTCCTAGAGTCTGTGCTCCGTAACAAGAGAAGCCACCACAATGAGAAACCCGTGCACCTCAACAAAGAGTAGTCCCCACTCACAGCAACTAAAGAAAGCCCGCACGCAGCAATGAGGACCCAACACAGCCAAAAATAAATAAATTTATTTTAAAAAAACTAACTGCTTTTCACTTCTGTTTACTGTCCACCATGGTTGTTACTACTATCGTAGAAACATCCATCATGTCTACGCTGATATAATGTCCTTCTAACAGGACTCAGCATTTACTTTATCCCTTCTAATCTTTTCTGTAAATTGCAGGAAAAATAAGTGTAAATATTATCACATCACACTCCTCTTCTTTCAAAATTTTCAGTACCTTCCTGCTATTGTAAAGACATGTTCACTGTATACCATGTTCCTGTTGTTTCCGTGCTGCTCCGCTAAGCTGGGAGAGTATAGAAAATAACTTGTGCAAAGGCCCTGGGGTAGGGTAAATAACTTCCAGATTCCTGAACATGCCATTTTATCTCCTACCACAGGGCCTTTGCACAAGCTGTCTTCTCTTCCTGGACCACTTTGCCCATCCCCATTCTTCTTGCCTAGTTGGATCCTATTTTATACTTAAAATCTCTGGTCTCTGTGATTAGGTCAATTTTCCATATTATATTATTTTGTAGGATTATATACCTCCTTGTTATAATATTTATTACAGTCAGCATTTCATATCATTGCCTTTATTTAGACAGAAAATTGAAATTTATAAAGGTAAAGTAGTATACTTTTGGTTACTCATATGAAAGGTGGCTAAAATTAAAGTCAGATCCAAAATTGCCAGACTCCCAACCCCTTGCTTCCTGCTCCTCAGTGTGCTGGTTCTTGTGTAGCACTCTGAATCAAAGGCATTGAGAACACCATCATGGTAACTACACCTGGGTCTATAAATCCACTCGCAGTCTTTGGAGTTTTAATTTCACTCTTAATTTTGAACTCAGAAATGATTTTATGCATTCCCCCAGGCTATATCTGACTAGCTTTAAAAACTAACAAAGGGCTTTCCTGGTGGCGCAGTGGTTGAGAGTCCGCCTGCCGATGCAGGGGACACGGGTTCGTGCCCCGGTCAGGGAGGATCCCACATGTCACGGAGCAGCTGGGCCTGTGAGCCATGGCCGCTGAGCCTGCACGTCCAGAGCCTGTGCTCCGCAACAGGAGAGGCCACAACAGTGAGAGGCCTGCATACCGCAAAAAAACAAAAAAACAAAACAAAACAAAAAAAACACCCAGTAGATGTTATGCGGAGATCATTGTTTAGTGGATACAGTCTTATTTCTTTTGTTTTAATAGGTATTGTTATCCACCATTTTCGCAGTTCTTTTTATTGGCAGAAGCAGGGTGGGGTAGATTATTATATGTAAATCATGCTTATTCCATTAGAGTCATCAACTCACAGCAATTAAGTGAAATGGAATTCTTTATAAGTTGGTACATCTACTTGTTTCCAAATTCAGTTGGAAGATTTAATGAGCTTACAGATGTGGATGGAAAGGATGACATTCTTTAAGATGGCAAGATGCCCAAACTAGGTCTCAATGACAGGTTTTTTTATCTCTTTAATTTGAACCTTTCAAAATTTAAAATGTCAACCAAGGCTTGCTAGGGCCACACGATTGCCCCTTTTCATTTAATCAGAAATGTGGATAATGTGGTATTTCTCTTAAGTTTACTTTCTGTTTTTTGATACTCCAGTCTTAATAAAGACATTGAAAATGTAAATAAAGCCTAAGAGGGGAGAGAAGAGAGGATAGTTCTTCTAATACATTGTTTCCCAATACACTGCTGCAGGAAAAATCTTTAAAATGTACAGTCATATCTGAAGAGAGGATATAGTGCATGATCTCAGGAAAGAAGGAAAGGAGAGAGAGAGGGAAGGAGGGATGGAGGCAGGGAGAATGAAAAGAAGGGAAGGGAAGGAAAAAGGGAGGGGGAGAGAGGGAGAATGAAAGAAAGAAAGGGAGGGAGGGAGGGAGAAAGGAAGGAAGGGAAAGAGAGAGAGAGAAAGAAAGGAAGGAAGAAAAGAAAGGGAAAGACTATAGTCTCTGTGCTGTATAAAGAGAGAAATGAAGACAAGAGGAGGATAATTAACAGAAAGAAAGTTCTGAGATCTATGGATAAAAAGGTCTTGATGAGATGGAAGAACTGTTTCAGTAGACGTATTTCAGAAAACGAGCTAGAAGTGTAAATGTCAATGTCTGAAAAGTGAAATGCTTGTTTTTGAATTCTTGTCACTTTTTGCAATGTAAGATGCTCTAAGATATGACCTTGGTAGTAGAGGTTGAGGTTACTGTGCCAGATCATTGGTATTGAGGAATGAGTAAATATTCACATGTATATTGAAGTTCTCTTTCATTAATGATGTCAGTCATAGTAATGGGTGGATGAATGGGAAACTGATGGCCAGGGACAAAATCAGAAAATGCAGTGGCATCAGTATCACATAAATTGGAAGTCATCACTAGCATAGGAAAGTTCTGATAGCAGATTATTTCAGGTCCCACCATAATTTTTAAAATGTATGTTCCCAGTATGTTCTCAAGTCATGAAATATATTTTGATAATAAGATTCATAATTGTGGTATCTGTGTATGAGTTCTGATTTAGCCGTGCACATACAAAAAATAAATAAAAACAACTGTCCTATAGACCTTTGCAAAGAAACTGAATCATAACATCCTCATGTTTTCCTATTCATGACAGGAACAAAACTTTGCTTTGAAAGGCTCCTACCAGTTCAAAAGTATGAGGACGGAGATTGCCTCTGCTGTGCCGTGCTAACATCTGCTCTACTTCTCTTTTTCAAATTCACAGAGAGTGAAGAAGTTTATCAGAGGCAGGTGCTGTCAATTTCATGTATCATCTTTGGAATTGTCATCGTGGGCATGTTCTGTGCAGCATTCTACTTCAAAAGCAAGTAAGACCATTTCTCTCAGTGTTAAAAGGTTACTTCTCAGAGGAAGTACTTTGTCTTTCTTTAAAGTGCTGAGCTCAGTACTCAGTCTGAGCTCCAGGCAGAGGGATTTTGTGCAAATTGTGTCCATCAGACTTCCATAAGTAACTCTCAATCTTTTGTAGCCTGTGGTGAATGTGTACAGTGTGTACATGCATGTGTGTGTGTGGTTTATCTTTGATGCACATAGTGATCATTCCTCTCTGTGATCATGAACATTCTGTGTTCTTTGCACTTTTGATTGCCTGCCAGAATTAATGGCTCAACATTTGCCTGTCACTAAGGGGTTAATAACTCTTCTGAAAAGAGAGGTCACTGCTATAGACATAAACATTATCAACTAGTATCTAGCCTTTCATTGAAAAAAAACCAAACAATTTCCTTTTATAGTGTTTTTACCTGCTACCCATCAAGGTTTTAGCCAAATATGAAGTATGAATACTGTAAAATCTACTTTGCTTCACCATTTAGTATGCACGTCTAGAATATGCCCTACACTTACCTTGCCAAGAAACCAAACCTTCTGCCAAAAGCACTGCTTTTTGGGGGCTAATAAGGTAGAATTAAAAATATACATATATATGTATATAAGTATGTATGTGTATATACATATATATTTACTCCACATAACTTTGGTAGAGGTATCTTATTTATGTAAATGACATAATCTACAGTTAAAATAAGAAATGCAGATAAAAATATTAAGTTCCTTGGTTTCTTGGAACGTATGCAGGCCTTGAGAATTTGGCACAGATTCTGTTCCTACAGCTTGTCGGAAATCCAAACCAACATGTAATTGCTTTACATTGGACCTGTATTTATTCTACCCATTTGCTCTTCTAAATATGGACCAATTTCCAAATACAGTCTGTGATACCTGTCTTCATGTTGTATATGTTGATCTTTAAAAAGAACAGTGATGAATGATTTTAAAAAATAATGGAAACTCGGGTATGAATCCAGAATTAGTGACTATTATTTTTTAATATACTATTTCAGAATAGGTTTAGATTTGCAGAATTACCATGAAAATAGTACAGAGAGATCCAATGTACTAGAATGTACACTGCCCAGAGAGAGTCAGGACTTACCCAAAAGCTTGTATTCTCTTGCATTCTCTTATGTATGTTTTCCTTCCCATAATCCTTCAGAAAACATTCTCTTATGTATGTTTTCCTTCCCATAATCCTTCAGATGCTGACACTCTGGTCCTTTCTCCATTCTCTTGTCGCCCATGGTATGGCATGACCTCACCCGATGGAATATTACAGCACATTGTTAGCTGATGAAAGTTTGAACGTAGGTAACATGAAGAGGTAGAAGTGAGCAGCACCTTCCTGAATTTAGGGGATTTTCTGACTGAGTTAATTGAACCCCAACAAGGGCTTTGAAGGGCACACTGAAAGAAATTCTTTTCTCCTCACTCCCAATAAGCCCGTATATTCCTATAAGTAGTTAATTGAACTATTAATTGAGCCTTTCATATCTGACTGATATGGCTCACATAGCAATTATAAATTATTCTAGGTTTTCTTTTTGCTTTTAACTCATATGGGCTAAGAAGTGTAAGGCTGGGAGCCCTTAGTAGACTTTGGAAATGCAGGACATGATTCAACTCTAAAAATGGAATCAGAATAGGAGAAGAGATGTTCCAGGAGCAGAATAATTTGTTCCAGGGACAAATAATTATCACAACCGGGAAAGCACAGGAGGAAAAAGGAGAACTGGTGCTACCAGTAGAAAGCAGATGTGGTCCTAACTTGCCCTGATTATAGGTTATCACCCTCTGAAGTAAGAGATTTTAGATCACAAAGCAAGGCTTTTAAGGACAGGCAACGGATGTTCTGATATGATGCTATGATTCTCTTCAGCTGTGGCGGTCTTAATCCCCCAGCTGCTAGTACACAGCTGTAAGAGTTACCTGAGGGCTTCCCTGGTGGCACAGTGGTTGAGATTCCGCCTGCCGATGCAGGGGACACGGGTTCGTGCCCCGGTCTGGGAAGATCCCACATGCCGCGGAGCAGCTGGGCCCGTGAGCCATGGCCGCTGAGCCTGCGCGTCCGGAGCCTGTGCTCCGCAACGCGAGAGGCCACAACAGTGAGTGGCCTGCGTACCACAAAAAAAAAAAAAAAAAAAAAAAAAAGAGTTACCTGACCCAAGATAGCCAGCATCCAATGACAGGTCAATGTGAAGCTTTGAAGGCCTAGACCTTTGCCCCAACTTGGGGTGCAAGGCCATGCCAGTTTCAGAGCTCCCCGTGGGATTTGCAGAGGTTTTCACTGAGACTGTATCACATTCCAACTTCTCCCTCTGCCCAGTCCTGCTTCCTTCCCTTCATTTCCACAGACGTTGATCCAAAGAGCCCTCCCTAATAAAAATCCTGCATGCTATCTCCATCTCAGTATCTGCTTCCCCAGGAAGGCAACCTGCAACATTAAGAAAAACATCTCCCGATGGACTGGTGATGCCTGATATTCCACCACTTTACACCTCATTTCTTTCTGATGAATTGAGCCAGAGCAACTTAAAGCTCACTGAACTATAGAATCAGACTGACATTGTTAGGCTAGTGGGTTCCAGTGCGAAATGCCCGTGTCTTGTCTTCCCCAGAGCAACTGCTCTCATGAGAGAGCTAATGGTATTGCAGGCAGACGCTTCTCACTTCCTTTGGTCCCATTTGCTGAGGGGAGGAGGAAAGAGCAAAAATGTGTGTGCTTGGGAGATCAGAGGGATGATGGGGAAGGAGGCAGGTTCAGAAAAGAAAGCCCATTTATTCTGGAATATTAGTGAGTCAGTACGGGAGCAAGAAGAGAGTAAAGAAAAGCAAATTATAAAAAGGATTTAGGAAATGCAGTCAGAAATTTTTATCAGGAAAATTCCTTTAGAATTTTACATTTCCCAGATGCCAAATTATGGAATTACTGAAAAGATCGTTAGTATTTCTACTATTTAATTCTTAGGAAATTAATTGTGTCCTGACTCTGTGCCAAGCCCCCTTTTACTACTTCAAGATGATTCACTCAGTAGAACTTCCTCATCTCCAGTTTGCTTCATCAGTGAATCCCTGATAGGATTTTGTGGCTAACATGTGTTTCTTAAAATGCTGATATGATAGATTTGTTTCTAACAATAGGCTACAGATTAGCTGTTAGGAAGTAGATAGATTATTATAAGTGCATTAAATCACCTGAGATAAAAGCCCCCCAAATCATTGAAAAGATAAAATAAATATTTAAACAGAGCTACATCACACCAGTATTGTAAATTCAGAGGAGATAATGATGCTCCAAGCCTCCAAATCCTGTAGCAAATACTGTGACTTGCCTGTGAGAGAGGCAATTAACAAGATCTCTTCTTTTATCTTGAAGCCAGTGTTCTAATTCCTCTGCAGCATCTGCCCATAAAATTAAGCATGTGTTCTCACATTTAGTTTCCACAATATTTATGGAAGAGAGCTTTTCCAAATTCCATTGACAGATGAGGAAACTGAGGTTCAGAGAAGTTTTGGAAATCAATCATTTTGATTTGGGGAATCAAAGCAAAGCTGGGGGGTGGCAGAGCCAGAATTCAAATCTCAGTCACTGTGATAACTCGAGCCCATGGTGTATAGAGTGCTGTCTCTACCTGGAAAAGCTCACTGCAAGAGATGGTGTACAGTCTCCACCAAAGGCTCTCTCCTAGGCATGGACCTTGGAGAAGAGGCAAAAAAGTCTAGGGGGGATGATTCTGCAAAGTTTGTTTGCTTGTTTGTTTGTTCATTTTATAGGTACTGAATCTTCTGCTGATAGATAATTGCTGTAGAGCTCTTGGGAAAGAGCAGCTAATAAGCCAGTAATTGTCACATCCTTCTGATATAGCCACTGAATGGTGAGAACAACAGTCACTCCACATCTGCAGAAATATTTTACTTGGAGTCCAAAACCTGAGAATAATCTCAGCCTTCCCATCAAGAAGATGCATGACCATGGGCAAGTGGTTTGACAGTTGTGAGCGGTGGCTCAAAGTGCAAAGTACACAGCCATACTCGCTGGGTTCAAATCCAGCTCTACCACTTACTAGCTATGTGACTTTGGGCAAATTATTTAACTTCTCTGTGCCTCGGTTTTCTCATCTGTTAAATGAGTATAGGATTAATGCCTCATCGCACACGAATTATCGTGAAGAATAAGTAAGTTGAGACATGTAAAACACTTAAAATGATACTTGGCACATAGTAGGTGCTCTTTAAGAGTTAACAATTTTTATTATTTACAAAAGTTCTAATAAAAATCTACATTCAGGGCTGATGGTAAAAATAAATAAACTGTTTCTAAACTGTAAAAAAGAAAATATACCCCTGTTATGGTATATGTGGAAGCTATGCAGTCAAGTCACACTTATTTGAATTGGACAAATATAAATGTAACTTTGCAAGTATGTTATATGTGGTTGCTAGGTCCAAGCTTCAAAGTTTTCCACTTGTCACTTCTTCAGAGCATTCCTAATTCTTTTCAGTTGAGCACTCAGGGATAGGTACCTCTTGCATCCAATAGGGACAGGACAAGGAATTACATTTCTATCTGCCTTTGGAGTGCCACTGGGTGTGAATCCTGGATGATAACAGATAATGCCAGTATTTCTTGGTGGGGTTGAAGATGAAGGGAGGATTCTCTTTGTTAAGTGAGTTTATCTATCTTTAGCAAATGACAAATATAGATGTTGGGAATGAATGAACCTCAAAAAATATGAATAGAATAAATTTATGTAACTATTTATACATGTATTTATTTAAACCTGCAGGAAACAAACTAAACAAATTCAAGAGCAACTGAAAGAGCCACATAACAGTAAAAACTACAGTCTCAAAGCATCCAGCACAATGGCAAAGTCAGAGAACTTGGTGAAGAATCATGTCCAGCTGCAAAATGTAAGTTACATGTCTATACGTCTCTTCCCACAGTCCACCTCAGTGCTTCCAGTCCAGAGGGGATGGGGAGCCTGTGATCAGACTTGCATATTTTTTTCAGTACTCTGTAGATTTTTCCTTAAATCATGTTGCATTTTCGTGTGTGCACACAAGTACTGGATAAAAGAAAGAAAAATTAAATCTCAGCTCCTGATTTTAATCTGTAATATAATTAATCTCTGGAAGCAAAAAGAGCTTCAGTTGTTTGTTCCATAATCTCTTACTGAATCCTTACTTGTCAGAAATTGCGCTGGGCACTAGGGGTACAATGTTCCCTACTGTAGGAAACTGATAGAGTAAAAAATACAGATACCCAGAGGAGGCTTGTAGGATGAGATGGTTGATATTGCAGCAGAGATTGGAGAAGAGACAAAAGGGAGGTGGTGGGGGCAGAAGTGGAGGCAGCCCAAAATCCAGGCTTGAACAGGATTTTGAAGAATATGAAAGGTTCATCAGAGAGTCAAAGAGCAAAGAACACAAAACTAGAACAAAGAGAAAGAATAAACCCATGGAATCCTAAGAATATATGCTATGTTCAGGCAACTCTGAGTTAAGGGGTGTGAGCAAAATCAAAGGTCAGAAACATGGGAGGGAAGAGTTGTGGTCCCAGAGTTGGGACTTCCTAACACCAGGCCTTAAACAGATACCAGAACTTGAAGTTAAATCAATGCAAGCTCTTTGAATTCTACATTCTTTCTAAAGTGGTTTTAAAAACTTCTGAGATATATTACAAAACACTAAATTAAAGACAAGCAAATGTTCCCGAAAAGGTCCTGCTGCTTGCAGCTTGAAAGAAAGCCAATACTCCAGAGACAAGTGTAACTCCCAAGATTTTACTCCGTGAAAATTTTTAAGAGAGAATCGAATCATTGGAGGGGTAGGGTGGGAGGGTCAGGGAATCAGTGTCTTTGTAATCTTCCACTGTGTGCAGACTTTCTTCTGATTGGTGTGTGGTGAGGTAACAGGGTGGTAGTCCAGGAATCTGGTGTTCAGCCTGAAGTTGCCATCCTTTACCTAGGTAGGGGCCTTAGTTCCTGAAGAAGAACTCAAAGATATCATTATGAATATTTCATGAGAAGGAACCAGGCCCCTGTACCATGCAGCACTATTGTTTCTTGACTGCTTCTCTTTGTTTCTGCATTCCCTCCCTTCCCTGATTAGTAACTGTTTGGATCTGCTCTTTGGAACTAAGGGAGGGTCAAGGAAGCTGAATGAAGCCTATTTCCTACAAACAAGAAATGAGGACACAGAAAGGATTTGTATCTGGCAGGGCCCCACAGGGTCCTGCTCCATTTCACAAATGCCATATAAGACATACTGGAAGATTCCTATCTGGGTAGCAATTCTTTGCCCCCCACCAGACTGCACTTCCAGATTCTGAGACACAAAATGAAAGCACAAAGGCCATGATATAAACCTGGTATTTGAGTATAATACGCAATCACCCAGGACACATTGACACCCCTCCAGATGCTTGAATCACTGGGAATTTAAACATCATTTGTGATTTTAGGAAATCATTACCCCAAAAGTCGCCATTATGCTATGCGTGACAGATGTACTTAGATGTTTAATGCAGAATTCATAAATCACAATTGTTTCCTAGCAAAGTTTTGTTAAACTTGTAATCATGGCTGTGTGTAGGGATTGTTCTTTTCAGAAACAGGGTGAATGCTTTTGCTAATGATTTCTAATGAGTATTATCCCATCACTGTAAAAACAAATGTAGTGATAGAGGGCTTCTTTGCATTTGAACCTGTCAAAGATAAAGCCAGAGTCTAGTTAAAGTAGTAAGGACAGACTTTTGATCAGTAATATACTGTTGCATTACGGAAGATAGTCCAGTTTGAACTGAAGCCAACTTCCATTCTTACAGAGGTGACTGGGAGTTTTAAAAGGAGAATGAGGGAGTTGGGGGGGGGAAACAGTGGGGGCTTGACAGAGTCAGGGAGGTGAAAAATTACAAAGAGTTTGTCATAGAAATGCGATTGGGACAACTTTGTCTGTTAGCTGGTCATTATTGAACTTAGGATCCTGTTGTTGCAGGAAAAATGGGGTGCAAGAGGATGGTCATGCCCCAGGTCTCGGTTGAGTCCCTGGGACGGGCCGCCAAGTGAGGGTCCTTGGCTTTCTGTACGAAAGAATTCAAGAGCTAGCCACAGTAAAGTGAAAGCAAGTTTATTTAGAGAGATACACACTCATAGACAAATTGTGGGCCATCTCAGAAGGCAAAAGGTGGCCCCAAAATATGGGGTGGTTTGTTTTTATGGGCTAATGAGTGGGAGGATTATTCCAACAATTTTGGGAAAGGGCAGATATTTCCAGGAATTAGGCCACTGCCCAATTTTTGGCCTTTTATTTTAGTTTAGTTTAGTTTAGTTTCTGCTTTATAACAAAGTGAATCAGTTATACATATACATCTGTTCCCATATACCTTCCCTCTTGCATCTCCCTCCCTTCCACCCTCCCTATCCCACCCCTCCAGGAGGTCACAAAGCACCGAGCTGATCTCCCTGTGCTATGCAGCTGCTTCCCACTAGCTATCTATTTTACTTTTGGTAGTGTATATATGTCCATGCCTCTCTCTCGCTTTGTCACAGCTTACCCTTCCCCCTCCCCAAATCCTCAAGTCCATTCTCAAGTAGGTCTGTGTCTTTATTCCTGTTTTACCCCTAGGTTCTTCATGACATTTTTTTTTCTTCTTAAATTCCATATATATGTGTTAGCATACGGTATTTGTCTTTCTCTTTCTGACTTACTTCACTCTGTATGACAGACTCTAGGTCCATCCACCTCATTACAAATAGCTCAATTTCATTTCTTTTTATGGCTGAGTAATATTCCATTGTATATATGTGCCACATCTTTTTCATCCATTCATCGGATGATGTACACTTAGGTTGTTTCCATCTCCGGGCTATTGTAAATAGAGCTGCAATGAACATTTTGGTACATGACTCTTTTTGAATTATGGTTTTCTCAGGGTATATGCCCAGTAGTGGGATTGCTGGGTCATATGGTAGTTCTATTTGTAGCTTTTTAAGGAACCTCCATACTGTTCTCCATAGTGGCTGTATCAATTCACATTCCCACCAGCAGTGCAAGAGTGTTCCCTTTTCTCCACACCCTCTCCAGCATTTATTGTTTCTAGATTTTTTGATGATAGCCATTCTGACTGGTGTGAGATGATATCTCATTGTAGTTTTGATTTGCATTTCTCTAATGATTAATGATGTTGAGCATTCTTTCATGTGTTTGTTGGCAGTCTGTATATCTTCTTTGGAGAAATGTCTATTTAGGTCTTCTGCACATTTTTGGATTCGGTTGTTTGTTTTTTTTGTTATTGAGCTGCATGAGCTGGTTATAAATTTTAGAGATTAATCCTTTCTCAGTTGCTTCATTTGCAAATATTTTCTCCCATTCTGAGGGATATCTTTTCATCTTGTTTATGGTTTCCTTTGCTGTGCAAAAGCTTTGAAGTTTCATTAGGTCCCATTTGTTTATCTTTGTTTTTATTTCCATTTCTCTAGGAGGTGGGTCCAAAAGGATCTTGCTGTGATTTATGTCATAGCGTGTTCTGCCTATGTTTTCCTCTAGGAGTTTGATAGTTTCTGGCCTTATATTTAGGTCTTTAATCCATTTTGAGCTTATTTTTGTGTATGGTGTGAGGTTGTGATCTAATCTCATACTTTTACATGTACCTGTCCAGTTTTCCCAGCACCACTTATTGAAGAGGTTGTCCTTTCTCCACTGTACATTCTTGCCTCCTTTATCAAAGATAAGGTGACCATATGTGCGTGGGTTTATCTCTGGGCTTTCTATCCTGTTCCATTGATCTATCTTTCTGTTTTTGTGCCAGTACCATACTGTCTTGATTACTGTAGCTTTGTAGCATAGTCTAAAGTCAGGGAGCCTGATTCCTCCAGCTTCGTTTTTCTTTCTCAAGATTGCTTTGGCTATTCGGGGTCTTTTGTGTTTCCATACAAATTGTGAAATTTTTTGTTCTAGTTCTGTGAAAAGTGCCATTGGTAGTTTGATAGGGATTGCATTGAATCTGTAGATTGCTTTGGGTAGTAGAGTCATTTTCACAATATTGATTCTTCCAATCCAGGAACATGGTATATCACTCCATCTATTTCTATCATCTTTAATTTCTTTCATCAGTGTCTTATAATTTTCTACATACAGGTCTTTTGTCTCCTTAGGTAGGTTTATTCCTAGATATTTTATTCTTTTTGTTGTAATGGTAAATGGGAGTGTTTTCTTGATTTCACTTTCAGATTTTTCATCATTAGTGTACAGGAATGCCAGAGATTTCTGTGCATTAATTTTGTATCCTGCTACTTTACCAAATTCATTGATTAGCTCTATTAGTTTTCTGATAGCATCTTTAGGGTTCTCTATGTATAGTATCATGTCATCTGCAAACAGTGACAGCTTTACTTCTTCTTTTCGGATTTGGATTCCTTTTATTTCCTTTTCTTCTCTGATGGCTGTGGCTAAAACTTCCAAAACTATGTTGAATAAGAGTGGTGAGAGTGGGCAGCCTTATCTTGTTCCTGATCTTAGTGGAAATGCTTTCAGTTTTTCACCATTGAGGACGATGTTGGCTGTGGGTTTGTCATATATGGCCTTTATTATGTTGAGGAAAGTTCCCTCTATGCCTACTTTCTGCAGGGTTTTTATCATAAATGGGTGTTGAATTTTGTCGAAAGCTTTCTCTGCATCTATTGAGATGGTCATATGGTTTTTCTCCTTCAATTTGTTAATATGGTGTATCACGTTGATTGTTTTGCATATATTGAAGAATCCTTTCATTCCTGGAATAAACCCCACTTGATCATGGTGTATGATCCTTTTAATGTGCTGTTGGATTCTGTTTGCTAGTATTTTGTTGAGGATTTTTACACCTATGTTCATCAGTGATATTGGCCTGTAGGTTTCTTTCTTTGTGACATCCTTGTCTGGTTTTGACATCAAGGTGATGGTGGCCTTGTACAATGAGTTTGTGAGTGCTCCTCCCTCTGCTATATTTTGGAAGAGTTTGAGAAGGATGGGTGTTAGCTCTTCTCTAAATGTTTGATGGAATTCGCCTGTGAAACGATCTGGTCCTGGGCTTTTGTTTGTTGGAAGATTTTTTTTTATCTTTTTTTTTTTTTTTTTTTTGCTTTATGCGAGTCTCTCACTGTTGTGGCCTCTCCCGTTGCGGAGCACAGGCTCCGGACCCACAGGCTCAGCTGCCATGGCTCATGGGCCTAGCCGCTCCGTGGCATGTGGGATCTTCCCAGACTGTGGCACGAACCCGTGTCCCCTGCATGGGCAGGTGGACTCTCAACCACTGAGCCACCAGGGAAGCCCTGTTGGAAGATTTTTAATCAGTTTCAATTTCAGTGATTGTGATTGGTCTGTTCATATTTTCTATTTCTTCCTGATTCAGTCTTGGCAGTTTGTGCATTTTTAAGAATTTGTCAGTTTCTTCCGGGTCGTCCATTTTATTGGCATAGAGTTGCTTGTAGTAATCTCTCATGATCTTTTGTATTTCTGCAGTGTCAGTTGTTACTTCTCCTTTTTCATTTCTAATTCTATTGATTTGAGTCTTCTCCCTTATTTTCTTAATGAGTCTGGCTAATGGTTTAACAATTTTGTTTATCTTCTCAAAGAACCAGCTTTTACTTTTATTGATCTTTGCTATCGTTTCCTTCATTTCTTTTTCATTTATTTCTGATCTGATCTTTATGATTTCTTTCCTTCTGCTAACTTTGGGGGTGTTTTGTTCTTCTTTCTCTAATTGCTTCAGGTGCAAGGTCAGGTTGTTTACTCGAGATGTTTCCTGTTTCTTAAGGTGGGATTGTATTGCTATAAACTTCCCTCTTAGAACTGCTTTTGCTGCATCCCATAGGTTTTGGGTCATCATGTCTCCATTGTCAGTTGTTTCTAGGTATTGTTTTATTTCCTCTTTGATTTCTTCAGTGATCACTCCGTTATTAAGTAGTGTATTGTTTAGCCTCCATGTGTTTGTATTTTTTACAGCTCTTTTCCTGTAATTGATATCTAGTCTCATAGCGTTGTGGTCAGAGAAGATACTTGATACAATTTCAATTTTCTTAAATTTACCAAGGCTTCATTTGTGACCCAAGATATGATCTATCCTGGAGAATG
Source organism: Mesoplodon densirostris (assembly GCF_025265405.1). Classification (NCBI taxonomy): domain Eukaryota; kingdom Metazoa; phylum Chordata; class Mammalia; order Artiodactyla; family Ziphiidae; genus Mesoplodon; species Mesoplodon densirostris. Next base: position 168,240,208 of record NC_082661.1, on the reverse strand, counting down.
TTCCATGAGCACTTGAGAAAAATGTGTATTCTATTGTTTTTGGATGGAATGTCCTATAAATATCAATTAAGTCCATCTTGTTTAATGTATCATTTAAAGCTTGTGTTTCCTTATTTATTTTCATTTTGGATCATCTGTCCATTGGTGACAGTGGGGTGTTGAAGTCCCCTACTATGAATGTGGTACTGTCGATTTCCCCTTTTATGGCTGTTAGTATTTGCCTTATGTATTGAGGTGCTCCTGTGTTAGGTTCATAAATATTTACAATTGTTATATCTTCTTCTTGGATCGATCCCTTTATCATTATGTAGTGTCCTTCTTTGTCTCTTCTAATAGTCTTTATTTTAAAGTCTATTTTGTCTGATATGAAATTGCTACTCCAGCTTTCTTTTGATTTCCATTTGCATGGAATATCTTTTTCCATCCCCTACTTTCAGTTTGTATGTATCTCTTGGTCTGAAATGGGTCTCTTGCAGACAGCATATATATGGGTCTTGTTTTTGTATCCATTCAGCCAATCTGTGTCTTTGTTGGGAGCATTTAGTCCATTTACATTTAAGGTAATTATCAATATGCATTTTCCTATTCCCATTTTCTTAATTGTTTTGGGCTCATTATTGCAGGTCTTTCCCTTCTGTTGTGTTTCTTGCCTAGAGAAGTTCCTTTAGCATTTGTTGTAAAGCTGGTTTGGTGGTGCTGAACTCTCTCAGCTTTTGCTTTTCTATAAACGTTTTAATTTCTCCATCAAATCTGAATGAGATCCTTGCTAGGTAGAGTAATCTTGGTTGCAGGTTTTTCTCCTTCATTACTTTAAATTGTCCTGCCAGTCCCTTCTGGCTTGCAGAGTTTCTGCTGAAAGATCAGCTGTTAACCTTATGGGGATTCCCTTGTGTGTTATTTGTTGTTTTTCCCTTGCTGCTTTTCATAGGTTTTCTTTGTATTTAATTTTTGATAGTTTGTTTAATATGTGTCTTGGTGTATTTCTCCTTGGATTTATTCTGTATGGGACTCTCTGTGCCTCCTGGACTTGATTAACTATTTCCTTTCCTATATTAGGGAAGTTTTCAACTATAATCTCTTCAAATATTTTCTCAGTCCCTTTCTTTTTCTCTTCTTCTTCTGGAACCCCTATAATTCGAATGTTGGTGCGTTTAATGTTGTTCCAGAGGTCTCTGAGACTGTCCTCAATTCTTTTCATTTTTTTTTCTTTATTCTGCTCTACAGCAGTTATTTCCACTATTTTATCCTCCACATCACTTATCCGTTCTTCTGCCTCAGTTATTCTGCTATTGATCCCATCTAGAGTATTTTTCATTTCATTTATTGTGTTGCTTATCATTGCTTGATTCATCTTTAGTTCTTCTAGGTCCTTGTTAACTTTTTCTTGCATTTTGTCAATTCTAATTCCAAGATTTTGGATCTTTACTATCATTATTCTGAATCTTTTTCAGGTAGACTGCCTATTACCTCTTCATTTGTTAGGTCTGGTAGATTTTTATCTTGCTCCTTCACCTGCTGTGTGTTTTTCTGTCTTCTCATTTTGCTTATCTTACTGTGTTTGGGGTCTCCTTTTTGCAGGCTGCAGGTTCGTAGTTCCCATTGTTTTTGGTGTCTGTCCCCAGTGGCTAAGGTTGGTTCAGTGGGTTGTGTAGGCTTCCTGGTGGAGGGGACTAGTGCCTGTGTTGTGGTGGATGAGGCTGGATCTTGTCTTTCTCGTGGGCAGGTCCACGTCTGGTCGTGTGTTTTGGGGTGTCTGTGGCCTTATTATGATTTTAGGCAGCCTCTTTGTAATGGGTGGAGTTGTGTCTGTCTTGCTAGTTGTTTGGTATAGGGTGTCCAGCACTGTAGCTTGCTGGTCATTGAGTGAAGCTGGGTGCTGGTGTTGAGATGGAGATCTCTGGGAGATTTTCGCCGTTTGATATTACGTGGAGCTGGGAGGTCTCTTGTGGACAAGTGTCCTGATGTTGGCTCTCCCACCTCATAGGCACAGCACTGACTCCTGGCTGCAGCACCAAGAACTTTTCATCCACACGGTTCCTCAATTTGGGATGATTCGTTGTCTATTCGTGTAGTCCACAGATGCAGGGTACATCAAGTTGATTGTGGAGCTTTAATCCGCTGCTTCTGAGACTGCTGGGAGAGATTTCCCTTTCTCTTCTTTATTCTCACAGCTCCCGGGTCTCAGCTTTGGAGTTGGCCCCGCCTCTTCGTGTAGATCGCAGCAGGACGTCTCTCCTTCACTCAGACAGGATGGGGTTAAAGGAGCATCTGATTCGGGGACTCTGGCTCACTCAGGCCCCAGGGGAGGAAGGGGTATGGAGTGCAGGGCGAGCCTGCGGTGGCAGAGGCCGGCATGATGTTGCACCAGCCCAAGGCACGCCATGTGCTCTCCTGGTGAAGCCATCCCTGTATCTGGGGACCCGGCAGTGACGGGCTGCACAGGCTCCCAGGAAAGGGGGCATGGACAGTGATCTGTGCTCACACCCAGGCCTCTTGGCAGCGGCAGTAGCAGCCCCAGTGTCCCACGCCCATCTCTGGGCTCCGCGCTTTTAGCTGCGGCTCGCGCCTGTCTCTGGAGCTCCTTTAAGCAGCGCTCTTAATCCCCTCTCCTTGCGCACCAGGTAACAAATAGGGAAGAAAAAGTCTCTTGCCTCTTCGGCAGGTCCAGACTTTTCCCTGGATCCCCTCCCGGCCAGCCGTGGTGCACTAACCCCTTCAGACTGTGGTCACACCGCCAACACCAGTCCTTTCCTTGCGCTCCAACTGAAGCCCGAGCCTCAGCTCCCAGCCCCACCCGCCCCGGCGGGTGAGCAGACAAGCCTCTCGGGCTGGTGAGTGCCGGTCGGCACCCATCCTCTGTGCGAGAATCTCTCCGCTTTGCCCTCCGCACCCCTGTTGCTGCGCTCTCCTCCGCTACTCCGAAGCTTTCCCCCTCTGCCACCCGCAGTCTCTGCCTGGGAAGGGGCTTCCTAGTGTGTGGAAACCTTTCCTCCTTCACGGCTCCCTCCCATTGGTGCAGGTCCCATCCCTATCCTTTTGTCTCTGTGTATTCTTTTTTCTTTTGCCCTACCCAGGTACGTGGGGGAGTTTCTTGCCTTTTGGGGGGTCTGAGGTCTTCTGCCAGCGTTCAGTAGGTGTTCTGTAGGAGTTGTTCCACGTGTAGATGAATTTCTGGTGTATCTGGCTCTCGCTCTCACTCTCGCTCTGAAAGCAGGTTTATTTAGAGAGATACACACTCATAGACAAAGTGTGGGCCATCTCAGAAGGCAAAAGGTGGCCCCAAAATGTGGGGTAGTTTGTTTTTATGGGCTAATGAGTGGGAGGATTATTCCAACAATTTTGGGAAGGGGCAGATATTTCCAGGAATTGGGCCACTGCCCACTTTTTGGCCTTTTATGGTTGGCCTCGGAAGTGTCATGGTGCCTCTAGGTGTGTCATTTAGATGCTAATGCATTACAGTGAGCATATAATGAGGCTCAAGGTCTAGTGGAAGTCGAATCTTCCACCATCTTGGACCTAGCTGGTTCTAACTAGTTTATGTTGTGTCCTGTTCTTAATAGTTGTGTCATTCTTTTAAAGGCTGTGCCTTGCCCCCTTCCTTCCTATCTCACTGTCCTTATACAGAGACTGGGAGACTGAGTCCCTATCCTTCCTAATGATTACATTTCAAATAAATTGTCTTTTGGGTCCATGAAAAAGACTTTCCCCAGTTGTAAGAGATACATAACACATCTCAAAGGGACAAAGGAAGGTTAACAATCCTAAACCCTTTTTAGTAAATGCTCTGAGAAAGAGAGGTCTGGTGACTTTCCTCAGGCATTGGCTAGAATGAATGGCAAATTCTTTTGGAGGCCTTGAGGGGCCTTTGTTGGTTTGTTTGTTTTTGGTGGTTTTGGGCAAGCATTTTAAGGGGGGGTGGTGGCTAGGGATATAGCATTGTTAGCTGTTAGAACTATGTTAGAGTTTACTCAGGTCTTTCCATGTAAGGGTGAGTGGATGAAATTTTTAAGCAGAGGATCTGCAGTTTTTTTGTTTATTTGTTTTTCTGGTATGCGGGCCTCTCACTGCTGTGGCCCCTCTTGTCGTGGAGCACAGGCTCCGTACGCACAGGCCCAGCGGCCACGGCCCACGGGCCCAGCCGCTCCGTGGCACATGGGATCCTCCCAGACTGGGGCACGAACCCATGTCCCCTGCATCGGCAGGCGGGCTCTCAACCACTGCACCACCAGGGAAGCCCGGATCTGCAGTTTTTAAAGGCCAAAGTTGAGGCCTAATCGAAAAAAGGCCTTAGAGGAGCCTGACTACTCAAGAAGAGAGTCTGTCGGTCCCTATGCATTTTATAGGGTTGCAGCCAGAACACACACACAGTTTTGTATTCTTTCTCACTGAACATATGATCAATAGCATTTTCTCTATGCTTTATGATCTCTACACATTCATTTGGGAGATAGCATAATGGCCCACAGAGTGGTCACTTCACAATTTACTTCTCCTTCCCCTCCCAGTAGACACTCATGTTTTCTATTGTTTAATTATTAAAATTAAACTCTTCACTCATGTGTTTCCCCCACCCCTCATTTAATTGGAATTATTAGGATTAGGACAACAAGAAAGAAATTATCAACTGTAGGGCTGCAACACTTGAAAGACCTTTGGGTTCTATAGTTTTCTTTTCTTTTTCTCTCCCTCTTCCCTCCTCTTCAGCCCAGCCCTCCCCAATGTTTTGTATGTTGGCACAGGGCAGCAGAGCTTCAACTAGATGATTCCCCCAGAGCCCAAGATAGGAAAGTGTCTTTTTATATTCATTCTATTTTTGGATAAAGACAGGATACATATAACATTTTATCTCTGAGTTGTGGTGTGGTCAGCTAGTGAAACTGTGCAACTCAGATTGAGAGTTGAACCCATGTGCTGGGACTCGAACCCAGTCTAAACCCAGATTGGCACTTGAACCCACAGTATTTTAACTGAGATCACCCACCTGGTCTCAGGACTTAATGAAGCTCAGGTTCTTTATGTCTCATCACAGAAAGAATTCAGTGAGAGACAAAGTGATCGGTAAGAAGTGGATTTTTTTTAGAGATACACATTCCATAGATAGAATGCGGTCATCTTGAAAGGCAAGAACAGCCTTGGGAGGAACACATTCCACAGACAGCATGTAAGCCATCTCAAAAAGTGAGAGGCCCCGAAATATGGTGTGGCTAGTTTTTATGGGCTGGGTAATTTCATAGGCTAATGAGTGGGAGGATTATTCCAACTATTTGGGGGAAGGGGTGGGGATTTCCAGGCCCACTTTGGGGCCTTTTATGCTTAGCCTCTGGACTGTCATGGCACCTGTGAGTGTGTCATTTAGCATGCTAATATATTACAATGAGCATATAATGAGGCTCAAGGTCTTCTGGAAGTCGAATCTTGTGCCTTCCTGGACCTAGTTCATTCTAACCAGTTTTTGTCATGTCTTATGGCTATGTCATTCTTTTAAAGGTTGTGCCCTGCTCCCTTCCCTCCTGTTTCATTAGGATAGCACATTTCAAGGGATCAACAGTCTGAAAGGCTACACAAAAACTGGGAGTTCAGGCAGAGAATAGATGGGAGAGGAAGGCATTTAAGGACCCTGAAGAAAGAGCGCAAGGTGCATTGAGGAGACCTATGCATGCCAGCCATAGCATTCTACACATTGGTGACTGGGCTCAAGAGACCCCTGAGCAGATCGCTTTACAAGACTAGTCTAAAATGAACAAGTTGCTTTCCCAAAGGCACATATCAATTTCAGTGCAAGAAAGCAATATGGTCCCTACCAGCTTTGTTATACCTTTGTCAGCATTTCTTTTGCTAATTTAATAGGAGAAAATTATATCCTTTAATTAAATTTCACTGTTTGAGAGGGTAGTATAATCTCTGCTCATATATTTCTAGTCAGATCTCCACTGTGGTGAATTATATGCTGATACCCTTGCTCATAGTTTTATTATAAGAAGCAAATAACAATTTAACAGCAATTTTTCATGCCATATGTTATGGGAGAAAATAGTAATAGAGAATACATATCAATAATCCCTTAAAAAGAAATTGAAATGTTTAAGAACATTTGCTTTCCTACAGTGCTATGCTTAAGATATACAAGAAGCATACAGGACATCTGAGCAGTTGGTCAAGTATCAAGTAGTCTTAGGGAAAGCAGTAATTTGTCATGTGGCTAAGAAATATCTGCATGCATATTCAAATGCAAATGTATTAAAGAAAATTTGGAAAAGCATTTTTCTTTTGTAGGTCTATAGTTTTTTTCTTCAGACAAGAGCTACGAGGAAATACCAATGTTAATGATAACAGCAAAAAGTGATAAATAAAATAATGATAATAATAACAGCAAATAATATGTACTGGGTACAGACATAGAATCATGCTAAATAATATAAATACATAGCTTTATTTAGTCCTAACAACAACTACTTAGTTTACACCCATGATGTGCAGAAGAGGAATCTAGGACTCAAACAAAGCTTGAGAAAGTTCTATCAGGCAGCTAGCTAGTGAATAGCTAAGAACCAAACCCACATCTCTGTAACTCAGTGGTTCTCAACAGGGGGCAGTGTTGCCCCACAGAACATTTGGCAAAGTCTAGAAACACTTTGGGTGTTACAACTTGGGAGGGAAGTTCACAGGTGTCTATGAGTAGAGGATGCTGACAAATACCCTGTAATGCCTGGGGTAGTCCCCCACAACAGAAAGTAATCTTTCCCAAATGTCAAGAGTGGTGAGAAAGTCCGGAGTCCAAGGTCAAGATGCAAGATGTGTCCACTAGGAGATTCTGACAGCCTAGCACTGGAGTTGTATCACCAGTGCCCACTTCAGGCATTTATTTCTACTGCATGGAAGGAGACAGGTAACCCTGGTACACTATAATCCTTAGGAGGGAAAATATCCTACTTTGCTTACCATATCAGGCAAATTTATCTTTACCTTATCTTGGAGTCCAGGTTAACTACTTGAAATTCTTTGCAGTGTTTAACAAATGAATTGGCTGTTTCTGGCACTCCCTTAAGTTCATTAAACATTCATGGGGAAGGGTTTCACTTGACAGTCATTTAACAAGATGTGAAACATCCAATCCAGTGAAGCAACATGATACTATGGGAACACTTGACTCAGAAGCTGCAGAACTAGACCTGGCAGTGCCTTAGAAGCACCTAGCCCCATACCATCCTTTACAAATGAAGCATTTGTAACTCAAAGAGATGAACTGACCTCATTTCCTGTGTCCCCAGTGAGAGAGAGGGAGAGAGAGAGCGCGAGCGCGCGCACTGGGGCTAGAGTTATAACCTCCAGACCAGTCAAGGGAGTGAACCTGCCCAGCACCTAGTTCAGGGATCAGAAACAGAAGTCATCAAAAGAGAGATAATCTATTCTTTCTTAAAATCAAGGGAAAATATACATTAGTGAAACGTAAAGGAACAAAATCGTGTACCCTTTCCCACAGTTTTTTCAGTAACCATCTTAGGAAGGATAGGTTTGTGGGAATAACATTCAATGAGAAAGAACTGGAAGATAATATTTGCATGCTAAAGGAGAACAAGAAGAATTTAATGCCTAGTGTAAGGTCGGATCTTAACAAACGGCACCGCGAAACAGAGGAAAGCTTCAAGTGAGCTTTATTAGGGGGTGCTCCTGGGCGAGCTTCACTGGTCCGAGAGAAAGGGGCCCGAGAAGTCGCACCCGGGCGAGGGTCGGGCAAAATTTTATAGGGGAAGAAGGGAAAGGGGTGTGGTGAATCTGGGAGGGCGCAGGGTATTCCTTATTTGGTGGTCTCTTCGGGTATCGTGGCAATATCTGGTGCCGGTTGCATCAGTCTTGGGACCGTTAGTCCCGCCCCCCGAAAGGCGGGAAGGCTGGGCCGGGTGGAAAGTCCCCAGGTCAGTTCCTGGAACTGGGTGGTCCGGAGAGTTTCAGTCTGATGCAACCTGTGAATCTGATTGCGTTCCCCTGCCTCGGGCCAGTTGGCCTTACACCTAGTACAGCCTTGATAAATGATACAGAGAGGCATTTATACTGTAATGCTTTTTGAATATTTTTCTCTGTTGGACACTGCATGAAGATCTTAAAAAATACAAACAGGAGATGGACCCTGACTTCCGGGACCTCATGGGCTAGTGCTAGAAACAAACACGTAAGCATATACTTTTTTTATCATGCGGATACATTAATTCAAATTGCTATCAGATAATGGAAAAGGACATCTAAAATTGGCTGGGGGAATTTGCGAAGCCCACCCCGAATGCACTGAGTCTTGAGAGTGAGTTGAAGTTCATCAGATAGTTTGATAGGGGTTGGTCAGAAGAGGTAATCTCTTTGAAGCATGAATCAAAGTTAATTTTGAATCATTCTAGTCTAAAACCTGATCTCTTGTTTTAAATATCAAATTCTAACTTATGGATCTGCTATAGATTCATACATTCATCTGTTGATTCAAATATGTATTAAGTATCTAGTAAGGACCAGGGATATCACGATGACCAAAAATGACAGTGTTCCTACTTTCAAGGAGCTTACTGATTACTGTAGGTGATAGATATTAATCAAAGAATCCCACAAACAAATGCGCCAAGGCCCACAGCCAATAGTGAACAGTGCTGTAGAGCTTACAGAAGGCAGACCTGGGAGATAACCTGACAAGAGGAACAGCTAAGAGCTGAGAAGAGGGAATAACATGTGCTCAGTTCCCCCTGGCTGAAGCGGGCACCTGGTGAAGGTGAGGTGGTGGAGGGTGAGGGATGAGGGCCTGGAGGAGTGCTTGCTGTGCTGGGTGTCTGGAAAGGGTGTCTAGCTCTATTATTCCTCTTCAGTGGAATGTGTTAAAATTTGACAGCAGTTGTTATAGTTCTTCCGGCTCTGGTACATGGTGCGAACATTCTTAAAATAACCACAACTGTTGAGTTGTTTTTAATTACTCGTATTAGAGATCCGGATGAAACCACGCTCTAAAACTTGTTATAACCACTCAGTCTCACGATCTTCTGGGCTCAAATCAGACCTGCAATAAAGAACTTTTTGACACAGACATAGGTGAGCTGAGAGCAATGCGGAGACAAGACACTGAAAACCTTAAAACCATTTTACAATAACCTCCCTCCTGGCTTTATTGCCTGGGGTTCCAGGCCAGGTGATTATCAACTCTGTCAACATTGCTTTCCAACACAGACACCGCTTTCATTTAACTTTCTGACTCTGACTTGGGCTGCTTGCGGGGGGCAGACCTGGAAACAGCATACCTTGCTGTACTTCCAACATGCTCCTGTTTCATCTGACAGTTCTATTGATTTTAGCGCACCACTAACAGTGTGCTAGGAGCAAGGCAGGTGATGGTGCAAACAACAGTGGGTGTCCTCAGCACCCAAGAACATTTCCACAAGGAGGGCTTTCAGGGAAGCCAATCAGGATGAATGCTTCCCCATGAAATAACAGCATGACCAGGGTCTATGTGGACGTTTGAAAGGAGAACGGCTGAGCTCATGCTGAAAGGACCAGTGAATGGTCTGTGCCATCTTATTCACGATTAAAGTGACATTACATCAAATGGGGTTTTAACAAAACATGGACAAACACAAAATGTCAAGATCTGTGTGAGTACAGGGAAAGAACATGGAATCAACTGCCATACCTTGTAACATTGTACAGAAATGTTAAGGGGGAGGGCCAGACATGCAGCTAGCCTGAGCACTTGAACTTCACTGGGGATACTATCAGATGGATCAGATAAAATTGTGCTGACCTTAACTTCCCCCAGGGAGGAACTGCATACATTTTGGGAGGAACCATAATAAATGCTTTTAGCACAGATTATAAAATGTCCAAAGGCGATAATCCTGGTCAGTTAAGCTGCCTTTAAGGAGAGTCTATGCAGACTGTTTTGCTGAGTGGGTTTTGCACCTTGAAGGCCTACAGCTAAGCTACTCAGGAAAATAAAGGAAAGCTGAATACTGCCTTTACTCTCTAAATTATTATTATTTTTGGTATGTATCTTTTGCTTTAATTTTTTAAGTGAACTTTATTTTGTAGGACAGTTTTAGATGTACAGAAAAGTTGCAAAGTTAGTACAGAGAGTTCCTATATATGCTGTGCCTAGGTTCCCCTATTATTAACATATGGGATATTTGTTCAATTAATGAACTCATACTGATGCATTGTTATTAACTCAAATCCATGGTTTATTCAGAATTCGTTAGTTTTTACCTAATTACTTCTTCTTTTCCAAGATCCCATGCGGATACCACATCACATTTAGCTGTCATATCCTTTGGTTCCTCTTGGCTGTGATAGTTTGTCAGACTTTCCTTATTTTAATGACCTTGATAGTTTTTAGGAGTCCTGGTCAAGTATTTTGTAGGATGCTCCTCTACTGGAATTTGTTTGATGTTTTTCTGATTAGATTGGTATTACGGGGTTTTGTAAGAAAGACAATACAGGTAAAGTGCCTTTTTCATCACATCCTATCAAAAGTGCATTCTCTCAATATGATTTATCGCTGTTGATGATTCCTTTTGTCATCTGTCTGAGGTAGTAATGTCAGGCGACTCCACTCTGGTGTTACTCTTTCTTCCCCATCCCTTTCTACAAAGTTCTCTTTAGAAGGAAGCAACCATGTGTAGTCCACACTTAAGGACTGGGGTGTTATGCTCACCCTTTGTGAAGGCAGAGTATCCACATAAGTTATTTGGAATTCTACTGCAAAGAATTTGTCTCTTCTTCAATTATTGAGTGGAATGCTCTTCCCTTAGGGGAGATCAGGCTCTGGTAAAGTCTCTTTTTACTGAAAAGTAGACAGTTACAATGCAGAACATTGTGCGTGCATTTCAAAATGGTTACTTTCTCATCAGAGACATGAGACAATTTTTTTTTTCCCGTTCTTTTTTTGTGAGAATCTGGTGTGGTCCTGGAGGAGGTTAAACTCAAGAAAGTGTGAGAACACTCCCTAAGACTATAGCCCTGAGATAATTTTTACTTTCCCTCTAGTCCACATGCAGATTCCAAAAACTTATTAAATTACCACTTAAGTATTCCTACCAGTTTATGGTTATGGAAGATTCTTCTGTAGGTAAGCTTGTTATTGACCAGGGTTCTTGGCCTCCCTTGCTCACTCCCTGGGGGGGGGAGGGGAAGGGGTGAGCTGGTTCTTTATATGGGGTGAGGGTAGGGGGGGGTCCAGGGGTCAGGCCAAAAGGGATGGCATAGGTGGTGTGCCCACCCCCTTGGTGGTGCTACATGCAGGGCGCATGCACAGTACCCTGCTTTTGCTCCGGGCATCTCAGAAGTGGCAGTTGGGTTTTTGTTTTTGTATCTTGTCATTCATAATTTGCCCCAACTGTGCATGTATGTAGTTATTTTTAATCTCTTATAGTTCATTTGTATTCTGTTGCTTGAGGAGGCGTTTGTCCCCGTGCAAGCACTGCAGCAAAGGCTCCCAGGTCCCAGTCGGTCTCATTGCCCCCTGAGGGATTCTACACCCCTCATTCTTAAGGGTTAAGGGGCAGAAGGTCTCTTCTTCTGAAACTTCTTCCTGCTGGACAGGGGCCACAGACCCTAGTGTACCCTAGAAGCATAGAAGTCCCTTGCTGACTGTTCCAAGGACCTATAGGGACCTGCGACACCCTCCGCTGAAATGGGTTGAATTCCTTGAGCCATCGTGAAACTTCCTCAAAACTGTTGAAGCCTAGAAGACACAAACTTAACCAAAAGGTTAACCAAACTAGGGCCCAGAAGGAGAAGAACAATAGCCACTAAAGGGCCTAGAAAGGGAAGGAACCAGGTTAACTTTGGGAAGGCTTCCTAAACTGTTGACTAGACAGTGGAGGCGATATCGCACTTGCCAAAATTGTGAAGCTCGAAGTCCTAACCACTGGACCACCAGGGAATTCCCTTTATTTCCTTAATATTAACTTCTAGTTGTCCTGTCGCATTGATCCAGGTACAGCAGTATCAGTTATCACACAAACTCCACCTAGTTCTGACAGAAGATAATCAAGAGGTAGACAACTGTCAAGAACTACATTAGCCAAAGAAACAAAAGGGGTCTTAAGTTCCATTAAGGCCTGTCCTGTCTGTTCCATCCTACAACCAAGCTGTCTGGTGAGATTTCTCAGTGTTACTTCATGATAGGTAAAGCGTCCCCACGGAGCTGCCAGTCCTATGGCCAGCCCTGCCCCTGCTACGATCATTCCTAGTGCTTTCCAGGCTCAGTTGTGAGCCACAGTGGTCCTGTTATAGATGAAAGTCCCTCTCATCCCTGTGGTCCCTAGAGTGGACATTATCAATGCATTTATAGGCCATAGCTTGGTTGGAAAAGGACAAGGCCTGGCCATAATTCCACAACATATGATGGTTTGGGTATCTTCAGAGGAAAACAGACCCTTCTGGGATGCAGACCTGAATGTCTGTCTCATGGTTGTTAAGAGTAGACAGTCCCTGAAGGACATAACTGTTGCTAGTACTTGAATAATTAGGGGATAGCAGACCATTTCATTGATAACTAAGTATATAAAGCTCTACAACATTTTTTGGGTGGGGGGGGGTATGTGGACCTCTCACTGTTGTGGCCTCTTCCGTTGAGGAGCACAGGCTCCGGACGCGCAGGCTCAGCGGCCGTGGCTCACGGGCCCAGCCGCTCCGTGGCATGTGGGATCTTCCTGGACCGGGGCACGAACCCACGTCCCCTGCATCGGTAGGCGGACTCTCAACCACTGCGCCACCAGGGAAGCCCTGATAAATGAGTTTTCTTGCCATTATCCCCTAGTTAGTGGACCAGTAAGGCGGACAGAGTCAATAGGAGCTTTTCTGTGGTGGAGTGTTTCCCTTAAACCCAGCATGGACAAAGGAGCTGCCTCCCTGGTGGGGGTGTCTGAGCAAACAGGCAGAATGCATGCAAGGGTACAATAGCAAGAATGGCACATAGGAGTCCAACCCGCTGCATCTTCTTACTTATCTGTCAGTGGTGCCTGTCTTTTGAATAGGTCTCTCAGATTTTCCACTGGCTCACAGGTGTACTGTTCTGTTGTACCTGTGGGGGTAAAAGCTTTAGTGTGGGCAGATGTACCCAACTAGATAGCCCTAGCAGTTTGACAACAGGTGGGGCGGCTAAAATTACTTTATAGGGGCCTTTCTATTTTGGCAATAGTTGGTCTTTTGGGGGACCCCTCTTTCCAGGTTTTAAGAACTTGGTCCCTGGGGTTTATTTGTGAAGGAACGGCCCCTTCCACTTAGTGGGAGCTGGCTGTGCCTTGTTGGCATAGTCCTGGATTGCCTTCTGAACGTGTTCTAGATTAATAATATACCTCAGGGTCTGACTCACTTCCTCATCCTCTACTGGAATGTCAGTAGTAAGAAAAGGCCTCCCATAGGTCATTTCAAATGGGCTAGGCCTCACATTATAACCGGGGGCTACACGGACCCTGAGGAGTGCAATAGGAAACAGGTTGGTCCAGGGTTCATGAGTCTCTGGCAGAGCTTTGCTAAGGTTTTCTTTAAAGTATGGTTCATTTTCTCTACCTTCCCTGAAGACTGGGGGTGCCAAGAGGTGTGTAGCTTGTAGTCTATCCATAGGGCCATTGTGAGTCCCTGTATGATTCTGGCTATATAAAAGAGGGCCCGTTATCGCTCTGGAGGGACTTTAGAAGTCCCAACCGAGGAATTATTTCTTTTAAAAGGGACTTACAGACTTCAGTAGCCTTTTCAGATCGAGTGGAGAAGGCTTCATCCCATCCCGTGAAAGTATCAATGAACACAAGATATTTATATCCTGACAACAGGGGCATTTGGGTGAAATCTAACTGCCAGTCTTCCCCCCAGGTATGTCCCTCAGCATTGAACTGGCCTGAGTAACAAAGGGGGGTGGGGATTGGATGGGCCTGTGGTTTATTACGGACACATAAGCACAGGCAAGCATTACTTGTTTTACTGTTCTTTTAATCCCCTTCCCTGAAAAAGCCTTTTGCATCAAGTCCCACAGTGCATCCCTCCCACAGTGGGTGGCATCATGTAAGCTCTTAGTGAGTTTCCCTTGTTGGACCTCAGGGATTAGAACCTTCTTCTCCTTTTTATACCAGCCTGTGCTTCCTTTCTCATAGCCCCATTTCTCAGCATTTTCTTGTTCCTGTGGGGAATACTGGGGAAGGCTAGGGAGTTCGCGGGGGCCAATCACTAGGGCCATAACTTGCTCAGGCTCTTACAGTAGAGCTGCCTGTTTTGCAATTCAGTCAGCTTTGCTTGGCTCACGAAAGATCCATCCCTCTGATGGCCCCTATAGTGGATCACTGCCATCTGGTTCGGGAGCTGCACTGCTTCTAAAGAGCCAGAATTAAATCTTTATGAGAGAGTTTCTAGCGGTTAACATTCCTCTTTCTTTCCCAATGGCAGCATGAGCATGTAGTACATGGAACCTGTATGTCTAGGGTGTCAGGGCCTTGGCTTCTATGACTTCACCGAGACTACCCCGCCTTTCGGGTTCCCATTTCTATAAAACTGCTCCCATCAGTAAACCATTCGACCTCAGGGCTGTCAAGAGGCTCATCTAGAAGATCAGACCTGCTGGAGTAAGTCTGCTCTATGGTCTCTATATACGAACGCACTAAGCCTCCACTCTCAACCTCTGGACACAGAGTTGCCGGGTTCAGGGTTTGACACACCTTTAAGGTAATGTCGGGGGTGTCCATTAGGAGGGCCTGATATCTTGTTAACCTTCCTCCAGTCAACCAATGATGTTCTGTGACTTCCAGCACAAACGGTACCTAATGAGGGGTTAATACATCTAGGTGTTGTCTCAGGGTGAGCTTGGAAGCCTCATTAACCAACAGGGCTGTGACAGCTACTGCCCGCAGGCAGCTTGGCCATCACAGGGCCACTGAATCCAGTTGTTTTGAAAAGTAAGCCATTGGTCTCTGGTCCGGTCCCAGCTTTTGGGTCAGGACTCCTAGCACTATCCCTGACCTCTCATGAATGTATAGGGTAAAGGGCTGGTCCAAATTTGGAAGCCCCAGTGCTGGTACTCTACTCAATGCAGTCTTTAGAATCTCAAAGGCTTGCTGGTGGTCCCTATTCCATTGAAGGGGCTCCCTTTTTTCTCCCTTTAGAACCTCTTGTAGGGGTTTTGCTATAAGGCCATAATTTGGAACTCAGATATGACAGAACCCAGCCATCCTGAGAAAGCCTCCAAGTTGCCTCTTGGTGGTTGGAGATGGTAGTGCACTAATGACTGTTTTTCCATCTATGGCCAGGGCTCTTTCCCCTGGGGTCAAAACAAATCCTAAATACTAAACCTGTTGCTGTGAGATTGGAGCCTTGGTTGGAGACACTTTATATCCCCTTTTTGCCAGAAAATTTAGGACCCTAGCAGTATATTGATCTGAATCTTGTTTGGTCTCACTATTTATCAATAAATCATCAACATATTGTAGCAGAGTTCCCTTCTCAAGGCTCAGGTTCCTCAGTTCCCTTGCTAACACCTTTCCAAAAAGATGGGGGCTGTCCTGAAAACCCTGTGGAAGCACTGTCCAAGTATATTGGGTAGCCTCCAGGGTGTCAGGGTCCCTCCATTCAAAGGCAAAAAGGTATTGAGAGTCTGGATGTAGGGGAATACAGAAAAATGCATCTTTGAGGTCCAAAACAGAGAAATACTGAGCATTTCCCAATACTTGGGCGAGGAGGGTGTATGGGTTTGGCACCATTGGGTGAATAGGGACGACTGCCTCATTCACTGCTCACAAGTCTTGCACAAACTGACGCTCCCTGTTAGGCTTCTGAATGGGGAGGATCAGGGTGTTGCAAGGGGATCAGCAGGGCCTAATGTGTCCGTGTTTTAGGAATTTGGTGAGCGGTGATTGGATCCCCATCAGGGCTTCAGGCTTTAAAAGATATGGTCTCTTTCAGGGGCCTTTCCCTAGGCCTTAATCTTATTTTCATTGGGAAATCATGTTTTGCCCTTCCTGGAACCAAGGTATCCCAAACTGCAGGATCTACTTGTTCTCTAATTTCTTGGGGAGAGGTCTTGGGGAATCTTTTGATGACCATCACATGGGTCATCCGGGGCTACTAATAGATGCACATTCTGTATTTGAATTTTCTACCTCATTGGACTACGAATATACTGGGTTCTAATTTATTAACAAATCTCTTCAAGCAGGGGGTCAGGGCATTGTGGCGTATACAAAAAAGAGTGAGTAATGATAACGGACCCGACTCTGCAGGCAAGGGGAGATGTAAATCGCCTTACCTTTGGCTGTCCATCAACTCCTGTCACAGTACAGTCACGGTTGGGGAGGGGGCCGGCCGGCCTCGTCACAACAGAGGAAGTGGCTCCAGTGTCTACAAGAAATTCAGTTCTCCTACCCGCCACGTCAAGGGTGACCTGAGGCTCCACTGGAGTGATGATGATGGAACGAATAGGATCTGGAGCCAGGCAGGCACTCGCCCCATCAGTCAGTGTGTGGGAATCTCTCATCCAAGAGATTCACAAGGACCTGGGGTTGGGGCTGCCCCTCTGGCGTCCCAAAGGAAGGCGCTCAGGACATTCTTCTTTCCAGTGCCCCTCCTTCCAACAAAAGGCACACTGGTTTGTGCCCAGGCGGCTTCTTGGTGGTCTGTCCAGCCTTCACGGCCTTCTAGGGTCCCCTCGAGGTGGTGGGTGGATCAGAGGGGCCAAAAGCTGCCTTTTCTTTATCAGCCTCTATTCCTTATTGGCCTCTTCTGTTTAGTCTCCATTGCTATAGATCTTGAAGGCCTCCTCTACCAAGGTTGACCATGGGGTTTGCAGCCCAGCCTCAAGCTTTTGTTACTTTCTCCTGATATCAGGAGTGGCCTGGGTGATAAAATGCATGGCCAACAGTGTCCTCCTTTCTGCAGACTCAGGGTCTATATTGGTGTCCTTCCTGAATGACTCTGTCACCTGGCTCAGGAAGACTGCCAGGTTTTCATCTTTTTTCCTGTGTAACCTCTGGGATCTTGTCATTTACAGGCTTCACCTTATACCTTTCATTCCTTCTGATAGGTGAGTAATATAATGTCTCATCCTAGCCTGGCCTACACGATCTTCATTGTCCCAGTGTGGGTCATGGTCTGGGATTGCGTCCCACTCGGCCTGATAAATTTGGTGGTGTGGATAGGTGACCAGTAGGCCATCTGTGTGTTCCCTGGCCTTTCTCGGTATATGCTCCTTTGCATCCGGAGTGCAACTGGGCCAGAATAGCCATGATGTCCTGCCAGGTAAGAGAGAATGTTAACCCCAGCCTGATGAATTTGTCAGGCTCAGATTGTCAGGGTTCTGTGAGAACCTGCCAAACCTCTCCTTACAGATTCCTAAGTCCCCCATCGAGAAGGGGACATGCACTCTAGTAATCACTCCATTCCCATTAGCTACTTCCCAGAGGGGGTAAAGGCCTTGTGGGGCAAAAGTGGTGGCTAACTTTGAACCTGATCAGAGCCCCATTGGAGGAAACATGAGGGGCTCCAATTTTTGAGTTTCTGACTTGACAGGGAAAGGTGGGGGTCTGGGATTTGAAGAAGATGGTGAAGGGGAAGAAGAAAGGGGGGCCCGAGAAGGAGGCTCAGTACACCGATGGCTAGTCGGCAGTTGAAAGAAGGGGTCTGTGAGAACGTCTGGCTCTGAATCTTTTGGGGGCAACATAGGAAGAGAGGCTACATATAAACAACAGGAATCCCTCAGTCTGGAGTCTACACGTATGGGCCTACACATATGGGACCTCTCCCCATTTTTAAGACTGCTTACAAAATAGGTCCAGTTGTAAAATGGTGTTAAATTTAAGGGATCCATTCTGTGGCCACTTCTCCTGGTCACCCAAGGTATATGGGAACCAGGCTGTGTTGCAAAAGAAATCAGCTTATTTCCTTACTGTCTCCAATTGTTAAGAATGCAACCCAGAGGAGAATCTCTCAGGATTCCCATGTTTACATATAAATCTGGAAGCTAACAACTAGAGATCCTGGGGACTGGATGGAGTCGAGGTCTACTGTAATGACAAAGGGGATCACAGAATTCCCTCCCCAGAGTTAGTGACACAGACAAGGAGTCTCCAGGATGAAGGGGATGGGAGTGTAGGTAACGAGGACCAAGGGAGAGGACAGGAGAGGAGGGACAGAAAAGACTGAAAAAAAAAGAGACAGGAGGAGATTGCCTTTTCAGCCTGCTCCCCGAGGGTGTCTATTCAGGCACTAGCCTGTGCACTTCCAGAAAGGGAGAGTGAAGGAGGGAGCACCCTGTCCACTGCCCACCAGGGTGATCCAGCCCCGAAACCAGCTAGTTGTACATCGTCTGCGGGTCGCCAACCCACAGATGGGACTCTCACCCACACATACACCAGTAATATAGAAATCTGCCACTTCAGCCTGTTCCCAATGAGACTTCTCTTGGCAGAGGAAAAGAAAGGTGAGAATATTGGGAGGATCGGACGTCCAGCCACTACATGATAGGAGGATTGAACCTCTGTCACTCTCATGTATCTCCCATCAGGGAAGGCCCACTGGACCAAGGTCTGCTTGGTGTGAGGCGAGCCTCTCCCACCTCTGCTTGTGACCTGTCAAGGTGAGCCATTGCCGGCCAGAGGGAGCAGGTCTCACAAGCTGAGAACAGTGATGCTGTAGCTGCCCGACGTCCACTCTCTTGGGAGGATAAGACAGAGAAGTGGGAGAGGACAGAGAAAGAAGTAGAGAGATTTCAGGAGAGGGAAAGGGAAAGTGGTGAGGGAAAAAGGACAAAGGGGAGGGGGAAGGCGTCGCCTGAATGAGGGTGCTGAGGCCCTCAGGGGCCAGGAAAGCAGACTTACCAAACGTGGTGACGCTGAAACAAGAGGTTCAGGTGGCCGCCTGTCACCCACTGGGAAGCTGCATTCGGTGGTCGGGGGTCCCGGAGGTGCCCAGATCCCCTCCCGGGAATGGGAGACTGTCCCGGCAGAGTCACAACAAAGTATGTTACTGACCAGGGTCCTTGGGCTCCTTAATCAATAGAAATTGATAAGAAGCCAGACGAGAAATTCAGGCAAGGCTTTACTGGGACTCACTGCTGCAGCAGGAGGGAGTGAGAACAAGTAACAGTTTCCCTTGCTCACTCCCTGAGCTGGGGCGAGCTGGTTCCTTGTATGGTGTGAAGGTAGGGGCAGGCCCAGGGGTCGGCTTAGGTGGTCTGCCCACCCCCTCGGTGATGCTGTGAGCAGGGCGCATGCGCAGTACCTTGCTTTTGCTCTGGACATCTCAGAAGTGACAGCTGGGTTTTTGGTGTTTTGTATCTTGTTCATAGTTTGCCCCCACTGAGCATGCACGAGGTTATTGTTAGTCCCGAATAAATTCTTTGTATTCTGTTGCTGGAGGAGGCGTTTGTCCAGGTGCAGGCACTGCAGCAAAGGCTCCCAGGTCCCAGGCTGTCTCAAGCTGATCTTGGCTGATTCTCTGTATTCACTTGTCTTTCCAGGTTTTAGAGGGGTGGTTTGCCCTGCAACCTCAATTATCTGATGGATGTAAGAATAGCCACTGATTTTGTTTGTTCAGCTTTTTTCTTATTTTAAGGACAGGAACGACGATTTCTAAGCTCTTTATCAGATCTGAAAACTGGAATCTATGTCTAAATTCATTTGAACCAATATGTATGGGATATTAGTTTGAAGGATTGCCAAATTACTAGGTTTTTTTGTGTTCCCACTTGTCTCAACTAACCTTGGATTGGGATACCAGCAATTTAAACCTGCATCTCAGATTAAATGTAGCCACTGAAATGAAAACGATTCTCAAAAAGGCTATGAGAGAAACATCCAAAATAATAAATTTTGGAGACAAAGTTGTGTTAATGGACCACAATAATACCAGTGAAAGCAACTGCATAGTGTAACAATAATCTAAGCATTTGAAAGAAAAGATTTAGAACATTATATCTATTATGAATGCCATGAATAAGCAGAACAAGAGGTTGATTCTATTCAAGACTTTTATCCCAGATTTTGAACAAGGCCCTCTAGCTCTCATGATCAAAAGTCTCATTCAAAGCAGAGGCTCTGAACTAACGGCCCCAAAGCTGAACTAGGCTTTTTTTGTGTGTGTGTGTGTGTGGTATGCGGGCCTCTCACTGCTGTGGCCTCTCCCGTTGCAGAGCACAGGCTCCGGATGCGCAGGCTCAGCGGCCATGGCTCACGGGCCCAGCCGCTCCGCGGCATGTGAGATCCTCCCAGACCGGGGCACGAGCCTGTGTCCCCTGCATCAGCAGGCGGACTCTCAGCCACTGCGCCACCAGGGAAGCCCTGAACTAGGCTTTTTGACATACATTGTTTTTGAAAAAGGAATGGGCTGCTGACTTTTAATGATTTGGCAATTTCTCTAGAAAATGTGGGTGTGCTAGAAACACTAGCCGATGTCGCCCACTGATAGCCCTCTGCAGAAGTAGCACAGAAGTTACTCCCTCCAATTTGCCACAGATGTTTCTAGATAATCTCACCTGTGTCTATAGCTGACGCTTCCAACCATCTGAGTTTGTCTTCTCAAGCAATTTATCAAAAGTTGGGAGAAAAAAAAAATTCTAGTAGATCTTTTATAGAACCTGGAAGTCTAGAAACAGAAATTCAGGATGTTGTTTACATTTCAATAACATGTTGATTCAATTCACTTTTTCCATGGATGATTTATGATAAACAACTTAATCAGTCAACAAAGAAGTACATGTGAAGGTATTTCCATCATTTTCTGGATCTTTGTAACTTGGGGCTGTTGAAAACAACCACCTTTTCCAAATTATCTCCATGTCTTCTTTTTGTTCCATGTCAACTCACTCCATTTTGCAAGAAGCCTAAATAGCTTCTGTTAAGTCCATTTTGTAGAATTCATATTCTGATTCAAGATGTGGTCATTACTAACACTATGTGGTTTGTTTTGGAAGTACTTAAAAAGAAAACAATTTAGTTAGAGATTTTGAACTTAAAGTTATATAACCTTGACAATTTTCCTAGTCTCCATAGCCCATACCCACCAATATACTTTTTCCCAAGGATAACACCTAGTTAATAGTTTACTTTTGTTTCCCATCTACATCCCGTGTGGTTGTGTGCACACACACACACATGCAAACACATGCACATATATGTATATGTACATACAAAATCTACACATATATATACACACACACACAAAGCTAAATATGTTTGTATATACACACATACATACACTTATATATACATCTGTTTACTGCATTTTCCTTATTTGCACATGTGGATTCATATTATGCATACTTTTCATACTTTGATTTTATTCAATGGCTGTATAATATTCATTGTGGCCATTTCTGTTGTTTCCAGTTGCTTCTCTTTTGTGTTTGTTTTCTGTTTTGTTATTAAAAATAGTACCACTGACATACTTTGATGATTATATCATTTCCAACTTTTACAATTAATGATGGAAATCCCTAGAAGTAGTATTCTGCATCAAAGAGTACCAGTACTCTGCATCAAAGAGTACCTATATTTAATATTTTGCAACACATTGCCAATGTGTACCCCCAACAAATTAGTACCAACTCTATTTTCCTTGAATCTTTGCCTTTACTAAGTACTCCTGAAATTTAACGTTCTCTTTTCTGATTTTAATCTCTACAATGAGTTCAGTTATATACTTTTTTGTATGTATTCTGCATATCTTTGTTTTTCTGTGAAATTCTTTTTCATATATTACATGTGAATATCTGGATTTCAAAATCTAATTTGGTTATTAGTCTTCAAAAAATGTTATTTCTCAGCATAGTTTTCATTGGGGTTTCTAGAAAAGAAACTTGATAATCCTTGTTGCTTGTTCAAGTGCCAAGTGTCCAGGGAGTGTTAAACTTGACAACTGCTGCCTGATTGAGATGCCATGTGATATTTCTCTGGGAGCAAAGTTTGTCTCGATATGCCATAGCTATAGGGTTTTCTTTAGTCCCCTGTGCCTTGTGATATCTCATATTCAAAGGTGAAACCAAGGGTTAATAACTATAAAGAGTAAACTGTTCACACACTTCTCTTATTAGACATGGTAATTACCTGGTATCAGGCTGAAAGAGAGAAACAGTGGAGAGTAGTGGGCAGATACTATAAATCAAAGCCTTCCATAAATCTGAGACTTGTGAAGTTCACTCAATTAGCATTTATTGAATCCCTATTGTTAGTAGTCCATCTACTAATTAATTTTTTTTGTAAAATGTGCATTGAATTAAAAATTCCTTGTATTAACTTATATAATATTGTATATCAACTATACTCCAATAAAAAAAAATATGTGTGATTTTGGCTCTCAGGCATAGTGTGCCATGGGTAAAGACTGAAACAAAAAGATAGACTTAGGATTCTAACGTGAAGAACCCTGTTGAATGGACCTTATCTAATCACAAAGAGTTTGGGGGGCAAGAGGGGAGAGCATATTCAGTGTGTGAGAAATGGGATGAAAATGATGTTTTTGTCATTCTCCTGATCAGGTGCCCAGTGGAAAAGTTACTGGTAAGTTCCAGTAACTTTTTGATACCCAGCTGTAGTGTCAGAGGCCCTGCTTTCATAACTTCTCCTCCAGCTCAACCCTGTGCATGTGATTTCCCACAGTATTCAAAGGCGGAAAGGCATCCCGTGACTGCATTGGAGAAAATGATGGAGTCAAGTTTTGCTGGCCCCCAGTCATTCCCAGAGGTCCCTTCTCCCAACAGAGGAAGCCAATCTGTCAAACACCACAGGTACAGTTAGCTAATCATGGTGGGAATGGGTGCGTTGACACAATGTATAACACTGGACAACACATGCTGAGGAATGACAACATTGTTCAGGAGATACGATCGTTCTTGCTTCTCCTGTAGTTCCCCATGCAGTGGATGCTCAAGCAACTCCTAGCAGGCAAAGCAAAGATACCAGCAGGCAGCAATGCCCCTAGAGGAAGCCTAAAGGAACTATTAACAACACCCATCAAGTCTGCAGACACAGACCAGTGAATGAAACTATTGCAATCTGAAAAACTATTAAAAACATGATTTTCTGCAAATTTAATGACTAATTCTTCCCTAGGCAGCTGATAGGACATGCTCCAGGTCTTCCAACATGGTTCTCACCCAAAACTTTCCAGGGGGAAGAAGCCTGGCAAATCTTCTCCTTTGGTTGATTAGATCTTCCATTATCAATGGAGTGGGACTTTTTTTTTTTAAAGAAGCTGACTGTAAAAATTGGCTCTTTGGGGGAGAAAGCCAAAAATAAAGTTATCTTATAGAAGTTTTACAGCATTCTGAGGCTGAACAAATTCTTCAGCATCTTCTAGTCACATGCTGTGTTTATGCATAAGGAATCTGGAACTCCAAAAATTGAAAGTTTTGTTCTAAAGTGCCAACATTTGATACTTGTTAGAACAGACATTATGTTTATGTGCATCCAAAAATATTGATATGTCGTCTTTGTGGAAGCTGTCCAAAGATTTAAGCTTCCTTTTCTTAGTAAGAGGTACAGTATTTAAAAAATTCTTAATTATGGAGATTAAAATTTTTTTAATGGAATAGGTAAAAAATAACAATTGTTCCCAGCAATGGAAGATAAATGTTGTTGACCCTTGGTTTTCATATATGTAGGCAATATTTTGAAAACCACCATGAGAGAAGTATGCATTATTCAAGGAAACTAACTTCTCCCTCACCTTTCAGGGAGTCCCTAAAAAAGATTTTCTTGATGCTGGCCACATTTACTATGAGGTTTTCATGTCACTCTTGATACTAATCATTAGTACTTGATGGTAATTTTTATTCTTAATCTACATGGGTAGAGACTGAGGTACCAAGGGTTTGCTAAGTTAAAGGTTTCAACACAGGATGAAATATGTTTGGCTACTGGATAATTGCTTTAGTTATTAACTACAATTTTTGGTTTATATCAATTGGGGCATTTACAAATGTTTCCCTGCAAAAAGATTACTTCAGTTAACTGGACCTAGTGGACGTTCTCCAATTATGGAATTAAGTACAAAATTATTGGCCTTTTAGAAGACTTTTTTTTTTCCAAAAGAGCATTTTCCTCTGCTGATTGTAATACACATTAAAGTGGTATCCCATTCAGTCAAGTAAGGTAATTAAGTATAATATTAAGTACTATAATGTCGTACATGTTTTAAAGTTGATATGATAAGCAATTATAGCTTCTAATGTATTTGACCTGTAAATACCTACCCCTACTTTTGTCTGTTGATATACCTCCTCCTAAACTTGGGTTCTACTATGGTTTCTAGGAATCACTCACAGATCAAATAAGGAAGTCTCTAAGAGACCTTCTTTTTTATTTGGTTCAATGACATTGCAGTATTTGTTGGCATACATTGCGTCCTGATAGTAGATAGGCAAGGTTGATTTATAAAGTGCTTTTAGAACTTTGTAAATTATAGTTCAATATATCATAGCTTTTGTTTTGTAAAACATGCTGTAGACTTAAACGTTTTCGTGATTGATAACCTAGTCACTGATTTATACATCCTGCAAACTGCTGTGTAACTTCCTGAATGCCATTGGGTTAGAAAGCTTGAATAGTTGATTGATCAGTAGGTATAGAACTGTTTTTTAAGATGGGTTACTAGCTCATACTGGTAGACTTTTATGAATAATTCATTTCTTTTGTGCACTGCAAATATGACTCATTTGGATAACTCATTTATGAAACAAAGCTGTTAATTCAAGCCATTATTTCTCATGTTTAGTCAAAAAAAACCCTCTTTCTTTTTAAAGAAGAAATCTATTATGTCATGTTATACTTATTACATTATATTTTGGCAATATAACTCATTTATAGACAGCACGTGTAGGTTTTTTAAGGTGAAATAAGTCCAGGGTTTTCAGTGATTAGTATGAGCCTTTGTCAGTTTGGGCAGAGGAATCAAGGGAATTTACTTTGTTGAGCAGCTATTAAGTGCCAGACTCCCTGCTAAGCACTTTACATACTTTTTTAATCCCCAAAGCAATACTATGAAAATACCTAAACAAGTGCTAATACCTTTATTTGCATCTCTTCCACCCATCTCTAGGCTTTACCTTTTTCTGCCTTGCCTTGTGCACTAAGAGGGCAGCAGGCTCACTTGCCTTTGGGCTTCTGTTGGTTTCTTCCGATGCACAGGCAAGCTATGGAAGGACAGAGGCCAGTGAGGTCCTAGCACTTCTGCCCCCTCCCTCCCTGCCTGGTTGCCTCAGCTACAGCCCTGTTTCTGGCACTAGCCAAGAGGTCCTCTTCTTACAAGCCCTTTCTCTCTTCAGTCAGGTAACTACTCCTTCCCCTTGTCTTTTCAGTTACAGGGATGGTAACAGCTTCCCATTGTTACCAGCCCTTAGGTACAGTAGTATCCTGTATTTTTTTCTTTTTCTCAAACAGTGAACACACTTTTGTAAATAGCAAAATCTTCCCAAATGACCCAATATAGAGTGCCATCTATTTCCCCCCAGGACTCTGACTGATACAAGTACTTTCCCCAGTATCATACAGACCTGATGCAGCTAATTCTAGCATCCAGGCCTGACTACGCTGTGGACTCCACAATTGCCACTGGATGGTATAGGCAGAAGCTGGAAGGGAGGAAAACAAATTAGTTATTATTGAGCTCCTTAAACTCGTTGGCTTAGTGACCTAACTAGAGGTCCCTTGTTGTTAGGCATGTTAGGACTCAATACACTCAACCCAGAAATATTATGATGAAGTTGTAATAACGTTGCCAGGTATGATCTGATGTTTGCACAAACTCAGGAAGTTAATGTTGGGCTTGATGAATCTGAAGTTATAAAGTGTGATCATTTCACCTTGCCCAAACCAGGAAGGTGGCTACTAGCACTCATTTGTCAGGTTCTCAAATTCTGACCTTAAATGATATTTAAGAAGTTTTGTATTTATTAAGTGGAAATAACAGTAATGTTAGTGGAGGGAAAACTTACAGAACTCCAAATAATGTATTAATATGGGTAAAATTCATTTGGGGGACTGGTTCCTTTAGAACTTTACTGAAATTTTGAAAATGTTTTTGCTGTTTCTGTGTGTGGTTTTATTGCTATTTTCAGAGCTAAATGAGTAGGAACACAAAAAATTCTAAGTTCCCTTATTGGCATCTCATGGAATGTCTGCACAGGAACAAAGTTCTCACAGTTCACATGGCAGTAGGGTAAATTCAGTGGGATGGAGGGAGGAATGGATATGGAATAAGTAATGCGTCAAATTAGTAATTGATTTCTGTAAAGAGTCTAGTTCTTTGTCTAACGTGATCTGTGTAGGGATCTTACCTGAGGTATGTCCCATTTATGCCTTGCCATTTGATGGCATCTGGCATGGTTATTTGGGTGTATGGGTCAAGCAAAATATACGATCAGATGTTTATTAAAAGCAAACTCAAAGGGTTATTATGGGATTATATAAAATCATGTGTGTGAAACTTTTGAAAATTGTAAAGCACTATAGAATTTAAAGAATCTTTCATTCAATTAAAAAAAGTTAAAGCAAACTCAAAAGAAAAATAAGTTAGGTTCTCAGGATTTGTGAAAATTTGAGACAGTGAACTGCAAAAGTAACATATATATTAAGGAGAGAAGGGCAATTAAAATAAGGTTAGTTTATTCTACCACTAACACAAGTGAAATTTTCCCCATAAAGCCCTTAAGGCTTCCTGGGTTTAGTTCTTGGCAGTGTTTAATAACAAGGCCATTTTTATTTCTATTAAAGGCACTTTTTGTAGCTTGGATAATAAGGGAGAATGCCTCAAGCGCACCTCGTTGGCTGGAAAGCTGGTGTTATTTTAGTCCATTGTGCTCCAGACTGGAAAGCCAGAAACACAGGAACTGGAACTTCTTTTCTTCTCAGTCTCTCCAAAGATAAATAAAGCTCAGCAACTTCCAATCCCTCCTAACAGATATCCTACAGGCATGGATGGAGCCTGAACTAGAACTTTGAGGATCTAGGGTGGAAATGCAGTGCTTGAAAAGTTTCAGCAGTCACCTGTGAGGTTATTGCTATGATCAATTTGTTTGTTGGTTTTCTTTCCACCAGCAGGACTCTCTCTTCTTGCTGCAGTCCAGGGCAAAGGAGTGGTATGCTCCATAGGAATGCCTTCAGAAGGACACCCCCCTCGCCCCGAAGTAGGTTGGGCGGAATCGTGGGACCAGCATATCAGCAACTCGAGGAATCAAGGATCCCAGACCAGGATACGATACCTTGCCAAGGGTAGGTCTTAAAAGCAATGGAATTTAGGGAGGGTGTTATGAATGATATCGTTTTAAATTGAGTTATTATGTTCCTTGGGGTTTTATTCACTGATTTCATCATTATTTGGCTATTTATGCTTGCTTCCACCTTTGTTCCACAAAAGAATAACTTTAAAAAACAGATACAATGGAAATAGATATTAGGGAAATGGTAGATGGAAAAGATATACAGCATTAAGAAGAAAGTAAGTGTATAGACATCTAGACACTATGTTATTATTGCAGTTGCTAAAATAACTGGGAATGTGTCTGATTTTAAAACAGAGATTTCTTAGGACAACTAAAGTGTTCCTTCATCCTTAGGTTTGGAAAAAAAAGTGCTTAATTCTCTAATCACTATTGTGGACAATACCGTAACAAAAACCTGTAACATATATATAGCATCTGCTCCTTCGAGCATTCTTGAACAAGTCTCAGTCAGTGTTGACAGAGTATTGTCAAGGCACAACTAGCTGAACTCAGATCTCTAGTTTCATTCACAGTGCAGGGATGGAAAAATTGGCTTTGGACTCCATGGCTGTTGCTCATCCTTGCAGTGTAAAAAGTGTCCCTTCCTCTCAGTGGACACAGACCCTCATAGGGCTCATAGCATGGTGAGTGGAGTGTAGAATGAATTTTAGCCACCACTCACCTAACAGACATAAGCTGTTCAACCAAGTATGGCAGCCCTTATCAAAACTGACTGAATTTCAAATCTCATCTTTGCCCCTTACTACTTGTAGGAATTTGAGAAAGTTTTAACATCTGAGCTTACGTTTTCTCGTCTATAACTTGAACAAAATAATACCAGCTTTCCTGAGGGTTGTTGGGCAGATTAAAAAGAAATTACATGTGTCAAGAGCTTGTACCTGACACATGGTAAACAGAGAAGG
Source organism: Mesoplodon densirostris (assembly GCF_025265405.1). Taxonomy (NCBI): domain Eukaryota; kingdom Metazoa; phylum Chordata; class Mammalia; order Artiodactyla; family Ziphiidae; genus Mesoplodon; species Mesoplodon densirostris. The sequence continues at coordinate 168,212,083 of NC_082661.1, read as the reverse complement.
GGTACCTGTAGCTATTGTCGCAGGAACCATTATTCTCATTAATTTCAGGAGCAGTGCAATCAGGCTTTACTCCAGAAATTCCAAGAATCCATTTCCTCACTCAAGCCAGGTTCTTGTTGCATCTAGTTTTTCTCTCTCTGAATCAGCCAGGCTAGGCTTCTTTGCTGCTGTGGTCTGGGTGATTTTTCCACCCTGTCTGTAGCAAGTTAAAAGCCAAAGCAGCTTTGAGGTCTGCCCCAGACGCTTACCTTTGTCTTTTCTTCTGGGTGATATATATGCAACAATGCCATGTCTGACAAATCTCAGCAACCGATTTCTGTAGGAATACTAGAAGATAGGAAATAAATAGCCTGTGTCTGGATTTTGTAATTTTGAAGCAATTCCAAATAGACTGTAAAATATATTTGGTAAGATCTGAGGTGAGATTTACACATTCAACATAACAGCTAAGTTGTCCAAAATGTATAATGCAAGTCAAGAAGTAGTTTGCATTTCTCTTTGCCTTATATATGGAAAAGGGGCTTGCATTTAGCCTATAATTAATCATGTTTCATAATTACTTTTCTTCTGAAATCACTAATAATATCTGTTACTTAGGTTTCTTTTTTTTTCCCCCCTGGGGTGAACGTTGGAGTGAGAATGAGTGAGGTGAAATCAAATTAGAGATTTTGTGAGTGGAGAGAGAACGCAGCCCGTGCTGTCTTTCTTCTGTTGGGCACTGTTATGGCTATTGTTTTGTTTTGGTTCAATCATCACTGGGTTTGGAATATTCTCTCCAATTGGCTAGCCACCTGTATTTTCCTATGTGATATGCACCTGATGTTGATAAATGGTGACTCTAAGTCACTGTGTGCTCGGCCCAATGAGTCTCAGGGAGCAATCTCTTTCTCAATTCTTGACAACAGATATTTCCCACTCCTGGGGGACTGACCATCTCTCCGGACTGGAAATGGGATTGGTAATAGAATTTCACAGCTAAAGGCCCTCTTCAAATCTGGCCCTAGCCTGGAGGGGGAGTGAATTAATTTATAAGAGCCATCTGCTGCTTGTTTATCAAGCATGTGGGTGCTGTCTGCTAGTTAGATTCCCGGTGTATATGATGTCTCTCCTTGACACTAATTTCAACCCAGCTTGAACCCAGTGCCTGACTTAGTGAAGCTTGAGGAGGGAGTCAGGTAGACAGGAACTTCTTCAAGAGCCTTTCCCCGATCAGTGGATTGATGATAGCCATAGCAGTGGCTCACAGAGCTGTGAACTGGGTTATGTCAGAGAATCAAACTAATGGAATCATGTACTAGACAGAAAGAGATGGAATCACAAGTTAGATTGCTACCTTCAAAGTAGAAGGGATCAAAACATACTGATTATCCACCTCACTTAAATAGCAACTTTACAAACTTATATTCAATTATTCTTCAGGAAGTGTACAGATGAACACACTAAAGATAGCAGAATTTAACCCAAGGTGGGATAGCCCACGTAAAAGAAGTGGATTGAATACAGGCCTTTCTGACTAAATAAACCACTAAACCAGGAAAGGAATCTGAAGAAAAATCACAGTCATGGATGGTGATGTGTAAATGGAATCTCTAATTGTATGGCTCCAGAAGGAGAAGTAGATTGCTTCAATTTTGTCAGTTCATTCTAATTCCATATGCACCAAGAACTGGGTCTTGGGAGTCCTCTGGGGAAACACTGATTTCTTGGCCTGACCCCTGAATTACTGGGAATCAAACCAAATGGCTAACTGTTGAAATCTTCCCTCTTTAAAAGGATGTTTTGACTCACATAGTTACAGAGGAAATATACTTGTGATTACTTTGTTGAGGGATTGGAGGAAAGGCAGTCCAACCAATCCAAACTGGTGTTTTACAGTCAATGAATGACAAGCTCATGGATCAAAGGTGTGACAGAGTCATTGACTCTGAAGGGATACAGAACTCTGAGTATCTTCTAATCAAGAATCATACCTAGAAATGTAACTCTCAAACTTCTGGAGAGTAGTATCACCTCCTAATCAAAGACCAGTGCTAGGACACCCAGAGCAACTCTAGGAAGGGAGGGAGGACTAGTAGTGTGCCTGTACTGGAATAGTGAAGAGGCATTACTTCACTGAGTCCTCAGAGCAGTCCCTCTAGATCAGTATTGCTACCTGATGGTTTTAATTAATGAGAGAATTAAGGTAAGGCTGCTGTGTTTGCCTAAGATTCCAGAGCATGTAATGGTGGTGAGACTTGAAATCCTCTCTGATCCAAAACACAATCACATTTTTGGAGAGTTCTAATTGTTTAAAGTGCATCTTCATGTTAGGGCAGCATTTTAGATTTCAGTTGTTGCCAGCATGTGATCCATACCTGGCTTGTGAGATGATGTGTAAGTCAACTCCTTCAGTCAGCAAGCAGGCATATTAGAAGACTGCTCCAAGTTTGGCTTGAATTGCCTTTGATTACTTCTTAGTCATGTGTTTTGCCGAAAGACTTACTTTCAGTTTCAAGTTCGGAGGATTTGTTGGCAAAATAACCACTCAACACTTAATTAAGTAAGAAATAAGAAAGCTTGTTACGTTAGTTATAGCACAGAGATAAGCAAAATAGTAAGAAATAAATGTATTTACAATCACCAAATTGGGGAAGTACCTACATCCAGATGCAAGCAACGCTGTGACGTCCCTTGAACAGCAATTTGGAGTCCCAGTTGGAAGGTCCCGGGCGGTGCGTCCACTCCATGGATGAGAGTTCAGAGTGCAGCCGGAAGGAGTCCTGCTTTTAATGCCAAGCCGCAAGCTGATAATCATCAGTTTACGTGCAAATATGCAGCTCTGGCTATTATCATAAATGCTCTGATCTCTAGTCATAAGTCTCAGAATGTTCACTGATCCCCGGGATTTGGCCAGATTCCCAAGGCCCAGGAAGCTTCGTGACTTACTCCCTTATCTGTTGGTTCCCAAGACTTGTTAGCACCGTTTCTGCTGACCTGCATGTAGTCCAGCAGTTCGGTATGTAGCTCCTTTCAGGGTCTTTGTTTAGTCGGAGGCCTACTGTTGCCTCTGAAGCCTGAACAAGACTATTAATTTTTTCAACATCATGTCACGTTGTGCACTTGCGTCAACAATTGACTGAATCCTCTAAGATACTTACACCTTTATCCATCATTTTTACAAATAATGTTTAGATCCAGGTATTAAGAATTGGCACTATCACCATCACATTTCAACCTGTTAGATTCTACTCACTGATACACTCTGATGATGGTCCATGTGAAAGACGATTTTATCCTCATTAAATTTCTGTGCCATTGGTGAATCTGATAGCAGACATTCTGTATCTTCATACACGTTAATGGTGCTAAGGAAAGAACACAAAAGCCTGCAATTTGTCCCCTTTCTTCTTGTTGAAATTGATTCATTGATCAGAAACTTTAGGTTCAGATTTTCAGTCATAGAACACTAAGGAGAAAGTCGTTGAGGTCCCCCAGGGAATTTCTTTGTATGTGGCTATATAATTTGTGCAGGTAAAGATTTTACATCTCAAAGAAGGTCTGAGATGCCCACTCATTTCTGGCTTTCATAGTAACAATTAAAATAAGACAACGTGGGTTTAACTTCTTCCTCTGCTGCTTACCAAGGGTGTAATTTGGGGCAAGCCCTTTGGGTATTCCTTAGTCCAGTTTATTTATCCATTATGTGGTAATAAATAAACCACACAGTTTTTGTTTTTGTTTTTAAATCAATGGAGGTAATTAGAGGTGAAAGTGCTTTCTGAAAGCTCTATGTGAATGTTTGTTAGCTCTTGTTTTTAACTGGGATATTAAGGGAGTGTTTACCTTGAAGATCTGTTCATGTATTCCTGAGTCTGTTCCATCAAAATTTATTGATTGCCAACTCCGTACTAGACTCAGTAAGAGAGGGTAGAACACAATAACACCTAAATTTTTTCCCTATCTTTTCACACTGTCTGGCAGAAAGACAGATCTCTACATTGCTCCCATCTTGTCTTTACAATAAAGGTTTCTAATATTTAGTATGCAACACACTTCACTGCAATTATTCTTTCCATGTATAAACATGATTTTTATTTACATTATAATGTAAGACAAGGGGAATGAGATTCATTATATTAAGGATGAATGCATTTAGATTATGCTTAAATTTTAATGTTTGTTTAAGGTTAAAATTGAGGAAAAATAATTGAGAAATAGAATAAATACTACTGTTCAAGTACCCAAACTACATTTCTGTGAACCTACAATATCCCTGCCTCACTTTTTGGCACTGGAAAGTTCAGAGGCAAAGGAAAATTCACTAGCTCTGAACAAGCAAGAAGGGGGCCAGCCAGGTTCTGGCATATTTAAGCCACTTGGAATGGCACAATGGCATTCTCAACAAGCCATTACCATGCACCCATGAACTACCTTACTTGGCTCCAGAAACCATGTCGAGGCCCTGTGGAACTCACTTCCTGTTCATCTTGGGCAGACAGAGGAACTGTATGCCTCTCATTCCATCTTCTAGGCTCAGCAAACTGTCAGTGAGGCAGTTCTTACCGAGCAGAGTGCCAGTGGAAATTGGATTTGGTCCCCCTAAAATCAGTGTGAAGCAGAGAAACTCAGGACTTTAGTACCTTGATGCTTAATATTGGGCTTCCTGATTGCCTCCACGTAGGGTGGCCACAAGGAGTCTACACTGGACTAAACCAGGGCTGAGAGGGTGGTCAGGTTGATGGAGTGGAGTAATGCCATTATGGGTTTCCTGTTTGTCACTATGGAAGGGCCACACTTACCTGCTCAATCCCCATTTACTTTGTATTCTAGGATAGAGGTCAGGAAGACTATATCCCACCTGCCTATACAGCTGTGGTGTGTTGAAAGATCCCTGGATTTAAAGTAAGAAGATCTGGGTTTGAGTCTCAGTCTGTCACTTATTTTCTGTGTGACCTTGGGCAAGTCACTTCACCTATCTGAGCTTCAGTTAACTTCTCTGTTTAACTGGGAACATAGTATCCGTCTCATGGGGTTGCTGTGAGAATTCAGTGAGATGGTGCATGTGGAAAGTGCTTTGTTGACTGAATAGTGCTCTCAGGAAGCTGGGAAGAGTGCAGAATATGTAACACTTTGTTTCTTCTTCAGGTATTCATCCAGTGGTTTAACAACCCAACAAAATGCATCAATAAATATGCAACTGCCTTCGAGAGAGACAAACTCCTATTTTAATAGCTTGGATCAAACGGACCTGATGGGATATTCATCCCCAAGGGCCAGTTCCGTGCCCATCATCCCCTCAGTGGGTCTAGAGGAAACCTGCATGCAAATGCCAGGGATTTCTGAAGTCAAAAGCATCAAATGGTGCAAAAACTCCTACTCTGCTGATATTGTCAATGTGAGTATTCCAGTCAGCGATTGTATTATAGCAGAACAACAAGAAGTGGAAATATTGCTAGAAACTGTCCAGGAGCAGATCCGAATTCTGACTGGTGCCAGGCGGTCAGAAGACTACGAACTGGCCAGCGTAGAAACCGAGGACAGTGTGAGTGAAAACACAGCCTTTCTCCCCCTGAGTTCCACAGCCAAATCAGAACGAGAGGCCCAATTTGTCTTAAGAAATGAAATACAAAGAGACCCTGCATTGACCAAGTGACCTGAGATGTAAGAATCTGTGCATTCTATGCTTTGCTCAACAGGAAAGAGAGGAGATTAAATACAAATTATTTATATGCATTAATTTAAGAGCATCTACTTAGAAGAAACCAAATAGTCTATCACCCTCATAGTGTTTTTTAACAAAATATTTTTTTAAAGGGAAAGAAACGTTTCAGGAGGGATAAAGCTTACCACTAAAGCTTTTGGGTAGAATTTTGAATACAATTTCATTTAGTCCCAACACTGTCCTCTTTGGCTCTTAGATGTGGGCAATTCAGACTCTCAGCCCCACAGTGCCAGTGACCTCATAAAAAAGTGCTGGCAGTTACCCGGTTTCAAAGAGAAGAGATGTATACCAAGGGTGGACATGCCAGCGAGCAGGTGGCCCTTGCCATCTGGCTTGCCAATCCCTAAATTTCTATTCACTCGACAGCCTCATCACAGGTTATGTCACGTCAACAAATGTAGTGTTTTCTACTTACTTTTTGAAGAACGGCACAAAGACTCTGGAAGGAGAGGGACAGGAGACAGAGGGAGTCATGGGGCAATCTTAGCCACTCTTACGTGCCAGCTTCCTCTGAAATTTGAAGGCACAGAATCTCAGAGGGAGGTAAGAAATTATTACAGAAAAAGAGACAAAAACATCACACTGTCATGTCACTAAAATCATGCTAATAGCTAATAGAAATGTTTTCGTTTGAGATCGTTTAGGGGCTCCAAAGGAGCATTTCTCAGTGTGCGTGCCTGTGTGCGTGTGTGTCTGGGCTTGCTCACTCAAGCACCGGTATGCTGTATGCACATATGTTCATTGTGCGTATGTGTGTGCATGTGTGTGTGTTAAGCTTGCTCAAATTTGTTCTGAAACATCAGGGAATCTAATATTCAGAAAAAATTTCCCTCTTAGATCTGTTCGCTTTAAATTTTTCCATTAAGTATGAAGTTCAGTTAGTAAACCAAGGTCACATGCATGGTGGGGTCCTATAAAACTCTTGACAATGTCTAGACTATTTTCTGATGTGAATATTTTTGAGAGGAACAGCTATTGGCTCATTAATAATGTCAGTATCACAAGGCGAGTTGGGGATGTGTATTTTGAATCCTGCGTACTTAAATTATTTATACAAGCCAATGATCAAATTGATAGTTACCCTTTGTTTTCTCATTTTCCTCATTACTTTTGGTAGCAAGTCTACTACACGTGGACCAAGACATTGGCTTCTGTGGTTAATATGGAAAGAATAAATTGTTGAAATCACAAAGCCCAGCCTATTCAGTTCACAGGAAGCCCCCCCCGCAAAGAACAGTAAATTGTGTTGTATGTTCATTTGGAATAAAGCAATATTTTTACCACTGCTAAGGTGAACTGAAACTTCTGAAGATTTGTCTGTTTTATTTACCCTTATTTTCATGGGGCATTCAAGGACATTAGTGTTCATATAACTAGTTTTTTTCCAATTATTGGTGGCGTTGAGTTGTTATGTTTACACTGTTTTAAATAAAAAGGCATAGTATTTGAAAGTATATAAAAGATTTCTTTTACTGAAGTTTGGGAAAACCTTGATTAAGACTTCCTGTGGAAGACTCACATTCCACTGAAAAGGAATGTAACTAACTATTTCTGAATCAAGTATTGAATATACACAATTCTTATTTAAGGTTAAGCTGTTTCTGTTTAAATTACGTTGCAAATTGCTCTCTGAGAACATTCTTTCTTTGATAATAGACATAAATAGACATAATGCCATACAGGGAAAATAAAGAACATTGTGTTCTTATCAACACTGTTTAGTGGAAATTCAAAAGTCTCAAATGTTGAAAACATTTTGGTAGAAATGCGTTTTATATTTAACAAAAGCTTCATGGTGTTCCTTAGTTGTCCCACTATTGTTCCTTTGTTTTGAATATAGAGGTAATACTAGACTCTTAAAAAGGATTATTACAACTTTTTAATGTCTCAATTATCTAAATTCTCATTTAGAAATAGTATATCTTTGGGAAAATTTTAGAAAAATGGTTTTAATTAACTGGTGTATAAAAACCCCATAACTTGCATATTCAATATGCTATTATGTTGAAATTTATCACAATTATCAAACATTCACTGGAAGTCCTCCCAAGTCAACCTTGTCTTGGGTTTTTCACTAAAATGCTACATGTTGCATATCTAAACGGATTCATACAGAATCCACCTAATTAGGAGTTTGTGTATTTTGTGACTCAGTGCAGTTATTTCTTTTTTAACATCTTTCACTGCCGTTATATTAATATATCTTTTGCTCTAAGGAGATCGAAGGTTGTCAATCAAACTTAAGTCCTGATCCGACACCTTATTTTTTTTTTAAAGTAGCACTATATATTATGTGATTATAAACAGCCTCGTGTGTTCTAAAATGTATGAAAGTTACACACATCCACTGGCGGCCAGATGTAAAATTTAGAGATAAAATTATGTCCAAATTGATAGTAGAGACAAAAATCCTCTGTAAAGAACAATTATTAATGGTCACTTTCAGTGGTCATTTGTCTCCTTTTGGAATATGAAGCTCTCCTGTGAAAAGGGTCCACACTCAAAAAGCACCTCTTTGGGCACCAGCAGACAAGTGCTGATAGCATCAAGACTTTCAAAGTTGATCTAATGTGGCCAACACCTGGAGACATCGATACCTTGTCCTTCAAGCTCACGTGCCTACAGAGAAGTGTTTATTTCTACAAGACACTTTTGATTTTGCTTCATTTTCCCTGTATTTGTTATGTGACTAGGTATTGGGAGATTTGGTAATTAAGTTAGTTACATATTCGTTATTTACTGGAGAATGAATGTCACTCATTATTTTTCACTCTGCATCATCTGATGTCTTTTTTTATAAAGTGTGTGTTATTCTGATTTGCCAGTCACTTCTATAGAATGCTGTTGTTCAAAATATATGAACAATTTTATGCTAATGAGAAATAGTGGAAATTATGTTGGAGAATTGGCATCTAAGTTCTCTGATTTTTGTATGCACATCAAGTGCTCTATGTTTTACACTCTTGTCCAATATCTACCTTGCTATGGGTGAAGGACTAAATATTTGTAGATAGATCAAATCTCCAATGATTTACATAATTTCCAAGCAGCAATAGCAAGGTCCTCTGGAGGAGAAACAGTGCTATTTTCAGGACTCCACAATTAACCTGTTTTGATCATAACATATCAGGCCTACCAAAAAGAGAACAGAAAGGCCAAGCAGATTTCCAGAGAATGATCACTGGCTTCTGAATTGACTGACAGCTACAATTTGAGTGGGGCTTTTGGCGACTATGGCTAAAGCTCTCAATAACCAGGTCTCCACCAGAATATGCTTGATGTATGCAGCAGTCACTCACACTTACCTTGCAGTATGGTGCTATAGGAAACCATGACTCCCTAAGTGAGGGGGGATGGTGACGCCTTTGATTCCAGTCCTGTAAACCAGAAAATATTGCCCTTAGACAAGTGCTAGGAAACATTTCCCAAATGAGTATATAGTATACCTAGGAACACAGCAGGAGGGGTGGGGTTTTTATTTGAGCTTTTGGTATCCAGGAAACATTTTATATATAAAGAATACTTTTTAAATTATTATTCAGTTGTATAGATTCAGTACAGTGTATTCAATGATAGCATGTCTGTACTCTGTTTGTACTTTAGTCTACAGAAATTCAGTCTTCATCCAAGAAAGAATGGTACAATGTTTCTGGGCTGTTCTCAATTTTAAATGCATCCCAATATGTCATGGGAAATGAGGCCTTTAAATAAGCTTTATCTCTTCCTCTTTTATTCTTTCTTTCCCTTTTAAAGAAATAGTGAGGGTAAAGGAAGAAATTCATTCCTTACGATCAACATCATTCTCTCATAATAATCTGTTTCCTACTGTGACTACACACACACACACACACACACATACATATATAAGTATATATGTATGTATAAAATATATATGTATATTACATTTAGTTTGATTATTTTGGTGGCTTTATTTTTGCTTCATTTGACAAATATTGAAGTGACTGCCTCATGGAATGCCAACGAAATAATATAATTTAGAAATCAGCCAACTTGGCAATGTTTAGGTAATACAGGCATTTTCTAGTTTTTTCTCTTTCTAAGGTAAGCAGAAATATCCTTGGATTGGAAAATTCAAAAGACCCTGGAGTAGAATGTCTGCTAGATTCTCTCTTAGAAACGAAGATTAAACTATGGGTATATATGATTACTGTCCCTATAGTGTATAATTTCAAATATATTTTTTTTACAAATTTAACCATTAGATCTCTCAAAGGGGCCTAAACAGGTGTCTTTGACTTCTAGTGCCCAATGAACTCTAGTAAGGAGTTATGGTGAGGGCAGAATGGTGGTGGGGAAACCACATGTTAATGTTGGATACCCAGTGAAGATGTTAAGATACTAGCAGAGATGACCAGACTTAAAAGTACTAGGCCTCTAGTACTTTGATAACTTTTTGTCATAAAAACCTGTATTGATTGCATGTGTATTGTTGCCTATGAAAGAATTAATGATACGATAGCAAATAATTCTTATTGTTGGAAATGAATTAGAAAATCCTTATATTGGAAGTTGTCTTTGTGAAAGCTTCTGATTTGTGTATGCATAATAGTAGCTCCATGACCCCATCTGTCAAATAAGGAGGATGATCTAGTTCATCTCTGATTTCCCTTTCAAATTGGATGGAATGTTATCCAATCATTCCAACTCAGACTTTACCTCATTACATGTCATCCAGTAACATAACCCTTTGGAAAGAAAATGGCTGTAAGACTTCAAAATTATTGGAATCTGTATATCAACCTGTGAATGACTTACATTTATAATATTCCATTTAATTTCCATGGAGAAATAGACAGGATCCCTTTTGTGATTGTTGTTAAAGTAAATTTACCTAGGCCAGGGAATAAAGAAGAAGGGATGGCCAAGAAAATATCTAATTTCAAAGCTTGAGCATCAAAATTTGCCCCAGATTTTTGAGTATTTGCCACAGATTTTTTTTCAAGAAACTGTAAACTGTGAACTTTTATTGAAGCCAGAGCAAACGGTTCTGCAGAGAAGGCATGAGACCTTGAAGCTGTTCTCCTCTCATAGAAGCCGTGACACACTCTCATTGGATACACAGGATATTTACAGATATTTTCAATTATTTGCATCTCAAACTTCTTAACATAAACTCTCCAATTAATAGTGAATAAATTCTCTTGAGACACTATTCACATTATAGTTGGAAATAATCCTGTCTTTGGGGGACACAATAGACCAAAAAATGCAGAGGTTACTTACTTAATTTTAGTTGTAATTGCTGTTTTTAACAAATTAGTATCTGTTGGCTCTTCCAGCAGCATCCTGAGTAGCATTAATTCTCCCATCTATAATTTATCTTCATTGAGGTCAACATCTGAATTCCTAAGTATTTAAAAAAACAACACAGAATGTTGAAAACCTGAATCAAAAACAGTACATCTCTTTAAATTGTGTTGGTTTTTAAAGTTATATGGATTCCATATAGTTGTTTACAAAATTGAAATAGAAGGGAAAAAATTCACATTTTCTTAACTTGTTTTTAATATATTTAGATGTCTGATAAACCACTCATACAGCCTTGTTACACTTTACATTGATCTTTCTGAAATAAATTTAAATGTAAGGGCTTAAACAATCACACACACACACACACAGAGCACAGTACACATGGTGTGTTAAAACTCAATGTTGTACTCCTTTTCCTTAGATTTTTCCTTTACAGGTCACCCAAGTATGTGACACTGCAAACTCTTATGACATGGAAGACCTTGATTTTAGATATGTTTCTTAGGAAATGCCTACAGCAAAAAAATATATAGTGATTATCTTTTAAGGTTTGTTCTATATAGCCTGCTTTTGAATTTTATCTTTACTAATAAAAGTCTGGAGAATAGATACATTTGTTCAAACTGAAACAAATGGAAGAATGGAAAACTTACCTTAAAATCACTACACATTTTCCAGTAGCCAATGTATATATTTTAAAGATAATTAGTGGGAAATTAATTGGCTCTTTCTTAATTTTTCAAGGATGCAACTGTATACATTAAATCTAAATAAACAAATTCACTTCTTCTTAATATATTTGACTAATCATATTTTAAACAAAGAATGTAAATCACACAGAGAAGAATACATGCAAAATGGTCAGCAGAATATTTTTAGTTGTCATTTAAAATAAATATACCAAAACTGATCTTTTGTGCCTGTGATAATAATTTTGTTTCAAGGAGTGTATATGTATCTCCTTTATCTTCTTCCAAGAAAACATTTCAGAATGATGTCCACCAATGTGTGGGATATGAAGGCTATGGGAAATAATACGAGCTGTATGTCCCTTGACATCCTAGTAAAGTTCCATTATGTCTGCACTTTGTTTCCAGGGAGAGAAATCATATTGCTTATTAAAAATTAAGAAGTGAATTTAATAGTCAATCTAGTAATAATCTTGACTTCACATAAGTTTACATATGTGGAGGAAATCCTTGACTATCATTTCCCTGTCATCCCTTTTCAGTAGCCTTTGATGAAGCTGGACACTCAGATTCCCTTAGGTTAGACTCTTACTGCATGTTCCACTTATCTCACTTCTCTTTTATTAAACAGGGAATTTTCTGCTAAAATGAGACATTGATGTGACTTGGTAGGAAAAAATAGCTTTGTTCTTTGAGTTGTATCACTGGGGGAATAAACTAGGAACATTTCAAATGTGATTATAAGGTTCATGACTTTAACCAGTATCTTCTCATATACAGACATACCCCAGGGCCCTTTAATTTTCCTAATACTGTTAACAAACTTTTCAACCTTCTTATTATTGTTTTTTTACAACAGTATTTTCCATTTTTTAAGAGACAAAGACAAAATCATCCATTCACATAAAAGAACAAAACAATAAGTAAAACAAAGCAATCATCCTTTAAACAATGACCAAAATACAAACCAATAACAATATTTGTAAAGGCTTCAAGTAAAATACTGAGTAAAAATCAAATCAAATCTAAGGTTAAAATAATGTAGAGAAATACTGGCAAATAGTTTGCATAATACGGTTTTTTCATAATTCTTCTGGATAAGTGGACTCTTCTTTCCATAATAATATTTAATGTTTTAGAACTTCTACTGGGCATTAATTATACCTATTTAGTATATTTAAATGTGCAAACATTTAAATATACTAAGATGTCCACTTGCTATTTCTTCTAACGTGACACAAAGTTTATGAAAATTTGTATAGATAAAAAGATAGAAAAAATAGGAAGAATTATAAAAATAAATTATTATCTATTAACCTCTCCATATTTTCTCATTGACACTCATTGACACCTTTCACTGAATGCTCCCATATTTTAAGCTAAACACAGAGGAAGCTACTGAATCAATTATGGAGGCAGATGCAAACATATTTTGAGAATTAAAATGTCTGATACACAGATACATGGAGTTGCAGTCTTCCTTGGATCCAAATAAAGCTGAAAAGTACTGTATAGCACAGAGTTTGAGAAATGGGGAATTATTTTGATTTTAAAAATATTTGTCCTGCAGAGCCCATTCATTACAGCTAAAAAAATGAGTAAGCATCACTGTGAGTCTTTTCTCCATTGAAAAAGAAGAGTTAGGCACATGAATAGTTATACAACAGAAAGATTTAACTAATAAATTTCTTTTTGCTTTGCTTTCTTATCTTACTTTAAAAATAATGTTACTGAAAATGTGAAAAATAAGAAAATAATCAGCATGGATTCAACTATGCTAAGACCATAGTAAGTAGTGTCTTTATATACTTTCTTCTCATTTTTCAATATATATGTATATATCATATATACATATGTATATATATGTAATATATATGTATATATCACCATTATTTTCCTACTGTGGTTTATTATAACTTAAAAAATAGTATATCAATCTCACACCGGTCAGAATGGCCATCATCAAGAAATCTAGAAACAATAAATGCTGGAGAGGGTGTGGAGAAAAGGGAACACTCTTGCACTGCTGGTGGGAATGTGAATTGGTACAGCCATTATGGAGAACAGTATGGAGGTTCCTTAAAAAACTAAAAATAGAACTACCATATGACCCAGCAATCCCACTACTAGGCATATACCCTGAGAAAACCATAATTCAAAAAGAGACATGTACCAAAATGTTCATTGCAGCTCTATTCACAATAGCCCGGAGATGGAAACAACCTAAGTGTCCATCATCGGATGAATGGATAAAGAAGATGTGGCATATATATACAATGGAATATTACTCAGCCATAAAAAGAAACGAAACTGAGCTATTTGTAATGAGGTGGATAGACCTAGAGTCTGTCATACAGAGTGAAGTAAGTCAGAAAGAGAAAGACAAATACCGTATGCTACACATATATATGGAATTTAAGAAAAAAAAATGTCATGAAGAATCTAGGGGTAAAACAGGAATGAAGACACAGACCTACTTGAGAAAGGACTAGAGGATATGGGGAGGGGGAAGGGTAAGCTGTGACAAAGCGAAAGAGAGACATGGACATATATACAGTACCAAACATAAGGTAGATAGCTAGTGGGAAGCAGCCGCATAGCACAGGGAGATCAGCTCGGTGCTTTGTGACCGTCTGGAGGGGTGGGATAGGGAGGGTGGGAGGGAGGGAGACTCAAGAGGGAAGGGATGTGGGAACAGATGTATATGTATGACTGATTCACTTTGTTATAAAGCAGAAACTAATAAAAAAATTTAAAAAAAATAGTATATCATACTATACCATGGTAAACAATTTAAAGGCTAAATTCCAATTTGTTCTTCTATTATGACCCATTTATACATTCTATTATTATTTGTATTATTCAAATAATATAATTATATATAATAAATATTATAATTATTATTTAAATTGCTTCCAGTCATTCACTACCCTAAGTAATTCCACAAGTAATATTAAAATACACATTATTTACTCTTCCTTTCTTTTGAAAGAAAACTGTAGGTCCATGAACAAATGTCTTAGAGTCTGTATACCTTCAAAATTGTAAGTAATGCCTGTGTATAGGTTAGTATGTACATTCTTTGGTAGGGGGAGGAGGTCTATCAGTAAAAATTTGATAAGGTTAATAAGGAGATCTGTGAACTTCACTGGTTAAGAATAATTTTTTGAAATAATGTCTTGGTTACACATTATAAGAAATTGTATGGCTGGGTTAATGAATATGGTGTTTTTTGCTTTCTTTTTTTTTACTTTGTTTTTTTTTAGAGCAGTTTTAGGTTCACATCAAAACTGAGAAGAAGGTACAGAGAGTTCCCATATACTTCCTGCCCCCCACATGCATAGCCTTTCCCATAATCAACACCCCCACCAGAGCAGTACATTTGTTACAACTGAAGACCCTATATGGGCACATCATAGTCACCCAATATTCATAGTTTACATTATGATGCACTCTTGTTATTGTACCATCTATGGGTTTTAACAAATACATAATGACATGTATTCACTATCATGGTATTATACAGGGATTTTCACTGCCCTAAAAATCCTCTGTTCTCTACCTATTCATTCCTCTCTCCTCTGCCACTCCGCAGCAACCACTGATCTTTTTTACTGTCGCCATAGTTCTACCTTTTAGTATGGCCACTTTGAAAATTTATTTTAGACATTGCTCAATTGATTTCTGGAAGTGGTAATATATGCAGTTTTAACATCACATGAATTTTTTATTTTTTATTTTGCTTATCAACATAACTGTAATTGGTTTAGATCCAATCAGAAATGCATCATTTTAATGAAGCTTAATTTTAACTTTTAATTAGAAAAAAAGTTATATGTTTATATAAAGAATATATAAGAAGAAAAATTTAAAAACACCACAGGAGATAACCACTATTAACATTTGAGTATATTCCCTTCCAATATTTTTAGTTGAATAAATATATACATTCCATATTTTAAAAATTGGAGTCATCTAATATTTAAAACATTTTGTCCTGCTTTATTAACTTTACATATGGTCTCTAATAATTTCCTCAGTTTATAAAGTATCTTCACACATAACATTTTTAATGGTTACACAAGCCATTATATGGATGAAACACATTAATATTTTCAAAGGGTCCTTTAAATATTTATCATATATACTATTTGAGTTTTAAATGTTTACCTACCTTTGACTTGTGTGTTTCAACACTGTATATACACATATATGCATTAATAGCTTTTTGGCATTAGCATATTTCTATGTAGAGATAGAAACAGATATTGTGTTCTCTCATGGTATTAATTTTGGTTTTTTTTTTTTTTGTAGCAGCCTGCTTGATGGATTTTAACCATGAAAATCATAATATTTTGCTAATGTAGACAGCTGGATAAAAAGACATAAGCCCTAGAGAAACATCTGTACAGCCGACTATATTCACATCTCCCAATCTATACTCAAAAAACTGAGCATTAAAGGAGACGATGTTTTAAAAACTGCCATCAGCTTTGGAACCTGGAAGGAGTGACATAAAAGCAAAGCATTATAAAGAATTGAGAATATATGTCCGGCACTAGATGTTTTACATATATTAACTTATTTAGTCTTCTTAATAACCCTATGAGGTAGATATAAATATGATCCCCATTTTAGAGATAAGGAAACCAAAGCATAGAGAAGTTAAGAGACTTGCCTAAAGTTTCCCAGATAACAAATTGTAAGGGGCTGGACTTCAAACCAGAGTCCTTGAAGAGTTACCCTTTATTTTCTAACCTCTATATTATCTTCCTTGAGGAATTTCTGATAATCATAGTTCAAATATTCAAGACAGTGTAGACTCTACAAGGTTAAGTGAGGATGATCCTGACCCTAGTTCACCAAACTCAGATAGGCTATAACCAGTGCTAGAAATGAGGGCAGAGCATAGCACTAATGAATGGGAACTGCACCCAATTTTACGGGTTATTTGAAATTCTCACATACAAAGTGCAGTGATCAGGTATTTAGCAAAATCGCTATTTCTTATCCCAAATATGACAGACAGTAGTGCTAGGAAGAAGGCCAGAAGGATCATATGCATGGCCATGGCTACACCCACTCTTTTCATCAAGTGAAGAATGTGTACAAAATGGTGATCCTCAGGTCATCTGCTTCAACAAAGCAAGAGTTAGTGTGTGGTTGCACGTTCGTGTCCATTCACTTCAAAGCACCACACCATGGAAATATCATTATAAATGTGTATGTGTGTGTATTTTTTTTTCTTTTGCCTACACGATCCTTTATTCAATTCAACATACAAGGTGACACCAAGATAAGTCAAGTGAAGTTCCAATTTCGGTGCCTCCATCTCCCTCCCCTAAATCCAGATTCAGTGGCTGCCAAAGCCAGAAGGGGCTTAGGGTAGGGTGTATGTGGTTAATAGAAGAAATACAGAAGATTCATTCAATCTCTGCCACACACCAACCATTATTAGGCAGACACAAGCCCTAGAGAAACCTCTGCATGGTCAAGGCAGGGAGACCACAAAATATCTCAACAGGAGCATTGTGAAGCAATTTGTAGGGAAAAACAAAGGTCAAACATACAGCTTTTAATAGGCAGAGGTCATGACTTTTCAAAATGAGATTTGCTCTAATGTTGCACCTTAGAAATAATCAGCTATTATATCAAAATAAGAAAATTTACACTCAGAAATGAGATAAAAGACTAAGAGCAATGGCTGAGAGTCAGTAAAACAGAAAACACATTATATAATAAAGTCAAGAAAAAAGTTATTTAAAGAAGTAATAGAGCACAATTGAAATCTGGCAGAATTAGTAAATAGGGAAATTAGCAATGTAAAAAGAGGCCGCAATAGTACTTGAGTTAAAAACGCAGGAAGCGAATTTCCTACTTTCTCCCTAAGATACATTATTTGTTCTAAAGCTTAAAAAAAAACAAACAAATGGAAAGTAATGTTTTTAAATGTTTAAAAAGAAAACAAAAATAATTCTACTCTCTTCTAAATAACAGGTGCCAAAGAGAAAATAAAAGTTTCAGTTGGGCCTCCCTGGTGGCGCAGTGGTTGAGAGTCCGCCTGCCGATGCAGGGGATACGGGTTCGTGCCCCGGTCTGGGAGGATCCCATATGCCGCGGAGCGGCTGGGCCCGTGAGCCATGGCTGCTGGGCCTGCGCATCCGGAGCCTGTGCTCCGCAACGGGAGAGGCCACAACAGTGAGAGGCCCGCATACCGCAAAAAGAAAAAAAAAAATAAAAAATAAAAAATAAAAAAAAGTTTCAGTTAAAGAAAATTTAGAGTATAAAAAGCAAGACATAAAAAATGTTTAAAACCAACCAAAGCTGAACTAAGTGGTATCTGCAGAGCCTTGGATGAATTCAACATTAAAAAAGAAAGATGTGTTTAAATTAAGAATGCAACTGAGAAAGTTAGAAAGTAATACAATGCACTTAAAGAAAAGTCCCATAAATATTTGGATCACAAAACCTTTTATCTTCCTCAGTACATTTAGTCTTTCATTAATGTTTAGCAGAACTGTCTTTGGGTAATTGCTATTTGCAATATCACTTATAAATATGTATGCAAAAAACCCAAATGAAATGCTTGCAAATGGATTATACTAACATAATGAAAATTACCATGACAGCATAAGGTTTATTTTAGCAATTTAAATGTATTTTAATATTAATGTATTTAGTAACATGATTTATTTCCATAAATAGGAAAAAATCAGGTATGATTCCATTTATATTCCTGAAAAAAGCATTTTGTTAACTAAGGAGGAAAAACCCCACTTCCTTAACAATGCAAAGTCAATGGTCAGTATTAGACATAGCGATTAAACATTAGATTCGTCTTCCTTGAAGAACAAGGTCACTTTTTCACTATTAACAAAGCTAACATAGATGAACATTATCTAGCAATAAGAATAAGAAAATAAAGTAGGTATAAATATGGCAAACACAGAGTCACAAGGATCTGAAAAAAATTCAAAAGTCAACAGAATGATACTATAAACAATTTCAGTAATAAGCCTGTAAACAAAATAGAAGGCTAGAAAATATAAGCTAAATAAGATCCTATTTGCAATATTAATGTAAATATACATTACCTTGAAATAAATCTAAGAGAACTACCAAATAAAATAGCATTAATGAATATTTAAATAAATGGGAATATAATTTTTCTCTTCATGGAAAAACTTCATATTTTAAACTTCTCAAGAATTTCTAGTTTCATTTATAATTATAATGCAATCAAATAAAAGACATAGTAGGAATATTTTGGAGAATACATGAATGAGAACAGCCAAAAGCAGTTTGGAAAATAAAATTATATGGAAAAAATTGGGACAGTTTATTATAAAATCAAAGATGTTATAATGCTTTAACTGTTAAACCTTAGTGTGTTGATGCAGGTATAAAGAGAAATATAAGCAACAGCCCACAAACAAACTCATAAATTTAACAAAATGAATAGAAATGAAGGACATTTTAAATTATAAATTCACTTTGTTCAAGAAATGTTGCTAGAAAATTGTCTAGTTTAAAAAGAGAAATATAGGTCCTTACCTCATACCACATACTATGATAAAATACTGATGAAATAAAGAGTTAAATGTTATAGATAAGCCATAAAAGACCAAGAAGAAATGTAGTTGGGCAAGAACTTTCTAGGAATGAAAGCAAAGAGGAAACCGAAAATTGGATTATATTTACAGAATAAAAATTTAAATGGATATTTATAAAAATATAAAGTATATGATGAAATTGGAACAGTATTTACAGTGTACGTTACAAAAGTTTACTATCTTAAAGAGCTCTTAAGAATAAGAAAACAACACCCAAATATTAATTGATTAATTATTTCAACAAATCTGAACTGATGTCTACTATATACTAGGTGGTGTTCTAGATGGTAGAAATGAACAAAATGACAAAATGTGATGCCTCAGTGAGGACAATATATAGTGGAAATATGAGCAAATGGCAAGAACATGAATATCTGCATACCTACGCACCCAGCCCCCCACATGCACGCAGACAGAAAGAATGGCAGTGTGTATATGATATTATATTTTATGGCTGAAATATTTCATAATAGAAGTTATATACAGAAAATTACATGAGGATTTATGTATAAGAATATTTACTACAACCTTATTTAAAATAGGAAATAATAAATTCAAATGGTTAAACAAATCATGATATTTTATATAATGATGACATTTCATTAAATCCTGTAAAGTTGAAATACTCTTAGATATTTTCCCCAGTATTATAGTAAATTAGGATATAGGATAAAATTGAATTATAATTTGATAACAAATAATAAAGTTATACACCATGCATTCCTTCCCATATTTTTTCTACATATACATATGTACATGAGTAAAACAAAACTAATAAAAGCAATTGAAAGATACCCCAAGATGCAGCTACAGAGAAATGCTTAAATTACGATACAACAGTAAGATGGATCATATTGCATTATTAAATACTATGCTTTCAGAGAATATTGATTGCTTTAGAAAATGTTCTCAATATAAGCTATTGGAAGAAAATATTAAGATATTAACAATGGTTATTTCTGTGTGGTAAGATGTTGAGAATTTTATACAATTTTCAACATGTTCTTTTTTTTATAATGGATATGTTTTACTTTTATCTTCAGAAGATGTTTAAAAATAATTTTCAAGTCTAATTTATGAAACCCAATTCAATATTTCATAAAAAAGTAATGGTTTTGCTTCCTATCCTTACAATCCTAATTAGTACATTGTTTTACGGTGTTTTCTTTGAAGGGATTTGCCTTTTAGTTTTTGGCATGCCTCTCTGGTTTGATTAACTGGGGCTTCTGTTCTGCTTCTCTGCATCACAATTGAGTGTTATATAGGAAGCAAAAAGAAGCAGGACAATATTATTATATTCCCCCCTGAGGCTTCCTATTTTCCAGAGGTTAGACATATTGGCTCAACAGTACCAAGTCGCTGTACCAATTTCTCTCTCATTTCCCTTACACCCAGGGGCAAATGGCAACTTTCTTGTCTGTCACTTTCCAACTCAGGAAGCTGATGCGTATTTTTCTGTTATTTAAAACTTGACAGATAGCTCCCAGCATCAAACCATCAATGAAAACTGCTGGCTTCTGGAGGGGAAAGAGCGGTATAAGCTTTCAACATTCTAGTAGCTTAGAATGGATTTGGGGTGGTTCAAAAATTTCTTTAAAATCATATGTGATACTGAGCTGGTTTGCAGAATTCTATTTGTCATCAATAAAATGACATTAACAATAACTGCTCCCCTAAGCAAAGGAAAAATGTGTATTTATGTCCTTTGATAACATGATGTCTGATGACAGAGCAAGCAGAGAGGGAGTCGGTCATCAAGTACCAGAGCCCATGTGACATAACAGAAAAAAAACTGTCCTGCTAACCACACTGTTTTCTTTGTGGTAAGGAAGAACACAGGCCTCACCTTGTAAGCCCACTTACTTCTCCCTTAAAAACCATGGTGACCAAGTGTTTCCTGTGCAGAGAGATTGGGTGGACAGAGTGGGTGAAATAATTCTCCACACAGATATCCCCCACATGTAAACACATTCATGTGTTTTTGACCTCCTTTCCCGCCCTCCCTTCCTTAGGCATCTATTGAGTGCTATGTGTGAGAACAATTCTAAAAGCAGGACATACAGGGGCAAACAAAACAGACGAGGTCCTTACTTTTCTTGGGCTAGAGTTCTATGAGGGAGATAGACAATAAATAAGCAATTAAATAATCTAATTTCAGCTTGTGATTTAAAAACCTAAGGAAATAAGGAGTAGATGAGTGGGAAAGGAGGGGAAGGAGCTATTTTAGACAGTGTAATTGGAAAAAACACCTCTGAGATGATTCCATACTGAGTACTGGAAAGGAGTCACTCAAAGACCTGGGCAAGGACAACACAAGTAGGAGGAACAGCAAGTGTGAGGCTCTGAGGTGGGAGAATGGTTGGCAAGCTGGAGCAGGAAGGCCAGAGTGTCTGCAACAGAGTTAGCTAGGATGAGCTCAAGGAGATGGTCACAGAGGACAGGCTAGCACAAGCCATGACACATAGGGTCTTATAAGACAGAGTATGGAGTTTTGATTTTAATTTAAGTGCAACAAGGCATCATCAGTCTTAAGAAGAGGAGAAGTCTGTTCAGATTTTCTTTAAAAAGATGACTTTGGCTTTGGTGTAGAAAATGGCTTCAGGGTGGTAAGAATAGACGAAAGAGATCATGATGAGAGGCCGATGGAATAACACAGGTAAGAGATGATGGTTGGTTGGACTGGGGTGTGTGATAACAATTACACAAAGACCGGGGGAAAAATGATGATTTGTTTAGTATTTTACACTGATAGTGGGATTTCTCATATTTTATCTGTAATGATCCTTAAAGTCCCTTCCAACTCTAAAAATCATAAAGGTTAGTCATTTATGATCTTAGGGGAGTTCAACAGTAACTTTTCATTCTCTAAAATCATTATAATATATTTGATAGTGGAATTGCAACCTCTATATCTATCTCAGTATATATCCATTTTAAAATGTTTTCAAATTTTTAATTTCAGAGAACTACTCAGTGAATATTAGACATTTTTGCTGTTTCAGATGCTAGAGATCAATTTCTAGATTGGAATTAGGTGTTTTTAATTTATAGCTCAAATTTTCAATCCCATACTCTTTGGAGCTAGCATGCATGGCTGGCTTCCAAGCCAGGATAAGTCTGAAGTGATGATAATCTGTTTAAGAGAGCTGACTGTTGTGATATGGGTAATAAAGGTAATATTGAGGAGCAAAATTTAAGATTCCTCCTTTATTGTCCTAAACAACTGATGCTCTGCAAAAATTATATGATGATTTTTTAAACTGTGACCAACATTTATTCATTCAACAATTTGGTAAGACACTGGTTAATAAAATAGAAATGGCCCTAACCTTCACTGCTTATACTAACTTTCTGAGACAAAAAAATTAATAAAGAAACAAATACGTGTGTGTGTGTGTTGACAGGTGTCATGAAGGATATGAAAAGGCCATGACGGCACAGAGCAGGGGTGATTTGGCACCCACTTATGAAGATGTTTATGAAAGGCCTCCCTCGGGAGGACATAGTTAAGCCCACACATGCTTCAGCCATGTGAGGTGTAGTGGGGGCAACATTCCAGGCAAGGGAAATTACATACACAAAATTTCTTAGAGAAGAAAAGGCTTTAGCAGTTCAGGGAAGAGAAAGAAGGCCAAGGAAGCTACAAATAGGTAAGTGAACCTCTGAAGAAAAGTCAGGAGTTAGATCAGAGTAGAGATAGGACTGGTACTAAAACTTTCTAAATCCTGTGTTTGTCCCTATTATCCCTTTCATAGTTCCCAACTCTGACAGCATCTCAACTACCTGGGAATTAACAGAGTGTTAACAAGTCAATAACCTCCTTTGAGTATTTACACTAAGATGGATTCCAAAACAGGAAAATTGTTTCGACACTATATTAGAATGGGTCGTAAATTTGAATGGAAATGATTAAGTGTTTTAAAGAAAGAATCATCTTAAGTGGCTGCATTAATTATTGCCATTAGAACCATTAAGGTGACTAAAAACTTGTTTATACTAAGGGATATATAGGGAGCATTTTTTCTTTCTTAAGTATCTTCTCATTAGTCAGTTCTCAGAGGAAGCAGAAATGATTCCAGATATTCTTTGTGAAAAAAAGTTGGGAAGAAAGAGCTACTAAACTTTTATTAAATACCTACTTTATAACAGTACTAAAACTCGGGGGTAAATTTTCATAAATTAATTAATTCATTTCACTTTGGGGAGAGCTATTATAAACTCATCAGCAAAATATGTGTTTATAGCAAGTGAATGTCCCCTGTTAAGAAAACATCAGGCATTTTGTCTTTGAGTTCTGGACTTCCTTCTTACCTTGAGTAGAATTTTCAGAATCCTGGCCCCTGAAGGGATGGGGATGACTTTCCAGTGGAGGGTGGGCAAGTGTTGAAAGCTTTGATGGTGGAGGGAGGGGGTGTGCAATTTGAGAAAAGCCTCTCAAATTAGAAGGCAGTATTTTGTGGGTGCATAGAGGCAGCAGAGTACCCATCAGCCACAGACTACCCCACAGGAGTCCAGATCTCAGCCCGATAAAAGCTGCTTGGATGTCTATGAAGGTTCAGCTCTTAGCCTGTGTGTCCAGTGCATCACATGAGGTCAGCAGAGAGCAACTTGGTGAGGGTCAGTGCTATGAGAACTCCCAGATCTGATATACTATCCTATGTGAAATCATGTAACAAGAAAGAATGGAATTTCAGAGGACCAAAGCCTGGGCCTTTCTCATGATTTCATAGATTTGACCCATGGCATTGTTTCATATATAATCCAAAGAAGGAAAGGAAAACACTGGAGAATTACTGTGCATGGACTTCTCTTTGACCTTCGGAAGTGACGATATGCAATGGTTTTGGTATATTTTTTAACAAAGTATATTAAAAATGAAAATATATATTATAAAAATGTCTTATACTTTGTGTATTATATAATAGCTAATATACACCTATATTAAATATTTACTGCAATCCTATAAAGAAGATATTATTATACCCACTATACAGATAAGGAAACGAAGACTTAAAAATAGTTTATGACTTGCCAAAGACTATATATATGTGTCAAAGTAAGGACTGAAACTAAGACCACTCTCTCTACCTCTCCCCGCCTTCTAAATATATCTACGTACACATAGAGAGATACATATATAAATATACCCATAGGAAAATATATACATACAAACATAAACAAATATCTGAAGTCTTTACATCTGTATGACCCTTTCCCTCTCTCCCTGTAATTCTCTCTCTTCTTTTCTCTTATCTTCCTCAATGGATGCCTTTCTTTATATCCCTCTATTCAGATGCGACTGAAACTATTGAGTATCCTAGTTTGCCCACATATTCTCTTTGAACCTAAAAAGTAAAGTTTCAGGGAGGGATAGAGTTTTCTGAATAATAAAGAAACAAAAATTTTTAGTTTTGAAGGGACAGCCTGGGATGAAAGAGAAGAGTTTTGTAAGGAGGGGAAGAAAAATATGAGGAGCACTGAGAGAGGGAGAGCAGAGAGAGATAGAGAAAACAGGAGACAGAGAAAGTGGGGCAGCAGGAGAGTGACTCTGTATGTGAAGGGAATGGGACTCTAAGAAGAGTCTTAGTCACTTGAGAACACTCTTACATCAGCAAATGGCTAATACATTTTTAGAATAGGGATATCTGAGATTAAATGAAAACTTACATCCTACTCTGTGTTGTAATTGCTCAAACTGTAAGTTTGCCCATGACAGTCCCTGTTTTAGAACCAAAATCCCACGTCCCAAGAAATCCCTCAGTCTCAGGTAAATTGGCCACCTCTGTAATATTCTTTCCAGAGACCACTGGCTCCAGTCTGATTATGGGAAAATATCAAACACACATAAATATAGGTATAGTCTGTACACTGTATATATTTTGGTCAATTCCACTCAAAAATTTCAAGGAAAAAAAAGATTGAGTAATTGTCACATATTAGGTGAGACTAAGGAGACAAAATAATGAAATAAAACATAGTGTTTGGTGTTGAACTGTGTCCCCACAAAATTCATATGTTGATGTCCTAACCCCCAGTGCCTCACAATGTGACTGGTTTTGGTGATAAGATCTTTAAAGAGGTAATTAAGGTTAAATGAGGTCATTAAAGTGGGCCCTAATCCAATAAAACAGGGGCCCTTTTGAGAAGAAATTATGACACAGACAGACACAGAGGAAAAACCATGTGATGACAGAGGGAGAAGATGGTCATCTGCAAGTCAAGGAGAGAAGCCTCAGAAGAAATCGACTGTTGACACATTGATCTTGGACTTCTAGCCTCCAGAACTGTGAGACAACAAATTTCTGCTGTTCACGCCACTCAGTCTATGGTACTTCGTTATGGTAGTTCTAGAAAATTAATACACAAAGTGTCCTGGATTGGATTTTGGAGCTAAAGACATTAGTAAAAAAAAAAAAAAAAAAAAAAAAAAAAAAAAATTGGAGAAACCTGAATAAAGTCTGTAATTTACTTAATAGTATTGTGTACATGTTAATTTTTTAGTTTTGATAAATGTACCAGATGTTAAGATGGAAGATGTTAACATTAGGGGAAACTAAGTGAAGAGGATATGAGAACTCTCTCTAGTACCTTCAATTCTTTTGCAAGTATATAAATACTTTAAAATAAAAAGTTTTTTAAAAAAATCAAAGCACAAAGACAAAACATGCATAAGGCAGGACATCTCAGAAACAAACCAAAAAAATATACAAAAACCTAGCCTCACTGTTAAAAAGGAGAATAGAAGAGATATGTTGAGATGAAATCAGGGAGAAGATATAGTGGCATAAGGATCAACACACTGAAGACTGAACCCAGGATCCTAACCCTCACCTATGTTTCCTATATTAGTAAAGAGATCACTCCTTGGTTTTTATACACATTCTATTCACCACCAGGATAAGTCAATTCAAACACCTAAATGTTTCTCTTCTGCAAGTATTTCCCTTTTATTCTGCTAAGAAAATGGTGGTGGTGATGATGTTGGTGATGATGATGGTGATGATTGTTGTTAGATACTTGTATCCCCCCATCCACAAGGCTCAGAAGGCATGTTGGGCCTCATGTTGTGAACTCAAGTTGTACAAGAAAATTAACAATAGTTTGAGAGTTCTGTCCTTCCACAGTGCCTTTCACTGTGCTTTGGATGAGAAAAAGCACCCCATATCCTTTACAGGGCCTATAAGTCCTTCACAACTAGACTTCTATTTCTTGAGCCTCATCATGGGACAGGCTTGCTCTCTGTTTCTGCATGGCAATACATGCTCAATAAGCATGGGTTAATCAGTGAATAAATAAAAAATTAGTAAAAGAAAGTATTTGAATGCACAACTTAAATTCTACTGCAGTCTCTTCAGCAAGTGGTATTGGGAAAGTTGGACAGCTGCACATAAATCAATGAAGTTAGAACACACCCTTTCACCATACACAAAAATAAACTCAAAGTGGCTTAAAGACTTAAACATAAGACATGACACCATAAAACTCTTAAAAGAGATCATAGGCAAAACATTCTCTGACAGATCTTACCAATGTTTTCTTAGATCAGTCTCCCGAGGCAATAGAAATAAAAACAAAAACAAATGGGACCTAATCAAAATTATAAGCTTTTGCACAGCAAAGGAAACCATAAACAAAACAAAAAGACAACTTACAGAGTGGGAGAAAATATTTGCAAACAATGTGACTGACAAGGGCTTAATCTCCAAAGTATTCAAACAGCTCATACAACTCAACAACAAAATAACAAACAACCCAACTGAAAAATGGGCAGAAGACTAAACAGACATTTCTCCAAAGAAGAAGTACAGATGGCCAATAGGCACATGAAAAGATGCTCAACATCACTAATTATTAGAGAAATATATATCAAAACTACAATGAGGTACCACCTCACACTGGTCAGAATGGCCAGCATTAAAAAGTCTACACATAACAGGGCTTCCCTGGTGGCACAGTTGTTGAGAGTCCACCTGCCGATACAGGGGACACGGGTTCGTGCCCGGTCTGGGAAGATCCCACATGCCATGGAGTGGCTGGGCCTGTGAGCCATGGTTGCTGAGCCTGCATGTCCGGAGTCTGTGCTCTGCAATGGGAGGGGCCACAGAAGTGAGAGGCCCGTGTACCGCAAAAAAAAAAAAAAAAAAAAAAAAAAAAAAAAAAGTCTACACATAACAAATGCTAGAGAAGGTGTGGAGAAAAGGGAACCCTCCTACACTGTTGGTGGGAATGTAAGTTGGTGCAGGCACTGTGGAAAACAGTATGCGGGTTCCTCAGAAAACTAAAAATAGAATTACCATATGATCCAGCAATCCCACACCTGGGCATATATCCAGACAAAACTGTAATCCAAAAAGATACAGGCACCCCTATGTTCATAGCAGCAATGTTCACAATAGATAAGACATGGAAACAACCCAAATGTCCATCAAAAGACAAATGGATAAAGATGATATGGTACATATATATACAATGGAATACTATTCAGCCATAAAAAAGGAAATAATGCCATTTGCAGTAACATGGATGCAACTAGAGATTATCACACTAATTGAAGTAAGTCAAAAAGAGAAAGACAAATGCCATAGGATATCTTATATGGAATCTAAAATATGACACAAATGAAACTACCTATGAAACAGAAACAAAATCAAGGACATAGAGAACAGACCTGTGGTGCCAAGGGACAGGGGGTTGGGGAAGGGATGGAGTGGGAGGTTGGGGTTAGCAGATGTAAGCTTTTGTACATGGAATGGCTAAACAACAAGGTCCTACTGGATAGCACAGAGAGCTACATTCAATATCTTATGATAAACCATAATGGAGAGGAAGGACCTTCAAGATGGTGGAGGAATAAGAGGTGGAGATCACCTTCCTCCCCACAAATACATCAGAAATACATCTACATGTGGAACAACTCCTATAGAACACCTACTGAACGCTGGCAGAAGACCTCAGACTTCCCAAAAGGCAAGAAGCCCCCCACATACCTGGGTAAGGCAAAAGAAGAAAGAAAAAGCAGAGACAAAAGAATAGGGACAGGACCTGCACCAGTGGGAGGGAGCTGTGAAGGAGAAAAAGTTTCCACACACTAGGAAGCCCCTTCACTGGTGGAGATGGGGGGGATGGGCCAGTGGGAAGCTTTGGAGCCACGGAGGAGACTGCAGCAACAGGCATGCAGACGGCAAAGTGGAGAGATTACCCCACAGAGGATCAGTGCCAACTAGCACTCACCAGACTGAGAGGCTTGTCTGCTCACCCACCAGAGTGGGTGGAGGCTGGGAGCTGAGGCTTGGGCTTCAGAGGTCAGAATCCAGGGAGAGGACTGGGGTTGGTTGCGTGAACACAGCCTGAAGGAGGCTAGTGTGCCACAGCTAGCCAACAGGGAGTCTAGGAAATAGTCTGGAACTGCCTAAGAGGCAAGAGACCATTGTTTCAGGGTGCACCAGGAGAGGAGATTCAGAGCACCGCCTAAAAAGCTTCAGAGACAAGCACAAGCCGTGGCTATCAGCACGGACACCAGAGACAGGCATGAAATGTTGAGACTGCTACTGCAGCCATCAAGAAACCTGTGTGCAAGCACAGGTCACTATCCACACATCCCCTCCCAGGAGCCTCTGCAGCCTACCACTGCCAGTGTCATGTGATACAGGGACATCCCCAGGAGAACACAAATCACACCTCAAGCTGTTGCAACATCACAACAGCCTCTGCCACTGCTGGCTTACCCTGCATTCCATATCCTTTCCTCCCCTGAGCCTGAGTGAGCCAGAGCCCCCTAATCAGCTGCTCCTTTAACCCCCTCCTGTCTGGACAAAGAACAGATGCCAGAGGGTGACCTACTTGCAGAGGCAGGGCCAAATCCAAAGCTGAACAACAGGAGCTGTGTGAACAAAGATGAGAAAGGGAAATTTCTCCTGGCAGCCTCAAGAGTAGTGGATTAAATCTCCACAGTCAACTTGATGTACCATGCATCTGTGGAATACCAGGAATAGAAAATGAATCATCCCAAAATTGAGGAGGTGGACTTTGGGAACAACTATAGACTTAGGGTTTGCTGTATGCTACTGATTCGTTTCTGATTTTTATGTTTATCTTAGTATAATTCTTAGCACTTGTTATCATTGGTATATTTGTTTATTGGTTTGGTTGCTCTCTTTTTAAAAAAATAAATTACTTTTCATATTTTTATTTTAATAATTATTTTTTAATTTTTAATTTTAGTAACTTTATTTATTTATTTATTTATTTTCTTTCTTTCTTTTTTTTTTCTCTCCCTTTTCTTCTGAGCTGTGTGGCTGACAGGGTCTTGGTGTTCCAGCCAGGTATCAGGCCAGAGCTTCTGAGGTGGAAGAGCAGAGTTCAGGACATTGGACCACCAGAGACCTCCCAGCCCCATGTAATATCAATCAGCAACTGCTCTCCCAGAGGTCTCTGTCTCAATGCTAAGGCTCAGCTACACTAAATGACCAGCAAGTTCCAGTGCTGGACACCCCATGCCAAACAACTAGCAAGACAGGAACACAACCCCACCCATCAGCAAAGAGGCTGCCTAAAATCATACTAAATTCAAACACACCCCAAAACACACCACCAGACGCAGTCCTGTGCACCAGAAAGACAAGATCCAGCCTCATCCACCAGAACACAGGCACCAGTCCCCTCCAACAGGAAGCCTACACAATGCACTGAACCTTACCCACTGGGGGCAGACACCAAAAACAATGGGAGCTACAAACCTACAGCCTGTAAAAAGGAGACCCCAAACACAGTGAGTTAGGCAAAATGAGAAGACAGAGAAATACACAGCAGATGAAGGAGCAGGGTAAAAACCTGCCAGACCAAACAAATAAAGATGAAATAGGCAGTCTATCTGAAAAAGAATTCAGAGTAATAATAGTAAAGGTTATCCAGAATCTTGGAAATAGAATGGAGAAAATATAAGAAACGTTTAACAACGACCTAGAAGAACTAAAGAGCAAACAAACAGTGATGAACACCACAATGAATGAAATAAAAATTCTCTAGAAGGAATAAATAGCAAAATAAATGAGGCAGAAGAACGGATATGTGACCTGTAAGATAAAATAGTGGGAATAACTACCACAGAGCAGAATAAAGAAAAAAACAATGAAAAGAATTGAGGACAGTCTCACAGACCTCTGGAACAAAACTAAATGCACCAACATTCAAATTATAGGGGTCTTAAAAGAAGAAGAGAAAAAGAGAGTGAGAAAATATTTGAAGACATTATAGTTGAAAACTTGCCTAATATGGGAAATGAAATAGTCAATCGACTCCAGGAAGTGCAGAGAGTCCCAAACAGGATAAATCCAAGGAGAAACACGCCAAGAAACATATTAAACAAACTATCAAAAATTAAATACAAAGAAAAAATATTAAAAGCAGCAAGGGAAAGCAACAAATAACATAAAAGGGAATCCCCATAAGGTTAACAGCTGATCTTTCAGGAGAAACTCTGCAAGCCAGAAGGGAGTGGCAGGACATATTTAACTGATGAAGGGAAAAACCTACAACCAAGATTACTCTACCCAGCAAGGATCTCATTCAGATTCGATGGAGAACTTAAAACCTTTACAGACAAGCAAAAGCTAAGAGAATTCAGCATGACGAAGCCAACTCTACAACAAATGCTAAAGGAACTTCTCTAGGCAGGAAACACAAGAGAAGGAAAAGATCTACAATAACAAACCCAAAACAATTAAGAAAATGGTAATAGGAACATACGTATCAGTAATTACCTTAAACATGAATGGATTAAATGCTCCAAACAAAAGATACAGACTAGCTGAATGGATACAAAAACAAGGCCTGTATATATGCTGTCTACAAGAGACCCACTTCAGACCTAGGTACATAACAGACTGAAAGTGAGGGGATGGAAAAAGATATTCAATGTAAATGGTAACCAAAGAAAGCTGGAGTAGCAATTCTCATATGAGACAAAATAGACTTTAAAATAAAGACTATTACAAGAGACCAAGAAGGACACTACATAATGATCAAGGGATCAATTCAAGAAGAAGGTATAACAGTTGTAAATATTTATGCAACCAACATAGGAGAACCTCAATACATAAGGCAAATGCTAACAGCCATAAAAGGGGAAATTGACAGTAATACAATTATAGTAGGAGACTTTAACACCCCACTTTCACCAATGGACAGATCATCCAAAATGAAAATAAATGAGGAAACAAGCTTTCAATGACACATTAAACAAGATTGACTTAATTGATATTTACAGGACATTCCACCCAGAAAAAACAGAATACATTTTCTTCTCAACTGTTCATGGAACATGCTCCAGGATGGATCATATCTTGGGTCACAAATCAAGCCTTGGTATATTTAAGAAAACTGAGGTTATATCAAGTATCTTTTCCAAGCACAGTGCTATGAGACTAGCTATCAATTACAGGAAAAAGACTGGAGAAAATACAAACACATGGAGGCGAAACAATACAACTAAATAACCAAGAGCTAACTGAAGAAATCAAAGAGAAAATCAAAAAATACCTAGAAACAAATGACAATTAAAACACAATGACCCAAAACCTGTGAGAGGCAGCAAAAGCAGTTCTAAGAGGGAAGTTTATAGCAATACAATCCTACCTCAAGAAACAAGAAGAATCTCAAATAAACAACCTAACTTTACACCTAAAGCAATTAGAGAAAGAAGAACTAAAAAAACAGAAAATTAGCAGAATGAAAGAAAACATAAAGTTCACATGAGAAATAAATGAAAAAGAACTGAAGAAAATGACAGTAAAGATTGATAAAATTAAAGCTAGTTCTTTGAGAAGGTAAACAAAACTGATAAACAATTAGCTAGACTAAACAAGAAAAAAAGGGAGAAAACTCAAATCAACAGAATTAGAAATGAAAAAGAAGTGACAACTGACACTGCAGAAATACAAAGGATCATGAGAGATTACTACAAGCAACTATATACTAATAAAATGGACAACTTGGAAGAAATGGACAAATTCTTAGAAAAGCACAACCTTCCGAGACTGAACCAGGAAGAAATAGAAAATATAAACAGACCAATCACAAGCACTGAAATTGAAAATGTGATTAAAAATCTTCCAACAAACAAAAGGCCAGGATCAGATGGCTTCACACGCAAATTCTATCAAACATTTAGAGAAGAGTTACCTCCAATCCTTCTCAAACTCTTCCAAAATATAGCAGAGGGGAGGAACACTTCCAAACTCATTCTATGAGGCCACCATCACTGTGATACCAAAAACAGACAAAGATATCACAGAAAAAGAAAACTACAGGCCAATAGCACTGATGAACATAGATGCAAATTCCTCAACAAAACACTAGCACACAGAATCCAACAGCACATTAAAAGGATCATGTACCATGATCAAGTGGGGTTTATCCCAGGAATGCAAGGATTATGCAATATATGCAAATCAATCAATGTGATACTCCATATTAACAAATTGAAGGAGAAAAACCATATGACCATCTCAAGAGATACAGAAAAAGCTTTTGACAAAATTCAACACCCATCTGTGATTAAAAAAACCCTCCCGAAAGTGAGCATAGAGGGAACTTACCTCAATAAAATAAAGGCCGTATATGACAAAATCACAGCCAACATCCTTCTCAATGGTGAAAAACTGAAACCATTTCCACTAAGATCAGGAACAAGACAAGGTTGCCCACTCTAACCTCTATTATTCAACATAGCTTTGGAAGTTTTAGCAATAGCAATCAGAGAAAAAAAAGAAATAAAAGGAATCCAAATCAGAAAAGAAGAAGTAAAGCTGTCACTGTTTGCAGATGACATGATACTACACATTGAGAATCCTAAAGATGCTACCAGAAATCTACTGGAGCTAATCAATGAATTTGGTAAAGTAGCAGGATACAAATTTAATGCACAGAAATCTCTTGCATTCCTATATGCTAATGATGAAAAATCTGAAAGAGAAATTAAGGAAACACTCCCATTTACCACTGCAACAAAAAGAATAAAATACTTAGGAATAAACCTACCTAAGGAGACAAAAGACCTGTATGCAGAAAATTATAAGACACCAATGAAGGAAATTAAAGATGATAAAAACAGATGGAGAGATACACCATGTTCTTGGATTGGAAGAATCAACATCGTGAAAATGACTCTACTACCCAAAGCAATCTACAGATTCAATGCAATCCCTATCAAACTAACAATGGCATTTTTCACAGAACTAGACAAAAAATTTCACAATTTGTATGGAAACACAAAAGACCTGGTATAGCCAAAATAATCTTGAGAAAGAAAAATGGAGTTGCAGGAATCAGGCTCCCTCACTTCAGACTATACTACAAAGCTACAGTAATGAAGACAGTATGGTATACTGGCACAATAACAGAAATATAGATCAATGGAACAGGATAGAAAGCCCAGAGATAAACCCACGCACATATGGTCACCTTATCTTTGACAAAGGAGGCAAGAATATACAATGGAAGAAAACCAGCCTCTTCAATAAGTGGTGCTGGGAACAGTGGACAGCCACCTGTAAAAGAATGAAATTTGAACACTTCCTAACACCATGAACAAAAATAAACTCAAAATGTATTAAAGACCTAAATGTATGGCCAGATACTATAAAACTCTTAAAGGAAAACATAGGCAGAACACGCTGTGACATAAATCACAGCAAGATCCTTTTTGACCCTCCTCCTAGAGAATTGGAAATAAAAACAAAAATAAACAAATGGGACCTAATGAAACTTAATAGCTTTTGCACAGCAAAGGAAAGCTTAAACAAGACGAAAAGACAACACTCAGAATGGGAGAAAATATTTGCAAATGAAGAAACTGACAGAGGATTAATCTCCAAAACATACAAGCAGCTCATGTAGCTCAATATCAAAAAAACAAACAACCCAATCCAAAAATGGGCAGAAGACCTAAACAGACATTTCTCCAAAGAAGATATACAGATTGCCAACAAACATGTGAAAGAATGCTCAACATCATTAATCATTAGAGAAATGCAAATCAAAACTACAATGAGGTATCATCTCACACCAGTCAGAATGGCCATCATCAAAAAATCTACAAACAGTAGATTTTGCTGAAGAGGGTGTGGAGAAAAGGGAATCCTCTTGCATTTTTGGTGGGAATGTACACTGATACAGCCACTATGGAGAACAGTATGGAGGTTCCTTTAAAAACTAAAAATAAAACTACCATATGACCCAGCAATCCCACTACTGGGCATATACCCTGAGAAAACCATAATTCAAAGAGTCATTTACCACAATGTTCACTGCAGTTCTATTTACAATAGTCGTGACATGGAAGCAACCTAAGTGCCCATCGACAGATGAATGGATAAAGAACATGTGGCACATATATACCATGGAATGTTACTCAGCCATAAAAAGAAATGAAATTGAGTTATTTGTAGTGAGGTGAATGGACCTAGAGTCTGTCATACAGAGTGAAGTAAGTTAGAAAGAGAAAAACAAATACTGTATGCTAACACATATATATGGAATCTAAAAAAAAAGAAAATGGTTCTGAAGAACCTACAGGCATGACAGGAATAAAGATGCAGATGTAGAGAATGGACCTGAGGACACGGGGAGGGGGAAGGGTAAGATGGGACGAAGTGAGAGGGTGGCATCGACTTATATATACTAACAAATGTAAAATAGATAGCTAGTGGGAAGCAGCTGCATAGCACAGGGAGATCAGCTTGGTGCTTTGTGATCATCTGGAGGGGTGGGATAGGGAGGATGGGAGGGATATGCAAGAGAGAGGAGATATGGGGATATATGTATATGTATAGCTGCTTCACTTTGTTATACAGCAGAAACTAACACACCATTGTAAAGCAGTTATACTCCAAAAAAGATGATAAAAAACAAAACAAAACAAGAAACAAATGCACAAACTCAGCTCAGCAAAGGGGCCAAGCACAGAGGCACGTAAAAGAGAAATGGCTGAGGAAAGAGGTCAGGAAGCTGGAATCTTGCACAGGCTGGTTCTTGCTCAGCCTTGAGCTGTGTTCTGCAGTACCAGTCATAGCACCTGACACATGGAAATCATTGTGTACTGGAATTGAAATAACGCATGACCAAGGATCAGCATCCTAATTATGCACAAAGCATTTCTTAAAGGAATCCTGTGTCCTCCTTCTGGCCAAACCCAAGGCTTGGCCCTAGGAGGAAGGATGACAGAGCCTGAGTGAAGTGAGGAGGGCCCTCCTTGGGGCAACTGAGGAGGCAGCCCATTGTTGGAGGTTGGAGCCCCAGAGGGGAAGAAGGGCAACTCTCAGTGGGACAGGAATTCAGTGCCAAAGGGAGGTAAAGGGACACATGAGAGAAGATAGCAAGCTGCTAAATGGGAATCAATACATACGAGGGGACTGATTAAACAAGTAAATATTTCAGAATAATGGGAGCCAGCTTCCTCACTGTTTGAGAGGGGAGGTACAAATTTGAAAAGAGGGAAAACAAGAATGAATTCTCTTGTGTTGCACTGGCAATTGAATTATCAGGGTGAACTCACAGTTTTCAATCTGAATAGAAATAAAAATAAACTGAGGTGTGTGTGTGTGCATACATTACTTCCCCAGCCATCTCCACTGACAGTGCCTGGGAACAGACACAATCCAGTAGCTATGAGCACATATACTGCTCAGGTCTTGGTTTCTGAATAATATGTTCCACTAAAAGGAACATGGATTCTTTGGAGAAATGACTGACTGTAAGGCCCAGAAAGGCATTTTCCTGAATGAGCATATACAAACCTACCTTCCTAAGTCTGTGTAGTCTTTGCATGGTATCCCATTATGAGAATGAACTGTCCATCCACCTCACCATAAGTAACTCAATTTCATTTCTTTTTATGGCTGTGTAATATTGCATTGTAGACGGGAATAAAAATGCAGACCTACTAAAGAATGGACTAGAGGACATGGGGAGGGGAAAGGGTAAGCTGGGACGAAGTGAGAGAGTGGAATGGACATATATACACTACCAAATGTAAAATAGATAGCTAGTGGGAAGCAGCCGCATAGCACAGGGAGATCAGCTCGGTGCTTTGTGACCACCTCAAGGGGTGGGATAGGGAGGGTGGCATAGGGATAAAGCAATTATACTCCAATAAATACATTAAAAAAATAAAATAAAATAAAGAGAAAAAAAAGAATAAACTAATAAATTTAAACAATTTCTTATTGACTGAAAGTTAGGTTTCATTCAGATTTTTGTTACTGTAAATAATACTGCAGTGAAAATTCACATTTAAACAACTCTGCATAGTTTCATAAATATATCTGGGGCATTTCTCATAAATATCATATTGCATATTAATTGTTCAAGAAAGCTCCAAATAGAAAAGGGTAACATTTCAACAATGGAAAGATTACTATTTTCACAGCCACATCCTATTACTGCTTGCTCATAAAATACTATAATTATCAGCCAAAATCAAATACAACTTCAGAATTATGGTAACATAAACTCGATTCAAAGGTCATAAATATTTTACTGGGCATTTAATTTCCCCTTTATGTTTTTATAACATTTACTTCAGAGATACGGGCATCAGGACTTGCCTTGAAATGGGAATAATTTTCTTTAGCATACACTGAAGTTGGTAAATGCAGATTAATCATGAAACTGTAACTAGAATTGAAGCTTTACATTTCACAGATGAGAATTTTAAATATTGACAAAGGCAAGGATACAATATTACAACCATAGCATTTTAGATATAAAAGAAATTGAATACTACCAGTCCTTCTACTCAACCACAGTAGGTTTTATTAATATTCATAGAATATGAGAAACAAGATTAAGAAACAAAGGAGGGAAATTTCTGAATTTCCTGGAAGCCAAAGCCAAAATGGAACCACAAGCAATTATAGAGTCAGTCACACATGCCTGCATGTATGCACAACTGTATTTTCTATTTAACAACCAGGAATGTACTCCACTTGTTTCTATCCTCTTACGTGTGTTTCAGAGTATGAAAGTCTGAAAAATACATTTCTCAAAATTCATTACCAGTAAATTCTAGTTTACATTCCATCAGTGAGAGTTACTGCCATAGGTTTTAGAAGTAGGAAGAGTAGCTGAATCCTTAGGACCTCTGTAACACCACTGAAGGGCATGGGATTTGGGCAGTCCACACACTTGAGGCTTTGCAGCAGCCCCCCAATATCTCCCAGGCAATCACCTGCTTTAGGACTACAGGATCTGGTGGTATCCTTGCACATTCATACAACTTCTTGCTTCCCTGAGGTCACTGCTGTTGTTTTTTCCTAATCTTCACAATACCATCACTTAGAAATATTATGTAAGTTCCTAACTTCTTGTATTAAATCCCTGAAATACTTTCGGGAGCAAACCCTGATGATGAAATATTTAGAACCAGAAAAGTTTCAATAAATGGTCACTAAAGTCTTGGAACCTAAGATTGATATGTGGCAGATATATTTATTGTTCAACTACTATCCAGGTGCTCCCACACACTTCTTATCTTCCTTTCAATTAAGTGGGTTCTGAGATCTAATTCTACCCTAACAGGCTCTGAGAGGAAGGTACTGACATTGCTTCTGGTATAAAACCCAGGGCATTAAATGGATATTAAATCATTTGTTGTCCAGTTCCTATATTTCTATAGGCAAAACAGGGAGGGTTTTGTCCTCAGGGATCAATTATCTACCCGCTCCAGTACTTTGAACAATGTTGCACTGAGACCCTTAAGTTAGAGCCCAATGCACGTCAAGGGTGATCTTTTTACCCTTGTTTTATCTTATTTATACTTTGATTGCAGGACAAATGTCTTTCATACCAAAAGGATTTACTCTTCATAGCTATATAAGCATAGTTACACACTTACAAAACCCAAACGTGCACAGTTTACAAAACAGCATAAATTTGCATTCATTAGATGTTTATGGATCAGTTTCTATGGCTAATAAGAATGTTCTTGAGATGTGAAGTTATCTGTGGTCATATGGAGAACTGAAAACTCTTTACACTTATTCCTTTATTTGACAAATATCTTTTTAGCACCTGTTGTACCAGGCATTGTTTTAGAGACATTAATGTATGATTACTTGTATTAGTCAGCCTGGGCTGCCATGACAAAATACCACAGACAAGCTGGTTTAAACGACAGAAATTTCTTCTCTCATAGTTCTGGA
The DNA here is from genome assembly GCF_025265405.1 of Mesoplodon densirostris. Lineage (NCBI taxonomy): Eukaryota > Metazoa > Chordata > Mammalia > Artiodactyla > Ziphiidae > Mesoplodon > Mesoplodon densirostris. Next base: position 168,173,610 of record NC_082661.1, on the reverse strand, counting down.
GGCTCTAAGTTCAAGATAAAGGTTCCACAGGGGTTTGTTTCTCATGAGACCTTTCCTCTGGACTTAGAGATGGCACATTCATGCTTTATCCTTTCATGGCCTTTACTCTGTGTTTACAGAAAGACAGTGAACTCTGGTGTTTCTTCCTTTTCTTATGAGGACAGCAGACCTATGGAATGAGGGACACACCCTTATGACCTCACTGAACTTGTATTATCTCCTTAAAGGTCCTATCCCCAAATATAGTCACATTGGGGGTTAAGCCTTCAAAATATGAATTTGGGTGAGGAATATAATTCAGTCCATAACACCCCACAAGCAAAATTTTCACAGCATTTTCTCAAAAAAGGTCTATACTAAGGAAACTGTAAAATATCGATATTTGCTTTCCCGAATAAAGTAATATTTAGGAAAAGCACAGTTTCTAACATTTTAGATACCACTGCTATAGAAAGAATATCAAATGTAGGTCTTCTGATTTTTAATATTAAATTTATATAAATTCTATAAACCTAGTTTTGTGAACTTAATGATACAAGTTTTTTTCCAATTTTTTCTTTCTAACACTTAATTTTATTTCAGTATTTGCCTCTCAATTTCAAGATTTTAAATGTACTTTCAAAACAGATTGTCTTTAAAATGTGAAAAGTATTCAACATATGAAAAAGTAAAAATCAGCACTTAAAGCAGGAGCAAGGTTGGGCTTTTGATGAGGGCCCTCTTTCTGGTTTACTGATGGCTATCTTTATGTTTTATCCTCACAAGTTGGAGAAAGGGTTCTCTTCTATGTCTTATAAGGACACGAATACTGTCATGGGGACCCTACTCTCACGACCTAATTACATTCTAAAGGCCCACCTCCCAATACCATCACATTAGGGCTTCACCATATGCATTTTGGAGGGACACAAACATTTAGTCCATAACAACTTCTAACATAAAGTTTCAGGTGTGCTTGTAGTTTCAGTGTTATACTTAATAGGCATACATTATTTTCCTTTTATATTACTGCGAGTAAGAGAATAATAAAATTAACCCTTTTTTAAAAAAAGCCTATCACTTTTTAAAGTGAAAATGTCATTTTTTACCTCTTTTAGTCTTTATTGGTGGTTCACAAATGCTACTGCACATCAGAATCTCTTGTAGGGCTTGTGAAAACAGATAGCTACACTCCTTCCCCAGAGTTTCTGTATCACAGGTCTGCAGTAAGAAGTTTATTTTCAATTTCCTCATTATTTTCCATCTTATTTCCTTGCCTCGTCTGGGTAATTTGTTCATATTTAATTCATTTATTCTCTTATCAGTTTTGTCATCAGTAAATATTTATGAATGAACAAATGTTTGGCTCATTTTGGAGACTGCTTTACTCTCAATCCATACTCATGTATTGTGCTCTTGTGCAGAAAACTCAAGTCCTACATTGTTCTTGGGTCATTTATTTATATACTATCTAGCAATTTTGTTCTTCCAGGAAAGAAGTTCCATCTAGTACCATCTTCCTGTCATGTTACCTTAGAATTAAGTCTCCTTGATGCCAACTGCTACACTAGTTATATCAGTTTTCTACTGCTGTGTGCAAGACACCACAAGTTTAGTAGATTCAATCATCCACATTTATTGGCTCATAATTTCCATTGGTCTGCAGTTTGGGCATGAATTAGCTGGGTGGTCTGTTCAAGATTTTACAAGGCTGCCATCAAGCTGTAGGCTGGGCTGTGTTCTCACCTGGAGGCTTGACTGGGGAAAATATCTGCTCCCAAGCTCATACAGGTTATAGGCAGAATTCATTTCTTCGTGACCATAGCACTAAGGTTCTCAGATCTTAGAAGCTACTTATGTTTCCCTGTCTGATGGCCCTCTCCACAGGCAGTTCAGAGCACAGCAGCTGGATTCTTCAAGGCAAGAAGGAAAGTCTCTTGCTCCATTGTGAGTAGACAGAGTCTTCTATAAATTAGCATAATCACAGAAGTGACACCCTCCCACGAATGCTACATAATGTAACCTAGCCAAGGCGGTGGCATCTGATCACCCTGGCCATATTCTATTGGTTAGAAGACAGTAACAGGTTCTGCTCAGACTCGAAGGTGGGGGGATTATCCAGGTATCCAGGTAATGCCAGAGGGTGACTATCATGGTGGCCATCGTAGAACTTTGCCTGCCACACTAGATTTCCTCCAATAGCATCTTCTACATATTTGGCTCTGTCTGATAAAATCACCTTCTTTGCAGCACCAATGGCTGTTCTCCGGGTTCCTGCCCCACCTCATGTGTAGGCCTAGTTCCTGGTCTCAGGCCACTCCAAAAGGTGCCTGTCTAATATGAGTCCAAGCAATATGTCCCAATCCCTCCCCTATATAATACGTCTGAAGTAGTGGAAAGAACACAGAATTTAAATCAGACAAAACTGCTTTCTCATTCTGACTTCAAAATTATGAGGTGCATAAAAATTTAGAAGTGATCTGATCTCTCATTCTCAGTATAATAATCTACTTAGTGAGAAAAAGAATACCCAAATCACAAGGACATGTTAATGCAGTAAGAGCATTTAGCACCTGGCATGTACCCCATCATTGATAATTATTTTCTTTTCTATTAATTTTCCATCTTCTCTATATGATAAAGGTTTTACCTGGATCTAAAGCAAAACTGGAAAAAAAATCACATGAACATCTAGAGTTGTGTTACACCAGTGACTTGATAACATGTTCTTTGCTCCTTATACGATGAAATCAAAATTTGAGTCCCTGCTATATGCAAAACATTTTACCCAATGAAATTTACCTATTGTTTCATTCCCTTTTTTAAGTATACACAAATCCACAACTTTACTAATAGATTAATTAGTATATTTGTTGAGATGCTCATCAAGGTGAGAACAGATGTGTATCTGGATGTTAAACCTTAATGTTAAAAAAGAAAAATGCACAGGAATTATGATCAAGTTGTTACCTTTACATTAGAGAAACGCAAATCAAAACTACAATAAGGTACCACCCCACACTGGTCAGAATGGCCATCATTAAAATGTCTACAAATACCAGGCTTCCCTGGTGGCGCAGTGGTTGAGAGTCCGCCTGCCGATGCAGGGGACGCGGGTTCATGCCCCGGTCCGGGAGGACCCCACATGCCACGGAGCGGCTGGGCCACTGAGCCTGCACGTCTGAAGCCTATGCTCCGCAATGGGAGAGGCCACAGCAGTGAGAGGCCCATGTACTGCAAAAAACAAAAAAGAAAAGAAAAGAGAAATGTCTACAAATACCAAATGCTGGAGAAGGTGTGGAGAAAAGGGAACCCTTCTACACTGTTGGTGGGAATGTAAGTTGGTAAAGCCACTATGAAAAATAGTATGGAGGTTCATGAAAAAACTAAAAATAGAATTACCATATGATCCAGCAATACCACTCCTGGGCATATATCCAGACAAAACTCTACTCCAAAAAGACATATGAACCCCTACGTTCATAGCAGCACCATTCACAATAGCCAAGACAAAGAAACAACCTAAATGTCCATCGTCAGAGGGTTGTATAAAGAAGATGTGGTACATATATATAATGGAATCCTACTCAGCCATAAAAAAGAAGGAAATAATGCCATCTGCAGCAACATGGATGCAACTAGAGATTATCATACTAAGACAGATACCATATGATAACACTTATATGTGGAATCTAAAATATGACACAAATGAACCTATATACAAAACAGAAGCAGACTCATGGACATAGAGAACAGACTTGTGGTGGCCGAGGGGGTTGGAGGAGGGATGGAGTGGGAGGTTGGGGTTAGCAGATGTAAACTATTACACATGGAATGGATAAATAACACAGTCCTACTGTAGAGCACAGAGAACTATTTTCATTATCCCATGATAAAACATAATGGAGGGCCTCCCTGGTGGCGCAAGTGGTTGAGAGTCCGCCTGCCGATGCAGGGGATACGGGTTCGTGCCCCGGTCTGGGAGGATCCCATATGCCGCGGAGCGGCTGGGCCCGTGAGCCATGGCCGCTGAGCCTGCGCGTCCGGAGCCTGCGCGTCCGGAGCCTGTGCTCCGCAACGGGGGAGGCCACAACAGTGAGAGGCCCGCATACCGCAAAAAAAAAAAAAAAAAAAAAAACATAATGGAAAAGAATATAAAAAAAGAATGCATATATATGTATAACTGAATTACTTTGCTATACAGCAGAAATGAACACAACATTGTATATCAACTATGCTTCAATAAAAATAAGTTGTTAATTTTATAAACGTGATGATGGTTGAATATGGGAACTTGCTCTAGATTAAAATAATAACAGATACAGGGTTAAGTTCAGTAAGAAAATAATTGTAGTTACTATAACAGAAAACAAAGTTAAAAGTGGCTTCTTTTTCCTACAGATGAAAAATCATCTCATGTTGGGCAGCCCCAGTGATGACAGATAAATTTTTGGCGGTCAGGGATCAGAGTTCAATTAACAAGGTAATAGGAAACAATGTATATTGTAACTAATGACCATCTTTGCCATAATCTGTGTCTTTGGGAAAATCTTTTTTTCCAAACATAGACAACTTCAACATTTTTTCTCAGTATCTGTCCAGTCCTCTTTGTTAGTTCCAGATAGAGTTCCTTTTGATCTAGTGACCTATAAGTTAAGATATAATTATCTCTGCCCAGTGCACTCAATACACAATGATAGGGGAGTGGTACCTAGAGTCACCATATTAAAAATGCCTTCAGAAAAAGAGATTGGTAAACATTCTCAGTTACTGGCCATCCATTAGTCACAGCCTGATGAGGGACTGTGTAGACACTGCCTGGCTTGCACAAATTGTGGCCTCGTACTCTGCTCTCATGGGATAAATTCTCTCATTAATTGTCCCTGTGTCCCCTGTGTTTGCTTTCTGGAAGTTTACTTGTATATGTATGTATCATGCATGTCTATTATACTGCAAGAACAACAGCAGCATATTCCGGTTTCTCTTCCCATTTATGAAGCACCTTTGAAATTAGAACCACCCCATATCCTCTTATATCTCAGTGGCCAGTATTTAGGCACATGGATATGCCTACATGCAATGGGAACTAGAAAATGTAATCTTTCAGCTGGGCACATTGCTATCTTTAATAAATCAGAGCCTTCTTATTAAGGAACAAGAGGAGATCAGATATTAGGAAAATAACTAACAGTTGTTGCCATAGAGCAACAACTGTTAGTTATATCATCAGAAATTCTTCATTAGTATACATGAAATGTGATGGAAAGCTGTTACTAGGATAGGAACTTGATTAAGATAATCATTATTGTTGGAATTATCCCCCAGCACAGATTACTTTTTTTGGAAGAATTATAAGGATATTATGATAGTGCACAATTCTGTACAATATCATCACTACTTGGTACCCTAGAGTGTGTAGACCATAGTTAAGACCTCAGGGACACTCTTACAGAGAGAAGAGAATTAGGCTAGAGATCAGTGATGGATGCTCAAGTAGAGATCCAAGTGGGCACAGCATAGATCAAATTATAATACCTAATATATCTTGATAGATTAGAGGTTGATCCAGGTAAGTTATGATCATCATGTATTTTTGTGAATATGGTCCACTTATAGTGGGCTCATATTAAATCAAGTGGGGCTACTAATTCCTAGATGGTTCTGGAAATTTATCATTGAGAATATCCAGAGATTCAGAAATGTTGACTGAAGACTAACAAAGTTAGATGAGAATTAGTGCCCAGATCAGTCAGGCAGACTGATATCCCTGCAGATAAGCAGGGATAGACTCAGAAAATCAAAGTTAAATCTAAGCCATGAGAAAACACAAAGAGAGTGACAGTAGGGCATCAGCTCAGTTTTACTAAATATTCCTAGGAGCTTACCACTGAAAGACCAGATATTCCATTTGTGATCTAAAAATATTAAAGTCTTCTACTCTCTATTCTTCCAGCAAAGTCATCTCAGAGGTAATATTATTTGTAACAACATTTATTTGCTCCAAAAGCATATATGGTCTATTCTTGCTTACAGCATTTATTTATGGTTTTAACACTCACCTAGAAAGGGAAAATATTGTAACAGAATGATAGGAAAGGGAGTGAAACCAATGCAAAGCTGGAGGTTATGATACCTAGGTTCTCCTGCTGACCATTAACTACCGTGATTTATGTTATTATTTCCCCTCACTGTAGTCTTTATTTTTCATCTGTAAAATGAAGGGTTTTAAATGTACAACTTCTAGTATATCTTCTCACCCAAACCTTCCATAAATCTTGGTAATCAAAAAACAAGAAAATATTTTCTGTTCTTTTTTTTCCTTAAATGGGATCCCTTTATACAGTTCTCTTTATATTCTATTCCCTTATGTGGCAAGAGTACATTTCTGAGTGTATGTGACTAAACCCTGTGTTTGATCATCACCCCCAGGTAAGAGACCCAGAGGCCACTTCTTCTATGATTACATAACTGTGGTCTCATCTGAAGTTTCAATGACCACATGTAATGGAAGCCCCTACACAGAGATCCTAGGCTCAATATATTCAGGCATAAAGCAATATTGTACTTGCTTCTTGAGCCACTCTCATTTCCATATAAATGCTGCCTGCTACAAAGGACAATGTGACTTTTGTACCCTAAGAAGATAATGATGAGGTCATTTGGAGATGTCACTTATGTTTCACATTTGATTCAGTTAACTTACAAAATAACAGAGTTCAGCCTAGGCTTCTTTGATCTTTGGCCTTTCCCCTTTTCTCATTTCAGTGAACAATGAAAAATTTAAGCACTAATAACAGTTCAAAATTCATGAATTTGGCCAACAACTCTGCATTTATCTCTACCAGTACAAAAGGGGAAAAGGTACTCTGTAAATGAATGTTCTCTCATTTTCAAAGTAACAGGTAGGAATCCTTTCTACTCTTTTAGATATAAGTAAACTTTGGCACAAGAGGTAAAAGAATGTGTCAAATCTCCACTGAATCAGTTGCAATTTTTCTGATTCCAAACTCAAAAAATGAAATGGAGTGGGGTGATAAGAGAAAAAAAAAGAGAAACAGTTATCTTGATGAAATCTGGGATTTTCAAGCAGTTGTGGAACAAAGAGTAAAATTTATATTAAAAACATGGGCTCATCCTGTGAAGTATGATTAATGTGAAGATCAAGAGTTAATAAGAGTTCCCTATGAGAGCTTTTTCATTTCCTGAGCTTGTCAGGAAAGCTCACAGAAACTCAACATATATGTTGACCAGTGGATATACAGTATAGGTTTAATGTATAGGAGACTGTATAGATTAAGTAGTTATTCAGTGGATAAAGATGTCTGAAATGCATAGTTAGAGAAATCACTGTTTCATTTCTGGGTATGTCTTTGACTACAGATATCTGGGTTATCCTGCAGATTCCTAATAATCACATGGATTTATTTATCACATGGATTTATCTATAACACTTTAAAATTTATTTGACCCACCAAAACATTAACTGAGATGATTCCAGTCATTTTAATAGGTACTCTATAATTCAGAAATGCTTTTCTGCTGGTTGCAAGTAACTGAAAATGGCTACAGTAGCTTTAATAGAGATTTGTTTCTCTATTAAACATTTGTTAAATATTAAGTCCAGATCTTTGTGGTTAATGACATTATTCCAGTAGCTTCTATATATCAAGCTTGGGGCTATTTTAAACTCTTGGACTTTATTTTTTTGTCCTTATGATAACAAAACAGCATCTGTTTCTATAAGAATCATGTCTAGGGCTTCCCTAGTGGTGTAGTGGTTAAGAATCTGCCTGCTAATGCAGGGGACATAGGCTCGATCCCTGGTCCGGGAAGATCCCACATGCTGCAGAGCAACTAAGCCCGTGCGCCACAACTACTGAAGCCTGTGAGCCTAGAGCCCATGCTCCACAACAAGAGAAGCCACTGCAATGAGAAGCCCACGCACCACAACAAAGAGTAGCTCCTGCTTGCTGCAACTAGAGAAAGCCTGCACACAGCAAAAAAGACCCTACACAGCCAAAAATAAAATAAATTAATTTAAAAAAATCATGTCTATATTCCAGGAAGAGGGAAAGACAAGGGGCGAAGATACTTTCCAAGTACTATGTCTTGTTTTGTCAGGAAAGCAAGATGTTTTTAGAATTTTACACAGAGAGGTGCTTTTAAAAAAATATCTCTTTGGCCAGAGTCAATATTTCACATATTCACTGCAATGTTCATTGGCAGAAGAGGGTCACAGATGGTGAGGTAACACAAAGCACCCAGTTGTCAAACAAGGCATATGAATGAAAAATCTTATCCTGTATAAAGCTTTATTTGTAATTTTACAAATACAGAAAATCAAGAAACTCAGAAGAAGCAGATAGAGGTCTTGGAAATCAAGGCAACTCCTCAGGTCTTTTTTATTTTAATTTTATTTTTATTTTTTTAAAATTTTGTTTTGTTTTGTTTTGTTTTTTTGTGGTACGTGAGCCTCTCACTGTTGTGGCCTCTCCCGTTGCGGAGCACAGGCTCCGGACGCGCAGGCTCAGTGGCCATGGCTCACGGGTCTAGCTGCTCCGCGGCATATGGGATCTTCCCGGGCCGGGGCAAGAACCTGTGTCCCCTGCATCGGCAGGCGGACTCTCAACCACTGCACCACCAGGGAAGCCCAGGTCTTTTTTATTTTTTTCTTTCCTGCACTGAACATACATGTACTGGCCCAGAATAGATGAGGTCTCTTAAGTTAGATACAGGAGTAGAGAGAATTCAGTCTATGAATGATCTCCATTCAATGCCCTAGTTTTGGTGATATCATCCATGGAGGCATGCCTCATAACTCATAAATCCATCAAATGATGACTCTTTTTTAATCTTCTTCCTCTTCTTTTTCTCCTTCTCCTCTTCCCCCTTTTTCTTTATTACAAGCAATCCTTTAAAAGATACATACTTGTGGGCTCTCATGTCCCAGCTGCAGCTTCCAGGGCTCCAGCCTCAGTGGGCTCCTGTGCACCTCAGCAGGCTCTCACACCCCAACTGCCGCTGGGAGGTAGGGCTACCTTAGTGGAGTCCCATGCTCCAGCCGCCACCTCAGCAGGTTTCAGGAGCAGATGTCAGTGGGTTGCCTACTTGTAGAGGCAGGGCTGAAACCACAGCTGAGCTCCAGGGACTGTGAGACTTAGGAAGCAGTGTTGAAATCTCTCCCTGTGGCTCCACAAGCCACCGATTTACACCTCTGCTGTTGGCTTCATAAACTCAGCACCTGCAGGACATCCGAGTGGATAACAGGTGCTCCCGCATCTGGAACAGGTTTGGTGTTAGCAGCTGTGGGCTTTGTGTGCATGTACACATAAGGGCTGGTCCAGGCCAGGGTCTGAGCTGCCTCCATAGCTCCCACAGCGGGTCCAGGTGCACGACTACTGCAGTCTTGGGATCTGACTTCAGTGGATCTGTGCTGATGGACCTGTGAAAACAACTCCTGAGACAGGGCTGATTGCCAGCATTCCCAAGGTTGAGACAGGGCTGAGGGCAGTGCCAACAACAGTGTACTGTGTGAGCCTGCACAATGGGTGACAGGAAACACAACAGAGCACACTCACCAGTGAAAAGCTCTGGAAGAGGAATACTCAGTGGCTCCTCTCCCAGTGGGAGTACTCCAATGCCATCTACCTCTCACCACAGCTCAGAAATGGATCTGGGGCTTTCTACTCCAGCAGCTAAGCAACAGACCCAGACTCTCAAAGTGTAGTGACGGCCACAAAGCAAAGAGGGGGCACTGCTCAACATCTAGTGCAGTCTCTGGTTGCCACAACACCCGTCAACATCCAATCAAGGGGATAATGGACAGCATACACTGAGGAAAATTGCAGCAGGCGTCCACGCTGAAAACAGCCCTCACATCAAAAAATATTAAATGCACGCAGGCAACACAGGGATGGTCCCACAAAAAAATAGCCCTCCAGGACCACAGTAGATAATTGTTTCTCCTAAACTCATAGAGCAAGAGAAATATAAGTAAAATGAAGAAGCAGAGGAACCACTCCCAATTAAAAGATCAAGAGCATTCCCCTGAAAGAACAAACAGTGAAACAGACCTCCTTAGTCTAATAGACACTGAGTTCAAAAAGGAGATAATGAAAATACTGAAGGAATTAAGGAGGACTATTGAAAGAAATGTGGATTACTATAACAAGGAACTAGAAACTATAAGGAGGAACCAAAAAATATTAGAAAATTCATTTGCTGAGATGAAAGCTGAGCTAAAGGCAATACATAGCAGAATGAATAATGCAGAAGAACAAATAAGTGATCTGGAAGACAGCATAATGGAAATCACCCAATCAGAACAGCAGACAGAAAGTGAAATGATAAAAAATGATGGCAATATGAGACATATGGGAAGGACTTCCCTGCGGGTCCAGTGGTTAAGACTTTACCTTCTAATGCAGGGGGTGTGGGTTCAATCCCTGTTTGGGGAGCTAAGATCCCACATGCCTCAGGGCCAAAAATACAAAACATAAAACAGATGTAATATTGTAACAAATTCAATAAAGACTTTAAAAATTGTCCAAATCAGGGCCTCCCTGGTGGCGCAAGTGGTTGAGAGTCCGCCTGCCGATGCAGGGGATACGGGTTCGTGCCCCGGTCTGGGAGGATCCCATATGCCGCGGAGCGGCTGGGCCCGTGAGCCATGGCCGCTGAGCCTGCGCGTCCGGAGCCTGCGCGTCCGGAGCCTGTGCTCCGCAACGGGGGAGGCCACAACAGTGAGAGGCCCGCATACCGCAAAAAAAAAAAAAAAAAAAAAAAAATTGTCCAAATCAGAAAAAAAAATCTTAAAAAAAAGAGACCTATGGGATAATATAAAGCATGGCAATCTACACATAATAGGGATACCAGAAGAAGACTGAGAAAGGACTGAAAATATATTTGAAGAGATTATGGCTGAAGACTTCCCAAACTTAAAGATGGAAAAGATATCCAAATACAGGAAGCACAGAGAGTCCCAAACAAGATAAACCCAAACAGACCTACACCAAGACATATTACAATAAAAAATGGCAAAAGAGAGGATTCTAAAGGCAGCAAGAGAAAAGCAAAGAGTTAATTACAAGGGAACCCCTATAAGGATCTCAGCTAATTTCTCTAGAGAAATGTTGCAGGCTAGAGGGAGTGGTAAGATATATTCAAAGCCCTGAAAGGGAAAAATCTGCAACCTAGGATATTCTACCCAGCAAGATTATCATTTAGAATAAAGAATTTTTCAGACAAGCAACAACTAAAAGAATACAGCAATACTAAACCTATCCTAAAAGAAATACTAAAAGGTCTTCTCTAAATAGAAAAGATGTAAGAATCTATAGGAAAGAGAAAGTCACAAATGGAAAGTAAATCACTTAAATAAGCCAGTACACAGATTAAAAAAATATTTAAAAATTTCTGTGAAATTGATGATAACCACAATGAACACCAAAGGATGAACAGGAAGATGTAAAAGAGGGCATCACAGTCATAAAATGTGGGATAGGAGAATAAGAAAATGTAGATTTTTTTTCTTTGGTAGAATGTGTTTGAGCCTATATGACTACCAGTCTAAGGCAAGTAGATATAGGAAGGGGTTAACATACTTGAAAAACAGGTTAACCACAAATCAAAAACATACAATAGATTCACAAAAACTGAAAAGAAGCATAATATAAAAGAAAATCATCAAACCACAAAAGGAAAAACAAAAAGAAAGGGACAAAGAAGAAATATAAAATCTACAAGAAAACAAGGTTTAAAAAGGTAATAAATACCTATCTGTCAATAATTACCCTTAATGTCAATGGACTAAATACTCCAATCAAAAGACACAGAGTGGCAGATTGGAAAAAAAAACAACAAGATCCTACAATATGCTGCTTACAAGAGACCCACTTTAGGGCAAAGACATAGATTGAAAGTGACAGGATGGAAAAAAATATTTCATGTAAACAAAAACGACAAGAAAGAGGGGGTCACAATACTCATATCAGACAAAATAGACTTTAAAACAAAGACTATAAATAAAGATAAAGATGGACACTACAAAATGATAAAAGAATCAATCCAAGGAGAGGATATTACACTCATCAACATATATACATCCAATTAGGAGCACCCAAATACACTAAAGAAATACTGATATAAAAAAAGAAATTAATTGGAATACAATAGTAGCAGGAGACTTTAACACCCCACTCACATCAAGAGACAAATATTTGAGACAGAAAATGAATAAGGCAACAGAGATCCTAAATGATACAATGGAATAGTTACACTTAATTGACATTTTCAGGACATTACCGGCAAAAGAAAGCAGAATACACATACTTTTCAAGGGCACATGGAACATTCTCTAGGATTGAACACATACTAGGACACAAAAGAAACCTCAATAAATTTAAGAGTATAGAAATTACTTCAAGCATCTTTTCTGACCACAGTGGCATGAAACTAGAAATCAGAAAAAGACATGAGAGAAAAACAATTACATGGAGACTAAACAAGATGCTACTAAAAAACCAGCAGGTTGGACTTCCCTGGTGGTACAGTGGTTAAGAATTCGCCTGCCAATGCAGGGGACACGGGTTCGTCCCTGGTCCAGGAAGATCCCACATGGTGCAGAACAACTAAGCCCGTGCACCACAACTACTGAGCCTGCTCTCTGGAGCCCACGAACCACAACTACTAAGCCCACGTGCTACAACTACTGAAACCTGTGTGTCTAGAGCCCATGCTCTGCAGCGAGAAGCCACCACAATGCGAAGCCTGCACACCACAACAAAGAGTAGCCCCCGCTCACCACAACTAAAAGAAAGCCTGCACACAGCAACAAAGACCCAATGCAGCCAAAAAATAAATAAATAAAAATAACAATGGGTGAACCATGAAATCAAAGAAGAAATTTTAAAATATCTTGAGGCAAATGACAATGAAAACACAATCATATAAAATCTGTGGGATGCAGCAAAAGCAATTCTTAGAGGGAAGTTTATAGCAATAAGGCCTTCTTTAAGAGACAAGAAAAATCTCAAGTAAACAACCTAACCCAACACCTAAAAGAATTAGAAAAAGAAGAACAAACAAAATCTAAAGTCAGAAAAAGGAAGTAGATAATAAAGATCAGAGAGGAACTAAATAAAATAGAGATTTAAAAAATCAATAAAATGAAGAGCTGGTTCTTTGAAAAGGTAAACAAAGTTGACAAACCTCTAGTAAGACTCACCAAGAAGAAAAGAGAGAAGACCCTAATAAAATAAGACATGAAAGAGGAGAAATCAAAACTGATACTGCAGAAATACAAAAAAAAAAAAAGAGAGAATACTATGAACAATTATATGTCAACAAATCTGACAACCTAAAAGAAATAGACAACTTTCTAAAAAGATACAGCCCATCAAAACTGAATCAAGAAGCAATAGATAACTTCAACAGAATGATCACTAGAAGTGAAATAGAATCTGTAATTAAAAAAAAAAAGTCCCTACAAATAAAAGTCCAGGACCAGATGGCTTCACAGGTGATTTCTACCAAACATACAAGGAAGAACTTATATCAATGTTTCTCAAACTCTTCCAAAAGATTGAAGAGGAAAAAACACTTCCAAAGACATTCTATGAACCCACCATAACCCTGATACCCAAACCAGCAAAAGACACTACCAAAACAGAAAATTACAGGCCAATGTCTTTGATGAATATAGATGCAATAAAATATTAGCAAACCAAACCCAACAGCACATAAAAAAAGTTTATACACCACAACAAAGTTGCATTCATTGCAGGGACAAAAGGATGGTTCAACATATGCAAATCAATCAATGTGATACACCACATCAACAAAAGACAAAAACTACATGATCATCTCAATAGATGCAGAAAAAGTGTTTGAAAAAATTCAACATTCATTCATGATAAAAACTCTTACCAAAGTGGGTACAGAGGGAACATATCTCAACATAATAAAAGCTATTTATGATAAACCCACAGCCAAAATAATACTCAATGATGAAAAGCTGAAAGACTTCCCACTAAAATCTGGAACAAGGCAAGGATGTCCACTCTCATCACTTTTCTTCAACTTAGTATTGGAAGTCCTAGCCACAGCAATCAGACAAGAAAAAGAAATGAAAGGTATTCAATTGGTAGGAAAGAGGTAAAATTGTCCTTATATACAGATGACATGATACTACATATAGAAAACCCTAAAGACTTCACACAAAAGCTACTAGAACTGATAAACAAATTCAGCAAGGTAGAAGGTTACAAGATTAACATACAGAAATCAGCTGCATTTCTTTATACTAATGATGAAATATCAGAAAGAGATTATAAACAAACAATACATTTAAAAAATTGCAGCCAAAAAACCAAAAACCACTTAGAAATATACCTCACCAGGGAGGTGAAAGACTTACATGCTGAGAACTACACAAAATTAATGAAGGAAATTGAAGATGATTCAAAGAAATGAAAAGAAATCTTATGCTCTTGGATTGGAAGAATTAATATTGTTAAAATGCCTATACTACTCAAAGCAACCTTCAGATTTAATGTGATCCCCATCAAACTACCCACAACATTTTTCACAGAACTAGAACAAATAATCCTAAAATTTATATGGAACCGTAAGAGACTCAAAATTGCCAAAGCAATCCTTAGGAAAAAGAACAAAGAAGGAGGCATAAACTTCCAGACTTAAAACAATACTACAAAGCTACAATAATCAAAACAGCATGGTATTGGCACAAAAAGAAACATATGGATCAATGGCACAGAATAGAGAGCCCAGAAATAAACCCACACTGGGAGAAAATATTTGCAAATGATGCAACTGACAAGGGCCTTGTTTCCAAAATATACAAACAGCTTATACAACTCAATAACAAAAAACAAACAACCCAATTGAAAAATGAGCAGAAGTTCTAAACAGACATTTCTCCAAAGAAGACATACAGATGGCAAATTGGCACATGAAAAGATGCTCAATATCGCTAATTATTAGAGAAATACAAATTGAAACTACAGTGAGCTATCACCTCACACCAGTCAGAATAGCCATCATGAAAAAGTGTACAAATAATAAATGTTGAAGAGGATGTGGAGAAAAGGGAACCCTCTTACACTGTTGGTGGGAATGTAAGTTGGTGCAGCCACTGTGGAAAACAGTATGGAGGGTCCTCAAAAAACTAAAAATAGAGTTGCCATATAATCCAGCAATCCCGCTCCTCTTTATATACCCAGACAAATCTCTAATTTGAAAAGATACATGCACCCCTATGTTCAGAGCAGCACTATTTACAATAGCCAAGACATGGAAACGACCTAAATGTCCATCGACAGATGAATGGATAAAGAAGATGGGGTACATATAAACAATGGAATATTACTCAGCCATAAAACAAGAACAAAATAATGCCATTTGCAGCAACATGGATGGACCTAGAGATTATCATACTAAACAAACTAAGTCAGAAAAAGAAAGACAAATACCATACGATATCACGTATATATGGAATCTAAATATGACACAAATGAACATATCTACAAGACAGAACCAGACTCACAGACATAGAGAACAGACTTGTGGTTGCCAAGGGGGTTTGGGGGTTGAGCGAGGGAAGGACTGGGAGTTTGGGATTAGCAGATGCAAACTAGTATATATAGGATGGATAAACAACAAGGTCCTACTGAAAAGCACAGAGAAGTATATTCAATATCCTGTGATAAAATCATAATGGAAAAGAATATGAAAAAAATATATATCTATAACTGAGTGACTTTGCTGTACAGTAAAAATTAACACAACATTGTAAATCAACTATACTTCAGTAAAATTTTTTAAAAAGAGAGTCATCCTTATTCAATAGATTAGAACTCCTTTCTTAACAAATATTGTAATCTCTTTGCTCGCAGGTCCAGATATCATGCTGTCAAGGATATCAGACTGTGTCACCTTTTTTTTTGTTTCCTTCCCCTAGTACTCTCCCCGTGGTAAAGGGAGTAAATAGATTATAGGCTTTAACTTCTTCCTCTTTAGACCCTGTTTCATGCACAGAGACAGTAAGTTATTTATATTGACTGATATGGAAGCTCTCTATAACCTTTTTTTCCCCCAGTGGAACAGCTGTTTATAAAATAACCAGTCTGGACTCAATACTATTTTTTCAGTGACATTTAGGTTGTATAAAATGAACACTATCCATATGATCCCCTTTCTAAGACTTGACTTATCCCTTACACTTTGTCCCTTCCTTCCTATTATTAAATACAAAAAATAATTCATTTTGCCAGCTGCATACTTGAAGGTCTTCCTGTATTCTCCTTTAAAAGGCCACTTATTTATAGTTAATAAATTAGTTTCACTTATGCAATAAATATTTCCTGGGCACCTGTTTATAGAAAGAAATGTGCTACATGCTAGAAACAGAATAGGTAATGTAACAGATGTAGTCTTAGCCCCTCATGGACCTTATAATCTAGTAGAAGAGTGACCAAAACATAAGTAAGCATACATTTTGATCAGTTCTACAAGGAAACATGTGGTGCAATATTAGAGCCTAATGGTGGGGTCCGCTTAGGGAAGGGGCCAGGAAAGTTTCCTTTAGGAGGATTCTTTAAAGCCTAGATATATAGTATGAAAAGAGGTAGCCACACAGTGGCCTTCAGGGTTTCTTCTTTCTCGGTGACCACTGGTTGGAACAGGCAGCTTTTTAATGCCTACTTATAAAGAACTTTAAATTAAAATCTGGAACCTTAAAATGGTATAGCCTATATGAACTTTTGGTTGAAATTTCTATGCAATTTCAGTTCACTTTACTGCCTTTAAAAAGTTATTGCACCCAAAGAATGGGAGAAAATATTTGCAAATGAAGCAAACAACAAGGGATTAATCTCCAAAATATACAGACAGCTCATGCAGCTCAATAGCAAAAACACCAAACAACCCAATCAAAAAATGTGCAGAAGATCTAAATAGACATTTCTCCAGGGAAGACATACAGATGGCCAAAAAGCACATGAAAAGAAGTTCAACATTACTAATTATCAGAGAAATGAAAATCAAAACTACAATGAGGTATTACCTCACACCCGTCAGAATGGCCATCATTAAAAAGTCTACAAACAATAAATGCTGGAGAGGGCGTGGAGAAAAGGGAACCCTCCTACACTGTTCATGGGAATGTAAACTAGTACAACTACTAAGGACAACAGTATAGAGGTTCCTTAAAAAATTAAAAATAGAACTACCTTATGATTCAGCTGTCTCATTCCTGGGCATATATCTGGAGAAAACCATAATCCGAAAAGATAAATGAACCCCAATGTTCATTGCAGTACTATTTACTATAGCCAAGACATGGAAGCAATCTAAATGTCCATCAACAGAGGAATGGATAAAGAAAATGTGGTACACATATACAGTGGAATATTAGCCATAAAAAATAATGAAATAATGCCATTTGCAGCAACATGGATGGATCTAGAGATTATCACAATAAGTGAAGTCAATCAGACAAAGACAAATATCATATGACATTGCTCATATGTGGAATCTAATTTTAAAAAATGATTCAAGTGAACTTATTTACAAAACAGAAACAGACTTAACAGATATCAAAATAAAAACTTACAGTTACCAAAGAGGAAACGTGGTGGGGGGGGATGGATAAATCAGGTGCTTAGCATGAACATACACACACTACTATATATAAGATAAATAACCAACAAAGACCTACTGTATAGCACACGGAGCCTCTACTCAGTAGTCTGTGATAACCTATATGAGAAAAGAATCTGAAAAAGAAGGAATATATGTATATGTATAACTGAATCACTTTGCTGTACATCTGAAACTAACACAATACTGTAAATCAACTATACTCCAATAAAATTTTTTTTAAAGTTACTGCACTGGAATTAATATTTTGAGAATTTTTATGAGAAGTTCCAAACTCATAATCTGTGTTAGCAGCAACACAGAGGCAGTAAAATGAGCAGAGTTTGGAATATCTTATTGCATGAAACCTATCTTATTAGTGTGTGTATATCTCATGAACCTCACACAGTTCCAGATACAGAGAAGATATTCAATTTCTAAAATATGGAAACATTTTTTGGAAACTATTCAGAACAATGTATTATTCTAGATTAATATTCTATTTAAACTTCATACTCATTCACTTATTTATTCATTAAATAAGCATTTTTAAATGATCTATGAACCCACTCTACTTCACACAGACTTCATTATAAGAACATTAACATATGTTTGTTCAAATGGAAATATTGAGATGATTAATACAAAATCTCTGCTCCCTTCCTGGTACTCAGAATAAAACACTTCACATTGAATCCTTGTGGCAGAGGACTGGCCTTCACCAATTATTACCTATTTTCCCTGGGACAGTTTGCAATTACACTCAGCCTTTGTCTTCTTATCTGTAAATGGGAAATTTAATAGTTATTTGTTGGATAAGTGGCTTTCATTTTTGAAACTGTTATTTTACTGTCCCTGTTGTCCTATATCCTAGGGTTATCACCTATGACATGTGAATATTTCATGAGGTTAAAGCTAAATACATGATTCTGAAACAGAGCAGACCCTATGGTCCTTCCCTGTTGTGTCCTCTGCCTGCCTTTTCTCTGTAGAAAAACTATAGTCAAAGAATAAATTTAAACAAAGAAGTGAGAAAATGCAGAAGCAAAGGAAAACAGTGAAACAGGACAAAATAATAATATAATAGTTCAGTCATTAAGCAAAGTCCAGGGCCTTTAGTTCCTCCTCAAGGGCTACAGATGATATTCTGAAACATGTCCTTTGAGCTGTCTTACAGAGACAGGTGGAAGAAGTTAACTACATGTAGCCATAACATCAGCTCCCACAGTTCAGAGAACTGGCTTCAAAGCAATGGGAACAAACCGACCTTGGAACTGAAGACTAACTGTGCTTAAAACAATCAAGATGACACTGATCAGACCACCATATGACCAACTTCAAGATGACTGTCAGAGCTGACTGTGCTGTTCTGCATGTAGCCCCCTTCCTCTGCCCATACACCGCTGAAACTCCCCTTTAAAAGCTCTTGCCCACTGGTTGTCAGTGGGGGGAATAGGCCTTTGGATACAAGCCCACCCTCCCCCGGTTGGTATCCTTCAAAATAAAGCAAACTTTCCCTTTCACCAACTTTGCTCTTTATTGGCTTTAGAGCAACAAGCAGCTGGGCCCTACTTTCTATAACAATTAGGTTTTTGCTATCAAGGCTCTATCACCTTAAGCATCTCACTTAACTGTGTCCTCATCTCTAAATTGTCATGATGATAATGTGTAAATATTTTTGATACTTATCTTGTGCTTAGAGCTTCATGTGCACATTCCCTTGAGCCTCACAACTAACTTAAGTTATGCCTTATTACTTCACAAGTGAGGAAACAGAAGTAAAAGAATCGAACCCAGTCTGTTTGACTCATGTTCATCTGCTTTCACCATTATACTACCTCAGCATTGTATTAAGCTTCCATGCTGCTGCTATTAGACTGGCCTTTTCCACTGTGGTATTTTAATAAAGAGTGCTTATGGGATAACTTCTGAAACTACTGTGAGTGTGTGTGTGTGTGTGTGTGTGTGTGTGCATGTTTCTGTGGAGGGTATGTATATATTATTTCTAGAGCCTTGGCAATTGTCTACAGGTCCTGAAGCCCTAGTTTGCATACCTTCCTGAGGAGTTTTGGCATGTGACTGCGAAGGAAGGAGGTGAGATTTACATGCATATCATTTCATAAAATCATAAACAGGTTCACCCCCTAATCTTTCAAGATGGACAGTACCTCACTTACCAAAGAAGAATAGTTTAATCTCCAAATGACCATGTAGTCTCTAATCTGGGCCACTGGGCATATAATATGTACTCAATATGTCTGTTATCTTCTCCCTCTAAAAACAGACCCACTCCCTCTACCACTATACATGTTCGTTCTTATTTTGAAGATCACTTGAACAATGACTATCATTTCTCATGCTCATAAGGTAGGGAAAAGCTTAATGTTAGGAGAAGAGCTAATAAGTGACCTAGGAGCACTTTGCTATCACATATCACCAAGACTCTTTGAATCTATGACTATAGGCCAGAGAGTAGAGAGTGTAAGCAGTCCTTATTACATGTATTATGATTCTATACACTTCAGTCAAGGCACTTATCACCCTTTTCTCTCTATACTAGATGATTCTAGTTGGTTTGCTCTCATGTCATGTGTAAAGCTTTGCCTCATTCCTGACAGTCTCTGCCCCTCTTCCATCACGTGAATAAGGTTACTCACTTAAAGAAGAAGGGCACCTGGGTCAGGAATTGGGCCTAGATTAATGGTACTCCGTTGTTTTGCATTCCTGAAAGAGTTCACTCTTCTTCCCACGTTAAAGAAGTCTAAGCTTGGAATGGAACAAATGGGGTTTGGACATATGAAGCATCATCATTCAAGGTATCTGCCCATGTCAAGGTTTTAGGTGTCCCCACTTATGGCTGATAGAGCTCATTATAGCTTCTATTTTCCCCTCTAAGGTAAGAGAAATATCATAGAGGCAAGCATGGGCTCTGTAAATAACCTTCAATCTAGAATCTTAGCTCTGAATTCTAAACATATGTCACATAATCCTAAACTCATTTTTTTTAGGCAGGCATAACTCCATTTTAACGAAGCGTTAGAGAGAAGTGACTCAGTTATGACAAGTTCTTCCAATCCAAGTGATCTGTATACTAAATCATTTTATTTTTTGTTGTTTTGTTTTGTTTTTTAGACACTCTATACTCTTTACAGTTAAAAACAGGTTAATTAAGTCAGAACTCTGCTGAAACTTATATTTTGAGTCAGACTTCTCAAAGCCAACTATGTTGTGAGATTTCAAAGCAACAAAAATTTGGTAAAACTTCATATTACCTTTTGAGCATGGAAACAAGTTTGAAGAAAATTAACCATTATAGTTCATTAAATAATAAATTCATAGTAAAATGAAACAAAGAAGTAGTGTAAAAGTTTGCACAGTATTAGGAATTAATTCAAAGTCATGTTATAGCGGTTATTCCCATAGGCTACTAAATACTGTCTACATATTAAATACTAGAAATTATTAAATACTATTCATCTGTATATTAAATACTATTAAGTATCTATATTCTATATATAATAGACCCTGTTATTTCCATGACATATATATAATTAAAACCCAGCATGGACCAGTCCAAAAAAAAACTTATTTCAAAAATAGAGTAAGTGGCTCCAGAAGGAAATGAGTTCCTTGGAAGTATTCAAACAGAAAAGAGGGATGCATAGTGAGAAACCTAAACAGTACTTAGTTTTTTTCTTTTTTTCTTTTTTTAAGACCAGTGTTGAAAGACCATCCCAACTGGTTTTCGCTCTGTCCTTCTATCTAGACCTCTGAATAATGGAAATTGACAGGATATAAAGATAGAGCATATCTCTTCTCCCCAACAGCCACTTGCACACATTCTAAGGGGGATAAACTCAGAGATACTTGTCTCTTTTTCTCTAGAGCTATGTCACTTCCATTCTAAAAGGAATAGAGTCTACAGATGCCTTCTTTTTTATCTTCCCTGATATGATTGCTTACACTCTGGGGTAGAGACTTTTCTTTCCTCCCCAAGAGAGGATTTGTTTACATCCAGTTTAAAAGATAAGATTTCTCTCTTTATCTCAGGAAGGGAGAATGGCAGGTATGCCAGTAGCTCAGTATACATTCTGAGTTTTTAAACTTTGGGATTCTTTTCCTGTGGTGCAAATCCCTCTGCCTGTTCAGGTGACATATGGCTCTCACTGCATCATCTCATTGGAATTTGAGGCCTCAGGCAATTATTTTACTTACTCTTTGTGTAAATGAAAAGATCTGTTCCCTACTCTAGAGATCTTGTATGTGTGTTAAAATACACATGACAAAATTTACCATTTAAAATATGCAATTCAGTGACACTTAGTATATTCACAGTATGAATGCAAATATCACCACTACCTAGTTCCAGAACATTTAAATTACCCCAAAAGCAAGCTCTATACCTGTTAAGCACTCTCCCTTACCACCTCTCTGTAACCCTCACTAACCTGACTTCTGTCTCTGTGGATTTGTCTACCCTGGATATTTCATATAAGTGGAATCGTACAAGATGTGGCCTTTTCTGTCTGGCTTCTTTAACTCAGCATAACGTTTTCAAGGTCCATCCATGTTGCAGCATGTATGAGTACTTCATTTTTTTTTCATGGTCACATAATTTCAATGTATGAATATACACATTTTGATTATCCACTCATCAGCTGACAGACATTTGGGTTGTTTCCACCTTTGAGCTTTAGTTAAAACTCCCATTATGAATGTCAGTGTACAAGTTTTGATCTGAACACCTGTTTTCAATTTTTGAGGATAAAGAGTGGAAATGCTGTGTCATATGATAATTCTGTGTTTAACTTTTTGGGCAACTGCCAAACTTTTTTAACTAGCTTGACCATTTTACATTTTCACCAGCAATTTTTGAGGTTTCTAATTACTCCGCAGCCTGGCAAGACATTATTAAATACTTTAAACCTTATTACTACAGCCATCCTAGTAGGTTTGAAGTAGTATTTCATTATAGTTTTTGTTTGCATTTCCCAAATGACAAATGATGTTACCATCTTTCATGTGCTTTTAACCATCTGTATATGCTCTTGGAGAAATAGCCATTGAAGTCCTTTGCCTTTGTTTTGTTTTGTTTTGTTTTGTGTTTTAGTTTGTCTTTCTTTCTTGAGTTATTAGAGTTTTTAATACTCTGGATACTAGAGCCTTATCAGATATGTGATTTGCATCTATTTTCTCCCACTGTGTTGGTTGTCTTTTTGCTTTCTTGGCAGTGTCCTTTAATGTACAAACATTTTTCATTTTGATGAAGTCCAATTTATCTAGTTAAAAAAATTTTGTTTGTATTTTTAGTATTATATTTAATAAACTATTGCTAAATCCAAGTCACAAAGAAAAATCATGTGACTTTTAATGGACATTTTAATCTCTATGTTTTCTCTCCAACTCTGTTTGTATTTTCTGAAGCAGAATCACTACACCAAAAAAGAGATAGATGATACTGAGACACAAACCTCACAGGGTCGAACAGAATGCCCAAGGATTGGCCAGCAATCTGAGATAAGATTATCCCATCAGTGCTATGTCATATCACTTCAAGAAGAAACACATGCCAAATTCACTTTGTAATTGGCCCCTGTTTAACATCTTCTTTAACAACACCAATGTTATTATGTTAGGTTGCATTCCATTCTCTCTTGGGTACCTAAGACTTAGAAAACAGCTTTGTTCCTGGACAGGATTTTTTTTTTCTTTTGCCTTTTCCTGCCTGTCTTCCAGTTCTGAGAAGCTGGATTGGAAAATCATGACGGAAACTAAGAGACCTCGTTAACAAATCTGCTGATTGCTCCTTGCCTCATCACCCCTGGCTTCATCCTGGTTTTTTAAGAACCACTGAATCAGAAGTAACTTCGAGGACACCGCCCTGATCCTGTCTAATGGAGAGGGAATGCAGAGCTTACAGGCTTAAAAATTAATGCTCCAACTTCCCTCTCCTCAAAACAGCCTAACAAAACGCAGAGAGCACACTTTCAATTTATTCATTCACTCATCTGTTTATTTCACTATGTGTTTATTCCTTCAGTTAGCAGCTGGAGGCACTTAACTGGTCTATTCTCCTTGACTCTGGTGTCCTGAAATCTGTTTATGCCAGAGTGGTCCTTTCCAAATACAAACTTGGTAATGTTTTATATCCATTGTGTCACACCCATGTCCCCCACACTTCCCTTAATGAAAAACACCCAATGGACTGTCTTCTTAACCTGAGCTATAAGATCTGACAGTCTACACTTTCATTCTGGTACTTCTAAGCGTATTTATATTAGAATATTTATCTTTATTTTGTTACATATCTATTGGTAACCAGGAATGGAGTGAGGTTACAGAGGACACAGATGCAAAGAAGCATTCTCATTGGCATCAATATCCACATCTGTAAAACTGGTATTTTATTCTATGCCAAATATATCAAAAAGTTTCATAAGAAAATGAAATACAATTCTAATTATAGAATATCTCAAATGCAATGTATATATATATATATATATATTTGTATGTGTATATATATAAAATAAATATTATATAATAGTAATACAGTGAATATATATATATCTAATGCTTATATAATGTAAAGCATATTGTTACAAGAAGATTAACCAAAAACTTATTGACTCACAGGGAAAAGATCTGTTATACTGGTGACACAAACCACTTGATATCAAAATATAATTTAAATGCTATATTAAAAAATAATAAAATTATTTATTTTTCTCTCAATCCTGCAGACAGCTCATATATCATCTTCACCCAATCCTGTTAGATTAGTATTGCCTGACTAAAGTATTTTATTGGGAAGGATTATGATAGTAATTTATTTAACAGTGACTATCATGGGGGCAGAAGAGTGGCAGCTTAAGTATTTATTATTCCTAGCTATATTTGATTCTGCAAGTTCTTTGAAATCAGAAAACTCACAGTCATTACAACTACATGTCTCAGAAGAAAAGAAGGAACTCTCCCGTATTGTTTAAGCAAAATCCCATGGCTGGATTCACAGAAAGATAGACAAGATGAAAAGGCAGAGGGCTATGTACCAGATGAAAGAACAAGATACAACCCTAGAAAAGCAACTAAATGGAGACAGGCAACCTTCCAGAAAAAGAATTCAGAATAATGATAGTGAAGATAATACAGGACTTCGGAAAAAGCATGGAGGCCAAGATCCAGAAGATGAAAGAAATGTTTAACAAAGACATAGAAGAATTAAAGAACAAACACCTAGAAGAATTAAAAAACAAACAAAGATGAACAATACAATAACTGAAATGAAATAAACTAGAAGCAATCACTAGCAGAATAACTGAGGCAGAAGAACAGATAAGTGACCTGGAAGACAGAATGGTGGAATTCACTGCTGCAGAACAGAATAAAGAAAAAAGAATAAAAAGAAATGAAGACAGCCTAAAAGACCTCTGGGACAACATTAAAAACAACAACAGTCGCAATATAGGGGTCCCAGAAGGAGAAGAGAGAGAGAAAGGACCCTAGAAAATATAAGAACCGATTATAGTTGAAAACTTCCTTAACATGGGAAAGGAAACAGCCACCCTAGTCGAGGAAGTGCAGACAGTCACATACAGGATAAACCCAAGGAGAAACATGCTGGATCACACAGTAATCAAATTGGCAAAAATTAAAGACAAAGAAAAATTATTGAAAGCAGCAAGGGGAAAACAACAAATAACACATAAGGGAACTCCCACAAGGTTAACAGCTGATTTCTCAGAAGAAACTCTACAAGCCAGAAGGGAGTGGCATGACATACTTAGAGTAATGTAAGGGAAAAACCTACAACCAATATTACTGTACCTGGCAAGGATCTCACTCATATTTGATGGAGAAATCAGAAGCTTTACAGACAAGCAAAAGCTAAGAGAATTCAGCACCACCAAACCAGCTCTACAACAAATGCTAAAGGAACTTCTCTAAGTGGGAAACACAAGAGAAGAAAAGTACCTACAAAAAGAAACCAAAAACAATTATGAAAACAGTAACAGGAACATACATATCAATAATTACCCTAAACGAGAATGGATTAAATGCTCCAACCAAAAGACACAGGCTTGCTGAATGGGTACAAAAACAAGACAGATATATATGCTGTCTACAAGAGAACCACTTCAGACCTAGGGACACAAATGGACTGAAAGTGAGGGGATGGAAAAAAGATATTCCATGCAAATGGAAATCAAAAGAAAGCTGGAGTAGCAATATTCATAACAGATAAAACAGAGTGTAAAATAAAGAATATTACAAGAGACAAGGAAGGACGCTACATAATGATCAAGGGATCAATCCAAGAAGAAGATATAACAATTATAAATATATATGCACCCAACATAGGAGCACCTCAATAAATAAGGCAACTGCTAACAGCTATAAAAGAGGAAATCAACAGTAACACAATAATAGTGGGGGACCTTAACACCTCACTTACACCAATGGACAGATCATCCAAACAGAAAATTAATAAGGAAACACAAGCTTTAATTGACATGATAGACCAGACAGATTTGATATTTATAGAACATTCCATCCAAAAACAGCAGATTACACTTTCTTCTCAAGTGCACATGGAACGTTCTCCAGGATAGATCACATCTTGGGTCACAAATCAAGCATCAGTAAATTTAAGAAAACTGAAATCACATCAAGCATCTTTTCTGACCAAAACACTATGATATTAGAAATCAATTACAGGGAAAAATATGTAAAAAACACAAACACATGGAGGCTAAATCATACGTTACTAAATAACCAAGAGATCAAGGAAGAAATCAAAGAGAAAATCAAAAACGACCTAGAGACAAATTACAATGAAAACACGATGATCCAAAATCTATGGGATGCAACAAAAACAGTTTTAAGAGGGAAATTTATAGCAATACAAGCCTACCTAAAGAAACAAGAGGGCCTCCCTGGTGGCGCAGTGGTTAAGAGTACGCCTGCCGATGCAGGGGATATGGGTTCGTGCCCCGGTCTGGGAGGATCCCATATGCCACGGAGCGGCTGGGCCCGTGAGCCATGGCCGCTGGGCCTGCGCGTCCGGAGCCTGTGCTCCGCAACGGGAGAGGCCACAACAATGAGAGGCCCACATACCGCAAAAAGAAAAAAAAAAAAAAAAAAAAGAAAAAGAAACAAGAAAAATCTCAAATAAACAATCTAACCTTATCCCTAAAGGAACTAGAGAAAGAAGAACAAACAAAACCCAAAGTTAGTAGAAGGAAAGAAGTCATAAAGATCAGAGCAGAAATACATGAAACAGAAACAAAGAAAACAATAGCAAAGATCAATAAAACTAAAAGCTGGCTCTTTGAGAAGATAAACAAAATTGATAAACCATTAGCTAGACTCATCAAGAAAAAGTGGGAGAGGACTCAAATCAATAAAATTAGAAATGAAAAAGGAGAAGTTACAACAGACACTGCAGAAATACAAATCATCCTAAGAGACTACTACAAGCAACTCTATGCCAATAAAATGGACAACCTGGAAGAAACGGACAAATTCTTATAAAGGTATGAACTTCCAAGACTGAACCAGGAAGAAATAGAAAATATGACCAGATCAAGCACAAGTAATGAAATTGAAACTGTGATAAAAATCTTCTAACAAACAAAAGTCCAGGACCAGATGGCTTCACAGGTGAATTCTTTCAAACATCTAGAGAAGAGCTAACACCCATCCTTCTCAAACTCTTCCAAAAAATTGCAGAGGAAGGAAAACTCCCAAACTCATTCTATGAGGCCACCATCACCCTGATATCAAAAGCAGACAAAGATACTACAAAAAGAGTAAATTACAGACCAATATCACTCATGAATAGAGATGCAAAAGCCCTCAACAAAATACTAGCAAACAGAATACAACAGCACATTAAAAGGATCATACACCATTATCAAGTAGGATTTATCCCAGAGATGCAAGCATTCTTCAATATATGCAGATCAGTCAATGTGATACACTATATTAAAAATCTGAAGAATAGAAACCATATGATCATCTCAATAGATGCAGAAAAAGCTTCTGACAAAATTCAACACCGATTTATGATAAAAAAAAAAACTCTCCAGAAAGTGGGCATAGAGGGAACCTACCTCAACATAATAAAGGCCATATATGACAAACCCACAGCAAACATCATTCTCAGTGGTGAAAAACTGAAACCATTTCCTCTAAGATCAGGAAGAAGACAAGGATGTCCATTCTCACTACTATTATTCATACTTCTGGAAGTCCTAGCCATGGCATTCAGAGAAGAAGAAATACAAGGAGTCCAAATTGGAAAAGAAGAAATAAAACTGTCACTCTTTGAAGATGACAGGATAGTATATATAGAGAATCCTAAAGATGCTACCAGAAAAGTACTAGAGCTAATCAATGAACTCACTAAAGTTGCAAGATACAAAATTAATGCATAGAAATCTCTTGCATTCCTTTACACTAATGATGAAAAATCTGAAAGAGAAATTAAGGAAACACTCCCATTTACCACTGCAACAAAAATAATAAAATACCTAGGAATAAACCTACCTAGGGAGACAAAAGACCTGTATGCAGAAAAGTATAAGGCACTGATGAAAGAAATGAAAGATAATACAAACAGATGGAGAGATATACTGTGTTGTTGGATTAGGAAGAATCAATATTGTGAAGATGATTATACTACCCAAAGCAATCTACCATTTCAATGCAATCTCTATCAAGTTACCAATGGCATTTTTTTTTTACAGAACTGGAACAAAAAATCTTAAAATTCATATGGAGGCACAAAGGACCCTGAATAGCCAAAGCAGTCTTGAGGGAAAAAAATCGGAGCTGGAGGAATCAGACTACCTGATTTCAGACTATACTACAAAGCTACAGTAATCAAGACTATATGGTACTGGAACAAAAACAGAAATATAGATCAATGGAACAGGATAGAAAGCCCAGAGATAAACCCACGCACCTATGGTCAACTAATCTACAACAAAGGAGGCAAGGATATACAATAGAGAAAAGAGAGACTCTTCAATAAGTGGTGCTGAGAAAACTGGA
The DNA here is from genome assembly GCF_025265405.1 of Mesoplodon densirostris. NCBI lineage: Eukaryota > Metazoa > Chordata > Mammalia > Artiodactyla > Ziphiidae > Mesoplodon > Mesoplodon densirostris. Next base: position 168,144,918 of record NC_082661.1, on the reverse strand, counting down.
TAGCTACATGTAAAAGAATGAAATTAGAACACTCCCTAACATCATACCCCAAAATAAACTCAAAATGTATTAGAGACCTAAATGTAAGACAGTACACTATAAAAGTCTTAGAAGAAAACATAGGAAGAACACTCTTTGACATAAATCACAGCAAGATATTTTTTAATCCACCTCCTAGAGTAATGGAAATAAAAACAAAAATAAACAAATGGGACCTAATGAAACTTAAAAGTTTTTGCACAGCAAAGGAAAACATAAACAAGATGAAATGACAACCCTCAGAATGGGAGAAAATATTTGCAAATGAAACAATGGACAAAGGAATCATCTCCAAAATATATAAACAGCTCATGCAGCTCAATATTAAAAAAACAAACAACCCAATCCAAAAATGGGCAGAAGACCTAAATAGACATTTCTCCGAAGAAGACATACAGATGGCCAAGAGGCACATGAAAAGCTGCTCAACATCACTAATTATTAGAGAAATGCAAATCAAAACTACAATGAGGTATCACCCCATACCAGTTAGAATGAGCATCATCAGAAAATCTACAAACAACAAATGCTGGAGAGGGTGTGGAGAAAAGGGAACCCTCTTGCACTGCTGGTGTGAATGTAAATTGATACAGCCACTATGGAGAACAATATGGAGGTTCCTTAAAAACTAAAAATAGAATTACCATATGACCCAGCAATTCCACTACTGGGCATATACCCGGAGAAAACCATAATTCAAAAAGACACATGCACCCCAATGTTCATTGCAGCACTATTTACAATAGCCAGGTCATAGCAGCAACCTAAATGCTCATCGACAGACAAGTGGATAAAGAAGTTGTGGTACATATATACAATAGAATATTACTCAGTCATAAAAAGGAACGAAACTGAGTTATTTGTAGTGAGGTGGATTGACCTATAGGCTGTCATACACAGTGAAGTAAGTCAGAGAGAGAAAAATAAATATAGTATATTAATGCATATATGTAGAACTTAGAAAAAATGGTACAGATGAACCAGTTTGCAGGGCAGAAATAGAGACACAGATGTAGAGAACAAATATATGGATATCAAAGGGGGAAAGTGGTGGGTGATGGTGGTAGTGTGATGAATTGGGAGATTGGGATTGACATGTATACACTAATATGTATAAAATGGATAACTAATAAGAACCTGCTGTATAATATATAAAATAAAATTCAAAAATTCAAAAAAAGTACCCCACTGCTGATTCTGATTTGTTCCATTCAGATCAAATGTTCACCTCACCTGATTGAGATCCCCATCAGGTGAAAGAGGAGAAATGCTTCAGAAGGAAGTTAAATGATATTGGATATGCGAACCCAGAACAAACTTTTTGGCTAATGCAGTAACATATGTATGGCCACCAACCTTGAAAATGAGCACTTCAAAGCCAATGTGTGAGGAAATAACCTTAACCACATGTGTTAGTGCTAAACACTGAATCCAAGGCCATCTCTTCCAGCCCAGAGCCCCTCACCGCTTCCCATTTATCTCCTGTTCTTCTCATTCTTCTAACAGTGGTCTGTGGGTGTTCCTAGTTCTTACAAAGAAAAGCTGTCATAAGAAGATCTAAACAGTCAGATAGATATTCATTAGAACCACTTAGCATGATTTTAGTTAAATTAAAATCAGAAATATAAAATTTTCATTGGACTTCCCAGAACCAGGATGACTCAGACAAATGTTTTCAAAGTGAATAATAGAAAATTTCTTAAAGTGCTTTGCTCCCATATATAAAAATTAATAAATGAAAGCACATTTACATTTTTGGACCTAAGGTTATTTTTGAGGAAATAAGTGTGTTAAATAAATCTGTGTAATTATGATAAGACAGTCCACAATTTATCTCAAGAGGGATGTTAAATGTTCCTCTTCCCTATAATTAGACCTGCCATGGCAATAGTGGATAATATTAGAGAAACTTACATGAATGCACAGTTAGTTCCCTGACTGGTTAAAATGGGTATAATAATGTTCACACATGTAGGTCCCCTCTGCAAGTATATCTCCAACTCCTTTACCCTGAAAGGGCATGGGAAGAAACAGCATGGGCTGTTGATGGTGTACCTTCTGGATTCCTGCAACCCCCAAAGATTCCATATTCTCTCCCTTCCCTGAGCAATTTCAGATTTCACATGTTTTCTCGGTGTGGCTTTGCTGCTGCTGAAGCCATTTGTTCTTCTGCTTCTTGAGCTTCACTCCCTCTCCCATTTTTCTTCTTTTTTTTCTCAGCTGCTCTTTGTATCACCTCCTTCAGAACAACTTGTGTCTCTCTAGGTTCTGTTGGGAGTTTATTCCCCATGGAAAGGTATAACCATATCAGACAGTCTTTGAAATACAGGGATTCTCAGGGAACAGACAGTTTTATAGCATCCAGTGAGGAGCTTGGTATGATTGTCAGCTTTCTCACCAGAGGGCAAGTTTCTGATTCTACACCTCTCTTATAGGTCCCACCTGCTCCAGCCAACCTGCCCAAGATTATGGGAGCTTCCACTTCTCATTTTGAAATATCATGAGTCCACTTTAGCTTTCTTCTCATATTCTCAAGGATCCTCTGAGGAATAATAATAAAATTAGCCAAATATTTATTTACTAGGGGCAGGTTTAATCCCCGTACATATATCAACCCCTTTCCTCTACCTAACGACCATATAAGGTGGCTATTATTATAAGCCTCAAGTTCTGATGAGGTAAGTTAGGCTAGAGAAATTACACAACTGTCCAAAGTGACAGATGTATAAGTGAAGGAACTAAGTGTCAAAACCATTCATCTATGTCTGAGTCTATGTGACTATGGTAATTAGGGTAGGCTAAACTGCTCTAACAGCCTCCCAAATGTATAATGGTGAGAACCTATCAGGCCATTTGTTTTTTCCATATTGCAAAGGTGGCATTCTTCTTGTTTGGTGGTATGCTTTCCACTTCTCAGTAGTTAAGGGATCCAGGATCCTTCCTTCCCCAGAACTTTTCATCATCTGTATCCAATTGGTAGAGGGGAAAGAACATCATGGAGCACAAGTTGAAAGTTCTCATAGGTCAGGCACAATCACTGCCACTAATACTCCACTGTCCAGATCTCACTAACTTAGCCACAACTAATTGCGAGGGAGGATAAGAAATGTAATCCAGGTGCATGAGAAGAGGCACAGCTAGCTGTCCATCACAGTGACCTCCTAAGATCCTATATTTTCCAAAATGAATATTTTTAAAAAAGTGAATCTCACCAATAAAACAAATTTAAAATAAATTAATAAATTAAACTTCCAAGGAGACAGAGACCATATAGTACAGTGCATGACACATAGGCTGATCAATATTGAATGATTGAAGAAATACAATCCTCTACCTACCTCTCAAATCATATAGGATCATATATCATTTACATGTTTGCTCCATTTTTGTTGTCATTTTTGAAATAAGTGATATTTTAATATTTGTGATTAGATAATGTGTCCATGAATGTCTTATGAAATGCAAATTCAGTACATTCATACAATATAATGGTTCCCATAGGTGACAAATTAGGCTTGTTAGAACAATGCCCTAGGACTTCCCTCGTGGCTCAGTGGTTGGGAATCTGCCTGCAAATGCAGGGGACATGGGTTCAATCCCTGGTCCAGGAAGATCCCACATGCTGTGGAGCAACTAAGCCCATGTGCCACAACTACTGAGCTTGCATTCTAGAACCTGCAAGCCACAACTACTGAGCCCATGTGCCACAACCACTGAAGCCCACGCACCTAGAGCCCATGCTTCAAAACAAGAGAAGCCAACCACAATGAGAAGCCTGTACATCGCAATGAAGAGTAGCCCCCACTTGCTGCAATTAGAGAAAGCCTGTGCAGAGCAACGAAGACCCAATGCAGCCAAAAATAAAAATTAATTAATTAATTAATAATTTTAAAAAAGAACAATGCCCTACTCTTTTTTTAACTTCGAATACCCAGAAGGGGAAAAGAAAATACATGTTTGTGGGGGTAATTTGTTTCTTCATTAAGAGATATGTTATGCTGCAGAATGTAATAACAATTTGATTTATATGGTGAAATGCTACATAAATGAAGCACACAATATGTAACATATATTTTCTTTGTGCAGTGGCCTTTCTCTTTAAATAGCTCTTAGTTTGCTATAATAAAAGAGTATTATGATTTCATAGGCATAGCCTAAGAAATTTAATTAACATGAGTAATTTCAAAAGTCATTTAAGATCTCGCAATGAAATATTTTATGGACAGTTAAAGTAGTAAATTATTGATTGGCTAATCAAATCCTCAATTACTGACTAACTGATAAGCTGCCATCTCTCCAATAACAGATATTCTCTGAATGCAGTCGCCAACATTAACTGACTGCCCCTCAGCATCCATCACTGTCCCTTATAAACTAAGGGTATCTTAAATCCCTGCCATTCATTTCTATTCATAGCCCTGGTTTACAAGTTTCTGTTCACAATCACACCCACCCTAGATCAGGCTCCTTTTCATGGATGTATAACACGTCTGGAATGTCAAGAATATAGCATCAACAACTGCAAAGACTCTGAGACTAATTATCATCAGGGTGGTGGATTTTCAGTCTCAGGCCCAACCACGTGTTTAGTATGACAAGCTTTCTGGTGACTCAGCTCAACCAAACCTTGAGTTTGGGGACTCTCAGGCTGAGAGACTATACGGAATCCCCAGCCAGCTTGTAAGTCAAGTCTGGTATTAGTGTGCTCCTATTATGCCCATTGTCTAGCAAGTCTCAAGTTACAACCTCTTTATCTTGTGATTGATACTAGGGTAAAAAATATTTTTTTTAAGGAAAAAACAAGTCTTGAATAAAACAAAGGGGCAACAATTTAAGTCCATGTTTTATAGAATTAATCATGATAATTCCACCCTTTTCACAACCTAAGTGCTTGTTCATCCAAGTTCTACACTTACTGATTCAACAAATATTTATCACCTGACATTTTGAATGGCATCTGCCTTCACAGAATTTGATACAGGAAATAAAGGTGAGTATATAGGCAACTTTATGAAAAGGAATAAATCATTTGATAGATGAGTAGAGGGAATTACGGAATAAAGAAAAAAGGTAATGGAACCAGATTCTAGAGAGAGTCAAAGATGTCTTTCTGACAAAAGTGATATTTCAAGTGAGAACTGAAGATACAGAAACAGTGTGGGGAAGAATATTCTATGTCAGGATTTACAAAACTTTACTTATATGCCTACCAAGCTCATGACTTTTGCATATTCACATACATACAATAACATTATTTACTGAATACTTATTTTGATCAATTCATTTTTAAAATTTAAATTAAAATTCTTTTAAAAGACACATTTATATCATTCCCATAAGAAGAAAATAAAAATCATGCGGTATAAGCAGAAGGAGTCTCTGAAAATAAATACACTGACACAAGCACACAATTAAATCTTAGCTAATTACTACTTCTAGCAGAAATTTCTGAGCCTAAGACCTTCCCTCTCCCAATAAAAAGGGGATATTAGCAATCTAAGTGTTAAGCAAACAAATAAATAAATTCACTCAGTATGGAAGTGAGAATTTTTCATGTAAGTGATCTAATCAGAAGATAACTTTCCTTATACTATGAAACAATGATATTCAAAGCTCTGTTTCAGCATCAGTCTAAAATTATTCCTTAAACCACTGGTGGCACGTGTCTTACATCTACAGAGACACAGATCTAGACATAGAGGAGACCAGAGGTTAAGGTCCAGAGGCAGGACAGAAAAAGAAACGTTTGAGAAACTTGGAATCATAGACTAGAACTTGACCATGATTAAGGGAGAGTAAAATGCCCAAGTTGGAGATAAAAATGTAAAGAGTGGCCTGATCATGCAGGGCTTTCCAAGCTATATCCAGAGACCTGTTGAGGGTCAGTGGTGTATAGGACAACACATTTCTGGTTAAGAAGATGGTTTGGATTGGAATAGGGAGCCATTTTCCCAGTGTTTCTCAATGAGTCCATCACTACCACTCCTGCTTTGGTCATGCCATAAGCCTTTGATTAATGAATGTAAGTTTTAAAATCAATTTATCACGTGACAGATGCTCGGGTTAAGACTGCAGAATTAATGTGTTTTAAGCTTTTTCCTAGGCAAAAAGGATTATAAGCATCAAATCATTGAAAAATGAATGGTCTCACTTAAATCTAAATTAGGAATATTAATACAAAGATATATAACTTTCAAGGGCAAAATTCTCACAAAACTTTCTAAACTGATTAAGAAAGGGATTTTTAAAGAACAATGTACAAAAGGAAAATAAGTTGAGATCTGAGAATAATTCACTTAAGAATACAGAAAATTTATTATATATATGTATACATAAATATATTTTTTTAATGTCTTGAGTTTACTGAGACACCTGCTCCTTTACCTTTCTTTAAGCTAAGAGCTTCCTACTAGGAACAAGTTAAAAGCCTTGGACTTACGTGAGGAGAATTCTGCTACTTTGGCTTTTATGAACAGTTGTGTCCCATATAGACGGTCAATGGTACAAAAGAGACTTGCCAGCTTGAGTTTATGCACATGAGCAGCTGCATGTTATGGAATGAATAGCCTAGCCACACGAACCCTAGTTAGTGTAAATCAGGGCTCTGTAAATAGAAACTAGCTTTTTCAGACTATGTGATAAAACTGTAAGTTCAGGAGGAATCACCTATTTTAGGAGAAGTAGGCAGTGCTGAACTCCCTGGCAGAGGTTTATGATATGAATATCAGAAGGCATATTTTCATTTAAAAAACCTTACATTTTCCTGATTATGGTGTACACACAGAAGCATATGTGGTTAATGATCATAACATTTATACAAATATGTACTGAGTACATATTGTATGCCAAGCATTACACAAACCTCACTACATGCATCAGCACATTTAATTCTACAAAATATGTGTATCAATGGCATTCAAACTTCTTTTGACACAAGCTCACATTAAGAAACACATTTTACATGCTACTAAGAAAACATACACACATACCCAGCAAGGCTCTCATTCATATTTGACAGAGAAATCAAAAATTTTACAGTCAGCAAAAGCTAAAAGAATTCTGCATCATGAGAACAGCTTTGCAACAAATGCTATAGGTTCTCTAAGTGGAAAAGAAAATGCTACTACTAGAAACAAGAAAATTATTAATGGAAAAGCTCACAGACAAAGCAAATATATAGGTAGGAAATCATCTGCACACAAATATGATGTCAAAACAAGGAATTACGAGAAGAGCACAAATGCAGGATATTGGAAAAGCATTTGAAATTAAACCAAACACGTAAAACAATCTTGTTTATGTACAGACTGCTATAACAAAACCTGAAGATAACTGCAAAGCAAAAATCTGAAATAAATAAACACACAACAAATAAAAAAGAATCCAAATACAACACTAAAGTTAGCCATCAAATCACAAGAGAACAAAAGAGAAAAAGAAGAAAAAAGACCTACAAAAACAATCCAAAACAATTAAGAAAATGGAAATAGAAATATACATATTGATAATTACCTTAAATGTAAATGGATTAAATGCTTCAACCAAAAGACATAGATGGGCTGAATGGATACAAAAACAAGACCCATATATATGCTGTCTATAAGAGACCCATTTCAGATCTAGGGACACATGCAGACTGAAAGTTACGGGATGGAAAAAGATATTCCATGCAAATAGAAATCAAAAGAAAGCTGGAGTAGCAATTCTCATATCAGACAAAATAGACTTTAAAATAAAGACTATTACAAGAGACAAAGAAGGACACTACATAATGATCAACGGATTAACTCAAGAAGAAGATATAACAATTGTAAATATAAATGCATCAAATAAAGGAGCACCTCAATATATAAGGCAAATAATAACAGCCATAAAGGGAGAAATTGACAGTAACACAATAATAGTGTGGGACTGTAACATCTCACTTTCATCAATGGACACATCATCCAGAAAAAAATCAATAAGGAAACAGAGGCTGTAAATGAAACATTAGACTAGGTGGACTTAACTTTTATAGAATATTCGAAAGAAAAGCAGCAGAACACACATTCTTCTCAAGTGCACATGGAATATTTTCCAGGATTGATCACATACTAGGCCACAAGTGAGCCTCAGTAAATCTAAGGAAATTGAAATCATATCAATTTTGAACCACAAAATTTTGGCCCACAACTCTATGAGATTAAAAATCAACTACAAGGAGTAAAACTGTAAAAGCACAAACACGTGGAGTCTAAACAATATGCTGCTAAACAACCAATGGATCACTGAAGAAATCAAAGAGAAAATTAAAAAAAAAAACCCTAGAGACAAATGAAAATGAAAGCACAAAGATCCAAAACCTATGTGGTGTGGCAAAAGCGGTTCTAATAGGGAAGTTTACAGCAATACAATCTTACATTAGGAAATAAGAAAAATCACAAATAAACAACCTAACCTTATACCTAAGGCAACTAGACAAAGAGGAACAAACAAAACCCAAAGTTAGTAGAAGGAAATAAGTCATAAAGACCAGAGCAGAAATAAATGAAATAGGACTTCCCTGGTGGCACAGTGGTTGAGAGTCCACCTGCCGATGCAGGGGACACGGGTTTGTGCCCCGGTCTGGGAAGATCCCACATGCCGCGGAGCGGCTGGGCCCGTGAGCCATGGCTGCTGAGCCTGCGCGTCCGGAGCCTGTGCTTCGCAACGGGAGAGGCCACAACAATGAGAGGCCCACATACCGCAAAAAAAAAAAAAAAAAAAAAAAAAAAGAAATAAATGAAATAGAGACAAAGAAAACAATACAAAACATCAATGAAACTAAAAGCTGGCTCTTTGTTTTTTTGAGTGTTTTCATAGTCCTTTATTAATCATTCAGTTATATATGTGCATGATTTGGTAGACTCTTAATAAAAGCTGGTTCTTTGAAAAGATAAATTAAATTGATAAACAGTTAGCCAGACTCATCAAGAAAAAAAGGGAGAGGACTCAAATCAATAAAATTAGAAATGAAAAAGAAGTTACAATGGATACCACAGAAATACAAAGAATCATAAGAGATTACTGCAGTCAAAGATATGCCAATAAAATGGACAATGTGGAAGAAATGGACAAATTCTTAGAAAGGTAGAATCTTCTGAGACTGAACCAAAAAGAAATGGAAAATATGAACAGACTAATCACAAGGACTGAAATTGAGATTGTGATTTAAAAATTCCCAATAAACAAAAGTCCAGGACCAGATGGCTTTACAGGCGATTTCTATCAAACATTTATAGAAGAGTTAACACCTACCCTTCTGAAAATCCTCCAAAACATTTCAGAGGATGAGATACTCCCAAACTCATTCAATGAGCGAACCATCACTCTGATACCAATACTAGACAAAGATACCACAAAAAAGAAAACTACAGGCCAACATCATTGATGAACAAAGACACAAAACTCCTCAACAAAATACTAGCAATCTGAATCCAACAAAACATTAAAAGGATCATACGCCAGGATCAAGTGGGATTTACCCCAGGGATGAAAGGATTTTTCAATATCTTCAAATCAATCAGTGTGATATACCACATCAACAAACTGAAAAATAAAAACCATATGATAATCTCAATAGATACAGAAAAAGCTTTTGACAAAATTCAACACCGATTTATGATAAAAACTCTCCAGAAAGTGGGCATAGAGGGAACATTCCTCAACATTATAAAAACCATATTAGAAAAACCTACAGCTAACATCATAATCAATGTTGAAAAGCTGAAAGCATTTCCTCTAAGATCAGGAACAAGACAAGGATGTCCACTCTCACCACTATTATTCAACATAGTATTGGAAGTCCTAGCTATGGCGATCATAGAAGAAAAAAAAAAAAGAAACCCAAACTGGAAAAGAAAAAGTTAAACTGTCACTGCTTGCAGATGACATGATACTAGACATAGAAAATCCTAAAGATGCTACCAGAAAAATACTAGAGCTAATCAATGAACTTGTTAAAGTTACAGGTTACAAAATTAATACACAGAAATCTGTTACATTTCTATACACTAAAAATGAAAGATCAGAAACAGAAATTCAAGAAACAATCCTATTTATCATCCCATCAAAAAGAACAAAATACCTAAGAATAAACCTACCTAAAGAGACAAAAGACTTATACCTCAAAAACTACAAGATACTGATAAAAGAACTCGAAGACAACACAAAGAGATGGAAGGACATACCACATTATTGGATAGGTAGAATCAATATTGTCAGAATGACTATACTACCCAAGGCAATCTACAGATTCAATGAAATGCCTATCAAATTACCAATGGCATTTTTCAGAGAACTAAAACAAAAAATATTAAAATTTGTATGGGGACACAAAAGACCTCGAATAGCCAAAGCAATATTAAGAAAAACGGAGCTGGAGGAATCAGAATCCCAGACTTCAGAGAATACAACAAAGCTACAGTCATCAAAGCAGTATGGTACTGGCATGAAAAAAGAAACGCAGATCAATGTAAAAGAATAGAAAGCCCAGAAATACAACCAGCCACTCACCTATGGTCAATAAATCTACAGCAAAGGAGGCAAGATCATACAATGGAGGAAAGGCAGACTCTTCAATACATGGTGCCAGGAAAACTGGACAGCTGCATGTGAAAAAGTGAAATTAGAACATTCTTTAACATGATACACAAAAATAAGCTCAAAATGGATTAAAAACCTAAATGTGAGACCAGACACTATAAAAATGTTAGAGAAATACAGAGGCAGGACACTCATTAACATAATCTCAGCAATAACATTTTTTAAACATTTTTATTAGAGTATAATTGCTTTACAATGGTGTGTTAGTTTCCATTTTATAAGAAAGTGAATCAGCTATACATATACATATATCCCCATATCTCCTCCTTCTTGTGTCTCCCTGCCACTCTCTCTATCCCACCGCTCTAGGTGGTCACAAAACACAGAGTTGATCTCCCTGTGCTATCTGGCTGCTTCCCACTAGCTATCAATTTTACATTTGGTAGTGTATATATGTACATGTCACTCTCTCACTTCATCCCAACTTACCTTTCCCACTCTGCATGTCCTCAAGTCCATTCTCTACCACTGCATCTTTATTCCTGTCCTACCCTTGGTGCTACAGAACCATTTTTTTCTTTTTTATAGATTCTCTATATATATATGTGTTACCATACAGTATTTGTTATTCTCTTTCTAACTTACTTCACTCTGTATGACAGTCTCTAGGTCCATCCACCTCACTACAAATAACTTAATTTCATTTCTTTTTATGGCTGAGTAATACTCCATTGTATACATGTGCCACATCTTCTTTATCCATTCATTTGATGATGGACACTTAGGTTGCTTCCATATCCTGACTATTGAAAATAGTGCTGCAATGAACTGTGTGGTACATGACTCTTTTTGAATTATGGTTTTCTCAGGGTATATGCCCAGTAGTGGGATTGCTGGGTTAAATGGTAGTTCAATTTTTTGATTTTAAGGAACCTCCATACTGTTCTCCATAGTGATTGTACCAATTTACATTCCCACCAACAGTACAGGACGGTTCCCTTTTCACAACAACCTTTCCAGCATTTACTGTTTGTAGATTTTTTGATGATGGCCATTCTGACTGGTGTGAGGTGATACCTCATTGTAGTTTTGATTTGTGTTTCTCTAATGATTAGTGATATTGAGGATCCTTTCATGTGTTTGTGGGCAATCTGTATATCTTCTTTGGAGAAATGTCTATTTAGGTCTTCTGCCCATTTTTGGATTGTTTGTTTTTTTGATATTGATCTGCATGAGCTGCTTGTAAATTTTGGAGGTTAATCCTTTGTCAGTTGCTTTGTTTGCAAATATTTTCTCCCATTCTGAGAGTTGTCTTTTCATCTTGTTTATGGTTTCCTTTGCTGTACAAAATCTTCTAACTTTCATTAAGTTCCATTTGTTTATTATTGTTTTTACTTCCATTTCTCTTCAAGGTGGGTCCAAAAGGATCTTGCTGTGATTTATGTCATAGAGTGTTTTGCCTAAGTTTTCCTCTAAGAGTTTTATAGTGTCTGGCCTTACATTTAGATCTTTAATCCATTTTGAGTTTATTTTTGTGTATGGTGTTAGGGAGTGTTCTAATTTCATTCTTTTACATGTAGCTGTCCAATTTTCCCAGCACCACTTATTAAAGAATATTTCTTTTCTCCATTGTATATTTTTGCCTCCTTTATCAAAAATAAGGTGACCATATGTGTGTGGGTTTATCTCTGGGCTTTCTGTCCTGTTCCATTAATCTATATTTCTGTTTTTGTGCCAGTACCATGCTGTCAAGATTACTGCTAGCTTTGTAGTATACTCTGAAGTCCAGGAGCCTGATTCCTCCAGCTCTGTTTTTCTTTCTCAAGATTGCTTTGGCTATTTGGGGTCTTTTGTGTTTCCATACAAATTGTGAAATTTTTTGTTCTAGTTCTGTGAAAAATGCCAGTGGTAGTTTGATAGGCATTGCATTGAATCTGTAGATTGCTCTGGGTAGTGGAGTCATTTTTACAATATTGATTCTTCTAATCCAAGAACATGGTATATCTCTCCATCTGTTGGTATCATCTTTAATTTATTTCATAAGTGTCTTATAGTTTTCTGCATACAGGCCTTTTGCCTCCTTATGTAGGTTTATTCCTAAGTATTTTATTCTTTTTGTTGTAGTGGTAAATGTGTTTCCTTAATTTCTCTTTCAAGTTTTTCATCATTAGTGTACAGGAATGCAAGAGATTTCTGTGCATTAATTTTGTATCCTGCTACTTTACCAAATTCATTGATTAGCTCTAGTAGTTTTCTGGTAGCATCTATAGGAATCTCTATGTATAGTATCATGTCATCTGCAAACAGTGACAGTTTTACTTCTTTACCAGTTTGGATTCCTTTTATTTCTTCTTCTCTGACTGCTGTGGCTAAAACTTCCAAAACTATGTTGAATAATAGCGATGAGAATGGGAAACCTTGTCTTCTTCCTCCTCTTAGTGGAAATGGTTTCAGTTTTTCACCACTGAGAACAATGTTGGCTGTGGGTTTGTCATATATGGCCTTTATTATGTTGAAGTAAGTCCCCTCTATGCCTACTTCCTGGAGGTTCTTTTTTTTTAAAATCATAAATTGGTGCTGAATTTTGTCAAAAGATTTTTCTGCATCTATTGAGATGCCCACGTTTTTTCTCCTTCAATTTGGTAATATGGTGTATCACATTGATTGATTTGCATATATTGAAGCATCCTTGCATTCCTGGGATAAACCCACTTGATCATGCCGCATGATCATTTTAATGTGCTGTTGGATTCTGTTTGCTAGTATTTTGTAGAGAAATTTTGCATCTATGTTCATCAATGTTATTGCCCTGTAGTTTTCTTTTTTTGTGACATTTTTGTCTGGTGTTGGTATCAGGGTGACAGTGGCCTCGTAGAATAAGTTTGGGAGTGTTCTTCCCTCTGAAATATTTTGGAAGAGTTTGAGAAGGATAGATGTTAGCTCTTCTCTAAATGTTTGGTAGAATTCACCTGTGAAGACATCTGGTCCTGGGCTTTCGTTTGTTGGAAGATTTTTAATCACAGTTTCAATTTCACTGCTTGTGATTTGTCTGTTTATACTTTACATTTCTTCCTGGTTCAGTCTCAGAAGGTTGTGTTTTTCTAAGAATTTGTCCATTTGTTCCAGGCTGTCCATTTTGTTGGCATATAGTTGCTTGTAGTAATCTCTCATGATCCTTTGTATTTCTGCAGTGTCAGTTGTTACTTCTTTTTCATTTCTAATTCTGTTGATTTGAGTCTTCTCCCCTTTTTTCTTGATGAGTCTGGCTGGTGGTTTGTCAATTTTTTTATATTTTCAAAGAACTAGCTTTTAGTTTTATTGATCTTTGCTATCATTTCCTTCATTTCTTTTTCATTTATTTCTGATATGATATTTATGATTTCTTTCCTTCTGCTAACTTTGTGGGTATTTGTTCTTCTTTCTCTAATTCCTTTACATGTAAGGTTAGGTTGAGATGTTTCTTGTTTCTTGAGGTAGGATTATATTGTTATAAACTTCCCTCTTAGAAATACTTTTGCTGCATCCCATAGGTTTTGTGTCACTGTGTTTTCATTATCATTTGTTTCTAGGTATTTTTTTTTATTTCTTCACTGATCTCTTGGTTATTAAGTAGTGTATTTGTTAGCCTCCATGTGTTTGTATTTTTCCCAGTTTTTTTCCTGTAATTGATATCTAGTCTCATAGCATTGTGGTCAGAACAGATGCTTGATACAATTTCAATTATCTTAAATTTATCAAGGCTTGAATTTTGACCCAAGATATGACCTATCCTGGAGGATGTTCCATAAGCACTTGAGAAGAAAGTGTATTCTGTTGTTTTTGGATGGAATGTCCTATAAATTTCAATTAAGTCTATGTTGTTTAATGTATCATTTAAGCTTGTGTTTCTTCATTTATATTCATTTTGGATGATCTGTCCATTGGTGAAAGTTGGGTGTTAAAGTCTCCTACTACAGTTTGTCTTACTGTCAATTTCCCCTTTTACGGCTGTTAGCATTTTCCTTATGTATTGAGGTGCTCCTATGTTGGGTGCATAAATATTTACAGTTGTTATATCTTCTTCTTGGCTTGATCCCTTGATCATTATGTAGTGTCCTTCTTTGTCTCTTGTAATAGTCTTTATTTTAAAGTCTATTTTGTCTGATATGAGAATTGCTACTCCAGCTTTCTTTTGGTTTCCATTTGCATGGAATATCTTTTTCCATCACATCACTTTCAGTCTGCATGTGTCCCTAGATCTGAAGTGGGTTTCTTATAGACAGCATATATATGGGTCTTGTTTTTGTATCCATTCAGCCAGTCTATGTCTTTTAATCCATTTACATTTAAGGTAGTTATCGATACGTATGTCCTTCTACCATTTTCTTAATTGTTTTGTGTTCGTCATTGTAGGTCTTTTTCTTCTCTTGTGTTTCCTGCTGAGAGAAGTTCCTTTAGCATTTATTGTAGAGCTGGCCTGGTTGTGCTGAATTCTCTTAGCTTTTGCTTGTCTGTAAGGTTTTAATTTCTCCATTGACTCTGAATGAGATCCTTGCTGGGTACAGTAATCTTGGTTTTAGGTGTCTCCCTTTCAAAACTTTATATTTATATTTTTATTTTTTTGCGGTACACTGGCCTCTCACTGTTGTGGCCTCTCCCATTGCAGAGCACAGGCTCTGGACGTGCAGGCTCAGCAGCCATGGCTCATGCACCCAGCTGCTCCATGGCATGTGGGATCTTCCCAGCTTGGGGCACGAATCGGTGTCCCCTACATCAGCAGGCGGACCCTCAACCACTGCACCACCAGGGAAGCCCCTTTCATAACTTTAAATATGTCCCGCCACTCCCTCCTGACTTGCACAGTTTCTCCTGAAAAATCAGCTGTTAACGTTATGGGGATTCCCTTGTATGTTATTTGTTGCTTTTTATTTTTTTCTTGTATTTAATTTTTGATAGTTTGATTAATATGAGTCTTGCCATGTTTCTCCTTGGATTTATCCTGTATAGGACACTCTGTCCTTCCTGGACTATTTCCTTTCCCATATTAGGGAAGTTTTCAATGATAATCTCTTCAAATATTTTCTCAGTGCCTTTCTTTTCCTCATTTTCTTCTGGGATCCGTATAATTCAGATGTTGGTGTTTTTAATGTTGTTTCACAGGTCTCTGAGACTGTCTTCGATTCTTTTCACTTTTTTTTCTTTATTCTCCTCTGTGGTAGTTATTTCCACTATTTTATCTTCCAGGTCACTTATCTGTTCTTCTGCCTCAGTTATTCTGTTCTTGATTCCCTCTAGAGAATTATAAATTTCATTTATTGTGTTGTGTTCTTCATTGTTTGCTCTTTAGTTCTTCTAGGTCCTTGTTAAAGGTTTCTTGTGTTTTCTCCATTCTATTTGCAAGATTTTGGATCATCT
The DNA here is from genome assembly GCF_025265405.1 of Mesoplodon densirostris. Lineage (NCBI taxonomy): Eukaryota > Metazoa > Chordata > Mammalia > Artiodactyla > Ziphiidae > Mesoplodon > Mesoplodon densirostris. The sequence continues at coordinate 168,128,922 of NC_082661.1, read as the reverse complement.
CTGATGATCCAAAAGAATCAAAAGAATTCAATACTCTGAATTCTTTTTCAGGTAGACTGCCTATTTCCTCTTCATTTGTTTGGTCTAGTGGGTTTTTACCTTGCTCCTTCATCTGCTGTGTATTTCTCTGTCTTCTCATTTTGCTTAACTTATGGTGTTTGGGGTCTCCTTTTCGCAGGCTGCAGGTTCATATTTCCCATTGTTTTTGGTGTGTTCCCCTAGTGGTTAAGGTTTGTTCAGTGGGTTGTGTAGGCTTTCTGTTGGAGGGGACTTGTGCCTGTGTTCTGGTGGATGAGGCTGGATCCTGTCTTTCTCGTGGGCAGGACTGTGTCATGTGGTGTGATTTTGGGTGTCTGTGACCTTATTATGATTTGAGGCGGCCTCTCTGCTACTTGGTGGTGTTGTGTTCCTGTCTTGCTTGTTGTTTGCCATAAGGTGTCCAGCAATGTAGCTTGCTGGTTGTTGAGTGGAGCTGGGTCTTAGTGTAGAGATGGAGATCTCTGGGGAGAGCTTTTGCCATTTGATATTACATGGAGCTGGGATGTCTCTGTTGGACCAATGTCCTGAATTTGGCTCTCCCACCTCAGAGGCTCAGGCCTGACACCCGGCTGGAGCACCAAGACCCTGTCAGCCACACTGCTCAGAAGAAAAGGGAGAAGACAAAAAAAGAAAAAAAGAAGAAACTAAAATATAATAATGTTATTAAAATAAAATACTAAAAACATTTAAAATAAAGAAAATAAGAAAGTAATAAAAAAGGAAAGGAAGAAAGAGTAGAGCAACCAAACCTAAAAACAAATCCACCAATGATAGCGTTAAAAACTTTCCCAAAAAAATACAAAAAATGGACAAGCAGAACCCTAGGACAAATGGTAAAAGCAAAGCTGTACAGACAAAATCACAGAAAGCAGCATACACATACACACTCACAAAAAGAGGAAAAGGAAAAAATTATATATTTATAAAAAAGGAAAAGAGCAACTAAATCAATAAACAAATCTACCAATGATAATAAGCTCTAAATACTTAACACTAAGCTAAACATAAAACCTGAAACAAATTAGATGCAGAAAGGAAACACCAAGTCTACACTTGCTCTCAAAGTCCACCACCTCAATTTTGGGATGATCTGTGTATCTTCAGGTATTCCACAGATGTGGGGTACATCAAGTTGATTGTGGAGATTTAATCTGCTGCTTCTGAGGCTGCTGGGAGAGATTTCCCTTTCTCTTCTTTGTTCACACAGCTCGTGGGGTTCAGCTTTGGATTTGGCCCCGCCTCTGCATGTAGGTCGCCTGAGGGCGTCTGTTCCCCACCCTGACGGGACAGGGTTAAAGTAGCGGCTGATTAGGGGGTTGTGGCTCACTGAGGCCGGGGGGAGGGAGTGGTACGGAATGTGGGGTGATCCTGCAGTGACAGAGGCTGGCGTGACATTGCAACAGCCTGAGGTGTACCACGTGCTTTCCTGGGGAAGTTGTCCCTGGATCACAGGACCCTGGCAGTGGCGGGCTGTACAGGCTCCCAGGAGGGGAGGTACGGATAGTGACCTGTGCTTGCACACAGGTTTCTTGGTGGCTGCAGTAGCAGCATCAATGTTTCATACCCGTCTCCGGGGTTTGCACTGATAGCTGCAGCTCACGCCCATCTCTGGCACTCATTTAGGCGGTACTCTGAATCCCTTGTCACGCACTCTGAAACAACTGTCTCTTGCCTCTTAGGCAGGTCCAGACTTTTCCCCGGACTCCCTCCCAGCTAGTTGTGGTGCACTAGCCCCCTTCAGGCTGTGTTCACACAGCCAACCCCAGTTCTCTCCCTGGGATCTGATCTCAGAAGCTTGAGCTTCAGCTCCCAGCCCCCAACTGCCCTGGCAGGTGAGCAGACAAGCATCTCAGGCTTGTGAGTGCTGGTTGGCACTGATTCTCTGTCCAGGAATCTCTCTGATTTGCTCTCTGCATCCCTGCTGCTGTGCTCTCCTCCGTGGCTCTGAAGCTCCCCCCACCCCACCCCCTTCTCCACCAGTGAAGGGGCTTCCTAGTGTGTGGAAACTTTTCCTCCTTCACAGCTCCCTCCCAGAGGTGCAGGTCCCATCCCTATTCTTTTGTCTCTGTTTTTTCTTTTTTCTTTTGCCCTACCCTTGTACATGGGGAGTTTTTCTTGCCTTTGGGGAAGTCTAAGGTCTTCTGCCAGCATTCAGTAGGTGCTCTGTAGGAGTTGTTCCACATGTAGATATATTTCTGATTCATTTGTGGGGAGGACAGTTATATTTCCATGTCTTATACCTCTGCCATCTTGAAGGTCTCCCCAGCAATATCTTTCTGATCCATCTCCCAGAGTAATGGAAATAAAAACAAAAATAAACAAATGGGGCCTAATTAACTCAAAAGCTTTTGCACAGCAAAGGAAACTGTAAACAAAACAAAATATACAACCCACAGAATGGGAGAAAATATTTGCAAATGATATGACTGCTGTGGAATTAGTTTCCAAAATTTACAAACAGCTCAGGCTACTTAATATCATCAAAACAAACAACCCAATTAGAAAATGGTCAGAAGACCTACACAGACATTTCTCCAAGGAAAACATACAGATGGGCAAGAGGAACATGAAAAAATTTTCAACGTCACTAATTATTAGAGAAATACAAATCAAAACTACAATGAGATATCACCTCACACGAGTCAGAATGACTATCCTCAAAAATCCACAATCAATAAATGCTGGAGAGGGTGCAGAGACAAGGGAACCATCCTACACTGTTGGTGGGAATGTAAATTGGTACAGCCACTATGGAGAACAGTATGGAGGTTCCTTAAGAAACTAAAAATAGAGCTACCATATGACCCAGCAATCCCACTACTGGGCATACATCTGGAGAAAAACATAGTTCAAAAAGATACACGCACCCCAATGTTCATTGCAGCACTACTTACAACAGTCAGGACATGGAAGCAACCTGAATGTCCATCAACAGATGAACAGATAAAGAAGATGTAGTACATATATACAATGGAATATTACTCAGCCATAAGAAAGAATGAAATAATGCCATTTGAAGCAACATGGATGGACCTAGACATTGGCATACTGAGTGAAGTCAGACAGAGAAAGAAATATCATATGATTTCACTCATATGTGAAATCTAATTTAAAAATATGATACAAATGAACTTATTTACAAAACAGAAACAGACAGACTTAGAGAACAAACTTATGGTTACCAGGGGTTTAGGGGAGGTGGGAGGGATCGTTAGGGAGTTTGGGATTAACATGTACACACTGCTATATTTAAAATGATTAACCAACAATGACCTACTGTATAGCACAGGGAACTCTGCTCAATATCATTTAACAACCTAAATGGGAAAAGAATTTGAAAAAGAATAGATACATGTATATGTATAACTGAATCACTTTGTTGTACACCTGAAACTAACACAACATTGTTAATCAACTATGCTTCGAGATAAAATAAAAATTTAAATAAAATAAAATGCAAGAAAAAGAAAACATACACACGTATGTATTTTTCTCTTGTTTTTTGGTAGTTGGGAAAAAGCTTATCTTGATCCTCTAAATTTATTACACAAACCACTCATGGGCTTGGAAACACATTGAAAAACACTGCTCTGTATGGTAAATATTAGTATTTAGAAGTTAGACAACTATCTATTTGACTTTCTAGGTGTTCAGCCTGTGATCTGAAATGTGTATACATGTGGGTGTGTTTATTTAATGCATAAGATTTATGTTTTGTATGTAGGTCTATGTGTGTATACCATTCTGGATTGTTATAGTTTCAGTCTCAACTGGTTAAATCAACAACTGCTATGAAGACAACTGGCTATATTTTTGGTAAAAGTAACATTATTAAACAATTTCACACCTTACTGTGGAATGCAAATTAAAACAACAATGAAATACTTTTTTTTTTACTATCACTTAGTCACTGCTGAAGTGAATTTAAATGTGTATAAACTATCTGCAGGGTAATTTGATTATATGTATCAAAAGCCTAAACAATGTGTATAAACATTGAATCAAAAATTCAATTACTAGAAATTTATCCTTAGGAAATAATTAGGTTTATAGTCAGACTTTTAGTATAATTAACTGCAGGGCTGTTTGTTTTACAGTTTTTGCAACAGTGAAAAATGTGAAACAACCAAATTTTTCAACAACCGAGAACTGGTTAGAAACAATAGTAAATATGCATATAATGGAAGATTACTATGCCATTAAAATATCATGTGAGAGATAATTATATATGGACATTGAAATATGTTTAAAATTTGTATGCAAAGAGAGACAGATAGACAGAATTATATGTTTAAATAAATATGTTATGAAAAGAAATCAATTATTGTACTACTCACCAGATTTATCGGTTGAAATTGTGGAAACAGAAGAGGAGGGGTTGCTAATTGTATCAAGAGATGCTATCAGATCAGGGTATCAGGTGCATCTCCCAGAAATGGGAGATGTGGGAGTACAGTAATGCCAGGGGGAAAAAAAAAGGCAGTGGGAGAAGGTGTGGAGGTGACAGGAGAAAGATGAGCTGGAGGATGGGAACCTGTAAAGAGGAGGCTTAAGGTGTCCTCTAGCTTATTTTAACAGAGGAAGAAAAAAACTAACACCATGTTGATTGTGCCTCCCCCATTCTTCATCCTATATATGCTATTATTTTAATGCTGCACGTCAAGAGTTTAGCACTAGATAAATATTGCTTGTGCCCAAATAGCTCATTAAGTTCTCTTAAGAAAGTTCCCATCCCACCCCTGAGGTAGTTATGGCTATTACTTGTTGTAGATGAGTTTGCTTTCAGCCTAGAAACATTGCAAATAAGCAAAGGGCGGTAAAGCAAAAATAACTGCTAACAACTTCAAGTTTCGCAGGAGCCCTGTGATCCAACCTACGTGAGCAAGCAGAAGAAGAAAGGTTATGTATGTTTTCCTGGAAGGCAAGGTGGCTCCAAGAAGTCTGCAATCTGCCTTTATTCTTTAATCTTAAACCCTCCCTCTTCCTCTTTTCCCTTAGCATCAAAGAAGCCTGAATTCTACCAGGAGTTAAGAAGGTTCTTTAGGACATTAGTTCACCATCTTCTCGGTTTTCTGGCTTTTCAAAAAAAGTCACTATTCCTTACCCCAACACCTTGTCTCTCAACTTACTGGCCAAGCTCGTGTGGTGAACTTGGATTTGGTAACACTATTTTACTCTGTGTGTCTGTTTACAGACCTCATAAAGAAAACAATAGGAAGGCTGACATTATCCACCAAGGCTTTATGGGTTGGCTTTACCATTTATTGGACTAAAACTCTGGGCCCAGCCTGATGCATGAGGTGTTCAGTTTTTTGTTTGTTTGTTTTTTTGTGGTACGCAGGCCTCTCACTGTTGTGGCCTCTCCTGTTGCGGAGCACAGGCTCCAGACACACAGGCTCAGCAGCCATGGCTCATGGGCCCAACCGCTCCACAGCATGTGGGATCTTCCCAGATTGGGGCATGAACCCATGTCCCCTGCATCGGCAGGTGGACTCTCAACCACTGCGCCACCAGGAAAGCCCTGTCCAGTTTTATTTATATAATTTTTCATATATTTAATAAAGTAAATTATACCATATGTAATACATGATTGACATTTACAATTTCATACTTAAAATATTTTCTTGACTTTTGTTAGGCTATAGCTACCAACAAGTTATTTAATGCCCCGTTTTCTTCTGTGTCCTTACCTGTAGCATGAGATAGTAACAAATCACCTACCTTATTGTGTTGGTGCATTCTGGTTAAAAGCCTACTGGAATATCTATGAAGATGTGGTACATATATATAATGGAATATTACTCAGCCATTAAAAAGAATGAAATAATTCCATTTACAGGAACATGGATGGACCTAGAGATTGTCATACTGAGTAAGTCAGACAGAGAAAGACAAATATCATATGATATCACTTCTATGTGGAATCTAAAAAATGGGTACAAATGAACCTATTTACAAAACAGAAATAGAGTCACAGATGTAGAAAACAAACTTATGGTTACCAAGGCGGGGAGGGGAGGAGGGATAAATTGGGAGATTGGGATTGACATATACACACTACTATGTATAAAATAGATAACTAATAAAAACCTCCTGTGCAGCAAAGGGAACTTTACTCAATACTCTGTGATGAACTACATGGAAATAGAATCTAAAAGAGTTGATGTATGTATATATATAACTGATTCACTTTGCTGTACAGCACAAACTAACACAGTGTTGTAAATCAACTACACTCCAATAAAAATTATTTTTTTAAAAAGCCTACTGGAATATCTGACCTGTATCAAGCCTAAAATCCATGGTACTTGGTATTGCTAATATCTTAATGCACCTTTATAGAAAGGTCCAGCATTATAATTCTATTAATACTCCCAGTATCTTCCTGTTTAATATAACTTTGCACTTAATAGCTCATAATGATAGATATACCTGGCTATTTTTTAGAGTGTCCTAATTATTCATACTTGTTTTTAATTTATTTGATTTTTAAATTATTGTTTTGAATGCAAAGGAAAATCCTTTTGAGTTTGTGAATGTCGGTATCAGGCTTGGGCTTTATTTGCAAAATATTAAAATTCTCAGGTTTTACCCATAATATAAATAATTGACAAGTTTATAACATTGTTATTCTAGGTGGTGTTATATGTACACAGTATTAATGCATTCAAATTATGTAAAATCCAATGAGATAGGTATTATTAATTACCTGGAATTTACAGTTGAAGAAACTGAGTGATACAGTGGTTATGAAATTTCTCAAAGGTCACAGAGATGTAACTGGCAGAGTAGGGACTTGAACCCAGACACTATGGCTCTATGTTTGCTGTCACCTGTTATGCTTATGCTTTCCCACTTTCATAACCCTGATTTACTATCTTAGTGAATTTGCATGGATTTTTCTTTATAAGTAATACCCATTTTACAATATGCATATTTCAAAATACATTTAGTTGATATTATGTCTAATTTCTCTCATTTACTTTCAATTATTTTCTAGCTGATAATTGCTGGGACATATATTAAACAGTAATTATTTCTACACTTACCTTGTAACCAGACACTAAGTTCCTTTAATACTATAGTGTTCTTAAATAACCCCTTTATTTTTTGAGATATATAACTATATAATGAGTAAATAATGAAATTACTAGCCATTTTTCCATATAATGAATAAATTTATTGTCTGTTTAGCTATACTTTGCTTTCTTTCCATTTAACTTGATTAAGCAGATTCTGATTAATATTGTTATACTGATTTTGATAATTTATTTTATCAATAATTTTAATTGGAATTCCTTCAGTTGTCTTTTTCCAATTTTAACATAAAATATGCAACTGACTTGATTTTGAAAAAAAAAAATTTGCAGGACCAATTCATCAGCTTGTTGTTTCTGCTGACTCTTGCTCATGGTGACATGTTTCTTCAGAGGTCTTGGAACGGTTTTAAACTTTGTGCTCATTTCCACTGGCATTTTTCTATTGAAATCCAAAGAAGACCTGGGTCTCAAGTCTGTCCTTCCATATAGCATTTATTTTTGCTTCTGTCAGATACACTGTCAAATACATTGGGTCACCACATTTTGGGACTTGGCTTTTTTTTCCACATTTACCAAAAGCTGAGAATGAAGCAGGTATTTTCAAGCATGTCACTCCAATACCACTCTGTATAGACCTAACACATTTGTCTGCTGTCCTCCTATACATATTAAAACTTGGCTTTAGCCTTCATTGATTAGCCTATGTCAGCAGGATTATTCACAACAGAAGTGTTACTGCTCCAGATTCAAACCCAGTTTCCAGCCATGAGGAATTTCTATCTACAGATAGGGATTTCTATACAGAGAATGGATATGTAAATAGGTATTGATATAGATAACTCTTTTTAATTTTATACAGAGTGTTTGTGTTTCCCTAGTAGGAATATTTCTCTGGATATCTTGTCACTGGTATTTCCAGAAAAAGAAATATGATTTAATACTAAGTATGAATTGTTTTATACATGAGGAAGCTACTATCAACTTTGTTCTTCATGTAGTATAATGAAAAAAAATATTATTAAGTGTATACCATAAGCTGAAGAAGTATGGAAAATATAAATACAGGAAAAATGTTATTAAAGTTTTGATGATATTGGATTTAATTATAAAACCAATCCTCTTGTAATAAGTCCCTAATAACTATCAAAATATATGGACATGTGCCCACCATATATAATGTCACCTGAGCAGCTCTACATTTTCTCCATGGGGAACCAATGCTAATATGAAACTCCAGCTGACTGCTGTGTCAGGACCAATGAAGTGCTTTGTCTCTGAACAAGGGATGTGGATCTTCTCTTAGTATCCTTGAAAATGTGGCAGCCCATCTTGTTAGCTTGCAAGTAAGATGAATAACGTTTACCTTATACAATATACCAGTTTGTTCACTCACCTATTGAAGGTCATAATGTATGCATCCAGCTTCTGGCAATCATGAATGAAGCTGCTATATACATCTACATTCAAGTTTCTGCATGTTTTCAAATCAGTTGAGTAAATTCTTAGGAACAAAATTGCCAGATCATACGGTAAAACAATGTTTAACTTCATAAGAAACTGTTAACTATTTTGTAAAACAGCTCTACCATTTTTCATTCCCATCAGCAATAAATGAGAGTTCTCATTGCACCTAAACTCTGCCAGCAATTAGTGTTGTCATCTTTTTCGAGTTTACTCATTTTATTAGGCCTGTACAGGTATATATTCTTTGGTGAAGTGTGTGTTCAAATCTTTTGGGCATTTTAAATGAAGTTGTTGTTGTTTCCTTATTGTTGAGTCTTAAGAGTTCTATATATATTTTGGCCACAAGTCCTTTCACAAATACAAGTTTTACATATAACTTCTCCTGCTGCCTGGCTTATATCTTCATTCTCTTAACCGTGTTTTTCATAGGGATGAAGTTTTTAATTTTTACAAAGTCCAAATTAGCTATCTAAAAGAAAAAAAAACCCCACAAACTTCCTGGATTGTGTTGTTGATGTTTTATCTAAAATCTCATTGCCAAATCCAAAGTCATTCAGATTTTTTTCCCATGTTTCCTTTTAGAAGTTTCATAGTTTTGTGTTTAACATTTAGGTCTTTAACCAATTGAAATATGTAATAATATTTTATATTCATCAGTTGAAAAATAATTGGAGAGCTGGAGAATACAAAGTATTGCCTGGATAGGGAACACAAGAACCCTCCTACTCTATACTTTTCTGTGAGAGGTTTAAAAATTTGTTTTTTATAAAAATGTTTCATTCAAGTTTTAAAAAAACTTTATATTAAAGTGGGAGAAAAGCAGGGATGATGGCTATTACCACCACTATTTGAGTATTAGATAACCATGTAAATATAATAAGGAGAAAAATAAAGACTAATAAATATCAAAAAGGTAGGAAATTTTCTGTTTAAAAAAATTATCACCCTTATAAAATTCAAATTATTACAATGAGATTTCTAGATAATAGATATATGTATATAAATATATATATACACATATGTATACCAGCAATTTGAAAATGTAAAAGAAAAAAAAAAGAAAGATTATAACTAAACTAAAATTTAATTTAGATAAGAGTAAATTAACAAGAACCATATAAAAACCTGAACAGAGAAAACAGTCCTACTATGGTGAAAATATTACTTTAATCTCAATTAAAACTTCAACAGGGCTTCCCTGGTGGTGCAGTGGTTGAGAGTCCGCCTGCCTTTGCAGGGGACACGGGTTTGTGCCCCGGTCCGGGAAGATCCCACATGCCATGGAGCGGCTGGGCCCGTGAGCCATGGCCGCTGAGCCTGCGTGTCTGGAGCCTGTGCTCCGCAATGGGAGAGGCCACAACAGTGAGAGGCCCGTGTAACGCAAAAGAAAAAAAGAAAAAAAACTTCAACAAAATATTTAAGAAACTGGGATGGTTAAGCATATATATGAAATTCTATAGATGCTATAATAATCAAGAACAGTGAGGTCAAACAAGTACTATCACTAAAAATATGTTAGGAGCTGGAATGATCTGGACATGTTTGCATTGACACAGGAACGGATAAATATTTGAATAGTATTGAACATAGAGTAATGTATCTGCTGACAGAAAAGAATGACAACATTGATAGTTCAACTCTATGGGGAAAGAATGCTCTAATAAATAAACTCCATTGGGAAAACTTGTTAGCCTAATTATTTCCACTGATAATAAACCTTATTGAGAAATGATCAATGGTAAGGGAAAAAAATTCATAGAAAAAGATTAATATGTCCAATAGGCTGTATGGTCAACTTCATTAGCAACTAGGAAAATGGGAAATAAAGGATGTGTATGTTTTTTCTTTCCTCATCAGCTTGCAAGGAATGTAAACTATCATAGTGCTGGTTGATGTGAATATAGAAGAATACTCTAATATATAGTTGGTGGGAATATAGGTTATATTATATTAAGGCTATGTATGGAAGAAACAAAACCATAATATATAAAGTTGTATATATTTATTTTACATTATTATAGTTAGATATAGATTTAAATATATAGATTCAAATAATATGGAAAATGTTTTAAAAGATATATAATTCATGCAGACACATATACATCTAGTGCCATGCAATATAAAATTGGGAAAATCTAAGAGGAAGAGAATCCCACAGAAAGGTTTGTTTAGTTCTAGTGTTGATGTCCCTTGGGAAAGGGTCCAGGAGAGGAAACTATACCCAAATCTCTCTACAAATTTGTAAGAAAGTTGCAAAAGGTTGTATGGAATATATAGTCAAACAATAGGTTACAATGAAAGCCCCCAGTGGCATAACTAGTCTTGTTAGAAGGGGGAAACTTTTGGAACTTATCAACTGAGTAACCTCCACTTCACTTGGGGCTGGTTAAGACCTGCTGAGCTAAATAAACACCATAAGGGGAAAGGCAGCAAGCCTTCAGAGCTATCCAGCGACATCTCTGATAATGGTGGTTATCTCTGGAGAAAGGTGAGGGATAATGTGTGGGGAAGTGTGTGACGATAACTTGTGCTTTGTACATTTTGTATTCTCTACGGTTGAATTCATTTATCAGAAGAAAGAAATCAGTTTACTGTTTGTGTCATACAAAATTAATATAAAATAAGACATTGCTCTTCTCCTTACAGTGGTGGGAGGGAAGAAAGTATGATGTGCTTTTTAATAATAATTGTGTGAGTTTAAAGGTATTCTAAATGTCAGGGTAGATAAATGTGATGTGATTTATAAGAAAAATATATTTATTTGGTCAGTTGATCAAATATATATACAAGAAAAAAAAAAATATATATATATATATTCTGTCTTTGTATTCATCATCACAGTTCCCCAAACACTTGGAATTTCCTGAGGGAGAAGAACAGTGGGATACTATTTGGTCTGTTGTCCTCAGTTCATGAAAATGCTTCAGGGAAGGTGACTTTTCAGTCCTACCCAAGGATGGGGGCTGGTTGCCAGGAGAACCAACCATGTGACTAGAGAGTTGGAACTTTCAGTCCTCCCACCCCCTGATTTCAGAGAGGGGCAAGTGGTTGGAGTTTGAATCAATCATCATTGACCAAGAGATTTTGTTAGTTATGACTATATAATGATGTCTCCATAAAATCCCCGAAGGACAGCTTTTTGGCCCATTTTTTGAGAACTTCCATGTTGGGGAACCAGAACACTTCCATGTGCCAGGAGCAGAGAAGCTCCTTTGTTTAGGACCTTGCCCTGTGTATCTCTTTGTCTATCTCTTTGTCTGGCTGTTGATTCATGTCCTTTAATATCCTTTTATAATAAATCAGTAATCTAGTGAGTAGACTGGTTTTCCTAAGTTCTGTGACCCATTGTAGCAAATTAATTGAACCTGACGTGGGCATCAAGGGAACCTCCAATTCGTAGCCTGTTGGTCAGAAGCATAGGTAGCAACCTGGGCTTGCAACTGGCATCTGAAATAGAGGGTAAGCTTGGGAGGATGAGCCCTTTACCCATGGAATCTGATTCTATCTCTGGGTAGAATTGCTGGCATCTGAGAGTTGCTTGTTGGGGTGGGGAAGCCTCCGTACACACAGTTTGGAACTGGGTCCAGGACCCCCTTTACGATGAAGAATGTTTAAATGTGAGGAAATGCATAAAAAATGAAGTTATAAAAAGCTTTCCTTGGGCATTAAACAGGAATATTTTCATGCTCTCAGCTCAAGTCGCTCAGCAAAAACCCTAAAACAACCTCAGTTTGCTTCCTTAAGGGAGCAATCAGCATCATTATGTCAACAGGCTGGGCCTTTTGCAACTGTTTTGTCCTACAAATAAATTTATGCTGAATATTTGGCTTCTTGCCAATGCAGAAGCACAGCAGCTGAGAGACTATGAGAGAAAATAGCCCCTAAGCACATATGCAAGTCACTGCCTTTTTGCATCTGACCACAAACACTAGACAGAAGTGTTTATTAAATCTGGCAGAATATAAAACCTTTATGGCTTTTATCGGAAGCTGCACGTAAAGTGAAGGATTTGCAAACACATGTCCACTTCTTCATACCTTTGGCTCAACAAAGTAGGTATCTCCTGTTGTGTTCCTGCCACATCAGTATCCTGGTGCAAAAAAACAAAATGTTCCCCCTTTTATCTTTTGAAAGGAAATCTAATTAGTGTGAGATCGCTGCATTCATTTTACAGATGTAATATCTGCTTTGCTTCATGGGCTTAACAGTTATGACCACGGACCTGCCATCCTGCTCAGTAAATGGGGCACCTCAGGAATACTGTGAAAGAGGCCCAGCAAAAGGTCCGTAAGAAGTGCTGTTCTGCTGCAGAAGTCCAGATTAATACATTGTTTCCTTACTCCGGGCTGGATCTCTGATCCCAGTATCAACTTTGTGTCCCACTGAATCCTGCTGTGTTTTTTCTTTCCTTTTTTAAAGATGCTGATTTACAAAGAAACCATTTAGAGGATAAAATAAATGTGTGAGTATCAAAGCAAGAGAGTGTCCCCAAATGATTCCCTTTGCTGAAAATGCCAATTACATGACAGATGGGATGTGGTATATTGTTGAAAAACTGACAGTCAACTTATTTCATCAATAAGTGGTTTAGCAATAAACAAAAACAGTAATGGTGTATCATGGTAAATGCTATTGCTAATTGCTTTTGCTCTAATTACTCAGAAGTACAATAGAGCACAGTATCTTTACTTTTTTCCTTGTGATTTCCCGCTGTTCTCTTTTTATAAATTGTCTCCTCTTTAACTCTTTGCTTATAGAACTCTTACCAATCTTTCAAGCAATGGATCCTCAAGAAAGCCAACTGAATTCCTAATCCCTGAGATGCATTAATGAGCTTTTAGCACCTAAACATCTTGTGTGTCTCTCCATCACAGCAGGGATTACAGCTGGGCTGGATATCTTCCCTAGGCTCTATCAGACCTACTATTCATTCATCTCTACCATACTTTCTGCCCCAGAAGGCTGACTTCTATAAACCACAAGGGACTGTCCTAACCTGTGCCTTCTAGAATTTTGACCAATTGGAAGCAGGAGATCAGAAGAAGAAAGGAGGATAAGGTCAGGGGTTTTATTCCCGTGGATGCTTCCTTGGACTGTGTTCTTCAACCCCCAAATCTGTACTTTTTTTCAAGGTGGTCTCCTATAAACCACCACCCACTGCAGGGTTAGCCTAACCCTTTCTCCTAACCTTTTCTCTTTAGTATAGTGGTCTTTATAAGTCTGCCATTCACTGATTTTGGGTTATGGCTTGATCCCTTATGATCATGCCTCATTTGTATTTCTGTAAATAGTTCCTCTTCAAGATATCCATTCTGCAAAGCCAACTTCTCCCAAATTGATCAACAGACATTTTACTTTTTCTCAATGTTTAGGTTAGGAATTCTGGCAGAACCTGGCAGACCAATTCTTCTGCCTCATGTAGCATTGACATGATTCATTTGGTGGTGTTCAGCTGAAAGCTGGACAGATCTGGCGTGTCCAAGATGGCTTCATCTATATCTCCGGAGCATTGGTAGGGTCAAATGGAAGACTGGGCTCAGGTGGACCCTTCCTCTTTACCATGTGGTCTCAGGGCATTTCCACCTTGTCTTTCCAGTGGGGTAGTCAGACTTTTCACATGGTGGCTCTTATGTGGCTTGAAGAGATCCTCTCTTATCTGGCTTGAATAGACCAAATTGAAAGCTGCCAGTCCTCTTAAAAACCAGATTAGTATCTGGCTGTATCAGTCTTCTATTGCTGTATGACAGACATCCCATCATATCCTCAAGTATCAATATTAATCACACTCAAGGGAATGGGATTACACAGAGCATGTACACCAAAGGGCAGGAATCTTGGGGACCCACCTTAGAAGTTTGCTTATCACAGTCCTTCCAAAGTCCCCAGGGTTTCATGTCCCTCCAAAATGAAAATTCATTCACCTCTCCAAAGGTACTCAAGAGTCTCATATCATAATAGCATCAACTCAAAGTCCAAGAACTTATCATCTAAATCAGGTAAAGATGAAACTCTGGGGCATAATCTGTTAAATTCAGCTTGTGGGGCAAAATTTTTCTTCCTCTGTGGACCTGTGAAACTAAAGAGATAATGCATCTGGCCCTAACACTCCCAATTCATGGTGGTGAGACAAGTATAGGTAACAATTATAGATATTCCAGTTCAAAAGGGGGAAAAAATAGGTGAAAGGAGTTACTGGTTCCTAAAAGTTCTGTAAGAGCTGGGCAAATAGTGAGCTTTTCCTTGACTCCTTTTCAAAGATTAGGAATAATCCTTTGGGTCTCTAGGCTCTGCCCTCTGTGTTATTGTTTCCACTCTGAATCATCCTTCCTTTTTCTTGAAAAGTAGCAAGTATTTGAAGCTGAGTAGTTTTATCAGCCTACATGCTGCCAGTAGAGTTTTGGTGGTCTGAAAGCCTTTCATTTCAAGTTCTCTCTGTCCCTCCCAGTCCAAGCTAGCACTATTTCTGTTGAAAAAAATTTCTCAAGAACACTGGGGGGTCTTCAATGGATTTTACTGGGTTTCAGTCCATTAGGCAAAAGTTACACCCACAGGCAAAAGGTTGTAGAGTCATAAATTCAGTGTAGTTTCTACATTTCATTTGCTGTATATTGTGATATTTTGACATCTTAAAAAACTTTCTGGCTAGGGAGAGACTTCCTCTCTCAGATGAGTCAGTTCTTAGAGATAGCAAAGGGCTCAGCTAGGAGCATGGCTTTGATATGAAAACTAACCAATCCATACCTCTTCTATCTGGCCGTTACAACCCAGAAAACAGTCTTGCCTTGCCTCAATCATCCCAGGGCCAGGTACCAGGCAACTAGAGACCACAGCTATAGCCCAAAGTCCACTGGAAATATTCAAACTAGCCACTCCCCTAAGATGTTTACTCTGTCCTGCTTTGCCTTTCCTGAAGAAATCCCAATAAAATCCCTGGCCTACACTTTCCCCTTACTCCTCACATCTGCCTGCTGACCAAAACCTGGTGCTTCTCCTGAGTGCCATGTGGTGACTCCCCTTTTGAGGGCTAAATATAATAAACTTTTGTTTTCCTGAGCCTCTCCTGTGTCTCCTCTTATGACCATACCTAACTGACCAGCACATAAAAGAACACAGAACATTCAGCTTTTTCTTTATGCCACACTATTGGCAGTAATTTTTTACTTTTAGTGTTTTTGTCACCTAGAGAGGTTAAGAATTTTCCAAATTATTAAGCCCTGCTTCTTTTTTGTTTAACAATTCTTCTTTCAACTTATGTCTCTCACATTTTACTACAAGCAGCAAGGAGAAACTAGGCAGAAACTTCCAAATATATTTAGAAATCTTCTCCTTTATATATTTATATTCATCATTTATGAATTCTGCTGTCAACATAATTGCAGGAACAATTCTGCTAAGATTTCTCATGCTACATATCAAAGTCCCCTTTCCTTTAGTTTCCAATAACATGTTCCTCATTTCCTTCTGAGACCTTACTGGCAACATCCTCAATGTCTGTGTTTCTATTAGGTGTGTCTGTTCAAGGCATTTTAGAATTTCAACTCAGTATTCTTCCAGTCTCTACCTATTGTCCAATTGCAAAGCTGCGAACATATTTTAGGTATTTGTTACAGCAGCAACCCATTTTTATATAAAACATGTATTATTTTTCTGTTGCTGTGTAATAAATTACCAAAAATTCATTATTTCACAGATGTGTACTTCAGAAGTCCAGGCCCAGCCTGGCAGGTTCTCTGCTTAGGGTTCACAAGGCTGAAATTAAGGTATTGGCTGCACTGGGGTCTCATTTGAGGCTTAGGGTTTTCTTCCAAGCTCTATTAGGTTTCTGACAGAACTTACTTCTTTGTGGTTGTAGGACCAAGGTTCCCATTTTCTTGTTCACTGTCATCCAGGGGCTACTCTCAGTTCCTAGAGCCTCACAGTTCTGTGTCATGTATTTCATGCCATAAATTTTGCAAATTCAATACCAGCAAGAGAAGTTCTCTAATATTTTGAATCTCTTCCTTCAGGAAAGGCCTATTCCTTTACAGACTTTTCTGATTAGTTCAGGTTCACTCAGGAAAAAGTTTCTTTTGATTAACTCAAAATCAACATACTTGGTGTATTAACTGTATCTGCAAAATTCCTCTCCTTCAACATGTCACATAATCATGGGAGTGATATCCCATCATATTGATATTCCTACACTCACTTAAGGGAAGGAAATTATATATTATGTACATATAAGAAGATGTAATCTTGAGGGCCATCTTAAAATTTCACCTACCAATTGCCATAGTGTAATTTCTATCATACTTTTTGAGCTAAAGCAGTCATAGGTTTCACAGATTCAAGCAGTGGCGGAAAAGACCTCATTTCTCAATGGTAATTTGTCTGAAAGGATGGGTAACCAATCCTCATCTACCTCAGTCCCTGTTCTGGCCACAAATTACTTATATACCTATAATATAAAAAAATACATTTACCTCCTTCTAAGAGACCTAGAGTCTCACCCTTTCTGTCATTGGCTTGAAGTTCAGGATCTCATCATCTAAATTAGGCCCAGGTAAATGGGGCTGCTCGAGTGCAGCTCGTTGAATATGGTTGCTCTTGGTATAAAAAACTAACATGTTTTCAACTCTTCATACATCAAAACATACAATGGGGTAATAGAGAAAGGATAATCATAATAGATTCCTCTATTCCAAAAGAGAGGAAATGGAAGGCACATAGCAGTTACTGACCCATGATAATTCTAAAACCCAGTTGGGCACATCTGGTTATCTTAATTACAGCCCAGTCTTTCTCCCTGGGAGTGATTCTCTGTGGCTTTTGTCTCGACCCTGCAAACATCCACGCTTTTCAGTAAGAAATGGTGTTTTCAGCTGAGCATGTTTCTCAGCTTATTACCTGCCCCTAGTTGATTGAAGGTCTCTCTTTTCATTTCCTTCTGTCTCTGGCCTTTCCAGTCTCAGTCACTTAAAAGAATGTACTGGCTTCCTTTCTGTCAAATTGTAATTTACTCCATTAAACAAAACCATACTCATAAAAACTCTTATAAATAGGTTTTCCTATCCTTGGGAACCATGTAAGTCTTATGAGGGACTGTATTAATCTGCTAGGGCTACCTTAACAAAGTACCACAGACTGGGTGGCTTAAACAACAGACATTGGTTGTCCACAAGTTCCAGAGGTCAGAAGTTCAAGATCAAGCTGTTGACAGGGTAGTTTCCTTCTGAGGGCTGTGAGGAAAAATCTGTTCAGTGCCTCTCCCCAGTGCTTCTGGGGATTTGCTGGCAATCTTTGGTGTTCATCAGTCTGTAGAAGCATCATCTGAACGTCTCCCTTAGCATTCACATAATAGCTCTCTGTGAGTGAGTCTGTATCCAAATTTCCCCTTTTATAAGGACAAGAATTATAATAACTTAGGGCCTACCGTGATATCATTTTAACTTGGTAAAAAGCCTATCTCCAAATAAAGTCACATTCTGAAGTACTGGGGGTTAAGATTTCAACATAGGAATTTTGGGAGAACACAATTTAACCTATAACAAGGAAACTGTGCTTAATATACTTAGAAACCCTCATTTATAACTGAAACCACCTGCAAAGCATACCCTAATATTCTTAGAAAGCTGAATCTTTCTTAGGTCTTAATAAGGGCTTTATAAGCACATCCTGACTTCATCTTTCCCCTGAGGTCATAGTTTACTGCTCTGGATTTGATCTTTACCTTGAGGCCAATTCTTAGTTTGAGAGCCTTTTGAAAGATAGAAAGCCCATCCCTGCCTGTCTATGCTTGCTAAATTCTGCTTAAAAAAATGGAAACTAAAATTCCTCTTTAGTTTACCTCTCTCTTCTTGTATCTCTCTTTTCTCATAGGTAGCCAGAAAAAGCGAGTTATAACTTTCTAGAAATACTTCCATCACCCTCTACAAGTATATTAAGTGCCTTGGGTATTTTCCATGTTTCCATAGGCAACTGTGTTGCCTGTCACAACATACAAATAGTCTTTCTTTCCTCCAGCCTCCCATAACATTTTCTTGATGTCCTCCACGTCTTCAGCAGCAGGCTCCGTGAGGTCCTTCCAACTGAACCTCCTGAGTTACTTCAAGCTTCCATTCTGCAACTTGCCCCAAGCCAATGTCACATAGCCTTGTTTTGTGTTGGAACAGAGACCCATTTTCTGGTACCAAGTTCCGTTCTCATTATCAGTTGCCCTATGGCAAACTACACACAGAGTGGATTAAAACAACTGTTATGTGATACCACACAATTTTGTGGGTCAGGAACATGGGCAGGGCTTGGCTGGCCACTTCTGCTCCACATGGCTTTAACTAGACATAAGTATACAGATTTTACTAACATTTCTGCACTTTTGCTGTGATGGTTAAAGAGCTGGGCTGATGGGGCCCCTCTCCCTTTCACTGTGGTCTCACGACATCCAGTTGGTCCTTCTTACAGGTTAGCCTTCTTACTTGGTGGTTTAGGGTTTGGATAGACCACGATGGAAGCTACTAGTCCTCTTAAACCTTAAGCCCAGAACTCAAATAGTGGTATTGGTAGTCTCTTGGTCACAGTAGTCACAGGTTAATCCAAGTTCAAAAGGAGGGGAAACTCTCACAGTGAAGGAGTTTCAAAGAATTGGCAGCCCTCTTTAAATCTACCACATCCCTTTGTAAACAAACCTTTGAAAAACAGTAATCCTAATTTGAACATGCCATCTGTTTTCTGCTGAGAGGTTGACTGATACAGTAATGGGTATCATAGGAGGCTTCAGGAAACAGACCTTTAAGATGAGATTTTGCATTTGAATGAATCATATATTCAAGGGTACAAAGTTAATTTACTTTTGGGGGTGGAAATGGAATATGAATTATCTAATGCATATAATCACACCATGATTAATCATAATATCACCAGTGCTGGTATTAGATGCAAAGGAGGTAGAAGGCAAGGTGTCAGAGGATCACTGAATGTGATAATTAGTTGCGATGGCAAGAACAGTAATTATAAAACTGGCAGAATCATGTATTTTCTAACAATCCTAGTGAGTATCCATAAGGGCAAAGAGAAAATAAAATCTATGAATATATAGCTAAGAACATGTATGAACTTTAGGGCTTCATAGCAGTTTCCACGAAGTCCCTTATTCCTATAGCCCCATGATAAAAAAAGGTTTAGATAAAGTCCAGGGTCTGGTAATAAGAGTTGCAGACAATAAGATAACAACGATAAAAGCTGCACCAATTCAATCCTGCCAAGTCTTTTATACTAAGTCAAGAAAAGACATGAGATCCTAAGAAAAGAAATGGAGATATTTGGGCAGACATAGAAAACGTTGAAATCTTGATCCCCAAATTTCTCTGTAAACCCCTTGCTGGCAGAAGCTCTCTCTCATTTGAGGAACGCAGCTCTCACCTACAAAAGAGCCTTCCAAAGTCTGCAACTGGGAATTTGCTTCACAAGCTCACCTGTATCATGTCTTTGCTCCTTCCAAGGAGAGTTAGATTCCAAAACAGCCTAGATCAAACAGTACAGGAAGAGATAGCCTATCCACCGTAAGACTTATAAGATCTTACCTTAAGTAAGGAAATTTAGAAGTAATTTTAGTTTTAATGGAAGCGACAGAAGTATACCATTTTTGTCAATCTCAGGGCTATTTCAACATGTTAACCTCAATGTCCTATCAAAGCCTGAAATGACTTTAATCTTGATATCTCACAGAACTTAACGCTAGCCCATGCCACTGATGACATTTTAAACCATTTGGATCCTTGCAGTAGATTACATTATTGGCCTAAAACTTCACCCCTCCCTTTTTCTAAGCCCTTCACCATGGGACTTTTGTATTTCTCCCACAAAGGTGGAATATTTTTTGCTACCTATTGACATTAGACTCAGCCATGCCCCTTACCCTGGCCAACAGCATGGAGGCAGAAATGGCAGAACGTCTGTTCTGTCCCAAAGTTTGAGGCTTTGTGTGTTGCTCCTTGTTTTCTCATCCCTCTGCCACTGCCAGGGCTCTCACTGGCACACTGGATACCAGGAGAAGGAGAAATCTGTGTAGCAGAGCCTGCACGTTGAAGATGACACATTCAAGCTGACATAGAGTAAAGCAGAGTCATACCAGCTAATCTATAAACTTAGTAAGAAATGCTTATTGTATTATATCCTGCTAGTTTGTGATTATTTGTTATGTAGCATTACTAAGAAATGTTTTACTGATAGACTCAGTGGGTGAGAGACAGACCCAGAGAAAGTAAAGAGTGCTATCATGTCAATAACATTTCTACGGATGTAGTAGTCTGGGGCATGATGGAATTCTTTTTCAAATGAAAAATAAGTTGCCAACCCCTGCTCTGTACACCATAAAGAATGAGGTATAAATACGTGGTAGACCTCTTAATAATTTAGCAGCAACAGATACAGATGTTTCCGATATATGATGGTATATGTGATTCTAATAAAATGTTTTCTCTAAAAATCCTGCACTAAATATAGCAGCTGAATTTTATATTACTGTTTCTATTCCATTTTTCTCCCACCCTCATCCCCACCACTTTTTACCAAGAGCACCATTAGTAGACGAGTTAAGTTTCAGGTATTAGTGAGACCAAAATGATTCATCTTTTATAATATGAAGCCTGATGTAGGGGTATAAAACTTTCCCCATCTTCCCCTCGACGTTCTTTGTCTGGTCTAATAATTAAATTGACATAAGACATTGCCAGGAGAAAAACAAATTTAATTACATATGTATGGGATCCCCCAAACGTGAAAGGCTCAAAGACACTCAGGCAATAGAGGCTTATATGCCCTCTTGAACTAAGGAGAAGGGTAGGGGTCTGGGGATTCCAAGGAGAGGAAGACAATGCACAGGAAGATGAGAAGAACATGTTTGCTAAACAAATTCTTGCCATGCCGTGCAGTTAAGTCTTTCTGATATAAAAATTTCTCTCTGGTGTTAGCTCTCTTTTGGCAAAAGCCCTCTATTAGAAATTCTTTTAGGCAGTTAAGGGAGAGGTTAAAAAAAAAAAGAAAAGAAAAACTTTCTTGAGTCTGCTGAGTCCAAATTGCCTTCAGCTGAAAAGAATCCACATGCCAAAGTAACTCATTTTGGGGTGGCATACTCTGTTCTCCTTCACAAGAACAGAAATTTGTTTAGTTATTACAGTTTTCCCCAGATAAAAGGAAAGGGAGGATGTTAAGTGGTAAAAAAAAGGGTAAATTATAAAAGATGTCCTCACTTGCATTCTAGATCTACTCTTTCCCTTTCTCTCTTCAGCTCACCAACTGCACAGCTGACTTGAATAGATATATGGATGGATGGGTTCTCTAATCCTCTGTCTTCTGGTTGACTTCAGCCAATGGGGAATCCTTTCAGGAGACTGGAGGAAGAATGACATCTTTTTGACTCCCTGGTTTCCTCCATTCAAAGTCATTTTGGGGACTTCCCTGGTGGTCCAGTGGTTAAGTCTCCGAACTCCCAGTGCAGGGGGGCCCGGGTTTGATCCCTGGTCAGGGAACTAGATCCTGCATGCTGCAATGAGAGATACCACAGGCAGCAATGAAGATCCCGTGTGCCACAACTAAGGCCCAGCACAGCCAAATAAATAAATAAATAAATAAAATAAAAAAGTCATTTTGTCCTGTTTTCTTTTTCTTTTTGTCTGAGCAAAGGCTTTTCTAAAGATTGCCTCTGCTAAGTAATTCTTTCTTCAGCTTCTTGTAACCACTCACTCCTGTCACCTCTTTGGGTGTTAACAGCTGTGCTACTACTGGCTACAGGATACTGAATTATCCTTGTTTTTTCCCTCACTGTACCTCTGTAAATACTCCCTTTGTAAATTAACCCTAAATTGACTGTACCATTTGTTTTCTTATAGTAATTGGCTGACTCAAGAGTCTACTATACGTGTTTTGATAAAGTGGCTATTTGATGCCTTGACTACAAGCTTTTCATAGAAAGTAATCCTATCCTTATGTCCTCAGTGTGGAGTTGACATTTAATAAATTCTGACTGAATAAGTGAATAAAGGAATACATGAAGAAAATCATCCATAGACATTAAGAATCAATATTAGATGGAAAATTTAAATGAAGGACTACAAGCATTTTCTCCAAGGCTCTGGCTGGCATCCACATCATCCAAATCAATCTTTTCTCTATATTCCTTCTCTTTGGATCCCCTGTCCTACTGGATAATCTCAGGCTATACTGTCTGAGTTTCAGGGGCTTGCACACCAGGTTCAACCTCACACAGGACTTAAAAGCAAACCCAGGGAAAATCTGTATCATTTTGATCTAAAATCTGCGAAAATTGTAGGCTGAAGTTTTGGCAGACCAACATGGTCTCCTTCTTAGAAATAAAATGGAGCTCAGCAGTGGCACGTGAAGGCCTTCTGTACTAGAAAATGGTAGACATAGCCTTGTTTGTATCTTCACCAAACCTTTGGAAAATAGAGAATGTATTGTTTACCAGGAAAGATATTCATGTGAAGACAGGAAATCAGCTAACATCTTTGGGGAATGTAAGACATAGTTAGAATTAACTTTTTCCAATAAATATATTTCCAGAATTAGAGATGGCAGAGGACCTCGACTTTTACGCAGATGCTGAAAAATTGCCATGACAGAAGAACAGTCCATACATTTGCATTTCCAGGACATTTGCCCAAAGAAATCTTCCCTATCTCATCCTTCAAAGAACCTTATCTTTTGTGGGCCTCTGGCATTGAACGAAGATGACTCTGGAATACTATGGAGATCAAAAATGAAGATTTTGTACACTCTCTTCTAGACAGAATGCACAGAACTCATATGAGGCTTTAAGAGTATGAGGCTATAAGAGTACAAGATTGTAGCACACAAAACATTTTAGGAAGTGCTTCCACATTTTTTTCCTTTTTTTAATGTTGTCATCAAGAGAGTCCTGTAAGGACAGAACAACTCCTTGGGAACTTTTAAGCTGTTTCAGAGTGCTACACAGATCCAAAATATTTTTGACCAATACTTGAGTTATTTGGGATTAAAAAATAACAACAACACAGGAGCTACAGAGCCCTGAAATAACAGCACATATATCATATCCTTTGTGGTGTGCCACATTTTCTTTTTTTCAAACTTCACACAAGTACAACCTTGTGCTGATTTTGCTTCAGAGCATGCAGCAAGAATAAAAGCTTCTGAGATGGTAGTGTGTTTACACTACATATTTTAGTGTGTGAACAGACTGAAACCAATCAGAAGTAAAAATTTCAGAGAAAAGGGAGGGGGTGGAATTGGATGAGAGAGAAGTAGAAGAAAGTATTACCGAAAGAAAAGACCGTTTTTTCGCAGGTGAGAGTAATCCAAGGCGAAAGACTTATCTGACTCAGATATTACATAATCAAGCAACTTTAATTGCCTTTTTTAAAGATCTAACATACTTGAGGATAAACCTCAATGATGCAACAAAGCACCACTGCTGAGGACAGGGGTTGGTAATGTGAATTCAGATGGCAGCTTGATTGAGAGGACAGAGTTAGACTCTCCCTGATTCTCTCAGTATCTTTTTATTCTTTATTGGGTATTTGGAGACTCTCATCTCCTCTTTTTTTCTTTCCTCTTTAATGTGTGTTTGCTGCTTACATGAAATCTTTAATGTTCTCAGGTATGGCTATGATCAATAACCTTACTGGAATGGCAAAATCCAAGAAACCACCCTTAGTAAATTATTAAAAGTCCAAGAAAATAATGCCTATTAAGAGGATAATGTGAACTACACAGGAGGATAGTCAGGTACTTAAAGACCCAAGAACAGTCAGTGAACCTCATAGCCAACAACAAAAATCAAATTACATAGAGCTTGGAGGCATTAAATGCATTAATTAATTAATAAGGAATGATTGGCTATTCTTTACACCTTTAGTCTCCAACTAGAATAGATCTTTAACTGTGGAATGGTTTAGATTGGGGATGGGAGAAGCTATGGAGAGATGAGAAGGTGGAGGCAGCAAAGGTAAGTTGAGGACTCATGGGTTGAGACATGGGAAATTGAAAACAAGTCTAGTTAACAAAGACTCCTCTGAAAAAGTTGAGTTGATAGAAAAGCATGGAGATAGAGCCAGAATATACATGTGAAAGGATATAGAAAATCATCAGGAAAGAGCTCAGGCAATCACCTGTGGGAAAAAAAGGGGACCAGAGAACAATTTTGCTTGTTTGTTCTAATAATAGGGATGGTAAATGAAGGTGTACCCACACTGCGATAGGACCAGTGAGGCAAAGACGCTGACTGAAGTGCTGAAAGAGAGAGGAAGGACATCAGCTATTCTAATCACTTAATAACATTTGGGAAATTTTCAAGTCTCTTTGGTGGAGATGCTGCACAGAGAGATAATCTGTTGTGTTTTTTAAAAAATAAATTTTTATTGGCTTTAGTGTTTTAAGGAGAGCATTTTCTGACTTTGAAGACTTTGTCTTCAAAGATTCTGTCTTTGAAGACTTTTCTGACAAATGAAGACTTTGTCTTCATTTCTGCTTTAGCCTGTGGTCAAGACTAAAAGAGAAAAATACCTGAATTATCCTTGTATAATTAACATGAAATTTAAAGAAAGTTTAAAGTACACCTGTAATGGAGCTACAACAACCATAATTGTTAATGGAATTCAGTTATAGACTAGTACATGTACTGATGAAAAATATTCAATAAAATGTGTGTGTGTCTGTGTGTGTATATATATATATACACACACACAGACACACACACCACAAACACACACTGTATGGTTAAAAGTAAAAGTGGTGTTGCCATATTTAAAAAATAAATAAAAAAATACATCTTGTAACTTGTTTTGACAATATTCTGCTTTTAGCCTTATATCATCTTCAATAAGCATTTCATTTACCTAATGAAAAACATATTTAAAGTAATGAGTACAGTGTTTTAATTTGCATATGCAAATACATTTAATCACTAGGAATAGCTGGCAGAAGAAAAGTGTATGCATGTAATTATTTCAGTGACTGCCCACTCCTCCAAGTTTATGGAAATACTTTATGTCTGGGATTAGAGATTATTACTTTTTAAGGGAAAGAGACCAAATTCTTTACTATGGGAAATGACCATGATGATAACAGCTACCAATTATTGAATCCTACTTAGTGTTAGATGCAGTTCACATATTATTTCTATTCCACAAAAATAACTAAACATCATCATTATCCTCATTTTAGAGATGAAGAAGCTGAAGTTCAGTGAGGTGAAGTAATTTGCTGAAGGTCACACATTAAGTAACAATGCTGGGAATCAAAACCAGATCTGTTTGACTCTAGTCTGACCTCTTTCTACTATAGGAAGAAAACCTTCAATTACCAATTCATGCTACCGCATTCATGCAAGTTTTCACTTTCTAATGCTTTATATTTAGTTTGGAGGTTGGGAAGATAAGATTGCCAATAGCAAAAGGTATTTCATAGAGTAGGTGAACGTTGGTAATACCACCTGCTGACGTGGATACTAGGAGTAGTGGTTTTGGGTCCAGTCAAATGTAGAAAAGGCCACATACGACCTCTAAATGGGATTTGAATTTAAATATTAGTAAAATGATAAAAATGGTGTTCCTCAGCTTCAAGAGTTTGTTCTTTCCAGGTATCAATCCAATGGAAGGGAATGAAAATCTTTATGGATTGAGATGCAACTATGGCTCCAAGACAATGCAGAATGCACTGTGAGGATTAAAGGAATGTTCTAGTGAGCTAACCTCCCATTTAAGGAACTGCAGAGAGCCAAAGGAGAAACACACATCATGACTCCTCACTCAACAATTTTCCTTGTATGATTTTTATGCATTATGAAAATGGATACATAGTATTAAAGAAAATAACTCAAAACCTATTTTTAACATATCCTATATTGTTCTTACTTGCCTGACAGTGTGATTTAACCAACCTTCACCATACAGAGTCTTTTCCAGTAATCCACAATGACAGCATGTCTACAGTTTATCTCCATATTGACTTGACTCCACACCTCTGTACATTACTGTTCTCTGTTTACAAATCTTTCCCTAACCTCAGTTGGAGAATCACTATACTTTCTTTAAGGTTTAATTTTTTTAGAAGCTCTATATCTGACTCCCCAGTCAACTTTATCAAAAGCCCCATCTCTAATTTTCAATTATACCTTATGTGAAAACCTTCATAACAACTCTCATATATTTTATAATTGTTGTTGTTACTCTTTGGCCTGGTAATTTGCCAGTTTCCTTAGGGTAGAAGTTGTATATTTCTGTTTTTTTGTTTTGTTTTGTTTTGTTTTGTTTGTTTTTTGAGGTATGCGGGCCTCTCACTGTTGTGGCCTCTCCCCTTGCGGAGCACAGGCTCCGGATGCACAGGCTCAGCGGCCATGGCTCACAGGCCTAGCCGCTCTGCAGCATGTGGTATCTTCCTGGACCGGGACACGAACCCGTGTCCCCTGCATCGGCAGGTGGACTCTCAACCACTGCGCCACCAGGGAAGCCCGAAGTTGTATATTTCATATCTGTTTCCTTAGCACCCATCATAGTATATGGCACATATTAGGAGCTAAATAAGAATTCCTGAATTAAAAGTCAAATGAATAAATAAAAGCAGAAAATACCTGCTACCTACCATATTTTCATTTTGGTTATTTAATTTCTGTCCCATTTCTATGGCCATGCAAATCTTTGGAAAGTTGCAACTAGTTGCATTTATTTGTTTTCATATTCCTTTGTATGATTAGCATTCATGTATATGTTCCAAATTCTGATACGGTTACAGCATATCAACTTGGACAACTAGATGGCTTTAAGAAATTATTAGGAGGAGGGCAACAGGCTCCAACAGGCTTCCAGAAACTTGGGATTACAGGGATAAATGTGGTGGTAACATTTTGCTGCTCAGTGGATCAGTTATAAACCTGCACATCTTGCAATCATCAACATCTCTCATTCAGAAAAGATCTGGACAGCTTGGGACCTTTATTGCTAATGTATTTTTTGACTACAGCCTAGGAACTTATATGTGAAGGGTTTTTTTTTTCCTATTCTCTTATTATCTGCAGATTGATAGTCTCTTTTTAGGACTATTTGAAAAGAAATGAGTAATAAACAGAAAAGAAACATTTGTCCACAGATTCGAGTAGCAGAGAAAAACTTCCTTATCTAATTTCTTCATAACCACCAAAAGAGACCAAATCACTCATAGGAATGTGGCTGATTACTTCATTAGGTTAGGGTCATTATCTTATCCCCACCTGTCATAATGGTGGGTCACCAAAGTGGAAATTCAAAGACAATTTTTAAAAAAATTGTGTTAGGTAGAATAATAACCCTTTAATGATACTATGTCCTAATCCCCATAAACAGTGAGTATATTATCTTACAAGGCAAAAGAGATTTTCCAGATGTGATTAGCTTAAGATTCTTCAGATGCAGATATTATCTTGGTTATCCAGTTGTGCCCAGTGTAATCAAAAGGGCCTTTATAAGAGAAAGGTCAAAGAGTCAAAGATAGAAAGAGATGTAAAAACAGAAGCAGAATGTCAGAGTCACGTGATGTAAGATTTGAAGATGCTACACTTCTGGTTTCGAGATGGAAGAAGGGGCCACAAGCCAACAGATGGAGGTTGCCTCTAGAAGCTGGGCAAGGCAAGGAAACAGATTCTGCCCTGGAGACTTCAGAGCCTGAAGTATTGGCAAGGCTCAGATAACAGTTCTTGGAATGTATAACAGAAAACCATGTACCTTGAAGTCAAGTATGTCTGCTTGGGTAAGACTTCAACCTCCCTCTATGACAACATAACTGAAATTGGACTTGCCCTTCCGCCATAAACACTATAAAACTGGACAAAATCTACGAGACAACTATTTTCATGCATTGAAAAGAAGTGGGCAACATATATCTATAATCCTTGAGAAAAGAGAAAGTCAGAAATAAAGCCCCTATTTGTCTTGGTTCTCTAATTGGGAGCACTCCCCCTACTGTGGTGCAAGGTAGAGAAAACCCAAGTAAAGCGACACTTTTCCTAAATGGAGGAAGAGATTAGAGTTCCAGGATGTTGAAGCAGTTCCAATATGTGGGACAGGATCTAGGAAAGCAGGAAGCTGCTAGGCTTTTCATGAGCAGAGCAACACTCCATTAATCCCAGAAGAAAGGAGCTCAATGGAGCTGAGAGCTCAGTGGAAGCTCCAGAAGTCATCATGTGCTGGGAAACTGTGAAGTTCTAGCCCAGCCAGTGTACAGATGCTTCAGTGGCCTTGGCCATTCATTTGAAATCATTTGAAGTAAAGAATATGTCATAGAATAAGAGCCACTCTCTAAGACTGAGGACATACCAAAAGAGACCGACATAACAATAATAAAAATAACCTTTGAGACACAAAAGAATCAACCAGGGATACAACTGCCTGTCAGAATATAACATAATTCTCTTTAAAGGAAACAATATAACCCAGAATGTCTACAAAGTATTTCAATATTAAGCATAAAATAATACATCATTAGACATACATTCATAAAGAAATATGTAAAAAAATACAGAAAAAGTGATTCATAATCAAAACAAACAAAAAAATCAGATGATAGCAACATCCCTAGTCAATTCAGAAGTTTAATTTAGTTGCTAAAAAAACATTTGAAAGCAACCATTATGAATATGTTGTAGACCTTTAAGAAAACATGATCATAAAGAGTGAAAAGGTAAAGAATTTTAGCAGAGAAATGAAAACTGTAATAAAACAACACTCTGTAATGCAAAAGTACAATACTTGAAATGATAAATTCATTGTATTACAAAAGGGAGAGTCAGTAAATTTGAAGACAGATCAGAATAAATTCTCTAATCTGAAGAAGATAGATAAAATAATTTTTAAAAATAAAAGGAGCCTGTGGCATTTACTGGGGAAGGTGGACAGTTTTTAGTGAAGGGAGAAGTTAAAATACATGACAAGGACAGAAAGGACAGGAGGGTGGTAATTAGAACTACACTACTATAAATTTCTTCCACTGTTTATGAGTTAATATTTTTGAAGGGGTATGATGAAAATTAAAGATGTTATGGTGTGTATATCCAAAAGGGCAATAAAAGATGTAAAAAAGAATAAAAAATACTTGATTCACCCAAACAATGCAGAAAAGAAAGAACAGATGAACAAAGAGCAGATGTAATAAATAGAAATCAAATACCAAGTTGGCAGAATTAAAAGAAACTTACTTCTCTAACTACAAGAGAGAAGTTACAAGACTAGGTAAAAGCAACAACCAACATTTAACCATTCCTGCTGTAACAACTTACCACAAACTTAATGGCCTAAAACAACACATTACCTTATAGCTTTGGAGGTGAGAAGTCTACAGTGCGTTGGCAAGGCTGTATTCCTTCTGAGGGTCTATGGGACAACCTGTTTCTTTACCTTTTCCAGCCTCTAGAGTCAGCCCACATTCCTCAGGTCTTGGCTGTGCATTAACTCAAGCCTCTGTTTCTGTCTTCACATCTCTTTTGACCCTGCCTCCCTCTTTCTCTTATGAGGATTGGACTTCCCTGGATAATGAAGAATACTCCCCCAATCTCAAGATCCTTAATCACAGCTGCAAAGTCCTTTTTGCCATGTAAAGTAACACGTTCACAGGTTCTGGGGATCGCAAAGGACATCCTTTGGTGGGGGGGAATTTTCTGTCTACTACAACCAACTAGTATAAATTGTTTATAAGGAATGCACCTTAAAAATAAAGATACAAGCAGGTTTAAAGTAAATACCAGAGAAACACTAAACATGACAAAGTTTGTAAGGCTATCCTGATATCAGAAAATGTAGACTTCAAATGAAGAGTATTACCAGAAACAGAGCAGTCATACATAACAATGAAAGTATCAGTTAATAAAGAAGATATAGAAATATTATATGTCTATTAAATTATCTACACCCCCAAATACATGAAACAAAACTGTCAGAACTAAAGGGAAATATATCAATATATATAAAATAATATTGAAAATTTAACACTACTCTCTCTGAAACTGAGAGAACAAGTATGTTAAAAAATCAGTAACAATTTAGAAAACTTAAACACTATAAGTCACCTGATCTCATTCTTACATAAGGAACACTTCACCCAAAAACAAAAGGATAGATTCTTTTCACTTATCTAGGTATTATTCTAGATCATGAAACAACTCCCAATAAATTTCAAAGGGTTGAAAATCATACAAGAGTATATTCCATGATCAAAATGGTCTTACACTGAAAACAAATAACCAATAATATATTTAGAAAAAATTCAAATATCTGCATATTAGCAAACCCTTATATGTAAGCCATGAGTAAAGAAGAACTGCAAGAGGAGTTTAAAAATATTAAGATGACCATTAAATACAATGTATCAAAAGTTGAAGGATGCAGATAAAGTAGTGTCAGAGGGAAGTTTACTGTTTGTAATGCTTATGGTAGAAAAACAGAAAGGCATAAATTCAATGATTTATGCTGCCACCTTAAGAAGGTAGAAAAAGAAGAGGAAAGTGAAATCATAACAAATAAATGAAAGGAAATCATTAAAAAGAGCAGAAATCCACAACATCAAAAAGAGACAAACAGTAGAGTCAGTGAACCACAGTTGTTCTTTGAAAAGAGTTTTAAACTGTTCAGCTTCCAACAAGAGAGATGAAGAAAGAAAGAGATAAGAAATAAAATATCAACATTAGAAATAAAATATACTACTGTTCCTCAGGATAAAGGATAATCATTGGATATTATAAACAATTTTAGGTTAATAAATTCAAAGTTATGTGAAATGGACAGAATTTTTTAGAACAGCTTATCGAAATGAACACAGCTAGAAATAGGAAACAGAAGTAGCTGCATTTCTATTAAAGAAATTGAATTTGTAATTAAAATAACTTCCAAAAAACCAAAAAAAAAAGCCAAAAAATCCCCTCCAGGGCCAGGTAGTTTCACTGGTGCATTGAGTTAGCAGTAATGAAGAAATAATGCTCATGTTACACAAATTGTTTCAGAAAATAGAGGAGGAACCCCACTGGCCAACTCATATTAAGAAGCCAGTGAAAGGGGCTTCCCTGGTGGCACAGTGGTTGAGAGTCCACCTGCTGATGCAGGGGACACAGGTTCGTGCCCTGGTCCGGGAGGATCCCGCGTGCCGTGGAGCGGCTGGGCCCGTGAGCCATGGCCGCTGAGCCTGCGCTCCGCAACGGGAGAGGCCACAGCAGTGAGAGGCCCGCGTACCGCAAAAAAAAAAAAAAAAAAAAAAAAAAAGAAGCCAGTGAAACTGATACCAAATACAGGCAAGTACATTACAGGAAACGACACAGACATTACAAATATAACCCTCATGATTACAAATTTTTTTTTAAAATTAAAATTAGAAAATCAATTACATAATACATAAAAGGATGCAAAATATTTAATCAAGTAGGTTTTATCCCAGGAATACAATTGACATTAGACACTTATTCAGTATAATTAACCACATTTACAGGTTTAAAAAAAAATCATATCAGCTAACTAGATGCAAAAAAAGCATTAGACAAAATTCAACATCCTTTCAAAATAAAATATCTCAGGAGATTAGGTAGTGAACTGAAATTTCTTCAATCTTACACAGTCTATTTATGTAAAACCTACACCTAACACTAAACATAATGAAGGCTTTCCTTGTAAGATCAAGAATAAGGAAACAATGTCCACTGTACCACTTTTATGCAACATTGTATGCGAAGTTCCAGCTAGCTTAATAAGGCAGGAAAAATAAAAGAATTAAGATTGGAAAGGAAGAAGTAAAATTGTTTTTATTTGTAGATGGTATGATAGTATATGTAGAAAATCCCAAGGAGTCTAAAAAAGGGGTGTGGGACAGGGAAACTACTAAAACTAATAATAGTATTTAGCAATGTTATAAGGCATGGTGTCTATATACAAAAATCAATCGTATACAAAAATTAATTGCAGTTCTACATATTAGGAATAAAAAATTTGCAACAAGAAATTTAAAACTGTAGCATTCTAAAACACTAAATACTTAGGAATAAATTTAATAATTAAACACTCTGGGCTTCCCTGGTGGCACAGTGGTTAAGAATCCACCTGCCAATGCAGGGGACTTGGGTTCGAGCCCTGGTCCAGGAAGATTCCACATGCCGCGGAGCATCTAAGCCTGTGAGCCACAACGACTGAGCCTGCTTGACACATCTACTGAAGCCCATGCACCTAGAGCCCATGCTCCACAACAAGAGAAGCCACCACAATGAGAAGCCTGCACAGTGCAATGAAGAGTAGCCCCCGCTCACCGCAAGTAGAGAAAGCCTGCACACAGCAACAAAGACCCAACACAGCCAAAAATAAATAAATAAAATAAATTCATTTAAAAAATAATTAAACACTTCTAAGAACTCTATATTGAGAGCTGTAAAATACTTCTAACAGAAATGAAAGGCAGCCCAACTTAATAACAAGGTACTCCATATTTATAGACTGATGTCCCAACAGTATAAATAAGTCAATTATCCTAAATTGGTCTTTAAATTAAATATAAATCAAAATTCCAGCAGGATTTTTTTGTAGAGGTTGTCAAGCGAATTCTAACATTTATATGGAAATACAAATCACCTAAATTAGACAAAACAGCTTTGAAGAAGAAAAACAAAAGACTTAATACCATCTGACTTCAATACTTATTATAACGCTACAGCAATCAAGATTAGGATGTGGATTACTTGGGTCAAAGCTCATTGTACTATACTCTTAAGGTATATGTAGTTCACAGTTAGATTCTATCTCAATAAGAAAAATCTTGAAAATCATAAAAAGTAAACATGTAAATTACTCTATCTGCATTCTATTTAATGTACATAGTTGGACAGTCACCTAAATTTCCTGAGGTTTATTTGTTAATCCAGGATAAAAATGCATACTACCAAAACTGTTGACATATACTCAGAGAATTAGAAATGCAAATCCTCTTCCAGTACTCACCCAACCAGTATTTGATTATTAGATGACATTTCCTTTAAATTTGAACCAGGGTAAAAGATCATAGGCATGATCACCAGACTTCCAAATTATGCTTTCCATTAAATTTTAATTAATAATGAAACTTTTGAGTCTTAGTTTCTGAGACCTGGCTGTCTTTTCTATATGGCTCTATTTAGCTTGAGCCTATGCTTTAGGCATGATGTCTGAGATCTTAATATGGTTGCTGGCCTGGAAGGGCAGAAGTGGGGTAGAGTGGGACAAGTCAAGGATTAAATATTATAATGTATATATTTATCAGTTTGTGACACACAATGGAAACTCTACATATCAGCTTTTATTACAGTTATAAGATTTTTTTTTTTTTTTTGCTGTACGCGGGCCTCTCACTGCTGTGGCCTCTCCCGTTGCGGAGCACAGGCTCCGGACACACAGGCTCCGCGGCCATGGCTCGCGGGCCCAGCCGCTCCGCGGCATGTGGGATCTTCCGGGATAGGGGCACGAACCCGTGTCCCCTGCATCGGCAGGCGGACTCTCAACCACTGCGCCACCAGGGAAGCCCAAGAACTATTTTTTATCTACAAACAGTTTACAATGTTAAAGGAATTTCAATGCAAACTAAAGCTGGGAAGGAAAGGAGGACCTTCTATCATAGGCCAAAACCATTTGGAATTTACCTAAGGTCAGTGAATTTTGAGCTGGAGAGTGGCCTGAGCAGATTTCTCTTTTAGAAATGTCACCTTGACAGCTGTGTGATTGTGACTGACAGATTGGAAGGGACTGGAGCTGGAGGAAGAATAACATGGTAAGTGTCAACTGCAGAAATACAGGAGACACTTAAATCTTACTAAGATAGTAGCATCAGGAAGGTGCTAAAGATGGATATGAGAACTGTTAGAAAGACAGAATCAATATGACAAGCATTAGGAACTAGAATTGGATAGTGATAGAAAGAAAAAATGTCTACAAGTGCCATGGTCAGCTTGAGAATGATTCAAGATAATCGGTTTACCTTTGGGCAATTTTAATTTTTAGGTCAAATCAACCTGGACGTCTCAAGAAGTCTTTAAATGTGAGACAGCCAATGAGAGATGTTCAGTAAGTAAGTAAGAACGTGGCTGGAGTGTTGGAGCAAATTCAGAGCTGTTCATAATCAATTTTCTTTTTTTTTTTTTGTAATTAAGCTGCTTTATGCTTTAGCTTACTAGCAAATGCACGGGTAGGACATATCATCTACTGTCTGGCTTCTGTCCCATTACTCTTTTGAAACCTCTAAAACATATATATGTATATATATTCCTGTATTCTAAGGTGCAATTTCTGCCGATAATGGAGGATGTCACCCATCCTACTGCTCACTCCTAATTCCCCTGACAAATATTTCTTAGTCTCTTTCTGTGCCTGTATTGAACAGTGATGTTCTTATTCTTCTTTTTCAATTTATACAGTTTTTTTTTCATTTCCACATTTTCAATGATCACATATACAGCTAGAGATTTTAACTTTTGCTCAGAGCTTTTGCCAAAGTTATAGCTTCAAACTGCTGATGATTTAGCACTTCTTCCTGTTTTTCAGTCTCTGAGCACCTCGCACTTGGCTTATCTAAAACTGGGCCCACAATCATCTCCTAGACCATCTACTCCTAACGGTTTTCCTAATCTAAATTAATAAGCAGTTTCCTAGCTGTCTGAGACAGACATCTCAACATTCATTCATCTCCCTTACTTCCCACGGGACATTAAGTTTCTATCTATTTTACCTCTTAAATCCCTGATCTAATCCAGCACACTTTGAGAGAGACTCTTAACTGGTCTCTGCCTCCAAGTCAACTTGGCAATTCTTAAAACATGATTCCTGAATCAGCAGCATCAGCTTCATCTGAGTATTTGCTAGAACCCTAATGAATCAGAAACTCTGAGGGTCATGCTCAGTAATCTGAATTTCAGGTGATTCTGATTCATGTGACTCTCAAGCACAAGCAAGGCAATGATTATCAGCATGGTATCTCAGTGTCCAGGGTTAAGACTCAGGTAATCTGGATTCAGTGCATATGAGTATGTGTAAGGTGAAGTGTCTGTATTTTAATTTCTTCTCTGTCAGTTAAACGAGTTCAGTTAGATGATCTTGAGGATAGCTACAAGAATGTTTCTGAATGCTTTCTAGGTGATAAGCCCTGTGCTGAGTGTTTGCAGGCATGAAATCATTTAGCATCAAACAAGAACACATTGAAATAGTTATTATTTTTATCCCCATAATATGTATGAATAAACTGAAATACAGAGAGATCACTTCCTCAAATCACACAACCACTAAATGAGGTCAGTGAGCATTCTCTTAACCTTTGCATTCTTCTGCCTCTAAGACTCTGCTCTGTGGAAAGAGTGACAAAAGCAAAAATAGTTGCTGAGACCAATAAAATTTTGTATAAATATATACGTATATACATATATATCACACTTAATATATTATATCATATTATAAGTCAAGCCCTTCCAAGTGGAATAGACTTATGTTTTGATGGGCACTGAACTACTGAACTCAGAAAATTGGACCACAGATGATGAGGGGCACCAGGGGGTTGATACTCATTACATTTCCCTCAGGTAAATGTACATGGGGAGAATTTCTTTGGATAAATATGTCATCCTGTATATATCAAAAGTACACTTAATCTCTTCTAGTAATTAGTCTGCAGCTGTGTATTTCAGGATTGAGTAAGCGAATTTACAGAGTTTGCTAATTTTTGTGAAGAACCAAAGGCAAATTTGTTATTTTCTGAGGCTGAAATATAACACAGGCATTGGAACATTTTGTAGCTCAAGATAAAGAATGTTGGGTGAACAGTTCAAGAGAAGTATTTACAAAAGGTATATTTTCCCCTACAAGCACAACATTTCTTTAAAGAAATTATATATATATATATGTGTGTGTATATGTATGTACTTTATATATACGTATTATATATATACATCTTTTATATATACATACATAGTTAGCTAGTTAGTTCCAGTTAGTTAGTTGAACGGCAGAAAACCTTTTCTTCTCAGCCTGTTCTCTCTAAAGTACTTCCTTTTCCTCAGCTGAAAACAGCACTCACCAGTTCCAGAAGCCTGACACCTAAGACTAATTGTGGACCTATCACTTTCCCTCTCCTTGAATATCTGATCCATCACTAACTTGGAAGCTCTTACTTCCCAATTATCAAATCCAAACACTTTTCTGGATCTCTTATGCCACCATCCTAATCCAAAATACTGTTACCACTGGCTCAGGCTTCTGCTGTATTCCCTAATGTTTCCACTGAGAATTATATTATATTTTAAAAACACAAACTGAACAGTTTATTCTCCTGCGTAAAACCAGGCAGTAGTGAATTAGGTCTTTATTGCTGTTGTAAAAAAATTCAGTGGCTTCAAACTATTCAAAATTATTCTCTCATACTTTCTGTTGGTCAGAAGTCCAGAAAAGCTCAACTAGGTAAGGACAGCAGCATAAAGGAAAGTTGAGGAATATTTTATAGGAGAAGATAGATATCTCAGGAACTTGTAAGAAGATCATTCATTACAGGTAAATTAGCAACCAGGCAATGATGCTCAGTTTCCCAAAAAGTAGGTCTGATTTGATGAGATTCAAGCATGCCTTGCTTTCCTTATGGAATATAATATGGTCTTTTTACTTTGCAAAGACCCCATGCATCTTTCTGATAGCTCCCTATATGGTGCAAAATCGAGTCATTCTGAAACTCTCACCATTCTTTGAAGAAATGGATAGTGAATGACTCATATTTTTGGGCCTGCTGTTTCCAGTCCCTGGAACATAATATCCCACCTTCTCTGCCTGGAAAAATCGAAAAAAAGAGCCAGCTCAGTGTTATTTCCTCCATGAATCCTTCCCTGACTGGCCCCTCAAATAATGCATTCATGTCCATTTATGTGCTCCCAAGACACTCTGTATCTGTTGTCACATGACTCACAAATAATAACTGATGTAGGATTAGGACTGTGTACATCATGCTTCTCCCATTGTATTAGTGTTCCCTAGAGAAACAGAATAAATAAGACAGTTAGATAGTTATT
Organism: Mesoplodon densirostris; assembly: GCF_025265405.1. Classification (NCBI taxonomy): domain Eukaryota; kingdom Metazoa; phylum Chordata; class Mammalia; order Artiodactyla; family Ziphiidae; genus Mesoplodon; species Mesoplodon densirostris. The sequence continues at coordinate 168,091,341 of NC_082661.1, read as the reverse complement.
ATAAGAACTGGCTCATCTAATTTTAGAAGATGAGAAGTCCCATGATGTGTGATCTGTAAGCTGGAGACCCAGGAGGGCTGAAGGTTCAGCTCCAGTCTGAGACCAATGGCCTGAGAACCAGGAGAACCAATGGTGTATTAGTCTGAATGCAGGAAAAGACCAGTGTCCCAATGTGAAGACAATCAGATGGAAAGAGAGAATCTTTCTTACTCAGCCTCTTGTTCTATTGAGCCTCCAACCTATACACATTGAGGAGAGCATCTGCTTTACTCAGTCTACCAATTCAAATGTTAATCTTATGCAGAAATGCCCTCACAGACATGCTCAGAATAATGTTCAACCAACTACCTGGGCACCCCAAGTAGACATAAAATTAACCCTCACATCCATTGATACTGAGATTTTCAAGTTAGGGATAATATTTTAGTATCTCTTTATTTCCTGACAGTGCCAAGTGCATAGGAGGTGCTCAGTAAATATTTGTTAAATAAACAAATACATTTTATTAAATCACCATTCCAGCCATTTTGGTTAAAAAAAAAATGTACCACAAAACAGGAACTCAACATGGTAAGGAAATCATCCTAGCTCTGAACTGTTTGCTGGTTTCAGGGCTGCACATGTTTCCAAATGCACTTCAGCTGACAAACTTACAAGTGAACAGGGAGATGAGCTATCTTGTTCTACAATATATATTCATGGAATGGATAAATGAAACCCCAGTTAAGGAAAGATCTGTTAATGTAGAGGCTGGCCATATACTGCATTGAACTTCAGCTTTGTGTTCTCTGGGATGGTAACACCTGGTACGCAGAGCTGCTTCAAACGGTTATGGAATCCCTCACAAGTTTCAGTTAAGCTATCCTCCAGTTAACTCATTTAAAAGGAACTCTTGAGAAAATAATAAGCCTTCTTGTTTTTACTCTCCCCTCTTCCTCCTCCTCCTCCACTCCCCCACCCCACCTCATTTATAGAGATTATTATAGGGTATTAGGTCTGTCAATTAAATCACAGCAGAAAAAGTTCAAAAACCTTTAAGACCAACCATCACCCATTGTCCCACTTTGTGCAGTCTAAATACTCTCAGGAAGGTATTTTCCAAGTTAAAAAAACCCTCGTTAAGTAAAACTGGCTTTTGTAGATTTGATTTATGGTGAGGCAATTGGCATGCATTATGATCCTGAGATTTAGGGATATAATCTGGAGCAGGATGTGAACTTTTAACTGCAGGGGCGATGGTGCCTCAGGTGTTGTTCAAAGGTCAACTGTATGGACACTCAGGAGATTCAAGAGTCAGTTCCTGACAGACTGGAGCATGCTATATCTCACAGAAGAGTAAGGGGTGGTGGGGGGTGGTTTAAGGTTTTGGTTGATTTAGAGTTGGATAAAGGAAGAACAAAAAACCCTGGTCATATCATGTCTAACACATGATAATTAAGACAAACACCTGGCCAAAGAAGAGACTATATATGTACTATATTTTTCATGCAATAGAAGAAATACACAAAACAACTGAAAAACAAAAAGTCACAAAGAGTATTCATATGCTGTCTTCTAAGGTGGACACACACCCCCATCCCAATTTCTTAGCCAGACCTACCAAGGAAATCAGATTCATTTGATGTGTTCTTGTGATCTCCCACTCCAATGCACAATAGAAAGCTCCTTGGCAAAGTGTCCCAACATGGCTCTACTGGTTGTTAAAATGGAAAGCCTTCTGACTCATAGAAAAACCAGCAGCTGTCCTAGCTCCTGAGTGCCTCCCACCTCTCAGCACCATTCTGAGAGGACTCCCCATGAGCCATGAAGTAGAGACTAAAACTAGCACAGACTCCATCTCACTGTTCTGGCCATCATCTGTTCTGATTGTCAATAGTTGTACCATACCAGTTGGACTAACTTTTTGAATATTTCTCTGGGTACCAGACAAGGGGAGCTCTTTCAGAGGAATGCTATGGTTGGCTGCCTGTCTTGAGGCATAATGAATTTCCATGTCAACCTTTCAGAGGACCTCCAAAGTGGAGAAAATTGCACAGGAAATGAATCTTTTCTTGAAGAACCTATCATTGACCATTCATTTCCACCAGTACCAAGGATCTTCTGTGCCTTGAGTACATCAGCTGTGTGCTATCACAGTGCATGATACCAGCCCTCAGTGAACAACTCCCTCCAGAGTACCAATGATGGAAGCTAACCCTCCAGCTCTAGTTCTTACTGGTCTGACTGGCAATAGTGTCCACTTGGTGGCCAGGAGAGAACAGTGTCCGGCGAGAAGGGAGGATCAGGTATGGAGAAGGATCGAACTAAAACTGATTTATACATCCCAAGTTCATGAAGATTCCCTGGATTAGACCACATTACCTGGATAGCTTGCAGACTAAATTGCTTGACAGAAGGCAGGTGGGATGCTAATAGAAAGAAATTACATATATTTCATATTGAATACATACTAATTGTTGAAATAGTATTTCCCTCACTCGTGTTATAATATATTATGAAATGTCAGAGGTACAAGGAATAATGGAAGTGATTTAGGCAGACCTCTGACCCTTTAAGGAACTTTTACTATAGCATTCTTAAAACATGGTTATCTACTCACATTAAGTAATTCCATAAAGAGCAAGTAACAATTTTACAAAGAAATACTAATTTTTAGATAGGTATGTATTAAAAGGTCTTTTTTTATATTTGCACAGTGCACTGTGACTCACAAAATGCTTTTTACTCACATTATCTCATTGTCTCATCATTATAGCCCATGTTGGTATTTAGGGTCATCATTTAGGACATCTATTCCAATTGTCAGAACTTGAGAAACAAAAAATGTAGGCAATTAAGTGATTTTATTCTGACCTCAGTAGAGCACTCCCAAGAATTAAAAAAGGATCTTCCCGTGACTATTTTGTTCCCTTAAATTTCTCAATTTTAATAACAGCAAGATATAACAAACCTTACTCCTTATCACTAACAATTCAGTTAATTGAAGGTTCAATTCTTCTTTATTACCAGCCACTATTGGCCCATGCTCCCTCACCACCACTTAATCCTTATTCTTTTTTTTTTTTTTTTTTGTGGTATGCGGGCCTCTCACTGTTGTGGCCTCTCCCGTTGCGGAGCACAGGCTCCGGACGCGCAGGCCCAGCGGCCATGGCTCACGGGCCCAGCCGCTCTGCGGCATGTGGGATCCTCCCAGACCGGGGCACGAACCCGTGTCCCCTGCATCGGCAGGTGTACTCTCAACTACTGCGCCACCAGGGAAGCCCAATCCTTATTCTTATTCATGTTTCAGGCATTGCTATTGGCAAAAGAGAAATATCTGTCTCCCTAAAGAAAGCACGCACACATACATTCATTCTTCTACCTCAAACTGTTTGAAAACTATCAATTCCCAATACTTGAACATTTATTATATAGACATGTATTTGGTTTAACAATGGCCTTTTAAAAACTAAAATACTTCCATTTTTGTTATTAACCTTGGTGTAATCACCTTCAATGATTTAGTCAAATTCTTTACTTCTACTTTTTTGGTAACAATTGGATATTTAAACAGGAATTTGGGTTAAGAAGTAGAACAGGAAAAATAAAGAGTAGAGAGAGATGGATTTTCAGCATGCAGTCCTAGTATGGGGTATGTTTAAGCTAGAAAAAAAGAGAAGGAGCAACAGAGTAGAATATGAGAGGGGGAGAATCAGAGATAGTCTGTCATCTTGGCAATGATAACATGACCAATTCTGGGATAAAGATTCTAAACATTCAGCAGCATTCACTGTGAACATTTCCCTCAAGGCTCTTAAGGTCTAGATGGCTGCTAGAGGTATGATGAAAAAAATTAAAATAGCTTAAACCATACATCAAACAGTTGGAGCAATAATTTGTTAAATTATAACACGAATTAAAAGACATTAGAGAAGTTCTAGTCAAAAAAATGAACATATGTAAACAGGAAAAAGGAACATATTCTGTGTAAGGAGCAATTCATGAGTAAAAGCTTGACTCCATTTATTGTCCATCAGTTATTCATCCATCTAATCTATATTTACTGAGTGCCTACTATGTACAAGACACAGTCCCAGTAGTGTCTGAAGAGTCATTGACCTACCAGGAAGAAATGGAGAAAGTTTCCAGGAAGATGGTGAAAAGACTTTGAGATGGTTATTTTCAGGCCTCTTTTGAAAGAAGCCTTTGAAAACTAGATTAAGCACTTTGAATTTCATCCACTAGACATTAGGAAGCCATTCCATTTTTCTTTTTTCTCTTTTGAGAACAGACTCTGTACCTAAACTTCCACTCTTAAAAGAGCCCTGTTTTGAAAATACTGACTTAATTAAGTTGGAGACATTTCTGAAGAAATCACATTATTTCCTTCTAAAATTTTAATGTTCCACTGTTTAAATGGCATTTCCAGAGAAGATTTCAGTAAAATGAATGTTGCCAAAAGGACCCTATAATTCCCTAAGGATGCAATATTAATTAGAGAAATATGTGCCTCTGAATTCATCCAATTTGCATTTCATTTTATGGATTATTTTTTGCAAACAGTTTACTAAATGACTGCAGTTGCAGATGGTTAAATTATTACCATCAGATGGCTGCCATGGCTGATATTACAGAAAAGGATAGAATCTGATTCTTTACAAATAGTAGAAAATAAGTCTTCAACTTAAAAAAAGGGGGGTGGTATCTTTCTGCCATGGCTGGCCTTTTGATGGCAATGATCTCAATACAAGGTGACAAGGAATTAATCTTGTGAAAGGGCAGATCGGCCAGGAAAGCTTTCCAAGTCAGATTTCCCTTTTGTATCTAGAAGGCAGCTACGCCAGCTATTGTGACTTCCTTTAACAGGCCTGGCTGTTATGGACATTGGAACTAGGTTGGTAGTATGAGAAAATGTTAGGTCCCAGAGCCAGCCAACACTGGCTATTGTGACCAACCCTCACTGTTAACCAAAGACTGTCCTGGTTCTGACACTGAAAGTCCCATATCCTAAGAAACCCTGAAATCCTGGGCAAAACTGTCATAGTTGACCACTTTACTCCTAGATCATAATCATCATGGACAGCTGGTGCCAGCATTCAGCACAACATACTTTTGTGTGTGTGAGAGCAAATATAAACGAGTTCCAGAAAAGCATGCAGGTCATCCATCCTTCATGCATCAGTAAAAACTGCTTCAGTACAATCTTTTAAAATATAGAATATGCTGAGATGTGATTATTGTTTTATTTTTTAAGTTAAGAGCAAGTGAGAGATTTTGTTTATGAATGCTATGTACTAACATTATTCAGGTTAAAGCACCGTTTAAAAGGATTTCAAATATTAATAGAAAAATTCACTTTTAATGATCCCCACTTACAGAAAAGCACTTCAAATTGCAAAATAAAGTTATTTTGATAAGCAACTAAAGTTAGACTTCATTCCAAATGAATGTCAGTGCAATTCACCTAGTGTTAAATCAAGCACAGGTCTTTTCAATATTTACTAAACATTCCACAGGTATTTTTAATTGAAGTATAGTTGATTTACAATATTAGTTTCAAGTGTACAGAATAGTGACTCAGTATTTTTACAGATTATACTCAATTAAAGGTTATTACAAGATAATGGCTGTAGTTCCCTGTGCTAGACAATATATCCTTGTTGCTTATTTTATACATAATAGATTGTATCTCTTAATCCCATACCCCTATCTTGCCCATCCCCCCGCTGCCCCCAAAAGCTCTTGTTAGACCTTTTCTCTGTTCTAGACCCTCTGCTGGGACTGGGGGTGATAGTGGGAAAAAAACATATAAAGCCTCTATAATAATAAATATGCTAAGATTAAGAGAGGAGAAGCATGAGTAGCTCAGACATAATCGAGCATAAGGGGTCAACTGGTTGGGTGTAGATGTGGTCGTGGATGTGGATGGTAGAGAAAATGGGAGGGCTTCTTAGAGAAAGCAATCTTTAAGATGAGCTCTGTAGCATGTGTAATACTACAAGCTATTTAGGAAGTATCATCAACAGGTCTTGGTAATAAATTCATTGACTAAGAATATGAAGTGGAGGGGAATATCAAGTAACTTCCAAAGTTTCTATTTTGAACACAGGTTAGTGCAGGAAGAGAGTGAATTTTACATTAAAATTTAAAGACTAATTGGCATCAATTGCAAAGGAAGAAGTTATGTAGGTAGCCACTAGCTACCTACTAAAATGGTTCAGTGGTTGCCCTGAGTAATGAAGGGTAGTGAGATATTTACCTGAGTAGTAAGGTTCATGTTCTTGAGAATATACTGATACAATACTGCTAAAACAAATAAATATTTTTTAAAAATGCTGCTACTGTTCCAGAGTCTAGGAAAGATGATGGGGCTCTTTCACATGTGCACAAAAATGTGTGTCTTACACTGCATTCACAGATGAATAGTACTTAGAATGAGGAAATTCATAATATATTCTACTCTGCATTCTTAGACCATCACTACTCAATTAGTTGTTGGCTAACCAGCAGCTTTAGCATCTCAGAGGAGCTTGCTAGAAACAACTTTAGGGTCTCACATACCTAGCAAAGCAGAATCTGCACCTTAATAAGACTTCCCATTGTGTATCCTTGCCTCCTTTGTCAAAGATTTACTGACCTTAGGTGTGTGGGTTTATTTCTGGGCTCTCTAGTCTGTTCCATTGATCTATATGTCTGTTTTTGTGCCAATACCATGCTTTTTTTAAAAAAATTAATTTATTTTTGTCTACGTTGTGTCTTTGTTGCTGCACATGGGCTTTCTCTAGCTGTGGCGAGCGTGGGCTACTCTGTTGCAGTGCATGGGCTTCTCATTGTGGTAGCTTCTCTTGTTTCGGAGCATGGGCTCTAGGTACACAGGCTTCAATAGTTGTGGCTCACGGGCTCTAGAGCGCAGCCTCAGTAGTTGTGGCACATGGGCTTCGTTGCTCCACGGCATGTGGGATCTTCACAGGCTAGGGATTGAACCCGTGTCCCCTGCATTGGCAGGCGGATTCTTAACCACTGCACCACCAGGGAAGTTCCCATGCTGTTTCGATTACTGTAGCTTTGTGGTGTTTGTCTGAAGTCTGGGAAAATTATGCCTCCTGCTTTGTTCTTTTTCTTCAGGATTGCTTTGGCAATTCCGGGTGTTTTATGGTTCCATATAAATTTTAGGAATTTTGTTCTAGTTCTGTGAAAAATGTCATGGGTAATTTGATAGGGATCACATTAAATTTGTAGATTGCTTTGGGTAGTATGGACGTTTTAACAACATTAATTCTTCCAATCCAAGAGAATGGGACTTCTTCATTTCTTTGAATCATCTTCAGTTTCTATTATTAACGTTTTATAGTTCTCAGCACATGTTTTTCACCTCCTTGGTCAGGAATAAAACACTTCATATATATTCCAAGGATTTTATTTTTTGGAGTGTAATTTTAAATGGTATTGTTTGTTGACATTCTCTTTCTGATATTTCATTGTTAGTCTAAAGAAATGCAACCAACTTCTGTATGTTAATATTATATCCTGTTACCTTGCTGAATTTATCAGTTCTAATAGTTTTTGTGCAGAGTCTTTAGGGTTTTCTATATATAGTATCATGTTATCTGCATGTAATGACAATTTTATGTCTTCCCTTCCAATTTGGACACATTTTCTTTTTTTTCTTTTTTGTCTGATTGCTACAGCTAGGACTTCCAATACTATGTTGAATAGAACAGGTGAGAGTGGACATCCTTGTTTTGTTCCATATTTCAGTGGGAGGCTTTAAGTTTTTCACCATTGAGTATTATATTGGCGGTGGATTTGTCTCACATAGCTTTTATTATGTTGAGATATGTTCCCTATATACGCACTTTGGTAAGAGTTTTTATCATGAATGGATGTTGAACTCTGTCAAATGCTTTTTCTGCATCTATTGAGATGATCATTTGGTTTTTGCCTTTTCTTTTGTTGATGTGGTGTATCACATTGATTGATGTTCATATGTTGAACCATTCTTGTGAACTTGAGATGAATTCCACTTGGCAAGAATACACAATGGGAAAAATTCTCCTCAGCAAGTGGTATTGGGAAAGTAGGAAAGCCACATATAAATCAATGAGGTTGAATACACCCTCACACCATACACAAAAATAAACTCAAAATGGCCTAAAGACTTAAACATAAGACATGATACCATAAAACTCCTAGAAGAGAACATAGGCAAAACGTTCTCTGACATAAATTGTACCAATGTTTTTATAGGTCATTCTCCCAAGGCAATAGAAATAAAAACAAAAATAAACAGATGGATCCTAAACAAAATTATAAGCTTTTGCACAGCAAAGGAAACCATGAACAAAACGAAAAGACAACCTACAGAGTGGGAGATAATATTTGCAAATGAGACAAGCATCAAGGGCTTAATTTCTGAAACATACAAACGGCTCATAAAACTCAACAACAAAAAAACAAACAGCCCAATCGAAAGAGGCAGAAGACCTAAACAGACATTTCTCCAAAGAAGAAATACAGGTGGCCAATAAGCATGTGAAAAAATGCTCAACATCACTAATTATTAGAGAAATGCAAATCAGAACTATGAGGAGGTAACACCTCACACCAATCAGAATGGCCATCATTAAAAAGTCTACAAAAAACAAATGCTAGAGAGGGTGTGGAGAAAAGGAAACCCTCCTACACTGTTGGTGGGAATGTAAATTGGTGGAGCCACTATGGAAAACAGTATGGAGGTTCCTCAGAAAACTAAAAATAGAATTACCATATGATCCAAGAATCCCACTCCTGGGCATATATCCAGACAACACTATGATTCAAAAAGATACATGCTCCCCTATGTTCATAGCAGCACTATTCACAATAGCCAAGACATGAAAACAACCTAAATGTCCATCAACAGAGGAGTGGATAGAGAAGATGCAGTACATATATACAGTGGAATACTACTCAGCCACAAAGAAGAATGAAATAATGCCATTTGCAGCAACATGGATGCAACTAGAGATTATCATACTAAGTGAAGTAAGTCAGACAAAGAGAAATATCTTATGATATCATTAATATGTGGAATCTAAAATATGACACAAATCACCTTATTTACAAAACAGAAACAAACTCACAGCCATATAGAAAAGACTTGTGTTTACCAAGGGAGAGGGGGCTGGGGGAGGGTTGAATGGGAGGTTGGGGTTAGCAGATGTAAGCACTTATATATAGAATGGATAAACAACAAGGTCCTACTGTATAGCACAGGGAACTATATTCAATATCCTATGATAAAATATAATGAAAAAGAACATTAAAAAATGAATGTATATATAACTGAATCACTTTGCTGTACAGCAGAAATTAACACAACATTGTAAATCAACTACACTTCAATTAAAAAAAAAGACCTCCCAGTGATTGGAATGCACAGTTAAAGTTAAGAAGCACTGCTCTAGGCCACCCTTAAAATCCTTCTTTTGTTTCTTAAGAAAATCTGAACCACCTGGAAAAATTTGAACAAATAGAACAGTGAGGAAACTTGATGTATCACAAGGAACAGGAATGTATAGCCAAGAGATAGGATAATGTACCAGGAATATGACTTTTTTCTTCAAATTACTCAAGATCTGGCATGTGAACTCAAGTGTTAAAAATAGGACCAGTGAGTAAAACAGAAACAAAAAAAACAAGAAATGTGTTTTAGCTCAATATAAAGTAGAATCCCTTAAGGGAAAAATGTATCTAAGTACTTAAGGGAGGTGATGGAGAAGTTACCTGTAAATTCTCTAACCCTAAACAGAAAAGGAAGGAAAGAAGAAATCCATAAATATCTATTTTGTCAACTAATAACAGCAGGTACTTCATGTGTTTTACATGTCTCTCATTTTACTGGATTTCTGCCTTCATAATCATTACAGAAGATAAAAAGCAAACAAAACAGAGTGCAAGCAGCAAAAGATGAAATACTAAAAGCTCAGGCTAGTTTCATTAACCCCATTGGCTTGATTCCATGGCAATTAGAAGGGCCACAGTGAGCTGCACTCTTCTCTTTTACTGCTGGTATCTGGTGCTTTGTTTTGAGCCCCCCTGCCCCCATCCCCTCCTCCCAATGCTAACCACCACATTTTTTCAACCAACTTTTATCTTTCTTTCCTACATGTGGATGCACAGGTTCTCTTCTATTTTACTGACTAGCAATTTTGAAATTTTTAAGTAGTAACAGGATTTGAGCCTGGTTTATGTTGGCCATTATCCCTTGCCTGAGTTCGAAAGTGCAAGGTGTGGGGATGTCTGCAAGGTCAAGCTTCAAAGTTTTTTTTAGCCTCGAGTCTCATTTAGTTTCTACTGGCACACTGATAGTGCCTTTCTTCTCTGTGATAATTCCTTTTCAAAGAAGGTGCTTTCCGTATTCCAGACCTCAAAAGTGCACTGCGTGAAGTAACATGGACAAATGAAACATTGGTTGCTCTTTTATTACCAAGACTCATTACATGTATAATATGGAGTTTTGTACAGTAAATATGCATTATGGTGTTTACAGTGAGTTGACCAGTAAGCATGTGGAACTTCAGTGTTACAAATTGTCCTAAGTACCATTAAAGAAGTAATGACCTTGTAAAAATCAGAAGGAAAACAGGGTTAAGCACTGATTTTATTTTTGTTTTCCTATAATTCATGTTTCTAACTCTGTTACTGGATGCACAAATTTTTATTACAGCATGACTGATCTAATACAATTCATAAGTGATATCTTGTGACAACTGAATAGTGAAAAAATTTCTCAACCCCAGGGATCCAAGCTTTGCTTTAAGTTGTATTGTTGTATTTTTTTCTCAGTAGCTCCTTCATTACCTAATCACTTAAGAGGATCAAAGTTCTGTCTTTTGAAGATTAATGAGAAGGGAAGAAAGAAAGTAGCTAACACTTAACATTACCTACTATGTGCTGGGAACCCCAAGCATATTTTATTTAATCCTCACAGTGACTTTACAATGAAGTAGTATTATCACATTTTATAGTTGAAGAAACTAAGCCACAGTGAACTGTTAGCTCACTCTGTTTGGCATGCTGTACACATGTTGGAGTTTTAATCATCTCAATTGTGCTATAAAGAAGGAATCATTATCTCCATTTTGTAGACAAAAAATGTGGTTGATATAAGTGGTTAAAATGTCCAGTTTTTACCTATTTGAATCTCAGTTACATAAAAGGGTTTCTCAGTCTTTACAGTATTAACATTTTGGACTGAGTAATTCTCCTTTGTGGAGGCTGCCTTACATAGTAGGAGGTTTAGCAGCATCCCTGGCCCCTACCAAGTACTAAATTACATTCCCATAGAACTATCCCTACCCCCTGACAAAGACATTGCCCCTTAAGGGATATCTGATGATATCACCCTGGAGTAAGAGCATGTGTGCATAGGAATAGCCACTGCAAGTAAATGACAATCTCAGGATTCTAATGGAGAACCAAAAAACTACAAATCCCTCACCTGTTTAAATAATTACTAATAAATAGTAATAATAACTGACATTTATTTAGTGCACAATTATAAGGTGGATATTATTACCCCTTTTTGACAGTTGGGGAAAACAAGGCACAGAAAGGTTGAATCATTTCCATAAGGTCCATAAGTGGTGTAGTGGTGATTTTTAACTCAAGTAGTATGAGGTCAACCCATCCTTTATATATCCCATTTCCTCACCCTCATATGGCAGATACACTTGGTGACCTACCCAGGAGCCATTCCCACCCCCTTCTGCCTCGTAAGAAGAGCCAACATTCTGTCAGAGGGGCTGCCAATATCCCATGCTAGATTTGCTTTTCCTCACAGCTCTGCTGTATCTAACCCATCCAGAGTAATGGGCTTGATCTGAGTTGATGGTATGATTGCTGGTGGTGGAGAGTCTGGAAATGTTTTCTTCTTAGTTAAAAGACAGACGTCCTAAGTGAGTCCTCTCCTTTCCCTACCATTTGGACTCTGAGATATGGCTTCTCTTATGATCTGGACAGCAAAGGCAGAGTGTGAAAGCCAGGGCTTTAAAGACTGGAGGCAGAAGAATAGTATCATTTAGAACTGAACCGAGTCTGGGACTACCTACCTCCAGATGTCTATTTTGAGCGATAATAACACCTATGATTAAGCCACTTTCAATTGGACATTATCTCACTTGCAGCTGGAATCACCTGTAACATACATGCTCTCAAGAAGCAAACCCTTTGTTTCACCTTTTACCTGTTTTTTGGAATTCTGGTGCAGAAAGTTTATTCGTATTCTTCAGTTCCTGACACATGGCCTCCTCTTGTGATAGCTGTGCCTTTATCCTTTTTTAAATGCATTTCTTTTATTTATTTATTTATTTATTTTACTTTTGGTTGTGTTGGGTCTTCGTTTCTGTGCGAGGGCTTTCTCTAGTTGGGGCAAGCGGGAGCCACTCTTCATCGCAGTGTGCAGGCCTCTCACTATTGCGGCATCTCTTGTTGCGGAGCACAGGCTCCAGACACGCAGGCTCAGTAGTTGTGGCTCACGGGCCTAGTTGCTCCGTGGCATGTGGGATCTTCCCAGATCAGGGCTCGAACCCGTGTCCCCTGCATTAGCAGGCAGATTCTCAACCACTGCGCCACCAGGGAAGCCTTCTTTATCCATTTTTAATCCCTATTTCCCACTCTCATTCCACAGCAACAACTCTGAGGGGTTTGATGGGTTTGGTTTTTTTTTAAAATTTATTTATTTATTTTGGCTGTGTTGGGTCTTCGTTTCTGTGCAAGGGCTTTCTCCAGCTGTGGCAAGCGGGGGCCACTCTTCATTGCAGTGCGCGGGCCTCTCACTATCGCGGCCTCTCTTGTTGCATAGCACAGGCTCCAGACACGCAGGCTCAGTAGTTGTGGCTCATGGGCCTAGTTGCTCCACGGCATGTGGGAACCTCCCAGACCAGGGCTCGAACCCGTGTCCTCTGCATTAGCAGGCAGATTCTCAACCACTGCACCACCAGGGAAGCCCTATATTTCTTATAGGTATGCATTTATGTCAAATGGTGTTTTATTTGCATGTATCACTAATTTGTATTATAAAAATAAGATGAGTAATAACCAGTATTAGAGAGCATTTACTATGTCCCAGGCATTTAGCTAAGTGCTTTTCATGCATTGACTCATTTAATGCTCACAAAATCTCTTGTAAGATAGGCCTTATCCAAACTTTACAGTTGGTCATGCACATCCTCCACATGGACTCCTAGATGGTCCCCAGTTTCTGCCATCAGAGACAAAAGAACACTGAACATCCTTATTCATGTTCACTAACAGACCCCTGTCTATAGGATACACAGAAAACTATATATCCAGGAGCAGAACTGCATGTTTACAGTGAACATATGCTATTTACTTTGAATAAAGTATTTAAGCTGATTGGCTACACTAGACTTCATGACCACCAAACATGCATGAAGGTTCTAACATGCCCACATCCTTGCCAACATTTGGCAGTATCTAGTATTGTAATTTTTATCCAACTATTAAGACTAAAATAACATCTCATTATATTTACATTTCAAATTTTCTAATTACTAATAAATTTGAGCATCTTCCTATGATTTTTTATTTTATTTTTGGCTGCGTTTGGGGTCTTTGCTGCTGCGTGCAGGCTTTCTCTAGTTGTGGTGAGTGGGGCCTACTCTTTGTTGTGGTGCGTGGGCTTCTCATTGCGGTGGCTTCTCTTAGGGGCTCTAGGCTTGCAGGCTTCAGTAGTTGCGGCTCGTGAGCTCTAGAGCACAGGCTCAGTAGTTGTGGTGCAAGGGTTTAGCTGCTCTGCGGCACATGGGATCGTCCTGGACCAGGAATCGAACCTGTGTCCCCTGCATTGGCAGGCGGATTCTTAACCACTGCGCCACCAGGGAAGTCCCTCTTCCTATGATTTATAATGGTTATTTCTCCTTAAGGGTTTATTACTTAGACTATAACACAGAATATCCCTTTTATTCAAGATGCACACCATTTTCATTTTACACAATGATCAAGTAAGAAGACGCTTTCCCATTATAAATATCATAGCTTATTTGTGAGCACTCAATAGATAACAGAGACTTGATGGTAAGAAAAATCACAATATAAAGATAACTCCTTTTGTTTTATTCGTTTGGGACATTAAATAGAAAATACAGAAAAGGGAACAGGTATTTCATTAGTAGGGAGGTGTGCTAAGATTCTTCAGATCATTGTTGTAGTTAAGATCTTTTAGCCATTTGAGTTTCATTTATTTCTCCACTCCTATTTGAAGGTCTACTCTATAACCTGCTTGGGGTATGGGAGAGCCCATGATCTCAAACTGTTCAGCCTGGCATAATTATAATGCAATAAGATAAGATAATGAGCCACGAGCTGGGACATCTAACCCAGCTGGGAGACTGGAGTTTGGAGGTATTCTTGAGAGAATCATGCTTCATTTTGTTACTTCATCCTGTGTTTAATTAAAAATAAGCAAGTACCCTTAATTCTACATTCCTATCCCTGCCTATAAAAATACACACAAAATCTATTTCATCATTGTCATTGACAACTGAAAAAATTATAATGCAAGAGACCAGCCAGGTTTTTGTAAGGAGCTACAGGAAGCTCAGTGTTTCTGGGGCACAGAGTGGGAAACAAGTAGAGTGACAGGAGACAGAGATGGGTAGAGCTTTGTGTATCATGTAAACTCTACTGTAAAGCTGATGGGGAGCCAGTGAAAGGTTTAAAGGTTTAAAAGGGAAGGGATTTGGTCAAAAGTCTATGGATGATTTTCTTCATGTATTCCTTCTTTCATTTATTTAGTCATAATTTATTAAATGTCAACTCCACAGTGAGGACCAAAAAAACTGTTGGAACTAATCAACAATTCGATATGGTTTCAGGATATAAAATCAACACAATACAGGACTAGAGTGATTTGATAATATTAAGTACTTGATAGATTCTCTAATATGTATCAAACTTAGAAGTAAATTCCTAAGAAATACAAAAGCAACGTGGCAAAAAACTAGAAGCATAAATAGTAAACTCCTTTTTGTAATTTTGCTGCATGGAAGGTCTTATTTGTTTTTATCAATTTATTTAGTTTAAAGAGATAATAAATTAACATTATTCCTAATTTTAACCACATACAAGGGCATACATTGAAAAAAATTTTTTTCCTCTTACACAGTCCAATTGTCCTTTCCATAAACAACCAGGGTTAATGATTTTTTATATAACTTTCCAAATGCATTATATGTAAACATAAGTCAAAATGTGCAGTTGTATTTCCCACTTCTATAGAAATAGAAGCATACTATTCACACTGTTTTGATGTTCTTCCCCCATTTAATTTGTCTCGGGAATGAAAATAGCTAACACTACATAGCACGAATCTACGTGTCAGGTCCTATTCTAAGCCCTTTTTGAGTATTTATTCATATAACCCTCATAATAATCCCACGAGGGGAGCAATATTGTTATCTTCATTTTTTTAAATAAGAAAAATGATGTGCAGAGAGATTATATTTTCCTTGTTTAATATCCAGCTTCAAAGCCCAAGCTTTTAAAAATGTTGCTTTAAGGTCTTGTTAGCACTCCATATTAGTATATAAAGAGTTTTCTCCTTTTCTGTGGCTATGAAGTTTTACATTAGATGGATGTACCATATCAATCTGGTTGATGCTATGTCTAGCTTCTGTTATTTAAAAAAAACGCTGCAATGCATATACTTGTAGATACCTCTCTCTTAGCATTAGTTTAAAATGCAAAATAAATTTGCTGGAGTAGAATTACTGGGTAAAAGAGCAAGAGCATTTGCAGTTTAGACAGATAAATATTTGCCAGCTTGCTCTCCGTTTTGGGTTGCATCAATGTATAGTCATACCACCAATGGAAAGAAAAAATGGAAGGATATAAAACCAAATTTGTATTATACTTTTTCCTCCCTTTATTGGATAACTCATAATTTTAAAATGTTGCCTATTGTATTTTTTCAGTTGAGGTTAGAGGATATGTGAAGGATATATTTGTGTCTTTCCTCTGTATTTTCCCTTCCCAATCTACTGCTACCCCATTCCCCACTCATGCCCTAATAATTCACACTTTTAAAGCAGGTTTCTATTTTTAAATTATTCTTACTGCACACTTTTATTCAGGGTGGAAGAGGAAGAGCACTTTGAAATCAATACACATTGCTACTTTGGTAAAAGCCTACACTCATTGAAGAGATTGATATTTATGGAAAAGATAGTCCTTCTGAGAGAGACAAGGAGCTAATGGCTCTTTGCTACAATAAGGAGAGGAGAGTGTCACTGAGGGCATCAGACTGGAGGGAAAGACACACAGGTTCCTTGGTGGCAGCTCTTTGATAAGGTGGCAAGATTTTAGAGGCAATGAATACACAATGGTCAAGGAGAGGTGGAGCTGGGGCACAGGGGGACCTGGCAGCCCCAAATAATCCTATGACTCGAATATGGTTCATAAAGGACCCAGGCAGCACTGTTGAAGTGACATAGATTGAAACGATCTCTACCTTGAGAGTTTCCAGTGAGGACTGGTAACCACCAAAAAGAGGGAATTCGCCAAAGTGTTGATTCTCTATTAGGCCCCAGGGCATTTTTTAGATTTGGGGAGGAATTCAGGTCCCAATGATGACAAACACATTAACTTGCATTTGTTAGTGGAATGTAGGGGGAACTCAGAGTCATTCCCTGAAGCTGTTTCATACCTAAAAGGTAAGACAACTTACTAAAAGTAGATGTTATTACTCTATTTTTCTCTGCAAGTGGCTATTGGAGTTCTCTGCCAACAGAAAACTGTGCATGTACATTTAATGAAAAAAACACTGTACCTAGCGTCAATTAATTATTAGATTGGTGAAAAGGGCACAGTAGAGAATGGTTCTATTTGGAAATTATGTTCAGAGGTCAATAATTTTAATGAATAACATGATAAGAATCCTATTTCCTGATTCTGATATTGTTCTCTTTATCTATAGGATCCAAGTTGTGTTTGCACTGAGCATGTAAGCTTTGTCCTTTGGGGACAGTGACACAGTTAATATCTTTCTTTGCTTTAGGATATTGTTCTTTTATTACCCAAAGAGTATTCACCAAGCTAGTAAAGATTTTCTTGAAGCTGTGGGAAGAATGTGTAGATATTGGGCCATTTCTCTAAATGTCTCAGCAGTTAATGTGATTATGAAACCCCAGGACAGGTTCCAGGGAAATCCATATGAATTTTGTTTTCATCAACCAATAGCTATCCCAGGAAGATGATTCATCTCCTCTTAGCTTAGTGTCTTAGGTCTGTTTTTAAAAAGGCATACCATCTAGTGAAATTGGAATTACTTTTGTCCTATTCAATCTTGGTTCAATTTTATCAGTAAGTGCTTTGGGATATCTGGTGAAAAAAACAACTATTCATTTCTTGAAAAATGCTGTAAATAGATTATTTTTAGTTGGTAAACAAAATGCAATATGTTTAAGGCACTATAAAAAGCAGAACTCCATTTAGCTGCAGGATATTAATTGAGAAAATATGTATTTTTCTAAAACACAACTAAAAAATGCTCATCTGTGAATACCTAAGTACTTTCTAGAAATGGCCAACTTGCTGTATTTGAAAATCTTTATAGAACAACAAAAAGAAAACTAAATGGCTTCCAGAATTGATTTCTGCTCCTTTTATTTTTCTGCATTAACATTTTTGGGGTATATGCTTGTCAAATCCCCATACACATGATAGCTCAGAGCAAGCATGGAAGACACTGCTGGTATCCTCACCAGAGCCTGTTGACCAGGCTGGTGCACCCATCTGACAGATGCTATAAATATTTGTTGCTAAGAACTCACAACTTTCCACTTTCTCAGGAGCATTTCCCTCAGTCTATAAGACCTGTCTTTCCCATGAGGCATCCCACAGCTAAAGGTTGACTGCTCTGAGAATAAAAAACACCAGAGCCCTTGCCTCAGGTGGAGACATGGATCCAGAGGTCCCTGTGCATCAGAACATCCTAGATTACCCAGTACCATATCATTGCTCAAATCTTTCCCTTTCACTCCACCACTTTCCTCACTCTCTTCCAGATTTTCCCTAAAAAATTCTTCTTTAATAAATGATGTACAAACAACCCCTTTCTCAGGTTCTGGTTCTAGACAACCAGAGCTGTCATGCCGTATGTTCACAATGGGTAGGTATTTCAATAACAACAAGGTGAGGAAAGGCATTTTCTGTAGGGAACAGTGTCTGCCTAAATTCAAATACACACACAAAAAAGGAAAAGCTGAAAGCTGCCATACTCAGGAAGATGTTATTTGGGACTTACTGTTTTCAACAGAGGGAAGGCAGGAACTGGGTCCTGATGAGAGGTAAGTCTGTAAAGATGGATTCCAGTCAACTTATAAGAGGCCACCTAAACCTCATCTTCCCTAGAAGATCACAAAGGCTTGTGCTGGGGTCTGGAATCAAGATGAACCCAAATATCCTATATCAAAGCTAAACCCTCCCTTCTTTGTGAGTCCCTGTCCTTTTCCCTCTTCATGTGTGGATCTTAGTGAGTAACTGCAACAGTCACAGGGGTTATGAAATTATGATATCCTAGGGCAAAAGAAGTCTTTCTTTTTCTAACAGGGACAACTCAGAACCAACACATCACTCTCCTTCACTGTTTGCCCAGATTATTTTGGCACCTGTGTCTGATAGTAACATGCATGTCCATGAGACACATCCTAAATGCTGGATATAAATATAAGACAGAGGAGTCACTGTTCAAGATGTAAACGATAAACTCTGCAAAGTACCTAAGACACTCTCTGACTCTCACTGAAGAATTCCTGAAAATGTCTTGAAATTTCATGTTACCTTCAATGTAACCCACTCAGTGAAATTTCACATGTGTTGCTTATATCCATTTCTCAAACTCTTCCTCCTAGGAGCTCTCTGGGGAGCATGAACGTGCAATTATAAGAGAAGCAGGCCTGTGACCCTCTCCTTGGGTCTAAGCAATGGCCACCTGTCCAGTTTGAGAACTTGCTGGGAAATTCTGTGGGAGAGGCAATGAGTTTTGGAAGCATAGATTAGAGCAAATTATAAAGATTATATTTCAATTGTTTACAGAGGTTGGTAATTGAGGGTAACAAATACTAGCCTGTGTGTCAGTTTAGCCAATCTGAAGTCTCTACAACCCCTCAAACAGCAGCTCTATACCATAAAGCTATTTAGGTGAGTAGAGCCAGACTTGCCTACAATTTACTTAAGCAGATAATCCTTCACAGTCCTGGTGGGTGACAGGGGCTGTAGAGGTGCGAGTTGACCAGTGGCTACTCATCTCTGTCTCTAAACTCTGTCTTTACAATCTTGCATTTTTATTGCAGTACATTTTTCTAATTATGATAATACATGATGAAAACCAAAAAAATGCAAAACACAGTACATCACAGAGAAAAGAAAATCCATAATAATAATGCTAGCACCAATAACAGTGACTGTATTGACAAATTAGGACATCTTGATGTAGCTGAACTGATGCGGTCATTTTTACAGGGCTTTTTCATTGCTGGAGACATTCCGAAGAAACACTCTTGATGCGAATGTTTTGCTATAGCTTCACAGAAATAGCTACCTTAAAATGGAAAAGTGTGCCACAGATAGTGCCATATAGAGACACGATCTTTATCACTGTTCTAAACTCCATTCCCTCACCCATCTTCATTCCAACCAGATTGAGGAATGGAAAAGAAACAGGACTATTATAAGCAGATCTGTTTTGTACATTCCTTCAAAATAAAATGTTTCTTGGGGGCAGTGTGGCAATAAGAATCCATGTTCTTAATCCTATCAATTTTAAATGTGCATTCTGAAAAAAACATTTTTTTCTTACAGAAATGAGTCCTTGGAATTAAATTGGCATTTTCTAGGTATATGTGTGAGTGTGTGTATGTATATACATTTACATATTCACACACATAACAATTTCTGTGGGGATACAATATTTATAATAGCAAAATGTTGGAAATAACCTAAATGGCAATCAATGGGGGAGCACTTTAACAAATTCATTGTAAAATTATATAAAGGAATTCTATGTAACAAATTAAAATAATTATATATATGTTCTGTGTGTGTTCATGAAAAGTGACAAAAAGTTACAATATCATGTTATATTTATACTTTATCATTTTACTTTTCAAGTTAAATTTTTTATGAAACTGAGATAATCTAATATATATTATATACATTTAATAGCTAATATTTAAAAGAAAATAAACAGGGAATATATGAAAACACTTAAACCAAACTAAAGAAGCTTTCACTAAGAAATGTAAAACAAATTTTGTTTAAAGAGAACTACGTAATATTCCTGAATTTAAAATTTTAAATTTGTAAAAATAAATAAATAAATAATCCACCAATTGATCTTGCAATTATCTGCCATGTAATCTCTAAGAAAACATCACAATGTGTATTTTTGGAATTTAACAAAATGAATCTAAATTTTATTTAAAACCTTAAAATAGTATAAACAATAAAACTTTGCTTCTTGAAAACTGTGACTACACCTTTTTATGAAATATATACGGAGTATTCATAAATTTAACCAAATAATAAGCCACAAATAAAGCCTCTGTATATATCAAAGAAGAAATAAGACAGTTCTCTGATCACACAGAACTGAAACAAGAATGTAACATTAAAACAATATATTCCAAAAAGTCCCTAAAATCTGGAAAGTACAAAAAGAAGTTTTTCTGAACAATTTAAGAAAAAATCCAAACCCAAATTTTAGAATACTTAAAAATATCAATCATGAAAGCCATTCATATCAGAAGCTATGAAATCAAGGCATGAAGTTTTAATTGAAGATAGAAAAACAAAACAAAACAAACAACCAAGGGAAGGCAGAAGGATGGATTTAATAAAGATAAAAAGCATAATGTAATTAACTAGAAATAAGAAAAATGGCAGAATAAATAAACCAAACACCAAATCTTTGAGCAAACCAATAAACTAGCTAATGCAGAAGTAGGAAGCACAAATTCATAAAATAATAAATGAGGGATAAATCACGATATTTGGAGGAAATTAAAAGATAGACAAGAGACTATGTTGTTCAACTCTGCAGAAGCAATTGAAAATGCAGTGAAAAAAGGAATATATTTTTTAAAATTTTCACTAAATTAAGTCAACTCAATCTACAGACCACTCACGATGGAAAAAATACAGTTGTGAAAATGCTAACCCTCTGTCAGAAATCACCAAACTCGGACATTTTCTCAGGGAAATGTTAACAAAACTTTTACAGATTAGAAAATTACAAAGCTATTGAAAATGTTCAATAACATAAAGAAAGAAAACAAGTAAGTCTCTTTTTATGAAGCTACTCTTACAATGACATAAAAATCCAGCAAAGAATTTGTAAAAAACCAAACCATTTTTATGATTACTGATGAAAATGCTAAATAAGTATTATCAAACACAGTTTAGCCACACATTAAAACAATAACACTATGGCATAACCAAGTGAAATTTATTCCATCACAGCAAGTATGTTTCATCATTAAGAAACCTATTCATTTTTTCATATTGATGGACTATAGGAAAAAGTTATAGATCATTTCCATAGATGTTGAAAGGCCTTTGATAAAATTTAGTACCACTTTTTGAGTAAAAAAACAATAAAATAAGGTATATAGATGCTCTTTAAACATGGTGAAATACAGCTATCTCTTCTCCATACTCATTTTTTTTTCTTATCAAGGAAACATCAGAAGCATTCTCATGAGAATTCTAAGACAAGGATGGCCACTATTACCACGGTTCTGATACCATTTTGAAAGTATAGGCCATTGTAGATAGACACACAAAGGAAATTAGACATACAAAAATGAGAAAGAAAATAATAATTTTCACTATTTGCCACTGATGTTTATGTATATTTGGAAAATCTATGATTCAACAGATAAAAGCTGTTATGATGAAGAAATTCAGATAGATTTCTAAATACAAAATCCACATGTAGAAATCAATAGCTTTCCACAAACAACAAATGCTGGAGAGGGTGTGGAGAAAAGGGAATCCTCTTGCACTGTTGATGGGAATGTAAATTGATACAGCCACTATGGAGAACAGTATGGAGGCTCCTTAAAAAACTAAAAGTAGAATTACCATATGACCCAGCAATCCCACTACTGGGCATATACCCAGAGAAAACCATAATTCAAAAAGACACATGCACCCCAATGTTCATTGCAGCACTATTTACAATAGCCAGGTCATGGAAGCAACCTAAATGCCCATAGACAGATAAATGGATAAAGAAGATGTGGTAAATATATACAATGGAATATTACTCAGCCATAAAAAGGAATGAAATTGAGTCATTTGTAGAGACGTGGATGGATCTAGAGACTGTCATACAGAGTGAAGTGAGTCAGAAAGAGAAAAATAAATAGCATATATTAATGCATACATGTGGAACCTAGAAAAATGGTACAGATGAGCCAGTTTGCAGGGCAGAAATAGAGACACAGATGTAGAGAACAAATGTATGGACACCAAAGGGGAAAGTGGCGGGCAGGGATGGTGGTGGTGGTGTGATGAATTGGGAGATTGGGATTGACATATATACACTAATATGTATAAAATGGATAACTAATATGAACCTGCTGTATAAAAAATAAAATTCAAAAATTCAAAAAAAAGAAATTAATAGCTTTCCTTTTACAAACAATAACAAAACATAAATTGGAAATACATCCCATCTGAAGTAATTTAAACAGTGATAAACTACTTCTTAATAAACTTAATGCACTCTCTGGATTTGAAGAATACTTTAAAACATTCTTAAAAGACTCAAGAAAGACTTGAACATACAGAAAGTTAACTACTGTGATCTGGGATAATAAGACTCGTATTTGTATAAATGTCAATTCTTCCTAACTTAATGTGACTCCAGAAATAATAATTGATTTTTTAATCTGAACAAGTATAAGCTAAATTTCATATGAAAACATAAACAAGAAAATAAGCAAAAAAAATATGAAAAAATAAAAAGAAGGGTACTTAATTAGCATACTAAAATGCAATGTAAAACTAGACAAATAAAAGAATATGCTACAAAGTCATCAACAGACATAAATTAATGGAAGAAATAAAACCAAATAATAATGTTATTATTAGATATAGGTAGAATTTTAAATAAATATCAAAATGATGAATTAAACAATAAATGTGCATTTTTTAAATTCAAAGTAATCATCTGGAGAAAAAAGATTTATATAGAACATTTATACTAAGATAAATTTCAAATAGATCAAAGATATAAACATTCAAAAAATCAGCAGTAAATGTACTTAAAGGCAAAGTATGCTGAACAGGGAAAAATGTTTTAAGAGTAGGAAAGGCTTGTCCAATTATGGCAACAAAACCCAGAAGGCTTAAAAACTTGATAAATTTTATTACATTAAAAACAAATTTATGAGTGTAAAACATAAGAAAATTAAATCATGAATGATCAACTATAAAACAAATATTACAAAGAATTACTTGTCTACTTATAAAAAGAATTTCTATTAATCAATAAGAAAAATGAACACCTAAATGGAAAAATGGAAAAAAGTTTAAAAGTTTCAGTGAAAGTAAAATTTAGATGACTTAATCTCCTTTTCTTAATATAAGAAAAGCAAAGAAAAGACTCCAAAACAATGGGGCTATGTTAATAGGCCACAGGGACTGGCGTGATGAAGCTCGGTAAAGCCAAACGTAAGACTATTTAAGCAAAAAAGTAAAGAAAATAATGAACTGCTAATCATAGAATATAAGATTCCATAGGTCTAAACTGGTATGAACAAGTGAATCAATCAATCAATAAGCAATAAATAGGTAGATAGGAGGGGAAGGAAAACTCTTCCTTAGAGTAGATTTCTATCTACTCAATGTAGAATGAATGCTAGAAATAGAAAATCATCATTTATCTTCCCTTATAGATTCCAAAATTAGTGGATGAATGGGTGATTTTAAAACATCTACATAGTCTCAAGGTATCTTCCAGAAGATACCCAATAATTACAAAGGTAAAATTACCATACAGTAGAAACCCTGCCAGGTACTGTCTGAAGCAAGTGATCAAATTTGAGATCATAAGTAGAGGAACCAAATCCACTCATGTTCCTTGTGATACAATGAAAGACACCTCACTGCTTCTAAGGTATTCTTACCCCAGAATTTAGTCACAAAGAGACATTAGGCAAGCCAAAATCACACAAAATAACTGGTCAGTCCTCTTAAAAAATGCCAAGGTGATAAAAGAGGGGGAAAAAAGATATAGAAATTATTCCAGATTAAGAGACTAAGGTATCAAAGGCAACTAGGTACAGTGTATGATTCTGAATTTAATCTTAGATCAGTATAAAGACATTAGTGGTGTATGCGGTGAAATTTTGATAAGTTATATAAATTAGTTTTGTATCAAAGTCAATTTCCTGTTTTTGGTAAATGTACTATGTTTATTTAAGATGTTAATATTTGAGGACTGTTGACTGTGTATAGTGGATTTTTAGTAATTTTTTGCAACATTTTTGTACATATGAAATCTTTTCAAAATGAAAAGCTGAATTTTAATAATTAAAATGCCAGAAAATGTATATTTTTTATTATAACACTGGTCAGGAACCAATAGTTTTATAAAAAAGTGTTGGTCAGTGTATAAGAAAACAGAAATCTTAATATATGATATTCAGGGTAAAAACTGGTACAATCTCTATGGGTTGCATCAAAATTTAAATCTCTGTGCAATGCAAATCAAAATTTAAAATTCATATACCTTTTGCCTTAGCCTTTCTACACATGGGATATTATCCTCCAGTTACAATCACTTGTGTGCAAAATGGTATAAAGTGTACAGGATAATCATTGCAATATCATTTATGATAGGAAAAGACTAGAGACCACATCATTTCCATCCATACAGGACTAGTTACTTCAAACAATAAAATAAATAGAATTAAAATTTTTTATTTTTTCTATTGAGTACTTTAAAAAATAAAAGAATAAGGAAGTACTTCAACAATAATATTGGATAATATCTAAAATATATATAGTTACATGGAAAAGGCAAGATTCATAAAATTTTACTATTTGTAATTACTCCTATATATATATTTCTTTGAAAGAAAATATAAGAAACATTGTTTGATTTGATGGTATGTTAAGAGTTATGAGAGGTACGTAGTTAAGAACATAAGTACACATATTTTCTGAGTTCCAGTTCCAGCACTGTCACTACTAGTCTTAAATACTTGAGTAAATTGTAGTCAACCCTCCCTATCCTTGGATGTGGCATCCACAGATATGGAGAGCTGACAGCACTACACCATTTTGTATAAGGAACTGAAGCATCTATGGATTTTGGTATCCACACAGCATCCTGGAACAAATTCCAGGCGTATACCAAGGTAGACTGTACTTGGTGCAGAGCCTCGGTTTCCTCATCTGTGAAATGGGGAATAAATTTGCCAACTAAAGGGTTGTGTTGTGGGTTAACTGAGGCAACTGACTTAAAAGGTTCAGGAACAGTTCAACAACTACTGTTTTTATCACTTCTTTTAGGGAAAGGAAATCTGTGCGGGTAATTCCAGGGTAGCAGCAAGAACTTTCACTGTACACATTTGTATATTTTGAATTTTGAGCTATGTGACTACATTAGCTATTTAAATATAGAAAAGAAGAGATGAGAAAAAAAATTAAAAAACTGTATTATTCTGTAAGAATAAAAATATCTCAAAGGTCTCATACTTCTTATCCAGCTATGTCCCTCTGGTAACATCAATACAAATATCTATTCTTTTGGAGATGAATTTATACATTAATATTATATCAAATTATTTCTGTCAAGATTTATCATTTTAATTATTGGTTTTATGTTTTCATTATAGTTATTATGACACTATTGTTGTTTTAATTGAATGATCTAAATTTTGGAAACATTGTGTTCATTCAAAATGAAATACATTGCTATTTTTTTTCTGTAACAAGTGTTTTATTCCAAGACACTTGCCTTTATTGGTAAACATACAAAATATTTTTATTAAATAAATATAAAATTCTCAGTATTCATGCTAACTTAACCACATGGGCTTAATAAGTACATCAATGGTTACAGGTAAGATACTGGCTCAAAATTTTATTAAAATTCTATAATTTTAATTTAGAACCATATCTCCATCATTGAATTACTATCTTCTGAATAATTAAAGTGGAGAGAATTTGCCAAGTATGGTCTATGATAAGGTATGGATTGATGTAATAAAATGCATCTAACTAATTTAGCTAAGTTAAAAAGCTTTATTATCCTTAATCTTTGATTCTCAAAATGGAAAATGAAGAAGGAATTTAAATTTGCATAAAAAGCTATAAGAGTATGTGCATGTACTCACACGGCTTTAATCCCATAAATTCCACGCTGTCTGCTAAGACCAACACTATCACTGAAAATTATTTTGATATCAAAAGCTCTAACTGTGTTGCAATTAAAACCCATCATTACCTCCCTTTTTAGGGAGGGAAAGTGTCCAAGCCTTTCTTGCCAAAACTTAGCTCTGCAAGACTTTGTTCTAGACTCAATACTAGAAACACTTAATAAAATTTGAAAATAAGAATTGTAGCCTGAAGCAACATAACATGTCTTTTTAGTTGTATTTTAATATCTTCTCTTTGCTTTAGGACTATAAAGCCACCAAATATGTCCCTACACTTGCACAGTAAGGAAAAAGAAAATGGCGTTAATAAACCTTATCTTCTACACATCATGTATGTTGCTGCATGTTCAACATTTAATGCTCAAATTATTCATAAGATACCGGCATACTTCGGAGATATTTTGGGTTCAGTTCCAAACTATGGCAATAAAGGGAATATCGCAATAAAGAAAGTCACACAAATTTTTTTGGTTTCCCAGTGCATATAAAAGTTATGTTTATACTAAACTGTACTCTATTAAGTATGCAATAGCATTATGTCTAAAATTCAATATACATACCTTAATTCAAAAATACTCTATTGCTAAAATACTAGCCATCATCTGAGCTTTCAGTGAGTTGAAATCTTTTTAAAATAGTAAACTCAACAAATCACTGATCACAGATCACCATAACAAATGTAATAATAATGAAAGAGTTTGAAATATTCCGAGAATTACCAAAATGTGACACAGAGACATGAAGTGAGCAGATGATGTTGGAAAAATGGAGCTGATAGACTGGCTCAACTCAGGGTTGCTGCAAACCTTCGATTTGTAAATAATGTAATATCTGCAAAGTGTAATAAAGCTAAGTGCCATAAAACAAGGTATGCCTTTATAGAAACTGTTAACCTCTTCACAAATAAGGAAATTGTCAAAGAAGTTGTATAATCTAGGCTAGGTTACAAATATAACACAAGTCTTCTATGACTGTATTTATATTTCCCCAGTTCAATTTGTTACACCCTCTTTTTTTTTTTTTTTTTTTACCATTTCTTTCCTCCATATGCCTCCTCAAACTCGATCAGCAATTTGATGCAAGTAGTGTTTAAGTTCTAGTTTAGAACAGTGCTTCTCAAATTCTACTGTGTTTATGAAACACACAGAGACCTTGTTAAAATGCAGATTCTGATTGGTAAGGATGAGTTCAGAAATTCCACATTTCTGTCAAGCTCTTGGGTAATGCCCATCCTAGTATTCCATGGACCACACATTGAGTAACAAAACACTAGTGCTTTCTCTCCTCCCTGTGGGACATTCCAGCTCTTAGCAAAAGCCTTATTAAACATCCGCCATGCAAATTGCTTTTCCAAAATTCACACTGTGGCCTCATTGGTTGGCCAGTCTAAATTGATTCTAAACTTTGTTAATATTATGGGTGAGAAAGAATACCAATATCCAAATATGTTTTGCCTACCTCCATTACACAAGTAATGCCGATTTGTTATTTGCTATATTTGCATTTTTAACCAGAAAATAATGATAAGCAAAATTGAACCATAAACTATAAAATATTTACCTGAAAACCAAGTTGAGAAGAGGAAAAGTCTCAGAAAAAGAGTTTGGTATATACCTTTCCGGAATTATAATCCCATACTGCTTAAATCTTTGTGGAAATTATTTTTGTGTTAATAAATATACATCTACCCCATCATAAACAATCAGAGGAACTTGTTTTTCCATGTAAGCCTACAACCTATAAGTCACTTTCTCTGGACCTCAGTTTTCTCACCTGTTAAATGAGTTGAACCAGGTGAGCTGCAAACCATCATTCTTTACATCTTTATCTCAATATTCTGACTTGCTGCACACCAATGACTCTTATCTCCAATTCTCATGAGAATTCTTATTCTCAAGAGTAAGACTAAGAAAATAGCAGGTATGCCATCTTTGCCCATCTCAAAGTGTTAGGTTTAAACAAATTTACACAGAATCACAATCACCATGTGAATCTCCAGAGTATGAACAGGTGAGCAGGATTTTCCTGTGTCTCTACCCCTTGCTGCCTCAGCAGTTGAACGTCAGCTCTGTCTTCCACTGAAGAAAACATTTGGCTTAGATTTACAGGGGTTTTGCAGAAGGTCATATAAAATGTACAAAATACCATGATGAGTTTTAACTTTGGCAAAGACACTACTTCTGGGTATTGATATTCTCTTTTTGAGTTATTTAAATGGTATTTGCATGTAAATATAGAGCCTGCCATTTCCTGCCAGACATTATTCTTATTAAGTACTATTAAAACCCACTTAATGAAGAAGTGACATAGTCTTGTGTGCATTTGCATGAAGTTAATGAAATTAACACTAGATGGGAAATTAACTTAAATTTGGGATGGGTGGGTAGGAACAATTAGATGAGCTGAGCTCTACCTTTCTAGATAATGAATGGCTCCATGATTAAGAGTGTACCTTGAAAGAAATTTAGTTTTCTGGAGTCTCATTTGAGAAGTCAGGCTTTTAACCTATTTGTTTGTTTGTTTGCATAATTTAGGGTCTCTCTCCATCAAATACATGACTGATACTCAGAACTCTTACCTGCCAAATGAACACCAGCTGCCCCAGTCAGCCCTATCCTGAACTACCTCCTGATGGGGCAGATTTTTGTTTTGCTAAGATATGTAGATTTGCACCTCCAAGTTCCTCTACAGATATACCAATTGTTTTCTAAACTTGGAGATTTGGAAGGAGGGAATTCCCTTTCATTCATTCTTACCTTCCTTCCTTCAATTTACTTGTTAATTTTAGTATACAAACTTCTAAAATTTCTGACAAATTTTGCAATTTTATAAGACTAGAAATCATCTCTTTATTTCCTAGCTAAACAGCATGAGAGGGAAGTACATATTTCATGACACACTCACTGTGTGTTCATGTTATAAAGCATTCTGCTGTCCCTTTGATACTATTAAACAAGGAGCCAGTGGACATACACAAGCCACGACCTCTATCTTACTGTGCTTTTCACATTCAGGAAATGTGGCCTTTTATTTCTTTGAGAGATGATCTCAATCACACATTTCTGAGTATGTCCACATGTTGCAGTAGAATTTATAAGGATTCAATTAAAATACCATGCTTTTGTCTCTCTCATTGCCTCAAAATCATATAATGCACAAGAAAAGTGAGGACCAACTCCTGACTCTGGAAACAGATTGCTAGGGTTCAAATTCCAGATCTACTATTTACTAACTGTGCGACCTTTGGTAAATTACTTGTCTTCACTGGGTCTCAATTTCTTCATCTTTAAAAATGGGTCTAGAGATTGCCACACTGACTGAAGTAAGTCAGACAGAGAAAGACAAATATTATATGATATTGCTTATATGTAGAATCTAAAAAAATGGTGCAAATGAACTTATTTACAAAACAGAAATGGAGTCACAGATGTAGAAAACAAATTTATGGTTACCAAGGAGGAAAGAGGGGGATAAACTGGGAGCCTGGGATTGACATATACATACTATTATATATAAAATAGATAACTAATAAGGACCTACTGTACAGCACCGGGAACTCTACTCAGTACTCTGTAACGATCTATATGGGAAAAGAATCTAAAAAAGAATGGATATATGTATATGTATAACTGATTCACTTTGCTATACAACAGAAACTAAAACAACACTGAATCAACTATACTCCAATAAAAATTTTATAAATAAATAAATGGGGGGTGGAATAAATAAATAAAATGGGCCTAATTGTATCATCCATTTCAAAGGGTTGGCTTGAGCATTAAATAAGTTAATATATGTTAGTGCTAGAATAGTGCTTGGCTCATAGCAAGACAAATATTGGTGTATCTTCTATTATTGTTATCTTTATTATTTTATTAAAAAATAAGCTTTTATAAACTTTACTGTGATTTATAGCTCTTTTGTTGTGTTTAACAAAATTTAATCCTAAAGGTTGCCCCATTGCTTCAAGTCTAGCTTTAACATTACCTTCTTCTGTGAACTACTTCCAGCTCCCAAAAGACTAAATTATTACTCCATTAAGCCTAAAGAGTATATCAAAACATTTCCATTAGAACTCTTAGTAAAATTGCCCTTTTTGCTTCTTTGTTTTTGTTTCATTTGACTCCTGCCCCATGGATACCATTATTCCTTTGTAACAAATACCAGATTATTCCTTTTTGCAATCCTAGCACCAATCATAGTGTTTGGTTTATCACTGATACTTATAAATGTTCATTAAATGAATGAGTGAATAAATAAATACAAAGAAATCTGTGATCATCAAAAACAGTATATCATTCCAGATAAATTTACACTCAATTTTTCTTTGTTTAATTGCCTGTTACCTCTTCTCTTCTTTATGCTGGCAGAGGGTGGGGGGGGGGGGGGGGTGGAACGCTTCTTTGTTGATTAGGTGGCTCATTCCCTGATATGTTGCTGTAGCAAATTGAACCAGAAGCAGCAGATGACATCATGCATTGCATGTCCACACCTGTGCTCATTTCTTTTTCTTGAGGCATTAGAATGGTGATGACCCTGGACTTCTGGAGGCTTGTACAATGAGGACCACTGAGAAAGAAATTCTGAAAATTCCCCCTTGAGATATTTATTGGAGAGCAAAATTACACTACTAGGGGGCAGTTCACCTTTTTTTGAGCTTCTGATTCTGGAACTACCTGAACATTAGAAATATAATGCATGAAATAAAATCAAATATTGTTTTACTTATATTCCAAAATGAGTTCTTCATTAAAAGGAGGGGGCATGTTTTCTCATCTATTATACAAACTACATTCACATATGTCCTATTTTATTTCTAGGTTGGCCAAATTAGCACATTTGGTGAACTTCAACCACTGAATCATGGACTTTTATTCTTCCTTAATACTAAATAAAAAGTGGAGAGCAGAAAACTTGTCCATCTCTGTAAAACAATGAATGTGTATTTGAGTTCTGACATTATCTGAGACGCCTAGGTGAATGCTGAAATGACAGCATATATGGCTTTCATCTTTGAAGTATAGATATCCATAAATTGTTTTAACATGATCTGGGAGACTTAAGGTTAAAGTAATCTAATCTGGTATTCACCATTGTAATACCAGAGAGGACCCTGAGTGAAGGAATTTTGACTGCAGCTATAGCCAGCGTACCTTTGTTTCTTTTATATTTCAGGTGTTTTGTTTGTTTGTTGTTTTTTCCTCATCTTGAAGGTTGGGGAGCCAGGACAATTGGCTTTCATGGTGAGCCCACAAAGCTAGATATGTCCATAGAAAGACATTGGTAAGGAGAGGAGGTAAATGGAAGCTATTCAGAAGATTGGAGCTTTGAGACTATGTGGTAGAGAACAGAGCTGAGAGGGACGATTTTTCAGTATTTATATAATGAGGAACATGTGTCCTCCCATGGTACTTGGGACTCCTGATCTATTCCTAGTTTCACAGGAAACTACATATTTAATGTTCACCATCAGTTTTTATGATGATCTCTCTCTAGTCAATTTGGTAGTTTGAAGCTCACTTTGTAGCACAATCTTGCAGAAGGTTGCATGGCAAAAAAGTTTCAGGAGTTTCTGCATAAGAATGGTATGTGTGTGTTTGTGGTGCAAACTGTACATTTTTATTAGGTCAAATAAGAAGTTTGAAGATAGGGCAATTGAAGGGTTGGTTAATTTGAAGACTCAACGAAGTAAAATCCCTAGGTTACTTTCATCTTTCTGCTCTACTATCCTTAGTATATTAGCTACTGTTCTGTAACTGACATCTATTTTTTAAATTTGTTTATTTAAACTAAAAAAAAAATTAAAATAAACAGTTCACCAATTTCTCCCACCCCTGACCTCTGGCAACCACCAATCTGTTCTCTGTTTCTATGAGCTTGGTTTGTTTGCTTGTTTGTTATTTATTTTACTTTTTAGAGTCCACATATGAAAGATCATATGGTATTCACCTTTCTGACTTATTCCACTTAGGGTAATGTCCTCAGTGTTGCTCCATATTGTCACAAATGCCAAGATTTCATTCTTTTTATGGCTGAATAGTATTCTATTGTTTGTGTGTGTGTGCATGTGTGTGTGTAGGGGTATACATAATTTCTTTATCCATTCATCCACTGATGAACATGAACATTAGGTCGTTATAAATAATGCTACAATGAACATGGGGGTGCATATATCTTTTTGAGTTAGTATTTTTGCTTTCTTTGGATAAGTACCCAGAAATAGGATTGTTGGATCATATGGTAGTTCTATTTTTATTTTTAAAAGAATCTCTGTATTGCTTTCCATAGTGGCTGCACCAATTTACATTTTCACTAACAGTGCACAAGGGTTCCCTTTCTTCATTCCCTTGCCAACACTTATTTTCAGTTTTTTTGATAATAGCCACTCTATGAGATGTGAGGTGATATCTCATTGTGGTTCTGATTTGCATTTTCTGTATGATTAATGATACAGAGCATCTTTACATGTACCTGTTGGCCACCTGTATGTCTTCTTTGGAAAAATGTCTAATCAGATCTTCTGCCTCTTTTGTAATAGGAGTGTTTTTTTTTTTCTTTTTTTTTTTTTTTTTTGCTGTCGAGTTGTATGAGTTCTTCATATACTTTGGATATTAGCCCTTTATCAGATACATAATTTGGAAGTATTTTCTACCATTCAGTAGGTTGCCTTTTTATTTTTCTGATCATTTCCTTTGCTGCTCAGAAGCTTTTTAGTTTGATATAGTCCTGCTTGTTTATTTTTTCATTTGTTGCCTTTGCTTTCAAATTCAAAAAACCATTACCGAGACCTATGCCAAGGAGCTGGCTGCCTACGTTTTCTTCTGGAAGATTTATGCTTTCAGATCCTGTGTCCATCCACATCTTTAATCCACTTTCTGTGTACTGTATAAGATAGTGGTCAGTTTCCTTCTTTTGTATGTGGCTGTTCAATCTTTCCAGCACTAGTTATTGAAGAGAATGTTCCTTTTCCATTGTATATTCTTAGCCCCTTTGTTATAAATTAATTGACTGCATATGCATGGGTTTATTTCTGGGCTGTTTATTCTGTTCCATTGACCTGTGTGTCTGTTTTTATGCCAGTATCAAACTTAATTTCTATAGCTTTGTAATAAAGTTTGAAATCAGGGACTGTGATGCCTCCAGTTTTCTTTTCCCTTCTCAAGATTGCTTTGGCTATTCAGGGTCTTTTATGGTTCCATACAAATTTTAGGATTATTTGCTCTATTTCTGTGAAAAATGCCATTGGGATTTTGATAGGGCTTTTTTCATGAATGTCTTCTAGTTCTCAAAATACAGGTATTTTGAAAATTTAAAAAAATTTTTAAATAATTTAAAATAATTTTACCTCCTTGGTTAAATTTATTCCTAGGTATTTTAATTTTTTTTGTAATTGTAAGTGGTATTGTTTTCTTAACTTATCCAATATTTCATTATCAGGGTATAGAAAGGCAACCATTTTTTGTGTATTGATTTTGAATCCTGTAACGTTACTGAATTCACTTATTAGTTCTAAGAGGTTTTTTATTTTATGGTGTCTTTAGGGTTTTCTGTATATAATATCATGTCATCTGCAAATAGAAAGTTTTACTGTTTCCATTCCAATTGGATGTCTTTTGTTTTCACGGTTTTTTGGTATTTTTGCCTAATTACTCTGGCTAGGACTTTCAATACTGTGTTGTATAAAAGTAGCACGAGTGGGCATCCTTGTCTTATTCCTGATCTTAGAGGGAAAGATTTCAGCTTTTCACCACTGAGTATGAATTTATCTGTGGACTTGTCATATATGGCCTTTATTATGTTGATGTACATTCCCTCTATACCCACTTCACTGAAGTTTTATCATAAATGGATGTAGAACTTTGGCAACTGCTTTATCTGTGTCTATTGAGATGATCATATACTTTTTTGTTGTTAATGTGGTATCTCACATTGACTGACTTACAGATGTTAAACCATCTTACAGCCCTGGAATAAATTTCACTGGATTATGGTATATGATACTTATAATGTATTGTTGAACTCAGTTAACAAATACTATATTGAGACTTTTTTGCATCAATGTTCATCAGAGATATTGGCCTGTCATTTTCATTTCTTGTGTCATCTTTGTCTGGTTTTGGTATCAGGGTAATGCTGGCCTCATAAAATGAATTTGGAAGTGTTCCTTCTCTTTTTTGGAAGAGTTTGAGAAGGACAGTTATTCATTCTTCTCTCAATGACTGGGAGAATTCACCAGTGAAGCCTTCTGGTCCTGAACTTTTGTTTGTTGTGAGGTTTTAATTACTGATTCAATCTCTTTACTAGTAATCAGTCTCTTCAGCGTTTCTACTGCATCATGATTTAGTCCTGTTATGTTCTATGTTTCTAGGAATTTATCCATTTCTTTTAGGTTGTCCAATTTGTTACAGTATAACTGCTCATTATAGCCTCTTAGAGTCCTTTGTGTTTCTGTGGTATCAGTTGTAATATCTCCTCTTTCATTTCTGATTTCATTCATTTGTGTCCTCACTGTTTATTTCACAGTGAACCTAGATAAAGATTTTTCAGGTTTGATTA
This sequence comes from Mesoplodon densirostris, assembly GCF_025265405.1. Taxonomy (NCBI): domain Eukaryota; kingdom Metazoa; phylum Chordata; class Mammalia; order Artiodactyla; family Ziphiidae; genus Mesoplodon; species Mesoplodon densirostris. The sequence goes on along the minus strand of NC_082661.1, from coordinate 168,056,350 downwards.
TCTAATTCAAAGAACCAGCTCTTAGTTTCACTGAACTTGTCTATTGATTTTTTAGTCTCTATTTCATTAACTTTCCTTGGATCTTTGTTATTACTTTCATTCTATTAACTTTTGGCTTTGTTCTTTTTTCCACTTCCTTGAGGCATAAAGTTAGGTTGTTTTAGATTGCCTTGTTTCTAGAGGTAGCAATTTATTGCTATGAAGTTCCCTTTTAGAACTTCTTTTGCTGCATCCCACAAATTTTGGTATATTTCTATTTATTTCAAGGTATTTTTTATTTCTCCTTTGATTTCTTCTTTGACCCATTAGTTATTCAGTAGCATGTTGTTTAATCACATAATTTAAAATTTTCCAGTTTTCTTTGGGTAATTTCTAGTTTTATACCACTGGGGTTGGAAAAGATGCTTGATATAATTTCAAACCTCTTAAATTTATTAAGACCTGTTTTGTGGCCTAACATACAACCTATCTTGAAATATTCCATGTGCACTTCAGAAGAATATGTATTCTGTTGTTTTTAGATGGAATATTTTGTATATGTTTAACTCCATCTGGTTTAATATGTTGTTGAAGGCCAATGCTTCCTTATTGATGTTCTGTCTGGATAATCTATTGACGCAAATGGGCTACTAAATTCCCCTACTATGATTGTATTGCTGTCTACTTCTTTCTTTCGGTCTGTTAATATTCAGTTTATATATTTAGGTGCTCCTATGTTGAGTGTATAAATACTATAAACATTACACTTTCTTGTTGAATTGACCCCTTTATCATTATATAACACCCTTGTCTCTTATTATAATCTTTGCTTTAAAGTTTATTTTGTATGATATATATATATATATATGTGTGACACACACACACTCCAGATTTCTTTTGGTGTCCATTTACATGAAATGTCCCTTTCCAATACTTCACTTGCAGCTTGTGTGTGTCCTTACATGTGAAATGAGTCTCCTCTAGGCAAGATATAAATGGGTCTTTTTTCTTTAAATCAAGGCAGGCACTCTCTGTCTTTTGATTGGAGAATTTAGTCCATTTATGTTTAAATCAATCATTGATAAGTAAGTGCTCACTGCCATTTTGTTAATTGTTTGCTGGCTATTTTTATATTTCCTCTCTGATCCTCTCTTGCTCTCTTCCTTTATGATTTGATGATTTTCTTTAATAGTATGCTTACATTCCAATCTCTTTTGCATATTTACTATAGGTTTTGGCTTTGTGGTTACCATGAGGCCTACATATTAAAACATATCTATAGCAGTCTATTTTAAGTTGATAATAACCTAAGTTTGATCCCTTCGTAAAGCTCAACAATATTACACTCATCTCCCCAGTATTTTATGTTTTTAATGTCACATTTTACATGTTTTATCTAGTTTACCCCTTAATTAATTATTGTAATCAGTTATTTTTACTACTTTTGCTTTTTAACTCTCATACTAGCTTTGTAAGTGATTAATCCATTACCTTTACTATATATATATATATACACACATATATATACATATATATACATACATATACCTTTCCAGTGAGGTTTGTTCTTTCATATGTATAAGATAACAGTTTTTATCTTTTTCCCTTTATAATAGAAAGCCAATCTTTGGTTATACCTTTATTTTCACATATCTTAAATATATTACTTTATTTTCTTCTGGTATAAAACACTGTTGAAGATTCTATCAATAATCTAGTTTTGGGCTCCCCTGGTGGCTCAGTGGTTGAGAGTCCACCTGCCGATGCAGGGGACACAGGTTTGTGCCTTGGTCCGGGAAGATCCCACATGCCGCGGAGCGGCTGGGCCCGTGAGCCATGGCCGCTGAGCCTGTGCGTCCGGAGCCTGTGCTCCGCAACGGGAGAGGCCACAACAGTGAGAGGCCTGCATACCGCAAAAAAAAAAAAAAAAAAAAAAATCTAGTTTTATTTCACGTATGTATCATAAGCTTTTTTTTTTTTTTTTTTGCGGTACGCAGGCCTCTCACTGTTATGGCCTCTCCCGTTGCGGAGCACAGGCTCCGGACGCACAGGCTCAGCGGCCATGGCTCACGGGCCCAGCCGCTCCGCGGCATGTGGGATCTTCCCGGACCAGGGCACAAACCCGTGTCCCCTGCATCGGCGGCAGGCGGACTCTCAACCACTGCGCCACCAGGGGAGCCCTGTCATAAGCTTTGTTTATCATATATTCAAAGGATTTTTTAAACTTTAAATCCTCTAATCTGAGACTTTGTTTCTAATTCAGCATTTTAAAAGATTAGAAGTTACCAATCTATCCTAATAACACGTCAAACATTGAACAGACTGAAAAATCAACAAGATTTCTTATCTATCAGAGAAGCAAGGTCATGGGGCAAACCACTGCTTCAAAAACTGGAGAGAAAGACAAACAGATACGGAGAATCACAACTCACTTGAGCAGAAACCCACAAGTAGAAACCTCTGCAGTAACCAATGCCAGAGTAGGAAAATCTAAACTGTAATTGATAAACTGCTAGAGGATTAGTATGAACAAGTAAGTCTTAGTATTAAAAACTCTGGGGGACCTAGTTATTGGAGTCCCCCACAGTTTTGTGAGTTTCAACTCCATGAGCTCTACCAGGTCCTCCAGTACAGGGGTCCCCGACCCCTGGGCTGGTACTGGTCCATGGCCTGTTAAGAACTGGACTACACAGCAGGAGATGAGTGGTGGGCAAGTGAGCGACACTTCACCTGCTGTTCCCCATCACTCGCATGACCACCTGAACCATCCACTCCACCCCGGTCCGTGGAGAAACTGTCTTCCATGAAACCAGTCCCTTGTGCCAAAAGAGTTGGGGACCACTGCTCCAGTGACTATCAGAGAAAAATGCCTTCATGCTTCTGGCAGATGGAGGAGGAAAGGAACCATCTTTAAGTATGCTAGAATATTCTGTTCTTCCTAATAAGGGCTGTCCTCAAAAGAATCTATTTTACCAGAGCCTATACTTCTTGGGTTTTATTAGAGACCAGTCTACCTGCGGAATGGAAATACCCAACTCCAGCCCCTTCTAGCCATCCTCTCCTACCTAATATGGAAAAGAAAACTGAGAAACACCAGTTAAATTCACAGTCCAGGGGTACATGCTCACCAAAAGATTAAGACCTAATCACAGGACTAGAGAATACTCCCTCCCCCCGCCACACACACACATCTTACCTCCAAACCACTAAAGGCCTAATTATTGGAGTTGCTTTCATCCAGTACATTATGTCTGAATTTCAACCAAAAATTACAAGGCCTACCAAAAATTCTAAATAAAACAAAACACTGTTTGAAGAGACTGAACAAGTATTAGAACAAGAGTTGGGCCAGGATTTAAAACAATTATGATTGATATGTTAAGGGCTCTAATTGAAAAAAAGATAACATGCAGAAGAGTAGGATAATATATGCTAAGATATGGAAATTCTAAGAAACAATAAAAAATAAATGCTAGAGATAAAAAATACTGTAGCAGAAATGAGGAATGACTTTTGGGGGCTCATTAGTGGATTGGGCATGTTTGGAGAAAGAATTTCTGAGTCTGAAAATATGGCAATAGAAATTTCCAAAACTGAAAAAGCAAAGAGGAAAATGATTAAAAAAGAAAAGAAGAACAGAACATCAATGGACTACGTGACAACTACAAGAAGTATAACATGCATAATGGGATCAGATGGAAAGGAAACAGAAAAGTATCAAAGCAATATCTGAAGCAACAACGACTGCAAATTTCCACAAATTATCATCAGTCATCAAACCGCAGATCCAGGAACCTCAGGAACGCCAAGCATGATAAACGCAACAAAACAAAATAAAACAAAACCCCCCATGGGACATCTTCAAGATGGCGGAAGAGTAAGACGTGGAGATCACCTTCCTCCCCACAAATACATCAGAAATACATCTACATGTGGAACAACTCCTAGAGAACACCTACTGAATGCTGGCAGAAGCCACAGACTTCCCAAAAGGCAAGCAACTCCACACGTAAAAGCGTAGGGCAAAAGAAAAAAGAAAAAACAGAGACAAAAGAACAGGGATTGACCTGCACCAGTGGGAAGGAGCTATGAAGTAGGAAAAGTTTCCAAACACTAGGAAGCCCCTTCACTGGCAGAGACAGGGGCTGGTGGGGGGAAGCTTCGGAACCATGGAGGACAGTGTAGCAACAGGGGTGCAGAGAGCAAAGTGGAGAGATTCGTACACAGAGGATCGGTGGTGACAAGCATACACCAGCCTGAGAGGCTTCTCTGCTCACCTGCCAGGGTGGGTGGGGGCTGGGAGTTGAGGCTCTGGCTTCGGAGGTCAGATCCCAGGGAGAGGACTGGGGTTGGCTGTGGGAACACAACCTGAACGGGGCTAGTGCACTACAGCTAGCTGGAAGGGAGTCCAGGAAAATGTCTGGAACTACCTAAGAGGCAAGAGACCATTGTTTTGGGGTGCACAAGGAGAGGGGATTGAGAGCACTGCCTAAACGAGCTCCAGAGAGAGGCGTGAGGCAGAGCTATCAGTGCAGACACCAGAGATGGGCATGAGACGATAAGGCTGCTGCTGCACCACCAAGGAGCCTGTGTGCAAGTACAGGACACTATCCACACCTCCCCTCATGGAAGCCTGTGCAGCCACCACTGCCAGGGTTCCGTGATCCAGGGACAACTTCCCTGGGAGAACACGGCACACATCAGGCTAGTGCAACGTCATGCCGGCCTCTGCCTCCACAGCCTCACCCCGCATTCCATACCCCTCCCTCCCCCCAGCCTGAGTGAGCCAGAGACCCCAAATCAACTGCTCCTTTAACCCGCTCCTGTCTATGTGAAGAAAAGACACCCCTCAGGCAGCATACATACAGAGGCAGGGCCAAATCCAAAGCTGAACCCCAGAAGCTCTGCAAAGAAGAGAAAGCGAAATCTTTCCCAGCAGCCTCAGGAAGAGCAGATTAAATCTACACAATCAACTTGATGTACCGTGCATGTGTGGAACACCTGAATGCACAATGAAGCATCCCAAATTTAGGCGGTGGACTTTGGGAGCAATGATATATATATATTTTTTCCTTTTTCTCTTTTTGTAAGTGTGTATGTATATGCTTCTGTGTTCTATTTTCTCTGTATAGCTTTACTTTTACCATTTGTCCTAGGGTTCTCCTGCCTGGTTTTGTTTTGCTTGTTTGTTTGTTTTAGTATAGTTTTCAGCACTTGTTATCATTGCTGGATTTGTTTTTTGGTTTGGTTGCTCTCTCCTTTATTATTTTTGTTATATTTAAATTTTTTATTTTTAATAATTATTTTTTATTTTAATAACTTTATTTTATTATATTTTATTTTATTCTTATTTTTTCTTTCTTTTTTCTTCATCCTTTAATTCTGAGCTGTGTGGATGACAGAGTCATGGTGCTCCGGCTGGGTGTCAGCCCTGTGCCTTTGAGGTGGGAGAGCCAAGTTCAGGATATTGGGCCACCAGAGACCTCCCAGCTCCACATAATATCAAATGGCAAAAATCTCCCAGAGATCGCCATCTCAACACCAAGACCCAGCTCCACTCAACGACTAGCAAGCTACAGTGCTGGACACCTTATGCCAAACAACTAGCAAGACAGGAACACAACCCTACGTATTAGCAGAAAGGCTGCCTAAAATCATAAGAAGGTCACAGACACCCTAAAACACACCACCGGACATGGACCTGCCCACCAGAAAGACAAGATCCAGTCTCATCCACCAGAACACAGGTACTAGCTCCCTCCACCAGGAAGCCTACACAACCCACTGAACCAAACTTAGCCACTGGGGACAGACACCAAAAACAAAGGGATCTACGAACCTGCAACCTGAGAAAAGGAGACCGCAAACACAGTAAGTTAAACAAAATGAAAAGACAGGTAAACACACAGCAGATGAATGAGCAAGGTAAAAACCCACCAGACCAAACAAATGAACAGGAAATACACAGTCTACCTGAAAAAGAAATCAGAGTAATGATAGTAAAGATGATCCAAAAGCTTGCAAATAGATGGAGAAAATACAAGAAACCTTTACAAGGACTTAGAAGAACTAAAGAGCAAACAAACAGTGATGAACAACACAATAAATGAAATTAAAAATTCTCTAGAAGGAATCAGTAGTAGAATAACTGAGGCAGAAAAACAGATAAGTGACCTGAAACATCATATAGTGGAAATAACAACTGCAGAGCAGAATAAAGAAAGAAGAATGAAAAGAATTCAGGACAGTCTCATAGACCTCTAGGACAATATTAAACACACCAACATTCGAATTACAGGGGTCCCAGAAGAAAAGAAAAAGGGACTGAGAAAATATTTGAAGGGATTATAGTTGAAAACTTCCAAAATGTGGGAAAGGAAATAGTTCATCAAGTCCAGGAAGAGCAGAGAGTCCCATACAGGATAAATCCAAGGAGAAACATGCCAAGACACATGTCAAACAATCAAAAATTAAATACAAAGAAAAAATATTAAACGCAGCAAGGGAAAAACAACAAATAACATACAAGGGAATCTCCATAAGGTTAACAACTGATCTTTCAGCAGAAACTGTGCAAGCCAGAAGGGAGTGGCAGGACCTATTTAAATTGATGAAAGGGAAAAACCTACAAACAAGATTACTCTACCCAGCAAGAATCTCATTCAGATTCCACAGAGAAATTAAAAACTTTACAGAGAAGAAAAGCTAAGGGAATTCAGCACCACCAAAGCAGTTTTACAACAAATGATAAAGGGACTTCTCTAGGCAGGAAACACAAGAGAAGGAAAAGACCTATAATAACAAACCCAAAACAATTAAGAGAATGGTAGTAGGACAATACATGTTGATAATTACCTTAAATGTAAATGGATTAAATGCTCCAACCAAAAGACATAGACTGGCTGAATGGATACAAAAATAAGACCCATATATATGTTGTCTGCAAGATACCCATGTCAGACCTAGGGACACAGACAGACTGAAAGTGAGAGGATGAAAAAAGATATTCCACACAAATGGAAATCAAAAGAAAGCTGGAACAGCACTTCTCCTGTCAGACAAAATAGACTTGAAAATAAAGACTATTACAAGAGACAAAGAAGGACACTATAGAATGATCAAGGGATCAATCCAAGAAGATATAACAATTGTAACTATTTATGCACCCAATATAGGAGCACCTCAATACATAAGGAAAATGCTAACAGCCATAAAAGGGGAAATCGACAGTAACAAGTCATAGTAGGGGACTTTAACACCCCATTTTCACCAAGAGAGAGATCATCCAAAATGAAGACAAAAAAAAGAAACACAAGCTTTAAATGATACATTAAACAAGGTGGACTTAATTGATACTTATAGGATATTCCATCCAAAAACAACAGAATACACTTCCTTCACAAGTGCTCATGGAACACTGCCCAGGCTAGATCATGTATTGGGTCACAAATCAAGCCTTAATAAATTTAAGAAAACTGAAATTGTATCAAGTATCTTTTCTGACCACAATGGTATAAGACTAGATATCAATTACAGGAACAAATGTGTAAAAACTACAGACATATGGAGGCTAAACAGCACACTACTTAATAACCAAGAGATCACTGAAGAAATCAAAGAGGAAATAAAAACATACGTAGAAACAAATAACAATGAAAACATGATGACCCAAAACATATGGGATGCAGCCAAAGCAGTTCTAGGAGGGAAGTTTATAGCAATACAACCCTTCCTTAAGAAAAAAGAAACATCTCAAACGACCTAACCTTACACCTAAAGCAATTAGAGAAAGAACAAAAACACCCCAAAGTTAGCAAAAGGAAAGAAATCATAAAGATCAGATGAGAAATAAATGAAAATGAAATGAAGTAAAGAATTGCAAATATCAATAAAATTAAAAGCTGGTTCTTTGAGAAGATAAACAAAATTGATAAACCACTAGCCAGACTCATCAAGAAAAAAAGGGACAAGACTCAAATCAATAGAATTAGTAATGAAAAAGGAGAAGTAACAACTGACACTGCAGAAATACAATGGATCATGAGTGATTAATACAAGCAACAATATGCCAATAAAATGGACAACCTGGAAGAAATGGACAAATTCTTATAAAAGCACAACCTTCCAAGATTGAACCAGGAAGAAATAGAAAATATAAATAGACCAACCACAAGCCCTGAAATTGAAAGAGTGATAAAAAAATATTCCAGGGGCTTCCCTGGTGGCACAGTGGTTGAGAATCTGCCTGCTAATACAGGGGACACGGGTTCGTGCCCTGGTCTGGGAGAATCCCACATGCTGCGGAGCAACTAGGCCCGTGAGCCACAACTACTGAGCCCGCGCCTCTGGAGCCTGTGCTCTGCAAAAAGAGAGGCCGCGATAGTGAGAGGTCCGTGCACCGCAATGAAGAGTGGTCCCCGCTTGCCACAACTAGAGAAAGCCCTCGCACAGAAACGAAGACCCAACACAGCAAAAGTAAATAAATAAATTAATAAACTCCTACGCCCAACATCTTCAAAAAAAAAAATATTCCAACAAACAAAACCCAGGACCTGATGACTTCCAGGCAAATTCTATCAAACATTTAGAGAAGAGGTAAAACCTATCCTTCTCAAACTCTTCCAAAACATAGCAGAGGGAGGAACACTCCAAAACTAATTCTACGAGTGCACCATCACCCTGACACCAAAACCAGACAAAGATGTCACAAAAAAAGAAAACTACAGGCTAATATCACTGATGAACATAGATGCAAAAATCCTCAACAAAATATTAGCAAACAGAATCCAACAGCACATTAAAAAGATCATACAGCATGATCAAGTGTGGTTTATCCCAGGAATGCAAGGATCCTTCAATATACACAAATCAATAAATGTGATACTCCATATTAACAAATTGAAGAATAAAAACCATATGATCCTCTCAACAGATGCAGAAAAAGCTTTCAACAAAATTCAACACTCATTTATGACAAAAACCCTCCAGAAAGTAGGCATAAAGTAACTTACCTCAACATAATAAAGGCCACATATGACAAACCCACAGCCAACATCATTCTCAATGGTGAAAAACTGAAACCATTTCCACTAGGATTAGGAACAACACAAGGTTGCCCACTCTCATCACTATTATTCAACATTGATTTGCAAGTTATAGCCACAGCAATAAGGGAAGAAAAAGAAACAAAAGGAATCCAAATCAGAAAAGAAGACATAAAGCTATCACTGTTTGCACACGACATGATAATATACATAGAGAATCTTAAAGATGCTACCAGAAAACTACTAGAGCTAATCAATGAATTTGGTAAAGTAGCAGGATACAAAATTAATGCACAGAGACCTCTTGCATTCCTATACACTAATGATGAACAATCTGAAAGGGAAATTAAGGAAACACTCCCATTTACAACTGCAACAAAAAGAATAAAATATCTAGGAATAAACCTACCTAAGGGTACAAAAGAACTCTATGCAGAAAACTATAAGACACTAGTGAAAGAAATTAAACAAGATACAAACAGATGGAGAGATATACCATGTTCTTTGAGTGGAAGAATCAACATTGTGAAAATGACTCTACTACCCAAAGCAATCTACAGATTCAATGCAATCCCTATCAAACTACCACTGGCATTTTTCACAGAACTAGAACAAAAAAACATTGCAGTTTGTATGGAAACACAAAAGACCCTGAATAGCCAAAGCAATCTTGAAAAAGACAAATGGAGCTGGAGCAATCAGGCTCCCTGACTTCAGACTATACTACAAAGCTACAATAATCAAGACAGTATGGTACTGGCACAGAAACAGAAATATAGATCAATGGAACAGGATAGCAAGTCCAGAGATAAACCCACGCACATATGATCACTTTATTTTTGATAATGGAGGCAAGAATATAGAGTGGAGAAAAGACAGCCTCCTCAATAAGTTGTGCTGGGAAAACTGGACAGCTACATGTAAAAGAAGGAAATTAGAACACTCCCTAACACCTACACAAAAATAAACTCAAGATGGATTGAGACCTAAATGTAAGGCCAGACACTATCAAACTCTTAGAAGAAAATATAGGCAGAACACTTTATGACATAAATCACAGCAAGATCCTTTTTGACCCATCTCCTGGAGAAATGAAAATTAAAAGAAAGATAAACAAATGGGGCCTAATGAAACTTAAATGCTTTTGCACAGCAAAGGAAACCATAAACAAGATGAAAAGACAACCCTCAGAATGGGAGAAAATATTTGCCAATGAAGCAACTGACACAGCATTAATACTCAAAATTTACAAGCAGCCCATGAAGGTCAATATCAGTAAAACAAAAACCCAATCCAAAAATGGGCAGAAGACTGAAAGAGACATTTCTCCAAAGACAATATGCAGATTGCCAACAAACATATGAAGGGATGCTCAACATCATTAATCATTAGAGAAATGCAAATCAAAACTATGACATATCCCCTCACACCAGTCAGAATTGCCATCATACAAAACTCTACAAATAATAAATGCTGGAGAGGGTGTGGAGAAAAGGGAAACCTCTTGCACTGTTGGTGGGAATGTAAACTGATACAGCCACTATGGATAACAGTATGGAGGTTCCTTAAGAAAACTAAAAACAGAACTACCATACGACCCAGCAATCCCACTACTGGGCACACACCCTGAGAAAACCATAATTCAAAAAGAGTCATGTATCACAACGTTCATGGCACCTCTCTTTACAATAGCCGGGTCATGGAAGCAACCTAAGTGTCCACTGACAGATGAATGGATAAAGATGTGGCACATATATACAATGGAATATTATTCAGCCATAAAAGAAATGAAATTAAGTTATTTGTAGTGAGGTGGATAGACCTGGAGTATGTCATACACAGTGAAGTAAGTGGGAAAGAGAAAAATACCATATGCTAACACATATATATGGAATCTAAAAAAAAAAGTGGTTTTTAATAACCTAGGGGCAGGAGAGTAATAAAAACACAGACCTACTAGAGAATGGACTTGAGGACATGAGGAGGGGGAAGGGTAATCTGGGACAACATGAGAGACTGGCATAGACTTGTATATACTACCAAATATAACATACACAGCTAATGGGAAGCAACTGCATAGCACAGGGAGATCAGCTCCATGCTTTGTGACCACCTGAAGGGATGGGTTAGGGAGGATGGGAGGGCGGGAGACGCAAGAAGGAAGAGATATGGGGATATATGTGTATGTATAGCTGATTCACTTTGTTAGAAAGCAGAAACTAACACAGCATTGTAAAGCAGTTTTATTCCAATAAAGATGTTAAAAAAAACCCAAAACTACACTGATGTATATTGAAACTTCAGAAAATCAAAGATAAACAAAAAATCTTGAAAGAGCCAGAGGATAAAAACACTTTACCTATAGAGTAACAAGGTAAAAATTACATCTGAATTCTCCCTAGAAACCATGCATAGAAGAGAAAAATGAAGTGAAATGTTTAAATTATTGAGAAAAAAACCCTACCAACATAGAATTCTATACATTGCAAAACTGTCATTCAAATGTGAAGGAAATACACTTTCTCAGACAAAAAAATAAAACTGGGAGAATCTGTTGCCAACTGATCTGTCTTAAAAAAATGTTCAAAGAAGTTTTTTCAGAAAGACATGATATAAGCCAGAAACTCAGACCAACATAAAGAAAGGAAGAGCACTGAAAAAGGGATAAGGGAAGGTAAAATACAATATTTTTCTTATTTATAATAATAGTTTGTTCAAGGTAATAACAGCTGGGTTTATAAACACCAGATAATACACTTTTATTTAACTTTCTCTTAATCATACATCCCAATATATGTTGAAATTACAGAAACTCAATCCTAGTAGCATTTTTCATGGAATGCTTGACAGAACTAAGTCCAGAATAAAACTCTTAGGAGGCAGTTACTAAATTCATGATGATGGATTAACTGAATGATGCCCTATATTGTATAGTACTCTATGGTTTGCACTTAACTGTCACCTATTATTTGATATCTTTACTTCCCATTCAAGCCAACAGTGAGTTAGATACTTTACACATAAGGAAGTTGAGGCTCAGAGAGGGTCTAGGATTTATTCAAGCTTCCTGGTTCCATGTATTTAGTTGTTACTACTATTCCATAGTTTCTGAATGAATGATTATTTTAAAGAAAAGATGGGAATTCATTTCCTTTTACACTGGCTTAAGATAAGGTGCTGTGGTGGAGCTCAAGATGGTGGAGTAGAAGGATGTGCATTCATTCCTTCTTACAAGAACACTGAATCACAACTCACTACTGAACAACTATCAACCAAAAAACACTGGAACCTACCAAAAAAGATACCCTACATCCAAAGACAAAGGAGAAGCCATGACAAGATGGTAGGAGGGGTGCAATCAGGATAAAATCAAATCCCATATCCTCCAGGTGGGTGACCCACAGACTAGAAAACAATTATATCAGAGAAGTTCTCCCACTGGAGTGAAAGTTCTGAGCCCCACACCAGGCTTTCCAGGCTGCTGGCCCAGCAACGGGAGGAGGAGTCCCCAGTGATTCTGGCTTTGAAGGTCAGTGGGACTTGATTGCAGGATTTCTACACGACTGGGGGAAACAGAAACTCCACTCTTGGAGGGCACACACAAAGTCTTGTGAATACCAGCAACCGGGGAAAAAAGCAGTGACCCTATAAGAGACTGGGCCAGATCTACCTGCTAGTATTGGAGGGTCTCCTGCAGAGGTGGGGGGCAGCTGTGGCTCACTGTGGGGACAAAGACACTGGCAGCAGAAGTTCTGGGAAGTACTCACTGGCCTGAGCCCTCCCAGAGGCCACCAATAGCCCCACCAAACATCCTGTAGGCTCCAGTGCTGCATCACCTCAGGCCAAACAAACAACAGAGGGAACATAGCCCCACCCATCAGCAGACAAGCAGATTAAAGTTTTACTGCACATGGCCCTGCCCATCAGAGGGAGGAGACTCAACACCAGTCCCTCCCATCAGAAAGCTTGCACAAGCTACTTAGATAGCCTCAGCCACCAGAGGGCAGACAGAAGCAAGAAGAGCTACAATCCTGCAGCCTGCAGAATGAAAACCACAATCACAGAAAGTTAGACAAAATGAAACAGAAGAGGATTTTGTCCCAGATGAAGGAAGAAGATAAAACCCCAGAACAACAACTAAGTGAAGTGGAGATAGGCAACCTTCCAGAAAAAGAATTCAGAATAATGATAGGGAAGATGATCCAGGATCTCAGAGATGAAGGCATGCATCGAGAAGATTCAAGAAATGTTTAACAAAGACCTAGAAGAACTAAAGAACAAACAAACAGAGATGAACAATTCAATAACTGAAATGAAAAATTAACTAGAAGGAATCAATAGCAGAATAACTGAGGCAGAGAACAGATAAGTGACCTAGAAGACAGAAAGATGGAAATCACTGCCACAGAACAGGATAAAGAAAAAAGAATGAAAAGAAATGAAGACAGTCTAAGAGACCACTGGGACAACATTAACCACACCAACATTTGCATTACAGGGATCATAGGAGAAGAGAGAGAGAAAGGACCTGAGGAAATATTTGAAGAGATAATAGCTGGAAACTTCCCTAACATGGGAAAGGAAACAGTCACCCAAGTCCAGGAAGCACAGAGTCTCAGGCAGTATAAACGCAAGGAGGCACACACTGAGACACATAGCAATCAAATTGATAACAAATTAAAGACAAAGAAAAAATATTAAAAGCAACAAGGGAAAAATGACAAATAACATACAAGTGAACTCCCATAAGGTTATCAGCTGATTGCTCAGCAGAAACTCTGCAGGTCAGAAGGGAGTGGCATGGTATACTTAAAGTGATGAAAGTGAAGAAACTACAACCAAGAACACCCTAACCAGCAAGGCTCTCATTCAGATTTGATGGAGAAATCAAAAGGTTTACAGACAAGCAAAAGCTAAGAGAATTCAGCACCACCGACCAGCTTTGCAACAAATGCTAAAGGAACTCTTCTAGGCGGGAAAGAGACCAGCAACTTAAAACAACCTTGTACCTACATAGACTGCTATATCAAAACTTCATGGGAACAGTAAACCCCAAAACTACAATAGATATACACATAAAAAAGAAAAAGCAACCCAAACACAGTAGTAAAGATGGTCATCAAACCACAAGAGAACAAAAGAGAAAGGGAAGAAAAAAGACCTACAAAAACAAACCCAGAACAATTAAGAAAATGGCAATAGGAACATACATAACGATAATTACCTTAAATGTATATGGATTAAATGCTCCAACCAAAAGACATACACAGGCTTAATGGTTACAAAAACAAGACCCATATAAATGCTGTCTATAAGAGACCCATTTCAGATCTAGGGACATGTACAGACAAAGTGAGGGGATGGAAAAAGGTAGTCCATGCAAATTGAAATCAAAAGAAAGCTGGAGTAGCAATACTTATATCAGACAAAATAGACTTAAAAGTGACAAAGAAGGACTCTACCTAATGATCAAAAGGGATCAATCCAATAAGATATAACAATTGTAAATATATATGCACCCAACATAGAAGCACCTCAATATATAAGGCAAATACTAACAGCCATAAAGGGAGAAATCAACAGTAACACAATAATAGTGGGGGGCTTTAACACCCCACTTTCATCAATGGAAAGATCACCCAGACAGAAAATCATTAAGGAAGCATAGGCCTTAAATGACACATTACAGCAGATGGACTTAACTGATATTTATAGAGCACTCCATCCAAAAGCAGCAGAATACACTTTCTTCTCAAGTGCACACGGAACATTCTCCATGATTGACCACATGCTGGGCCACAAAACGAGCCTTGGTAAATTTAAGGGAACTGAAAACATACCAAGCATCTTTTCTGACCACAACACTATGAGATTAGAAGTCAACTACAAGAAACAACTGTAAAAATATGAATGTGTTTAGGCTAAACAATATGTTACTAAACAACCAATGGATCACTGAAGAAATCAAAGAGGAAATCAAAAAATACCTAGAGACAAAAGAAAATGAAAGAACAATGATCCAAAACATATAGGATGCAGCAAAAGCAGTTCTAAGAGGGAAGTTTACAGAGATACAATCTTACCTCAGGAAACAAGAAATATCTCAAATAAACAACATAATTTTACCCCTAAAGCAACTAGAGAAAGAAGAACAAACAAAACCTAAAGTTAGCAGAAGGAAAGAATCATAAAGACCAGAGCAGAAATAAATGAAATAGAGACAAGGAAAACAATAGCAAAGATCAATGAAACTAAAAGCTGGTTCTTTGAAAAGATAAACAGAATTGATAATAAACCACTACGCAAATTCATCAAGAAAAGAAGGGAGAGGACTCAAATCAATAAAATTAGAAATGAAAAAAGAGACATTACAACGGACCCCACAGAAATACAAAGCATCATAAGAGACTCCTACAAAAAACTGTATGCCAATAAAATGGACGACCTGGAAGTAATGAACAAATGCTTAGAAAGGTATAACCTTCCAAGACTGAACCAGGAAGAAATAGAAAATATGAACAAACCAATCACATGCACTGAAACTGAAATTGATTAAAAAACTCCCAACAAACATATTCCAGGACCTGATTCCTTCACAGGTGAATTCTATCAAACATTTAGAGAAGAACTAACACCTATCCTTCTGAAACTCTTCCAAAAAATTGCAGAGTAAGGAATACTCACAAACTCATTCTGTGAGGCCACCATCACCCTGATACCAAAAACAAAGTTACAACAAAAAAAGAAAATTACAGGCCAATATCACTGATGAACATAGGCACAAAAATCCTCAACAAAATGCTAGCAATCTGAATTGCTAAAATCCCACCATGATCAAGTGGGATTTATCCCAGTGATGCAAGGATTTTTCAATATCTGCAAATCAATCAGTGTGATACACCATTATCAACAAATTGAATAAAAACCATATAATCATCTCAATAGATACAGAAAAAGATTGTGACAAAATTCAACTCACATTTATGATAAAAACTCTCCAGAAATTAGGCATAGATGGAACATTCCTCAACATAGTAAAGATCATATACGACAAACCTACAAATAACATCATCAATGGTGAAAAACTGAAAGTATTTCCTCTAAGATCAGGAAGAAGACAAGGATGCCCACTCTCACCACTATTATTCAACATAGTTTTGGAAGTCCTAGCTATGGCAATCAGAGAAGAAAAAGAAATAAAAGGAATACAGGTTGGAAAATAAGTAAAACTGTCACTGTTTGCAGATGACATGCTACTATACCTAGAAAATCCTAAAGACACTACCAGAAAACTACTAGAACTCATCAATGAATCTGGTAAAGTTGCAGGTTACAAAATTAATACACAGAAATCTATTGCATTTCTATACACTAACAACAAAAGACTGGAAGGAGAAATTCAAGAAACAATTCATTTACCATTGCATCAAAAAGAGTAAAATACCTAGGAATAAACCTACCTAAGGAGGCAAAAGACCTATACTCCAAAAACTGTAAGATGCTGATGAAAGAAATTGAAGACGACACAAACAGATGGATAGATATACCATGTTCTTGGATTGGAAAAGTCAATATTGTAAAAATGACTATACTACCCAAGGCAATCTACAGATTCAGTGCAATCCCTATCAAATTACCAATGGCATTTTTCACAGAACTAGAACAAAAAATCTTAAAATTTGTATGGAGACATAAAAGACACTGAATAGCAAAAGCAATCTTGAGAAACAAAAGCAGAGCTGGAAAAATCAGGCTTCCTGACTTCAAACTATACTACAAAGCTATAGTCACCAAAATAGTATGGTACTGGCACAAAAATAGAAATACAGATCAATGGAACAGGATAGAAAGCCCAGAAATAAACTCATGCACTGATGGTCAATTAATCTACAAGAAAGGACACAAGACTATACAATGGGGGAAAGAATCTCTTCGATATATGGTGCTGGAAAACCAGGACAGCTACATGTAATGAAAACAAATCACAACATTCTTTAACACCATACACAAAAATAAGCTCAAAATGGATTAAAGACCTAAATGTAAGACCAGACACTATAAAACTCTTAGAGGAAACACAGGCAGAACACTCTGACATAAACTGCAGCAATATGTTTTTGATCCATCTTTCAGAGTAATGGAAATAAAAACAAAAATATACAAATGGAACCTAATTGAACTCAAAAGCTTTTGCACAGCAAAGGAAACCATAAACAAAATGAAAAGATAACTCACAGACTGGGAGAAAATATCTGTAAATGATGTGACTGACATGGGATTAGTCTCCAAAATTTACAAAAGCTCATGTGGCTTAATATCATCAAAGCAAACAACCCTATCAAAAAATGAGCAGAAGACCTAAATAGACATTTCTCCAAAGAAGACATACAGATGGTCAAGAGGCCCATGAAAAGATATTCAACATTACTAATTATTAGAGAAATGCAAATCAAAACTACAATGAGATATCATCTCACGCCAGTCAAAATGGCTATCATCAAAAAATCCACCAACAATAAATGCCGGAGAGGGCGTGGAGAGAAGGGAACCATCCTCCATTGTTGGTGAGAATGTAATTTAGTACAGCCACTATGCAGAACAGTATGGAGGTTCCTTAAAAACTAAAAATAGAGTTGCCGTACGATCCTGCAATCCCCCTCCTAGGCATACATCTGGACAAAAACGTGGTCTGAAAGGATACATGCACTGAATGTTCATCGCAGCACTGTTTACAACAGCCAAGACATGGAATCAAGAAAAATGTCCATCAACAGAGGAATGGATAAAGAAGATGTGGTATGGGGCTTCCCTGGTGGCGCAGTGGTTGAGAGTCCGCCTGCTGATGCAGGGGACACGGGTTCGTGCCCCGGTCTGGGAAGATCCCACATGCCGCGGAGCGGCTGGGCCCGTGAGTCATGGCCGCTGAGCCTGCGCGTCCGGAGCCTGAGCTCTGCAACGGGAGAGGCCACGGCAGTGAGAAGCCCGTGTACCGCAAAAAAAAAAAAAAAAAAGAAGATGTGGTACATATATGCAATGGAATATTAGTCAGCCATTAGAAAGAATAAAATAATGCCATTTGCAGCAACATGGATGGACCTAGAGAATGTCATACTGAGTGAAGTAAGTCAGACAGAGAAATATCTTATGATATCACTTATATGTGGACTCTAAAAATAAATTATACAAATGTACTTATTTACAAAACAGAAACAGACTAACAGACTTAGAGAACTGAACTTATGGTTACCAGGGGAGAAGAGTGGGGGGAAGGGATAGTTAGGGGGTTTGGGATTCACATGTACACACTGCTATATTAAAATGGATAACCAACAAGGACTTACTGGAACACTGCTCAATATCATGTAACAACCTAAATGGGAAAAGAATTCGGAAAAGAATAGATACGTGTATACATATAACTGAATCACTTTGCTGTACACCTGAAACTATCACAACATTGTAAATCAACTATACTCCAATATAAAACAAAAAGTTAAAGGAAAAAGATAATGTGCTTTATGTGTAGACATCATTTTCCTAAGTGCATTTATCTCTGCTTACGTTCCCCACATACTTATCATTTTTAATGATTCTCTCCCTAATAAGGATACCTTCTAAGAAATATATCCAAGGATTTTCTTTTTTCAGTTAATGTACTATAGAAAGCTAATGATTATTGATCACCGACACTTGTTCACGACTCTGATAAATTCATTCACAAAATGTTTTATTTGATAGCCACATCAACTCTGTTACACTTTTAAGGAACTAACCACTCCTTATTTTATAGGTTTAAGGAGTTAAATTACTTTCCTGAAGTCACATAATTAATTAGAGAGCCATAATTTAAAACCAGATCAGACTGAAAATTAATGTGGCTTCATATGAAAAACAATGACTGTACTCCCTCCATTGGGATGCAATGTATGAATTTTGCCATAGTCCATATATGCCCAAGGTCTTCCTATTAGAATTTTTCTGTTTTGGTTTGTTTCTTTTATGACTTGTCCAGGTACATTTTTATCAAATAGAGCTTTTAAAACACCAGCATCCTTTTACTACCAAAGATGTATTTCATCATCATAGGCACTATATCAAATGCTTAAATGTACTAAACAGTCACATCTTTGGCTTTGAAATAGGAGTTCCTTTCCCATGACAATGATTTAAAGCCCTTATTTTTCAAGTGGTGCTCTTTAAGAACATAAGTGATGCACATTTATATCCTAGCTAGCTCTGAAACATTACCATGTTGGTATTCTGAGAATCAGAGAACAAGTTGTTTAGGGAGAAATTTTATAGAACATCACTTGGTATTTCAGAGCATACAACAGAATGTGAATATGTGACTGAGCCCACTGAGTTCCAGAGCAGGGTCCATCTGAATGTAAAAAGTAAGAGCCAAGTAACTTAGCGAGGGATTGAGGAAAATATGGTCCCTAGCTCAGGCACTATATAGGGACAACTTTTTTTTTTTAGCTAAAATGGTTTCTCATTATATACACTGTTTCCTCACGTGATATGTATAGAAAAATATATACTGTGATATTTTCCTTTGCCAAATACTGTGTAGAGAGCAAAAAGTGTGCCATATACAGATAGCATTGTTAACATGTATTTCAATCAACTGATGACAAATGAAGCTACTATTCATACATGCCCTCTTAAGACTGTGATGAATGAGCTAAGACAAAACTCCTGATTCTGTCTGCCAGAGTTGGAAAATAAAGGCAGACATTGCAATGGAGTAGGAATGGGTTCTTCCCTTCGGACCACACAATATAAACTATCAGCTCCATCCTGCAGAGTGGATGAGGGCAATAGTGAATGGCCAGTGTCCAGCTAGGAAGCTGCATGTAGCAAGGTAAAACTGTGAAGATACTTGTGAAAACTGCTCATTTGGAAAGGACACTGAGACCTTACTTTCCTTCCTCCTTAGTTTTCTCCAGGACAAATGACCAGAGAGACACAGTGTGGTCAGGGATAGGTCAAGAGGACTGAAATATTTATTGCCATATCTTTAGAAGGTTCAGGTGCTGATGGTCCATATATCTCACTTGTGGACACAGGAGAAGAGGATATATCAGGCTCCTTGTGTCTTTATAATTTTTCTTTGTTTGAACAGCTTCAGTTTAAGGGTGTTCAATTTGATTTAACTTAAGTTGACTCACAAGTTTAGGAAAAAATTGTAACTAAGAGTCAATGTTGAACAATAGGATTTTTAACTGAAATTCAATCTAATCCAGGGCCACTGGAATCAAGGTAAGATTCAGGTAAGAAGGACATGAGTTGAAATCTATGGGCCACTGGGAGGAAGGGATGTTTCACTGGTCAGACTTTATTAACAATAAATAAAGCTTTGGTAAGGGCCCTGGTGGCCTTACAGAATGATTACTCAACATTGAATAAGCAGATGTGAGGAACAGAGCAGGGCAAATTGGAAGTTAGTGTAAGAGTTTATATAAAGTAATATGAATAATTCTAAAAGTTATGTGGATTTAGGAGTATCTCACAGGAGCAGTGAGATTGAGGAAGACACCTACAAGTCTTCATGAACCAAATTTCTTAATATGAGACCATCTTTTTTCATTATTCATCCAGCCCCAAATTAAAACACAAACATCCCATAAGTATAAGTTTAAGGTGAAGTGCCCTGCCCACAGATGGTATAGTTGCTTAAGTACTGGAGTTGGGATGTGATGATATACTAGCTTGGTGGGGTTAGTAGGTAGCGGTTTTGAAGGTCTCTGAATAATGGTCAGGGCAGCAAAAAATTTCTAGATTACTTGGTAATATGTCCTCTCTAAGCTGAATTAACAGTTATCCGCCTAAATATTCTCCCTTAACCCAGCTTCTGAATACTGATAATTCACATTACAGCAAAGAACATGAACCAGGAAATCAGCGAAAAGAAAAAGAAAGTCATGTACTATGATAAGCTGTCTGAGAAATATAAATGAGCAAAAGGCCAGCAAACACAGCAGCCAGTGGCAATTAGGAGAGCTTTGTGGAGACCTGAGGATCACTGGTGAAAAATATCAACAATGTTAATGATATGTTTGGGATGAAGCCCTGGATCTTATTGCCCTGCTGTACCCTATAATCATTCAGATCTTCAACAAATATTTACTAGTGTAAAATTTGGGGGCAGGCATTGTGCCAAATACTAGGGCATTTGATGAAAAAAAGTATTTACTCTCAAGGAGTCACATTCTACTAAGAAATACACGCAAGCAGATACAGAATCATATGCTGATTCATTCTTGGGAAATTACAGGGTTCTACAAGAGCACATTTGAAAAGCTCCTACTCCAGCCTCTAGGGATGGACAGAGAAAAGACCAAGAGAAGTGGACTGGAGTGAGTAGGTGGCCTCAGCATAGAGAGGTAGCCACTGTATAGGCTGGCACGAAACTCAAGCAATAGAGAGTATTGCATAATGTAAAGAAAGACGTAGTCCAGAAAAATAGCACAGTGGATGAAGGTGCCAAACTCACTTCTTTACCCCAAGTTATTTCAGGAGTGTGATATGCATGTGATTGATCTGAGAGAGGAGAAGAGGAATAGTACCTTCCATGAAAGATCTTTTCTAAAGATATGGAGTTAGAGTTCAATTCTATGAAGAGCCTGAAAATACAAGAGAAAATATTTGCCACACAATACTGGGCCCCAGGTTCAAAAGTGATGGATCAAATAGTTGGATGAGAAGAAAGAATTATCAAGCATGATGAAGCTGAGATAATCAGAGAGAATATCTGAACCAAGATACTTTTGACTAGGACCATTAAAGAAGAAGAATGACAATCTGAATGATCACAGGTTAGCTAATAACAAAATTTCTAAACCCATTAGCTCCTGGTCACTGCTGGACTGTAGGATTTTCACTTCTCTGGAAGAAGTCATCCATGCCCTGAGTATACTGTGTCTCTGAGGGATTGTAATCCTGGTGCTAGGCCAGCATGTTACAAATCTTGGAAGCTGCTTATAAGTTGTACAAATCAAGTGTTTTTCATCAAGTGTCTTCTGAGACTTGATACTTGGACTCCTGAGCAACTTACTTTTAAGAGCTACTCTCTCCATATAAAAATGAGAGCAATGCGGCAGAAAGAAAATTGCACGAAAGAGTTAAAGATAATTTATACACACTTAAATAGGCTAACTGTTCTAATCAGAGTTCTTTTCACTTCTTCCCCTATTACATTTTTGGGAGAATATTTCAAGACTGACTTCCATATCAATTGTTTGAGTTCCTTCTACATTCATTCTCTCATTGTCCCCAGAATTTCAAATAGTATTTCTTGAGCACCTGTTACATAACAGACATCGTGTTAAGCATTGCAGACACAATCATGAATCAGCCATAATTCCTGCCACTGTGGAACTTGCAGTCTAGTGTGTGAAATGTATAAACAAATGATTTTAATATAATATGATAATCATGCACTAACTCTATGAGAACACATATTATTCACCCATCCACCCACTAGGCATTCAACACACATTTACTGAATTCCATCTATGTGCCAGGTACTGGTCAGTCACTAAGAGTAAACAGGACAAATACTGACCCAGTCTGAGATTCTAACTAAATAGGATCTCCTTTAGTGGATAAGGGAGTGCCTTGTGTAGTCCACACAAGAAAACTGACATATTAAACTGCTTTAGAAGCACAGCAAGCTTCGGACTGGGCAGATAAAAGAAACTTACTCAAATGGATGACAGATAGTACAAAACATGGAGACACAATAATTCATGAAATGTTTGAGAATGGACAGCAACCACACAAAGTATAACTAGAGTGGTGACTGTGAACTGTCTACAGTACACTGGTTCTATGGGAAGTCTACTAGGAGCTCTGTAAGCAAAAAATTTCATGAAAAAACAAAATTAGGAAATAACAGTTAAATAAAAATTGAATAGATTTATTTACTGCAGAATTTCTCTCTGCCTTTAATACGGAGAAGAAAATGTACATCCAAGAGAGGTCTAGAGCTTGCAGAATTAATGGATTATTTGACTAGGGAGTACCTTTTTCATAAAGCATTTTTCAAAGCTACCCTTCCGTGGAGCATACCTTTGAAAATGATGGGGCAGAGCAGAGACCAGGCCAGCATGGAGCTGTTGACAGAGCTAGTTAGGTTTGTTTAAATCACACTGTGAAAGGCTGTTGGGCAATACAGTTTGGACTCTACTGACTAGATGCATGTGGAAAAGGAAAACAATGGATTTCCATGTTTTTGTTTTTCTTTGAATTAAACTAGTTTACTTTATAAAAATGTTTAATCCTGAAGCATTCAGTAGAAAGAAGTATACAGGAAACGATACACCTGATATGCATATGCCTTAATTTGAAATTTATCAGCTATTAATATTTTGACATATTTGCTTTAGATCATATTTTAAAGAGTTAATTATATCAGCAACTGTAGATCTCAAAAACAATTTTGAGCAAAAACAAAAATCAAGTTGCAGAATGTATTCTATAGTACCATATATAAAGTTTAGACACCTGCAAATATTACCATACAATGTTTGTGGATTCACAAATATATGCTAAAATACAGAAGTGTTCATGAGAATTACAAACACTGAGTTGCAGATTGCAAATTTCTCTAGAGATAATGGGAAGGAAGTGTTTTCAACTGTGTCTAAAATATTTAATTCCTCAATGAAAATAAAAATAGTACTTGAAATATATAAGAATGAATGCTAATTTATAAAGCTGGGTGATGATTGTCTTAGGTCCATTTCCCTGGGAATAGAATTTGAGACAGGGATTTGTAGACACTTGAGAATAACTCCTAAAAGAAAATGAGGAAATAAGGATTGGGCAGAGGGAAAAATGATCAGAACAGGGGCAACATCTGATCCCACAGGGATGTCTGAAGCTGCGATGACTCTTCAGAGATTTCCCAAATTGAGGCAAGGGTGTTGAGTACTGATACCTTTACCTTGACCAGTGATAGGCTTTTGGCTGACCCTGAGAAGGAGGTCAAAGCCTGGGAAAGGCACTTTGCTTCAGCCAAGAGCAATTCAATGCACAGCTCTAGCCTTCAGCTGTGGAGGCATGTGTGCATTGCTTGGGTCTGCAAGGCACATCTGTGTAGTATACCAACCACAGCTTCCACTACAATGATGCGCCTTGTGTCATTTTATTACTGTCTATTTGTATGTTTAAAATACTTCATACTTTCTCAAACTTCAGCATTAGAAAAAGAGAAAAACCACCTTCCAATCTTTAGTTAAGAGTATTTCCCAAAGTATTTCCCCAACACACAGACATACACACACCCACAACATAAGTGCTGGGTATAATCAGGTCACAAACTTACTATTTTGCTTTCTGTTTTCTCTATGTTTTTGGCAGCTGGAGACTCTTCTGTCTCTCTCTCCCACTCGCTGGTTTAGAAAGCCTTGTTATGTATTTTTAAAAGTACAATTTACTCAGCATATTTACCTTTTTGCTATAGGAGAGCTTAGTTGGCCTTCTTGCTGGAACATGGTTGTTTTCCCTGAAGTGTCAATTCTGAAGTGATTCTAAACAAAAGAAATCAAGAAAATTCCATTACTGGACTATAGCACTCTTCCTTAATAAGCTCAATTTCCCTCGCTCTGTCCCAGTATAAAAAGCTTCAATTCCATACAGAATTGTATCATTTTATTTTGCCTTCTTTTTTTGGTCAGTACCATAAGGTCCACTAAGGTCCATATACTCACCAAATCAGGGTCCACAAACTATGGACCAAGGGACAAATATGGACTGCTGCTTGTTTTTGTCACACAGGGATGATGCTCATTCATTTACATATTGTCTGTGGTAGCTCTGCCCTGCAATTGCAGAGCCGATAGCCGTAATACCAACTGTATAGCCCACAAAGCCTGAAATACTTACTATCTGGCCCTTTACAGAAAATGTTTACCATCCCTGCTTTAAAAGCCTCGGCCTTTTACATTTTGCTTTTTGAAAAACTGTATGTGGTGAACACAGCAGTGGATAGGTTTATCACATTTGGCCATGTGACCTTTCTCTATTATCTTTCAAACAGAAACTAAAAACTGTATTAATGTCAGCTGCACGGGCAATACTTTCTTGTATCTCTCCCAGAGAAGTCTTAACTGCAAGAGGCTGCTGTGGGGGAAGCCATTTCTTGTCCTAAAATATGTCTCAACTACAACAAGGGAAAAGTCAAGGAGAAAACGGTGTTCAGATCTACTTTAGCAGTATGTAGACAAACACCAATTACTGATTTGGGCAATAAACAGTAGTGGTTTATATTTGAATATACACAGACACAAACACACATATGACATTACTTCATGGGAATTGGCTTCTTGCCTTCTATTTTTTTTAACGTTTTTATTGGACTATAACTGCTTTACAATGGTGTGTTAGTTTCTGCTTTATAACAAAGTGAATCAGTTATACATATACATATATCCCCATACCTCTTCCCTCTTGTGTCTCCCTCCCTCCCTCTTAGCAGGTCACAAAGCAACAAGCTAATTTCCCTGTGTTATGCGACTGCTCCCCACTAGCTATCTATTTTACACTTGGTAGTGTATATATGTCCATATATACACTACCACTCTCTCACTTTGTCCCAGCTTACCCCTCCCCATCCTCCTGTCCTTAAGTCCATTCTCTAGTAGGTCTGCTTCTTTATTCCTGTCTTGCCCCTAGGTTCTTCATGACATTTTTTTTTTAGATTCAATATATATGTGTTAGCATATGGTAATTGCTTTCCTCTTTCTGACTTACTTCACTCTGTAAGACAGACTCTAGGTCCATCACCTCACTACAGATAACTCAATTTCATTCCTTTTTATGGCTGAGTAATATTCCATTGTATATATGTGCCACATCTTCTTTATCCATTCATCTATTGATGGACACTTAGGGTGCTCCCATGTCCTGGCAATTATAAATAGAGGTGCAATGAACATTGTGGTACATGACTCTTTTTGAGTTATGGTTTTCTCAGGGTATATGCCCAGTAGTGGGATTGCTGGGTTGTATGGTAGTTCTATTTTTAGTTTTTTAAAGAACTTCCATACTGTTCTCCATAGTGGCCGTATCAGTTTACATTCCCATCAACAGTGTATGAGGGTTCCCTTTTCTCCACACCCCCTCCAGCATTTATTGTTTGTATATTTGATGATGGCCATTCTGACTGGTGTGAGATAATATCGCTTTGTAGTTTTGATTTACATTTCTCTAATGATTAACGATGGTGAGCATTCTTTCATGTGTTTTTTGGCAGTCTGTATATCTTCTTTGGAGAAATGTCTATTTAGGTCTTCTGCCCATTTTTGGATTGGGTTATTGTTTTTTTTATATTGAGCTGCATGAGCTGCTTGTAAATTTTGGAGATTAATCCTTTGTCAGTTGCTTCATTTGCAAATATTTTCTTCCATTCTGAGGGCTGTCTTTTGGTCTTGTTTATGGTTTCCTTTACTGTGCAAAAGTTTACATTTCATTAGGTCTCATTTGTTAATTTTTTGCTTTTATTTCCATTCCTCTAGAAGGGGGGTAAAACAGGACCTTGCTCTGATTTCTGTCATAGAGTGTTCTGCCTATGTTTTCCTCTAAGAGTTTTATAGTGTCTGGCCTTACATTTAGCTCTTTAATCCATTTTGAGTTTCTTTTTGTGTATGATGTTAGGAAGCGCTTTAATTTCATTCTTTTACATGTAGCTGTCCAGTTTTCACAGTACCACTTATTGAAAAGGCTGTGTTTTCTCTACTGTACATTCTTGCCTCCTTTATCAAAGACAAGGTGACGATAGGTGTGTGGTGTTACCTCTGGGCTTTCTATCCTGTTCCACTGATCTATATTTCTATATTTCTTGAGCCAGTATCATACTGACTTGATAACTGTACCTTTGCAGTACACTCTGAAGTCTGGGATCCTGATTCCTCCAGCTCCGTTTTTCTTTCTCAAGATTGCTTTGGCTATTAAGGGTCTTTTGTGTTTCCATACAAATTGTGAAATTTTTTGTTCTAGTTGTGTGAAAAATGCCAGTGGTAGTTTGATAGGGATTGCATTGAATCTGTAGATGGCGTTGGGTAGTACAGTCATTTTCACAATGTTGATTCTTCCAATCCAATAACATGGTATATCTCTCCATCTATTTGTATCACCTTTAATTTCTTTCATCAGTGTCTTATAATTTTCTGCATACAAGTCTTTTGTCTCCTTAGGTAGGTTTATTCCTAGGTATTTTATTCTTTTTGTTGCAGTGGTAAATGGGAGTGTTTTCTTAATTTCACTTTCAAATTTTTCATCCTTAGTTTATAGGAATGCAAGAGATTCCTGTGAATTTTGTATCCTGCTACTTTACCAAATTCACTGATTAGCTCTAGTAGTTTTCTGGTAGCATCTTTAGGATTCTCAATGTATAGTATCACATCATCTGCCAACAGTGACAGCTTTACTTCTTATTTTCCAATTTGGATTCCTTTTATTTCTTTTTCTTCTCTGATTGCTGTGGCTAAAAATTCCAAAACTATATTGAATAATAGTGGTGAGAGTGGGAAAACTTTTATTGTTCCTGATCTTAGTGGAAATGGTTCCAGTTTTTCACCACTGAGGATGATGTTGGCTCTGGGTTTATCATATATGGCCTTTATTATGTTGAGGTAAGTTCCCTCTGTGCCTACTTTCAGAAGGGTTTTTATCATAAATGGGTGTTGCATTTTATCAAGATTTCTCTGCATCTATTGAGATGATCATACGGTTTTTCTACTTCCATTTGTTATATGGTGTATCACATTGACTGAGTATATTGAAGAATCCTTGCATTCCTGGAATAAACCCCACATGATCATGGTGTATGATCCTTACAATGTGCTGTTGGATTCTCTATTTTGTTGAGGATTTTTGCATTTCTCTTCATCAGTGTTATTGGTCTGTAGTTTTTTTTTGTGACATCTTGGTCTGCTTTTGGTATCAGGGTAATGGTGGCCTCGTTGAATGAGTTTGAGAGTGTTCTTCTCTGCTATATTTTGGATGAGTTTGAGAAGGATAGGTATTAGCTCTTCTCCAAATGTTTGATAGAATTCACCTGTGAAGCCATCTGGTCCTGGGCTTTTGTTTGTTGGAAGATTTTTAATCACAGTTTCAATTTCAGTGCTTGTGATTCTTCTGTTCATATTTTTGATTTTTTCCTGGTTCAGTCTTGGAAAGTTGTGCATTTCTAAGAATTTGTCCATTTCTTCCAGATTGTCCATTTTACTGGCATATAGTTGCTTGTAGTAATCTCTCATGATCCTTTGTATTTCTGCAGTGTCAGTTGTTACTTCTCCTTTTTCATTTCTAATTCTATTGATTTTAGTCTTCTCCCTTTTTTTCTTGATGATTCTGGCTAATGGTTTATCAATTTTATTTATCTTCACAAAGAACTAGATTTGAGTTTTATTGATCTTCGCTATTGTTTCCTTCATTTCTTTTTCATTTATTTCTGATCTGAGTTTTATGATTTCTTTCCTCCTGCTAACTTTGTGGATTTTTGTTCTTCTTTCTCTAATTGCTTTAGGTGTAAGGTTAGGTTGCTTGAGATGTTTCTCGTTTCTTAAGATAGGATTGTATTGCTACAAACTTCCCTCTTAGAACTGCTTTTGCTGCATCCCATAGGTTTTGGGTTGTGTTTTCATTGTCATTTGTAGGTATTTTTTGATTTCCTCTTTGATTTATTCAGTCATCTCTTGGTTATTATGCAGTGTATTGTTTAGCCTCCATGTGCTTGTATTTTTTTTACAGATTTCTTCCAGTAATTGATATCTACTCTCAGAGCATTGTGGTCAGAAAAGATACTTGATACAATTTCTATTTTCTTAAATTTACCAAGGCTTGACTTGTGACCCAAGATATGATCTATCCTGGAGAATGTTCCATGAGCACTTGAGAAGAAAGTGTAGTCTGTTGTTTTTGGATGGAATGTTGTATAAATATCAGTTACACCCATCTTATATAATGTATCACTTAAAGCTTGTGTTTTCTTATTTTCATTTTGGATGATCTGTCCATTGGTGAAAGTGGGGTGTTAATGTCCCCTACTATGATTGTGTTACTGTCGATTTCCCCTTATATGGCTGTTAGTATTTGCCTTATGTATTGAGGTGCTCCTATGTTGGGTGCATAAATATTTACAATTGTTATATCTTCTTCTTGGATCGATCCCTTGATCATTATGTAGTGTCCTTCTTTGTCTCTTGTAACCATCTTGGTTTTAAAGTCTATTTTGTCTGATATGAGAATTGCTACTCCAGCTTCTTTTGATTTCCAGTTGCATGGAATATCTTTTTCCATCCCCTCACTTCCAGTCTGTATGTGTCTCTAGGTCTGAAGTGGGTCTCCTGTAGACAGAATATATATGGGTCTTGTTTTTGTATCCATTCAGCCATTCTATGTCTTTTGGTTGGAGCAATTAATCCATTTACATTTAAGGTAATTATTGATATGTATGTTCCTATTACAATTTTCTTAATTGTTTTGGGTTTGTTTTTGGGGGTCTTTTCCTTCTCTTGTGTTTTCTGCCTAGAGAAATTCCTTTAGCATTTGTTTTAAAGCTGGTTTGGTGGTGCTGAATTCTCTTAGCTTTTGCTTGTCTGTAAATGTTTTAATTTCTCCATTGAATTTGAATGAGATCCTTGCTTGGTAGAGTAATC
Source organism: Mesoplodon densirostris (assembly GCF_025265405.1). Lineage (NCBI taxonomy): Eukaryota > Metazoa > Chordata > Mammalia > Artiodactyla > Ziphiidae > Mesoplodon > Mesoplodon densirostris. The sequence goes on along the minus strand of NC_082661.1, from coordinate 168,026,661 downwards.
TTGGTTGTAGGTTTTTCCCTCTCACTTTAAATATGTCCTGCCATTCCCTTCTGGCTTGCAGAGTTTCTGCTGAAAAATCAGCTGTTAACCTTATGGGGATTCCCTTGTATGTTATTTGTTGCTTTTCCTTTGCTGCTTTTAATATTTTTTCTTTGTATGTGATAGTTTGATTAATATTTGTCTTGGTGTGTTTCTCCTTGGAGTTATCCTGTATGGGACTCTCTCTGCTTCCTGGACTTGGTTAACTATTTCCTTACCCATATTAGGGAAGTTTTCAACTATAATCTCTTCAAATATTTTCTCAGTTCGTTTTTCTCTTCTTCTTCTGGGACCCTATAATTCGAATGTTGGTGCGTTTAATATTGTCCCAGAAATCTCTGAAACTGTCCTCAATTCTTTTCATTCTTTTTTCTTTATTCTGCTCTGCAGTAGTTATTTCCACTATTTTATCTTCCAGATCACTTATCCATTCTTCTGCCTCAGTTATTCTGATATTGATTCCTTCTAGAGAATTTATAATTTCATTTATTTTGTTGTTCATAATTGTTTGTTTGCTCTTTAGTTCTGCTAGGTCCTTGTTAAATGTTTCTTGTATTTTCTCCATTCTATTTCCAAGATTTCATATCATCTTTATTATCATTACTCTGAATTCTTTTTCAGGTACACTGCCTATTTCCTCTTCATTTGTTAGTTCTGGTGGGTTTTTGCCTTGCTCCTTCATCTGCTGTGTGTTTCACTGTCTTCTCATTTTGCTTAACATACTGTGTTTGGGGTCTCCTTTATTGCAGGCTGCAGGTCCATACTTTTTGTTGTTTTTGATGTCTGCCCCCAGTGGCTAAGGTTGGTTCAGTCGGTTGTGTAGCCTTCCTGGTGGAGGGGAGTAGTGCATGTTCTCTGGTGGATGACGCTGGGTCATGTCCTTCTCGTGGGCAGGTCCAAGTCTTGTGGTGTGTTTTGGGGTGTCTGTGACCTTATTATGATTTTAGGCAGCCTCTCTGCTAATGGGTGGGGTTGTGTTCCTGTCTTGCTAGTTGTTTGGCATAGGGTGTCCAGCACTGTATCTTGCTGGTCGTTGAGTGGAGCTGGGTCTTGGCCTTGAGATGGAGATCTCTGGGAGATTTTCACCATTTGATATTAGGTGGAGCTGGGAGGTCTCTTGTGGATCAATGTCCTGAACTTGGCTCTCCCACCTTAGAGGCACAGCCCTGACGTTTGGCTGGAGCACTAAGAGCCTGTAATTCACATGGCTCAGAATAAAAGGGAGAAAATAAGAAGGAAAGAAAGAAAAAGGTAAGAAAAAAAAGTTATTAATAAAAAACAAAAATTAAAATAAATTTAAAGTTATTAAAAAAGAAAGAAGAGAACAGCCAAACCAAAAGACAAATCCACCAAGAAGCACTGAAAACTATACTAGAAATAAAACAAAAAATGGAGAGACAGAACCCTAGGACAAATGGTAAAAGCAAAGCTGTTCAGATAAAATCACACACACAAACATACAGATACACACTCTCAAAAAGAGAAAAAAGCAAAAAAAAAAAAGTATATATATCATTGCTCCCAAAGTCCACCTCCTCAATTTGGGATGATTCATTGTCTATTCAGGTATTCCACCGATGCAGGGTACATCAAGTTGACTGTGGAGATTTAATCTGCTGTTCCTGAGGCTGCTGGGAGAGATTTCCCTTTCCCTTCTTTGTTTGCACAGCTCCCAGGGTTCAGCTTTGGATTTGGCCCTGCCTCTGCGTGTAGGTCGCCTGAGGGCATCTGTTCTTCGCTCAGACAGAACGGGGTTAGAGGAGCAGCTGATTAGGGTGCTCTGTCTCACTCAGGCATGGGAGGGGGAGGGATACGGAGTACGGGGCCAGCCTGCTGCGGCAGAGGTCAGCGTGATGTTGCACCAGCCTGAGACATGTTGTGTGTTCTCCCGGGGAAGTTGTCCCTGGATCACGGGACCCTGGCAGTGGCAGGCTGCACAGGCTGCCAGAAGGGGATGTGTGGATAGTGACCTGTGCTTGCACACAGGCTTCTTGGTGGCTGCAGCAGCAGTTTTAGCGTCTCATGCCCGTCTCTGGGGTCAGCGCTGATAGCCGCAGCTCACGCCCATCTCTGGAGCTCCTTTAAGCGGTGCTCTTAATCCCCTCTCCTCGCGCACAAGGAAACAAAGAGGGAAGAAGAAGTCTATTGCCTCTTTGGCAGCTCCAGACCTTTTCTCGGACTCCCTCCTGGCTAGCCGTGGTGCACTAACCCCCTTCAGGCTGCATTCAGGCAGCCAACTCCAGTCCTCTCCCTGCGCTCCGACCAAAGCTGGAGCCTCAGCTCCCAGTCCCCACCCATCCTGGCAGGTGAGCAGACTAGTCTCTCAGATTCGTGAGTGCTGGTCGGCACTGATCCTCTGTGCAGGAATGTCTCCTCTTTGCCCCCTGCACCCCTGTTGCTGTGTTCTCCTCCATGGCTCTGAAGCTCCCTGCCTCCGCCACCCGCAGTCTCTGCCCGTGAAGGGGCTTCTAGGATGTGGAAACCTTTCCTCCTTCACAGCTCCCTCCCACTGGTGTAGGTCCCCTCCCTATTCTTTTGTCTCTTTTTTTTTGCCCTACCCAGGTATGTGGGGAGTTTCTTGCCTTTTGGGAGGTCTGAGGTCTTCTGCCAGTGTTCAGTAGGTGTTCTGTAGGAGTTGTTCCACATATGGATGTATTTCTGATGTATCTGTGGGGAGGAAGGTGATCTCCGCGTCTTACTCCTCCGCCATCTTGAGGCTGGTGTTGGCTGCTCGCCTTCTGTAAGGACAGAACCCATTGGGATGTCACCCAGGAGCATCTTGTCTGATGCTGATATACATTTCTCTCTTTATCTTTTATTAGTAACCTTAAAATTGCATTTCGTACTCTTTTCTAATAAGTATAGTTTGAGAAATATCAGCACACAAGACTGGAATAAGGCAAGCAACTTTTATAGATATATAGAAATAGACATATGTAAAATGTACATATAAATTTGGATATGGATATGGGAATAGAGGCACATATACATGTATGCATTCCTCTGAATCTTGCTAGTTATATTTTTCTCCTTCCTTAATGATGTGGACCTTTCCATGGGTCTTATGCCAGTTTTTATTTACATAATTACTCTGAATGAAGGGATGGCCATCCAGATCACCCACATGTTTGTCCATTAATTGGGTGGACCTATTTATTTTTTTCCTCAGTACTGCTTGATTTCTGGTAGCATCCTTTGATAAGACCTTACACTCAACAGCTGGCTGATGTATGTTTACATGGTGAGTTCTGAGGTCCAGAAATGGTGTGCTTAGAGAGCAAAATATGCAGGCAGCAGAGCTAGGACATTTGACTCTACTGTTTTTCTTGTTGACAAGGTCTCTGAGCTGGGGTGATTTCTCTACATGACTTTTTTGCTTGACTAGGAACACAGAACCTCTTCTGGTCAACTGTCTCCACAACTTGAGGGAGAATCCACATACTAGGACTGCTTCCTGTGGCTGAAGATGCAGCACCAACCTTGGGCTGCCCCAAAGTAAGGACTCACTAGTGTTATCCATCAGCAGTGTCAAATGGGATTTCAAGTGCTATTCTTTCTACCTGCCCTCTTCATTAGCTCCTGCCCCTCTAGATTAAAAATCATACCAAGATTCTTTGGTATATATAATAAAATAATTGGAGTCTTGGCATATACAATACATCCAATGACAATATAAACTTTTTATTTAACTGTAGGTGGAGTTTAATGGGGGAACAGTAGGGAAGCAAATGCTTAGAGGCTTTGTTTATATTTTTATTCTTTAATATAGACTTTAATTGGAAGATTTCCTCCTATCTACCATGTAATCGCAGTAATTTTCAAAGCATCATTTCAAATGGGAACACAAAATTAAACTATCACAATTTACATTTTGCTAAAGGAAACACAATAATGAAAGAAGGAAATAAAGAAAATAGCTCTTTAGAGCCTTTCTCTAATTTCTACTGATAACATATAGCGGCCTCTTTCTGATAACAAGTTTGCAGGCCAATAGTTTGAATACATGATGGACTGGGAGAAATAAATAGAACATATATTTTCATGTGATTCAGCAGTACCCCTAGCTATTTTAACAATTCACATTTTAATTTTGTGTTCTCTTAATTTCTCGGTGTGACAACTCATTTGTGCTTTTATATTTATTTTAATAAATTACGAATAAAGTATGGTATGAACATTTCATCTTCCACAATCTCAATATTCAGATGTTTATTCTTGTCTAGACACAGTCTTTATTTTCATTTAGTCAATCAAGGTGATACAGATGAGTACTTATGAATGTAAAACATCCACACACATCCACACTAACACTTATTAACAAACAAAAATATTCAGATCCACCAAATGTACATCTGAAAATTGAGTGAACATCTTTCTGGTTTTCAGGTAAATTTTTTAAATGATAATATTGATAATTATTATAAAAATTCAAATTCTACTTCTTAAGCATTTTCTACAAGCCAGCACCACACTAGATGCTTTGCTATATTTTTGGCTATCTTTAGCTTACCTTATTAAATTATGTTCTTCTTCTCCTCTTCCCCATTTTCAGGGGAAATAATCAAGAATTAGCTTATATGACTCATCCAAGGTAACTTACTAAAAGAATGGCAGAATTAAGGTTTCAATCAAGGTCTGCCATACTCCATATCCTAAACTCTTAACTTTTACAGTACGTGATTTTACTCAATTAAAATCCTAGAGGATACCACTTTCATGGTAAAGGTACAATGTGGCATTTATTAAATCCTCCAATAGAAAAATCACAATCAGACCTCCAGGGATCAGCAGCAAGTTCCTGCCTTGAAGTGAATTACTATATACCATTTGACAAACAGCTACTGGTCTGTTACTGCACCCTGATAGAATATCTAACTATGGAAATCATTTGACCATGTGACCATAGCTACATCCTATCAAACTCATGAAGTCATTGGTTGGACCAGTCCAACAGCAATTCCTTATAATATGAAAGTGATATGTTCAGACATAAGTAAGGTAGCATCTTGGCATAAGCAGATAGCTCAGAACTCCATATAATTTACTAATACTGCACTTGTGCTTCTCTCTCTGCTCACATCTATGACCACATGAGTGAATTTTTTTTTGACCAGATGATAGAGAAAGAAAAAGGCCAAGCTTCAGACAACTGGTTATCCACTTTGTGTGGAAAAGGGAGCAATCCAAGCTAAGAATGCAAATGGACTAATGAGAAATGGCAAATGACTGGCTAAATTTCCATGGGCCTAGAAGGGGAAAGTTGGAAGATTAAGGACAGAGAGATCTGGGAAAGAAGCATAAGGATGTACCAACAGAAGTAGTCACAGTATTTGAAGACTTTGTACTGTGTAACAATACCCATCCAAAAACAAACTCAATGAAATAAGTACTGAACTACCAAATAGTCAAAGCAACTCTGCATTTTGCCATCAGTCAGCCCTTGTCATCTGCCACCCCATTCCTCATACAATAAGCTCATAAATGGATACGGCATTAGGTCAGAGATAGAAAATACACACACAGCATATGTTCCCACTCACTAAGACCGATAGTTATCGCTTCTGCCAAATGTTAAACCTGCCACAACATAAACATTACACCCTAATTATTATCCACCAAAAAAATGTTTTGGTGGCAAGTTTATTACACTGGATTCCTCCTATTTTAGAATAAAGCTATTCATCTTGACTGGAATAAGCATGTATTCTAAGTAGGGCTTTTCCTTTCTTGCCAACAGGGCCCCAGCTAACACACTATGCAAAGATGTTCAGAATATTTGATGCACCAGCACAGAATCGTGCATAACACCATAGACCATGGGACCACCTTCATACCAAAGGAGATATGGCAGTGGACACATGACCATGGGTGTCGTACTACACATGATACTATCCCAAAACTGTTTCCCTGACCCAGCTGGAGTGCCAGCTTAAAGACAGAAGCATGTAAAGTCTCCAGTTAGAATAGATGAATCCAAGAACTAAGGGGGTAGGAATAAGAGTAGCCTTAGTTACTATCACTCGCAATAACCCATGTAGGAAATTTGTATTTCTCTTCTCTAGAATCTTAGGATCTGGAGTTTCTGGTTCCCAAAGGCATAACACTTCCACCAGGAGACATAGAGTTTCACTAAACTTTATTTTCAGGCTTCCATCTACTCACTTCAAGTCCTTTGAGTAGAGAGACCAGAGGAGGAGTCAACATACCGCCAGGAGTAATTCACCCTGACCATCAGTAGGTGATAGGGCTTGTGGGGTCACAGATAAGTAAAGCTGGCACCCAGGTGATCCATTTGGGAGTCGTTTGGCACTCAGTTATGAAGATAAGTTTCACCCCATCAGATATACCACCTAGACCTGCAGAGGTTCTAGCCAAGTAAAAGGGGAATATACAAGGGATTGTAGAAGAGAGAGGAAGGAAGTTGATGAGCATCATGTATGATTTAAAGGTCTACTAACTAATCTTCATTTTCTAAATTACCTAAAGAAAAGAGAGCACCTGGAATTCTGGAGGGATCTTTCTCATATGAGGAGAACTCACTGTATAAAGCAAGTGAATGTGGGTGATAAATGGTGTGGACTCTAGCATGTGTTGTGCTGTACTACCCAAATCTCCTCTTTAATGACTGGGGCACTCATTGCTTTGGCTTCTGGGACTGTTGCCTGCTAACGGATCACAGCTATATACCTCTCTGGGTATTACGTTCTGCTGAAGGAAACCACCTTGCCCAAGGATGCACCCAGTATTGTGCTGGTAAACTGGTGCTCCAAAAGCAAAGCCCTGAAATAGTCCCATGATGGCTGATGTCAAGGTATCAACAGCTTAATAACAGTTTGCAAATTCTTGGATATCTAGCAGTTTCAGCTTACAGGTTTGCACTTCCCTCTGGGGGCAGCCTGCATCCAATGACTAGCCAATGAAGGGGTACTAGGACACATATGAAGGTCAAATCCATCTACAGAATGCTTCTGTTACATAGCTTCACCAGTTTAACTTCTCCTTCCATCCAAACTTGTTTTCCTCCTTCTTACAGACACGTCCATGGAAGAGCTCTAATAAACTTCAACATAAATTTTCATCTCAGAGTCTGTTTTCAGGGAACTAGACCTATGCCATGTAGAGTCCCCTCACAAAAAACAAAAACCAAAAAAACAAAAAATAACTTCATTCTCTTCCCTCACAAAACATTTTTCCTAAGAATGAAATTTATATTTTAGGAAGCAAAAAGTGAATGATTTTCCACATGCTTAATGTACCAGTAAAGAGTAGAAGTTAAAGCATTAGAAAAGCAATAGGCAAAAAGGGTAATAAAAAGTAATTCCAACATCCATGTTAGCAGTGCAAACATGCCATGTGTTTATGTGGTGGACACACTCACCATTTAAGATTTACAATGTTACCCTGACAAGGTTACAATTCACTTTCTATGTAGGTTTGTATTAAAAGATTTTAAAGTATTTTTTGAGCTCACTGTTTTGAAAACATAAGCATCATCGTCTAAAATGGAATTTGTGATCTGGTCATCAAGTTTATTTCACAACAATACAAGAACAAGTGTTATAGAGTCTTCATTCCAAAATTCTAAGGGAGTCAAGCAGAAGTAAATAATCGCCCTGCATTTTCTCCCATCAACAAGAATATAATTTTGCCCATACTCTATGAAATTTAGGATTGTTAAGTCTTTTTGAAGCATTTGACTGGCATATAAGGATGAAAATTGTCAGATGCCTGATGGCTAATTTCATATTTTAGCTGTACAGAATTCCTAAGTGTGACATTAAATGATTTCTGAGGAAAGTACATTTTTTTACCCATCTGCTTTAAATAGATACCTTCTCACTGCTTAAAAAATTTCCCAGGATATTATACTTAGAAAAAAAAATACTACTGAATAGAAATTCCTCAACAGATAGACAAAATATAAATGAACATGAATAAAACTAAAAGTAAAATCTAAATCATTCTGTAGCTAAGTCCTTAATCTGCCCCTTCCCCAATAATATTTCTTATATATAATTCTAAAAGTATAGATGCATATTTTGATAAGATAACATTCTTTTACTGACCTTGGAAAATGGATTTCAGAACACACCAATTTAAAGGGAAAGGAAGATATCTACAAAGAGCACAGTCAACCTAATTCGAAGTAATTCTGAAAATTTAACACAGTTCATGATGCTCATCTGAACATCTGAGATCCTGTCCTATTAATGATGATGAAAACCTAAAACGATGGTAAGTAGGGTATATGAAAAAAGGAAAATACCAATTGAGACTCTATAATGTTACAGACACTATATTATATACATTACAAAAATTATCTCATTAATCTTCACCCATATCACTGTAGGCTATTCTATCTCTATTTGATGGACAGAGAAAATAAATGACAGTTGATTTGCCAAAGTTATACAGCTCTATCTTCCCCCTAATTTCTGATACTTAAATACCAGCAGGCTTCAGGCTTCAGGCACCAGTTCCCTGACAGCATGACTTCCCTACCTACTACCTTCACTTTCTAGGAGATCTCCCCAAACTAATGGCTTTAAACACCACTCTATTAGTTATCTATTAGTAATCTATTGCTGTGTATCAAATTACTCCAAATTCAGCAGTTTAAAACCACGAATATTTATTATCTCACATGGTTTCTGAGGGTGAAGAATTCATCAGTGGTTTAGGTGGATGGTTTTAATTCAAGGTCTCTCCTGGAGTTAGAGTCTAGCTATCAGCTATAGTGAAGGTTACCTGAAGCCTGGACTCAAGTTGGAGGATCTGCTTCCAAGATGAATTTCTCATGTGGTTATTGGAAGTAGACCTGTTTCTTCCTGGATTGTGGAAGAAGGCCTCAGTTCTTCCTGACAAGGGCCACTTCACAGTGCTACTTGAGTGTCCTCACAACATGACACTGGATTTCGCCAGAGCAGTATTGCAAAAGAACCAGGCAAAAGCCACAATGTCATATAACATAGCCTCAGAAGTAACATACTAAGACTTTTGTTATTTCCTGTTGTTCACACAGACTAACCTCAATATGGTGTGTGAGAGGTCTAAACAAGGGTGTGAATTCCAGAAGGCAGGGATCGTGCCCAGTTTAAATGAAGATTTTTGAATTTAATTCCTTAAGTATCTCTCTCAAGTGCAATTTCTAAATCTGAAGACCTGTGAAACTAAAGAGAGAAGTCACCTGCCCTACATGTTAGACAAAAACACACCTACCCACCTCTTTTAGATAAGCTCTTCTCTACTTGGGCTTATTCTGAGCCAGCTGAGAAACAATGCTCTCCAGCTTCTTGGAAGCTTTATGGTTTGATTAAGAGCATCTATGAGCTACACACTTACTGCCGTTAGAGGACTTGTTGTCTGACAGAATGATATTCTGATTACCACTTTTGATTTTTCTGAGGTCTTAGAGGATTTTACAGTCACACTTTATGCCTTATCTTTAGCCCATGTTTTCCTAGCAATATCCTGTGTTTAATCATTGTTTAGTAACCATTTCTTAATTTTAGCATCATTTTCCCACTGGAAAACCTGAATATTTTCAACACTATTAAGCTCCAACTCCTTCAGGTTTAACAGTGCTTCTTCTAGTTCCTCTCTCTCATTTCACATTTTACTTATAAGCAGCAAGATAAAAACAAGTGGTCCCTCTACCACTCTAGCTGGAAATCTCGTTAGTGACATCATCCAATTCACTAGGTATTTTTTCTACTTTCCTCATTAATGTAGAAAATGGTGTTGCTAAACATTCCATCACCACATAAAAGGATCTCCCTCACTCCAGTTTCCAAAAAGATTTTCCTTACTTTCATCAATCACAGCCTCTTCAAGGGCCATGATGTTCCTACAAAATTTCCTCAGGGCTTTTCAAGCTTTAACAAACACCTTCATCCATGCTTCTCACATCCACTCACTGACTTGTTCCAAAACCACTTCCACATTTTTAAGTGTTAGTTAATACTTAAATACTTCAGGCACCAAAATCTGTATTAGTTATCAATTGCTACATGACAAATTACCTCCAAATTGTGCAGCTTGACAACTACGTTTATTATATGACACGTTTTCTGAGGGTTCAGAATCCAGGAGCAGCATAGCAGGGTGGTTTTAATCAGGCTCTCTCATGAGGTTGTAGTCAAGCTCTTGGCTACAGCTGAGGTGATCTGAGGGTTTGACTAGGGCTGAGGGACTTGCTCTGAAGATGGCAGAGGCTCTATATCTCACCACATGAACTTCTCTACAGGGCTGCCTGAGTATCCTCATAACATGGCAGCTGGCTTTCCCAAAAGAAAGTGATCTGAAAGAGTAAGGAAGAAGCCATAGGTCTTTTACAACTGTGATAGTTAACTTTATGTGTCAACCTGGCTGGGCTACGAGGTCCAGATATTAGGTCAAACATTATTCTGGATTTTTTGTGAGGGTGTTTTGTGATGAGATTAACATTTAAAAATTGGTACACTTTGAGTATATCAGATGCTCTCTGCAATGTGGGTGGGCCTCATCTAACTAGTTGAAAGCCTGAATATAACAAAAGACTGACCTCTCTTGAGCAAGCAGGAATTATGCCAGTAGACGGCCTTTGGACTTTAACTGCAACAACAGCTCTTCCCTGGGTCTCCAGCCTGCTGGTCCACTCTTTGGATTCTGGACTTGCCAGTCTCTATAACTGCATGAGCCAATTCCTTAAATGAATCTCTCTCTCTCTCTCCCCTTCCCAATGCCCATCTTCTGTTTCTGGGAGAACACTGACTAAAACAATGACCTATTCTCAGAAGTGGCAAGCTATCCTTCATTCCCTTTGCATATTCTATTAATCACACAGACCAACCCTGATAAAATGAGGGAGGGGACCAAACAAGATCATGAATACCAGGGGCCAGGAATCATTTGGGGCCACTTTGGAGGCTGGCTATCACAACTATCTACAATCTGATGATACCCAAATTTATCTTTTCAATGACAACTTTTCCCTTGCATTGTGGATTTGTAAATCTGACTGTATACTTGACAACTATACTTAGGTATAAATAAGCAGTAAAGGTTAAACACAATTCCTGACACACTGAGCATCACCTAATCTTTTCATCTCAATTATAGTTACTCGCACTACTGATTATTTTGCTCCTCAGGCCAAACTTTGATTTCTACCTTGGTTCTTCTGTCTCATACTCCATATCAGACCAATGAGCCTGTCAACTCTACCTTCAAAAACATTCTGATACCAATATTTTTTCACTTTTCATAACCTAACTATCGCTCTTATCCAAGCCACTATCATCACATGAAAATTGAATTATAGAAAAAGAAATACTTTTTCTTTCTGCTACCATCAACAAGGACCTAAATTTGCCAGTACATTTTGAAATACAATATTTTTAAGATTAAATAAACTCTCTCTATGGCTATATACTTAAAATTCATAATGCCTGACGTATGGTTTTGGGGGAGGCACTGATTTTGATACCTTAGTAAGAGTTTCTGAATATGGTCCCTGCATGTTCTGATTGGGGATCACTATTTTTTACACAGACTTTTTCCTATTGTTTGTTTTAGTCCCTCTTGAACTCTTTGTCAACCATTACTTGGCATTTTGAATGGGAAGGTGTCACCATTGATCAAATTAAAATGCACATACAAATGCATTTTAATGAGCAATGTACACTAAAAAGCCTCCCTTGAAAATTATATGACCCAGCTTTACAATGTAATTTTAGCATTAAGATATTTTATCACAATAGAATTACCAACTCTAATTTATTTATTTTCCCTCTATCAATTAGTCTTCTCCCAGACCAGCAAGTACTTTTTTCCTTTATTAATGATACAATGGAAAAATAATCACTAAGATGGGCATGGTTTGGGCCTCTGAGTTTTCAATAAATAGAGCAAATGGGGTAGAAAATGCTTCTTATGTCCTCATATCAAACTCTATATGGGGCATGTATAAAGGCCCTCCTAGGGGGTCTTTTTAAAACTGCAGCCTCTTAAGGACCCCTTCAGAGAAGTGGATGTTCATAGTTTATGATGTAGACTAAACTTAAGGAGGTAAAAAGAATCAGGATCACAAAGAAGGTTGCCTTTCTTCAATTCATGTTATACACTTTCTTCTCTAGATGACTTATGTCAATATTTAGTTATCTATATAGATGTGTAAAAATTACTCCAAATCTTTGCATCTTAGTACAACACTGATTGTCTCACTTTGTGGTTCAGGAGTCTGAGAGTAGCTTAGATGTAAAGTCCTGGCTCAGGATCTGTCAAGGCGTCATGGGCAAGCTGCTAGCCAGGCCTGCAGTCCTGTGGAGCTCACTCAAGTGGTACAGGCAGGCCTCAGTTCCTCACTGGCTGTTGTCTGAATATCTAAGTCCCTTACCATGTAGGTCTCTCCATAGGGCTCCTCATAATATGGCAGCTGGCTTCCCCCAGAGCAAGTGATCCAAGAGAGAGCCCAAGGCATAAGCCAGTCTTTTTATAAATTAAGCTCTTAAGTGACATATCATTAGTGTGCTGTATTCTATTCATTAGAAGTGAGTCATAAGTCCAGCTCACATTCAAATTGGGCACAGTAAAGGTCCACTTCTTGAAGGGAGAAGTACCAAATAATTTGTGAGAATTTGCTTAAAACCACCTCAGCCAGATAATCACCCACTGCAGGTCATCCCTGGCCCAGATCTGTTGTCAGTCCTGATGTGCTCAGCGAGCCCTCATCCAGGGACTCACTCCTCCTCTAGAAAAAGACAACCTACTGCTCTGGCTGTAATATCAATATAAAATTTCATGCACTGTCTCATTCTGAAACAATAGAAAACTTGCAGAAGGAAAATGAAACTCCAGACTTATCTTGTAGCCTTTTTCTAGTGGTGTTGAGAGTAAACTCTAGAGCCAAACTCTTTAATTCCCATAGTGGTTCTGCCACTCAGTTCATTGTACAACTTTGAAAAATGATTTAAACTTTACATTCCTTAAATTTCTCATCTGCAAAATGCAGATAACACCACCACCTACCCAGTAGGTCTGCTGAGATGATTAAAAAAGTTATTAGGTATCAAGTGCTTAGATTATTGCCTAGCTGATAATAAATCTTTTAAAAGTGGGCTCATTATCTTAATTATCATTATTATTTTAATTGAAATATCATCCATCCATTAGTCCCAAAAAGGACATTAATTCCACAAACATAAGAGCTTGGTAATAAGTCAGAGTCTGTTTCAGGCATTGGTGATTCAGTAGTGAAGAAAACAGACAAAAATCCTGCCTTTTGGGAGGTTCTATTTTTGTGAGTTTTGCTCAATCACTTACAGTTTCCTCCGTAGCTTTATTATGAAGGTGAAAAGGAGAAAATAGCAACTGAGAGGTCTGGAGAACAAAACTGAAAATACAGAGAAGGCACTGCTTAAAGGAGTGTGTCTTAATTACCTGAAGAATATTCCACTGTCCTGCTCTACACATTTCCAAGAACAAAGTAGAACAAGTCTTGGCCTTGCCAGTAACCTGCTGTGTCAACCTGAGCACGTCATTTCTTTCTCAGGGTGTTTCCCATCTGCAAAATGAGGGTGATGGGGCTTGTACTACATTCATGTTTTTTAAATTTTTAAAAATTGTTTTCCAAAGAAGATTGGAATTCCTCAGAGATGCTTCCATGATTCTGCAAGCATTTCGTTGGAATTTTACCTAATTTATTTACCAATATTTTATTTTAAAACTTCAATAAAAACCCTCATGTAATCAAATGGACTATACCAAGTATTAGTACGTTAGAGTCTATATTGATTAAGATTTGTCCCTCGTAATTCATCTACTATTAAGAAAAAAAGCCATGCATCTGAATTTACAAAATAAATAGACACTAGTTTTACTTTGATATGTTTTATATATTGCAATTCTGTATAAGAGTTGAATTGAAATAGGGTATCATAAGATGACTTTGAAATTCATTTGTCTACATAGTAATGACTAAAATTTTGAGCCGTTATTATTTGCCAGAATCTGCCTTAAGTGTTCCATGTATAATATTTCACTTAAATTTAAAAACAATTCTATGATGTTGTCATGCCTATCTTTTAGAAAGTGAAGAAACCAAGGCGAGAAAGATTAAGTAACTTGCCTAAGGTCATATGACTTGCAATGGCACAGTCAGAATTTTAACTGAGGTCTCAACACATGTGCTGTTTTTTTTTTTTTAACCACCACACTGTAGATCTTTTAAGGATCTCTTATTAAGATAACCAGGATGTTTCTCTATCTTTCCATTCTATTACATGGAAAATTAGCTTGTAGTATTAAAGGGTGAGTTTGACTGTAAAAGTTTCAATGTCATGACTTCCCAAGAGACATGTCACATGCATTACTGTAATTCCAGATAATAATCTAGTCATGTTTCTGTTTCAGTCTACTAGTCAGTTGCAAAACTATATTGCCTCTATGTTTGTGATTGTTCTCCAACCACATGTTCACTATTTATGTCCTCTAGTAGATGTAATTCTGCACTCCTTGCATCCAGTCTCATTGCATATCTGGGAATCCTTCAAATTGTGACAAAAATGACATTTCTAAAGCATACACAGACTCTTATGTCACTCTCCTGGGTAATGTCTAAAATGGCTCCTTCTACATCTACATCCCTTGACCTTGCATTCAGGGTTTTTCACAATCTAGTCCTAGTCTAGTTTTCTAGAAAATTTTACCATTATACTCCTTGCACCTTAAATACTCGTCTTTCTTTAAAATCTATACACACAATTCTGAAATTACTATTTTATATTCCGCAGTGCTTAAAATAGTATCTGACATGGCATAAGCACCAATAAATTCTTGTTGAAGAAACTGTCTATGATTATGTCCAGTAGTTGTTAAAATTTTTGTACCAATTCTTATTTTAACCTTTAATACAATAAACCAGAGTACAAAAACACATTAAGTTACAATACTGTAGTAAATCTTAGTCAGTGGCCTCAAACTTCTTTAGAACTCTACTTCATTTACATGCAATAACTAAACATTCAGTAGATCAGGAGACCTAAAAGAATTTGGTAAATATTCCTAAATCCAAGATTTAAACTATGGATTAGTGACTAGAAATCTGAGGGAAGTGGCTTCCAAAACTGTAAATGCCACATTTGTTTTCTCTAGCTTGGTCAGCTTATGGTTGAGCAGCACAATTAATAGCTACTATTTTTGTAAAGTATATGAAAAGCAATATTTTGCCTAGCTCTGTGGGTGGCATTAGGCTAGCAAAACATTCTATTTGGCATTATCTTGACACCAGTCGGTGAAGCCAGCAGGCAAATGAAACTGCTTTTGTGATAAGCAGTACAGTAATTGAAAATTGTCATTTTTTTCTCCCCAGGAAAACCTCAAATTTTCATTTCAACATTTTTCATATTACAAGGAAGAAATGAATATTTATAAAACAAGAAAAAGGGCAAAATCAGTGTGTCATTTTTCTCAGTGAATTATATACAATGAAGAATGATAGTAAAACAATCATTCAAGTTTAAACCTGAGTTGCTGCAGTAGCAATAATTGTATAGGCATTGATTCAGATATATAGGTAAAATGTGTGTACAGTGATGTCAGAGAGAAACACATCCTGGGACATTTGTGGGGGGTCACTAAACTGAACTAGTAGGTGATCTATTTTCATTAGAATTCAGCAGGTAGCCTGTTAGATGATGACAGTGATCCAGCCCTGTGATCTAAACCAATGGGCTGGAATCATCAGTCACTTGGGGATAATCAATCCTGGGTTACAAAACAGGATCAGTTTTACCCCAAAGGAGTTAAAAGCAGAATTCTAGATCAAGATGGTAAACTGAGTATGCAAGTTTAACTCTGTTCTCTCCCAAAATCAAACTGGAACACAAAAAAGTAAATGAAAAAAGAACAAATTCACAATTGTGTCAAAATAAGGAGAGATTATCATTAGAAGACAAAAAAAAATGTTGAAGAATTTCTAGATGATACAAATCAGACAATATCTGAGGAGTGAAGGAATCAGGGATCAATTGATATTTAAGAAACACATAAATGAAAGAAAAGAACCAAAATGAGCAAACCAGCATCTGTCTCTGGAGGATACTGGAAATTCTGCTGAGAACAAATGCAATTTTAAGTAATTCTGCTTTGTATCCTCAGAGAAATTACAGAAGGTATTAAATTAATAAAATGTAATAATATTATCCAAAAAAGTAATAATAAAAAGCAAAAATTAGAGTCTGTGGAATTTTAAAAAATAACATCAAAATTTTGAAATCAATAAAAATATGTAATATTAGGTTGAAAGTGAATTCAGGTGAAATTAGTGATCTGATATATAAAGTAATGGAAATTTTCACATTGTGGATAGAAAATATATGAGAAAATATTAGAGACCTGGAAGACAGGTCCAGAAAGTCTGTCTGTAAGCTAGCCTGAAATCATGTATCCAGCTTTTTTCTACTTTCTCTTTAACAGGCAGGCAACGTGCTTGAGATTAAATTTGTTGTCTTTTGTCTTAAAGTAGTCTTATTTGGGGGGCTGGTGAAGTTATCCTTTTGTATTCATTTATCCATTTTTAAAATTATGATCAGATTATCTGTACATATGGCAGTTTAGGCTATGTTATTTTATGTTGATGATTATGACTGCCATATTTTTGGTGTGACTGATCAAAACAGAAATTTTAAATAAAGCTTTTATCAGTTGAACTGAAGGAAGGGAATGTCAGGCAAGTGTCCATTATCAATAAAAGATTGAGGAGTCCCATGAGCAACAACTTTACCTAACAGTACAGGAAGACAGGCATACTGAACCTGATACCATAACTAAGCCTCAGAGGGGAGAAGAGAATTCCGAATACAGTACGACAATCACCATCAGCTTTCCTCCCATTAGTCTTCTTCAGATTTGCATACTAACCCTATGGATAAGGGAAGTTTTAACTTGAATATTAAAGCACTGGTTTGCTAAATGTTCTATATGGTATGTAGCACAATACGAACAAATATTTCCAAATACAATGCACACAAAGTGGGGCATCATTTCACAAGACAGCATAACCCAGCTTTGGTCCTTTGAGAGCTCTCAGGCTCTAGAGGAGGCATTCCCAGTGGGACAGCATGAAGAACTCAGAGAAGCTTGGTGGCCACTGGATGTATTTTGTGTGTTTACATCTCTGTCTGCTAATTTTTTTTAAACTATTCTTTATTTGGCTATGATTTTGTACTGAAAACCACAAAATAAGAGCTAACATTTAGTGTCTACCTGTTGGGTGCCAGGTACATGGTTTAATGCATTTCTTATATTGTATCGTTTTCAGACTTTCATCCTACCCTATAAGATAATTATCATTTCTATTTTAAGGATGAGAATGCTGAGACTTGATTTTATCTTACTGTCACATTTTATATCATGATTTGGAATAAGATCTGACACCAAATTCTATCTTTCTCACCTGGCCACTCTGCCCCAGGTGTATTCAGGTAATATATGTAGCCAAAAATAAAATGCAACATATCAATGTATTCAATGTTTTGAATTCTGCCCATAGAATACATTCTTTAATTTCAATTGTTCTTAAGGGTTCACTTAGAGTCCCCGTCCTTAAAAATTTTTTTCCAATTTTCCATCTGGGAAAAACAAACAAAATCCAGCTTGGACTGTCTTCGTGAATTTAGAGAACATTCTTTTTGGAGCCATATCTATATTTGATCTATCTAGATTTCCTCAGTTAAATACCAATAACAGTATCCTCTGGTTTCCTTATTCTGGGTGATTTTGTTTGAGATTATGTTTTACCTTTGTTGGCAGCAAGCCCAATATTCCAACATTATCATATCATTTATTTACTTTGTTTGCTAATGCATTGTCACTGCTAGGAAGACTTCACAACTTGAAATATGAATGTAACATCTGGTTTAGTTTTAATAACATTTCACGCTACAAATGCTAATGATTTTTTTTTTTTTTTTTTTTCTTTTTGCGGTATGCGGGCCTCTCACTGTTGTGGCCTCTCCCATTGCGGAGCACAGGCTCCGGATGCGCAGGCTCAGCGGCCATGGCTCACGGGCCCAGCCGCTCCGCGGCATATGGGATCCTCCCAGACCGGGGCACGAACCCGTATCCCCTGCATCGGCAGGCGGACTCTCAACCACTGCGCCACCAGGGAGGCCCCTAATGATTTTTTTTGTACTTCAACAAAAAAATCTCAGATTGTCATTCTAATGAAGACTCATTTCCACAGTCCAGTTCCTAAATGACACAGCATTGCCCTATTTTTCTTTTTGAACTTGGAAAGAAGCATGATATGTGTTGCAAGCATATCCCATACTGCTATTTCCATTTTGTCATAACATTAACTAATCTGTCACTTGCCATGTCCTTCATTTGTCAGATTTTGGGGACTCTAGGCAATAAGTAAAATATCTCTTTTTCTGTATATTGAGATCTTATATATTGATACAATTTTGTTATGTTATGGCATATGAGTCATCTCTCATCCAGAAAATCAAAATCACATATTCTGATAAAAGTCATACTGGAAAAACTTTTGATCAATCATGTACACTAAAAGTTTTCAACAGCCCCACCCCCCCAAAAGTTTCAGGGATAAAAAGAAGACAAAAACACAACAGTTGTGATGTTTAGTGAGGACAGGGTTGAGGGCAGAGTTAGCATCCACACATGCAATTCATAAACCAGATATTTCCACTTACAGGTAATGATGCCAGGACCCGATGAAACATTCTTCACACACAGCAAGAAGTTTAAGGTAAGTGAGGTTATAAAATAACATTCTCAAAAAACGTTTTGTGTCTGTTATAGGCTAGGCCCTGTGAACAACTCAAAGATGTATAAGCACAAACTTTTCCTCTAGGAGTTTCATTTAGTTAGGAAAAACAAAAATATGTATAAAGAAAAAAAAAACTAAAGTCAAGATATGGGGGCTAATTAGTGAGATATTTGCAAGTACTATGGGAATTTAATAGAAAGAGGAGAAAGAATGCATGGCCAAGTATTCAGGAAGAAACACAGAAAAATAAAAATTGAAGTTGAGTTCTGGATGTTAAACTGATAGCCCATGAGTGGAGGGAGACATTCCCCAAAAGTAGACATTCCTCAAAAGTACTTATCTTTGTTTCCCCTGTTATCTGAGAACTCTCTTTAAATCCAGTGTTTTTTTGTTGTTTTTTTGTGTGTGTGTGTGAAGTACACGGGCCTCTCACTGTTGTGGCCTCTCCCGTTGTGGAGCACAGGCTCCGGACGCGCAGGCTCAGCGGCCATGGCTCACGGGCCCAGCCGCTCCACGGCATGTGGGATCCTCCCGGACCGGGGCACAAACCCGTGCCCCCTGCATCGGCAGGCAGACTCTCAACAACTGTGCCACCAGGGAAGCCCTATAATCCACTGTTTTTATGCTGAAGACTTGTTGTTTTTGTGGTTATATGTGTGGGGAGGAAGTGTTCTATAACTTTATGATTTAAACTCCATCTTTTAGGGGGCTGCTGTCCCTGGGCTATGATTTATCAATACAAGTGTGTCTTTCCTTCCTTCCTTCCCTCTTAAGTGCCTAGGAAGGCTAGAGGGGATTAGAGTAGTGTAATTGCCCTTCACCCAGGTGGGATAAGGTTCTGTGAAGGGTCTTCCCCCTGCACCATAGGACTTTGATGTGGACAATACTCTGGGCTTATTTCACAATGACTATTCCTCCCCTCTCCCTATCAGATCCAGGAAGGGATATTCTTCCGACCTACAGTGTGAGAACACGGTGAGGTTCCTGGAAGTAAAGCCCACAATCCTCTTCTAAGACCATAGATTCCAAGAGTTTCTCCCTCTCACATTAGTTCACACTCAGTCTCCAGCAATTCATTAAAAGTAACTTTAAGTATTTCAGTGAGTTTGTAGCTCGAAAGCTATTACCTGGTATCAAGTACCTGAAACAAATTTGGATTGTGACTATTCCTTTTCCTAAGACTTGTATGCATCATCATCTATGCTTTGAATAGGTAGAAATCCAAACTTCACATGAGAGAAAAAAAGGAAATAATGTTTTGGATGGAGTATGAGTCGTGAAGTTTGGGTAAGAGTGCATTATATGCTAATTCCTTGCCCACCATCCAGGAATGATGCAGCCACAAGCCAAGTAAGCCAGCAGCCCCACCAGAAGCCAGAAATGAGAAGGAATGGATTTCCCACTAAAGCCTCAGGAGGGAGCTCAGCCCTACTGACACCTTGATTTTAGCTCTAATTTCAGACTTCTGGCTTCCAGGATACTGAGAAAATAAATTCTGCTGTTTTAAGGGAAAAAAAAAAAAGAGTAAAGTCATTGTTCTTGGGTAAAAAATCAATCACCTGATCGCTATGGGTGAAATAATTTATGATACAGACAAAGCTGGCATCAGAGGTCATGACAATCTAGTCACACTAGCATGGATTCCTGCCAGGCTGTCACCCCCTGATTGTGGTAGTCATGGCTTATGCTACACCTTGAACTGTTTCCCCCTCAGTTCTTTTTTTTTTTTTTTTTTTTTGCTGTACGTGGGCCTCTCACTGTTGTGGCCTCTCCTGTTGCAGAGCAAAGGCTCTGGACGCACAGGCTTAGCGGCCATGGCTTACGGGCCCAGCCGCTCCATGGCATGTGGCATCTTCCCAGACCGGGGCACGAACCCGTGTCCCCTGCATCGGCAGGTGGACTCTCAACCACTGTGCCACCAGGGAAGCCCCCCCCCTCAGTTCTTTTCAACCTATAATTATGTTGCCAAGAGCAATAAATTTATATTGTGAAACAGACTACACTTGAGAGTACCATTCATAAAGCTTCTCCTCCTGTCTGATACCATGAACCTTGTATTTAACCTGCAAGTGACAGGGAGTATGCATTTAATTATAACTTGCCTGGTGTGCATCGCTAATTAACAACCAGGATAAGTCCTCATTTGCTCACAAGGTCCCAGACTGGAGACTTTATAAAACAAAATAAGTTTCTCTAAAAAGAAAACCTCCTCTTGATTTCAGTGGCAAGAAAAACAAAAAGAAAACAGAAAATAATCTCATTGTTATATCATGCAATCCAAATTAAAGATATTTTTTATACATTTTCATTTAAGTTAATACATCCCAACAATATTCTAAGATATGCATTATTGTCCCCATTCTACAGATGTAAAGAGCAATAAATGAGACAAAGAATGTAGCAAATATATAAGCGTTAAGACAATCAGCAAGTTTGCTGTAACATACACATATAGGGCATTATTGAGAAAATATTTATAAATTCTTTTGCAAGCACATGTTGCAGGGAACAAAATAATTTGCTCTCATGTCCCCCATCTTCACTCTCAGCCAATACACTGCTTTCTATTTCATAAGAAAAGCAAAGTCATAAGAACTTTCACGAGTTTCCACCTCTATGTCTACACAACCGCAGGGCTCTGTCCTCACACATTTGGCTTCCCTTCCTGTTACTGCCAATGATCTTTACACAATCGTCCCAAAGGTCAACCTCTCCACTTGTACACTATGCACCATTCCTTGCAGATTTACTCCTTTCTTCAGCACCATTTATTTCTTCTCTACTCTTTCTTTTCCATCAGCAACATATATGCCTGCTATTATTTTCTCATTTTTTTTTAAACCAAACACTATCTTGGGCACCTTACTCTTTAGCTACTTACCCACCTTGTCTTCTCTCCTTTACTGTGAAACTTTCAGAAATTGTTGTATTATCTTAAATTATTTTCCTCCCTTTCTCTCTAAAATTTGCTCTGGTTGGGCTTTCATAACCACCTGTCATCTGAAACTATTCTCATCCAGGTGACCAGCAATTTCTATTTTGTTATACTATAATCAATTTTCTCAGTCCTCATCATACTTGACTCATCAGTAGCATTTGACACAGTGGATGACTTCCTCTGCTTTCAAACACATTTCCTTCATTTGGTTTTCAGTTCTTCACCTCCCTTCCAAAACTCTTCTAGTTTGCTTTCTGCCTCACTGGTCACTCCTTTTCATTCTCCTTTGCTTCTTCCTTCTGTTCCATCTGACTTATAAATGTTGGCATGATCCATGGTTTCACTCTGAAACTTTTTCTTTCTCTATATTCTATCTGAGTGAATTTCATCTACTCTCATGGCTTTCAATACTATTTCTATGGTGAGGATTCCAAACATTGTATCACCATCTCAGGTTACCCCTGTGAACTTGAGATTCTTGTATCCAAAACCTACAACATACCTACTAAGATGTCTCATAGACATCTCAAATTAAGTGGATGTAAAACTGAAATTCTGACCTCCTCTGAAAACCTGATTTCTTTTCTCTCTCACCGTCTCACATACTGGCAACTCCATCCTTTTACTTTCTCAGGAAAACATAAAGGATTAAAGATAAATCTAGGGCTTCCCTGGTGGCCAGTGGTTGAGAGTCTGCCTGCCGATGCAGGGGACACGGGTTCCCACCCCGGTCTGCCCACATGCCGCAGAGCAGCTGTGCCCGTGAGCCATGGCTGCTGAGCCTGCGCGTTCGGAGTCTGTGCTCTGCAATGGGAGAGGCCACAACAGTGAGAGGACCACGTACCACAAAAAAAAAAAAAAGATAAATCTAAAGTTATCTCAGAAATTAAATCCAATTTATCAATAAATCCTGCGGGCCCTACTTTCAAATCATAAATTCCAAATATTTTCTTCAATCACCCCCTTCCAAGAAATCCCTTTGTAGTTAGGATGCTGGTCAATTCAACTTCAGACATTTATATAATAAAATCCACAATTCTGAATATTTCAGGGATCATGGAGAAATAAAATATAAAATTTGAAAATATTTAGAATTTAGTAAAATTGAAACAACTTCAAATCTTGATTTTTCTTATATGGGTTCACTTTATACATTAAGTTTATCAACATCTATACAGTCCTCTGTAAAAGACAATGTTCTACATTTCCCCCAACATTCTACAGTCAGAAGTACTGCCTCCCTACCTTTTACTGTTATTGTCTTGAGTCTTTCCTGGTTTGTTATGAATACATTTATATAAAAACTTAAAAATGATATAAATCTTAAGACACACTATTATCTTATCTCCTTCAAAAATATTTAAAAAGTGCTACCAATTAATCTACAATAGTACCTTTGATAATCCTTCAATGTTACTCTTAGATTTGAAATTCCATTCAACATTTTGAGGGAACTGACAATTTCTCAGGCTTTAGTGGCATGCTAAAGCTATAAAAATCAATACCTCTGCATACATCTCAGTAGCAAAAAGTAGTAAAATGCCACTAAAAAAGTCTTAATAATAATAAATAAAAAAGTAATGCAGCTCCTACTAGTGACTAACTTCCTTTCTCAGGTCCTGTAAAGCTCTTGCTTACTGCTTTGAAAAACAAAAGTATGAGATTGCTGTTAGCCTTCCTATGATGGATATTTGCTTGAACAATATCCAATTTATAACTTAATGTTGTATTTCTACACCTTTCTGAATACAACTTTTCATTTTGACTTAAAAAATCATATTAGTCCTGCTAGAAGACATTTCAAACAACTTCACTCCCCAAGTGTAGTGTCAACAATGCACATAGTTTGACTGATACAATGACAGCATGAATAGCTATGTTCAAGTTGAGCAGAAGCCAGCAGTGACAACTCTATCATGGCTGTTTCTTGGCTAAAAACAATTGAGACATGCCCAGAGCAGCCAAGATGAGTGACTTCTGACTTGAGCCTGTAGCGTGATTTGAGAGATCCTTCACCAGATAGATCACGTGTTCTGTTGGACTATCAAGGTGAGGGGACTCAGGACCAGAGAGGTGAAATTCGCCCACTGTAGGATCATACCACTGTAGCTTGGAGACTTCCTGACACAGAGATCTCTTGCTTGGTGCCCAGAAAATTTTATTCAACTGCTTACTAAGTGTCTTCACTTGGATACTTGAAATTACCTCCAACTCTCCACACCAAAAGTTTTACTGCCCTCTGCTGTCCCAGGAGGGCACAGAGGTCAGCTTCCCATGAGACTCACAAGCCAGGTGCCGAACACTGCCCCTGCAGCCCCGGAAGTGTGCAGATAGCAGCCACCACTAGGAGACCCATGAGTAGATGCTAAGTGCTGCCCCCACTCTCCTGGGAGTGCATGGACCAGAGCCACTGGTAGGAGACCCACGAGCAGTCAGCAAGCCCTGCCCCTACCATCCTGGGAGCGTGCAAGAGCCACCAGGCCTACACACCCCATTATCGAGGGGATAACGGCTGGCACATGATGAGGGAAAAGGCAGCAAACATCCAAACTAAAAGCAGCTCCTTACTTCTGGAAAAAATGGCAGGGTAGAAGGACTTGAGCTCACCTCCTCTCGCAAAAACACTAAAATCACAACTAACTGCTGCACAACCATCAACAAAAAAAAGACTGGAACCTACCAGGGAAGATATTTTACATTCAAAGACAAAGAAGAAGCCAAAACAAAATGGTAAAAGGGGTGCTTCCATGACATAAGCAAAACCCATACCTGCCAGGTGCGTGACACACAAACTAGAAAATAATTATATTGCAGAAGTACTCCCACAAGAGTGAGAGTCCTGAGCTCCATGTCAAGCTCTCCAGCCTGAAGGACTGCCATCAGGAGAAGGAACCCCCAGAGAATTTGGCTTTGAAGACCAGCAGGGCATGAGTGCAGGAGCTCCACGGGACTGGGGGAAACAGAAACTCCATCTTGGAGGACTCACACAAGATCTCACATACACTGGGACCCAGCAAAAAGCAGTAAATCCATAGGAGCTTGGGCAAGACCTATGTATGAGTCTTAGAGGAGCTCCTGGGGAGGCAGGGGTCACCTGTGGCTCACTGGGGTGGGGGGCAAGAACACTGGTGGAAGAGACCACAGAGAATATTAATCAGTGTGAGCTCTCCTAGAGGTCACCATTTTGATATCAAGGCCTGGCCCTACCCAACAACGTATAAGCTCCAGTGCTGGAACGCCTCATGCCAAACAACTAGCAGGATAGGAATACAGCCCCATGCATCAGCAGACAGGGTGCCTGAAGCCATACTGAGCTCACAGCCACCTCTAAAGACACTACTTGACACAGTCCTGTCCACCAGAGGGACAACACCCAGCCCCACCAACCAGTGGGCAGGCACCATCCCCTTCCACCAGGAAGCCTGCACAAGCCACAGGACCAACCTCACCCACCAGAGGGCAGACACCAGAAGCAAGAGGAGCTACAATCCTCCAGCCAGCAGAAAGGAGACCACAAACACAGAAAGTTTGACAAAATGAGACAGAAGAGAAATGTGTTCCAGATGAAGGAACCAGATAAAAACCCACAAGAACAACTAAATGAAATGGAGACAGGCAAAGTAACTGAAAAGAATTTAGAGTAAGCATAGTAAAGATGATTCAACATAGGAAAGAGAATGGAGACACAGATGGAGAAGTTATAAGAGATGTTTAACAAAGAGCTGGATTTAAAGAATAAACTAAAAGAGATGAGCAATCCAATAACTGGAATGAAAAATACACTAGAAGGAATCAATAGCAGAATAACTGAGGCAGAAGAATGGATAAGTGAGCTGGAAAATCAGTGCCACAGAAGAAAAAAATAATGAAAAGAAATGAGGACAGTCTCAGAGACCTCTGGGACAATATTAAATGCACAAACATTCAGATTATAGGGGTCCCAGAAGGAGAAGAGAGAGAGAAAGGGCCAGAGAAAATATTTGAAGAGATTATAGCTGAAAACTTTCCCTAACATGAGAAAGGAAACACTCATTCAAGTCCAGGAAGCTCAGAGTTCCATACAAGATAAACCCAAGGAGGAACATGCCGAGACACATATTAATCAAACTGACAAAAATAAAAACAGAAAAGAATATTAAAAGTATCAAGAGAAAAGCAACAAATAACATACAAGGGAATCCCCAAAAGGTTATCAGCTGATTTTTGAGCAGAAACTTTGCAAACCAGAAAGGAGTGGCATGATATATTTAAAGTGATGAAAAGGAAAAACCTACAACCAGGAATACTCTACCCAGAAAGACTCTCATTCAGAGTCAACACAGAAATAAAAAGTTTTACAGACAAGCAAAAACTAAGAGAATTCAGCACTACCAAACCAACTTTACAACAAAACCTAAAGGAACTTCTCTAGGTAGAAAAGAAAATGCCACAACTAGACAAGAAAATTACAAATGGGAAAGCTCACCAGTGAAGGCAGGCATAAAGTAAAGATAGGAAATCATTCACATAAAAATAAGATATCAAAACTAGCAATCATGAGAAGCGGAGAGTACAAATGCAGTATATTGGAAATGCATTTGAAATTTAGAGACCAGAAATTTTAAACAATCTTGTACATATATAGAATGCTATATCAAAACCTCATGGGAACCACAAACTAAAAAACTACAATTGATACACACAAATCGAAACACAACACTAAATACAGACAATGAATCATAAGAGAACAAAAGAGGAAGGGCATATATCCTGGGCATATATCCAGAGAAAACCATAATTCGAAAAGATACATGCACGCTAATGTTCACTGCAGCACTATTTACTATAGCCAAGACATGGAGGCAACCCAGATGTCCACTGACAGAAAAATGGATAAAGATGTGGTACATATACAAATGGTATATTACTCAGCCATAAAAAATAATGAAATAATGCCATTTTCAGCAGCATGGATGGACCTAAAGATTATTACACTAAGTGAAGTAAGTCAGAGAAAAACAAATACCATATGATATCACACATATGTGGAACCTAATTTTAAAAATGATACAAATGAACTTATTTACAAAACAGAATCAGACTTACAGATATCGAAAACTTATGGTTATCAAAGAGAAAACGTGGTGGGGAGAGATAAATCAGGAGCTTGGGATTAATATACAAACACTACTATAAGTAAAATAACCAACAAGGACTTACTGTATAGCACAGTGAACTCTACTCAACATTCTGTGATAACCTACATGAGAAAAGAAACTGAAAAAGAATGTGTGTGTGTATATATATATATATATATATATGTATGTATAACTGAATCACTTTGCTATACACCTGAAACACATTGTAAATCAACTTTATTCCAATAAATTTTTTAAATGATTAAATGATTATGAGACTTTTAAATTTCAAAAATTTTGATATGTGAACACATTAATCTTAGACTCCATGAAGTAAGGTACTTTTTCTTCTTCATTCTTAATTTTTTAGAGACAACAACTAATTCTACTGTTGTTTGATCACATTAATTCCCAAATCTTTTCTAGCACTCAATTTTTCTCATTACTGGTATCGTTCAGTTAATAATGTTCTTAATGTTGGTCGCTATATAGCAAAATGTATGTGGTATTATATGCATGAAGAATACGTTTATTATTACCCCATATTTAGATGATAAGTTTCTTTTGAATATTCTGGGTATTTAAAATCACTGTAGTTTATCTATGTTGGATTTTTCTTTTTTTTGTATACAGTTTGGCTTTCTAAATAGGATGAACATATAATTTATTATATTCTTTGAGTAAACATTTCCACAAATTTTAAAGAAATTTCAACCAAAGTATAGAGAACTCATATACAAAAAAGTTTAATAACATTTTAAGAAGTTTAGGTTGGTTTACAGAGTTGATTTTTAAAGGTTCAAATGATTTTAACATACTGGTGATAATGGGCAGCAAAGACAGGAATCATGTACTGCTCTGCTAATGTACATTTGTGTATTCATCATTTCATCATGAAATTTTTTTAACATTACTATAAATGTGCATATATAAAAATATGTAGGAGAAGACATTCAAGATGGTGGAGGAATAAGATGTGGAGATCACCTTCCTGCCCACAGATACATCAGAAATACATCTACATGTGGAACAATTCCTACAGAACACCTACTGAGCACTGACAGAAGACGACAAACTTCCCAAAAGGCAAGAAACTACCCCACGTGCCTGGGTAGGGCAAAAGAAAAAAAGAGACAAAAGAATAGGGATGGGACCAGCACCTCTGGGAGGGAGCCGTGAAGCACAAAAAGTTTCCACACACTAGGAAACCCCTTCACTGGCGGAGATGGGGGGTGGGGCTGGGGGAAGTTTTGTAGCCACAGAGGAGAGCGCAGCACCAGGGGTGCAGAGAGCAAAGCAGAGAGATTCCCACACAGAGGATCGGTGCCAACCAGCACTCACAAGCCCGAGAGGCTTGTCTGCTCACCCACGGGTTGGGGCTGGGAGCTGAGGCTCAGGCTTCAGAGGTCAGATCCCAGGGAGAGGACTGGGGTTGGCTGCGTAAACACAGCCTGAAGGGGGCTAGTGTGACACAGCTAGCTAGGAGAGAGTCTGGAAAAAAGTATGGAACTGCCTAAGAGGCAAGAGACCATTGTTTTCAGGTGTGCAAGGAGAGGGGATTCAGAGCACCGCCTAAACGAGATCCAGAGATAGGTGCGAGCCGGTGGCTATCAGCACAGACACCAGAGATGGGCGTGAAACGCTAAGGCTGCTGCTGTAGCCACCAAGAAGCCTGTGTGCAAGCACAGGTCACTATCCACACCTACCCTCCCGGGAGCCTGTGCAGCTGGCCACTGCCAGGGTTCTGTGATCCAGGGACAACTTCCCAAGGAGAACACATGACGTGGCTCAGGCTGTTGAAACGTCATGCCAGCCTCTGCCTCCACAGGCTCTCCCTGCATTCTGTACCCCTCCCTCCCCCAGGCCTGAGTGAGCAAGAGCCCCTAATCAGATGCTACCTTAACCCTATCCTATCTGAGCGAACAGATGGCCTCAGGCAACCCACATGTAGAGGTGGGGCCAAATACAAAGCTGAACCCCAGGTGCTGTGTGAAAAAAGATGAGAAAGGGAAATTTCTCCCAGCAGCCTCAGGAGCAGTGGATTAAATCTCCACAATCAACTTGATGTACCCTGCATCTCTGGAATACCTAAATAAACAATAAATCATCCCAAAATTGAGGCGGTGGATGTTGTGTGATTTTTTTCTGTACAGCTTTGCTTTTACCATTTGTCCTAGGATTCTGCCTTTTTTTTTGGGGGGGGGGCGGGATTTTTTAGTACAGTTTTGTGTTTTTTTTTAGCACTGGTTATAATTGGTGGATTTGTTTGTTGGTTTGCTTGCTCTCTTTCCTTTTTTTATATTACTTCTTAAATTTTTCATTACTTTTCATAATTATTTCAATTTTTAATTTTAATTATTTTATTTTACTCTTTCTTTTTTTCAAACTTTTCTTCTGAGCCATGTGGTTGACATGGTCTGGTCCTCCAGCTGGGTGTCAGGTCTGTGCCTCTGAGGTGGGAGAGCCAAGTTCAGGACATTGGTCCACCAGAAACCTGCCGGCCACACATAATATCAGATACCGAAAGCTCTCCCAGAGATCTCCCATCTCAATGTTAAGACGCTGCTCCACTCAACGACCAGCAAGCCACATTGCTGGACACCCTATGACAAACAACTAGAAAGACAGGAACACAAGCCCACCCACTGGCAGAGAGGCTGCCTAAAATCATAAGGTCACAGACACCCCAAAACACACCACTGGACGTGGTCCTGCCTATCAGAAAGACAAGGTCCAGCCCCACCCACCAGAACACAGGCACTAGTCCCCTTCAACAGAAAGCCTGTACAACCCACTGAACCAACCTTAGCCACTGGGGGCAGACATCAAAAACAACAGGAAATATGAACCTGCAGCCTGGAAAAAAGAGACCCCAAACACAGGAAGTTAAGCAAAATGAGAAGAGAGAGAAACACACAGCAGATGAAGGAGCACGGTAAAACCCCACCAGACCAAAGAAATGAAGAGGAAATAGGCAGTCTACTTGAAAAAGAATTCAGAATAATGATAGTAAAGATGATCCAAAATCTTGGAAATAGAATGGAGAAAATACAAGAAACTTTTAACAAGGACCTAGAAGAACTGAAGAGCAAACAAACAATGATAAATAACACAATAAATGAAATTTAAAACTCTCTAGAATGAATCAATAGCAGAATAACTGAGGCAGTTAACTGACCTGGAAGACAAAATAGTGGAAATAACTACTGCAGAGCAGAATAAAGAAAAAAGAATGAAAAGAATTGAGGACATTCTCAGAGACCTCTGGGACAACATTAAACGCACCAACCTTGAAATTATAGGGGCCCCAGAAGAAGAAGAGAAAAAGAAAGGGACTGAGAAAATATTTGAAGAGATTATAAATGAAAACTTCCCTAATATGGGAAAGGAAATAGTTTATCAAGTCCAGGAAGAGCAGAGAGTCCAAAACAGGATAAATCCAAGGAGAAACACACCAAGACACATGTTAGTCAAACTATCAAAAATCAAATACAAAGAAAAAATATTAAAAGCAGCAAGGGAAAAACAACAAATAACATACAAGGGAATCCCCTTAAGGTTAATAGCTGACCTTTCAGCAGAAACTCTGCAAGCCAGAAGGGAGTGGCAGGACAATTTTAAAGTGATGAAAGGGAAAAACCTACAACTAAGATTATTCTACCCAGCACGGATCTCATTCAGGTTTGATGAGGAAACTAAAAGCTTTACAGACAAGCTAAAGCTAAGGGAATTCAGCACCACCAAACCAGCTTTACAACAAATGCTAAAGGAGCTTCCTTAAAGAGGAAACACAAGAGAAGGAAAAGACCTACAATAACAAACCCAAAACAATTAAGAAAATGGTAATAGGAACATACATATCAATAACTACCTTAAATGTAAACAGATTAAGTGCTCCAACCAAAAGACATAGACTGGCTGAATGGATACAGAAACAAGACCCAT
Organism: Mesoplodon densirostris; assembly: GCF_025265405.1. Classification (NCBI taxonomy): domain Eukaryota; kingdom Metazoa; phylum Chordata; class Mammalia; order Artiodactyla; family Ziphiidae; genus Mesoplodon; species Mesoplodon densirostris. Next base: position 167,995,850 of record NC_082661.1, on the reverse strand, counting down.
ATATATGCTGCCTACAAGAGACCCACTTTGAACCTAGGGACACATACAGACTGACAGTGAGAGGATGGAAAAATGTATTCCATGCAAATGGAAATCAAAAGAAAGCTGGAACAGCAATTTTCATATCAGACAAAATAGACCTTAAAATAAAGACTATTATAAGAGACAAAGAAGGACACTACATAATGATAAAGGGATCAATCCAAGAAGATATAACAATTGTAAATATTTATGCACCCAATATAGGAGCACCTCAACACATAAGGCAAATGCTAATAGCCAAAAACGGGGAAACAGACAGTAACAAGATCATAAACTCCCCTACTAACACCCCACTTTAACCAATTGACAGATCATCCAAAATAAAAATAAGTAAGGTAACACAAGCTGTCAATGATACATTAAACAAGATGGACTTGTTTTGGATGGAACAATATCAAATATCAATGGATATTTACAGGACATTCCATCCAAAAACAACAGAATACACTTTCTTATCAAGTGCTAATGGAACATTCTCCAGGATAGTTCATATCTTGGGTCACAAATAAAGTCTCAGTAAATTTAAGAAAATTGAAATCATATCAAATATCTTTTCCAATGACAATGCTATGAGACTAGATATCAATTACAGGAAAAAATCAGTAAAAAATACAAACACATGGAGGGAAAACTATACACTACTAAATAACCAGGAGATCACTGAAGAAATCAAAGAGGAAATCAAAAAATACATAGAAACAAATGACGATGAAAACATGATGACCCAAAACCTATGGGATGCAGCAAAAGCAGTTCTAAGTGAGAAGTTTACAGTAATACAATCCTACCTCAAGAAACATCTCAAATAAACAACCTAACCTTACCCCTAAAGGAATAAGAGAAAGAAGGACAAAAAACCCCCCGAAGTTAGCAGAAGGAAAAAAATCATAAAGATCAGATCAGAAATAAATGAAAAAGAAATGAAGGAAACAATAGCAAAGATCAATAGCCCAGGACCAGATGGCTTCACAGGTGAATTCTTTCAAACATTTAGAGACGAGCTAAATCCTATCCTTCCCCAAATCTTCCAAAATTTAGTAGAGAGAAGAACACCCCCAAAACTCATTCTACGAGGCCACCATCACCCTGATACCAAAAGCAGACAATGATGTCACAAAGAAAGAAAACAGGCCAATATCACTGATGAACATAGATGCAAAAATCCTCAACAAAATACTAGCAAGCGGAATCCAACAGCACATTAAAAGAATCATACACCGTGATCAAGTGGGGTTTATCCCAGGGACGCAAGGATTCTTCAATAAATGCAAATCATTCAATGTGATACACCATATAACAAATTGAGGCAGAAAAACCATATGATCATCTCAATAGATGCAGAAAAAGCTTTTGACAAAATTCCACACCGATTTATGATAAAAACCCTCCAGAAAGTAGGCATAGAGGGAACTTTCCTCAACATAAAAAAGGCCATATATGACAAACCCACAGCCAACATCGTCCTCAATGGTGAAAAACTGAAACCATTTCCTCTAAGATCAGGAATGAGACAAGGTTGTCCACCCTCACTACTATTATTTAACAATGTTTTGGAAGTTTTAGCCACAGAAACCAGAGAATGAAAATAAATAAAAGGAATCCAAATCGGAAAAGAAGTACGTGTCACTGTTTGCAGATTATATGATAATATACATAGAGAATCCTAAAGATGCTACCAGAAAACTAGTAGAGCTAATCAATGAATTTGTAAAGTAGCAGGATACAAAATTAAGGCACAGAAATCTCTTGCATTCCTGTACACTAATGATGAAAAATCTGAAAGAGAAATTAAGGAAACACTCCCATTTACCATTGCAACAAAAAGAATACATAGGAATAAACCTACCTAAGGAAACAAAAGACCTGTATGCAGAAAACTATAAGACACTGATGAAAGAAATTAAAGATGATACCAACAGATGGAGAGATATACCATGTTCTTGGATTGGAAGAATCAACATTGTGAAAATGACTGTACTACCCAATGCAATCTACAGATTCAATGTAATCCCTATCAAACTACCACTGGCATTTTTCACAGAACTAGAAAAATTTCACAATTTGTATGGAAACACAAAAGACCCCAAACAGCCAAAGCAATCTTGAGAAAGAAAAACGGAGCTGGGGGAACCAGGCTCCCAGACTTCAGACTATACTGCAAAGCTACAGTAATCAAGACAATATGGTACTGGCACAAAAACAGAAATATGTGTCAATGGAACAGGATAGAAAGCCCAGAGATAAACCCACGCACATACGGTCACCTTACCTTTGATAAAGGAGGCAATAGTATACAATAGAGAAAAGACAGCCTCTTCAATAAATCGTGCTGGGAAAACTGGACAGCTACCTGTAAAAGAATGAAATTAGAACACTCCCTAACACCCTACACAAAAATAAACTCAAAATGGATTAAAGAGCTAAATGTAACTCAACACTATAAATAAGTTAGAGGAAAACATAGGCATAACACTCTATGACATAAATCACAGAAAGATCCTTTTTGACCCACCACCTAGAGAGAGGGAAATAAAAACAAAAATAAACAAATGGGACCTAATGAAAGTTAAAAGCTTTTGCACCACAAAGGGGACCATAAACAAGATGAATAGACAACCCTCAGAATGGGAGAAAATATTTGCAAATGAAGCAACTGACAAAGGATTAATCTCCAAAATTTACAAGCAGTTCATGCAGCTCAATATGTCATAAACAAGCCACGCAATCCAAAAATAGGCAGAAGACCTAAATAGACATTTCTCCAAAGAAGATATACAGATTGCCATCAAATACATGAAAGGATGTTTAACATCACTAATCATTAGAGAAATGCAAATCAAAACTACAATGAGATATCACCTCACACCAGTCAGAATGGCCATCATCAAAAATTCTACAAACAGGGCTTCCCTGGTGGCACAGTGGTTGAGAGTCTGCCTGCCGATGCAGGGGACGCAGGTTCATGCCCTGGTCCAGGAAGATTCCACATGCTGCGGAGCGGCTGGGCCCATGAGCCATGGCCGCTGAGCCTGCGCATCCAGAGCCTGTGCTCCGCAACGGGAGAGGCCACAGCAGTGAGAGGCCCACGTACCACAAAAAAAAAAAAAAAAAAAAAAAAAAAAAATCCTATGAACAATAGATGATGGAGAGGGTGTGGAGCACTGTTGGTGGGAATGTAAGTTGATACAGCCACTATGGAGAACAGTATGGAGGTTCCTTAAAAAACTACACATAGAACTACCATACGACCCAGCAATCCCACTACTGGGCATATACCCTGAGAAAACAGTAATTCCAAGAGAGTTCTGTACCACAACGTTCATTGCAGCTCTATTTACCATAGCCAGGACATGGAAGCAACCTAAGTGTCCATCGACAGATGAATGGATAAAGAATTTGTGGCACATATATACAATGGAATATTACTCAGCCATAAAAAGAAACAAAATTGAGTTATTTGTAGTGAGGTGGATGGACCTAGAGTCTGTCATAGAGTAAGTAAGCAAGAGAAAAACAAATACCGTATTCTAACACATATGTATGGAATAAAAAAAAAAGATTCTGAAGAACCTACGTCAGGATAGGAATAAAGACGCAGATGTAGAGAGTGGACTTTAGGACATGGGAAGGGGGAAGGGTAAAGCTGGGATGAAGTGGGAGTGTGTCATAGACATATATGCACTACCAAATGTAAAATAGATAGCTAGTGGGAAGCAGCCACATAGCACAGGGAGATCAGCTTGGTGTTTTGTGACCATCTAGAGGGGTGGGATAGCGAGGGTGGGAGGGAGACGCAAGAGGGAGGAGATATGGGGATATATGTATAGCTGATTCACTTTGTTATAAAGCAGAAACTAACACAACATTGTAAAGCAATTATACTCCAATAAAGATGTTAACAAATATGTAAATTTCTACAACTATAATTTCCATTTGCATTGGTACATAAAGATTGGATACAATTATGAATTATATGTGTACCATAGCTAATTCCAAAAATGTTTTTGTTTCAAAAGTTTAATTAAGTATGAGTTTTCTCTGTACCATAATACTGTGCATCACTAAAATTTATGTTTGTATCATCAACACACACACAGAAAAAAATCGTCTTGTCTTCAATGCAGGAGTTTTTAACCTTCATTTGCAAGAGTATAAACAATAATGTCAGATGTTTCAAATTTAACAGAAAAATTCCAGACTTTCCTCTGACGTAGTGTACTAAATGAAAACCATCATTAGAATTAACTTTACTAATTTTTTTGTTGGAAGCAACTGGCACCATAAAACTGGCACCAATAGTGCCAAGTTCCCAACCTGCTTAGAGACCAACCCCAGGGACCATCTGAGTTTTCTGGCATCTTTCTAATAAATCACCTCTTAAGAAATCTCCTTTACACCCTTCAATTAAAGCAGCACTGGGGATAAACTGTTTCTATTGTGGCCAATTAGTCAATTGGATGAGGGTAGGAAAGGCAAGAGCTCCCTACTGATCTGCCCAGTTCTTCCCTAGTAATGATAGAGGGCACCCCTATCTTAATTCTAGTAGGAATTCATGAAATGTTTTATCATTAAACATGTTATTGACTATTGGCATGAGTTCCATATCTTTTATCATTTTAGGAAATACTTCTCTTCCTGACCCACTAAAGATGCTTTTTCCTCTTCATATGGACATTAAATTTCATCAAAATTTTATCAGAATACATGGGTATGATACAGTATTCTTTCTTGGGTCTTGAAATATACTGCTTGTAAAAAAAAAAAAAAAAAGGCTGCAACTATTACCCTCCCTGTGTGTACCCCTCTTTCAACATAACAATGTGTGTGTAAGGAGAAGAGTCTGAACCAGCCTTAGCCAGGAACTCCCCAAAACATGCAAGAAACTCTCACCAAGTTCAGCAGTGCTGCCCATCCTACCAACCATGGACCCATTGACCCCTGAGCAATAAGAAGTGTGTATTATTTTATACAACTAAGTTTGGTGCGGTTTTTTACATAGTGAAATCTAAGTAATTACAGAATAATTGGCCATATATTGCTACAGGTGCATGTATATATGTTGCACAAAAAATTATCTAAAAATATACATAACAAATTGATGTCAGCAGTTACCCCAGGATAATATATGGACATTTTAGATTTGTATGTAGTCAAGTTTCTTAGTATCTTCAGGTGTGATTGTTTTTAATGTCATGCTTATTTATTTCTGACACCAGGGTTTTATAAATAGCTTTAGTTTCTTTAACTCTTAATTTTGATGAATTATATTAATAGAATAACTAACGTCAAACCATATGCGCACTCTCTGAGTAAACTATTTTTCATTATTCTTTTAATATAATGCTAGATAATATTTGATATTTTATTATGATTTAGGGTCTTGACATGATAGGACACTGGTCTTGGGTTTATGTTATGCTCTCTTTATCCCATTTTGGATTTTAGTACCCTTTAGCAAGGAACTGGGAAATGTTGCATCTTCATCTATTTTACATCTGCTGACTATTCCTCCTTAGGGCATTTGTATTTCTCTTTTAGTTGTTGTTTGATTTTAAAGGATTGCCAGAGATCTCTTTTATTCAATTTTGCAAATAAGTAGTACTTATAAGTTTTACTATATTTTTCTATCATGATAGTCTGCATCTAAAATATTTTATGCCCTCCCCTCTACTTTGCTTGGGCTAGTCTTACTGTTCTAAAATTTATGAGGATGTGTTGCAATTTTAGGTTGAAAAAGAAGGTGTGAGTAGAAAGGCCTACGATTTGGGGCAGAATAAGTACCTTAAGATCTTCATGAACATATGAAAGTGGATGGCACAGAGAGAAGTGATCAGAAATTCTGTAATCCAAACAGATGGTGTTGCGTAGCAGTAATATTCTGGGGTGATTATTAAGTCCAAGAACAGCCATAACATTAATAAAATGATCAGTATGTACTCATTAAATATATGTCAAGGACCCAGTATCTTCAAGTCATTGTGATAGCACTGATGGGGAAAAAAAATCCAAGATAAATACGTTTCATTTTTCAAGAAATACATATCTTATTAAGGAAATTAAAAATGACATTGTCACAAATTTTCCTCTAAACTTATATTCTACTTAGACACAGATTAAAACCTAACATGGAATGTGTACACACCACATTCTAATAGGAGTTTTCATCTGAATAAGCCAAAGTCCCAGCAGTTTGTCTCTATTTAATTAATGAGATCTTAACATCTGGCACTGATATTTGGGAATGCTGTATGAACTTCTGATCCCTAAAAGTACACTCCTTGGAGGTTGATGGTGTCAATAGTACTCATAAAAGATTTGTGTAAGCTACTACTTTGGGATCCTTTCACCAACGGAGGGTGTCCCTATGACCTCAAAGAGGGAAGACACAGAGGCAGGAGGGTAAGGCTTCAAATCATCAAGGTGTGTGCCTGGAAGCTCAGAATCAAGGTGGGATGCAGTGTTCTGAGCACGTATAGAAAGCAATTCATAACCAAGGCCATGATTTCCACTCTTGTTGTGATTTTTAGGCTGAGTTTCACCACATCAATGGGGACTTCATGTCTGGTCCAGGTCCTGATCTGCCAGGTCTAGCCCAGGCTGCACCCGGGTTCCATCCACCCATCCCCATCACACAAGTCACTCAGGGTTGCCTCCTCGGCATCTCCTCATGCCCACTTCCTACCAGCAGATGCTGCACTGCCAGCACCTCAATGTGAAATGTGACTACACTTCAAAGAGTATCAGCAGAGCTCCAGCCCGGTAAATACAAACACTGGAAGGGCCCACTGCTGTCTAAGCAGCAAAGAGAGGCTAGAAGAGCTGCTAAGTATGAACAGAATAAGGCTCACAGGGGAAAAGCATTGGTGTTTATTGCTTAGGTGTTTTGTATACATTATCACATAAAAGCCACATAACAACCTACGTTTTTACAGGTGAATCAACTGCACCCCAGAGAGGCTGAGTGACATATTAGATAGTTGCCGACAGAACACTGATCTGAACCAAAGTCTATCTACCTTCTGATATCCCTGATACCTTATCCTGCCCTGCCAGGAATTTGGGAGCATTTACTTAGCCCTGAGCCCAAAATGAGCTGATGTGGTCCAGCCAGGCTCCAGGCACCTGGAGACACGCATGATGGGAAGATTCTTTGTGAACTATTGCAGACTTTCCAAACAGCTACCTAAGTCTAACGAGGTTGGCACTCAACAACCTCCTGAGCAACAGTTTGTGTTCACTGACAGATTTTTAAAGGCTTGACCCCAGCATAAAAAGCAACTTATATATATAAATTAGGAGTTTGGGATTCAAATATACTACTATATATAAAATAAACAAAGACTTACACAGGGAACTATACTCAATATCTTATAATAACCTATAATGGAAAAGGATCTGAAAAAGAATATTTATTACGTATATATACATATATATGTAATGGAATCACTTTGCTGTACACTTGAAATGAACAGAATATTGCAAATTAACTACACTTCAATTTAAAAAAAGTTTTAAAAAATGTTGAACAACCAAATAAAACTTCCTATACTTAAAAAAAAAAAAAAAAAAAAAAAAAGCACAACTGATTACCAGCTTCCAGAGGAAAAGAAAACAGAATTACTGGTGTATATAATAGTCTATGAAACTCAATGTACCCTGTATCCCCAGTCTCAATCTAAGCAGAGTCCCTCAGGGTGACTCATCTATAATTCCCCATGCTTTCTGTCCTGTGGACCTTTTAACATGGCTGGGATGGAGTGCATCATGGGTCTATACTCAGATACAAGAGGAGTAGTGATGGGTCAGTTTTAAGGGGCAATTTAAGGAGTCATTTGGACAAGAATATCTAGTGGGTGTGTTCTGACAATGGATAGTGAATACCAGGCCTCATCAGATTCTCTGTCTCAGGGAATTTTGGTTGTAAATGAGAGGGAGACAGAGAGATGGACGGGAGAGAGAGAAAGGAAGAAAAGCAGCAGAAACTAGTGGAGTAGGGTCAGAGAAAAAGAGAGTTATGAATATGGTAATGTAATTAGAGAAATATAGGTACATCCTTTCAATAGTATGCTAAAATGAATGACTAGCTCAGTAAACCTGCTGTTAAATTCCTACAATTTCTGTTGTAGTATAACAGATGCAGTTTGCTGAGTTCTTTCTGTGTGCTGGGCACAGCGCTATGCTTTGGCAGACATTATCAAATTCGATGGCAGTCGCTAGTTTTGATGACTGTCCTGGGAGCTGCTTTGGTACCTGAAAGGTGGTGAATACCACCTCCATTCCATTAAAGCCTGACTTTGACATTATTGAGACAGATCCCTGTGCTCACTGACTTCCTAGGGCATCCTGATAAGCCTCCATCATCTGAAGCAGAGAAGCATATTTCCATTTTTTAAGCCTGAAATCTCCTAACATACTGGAAACTGACAACCTAAAAGAAAAGTAAGCGAAAGCATACAGTGCCAAATTGGTTGTTATCACTGTTTCCCTACATGAGTAATGAATCAGTTAAATACTTCACTGTCTCAAGAAATCACCATCTGTTCTTTAGTCTTTAATTGACGTAAGAGATGTTTCAATAAATCTCCACTGGGAAACAATTCTGGTGTTCACAAAAACTGGCTGGCAGATTAGCGGGTCAGCCAAGCAGATGGTACCAGGACGATTCAGCATCCTGGGCAGCTTCTGTCCTACCTGGGCAAGGTGGCCATTCCCTCCACCGCACAAATCACAAATCTGCCAGCTCCCCTTACACTCCCAATGCCTTTGCATCAAATAGAGAGTTTCTTCTTGAGATGGGATTTAGGAGCTGGGAAATAATGTAGCAGGAGGCACACTACACCCTTTAACTTCAGTTCACAGAGAGAGAGGCAAGGGTGGAAAAAGTATTTTGGTAAAACAAAACAAAATTTCATCAATTAGCCAAGAATCCCAGATGTAAGTTTACCCCTCTTTTTAGTCATTTGGATAAAATCAAAAGGTCAGAGACTTGATTCCCATGAGTAGGAACATTTCATTTTTTGCAGGAAATTTTAGTTCTTGAGGGCAAGATCTATGTCGTATTTATCTCATCTCATTTCTTGGCTCTATGGAGTAAGTGGAGGACATTTCCTGATTCCTTATTAATCACTTAGAAATTTTAAAGTCTATGCTGAAAGCACTGTGATACTGTCAGCAATTTTTAGAACTGATGTAAATTGTGATGTACATAAAGCTGGCTTTAAAGCAGTTTATAGTCCCTGTTTTGCTGCCTTATTCCTAACGTATGTATGGTATGACTCTTGGCATGTGGACACCATGGCTATTGCATGGTATTACCTTGAGCCCTCCCTCTGGGAACATTTGTGAATGCCTACTGCATGACAGGCATTGTTCTAGGTTCAGGGGATAAGAGCAGGGCAAAAAACAGATGCTATTCCTCTTCTTGAAAAGGTTGCATTCTAGTGTGAGGACACATATTAAATAATTGATCTCATAATTAGTAGATAATTCCAATTTCAAAGGGAAGCATTTTGGGAGTTAGAAATTGGAGATTCCAGAAAACGTCTGCATGAACCTGAACTACATCCTCAAAGAGCAAGCAGGGCTAAGGTGCAAACTAGCTATGTTGACATATATGTGCAAAAGTATTTTTACATACTTATATATTTTATGTGTTGCTAATTGGAAGAAAGGGAAAGAATATAGCATTTATTAAGCAACCACTACAGGCCAAGAACTCTATATACATTACCTCATTTAATCTTCGGAGCATTGTGAGAGTAGTGTGCTACATTATCTTCATTTCTAGATGGGAAGACATAGCCCAGGCAATGTTCCCAAGTTCTTGTCTAGTAAGTGACTGAACTGAAATTTACAGGCATATCTATTTGAGATTAAAACCCATGCAGTTCCTGCCATGCTTAGTGCTAGAAGGAAGAGGAGGAGTAGCGTGAAGAAGAGAAAGGGGAAAAGGAAGGAGAAAAATGAAGGGGAACAGAGAGGAGGAGGAGGAAGACATAGAGCAGTGGGGACACATTAGTGAGGCAAAGAAATCCTGCTGTTAGCTTGAAAGAGCCTCTAAGCAGGATTGAAAATAAAGGTAAGAAACAACAAAGTAGTAAATTTGAGTTAGGCTCTCTGTCTAATACACAGAAATACAGAAGCTCATAACATTTTTGTTCTGGTAAATGAAACCAAACCAAAACAAAAATTCCTTTGAGCAGCAAGGAAAGATGACTACAGAAGAAACCTTCAATTTACAGATGTCCTGAACACAGGTGGCTGACTGATGCGTGAGTTAGAAGGTGCATGCTGCAATCCCTGCCTCTGCCTTGCAAGTTCAGAACAGGCTGTAGCCCCAGCATACCACACATGTACGGTCAACAGTCACATTCCAAGATATGTCAGGGAGGAGGACACTGGATAGTAAACTGGTTTCCTAAAGTAAGTTCAGAATGAACACATTCTGCACAGTGTGGGTGATGGTTTTAGGTAGCTTTCAAACACACAGACATTTTCTTCCTGAGAAAAAGCAGAAAAGTCTATGTGAATCCCTCTCGCCACAGTGCTACTGACCATAGACAGGACATAAACCCTGACAAGGACAATGACCTGCTGTGTAGAAATGAGACTTGCATTTCCTTAGTCTCCAGATATCAGAAGTGATTTGGGAGAACACAGCTAAGTATTATAGAAAGGGGAATATTTTACGATTTGGGTTGCCAGATGTAACAAAAAATACAATTAAATTCGAAATTCAGGCAAACACCTAATAATTTTTAAACACTGGTTTTATTCCATTTTTTAAAATCTGAAATTCAAATTTATAAGGTTGTCTTACACTGCTGTAAGAAAATACCATGGAAGTTTATTTCTCACAGTTTTGGAGGCTGGAAAGTCTGAAAGTCCCAGTGGCCAGGTTCTTGTGAGGTCTCTCTTCCTGGTTCACAGCCTTTTTGTGGCTTCCTCATGTGGCCAAGAGCAGAGAGAAGCAAGCTCTCTCCTGCCTCTTTAAGGGCACTAATCCCATCATGAGGGCTCCACTCTTATGAACTAATTAATTCTCAAAAGCTCTATCTCCAAATATTATCACATTGGGGAATAGGTTTTAACATGTAAATCTGGGGAAGACAAACAGTCCCTAGCACTGGGCATCCTGATTTTAACTGGCGACCCCATTTATAGTATATCTGAATTTGGGGCACAGAGTGAAAACCCTCACATGGATCAATCTGGAATTGGATGGAAGATGGGAGGGTATCCTCCCATTTGGTGCCAGCAAGTGGCAAAGTCCTGTGTGGTGGATTTTAGAGAAGAGATTAAGTGGGAAAGTGGGACACATATTGAGGAGTGTAAGAGAAACAGGGACTGGAGGCTGAATCTAGGTCTTAACTGGCCAGATGGCACAATAAAACTTGACTCATCAAGATTGAGAGGGCAGGCAGAAAACAAGAAAGGGATTTTTATTTGGGTCAGGGCATTTGGGAAACAAAACCTGGGAAATGCCTGGAGGGAAATGGACAAAGAAGATGGGAGATTTTTTTTTTTTTAAGATGGGAGATTTTTTTTTTTTTTTTTCTTTTTGCGGTATGTGGGCCTCTCACTGTTGTGGCCTCTCCCGTTGCGGAGCACAGGCTCCGGATGCACAGGCCCAGCGGCCATGGCTCACGGGCCCAGCCGCTCCGCGGCATATGGGATCCTCCCAGACCGGGGCACGAACCCGTATCCCCTGCATCGGCAGGCGGACTCTTAACCACTTGCGCCACCAGGGAGGCCCTAAGATGGGAGATTTTTAAAAATAGCCTGTTATTTAGCCCTGAGGTGGCCTTGAAGTTCACTAAGTTGGTTTTAACAAGAAGATCCAAATATAGTTATTATAGAGGAATTTCCCTCAGGTACCCCAGGCTCAGAGTTTCCACCATCCCTAAGTGTGGTGGGACTGGAACTAACACTAGAAAAATCCTATGTATTAATTATTCATTATTGAAGCAGAAGGTAACTGAAATTGATTGCATTCATTTCATCTCATTACTTTTGACTCAGGTATTAAACAACTGATGCCTGGTTTTTCATTCCAGTTTCCAGGTACAAGGGTATCTTCTGGTATTGCGAAGGAAAGGAACCCCTAACATCTGCAACATATAAGGCCACTGAACCAAAAATTATTTTGCCAGATTGGCCAAGCAGGTAAGGGGTTACTTTTATGTAATGTGTCCAAACAAAATGTGTTCCTCTCTGATGTATCTGTTGTGTATCTCTTGTTTCCCTGCTGTTCAGTGAGGCCCAGGCAGAGTGATTTTTTGTCTGGTTTGTGCTTACTATCCAGATGACATGTGTGTCATGGAGGGAAAATAGAGCATCCTAAATTATGTTTAATGGCAGGGATTTTTTTTTAAAGCAAAATGTACATTTGAATGACAAGAGCTCATTAAATGTTTAGATTATGATAAGGGGCAAAACCAGAATAAATACCATGACTCAGAACAATTATATGGTTAACATCTTGCAAAAATAGTTTTTCTTCTACTGATACTGGCATTACTTTAATTTGACTTTAACCTGTTATCTACAGTCTTAAAACCACTGGCAAATCACTTTTAGGAAATTCACTGATAAAACCTGCTAAAATATGTAGACATCCCCATAGCAGCAGAGGTGACATTCAGTGACAACCAAATCAGAGACTGTCTAAAGGTTTTGAAGAGAAAAGCTTTCTTTAGAGAGCTCTGCCCTTACATTTCATGTAAATTAAAAAAAACTTTTTAACTTGAAAATGAGTTCTAGAAGAATTTTTTTTTTAAAGTAAACATGGAAGGTAGGGTCTGAACAAATGTTGTGATAACAGAAAAGACACCACCTCACACACTATGGTCCAACATTTACCAGTGTAGCACACTTCACAATTTACAAAGCAAATTTAAAATGTTACCTATTTCCACTTACTTCCAAAGAAAGGTGAGAAGTTACCAGAAGAGAACAAGACTTGGGATCCAAAGTTGGAGTTTTGGCTCTAAGCTGACCCTCCCAGCAATAGCAGCTAACATTAACTGAGCACATGTTAAGTGCCCAGGCACCTCCTGTGCATTACACATGACTTTAGTCATCTAATCCTTCTCACAGTGCCACTCAGTTAGGCGCTATTATGCTCCTCACTTCAGAGGTAAGGAAACTGATCTTCAGAAGAGGATATGTCACTTTCCCAAAGTCACTTTGTTAATAAATAATGGAAACAAGAAAGTCTCTCATCTTTTCCAGACCTTGGCTCCTTTATTGATATAATTTATATAAGAATAATAGAAATAATAATAATGGACACTTGTTGCATAGTGTTGGGACTCAGGACAGGCCACCCCAAGATAAGCCACAATGACATACTGATTACTTTGAATTAAAGTTACTTGAGAAACCAGTGGAAAAAAATGATTTAAAAACCACTCTGACCACCTAAAAGAATTACAAAAAGAAGAAAACTTAAGTCAGCAGAAGGAAGGAAATAAAGATCAGAGAGGAAATAAATAACAGAGATTAAAAAAAACAGAGAAAAAAAATCAATAAAACCAAGAGCCGGTTCTCTGAAAGGGTAAACAAAATAGACAAACCTCTGGCCAGGCTTCCCAAGAAAAAAAGAGAGAGAACCCAAATAAACAAAATAAGAAATGAAAAAGGAGAAATAACAACTGATACCACAGAGATTTTTTTTAATGAGTATATTATGAACAATTATATGTCAGCAAATTTGACAACCTAGAAGAAATAGACAAGTTTCTAGAAACATACAGCTTACCAAAAGTGAATCAAGAAGAAATACATAATTTGCACAGACTGATCACTAGACATAAAATAAAATCTGTAATAATAATAATAATAAAAGTCCCTACAAACAAAAGTCCAGGACCAGATGCCTTCACAGGTTAATTTTACCAAACATACAAAGAACTTATACCAATCTTTCTCAAACTCTTCCAAAATATTGAAGAGGAAGAAACACTCCCAAAGACATTCTATGAAGCCACCAGCACCCTGATACCAAAAGCAAAGATACCACCAAAAAAGAAAAATTAGAGGCCAATATCTTTGATGAATATAGATGCAAAAATTCTCAACAAAATATTAGCAAACGAAATCCAACACATAAAAAAGATCATACACCATGACTAAGATGGATTCATCCCAAATTCACAAGCATGGTTCAATATACACAAGTCAATGTGATACACCACACAAACAAAAGACAAAAACCACATGATCATCTCAATAAATGCAGAAAAAGCAACTGATAAAATTCAACATCTATTCATGATTAAAAAAAACTCATACCAAACTGGGTATAGAGGGAACATATCCCAACATAATAAAAGCCATTTATGACAAACCCACAGCCAACAGTGAAAAGCTGAAAGCCTTCCCACTAAAATCTGGAACAAGACAAGGATGCCTACTCTCATTACTTCTATTCAAAATAGTATTGGAAGTCCTAGCCACAGCAATCAGACAATAAAAAGAAATAAAAGATATCCAAATTGGAAGGGAAGAGGTAAAATTGTCATTATTTTCAGATGACATGACACTATATAGAGAAAACCCTAAAGACTCCATACAAAAACTACTACAACTGATAAACGAATTTAGCAAAGTAGCAGGATACAAGATTAACAAACAGAAATTGGTTGCATTTCTTTATACTAGCAATGAAATATCAGAGAGAGGATATTAAAAAAATACTTTTAAAATCATACCAAAAAATATGAAATACTTAGGAATAAATGTGACCAAGGAACTGAAAGACATATGCTGAGAACTATGAAACAATAAAGGAAATCACAGACAATTCAAAGAAACAGAAAGATATCCCACACTCTTGGACTGGAAGAACAAATATTGTTAAAATGTCCATACTACCCAAAGCAATCTACAGATTTAATGTGATCCCTATCAAACTACCCATGACATTTTTCACAGAACTAGAACAAATAATCTTAAGATTTATATGGAACCATAAAAGACCCAGAATTGCCAAAGCAATCCTGAGGGAAAAAACGAAGAGACATAACCCTCCCAGACTTCAGACAATACTACAAAACTACTGTAATCAAAACAGCATGGTATTGGCACAAAAACAGACATACAAATCAATGGAACAGAATAGGGAGCCCAAAAATAAATCCACACACCTACAATCAATTTATCTCCAACAAAGGAGGCAAGAATATACAATGAGAAAAAGACAGTCTCTTCAGCAAAGGGTGTTGGGAAAGTTGGACAGTCACATGTAAATCAATGAAGTTAGAATACACCCTCACACCATACACAAAAATAAATTCAAAATAGCTTAAAGACTTAAACATAAGACATGGACATAAGACATTACAACATAAAACACCTAGAAGAGAACATAGGCAAAACATTTTCTGACATAAATTGTACCAATGTTTTCTTAGGTCAGTCTCCCAAGGCAACAGAAACAAAAGCAAAATAAACAAATAGGATCTAATCAAATTCACAAGCTTTTGCACAGCAAAGGAAACCATAAACAAAATGAAAATACAACCTACAGAATGGGAAAAAATATTTGCAAATGATGAGAAGAACAAGGGCTTAATCTCCAAAATATACAAACAGCTCATACAACTCAACAACACAAAAACAAACAACCCGATCGAAAAATGGGCAGAAGAACTAAATAGACATTTCTCCAAAGACACACAGATAGCCAATAGGCACATGAAAAAATGTCCAACACTGCTAATTATTAGAGAAATGCAAATCAAAACTACAATGAGGTATCACCTCACACTGGTCAGAATGGTCATCATTAAAAAGTCTTCAAATAGCATGCTGGAGAGGGTGTGGAGAAAAGGGAACCCTCCTACACTGTTGATGGGAATGTAAGTTGGTGCAGCCACTATGGAAAACAGTATAGAAGTACCTCAAAAAGCTAAAAATTGAGTTGTCATATGATCCAGGAATCCTACTCCTGGACATATATACAGACAAAACTATAATTCAAAAAGATACATGTACCCCTATGTTCACAGCAGCACTATTCACAACAGCCAAGACATGGAAACAGCCTAAATGTTCATTGACAGATGGATAAAGAAGATGTGGTACACATATACAATGGAATACTAGTCAGCCATAAAAAAGAATGAAATAATGCCATTTGCAGCACTGTGGATGTAACTAGAGATTCTTATACTAAGTGAAGTGAGAAAGACAAACACCATATAATATCACTTATATGTAGAATCTAAAATGTGACACAAATGAATTTATCTGTGAAACAGAATCAGACTCACAGACATACAGAACAGACTTGTGGTTGCCAAGGGGGAGGTGGAGTGAGGGGAGGGAGGGACTGGGAGTTTGAGGTTAGCAGATGCAAACTATAATATATGGAAAGGATATACAACAAGGTCCTACTGTAGAGCACAGGGAAGTACATTCAATATCCTGTGATAAACCATAATGGAAAGTATTTTTAAATGTATATCTATGTATTATATATCTGAACCACTTTGCTATACAGCAGAAATTAACACAACATTGTAAATCAACTATCCTTCAATAAAAAATAATTAAAAACCAATCTGAAACTCCTTTTTTCCCCCAATAGTGGGAAATATATCTCACATGGGAAGGTATCCTCTATACCAGAAGGATAGAAAGCATCCTTATCACCAGAGTTAGGGAACTCAAGGCTCAGAAAGCTATATAAAAAAACTTTGTTACTTCTTCACTAGTTTGCTACCCCAAACACAAACCCCTTTGTTTAATTAAACCTTAATAATTAATTGTTTCTTTATCTAAAAATAATACACAAACAATCTACTTTGGTCACTTCAGAGGTTCTATTTCTACAAGAACTCTGTCCTTACAAATCAGTTTTTTTTTTTCTCCTGTTAATCTGCCTTGTGTTGCCTTAATTATTATATCAGCTGAAAGGGCTAAGAACGGTAGGGGGAAATTTCCCCCCTCCCAGACAATAGCAATTAAAGGTTTCAATTTATTTCAAAAGCATTAACTCATTTGATTTTAAAACGCTCAAGAGATAGGTATGATTTTATTCTGAAGAAACTGAAATTGTCACTAGGTCACAAGGTAAACGACACAGCTCAAAAGCAACTGCAAGAGACTCAGACAGAAATATATATGGAATTTGGACAAATAACAAAGTGTGCCCAGAGACCACCACTACAGCACAAACTTCCACACCACACAGGGTTTCTGTGAGGCTCAAAGAGAATCAAAAGGAAACATCAAGGGACGTCACCAACTTGCCCTCATTGTCTTCCATTTTCTTCCACCAGTACTTCATATAACAGAATATCCCTAAAATGTATGGGACATTATTGGTACTCTTTGTCGTATTTAGTGCCTTTGCAGATCTTCTCATATTTCTATATATTATAATAATTTTAGTATATGTAATTTCAGCTCACTTATGGAATTAGGGGAGGTAAAGCCATCAGAGAATGAGCACCAGGAACACTTTTGGTCACACAATCCAACTGAAGTGAGTCTACTAAGTAACAGGGAAAATAGACAAGGGGAAAGATGCAGCATCTCACTAGGAAGAGGCAGGATGGAGATTTTTATGGGTTTTAAGCTTGTGCTGGGTGATTCTGAAAAATGGGAAGTGAGGATCAGCTCTGAATTGGGTACATTCATGAAGGAATTTTGCACCTATACTGTGGCCTTGGGAGAAACACTGTTTTATGTTGGCTTTGTTAGGGGCCTTTTCTGGGTCTGCTACAGTGTGATTATCAACAGGGCTGATTTTTTCTTTCTCAATTCTGGATAGTTTTTACTTTGTCAGATAAGAAGATCATCATTCAAGTTATGTTTTTCATGAATTCCCTTTTTTTATCTGTATTTCACTGTCCAGTTGCATATATAACACTAATTCTGTATGAAGACATGAAAAATGTTTCAATCAATGTAATTAAACAGAAATTTTAGAGCTGTATTCAGTGCTCAAAATGTAAAAACGCTAAGAATGAGTAAAATAATTTAAATAAACTTTGATTGCTATATTTTCAGCAGACATTTCATAAGTAAAGATTGGGAAAAGAGAATCAAAACAAAAATTACAGCATATATATATTTTTAAAGACAATAAAAAGACAGTGAATAACAAAATGTGAGCTATGTAGGCCAAGTCTTCTTAGGTGGATAATCCATATGTATACATGATTTATGATTAAACAAGAGAAATAAAATTAAATAAACTAGGAATTTAATGCAAATCTTTTGTAAAACAAAACTAAACAATTTTATGAAAGTCAAAAGAAAGGGATCAGGGGCTTCCCTGGTGATGCAGTGGTTGAGAGTCCACCTGCCAATGCAGGGGACAAGGGTTCGTGCCCCGGTCTGGGAGGATCCCACATGTCACGGAGTGGCTGGGCCCGTGTGTCCGGAGCCTGTGCTCCACAACGGGAGAGGCCACAGTGGTGAGAGGCCCAAGTACCACAAGGAGAGAGAGAGAGAAAAAAAAAAAAGGGATCAATAAAGATAATGGCAGAACATAATGAGTTAGAAAATAGATATTGAGTGAAAAAATTAAAATGCCCAAGAGCAAGTTCTTTGGGAAAACCAAAAAAAAAAAAAAAAAAAAAAAAATCACTTGCAAGACTAATTAAGAGAGAAGATACGATCATACAAACATTTAACATTAAAAAAATATTCAGTTAACTAGTAAAATAATATGTTCTTACTACGATGGAGAATATAAAAAGTATCTCAAAACACAGAAGAAAAATTTAGATCCTTAGAACTGCCTTGTATTCGAGATACTATTGTGGAAAGTTTATTTAAATTTTAGAGTTCAAGCCTATATTTAGAAATTGAAATGTTTATCATTAATGTTATTTTACTTTATACACACATATATACATCTTTAATACATATATGTGTTGTTTTAAACAGGAATTAAACTGTATGCTTTATAATTTGCTCATATTATGAACATGAAAAGATGTCGATTAGGTGTAAAAGCTAGATGTAAAGTATACAATGTACTTCCTATTGAAAACAATATATATATATGTGCATATATAAATGTCTGTTAATATATGTAATAACAAGACAACAGTAATGGGTACTCATACAAAGTTACATATATTTTTTAACAAAGTATATAAAGTAGAGACTTCTGAAGATAATTGTTTTAATGCCCTTACCTTTGGTTTCATGGTGTGGTTTTTCTCAGTGGTAATAGCAAGAAGTGGATTGGATGCAGAATGAGATTGGTTTTAACATACCCACAATTTGCTTCAGAAGCAAACCATCCTTCCTTGATATGTACAATTAGGATTTTCTCAATTATTCTTAATATACATATGGCATCAAAGCTGCTCCTCGCCTCACCTTTAACCAGGTAAAAGTTCTCCTACATAGAAATTCTACCTCTGCCTTTTGGTTCATTTCTGTTGTTTGCTTTATTTCAGTGTGTTACAGACATGACCAACGAATTGCCCTTCATTAAGAACTCAGGTAAAAACATGTATTTAATTAGATTATGAGCAAATGAAATACTGATAACCTTTCTCTGATGGAGGGAGAAGAAAAAAATGGACAACTCTACTATATTCATTTTGCAAAGGGTATTTCCATATCCTCTCCCACGACATTCTGCAACTACAGCCAAAGCTGTAAGTATAGTTATATAATCCAGCCACCTTGGATAAAGTTGATTGGTCCAGCCCTGGGCATCTGATCCATGCTGAACCAATCAGATCTCACTGACAATTTAGATTTAAGACCTGCTTATAGAGGCTGGTTTGTCTCTCCCAGACAGTTAAACTAAGAAGATATTTTGGTGCATAGAGAAACTGACTGTACTTAAATTGGAAAGAGAAACACACAGAGTTAGGAGCTTAGAAAAGCTAAGAGGTCATGAAACACCAGAAAAAAACAGCAAATCAGGAGATGCTGTTATTCCTTTTTGTGTAAGTCATTCCTCATTTTATTGTGCTTTACAGACACTGCATTTTCGAGAAATTGATGGTTTGTGACCACCCTGCACTGAGCAAGTCTATTGGAACCATTTTTCCAAAAGCATTTCCTCCATTCATGTCTGTGTCACATTTTGGTAATTGTCACAATATTTCATATCCTCAGCAAAAACATTATGATACACTGAAGGCTCAGGTGATTGGCAGCGTTTTTCAACAGTAAAATACTTTTTAATTAAGGTATGTACTATGTTTCAGACAATGCTATTACACAGTTAGTAGACTACATTATATTGTAAGCATAATTTTTATATGCACTGGGAAACAAAAAATTGCTGAAACTCACTTTACTGCAATATTCGCTTTACTAGGGTGATCTGGAACCAAACTGGCAATATAAACAAGGTATGCCTATAAACTGTCATTCTATTTTTGTTCCAATTCCTGGGTCATAGCTGTATCACCTGTTTTTTGCTTTATAAAGGATACCACTAAACTAAATCTATACAGTTCCACTGTGAGTTGCAAGATGAACTCAACTTCCTCAGTTGTCTCTTCCAGTGACTGGCCACTGCCCTTCTATGTTTATCTTTCTCTGAGGAGAAGATGCCTTTTATTGTTGAATACCTGCTGCTCTGCACCATTTGTAGGGTTAGAATTTTTAAATACATTAATTTCTTTAATCACCACAATAGCCCCATTACCTACTGCCAGAATTTTACTTATTATGGGAATGAGGACTTGCAGCTAGGAAACAATAATTTGCCTAAGTCACACTTCTACCCAGGGATGGAGCCAAGAATTTAGTTTAGGTGTTCTGACTACAAAGTCAATGGAGTCTCCTTAATGAACTAATACTCTTTATTTCCTAGTCTAGTAACAATAATTATAGAAGATTCACTACCTATATCCACATAATCACATCTCCAGCAGTACTAATCTGTGAATTTGCCTGAAATCTAGGAAATTTAGAAAATTGTGGGCCTTGCTATGATTGACTGGACTTCCTGGCACATAGCTTTACCCACAAGGGCAACAAACACCTTAATGACTAAATAACACCTACGACACTTTATAGCCACAAAATCATATCCTATTTGATCTTACGTGAAACCGTGGAACCATAGATACAGACGATGCATATGACATTTTTAGTAGCGAGATATCACATAAGACTACAGTTGACCCTTGACCACCAGGGGTTTGAAATGCTCTGGTCCATTTAAATGTGGATAATTTTAAACAAATACAGCACCTGTATTTTCATTTTACACACCTTTACATTAACTAAAGGGGAGGGGAAAGTTTGTAATAGACAGGAGATCACACTAACTGAAATCAAAAGAACAAGGGTTTCCATCCTAATTTTGTGCAAATTCTTTCAGCTTCCTGCACTTGGGTGAGTCATTTACCAATCCCTTTGTTTTTGAGGGAGAGGTAGCAGTAAAAGGATCTTTTCCCTTCCTGAACGTGGCATAGGGGTGAAGGAGGGACTGCATTTCTAACCCCCATGTTGTTTGAGGGTCAGCTGTATTTCTCTCCTCCCTGATATATCACCTTTCACGCATTCTTATTACTAGTACTGGACGATTGAAGATGTTTTCGAACTATCTCTGAGTGAGAAGTACATGGCTTTGGAGAGGAGTGAGCTTTGAGGCACCTTGGGTGAAAACTCCTGCTAGACCCAAACAATTCAGACATGAGGGCATCAGGCGCAGCTGAGATAAAGTTGGATGGGAAAACAGCGGCCCCTGGCAACCTAAACCGCACAGAGGGCTGATTCCCAGGCCACCCTCTTGAGACACCCGAGTGCTCTAACATGAAGGTGCCAGTCGCCCAGGGCTTGTTCAGGCAGGGGCCAATCACTGAAAAGATACTCCTGAGTGCTAAAGGGAGACTTGGCTTCACACTCCCAGCAGCCCAGCAGAGATGGAGAGCCTGCTACGTGCTGGAGTAGCCTCTAACAACGAGCTCAGATGAAAATAATGCTGAAGCTATTCATCACTTACTGACATAGTGGAGTCCTCCCCCTCGGAGCACTGGTTCCAGGAAGCCGCGGGGAAACCAAAAACAGCAGATGCACAAATCCCTTATTTTAAACGGCCTCGTGAAATTACACAGTTGGCCTTAGGTATCTTCGGTTTCACATCAGCTAATTCATGAACCGAAGACCCTTGGTCATTGAACGGGCGGATGCAAAACCCAAGGCTGTGAAACCCTCAAGTCCACAGAAAGACTGGCTAAACTATTGGCTAAACAGAGAAGCGCCAACTTAATTCCCCTTTTATTCTCCTCCATGGAAAGGGTCACGGGTGGAGGGTCAGGTGGAGGTTGTCGAACTGATGAGAGCCCCAATCAGAAATCCCTGCTGTTTTCCGACAGAGGCCTGGGGAGTTGGAGAAGGGGCCGAGGACTAGGCATGGAAAAGTACTGGGTACTGAATCAGAGCGGGGAAAAGTGTTTGCGGGTTCTCCTGCCCTCCTCAGACCCCATAAGGAGATGTCTGCAGTAGGCGCCTGAAGAGAACCTCTGCTCAAAGCCTCCAAAAAGAAAGAGACCCAAGAATGAAAGTGACTGGACTAGAAATGCATACGCTCAAAGCATATTCCACTTTTAGGAGCCCGTTATCACATATGACTACAGGTGACCCTTGAACAACAGAGCTTTGAAATGCTCTGGTCCATTTAAATGTGTTATTTTTCAACAAACACAGCACCAGTATTTTCATTTTACAGAACTTTACGTTAACTAAAAGGGAGGGGAAAGTTTGTAATAGACAGGAGATCACACTAAGTGAAATCAAAAGAACGAGGGTTTGCATCCTAATTTTGTGCAAATTCTTTCAGCCTCCTGCACTTGGGTGAGTCATTTACGAATCCCTTCATTTTTGAGGGAGAGGTAGCAGCACAGGGATCTTTTTCCTTCCTGAACGTGGCATAGGGGTGAAGGAGGGACTGCATTTCTAACCCCCATGTTGTTTGAGGGTCAGCTGTAGTTCTCTCCTCCCTGATATATCACCTTTCACGCATTCTTATTACTAGTACTGGACGATTGAAGATGTTTTCGAACTATCTCTGAGTGAGAAGTACATGGCTTTGGAGAGGAGTGAGCTTTGAGGCACCTTGGGTGAAAACTCCCTCTAGAGCCAAACAATTCAGACATGAGGGCATCAGGCACAGCTGAGATAAAGCTGGATGGGAAAACAGCGGCCCCTGGCAACCTAAACCGCACAGAGGGCTGATTCCCAGGCCACCCTCTTGAGACACCCGAGTGCTCTAACATGAACGTGCCAGTCGCCCAGGGCTTGGTTCAGGCAGGTGCCCATCATTGAAAAGATACTCCTGAGTGCTAAAGGGAGACTTGGCTTCACACTCCCAGCAGCCCAGCAGAGATGGAGAGCCTGCTACGTGTTGGAGTAGCCTCTAAAAACGAGCTCAGATGAAAATAATGGTGAAGCTATTCATCACTTACTGACATAGTGGAGTTCTCCCTCGGAGCACTGGTTCCAGGAAGCTGCGGGGAAACCAAAACCAGCAGATGCGCAAATCCCTTATTTTAAACGGCCTCGTGCAATTACACAGTCAGCCTTAGGTATCTTCGGTTTCACATCAGCTAATTCACCAACCGAAGACCCTTGGGTATTGAATCTGCGGATGCAAAACCCGAGGATGTGAAACCCTCTGGTCCAGAGAAAGACTGGCTAAACTATTGGCTAAAAGGAGAAGCACCAACTTGATTCCCCTTTTATTCTCCTCCATGGAAAGGGTCACGGGTGGAGGGTCAGGTGGAGGTTGTCGAACTGATGAGAGCCCCAATCAGAAATCCCTGTTTTCGGACAGAGGCCTGGGGAGATGGAGAAGGGGCCGAGGACTAGGCATGGAAAAGTACGGGGTACTGAATCAGAGCGGGGAAAAGTGTTTGCGGGTTCTCCTGCCCTCCTCAGACCCCATAAGGAGATGTCTGCAGTAGGCACCTGAAGAGAACCTCTGCTCAAAGCTTCCAGATAGAAAGAGACCCAAAAATGAAAGTGACTGGATTAGAAATGCATACACTCAAAGCATATTCCATTTTTAGGAGCCCGTTATCACATATGACTACAGGTGACCCTTGAACAACAGAGCTTTGAAATGCTCTGGTCCATTTAAATGTGGTATTTTTCAACAAATACAGCACCTGTATTTTCATTTTACAGATCTTTACGTTAAGTAAAAGGGAGGGGAAGTTTGTAATAGACAGGAGATCACACTAAGTGAAATCAAAAGAACGAGGGTTTGCATCCTAATTTTGTGCAAATTCTTTCAGCCTCCTGCACTTGGGTGAGTCATTTACCAATCCCTTCGTTTTTGAGGGAGAGGTAGCAGTAAAGGGATCTTTTTCCTTCCTGAACGTGGCACAGGGGTGAAGGAGGGACTGCATTTCTAACCCCCATGTTATTTCAGGGTCAGCTGTAGTTCTCTCCTCCCTGATATATCACCTTTCACGCATTCTTGTTACTGATACTGGACGATTGAAGATGTTTTCGAACTATCTCTGAGTGAGAAGTACATGGCTTTGGAGAGGAGTGAGCTTTGAGGCACCTTGGGTGGAAACTCCCTCTAGAGCCAAACAATTCAGACATGAGGGCATCAGGCGCAGCTGAGATAAAGTTGGATGGGAAAACAGCGGCCCCTGGCAACCTAAACCGCACAGAGGGCTGATTCCCAGGCCACCCTCTTGAGACACCCGAGTGCTCTAACATGAAGGTGCCAGTCGCCCAGGGCTTGGTTCAGGCAGGTGCCCCTCATTGAAAAGATACTCCTGAATGCTAAAGGGAGACTTGGCTTCACACTCCCAGCAGCCCAGCAGAGATGGAGAGCCTGCTACGTGTTGGAGTAGCCTCTAACAACGAGCTCAGATGAAAATAATGGTGAAGCTATTCATCACTTACTGACGTTGTGGAGTCCTCCCTCGGAGCACTGGTTCCAGGAAGCTGCGGGGAAACCAAAACCAGCAGATGCGCAAATCCCTTATTTTAAACGGCCTCGTGCAATTACACAGTCAGCCTTAGGTATCTTCGGTTTCACATCAGCTAAATTCACCAACCGAAGACCTTTGGTTATTGAATCCGCGGATGCAAAACCCGAGGATGTGAAACCCTCTGGTCCAGAGAAAGACTGGCTAAACTATTGGCTAAACGGAGAAGCACCAACTTGATTCCCCTTTTATTCTCCTCCATGGAAAGATCACGGGTGGAAGTTCAGGTGGAGGTTGTCGAACTGATGAGAACCGCAATCAAAAATCCCTTCTGTGTACCGGACAGAGGCCTGGGGAAATGGAGAAAAGGTCAGACTAGGCGTGGCAAAGTACTGGGTACTGAGTGTGAGTGGGAAAAAGATTTGGCAGTTTCTCCTGAACTCCTGGCCCCCATTAAGTGATCTTAGCAGAGCCACCTGAAGAGATCCTCTGCTCAAAGCCTCCATGAAAAACTAGCAATGAGGATGAGTGGGCTATGATTTCATATATGCAAAGAGCATGTCTAGGAAGAAGTCTCTGAGTCGTTAATGTCAGGTCAAAGACTGCCGTGCATTTGGGTGCATCTTGCCTAGCAGAGGAAGGCAGCTTGCCAGGTGCAGACTCTGTATTGCCTATTGTCAGGCCAGAAAAAAAATCTCACTTGGTTTTTTTAATAGGAGCTGGTTTCCTCAAACACAATGCTTTGGGCAGCCCGGGGTAAACAATCAAGGTTGGCACAAAAATGAAACTCATCTACCATCTTTTCCCAAGGAAAATTCAAACATGAGGGAAGGTGAATTTTTGACAATCTCATATTTTGTCTTCATTATATGCACGCACTAATGTGTGCCTTGTCAAATTCTTCTTTCATCATAGGCATTTCTGTCATGGTTTTAAGCTTATTTAATTTTTAGCCACTGACTTTATAAAATTCACTTTTTAAATTAATCTGTATGGCTTATTATGTCCCTGATGATTCTAGTCTCTGAATTTTGATGGCTGACGTAAGTAAATAAACTGTATGAGCCTATGTTACAATTAGGCTTCTTATTAAGTTCATAGTAATTGGATTTTCATAAGGCTCAATTGGACTGCATCTGCCTTTGATGCAACATTCCCTTATGAGTGGATTTTAGAAACTATTTGCACAGTGATATAGAATTATCACCAACTAATATAGTAAGTATATTACATATTTCTTGTTTCTTTGGTGTCTCCCACCATTTAAGTTCCCTAAGGGACAGAGTGTCTTTATTTTGTTTTAATTGCTACAGTTCTTTAGCACCTAGAATAATTTTTGGTTCTTGTAGGTGTTCCATTCATGTTTGTTGAATGAATAAATGAACAAAGTTCGTATTATATGAAATAGATTTTATTTGCTCTCAGTAAATAGCTAAAATGCCCTTTAATCAGACATCACAGGTGAAATGACAAATATGTGCTGCACATTGACCTTGTAAAGTGATGTGTGAATGCAGGAGAAAGAAATTCAAATGTTTTCATTTGGCAAGTCATATATTAAGACCCATGATGATGAAAGCTTCAGACAATCAGCTATGGTGATACAGCAGCCTCTGATAGAGGGCTGGCCTGGGAACTCTCACTAGCTATCCTACTAATTACTACAACTCTACTAACCTGTAGCCCCTTGGGTGGAAGGCACAGCTTTTTTCACTTTAAAAGGGATACCCTAGTTTCTCAAATCATGAATATCTGTAAGAACGCATACTCAAAAGACAGCAATATTTGAAGATGATAAGGAGAAATTGTGCAAGATTATTCTTGGACTGGCCTGAATCTTGGTTGTCTCATCCAATCTGACTCATATATTCCTATTCAAGGATGATGTAGCCAAAAGAACGGACCTAGCAACACCTCATTGTGATTTTATCTCAGTACCCTCATGGGGGCTCTGGTCACTGTGCTTATGTCAACAGGCTTCACATTGAATTGCTCTGAAATTTAATTTCAAAATTCAGTCCTATAATATTTCCCTGTAAATTTGGGTATCCCTATGTCCTTTATAGTGCCAGAGTTTCTTGGAGGCTAGTTTTAGAGTTCTGGTTACTTCAAAGACGTTTCCCATTGGATTCTCTAGGTTATTGTTCCTGAAATATTGATATACTCATTCCTGAGGGTATATGAAGACTTTCCAAGGGCAGTGTAATTTCTGGGTCTTAGGAATATGGTTATTAACATTACTAGATAATATCAAACAGAATTCAATATTTTAAGTATAGCAGACTTTAATTATATTACAAAAAAATTTTTTAAATATTTTCTAAATATTTGTTGATTATATAGATGTATAATTGATTTTGATATGACATTCAAGCTACAAATCATGATGAATTCATGATTAATTTTAATAAGTTCATATACAGATTCTTTTGGATTTTCTGTGTATACTCAATTTAGTCTATAAATAATGACAGTTTTATTTCTTCTTTTCCAGTTCTTAAAAATGTTGCTGTTTTCCAAGAGAATGTTGATTAAAAGTGATCAGATGTGTAAAGTGTGTATTCTGCCTCACTTCTGAATTCAAAGAGAAAGTTTTCAATATTTTCAAAATTAAGGATGATTTTTTTTTTTTTGCTGTACGTGGGCCTCTCACTGCTGTGGCCTCCCCCATTGCGGAGCACAGGCTCCGGACGCACAGGCCCAGCGGCCATGGCCCACGGGCCCAGCCTCTCCGCGGCATGTGGGATCTTCCCAGACCGGGGCACGAACCCGTATCCCCTGCATCGGCAGGCGGACTCTCAACCACTGCGCCACCAGGGAAGCCCAGGATGATATTTTTTATAGATACTTTTTAAAATCAAATTAGTAAAGTTCTATTCCTAGATTCCTAGTTTTCTAAGAGTTCAAAGTATGAATTAATGCTGAATTTTATCTAATGCTTTTTTTGGCAACTGATGAAATTTATGCTTTATTCCCCTCCATCCTGTTAACACAGTGAATTTTATTCTTAAATGTTAAACCAAACTTGTTTTTACTGGAATCAACACTACTTTGTTGCCATATTTTATCCTTTTAATAGAACTTGTATTTGGTGTGATAATAATGTTTATGTACTATTTACATATATTCTAGAGTGAAAATTCATTCAGTTTTCCTAAGTTGCAATGTTGAGAGGTTCTGTTATCAAGGTTAGCCTGACTCCATAAACTAGTAAAAGAACCTTCTTCTTATTCTGTTATTTAGAAGGGATTGTGTTAGTTTAGCATCATTTCTTCCTTAAAATTTATTGGTGAAATCACCTATATATGGAATATACCGTAGGATAAAATTATATTATTCAGTATCTTACTGGATACAGAAGTATTCAGATTTTATATTTCTTCTTGAGTGTGTTTGAGTACATAGCAGTAGTATGAGAGAATTTTGAGGGGTGATGGATCTTTTCTGTATCCTAACTTTGGTGCTAATTATACTAATCCACGAATGTGCTAAAATTCATAGAATTGTACAACAAAAAACGACTCCAGATTATGCAGCTTTGTCAGTGAGGTTTTAGATCTTCTCTGAGAGAGAGTCATTTCTGAAACACCTTGCACATCTCTGCTTCTCTCAGATTTTCAATAGCTTTGGTTTCCCTGGACTCTCAGCTTTGAAAGCTGCTCTTGAAATTCATAGAATAGATCTTATTCCATTTAAAATTCTTGGTAAATGTGTTTAATTCTAGGATTAAACCCTTTTCTTTCTGTTATTTGGAGGGACTCTATCATTCTTATATATGGACTCCATCTTAGCCCAAACTATTTCTTATTCAGCTTTCAGAAGCTCAATCTCTAAGCCACAGTTCCCAGTCCTGCTAAAAGTCTGTCCCTTTCCCGAGGTCATCCTCCTTACCTAACCATGTATTTAGGTTTACCAAAATATCTCTTTCTTTCACTACATAGGAAAAGCTTATCTTTCTTAGAAATTGAAGCTGCTTCAAAGTTGCAAGTACCAAATCCCAAAAGAAGACATTTTTTTAAAGTTTATGAAATTTTTATATAACATATACTTTATTTTGGATAAAGTAAAAAATCAAATAATGACATAGGTCATTTTAAAAATAATAGATAATTTTTGGCTGATCCACAGACAAGATGGTGGAGTAGAAGGACCTGAGCTCACCTCCTCTCATGAAACACCAAAATCACAACTAACTGCTGAACAACCATTGAACGAAAGGGACTGTAACCTACCAAAAATGATATTCTACTTCCAAAGACAAAGAAGGAGACACAATGAGATGCTAGGAGGGACGAACTTGCAATACACCGAAATTGCATACCTGCTGGGTGGGTGACCTACAAACAAGAAAATAATTATATTACAGAGATTCTCCCACAGGAGTGAGAGCTCTGAGCCCCATATCAGGCTCCCCAGTCTGGGGTTCTGGCATCATAAAGAGAAGCCACCAGAGCGTTTGGCTTTGAAAGACATTGGAGCTTGGTCACAGGAACTCCACAGGACTAGGGAAAACAGAAACTTTTGGAGGGTGCACATAACTCTTGTGTGCACTGAGACCCAGGG
The DNA here is from genome assembly GCF_025265405.1 of Mesoplodon densirostris. Classification (NCBI taxonomy): domain Eukaryota; kingdom Metazoa; phylum Chordata; class Mammalia; order Artiodactyla; family Ziphiidae; genus Mesoplodon; species Mesoplodon densirostris. The sequence continues at coordinate 167,966,358 of NC_082661.1, read as the reverse complement.
GAAAAAGCTGTGACTTCATAGGAGCCTGGGTCAGACCTACCTGCTGATCTCAGAGGGTCTCCTGGGGAGGTGGGGTACAGCCATGGCTCTCAGCAGGGATGACACTAGGGCAGGGGTACTGGAGAGTACTCATTAGTGTGAGCTGTCTTGGAGGCCACAGTTTTGATGCCAAGACATGGCCCCACCCAACAGCCCAAAGACTCCAGTACTGGGATGTCTCAGATCAAACAACCAAAAGGACTGGAACACAGACTAGCTGCTTAAAGTCTTCCTGAGCCCACAGCCACCTCTAAACACAACACTTGACACACCCGTGCCCACCAGAAGGAAAAGAATTAGCTCCACTCACCAGTGGGTTGGCACCATTGCCTCCCATCAGAAAGCTCACATAAACCTCTTAAGACTAGGCTCATTCACCAGGGGACAGACACCAGAAGCAAGAGGAACTATAATCTGGCAACCTGTGGGAATGAAAACACAGAAAGTTAGACAAATGTGATGATAGAGGAATATATTCCAGATGAAGGAACATGATAAATCCCCAGAAGAGCAACCAAGTGAAGTGGAGATAGGCAATCTACCTGATAAAGAATTCACACTAATGATATTGGGTTGGCTAAAATGTTCCTTCAGGTTTTTCCGTAAGATGCTATGGAATAACTCAAATGAAATTTTTGGCCAACCCAGTAGTAAAGATGATCCACAATCATGGAAAAAGAATGGAGGCACAGACTGAGAAGATGTAAGAAATGTTTAAAACAGAGCTAGAGGTCCCTGCAGTGAGCCACAGCAACCCTCCTTCTCTGCAGGAGACCCTCCAACACTATCAGGAATTTCCAATGATATTTCTCATTACCATACACAAGACCTACAAATAAGCCATGTGGCTGACAGGGTCTCAGTGCTCCGGCTGTGTGTCAGGCCTGAGCTTCTGAGGTGGGAAAGCTGAGTTCAGGACACTGGTCCACCAGAGACCTCCCAGCTCCACATAATATCAAACAACAAAAGCTCTCCAAGAGATCTCGATCTCAACACTAAGACCCAGCTCCATTCAATGACAAGCAAGCTACAGTGCTGGCCACCCTAGGCCAAACAGCTAGAAAGACAGGAACACAACACCACCCATTAGCAGAGAGAATGCCTAAAATCATAATAAAGTCACAGACAACCTAAAACACACCACGGGATACGGTCCTGCCCACCAGAAAGAGAAGATCCAGCCTCATCCACCAGAACACGGGCACCAGTCCCCACCACCAGGAAGCCTACACAACCCAAGGAACCAACCTTTCCAACTGGGGGCAGACACTGAAAACAGCAGGACTACAAAATTGCAGCCTGTGAAAAGGAGACTCCAAACACAGTAACTTAAGAAAAATGAGAAGACAAAGAAATACACAGCAAATGAAGGAGCAAGGTAAAAACCCACCAAACCGGACAAATGAAGAGGAAATAGGCAGCCTACCTGAAAAAGAATTCAGAGTAAAGATAGTAAAGATGATCCAAAATCTTGGAAATAGAATGGAGCAAATAGAAGAAACATTTAACAAGGACCTAGAAGAACTAAATAGCAAACAAACAATGATGAACAACACAATAAATGAAATTTAAAGTTCTCTAGAAGGAATCAATAGCAGAATAACTGAGGCAGAAGAATGGACAAGTGACATGGAAGATAAAATGCTAGAAATAACTAACACAGAGCAGAATAAAGAAAAAAGAATGAAAAGAATTGAGGAGAGTCTCAGAGACTTCTGGGGCAACATTAAATGCACCAACATTCGAATTATGTGGGTCCCAGTAGAAGAAGAGAAAAAAAAAAGAGACTGAGAAAATATTTGAAGAGGTTATATTTGAAAACTTCCCTAATATGGAAAAGGAAGTAGTCAGTCATTCCAGGAAGTGCAGAGAGTCCCATACAGGATGAATCCAAGGAGAAACATGGCAAGACACATATTAATCAAACTATCAAAAATTATATACAAAGAAAAAATATTAAAAGCAGCAAGGGAAAAACAACAAGTAACACATAAGGGAATCCCCATAAGGTTAACAGCTAAATTTTAACCAGAAACTCTGCAAGCCAGAAGGGAGTGGCAAGACATATTTAAAGTGATGAAAGGGGAAAACCTACAACCAAGATTACTCTATCCAGCAAGGATCTCATTCAGATTTGATGGAGAAATTAAAAGCTTTACAGACAATCAGAAGCTAAGAGAATTCAACAGTACCAAACAAGCTTCACAACAAATGCTAAAGGAACTTCTCTAGGCAGGAAACACAAAAGAAGGAAAACACCTACAATAATAAACCCAAAACAATTATGAAAATGGGAATAGGAACATACATATGAGTAATTACCTTAAATGTAAATGAATTAAATGCTACAACCAAAAGACAAAGACTGGTTGAATGGATACAAAAACAAGACCCATATATATGCTGTCTACAAGAGACCCACTTCAGACCGAGGGACACATACAGACTGAAAATGAGGGGATGGAAAAAGATATTCCATGCAAATGGAAATCAAAAGAAAGCTGGAGTAGCAATTCTCATATAATAAAAAATACACTTTATTTATTTATTTTTTTAAATTAGTTTCTGCTTTATAACAAAGTGAATCAGTCATACATATAGATCTGTTCCCACATCCCTTCCCTCATGCATCTCCCTCCTTCCTACCCTCCCCATTCCACCCCTCCAGGCGGTCACAAAGCACCGAGCTGATCTCCCTGTGCTCTGAGGCTGCTTCCCACTATCTATCTACCTTACGTTTGGTAGTGTATATATGTCCATGCCTCTCTTTCGCTTTGTCACAGCTTACCCTTCCCCCTCCCCATATCCTCAAGTCCATTCTCAAGTAGGTCTGTGTCTTTATTCCCGTTTTAACCCTAGGTTCTTCATGACATTTTTTTTTTAATTCCATATATATGTGTTAGCATACGGTATTTGTCTTTCTCTTTCTGACTTACTTCACTCTGTATGACAGACTCTAGGTCTATCCACCTCATTACAAATAGCTCAGTTTCATTTCTTTTTATGGCTGAGTAATATTCCATTGTATATATGTGCCACATCTTCTTTATCCATTCATCCGATGATGGACACTTAGGTTGTTTCCAGCTCCGGGCTATTGTGAATAGAGCTGCAATGAACATTTTGGTACATGTCTGTTTTTGAATTATGGTTTTCTCAGGGTATATGCCTAGTAGTGGGATTGCTGGGTCATATGGTAGTTCTATTTTTAGTTTTTTAAGGAACCTCCATACTGTTCTCCATAGTGGCTGTACCAATTCACATTCCCACCAGCAGTGCAAGAGTGTTCCCTTTTCTCCACACCCTCTCCAGCATTTATTGTTTCTAGATTTCTTGATGATGGCCATTCTGACTGGTGTGAGATGATGTCTCATTGTAGTTTTGATTTGCATTTCTCTAATGATTAATGATGTTGAGCATTCTTTCATGTGTTTGTTGGCAGTCTGTATATCTTCTTTGGAGAAATGCCTATTTAAGTCTTCTGCCCATTTTTGGATTGGGTTGTTTGTTTTTTTGCTATTGAGCTGCATGAGCTGTTTATAAATTTTGGAGATTAATCCTTTGTCAGTTGCTTCATTAACAAATATTTTCTCCCATTCTGAGGGTTCTCTTTTGGTCTTGTTTATAGTTTCCTTTGCAGTGCAAAAGGGTTGAAGTTTCATTAGGTCCCATTTGTTTATTTAGTTTTTATTTCCATTTCTCTAGGAGGTGGGTCCAAAAGGATCTTGCTATGATTTATGTCATAGAGTGTTCTGCCTATGTTTTCCTCTAGGAGTTTGATAGTGTCTGGCCTTACATTTAGGTCTTTAATCCATTTTGAGCTTATTTTTGTGTATGGTGTTAGGGAATGATCTAATCTCATACTTTTACATGTCCCTGTCCAGTTTTCCCAGCACCACTTATTGAAGAGGCTGTCCTTTCTCCACTGTACATTCCTGCCTCCTTTATCAAAGATGAGGTAATCATATGTGCGTGGGTTTATCTCTGGGCTTTCTATCCTGTTCCATTGATCTATCTTTCTGTTTTTATGCCAGTACCACACTGTCTTGATTACTGTAGCTTTGTAGTATAGTCTGAAATCAGGGAGCCTGATTCCTCCAGCTCCGTTTTTCGTTCTCAAGATTGCTTTGGCTATTCCGGGTCTTTTGTTTTTCCAAACAAATTTTGAAATTTTTTGTTCTAGTTCGCTGAAAAATGCCAGTGGTAGTTTGATAGGGATTGCATTGAATCTGTAGATTGCTTTGGGTAGTAGAGTCATTTTCACAATATTGATTCTTCCAATCCAGAAGCATGGTATATCTCTCCATCTATTTGTATCATCTTTAATTTCTTTCATCAGTGTCCAATAATTTTCTCCATATATGTCTTTTGTCTCCTTAGGTAGGTTTATTACTAGATATTTTATTCTTTTTGTTGCAAGGGTAAATGGGAGTGTTTTCTTGATTTCATTTTCAGATTTTTCATCATTAGTGTACAGGAATGCCAGAGATTTCTGTGCATTAATTTTGTATCCTGCTACTTTACCAAATTCATTGATTAGCTCTAGTAGTTTTCTGGTAGCATCTTTAGGATTCTCTATGTATAGTATCATGTCATCTGCAAACAGTGACAGCTTTACTTCTTCTTTTCCGATTTGGATTCCTTTTATTTCCTTTTCTTCTCTGATTGCTGTGGCTAAAACTTCCAAAAGTAGGTTGAATAAGAGTGGTGAGAGTGGGCAGCCTTGTCTTGTTCCTGATCTTAGTGGAAATGGTTTCAGTTTTTCACCATTGAGGACAATGTTGGCTGTGGGGTTGTCATATATGGCCTTTATTATGTTGAGGAAAGTTCCCTCTATGCCTACTTTCTGCAGGGTTTTTACCATAAATGGGTGTTGAATTTTGTTGAAAGCTTTCTCTGCATCTATTGAGATGATCATATGGTTTTTCTCCTTCAACTTGTTAATATGGTGTATCACATTGATTGATTTGCGTATATTGAAGAATCCTTGCATTCCTGGAATAAACCCCACTTGATCATGGTGTATGATCCTTTTAATGTGCTGTTGGATTCTGTTTGCTAGTATTTTGTTGAGGATTTTTGCATCTATGTTCATCAGTGATATTGGCCTGTAGTTTTCTTTCTTTGTGACATCCTTTCTGGTTTTGGTATCAAGGTGATGGTGGCCTCATAGAATGAGTTTGGGAGTTTTCCTTCCTCTGAAATTGTTTGGAAGAGTTTGAGAAGGATGGGTCTTAGCTCTTCTCTAAATGTTTGATAGAATTCGCCTGTGAAGCCATCTGGTCCTGGGCTTTTGTTTGTTGGAAGATTTTAAATCACAGTTTCAATTTCAGTGATTGTGATTGATCTATTCATATTTTCTATTTCTTCCTGATTCAGTCTTGGCAGGTTGTGCATTTCTAAGAATTTGTCCATTTCTTCCAGGTTGTCCATTTTATTGGCATAGAGTTGCTTGTAGTAATGTCTCATGATCTTTTGTATTTCTGCAGTGTCAGTTGTTACTTCTCCTTTTTCATTTCTAATTCTGTTGATTTGAGTCTTCTCCCTTTTTTTCTTGATGAGTCTGGCTAATGGTTTGTCAATTTTGTTTATACTCTCAAAGAACCAGCTTTTAGTTTGGTTGATCTTTGCTATCATTTCCTTCATTTCTTTTTCATTTATTTCTGATCTGATCTTTATGATTTCTTTCCTTCTGCTAACTTTGGGGGTTTTTTGTTCTTCCTTCTCTAATTGCTTTAGGTGCAGGGTCAGGTTGTTTATTCGAGATGTTTCTTGTTTCCTAAGGTGGGATTGTATTGCTATAAACTTCCCCCTTAGAACTGCTTTTGCTGCGTCCCATAGGTTTTGGGTCGTCGTGTCTCCATTGTCATTTGTTTCTAGGTATTTTTTAATTTCCTCTTTGATTTCTTCAGTGATCACTTCGTTATTGAGTAGTGTATTGTTTAGCCTCCATGTGTTTGTATTTTTTACAGATCTTTTCCTGTAATTGATGTCTAGTCTCATAGCATTGTGGTCGGAAAAGATACTTGATACAATTTCAATTTTCTTAAATTTACCAAGGCTTGATTTGTGACCCAAGATATGATCTATCCTGGAGAATGTTCCATGAGCACTTGAGAAAAATGTGTATTCTGTTGTTTTTGGATGGAATGTCCTGTAAATATCAACTAATTCCATCTTGTTTAATGTATCATTTAATGCTTGTGTTTCCTTATTTATTTTCATTTTGGATGATCTGTCCATTGGTGAAAGTGGGGTGTCAAAGTCCCCTACTATGATTGTGTTACTGTCGATTTCCCCTTTTATGGCTGTTAATATTTGCCTTATGTATTGAGGTGCTCCTATGTTGGGTGCATAAATATTTACAATTGTTATATCTTCTTCTTGGATCGATCCCTTTATCATTATGTAGTGTCCTTCTTTGTCTCTTCTAATAGTCTTTATTTTAAAGTCTATTTTGTCTGATATAAGAATTGCTACTCCAGCTTTCTTTTGATTTCCATTTGCATGGAATATCTTTTTCCATCCCCTTACTTTCAATCTGTATGTGTCTCTAGGTCTGAAGTGGGTCTCTTGTAGACAGCATATATATGGGTCTTGTTTTTGTATCCATTCAGCCACTCTGTGTCTTTTGGTGGGAGCATTTAGTCCATTTACATTTAAGGTAATTATTGATATGTATGTTCCTATTCCCATTTCCTTAATTGCTTTGGGTTCGTTATTGTAGGTCTTTTCCTTCTGTTGTGTTTCTTGCCTAGAGAAGTTCCTTTAGCATTTGTTGTAAAGCTGGTTTGGTGGTGCTGAACTCTCTCAGCTTTTGCTTGTCTGTAAAGGTTTTAATTTCTCCATCAAATCTGAATGAGATCCTTGCTGGGTTGAATAATCTTGGTTGCAGGTTTCTCTCCTTCATCAGTTTAATTGTGTCCTGCCACTCCCTTCTGGCTTGTAGAGTTTCTGCTGAGAGATCAGCTGTTAACCTGATGGGGATTCCCTTGTGTGTTATTAGTTGTTTTTCCCTTGCTGCTTTTAATATGATTTCTTTGTGTTTAATTTTTGACAGTTTGATTAATATGTGTCTTGGCATATTTCTCCTTGGATTTATTCTGTATGGGACTCTCTTTGCCTCCTGGACTTGATTAACTATTTCCTTTCCCATATTAGGGAAGTTTTCAACTATAATCTCTTCAAATATTTTCTCAGTCCCTTTCTTTTTCTCTTCTTCTTCTGGAACCCCTATAATTTGAATGTTGGTGCGTTTAATGTTGTCCCAGAGGTCTCTGAGATTGTCCTCTGTTCTTTTCATTCTTTTTTCTTTATTTTGCTCTGCATCAGTTATTTCCACTCTTTTATGTTCCACCTCATTTATCCGTTCTTCTGCCTGAGTTATTCTGCTATTGATCCCATCTAGAGTATTTTTCATTTCATTTATTGTGTTTGCAATCGATGCTTGATTCATCTATAGTTCTTCTAGGTCCTTGTTAATGGTTTCTTGCATTTTGTCTATTCTATTTCCAAGATTATGGATCTTGGAAATAGAATCTTGGATCAGCTTTAGTATCATTATTCTGAATTCTTTTTCAGGTAGACTGCCTATTACCTCTTCATTTGTTAGGTCTGGTACATTTTTATCTTGCTCTTTCACCTGCTGTGTGTTTTTATGTCTTCTCATTTTGCTTATGTTACTGTGTTTGGGGTCTCCTTTTTGCAGGCTGCAGATTCGTAGTTCCCGTTGTTTTTGGTGTCTGTCCCCAGTGGCTAAGGTTGTTTCAGTAGGTTGTGTAGGCTTCCTGGTGGGGGGGACTAATGCCTGTGTTCTGGTGTTTGAGGCTTGATCTTGTCTTTCTGGTGGACAGGTCCCCGTCTGGTGGTGTGTTTTGGGGTGCCTGTGGCCTTATTATGTTTTTAGGCAGCCTCTCTGCTAATGGGTGGGGTTGTGTTCCTGCCTTGCTAGTTGCTTGGCATAGGGTGACCAGCACTGTAGCTTGCTGGTCGTTGACTGAAGCTGGGTGCTGGTGTTGAGATGGAGATCTCTGGGAGATTTTCACTGCTTGATATTATGTGGAGCTGGGAGGTCTCTTGTGGACCCGTGTCCTGAAGTTGGCTCTCCCACTTCAGAGACACAGCACTGACTCCTGGCTGCAGCACCAAGAGCCTTTCATCCACCCGGCTCAGAATAACCGGGAGAAAAAGTAGAAAGAAAGAATTAGTAGAAGAAAGAAAGAGAGAGGGAAAGAAAGGAAGAAGGGAAGAAAGGAAGGAAGGAAGGAAGGAAGAAAGAAAGGAGGGAGGGAGGGAGGAAGGATGGAAAGAAAGAAAGAAAGAAAGAAAGGAGGGAGAGAGGGAGGAATGAAAGCAAAAGGAAGAGTGAATGGAAGAAGGGAGGGAGGGAGGTAGGAAGGAAAGAAAGAAAGACAGGAGGGAGGGAGGGAGGAAGGAAAGAAAAAGAAAGTGGAAAGAAGAAGGGTGGGACGGAGGGAGGGAGGAAAGGAAAAGAAGGAAAGGAGGAGCGGAGGGAGGGAAGGAGGAAGTGAAGGTAGGAAAAAAAGAAAGAGCAGGTAAAATAAAATAGAATAAAGTATGAAGTATAGTAGCATTATTAAAATTAAAAAGTAATTATTGAAAAAAAATGGACAGATAGAACCCTGGGACATATGGTGGAAGCAAAGCTATACAGAGAGAATCTTACACAGAAGATTACACATACACATTCACAAAAAGAGAGCAGGGGGGAAAATCAAAAATCTTGCTCTCCAAGTCCACCTCCTCAATTTGGGATAATTCATTGTAAAAAGAGGAAAAGGGGGGAAAGTCTTAAATCTTGTCCTCAAAGTCCACTTCCTCAATTTGGGATGATTCGCTGTCCATTCATGCACTCCACAGACGCAGGGCACATCAAATGGACTGTGGAGCTTTAATCCACTGCCTCCAGGGCTGCACAGAGAGATTTCCCTGTCTCTGCTCTCACAGCTCCCGGGTCTCAGCCTTGGACCTGGCCCCGCCTCTGCACATAGGTCGCCGGAGGGCGTCCGTTCTTCGCTCAGACAGGACGGGTTTAAAGGAACCACTGATTCAGGGGCTCTGGCTCACTCAGGCAGAGGGGAGGGAGGGGCGCGCAGTGTGGGGCGGGCCTGCGGCAGCAGAGGCCGGCGTGACGTTGCAGCAGCCCGAGGCGCTCCGTGCACTTTCCCGGGAAAGCCGTCCCCGGGTCCCGGGATACCGGCAGTGGCGCGGTGCACAGGCCCCCCCGGAAGGCGGGGCGGACAGTGACCCGCGCTCGTACACAGGCCTCGCGGCCGCGGCGGCAGCAGCAGCCCCAGCGTCCCACGCCCGTCTCCGAGGTCTGCGCCAAAAAATACACTTTAAAATAAAGACTATTACAAGAGACAAAGAAGGACACTACATAATGATCAAGGGATCAAGCCAAGAAGAAGATATAACAACTGTAAATATTTATGCACCCAACATAGAAGCACCTCAATACATAAGGAAAATGCTAACAGCCAAAAAAGGAGAAATTGACAGTAACACAATAATAATAGGGGACTTTAACACCCAACTTTCACCAATGGACAGATCATCCAAAATGAAAATAAATAAGGAAACACAAGCTTTAAATTATACATTACACAAGATGGACTTAATTGATATTTATAGGACATTCCATCCAAAAACAGCAGAATACACATTTTTCTCAAGTGCTCATGGAACTTTCTCCAAGATAGATCATTTCTTGTGTCACAAATCAAGCCTTGGTAAATTTAAGAAAATTGAAATTGTATCAAGTATCTTTTCTGACCACAACGTTATGAGACTAGATATCAGTTACAAGAAAAAATCTGAAAAATACAAACACATGGAGACTAATAAATACACTATTAAATAACCAAGAGATCACTGGAAAAATAACAGAAGAAATTAAAGAAGCCTAGAAACAAATGACAATGAAAACCTGACAACACAAAACCTATGGGATGCAGCAAAAGCATTTCTCAGAGGGAAGTTTATAGCAATACAATCCTATGGCAAAAAACAAGGAACATCTCAAATAAACAACCTAACCATACACCTAAAGCAAGTAGAGAAAGAAGAACCAAAAAACCCAAAGTTAGCAGAAGGAAAGAAAACATAATGATCAGATCAGAAATAATTGAAAAAAAAATGAAGGAAATGATAGCAAAGATCCATAAAACTAAAAGCTGGTTCTGAGAAGATAAACAAAATTGATAAACCATTAGCCAGACTCATCAAGAAAAAAGAAGACTCAAATCACTAGAATTAGAAATCAAAAAGGAGAAGTAACTACTGACACTTCAGAAATACAAAGGATAATGAGAGATTATTACAAGCAACATATATGCCAATAAATTGGACAACCTGGAAGAAATGGACAAATTCTTAGAAAAGCACAACCTTCTGAAACTGAACCAGGAAGAAAATAAAGTATAAATAGACCAATCACAAGTACTGAAATTGAAACTGTGATTTAAAATCTTCCAACAAACAAAAGCCCAGGACCAGATGGCTTCACAGGTGAATTCTATCAAACTTTTACAGAAGAGCTAACACCTATTCTTTTCAAACTCTTCCAAAATATAGAAGAGGTAGGAACACTCCCAAATTCATTCTACAAGGCCACCATCACCCTGATACCAAAACCAGACAAAGATGTGACAAAAAAGAAAACTACACACCAATATCACTGATAAATACAGATGCAAAAATCCTCACAAAATACTAGCAGACAGAATCCAACAGCACATTAAAAGGGTCATAAACCATGATCAAGTGTGGTTTATTCCAAGAATGCAATGATTGTTCAATATATGCAAAGCAATCAATATGATAAACCATAATAACAAATTGAAGGGACAAAATCATATGACCATCTCAATAGATGCAGAAAAAGCTTTTGACAAAATTCAACACCCATTTATGATAAAAGCCCTCCAGAAAGTAAGCATAGAGGGAACTTCTCTCAACATAATAAAGGTCATATATGATAAATTCACAGGCAACATCATTCTCAATTGTGAAAAACAAACCATTTCCACTAAGATGAGGGACAAGGCAAGCTTGCCCACTCTCACCACTATCATTCAACATAGTTTTGGAAGTTTCAGCCACAGCAATCAGAGAAGAAAAAGAAATAAAAAGAATCCAAATCCTAAAAGAAGTAAAACTGTCACTGCTTCCAGATGACATGATACTATACATAGAGAATCCTAAAGATGCTAACAGAAAACTACTAGAGCTAATCAATGAATTTGGTAAAGTAGCAGGATACAAAGTTAATACACAGAAATCTCTTGCATTGCTATACACTAATGATGAAAAATCTTGCAGATGACATGATACTATACATAGAGAATCCTAAAGATGCTACCAGAAAACTACTAGAGCTAATCAATGAATTTGGCAAAGTAGCAGGATACAAAGTTAATACACAGAAATCTCTTGCATTGCTATACACTAATGATGAAAAATCTGAAAGAGAATTTAAGGAAACACTCCCCTTTACCATTGCAACAAAAAGAATAAAATACCTAGGAATAAAACTACCTAAGGAGACAAAAGACCTGTATGCAGAAAAGTATAAGACACTGATGAAGGAAATTAAAGAGTATACAAACAGATGGAGAGATATACCATGTTCTTGGATTGGAAGAATAAACATTGTGAAAATGACTCTATTACCCAAAGCAATCTACAGATTCAATGCAATCCCTATCAGATTACCAATGGCATTTTTCACAGAACTAGCATAAAAAATTTCACAATTTGTATGGAAACACCAAAGACCCCAAATAGCCAAAGCAATCTTGAGAAAGGAAAAGAGAGCTGGAGGAATAAAGCTCCCAGACTTTGGACTATACTACAAAGCTACAGTAATCAAGACAGTGTGGTACTGGCATAAAAACAGAAAGATAGATCAGTGGAACAGGATTTAAAGCTCAAGAGATTAACCCACACACATTTGATCACCTTATTTTTGATAAAGGAGGCAAGAATACACAATGGAGTAAAGACAGCCTCTTCAATAAGTGGTGCTGGGAAAACTGGACAGCTACATGTAAAAGAATGAAATTAGAACACTCCCTAACATCATACACAAAAATAAACTCAAAATGGATTAAAAACCTAAATGTAAGACCAGACACTATAAAATTCTTAGACGAAAACATATGCAGAGCACTCTATGACATAAATCACAGCAAGATCCTTTTTGACCCACCTCCTAGAGAAATAGAAATAAAAACACAAATAAAGAAATGGGAGGCTTCCCAGGTGGTGCAGTGGTTGAGAGTCCGCCTGCTGATGCAGGGGATATGGGTTCGTATCCTGGTCTGGGAAGATCCCACATGCCGTGGAGCGGCTGGGCCCATGAGCCATGGATGTTGAGCCTGCGCATCCGGAGCCTGTGCTCCGCAATGGAGAGGCCACAGCAGTGAGAGGCCTGCGTACCGCAAAAAAAATAATAAAAAAGAAATGGGACCTAATGAAACTTAATAGCTTTTGCACAGCAAAAGAAAGCATAAACAAGACAAAAAGACAACACTCAGAATGGGAGAAAATATTTGCAAATGCAGCAACTGACAGAGGATTAATCTCCAAAATTTACAAGTAGCTCAATATCAAAAAATCAAACAACCCAGTCCAAAAATGGGCAGAAGACCTAAATAGAAATTTCTCCAAAGAAGCTATAGAGATTGCCAACAAATACATGAAAGGATGCTCAACATCACTAATTATTAGAGAAATGCAAATCAAAACTACAATGTGGTATCCCCTCACACGAGTCAGAATGGCCCTCTTCAAAAAAATCTACAAATATTAAATGATGGAGAGGATGTGGAGAAAAGGGAACCCTCTTGCACTGTTGGTGGGAATGTAAATTGATACAGGCACTATGGAGAACAGTATGGAGGTTCTTTAAAAAACTAAAAATAGAACTACCATATGACCCAGCAATCCCACTACTGGGCATATACCCTGAGAAAACCATAATTCAAAAAGAGCCATGTACCACAATGTTCATTGCAGCTCTACTTACAATAGCCAGGACATGGAAGCAACCTAAGTGTCCATCGACGGATGAATGGATAAAGAAGATATGGCACATATATACCATGGAATATTACTCAGCCATAAAAAGAAATGAAATTGAGTTATCTGTAGTGAGGTGGATGGACCTATAGACTGTCATACACAGTGAAGTAATTCAGAAAGAGAAAAACAAATATGGTATGATATCACATATATGTGGAACCTAAGGAAAAGAAAAAGGTTCTGAAGAACCTAGGGGCAGGACAGGAATAAAGATGCAGATGTAGAGAATGGACTTGTGGACATGGAGAGTGGGAAGGTTAAGCTGGGATGCAGTAGAGAGTGGCATGTATATATATACACTACCAAATGTAAAATAGATAGCTAGTGGGAGGCAGGTGTATAGCACAGGGAGATCAGCTCGGTGCTTTGTGTCTACCTAGAGGGTCGGGATAGGCAAGGTGGGAGGGAGACACAAGAGGGAGGAATTATGGGGATATATGTATATGTATAGTTGATTCACTTTTTTATACAGCAGAACTTAACACACCATTGTAAAGCAATTATACTCCAATAAAGATGTTAAAAAAAATAAAGAATTCTAAAGTATAATACACCATAAAAAAAGAGCTAGAAAATTTAAAGGATAAACAAACAGAGATGAACAATACAATAACTGAAATGAAAACTACACTAAAATGAATCAATAGCAGAATAAATGAGGTCGAAGAATGCATAAGTGACATAGAAGACAGAATGGTGGAAATCACTGCCACAGAACAGAATAAAGAGAAAAGAATGAAAAGAAATGAAGATAGTTTAAGAGACTTCTAGGACAACATTAAATGCACCAACATTTGCAGTATAGGGGTACCAGAAGGAGATGAGAGAGAGAAAGGCCGTGATAAAATATTTGAAGAGATAATAACTGAAAAATTCCCTGACGTGGGAAAGGAAGCAGTCACCCAAGTCCAGGAAGCACAGAGTCCCATAAAGGATAAACCCAAGGAAGAATATGCTGAGACACATATTAATCAAATTGACAAAAATTAAAGACAAAGAGAAAATATTAAAAGCAACAAGGGAAAACAACAAATAACATACAAGGGAATCCCCATAAGGTTATCAGGTGATTTTTCAGCACAAACTCTACAGGCCAGAAGGGAGTGACATGATATATTGAAAGTTATGAAAAGGAAAAGACTATAACCAAGAATACTCTACCCAGCAAGGCTCTCATTCAGACTCAACAGAGAAATCAAAAGCCTTCCAAACAAGCAAAAGTTACAGAATTCATCACCACCAAGCCAGCTTTACAACAAATGCTAATGGAACTTCTCTAGGCAGAAAAGAAAAGCCCACAACTAGAAACAAGAAAATTACAAATCAGAAAGCTCACCAGTAAAGGCAAACATACAGTAAAGGTAAGAGGTCATGCAAATATGATGTCAAAACCAGCAATTGTGAGAACAGGAGGGTACAAATGCAGGATATTGGAAATGCATTTGAAGTTAAGAGAGCAACGACTTAAAACAATCTTTTATATATAAAGACTGCTATATCAAAACCTCAGTGAACCACAAACCAAAATCTACAATTGATATACACACAAAAAAGGAACAGCAATCCAAGCACAACACTAAAGAAAGACCTCAAATCACAAGACAAGAGAACAAAAGAGGAAAGGTAGAAAAAAGACCTACAAAAACAATCCCAAGACAATTAACAAAATGGCAGCAAGAGCATACATATCGGTAATTACCTTAAATGTAAATGAATTAAATGCTCCAACCAATAGACACAGACTGGCTGAATGGATACAGAAAGAAGATTCATATATATGCTGTTTACCAGAGACCAAGTTCAGATCTAGGGACACATACAGACTGAAAGTAAGAGGATGGAAAAAAGTGTTCCATGCAAATGGAATCACAAGAAGGCTGGAATAGCAATACTCATATAAAACAAAATAGACTTTAAAATAAAGACTGTTACAAGAGACAAAGAAGGACACTACATAATGATCAAGGGATCAATCCAAGAAGAATACATAACAATTGTAAATATTTATGCACCCAACATAAGAGCACCTCAGTACATAAGGCAAATGCTAACAGCCATAAAAGGAGAAATCGACAATAACACAATAATAATGGGGGAATTTAACACCCCACTTACATCAATGGACAGATCATCCAGACAGGAAATCAATAAGGAATCACAGGCTTTAGATGACACATGAGACCAGATGGACCTAATTGATATGTATAGAGCAGGCCATCCAAAAGCATCAGAATACACATTCTTCTCAAGTGCACAGAGAACGTTCTCCAATATAGATAGATTTTGAAATTAACATTTACACACTACTCTATATAAAACAGATGATCAACAAGGACCTACTGAATAGCACAGGGAATGCCACTCAATACTCTCTAATAAGCTATATGGGAAAATAATCTGAAAAAAAATATATATATATATTTATACACATACATATATACATAAAACTATAAAAAGATGAATGAGGAATGAAAAAAATAACAAACATCAGATGCTTGATAAAAAACATAATAATAATAGATAATTTTTAATCAAATCTAGGATCCATGAACTTCTACAACAAGAATTTTATTAAGGTCATTATGCAGGTCCATCTGTTTTAAAATATGAGACTCACATGATGAAAACAGTTATAAAAATTGTAATGAGAAATCAATAGAAAACTTCACAAATTTAGTGACCCTAAGATTTCTTTACCTTTATAAAAAAGCCCTCTTACTATAAACGTCAAGCACTATTCTAGAGGGAAACGATTTAATCAGTTAGGTTCTTGTCACTAGTGGAAAAAGAAAAGTTTTTGATTATAATTTGGTAGACTCAGGAGTCTACAAAGATATGAAGAATATCTGTGTTCAATTCAGTATAAAAACAAAGAGAAAAATGCAGAGATTATCCAGGATAGCATGTAGATAGTAGCACATAAATTTTCTTGATTCACCAGTTCTAGTTTTTAACTTTCCACTCAGGGAAAATTGCCCAGAGGCAGAAGCTTAAGAATAAAAAAAAAAGTTTCCCTTTTGTAATTCACAGAAAAAAAAAAAAATATATATATATATATTAGCCTGGACACATATTGACTTTTATAGGATGGGAGTGCATAGTCTTATTCTCAATGTGAAAATTGCATGGATCTGCCTACCCCATAAGAGCCCCAAGGTTTCTTTTATTAGCTATTAAAAATGGTACCTTTCCAGGCTTTAGCTGTTTCTTCAAACATTGTTTGATAATCTTGACAATAAACAAAGAGTTGGTCTAAAGACATTTTATTCAGCCATGTGGTATAGTAAAAAAATAATATTTAGTCTTTGTCCTTGGCTCCTGGCACAAAGCTCCTAAAACCCTTGGAATCTCCTGAGGGATAGAAATATCTTTTGTTATTCATAATGAGCTCCTTTCAACCATACTTGAGTTTATACTAATGAACTCACTATTGGTGGACCCTAGATAGCACAAGATGGGGGCTGATCCCCAGAGGAACCCACCATGTCATTAGAGGTTGGAATTTTCAGCCCCATCTCTGACATCCATTGGAGGTTGAGTTCAATCACCAATGTCAGTGATTTAATCAAGCATGTCTATGTAATGAAACCTCCAGAAAAAGACCTACAGGATGGGGTTCGGAGAGATTCTGGGCTGGTGAACATATCCAGGTGCTGTGAAGGTGGTTACAGCATGGAAGCTTCACAACCCTAATTCTTCCCCCCATAACTTACCCTATGCATCTCTTCCATCTGGCTGTTGTATCCTTTGTAACAAGTTGTATTGTATCCTTTATATTAATCTGAATTATATTCTTTATAATAAATAGTAGTAGTAAGTAAAGTTCTTCCCTGAATTCTTTGAGTTGTTCTAGTGAATTATCAAACCTGAGGGGTGTTGTGAGAACCCCTGAATTTGTAGCTGGCCAGGCAGAAATGTAGGTACCTTGGACACCATATTTGCAACTGATGTCTAAATCAAGGGCAGTTTTATGGGACTGAGAATTAACCAAAGGAGGCTGGGCTAACTCTGGATAATTAGTGTCAGAATTGAATTGAATTTTTAGACACCCAAGTTGGTGTTGGGGAATCAGAGAATTGGTTGGTATAAGAAGAAAATGCTCAAGTCAACAACTATGAAGTATTTCCTAAACAAATGGCTGAATAGCAATATTATTCTCTACTCTTTCCAAAGGGAATTGTTTTTATTTTTTAATTGAATGTCCATCATTCAGCTTACTTTGCCTCTGCTCAAATTTAATAATATATGTTGACATAGCAAAGGGCAAGTGATGTGACAGGTTTACTCTCAGTGGGAAATTTGTAAAATCTCCCAACTGAACATAGAGCATTTATTTTAGGTCCAATCAGGTTGACTTATCAATCGATTGTTGTGAGTTATTAACTGTCTCTATTGGTCTTTTTTCACCAAATTATGTATATACTCCTTGAGGTCAGGTACAGTGTTTACATATCTTTGCCATCCACCAAGGAACCTAACATTGTCCTAGAATATAGTAGAAATCACTACATCGTTATTAATTGACTTAGTATGGAATTTATATAATGAAAAACACTGTCCTCTATACTGTCCTGGTTTTTTTGCAATCTTGAATTGAGCTTAGTCCCCTGGCCCACACTGTGCTAAAACTCTTATGGTTTCATCTCCATTTTCTCAGGTCCAATTAAATGTAGAACATGTTGCTGATGTTGACTTGAGTATAAAGGGAAAACCTGATAGGCTAAGAGACCTCAATCAAGTTACTTAACCTCCTGGAAACTCAGGTTCCTTAGCTGTCATATATGGTATACCTTAATAGTATCAAATTCATGAACTCTCATTACAGCAAAATGAGAATCCAAAAATAAGACTTCTGAAATATTTGGTAGGTATTAAATAACTCTCACCATTGAGAAAATAAATCATTTTTTTGTATTGGTGTGGAGATGTGTTGATGGTCAGCAATACATAACTTATATAGTAAATCCCCAAATGTTTTCTCTATTTATATTATATAATCATTGCTTTATTTAAATAAACAGGTATATTCATAAATATTTAACAGCTTTAGAAAATATAAACCCCAAGATTTGTAAGTTCTTCATGGGAGTATAGAAAACAGTTTTTTTCACCATCAATATTTGGTTTTTCTCTTTTATGATTAAAATGTTGGAGACATAAAAACAGATTATAATGTTGAAAGTAATGAAGTTTTTAGTGCTGTTAAATTTGGGCAGACAAGAGTGTTTTGGAAGAACAAAGATGGTAGAGAAAGAACCACCAAAGGGGTGAGGTAGCTATAGTGCTTAGCATTCTAAAAACTAACTCCACACTTTTCAGACTTTAATTTCTGAAATCAAATGCATTTTGTGTAATATATCAGACACTGAGGAACAATAGTTACTTATTTGGTATTACTATGAGTGTTGAACACAAGTTCCGTGAAGACTTTCTTATGAATAGTTCCCATTTTAAACCCCAGAGATTTTTATAAGAATAAAGCCTATAAAACAATCATAGTAACTAAATATGTTGAATGCTCCATCCAAAGACCCAATTTACCTAACAGATTATTGTGTGTCCTTACACTGGATCAGATAAAAGAGCTAAGAATTTTTTTAACATGTTAGCCGGTTGAAAAAATAACAGAGAAGAATTTATGATAGAGACCATTTGTGGTCTGAAGACTGAAATATTTACTATCTAGCCCTTTACAGTACAGTTTGCTAACCTCTATTCTAGAACATTACATGTCAAAAATTTTTGAGACCTTCCACATTTGCAATATATATATTTTTTGCCTCTAGATTTGTACATGACACTATAAATGTATCATAGTCCCAAATAAAATAAGGGAATCTTACAGTCTTAATTGCATATCATCTTAAGTAGCAAAGTTCTGATGATCAAAAGCAGCCTGACAACATTGGTCTTGCACTGGTACCTAAAGAATTAAATTTCTTTCTTCCACTAGAATTGCTCCTTAAGATTTGTTCTCCTTGAGATGCATTGTACTTTATCATCTGAACCTATCACACTGCATTTATCTTTTGAAGAATATTAAGAAGTAATGACTACTGTTGTGCATAGGTTCTAGGATGTGTATATTTTCAATTTTAAGATAATCACTAAATCATTTTCCAAAGTGGAATATTTCTATAGTCTCAAAATTAAGCATAAAGTTTGTTATATATAATAATCTCAAGGGAATTCTGTTCTATTCCTCCTTAAGTTATAAATTTGATTTTTAGTAAATGCCTTTTCTACGTATGTTGGAGCAGTTATACAGTTTTTCACTTATTTTAAATTCTGTTAATCTTTTATTGAGGTGAATTATATTAATTCATTTCTAATGTTATATAATCCTTTCATATGTGAATGAATTAAACTTGTCATGAAACGCCAATACAAACAAACCTCTAATTCCATGGGTCTTATTTTATGCTATTGGTCATAAATTTTCTTATAGGTGCTATAAGTCTCATCTGTTGGCCATGATGTTTACACATTTTTATATTATGTTAAGTAACAGAAGCATAATTGCTATTTGTATCCATGTATTAATTTGTGTCTGATTACATGTCAATGGGATGTTTCTTGAAAACATTGGTTCTTGTTTTATAATACTCATCTGTCACTACATATATCTATATTTTATTTGCTATCTTTATCTTACCTGATCTATCTACTTCAGTATGTTTCCCAAATTTAAGCTGGATATATATTTCACATGATCACTTTAGTAATTGGTCATATGTCCTGGTGAAATCTAAACGAAGTAAACTCTTTATAGATATTCTTAAAATAATCTAAGAGTTTATTCTGTGCATGGGGACAATTAAGTTTCATAGCAGTCCTTTGGATTAGGTTACATTATCCTTCCCATTTTACTGATATGATAGCTGAAGCTCCAATAAGCTATGCCATCAATACATCAATTACAGCTCTGGGTCCATATCCATGACAGTCACAGTCATCAGTGTTGTAACAAGCTGACTTGAAAGATGCAATGGCTTAGTGGTAGGACAGTGTTGTTGCCTGGACAGCAGGAATAACTGGCCCCTAGATTGCAGTTGGGGCTGCTTGTGTGTATGAAGCTGAGGGAGCCCTGATATCAGGACTCATGAGATCCAGTGAGTTGACTGGCGGGGTGGCCAGTCTTCTTCATGTGGTTAGTTTGACCTCTATCCTCCATCATGGGACACCCTGGGTGGTTGGAAAGAGAAGCATATATTTCATACTAGACCTATTTAGGCATACTTGTTTACTGATGGAAATGATTTAGTAGCAAAGCAGAAGCTGGTACATTGGTAGATAGATTGGGTAATTGAAGGAGCAATTGGCTTGAGCATGGGAGAGAGCTGGCCTTAGATGTGAACTGTTGAGCAGGATAGAGATTTTACCAAGTGGGTGAGTATTCCTGAGAAAAATTTATACTGGGAGTCTTAATAGTAAAGTATGGTGTCCTATGTTAGAAGCAAAAAAAAAAAATAGATTATGAGGTTGATAGTATAAAATTTGTGACTCCTGATAACATTGAAACATTCTCAAAGTGGTTTACTGGATTTGGTAAACTTGAAAAATAAGAGATAGTTACTGGAGTGGCTCATAGCCAAAATCTAGATTCTAGAAGTGATATATGTATTGGTGATGACAAAGTCCGAGAAATAACTGTGGGAGAGGGTGGCTAAAGTGTGTTGGAAATACAGATGATCGCAGCTGAAATGTTCAAGTATCTATAAAGCTTGATTTCAGATTGTTTCTTCTCTCAGTTGAGACTACTGCATCATTCCAATTGCTCAGGTCAGAAACCTTGGTGTTGTCACTTTCTCCTCTTTATTGCACACTACACTTCATCCCATCAATAAATCCCATATTTCCTATCTTTGAAGAATATCATGATTTCTACCACTTCTCTCCATCTTGGTCAAAACCACCATTTTCTCTTGACTAGATTATTTCATAAGCCAAATAGTGGATTTCTCTGTTTTTGCCCTTTATCTATTCACCTCTATTATCAACATTGTAATAAGAATAAACCTGCTAATGAAATAGTAGCAGATGCAAACTATTAAATATAGAATGGATAAACAACATGTTTCTACTGTATAGCACAAGGAACTATATTCAATATTCTGTGATAAGTCATAATGGAAAAAAATACTAAAAAATGTATATATGTGTATAACTGAATCACTTTGTTGTACAGCAAAAATTAACACAATATTGTAAGTCAACTATACTTCAATTTAAAAAAAGAAAAATAATAAACCTGCTAAAACAGGATCATTCAGATTATGTCATCTTGTGTTTCAACCTCTCCAATGGTTTTCCATCTAATTCAGAGGAAAAGTCAAAATTTTACTATGTGTATCAATTAGCTGTTGTGACAATAATGTTGTATGACAAACTATGTTAAATCTCAATGACTTAAAACTACAATACTTTATCTATGCTCATGGCTGTGGAATGATTGTTTGTGGCTTTGTGATGGTAGTCTAGGCTCAGTTGTAATTGATTCAAGCTAGAGATTGTGTCCAGTTCTGCTTCACCTACCCCTTAACTTTGGTCAATGCATGTCACATGAGAAGCCAAAATCAAGGTGCAGGGAGTACAACATAACAGTATGAAGCCAAGTTAAGTGTGCCTGTTCAGATCTGCTAAAAACCAGATGCTAGAAAGGGATTAGACATGCAAGAAATTCAGTAGAAGAAGGCCAGTGAAGGACAAAGAATTGCATAGTAGTAGGCAGGAAGAATTTTCAGTGCAAAGTTGCAATGCAGGTCTGACAACTTTATAAGGAGGGGGGAAGGAAGAAGAAATGGGTAGTGTGAATATCAGACTGCAGTGCAGTTCTAAGAAAGTGTCAGCTAGACCAATGTGGAATCTTTGAGCCAAAAGTCCCATGCCAGGGGGCTTGCATTCCACAAAAATGATACTCATGCACATGCAATGCTCAGTAATTAGCTAAGAACAGCCCAGTAGAAGTACAGTCTCTGGGTGAACACAGTAATGTATCAGAGGGACCATACTAGAAGCTCTAGTTCCAATTATGATGGCTGAAGCAGGTTTTTTTGAAGGAGATCTGAGCAGCATATTTATTTGGTTACAATGTCAGTTACTTTGCCAAGTCAACAAAATCGGGGCAAGGAAGTATATCCTCCCATGGAAGTAGGGAAGAGTGTATTATTAAAAAATGATATAATTAACAACAACAAGACCTAAAAGTCTACATGAATCAGGCTTCTCTTTGTCTTTACTCTCTTTTACTATCACTTTCCTCTCATTAATTCCCCTCTAGCCACACCACTTCTTCATTTTTGCTGGAGCACACCAGACATGCTCCAATCAGAGGAACTTTGCTTAGAATACTTTTTTCTCAGATGTCTACATGACTCTCCTCTTCATTTCTTTTTGATATTTATTCAAATGTCAATTTGTCAGCAAGGCTTTCTCTGATCACCTTTCCTAAAGTCCCAATCCCCATTAGCATAAAGCATACTCCATAAATTGCTTTCAGAGTTTATCATTTTCCCATTTCTAAATACAGGTTAGATTAGTCAAGGAAAAATGCACATAAAACATTATAAATCTCAAATTTTGGTACTACGGTCTCCTAGCTGATGTAGGCAGCAGATAATCGAATTATTCTTAGAAAGAAGTACTATGAATAATTTAACAAGTGTTTGCCTTCAAGAAAATATTGAATTCAGGGCATTTTGCAAATAATTCAATAAGCAAGAACAAATACTACAATAGTTACTTTTTAAGGAAAATGTGCAGACACAAGGAAAAGCCATCCCTCTTCCCCCATTGGTTCCCCCACCCACATGGGAGATAACCTAAAAAATACCTTGATTATCAAGTGTGACAAAACGATTCAGGCACGTTTCCTGCTTTTGCACAGTGAGGCAAATAAGTACTGTGATAAATAGTCTTATGTGTCAAATTTATAGGCAATAGGACCCAGTTATTTAATCAAACATTAATCTAGGTGTTGCTATAAAGATATTATGTAAATGTGGTTAACATCTGCAATCAGTTGAAGGTTATCCTTGGTAACCTGGGTAGGCTTCATCCAATCAGCTGAAAGACCTTAAGGGGAAAAGTAAAGTATCCTGAGGAAGAAGAAATTCTGTCTGTGGACTGCAGACATATTACATATATATATGTGACATTATAATTTTTATATATCATTGTAATATTATAATCTTATACCTAGTATTATATTTGTATAACATTACATAATATTATAGTTTACATATCTCCATCCTACTGGTTCTTCTTCTCTTGTACAACCCTGACTGGTACATGCACCAGGTAAAACCTTTAAGGTTAATAT
This sequence comes from Mesoplodon densirostris, assembly GCF_025265405.1. Taxonomy (NCBI): domain Eukaryota; kingdom Metazoa; phylum Chordata; class Mammalia; order Artiodactyla; family Ziphiidae; genus Mesoplodon; species Mesoplodon densirostris. The sequence goes on along the minus strand of NC_082661.1, from coordinate 167,942,891 downwards.
ACATATATAGTATTATATTATATTATATATATTTTACACATAATATATAACTAATAGCTCTTTAGTAATTTAAACTCTAGTAACTTGCATTCTCTACTTTTCAATGTCAAGAGACCATTACAAACTTTGGTGGTTTGCCCTTAGCACTCTGGTCATGTAACTCCATAAAACAGAAAGCATTCTCAGTAAAAAACAAAAACAGCAAAACAAAAAACAATAAAACAATAAAACATGCCAGACATTATACTGTACACTTTACACATGTTATCTAAAGTTAATCTTTTCAGAAAAATACTCCCATTTTACAGGGAAGTTAGTGGATGGTTATGATGCTAAGAAAAGGCACAGCAATGTATAGCAGCCATGAGGAGAAGTCATACAGATATGGATGTATATCCTAGCAGCTCCCCATATATTCCATATGTGTTTTAGACATTTTCAATTCTCTGAGACTGTTTCCTCATCTCTGAAATGGGAAGGACAAAACTCTCTTGCTCTGGTGGTAGTCCTGAAGATTAAATTAGCATATGAGAATGCTTAGTCATGTGTCAGCCATGTCAAGGGTGTTCAACAAATGTTTGCACATTTAATGTTCTAGAAATCAAGACGTCATACATCAACCGCCATTAAACATCCCGCCTACTCCCTTTATACCTTTTTCCAAGGTGCTATAGAATATACAGAAATATCCCTGTAGCTGCATTTAACCATCAGGATAAATGGATTCTCCATTTTAAATGACAGTTCTAAAGAGTTCTGTCTACTGCTGTCTCCATGTAACTGCCTTCATCTCTGCCTTTCTAAAAGTAGGTTTATAAAGAACTGATTTTTTTTTGTTTCAAGAAATTATTTCATAATTGAGGTGTTACTGGTTGTTTTGAGGATCAGTATATAGACATTTCAATTTGTACACAATTCTCAACATACATACCAAAAATCTAAAAAATCATGTAATTGTGATTCTTTTCTGAACAGTTATTCCAGTGACTTTCCAGCTTAAAATTTGGAGGGAAATTTTCCTTGACAGTATATCAAGTACCAATATCTTCAAATATTGATATGCTGTTACATTGTAAGTCCCACTAATTCACAATTTAATGTCATATACATTTCATACTCAAGAACTGATTTAATTCCTTTGAGATTTTGACCAAATGGTGGCAAAAAAAAAAAAAAAACCCTACAAGATCCCTGAAAAAACATTCAGCTGGATTTATATTGGGACTTCATAACAACTGAGGTTAAAACAAATGGAAACCAATCTATTAATGTTGTTTTATAATAAATCACATTTCTCTTTTTATTATCCTCCAAATGCAGTTAGATTTTACCTTTGAAATAGTTAATCTTTTTTTTCTTTTCTTTCTTTTTCTTCTTCTTCTTTTTTTTTTTTACTTTCATTCCACCAAGGAAAAGAAAAATTCCAACAATGACCCAGTTTTCACTTGAGTTCTTTTTTTCCTGACAACATGAAACTATTGGATTTGCTGGTGAAAGGAGAGTACTTATGAATTGCAAAAGTGTTCTGTCTGATAAATACCTATCATTTCTGAAAAATTAAGCACTGAAAAATGAAATAAATTCTGGTTTTGTAGGAAGAAGCAGATTAACATCTTGCCATATTAACCTCAGACAAATGTGCCAGAGAGTTGAAGTGGCCAGTCCCTGCTTATCGCTCTGGCACCTTATGTGGGCAGGTGCCTGCTGTTCCTCAGAGCTTTAGGGGTTTTTATAAGAATCTCCACAGTCAGCTTTCCTGCCACTCCCCCTTCTCCCACATCTACAGAAGGAATACACACTGAATCCTTGAGGTAGAGAAGCATCTTGGCATTAGTTGAGCAGAGAGCTCTGTGTAGTGTTGATCTGAGTTCTAAGCCAGTCTTCCAGGTGTGCTATCTGATTGGCTATGTGGTATAGATGAGCATTACAAACCTCTACTTCCTCATTTGTAAAAGAAAGATAATACATGGACCTGCTACGGAGTTGCAAGAATTAAAAAGAATAATGTATGTGAGGAAATAAACAGAAGACATCACATGCTGTACACAATGTTAGTTATTGTATTAGTATGATTACTATTATTTTTATGGTTGTCAATGAACTGTTTGGGGACTTGGGTTCTGGTATCAAACAGACCTGATTTCAAATTCTAGATCTAGCTCTGAATGACCTTGAAAAAATTCTGTAATCTCTTCATGTTTTAGTTCCCTCTTCCATATGACTGGGATAACATCACTTCTCTCATAGTGTTGCTGTGAAGATTAAGATGTAAATATAGAGTTTAATACAGTTATGGTTATTACTTAATTTAAACCCTGAAGATACACTAATGTGTTAGATATAGTTATTAGTAAAGTACATTTGGAGAAACTGAGGCTCATAACATTTAAGAAAATCATCCAGAGTTTACAGAAGATTTTGAATCCTGTTTTCTCTCACTCTCAAACCTGAGATAGTTCTATAATAGAGCTCAAGACAATGATCTGTAGAACAAAACTGAGAGTGTTCTCGATTTCTTTCTCTTTTCTCATGCCACACTCGATCCACCATCTAATTTCTCAGGTCTATCTTCAAAATGAGTCCAGAATCTGACCACCTGATACCACTTCAGTCACACTTCCCTAAGCCAACCCATCACCATTGCTCACCTGAACCATGTAAGAAGCCTCTGAACTGGTCTCTCTGCCCCAATGACTGCCTGCAAAGCTTATTCTCTTCACAGAAGCCAGACTGATCCTTCGAAAATAAGAATGAGGGAGTTCAACAATCTCTCTCAGAAAAAACAGCAAAGTCCTTATCATGACCTACAGAGCCCTAATGACCTGTTCCTTCTTGAGCATCTGACCTTTCTGCAACCCTGTTTCTTCATCATTCTGTTCCAGCCACACCAGATTTCTTGCTGCTCCCCAAACAGACCAAGGACTCTGTGGCCGGAGGGCCTTTGCACACTATGTTACTGCTGCCTTGAATACTTTTCCCTAGATATCAGCTTGATTGATTTCTTTGTTTCTTTCACGTACTGCTCAAATGTTACTGTACTAGACAGGAATTCCCTGACTACTGGATATATGACACAGCACTTTCTCCCTCCCTCTCTGTCCATTACCCTCTTTGTTTTCTTCCACAGTACTTAGTGTCACTTGACCTTTCTCTATTAGCTGAATCCTGGAAACAAAGTCTTTGTTTAGTTAATTTCTCATCCCTAGGGCCTGCCTGTGAGAGTGTCTGACACACAGTCAGCACTCATATATATTTGTTGAAAAAAAAAAAGAAAGAATGAATGAATATATTTACCTGATGCTCTGGGTGATTATTTAACTAGGAAAAGGGGTTGACTTACTGGATTTTTCCTTATTCCCCAAAGAACCACTGGAGGGAGATTGAGGCAATAAAAATGTACACTTCTCAAGGGCATGGCCAGACAGAATTCTATTCTCCTTCCAAGTAATTCAGATATTTAATGAATGTAATTTTATCCTTCCTGGAAACTACCCAGAGGTATAGAAACAATGTAAGTCTGTCTCTACTAAATACCTAGCCAGTACTGACAGCATAGCCCCATGAGTCTAATTCCCAGTTTTAGTTAAAAGAACTGTAAAGAATGAGAAATGTGATGCATAGAATTAAGGAATTTGTAATCACTTGATTAATTTAAGGTTATTCATTCTAGGCTATAAAGAGATAAATGAAGTAGATGATGATTGGTTGCAGTGCATTTGGTAAAGTCAAGTCAAAATAAATAACAAAACGAGCTCTTTATTAGAGTTTTTATCTACAAGAATTTTATAAGCAATGACATACAAAAAAAATTCTATCTACCAGGTGTCAATTTGAGCACATCAGATAGCAATGTTTTATCCACCAATCACAGCTTCCCTACAATTTGCTAATCTCCTGATTTGGATGCCGAAGGCTGCATTAATCTAATCTGTCAACTCAAACTCTCACCATCAGAATATAAAATGGTATATGCTCCAGGTTTCTTTAGTAGGAGAAATTGAGAAATTCCTTGTATGTGGGGCCAGTGGTCTTCACAGTCACAGTTCATAAACAACATAGTATAACAAAACTAATTTATTTTTAAAGATACATGGAAGAATTGTATTTTTAAAGCTACAAGGAATAATTTTCAACAGGAAGTAACTGTTCTGTCCATTAGTTACCTTTCTTTCCCAAAGAAATTCTTCCATCAGAAGACTCAGAAAAAGAACAAATGCGAGCCATGTCTATCCCAACCCATTTGCCATATAGCTATATATTTTTTTTTTTTTCCCCAGGACTGATTTCAGCTCTGGAACATGAAGGAACCTCAGCACTGTGTCTTCATATGAGGAAATATTGATTTAAAAATTTTGCCTTAGTTTACCAGTAATACAGGTTTATGTTGCCACACATCATGAAAATGAGCTCACAATTTCAGGGTAGGGGTTGGTAAGTCAGTCATGTAAGAAGGAAAAAGAAAATAAGTAGAGGGTAAAATAAAAATCTAGTGGAAAGGAATAAAAGGTGAATGGATAGATAGCAAGTCCCCCACCTGCACTAAGTAGTGTGGAAAAGTTCTTAGGAATCAGCCAGAGGAGTGGGATTAATCCTGGCTTCCATTGGAATATCTGGGCGATGTTTAAAAAATATGGATACTCAGGTCTCTCCTAAAGAGATTCCCACCAAATAACCTGGGAATAAGGCAGGCATTAGCATATTTTACAGACTTCTATGGTGATTAGGATGTACAGCCAAGATGGAGAGTCACTGCATCAACCCAGCCTAGGAAATCCAAAGAAGTTGAGTGACAGTCCAGAGTCATAGAAAGTCAAGACTAAAACCAGTTTTCATCTCTTAATTTATGGTTCTTTCTCCTCATTCAATGCCACCATCTCTGAATCTAACCTGAGACCTTGATTAGGATTACACAGTCAAAATAAGGCAGCCATGACATTGCCATCTTCTTTACAATTTGGAAGAAAGCTGAGAACAAGTATTTCTGGGTATGTCACTCAGTCATTAGAGTCCTCAATGTTAAGACAGCAAACCACAGGGGTTCTAATAATACAAAGGTAAATCAACCAAAAATCTTATTCTCAGTGATTTGAGGCTGAATTATAATCATCACAAAATTGTGCCAACCACTTTCTCTAACTCCCCACAATGCCAAAACTGTATATGGTACCTAGTGGTAACTCAGTAGAGAAACAAAATACTGGCAAATTGCCATAGAGCATAATGCTATCAGGAGGTAGTCACTTTCTGTGATAGCCCTGGACTTTTACTGCCATGGCCCTGAGCTTTATTTGAAATGAACTGTAAGTCCTCATTGGTATGCAGCTACACACTCCCAGATCTATTTGGAAAGCCAGATGATCCAAGCCACAGTCAATCTTAAAATGTTAACTCAGAAGCAAAAATGTGTTAGAAATGAATTTGATCTGCTTGAGAAGATGCAAGCATAAGATATGGTTGGAACATCAGTCAAAGGAGCAGGCAGCTTTCCCAGGACTCCCACCTATGACTTAACTTTCATTATTAAACATATTTTTGTTTTTGTACCACAGTAACATAGGATTTCTTCCCTACACAGTCATGGTAATAGAAAGTTATTGCTATGTGATTTCCCCCCTTTATAAATGCAGTCAATTTCCAAGGTCTATCTATTCATAATAATATGTATTTATATTTATGACAATTTAGAGTATAAGGAAAAACTGCATTTTCATATTAACTAATATATAATGTGCTCAGAGAAAATTTTAATGGGAAGGTTGATGTAAGTTTTGATCTAGAGGAATAAATATTGAAGCCAGCTAAAATGTTACTCATTTATCTCCTTTAAATATTTCACAAGATTTGTTTTAACTCCTCTTTACAAATGCTGACTTCAACATTACCTTATAAATGTATTTCTGAACCCCCAAAAGAGCTGCACTGATTAGCTTGCTGTGTTTATACATGTTAAGGAAAATGTGTGTTAAGCCTGAGCCCTGTAAGAAAACAAAAATATCAGACCACTGAATTTAGGTAGTAGTTGCCAGGAGTCTAACATCATGTGAGATATATTTGTGTTACTTTATCATGCATGTTTTCTGTGTAGGCACTGTGAGTTACTTTGTATGTGTTATTCCATATAATGTACAAGTTAGCAATATCAAACCAGTATCCTCATTTTCCAGGTAGGTGAGAAACACAAATAGAGATGTTATGACTTCAATGTTGTCCACCTAGCATGTAGAGTGGGGTTCTCATCCTCACGTATATCTGCAAAATGTAATTATTTATATCTCTAAGAGTTCTTCTGAATTTACTGCCTATCTTAGGCCATGTACATAATAAGCATTTAATGTGTTTCATTAAATCTATATACCATCAATAGTAAGAGATGTTTGAATGTGAAAAGAAGTATGCATCTTAGAATCAAAGAAATTCAATAATAATCCCTAGTTTCCTTTCTAGGAAATAAACACAATACCCATTTCCCATGAAAGATTTGTCCACATTCTTTGAAAGGAATTTTCAATTTTTGTACACTAATGAGTCAGATCAAATTATCCATCTGATTCTTCACTCCCTTTGCAGCAGTATTATACATTTAGACCCTTGCCCTAACCTGCTGGTGGGTCTTTCCTAACCACTTGACATTGGGCTTGTCCATGGGACTTGATTAGGTTAGCACAGGGTTCCTCGGTGTCAGCCTTAAGTTTAATTTGGGGCTGGATAATTCTTTGTTGTGGAGCACTGATGTTTAGCAATATCCCTAGTCTCTACCCACTAGATGCCAATTGTGCCCCTGTCTCCCTACAAGTTGCAACCAAAAATGTCTCCAAATTTTGTAAAATGTCCCCTGGGCAGGGGATGAAATTGAAGGTGTTGAGAACCATTGGGTTAACAGAATGCTAGTGGATCTGACTTGAATAAAAGCTTAAAACTTGTTAGTATGAAGAGGTTTTTCTTCTTGTACTGTGGTGTTCAAGAACAAGAAGACCTTCCCCTGGTTTTCTCCCACTTCAGCCTGTTCTCCCCTCACTGAGTAAAGCCCCACTCATAGCTTGAGTCAGAGCTGGCCTAGGTCAGTCAATTACATTGCTTTCATTTTCTTGGGTTTTTTCTTCCTTTGGCAAGACTATATATCCTCTGGTAATTCTTTCTGAAAGAAAGACTATGTTCATATTTTCATCATCAGTCTTGTAAAAATTTTAACTCTAGGTTGGATAGCGTTTTTACCTTGAATTTTGAGGGTATTACATCATCATTTTCTTACTTTCAGCTTTCTAGGAAATTAGAACATAGAGACATTCAATGCCATGCAGGTTCCAAGTCCTCTGAGAAACCTGCCTTTTCTTTCCCACTCTGGCATTTCTTGAGGACTTCACTTCAGAGCCAGGGTGCTGAAATACCATGAAAATATGCCTTGGGGTGCTATTTTTACATTTACTGACCTGGACAATTTGGGGGTCTAATAATCTTGAATTCTTTACTAATGGGAGAATTTCCAGTATTATTCTTTAATTAATCCCCTCCCCCTGGACCCTTTTTCTCCTCTTTGTGGAACTCCTGTTAGTTATTTATTGGACATAGTTTGCCTTTTTGCTCTAACTTACATGAGACTTTTTTCCTACCTTTCAATCTTTCTATTGTGTTAAAAATTTGCATACATACATTAATTTGGAAGAACTCTTTCTTACTATTTTCTTCCTTTTTTAGTATTCTATATTTTTTTGTCTCATGGATTTGATATATTTTATCATCGCTTTAGGAATAATATAAATAGATATGATAGAAACTGTCTTTCATGCTGTAGATTTATTTATATATTTGTTGATTCTTGGCTATTCATTCATATCTGAGTGAGGCCTTGGAAAGCATAATGGATGCCTCATGTTTCAGTGTCTCTAACCCTTTTCTTTTGTGGTAGTCAGTGCTACAACAAAAGAAGAAGAAGCTCCCAATCTTCTGCTTGGAGATAGAAATCTTGATGTAACTTTCTGAATCTGAGCAAGAAATTATTCTGGGGGGATGTTTTCATGATTCACTCTGATAGTTGTACTGCATCATTTTGCTTTCAGTATATTACCTCACCTCCACCCTTAATTTCCATTGGTAGTTCCAAATCCAGGACTTAACTGATTCAATTTCTTAAAAAAAAAAAAAAAAAAGTGTTCGTTGGAACACTTATTTGATTTGGAATTGGAATTTTCTGGGTCATTTACTCTAACAAGTTATTTATAAACTGGAGTGAATATGGAGGAGGAGGGCAAAATGGGTTCAATATCACAAAGTCAGTAGAGGGGAAACCACTGAGATGGATGAGATGAGGAAGAGGAACTGAAAGTCAAAATGATCCTTTTGGGCCTGGGGGAAGATGGCGGAAGAGTAAGACGCAGAGATCACCTTCCTCCCCACAGATACATCAGAAATTCATCTACACGTGGAACAACTCCTATAGAACACCTACTGAATGCTGACAGAAGACCTCAGACCCCCCAAAAGGCAAGAAACTCCCCACGTACCTGGGTAGGGAAAAAGAAAAAAAGAATAAATAGAGACAAAAGGTTAGTGACGGGACCTGCACCAGTGGGAGGGAGCCGTGAAGGAGGAAAGGTTTCCACACACTAGGAAGCCCCTTCGCGGGCGGAGACTGCGGGTGGCTGAGGCGGAAAGCTTCGGAGTAGCGGAGGAGAGTGCAGGCACAGGGGTGTGGAAGGCAAAGCGGAGAGATTCCCGCACAGAGGATCGGTGCCCTCAGGCACTCACCAGCCCGAGAGGCTTGTCTGCTCGGCCGCCGGGGCGGGCGGGGCTGGGAGCTGAGGCTCGGGTATCGGGTTTCAGTCGGAGCGCAGGGAGAGGACTGGGGCTGGCGGTGGGAAGAGAGCCTGAAGGGGTTAGTGTACTAACCACGGCTACCCCGGAGGGAGTCCGGGAAAAAGTCTGGAGCTGCCAAAGAGGCGAGAGGCTTTTTCTTCCCTCTTTCTTTCCTGGTGCACGAGGAGAGGGTATTAAGACCACTGCTTAAAGGAGCTCCAGAGACGGGCGCGAACCGCGGCTAAAGGCATGGACCCCGGAGACAGGCGTGGGACGCTGGGGCTGCTGCTGCCACTGTCAAGCGGCCTGTGTGCGAGCGCAGGTCACTGTCCACGCCCCCTTTCTGGGAAGCCTGTGCAGCCTGCCACTGCCTGGGTCCCGGGATCTAGGGACGGCTTCCCCATGAAAGCGCACGCAGTGTCTCAGGCTGGTGCAATGTCACATTGGCCTCTGCCACCGCAGGCTCGCCCCGCACTCCGTGCCCCTCCCTCCCCTCAGCCTGAGTGAGCCAGAGCCCCCGAATCAGCGGCTCCCTTAAACCCGTCCTGTCTGAGCGAAGAAACAGACGCCCTCCAGCGACCTACATGGAGAGGCGGGGCCAAATCCAAAGCTGAGACCCCGGAGCTGTGAGAACAAAGAAGAGACTGGGAAATATCTCTGTGCAGCCTCAGAAGCAGCCGATTAAAGCTCCACAATCAACTTGATGTACCCTGCATCTGCGGAATACATGAATAGACAACGAATCATCCCAAATTGAGGAGGTGGACTTTGAGAACAAGATTTAAGATTTTTTTCCCTTTTCCTCTTTTTACAACGAATTATCCCAAATTGAGGAGGTGGACTTTGATAGCAAGATTTAGGATTTTTTCTCCCTTGTTCTCTTTTTGTGAATGTGTATGTGTATGCTTCTGTGTGAGATTTTCTCTGTATAGCTTTGCTTCCACCACTTGTCCCAGGGTTCTATCCATTTGTGTTTTTTTTTAAATTTTTTTAATAATTACTTTTTTATTTTAATAATGCTACTATATTTTATCATACTTTATTCTATTTTACTTTATCTTCTCTCTTTCTCTTTTTCCTACCTTCCCTTCCTCCCTCCCTCCCTCCTCCTCCTTTCTTTCTTTCTCTCTTTCTTTCCTTCCTCCCTCCTGTCTTTCTTTCTTTCTTTCTTTCCTTCCTTCCTCCCTCCCTTTCTTTCTTTCTTCCTTCCTTTCTTTCCTTCTTCCTTTCTTTCTTCTACTAATTCTTTCTTTCTACTTTTTCTCCCTTTTATTCTGAGCTGGGTAGATGAAAGGCTCTTGGTGCTGCAGCCAGGCGTCAATGCTGTGCCTCTGAAGTGGGAGAGCCAATTTCAGGACACAGGTCCACAAGAGACCTCCCAGCTCCACATAATATCAAGTGGCAAAAATCTCCCAGAGATCTCCATCTCAACACCAGCACCCAGCTTCAGTCAACGACCAGCAAGCTACAGTGCTGGTCACCCTATGCCAGCAACTAGCAAGACAGGAACACAACCCCACCTATTAGCAGAGAGGCTGCCTAAAAACATAATAAGGCCACAGGCACCCCAAAACACACCACCAGACGTGGACCTGTTCACCAGAAAGACAAGATCCAGCCTCATCCACCAGAACACAGGCACTAGTCCCCTCCACCAGGAAGTCTACACAACCCACAGAAACAACGGTAGCACTGGGGGACAGACACCAAAAACAATGGGAACTACAAATCTGCAGCCTGCAAAAAGGAGACCCCAAACACAATAAGATAAGCAAAATGAGAAGACAGAAAAACACACAGCAGCTGAAGGAGCAAGATAAAAACCCACCAGACCAAACAAATGAAGAGGTAACAGGCAGTCTACCTGAAAAAGAATTCAGAATAATGATAGTAAAGATGATCCAAAATCTTGCAAATAGAATAGACAAAATGCAAGAAACAGTTAACAAGGACCTATAAGAACTGAAGATGAATCAAGCATTGATTATAAACACAATAAATGAAATGAAAAATACTCTAGATGGGATCAATAGCAGAATAACTGAGGCAGAAGAACGGATAAGTGAGGTGGAAGAAAAAAGAGTGGAAATAACAGATGCAGAGCAAAATAAAGTTAAAGAATGAAAAGAACTGAGGACAGTCTCAGAGACCTCTGGGACAACATTAAATGCACCAACATTCGAATTATAGGGGTTCCAGAAAAAGAAGAGAAAAACAAAGGAACTGAGAAAATATTTGAAGAGATTATAGTTGAAAACTTCCCAAATATAGGAAAGGAAATAGTTAATCAAATCCAGGAGGCACAGAGAGTCCCATACAGAATAAATCCAAGGAGAAATATGCCAAGACACATATTAATCAAACTGTCAAAAATTAAAAACAAGGAAAACAGATTAAAAGCAGCAAGGGAAAAACAACAAATAACACACAAGAGAATCCCCATCAGGTTAACAGCTGATCTCTCAGCAGAAACTCTACAAGCGAGAAGGGTGTGGAGGGACATATTTAAAGTGATGAAGGAGAAAAACCTGCAATCAAGATTACTCTACCAAGCAAGAATCTCATTCAGATTTGATGGAGAAATTAAAACATTTACAGACAAGCAAAAGCTGAGAGAGTTCAGCACCACCAAACCAGCTTTACAACAAATGCTAAAGGAACTTCTCTAGGCAAGAAGTACAACAGAAGGAAAATACCTACAATAATGAACCCAAAACAATTAAGGAAATAAGAATAAGAACATACATATCAATAATTACCCTAAATATAAATGGAATAAATGCTCCCACCAAAAGACACAGATAGGCTGAATGGATACAAAAACAAGACCCATATATATGCTGATTACAAGAGACCCACTTCAGACCTAGAGACACATACAGATTGAAAGTAAGGGGATGGAAAAATATATTCCATGCAAATGGAAATCAGAAGAAAGCTGGAGTAGCAATTCTTATATCAGACAAATTAGACTTTAAAATAAAGACTTAGAAGGGACAAAGAAGGACACTACATAATGATCAAGGGATCGATCCAAGAAGAAGATATAACAATTGTAAATATTTATGCACCCAACATAGGAGCACCTCAATACATAAGGCAAATATTAACAGCCATAAAAGGGGAAATCGACAGTAACACAATCATAGTAGGCGACTTTAACACCCCACTTTCACCAATGGGCAGATCATCCAAAATGAAAATAAATAAGGAAACACAAGCTTTAAATGATACATTAAACAAGATGGACTTAGTTGATATTTACAGGACATTCCATCCAAAAACAACAGAATACACATTTTTCTCAAGTGCTCATGGAACATTCTCCAGGATAGATCATATCTTGGGTCACAAATCAAGCCTTGGTAAATTTAAGAAAATTGAAATTGTATCAAGTATCTTTTCCGACCACAATGCTATGAGACTAGACATCAATTACAGGAAAAGATCTGTAAAAAATACAAACACATGGAGGCTAAACAATACACTACTCAATAACGAAGTGATCACTGAAGAAATCAAAGAGGAAATTAAAAAATACCTAGAAACAAATGACAATGGAGACACGACGACCCAAAACCTATGGGACGCAGCAAAAGCAGTTCTAAGGGGGAAGTTTATAGCAATATAATCCCACCTTAAGAAACAGGAAACATCTCGAGTAAACAACCTGACCCTGCACCTAAAGCAATTAGAGAAAGAAGAACAAAAAACCCCCAAAGTTAGCAGAAGGAAAGAAATCATAAAGATCAGATCAGAAATAAATGAAAAAGAAATGAAGGAAACGATAGCAAAGATCAACCAAACTAAAAGCTGGTTCTTTGAGAAGATAAACAAAATTGACAAACCATTAGCCAGACTCATCAAGAAAAAAAGGGAGAAGACTCAAATCAACAGAATTAGAAATGAAAAAGGAGAAGTAACAACTGTCACTGCAGAAATACAAAAGATCATGAGAGATTACTACAAGCAACTCTATGCCAATAAAATGGACAACCTGGAAGAAATGGACAAATTCTTAGAAATGCACAACCTGCCAAGACTGAATCAGGAAGAAATAGAAAATATGAACAGACCAATCACAAGCACTAAAATTGAAACTGTGATTAAAAATCTTCCAACAAACAAAAGCCCAGGACCAGATGGCTTCACAGGCGAATTCTATCAAACATTTAGAGAAGAGCTAACACCTATCCTTCTCAAACTCTTCCAAAATATAGCAGAGGGAGGAACACTCCCAAACTCATTCTACGAGGCCACCATCACCTTGATACCAAAACCAGGCAAGGATGTCACAAAGAAAGAAAACTACAGGCCAATATCACTGATGAATATAGATGCAAAAATCTTCAACAAAATACTAGCAAACAGTATCCAGCAGCACATTAAAAGGATCATACACCATGATCAAGTGGGGTTTATTCCAGGAATGCAAGGATTCTTCAATATATGCAAATCAATCAATGTGATACACTATATTAACAAGTTGAAGGAGAAAAACCATATGATCATCACAATAGATGCAGAGAAATCTTTTGACAAAATTCAACACTGATTTATGATAAAAACCCTGCAGAAAGTAGGCATAGAGGTAGCTTTCCTCAACATAATATAGGCCATATATGACAAACCCACAGCCAACATCATCGTCAATGGTGAAAACCTGAAACCATTTCCACTAAGATCAGGAACAAGACAAGGCTGCCCACTCTCACCACTCTTATTCAACTTAGTTTTGGAAGTTTTAGCCACAGCAATCAGAGAAGAAAAGGAAATAAAAGGAATCCAAATTGGAAAAGAAGAAGTAAAGCTGTCACTGTTTGCAGATGACATGATACTATACACAGAGAATCCTAAAGATGCTACCAGAAAACTACTAGAGTTAGTCAATGAATTTGGCAAAGTAGCAGGATACAAAATTAATGCACAGAAATCTCTGGCATTCCTGTACTCTAATGATGAAAAATCTCAAAGTGAAATCAAGGAAACACTCCCATTTACCATTGCAATGAAAAGAAAAAAATACCTAAGAATAAACCTACCTAAGGAGACAAAATACCTGTATGCAGAAAAGTATAAGACACTGATGAAGGAAATTAATGATGATATAAACAAATGGAGAGATATATCATATTCTTGGATTGGAAGAATCAAAATTGTGAAAATGACTCTACTACCCAAAGCAATCTACAGATTCAATGCAATCCTTATCAAACTACCACTGGCATTTTTCACAGAACTAGAACAAAAAATTTCAAAATTTGTTTGGAAAAACAAAAGACCCCGTATAGTCAAAGCCATCTTGAGAATGAAAAACGGAGCTAGAGGAATCAGGCTCCCTGACTTCAGACTATACTACAAAGCTACAGTAATCAAGACAGTGTGGTACTGGCACAAAAACAGAAAGATAGGTCAATGGAACAGGATAGAAAGCCCAGAGATAAACCCACGCACATATGGTCACCTTATCTTTGATAAAGGAGGCAGGAATGTACAGTGGAGAAAGGACAGCCTCTTCAATAAGTGGTGCTGGGGAAACTGGACAGGGGCATGTAAAAGCATGAGATTATATAATTCCCTAACACCATACACAAAAATAAGCTCAAAATGGATTAAAGACCTAAATGTAATGCCAGAAACTATCAAACTCTTAGAGGAAAACATAGGCAGAACACTCTATGACATAAATCACACAAGATCCTTTTGGACCGACCTCCCAGAGAAATGGAAATAAAAACAAAGATAAACAAATGGGACCTAATGAAACTTCAAAGCTTTTGCACAGCAAAGGAAACCATAAACAAGACCAAAAGACAACCCTCAGAATGGGAGAAAATATTCGCAAATGAAGCAACTGACAAAGGATTAATCTCCAAAATTTATAAGCAGCTCATGCAGCTCAATAGCAAAAAAACAAACAATCCAATCCAAAAATGGGCAGAAGACTTGAATAGGCATTTCTCCAAAGAAGATATACAGACTGCCAACAAACACATGAACAATGCTCAACATCATTAATCATTAGAGAAATGCAAATCAAAACTACAATGAGATATCATCTCACACCAGTCAGAATGGCCATCATCAAGAAATCTAGAAACAATAAATGCTGGAGAGGGTGTGGAGAAAAGGGAACACTCTTGCACTGCTGGTGGGAATGTGAATTGATACAGCCACTATGGAGAACAGTATGGAGGACCCTTAAAAATCTAAAACTAGAACTACCATATGACCCAGCAATCCCACTACTAGGCATATACCCTATGAAAACCATATTTCAAAAAGAGACATGTACCGGGCCTCCCTGGTGGCGCAAGTGGTTGAGAGTCCGCCTGCTGATGCAGGGGATACGGGTTCGTGCCCCGGTCTGGGAGGATCCCATGTGCCGCGGAGCGGCTGGGCCCGTGAGCCATGGCCGCTGAGCCTGCGCTTCCGGAGCCTGCGCGTCCGGAGCCTGTGCTCCGCAACGGGGGAGGCCACAGCAGTGAGAGGCCCGCATACCGCAGAAAAAAAAAAAAAAAAAAAAAGAGACATGTACCAAAATGTTCATTTCAGCTCTATTCACAATAGCCCGGAGATGGAAACAACCTAAGTGTCCATCATCGGATGAATGGATAAAGAAGATGTGGCACATATATACAATGGAATATTACTCAGCCATAAAAAGAAATGAAATTGAGCTATTTGTAATGAGTTGGATAGACCTAGAGTCTGTCATACAGAGTGAAGTAAGTCAGAAAGAGAAAGACAAATACCGTATGCTAACACATATATATGGAATTTAAGAAAAAAAAATGTCATGAAGAACCTAGGGGTAAAACAGGAATAAAGACACAGACCTACTTGAGAATGGACTTGAGGATATGGCGAGGGGGAAGGGTTAGCTGTGACAAAGCGAAAGAGAGGCATGGACATATATACACTACCAAACGTAAGGTAGATAGATAGTGGGAAGCAGCCGCAGAGCACAGGGAGATCAGCTCGGTGCTTTGTGAGCACCTGGAGGGGTGGGATGGGGAGGGTGGGAGGGAGGGAGATGCATGAGGGAAGGGATGTGGGAACAGATGTATATGTATGACTGATTCACTTTGTTATAAAGCAGAAACTAATAATAATAAAAAAAATGATCCTTTGGTAGAATTCACACAGTTTCCCAGCTCCAAATCTGAACCCAGCTTCTCAGAGCATCTGGTGCCTCCAGTTCCACAGCCTCTCTAAGATTCTACACAGGAATAGGGTTATTTCTTGTTGGCAGCCATCTCTGCAAGTAGTTAAGTTTCTTCCTCTTATCTGTCATTTAAACAGACTTTCAGAAAAGAGCAATCCCACTCCTGGGCATATATCTTGACAAAACCATAATCCAAAAGGATACATGCACCCCCATGTTCATAGCATTACTCTTCACAGTAGCCAAGACATGGAAGCAACCTAAATGTCCATCAACAGATGAATGGATAAAGAAGGTGTGGTTCATATATACAATTGAATATTACTCAGCCACAAAAAAAGAATGAAATAATGCCATTTGCAGCAACATGGATAGAACTAATCATACTATGTATGCAGTAAGTCAGAAAGAGAAAGACAAATAGGATATGATATCATTTATATGTGGAATGTAAAATATGACACAAATGAACATATCTACGAGACATAAACAGACAGACATAGAGAACAGACTTGTTGTTGCCAAGGGGGAGGAGGGAGGGGGAGGTATGGACTGGGAGTTTGGGGTTAGCAGATTCAAACTATTATGTATAGAATGGATAAAGAACAAGGTCCTACTGTATAGCACAGGGAACTATAATCAATATCCTGAGATAAACCATAATGGAAAGAATATAAAAGTTATATATAACTGAATCACTTTATTATACAGCAGAAATTAATATTGTAAATCAACTATACTTCAATTTTAAAAAAAGAGAAAGGAGCAGAGATAATTCAGTTTAATTCATCAGATTTAACTGGAAGTTGGGGACAACATTTTTATAAATGACATAAAGATACATGGCATACCTATAATTTTTGAGGATGACACAAAGGAGGGAGAACTGTGTAACAGTGAATGATCAAATCAGGGATCCATAATTTCTCAGCAGTTTGAAATAGTTGAATCTGATAAATTCAATTTAGCCAAGGTAAGTATAAATGCAGTGTGTAACCTAAAAATATCAATTGCACAAGTACAAGATATACAGGAATGTGAAAAACTCTAGAGATTTAGGTAATTTAAAACTCACTTTGCACCACCAGTGTGCCAGCAGTGGTGAGAAGGCCAATATGATATTAAATTGCACCAGTAGAAGTTCAATTGCACTGCATATTTTTAATCACACTTGGAATATTCTGTGTGATACACTTTAATAAGGTACTGATAAACTAGAATGTGTATAAACAAGAAGGAGGACAAAATGGCTTTAGGACTTGGTATTTTTCTTTTGAAATAGTGGGTTATTTTACCCCAAAATGATGAAAGCTCATGGGGGAAGGATAGTTGCCTTCAGATATTTTAAAAACCAATACATGCAAAAGAGCAAACTCCCACTTACCACAGCAACTGATGGCAGAATTCATGGATGAAGTTAATGAAAGGCAATGTTTGGTCCATTATAAAAGGGAAAAGTTCATTAAATATAGGTTGCTGATGGATTAATAATTAAAAATGGAGGTGTAACTCTCATCATAAGAAAAAAAATTGTTTCCATGTATAGTGACAGATGGTAACTAGACTTTTGGTGATGATCATTTTCCAATATATACAAATATTGAATCATTATGTTGTATCCCCCAAACTAATACAATGTTATATGTAAATTACACCTCAATGGAAAAAAATGGAGGTATGCCATCATTACTGCGCTCGACCTTAGAAGGCTATATATCAAGAGACTTTCCGAGGGTGCTTACCTTATACCAATTGTAAGGCTAAGTGCTTCTCAATTAGGCCATCAGGCAGGAACTTTCATTATTCACATTTTACATTTGAGGAGAAGAGAGATTCAATAATTTACCCAAGGTCATAGAGCTAGTTAATGAGGATTAAAATTAAGATGCTTGATTCTTAGGCTTCTGCTCTTAACACCCTAAACTGCAGAGCTCTCAGATGACTAGGAAGCTCTTCTGACTATTCTCTGCCCAGCACAGACCATCACCAAGTCCTACCATTATCATCCCTTCTCCCTAATGCCTATGAGCTGTGTGTGCTCAATAACTCTCTGATAAGGTAACTCCTAAATGTTGCTTATTCCAACAATACCTGGAAAGATGGATAGCAAACAAACAACTATTTTGCTGGCCAGAGAGGATGGAGTAGAAAATCAGTAGCTGAAAAACAAAAGCCAGCAGCCTGGTACCCCAGGTGTAGCCTCCAACAGGGCAAAGGGTGAGCACAACCTCAGGTACCAGAGGAATAGAGAGATCCCCACCCAAGGTAGATATGTGCACATCTGCGACCCTTACAAAGGTGAACATGTGTTCTACCACCAGCAGAGCGGGGAAAATGAGAGAGCAGGGTACAGAGAAATATTGCATTTATTGCTAATCAAACAGAAGGGCATTAAAGCATTTAAAAATTAGAGCTTTGTTGCAATTTTGGTATATTCATTCTCACTGGTGAAAAAGGTCCACCAGATATATTTCTATATATCTCAGCTTCAGTTATAGATTGAAATTCTCTCCTAGAGAGAAATATCTTGAAACAAATCAAACGATGTGGTGTGGACAGTGCTGGTGTCCTGTTGTATTCCATAAAGTTAAGAAATGTTCACATATTTCGGGTTTGGAGTTGATCTTTCCAGGACACCAGCAGCCCTCTGAGGCAAATGCAGCCTAACTCTACTCTCTAGCCTGAGGCCCGTCTCTACCCCAGGCCAAATATTTCTATCAAAAATGTAAGATGACCACGTCCTTTTAAGTCTAAGCAATAATCTTTTCCTATAAGCGTTTCCAAACTTACTGATGGGTTCTTTCTATTCATAATGGACTACATTTATTTATTCTGTGAAATATTGATTCAGTGTATAGTATTTTTGACATTTTTTCATGGCTAAAGAAGCCTTCCAAGGAGTCTACTGTAAATTAATGTCTTTTAAAAGGTATGACATGCTTTAAAATATTTATCCAAGATTTAAGTTTTTCTAAACCATATTCTGCCACTCTCAGAGACTTACATGTTTTATAAATGACTATCTGGCTTTGTTTGGTATGAAATTGTTAAACATCCAAATCCCTGGCTTTTGAAACGTGAGGATAACAAAAATTATGAGTTAAGAAAGGATCATGAATTCAATGACAACTTCCTGGTGGCATGTAAGGTAGATTCCTTTCCACTGAAATCTAGAGTGGCCCAGATGACCTTCTTGACAACCACACAGCGAAGAAAAGCAAAAAGGTGGTCCATCTAGTCTCTGCTGTCTTGGGAGATTGTTCTTTTCACATTGAAATAGAATATACAGTTCTTACAGGCTGCTTCATCAGCACTTGTTCACTTCCTACTGGGAAAGGGCAGTGTGAGAGATACTGATAATACAGTTCTATGGGACAAAAACAGTCTCCGTTTACACACACCAATGAGGGTATGACATGCATAGAAACTTGGAGAGGCCAGCCTACCGTGTGGGAACAGTGGCATGAGAGGAGAGAGAATGAAGTCAGATGGAAAAGATTTGGGGTATCGTATGGAAGGATTAAGCCCCACGTGGGGAGCCATCGCAGCATGCAGAACAGATAAATAGCATGCTTAGAGTTGGACCTTAGAAGCATCACTCTGGCTTTCTAAAGCCCCATGTTGCAAACTGTCAAGCCTGCATGAGATCAGTTCTAAAATAGTTACTTAAGAGTCTCAAGAACTCCCTCAGTTAACCGCATACCAAGTAAGAATTCCATTTGACTGATATATGGGGCACTGATTCTTGATTCTGGGTCATTATGAGTAACAATTCTGTCACAGCCCCCAGCAGGTGTTTTTACTGTAGTCACCTCAGTGCCTCTCTTCCATTAGCAATTCAGAAGTGTTCTTAGGTCATTCAAATGTCAGTGGAAAGTGAGACTTTGAGTGGTTAAAAAAAATATGGATGGTTAATTATGTGGTTTAACTTCCCCCTCCTCCCACAAAGAAGAAGCAATTTGACACTTGTCTTGTGAGGCCTATTCTTCCAGAAGACAACATCAATGATCCTTCTGGGAAGTTTACTTGGGTTGATTTGACTCTAAAATATGGTATTTGTAAAAATGCCTTAGATTTTATTTCACATGCCTTATCTCATTTCTACCTTAAACCACTTATTGGTCATGTGTAATTATTATTCCTATTTTACAAAACATGGATATATAATACTCAGAAGGATAAATTACTTTTCATTGGAGAAATATAATTAGTCAACAGAAATTGGACTGGAACTAGCTATCTACTGACCACAGGGCTCATAATCTTTCTTCTAAATATCAGTGGCTAAAAGCAGAGTTTAAATGCCAGGTGTTTATATTCGTATGCAAAGAAATGATACTCCATGTTAATTGACAAGTGTACGTGGTTTCTGAGACACCAAAGCCTGTCTGTTGTTTTTCCTGGCTTAGTTTCTATTTTTTATCTGATGGAACTCTGGCAGTAGAGTGGCATAAAGACAGTGAGGTATTCAAAAGCAGGAAATAAACAGATACTTTTCCAAGGACAAGTGCATTTCTGTAATAGAAGGCAGTATACAGGAACAGAGTGTGGTATTCCATGGCCTTGTCAGGCCCCTGGTGTTTTTATCTCATTCTCTCTGCTGTCTCTGAACTCGAAGTGAGGATATAAATATATTACCCCCACCAAAGTAGAAGCAGGAGGAAAATGCACAAATGAGAACAAGATAAGAGTTTGAAATATAAAATTACACAGATATAATTTTATACCAAGGAACAATTTTAGGAAGCAGACAAGATGATTTTTATTTGTAAATGTGGAACATTCTGAGTACAGAGAGACCTGTCACACATAGTATATTGTGATGTGGTCTCTGAACACTTAACGGCATTCATTTTATTACCATTTTCCTCTGGAGTAGAATGACATATTAAACTGATCAATAGAAGACTTTGGCTTCCTCAAGATGTTTACAGATATTGTTGAAATTGAATAACATGAAATGTTGTTTTTTTTTTCTGTTGACTGTTGCATTGCCTGACTTCTGTGGGTGTTTTAAGACTTTGCCAGTGTTTACTTCCTGAACATGACCATTTAGTTCTGAAAATGAGCCACAAGGAGCAGGTTAATTCCTTGTAGATCTGTACATTATCACAGACATTAAGAAAAGGTGTGAAGTTATTCAGAAAGAGGGAAATATATGGATTCTCAGGCAAGGAAAAATATCAAAAAGACTTGCTTTTATATTTTTCTTTGACAGTGTAGGACTTGATTCAGGTGAAACCATACTGGATCCCAAACTAGAACATACACAGCAGAGCCTTTCTTAGAGGATTGAAATTAAGAACAGGGACTTTACTGGGTGTCTGGGATCTCACTCTGTTGCTCTTTTAGCTGGTGGTTGGAGAGGAGTGGGAAGGGAAAGAGGAAGGTAACTAATTTCTGATTGCTGTTCTAGTCTATAATTACATACCAGACACCGAGGCAAGAATTTTCTCATCTTATCTCTAATGTTCTGGTATTGTTATTGTCATTTTTCAGGAATGCCTATAATATAAATTCCCAAGGTCAGAGACAGGTCTCAAACTCAGATCCTCTGATAACACTTTGAGTGCTGTTATTACTCAGAACTCTTTGATTTGGAACTGACAGAGACCCAGCTCAAAGCATTTCAGGTGAAAGGGAATTGACTGGTTACACAAGAGATGGAAATCTGGATACAACTGGGTGGTTGGGTCTCAGAAACTTGACACACCCAGTACCTTCTCTGAGTCTCATACCTTCTCTTTGCTTGACAGCATCAGTTGTCAATTGTATTCATCCACAGAGCAGGCAATATGGTTACGGATGACTCCTCTGTCTCACATTTTCAAGCTTCATCACTAGAGAGACTGGGCTGGAAGCTCTGCCTCTCTGCAAATGTAATGGGGAAGTTTCTGATTGGTCCCACTTAGATCATCCACAAACCAAAAACTGTGCCTATCAGGTGAATTATTATGATTGGCCCGACTTGCTCAGGCAGATGCCCAATAATGATAGAAAAGGCAGTGTACACTACATGAAATAATTTGGAAGACACAGTGGCAGGGGTTAGGAGTGGAAATTCCATCTCTGACACTACATATTATACACGTATGTGTTATGTACCTACATGGCAAGGCTGCCACTGTTGGCAGCTCCTCTGATCTTAGAACAGACCATCCTCTTGGGATGAACCCATGTCTGCTGGCTTCATTGACAAAGTACCACATCCCACTAGAGTGCTCTGCCCACCCGAACTGCTCAATCAAAAGTCCCTGATCACATTTTCCTTAGAATGTAAGAGAGCAGCCACAGTTATCTCCTGATTCCTAGATCGCCACTGAAGTGAACAAGATAGGAGTTAAAGAGAACCTTCATTGGCATTAGCAACGAGGGAATCTTGACAGCCATTTACCAAAATTTCAAAAATGTTGACTAGGAAAGTGTAATCAGATTAAATTGAAGAAAGTTCTGCAACTTTCCCTAAAGTCATAATGGCAGTCTCCACCAGCTTCTCTTAAGCAACGCCAAACAAACACTTGAGACTGATGACAACACCATGCTTTCTGTACACAAGAAGGCACACCAAAAAAGAGCTCTAGTGACCTTCCAGTGGAATGCCTTAAGTTTCTCCAAAAGGGAAATTATGGAACCATGTCTGTCTTAGATAATCAAAGAATTAATTGGATGTGAGCCCAGTAAAACCCTTATACTTTGTAGTCTAGAAGAGAGACTTGATAAACAAGGGGGCCATGAGAGGGTGAAGTGATGGTAGACTTGAGGAGGGGAGGCCCTTAAAGCAACAACTGTTTAGAATCTCTCTAGACTTGGGGTAAATGCTTATGCTACAGCAGTGGCAATAGAAAGTCTCTGGTTTCCTGGTGCTCAGAGTAGGAGTGCCAAGCAGTGAGCTGGTGGTACAGGTGCATCCTCCTGGAAGACAGAGTGACAGTAGGTGAGCACTTGGCCACACTCTGCAAAGAGCCAGGAACATACAACTTCCATCTTTCAAATAAAACACAAGGAAAAGAAACTCTTCAGAAGAGAAACAGAGCCCCCTATTGGGATTATATTCTGAATTTATGTACGGCATCATTTTTCCTCTTGTAACTTGATTCAAACAAGAACATATCAAAGTCCAATAGAATCTGCCTAAACTCCTAGTTGATTCTGTTTGTGAATTAAAATCATCCAGCATGTTTCCACGATTCCCAATGGCCAGGCCATATCACAGTCTAATTAAATCAAAATCTCAGGAGGGGAGACCCAGGCCTCTGTACTGTCTTTAAAGCACCCTTGATTCCACTGTACAGTCATAGTTGGGAACCACTGTGCTAAATAAACACAAGGTTAATAAATGTCTCCTTCTGTAAGAATAAGCAGAGAAAGAAAAACCACTAGAATTTTAAAAAGCTGTGGCAACACGAAGCTGTAGGAACTCCTGGAAGAAACAGAGAGAAAAGCTAGCAGGGGGTTCATGATTAAAAAAAAAAATTCACTTTTATGTATGGCATTCTTTTGAAAAATGCATTGTTCACTCTGAAATACCTTTCTCAAGTCAATTATGGTTTTCATTCTTCTTCTGATGAATAGCAACATTGAAATATTTCAAGGTGAGATTGCCAGTTCGCCAAACACATATTTTAGCAGCAGCACTATTGTCTTTATCTGAATAGTATTTTTCCAGTTAACTTAATTTCATTTGGATCTGATTATTTTAATTAAAAATGTGGAAAGAGAAGAAAATTAAAAATGAAGTTACTTGTCATAGGCAGTACAAATATAATATACAGGATAAAACTCAGAGGTAAACATTATTAAGAGTATCTAAAGAGATGAATCTTTAGCTCAGTTAGTCATTGGATGAACACAGTCAACTGCGTGAGAAATTGTGAAGAAAAATAAGTTTAAAGCTTAGTTATAAGATATCTAAAATATGCCTTTGAAATTAGTGACTAAAGGTTACTGTCAGGAGAAATTTTTAAATTATATATTTGGCTATCCAAGAACTTATAAAATGTAAGTCTATCTTTTGAAAGTATACATATTTAACTTGTACATGTTTTCAGGAATGCATTATGTATGAAATTAAGGAACTGGGTAAAATTCAAGGAAGCAGAAAAAATAGAAGATAGCATTCCAAAGACTATTTTAGGCAACAGCACATGAATGGAGTGTAAGTAGTTTGTTTGGGAGAGGATACCAGCAAATACTGGAAGGGAGTCAGGAAGCAGGACAGGGGACAGAAGAAAGCCATAAAGTATGTAGAATCAAGCGTGCCACTACCCAGTCAACCAGAGCTTCATCACTTTGGGCACTGTGAGCTAGCTTAGAATGCGTGCCTTGAGCTCTCTCTCCCACTTGAGGGGCAAGAGGGTGGGTGTTTATCCACTAGTGAAGACTGCTGCCAGGGGGCATTCATTCTTTGGCACTTATGGCCTCTTCATAGGTGTCAAGGAATGAATGGCCATTGCACATGGAATGGAACCACCACTCCCTAAGTCAAGAGGCACATGTACCAGGAATTAGATAAGCATAGACAGAATATGAGTAGGGTTGTGACAGCATGTGCTAAAAACCGTGTTTTGAAATAAAACATAGCAGGGATCAGCAAGCTTTTTTTGAAAAGTAAGAATAGATATTTTAAGCTCTGTGTGCCACATATGGTCACTCTCACATATTTTTCTTTTTCCTTTCTTACTCTATTTAAAAAAGTAACAACATTCTAGCTCATATAAAAACAGGTGCTGGACCACAATTGGTCCACAGGTTGTAGACTGTAGATTCCAAAAATAGAGAATAATTTTTTAAAAATACTAAAAACCAAATTTATCAGTTAATATGATCAATCAAAATGAGTAATAGAAACAAAGAAAACAATAGCAAAGATCAAAAAAACTAAAATCTGGTTCTTTGCAAAGATAAACAAAATTGATAAACCATTAGCCAGACTCATCAAGAAAAGGAGGGAGAGGACTCAAATCAACAAAATTAGAAATGAAAAAGGAGAAGTTACAACTGACATTACAGAAATACAAATCATCCTAAGAGACTATTACAAGCAACTTTTTGCCAATAAAATGGACAACCTGGAAGAAATGGACAAATTTTTACAAAGGTATAACCTTCCAAGACTGAACCAGGAAGAAATAGAAAATATGAAGAGACCAGTCACAAGTAATGAAATTGAGACTGTGATTAAAAATCTTCCAACAAACAAAAGTCCAGGACCAGATGGCTTCACAGATGAATTCTATCAAACATTTAGAAGAGAGCTAACACCCATCTTCCTCAAACTCTTCCAAAAAATTGCAGAGGAAGGAACACTCCCAAACTCATTCTATGAGGCCACCATCAAACAGATACCAAAACCAGAGAAAATTACTGCAAGAAAAGAAAATTACAGACCAATATCACTGATGAATATAGATGTAAAAGTCCACAACAACAAAGTAGCAAACAGAATGCAACAACACCTTGAAAGGATCATACACCATGATCAAGTGGGATTTATCCCAGGGAGGCAAGGATTCTTCAATATATGCAAATCAATGAATGTGATACACCACATTAACAAATTAAAGAATAAAAACCATATGATCGTCTCAAGGATGAATAAAAAGCTTTTGACAAAATTTAACACCCATTTATGATAAAAGCTCTCCAGAAAGTGGGAATAAAGGGAACCTACCTCAACATAATAAAAACCATATAAGACAAACCCACAGCCAACATCGTTCTCACTGGTGAAAAACTGAAACCTTTTCCTCTAAGATCAGGAACAAGTCATGGTTGTCAACTCTCACCACTATTATTCAACAATGTTTTGGAAGTTTTAACCACAGCAATCAAAGAAGAAAAAGAAATAAAAGGAATCCAAATCGGAAAAGAAGAAGTAAAACTGTCACTGTTTGCAGATGACATGATACTATACATAGAGAATCCTAAAGATGCTACCAGAAAACTACTAGAGCTAATCAATGAATTTGGCAAAGTAGCAGGACACAAAATTAGTGCAAAGAAATCTCTGGCGTTCCTATATATTAACAATGAAAAATCTGACAGAGAAATGAAGGAAACACTCCCATTTACCATTGCAATGAAAAGAAAAAAATACCTAAGAATAAACCTACCTAAGGAGACAAAATACCTGTATGCAGAAAAGTATAAGACACTGATGAAGGAAATTAATGATGATATAAACAAATGGAGAGATATATCATATTCTTGGATTGGAAGAATCAACATTGTGAAAATGACTATACTACCCAAAGCAATCTACAGATTCAATGCAATCCCTATCAAACTACCACTGGCATTTTTCACAGAACTAGAACAAAAAGTTTCACAATTTGTATGGAGAAACAAAAGACCCCAAATAGCCAAAGCAGTCTTGAGGGAAAGAAAAACGTAGCTGGAAGAATCAGACTCCCTGACTTCAGACTATACTACAAAGCTACAGTAATCAAGACAATATGGTACTGGCACAAAAACAGAAATATAGATTAATGGAATGGGATAGAAAGCCCAGAGATAAATCCACGCACCTATGGTCAAAACCCACGCACCTATGGTCAGCTAATCTATGACAAAGGAGGCAAGGGTATACAATGGAGAAAAGATAGTCTCTTCAATAAGTGGTGCTGGGAAAACTGGATGGCTACATGTAAAAGAATGAAATTAGAAAACTCCCTAACCCCATTCACAAAAATAAACTCAAAATGGATTAGAAACCTAAATTTAAGACAGGACACTATAAAACTCTTAGAGGAAAACATAGTAAGAACACTCTTTGACATAAATCACAGCAAGATCTTTTTTGATCCACCTCCTAGAGTAATGGAAATAAAAACAAAAATAAACAAATGGGACCAAATGAAACTTCAAATCCTTTGCACAGCAAAGGAAACCATAAACAAGACGAAAAGACAACCCTCAGAATGGGAGAAAATATTTGCAAATGAATCAACAGACAGAGGATTAATCTTCAAAATATATAAACAGCTCATGCAGCTCAAAATTTTAAAAAAATACAACCCAATCCAAAAATGGGCAGAAGACCTAAATAGACATTTCTCCAAAGAAGACATACAGATGGCCAAGAAGCAGATGAAAAGCTGCTCAACATCACTAATTATTAGAGAAATGCAATCAAACCTACAGTGAGGTATCATCTCACACCAGTTAGAATGGGCATCATCAGAAAATCTGCAAACAACAAATGCTGGAGAGGGTGTGGAGAAAAGGGAACCCACTTGCACTGTTGGTGGGAATGTAAATTGATACAGCCACTATGGAGAACAGTATGGAGGTTCCTTAAAAATCTAAAAATAGAATTACCATATGATCCAGAAATCTCACTACTGGGCATATACCCAGAGAAAACCATAATTCAAAAAGACACACACACCCCAATGTTCACTACAGCACTATTTACAATAGCCAGGTCATGGAAGCAACCTAAATGCCCATCGACAGACAAATGGATGAGGTAGGTTGGTACGTATACACAATGGTCATAAAAGGAACATAAAAAGGAACAAATGTGTAATACAGTTGGGTGATGTGTTGAGACGTGGATGGATCTAGAGACTGTCATACAGAGTGAAGTAAGTCAGAAAGAGAAAAACAAATATCATATATTAACGCATATATGTGGAACCTAGAAAAATGGTACAGATGAACCACTTTGTAGGGCAGAAATTGAGACACAGATGTAGAGAACAAACGTATGGACAGCAAAGGAGGAAAGTGGTGGGGGGTTGGTGGTGGTGGTGGTGTGATGAATGGGGCGATTGGGATTGACATGTATACACTGATGTGTATAAAACCGATGACTAATAAGAACCTACTTTATAAAAAATAAATAAAATAAAAAATTTAAAAAGATGTTAAAAAAAGAAACTAAAAAAATATTTTATTGCTAAAAACTGCTAATCATCATTGAGCCTTCAGTGAGTTATGGTAGTATTATCAATGATCAATGATCACGTATCATCTTAATAAACATAACAATAATGAAAAAGTCTGAAATACTGTGAGAAATAACCAAAATGTGACAGGCGGTCATGAAGTGGGTAAACACTGTTGGAAAAATGGCACTGACAGATTTGTTCAATGCAGAATTGCCACAGACTTTCAATTTGTAAAAAATGCACTATCTGTAAAGCACAATAACATGAAGTATGTCTGTAAAGAACTCTTACAACTCAACAATAAGAAAAAAAAAAGCTTATGAAAAGGCAAGAAAAATATATAAAATATATGCTATGTGGTAGATTTTCAAGGTATGTTTTGGAACTTCCTTTCAGCTCTTTTTTTTCCTTTTTTATACTCTCTTTTACAAGCCCATTCTATTTCCAGTCTTATGTGCATTTACCTCTGTTTTCCTTTATTCCCATTGTATTACACATTTGCTCCTCTATATCCAGATCTGACTATGTTTGATGAAATCTTTTTCCTCAATTTAATTCAAGCCAGTACCAGAAATCTTCAAGGAACTAATTATCAAGTTTGTACAATTTTTTTTTTTTTTTTTTTTTTTTTTTGCAGTACACGGGCCTCTCACTGTTGTGGCCTCTCCCGTTGCAGAACACAGGCTCCGGACGAGGAGGCTCAGTGGCCATGGCTCACGGGCCCAGCCACTCCGTGGCATGTGGGATCTTCCCAGACCGGGGCACGAACCCGTGTCCCCTGCATCGGTAGGCAGACTCTCAACCACTGCGCCACCAGGGAAGCCCAAGTTTGTACAATATTGAAGAGAACATAGCCATAGACAAAAACAAGATGATGAAATAGAATGTGTCTCCACTGTAATTGCATTTTTTCATTTCTCCTGACGTTAATTCAGCCAGGACTGCAGTTTCTCACATGCCTCCTGGGATATCAAAGTCAGCCAGCACCGAGAGAAACTGGCTATGAACCACAATGTTAGACTTATATTCCAGGGAGGTAGCCTGAAAGAAAACACTGTTTTATACAAACTGGTAGTAATTGGCCAAATCCTGCTGTTGTATTCTCTTTTGGAGGCCAGCTGGGAAGGCTCCCCTTTTCTCAGCTGCCCTCTAATGAAGGTAAAGCTTTGTGATCCTACCTTTGGTAATCCAGGAAATCAGTCCATCCATTCTGGCAGATACACTGCTCCCAGAGAGGAAGAAGACAAGAATGGGCACACTGGCTGATTGTAGTTGGTGCTAGTTGATATTGAGAAGATACTAAAAAGGAAAAATAACAAAAATACTTATACCTATTACTTTTCACTTTGTAAGGTATTTCCTCAGTTAAATTTTTATAAACCTCCCCTCAAGAAGGTGTTACTAGAAGAAAACAGAAATAAAGCACAAGGATGTTGCCTTTATTTGCTGACCACTTGATGGTTTAGGTTTCAAATCCTAAGGGAGGAATCTGTCAGAAAGGAATAAATTCTATTACCAGAATTATTATTGAAATGACAAAAGTTACCATGTGAATATAGTAAGATTAATGGTATCTCTATATATTAACAATAGATGATTAAAAATACAATGAAAATGCCACTTTTTGAAGGCATAAGGAAACCAAAATTCTTGCTTAGAAATTAATTTAACAAAAAAAGGTGAAATACTGTACAATGAAAACTAGAAAACATTGCCAGAGAAATTAAAGATGACCTAAATAAATGGAAAGAGATAGCAAGATCATAGAATGGAAGACTAAACATTGTTAAGGTTCTCCCCACATTGATCTAAAGCATATGTTCTCAACAGGGACAACATCATCCCTTAGAAAGGATGAAAATTTGTTCAAAAAAATCCTCAGATATTACAATGGCTTGTCATTTTCCAAGGCTCAACCCTACCTGATAGAATCTTATTCTTTATTATTTAATGTAGCTTGCTTGAGAGGATTTAAAAGCATTTATTTTTTTCTCCTTGAAGTTGGTGGGGCGAAGGGCGAAACAATTTTTAAAAAGATTGAGAAATAGTGATCTAAAATTCAAGACAGGGCTTCCCTGGTGGTGCAGTGGTTGAGAGTCCGCCTGCCGATGCAGGGGACACGGGTTCGTGCCCCGGTCTGGGAAGATCCCACATGCCGCGGAGCAGCTGGGCCCATGAGCCATGGCAGCTGAGCCTGCGCGTCCGGAGCCTGTGCTCCGCAACGGGAGAGGCCACAACATTGAGAGGCCCATGTACCGCAAAAAAGTAATAAAATAAATAAATAAATAAATAAATAAATAAATAAATAAAATTCAAGACAATTCCAATCAAAACTCCAGCAGGCTTTTATTAAATTGACAAGATAACTCTAAAATTTACATGGAAATTCAAAGGCCTTAGCAAAGTGAAAAAAGATTTGGAAAAGAAGAAATTTAGAGGACTCAAGATGGAGTATATTGGGTTATTTAAAAAAACATAGGCTAACACATTTGAGAAATAAATTTTCACATATAAGGTCAATTGATTTTTTTTGACAAAGCTTCCAAAGTAGTTCAATGAAGAAAAGATAGTTTTGGGTTTTTTTAATGGCACTGAAACTACTAGACATTCGTATGAAAAAAAAATTGACCTGTACATCATACTATACACAATAACTAATGTGAGACTTACAATATAAATAAACACAAAAGCTAAAACAATGAAAATTCTAGATAAAAACATTGGTGAATATTTTTGCGAACCTGGAGTGGGTAACAATTTCTTGGATGTTTAGTACAAAAAGTACTAAACATCAAATAAAAAGTCAATGAATTAAACATAATTAAAATTAAATAGTCTCTTCAAAAGACACCAGTAAGAAAATAAAAAGACAAGGCACAGACTTGGAGAAAATATTCTCAATACATACATCCACCATCATACCGGCTGACAGATGTGTATGTTTGTGAGGTCTGTGTGTCTGTGTGTGAACATGTATGTGTCTGTGTATAAAGCACTGCTGTAACATAAGAATAGACAAAATAATCCAATATCCAATTAAAATAGGGGGAAGCCTGAACAGACACTTCACAAATAATGCTCTCTAAAAGGCACATGGTAAGATGTTCAGAGAATTAGTCATCAAATAAATGTAAAACAAACCACAATGTGATACTACACACACCCACTAGAATGGCTATTCCATTCCAATTGTTGGCAAATTTGTGAAGCAACTGATATGCTCTTGCATTACTGGTTGAAATGTAAAATGGTACAAACGTTTTGAAATACAGTTGGTTTCTTATAAAGTTTAACATATGCTTACTATACAATTCAACAATTTCACTTTTAGCAATTTTTCCAAAAGAAAACATATTCATGAAAAGACATGTATAAGAATGTCCACATTTTATTGCTATCTTCTCAAAGTTGAAATCTTTTGATTTGTCTATGAACAAGAGAATGGATTAAAAATAATATAGTATGTTTATAGAATGGAATACTATTTAGCAATGAAAGAAAACAAATGACTAATACATGAAACAGCATTATGTTGAGTGAAAGAACTTTGAAACTTAAGAGTACACACTGCATAATTCTCTTTATATGACATTCAAGAACAAGGAAACACTATGGTGATAAAGATCAGAACCTCTGGGAGATGGGATTGACAGAAAAAAGGCATGAGGGAACTTTTTGAGATGATGAACTGGTGGTTACAGGGATGCATTGATTTGAAACAACTTATTGAAATGTACATTTACAATTTGTGTGTTTTATTTTATGTAAATTACACTTCAATTAAAAAATAAAACATAAGGAAAAAATGACAGAAGTAAAAACTATAAATCAAAATCCATTGGAAAGATATATCAAAACAAAACAAAACAGAGACAAATGGATGATGCCAAAGCATAACATTTAGGGAGGTACACTTGTATGATGAAACTAAAGCAATGCAAGGAAGTGATTACTAAAACTTAGGAGAATATTTGTTTATGGGGAATATGAGAGGTATTGCTGAGAACAAGGCATTTTGAGGGGCTTCTGGTATGGCTGACAATATTTTTTTACCTGATTGGTCAAGTGCTAATAAAGATGTTAGCCTTATAATAATCAAATAACTGTACATGCATTCTATAGCAGTTTTCTGCATCTGTATTTTAGTTTACAACAAGTGAGGATAAATAAATAAGTTTAAAAATAAATCAAAGCAATCTGTTTTATATAACATGTTTGAAGAAAACTCCAAGTGTATGAGATTTAAATGAGACTTGAAGGATAAAAAGGAGCTGGTCTTATGAAGAATATGGAAAGATAGGGATAAACGCATGTGGGAAAACTGAAACCAGGTCACTGTGACTGCAGCATGATAAACTTGGGGAACAGGGTCACGAAATTAAGCATGAGTCACAGCATGCAAGATTATAGATTAAAATGAGTATGAGTTTTATTCTACATGAATTAAGATATAAAGAGTCAAAGTGGTAGAGGAAACACTTTTCATTTGACATTTATAAGAGATTTGACTGTGGTTTTTGTGTAGGAATTTTATTAAAGGACAAGAAGAATGGAAATAGGGAGAAAGGATGATAACAATGTAGATTAGGTTAGAGACACAGTAATTGGACTTGGGAGGTGACTTCAGAGACAAGGAGAAGTGAATGTGTTCAAGGTATTTGGCTAAGTGGGTCACAGAAGTGAAAAGCTAATAATTCTGGTTGCTTTCCACCAAGATTAACTGAGTAGGTAAGAATCTCATATATGTGTTGAAATGGTAGTAGATTAATGTAGTAAAACATCTGGGAAAGGAAAAGTTCACAACTAATTTTAGGGGTCAAAAATCAACACTCCTACCAAAAACCTGAAAGCTTATGTCCACTTCCTGCTACCTCATTCCATACTGTGGCAAGAGTTCATCTGCTTATCTATTAACCCTCACTTCCCAGACTAACTTTAGTTCCAACCACTCTATCATTGTCCCATCCCCTTGCCACCCACACTAACATCCGTCCCTTTAGAATACACTTTTTTTTTCCCTGAAGGGAAGACCCTTTCCTAGCATATGCACATGGTTAAATTTGTATCTGTCTGCCAAGGCCCACCTCAAATTTTATTATTTTCTTGGAAGCTTATTGGGAGAGTTCCTATGTGTAGGAGGTGCCTGTCCTGTGTCTATGTACTTCTCTATTATAATTTTAGCATACTGTGTTTATTGATTCTTTTTCTGTATGCCCCATTAAGATGAAAGTCCATTGAAGACAAGGATGATAACATTGGCTCATCTTTCTATCTTTATTCTTAACACAGCACATAAGTAGGAACAAATATTGAATAAACATTTATTAAATGGTTGTTTTGGAAGAATTTCAATCAATTCACGCTTTTGCAAAAATTGAGAAAACCTACGTGCTTAAAGCTACCTATGATGATAATACGTAGCAATCAATTCACCAAATATATATTGATCAACTATCATGTGTCAGAGTTAAATATTAGGACTAGAAAAAGTAATAATAAATGGTGCTCTGCTTAATATACTCCCAGTCTAGTTGGAGGAAGACATTTGAACAGGAAATTAAAATAAAATGTGGTAAATGTCAAATGTAGTTAAAACAAAGCAATATAGGAATGCAAATGAAGGAGAAAAGTACTCTGATCAGTAGGGATTCCCTTAAAAACTCATCTTTGATCTGGCCTGTGAATATGCAGTAGTCTAGTCATTTTCTTGAAATTGTATTTTTAAAAATTCAATCCATCAACTGAATTTCTCTCGGTACCTTCAGGTTTTGCAACATGTGGTCACTGTTTTTGCCTTTTGCACACCTCATTTAGACACACTGTGAGTCAGGAGGGGTTTGTTGGAGCCACTAACCCACCTACACTCACTCACTCCCCTCTTATTTGTTGCAGAGAAAGTTGCCTGGATGAGAAGAACCCTCAGTGTGCTTCAGCCTTGAATGGTCACTGGCTGCAGGAACTTGGGCATGTCACTGCTCTTTGAGGGTCCCCATTTTCTTCATCTGTAAAATGACAGGAGTGGACTAAATCTCTACTACCTCTTTTCCACAAGAAGCTCCAGTAAGATGGTGCATTTCAAGAAATATAGATCAATATTTACTAGAAGAAATTAGTTTAGAAAAAAGTACAAAGTTATAAATAGGACTTCTAGTTTTGTTCCACATGTAAGGAGGTTGGAAGTCACCACTCCATCTTAATAACAAGTAAAAAGCTGAACAGACTGAAAAGTCAACTATTCTTGGATCCATAAGAGAGGGGAGTCACAGGTCAAATACTGTGCAGAATGAGGGGAAAACGGACCATTTTGAAATACACCAGAGAACACTGTTATTCTTAAGAAAGTCTGCCCTTGGGGGAAACTAGTTAACCAGAACTTAAAATGCTAGGGAATTATCAGACTATAACTGACCCTAGGAAAGGCAATACCCAACTCCAACCCAATCTAGCTATCCTGTCCCATTTAAAGTGGGAAAAGTAACCTGAGAATCACTTGTGAAATTCACAGTCTAGAGACATAGGCCAACTAAAAGACGGAGACCTAATCATAGGACTGTAGAACACTTCCTCTCCCTGCATAACATGCCACCACATTACTAAAGGCCTATTTATAACAGTTCTTTATACCTGGTACAACACAACGTGTCTGGCTATCAAGAAAAAATTACAAGGCATAGCAAGAGCCAAATCCACAGTTTGAAGGGACAGAGCAAGCCTTAGAACCAGACATGGCAGCAACAGTGGAATTATCAGATTAGGAATTTAAAACAACTAGGATTAATATACTAAGGGCTATAATGGATAAAACAGATGGCCTGCAATAGACAGAGAGTCATGTAAGCAGAGAGATGGAAATCCTAAGAAAGAAATAAAAAGAAATGCTAAAGATAAATAAACACTGTAATAAAAATGAAGAATTCTTTTGATGGTCTTATTAGTAGACTAGACATAGCTGAGGAAAGATTCTCTGAACTAGAGGTATACTCAAAAACTGAAAAGCAATGAGAACAAAGACTGACTATTCAAGGACTGTGGGACAACTACAAAAGGTATAATATATTCATAATGGAAATAACAGAAGGAGAAGAAAGAGAGAAAAGAAGACAAAAAATATTTGAAACAATAATGACTAAGAATTTTATTAAGTTAATACCAGGCACCAAACCACAAATCCAGGAAGCTCAGAGAACTAAGCAAGAGATATGCCCCCCAAAATCTATACCTAGGCATATAGTTTTCAAGCTACAGAAAATCAAAGACAAAGGGAAAACTCTGAAGGAAGGCAGAGGAAAAAAACACCTTCCTATAAAGGAAGATAAGAATTATATCTGACTTCTCCTCAGAAACGATGCAATCAAGAAGAGAGTGGAGGGAAACATTTAAAGTGTTCAAAGAGAAAACTCATCAACCTAGAATTATATACCCCACAAAATTAACCCTAAAAAGTGAAGGAAAAATAAAGACTTTCTCAGAAAAACAAAAAGTGAGGGAATTTGTTGCCAGTAGACCTGTTTTGCAGGACCTATTAAAAGAAGTTCTTTAGAAAGAAGGTAGATAATATAGGTCAGAAATTTGTATCTGCACAAAGAATGGAAGAGTACTGAAGAAGAAATAAGATAAAATAAAAAACGTTTATTTTTCTTCTTATTAATGATCTAACTGATAACAATTTATTTAAAATAATACCAACAGTATATTAGATTATGTATGCTAATGTATATATCAGATATATACATATATTACACACACACACACACAACTCTATACTCAGTTCCAACTCCTCCAGCCATGGTCATGTACCAGTCTAGTCTCCTTTGAGATCTGGCTGGAGACACATCCATCTGTGCCTCTAAAACCAGGCCTGCAGACTTCAAATGTGTCTATGGAACTCGAAACATCCCTGGGGGCTCGGTTCTATCTCCTCTCAGCCATGGTCCAGGGCCAGTTTTGCTCACACAGAGACCCATCCAATGATGTGGCAGAACCTCACTGAGACTTGGCAGGAGCCACACCAGCCACACACCTGGTAATAGACACACTGTGGGCCAACTGAGTACCTAACTGTGGACCCAGAAGCAGACTATTGTCCCATTGCCACCTTACTGAACAAGGTACTGGAGGCAGTTCCACTGCCTGACTTCAAGACTTATTGTATAGCTACAGTAATGAAGACAGTGTTGTACTGGGGAAAGGATAGACAGACGAGTGGAACAGAATAGAGATCCCAGAAACAGACCCCCCATAAATTCAGTCAACTGATCTTTGACCAAGGAGCAAAGACAATGCAATGGAGCTAAGATGGTCTCTTCAACAAATAGTGCTGGACTAACTGGACATCCACATACAAAAAAAATGAACCTAGACAGACATACACCCTTCATAAAAATGACTCAAATTGGATCATACACCTAAATGTAAACAATAAAACCCCTAGACGATAGCATAGGAGAAAACCTAGATGACGTTGGGTATGGTGATGCCTTTTTAGATATAACACTAAAGACATAACCCATGAAGAAATAATTGAGAAGCTCAGCTTCATTACAATTAAAATTTCTGCTCTGGGAAAGTCAATATCAAGAGAACGAGAAGACAATCCACAAACTGGGAGAACATATTTTCAAAAGACACTTCTGGTGAAGGACTGTTACCTAAAATATACAAAGGACTCTTAAAACTCAACAACATAGTTATATAGAAATTATGCTTACTTTTATGATTAAAAAAATCAATAGAGGATAACCATGTAATAAAATTCACCAAGAAAAGTTGGATACAGGTGATAGGGTAGCAATAATTTTCCTTCCTTTTTGAAATTACCAGAATTACTTGTAAAGTGTTATACCACATAGTGTAAAAATAAAAATCTTAGGGCTTCCCTGGTGGCGCAACGGTTGAGAGTCCGCTTGCCGATGCAGGGGACATGGGTTTGTGCCCCGGTCCGGGAAGATCCCACATGCCATGGAGCGGCTGGGCCCGTGAGCCATGGCCGCTGAGCCTGCCTGTCCGGAGCCTGTGCTCTGCAACGGGAGAGGCCACAACAGTGAGAGGCCCACGTACCGCAAAAAAATAAATAAATAAAATAAAATAAAAATAAATAAATATTTTAAATACTGTAGTTTTCATTCCACTTTAATATTCTATAAATCAATTTCTTTTCATTGGCTTATTATACTAACATTTTAAAAGGAGATAATATAAAGATCCTTCCCCTCAATTTGTTAACAAGAATGGTGGGACAGGAGGAGGAACTGTTGCAGCCATCCTGCTGATGTATAACAAGATAAACAAGCCCAGTCAGAAACTGCACCCCTCCAGTCTGAAATCTCTTCCTAGTAGGAAAGCCTTTCTACCAATTTAAATGTATATTCAGTTTTTGAATGGGGCTCAGCAGGGTCAGCCAGAGTGTGATAATGACATACTTGCAGCTCTTAATCTTCAGAGCCTGCCTTAGCCTGCTCTTGCCTTCACCCTAGAGGATTTCCTCTACATCCTTCCCAGATGTGTATCCCAATACCCTGGACTCTAATATGTGGTGAATGCTCCTACATATTCATTTATATACAGCTTGCTTACAGAAAAACTTGCTGAGACATTTTGAAATGGAAACTGAGAAGAGAAAAACAAGCAGGAAATTTCCCTATAAATGTAGACTCTGAAGCCTTAAAGGGAATTGTATTTCCACTTGTAAAGCAGAAAAAAATTGGCCAACTCAGGGGAGGCATAACAGGAGTTTTCCCAGCTTAGAGGAGTTGGGAGGTACAATGGGTTCATAAAAACAGAAAAAACTAAAACTTTCTACACTCCACTCCTTCAGCCAGGTAAAATGCTGGCTTTCTCTTCTTGCCCTTTCCCAGTTTTAGCAGAACTCGAGGGTGAATGCACAAAAGTACACTGACAGCAGGAATCACGAGACCACAGCTGTCGGGTGCTGAGATGTGCTCCATGGGCAGGGTATGCTCCCCTGGTGCTTAAGTGTGGCCACCACCAGTGTTCACAGCAATGGATACTGGATTCTGTACTTTGTTACAACAGCTTCAGAACTGGTTCTAGTCATTGCCTTCAAATTGTGATGCTCTATGCAAGTGAGTAGTCCCTTGACAATTTTGTGGGTTTTCTTGTAGGCACTGCTTTGCTGACCTTTATCTTGGGAAAGGAAATGAGACAGAAAGGGCTGAAATGTCCCCTTGCACAGCCCAGGACTTCAACACACCTTCTTCTTGCCAACACATTAGCCTCTCCCTTCCGACCACATCTTCACACCATCACCAGTTTCCTAGCCTCCCACTGTGCCATGTGAGATACATAAGAAGTAGGTTCTTCTTCCCCTTTCCCTGCATGTATTAAGTAGGTATGTATCATGTGTCTGGCATTGTTCTAGAAGCATGGAATAAATAAACAAAGTCCCTATCTTCAGTGAGCTTATATTGTAATGAAGAAGATAAGCAAGTGAAAAGACATAAGAAGTGAGAGAGGTACCAGACACAGCTTTACTCTAACTTAAAGGGTTCAGTATATATATGCAACGTTCCATTCTAGAAATCTGTTCTTGAATTTTAATCTTTATTAAAAATGGTACATCAAGCTCAATCCTCTGGGTGTAACACCAAGGTCAAAGATCACTATTTTCCAAATCCAGTGATATTCATCACCACCTAAACAAGGTTAAGTTTTTGACATATAAATTTTTGTTCTTCACTAGGTTTTTAAAAATAGTGCAAGAAAGCAAATAAATTATCCTAATAATAGCTCCAACACAACTGTACAAAGATGTTGGTACTGCCAGAATTGATAAAAAAGAATACCTCTGCAAAATGGATCATGGTGTTAGTTAGACCACTCTTACAGGAAAGTGTGAATCTGGCCCCTAGAAGTAGTTTAAGAGTGATAATCAATGTGCTGAAAGTATACAAGACCAGAAAATCCTAACAGGGTTTGGTATCTGTAAGAACAGCTCATACTTTATTATTATATTGTTTATTTGAAATATGAGAATTCTAGAGCATTTATCTTTCAAAATGAATTTTAAAACTTTATTTCTTGAAAAGAAACCTGATATAGTTTTCATAGATAAGTTTTATGAGAATATATATCTTAAATTATGTTTTCTAAATTTATATCTTTTTATTGTATGCGAGTCAGTAATTTGTTTTCTTCATATAGTTGCTATAATTTTATTTTAGAATTTATTCTTATTTACTTAAGTGTTACCACTGATTACTGCTATACATAGAAAGATAGTTGTTTTGTGTTCTATATTCATAAGCTGACACCTTACTTAAATTTCTTATTGTAATTAATAATTTTTTGTCAGTTTAAGATCTTAGGTTTCCATGGTACAGTCATATGATCTGTAAATAATGATTAATTTCCCAGCCTTTTCCAATTATATGCTTCCATTTTCTCATACTTTGAAAATTGGATTGCTTACAATTTCCAGAAAACTCTTAAGGACTGGTTCACATATGACATTGTCATAGACCTGATTTAATGGAAGTGTTTCAAGCATTAAAATGATGATTATAGTATTTATGACTGTTGTTTTTATTATTATTATGGTTTAAAAGTGACATCATCTTAAAGAAGTATCATTCTAGTCTTAGTATTACTAGCAGCACAGATATTTTATGTTGTATTTCATTAAATGTTTCTTCATTGTAAAACTGAAAAACACGTTTTAGATCCATTAAAATATTTTTAGATATTACCAGATTTCTAACTTCAACCATCCATGCATTTTCTATTTTTAGGATAAACACTGCCTTATAGTGTTTTGCTGTTTTATTATAAAAATTTTTGGCTCACTTTTATATAAACATTTAACCTCTAAAATAATGAGAAATGTGTTATAATTGTCTATTTGGTTTTATCTTTATCTTTTTTAAAGTGGTATTTTAGTTCTTTAAAATGAATTGAGAAGGATTAATTTTATGTAATCTGTAATGTCTTTTGAAGTATTGGAATCTTTCTTCTTCAAAGTTATAAGCAATTTTTGTCTGTTTACTATTTGGACTGGACAGTTTTAAAAAAATTATCCTATTTTGAAAACTTTAGAAATTACTCTTATAGACTCCTGGTAAATTTTCACAGAACTAGAACAAAAAATTTCACAATTTGTATGGAAACACAAAAGACCCCGAATAGCCAAAGCAATCTTGAGAACAAAAAACGGAGCTGGAGGAATCAGGTTCCCTGACTTCAGACTATACTACAAAGCTACAGTAATCAAGACAGTATGGTACTGGCACAAAAACAGAAAGATAGATCAATGGAACAGGATAGAAAGTCCAGAGATAAACCCATGCACATATGGTCACCTTATCTTTGATAAAGGAGGCAGGAATGTACAGTGGAGAAAGGACAGCCTCTTCAATAAGTGGTGCTGGGAAAACTGGACAGGGACATGTAAAAGTATGAGATTAGATCACTCCCTAACACCATACACAAAAGTAAGCTCAAAATAGATTAAAAACCTAACTGTAAGGCCAGAAACTATCAAACTCTTAGAGGAAAACTAGGGAGAACAATCTATGACATAAATCACAACAAGATCCTTTTTGACCCACCTCCTAGAGAAATGGAAATAAAAACAAAAATAAACAAATGGGACCTAATGAAAATGAAAAGCTTTTGGACAGCAAAGGAAACCATAAACAAGACCAAAAGACAACCCTCAGAATGGGAGAAAATATTTGCAAATGAAGCAACTGACAAAGGATTAATCTCCAAAATTTATAAGCAGCTCATGCAGCTCAATAACAAAAGAGCAAACAACCCAATCCAAAAATGGGCAGAAGACCTATATAGACATTTCTCCAAAGAAGATATACAGACTGCCAACAAACACATGAAAGAATGCTCAACATCTTTACTCATTAGAGAAATGCAAATCAAAACTACAATGAGATATCATCTCACACCAGTCAGAATGGCCATCATTAAATATCTAGAAGCAATAAATGCTGGAGAGGGTGTGGAGAAAAGGGAACACTCTTGCACTGCTGGTGGGAATGTTAATTGGTACAGCCACTATGGAGAACAGTATGGAAGTTCCTTAAAAAACTACAAATAGAACTACCATACGACCCAGCAATCCCACTACTGGGCATACACCCTGAGAAAACCATAATTCAAAAAGAGTCATGTACCAAAATATTCATTGCAGCTCTATTTACAATAGCCTGGAGATGGAAACAACCTAAGTGTCCATCATCGGATGAATGGATAAAGAACATATGGCACATATATACAATGGAATATTACTCAGCCATAAAAAGAAATGAAATTGAGCTATTTCTAATGAGGTGGATGGACCAAAAGAGTCTGTCATACCGAGTGAAGTAAGTCAGAAAGAGAAAGACAAATACCGTATGCTAACACATATATATGGAATTTAAGAAAAAAAATGTCATGAAGAACCTAGGGGTAAGACAGGAATAAAGACACAGACCTACTAGAGAATGGACTTGAGGATATGGGGAGGGGGAAGGGTAAGCTGTGACAAAGCGAGAGAGTGACAAGGACATATAGACACTACCAAACGTAAAATAGGTAGCTAGTGGGAAGCAGCCACATAGCACAGGGTGATCAGCTCGGTGCTTTGTGACCACCTAGAGGGGTGGGATAGAGAGGGTGGGAGGGAGGGGGATGCAAGAGGGAAGAGATATGGGAACATATGTATATGTATAATGGATTCACTTTGTTATAAAACAGAAACTAACACACCATTGTAAAGCAATTATACTCCAATAAAGCTGTAAAAAAAAAATTAAGAACAACAAACTTAAAAGAAAAGAAAGAAAAATAATTTGTCTATTGCCTAAGGAAACAGTGTGAATGTTTCAAATTATTTTAAAAATCATTAAGTACATGAATTTTGAAAGAAAATTTAGTGTATGTTATTATATGTAAGAAATTAGCATACAGTGCATTGCAAAATATAATGCTGTCGAAATGTAGCTGATTTCACCTTTTTGAAAAGCTATTTAAGAATACTTAATAGCTAAAACATGTTTGTATTCATTAATCCACTACTTTCACCATCAAAAACCTTATATAAGGAAATAATCAGAGATGCTCATAGAGATCTAACATTCAATAATAATGTTTATAATAACAAAACATTTATAAATATTTTTAAAATTTCAAGTGAAAAGAGTATGATTATATTTTGTAAACACATAATCATATGTACTATATACTAAACATTGGAAGTTTACAAAAGGTTAAGGGTGCTCATTACTAGGTGGTGAAATTGGTTGTTCATTTTATTCTTCATATTTTGCAGTATTTAAAAAATTACTTTTAACAGCTAAACAAAATCTATAATCAGAAAACAATGCAAAACAAAAAATACACCTTATAGGTGATGAAAAGGCATCTGCCTGGGCTTTGAAGATAATTTTCTATTTCTTAATTGGGTAACCAATTATACTTGGTTATTTGTTTCTGTTATGATGATGATAATTTTTATGATTTACAGGTATTACTTAAAGTGTTTGAATCAATTTATAATATTTGGGGAAAAAGTCATTTCATGAAAGTCATCACTCTAAGAGTAAACCTCTTGCAAAAACACAAAAAAAGGGTATTACTAAAATTAATATATTAAGTATTATTTTTTAAATATTATTAAAAATTATAGTTAATAATACTGCATTGCATATTACAATAGCTAAGAGAGTAGATGTTAAAAGTCCTCATAACAAGAAAAACAATTTCTTTTGGTAACTATGTAGGGTGTTGGATGTTAACTAGATTTATTATAGTGGTCACTGCAATATATATAAGTAATGAATCATTGTGTTGTACATCCAAAACTATATATCTCAATAAAAAAATTAAAAATTAAAAAAATTGTAAATGACATAATCTCTCAAGCCAAAAACAAGTTATGAAGAACAAACAAAAACGGTTATTCTCTTCACTAACATTTCACACTGATCAGGAATCAATCACCATATAAAGCTGAAAAATGTAAAAATTGAAAAGTATACATACTGAAAAAGATAAAGGAAATTTTTCATTACAAAAGATGCTATGAATGTATTCGAGAGAATCAGTCAAAAAATTCTTACAGAAGAAAACCAGTAAGAAAACTCAATAAATTGGTTGGTTAAAATTTTAAGAGGCCATAACATTGATGACCTTTCTGAGTCCATAATTTTTAAATTTGGCTCAGGATCTAAATAACAAAAATGACATTTTTCAACTGGGTAATAGAGTTCTTAAATCTCATTTAATCTATGCATCTCCTCTCCAATACTTCATTCTCTTGAAATTTTTAAAAACCTCTGAAGTGATTGTAAACTGCTTATATCATCAAAGTGTTATTTAATATGTTCTTCTGCATCTTTGTTTCCTCTAAATAAATAGTTGGGCCTAGAGGTTTAACCTGACTCAGTTTTGATATTTTTGAGAGAGTAAAAATACCTCATATTTACAGGTAGTGTTGTATTCTTCCATCAAGGCATACATAAGGTCTAGTTATCTCTCTTTTTGTGATACCAGCAAGCATTGAAAAACAATGCTTATGTCCACTAATAATTCATTGAGTGTGGCAAAATAAACCAGTTTTAATATTCTTTTCTTCATGTATTACCTAGAGTGCTTCAATAAATAAAAACTTCCCCCCAATTTCTATTTACCTACTGGTATATTTTTAATAGAAAAAAGTAAACAAATATTTTATACTTTCCCATTAATTTACCTGTTTTCAAAAAAAATAATTTACTTCACTAGCATCCTCTCAAATTGACCAATTTATTTTCTTTCACTTACATATGATAACATTACTTTTACAAACTCTAATGGATTGAGTGCATTTTTTTTTAATTCACATCTTTATTGGAGTATAATTGCTTTACAATGGTGTGTTAGTATCTGCTGTATAACAAAATGAATCATCTATACATATACATATATCCCATTATATCCTCCCTCTTGCATTTCCCTCCCACAATCCCTACCCCACTCCTCTAGGTGGTCACAAAGCACCGAGCTGATCTCCCTGTTCTATGTGACTGCTTCCCACTAGCTATCTATTTTACATTTGGTAGTGTACATACATCCATGACACTCTATTACTTCGTCCCAGCTTAAACTTCTCCATCCCCATGTCCTCAAGTTCATTCTCTACATCTGTGTCTTTATTCCTGTCCTGCCCCTAAGCTCTTCAGAACCTTTTTTTTTTTTTTAGATTCCATATATATGTGTTAGCTTACAGTGTTTGTTTTTCACTTTCTGACTTACTTCACTCTGTATGACAGTCTCTAAGTCCAGCCACCTCACTACAAATAACTCAAATTTTGTTTCTTTTTATGGCTGAGTAATACTCCATTGTATATATGTGCCACAATTCCTTTATTCATTCATTTGTCGCTGGACATTTAGGTTGCTTCCATGTCCTGGCTATTGTAAATAGAGCTGCAATGAACATTGTGATACATGACTCTTTTTGAATTATGGTTTTCTCAGGGTATATGCCCAGTAGTGAGATTGTTGGGTAATATGGTAGTTTTTTTAAGGAACATCCATACTCTTCTCCATAGTGGCTGTATCAATTAACATTCCTACCAACAGTGCAAGAGGATTCCCTTTTCTCCACACCCTCTCCAGCATTTATTGTTTGTAGATTTTTTGATGATGGCCATTTTGACTGGTGTGAGGTGATACCCCATTGTAGTTTTGATTTGCATTTCTGTAATGATTAATGATGTTGAGCATCCTTTCATGTGTTTGTTGGCAATCTGTATATCTTCTCTGGAGAAATGTCTATTTAGGTCTTCTGCCCATTTTTGAATTGGGCTGTTTGTTTTTGGATATTGAGCTGATGAGCTGCTTGTATATTTTGGAGATTAATCCTTTGTCAGTTACTTTGTTTGCAAATATTTTCTCCCATTCTGAGAGCTGTCTTTTTGTGTTGTTTATGGTTTCCTTTGTTGTGCAAAAGTTTATAGGTTTCCTTAGGTCCCATTTGCTTATTTATGTTTTATTTCCCTTACACTAGGAGGTCGGTCAAAAAGGATCTTGCTGTGATTTATGTCAGAGAGTGTTCTG
This sequence comes from Mesoplodon densirostris, assembly GCF_025265405.1. Taxonomy (NCBI): domain Eukaryota; kingdom Metazoa; phylum Chordata; class Mammalia; order Artiodactyla; family Ziphiidae; genus Mesoplodon; species Mesoplodon densirostris. The sequence goes on along the minus strand of NC_082661.1, from coordinate 167,897,984 downwards.
CCTGTATTTTCCTCTAAGAGTTTTATAGTGTCTGACCTTACATTTGGGTCTCTAATTCATTTTGAGTTTATTTTTATGTATGGTGTTAGGGAGTGTTCTACTTACATTCTTTTATTAGTAGCTGTCCAGTTTGCCCAGCACCACTTATTGAAGACGCTGTCTTTTTTCCATTGTATACTCTTGCCTCCTTATCAAAGATAAGGTGACCATATGTGTGTGGGTTTATGTCTGGGCTTTCTATCCTGTTCCATTGATCTATATTTCTGTTTTTGTGTCAGTACCATACTGTCTTGATTACTGTAGCTTTGTAATATAGTCTGAAGTCTGGAGGACTGATTCCTCCAGCTCCATTTTTCACTCTCAAGATTGCTTTGGCTATTTGGGGCCTTCTGTGTTTCCATAAAAATTGTGAATTTTTTGTTCTAGTTCTGTGAAAAATGCCATTGGTAGTTTGATGGGGATTGCATTGAATCTGTAGATTGCTTTGGGTAGTAGAGTCATTTTCACAAGGTTGATTCTTCCAATCCAAGAACATGGTATGTCTCTCCATTTGTTTGTACCATCTTTAATTTCTTTCATCAGTATCATATTTTTCTGCATAGAGGTCTTTTGTCTCCTTAGAGAGGTTTATTCCTAGGTATTTTATTCTTTTTGTTGCAACGGTAAATGGGAGTGTTTCCTTAATTTTTCTTTCAGATTTCTAATCACTAGTGTATAGGAGAGCAAGAGATTTCTGTGCATTAATTTTGTATCCTGTTACTTTACCAAATTCATTGACTAGCTCTGGTAGTTTTCTGGTAGTGCCTTTAGGATTCTCTATGTATAGTATCATGTCATCTGCAAACAGTGACAGTTTTACTTCTTCTTTTCTGATTTGGAATCTTTTTATTTCTTTTTCTTCTCTGATTGCTGTGGCTAAAACTTCCAAAACTATGTTGAATAATAGTGGTGAGAGTGGGCAACCTTGTCTTTTTCTTGATTTTAGTGGAAAAGTTTTCAGTTTTTCACCATTGAGAACAATGATGGCTGTGGGTTTGTCATATATGGCCTTTATTATGTTGAGTTAAGTTCCCTCTATGCCCACTTTCTGGAGGGTTTTAATCATAAATCCATGTTGAATTTTGTCAAAAGCTTTTTCTGCATCTATTGAGATGTTCATATGGTTTTTATCCTTCAATTTGTTCATATGGTGTATCACATTGATTGATTTGTGTTTATTGAAGAATCTTTACATCCTGGGATAAACGCAATTTGATCATGGTGTATGATCCTTTTAATGTGCTGTTGGATTCTGTGTGCTAGTATTTTGTTGAGAATATTTGCATCTATGTTCATCAGTGATATTGGCCTGTAATTTTCTTTTTTTGTGACATCTTTGCCTGGTTTTGGTATCAGGGTGATGGTGGCCTCGTAGAATGAGTTTGGGAGTGTTCCTCCCTCTGCTTTATTTTGGAAGAGTTTGAGAGGATAGGTGTTAGCTCTTCTCTAAATGTTTGATAGAATTCCCCTGTGAAGCCATCCAGTCCTGGGTTTTTGTTTGTTGGAAGACTTTTAATCACAGTTTCAGTGTTTGTGATTGGTCTTTCATATTTTCTATTTCTTCCTGGTTTAGTCTTGGAAGGTTGTGCTTTTCTAAGAATTTGACCATTTCTTCCAGGTTGTATATTTTATTGGTATAAAGTTGCTTGTAGTAATCTCTCATGATCCTTTGTATTTCTGCTGGGTCAGCTGTTACTTCTCATTTTTCATATCTTATTCTGTTGATTTGCATCTTCTCCCTTTTTTTCTTGATGAATCTGGCTACTGGTATATCAATTTTATTTATCTTCTCAAAGAACCAGCTTTAATTTTATTGATCTTTGATGTCATTTCCTTCATATCTTTTTCTTCTATTTCTGATTTGATCTTTATGATTTCTTTCCTTCTGCTAACTTTGGATTTTTTTTTTTGTTCTTCTTTCTCTAATTGCTTTAGGTGTAAGTCTAGGTTGTTTAATTGAGATATTTCTTGTTTATTGAGGTAGGATTCTATTGCTATAAAGTTCCCTCTTATAACTGCTTTTCTGCATCCCATAGGTTTTAGGTCATCATGTTTTCATTGTAATTTGTTTCTAGGCATATTTTTATTTCTTCAGTGATCTCTTGGTTATACTTAGTAGCGTATTGTTTAGCCTCTATGTGTTTGTATGTTTTACAGATTTTCTTCCTGTTACTGATATCTAGTCTCATAACATTGTGGTTGGAAAGGATACTTGATACAGTTTCAATTTTCTTAAATTTACCAAGGCTTGATTTGTGACCCAAGATATGATCTATCCTGGAGAATGTTCCATGAACACTTGAGAAGAAAGTGTATTCTTTTGTTTTTGGATGGAATGTCCTATAAATATCAATTAAGTCCATCTTGTTTAATATATCATTTAAAGCTTGCATTTCCTTATTTACATTCATTTTGGATGATCTGTCCATTTGTGAAAGTGGGGTGTAAAAGTTTGCTACTACATTTGTGTTACTGTCAATTTCCCTTTTTTTGGCTTTTGCCTTATGTATTGAAGTGTTCCTATGTTAAGTGCATAAATATTTACAATTTTCTATCTTTTTCTTTGATTGATCCCTTGATCGTTATGTAGTATCCTTCTTTTTGTCTTGTAATAGGGTTTATTTTAAAGTCTATTTTGTCTGAGATGAGAATTGCTAATCCAGCTTTCTTTTGCCTTCCATTTGCATGGAATATCTTTTTCTATTCCCTCACGTTCAGACTGTATGTATCCGTAGGTCTAAAGTGGGTCTCTTTTAGGCATCATATATGGGTGTTGTTTTGTATCCATTCAGCCAGTCTATATCTTTTGGTTGGAGTATTTAATCCATTTACATTTAAGGTCGTTATACATATGTATGTTCCTATTACGATTTTCTTAATTGTTTTGGGTTTGTTATTGTAAGTCTCTTCCTTCTCTTATATTTTCTCCCTAGAGAAGTTCCTTTAGCATTTGTTGTAAAGCTGGTTTGGTGTTGCTGAATACTCTTAGCCTTTGCTTGTCTGTAAAGGTTTTAATTTCTCCATCAAATTTGAATGAGATCCTTGCTGTGTAGAGTAATCTTGGTTGTAGGTTTTTCCCTTTCATCACTTTGAATACGTCCTGCCACTTACTTCTGGCTTGCAGAAGTTCTGCTGAAAGATCAGCTGTCAACCTTATGGGGATTCCCTTGTATGTTATTTGCTGCTTTTCCCTTGCTGCTTTTAATGTTTTTTCTTTGTATTTAATTTTTGATAGTTTGATTAATATGTGTCTTGGAGTGTTCCTCCATGGATTTATCATTTATGGGACTCTCTCCATTTCCTGGACTTCATTGATTATTTCCTTTCCCATATTAGGGAAGTTTTCAACTATAATCTCTTCAAATATTTTCTCAGTCCCCCTTTTTTTCTCTCTTCTTATTCAGGAACCTCTGTAATTCGAATGTTGGTGCATTTAATATCCCAGAGGTCTGTGAGACTGTTCTCAATTCTTTTCATTCTTTTTTCTTTATTCTGCTCTGCAGTAGTTATATCCACTAGTTTATCTTCCAGATCACTTATCCGTTCTTCTGCCCTAGTTATTTTGCTATTGATTTGATCTAGAAAAATTTTAATTTAATTTATTGTGTTGTTCATCATTGTTTCTTTGCTCTTTAGTTTTTCTAGGTCTTTGTTAAACATTTCTTGTATTTTCTCCATTCTGTTTCCAAGATTTTGGATCGTCCTTACTATCATTAGTCTTAATTCTTTTTCAGGTAGACTACCTATTTCCTCTTCATTTGTTTGGTCTGGTGGGTTTTTGTGTTGTTCCTTCATCTGCTGTGTATTTCTCTTTCTTCTCATTTTGCTTAACTTACTGTGTTTGGGGTCTCCTTTTCACAGGCTGCAAGTTCATAAGACCTGTTGTTTTTGGTGTCTGCCCCAAGTCAGTAAGGTTGGTTCACTGGGTTGTGTAGTCTTCTTGTTGGAGGGGACTGGTGCCTGTTTTCTGGTGGATGAGGCTGGATCTTGTCTTTCTGGTGGGCAGGACCACGTCCAGTGCTGTGTTTTGGGGCTCCTGTGACCTTATTATGATTTTAGTCAGACTCTCTGCTAATGGGTGGGGTTGTGTTCCTGTCTTGGTATCTGTTTGGCATAGGGTGCCCAGCACTGTAGCTTGCTGGTTCTTTTTTTTTTTTTTTTTCTTTTTGCGGTATGTGGGCCTCTCACTGTTGTGGCCTCTCCCGTTGCGGAGCACAGGCTCCGGATGCGCAGGCCCAGCGGCCATGGCTCACGGGCCCAGCCGCTCCACGGCATATGGGATCCTCCCAGACCGGGGCACAAACCCGTATCCCCTGCATCAGCAGGCAGACTCTTAACCACTGCGCCACCAGGGAGGCCCTCTTGCTGGTTCTTGAGTGGAGTTGGGTGTTAGCATTGAGATGGAAATCTGTGGGAAATCTCTCACCATTTGATATTATGTGGGTCCAGGAGGTCTCTGGTGGACCAATGTCCTGAACTCGGCTCTCCCACCTCAGAGGCTGAGGCGTGATACTTGGCCAGAGCACCAAGACCCTCTCAGCCACATGACTCAGAAGAAGAGGGAGAATCAAAAAAAAAAAAAAGAAAAAAGGAAGGAAAGAAAGAAAGATAGGTAGAAATGAAGGAAAGAATAGAAAAGTTCTTAAAATGAAAAATAAAAAAATATTATTAAAAATTAAAAAGTAATAAAAAAAGAAGAGAGCAACCAAAGCAAATAATAATAATAATAATCCACCAATGATAAGGTGCTAAAAACTATACTAAAGCAAAGAAACAAACAAACAAAAAAACAGTCAGAGAGAACCCTAGGGCAAATTGTAAAAGCAAAGCTATACAGAGAAAATTACACAAAGAAGCATACACATACACACTCACAAAAAGAGAAAAAGGAATATATATATATATATATATATATATATGAAGAGAGCAACCAAATCAATAAACAAATCTACCAGTGATAATAACCTCTAAATGCTCAACTACGATAAACATAAAACCCAAAACAAATTAGATGCAGAAAACAAACCCCAAGTCTACAGTTGCTCCCAAAGTTCACCTCCTCAATTTGGGGGTGATTCGTTGTCTATTCAGATATTCCACTAGTGCAGGGTACATCAAGTTGATTGTGGAGATTTAATCTGTGGCTCCTTAGGCTGCATGGAGAAACTTCCCTTTCTCTTCTTTGTTCACACAGCCTCTGCTGTTCACCTTTGGATTTGGCCCTGCCTCTGATTGTAGGTCACCTGAGGGCAACTTTTTCCCACCCAGACAGGACAGGGTTAAAGTACCAGCTGATTAGGGGGCTCTTGCTCACTCAGGAACAGGGGAGGATATAGAATGCAGGGCAAGCCTGAGGTGGCAGAGGCCAGCTTCTCTGCAACAGCCTGAGGCATGGTATGTGTTCTCAAGGGGAAGCTGTCCCTGGATCACGGGACCTTGGCAGTGGTGGGCTGCACAGGCTCCTGGGAGGGGAGGTGTGGATAGTGACCTGTGCTTGCACACACGCTTCTTGTTGGCTGTAGCAGCAGCCTTAGTGTCTCATGCTCATCTCTAGTGTCTGTGCTGATAGCCACAGCTCACGCCCATCTCTGGAGCTCGTTTAGGTGGTGCTCTGAATCCCCTCTCCTTGAGCACCCTGAGACAATGATCTCTTGCCTCTTATGCAGGTGCAGACTTTTCCCCAGACTCCCTCCCGGCTTGCTGTGGCACACTAGCTCCCTTCAGGCTGTGTTTACTCAGCCAACCCCCTTCCTCTCCCTGGGATCTGACCTCCGAAGCCTGAGCCTCAGCTCCCAGCGCCTACCAGCCCCAGCGGGTGAGCAGACAAGCCTCTCAGGCTGGTCAGTGCTGGTCGGCACTGGTCCTATGTGTGGGAATCCCTCCACTTTGCCCTCTGCACCCTGTTGCTGCACTCTCCTCCGTGGCTCCGAAGCTTCCCCCAACCCATTCCCTATCTCCACCAGTGAATGGGCTTCCTAGTGTGTGGAAACCTTTCCTCCTTCACAGCTCCCTCCCAGAGGGGCCAGTCCCATCCCTATTCTTTTGTCTCTGTTTTTCCTATTTTCTTTTGCCCTACCCAGGTATGTGGGGTGTTTCTTGCCTTTTGGGAAGTCTGAGGTCTTCTTCCAGCATTCAGTAGGTGTTCTGTCGGAGTTGTTCCACATGTGGATGTATTTTTGATGTATTTGTGGGAAGGAAGGTGATCTCCATGTCTTACTCCTCTGCCATCTTGAAGGTTCCCCCCATAATTCTTAATATGAGTTAATAAATTTTGATTTCATGTCCTGTTTTTTTTATTTTAATGTATTGCATTTAATTGTCCACCATTATTTATTGAACCAAAATATAATTTTATAAAAGCTTCATCAAAGTAGATTTAGGAAATATATCAATGTTGAATATTTTCAAATGTTTTCAAGATTTAATTGCTAAAAATAATGTTGAGATGAAAATGATTTATCACAACTCTCTTTGGTCATTTTTCATGATTTTTTTAAAGAATAAATTAGAGAAGAGTTTGTTTCTGAATCAAATAGTATAAGCAATCTATGACAAATCCAGTATATAAAAAAAAACCACATTTCCCTTAAGAAAATATTTATCACTTTAAACGCTTAGCCATAGGGCTCAGGAATTCCATGTTCCCCAGTACCACGATCAATATATTATTGCTAATTATTGTAAAGTGACATGTATGAAAAATCACGTCACATAGTTAATACAAACTTTGATTACTCAACTAGCTAACTTTTTTTCAGCCTTAGGATGTCAACTTTTATTTCTCTTCTTCTCTGAAATGTATGAACACTCAAGACAAATAATGTACATATTCCAGTTATTACTAGAGAAAGTTTAAATTTTAAAGTTACAAGTCTGTATCTAATTCCAACGTGTGGGATTCTTTTTTCCCACATCTTCAAGCAAGTCTCTGACACCAGCACTACATCCTGCATTTCAACTCAATTCTCATACTATGTATAGAGAGCTAGCATCGGATTTCACAGTCTAAAAACTCAGCTCCACAAGACTGTCCTCCACTTCAGATACTAATCATAAGTCTATGTTGCCCTACCTGCACTTCTGACCAACTGGCTATAAATCAGAATTTCCTACAGCCTCTTTCTTGGGTTTGATTAATTTGCTAGAGCAGCTCACAGAACTCAGAAAACCAGTTTACTCACTAGATTACTAGTTTATTACAAAGGGTGTTAAAGAATAATGACTCAACAGCCAGATGAAGATACTTATAGATCAAGGTATAAGGAAAGGGTGCAGAACTTCTCCGAGGGCCTCTCTCCCTGTACCTCCATGTGTCCACCAACACTGAAGTTCTCAGAAGCCTGCCATTTGGGGTTTATTACATAGCAACGATTGATTAAATCATGTGCCATAGGTGACTGAACTCAACTCCAGCCCCTCTCCCCTCTCAAAAGGTGGGGGTGGGAGGAGGGTGGAACTTAAAGTTCCAACTCTCTAAGCACATGGTTGGCTCCACTGGCAACCTGCCTCCATCCTTAGATGCTTTGCAAAATCACCTCATTAACTTAACAAAAGACACCTTTATTGCTCTTTTCACAGGACATCCAAGGGCTTTAGAAGCTTTGTGCCTGAAATAAGGATGAAGAACAAATATATATATATCCTATTATAAATCACAACACTACATTAGCCAAAAATGTCTTTGTGACACATTGTTACATGTCTTTTTTCAGTAATGTCCTGTGCTTCTTCATGAGTTTTGTCAATGGAAAGGTAGCTATGGAGGAACCATGCCCAGATCAGATACAGGTGGAGATGCAAAAATAATAGAATGTTATTAATCAGAGTGGAAATAACTAGTTGGGCTAAAACATTAGGTGTTTAATTTTCTAAAGTGTATAAAGGGTATATGTCTTTCCCTAAATTTCTATCTGCATACATCTCATAATATAAAGTTCTTCTTGCATGGCTCACTACAGTTTTGTTCATGATAATGCCAGGCACTGGATAAAATCCACTGGTGCTGACACAAAGTGCTCAGTGCCTGAATACTGATAAAAGCTAAGGCAGATTGTCTCTTTCTACATATTCTAAACCCCTTATAAGTAGTCATTCTCTAGCACAATTTATCAGTTATTGTCCCAGTAGAGAGCAGATGACAGAGTCAAATTAGATACTTAAAGAGTGTCTAATAAAAAGCCTGTTAGCCGAGGTATAATGGAGTTTAAGGGAAACTAAGAAGAAATGGTGCAATATCCCAGGGCTCATGATAGCAGAGACCTACTAACAACATTTCCTAAACCTGAGGAGGTTTCCTTTTCTCAGTAATATGAATTAATAATTCTGAAACTAATTTCTATGTATTCTAGAATTGGACAAATACATAAGTATATACTAAGGATAGCGGCAACCAGATTTTTGAGGGTTGGAGAAGGGAATTATATGGAAATGAGAAGACCAGAATTCTATGGTATTGGATTAAATTTGGTGTTATCAATATAAATTGATAGACCTTCCATAAGTCTGCCTGCTGAGAGACCTAGAAGCAGCACCAAAACAGCAATGAGCATACCTTGAACCACTAGGAGGAACTAGACCTCCATGGAGAAATGGCTGATTCCAGGGCTGAGGCACTAAAAGTACAAGAGGAGTTTTGAATGTTGTGTTGAGCCTCAAAGTAAGAAAATAATCAAAGAATGGTGGGACATGTCAAGAGGACATGAAGGCTCGAGGGCTTGAAGGACCCTCAACAACCAAGATACTGACAATCTGACTTGAAAATAAATATGATAGTAGCAGATTATAACCCCACTGGAAAAAATAAAATGCTTGAGTCCATCCTGATAAATAAATAGGAAAGAAGGAAAAGGAAGAAATGACTACCATAAACTGAAGGAAGCCACACAGCAGGAACTGTGGCCTTTGGCACAGAGATGCAGTTCAACAGTGGTTATCCAGAAGGGAGAAAACTGGAAGGCAAAGAACTGCCTATCAGCCCTCTCTTCCACCCCTCTCTAGTCTCCTGTGGGTGTCTCCCATTGATGGATCCTTACCAGAAGCTAGAGGTCATGGCAGCACATTGATGCAATCTATGCAGGTCAGATTCCTGGAAAATAGAAAACAGGATGACAGGATGGCTTGTGGACCTGCAGGAGCAAAAAAAAAAAAAAAAAAATGATCCAGAAAATTCTTTTTGACATGGTTGCCACAGAGGTTTTTCCAAAATAGACATTTAGTCATTCTTGTTTTCTTTTATTAAACAGTTATTGCCAAAAAGACAGAACTTCATGAAAGTCAAAACTCTTCACAACTTGGTCCAAACCGTTTTTAGCTTTTCTCCACCACTGTCTTGCTCTATCTCATAAACCAAACTCCAGTCTTATCAGACTATATGATGTTTTTGAAGCCACTCACTCATAGCACTGTGGCTTTACCTACCTTTGTTTTCCCTTGCTTGGAGCACTCTTTTCTCACTTACTTAACACAAAATTGTCTACAAATTCTGAAAGTTCTGGGTCAAATATAACCTCATTTCTCTTCTTCCCAACCACCATTAAGCAAGTGAAGTTTTACTCCACTTTTATTAGGCAGAGGTAACTGATGAGAGATTTGTGTTTCAATAGTACTTACTCCAAAATCAATTATCAACACATACCATGTAATATATTTTTTTATCTCTTTCCCAGGTGAACTGAGATCTTTGTATTTTGGCCATGTTCCTGATACAGAATTCAGGCACTCTATAAATAATTGTTGAGGTGAATATATGATGACTCAAATTATATAGAAATCTGATTTTCACACTATGCTTTATGAAACCCTACATTCAGTTACAATGTTTGAAGAGTCAATTCCTCAGATCACTACCTTCATCACCACAAAGCTAATTCAACCAAACCACCAGATCTTATGTTTATTTAATATGTAATATTTTTTGAACAAAAAATTCCACTGCTAAAACATATTGAAAAAGGACTAAGACATCACAGAACATTTTAAGAATATCTTGCATTTATATAAATGACATTGAAAATTACATATACATTTGGTCCTTGTATCCACAGTTGGTTGAATCTGTGGATATGGAACCCACAAATATGGAGGGTGGATACCCAAATATGATTTTATACACACACACACACACACACACATACACACACATACAGATATATTTATATTATTTTCTATATAATGAATAATATATATAAAATGACTGGGTTTTTATGTCCCCCCTTTATAAATAAAGAAATGAAGAAGCAAAAAAATTAAACAACTTGCTCAGGGTCATATATCTTGCAATGAGGCAGGACAGTATGCTCATGGTGGATAGGATTTTCTTTAAAGGAGTTTATGAAAACAAAGGAGGAAATGCCAGTAAAGAGACAGGTTCTCCTAATAATGGCTATAATTCCCTGTGCTGTACAACATATTCTTTCTGTTCTATACATAGTAGTTTATATCTATTAATTCCATACCCTTATCTTGCCCCCCACCTCCCATCCTTCTCCCAACTGATATCCACTCATTTTGAGGCAAGAGATAGATGGGATCCAAGCTAGGCATTTACAACTGGCCTCCTGTTCACACTTCCTGGGGTGAGAAGATGGGCTCCAGGCCAGACATTCATTACCAGTCCCCTGTTTATATTTCCTGAAGCAAGAGACAAGCAGGCTCCAGGATTACATATTTATGATTGGACACTTGTCTATATTTCGAGATCTGCACCTCGATATAAAAACCAGCAACAGAAAGAGGGTAAATAACCAGACATTGGACATTTTAATGGCAGGGACAGAGTGGGACTAAACCCTGTTAAAAGATCAAGAGGTCATACACTTCCCATCCTTGAGGCAAGGGAAACATTGCACATGCGCAGAAAGGCTCCTTGGAGGTCAAAAGGAGGGGGCACCACCCCATAATATGTGATGCTAAGGCCATCCCTTAGGCCTCTGGGCTGTAATCCATCTTGGAATAAAGTTGCACACGCATGTTGGGGAGGGTCCTAAGGCAGGTTAGGTGTGGAAAAAGAAACCAGATAATTGGCCAAAGGTAAACAAAGACCCGGAAGAACTGCCCTATATAAGTGACTTAACGACCTCTTTACTCTACTCCTCCTCATTAGAGAGGACGCCCACACCCTTTCTCTCCGGGTGTGCATCTCTGCCTTGCCTCTATCTTAACTAAACAGTTTCTCTGTGTGCTCTCCCACTTGTTGTGCTATGTCTCTAATAATAAACTCTGTACCTGTTTTTACAGTTTTGCCTCTGTGGGAAATGCATTTTTCACTGGGGACGAGAGCCAGGGGTTGTGGTGGCTAGGATTCCTGGTTTTCATCCAGGCTACCCAGGTTCAATTCCTGCACAGGGAATTAAGATCTTGCTTCATGCCACCACTCACAGCTGCCTCTCTGAGATCAGTTTGTTTTCTATATCTGTGAGTTTGTTTCTGTTTTGCTATATACATTCGATTGTTTTATTTTTTAGGTTCCACATATAAGTGATAACATACAGTATTTGTCTCTCTCTGTCTGATTTATATAATCATTATTTTGTAATAACGTTAAATGGAGTATAATCTATAAAAATACTGAATTACTATGTTGAACACCCAAAGCTAATATAATGCTGTAAATCAACTATATTTTAAAAAAATTTACACAGGAAAAAAAAAAAAAGTGAGTCTCTCCTGGCAAAGGTCTTGGGAAAAAGCCAAACCTCCGTAATTTAAAACTGGAATGCTTACATCAAACTCCCTCTTCACCCTAGAGAAGCATCAGGAAAAATTGCCAATTCTGCCTGTGAAAAGGGAGGACAATCTTCTCTTGACATGGCTTCTTTCCTTCTTTCAGGTTGAGTAAATGATCCTTTTCTGTACAAGGAATGTCATCATGTTAGCCTAAGGAGATTAATGCAAGTCCTAAATGAGAGTGATTTGCTTCTTCCTCATTGACCAGGTCTGGCTGGGGAAATGAACTGCTGCCAATTTTTTGCACAAGAGAAATTGTTGCTCTTACTAGAATTACTCAATTGAATCAGAGATTTGTTCTCATTAACTCCTCAGTGATTGCTACTATAAGAAGTGTTTGATTTTTGGCAACTTTTGTTGTAGGAAACAAAATCTCAAACTGGTTCCAAGAGGAAGGAATTTAATTACAAATACCCACATGAAAGCTGTGACTCTCTTGGACATTTAAGAACAGAAACCTTGCAGGAGGAACTTGAACACCTGTAACTGGTAGGAGCGTCTAGACATGGGGTAGCTCTACAGGCACCTCAGTAGCAGGAGTCACAGGGTTTCTGTTGAAGTAACTGGCCATGAACAAGAACACAGTTATACTTTGCATGTCTGTTTCTTTCCAGTCTGCTAAACACTCACATGTTTTTAATATTTCTTAAATTAAATTCTCTAGACCTGCTGGTCTAGATCTGTGCTACTTAAAATTTAATATGAATATGGATCATCTGGGAATCTTGGAAAATGCAGATTGATTCAGGAGGTATTGGATAGAGCCTGAGATTTTGCATTTCTAATTAATTACCTGGTGATGCCAAAGATGCTTGTTCACAGATCATGGTTTGGGTGCAAGGTAGAGAATCTTACCAAGTCAGGCAATAAGTGTACTAGGCCAGTTTAAGGGCTTGGCTGCCCTTAGGTCATGTGCCTATGATTTGTCCAATCACTTGGGACCAGGATTTGGGGACAATTTCCTCATTGTATCAAATATACAGGGACTGTTAGAGGGGAAGCTCACCAAGGAAGGGACTGGGATTAGGCTGACACTCTAAATTATGCCTCCTATAAGCAGTTACTTTCCACTGAGTATTGATTTTAGTTCAGTAACTTCATCTACTGGTGAGTATCATCATAGAAGATCAAAAGAGAGTCAAACACTCAGAGCCTCCCTACTCACCATATTACCTTTTGCTTTAACTTTAAGATATGAAGAAGTGACCTCATTTTCCCATAGCCTACTTACAGTGGGGAGAATTGTACTCACTAGGAATTTTGTTAAAAATGTATCTCTCTTAAAATCTACAAGCTTGGTAATTGGCATGTATTATCAAAAGCTGTGGTCTCATATATTTTTTCTGCATGTTGTGGAAAAATCTAGAAACTGGGGTTTTTAATGCAAATTCTCTATCCTGAAAATGGAATGATCATCCTAGAATACACCCTTCATCTAATCACTGTCATTGATGACTCACCTCCAGAATAAAGTCCAAGGTCTTCTGCTCTTCGGGGTTCTTCAGAATCTGATCTCAACATATCTTTCTGTGTCATCTCCTACCACTTTGCCACATGTCTTACCCTGTGTCATCCCTATGTCATAACCAATCATTACCTACCTCAGAGAACATCTGAGACTAGACTCTGTGATTTTACTGCAGCGCTTTTTACCTAAAATGTGATTCCTTATATATTTGCAATTCATATCTCTGCTCATCTTCTGATCATTCCACTCACAATTAGTTATATTATTTTCTTTGTTCCAACAGCCATCAGTAGGTACCCTAAAATAGCACTTGGTACAGTATATTTGTTTATGCATGTCTACTATGAAAATTATTTTAAATATTGTATCTTCATATATGAGCAACATTTTATTGAATGAATGAAGAGAATGAAGCAATCAACTGGTCTTAAGGACAGTTGGAGATGCAGTGGCTAGGGGCATCTGGAGAGGTGGAAATGGGGAAAAAAACAAGCAAATAACAAGGTAAGCCATAGACAAGACACACACTACACACCCAGTGAATGGACTCATACAGGTATTTCTGCCATTTGCTTCTCGCTTGAATCTATGCTGGGACTGTTCGTTTTCAGCAAGTTAGAATGATTTTTACATCCTGAATTCACAGCTGCTAGAATAGTTACTTCTCCGAAATGAAACCACTTTTTTCATAATTCAGGATTCCGGTGCTACAACAGCCGCTGAATTGAAAGTCAGCACCAAAAGGTGACCCATGGAAATGGCAGGGAAAGTAAATCAAATATCAAATAAAGCCAATTCCTTCACTCTCACCAGCTGATTACTGTTCTTTAGAAGATAAAATATTTAATCCATCCTAGAGCTATAGAATCCAGGGGGTCTTATTACTGAACATCTTTATTGCAACAGGTTAGATGTGTTCATCTTAGCACTTTATAACTTCCTGGAAAACATTTATACTCATGAGGTCATTTGGCTAAGCTTTATTGGCTTATATTTATCCCAGAGAAAAGAAATTTATTTTTCTTTGCAGAAGTAGCTCAGTGCTTTCCTGTTTTCTCATGCCACCCTTGATTTTAACTGATTACAGTTTTAACCGTCTGATCCAGAGATTTTATATCTTATGCTTCCCTTTTGCTCTAGAGGGCATGATGTGAATGCCTTTACTATGTAACATGCAGTCTATTATTATAAAGAACGGTTTACTTTAGTCAGCTCAGAGAAATGCTAATAGACATTATGAGTTAATAGCAGGAAGAGAGAGAGAGAGAGAGAGAGAGAGAGAGAGAGAGAGAGAGAGAGAGAGAGGTGTGTGTTGTGTTTCTATTTGGATGGTTTGTCTTTATTTCAGTAGACCAATCTCCTGTCCCCTGCAAAAATAGAAGAAAAGACAGAGAAAGTCAAGGGAAGAGGAGAAGTGCCAGAGGGGGAAATACACTAGTCCACACTGGGGGCAGAGCAGCTATAGCCAGTCTACTTCTCCTCTCATCTCTCTGGTGGGTCATGGCAGCCTTTTCAAGCTTAAACTCCACGCTAATGTTAGAGACAACGTTTCTAAAGGCCATGGAAATGCTTGATATCCACTTAAGTCAAACATATTGAGAGGCCTCAGTGGCACTTTGCACACCACCATCTTCCACTGCATGTAGTCCTTTTGGCCCTGGGAACTATGCATGTACAGCAGCAAGTATTGGTCTGGCCAAAAAGTTCGTTCGGGTTTGTCCATAAGACGGTACAAAAACCCGAGCGAACTTTTTGGCCAACCCAATATTCTTTTTTGTTTAGCTCACACTGGCAGCTGTTTGCATCCAGGACCTTGCACAACTCCCAGTAGACTCCATGTGCTTGTGATCTTCATACTCCATGTGAAGTAGAGTGGGCACCACTTAGCCTCTCGAAATTCTTTTATCATTGCTTCTGCTGCCCACCAGGTGAAGTTTGAGAGTCTCCACTAGTTCTTCTGGCCCTGACTTTTGCCAGATGGAGAGGCTGGGCTCTTCCCACAGGGCAAATTCTGCTGGTTGTGTATATGTCAGAGCTGTTCAGCTTGGAAGGAATTTCCTGTCTGGGGCTCCACCATTGTGGGAAGCCACAGGGACATGCTGACGGGGCTCTGCCGAGGCACCTCGCCATTGCTGTCTGTGAGGCAGCACCCAGAGGCTTGGTTGGGCTGCACCAAGGCTGTCATGGGTTTCTAGTGCAGGCAGGGCAAAGGCTGGGTCAATCGCAGCAGAAGCAGAAGCTGGTGGAGGCCCCAGAACCTAGCCTGGTCAGGCTCTTTTCTTTCTGGTGGAAGCTGGCCCTCTCCAAAAATGGGGAATTCCTGTTTTGTTTTCTGCTGGTGTAGAGGTCGCTCTTTGTGTAGGGAACAGGAGTTATTTTCTTCTTTTCCAAGACAATCAGAGAGGTGGCAGGCAAGTTGACTGTGTTGCTAGCATTTTGTTCTGGTTCCTGGCCATCTGAAGGCTGCTGATTCTCTGCACTGTTACTCTGAGTATTCTGAGAATTAGAGATGGAAATGGCAGGACCAGCATTATTGCTGACAGCCCACTGGTTGGGGTTGGCAGAGACTATTCTGTACCTTGTGAGATGGGAAAGGTTTGCTGCTGTTGGTCAGATTAGATAAAGGCTGGGGCCTCAGGGCGATAGTATAGTATACCTCCAATTCTGTGGAGGTAGATAGTATACCTCCAATTCTGTGCTCTTGTGTCCCAGGAGCTGATGGGTGGCCATCACCTCGAACTTCTGGCCCATCCGTGAGTACTTGATCTCTTCTTGTGTGTAACCTATTGACACCATCAACTCTGGGGGTCTTTTTAGTCAAAGAGTAGTTCCACATAAGGCTTTAGTTCATCTTTATGACCCAAATTTATCCATGAATCTTTCATAATTTAATCAAAAGTCCCTCTCTTGCTGGGAGTGCTTCTCTTGGTGGAACTGAGAATGAGAAATTTCTTGAGCAGGTTTTCACACTCTATGGACAAGTAGAAGGGAATATGGTATATTTCACTCAGTAACTTCTCTCATGGGGCTTCTTGAGATCAGAAGGCAGGGATCAGATGACCCCTGCATATAGGATGACTCTCAGCCTCCACACCTCCCACATGGGTCTATCTTAAATTTTTCCCTGGAGTAGTTCTGGGGCAGCAAAATTACTGCCACAGAAGTTATGTAGCTGGTTGCCAGAGGTGAATTTTTTGCTGAAGCCAGAGTCTACAATCTTGATGTTCATGTCAGCATCTGAGAGCAGGTTTTCTGCCTTTCAGTCTCTATAAACAACCCACTTCTGTTGGCAGTACTGCACAACAGATACTTTCTGGTGGAATTTTCTTCTAGCCTCTTTTCCTTTCATGTGCCATGAACTACTAGGTAATCAAACACATCTCTTCCACTAGCATATTCCATGATGAGGTAGAGTGTTTTCTCAGTCTTGAGAATAAATAGCTTTTCCTCTCTTGGTGTAAATAAACCCTGAATTTTCTAAAGTTTAATACTGAAATTCATACTCACTGTCAATTCACTCTCAGAAATACATAACTTGAAGTTATATAAAAACAGAGCCTAGAAATTTCAATATTTATCTTGAGGTGACAGATTTATAATCCACTTAAGAAAGTGCTTAATTTCCCTCTAGTTAATTGTATCCAATAGTTTTTAGAGGATTTGCAAGGTACACAAACAATCACCACTGGTGGTAGTGTAAACTGGTGTAAATGTCTTTCAGTGGGGATTTCACAGTATCTATGAAATTAAAACATGCATGTGCTTTTAACTTACAGTTCCATTTTTATAAATCTATTATACTTATATGGACACATTGTGGAAATCCTTATTGGACACAAAGATATGTGTGCAAGGATGATCACAGCAGCGTTATCTATAATAATGAAAAATATTTATAATTATGAAGAACATGAGCTAAGATGAATGTCCATCCATAGAGAGATGACAAATTATCTATGGTACATTCACACTTTGCTTAATGGATTCCTATCATTTTGCTCATCCAGATAACTTTTACCCTTGTGATATTTGTTTAGAGATGTGGAGAGACCATTATTGAAACCACACCCAGTTCCTGCTCCCAACAATGTGGTTTAAGATGGAAATTGGCATATTTTAATTTCTCTGTCTGTAGGCCAACAATTACCCAGTTTTCCAGACTTGGGTAATTGAACAAGGATGTGACAGTCATAATTCCCTGGACTTTTACATACAGTTGATTGAGCCAGAGATGGATACCTAACCCAAGCTGAATCAGTTAAAGTCATGCCATAGATTTTTTTGAAGTGGAACTAAAAAAGGGAACCTGGGAATTTTTTGGTAGCCTCATTCCCCTTCCTGTAGAAATTATTAGCTTTGCAATGAGAGACAATCCAGTTGACAATATTCAAGAATCTGAGTTTAGAGAAGAGTGTACAAAATTTTGATTTCAGGAAATATAGAGGCCCAACTCCACCTTCTGATACTATAGTTTAATTATTTAATCCTTCTTTGCAATTCATGAACCAATAATTTCTGTTTTGATGTTATATTGGTGAGTAAAAAGGCACATTTCATAACAACATGAATAATTTGGTATAATTTTTATAAACCTTACACCTTATTTGTATATGAATCTAAAAATCATCATATAAGACACAGAGCAAAGTGTTGACAGTGATTTACCATTGTAGTGGGCAACAAGAGAGGGAAACACTTTTGTTTTTACATTGTATACTTTTATACTGACTAACATTTTAACAATTAACTCTATTAGTTTTATAGTTGAAAAATAATTTTAAAATCCCATCAACTAAAAACTTCGAGGAAGAGTATATGAAGAAAAACAAACAAGTGCCTTGCACCACTCACCCTTGAATATTCTGATGCTGAGGGCACCTGCATTCACTGGTTTCACAGTGAAGCCAGTAGAGAATCGTAATTGCTTGTGATAGAAAGCCAAAGTTGCGGAGTGATTTCCCAACTCACAAATGCCTAATTTATGAACATCTGGCAGGTAAAGAGAAAGCTACTAGCCCAGGCTAACTTGCCAGGAGACAGCATAGCAGAGTGAGAAATGCTTCAGCTTTGCATTTTTAATTGTGACCCTCTGTTTACTAGCTAACCAAGTGAGTTATTTAGCCTTTCTGCACCTCTGTTCCTCATCAATAAAATGTGCTAACAGTGATTCTTAACTCATAAGATTGCTATGAAGTTTAGCAGAAATAGTGCGTGACAAAGCCTGGCACATACAATGCACCCTCTCTATGCAAATGTTAGCCATCAACGTTGTAGAAGGCAGCATGTCCTCTAGATGCTCAAGATTTCACTGCATCTCTGTATTTTTTCTCTAATGCAAAGCTTGGTATCTGTTACCAGGTACAGGCAGCAAATCCCTTGGAATAACGATTTTCCTGTCATGGTGACAAATTTCGACATGTTAGAATCAATTTCTTCAGAATTAATTCTTGTCCCACATATCTGCACATCATTTGATTGGAGTAGAGCTACACTTACGTTTATTAAGTTCATCACAATAAAAGCAGAGAGCTTGTTCTACTTCATCTTTGCCATTTCAAAAGTTCTAAGATTCATGTTTTTTTTCACATAGTACAAATTCCTGAAGTCTGATATCCCTTCGAATCAATGGAGTCTTTCAATATGCACCATCCAGGCAGCAGGCCAGGAGATACTTAGGTGGTAGGGTATTATTGCCTGAGATGGGCAGGCTTGGCCATAGCCATCCATTGTATCATGGCTCTATGTATTATTTACATTGCTAATACTAGATGTGTTGAGTTTAGTTGCCTTTTTAAATGTCCTAAAAAATAATACACTATGACTAAGCAGTGAAACAGATGATATTGTATATTCAAAGACTTATAGAATAGAGCAGTATAATATATATTAGAACTCTATATCTAAATACATCTAAAATAAAATTTCTAGGGCTTCCCTGGTGGTGCAGTGGTTAAGAATCCGCCTGCCAATGCCAGGGAACTGGGTTCGAGTCCTGGTCTAGGAAGATCCCACATGCTGTGGAGCAACTAAGCCCGTGCACCGCAACTACTGAGCCTGCACTCTAGAGCCCATGAGCCACAACTACTGAGCCCACAGGCCACAGCTACTGAAGCTCACGCACCTAGAGCCCATGCTCCACAACAAGAGAAGCCACTGCAATGAGAATCCCATGCACTGTAACAAAGAGTAGCCCCTGCTCGCCGCAACTAGAGAAATCCCTCTCACAGCAATGAAGACACAACACAGCCAAAAACGAAAAAATAAATTTATATTAAAAAAATAAATAAAGTTTCTATGTCAGAAAGTATTGTGTTGGAAGTTGACTATACTTTATCTTCCTTTGTTATTCATAAAATAATAACACTATAATAGATTTTAACTTAAATTCAAATAAATATACTAATCCACATCAAGAAATATGTGGGCTTCTTCACTCTCAGGGCTTCCCACTTTACCCTGGCCCACTGTCCTCCAGTGCAGTATCTACTGACTACAGGCTATATGCCAGTCCTATTGATGGGTACTGTTTTTCTTCCACCAGGTGTCAAAGCTTTTCCTACCGCATTCTATCCAAAACAAAGACCTTTCTCGGACAATCATTTGCAGTGGCTGTACTTTCACTTCTAATCCCTATAATTTTGCTGCCATTATGAGCAAACAGATTCAGTGACTGAGCTGGAGTCTGCTTTTGATACAAAGGCCTTTACAAGTGGACCCTGCCACTGAGACAATTGATTCTTGACAAAAAATACATTTACTTGTAGAAAGGATGCAACTTATTATGAACTGTAAAGTTCATCTAGTTCTCAGATATCTATTAAACTCACAATGTAGATGCAGTGCTAATGGCAAATCTCTAGTATTTGAGATAATATCAGTTTGTACACATATGGTCAAAGAAAGCACATAGGAAAGAACTGAACAGTATTGCCCCTGGATTCTGTCACTGAGAAAAGGAGAACACACAGGACCACTCAGAATTGCCATAGAATTTTGGTTGTACTAAGAATACAGATATGAGAGTCAGGAAATTTTGGTCATCAAGGAGGAAAGCGGGAGTTTTCAGGGAGAAACAGAGATTTTCTTATTGGAAAACCCATTATAATTGGAGAGGAAGCCAAAAATTTCCAAGAGATAAATTTTAAAGATGCATGAAGCTCCTAGGAGATGCAGCAGTGGCTGTCTTCCATACATAGAACTTTCCCAACTCAAAAAGCCCCCTGTGTATCTTTAACTCAGGGATCACTTTTAGCAGTGGGAGACATTCACATTATGAAAGGTAGGTGCGTGGGGATGAGACACACTGAAGGCACCACAGCCTTAAGCCACCATCTCATGTGTATTCTTTGACATCATCTCTTTGAAGAAACTGTCATATGGGACAGTTTGCTATTTAAAATGTTCCTTTTTTATTTCTGCCTCACTCTAACTTTTCCCCCATTGTTGTTTAGTTGAATTTCCACAGTTAAATGCAACTACACTATAATCTAATTAAGGCCATATTTCTGAATCAGAACTCTCAGGATATCATGGGAAGGTTCACTGCATACCTTAATACCCTGGTAATTTTATTCCTTGCCACATTGGGGATTAATGAGGTATTTATGGAGAAAATATTAGAATGTGCCATGCATGGTATTGAGTTTTTGAGGAAATATGATTTAAGTTTCAAAGAACTTATAACCAGGCTTTGTAACTGATGCTTTTTTAAAGTGAGTTCTTACTGGGTAGGAACAGTACACTTGAGGAAGCTCACGTGAGCCTACCATCTTCACATTCAGGTACATCTGAAAATGGATTCAAATTCTTGAATTTCTTATATTTAGGTAAGGCCCTTGCTCTCACACTAAAATTTTGTCTTTCCTTCTTCTTATTTTTCCTATCACCCAACACCTAACAGAAAACTTTTGGAATATCTTTGACCATGCATGTAATAGATTTTCAAATTTTATTTCTTGATTAAACAAATAAATACATGAGCAAGAGAACACATGAGTAAATAAACAATGAATCAAAAAGTTGATTTTCTGACTTAATTTAAAATCTACTCTTAGTTCTAAGCATTGATGAGCAGAGTTCTAATGACACCATTGTGGTAAATAGGTGACATCTTTCTCCCTTCATCTCTGAGATGCAGACTCACACCCTCCCCCTCAAGCTTCTAGGACCCTCCTTTTTTAAAGCTCTGTCTC
Source organism: Mesoplodon densirostris (assembly GCF_025265405.1). Classification (NCBI taxonomy): domain Eukaryota; kingdom Metazoa; phylum Chordata; class Mammalia; order Artiodactyla; family Ziphiidae; genus Mesoplodon; species Mesoplodon densirostris. The sequence continues at coordinate 167,876,561 of NC_082661.1, read as the reverse complement.
CAGGAAATTGATGAATCAAGCCACTCTCCTGATTAGCTGGTCCTTCCACCATTGTTTCACTGGCTTTTGGATAAACATGACTTAGCAGCTTTCCCTACAAAAAGAAGACTTGTTGAATGACTAAATCTGACTAAATCAATGTCTTCTCCCTCCTACTCTCTTTCCTTTTTTGCCTTCCACACCCCCTATCCTTCATCTTTCTCCTAATTCCTCAATATAGTGCCTCATCCTGCTTCTGACTTTTCAACTATAACCTCATTATTTGCTTATTGATTAAATCATGCACTTCTTCAGCACTTCCTGAATTCTGTGGATGTCTTTTAGATCCTCCTAAATCTCTTCACCACATTTCAAAGTCTACTTCTGTATATATACTGTGTTACAAATGAACTTGAACTTATGCCATGAAAGAACAGTAAAGCTTTGCCATTCGTTTCACTGCTTCTTTTTATTCCACTGTTTTCACTTCGCTGAGGTAATGCCCAACTCTCAAAGGGAGGTCATTGCCAGGGGAAAACCACTGGGCAGTTAATGTCCAACTCACACCAACTGGTCTCTGTACCTGAAACCTAAAGTGTACATTCAGGGCATTAATTATATTCACAGTGTGCAACCAACCTCATTACAGGAAGTAACTGCTCAATGGGTACAGGGTTTCCATTTAGGAAGAAAAAGAAGTTCTGGAGTTAGATAACAGTGAATGTGTTTTAGACAAAAGTTTGTCTTGAAAAAGAGCAAGGTAAAGTGGGAGTGGAGAGGCTTGAGATCTAATCCTGCACTTCCAAGAGTGAGATCTGTCCTTGTGTTTAAGACACCACTCGAGGCTTAACTTCATGCTCTATAAAATGAGATAATAATATCAAAACTATAGGCTTGTGATGATAAAACCAAATTATGTATGTGTACGTGTGTGTGTCACATCACAAAATAGGACATTTAATATGTATCAGTGTATTTCAACTACTGGTCTCTGTACCTGAAACCCTGTACCCATTTAGCAGTTACTTCCCATAATGAAGTTGGTTACACACTGTGAATATAATTCATACCCTGAAGTACACTTCAAAATGAATAATATGGTAAATTATCTGTTATTTGGGGCCTCCCTGGTGGCGCAGTGGTTAAGAGTCCGCCTGCCGATGCAGGGGACACGGGTTCGTGCCCCGGTCTGGGAGGATCCCATATGCCGCGGAGCGGCTGGGCCCATGAGCCATGGCCGCTGGGCCTGCGCATCCGGAGCCTGTGCTCCGCAACGGGAGAGGCCACAACAGTAAGAGGCCCGCATACCACAAAAAAAAAAGAAAAAAAAATTATCTGTTATTTGTATTTTACCACAATAAAAAAACCACACAGACACACACACACACACAAACACACACATTTATAATCTTCCTCTTCCCAATGTTTTTCATAACTCCCTTTACTTAAAAGTTATGTCAATAATTACAGAGTCCAGGATAAAACAGCTAAGCTGGTTTGATTAAGTTAAAATATTGTGTACTATTTTCTTTTTATTATTTCAATTTTTGCTTTACCTGGTTAAATATAGATTTTCTGGCAGAGGGACAGAGATAGTATTATCATGTATCAAAAACTGCACTGCACAGGGGGACTGCAACTTTAAAACACTAAAGTTTTTCACTATAGGAATGTGGTTTCTCAGAGAGAAATGCACAATTTGCACAAAGAATTTCTTGGTATTTTATTTTGTCTGTTGGGTATAAAATGAATCTTGGGACTTTCACTTGAGTTTCCACTTGACAAGCCCTTGACAGGACATTGATGACTTCCAAATCTCTTTTCCAGCTCACACCTCCCTCCTGAGCACTAGACCATATATCCAGCTGTCTACTGGACATCACCTTGATACTCCTCAGACACTTTAAACTTAACTTGTCCAAGGCTGTAGTCATTATTTTGCACTCTCAGACCTGCTGTTGCTTCTGTATTTTTGATTTTGCTGAAAGATATAACTATCCACTAAGATGTCCAAACAAGATGTCTAGGCATCATTCCCAAATTTTCCTCTCCCACCTACATCTTATCAATCATCACATTCTTTAGGGTCTATCATAGTATCTCTCAAGGTCTATTTCGAAGGATCTGCCTGTGTACACCTACACATCCATGCACATGCAAAGCCTTCTATTTTGATTGCTTAGTGTGACACATTCAGCTATCCATTTGCTACAGTAAATTGATTTCTGTAGTCACAGAATCTCAGCCAAAAGAAAACTTGGGAAAATAAATCAACAGAAGATAAAGAAAAATGCATCATTTACCTGGAGCCTTTACTACAAATTTTAATTCTCTGATTTTTTGTTCTTGTGATGTCAATGCACGTTTAAATGATGAGGAATATTTCATAATGATAAAATGGTCAATTCAAGAAGACATAAAAATTATATCCTTTATATCACATGAATCAAAAATTAAAGTTATTAAAAATAGGCAATTCTGTCATCATTTCTGAAGATTTAACACTTCTCTCTTTCCATTGATAGAACAACTAGATAAAATATCAGCAAAGACATAGATGACAAAAGAGATATGAGAAAAGAAGCTAAGAAAAGACTTTATGGCATGAAGTGGAAAGATGTAAAATTTTCTTTTTGGGCTGAAATTTCCTTTTTGGGCAGGCAACATGATTTTTTATATAGAGAAACCTAAGAAATTGACACAACAATTATTTGAATAAGTGAATTTAATAATGTCAGAGAACTCAAGGTTCATTTACAAAAATAAATATCTGTGCTTATATATTATCATGAAGAAATGGAAAATCAAACTAAAATTTTCATTCTCTTTATATCACCAACCATCTAAACTAAGAAATGTATTTAACACAAGATATGTGAAGATATGGAGTAGCAGTGTACTGAAAGTTACAAATACTACTGAGAAATAATAAAGAACTAAGTAATGAAAAGATATACTGTTTGGAAGTCAATATTGTAAGATATTGACTGTCCCCAAATTATTCTGCAGGCATTATGTAATTTCATGCCATATTTATAACAAGCTTTTATTGTAGCATTTGGTTAGCTAATTCTAAAATTAATACAGGTATGAAAATGACATACATAGATCTACAAATCCAAGAAATTCAATGAATTCTAATATAATAGACTCAGAGATTCATATAAAGATACATTATAATCAAAGTAGCTAAAGCCAAAGACAAGAAAGAATCTTAAAAGCAGCAAGGGAAAAAGAAGCAACTTATCAAGCATAAGAGATCCTCAGTAAGGTTAACAGCGACATTCATCAGAAACCATGGAGTCAGGAAGGCAGTATGACATAAAATGTTGAAAGAAAAAAACTGTCAAGAAATAATTCTATATCTGGAAAATTTGTCCTTCAAAAATGAAGGAGAAATTAAAACATTCTAGGCAAACAATCAATCAAACAAACAAACAAACCCTCAGGGTGTTTATTAACCTGTCCTATAGGAAATCCTAAAGGGAGTCCTTCAGATTCTAAAGAAAGTACACTAGATAGTAATCTGAAGCCAGATGAAGAAATACAAATTGACAGTAAAGGTAAATACATGGGCAATATAAAAGCCAATATCACTGTATTATTTGTAACTCCAGTTTTTATTTTTCACACAAGTGCATAAAAATAAATATATATCTATGTTTGGGGAATATAATGTATAAAAGGGCCTTTATCCAAAGAAGATATAAAAATGCACAATAATCACAAGAAATGATACTAAACATCAATAGTTTTTAGGAAGATGCAAATCAAAACCACAATGAGATATCACTTCATACCTACTAAGATATCCATAATTTAAAAAAATAAAAAACAACAAGTGTTGGTGAGGATGTACAGAAATTGGAACACTTGTACATTGCCAATGGGAATCTAACATGCTAGGTCAGCTGTGGAAATGAATTTGGCAGTTCCTCAGAGAGCTAAATATGGAATTACCATATGGCCCATGGTTCTTGGCAATGTCATGACAGTGTTCTGAGACCTTTACACTCTGGAACTCATTTCTGCTTAATGATATAAATTATCTATTACTTTAGAGTAATATATGTTTATTTTCTTTTAGTAATGTTTTTGATTTTTTCCTATATTTGGCAAATCTACAGAGAAGAAAAGTCAAATCCCATGGAGTTGAAATGAAGGAATAGCCAGATACTAAGAATCATCTGTAAGTGATCAGGTGGTGAAGCTTGGGCTGTAAAGGTCTATGAACAGACATTCACAGTCTATTATTCCATCGGACCTTTTCCTCTCCATCATAAAGACTAATTTAGGCCATTATCATCTCATTTCTGGAATTTTGCCAACATACTTCTGTTCTCCCTACTGTCTGCTTCACCTCCCTCCATTCTAACTTTAATATTGCATCAAAAAGTATCTTTCTGAAAAATAATTCTGATCATGTCACTTCCTTGTGGCATACCTATTCATATCTCTCCTGAAATAAGACTAACACTCAGTGTTTAGCATGACAGTAAAAGCCTTCTATGACCTGATCCATCACAGAATTATCTACATAGCTGGTGCTTAGTAAATAAAAACTTACTCAATGGATGATCGTGGTTTCTAGCAAGGAAATTAAAAGAAAAAGCAAGCATAATGGTGGGAATAAATTCCTTTGCTTCATACATATTTTCTGAGCATCATCTCTGTGAAGGAGATTGAGAGGGGAAAATAGAAGATTATCAAACCTCAAATATGTGATTTTACTGCCATATCTCTTGCCCCAACCTTTAGGAATCTGAGAATCTAGCAGGGAACACAAGGCTTGTATGAAAACTTCCATGTGCTTGGGACTTGATAAATGTGCTAAGGCAATTCAGTAGGAGAAGATTCCATTTTCACTTTGGGGACTCAGAGAAGGCTATAGATATTTGATCAGGGCCTTGATGAAAGAGTAGGGCAGGTGGGAAGAGACAGCTCTCCAGGCCCTGGGGCATCTCAGGTATGTGAATTTCAGGGAAGAGGCACATATTGTCACGCTGCTTGACTCTAGTGCAGGGCATGTGAGACTTAGCAACGAGCGTGAGCAGTACATTGGAACACTAGTATGGCTGGCTTTGGAGGGTTTAATTGCTAGTAAGAGAAATTATAAGTGGAGCTTTCTCGATGAATACCCTTGAATCCCCAGCTAATTTTCTGCAAAGACTGAACCCTGGCTGCTTTCCCTCCTAACCTGCCCTCCCTACCTGTAATTCATTCAGACTCACTCTCTGCTCCTGCAACCCAGCAGGACCCTGTGGGGCTCCTGAGCACAAAAGCCTTTCTGTGTCCTCCACTTCTTGATTACAGGAAATAGGTTTCATTCATCCTCCAGGACCTTCCATGAGTTCCAATGAGCAGGTTCAAACAGTTGCTACTTAGGGAAGGGAGGGGGATGCAGAGACAAGAGAGGAACAGTCAAAAGAAACAGTAGTGCAGCCTTGGGGCAGGGTCCTGGTTCACTCAAGGGATATACATAACAATATCTTTAATCTGTTTTGCAGATACAGAAACCTCCACCAGGTGGGAGAAGTTAACTGTATGCTGCCCACAAGCACAGAGACCTCAGGCCACCAGTTGGAACCAGAAGGTTGATGATATTGACTCCCACTTACTTCACCACCAACCAGTCAGAAGAATGTCCACGAGCTGATCATGCCCTCTTCAAACAATTACAATAAAACTTCACTACCCCCTCCAGGTTGGGACATCTTCTCCAGTTTTGAGGGCATTAGCCTCTTGTGGCCTCCTTTGCCTGGCAAAGCAATAAGGCTATTCTTTTCTGCTTCACCCAAAACTCCATCTCTGAGATTTAATTCCATGTTGGGGAACAGAGGCCGGATTCAGCTTCACTCCCTCTCCACGCTTCTGCCCTCCATACCCATGACAGCAGGCTTTAGTCAGCTTCTTGTTACCAGAGGAAACAGATTTCCAAAACCATTCTTCATGTTGCTTTATACTTCCCTAAGCCTGGGTTTTCTCCCCAGCAGGCTAGGAAACAGAAAAAAGGAACACCAGCCTAAAAAATGATCTGCATTCTAATCATGGCTCTTGTACATACATGACCCTGGGCAGATTACTTAACGTTTCTGAGCCATCTATAAAATGGTGATAACAATTCTTATCTTAAAGAGATGCCATGAGGGTAAAATAAAATGTTTAAGCCTTTATTTCTTAGATGTTTCACAGAGTGTTAGTTGTCCTCCCACTGCAGTCTCCAGGATCAATCAGGTCAAATTTGGGGGCCTTACTTCCCCCCTCTCTTCAGCCCTCAATTAGGGCAGCTTAATGAATTCTCTGCTGTGATCATTACTAACTCACCTGGTTTCTTGCTCAGAGCCCAGAAGACAGAATTATACAGCAAGGCTTAAAGGCTCCTTTTTAAACTTAAACTAGGCTCACTGGGGAGGCTAAAAGCTAAAGATTTGACCTGTTCTGGCATTTGAGCTGATTTGTATTAGAACTGCCTTTGTAACAACTGGAGGGGAAAGAAGAATTCTCTAATCAGTCTAAGCTTAGAGGAAAAGTCATTGCAAATTTATGGAGACAAAAACAGGTGTGTGAAATGGTGCGTAAAGGAGCTCACCACAATCTCCCAGGACATGGTTCCTGATTGGGAGCCCTCATGCTAGAAAAAAGATTAGGAGTATCTTGGCAAGTTTGTGTCACAGGAAGTGCAATATTTATTCAGCACACAGATAGCCAGTGGATGCACTGACAATTGCAATCCAGGCTCTCTGATTAGATTTTGGCTGGAGTGTTATTTAGAGACTTAATCATATAATGCCCAGTGGCACCAAGTACGCATATGGATCTGATTGAAATCATTGCTCCCGCTGGTTTCAGGGTGCAGATAACTGAGGGTGGCCGGAAGAAGAGCATCCGCTTACTTCAATCAGGAAAAGTTGACAACTCCCGGCTTCCTCCCGGCTTCCGAGATGCAAACTACAAAGAGCATATCCCTGCATCCAAGTGTAGAAAAGCTCTTGGACCCCGACTATCTCATCATTCTTTGTAGCAACTGGGTGTGGACTTGCCTGAGCCTAAGATGGTACCACTCTCTCCTACCAAGATTTGTTCAGTTACCTTTGAATCCAACTATTTCATAGACTCAGACTATTACAGATGAAGGAATGAGTCTAATTATCCCATTTCAGAGATGAGGAAAATGAGACCCAAAGAGGGTGTAGCTTATCAATATCACAGAGACAGTTATTAAAAAAAACAGTGTGAGAAGATAGGTCTCCTGATTCCCAGTGTTACTCTTTTAATGGTATTTACCAAAATACAGTAGGTAATAATGTTAAATTTATTCATTTTTCTTCCTTCAAAACAGATGGTAGGACTATTTGCCTATTTTCTCTAAAGTGTTAAGCTATGTGTGCAGAAGCTATATTGTCATTTTCTAAATGTTGCCTGTACTTTAAAATTTCAATCCCTTAATAGTCAGTTGGTACCATGTTCTTTATAGCTTAACTTCAATAGAATTAATAAGAAAAAAAGGACATGAGAGGGCTTTGATATTTACTGAGGAAATAAGCATAGGACTCTGTTACAAACACACCTTAACTCATAAAATGGTTAAGAAGAGACCTAGAAATATGGCTAAAGTCCAAGCATAATAAAAAATATAAAAATCCACTTTAATTATTTTTCAAGCAATTAGAATTTAAAGTCTTTGGTTACATCCCTAATCTTCTATTTCCATACTATATTCAAAACTTTCAAAAATTGAGGGGCTCTTATGGGTCTATTTTAATGAATCCTTGGCCAGATAACTCTGAAATCCTTCCTTGTACTTTCATCAAAATGCTTCTGACTTGCCCAAGCTTATTTTTTCTAAAATTATTTTTAGTACAGTCAAAGAAAAATCCAATATTTTTGAACATGCTTAGGTATGAAGAACTTTAGGTATTAAAATCCCCAGGTGGCTTCAGAGGTGGGTAAAAGATTGGGAGCAGGGTGAGGGAGATAGAGGGCAGTAGCATTATCATCTTCCTTGACACGTGACTCGTGACTCCTGTGTGTTGAGCATGTGTCTGTGTGTCTGATTAGCTAACTGTCTATTTAACTTCTCTCTGTCTACTTCACTATTATATCTCTATCTAACAAGAAACTGTGAACAGAGAAAGAAGTGGCCAACTTCCTGCAGTCTGGTCTATCCACGGTTCCAAGGAAGAAAATTCCCAAATACCAGACACCTGCCCTTGTAAATTCAATATAGTGACTACTTTTAGACCACTGATTGCCAGCTGCTGTACTCCTGGCTCAATTGCTTCCACAAGACAAGCTGTTGAAGCAGATATTAATGTGTATTTCAAACCAGCTGGATATATAAGACAATAGTCCTGTTTATGAGCTGTCCTGGTCTTATAGTGTTCTCACCCTTCCATCTTGCCCCACCCATTATTAGAAGCAAAAAGTTGCTCCATAGTGGTTCAGCTTTTCCAAAGACGTAATGTCATACTTGCTTACATATCCCCTCCTAATGTTGCTACATCAGAACTGGAAGCTTATTTCTCCTGGATTTTAGCACATGGCAATTAGAAATCAACATACTTTGTAGCTCTGTGAGGCATATTTTTGCTTAAAAAATAACTTTCATAACTTTTGTATAAGTATGCTTCATGTCTTTCATGGTGTCTGGCAAGTGGTTATGTGCACATTCGTTGAATGAAGACCTGCTATGGGCTTCCCTGGTGGCGCAGTGGTTGAGAGTCCGCCTGCCAATGCAGGGGACACGGGTTCAAGCCCTGGTCTGGGAAGATCCCACATGCCACGGAGCAACTGGGCCCGTGAGCCACAATTACTGAGCCTGCGTGTCTGGAGCCTGTGCTCCGCAACAAGAGAGGCCGTGATAGTGAGAGGCCCGCACACCGCGATGAAGAGTGGCCCCTACTTGCCACAACTGGTGAAGGCCCTCGCACAGAAACGAAGACCCAACACAGCCATAAATAAATAAATTAATAAATTAAAAAAAAAAAAAAAGACCTGCTATGGGCTCACATTTCCATTTGCTAAGTTGAGGCCATTATAGCAGAATTCAATAACTTTCCTCTAAGAAAATTATATTGTTTTGCAACTTCTGATTAAATAACACAACTTTGCCTTTCCATTATGTGTTCTTTCTGTACATTCTCACAGAGTGACTTCTAAGTCATTATCTCCAGCCAAAACTTGTCTTCATCTGATGACTGTGTATCAAGTTGCCTGCTACACATCTCTGCCTAAAGGACCCAAGGTATCCCAAAACTAATATGTCCAAAGGTGAACCTGTCACCTTATACCTTCTTCCTCTCCATTATACACACATACAAATACACACACGCTCAACTGATCCACCTCCAGTTCTTTCCAGCTCAGAGTATGCCACCATAATCCATCTAGCCAAACAAGTTGGAAAGCTGCAAGCTTGCATCGTCTCTTTCTCGCTCTCAAAATCTAGTGAAGCATTTTCTCCCATTGGTCCCAGTCTCTATTCCTCCAAGACAGAGTTTGACTTCTCCTTAAGTTGATGCCTACCTCTTTAGACATTTCCCCTTTAAATGAATTTCATTTTCTTGAGCATATTATATTCTAGCACATCTCTCTTCCCTTCCATAAATGTTTTCTTTCCACTTCGAAAGTGTTGCCTTATGAATTTAGGTCATTAAAATTTAACTCAAATGTCATGTTCTCTAGGAGACATTTCATCTTCAGTTTTCCTGTGTTTCTTGCAAGTGTCTCTCTTGTAGCATTTCATGCATTGTGCAGCAATGACTCATTAATCTTTCTTTCTCTTGCATGCATTGCAAGAGGTGGTATGATGCCCCTTTCTTTTCCATTTCCCCAGCAGCTAGCATGTTTATAATAGGTATTCAGTAAATAATTACTCATAATCAGTTGAACAAATGATTTAAGGTAAGAACAAAGCCCTTGGAAGAACAGGTCTAGTGGGTGGTCACTGGGGCAAAGAATATGAAACCATCTTCTTAGGATGACAGCTCAGACAGACTGAAGGTCAGAGGTAATCAGAAAAAATATCCTCCAGAGGATCACTCAGTTCTGCAGTCACCTAATAAGTGGTAGGTCTGCCATACTTAAATGAAAGTTGGCTCCATGATTCTATTAAAGAAAGAAAAGGTATTTGACACCAAAATGTGGACTAAAATACTGTATACTGGTAGGTAATTAACGCATTGTATCAAATATGTGCTTAACTTATCACATGAAGGGATGGTTTGAAGACAAGCATGCCTTTGCTCAAGGGCCTCTGGTTAAAAAGCTAAATCATGGATTCCCCAATGGCCTCATTCCTCTTAACATACCATCATAGTGGTATTCATGAATTAATATAAATTCTCTAAAATGTATCTCTATTTTTAAATGTTTCACTTTATTTCCCTTAAGTGTAATGTGTAATTCCTTCAAGTTTCAAAGCTGTGGGTTAGGAAGAGTGTCTACTAGTTCTATTAATCTGGGATTGGGTGAACTAGTTACCATTCACCTCATCCATACAATTAAAATTTTATGACTTACATCATATGGCCTTTCCAATTAAATACTGGGCCAGTAGTTTCTCAATTTTATCCCTGAGTACCTTCCTAATTCTTGGGTGGATACTAGCTCACCTCCTCTAGTAATATTTCTATAATTTTTTTATTAGTTAGATCCAGAATACCTGGAATGCTACCTTCAGGTGGACTAGTAGTACTTTTTTTAAAATGAGGGTGAAAATCTGACATAATACGGATCGGAATCATTCATTTAATCCCTGTTTTTTCTTTTATTATCCTTGAGCAGTTTTTTGTTGTTGTTTTCTGTTTGTTTAAATTATGGCTTCATGTGTTCTATAATTTTTGTTTTCATCTAATGAATAGGTTGTTTAAATGGCCTGCATTTTTGGAGGAAGAAATTGGGGCAAAGGGAATAAGGATGTTTAATAAGGATGAAAATGTTGAGTCTGTGACTTTGCTATTTAGTTCATTTCTACCATGTGCAAGGAACTGTGCAAAATTTTGGATATGAAGTGGTAAACAAATAGACATGGGCCCTTCCCTCTTGAAAAAAAAACACAATAGTAAAAATGCATATAAGTATGTAACTGTTCATTAGAATAAGTATAATGAAAAAGCAGGGTAATTCTTCGCACCAAAGAATTAAGTGTATCTGCTTGAGACTAGGTAATCCAGAAAAGCCTCTTTGAAGAAACGACATGAATTTGGAGATATGCATTGGAATGCCAAAGGAAAAAAATAGGAAGGAAGGTTTTCCAGTCAGGGAACTCCATGGAAAAAGACCATGGACTGGGACAATTCTTGATCCAGTCAAGTTACAGAGAATAATTCAATATGGGTGAAGCCTCATGACAGAAGAAGGAAGAGGCATGAAATGAGATGAGATAAAATTAAAAAGGTAGGTTGCAGACAGAAATGCTTTTTAAGGCATCTTATAAGTGCAATGAAATGCTCATGAAGGATTTAAACATGAGAATGGCATGATTAAATCTATGTTTTAAAAGATCAGTTCAGATGCTGTATAGACTGATGGGTTGGTAAGTAAGGGTAGGAAAAAAAAAAAAAAGCCTAGTGAAGTAACTAGGAAACAAATGAGAGTAGCCTGGACAAGAAATGCTACAGGAGTGATGATGATGAGGCAAATTACTCAGCTGTATAAAATGGATAATAAAAGTACCCACCTCGGGGCTTCCCTAGTGGCACAGTGGTTGAGAGTCCGCCTGCCGATGCAGGGGACACAGATTCGTGCCCCGGTCTGGAAGGATCCCGCATGCCGCGGAGCGGCTGGGCCCTTGAGCCATGGCCGCTGAGCCTGCGCATCCAGAGCCTGTGCTCCGCAACGGGAGAGGTCACAACAGTGAGAGGCCTGCGTACTGCAAAAAAAAAAAAAAAAAAAAAAGTAACCACCTCATTAGATCAAAAAGATTATATGAAACTGTGCCTTTAAAAGCTCAAAGGACAGTTCTGGCACACAGAACACTTAATGCATGTTTATTACTATCACTACAGCTATTACGGCTACTACTCCTATTTGGAGTTACTTGGTTTGGTTTTAGGGTGGTGTTTGGATGGCAGTGAGGGAGAGAAGTTAGTTTGGTGTATTATAATTTATTGGTTTAGAAGGAAATTTGATAGGCAGAATTATGGTGTTCTGTTTTAGGGGGTGGTATTTAGAATGATGATAGGTGATGTTTAATGGGCATTGAAGAGGAGAAACAGTTGACTTAAAAAAAAATCGAATGATTAACTGACTCAGGGACTAATGGTGCCTCACTATCTTTTTTCTTTACCTCTCTTCCCTCCAAGAAGTTTCTTCAGTATTTCTAGGCCTTGAAGCCTCATTCTCCAAGCCTAGTACAAATATCATGATAATTCTCTACTGATGTTAGTTCCATCCCTTTCATGGAAATTGTCCTACGATCTCTTGGGATGTCAGAGCTAAAAGGAAACTTGAGGGTAATTTGTCTTCATTCTGTTGGTTACAAATGTAGAGGCCTACTCTGAGAGAGGGAAATGCTGTCACTCTTCAGAGGAACCAGATCGCATATTACAAATACCCTTGACTGGGTATCAGAGTGAATTAAGTTCAAGCTCTGTATCTATCATTGCCACGTTGAAACAAATTGCTTAACCTTCTGAAGCTCAAGTTCCTCATTGTAAAGGAAGATCCTAATAACTGTCCTGCCTCGCTAAAGAATGGCCATGAAGAATGAATAAAATAATGCACATAAAAACATTTCATGAACTACAAAGTGCATCTCTTATCAATCCTTTGCTATGTTTACAATCACCAAACAGATGGGTGTATTGATTCAATTGTTCGCCTGCAGGTAGTTAGTGTAGCTTGTGGCTATGGAGCTCAAAAACTCCTGAGGTAAATTTATTGGGAGGCTATATTCTAAGTCCATGTGTAACTTACATAAGTAAGCTGAAAAACTTCAAGTACATATTTCATTGATTCTTAAGATGTTTAAACCTCAGTATCACCTTGGACTATATACTATCATTATTTACATTTTACTATTAAAAAAATAGGCCCAGTTTAAGTAACCAGAGTGATTAGTAAAAAAAGATAAGGTCACAGAGCCACTAGGCAGCAGACTCTGATTTTAAACCTTGATCTGCCTTGTTCAGAAAGCCATAAAATTTAACTACTAATAGGGAGGCTATACCACAGTCACAGGATAAATGGACATTGTTTCTGCAAAAAAGAATCTTTAAATTGACCAAACTTGATTAGGAAACCAAAGGCACATTTTTGTTCTCCAGCATGTGTTGAAATGAGGCTGATACAATATTGCGGCTGAGCAATTGGGTGTAAAAATCACTGGTAAAAACACACTGCAGATGGCAATTAATTACCACAGACCCTGCTCTATTATGCAGTGAAAGATTGACAAAGAAACTGTGAAAAGACTGAACCAGGAAATGACAACATACATGGGAAACTGCCCTCTGCTGGTCCAGGCAGTGCCCGGTCCTTGTTAAACAGGGACGTTATTCAAAGATGTAAATGAGATATTTTGAGCACTTTTATATTTATGACTTTATTACTCTGAGATGGTTGGGAGTTTTAATTTTGTGGTTAGCTCACCTTCTGTTTCTTTATTAAAACCTTAGTTCTGGTTAATCAAAAATGCTCTTTACAGTCAGGTCACATAGATTCCATAAAAAAGGATGCACTAGTTCACCCTGGATTTGGTGTGAGATTTATCTTTTAAAGATGCACCCTGATTTATATGTGTGCTCACAAGTGTGGCAGTAAATTAAAATATGATAGTAAGTGGGAAAGTTTCATGGCTTTCTGAATGTGGTCATAAATAAGGAATTTCATGACTAAGTTGCTCTCTGTAATAGCCATGTCTCTTCTCACCCGTGGGCGTATTGGGGTCACTCTATTGGTGAAAACCGTGGTAAACCAGCATTGGGCTTGCATAATCTCAGAAAATTGGCATCAAAAGCCCACAATCCAATCAGTTGCCACAGTTTCTTATATACACATGGCACTAAAACATGTGAATTCTCTGAAGCAACAGAAATGATGACTGTCTTTCCACTATCATCCAGAATTGGCAGTGACCAAGAGAGCCAGCTTTGAGTTTCTTTCTATGGAACTTCAAAAAGCAACAGGCACAGAACCTGGATATAAGATTCAGAGACAGGGTAGCACAGCTTTGAAGCTGTTCTATAGAGAGAATTGGAGAGAGTATCTAAAGAGGATGCAAGTGGTGTTCTGATATATATATATATATATATATATATATATATATATATATATATATATACACATATATATATATACATTTATGTATATATATAAATATATCATATATATGTATATATATAAATATATCATATATATATTCAAAGTGCACTTTGGATTCTATTGTACCTTCAAATATTATGTATTAAATACCCACATGACAATCTCTTAGAGTTTGGACATGCTACTTTAATACACAAGTCTCTTTTATGGCAACTTCTAATATTCCCCCCCCCAAAAATCTAATATTATTTCAGACATACATATAATGAAATGTAATTTAACACCTAGAATTATGAAACAGATGAGACAGCCAAGGTCAAAAGAGTGCTATTTACACTGAATATAAGAATTTCTTTATGAGATAAACTTCACTGTCAAGATGCCAGAAGACTCTCTTAAGGAAGAGACTTCTGTAATTACAGAAAACAGCAAAGCAGAGGAAACTAACATTTCTCAGGAACCGTGTCTCTGTTTACCATGTATCTCTGGGCAATTTCTTGACCTGTCTGAGCCTTAAGGTGTTATCTATCTCACTGGATCCTTTTGAGAATTAAACTTCATACATAATATGCCTAGCACATAGTGGATATCACAAAATGTTAGTTCAACTCTCCTTCTTGAGCAAACTTAGCTGACACTATTACTCCGAGCAGTTTGGTCTGACATTCTCCCCCCGCACCACCCATCCCAACTTTTGCATGCATACCAAAGGCAACATAATTGTACATTTTTGGTGATTAGAAATCTCTTTAGTTTTGTGTCGATGTTAGTCAAGTGTTGTGTTTCCCTGTGATGAAGCAAGGGAAAACAGTTGCTAGCCAGGGACCTGTAAGAGTATGATTGTGATGCTGAGCCATGGAATCCAAGCCGCGTGAGCGAACCTATGAGCAGTCCTGTGGAAAGTGGAGCAGTGAAAGGAGTGGTAGTTATGAAGTTAAAGAGGCGTTTATAGGAAGCGCTGCAGCAAGGGAGCTAGAAGGCGGGGGTTTTAGGGCAGAGACTCTAGCTTAGAAGGATATGATCACAGGCTCTCTGGCTGAGATAGGCTGTAAAAGGAGGATATTGCTGATGGTCCTGCAACAAAGATCCAGATTTCTAGAATGACTGTGCATCTGTACTTGGAATTCATTCTGATGAGTATAATGGTTAGGACTGAGAGGAAGCTGTGAGCTATGTGATCATGTGTAAAAAAAAATGAGAAGGAACAATCAGGTGATTGATTCAGGTGTGTCACTCTCTTCATTTGTTCATACCCAACAGATGAAGAGACTGACACAGTCAGAGATGTGAGCCACAAAGAAGCAAAGCTATTTATGAGGTAGGAAGAGGGATGCTTTAGAAGCGGCATAGGAAAGTCACAAATCACCTCTGTGCTGTCTTTTTCTTCAAAAGTTTTTGGAATACCTTTTCCACCTGCCTAAAATTCTACTCTTCCTTCAAGCGCAAATCAAATCCCCATTTCTCATAGACTCTTCCTTCTCTTCTCTAGCCTACTCTGGTTTCATTTTCCTGACTCTTTTAGATGTTTATTTTCTGTAACACCTGTTTTGCAACTGGATGGTATAAAGCTCATATAAAGTTTAGTTCCTGTCTGGGTAATTCTCATTTAATTTTGTCTCCCCAAATAGACTGCCAGCTTCATGATGATGGCAATCTTAGTTTCCTGACCATTTATATCTCACAGTTCTTAGCACAGTTTAAAGCATATTTGTGAGATCACAAATACAATACAATTACATTACCAAACTGTTTTTCTTAGGAAAGAGCACCTTTAATTTTGAATGTGATCTGGATGACTCACACTACTAGTTTGGAGTATAAAGTTGATTCAGTTAACCATCTGAGACCCTACTCTTCTAAAGTTGTAGACAATTCAAGAGCTGTGATATCTTCTTCTTGCATCTTAAGTTGCCCTTCACAATTTGTCCTAAAACCAAGCAAAGCAAAACCTCAGTTGGAAGAATTTGAAAAAAAAATTAAACCCTTTGATTTTCTTCAGTTGTAAAATCTAAAATTCTAAAATTCTGGAACCAACCTTGATATTCCAATTGTAAAGGAAAGGGGGATAAAAGTCTAATAAACCAAATGATACAATATGAGGTCTCTATTCTCCTCTCTTGTTTCTCAAGGGAATCTTAGATGACTAAAGATAACTATACTGGCATATGTAAAACAAGTTTTTCTTTGTTTACCATAAAGCAAGGAATGCTCCTAAAGCAGAGCATGCAATGGGAACAGCAGCTGATTCCCCTCCGGCTTTCTCTCCTTCCCAAGTACCCTCCCTATTACTCTTTGTATCTGATAAGATTTTTGGTCAAGGGAATGTACATAAAAAGCCTGGTCTTCAAATGTTGCATTGTGTGTGAAACTACATTTAAAATACCCTTTAATTAGCATTTGGAAATCATTGTCTGTAATCCATCATATCAACAGGCTAAACGTGATTATATCAATAAATGCTGAGAAAGCATTTGACAAAATCCAACACTCATTCACGATAAAAACTCTCAGCAAACCAGGAATAGAGGGAGACTTCCTTAAATTGATAAGGAATATATACAAAATCCTACAGGTAATATACTTAATGGCAAGGAATTAGATACTATACCCCTAAGATCAGGAGCAAGATAAGGATGTACTCTCTAATGAGTGCTATTCAACATCATGCTGAAAGTCCTAACTAGTACAGTAAGAAAAGACAGGAAAGGAAAATCATAAAGATTGGGAAGGAAGAAATAAAACTTTCCTTGTTCACAGATGGCATAATTTCCCATGTAGAAAATCCCAAAGAAAAAGAAAAATGCTCCAGAAACTAATATGTGATTATAACAAGTTTGCAGGATACATGTTATAATACAAACATCAATTGCTTTCCTATATGCCAGCAATGAACAATTGGAATTTGAATGTAAAAACACAATACCATTTATATAAGTACCAAAAATTAAATACTTAAGTATAAATCTAACAAAATATGTACAGGATCTATATGAGGAAAACAATAATACTCTAAATTTTACAAATCAAAGGAGATCTAAATAAGTGCAGAGATAGTCCATGTTCGTAGATAGGAAGATTCAATATTGTTAAGATGTCAGCTCCTCCCAACTTGTTCTATAAATATAACTCAATCCCAATCGAAATCCCAGCAAATTATTTTGTGGATATTGCCAAACTTATTCTAAAGTTTATATTTAAAGGCAAAAGACCAAGAGAAGCCAATAAAATACTGAAGCACAGTCAAAGGACTAATGTTATTCAATTCCAAGACTTACTGAAGCTATAGTAATCAAGGCAGTGTCACAGTGGTGAAAGAGCAGTCAAACAGATCAATGGAACAGAATAGAGAGCCCAGAAATAGACACACAGAAATATAATCAACTGATCTTTGCCAAAGGTGCAAAGGCAATTCAACAGAGAAAGGATCGTTTTTCAGCAAATAGTGCTGGAACAACTGAACATCCGCATGCAAATAAATGAATCTAGACACAAAACTTACACCTTTTACAAAAATTAACTCCAACTTGATCATAGACCTAAATGTAAACAACAAACCTTTTAGAAGATAACATAAGAGAATATCTGGGTGACCTTGGGATTGGCAATGAGTTTTTAAATACAACACCAAAACATAATCCATGAGAGAAACAATTGATAAGTTGGACTTCATTAAAATTCAAAAAAAAATTCTACTTTACACAAAACTCACCTCAGGGAAACAAAAGACAAACCATAGAGTGGTAAAAAAAATTTACAAGACACATATCTGATAAAAGACTTAACCAAACTCAAAAATGAGAATACAAACGAGCCAATAAAAAATGGGCAAAAAATCTGTACACCTCACCAAGGAAGATATACAGATGGAAAATAAGCATATGAAAAGATTCTAGACACAATATATCATTAGGAAATTGCAAATTAAAACAACAATGAGATACCACTATATACGCATTAGACTGGTGGAAATTCAAAACTGACAACACCAAATGTTGTAAAGGATGTAGAACGACAGGAACTGTAATTCATTGCCAATGGGAATGTGAAATGACACAGTCATCTTGGAATATATTTTGGCAGCTTTTACAAGGCTACACATGGGCTTACTACATGATCTAGTAATCATTCTCCTAGGTATTGCCCATATGAATTGAAAACTTATGTCCACACCAAAACCTTACCTGAATATTTATAGCAGTTTAATTCATAAATGCCAAGAACTAGAAGCAACAAAGATGTCCTTCACTAGCTGAATTCATGAAAAAAATGAGGTGCATCCACACAATGTGATATTATTTAACAATAAAAATAAATGAGCAGGACTTCCCTGGTGGTCCAGTGGTAAAGAATCTGCCTTACAATGCAGGGGACTCGGATTCGATCCCTGGTTAGGGAACTAAGATCCCACATACCGTGGGGCAACTAAGCCCACCTGCTACAGCTCCTGAGCTTTCACATCTCAACTAGAGAGGCTGTGAACCACAACTGCAGAGCCCACGTGCCCTGGAGCCCAGGAACCACAGCTAGAGAAGAGAAAACCCACTGCCACAACCAGAGAGAAGCCCGCATGCAACAATGAAGAGACCGCGTGCCGCAACTAAGACCTGACACAGCCAAAAAAAATGAACTATCAACCCATGAAATCTTAAATCTTAAATGCATATTACTAAATGAAAGAAGGCAGTCTGAAAATGTTGCATTCTGTATAATTCTAACTATAAGATATTCTGGAAAAGACAAACTATAGAGATATGAAAGATCAGTGGTCACCAAGGGTTGGATGGGTCCAGGAGAGATGTATAGGCAGAGCACAGATTTTTAGGGCAGTAAAACCTCTGTATGATACAGTACTAGTGAATGTGTGACATTATGTATTTGTCAAAACCCATAGAAATATACAACACAAAAAATGAATTTTAATGTAAAGTATGGATCTTAGTTAATAATAATGTATTGGTTCATCAATTGTAATAAATGTAATGTACTAATGGAGATGACAGTAATAGGGAAAACTGGGGGAGTAAGTAATTGGGAGAGAGAGTATATGGGAACTCTCTACTACCTGCTCAATTTTTCTGTAAACCTAATACTGCTGTAAAATGAAGGCTATTTTTTAAAAAGTCTTATCTCCAGTGATATTCTGAAAATCTCTGGCAAATAAGGTTTATAGTATCATACTACAGATGGCAATACTGAACTGAAGCTCAAATATTAGTCAGTAATAGAAGAAGGAAGTGAACTTCCAACTGGTACTAAAGTACCCATTTGAGCTATAATGTCTCAGAGAGGGTCATCCAATAAAGGAAGTAAGCCTAGTGATATATGGACAAGCACATTCTGGGATTCTAGAACTGTTCTGTCCAATACAGTAACTACTAGTCACATCTTTATGGCCTGTCCTATGTTGGTACCAGGTTACAGATGTTAAAGAGATCTCTTCAGAATATAGTTGTGAGGAAGAAACTTATGAAAAGAGACATAAGAACATAGATGAAAGACCCTAGCTACAAAGTTTTGAAAGATTAAGTGCATTTATAACTTTCCCATTAGCACTTTCTATTATCCCTCTAACTGCAGCATTTCTGAGTTTTGAAAATAACTTGAATTATATTCTGCCATGGTACTTGTAAAAGATGCATATTTCTGAGTCCTAGATGAAGACCAACAGAGTTTCATTTTCTGGGAGCAGATTCTAGGAACATGTTGTCTTACGTTCCTCAAGTGCTTCTTACATACAATTTAAAAATGTCACCTTTAGCTGGAGAAAAAAACTTAAAAACTGTACATTTATTTTCAAGGTCATTTTGGTGATGGGAGGGTGCCCATACACCAAAGGGTGTAACAGATGATAATAGCCTTAATGAGATAAAGAATTCCTTGATCCCTAGGACCTGCCACAGTCAAAGAAAATGTTCCTGTTTGTGGTTGAGGGAATAAGTGTGCATTTATGAAAAAAAATGAAGTGAAAAGGGGCAAAAGCCTTTAGAACTATATGATAATACATTCCATTGGGAATGTATTATCCAACATTACCCAACATTTCTTTATAATGTGTTATTTTTCACATTGACGTCTACACTCAGCATAATGTAGAGGGGAAAAAAGTGTTTTAATTACTGTTCTGTCTCTTCAAATTCAGGTAATAATGGCCCAATCATTTAACCTCATTAAATGTCGACTACAAATATAAAATCAGTATGAAATGAGCTTCTCTGCCTCACTGGGTTAGACTATTGAGTTCAGGTTAGGTAATTGGTGAAATACCATATTAAGAAGTTGCAGAGAGACACCTGAACAAAAGCCTTCATGATAGTTTCAGTGCCAAAATGATGCCTTGGGTTGGGAAAAGGCAGGGAGCAGCAGGATTTGAAAAAGGATGAAGAGTAAATTTTCAGCTTTCCCTACACCCTTTCATACTGGCATCTATCGCTTTGTTGGTGACTTCTTATTTAATAGCCAAATTACAGGGAATCAAATTATGTCTCTAATTACCACAGACTTAATAATGCAATCAAATCATTTGCTCCCATTCCTAATTATCATTTGTTTCTAAGGGAATAACTCTACTGTGTCACAATGCCTTCAGTACAGTGGGGTAAATGAAGCCTGGAGAAGGCATCCTATAAAGTTGCTTTTCTTTCCACTCTTTCCATGGGTCTGGAGCTCTCTAAGAAGAATTCAATAGAAAGCACCTATTCAGCACTTCTCACTCACAAAAAAATGTGAATTTCATCTAAATGACCCATGAAGCTGTTTTGCATTAACTGCTCTCTTGTGTAGAATCTTTTGGAGGATCCATTATGGGACCATTACATAGCAATTATTTCTAGTCAGGTGTAAATAATAACCTCTTGTCTACTTTAAGGAGCTATTATGAACCTCATTTAATCCCCCTCACCAACTTCAGATGTCACCCCAGCCCTTCAACATGAGTGTTACCTGGAAGAGTTAGGGCCTCAACCACTGGATACCTTGTATTGATAAAATCTTAGAGGACCCAGGACTGTCTTTGGAGGAGGAAAGAAATGGTGTTCTTAGATAGGAGCCTGCTAGACTTTGCTTGCTCATTGGGGATCAGGTGACATTCTCAAATATTTTTCATATGTACTAGCATCTATCTTCCTGGGGACTCATGGTTGACACTGAGTATTTTCCATGGCACTTTTTCTCACTGGGATAAGGTGTGTCCTCAGAATCCTTAAGACTGTACTCTATTCAGTCACTAATAGCCAATCAAAATCGGCATGAGGTGAAATCTTTTACTATTTTGAATTGTGGAAATCTCATAGGCTTTAGAATGAGGAAATCTTTTGCAAATAATGGTTTTGAGCACCTATATAACTATTCTTATTTCTAAGATGGGATGATAATACCGACAATACAAAGTTTTTGTGAGGAGTTGATGAGTGTGTGCAGGTGAGTGCATGCGTGCATGCAGCCACATACATACACACACACACACACACACACACACACACACCCCATATGCCCACAGAGAAGCAGACTCACACATGTAGAACCAAGTGTAACAGTAGGCAGGCACTTGGATATTATTTCATTTTCACTATACATATCAGCAGAACTATCTGCCGCCCATATGGTCATTGGGAAAGATTCAGAGGCCAGCCAATGGCCTAACTTGTCCTTTAAAAGCTTCTAACATACTTAATAAAATCAGGCCCTGGTGTCAGTCACTGTGACAATTACCAAAGATAATCTTACATTTTAAGATACTACCTGTTTTATTTATGGATAAAGAAGCAACGCTAATTTTTTTTTTTTTTTTTTTCGGTACACGGGCCTCTCACTGTTATGGCCTCTCCCGCTGCGGAGCACAGGCTCTGGACGCACAGGCCCAGCGGCCATGGCTCACAGGCCTAGCCGTTCCGCAGCACATGGGATCCTCCCGGACCAGGGCACCAACCCGTGAGGTGGACTCTCAACCACTGCACCACCAGGGAAGCCCAGCAATGCTAATTTTTAAATAAATACCTCCTTGGTAAGTGACTCAGTTCTCAGGGCCTAAAGAAGAGGAAAAGTAACATAGTAGATAAAACCCAGGCTTTATAGAAGAGCCATTTATACAACACCATGAGAAAATGAGACCAATTCAGAATGTGGGAAATTCAAAGCAACTAGCCTGAATGCTTCAAAAAGCCAATATTGTGAGAAAAGAAAAAAGATGGAGAACTTGTTCTAAGGAGACATACAAGTCTAAGGTAATTTGTGAACCTTGACTGAATCTTGATTTTTAATAAACAGCTATAAAATATATACTTTTGAGGGCAATTGGGAAAATCTGGGTATGTTCTAGATATTAGCTGATGTGATATAGTCTTAAATTCTTAGTTATAATCCTGGCATCATCATTATATGCAGGAGAATACTCTCTTATTTAGAGGTGAAATGTCATTATGTCTGAAACACATTATTCAGCAAAATTACACAAAACAACTCCCCTTATGTATATGGATGCTCACTGTATGATCCTTTCAACTTTCCTATGCATTTGAAATTTCTCAAAAATAATAAATGGAAAAAACTATATTGGAGTTATATTGCTCCAGTTTGAATGCTGGATTCACATCTTCTTATGTACATCGCCTTGGCCAAATGACTTCACCATTTTGTGCCCTGACTCATCATCTGTAAAGTAGAAATAAAAATAGTGCTTTCCTCAATTAATTATAGTAAATGTCAGTGATATAACGCATGAACGTAGTTCTTAGAACAGTGCCTGACACACAGTAAGGACTCAGGAAATGTGAGCTCTTACCACAGCATGGAGAACTGCAGGATGTTCTGATCTAGAGAGGAGAAGCAGACACATTGTGAATGCCATGGCTTCCCCTGTCTCCCTACCTGTCCACCCTGAATTCCAAGCAATTATGGCATCCACCACAAACAATCTACATTCTTCAAAATTTGCAAGTAATGCCTTAGTTAAATTCGATTCCAACTCTTCTCTTTATAAAAGTCCCTCCCTCATCCACATGAGACTGTTCAAATCTCAGCATCATGACGACTGAAGTTGGCAACAATCTCCCCAGCCCCACACTGCCAGTTAGGTTGCCTGTTCCTGTACTGCTCTGGTTTTCTATGTCCTCTTTGCTTTTTACCCCTGGAGTTTTCCATTTCATTGGGAATTCTTACTGTAAGCCACTAAGATTTGAGGTGATATGTTAGGAGCAATACATAACTAGAATACATATAAGATAATATGTAGTGTTTGATTTTCTCTCTCTCTCTGTATATATATAGATAGATAAAATATATAATAGATATACATACACATATATAATTAATGTATAATTAATTATATAATTAATATATACATACACATATATAATTAATGACAGAAATAAAGTGACAGAAATAATTAATATGGAATAAAGAATAATTAATGTGGAAGAAGTTAAGGGAGTGGATACTTTAGGAGGGGGGCTAGTAATTAGGAAGGGTCTTAGAGGGGCCTCTGAAGTATGGTAATATTCTCTTTCTACAGCTGATTGATGACAACACAACTGCATTTATTTTTTGCCAATTCATTAGCGGTAAACTTATGATTTGTATATGCTACACTAAAATAAAAATGTTAAAAGGAAAAAATGAAATTAAAAAATCTATAGTGCCACTGATAAATTAGTGAGGCCAAAATACCTGCAAATGATTTAAATGATGACATATAATTTAGAGTTGATCCAAGTCCAGAATTAATGAGATTATGGTGGATGGTGATATCACTCACTGATTCATAGCCATCCACTTCCAGACTCTTGAGTGACAAGAAGAGGAAGTCTGCCACTTCCCTAGTTGCAGGTACAGACAAGGAGGAACATTACCTATATTCTGTTTTACTCACTCTTTCACCTGTTCACAATTCCAGACTTTCACTAAGTACGAAAAAGCAGGTATCTATTGTATCTGTCTATTTCCACTAACTACCAAAGTCCATTCAGGCAGCTCTTCAGTAGATGAGTTAAAATTTTATGACTTTTCGTGCTAAATATCATTGGCATTTTTTATGTCTCTTTAACATAATATTTCATTGTTAACTTATAGTATTTGTTTTTTGCACTATAGAAGAAAAATATAATTCATATTTGATATTTTTCAGTGCATTTGTAACACCATGCAAAAGTGCATATTAATGACTTAATTTGTTATTGAATAATTAGGTAATTACTTTCTAAATATTTTATATTGTGCATGTATGTTTCATGAATTGTCAAATGAATGTGTTAAAGTGTTTTGGTGGTATCTGGGAAATATTTTTAATAGTGTTACAGTGCATTACTCTTTTTCTTACTTAAAATAATGAAATGTAGTTTACTTTCAAAAATTTAACATATGACACATTTTAGAAATGGATTTAGTTTGTATAACAATGGGGACCTTTGAATAAAAAATCTCCTATAATCAGTAAGAAATAGACTGTCTAACCAATAGAAAAAGGGGAAATTTTCGTGTTCATAAATATGCAACTCACAAAAAGTATATTGGTAGATTGTGTTATAGGTAAGACAATGCATCCCTAAAATTCTTGCACCCTAATCTCCAGAAGATGTAATATGTTACCTTACATGGCATAAGGGACTTTGCAGATGCCTTGCCCAAAGTCAGGGGAAGTTTGCATCCGTGACTATTTAATGCAAGGGTACAAAGTCCCAGCCCACTTGACCTAATTCAGAATAATTCTGAAAGGACATCACAGCTACAGAGCTTCCTATGTGTTGTGCTGAGGACTTTGTTAAGCGTACAATGGAAAATAACCTTTAAAATTGTATGAAAATAAATAATTTTTTTAAAATTACGTTACAGCTCATCTTCTACCTCTGTCCAAGCCTGCATCCTTTCCCTCCTCTCCACAGGTATTGAACTCAGGGGCATTCCTAAATCAACATCCTGTATGTTAATCTCTATCACAGGATTTTCTTCCTGGGAAACCAAATCTGCAACAGCCAGCATGAGTGATGTGTGTGCATATGTGCACTGGAAAAGAAATCAAATGAAAGCCACATCTGTGTTGGTAGAGACAAGACCGAGGGGAACAGCAGTAGAAAACATTGAGGGTCTCTGTAGATTCAGAAAGAATAAACTTGAAATGAACCTGAGAACCCAAGTACATCAGAGAGTGCTATCACAGAAAATGGCATAATGAGAACCTCTAAAAATGTACTACCCAAATTATTAGAATCAACCTTTTCAGAACTCTGGAAATTGACCAAAGGTTTGCAGCAACTGGGGGAGCATTTATGCAAGAAAAAGAGCTGAATCTCAGTAAGAACAGTGATCTTTGCACCACTTTATCTGGTCACATCCTCCACTCCCCAGCTCAGCAGCAACCCTGCAAAAGCCTTACACTCTCAGTCGGGTTAACCATGAGGCTCTGCATAAGTGGGAAGTAAGGACTAATGAAGAGTTTCCAACTGCCACACTGAAGCTGGGCCCCAACATGCATATAGGACCTCTTGGAAATGAGAGAAAGACTTGTGAGTGCTACAGGTTTAAGGAAATCTCTCTCCAATCATTAGTTGAGCACTAAGCTAACCAAACACAGACTTCAGTGGTCATACCTGACAAATACAGATTTTAAAGAATTCGTTAATAAAAGGCGTTAAAGGTAACAACATCAACTACAGCAAGAAAGTATAACACCCTGGGGAGGAGGAATATCTGATGCTTAGAGTTGCAATTATGTTATTTAAATTTTCCCCTTGCTTTGTTTTTTTAATAACAACAACAACAAAAATGAGACATGAAAGAAAACAAGAAAGTACTGCCCATAAACCAGACAAAAAAAATCAATAAAACTTTCCCTATGGAAAGCCCAGACACTGCACTTATTAGACAAAGAATTACTCGGGTATTTAGATATGTTCAAAGAGCTAAAGGAAATGAAAAGTATGAGAATGATGCCTCACCAAATAGAGAAAACAGTGAAGTGAGAGAAATTAAAGGAGGAAAGGAGAAGGGGAAGAAGGAGAAGAAGGAAAAGGGAACAAGGAGGAAGAAGAAGAAAAAAATAGAAATTCTGGAGTTGAAAAGAACAATAACTGAAAATAAGAGTTCACTAGAGGGACTTGTTATGAGTTAAATTTTTCCCTCCAAAAAAGACGTGTGGTACTGGAATAAGGATAGACATATAAATCAATGCAATGGAAATAACAGTCCAGAAATAAACCCAAAGAATTATGCTAATTGATTTTCAACAATGGTGCCAAAAACCATTTAATGGGGAAAAAATAGTCTTTTCAAAAATGAGACAACAGGATATACACGTTCCAGAAAGATGAACACCAACCTCATGCCATACAAAAATTACTCAAAATGGATCAAAGACCAATATATAAGAAATAAATCTCAAAAAATCTTAGAAGATATCATAGGGGTAAATATTTTTGACCTGGGATTAGGTGGGGATATCTTAAACCACAACTAACCAAAAGACAAAATAGACAAATTAGAATTCATAAAAATTAAAAACTTTTGTGTATCAAGGACATTATCAAGAAATTGAAGACAGTCCACATAATGAGAGAAAATATTTGCAGAATATATAAAGAACTCTTACAACACAACAAAAAGACAATCCAATTATAAAAATGGGCAAAGAATTTGAATAGACATTTCTCCAAAGAAGATATTCAAATGGCCAGTCATCACATGATAAGATGTTCAATATGATTAGCCAGGAGAGAAACAGAATTCAAAACTGCAGTGAAATACACTTTCACACTCATTTTAGTGGCTATAATAAAAAAGTGAAGATCAAATGTTGAGGAGGATTTGGAGAAACTGAAACTTTCACACACTGATAGTGGGAATCTAAAATGGTTAGATTTTCCGCATTGTGGAAAATACTTAGTTCCACAAAAAGTTAAACACAAAGTTACCATATAGTCAAAATTATTGAAAATATTTATCTAACAAAACTTGTCTATGAATGTTCATAGCGTAATACACTCATAATGACCAAAAGATGGAAACAACACAAATGTCCATCAATGGATGAACAAAATGTAGTATATCTACACAATGGAATATAATTTTGCCATAAAAAAGGAACTGTGTTATCGATCCATGTTACAGCATGCTAAGTGAAAGACTCTAGTCTCAAAGACCACATACATGATTCCATTTGTATGAAATACCCAGGGTAGGTGAGCCAATGGAGACAATAAATATATTAGTAGGTGTCAGGGAGGGGGGGATAAGGAGTGGCTGCTAACAGGTATGTGGATTCTTTCTCAGTTGCTGAAAATGTTCTGGAATTATATAGTTATGATGGTTGCACAACTCTGTGAATATATTAAAAACCACTGAATTATACATTTTAAAATGGTGAATTTTTTGGTGTGTGAATTATATCTCTATTTAGAAAAAAGAATGTAAGGCAGTGTTTATAAATTATCAGAATGACATGAGTTGTAGACCTCAGGTGACATGTAGATTTCCTTTGAACTATGACGGTAGATATGGAAGAATTTTAGGATTTCCTATTCTATCTCCATGGACTTGTGAATTATTAATTCTAAGTCTGCTTCAAATTGATTGAATAAAGATAGGGTGGAAATAAGATCCAGTAACACTTACTCTTTTTGTTTCTCCTGTAACTTGGAATCAGCTCAGGAAGGGGAATAGCAATCATTTAGCAGCTATTATGTGAAAATTGTCATCATACACACACAAAGATGTATAATGCAGGGGAAAACATTTTCCTGGCCTAGATCCTTTTAAATTTCTGTGTTTCTACTTTCCTTGCACATTGTTATTGTTGCTATTGTTTTATTTGTTTGTTTATTTCCCAACATTCTGTTTGGCTTGTCTGTTTCTGTAGTTTTCAGTTCCAGAAAATACATAGAATTGTGGTTTTTACACATATGATGGATAAGTATAACTCAATTTCTGTTTTATAGAAGAAACTTATGCCTCTTTCACTGGTAAGAGTTGACCTGAGAAGTTACTAAAAGAATAAAGACAGGTAACACCATAAAATAATGCCCTTCAATTCTTAATAGCTTTCCAAATAAGTTACCAGATAGAGAAGAAAGTAAATAGCTATAGGCTAAGAGAAGGTTGGATTGAATGAAGAACTAGAGAAACAATAGATTCAAGGAGAGAGAGTTTCTCTGAGGCATAGAGAAGGGTATTCAGAGTTCCAGAAAGTTAGTATCTGGAGTGTCAATAACTTACCACAAAAGAAAAAAGGAAAAGGAAATGAAAGACCAAAATCCCTTCGTATTATTAACCTTATGTCACGTCACTGTTCAAAAGAGTAGAAGACTTCATACATTTATGATGGGGACTTAAAATCAATATAACTTTAACTGTTACTTGTGCTATAGATACCATATTACAGGGTAATATAGTTCAGATATTTAGTAAACTTTGAAAATAAAAACTGTTTAGTGCTAAGTGCTCCTCAGTAAACATTGAGTTTAAACATAGGACATCTAAATGCAAAGTGACCACATTAAAGAATCAACTTCTAAGTGATAAAGGAATTACACTTTACCATTACAAAATACAAAAATTACAAAATAACCACTCAAGAGGATACGGACATTTAGTTAGGCAACTAAAGATGAATGTACTAAATAAATTCCCAAGCCTAAGGGTCAGACTTAGAAATATGGATATATCACTTACAAACTAAAATTGAAAAGGTATTATAGAAAATTCTGAGCTCAATAGGTAGGTTTATCCACATGTGAAAGACATACCTAAGCAGCAGCAGATACAATATTTCCCAGGTGAGAGAATGGTAGTTGAGTTTCTTGTACAGAGATGCCCAGTCAAGCCCTCAGTGCCTCAAAATCAGTGGCAGAGAAGTCTTCCACTATTACAGCAACACTTTTGGGGGTTGACACTGAGGCTTGGAAACTATGACCAACAAAAATGAGGTCCTGAAGTTAACCACATATCCACTGCCTGCATATTCTCCAATAGAGGCTTCAAAACCCTCACTTGAGGATCAATTAGTAGAGGTAAACTATTAATCATTTATATCTTATCATTATGTCTCAATACATGGGTCTTAATACATCGTAAAATTTTATCATTTACACATTACAGTTCCCTTCAAAACTTGAAATAAAAAATTAGTCTCTCAAAACTAAAGGGGAGCTTGAAGACTGTCCACACTAGCCCCATATAAGATGTGATTTCCTTCTAGGATATTATGATCAACCATAAAAATACACCATTCTTCCTGTATTTCTAAAAAAATGATAGGTGGGAATTTAAGTCATCATCAAGATTTGCGATTGCCTCATGATTAATAATGGCACTATGCAATAATCAAATTGTACATAGATGGAATCTGCACATGGAAGGAATAATGCAGATGGAAACATTTTAAAGATATATATGGTGAAAGATTAGAATGCATTAAAACTGCAAGATCGAAGAGTCATTCTAAAGGTTATATCAATACAAATTAATGGCTTAACATTCATTCTGATAAAGAAGTGAATGTCATATTATATTTAGTGCAAAACCGAATCTAATAGGGTAGATCCTTAAGTTAGTGCTCTCTGATGTTCTTCAGTGATCTGTTTACTAGATTCTAATAAGAGAAACAAATGAATGAGACATGTGGGGGAGGCCATAATGTTGGCAAATATCTCTGAAGTACCAGACTACACGAAGTAGTTAAAAGTACTTTAAAGAATGGTAATATAGTTTATATTCAATCTATTTCATTTCCCTACAGAGCCCTGAGGAACATACTTCATTTGGTGCACAAAAGCCAATTACAGTAATGGGCTTTTCATAAGAGTTTCCAGCTTTCAGAATTAGTTCTTACTATTTAACAGTACATTTTCAGATGGCTGTGAGGCTAATCATTTCTAATTCTTCAGTAACTATGTCTATAGGATCGGCATAAAAATGACACCATTCTCTTAGTATTCAGTGTAGACCAACATAAACAAATGAACAGAAGAGGAGAATAAAAAGACCTTGGCTTATCATAAAGACAGAATCGCAAAACTAATTTCATGCTAACGAGATCCCCTGGCAAGAATATAAATTGTTCAAATACTTGTATCACATTCCCATTAGAAAAACGACTCTACTTCATAGCTAGTTTACACAGTTAAGAAAACATGGTCCAATGATACCTTCTTAGCTCTGAGGCTCCCTTTTCATTTATTTAAATGAAACTCACTTAGAAGTGCCTTATGTTACGTGAGGTTGCCCTCGTTGAAAAGGGGTGGAGGGGTTTCTAATGTCTGCCCCTATGTCTTGTGCTCTCAACCTGGGATCTGCTACTTATTAGCTCTGTGCCCTTGGGCAAGTTATTCTCTTTTCTGTCTTT
Organism: Mesoplodon densirostris; assembly: GCF_025265405.1. NCBI lineage: Eukaryota > Metazoa > Chordata > Mammalia > Artiodactyla > Ziphiidae > Mesoplodon > Mesoplodon densirostris. The sequence continues at coordinate 167,845,993 of NC_082661.1, read as the reverse complement.
AGTTTTCTTGTTTGTAAAAGAGGGCAATCTCCCTTTTCTCATAAGGTTGTTGAACAGATGGAACTATTCAATGTGGAAAAGTCACCCAATGTATGTTCACTAGATGTTCCTTTCTTTTCCTTAAGTCTGGGCCCCAGGCCCTAGATAAAGATGATATTTTGTTTTCTGGGGCCAATGATTTATTGTCCTGGTCTTTGGGCCACACTCTGTTATTATGATCTGATCAGATGAGGTATTTCAGACACTTCTTTGGCCCTTGGGGTTTTCTTAAGTCTTCTGGTATTTCTTAGTGGGGGCACTGTGGGCATTTGAGGTGGGAAAATTAACTGTGTAGGGCTGATCCAAAGACATTGGGTGCTTGCATTTCTAAATTCTTTCCATTAAATGCCAAAAACAAATCAGTCATCGTAACAACCCAAATGAAAAAATCAACAAAATACACCTAAACCTTTCTGATCACCCATAGTTTCTTCTATAAAGGACTACTAGACCCTTCAAAATCCTGCAAGAGCCCTTTCCACTTTATCTGTGACCTTATACAGTTGAATGAAATGTATTTACTAGCCAGTTTTGATAGGCTAGATTCAACTTCAGGTTTATTTAAGATAAAAATCATCTTCTTCACCTATTATTATAAACCAGATTTGGTCCAGGTTAACTAAAACGTGTGTGAACTTGTGGCAGCATCAACTCTTCAGGCTAATGATATTTAGTTAGCTCTGATAATTAAAAAAAAAAAATTAAAAAGTCACATGATCCACATCTGGGAAAAATCTGTAAATTCCACTCTGTTCTGCAGGAAGTAATCCACTTGTAAACTGGAAACTTCAAAGTCACAAACAGAATCCCCACCATCCACAGATCCCTTTGGACAGACTGTCAAGTTTACCCAATCAGCTTTTTTGACTAGAGTATAACCAGAACCCCTTTTAACTATAGTGACAAATTTCACCCTCTCCCAATCCCAAATAACCCAGCACATCATTCTATTTAAGGGATATCCACATTTTTTTTTTTTTTGCACTGAGTTTCTCAATCCCTGCAGCTAGAAGTTGGGATAAAGTCAATTTTTGGCTCTTCAGATTGAGTAATTTGTGATTTCCTTTAACAGTTTCCTCCTCTACCCTAAAGGTGATTCCTGTGTCTATTTGTTTCAAAGTCTAAGTGGCCTATTTTGCTATTGGCTAATTTTTCATTTCTGATCTTGAACCACTTCTACTTCTCAGCTGATTTGCAGAGCAGATGACTGAGAAGCTTCTCTGAAAGCAGTAAATAAACACAATTTACTGACTCAGCATTGCTATCTCCACTTGTTGTCTCTGAATACATACCCACTCAATCTCCCAGGTGCTTGGTATTCCTGAGTTGAACTCATCATATTAGGATAACCACATGCCTGTACATACATTGTCAATCACAACAGAAATTTTCACCTATAAGATGTGGATAGTTGGTGTGTGGAAACTTTATTGTGCTTGCACTTGACAAAGGAACCTGCCTCTCTCCCTAGTTACCCCAAATCAGAAGACTGTGCAGTCACACTTTGGAAAAGCAGCTGAGTCATAGTCCAACAGCTTGGGGCAATCACTAAGCAACTGTCAGAGGGAATCACAAGTGCTTTCTCTTTGTTATACTGGTGGCAGTGGCTGCTCTCTGATTTGGCTTCTGATAACAAACAAGAGCCACCACTGAGAGCTTTTCAACAGACCTCCCAAACTCCACAAATGAGTCCCTGCAGGCTCAAGTAGGATGAGGTCCTTCAGTCCCTGACCCAGACAGACAGAAAATGAGGAAACCCTATGGCTGTCATTCTGGTCCAGCAATCCATGAACCTGGATAATGGCATCTGCCTCCTCCATCACCTGGCTCCCACATCCCAAGGAAAAAAGCAGGGGACTGTTATTAAGACAAAGGAACGTGAACAGGCAAAAACAAAAACAAAAACCTAACACATAGAATATAATGTTATATAATCCCTAACATGAGTTGTGACAGGGACACTTACAAATTTCCCTCTCCATTGGGATTCATATCATTTAAATACTGTTAATAATGGTGTTCACGAAAAGAAATTTTGTGCATTTTTGCCCCAGCCATAGAAGGAAAAATATCAACATGCCTCCTATCATTTTCCACTTTTTTATGTTCTATAGGCCTAAATGAATCTTCCATTTGCTTCAATTTTGTTTATCCTTCTGGATAGGGTTTTTTATTGTTTATGCTGGGGGGAAAAACAATTCTTCAGACTACTGCACAAGGACACAAAGACGCCTAATCCTACACACAGTCAGTATGAAAGGACACACAGACAAGTTTTTTGTAAGACAGAAACAGAAATCCACATATTAAATAACGCATCCACAATGACTAAAATGCATCCCTTAGGGGATAAGCATGTATTTGTAGGAAGCAAAACAAAGCTTTCCATAGAGAAACCACTTACATGAGATGATTAGGTGGACCTTCAATGAAGAAAATACATTATAATTTCTTCATTGCAATGAAGAAAATACATAGAAAATGTCCAAAAGATGGGTTCAGACTTGCACTAAGTTTTCACTGAAATACTTACAAGCATAAAAATAAAAACATAAACATAAAAATACCCTATTTGGGTATTGATTTATTTTTTCTTTGTTTATTTTTTAAACCTGGGGAATTTTATGTTAATCCGTTTGAAATGTAGCAAATAAAATAAATCCCATGATCCATGGGAAAAATGTAATTCAGTATTGTCCTTTCAATTACTTAAATAACTGCTCCTCTCATCCAATGAGCCTGCTATACAAAATGTGGGTCCTTGTCTCACACTAGCAGGTCCTTGCTGAGGGAGGTTGAGTGGGTATTACTGACACTAGTGTATTGATACAAAGCGAAGGATCAGAGAGAGGAAGTAATTTGGTGTTTCACTCACAGTCCATCACTCCTATTGTTCTGGATGTACAGGCAATATCAATAGAGCTGATGTCCTTGGGGCTCACGTAAAATGACTGTTCAGAGTGTAATAAGGGTCAGTAGAGTTAGCACCTGACCATCCAGATCCCATTTGATCTCAGCTCTCCAGGTTCCCCATGCTGCTCACCCTCCCGAGGTTTCTTAGACCAGAGTACCCCCCAGCAAGAATACCAAACTCCCAACTCCTAATCTATTGCCTTCATTTTCCAGGCTCTTCAACTATTGTTTAACCATACCCCACTTTTAGCATAAATCTCTGTCAGACTAGTAAATGGTAATGTTCCTTTGAGCCCACTCTCACCTCTGTACCTGTCAAACATATAGTGTCCCCTTTGGCAGCCCTGATGGGGCATATCCCAGCCATGCACTCTAATCTTGAACAATTAGTGTATGGAGAGGTGTGTGATAATGCACATCTGGACATAAACTACTGACCTTATATTTAGAGAGATTCTGAATTATATATCTAGCAGGAGGAAGGATGTTCATTAAATCATCAACATCCTGTCTTGTTTCCCCCATGTTAGCAAGAGATTGTACATGAAAACAGAAAGAAAGAAATTATATATATTTATCTATATATACACAATATTTTTACTATACTTGAGTTTTTCCAACTTTATTCCTATTCCAAGACTTGGTACTGTGCATGAGAAGCAAATATAACCTGAAAAAGCTACTCTAGTTTTCTCATAGACCCTATGAATTCCTGTGTGCAAAGAACACAGGATTTGCCCAGTAGAGGCTTTGCCCATCAGACTTTATAAAAACATTATTTAATGTTCAAATGGATCAGAAATAGGTTGTGTTTTTCTCATATTATTCCTAGAGAATTTTTCATAATTGTCCAAAATGTGATCACTTGTAATTTAAATTTTATATAAAATTGAGTCAATGTTGGAAATGAACTGACTTTGAAATTCAAAATTTACATTGAATTTTTTAATTAGGGAAAAACTGAAGAGCCAACTTGTAAAGTTGGCATAGTTTTTATTGCTACTCTTTCAATGGTTTATAGACTATTTTAAGAAAATAGTTTAATTTATCACTGTGACATTTTACAAAAATACACAGAGAAGGAAAATGTTAATTGTGTATATAGTATAAAGTTTTACTATCATTACCAAATTTTAAAGGACTAAATTGAAAGGAAAAGCAAATCATTATCTTTCAGCTTAGTGGACAGTTTCCAGGACATAGCATGTATTTAAAAACAGTTTTTAAAACTCACCTAAAGTAGGCTATGTGTGTGTTCACACATATGCAGGTGTGTCTCCCTGCTGGCTACATTTCTTCATAAACAACACTTTTCTGGAACACTCTCTCAAGGAACTACTGGAAATTAACTCCATAAACTAATTATTCTCTCTCATAAAAGATGTTTTTTCTAAAACTCATCAGAAAAGGTAGCTCTATTGTTAATTGCTACTAACTTCACAATTCAGTTAACTTTGACCTCCTCCATAATTCCCTGAATTTTATCTCATTAGCTCTAATTATGTTGCCATATACAGTGCTACCCACTTCCACCCACTTGATGTTTGTATCAGCCTAGAGTTTTGGATTGGTCACAGGTACCTCTTTCAGTTAACCCTTAGGCAAGCATTCATTTTGATTATACTAAGTGTTGCTCATAAGTCATTTCCTACTGAATTGGCTAATGCCTTATTTTTTCTTAATCCATGGACATCAAAATGATAAAGGTGTTATTTTCTACATGTATCTTTGATAAATAATTCAGTATTAGCTTCCTTATTCTAAAATGGGGAAAATAGCACTATCCTGCGGGCTTTTTAAAATTTTAATTGGATGTGATAATACAAATGAAAGAACTCTGTAAACTAAATAGCCCCACAACAAACAATGCAAAATATTATTATTATCATTATGATTATTCTTGATATATGTATAAAAGATCTGGTTCCTCAAGTGTTAAAAACATCTATCAATCTCTAATTTCAAGAAAAGCCACTCCAGTGAGGCTGTCCAAAGTCATATGAACAGAGAATTGAGCTGAATAAGTAAGTGTGCAGTTATTACAACCTGAAAATTTGGTCTAAGTCTCAATACCATCTGTTAACATTGAAGAACATAGTTCCTCCCCAGCAGCCTAAAAGAATACTTAAGCACTTATCCCAGTATTCCTTTATACTGCTTGGGCTAAGGATGGGACTCATACTACCTGATTTCAAGAAAATATAAGCAGCAGTAATCAAGACTGTGTTGTATTGGAGAAAAGATAATGAAACAGAAGAAAAGTCCCCCCCAAAATCTCACAAATATGGCAAATTAACTTTTGACAAGGTAGCAAAGTCAATACAATGGAAAAAGTATAGTCTTTTCAACAAATGGTGCTGGGACAACTTAATGTACATAAGAAAAAAAATCAATAAACCTCATCATATCTCCCTTATCTTATACAATTAAAATTCAAAATTAATCACAGACCTAAGTATAAACCCCCAAACTATGGCATACCTTAGGGATATTGAGGGTTCTGTTCCAGACCACTGCAATAAAGCAAATACTACAATAAAATGAATCACACAAACTTTGTGGTTTCCCAGTGCTTATAAAAGCTATGTTTACACTACATTGTAGTCTTTTAAGTGTGCAATAGCATTATGTCTAAAAACTGTACATACCTTAATTAAAAAATACATTATTTCTAAAATATGCTAACCATCATCTGAGCCTTCAACAAGGCATAATCTTTTTGCTCTTAGAGGATCTTGCCTCAGATGTCGATGGCTGGTGAATGATAGGCATGGTGGAGGCTGAAGGTTGGCGTGGCTGTGGCAAGTTCTTAAAATGAGACAACAATGAAGTCTGCCACATCAATTGACTCTTCCTTTTAAGAATGATTTCTCTGTATCATGCAATGCTGTTTGATAGCATTTTATCCAAAGTGGAACTTCTTTCAAAATTGAAGTCAATGATCTCAAACCCTTCCGCCGCTTTACCAACTTAATTTATGTAATATTCTAAATCACTTGTTGTCATTTTAACAATCCACACAGCATCTTCACCAGGAGTAGATTCCATCTAAAGAAAATACTTTCTTTGCGCATCTGTAAGAAGCAACTCCTCATCCGTTAAAGTTTTATCACAAGATTGCAGCAATTCAGTCATAGCTTCAGGCTCCACTTCTAAATTTATTTCCCTTGCTATTTCTACCATATCTGCAGTTACTTTTTTCGCTGAAATCTTGAACCCCTCAGCTATCCATGGGGGTTGGAATCAACTTCTTTCAAACTCCTGTTAATATTGATATTTTGAGTACTTCTCATGAGTAATGAATGTTCTTCATGGCTTCTAGAATGTTGAATACTTCCCAGAAGGTTTTTAATTTACTTTGCCCAGATCCATTAGAGGAATCACTATCTATGGCAGCTATAGCCTTCTGAGATATATTTCTTAAATAATAAGGGTCCCATACAATTTATAGATTGGATGGTTGTTCTAAATTCTTAACTTTTTTTTCTCTTCCTGTAAGTTTTCCTTTTAGAGAAAATTAGATTTTCTCTAAAACAAATAATTTCAAAAAGAAGAAAACCAAATTTGCTCCTTGTGTTATCTTATCACAGAAATAACTTTGACTTTATAGCTTATATATTTTTCAAGGAGTGTATGAAAGTCATTACATGGATATTCCCTTTTGTTTAGTATTTTTTTCTAAGTCAGAAAATACATGATAATATTTCTGTTAAGAATAGAAAATAAATTCCTTATAAGTGGTAATATAAATCTTAGTAATTTTCTAATACTAGAGTGTATCACGGTATTTTTTTTTTTTTTTCTGGTTGGAGTAAAAACTTTCCATTCCCCATTATAACTCACAAGTCTGGATATTTGGAATGTGGTTAGTATGTGTCTCATCTACATTAAATGTAACCATTCATCAGATTTTCTGACTATAAAGATGTCATACCTTCAAAACTTCAGTTTGGCTGCACAGAATAGAGCCCATAGCCCAGCCTAAGTAGCAAATCCTGGGAATCACAGGATTTAATTTCCTTGTTAGTCTTGGGCCGATTCTGTCCCCCAGGGTCTCTGAGAGCTTTTAAGGAAATCTCTACTTCTCTTAAAATGTGTCCTCTAAGACTGAAATATGAAAAGTTTGTGGATTCTCAAGCCTGGCAATAGGAAAACATGTATCCTTAAATGTACAAACCTCAAAATCCATGAACTGATTAGGCATTAGACAGAGACTAAGGACTAATTTATTTTGGGGTTACAGTTCTCATGCAGTTCATCGTTCAAAATATTAGAAAACCACTCAGTGAAGAAGGAAAATATCCCACTTCTGTCAAACAAAGATGAAACAAATGACAGTTCTCTAGGAACTTGGAATTCTGCCAGGAACTTTGTTCATTAACCTACTTCTCAATTGCATCTTTGAGAAGGATTTTGTACACTATGATCAAACCATACACCACATTACAACATAGGCCTTGATAAATACTAAGTCTGGTTGATACTCATCATTTAATCAGTGTTCATACATATATACACATACATATATATGCATACATGTATACATATGTACATTAACACACAAACACACATATACCAACACATACATATATATGCACACATGTGTATATATTACATACATATCTGTATAAAAAATAATATGAAACAAATAAAAATATGGTATCATAAAATATATTTAGCTTATCCTCAAGATTCAGTTAATATCACTCTAATTTTCTACTTTAGTAACTCCAAGTAATTTTAGAAAATGTTTTGATATTCTGTAATAATATTTTAAAACACCATATGAAAAAAGGTTGGGAATTTTAAGAAATAAAATGAAAAAAAATAAGAATGACAAGGAAATTTTAAAAGAAGTAAAATTTATATTGAGGGTGGTAAATTATATAAATAGCACTTTGGAAACTTGAATAAGTAACATGCAAGACATTCTTGAGGTATTTTTCCATAAAGTAATGGAACAGGACAAAAATTTGTGGGAAGAGAAAAAGTGTTAAGAATTTAGAACAACAATCCCATCTATAAATCATATGTGATCCTTTGGGAGGAACCATCAGAATTATTAAAGAAATGATCAAAATACAATAAAGTATTAGCTAACATAAAGAGCATAATTAGTAGATTTGAGTAAAATAAAAATACACAAATATAATACTGGTATATTATTACTATTATGTTAAATGGATATAGGGAAAAAAAATCCAACTGATGATGATGTCAGGTTTCTGATAATGTTACAAAATTCATACTGAACATGGATTTCTTTGTTGCAGTGCTGAAAATCAAACATTAAAAAAAATTTTTGAAAATTAAAATGTAATTCTGGTTCCTGTAGTGTGGAAGGAGTAAGATCTCACCAGACTGACTCACACAGAGCAAATCATTATAAAATCTGAACATAATACAAAAAGCACTGAAGGCACTGAAGAGTGAACAGAAGTAGACAGAATCTTGCGGGGTGTACACACTCAGAGGAGAGGTATTAAACAAATTGATTTTATGTTGTCATGGCTTTTAGATTTGAGCCAAAGCATTCAGCATGGTATGGGATGCAACAAGGATGTCACTGGAAAAACCAAAGTCTTCTGGCCCCGGCTATTCATGACCTCTAAGAAGTAGGAGAAATCCAGATGGCAAAGAGACAAAGAAGGGGTGTCCTAATTCTATCTACATATATCTTTGAACCACAAACATGCAGGCAACTCAAAGCAACTTGGCTAAAAACAAAAATTCTGAATTAAAATCATACCTGTTGACCAAGAAACAAAATTTACCATTCTCTTAGGACAAAAATCACAGAATTCAGGTTCTCCAAGCTCAGGATACAATAAGAAAGTAGCCCAATATACAAAGACCTAGGAAATTGAAACATATTTTCAAGAGCAAAGAAAATCAACTGAGATTGACCCTGAGATAACCAAAATGTTGGAACTAGCAGCCAAGATTTTTAAAGTGACTATTCCAACTATCCTCATTGAAGAGAAACAAAATACATGTTCAGTGAATAAAGAGATAGGGAATCTCAGCAGAGAAATAGAAATTATTTTTAAAAGAAATGAATTGCTATTCTAGAACTGATCAAGGCAGTATCTACAATAACAGCGAAATGTAAGTGGCATAGGCAAGAATAAGGAAACTTGATAGATCAATAGAAAATATTTAATGTCAATAGCTCTAAGAAAAAAAGATTTTGAAAGGGAACAGAACCTTAAGTACCTTTTAAATTATATCAAATTGTTGAAAATATGAGCAACTGGAGTTCCAGAAAGAAGGTAGAGAAAAAATAGTGTGTAAAAATATTTGGAAAATAATGGCTGAAAAATCCTCAAATTTGATAAAAGACAGAAACTAGCCAATTAGAATAAACACACAGAAGCCACACCAAGACATAAGCCACAATGTAGTCATATTTTGAAAGCTAAATATAAAAATCACCTAGAGAAACAACACATTACATGCAAGGGAACAATGATTTATTAAGAGCTGATTTCTCAGAAACTATGGAGGAAAGAAGAGAGAATGAAATAACACCTTTGAAGTGTCCCCAAAAAGGGTTAATCTGGCAGTCTATGTACAATATAAATATCCTTACAGAATGAAGTTGACATGGAGACATTTTCAGTTTAAAGAAAATTTACTGCCAGGAGATATACATCATAAACTATTTAAAGAATTTCTTCAGATTGAAGGCAAATGATACCTAATAGAAATTTGGATTCTCAGAGAGGAATAAAAAGCCCTGGAAATGGAAAATATTTGAATAAATGCAAAATAACATTATTTTTATTTCTTAATTTTCATATAGTTCAAATAATTAAAACAAAAATTATAATATTGTCTTATGGACTTTAACATATATGTGATATAGATGAAACATATAAAACAACTATATGTATAAAGCTGGACTTTTTAATATTTTATGTAAAGTAAATCAATATTAACTGTAATGAATTGTGAAAAATTAAGGATGTATGTTATAATCACTACAACAACTACAAAAATATAATGCAAAGGACAAATAAAGAGCCAATGGGAAAATTAAAATTGAATATCAACATATATTCAAATAATTAAAAATTTAAAAAAACAGAAAGCAAAAATAAAATTATAGGAGAAAATAAATAAAATGATAGATGACTCAACCAAATCATTAATTATATTAGAAATTAATGGATAAACCATGTGAATATTCCTAATGACAGCGTTTCAAAATATATGAAGCAAAACTGACAAAATTAATTTAAAAATTAGACAACTCCATAGTATTATGAATCTTTTAACATCATCTCAGCAATTGATAAAATGAGACATAAAAACTAAAGCAAAAAAAAAAATGAAGATCAGAACATCCCTATCAAACTCACTGATATAACTGATATTTAAAGAACACTACACCCAACTACATCTGAATATACATTCAAGGCATATGGTAATTTTACAATGATAAACTATATACTGATTTATAAAATGAATAAAAATACATTTTAAAAAGCATATTCTCTGAATAGAGTGGAATTAAGCTAGAATAACCAATTGCCATAACCAAAACCTTCGAATAAGTAGATATTAAACAACATTCTTCTGAATGATCCACAAGTTAAAAAAGAAGTAGTAAGAATAATTAAAATGTTTTAAAATGAACAATTCATTTTAAAATGAATAATGAATATATACCGTGTCCAAATTTCTGGAGTGCTGCTAAAGCAGTATACATAGGGAAAGTTTTAGTTTGAAATGTGTATATTACAAAAATTTAAATTTAGTGACCTGAGGTGTTACCTTAAGAAATTAGAATAAGAATAAAACATTAAATAAAAAATAAGTATAAATAAATTATCCAAATTTATCTAACCATATGATTAAAGTTAGTGAATTCTACTGTACATAAATTGTATTTCAATAAAGCTGGAGGATAAAAACCAAAAATACTACACACTATAGAAAAATGAACAAATGTATAAAAAAGAAAATATACCCACAAAAATAGCTGCAATTTCATGACACATAAATACATTATTTTAGTATTTCACTTTATGCTTGTTAGGATTTTCAATGTTCACATATATTAACATATATAAACATTAATATGTATTTCTCTTCATAAAAATGTTATATTTACACAATAGTTTAAAAGATATTTAATAGCGATGAACATTAAGTGAAAAAGTCTAAAATTACAGAAATAGATAAAGATAACTTTCCTATGATTTATTCCAGCTATCTGACAAATTAATTGAAATTAATAATTCAAAGATATGAGATGCATGGCATATGCTTCCTTTCTTTGTCAATCCTAGAAAACTAGAAAAAGTGTTGTTTGTTCACTATCCAATGTAATGCCTTTACTTGCTCAGCTTCATGAACGCTTAAAACAACAGATAATGCATCTCCCTTCAGCATTTGTTAATAAAAAATTTAAACTTTGTATATACTTAGTGCATTGTGCCTGTAGAATTATTGGTGTTGTGGTGTTTCAGGTAAAGTCTACTGAAAAACAAAATATTATTTTCTTCCATTGCCAGAATTGTCCATATCACTAATTCTGCTTAATCTTTTAAGAGAGAGCATTGTCTGAGATGGCTGATGGTTGGCTCTCTTGACAAATGGCCATGTCCACACGGAGCTAATAAATTGAAAAATATTTGACTGTTCATTCACCACTCAAAAATCTCCCTGACAGCACCAAAACGCTATCAGAGGCCAAACAGGAATAGACATGGCTTTAATAAGCTGAGGGAGAATGCCATGATTCACATCCAAGGTCTTTTAGCAGTTTGTTTCTTCCTTTAACAAGGTACAGGACTTGAGCTACTCCTCTGGAATACCAAATGAGCGAGGATGGGGAGCCTGCTGCAACTGTCATCCGTGTGTTTAGGTGAAAGCTGAGCTCGGGTGTCTGGATAAATTTACACAGGACAACCAGCTGCAAGGCAGCCTACCTGGTAGAGGTCAAGTAATAGGCACCTTTAAATATCTCTTCCAAAGGAAGAAAAATCCCACATGATGCTGACCAGTCAAGGAGAAATAGCATCTATGTAAAAGTGTTCTTTGAACAAGCTCCTTTCCTAAGCCTGGGAGTCTTCCCACAGCAAAAGTAAAAGCTTGACAAAAGCAGCATGTTACAATCTGAGCCTTAAGACCTCATCTAAAATTTAATGTCTGGTTAAGAGAGTGGTTTAGGAATTTTAGTTTTTAGTTCTTTCAAGACAGAGATTCCTATTGGATGGGTATTCTTTGTTGCTGTAGCTTTATATTCATCCCACACTGTGTGGGAAATGTTTGTGAGCTGCATAGGTGGTTGAAATAAGGAGTCATCATATTAATGGGCTAGAAAAAAATAACTTGTGGTGAGCTTAAAATCCTTGACCTACAACTTTGTAGTCTTCAGTGAGATTCAAGTTTCTCCATCTACAGAATGGGTTGTGTTCATATTAAATCTATACATTGATCTTGGAGGGCTGTTGCAGAAATTAAAGATTTGGTGTAACATCTTTCTCAAATAGAAGACCCTCACTGTTGTTCCAATTTCCTCCTCCCTTTCTTTTTTCTCAGGAGAACAGATTCTAAGCCCCAGATAGTCAAGTTGGAATTCTTCTTCCTTGGTTTTATCATTTAGCCCCATTTTATGCTTTTGTCTTATCCACTTGATCTATATAATCTTTTATATTCCTTTTTATCCCATTATTATCCTCCATTTCCACACACACACATACACAAACATCATCCCCCCCAAACAGACACACATCAACTTGTACCAACACACAAATCTGGAGAGGATACGTGACTTACAACAGAAGTTCATCTTTCCCATTTTCTAGGTTGAAGCTTATCTTTGTCAAAAAAATACATGGAGAGCCCAGTTTTGACTAGTTCCCACAGTGTATGGCTTGTAATCAACTTACATAATAACCAGTTGCAACAGACTCTATCATTTTTCACATCTCTCCTATTCTACTTCCTGTATGATAATTATACTTCTCCCACCCTGCTTAACTCAGGGTGCTTTGACTAATGAAATTTAAAAAGAAATGATATATTTCACTTCTTGGCAGAGATTTTAGTGCTTATACCATGTAGTTTTTCCCATCTTCCTTATTATTAAAAATGTTTTAGAAAATGACTGCTCTGTTAGCCTAGGTCCCCAGAAGAAGGTAATGATGATAACACAGATCAGGGGTCCCAGCCAACTTTCAATGAAGTATGTTATGAACAAGAAATAAGTATTTCTAAGCCAATGAGATTTGGGATATTCTTTATTACTACAGCTTAACCTACCTTCTCAGGACTAGTATACTATTCCAGCCCGAACTACAACTAGGTCCTTTATTTTAAGTATTTAGACTTCAGTTTTGTTTTCTGTTCTGTAATATAATTTTTATAAACCTTTCTAATACTACAGTAATTTCATTCAACTGGATCAGTTTTATATATTCCAGCCCCACATTAAAAACCTGTAGCTCTGTCCTTGATTATAATTTCTTGGATTTCTATATCACACTTGCCCTGGGTTTCCCATCAATATAATCCTCCCATCTGTTGCAAAACCCATTTATTCATCGTGGGTACCTTAATGATGATTGCCTGCATGAACTGTGACCTGATAATACCACCCCGTCCTTGTGCAACAGGCTTGATATCCCCAGCCTTAGTGTGTTTTTTCAGCATCATGACCTGGATGTAGTCCCCTTACTGTCTATTCATCCCCTGTTGCTGTGGCAAGATTTGGTTTCTGTGTTACTCTCAGTCTATAAAATGAGTAATTTTGATTAAACCACACTTTGATCAATAATGGAATACCCAGTCTGTGAGTTACTGACTTTGTGACATTATCATTTTGAGTTTTACTTCTGACACATCTTATGATTTTTGTGAGCGTTTAATAAAACGTGTTGCCAAAGATATTTTGACTAATTGTATGTGCCAAGTTCATTTATCTATAGGAACTGGGAAAAGGATTCAGAAAAGTAAACCTAAATTTTTTACCACTTCTATATGTATGCACATGCACACATACATTCATTGCTTAGAGCTAAGTGAATTGCCTTGTACATATTTTTCCTAGATCCTGTGGTTGATAAGAAATGAATCATTCCATTTTGGGGGGAAAGAATACTGCTTCCTGAATAACTTTCAGAATTTTACAATCCACTCAACGAATAAAATGTCTGCAGAGTGCCCAAATACCATTATACTCCAGTAATCTGCAGTAGTGCCCTCTCTGCTGACACTTAGAATTTTTTAAAATGTAGCCTATTAGGATACCATATTAATATTCCAATATAGTAATCATCTATTCTTACCACCATTTAAACTGCTGAAAAAATCATCAGCTTTATGGTGGTAAGGCAGGTATCTGGAAAGCCTGGGTCAATGTTTTAGTGGATTCCTGACATTCTGGCTCTGTCCACACCTCTCAGTCCAATTCTGCCTACTCTCACACTTAATGCCTATTATGGACTGAATGTTTGTATCTCCCCAAATTTTACGTGTTGAACCTTAACTGCCAGTGTGATAATATTTGGCGATAGGTCCTTTAGAAGTTGAGTAGGTCATGCAGACTCCACCCTCATAAATTGGAAATGTGCCCTTTTTAAAGAGACCCCAGAGAGATGCCCTGCCCCTTCCTCCACATAAGGATACAAAGAGAAGATGGAAATCTGTGAACCAGGTAGTGAGACCTCACCAGACACTGAATCTGCCTTGATCATGGACTTCCCAAGCTTCCAGACCTATTGGAAATACATCTCACCCAGTCTATGATATTTTTGTTATAGCAGTCTGAACAGACTAAGACAACGCCCTATCACAGGTTTGCCCACAGGCTCTAGTTCAATTCTTTTATCAGTAAAATCACCTACCCTCAGCCCCCTTCTAGAGACTAACAAGTCTTCCAGACTCATATTCACCCACACCAACCACAGGGGCAGCTCCTCATGATTAAGCACATCAATCATGGCAGTCACACTACCCACTGGCATGTTCCTCCTAGTATGAAACAGGGAAAATGCTTTAGTGAGGAGATGACCCCGAAGTTTAGGAAAATGTCAACCAATTTCCTTCATAAAAAACACATAACCCTAAGGCTCAGAGATCAACACAGTTGTACATTATCATATAGAAAGTCATTGGGAGAAAACTGGTCAAGTCATATTGCCTTGAGCACTTACAAAGAAACTGTGTTTGTTTTTATACAATGGGAAAGGTTAAAGCAAAGGAATAGATGCTTATAGCCTTCTACCTCAAACAATAAACTATCTGGAGAAGATTAGGAAAGAGACAAAATGGTAGCAGAGCTCAGAAGGAGATAATGATATATATTTTTTTAGGGTGAAAATTGATGAATGTTGAGGATTATTAAGGAGAGAGCTCATAAGAACCTGTGGTAGACTGGTTAGAAAAGAATAAGTCTTCTAGATCCCAGGCCACATTTTCCACCTCCCTTCCCCATCCACTTCACTGCCAGGATCACTATTTCTTAATTAATTTAACCCACTGCAGAAATGTCATTGTGGGATGATGATTGACAGAAAGATGCCAAGAGAAGCATAGAATATGGAGCTTGATGGTAAAGACACTTTGACTTTGAACATGCAGCACGCTTCCCATTTCTCCCCCAAATCACTATGACAATTTATTATTGTCCTTCATAGAACCACCTTTAAGAAATGAGGGTTTAACTAAGCCTGAGAAACATCCTCTATATCATCCTCTTGAAGCTGTTAAATAGTCCTAAAACTTAATTGTTACTGGAGACTCTGGCGATGAGCCCAGCCCATTTCTGAGGGGTTTACTGTGAAGGCTGGTAACTGAGGCATCATCTTGGGCATGCCTGGACTTGGTTATTAGATAATGTCTAGGCTCCAGCTGTTCCCAAAAGTGCATTCAATCAGCCCATTCCCTTGATGTTCTTCAATCTGAAAGGTAATGATACTGAGATTGCTCTAAGGACAATGAGCTGACATTTATTTCCTTATATCTTTGTCCTAGAAAAATACCATGTCTTGATTTAATCTTATTTATAATTCCAAAATGAGTTAAATGTCATGACTGAAAAAAAGTTAAAAAGTGATTTTAGAATAAAATTTATGTCAGTAGACACGGGCCATGGCTAGGATCAGAGCAACCTGTCAAAAGGAGGCAAGAAGAGATCTAGTTTAGCAATTTCCTTCCTTGAGTGTGTGTGTATGTATGTGTGTGTGTGAGAGAGAAGATTCTTCCAAGAATTTAGGAGTACCTCTATACTCATAGAAGTAGCCATACTTTGGATTATGTACCATGTGGAGAGCACAAACTCTTTGTTAGGCCAGAAAAGGTCTATTCCAATGTCTTCCTATATTTCCTGAGCAACACCCACCCAACCCCTTTTATCTATCCTTGTCTGGGCCTTAGAGAGCTACTATATATTTCCAGAGTAAGTCAGATCACTGTAGCAGAAAAATCAGTAATAAAAATTATTATTTTTTTGCATTGTTACTGTGGTGGTAAAACTTAAAAGCACAAGTAATTTAAAAGATGAAGAAGTTATTTCTGGTTTCAGCTCCCACACATAAAAAGTGTAGAAGTTGTTACCCCTAACCTTACAATAAGAAATAGCAAGACAAAGTGAAAATCAATTATTTTTTTAAAGAACTGTCAGAGAAAAGAGAAAAATCAATTATTTTTTAAGAAATGTCAGAGAAAAGACATCACAGGGCAAACCATTACTCCAAAATCTAAAGAGTCAAGCACAACCAGAGAGTTACAGTACCTGAGATTCACCTACCTGATGCCATAAACAAATAGGAACAACTTCTATTAGAAGTGGTGGAGACTGAGTGAGGACTGGCATGAGAGTAAGAATCTGCTGGGCACCAGAGTCATACGGGGCTCCTCACACTGTCAAGTGTTTTACTTCAGGATTCTCACCAGGTTCTCACAGGTAGGATCCAGGAAAACTCCCCACATGAACCTGAAATGGTATGGGAAGAGTAGCCATTGTAAACTCCCACCCAGACCATTCTTTCTATCAAAGGCTTAGTTTCCAGAAGGCCGCTGGACAGAAGTTTAATTAATTTGAACCAGAGGGCAATTCTGAAATCTTTTTTCAGTTGGAGGAAGGGAACTCTGTTCCACTTCAGCCACCTCCACCATTTCTGTCTCACCTAAGGAAAAATAAATAAATAAAAGCCACAGTCAACAGGGAAGAGGATTCATAAAAGCAGACTGAGAATGCTGTATCCAGAGAAAGAACTAGAGGACAGGGAAGAAAAGGAGCTGCCAAGGTGTCCTTCAAGAGATAAATGGATAACCAAAGTGTAATCTATCCATGCATACTGTGAAAACTATTCAGTGAAGTAGAAGAAAAAGCCATCAAACTACTCAAATACATAGATGACTCAAATACATATCGCTAAATGTAAGAAGCCAGAATGAGAAGATTGTATACCATATGATTCGATTATATGACATTTTGGGGAAGGTAAAACTAGAGAGCTGTAAAATAGATCAGTGATTGCCACAAGTTTAGGGAGTGGAGAGGATAAAATAGGTTAACACAAGACATTTTTTAGAAGCAGAAACTAACCATGAAACTAAACATGAAACTCTTCTCTGTGGTACTGCAGTGGTGAATACATGACACAATCCATTTTTCAAAATCCACAGATCTTTATAGCATAAAGAGTGAGGCCTAATGCATGTTTAAAAAAAATCTTAATTCAAATAGAAGGGAGGTCAGCAAGATGGCAGAATAGTTATAAGTTTCCTGTACTCCAAGTGAGCCCAAATCCAATCACACTGAAACTAGGTAGGATAATTTCTGATACTTTCTCTTGCCAGAGCCCAGCGTGGCAGAGGGTGATTTGGAGGAAATTCTAACTCTCATCTTCCCCCTGGGGAAGAAAAGGAGTAGAACATATAACCAACATCTTGACTTTTAGGGGTGCTGCCTGATCAAACAGTCTCTGTCTTGCCTGAATCCAAGTGCTAACAAAAGATGCATATCTGAGAAAAGCTTGAGAGGTCTCCAAAATCTCTAGCTGGTCTAAATGAAAAAGTCCTCCCTATGTGAAACTAGACCACAGATTCTGGAAGAGTTAGATGATTCTTCAAATGCTGAAATCCCAACCCAAAAAACAATAAGACACACACAGGAACAGGGAAACATGGCCCTTTTAAAGAAACAAATTACATTTTTAGAAACTGACTATAAAAGAACAGAGACTACATGAATTGTCAGAAAAAGAGTTCAAAATTACTGTCATAAGGATGCTCAATGAATTAAAACAGTAAAAATAGACAAGTAAATAAAATCAGAAAACAATACATGAACAAAATGAGAATATCAACAAAAGATACAAACTGTGAATAAGAACCAAACAGAAATTCTGGAACTGAAAAATACAATAACTGAATTGAAAATTTACTAGAGGGACTTAATAGAAGACTTGACCAGGCAGCACTGGACCAACCCTACAAGAAATGCTGAGTGAGTCATACAAGTTGAAGCAAAAACATGATAAACAGCAACACAAAACCATGCAAAAATATAAAACACTCTGGTAAAAGTAAATACATAGAAAAATATAGAATCCGGTACTAATGTAATGTAGTTGTGCAAATCACTTTTAAATCTGGTGTAGAATTTTTTTAAAGCTAAAAATAATAATTGTAAATCTATATTAAGGGGTACACAATGTAAAAAGAGTTAATTTGTGTCACAACCACATAAAGTAAGGGGGCAAAGATATAAAGGAGAAGTTTTCATACAAAATTTAAGTTGCTATCAGTTTAAAATAGATTGTTATAACTATAAGATATTTTATGTAATTGCTTTGGGAACCACAGAGAAAATATCTATAGAATTTACACAAAGGGAAAGAGATGGGAATCAAAACATGTCACTATAAAAGATCAACAAAAGACAAAAGAAGACAGGAAAGGGAAAAAGAATGAACAAAAAAGCAACAAGACATACAGAAAACAATTAATAAAATGGCAATAGTAAATCCTTTCCTACCACTGATTTTCTTAAATGTAAATGCATTAAATGTACCAATTAAAAGACATAGATTGGCTAAATAGATTTAAAAAAAAACCAAGATCCAGCTATATGCTGTCTGTAAGAGACTTGCCTTAGATCTAAGGACACACTGGCTAAAGATGGAAAAATACATTTCAGGCAAACAGGAAATTAAGAGAGCAAGATTGGCTATATTTATATCAGACAAGATAGAATTTGACAAAAACTGTCACAAGAGACAAAGAAGGACATATAATTCCATAAAGGTCAGCTCACCAGGAAGGTGTATCTATGAAATATATATATCTAATATTAGAGAACTCAAATATATAAAGCAAACATTAAAAACTAAAGTGGGGCTTCCCTGGCGGTGCAGTGGTTGAGAGTCCACCTGCCGATGCAGGGGACATGGGTTCATGCCCCAGTCTGGGAAGATCCCACATGCTGCAGAGTGGCTGGGCCACATGAGCCATGGCTGCTGAGCCTGCGCGTCTGGAGCCTGTACTCTGCAACGGGAGAGGCCACAACAATGAGAGGCCCACGTAATGCAAAAAAAAAAAAAAAAAAAAAATCGAAAGTGAGAAATAGCAACACAATAATAGTAGGGAACTTTAGTGCCCTACTTTCAGGTATGGATAGTACAACTAGACTGAAGATCAATAAGCAAACATAGTACTTGCAAAACACTATAGACCAGTTTGAACTAACAGACATATAAAGAACACTCCACCCAACAATAGCAGAACATACATTCTTCTCAAATGCACATGGAATATTCTCCAAGATAGATCACATGTTGGGCCACAAATTAAGTCTTTACAAATTTCAGAAGATTGAAATCAAGCAAAGTATATTTTCTGGCTATAATGGAATGAAACTAGCAATTAACAGCAGAAGGAAAACCCACAAATATGTGGCAATTAAACAATTCATTCTTAAATAACCAATGAGTCATAGAAGAATTTACAAGGGAATTTAGAAAATTATCTCAAGACAAATGAAAAAAAAACACAACATAAAAAAATTTATGAGCTACAGCAAAAGCAGTAAAAAGAGTTTATAGCAGTAAATGCTTACATTAAAAACACACAAAGATCTCACATCAATTACCTAACTTTACTCTTCAAAAAACTAAACAAGAAAACCAAAGTGAAACCAAAGTTAGCAGAAGGAAGAAAATAATAATGATTAAAACTCAGCTAATGAAATAGATAATAGAAAACTGAGAGAAAAAAATCAGCAAAATCAATAGTTTGTTTTTTGAAAAGATAAAATTAACAAAATTTTACCTAGACTAAAAAAAAAAAGAGAGAGGATATTCAAATAGTCAAAATTAGAAATGAAAGAGACATTACAACTGATGTCACAGAAAAAAAAAAAGAAAGATTATGAGACTACTATGAACAATTATACCCCCAACAAATTGGTTAATGTAAAAGAAATGGATACATTCTTAGAAACATAGAACTGACCAAGACTGGATCATGAAGAAATAAAAAATCCCAACAGATCTATAACTAGTGAAGAGATTTAAGCAGTAATCAAACCTGACAAAGACAAGCCAGATGGCTTCACTGTAGAATTCTACTATTAAAGAAGAATTATTTAGAGAAGAATTAACACCAGTCTTCCTCACACCCTTCCAAAGTATCAAACAGGAAGGAACACTTTCAAACTCATCCTGAAAATGGCAGGGAATGTTTAGATTACATGTACTAGGTGCTAGTAACATTATTTTGCTAGGAGTCAACTACTTAGAGACTAAGAAATTACTTGGATTTCTAAATTGTATGCGTGTGACCCTGATGTTCTGATGTGGTCTTCAGATATACGGAAATTTGGAAGTGGGATACATGTGTAATTTAAGGTTAAATTACTCTATCTTTGGAAGTACTATACTGGCCATAATAGATGCAGGGAAAAACACATTCAGGCTGAAATTACTGAAGGACACTAGCTTCCACCAAAGATATTATACTTACATACTGAGACAGAGCTCAGTAAAAAGTTGGAGAGGAGATTTTTGAACTGTAAATTTTTTTGGATTTTAATTTTCTGGATAGGGGATGGACTTCCTCTTTACACTTTAATTTTGCTGGGATTTTGGGCTGTTTCTGTATTACAGGTAAAATATTTGTGTTATGTTGTCACATGGAGCTCACCATATAGCTCTCCTCAGCACAAATTTGAAGTGAACAATAGTGTGCTAAGTGATTGTTTGACCTGGCTTACAGCTTAAGCTTGGAATTAATTTAAATGTTGCCTCTCTGGCATAGTTCACATTTTCCCATCTCCCTAGTTGAAAAAAATTTAAAATGGGTAAGTGACACACTCTAAAGAGGGAAAGCAGCCTCACTCCTTCAGTGGTCAGCTACCGCTCTGACTGATCATAGACTTAAATAGTGAAACCAGTGAGTTAAGAGAGAAGAAACTAACAAAATAGGGTAGCATATAAAGATGAGCTTTTGAAAGCCTACTTGGGTTCAAACCTTTTCATTCCTATTCACAGCTGTGTGACTGTAAATCACTTAATCTTGGTAAATTACATTTTATCATCTTTAAGATAATGATATATATCAGCACTTACCCCAAAGTATCATTATAAGTGTATAATATATGAAAAGTATTAATCCTAGTGTCTGTTACATAGTAAGTTTCAATAGAATCAGCTGCCATTGCCATTCTTATCTTTAAGCACAGCATACAGTCATGCATTTTACTCCTCTTCTGCTCATGTCTTGTCTTGCTTTCCTTACATCCAAATCATCCCGACTACTCTTCTGCATGGCACATTCATGAATTTCTGTTTTCTCCTGTTCCTCCTCTCCTTCAAAGCTTGCAAGCTCTATATGTCTGTGTTTTTGTAGGAAAATAGGCCCTCTGTGAGTGTAAATTCCTAACCTCTCCCCTCCTCCATACCCCTTTTACCTCACCATATGGCTCATCCCTTCCATACCTAGCAGGTCATTAATTACTGGATAAGGGTTTTGCCATGCTAACCTACCCCTCAGATAAATTTAATAAAATATTAATGCTAAAGCTACTAAAAAATTACATACTGTGTGTGATCTTCCTTAGAATTATGCAGCAATAACTCTGACAGTAAAGTGTTGTTGCCCAAATAAACTGTTAAACGGCGTGAGAGCTCAAGGAAGTGGCTGTACCAGGGTGTACATTCTTCTCATCCCTCCATTTTAATTATTTGTCAAGCAATGCCCTTAGCACCCAGGTCTGGCTGGTTGAAAAACATGTGGCAGGAACTTTAAGGATTTATTTCTTCTTGTAAGTCCTGAGGACAGCATCTGAGCAAGCTCAGTTTGAAGGCTGGGAGAATCATCTGATCTTCCCACCCTTCTGTGTGCTCTTTGATTCTACAGGTGAGAAAACTGAATCCCAGAAGCATAGTGACTTGTCTAAAACCTTGTATTCAGCAGTATATTAAGCAGTTTCATGAACTCATCTATTTCCCTCTTTATTCTTTAGTTTCCTCAAATGTTTCTCCTCGGCATTTTGTCTTCAACAGCTTGCTTTTATGCTACCAAATTGTAGCTGCCCCAAGCATATCAAATACTGAAATTCTCATTCATAACCACCTTTTCTCTCTTACCGTGTTTTCTTTTGCATGCTTCCTCTTCTATTTCTTCTGAAAACCCCAGCCCAGACCTCCTTTATCAACACAAACACTCAAGCATATATTTCATATTTATCATTGTTGGTTTCTATGCCTTTATTTCTAAGCATCTTAAGCACTCTTTGATGAAAGTCTCATGTCTTTTTGAAGGAGATTATCTAAATTAAGAAATTCAGATTTCTTACCTATAAATAAATCACATATAAATCTAGACGGTGCACAGAATGATAAAGTGAACATTCAACTACTTAGTACTAGCTTAGAGGACAGAACATTAGGAACATTTTAAAGCTCCTGAATACATCTCACTGCGAGAATATATCTCCCTTATCCCCAAATTTAATCTCTAGTCCTAATTGTGTGTTTAATATTTCCTTGTTTTTCATTGTAGTTTCACTATAGATATCTATCATTGATGATTTGAAGGGGATCAGACTGAAAAGGCCCCTGTCTTTTTTGTTGTTTTACTGTTAATTTTCAGCACAAAGCCTGAGAAAGTAGAAATAGTGCTATTTGTTTGTCGCTTTGTTTTTGTTATTATTTGAATAAGCAAAAGAATGCATTATCTGACTGAATATCCATAGCTGTCCTGTGAGGTGCCTGAGAAGGACCAGAACGCTCTCCATCTGATGGATGGGGCATCTGAGGCTCTGAGAAGCTTTGCTGATGCAGTTTTACCCTTGGCTGGATAGACAGGGGATCAGAGACATTTCATTCCTGATTCCTTCTCCATGGTCACTGGCAGCACAATAGGCACCTTGTGATGTCACTTTGGTTTTACTACAGTAAAAACTATTTTTGAGATTTCTCGAAGCTTGACCACTTCTCCATGTTTACATTTTTTCATCCGCCCACAACCACTGGCTTGCTAAATTCATGTTTTAGAGGAAACAGAGAAGTTACATGCTGATAAAGATCGCAGCTTTCCTATTTTCAAGTGGTGATTCCTGAATTACCCTGTTGGCATGAAATAGAAAACTTGTGTGAGGGATGGAGGAGAGGTGGGCATCATAAAGGCAACAGATGTGGCCAAAGCATTGTCCACTCAATTCAAATTAACACCCTGTGAACTACAGCAAATGGGTGATGGAGTTTGCCTTCATTCTCATGACCGGCAGAGTAATCTCCTATTTTTCTGTCATCTTTGCTCTTTGTTGGAATCCACCATCATAATTTTCTTTGGGGGTTGTGTTTTCATTCTGAGCCAAACCACAGGTTGTCGCGACTGGTCTAGCTGTTCCTGCCACAAGATCTAGCTTAGACCTGTCTCTGCTTAGGTTGGCAATCTATGTCTCACTTTTCTAGTAGCTTTTTCTCACTTTTTCATCACCTTCCCAAAGAGTTATGACATTGGTCAAAGTCTTAGATGGTAATAAATGAGAAGAAAGAAAGAAGAAAAGTAAGGCAACTGGAAGGGTAAAAATCTAGTTTAAAAAGTATGATTTTAGAATTTTGATAATTAGATTTAACATCTAGTTTCTGTCAATTATAAGCTGTGTCTCCTTGTTCAAATGACTTACCTTATTTGTAAATGGAGACAGATAATATTTGCCTCACATGGTTACTGTGAGTTTTTTTAATGATATGCTTGAATGCACTGTCTAATCTCTAAAGGCCTAAATGATTATAAGCTTTTAAAAAATAATTATTAGGACCTGAAAAAATTAGAAAGGTATGTAATTAAACATCAGTTACTGTGAGGTTCTTGACACTATTTTTTAAATAATCATTTTCTTGTAAAAATGAATGCACATGGAAATGAACAATACATACAAAATTCAGAGAAGTGAAATATGTTAAAAGGATCTGAGAAGTAGTTAAAAACAGAATAAATACATTATTGCAAAATTTTGCCTTTAATCTTCTGGTAGGTAATCAGAATAGGAAATATATTGGGTTCTTTATTTTGTCTTTTCTGGTAACAAAGAAATCTTACAAGTATGTCTGGAGAGATTTGACTCAGGGATAGATGTCAAAATTTCCAAGATATAATTTCTCTTTTTGTTAATATCATAATTAGGCTTCATATAAGTCTACCCATTTCCTACTAATCTCTTTTTTATGCTTCATGTAAATTTCTACACTTTTAAAAATATGGAGCAATATGCAAATATTTGAAAGTCTCCTTCACACTAAGATCACTTGTCTATTGTTTTAGAATGTCAAGTTACAATAAGAGGAGAAAGCCAGATGTCAAAATCCTGAGCTTTGAGCTGGGTTCTTGACAGTTCCACTGGGAACAAATTTATTCAAATAAAATGGTCCAACAAGGCCATGAGGAGTGTGGTGTTGACAATGTAAATAAATAAAAATGATATTTTCTCTCAGTCCAGTGACTTTATAATAATTTTTATCAGAAAATATTGAATTATTTCTGGAGTTTTTAGCAAGGGTAAATCATTTTATTTTTCTGATTCAGAAGCTACTTTTTTTCTGTCACTGTAATGATACCTATGTGAATTCATTCACCTTACGTTTTGTCAAAATACTTTGAAAGTATTGCCAAAAAGCTGCCTCCTTTAATAAAGCAGCTTATTCTGGTGAAACGGTTTTTCCTCATGACTGCTTTGTCTCCTTCTCCTTCTGCTCCCTGGAAATCTTATCTTTCTCTAGATTTAAGGATTTAAGTTTCTTTTTAACTCTATGCTTCTAAAAGTAATTCACAGCACACTGGATTTAAATATCTTCTTGGGACAACTGTTTTGAATTCAACTTAATGGAATTTATTATTTCCCTTGAGAAATTTTATCTTCCTCCAAGTGCTTAAATTATTTTTTATCTGTATTACATATATTTAATGCTTTATATTCCCAAAGGATTAAAGCACTTTTAACTCATGGCAAAAAATAATTAAGGAAAAAAATGCAACTGGCTGGTAATTCTTGATGCAGACTTTCCCTACTTCACATATAATGATGATGAAAACAGAAAAATATGAAGTTATCCATGTGTTTCTAGAAATTAAGACATTTTCACTAACTGAACAACAATGGATTACCACTGAGGAATTCCATCTGTAGCCTATCTGTGCACAGCCATAAGAAAGAATTGGCCTGGTCTGCAAGAAGGTAAGAGGTTTCATCCTTTCTCCACGATTCCACATGCTCACAAATGCAAGATCCCGCTGAACAGAAAACACAGCGGCTGTAACTCTGCTGTAAGGCTGTTCCTCTGTGAGGTGGACAGCGTGCTGTTCTCCCCAAGCATCTCTGAGTATCTCTTTATACACATCCATGTTGTGACCATGAAATCCGAAAACAAATCAACCGGAGCAGTGGGAGATGGGAGCTGGGAGCTGCAAAATGAATACTTCGATACACAGACTCTATCATTACTGTGTGGCAAAATAGTATAGACAGAACGAACCTCAGATCCTGCAAAAAGTTTTACTTATTTTGTGTTTAAAGTGGATTCAGAAAGCCAGAGAACTAAACACAAGAGGTAGCAGACATTTCTCCTCGATTCAACAGAACTGCATATTATGGAAAATTAAAATCTGCTTAGATGCAGAAGAAAGGATTTCATTAATGGGTTAATTGACCTTCTCTAGATATGTAAAAGGGAGTTGACCATCTCCCAAACGAACCGTATAAACAAAGGCAATTCACTCATCACGTATCAAAAGGAAAATATCCAGGTTTATTAGTTATCTTTCAACAATGATTAACAAAAACCTTTGACAAATACATAATGTATCTATTTACTAAGCCAATATTGTGCCAATATTTTTTCTTGGCCCTGGGGACGTCTTTAGCAAGAGGGAGGCAAAAATCAAAAAGATAATAAGATTAAAAACAGCCATCAAAGATAGATGATTAAGATAAGGTGACTTAAAATAAAACTTTAAAAACACAGAGAAGAATAGGATCTTCATTAAAGAAATAAGATCTTCATTAAAGGCAACAAATAAAAGGTATAGTATGGCTGTCTTCTCAATTATTCCTTCCGGTGCTCTTTTGCTCCACTTATTGCTATCATTTTTCTAGCAAGTTGTTCCCATGGAAAATTGTCCTCTCTCTCATTTCTAACAGAAGTGTTTACCTCATCAACACTCTCTCAAGACCATCAACTGGTGCTTATCTCCATCCAAAATCAACAGGGAAAAGGCTCTGCTCCTGTAATCAGATTTTGAAGAGGGTTTCTTTCAGCAGAGTTTTTGGAATCTTAGCAACAAAGGGAAGATTTCTCTTATACTACAGTTTCTTTAGAGTACATAAGTTCTTTGGGAAGGGAATTTGTTATGGGTTGAATTGTATCCTCCCCCAAAAGATATGTTAGAATCCTAACCCTTAGTACTTAAGAAAGTGACTTCATTTGGAAACAGGATTGTTACAGATGTAATTATTTAGTTGGCCAAAAAGTTCGTTCGGATTTTTCTGTAAGCTCTTCTGGAACTCATCATAACTGAGTTCATACTGGAGTAGGATGGGCCCTTAATTGAATATAATTGGTATCTTTGTGAGAAGAGGAGCAAGACACAGGGAAGATGGTAGTTTTAAACACAAGGAGAATGCCATGTGAAGATGGATACAGAGACTGGAGTGATGTATCTACACACCAAGGATTGTCAACCATCACCAGAACTAGGAGAGAGGCATGGAACAGAGTCTCCTCAGAACTCTCAGAAGAAACCAATTTTGCTGACACCTTGATTTCAGACTTCTGGCCTCTAGAACTATGAGAGAATAAATTTCTGTTTTTATAAGCCATCCAGTTTGTGGTACTTTGTTATAGCAGCCCTAGGAAACTGATATATGATCTATACCTAGAACGATGGTTTTCTCCTACCTGAAGTCCCTAGTGATCAGTCTACACTATTTCCAAGTTTCTTTTTCACAGTAATCTTTCAAGGACTCCAGTGTCCTTTCTTCTAATCTTTTCTCCTGCAGATAGTCTTAACCATGGACAAGAATCAAGTTCTACACAATAAGAACACAGACCTCACTGAAAATTATGCATTATTTGGGCAAAAATTTCAGTATTCAGGACAATAAGAAGCTACAATGACCAGAGCACACATATGTCTGCAGTATGGACATGCTTATCCTCACTCAGCAGTTTAACTCAGACACATCCCTGATACAACCAAAAGATTTATTACATATATATATTCTTAAAATATGTATGCATATAATATGCATAACACTTTTAATCTTTATATATTTTCACAATAATAAATATTCAGAGATAATATCTTTTCATTTCTATGTTTTCCATAGAAAAAGAAAATAATAATAACCAAACATCCCAAAAGTAAGAGAAAGATTCATGGTTTCACCTGTAAGGTTTTTACAAATTTTTTTTTTTTACTTCTAAATTTAGTTTTGAATCAGTGTTCAGTTTGCTTATGTATCCCAAACATAAAAGGATAATCTTGTCCTTTTTAACTTAAAGTGATGTCTAAAACTGTGATCATTTTAAAAGTTACAGGTCATTTCCCAAAAAGTTATCTCAGTTGAAATTTGAGAGAGCACACTGACACTGTAAACTATAAGAATTCCTTTTAACTGCAAAAAGGGAGAAATTCTGGCTGCAGGGCTGCAGCTGCCAGTCTTGGGCTAGGTGATGAAAGAAATCTCTTTTACTAAATTTGTAACCTAATGACTTTTATTTCTATCCTGGATCTTTCTTTGTTTTAGCCCCATCTCTTGTTCTTTCTCATCTAATTCATTCCATATAAGCCAATGTTACTTATTATCATTTCCATCACAAATTCATGGACACAAACAGAAGCCCAACAGTATATTCTTGCATCTACAAGTAACTTGTAAAAGTTAGGTTGCATGTGGGGAAAAAAATGCAACATTATACTAAAAAGTAGTCTTCAGTTTTAAAAGGTGTGTTTGTGTGTGTGTGTGTGTGTGTGTGTGTGTGTGTGTGTGTGTGTGTGTGTTGAAATATCTTATTTACCATACCAGGGAGTTTCCATTTTATCTTGAAGGCACTATCTATTCATTAAAGGATTTTTTAATAAAAAATGAAAATATCAGGTTTCTAGCTCTGAAAGAGCCTTTGGCTAATGATGATAATAGAGAGTATGAATTGAAGACAGGTGATTCTAGCTGTTAGCTGTGAAAACTGTGATTAGGTTCAAGGTAAATATTGCACTGGACAAGGTTAAACAGGCAAAGAAGATATTATTCAAATTACTGCAGTTGGGGAAATAGATTCAACTAAACCACACTGAAACAAAAAATGAGAGGGCTTTTAAGTAATGGTGTGAGCTAGTAAAAAAGTACAGGTGGACTTTAGGGTGATGGTTGATCAGTGGACTATATTGAGCTCCTTGCATTATTCCTGAGTGCCTGATGTTTTTCTCTGTGCTAAGGCCATCTGTATCTGCTAACCAGTGGGAATAAAGTGGAATTCAAAAATAATTGATTAAAAGAAAGCATAGAGAGAATAAAAATGACATTAAAAATAAAAAAAAGAAATGGTAAGAAAATAGATCTAAACTCAAATATATTGGTTTTACGTTTAATATGAATGGTTAAAAACCCTCCAGTTAAATGGCAGATATTGCCAACTTGGCTAAAAAGCAAAATGTCCACCATGTACTGTGGATATAAAATTGGCTTTAAATATAAAGCTCAAATAGGCTAAAAGCAAATGGATGAAAAATAAATAACATGCAAACACTAATTATAAGAAAGTTGGAGTTATTGTATTAATATCAGGCAAAGTAGCCTACAGAATGAGAATTATCATCAGGGAAAAAGAGTTTTATTTCATAAGGACAAAGGTGTCCAGAAGACATAAAATTCTTAAATGCCAATATTAAAGCCCCAAAATAGACTTTTAAAACACATGAGGTGAAAACCTGATAGAAGTGACAGGAAAAATAGAAAAACTCACAATTATAGCTGAAGATTTCAACACTCTTCTCTCAGTAATTGATAGAAGTAATCATAAAACCAATAGATACATAGAGGACTCTCAGATATCTAATTAATATTGAGTACGCCTGCCCAACAAAAGAGGAATACACATTCTTTTCAATTGTATGAGGAACATTCACCAAGTTAGACCATATGCTAACCTCTAAAATGAGTCTTAATTAATTTCCAAAAATTGAAATTACACAGAGGATGTTTTTTGACAACAGAGGATGTTAATTCTGAAAACAGAGTTAAATTAGAAATAAATTACAAAGAGATATCTGGAGAAACCTCAAATAATTGTAATTAAGCAAAACTCACCTATATAATCATGGTTCAAATAAGAAATAACACATTTAAGTTAAATTATGCTTTGAACATCAAAGAATAATATATCAAAATGTGTATAAGTTACAATATATAGTTGAGAAAATGTGGTATTGGCATAATGATAAGACCCATGTTACAGAAGAGAGGGTCTAGGAATAAACTCACATATACAGTTGCTTGACTTTTTAAAAGGGCACCAAGGTAATTCAATGGGTAAAAAACAGATTTTTCAACAAATAGTTGAAAGCAACAATTGGATATACAAATGGGGAAAAATTGACCTTTATCTCATGGTATATATAAAATTTAATCCTAAACAGTTTCAAGGTCAAAATGTAAAAGCTACATCTCTGAAACTTCTAAAATAAGACATAGGAGGAAAATTTTTTCTACTTGAAAGTAGACAAAAGATTTTGTAGGTCACAAAAAAAGCATGCCATAAAATAAATATATTGGTAAATCATACTTCATCAAACTTAAAACATCTGATCTTCCAAAGACTCTATTAAGAAAATACCCAGTTTACAGTTTATTTGCTAAATCTTACACTTACATTTTATGCACTTTTCTGTGTGTTTCCTCATTATACTTCCAAAAACTACACTTTAATAAGGAGTATTTTTATTTTATCTTCAATGGTTAACAATTATCTAGAACAAATATTATTTTAAAATCTTACATTAATTCTACATCTTGTCATGTCTGTGGTTACATTATCACTAATTTTTCCAACAATCTTAAAATTTTTCATAATCAAAATGTATATGAAGATCATGTAGTAACATAATGAATTAAATGAAATATTAAGAAAAATAATATTTAAAATGATTTCTGTACTATTATTACCATCTGCATAAAAACAAAAGAAGTATATTTAAAAGATCTGGGGCTTCCCTGGTGGCACAGTTGTTAAGAGTCTGCCTGCCAATGCAGGACACACAGGTTTGAGCCCTAGTCTGGGAAGATCCCACATGCCACGGAGCAGCTGGCCCCGTGGGCCACAATTACTGAGCCTGCGCGTCTGGAGCCTGTGCTCTGCAATGAGAGGCTGCGATAGTGAGAGGCCATTGCACCACGATGAGGAATGGCCCCAATTTGCCACAACTAGAGAAAGCCCTCGCACAGAAACGAAGACCCAACACAGCCATAAATAAATAAATAAAATTAAAAAAAAAAGATCTAAAAAAAAATACCATCAGTTATTTTTCTGTGATGGTAGGAAACTGATTTTTTTTAAAGTCCTGTTAATTTTGTTTTTACTACAGTTCATGTAACTAGTATGTACTTCATTTGACATATTCAAAAATAATTAATGAGCATCATAATTATGATAGTTCAGATCAACTCCAGATCATTAAGAAAAAAAACCCTGTGCATTTTAGAGAGGATAATCTTAGGGTTCTCAGACAAACAAGAGACTCCTGGTAGTGTAACAGAGAAGAACAAACCTGACTCCATATTGGATCTATTCCTTTAGCTCTAACCCTTGTGTTCTGTTGCCTGTGCTTAGTCTAGCTGGTTCTGCACCTTTGTGAAAGAACGTTGCCTATAGCCTGAAATATAAGGAATAGCCCATTCCCAAGGCTCTGACCTTTAAAGGTACAACACTTTTCCATTCATATAGAGACAAAAAGTTGCAAAACACAGAAAGACATCTATCTTTTTGGAGGTTTATAAAAGAACTGTAAACAGACTTACACTGATAGCTGCAAGAATAAAGGATGCCAATAGCAAGAAGTTTGCAACAACCAGCCATCCCCCCCACCCCTTTCAGTATAAAAGAAGCTTGAATTCTAACTCATATAAGATGGTTCTTTGGGACACTAGTCGACCATTTCTCACACTGCTGGCTTTCCAAGTAAAGTCATGATTCCTTGTACCAACAACTCGTCTCTCAATTTACAAGCCTGACCTGCAGCCAGCAGTAGGAGCTTGGACTCAGTAACAGTAGCAAATGAAAAATCAGGCATAAGCAGAGTTGCATGTTACTAACAGTCAATTAATTCAGTGTTCATTGGTGGCACATGTGGGTGTCATTAACTATTTTTAATGCTTCATAAAGATGGCTTTAAATCAACAGCTAGTGAGCCTCATATTTATTTTTGAGTGGCAGGTTGTCATTTGATTTTAATACTATTCTTATATTCTTCTTTATTAAAGTATAAATTCATAAAATGTATAGCTGAATAAAATCTACCTAAAAGTTTCATTAAAATATTCACTAAGGATGCTCAAGTAAAGCCTGAAATCTCCTCAGGCATAAACTGCAGAGGCTCTGAGAGGAATGGACCCAGCACCTCCTGAGGTGGGAGAGGCAGCAAACTCAGGGATCAGCAGCTGTGTGGCTGAAACGATCTTGGTGCTCTGGCCACATGTCAGGCCTGTGCTCTGAGGTGGCAGAGACGAGTTCAGTACACTGGTTCAGCAGAGACCTCTCAGCTCCATGTAATATCAAACAGCAAAAGCTCTCCCAGAGATCTCTATCTCAACACTAAGACCCAGCATGGCACAATGACAAGCAAGATACAGTGCCGGACACCCTATGCCAAACAACTAGCAACTAACAACACAACATCACCCATTAGCAGACAGGATGCCTAAAATCATAATAAGGTCACAGACACCCTAATATGCACCACCATATGCAGTCCTGCCCACCAGAAAGACAAGATCCATCCTCACCCATCAGAACACAGGTATCAGTCCCCTCCACCAGGAAGCCTACACAACCCACTGAACCAACCTTAACCACTGGAGGCAGATGCCAGAAACAACAGGATCTATGAGCCAGCAGCCAGCAAAAGGAGACCCCAAACACAGTAAGTTAAGCAAAATGAGAACAAAGAGAAACATGTAGGAGATGAAGGAGCAAGATAAATTCCACCAGACTAAACAAATGAAGAGGAAATAGGCAGTCTACTTGAAAAAGAATTCAGAGTAATGACAGTAAAGATGATCCAAAATCTTGGAAATAGAATACAGAAATACAAGAAACGTTAACAAGGACCTAGAAGAACTAAAGAGCAAACAAACAATGATGAATAACAAAATAAATGAAGTGAAAAATTCTCCAGAAGGAATCAATAGCATAATAACTGAGGCAGAAGAAGAGATAAGTGACCTGGAAGATAAAATAGTGGGAATAACTACCACAGAGCAGAATAAAGAAAAAAGAATGAAAAGAACTGAGGACACTCTCACAGACCTCTGGGACAACATTAAATGCACAAACAATTGAATTATAGGGGCCCCAGAAGAAGAAGAGAAAAAGAAAGGGACTGAGAAAATATTTGAAGATATTATAGCTGAAAACTTCCATAATATGGGAAAGAAAATAGTCAAGTCCAGGAAGCACAGAGAGTCGCATACAGGATAAATCCAAGGAGAAACATGCCATGACACAAATTAATCAAACTATCCAAAATTAAATACAAAGAAAAATATTAAGCAGCAAGGGAAAAACAACAAATAACATACAAGGGAATCCCAATAAGGGATTTAAATGATACAATAAACAAGATGAACTTAATTGATACTTATAGAATATTCCATCCAAAAAAAACCACAAAATACACTTTCTTCTCAAGTGCTCATGGAACATTCTCCAGGATAGATCATATCCTGGGTCACAAATCAAGCCTTGGTAAATTTTAAAAAATGGAAATCATACCAAGTAACTTTTCTGAACACAATGGTATGAGATTAGATATCAAATACAGGAAAAAAATTTATAAACACTACAAATACATGGAGACTAAACAGTAAACTAAAAAACAACCAAGAATGACTGAAGAAATCAAACAGACAATCAAAAAATACATAGAAAAAAATGACAATGAAAACACTATGACCCAAATCCTACCAGATGTAGCAAAAGCAATTCTAAGAGGGAAGTTTATAGCAATACAATTCTTCCTCAAGAAACAAGAAAAATCTAATATAAACAAACTAACCTTACACCTAAAGCAGTTAGAGCAGGAAGAACAAGAAAACCCCAAAGTTAGCAGAAGGAAAGAAATCATAAAAATCAGATCAGAAATAAATGAAAAAGAAATGAAAAAAACAAGAGCTAATATCAATAAAACTAAAAGCTGGTTCTTTGAGAAGATAAACAAAATTGATAAACCATTAGCCAGACTCATCAAAAAAAAAAAAAAAAGGGAGAAGACTCAAATCAACAGAATTAGAAATTAAAAAGGAAAAGTAACAAATGACAAGGCAGAAATACAAAGGATCATGAGAGATTACTACAAGAAACTATATGCCAATAAAATGGACAACCTGGAAGAAATGGGTAAACTCTTAGAAAAGCACAACCTTCTGAGACTGAATTATGAAGAAACAGAAAATATAAACAGACCAATAACAAGCAGTGAAATTGAGATGGTGATTAAAAACTTCCAGCAAACAAAAGCCCAGGACCAGATGGCTTCACAGGCGAATTCTATCAAACATTTAGAGAAGAGCTAACACCTATCCTTCTCAAATTCTTCCAAAATATAGCAGAGGGAGGACACTCCAAAACTCATTCTATGAGGCCACCATTACCCTGACACCAAAAACAGACAAAGATGTCACCAAAAAGAAAACTATAGGCCAGTAGCACTGATGAACATAGATGCAAAAATCCTCAACAAAATACTAGCAAACAGAATCCAACAGCACATTAAAAGGATCATACACCATGATCAAGTGGGGTTTATTCCAGGAATGCAAGGATTCTATGTGATACACCAAAGGAGAAAAACCATAAAATCATCTCAATAGATGCAAAAAAAGCATTTGACTAAATGCAACACCAATTTATGATAAAAGCCCTCCAGAAAGTAGGTATAGAGAGAACTTACTTCAACATAATAAAGGCCATATATGACAAACCCACAGCCAACATCGATCTCAATGGTGAAAAACCGAAACCATTTCCTCTAAGATCAGGAACAAAACAAGGTTGTCCATTCTCACCAGGAGTATTCAAAATATTTTTGGAAGTTTTAGCCACAGCAATCAAAGAGAAATAAATAAAAGGAATCCAAATCAGAAAACAGGTAAAGCTGTCACTGGTTGCAGACAACATGATACTATGCATAGAGAATCCTAAAGATGTTACCAGAAAACTACTAGAACTAATCAATGAATTTGGTAAAGTAGCAGGATACAAAATTAATGCACAGAAATCTCTTCCATTCCTATACACTAATGGTGAAAAATCTGACAGAGAAATTAAGAAAACACTCCCATTTACCACTGCAACAAAAAGAATAAAATACCTAGGAATAAACCTACCTAAGGAGACAAAAACTTATATGCAAAAAATTATAAGACACTGATGAAATAAATTAAAGATGATACAAACAGATGGAGAGATATACCATGTTCTTGGATTGGAAGAGTCGACATTCTGAAAATGACTATACTATCCAAAGCAATCTACAGATTCAATGCAATCCCTATCAAACTTCCAATGGCATTTTTCACAGAACTAGAACAAAAAATTTCACAATTTCTATGGACACACAACAGACCCCAAATAGCCAAAGCAATCTTGAGAAAGAAAAACAGAGCTGGAAGAATAAGGCTCCCAGACTTCAGACTATACGAAAAAGCTACAGTAATCAAGACAGTATGGTACTGGCACAAAAACAGAAAGATAGATCAATGGAACAGGATAGAAACCCAGAGAGAAACCCACACACATATGGTCACCTTATTTTTGATAAAGGAGGCAAGAATATACAATGGAGAAAAGACAGCCTCTTCAATAAGTGGTGCTGGGAAAACTGGACAGCTACATGTAAAAGAATGAAATTAGAACACTCCCTAACACCCTACACAAAAATAAACTCAGAATGGATTAAAGACCTAAATGTAAGGCCAGACACTATCAAACTCTTAGAGGAAAACATATGCAGAGCACTCTATGACATAAATCAAAGCAAGATCCTTTTTAACCCACCTCCTAGAGAAATGGAAATAAAAACAAAAATAAACAAATGGGACTCAATGAAACTTCAAAGCTTTTGCACAGCAAAGGAAACCATAAACAAGACGAAAAGACAACCCTCAGAATGGGAGAAAATATTTGCAAATGCAGCAACTGACAGAGGATTAATCTCCAAAATTTACAACAGCTCAATATCAAAAAATAAACTACTCAATCCAAAAATGGGCAGAAGACCTAAATAGACATTTCTCCAAAGAAGATATACAGATTGCCAACAAACACATGAAAGAATGTTCAATATCACTAATCATTAGAGAAATACAAACCAAAACTACAATGAGGTATCACCTCACACCAGTCAGAATGGCCATCATCAAAAAGTCTACCAGCAATAAATGCTGGAGACAGTGTGGAGAAAAGGGAACCCTCTTGCTCTGTTGGTGGGAATGTAAATTGATAAAGTCACTATGCAGAACATTATGGAGGTTCATTAAAAAACTCCAAAAAGAATTATCATTTGACCCAGCAGTCCCACTACTGGACATATACCCTGAGAAAGCCATAATTTAGAAAGAGTCATGTACCACAATGTTCATTGCAGCACTATTTTCAATAGCCAGGACATGGAAGCAACCTAAGTGTCCACTAACAGGTGAATGGGTAAAGAAGATGTGGCACATATATACAATGGAATATTACTCAGCCATAAAAGGAAACAAAACTGAGTTATTTGTAGTGAGGTGGATGGACATAGAGTCTGTCATACAGAGTGAAATAAGTCAGAAAGAGAAAAACAAATACTGTATGCTAATACATCTATATGGGATCTAAAAAAAAAAAAAAAAGAAAGTTTCTGAAGAACATAGGGGCAAGACAGGAATAAAGACACAGACATCAAGAATGGATTTGAGGACATGGGGAGTGAGACGGCTAAGCTGGGATGAAGTGAGAGAGTGGCATGGACATAATATATACACTACCAAATGTAAAATAGATAGCTAGTGGGAAGAAGCCACATAGCACAGGGAGATCAGCTTGGTGCTCTGTGACCACCTAGAGGGGTGGGATAGGGAAGATGGGAGGGAGACACAAGAGGGAGGAGCTATGGGGATATATGTATATGTATAGATGACTCACTTTGTTATAAAGCAGAAACTAACACACCATTGTAATGCAGTTATACTCCAATAAAGATGTTAAAAACAAAGATTCACTAAGAATTCTGAGGTTAAATTAAACATCAGCTAAAACAAAAACTGAAAGAAATAATCTATAGTGAAACAAAAATAAGAATCCCATTCACTCAGATTGGAATATTATACTATAAAACACGGTTTTTGGTTACAGAATAATACCTAATGACCTGTCTAACAGGGAAATCTCATCCAATGTAATAAAAAAAAATTTAAAGTACCAGTTAATTAGCAGCCACTGTGACAGAAGTTGTACATGCCTCATGCACATTCAGAGAGGGAAAAGATACAGGCTCTTCCTTGAGAACACAGTTCTGCATTTGCATCCTTTGTAGTCCATGATGGGTTTCTTTTGAAAATATCAAATGTAAGACCAGGTATCCTATATCACTTTCCCAAAATGAAATCCAACTCATCTCAGTTTAGCTTCATGAGCACACCATTCTGAGCTGTGTTTAACTTTCAGAACTTGTGCAGAAAGATCTCCAAAATCACCTGTTCTTCCTTGAAATTAACAGGGTCTCTGAGGAAAAGGCAGGGGCCAACATCTGTTACTAAATACAGTTTAATGTATTAGTTGGCAAACTCTGTGACCTCTGGGTCAATGTGTCTCTTAAAAAAATAAGAAGCGTAGGATAAAAGATTAAATCAGAATCCTTTGCATTAACCTATTAATTAAAAACAAACAGGGAAGTTGAACTTCTGGGAAGATGGAATAAACATAGTTTTCCCTATTCCCTCCACTAAATATGACTGAAACAAACTCATCAATGCTGAAAAATGGACAGAAGAAGGCAGAGTGACTAGGCGTCTCAGAACCTTAGGAGCAATATGGTGATGAGTTTTATTTTTGTCCTTTAGATCCCATACTTAGAGTCTGAAGAAGCCAGAAACCAGAAAATGCCAACAGGTTCAGGCCAAAAACAGCCTGTTCTCTCTACCAAAGGACCCAGACAAGATAGAAAACTTTGAGGCAGTAACTGTTTTACTCCAGCCAAACACCACAGACACAACTGAGGTCCCACCTCATCCATGCCAGCAAAGGTCAAGTGAGGAGCCTAGACTTCTGCCCTCTGGAGACTGTTATGAGGTCCACTACCCCTTTTTCTCCCGCTGAGTAAAGTCAAACAAACATAAGAAGAGAATACCTTCATCCCTGATGAATGGTAACAAGATCCCTATCCGTAATGAGATGTCAGTGAAGGCCATGAAGGGAACCTGGAATTCCACCACCATGATCAGTCATGAGGCACCCCTTAATTTCTCTGCTGGCATGGTGTCATAGGAGGCCAAATGGAGAGCAAGGACTTTCACCACCTTCCAGCTATAAGACTACGTGACCAACCACATGGCCCTCAGGCTCCATCTCAGAATGAGGCCACAATGGGACCAGTAATAAGGCACCTGCAGTCAAGGAGGTATCACTGGAAGACTAGTGGGGACCCTGTATTCTACTCCCCACCCAGCTTTATTAAGGATCCCCTGCTCAGGTATTGACAAAGGACAAATGGGGAACCTGGACCTCTATCCCCACCTAACAGTAACAAAATGGGGCTCCTCCTTTTTCAATAAAGCCATTTATAAACAGCCAGGTAAAAGAGAAAGTTTAAATAAGATCCAGAGCCCTATAATGTAACACACCAAATTTCTAACTTCCAGTGAAAGATCATCATCAAACCAATAACAAGGAAGATCTCAAATTGAATGAAAAAACATAATTAATAGATGCTAACACTGAGATGACCTATTTTATTTTATTTCATTTTTTTAACATCTTTATTGGAGTATAATTGCTTTACAATGGTGTATTAGTTTCTGCTTTATAACAAACTGAATCAGTTATTCATATACATATATCCCTATATCTCTTCCCTCTTGCATCCCCCTCCCTCCTACACTCCCTATCCCACTCCTCTAAGTGGTCACAAAGCACCAAGCTGATCTCCCTGTGCTATGTGGCTGCTTCCCACTAGCTATCTATTTTACATTTGGTAGTGTATATATGTACATGCCACTCTCTCACTTTGTCCCAGCTAACCCCTCCCCTTCCCCCATCCTCAAGTCCATTCTCTAGTAGGTCTGTGTCTTTATTCCCGTCTTGTCCCTAGGTTCTTCATGAGCATTTTTTTTTTAGATCCCATATATATATGTTAGCATACAGTATTTGTTTTTCTCTTTCTGACTTACTTCACTCTGTATGACAGACTCTAAGTCCATCCACCTCACTACAAATAACTCAATTTCATTTCTTTTTATGGCTGAGTAATATTCCACTGTATATATGTGCCACATCTTCTTTATCCATGAGATGACCTATTTTAGAATTACCTGACAAATATTTTACAGCAACCATTATAAAAATGCTTCAGTGAGAAATTATGAACACATTTTTTTTTAAAAGTTAAAAATAGAAAGTCTCAGAAAAGAAACAAAATCTTAGCAAAAAATAGAACATATAAAAAAGAAGCAAATGTAAATTTTAGAAATATAGATAAAACTAAAAGGATAAATAATGAATCCATAAGTAGAGTTGGAAAACTCCCCTTTCTCAACAGTCAATAGAACAACTAGATAAAAATCAGCATAGATATAGAACTCAACATCCCAGGAACAATGACAATCTAATATCCATTGTAGAGCACTCCACCCAACAACAGCAGAAAACTCAAATACACATTATTCTCAATTTCTCATTAGACATGTACCAAGGTAGACTGCATCCTGGGTCATAAAATAAACCTTAACAAATTTAAAAGAACTGAAACCATAGAAAGTATGTTCTCTGATTACAATGGAA
Organism: Mesoplodon densirostris; assembly: GCF_025265405.1. Classification (NCBI taxonomy): domain Eukaryota; kingdom Metazoa; phylum Chordata; class Mammalia; order Artiodactyla; family Ziphiidae; genus Mesoplodon; species Mesoplodon densirostris. The sequence goes on along the minus strand of NC_082661.1, from coordinate 167,806,271 downwards.
CCAAACTAGAAATTAAAAACAAAAAAAAACAGGAAAATCTGCAAACATTTGGAAACTAAACAACATACATCTCAATAATCTATGGGTCAAAAAAAGAAATTTCAAGGGAAAACAAAAAGTACATTGAACTGAATGAAAATGAAAATGTGGACCGAGAGATTATCATACTAAATGAAGTGAGACAGAGAAAGACAAATAGTATATGATATCACTTATATGTGGAATCTAAAAAAATAGCACAAATGAGCTTATTTATAAAACAGAACCAGACTCACAGACATAGAAAACAAACTTATGGTTACCTGGAAAAGAAATCTCCAGGCCCAGATGGTTTCATCTGCAAATTCTACCAAATGTCTAAAGAAGAATTAACACCAATTTTTCTACAGTATCTTGCATAAAACAAGAGGTTGAACATATCCTAATTCATTTTTAAAAGCTAATATTACCCTAATAACAAAACTATAAAAAGACTGTTCAAAACAAAGAAAACTACAGGAAAAAAAATATATATATATATGTGTGTGTGTGTGTGTATATATATATATATATATATATATATATATATATATATATATATATATACAAATTCTATGATCAAGTGGAGTTTTCTCACCAGGGACGCAAGGCTTGTTTGATATTTAAAAATCAACCAATATGATCAATCATATTAATGTGTTAATGAAGAAAAATCACATGATCATATTAAACTGTGCAGAAAGTCATTTGCCATAATGCAACACCCATTCATAACTTTAAAAAGAAAAGCCACTCAGAAAACTAGAGTGGAAATTCCTAAAGTTGATTAAGCATACACCAAAGACCTAAAGCTAAAATTATACTAAATGGTGAAAGACAAAATACTTTTCCCTAAAGTTGGGAACAGGGAAGGGATGTCAGCTTTCATTGTTCATAGGCAATATAGTGGTAGAAATTCTAGCTACTGAAATAAGACAAGAAAAGGAAATAACAGATTTGCAGATTAGAAAGGAATAAAAGGGTCACTATTTGCAGAAGGCATGACTGTCTATGTAGAAAATTCCAAGGAATCTCCAAAAAACTCCTAGAACTAATAAGTGAGTTTAGCAAGGTCTCAGGATACAACATAAATATACAAAAATCAATTATATATCTATATACTAACATTGAAGATATGGATACTGAAATTAAAACTACAATACCATTTTATAATCACTCAAAAAATACTTAGGCATAAATATAACAAAGCATGAACAGGACTTGAATACTGAAAAGCTAAAAACACTGATTTAAGAAATTATGTACTATATTCATGGACTGGAAGACGACACCGTAAAAATTCAGCTTTCCCACACTGATATAAAGGTTTTTCATAATTCTTAAAATCTAAGGAAGATTTTTGTGGACATCAAAAAGATTATTATAAAATTTATATGGAAAGGCAAAGGCATAGAATAGCAAAAATAATTTGAAAATTCTGCACAGCAGAAGAAACACTCAACAAAATGAAATGGTAAACTACAGAATGGGAGAAATATTTCCAAACCATATATCAGACAAGGGGTTAATATCCAAAATATACAAAGAGGGACTTCCTTGGTGGTGCAGTGGTTAAGAATCCTCCTGCCAATGCAGGGGACACAGGTTCGATCCCTGGTACGGGAAGATCCCACACGCCGCTGAACAACTAAGCCCATGTGCCACCACTACTGAGCCTGCACTCTAGATCCCATGAGCCACAATTACTGAGCCCATGTGCCACAACTACTGAAGCCCATATGCCTAGAGCCCATGCTCCTCAAAAAGAGAAACCACTGCAATGAGAAGCCTGCACACCACATTGAAGAGTAGCCCCACTTGCCACAACAAGAGAAAGTCTGTGTGCAGCAATGAAGACCCAGTGCAGCCAAAAATAAATAAATTTATTTATTTAAAAATATATATATATACAAAGAACACATACAATTCAATAACAAAAAAATAAACTATCTAATTTTAAAATGGGCAAATGAAATGAGTAGACATTTCTCCAAAGAAGAGATCCACCTGGCCTTCAGGAAAAGAAAAATGCTCAACATCACTAATCATGAGGGAAATGCAAATCAAAACCACAGTGAGCTATCACCTCACACCTGTTAGAATGGCTATCATAAAAAAGACAAACATTATCAAGTGTCAGCGAGGAGGTAGAGAAAAGAGAACACTTGTGCACTGTTGGTGGGGATATAAATTGGAATAGCCACTACAGGACACCTTACGGAAGTTCCTCAAAAAAATAAAAATAGAACTACCATACTATCCAGTAATTCCAATTCTGGTATATATCCAAAGGAAATGAAAACAGGATATCAAAAATATAGCTGTATTCCCATGTTTATTGCAGCATTATTCATAATAGCCAATATATGGAAACAACCTAAGTGTTCATCAACAGATGAATGGAAAAAGAAGATGTGGTATACAGTCGTCCTTAGGTATTCACATGGGATTGGTTCCAGGACACCCATGGATACCAAAATCCACAGATGGTCAAGTCCCTTATATAAACTGGTATAATATAGTCTGCCTTCCATATCCACGGGTTCCACATCCATGGATATGGAGAGCTGACTGTATATATACAATGGAATATAATTCAGCCATGAGAAGGAAGGAAATCCTGTCATTCGTGACAACATGGGTGGAACTTGAAGGCATTATGCTAAGTGAAATGAGTCAAACAGAGAAAGACAAATATAGTATTATATCACTTATATGTGGAACCTGGAAAAGCTGAACTCATACAAACAGAAAGTAGAATGGTGATTACCAGGGGCTGGGGTTGGGAGAACTGGAGAGATGTTGTTAAAAAGTACAAAGTTGCAACCAGAAAATGAATAAGTGCTGACAATCTAATGCACAGCAAAGTCATTACAGTAAATTATTCAAAACAAATTCAAAGTTGCTAAGAGACTGTGTTCTTACAGCAAAAAAGAAATGATAATTATGAGACATGATAGAGGTGTTAATGTCACTGTAATAATGATATTGCAATGTATAATGTATCAAATCAATATTTTGTATACCTTAAATTTTACAATTTTATATGTCAATTATATCTCAATGAAAACTGTTTTAAATTAAAAAAAATCAAGTGGAAGGAACCAGCATACCTGACTCCAAGATTATATAGCAACAGCAGTCAAGACAGTATGATATTGGCAAAATGATAGAAACATAGGTATAAATAGAATAGAGAACCCAGAAACAGACCCAACTGACTATTGACAAAGGTGTAAAAGCAATTCAATAGAGAAAAGATGCTTTTTCAGCAAATGGTGCTTGATCAATTTGGTATCCACAGGCAAAACAAACAATCTTGACCTAAGTCTTATATCTTATACAAAATTTAACTCAAATGTATCACAAGTTTAAATATAAAATGCAAAACTGTTTAACGTAAAAAACAAAAAGATAGGAGAAAATCTTTGGGATCTAGGATGGGACCAAAAATTCATAGATTTGATACAAAAGGCATGATCCAGAGAAGGAAAAATTGGTAAATTGGGCCTTGTAAAAATTAAAAACACTTGCACTTCAAAAGACCATGGTAAGAGTATGAAAAGACATACTACAGACTAAAATAAAAATTTGCACACTTCATGTACAAGAAAGTCTAATATCTAGAACACACAAAGAACTCTCAAAACGAAATCTTTAAAAAATACAATTAGAAAATGGGCAAAATATATAAACAAACACTTCACCAAAGAGGATAAATGGTAAATAAGCACATGAAAAGATATTCATCATCATTAGTCATTCAGAAAATGCAAATTAAAACCACAATAATTTATTACTACATACCTATCAGAATGGCTAACATAAAAATAATGATACCACCAAATGCTGGTGATGAAATGTGTTGAAGGAGATCATGCAGAGGATCTGACTGCTGGTTGACCTACAAGCTGGACCCAAGCAATCGAAAGCTCCTCACCCCCTCCCCCATCCTTGGAATGTATGCTCTGACCACCATTCCCACAATAGGAGCCCTTTTCAAGGACACAGCCTTGAGAGAGTATGTGTTGTTGAGACCACTTGCACAGAATATATGACTGAATCTAGTTAAGGTCTCTATATAAATTTTAAGATTCTTGCAGGAAGATGTAGAGAACTACTCATCTTGTGGCCATCCAAGAGGAGCCTCATATGTAAGTTCCTGTGTATGTTAAACCTGCCACCTACCAATCAGGAGTGGTTTGCCTCTTTCTTTCATTCCTTCTTGCCCTCTGTGTATGGCGGTCAGTTTGTGAGCCAACAATATGGAGAAATTGGATCACTCATACATTGCTGCTGAGAATGCAAAATAGTACAGCCATTGTGAAAACCAGTTTGTCAGTTTATTAAAAACTAAACATATAACTACCATGTTACCTATCAACTGCACTCCTTCACATTTATCCCAGATTAATGGTAATTTATGTTCACAAAAATACCTCTACATTAATATTTAGAGCAGCTTTACATATTCCTAATAGCCCCCAGATGGAAACAACCCAGATGTCCTTCAACGGATGAATGGTCAAATAAACAATGGTATATCCATACATAGATACTACCGAGGAAAAAAGAAAAAGAAGATACTATTGACACACACAACTACAACAATCTGGATGAATTTCTAGGGAGTTATGCTCAGTGGAAAAAAATCCCCCCCAAATTACATACAGTATGATTCTGTTTATGTATCATTCTTGAAATTATATTATAGACATAGGGGAGAGATCAGTGGTTACCAGAGATTAAGGAGGGGTTGTGGTAAAAGGGGTATGTGGCTGTAAGCAGGTAACATGAGGCATCCTTGTGGTGAAGAAAATATTCTGTTTCTTGACTGTATCAGTGTCAATATCCTGGTTGTGATGTTGTACTAGAGTTTTAGTGGACTTTACTACTGGGGAAAACAGTAAAGAGTACATGGTATTGTGCATATTATTTCTTACAACAGCATAGAAATCTATAATTATCTTACAGTAAAAAGTTTAATTAAAAAATAAACAGGGGACAGCCCACATAATAAGTTAGAAGGTAGTGTATGGTAGTGAAATAATAACTATATAAGTGAAGCATTACTGAATTGAGGAATCTAGTAAAATTTAATAAATGAGGTTTAGGGAATGCACCACAGAAGAGGTGGCACAGATCTAGGACGAAGGATCTAACAAGATCCTGAAAGGCAGAGACCCCTGGCCAAATGATACTGAAGGCAGCATCAGAGGAGCCTGAGGACTGGTAGAGGAGTGAAAGGGGAGGGATTTGTTGAGGATACTTCCTGGAGAGGAGTATGATATAGAGGGGAAGAATAACAAAGGCATTTCTATGAGGCAGCTCCACAGGGTTAGAGAGGACGAAAACTGGAAATTTCACAAGTGAATAAGAATGTGTTCAGTGTTGAAAGGTATATCAGAACTATGATTTGTGAATATCTTGAAGACAAGGACATCTCTTACTCAATATTGTGTCACCAAACCGCTGTCTGATATCTGTTGCATAACAAATGCTTCATTAAATGGTGTTGCTGATTTCACTAAAAGCAATCTCAGTACAGTGACGGAGGCAGTAGACAGATTTCAATGGACTAAAGAGACAAAGGGAAGTGAGAAAATAACTCTTTTAAAAGTCTTGGTTCTGAAGGTAAGAGCCAAAAGCAAAATTAGAAGGCAAGGACATATTTTATATTATGTTCTTTTCGTGGTTTTAAGGTGTGAGAAACTTGCATTTACATCTTTGCTAGGAAAAAGAGCCAGCAGAGATGGGGAGAAATTGAAAACCCAAGACAGAAGATGAAAGGTAGATATGGAAATGAACTTTAAGGAAGTAAAAGAGATGCAGATGTTTGTAGGTAGAGGGGTAGGAACACATGCCAGATGGCCTCTATTTTCAACTAAGTGGGAGGTGAACTGCTCTGCTAGGAGAGTAGAGAAAGAATAAGGGCCGGAAGAAAGGCTTTGGTTTGGAATAGATGGAAAATGGGAGTGAAAACTGAACTACCGATGTAAGCTCATGTCTCATAGACATTTGTCACCACGTGGGCTGCACCTTTATTCATTTAAGTATGCAGCCTCACTTTGATACTAGTATCTCCAACCCCAAATGATGCATGTCTCCTCTGATTCAGATTTCTGCTCACAATAACTGAAGACCAAATGGGCTATGTATAAATGACTATAACTACTTCCCAAATCACACTTAATCAGCACAATATGTTCTTGAATTTATATAAACATGTTATTTTTTCAGAGACACATTTAAACATTATGATTTGTTCAAGGACAAAATAAATGGAGGAGGCTAGAGATGGATTTGCTCACTTACCTTTGTGTGTGCACTCTACTGAGCATAGAATATTTTATGAGTCATAGGAAAGCATGACCTATTTTTAGACAAATGCTTTTGCAAATTTCGTATGCAGTGGTAGAAGAATATTTAAATCCTAATTGAACTAAGCCATCTCATTACCTGGTATACTGACCGATGAGCATTGCCATGGTGATGAGGCAATCAAGTTAGCAGGTCCTACTGTGAGAATTTTCCATTCCAGATGCTTTATCAAGTTCCATCTTGCTCATCTCCAAGCACTATCTAATCAGCAGGAATATAAAGAAAATGAGTTAGTGACACAGAAGCAGATACCACACAAGAAAAAATGTTTTCTTGATCAAAACTCGTGCCAAGGTTTGTTGACATAAAGTTTACAAAGTAAGAATTTTTAAAAATTTGATAAACAATTTTAGGCTGCTCAACAACAAATTAAAACATCAAGATATACTTATCCATTTTAATATTTTAAAATTTTATATGTATTCAGGTAAAAATCAAAGCTCAAACAATCAAATGTTTTGTTGTCTTCACAACTGGTCTCAAAGATAATTATTGCTTGTGCTATGGATTGAATTGTGCCCCCCAACACCAAATTCATATGTTGAAGCCCCAACCCCCAGCACGTTATCCTGGAGATGTGGCCTTTGGGAGATAATTAAGTTTAGATGAGGTCATAAGGAGGGGGCCCCATTATGGGATTAGTGTCTTTATAAGAAGACGAAGAGACACCAGGGTTCCCTCTCTCTCTCTCTCTCTCTTCCCCTCCCTCCCTCTTTTCCTCCATCATGTGAAGACACAGCAAGAAGTCAGCTATCTACAAACCAGGAGTAGGGCACTTACTTGGAACCAAATCAGCTGGCACATTAATCTTGAACTGCCCAACCTCCAGAACTATAAAACATAAATTCCTATGTTTAAGCCACCAAATCTCTGATAATTTGTTATGGCAGCCCCACTGACTAATAAATCTTGTTTAAATGGGACGTAAATACATCTTACAGCTTGGTGGAGGTCAGGTATTGACAAAGGATAAGTAACTTTCCTGCTCAAAAAATAAAACCTAAGAGCAAGAGTTCAAAGTGTTTTCAATTATATCTCAAAATGGAAGTATAGAACTATAGTCCCATTTTGAGACTATAAAGAATTTTAAAATTTTATCACTTCTTCATGTTTGCTATTGTTATGTTCTTAGCCTAAGTGGCAATAAAAAGGCTCAAGTCCGAACACATTTTGAAATTGTGTTTAGGAGCAGAAAGAAGGGGAAGAACCAAGAAAACTACATCTTTTTTTGTCATTTGCAGTACAGAAGGAAAACTGCATGGAATAAAATGCTTATGACAAGATTAAGGAGAAAATAAAAGTTCTGAATAAAAATGGCAATACAACAATCATGTCAATACATGTCTCTTAAATTTCTTATTAAAATTTCCTGAAGATATACTAAAATATAATACAAAGATGAACAACTACACAGTAAACCCAAAATAGTACAGGATAATATACCAGTATCTGGAGTTCATTTATAGTAACTGAATTTTACATGCTACAAAGGTTAGTATCGTAACTGTTTTATTTCACTAGTGTGTGCCCAAAGTATTGGATAGCCCTTGGTACTCATCAGGTGCTCAATAAACATTTGTTATCCTGGTTAACTAGACATTTATTGAGAATTGATAGAGAAGAACCTTTGAACCACACACCATATGCTTTTCCCTTAGAAAGATAACATGCTAGATAGCTTCCAAAGAAAGTAGGCAAACATGATTCCCCATCTTAATGTATATTCAGTGACACAGGGACTACAATGACCAGAGGAAAACTTACTACATAAGTACTATCATCTGGGCAAGTTAGAGCAAGAATAATCTTTCTGTTTTCTTTTAACAACTGTTCTTACATATATTTGGCTCCACAACTCTCAGGATTTCACAGCACAGCACAAGGGAGGAGTGTAAGGTCGTGTGCTCCAACATGGTAAATATAGATTAGAAAATTTCAGAGCTTTTCATTCTGAGTTATTTAGACTTTCACATCCTATATGATACAAGGAGAATTATAAACAACTTTTGCTTCTTTGGCTTATTCCTAGAATTGAAACTGTAACTTATTCCTAGATTCAATTGAAATTAATTCCAACACACCCTCACAAAAAAATAATACCCACTGACATGGCAAACCAGAATGAAGTGGAAATCCAAAGAATCCAAAGAAAATTTAAAAAGAAAACCAATAAACTTAAAGAAAAAATGTATATACACAACAGAATGGATCACTTTGAAAAACACTGTTAGGCAAAAAAGACACAAATTAATGTATGATTCTGTTTATCCAAAAACATACTAAAATGATTTGCAGTGTTAAGAATCAGAATATGGTTTCCTGAAGGAATGGAGGGTGGTAGGAAAGAAAATCAACAAGAAAAGGACACAGGACAACTTTCTGGGTTGACGAAAATGTCTTATACCTTGTTTGGAAGGGACATACCAGGCAGTATACAATTTTTGCCAGAACATTTAAGTCTGTTTTCCCAATCCTTGAACTTGGGTTGGCCTTGTTGTTTGCTTTGGTCAAAAAAATGAGGCAAAAGGACACTGTGCCACTTCTCAGCCTAGACTTCAAGAGACATTATCCTATTCAACAAACTGGATCTAGGACATACCATCTCATTTACTCTGAGTATGGACAAATTTTCATGCCAGGGCTGACCAGATAAAACAATGCAAAAGGGCTTACTTATCAAGGTCTCTTCACCTCAGAACACAACACAATGCTCTCCTGTGCTTCAAATCTGAATGGGATGAACTCTGAAGTAAACCATTTAAGTATATTATTCTCAGCTGCCTGTTTTAATCATAGATGAGAAAGATCAGGCCTTTCAGCTCTATTGTATAGTCTCACATCAGGATAGCCTCATTCATCAAAGTTATAGCTTTCAGATATGATGATATCAAAGGAAATTCGTGGGTCCCTTGGCAGAGCCATTAGCACATTGTGTCTAGTGGATCTGCCAGTAGGTGACAGATGTGTATAGTATGTAGCCCTGGCATCTACTCTTGTACTTGCTTGGGCCCTGGTAGATGTCATGGACTTCTCCAAAATAATGTGGTAGAAACACTATCCATCTGGGATCAAGCAGACTTGGGTTTAATTCTGGCTCTGACACAAACTGTGTAAATCTGCTCAAGTGTATTGAACTCTTGGAACTTCAGTTTCCTCATTTTTACAATGTGGAAAGTCCTTCATAGGATTACTTTAAATGTCAATGCATTAACTTAAGTAATAAAAGTCAGTTATGTATATGAATAAGACAAATATTTAACCCATATTACATGCTCAATAATGTCAGTGATCTTCCACTTAGGAGGCAAAGATCATGCCTCTACCATCGCTGTTCTCACAGATTGATAGAATGGAAGGTAGTCAGTAAATGACAGAAAACTGCTGTCTCTATTTCCAACATTGATACATTCATTTGAACTTGGGAGGTTTTCAGCTTTCATCTTCCTGAATATATTATTAATTATAAAATCATTTGGATGGAGTTTCACCTTAAACTCTAATTGGCCAAACCACTGGACCTCCATCATGCTATATGTGGCCAGGATATTTGTTGTCCTTGAATAGTAAAGTTGCCAACTTACGGAAATACTATATATGTTCGGTTATAAAGAAGAAATCACCTTAGAGTTTTCAGGGCAGACAAGCAATAGCAGAAAGAGATGGTTTACAAAAATAAAGGGAAGACATTTTTTCCATTAGAAATCTATATGCTTTGAAAAACAGACCAGGATTCATCCTGTCATATAGTCTCACATTGTGATAGTCTCATTTATTAAAGTTATGGATTTTAGATATGAACATATCAAAGAGAATTTGCAGGCTTCTCAGTAGAAGCCAACTGTGTATTACTTAGTCATATGTGTATTGTGGTAGAAGAACACCTCAGCCCAGCTTTTAGGGCAGAAGTAGAGCAGAAGAGCTGCTAGGCTAGTATCCTGCCAAGACCTGGACCCCTGAGACCTGGAGTCTTTCCATACCTCCCACCCAACCCCCTCTTCCTATCTAGTAGTAGACTGGAGTATAGGCAATCTTTCTGATATCCATGGGAACAAGGAAGGATGATTTTACCTACAAAAATTAGGCTGGATTTAAGATTCATTGACTCATCTTTCTCTCATAATTTTGGTGGTCACAATGAGTAAATCAACTTAACTGACCTGGAGCAAATCAATTTACTTTTCTGAGTCTCAGTTTCCTCAAACATGAAGGAAGGGAGAAAAGTAAATGAACTCTTTAGTGTCGGACCAATTCTAAGGCCTTTTATGACTTATTCTCATCTTTTTTTCACAGCTTCACATTCTTCAAATGGAACCAATTCATTTATCTACAAGAGCAGTCACAGTTTTCAGACACAGACCCATAGCTCGGGGCAGGAGTAGAAAGGCAATTTTAAGACCATTTCTTCTTGGCATCAGCTAGCCAATCCCATCAAGAAATTCCAGCTGCCCATTCTTCAGAACCCAGCTACTCTTCCCTTCAGTAACTCCAGCCTCCACTCCGAAATTCTGGATTTTGTCCACACTTTTGTTTTCACTTAGGTTGGCCACTACTCTTTTGGCCTTAGGCTCTTTACTCCAGGTTGTGCTTAAAAAACTATTTTGAAGCTCTGCATCCACTATTCAGGAACAGCTGTCAATGAAAACAATCTGAGTGGAGGTTGCTGCTGTTCCACAGCAGTGATTTAGCTCAGACTAACTTTTCTCCCCACAATTATGGGCTTGCTGCCATCATCCTGTGGGACCTGTGTCTGGCAGGGGGAAGCATGTGGGCAGAACAAGGAGAGGATACGGAACAAGCCAGCAGTCCCTGGATGACAGGTGTCCCCAAGAGAGCCTTCCGCAGCTGGAGGCATCCAAGCCTAGCCTTTCTGCTGACAGACGTGCCTGCCTCCAGCCATGTGTCTCTCGACATGTTGTTTGAAAAGGCCTGCAAGGAGCTCTGGGGCCTCATTTCTCTGAGGAGCTCCGGGGAAGCCAGCTTTCTTGGTGACTGTAAAATTGATGCCATTCCCGTGCTTAGAGGCTCTCACAGACTCCCTAGCACCTAAAGAATAATATGTAAACTTTTATAATGACATCTCACTCTGGGTTGTTGTAAAATTAAATAGTTAAAATTCAATAATCTATTAATATACCTAAGTTATTGCATAGTAAGTGGGGCTACTCAAGAATTACCATGTTTCTTCCTCTTCCTACTACCTGATCTGATCCTTACCTATTTTATAGGCTTATCCCCTACTATTCTTATCCCGCACTGTAGTTATCCAAACTATTTGAATTCTTCAAACATTTTTCAAATTCTGTATCTTTTCACAGATGATTAATCTATCTTGAAACTCATGCTGCCCTTTACTTATTGGGAAACTTCCCTCATTCTTCAGCACTTGAGTGAACCTCTATCACACTCCCTCTCTCTCAAAGAACAGATACTAGCTCCACCCCTTCCAGGACACCGCTGGTCCCACTGTTGGGCCAGCACTTTGTCATTAATGATGATGATGATAATAACTATCGTTCCATAAGTGCCTATTATTTATCAGAAACTGAATTGTTCACTTTACAAACATTATCCTTACTCTTCAAAATCATCCTACAGTCGTTGATATTTAGCCTCCATTTCAGAAGAGGAAAATGAAGTTGAAAGGGGATTGTGTTGCTGTAATATACAGCCTATTTTCTTATTTGTCTTCTTGTCTAGACTGTACTTAAATAATTGTGTAAGAGAGCTGGACCTCAAGAAGTAACTACTCAGCAAAGTTATGAATGATACAGAAAAGTCTCCTCCTTGGCCCCTGCTTCTTTTCTTACCCACCTCATGGACTTTTCTTTTCCTTTAAAGACACGTTTCCTTAACCCACTTGTGTTTCAGTACATACTATCAAAGAATTACAGAGGACCTTGAGAGGTCATTCAAGCAAAACATTTCTCATTTTACAGGTGTGGAAACAGCCTCAGAGATTATGTGTAAACAGCCACACAGCCACAGAGACGTTCGAACCATTCCTGAGGTCAAAAGTGAAGTACTGAGGGAGCTGGAATTCCAATGACATGCACTTCGTTTTAAAGCAGATGTTCTTTGTGGTTTAGCAGGTTTAGGGAAATGATTGATTCATTTCCAATCTATAAAAATTTGAGCACAACTAAAACGGCTTCAAAACCCAACACAGGCATCACTTCCTCTGTGACTATTTGTTGAGAGCTGATTTAAGTCAACTTGCCATTTATAGTTAAAATCTTTGGCAAGTATTGGCCAAATATTTCCCCCAAATTAAAGGTAGGTAGGGACTATGTCTATTCTCTCCACAAGCTCAACTGCGTGGTAAACAATGAAAGCAAGTTTCAGACCAAATATTGCCACCCAAAGGGACATTTATTAGCCAAGCGGGCATATAACGTTATTGGTACCAATTCTTGTAACCTTGCTGAAGTCGTGACTCTGTCAAGCACAGAGGCTTAACATGAAGCCACTGTATGAAAGCTTCACCCTAAGGCAAATGCAACTGATATTTTGGTAGCATGATCACCTATTGTTCTTGTAAGTTCCAAAGGCAGGATCTTCTGTTAATTGACGGGGACACAGGACCAAGGAGATTTCTAGTTATAGGGCACTTATGGGAGGGTAGGAGGTACCTGTTTCACCAAATTATGCAAGAGAGGATGTAATCACACAAATTACTCTAGCCAAATAGCCAAGCACACATATTAAACACTACAAGTTTTCACTAATAAAAAAAATCATTCCTAACATATATTATGTAGTTGGCAAAGTCCCTTGAGCATATTCTGATACTGATCCTTGAAATGCACACCTCTGGAGTGCAAACCTCTCTGAGTAGATGTAACTCACTACACCTAGGACTGAATTCCTCACTGGAAATCTTTAGTGTTAAATGATCCTTCTAAGGTGTGCATGAAATCAATTCACGTTCACATGCATTACTTTGTCTAAAGACAATTAACTCATAGACAATATAACACTACGTCCTTTGCGGTCCTACCACAACATCATACCTCTCTGTTAGAATCTTCAGTGTATGGAGTTCTAGGTAATGGGTCAGCCTCTGCCACAAGAAACTTTAGTTTTTCTATCCTCCTAAGCACCCATCTGGCTCCATGACTGGTATAAAGTAAACATGCAGTAAATGCATATGGTCTTTGAAGAAATGACTGAAATGATGAATAATACAATCAATAAATTAGAATAAGCAGCTTTAGGAATAATCCCTGTATTAGTCAGTTCAGGATGCTTAAACAGCAGACACTTATTTCTCATAGCTCTAGGACTGGAAGTCCAAGATCAAGGTGCCAGAAGATTCTGTTCCTGGTGAGAACCTTCTTTCTGGCTTGCAGACAGCTGTCTCCTCTCTGTCCTCCCATGGCAGAGAGAGAGAGAGAGGCGGGGGAGAGCAAGTGCTCTGGTCTCTCTCTTTTAAGGACACTAATCCCATCATGGGAGCCTTACTGTTACAACCTCACTTAAACCTAATTAACTCCCAAAGGTCCAACTTCCAAATACCATCACACTGGGGGATAGGGCTTCAGTATCTTAATTGAAGATTCAGACCATTCAGGCCATAACACCACTCTACTCTGCTGCCCCTGGCTGTGATCATTCTGACCAAAAACAAAGCAAAAATGGTAGCGAAGGTATTCCTCCCTTAGATACAGACCATTACACAGAACTGGATGAGAAAAACTAGTTTTGTATTATTAGATTCCACTTGTATCTGACCTTCTCTTCCATCAGAGAGCCTAATGTGCCCCTTGAAGAGCAAGTGCTTTAAGGTAGGCTGACCTTACAAGGGAAGGCAGAATCTTTGTGGTCAGTGACAACATGCTGGGGGTGGACGGGCAGAAAGGGGCATCAAATTAGTAGACAATTGGCCCATCCAAAACCAGCTTTGCCTATCCTTTCTTTGTTTTATTTCAAGAGGCTTGATTCTATTTTCATCCAGCATAGAAACTGGCCTTTAGAGTTTGCTGCATATCCTGAAATGGAAGGCTCTCATTGTCTATTTGCATTGTAATAGGTGTACAACTGATTCACAAAATCTTGGTGTTGCTTAACATGACAGAAGAATCATTTGCTTCCAAAATTACAGGGAGCTGTGGGATCAGGGAGCCTGGGCAACCACAGAGTCTCTCCTCCGGAAACACACAGAAATGCAGACAAATGGAGAAATCTCCTGGCTTTGGGAGCCATCTCCACAGGAGTGGTCAGTGCCATCAGCCTCTTGCAGCACCCAAGGGACCAGGGTATTAGCGTACCCAGGCCAGCACATGGTGCTCATCTTATTAACCTAATCACGGGACTCCAGCAAGCTGTTTTCAAGATAATTTGAGCCCCTGTGAATAGTCGTCCCTCTTCCCAGCCCCTGCTCAGCTCTGGAAGGGATGACGCATGTACATCTCCTTTGTCCAATGGACTCCAAAGAAATCTTGCCAGTGCTTATAATATCTGCAAAACCCCTCTGTGAATAACACCCAAGCCACACAGCAGATTGAAGCCAAGAAGCTCAGTTCCGCCTGACAGCTTTCCCCCAAGTTGTTATTTTTGCAGTTAGGAGAGAAGAAAGACCCCTGAACAGAAAATTCACAGTAGTCTTAATGTGGATGTTTTATGGCTATCTTATGGAAAGTTATTTTTTATATTTTTGAAATATAAAGTGAACTCAGCTTCTTTACCTAGAAACCGCTTTCTTTCTATACTGGTCAGTGACAAGTAAAAAAAAAATGTTTTTAATTTTTAAAAAAAGGAAAAATAATAATGATAAAAGTAGGCCTTAGTTTACAAAACACACATGCAACTTGGTCTCTATTCAGGCAAGGATCTCCCTCCCCAACCTCAATCCCTGTCTCTTCAATCCTCCCAACCATGAATGCTAAGATTTGCAGGAGATTCTTCAGCTAACAGTGTCTTAGGAAACATCTGGTCTGGAAAATGAAAACTGTATCAGAGATACATCTTTAAGATGAAATAAGAGGCTTCCTTCAACCTTCAGAAGAAGTATTTGTGACTGATTCCTAAGTTAAATGGAAGATCAATAAGAACATTTTAGTGCTCATGGAGAGAGGAGAAAGGGGAACACAGGGGAAGAAAATATTTATTAAATAACTACTTGTGGAAATAAACAAAGACCACCAAAGAAAAAGGAAGTAAAGGTTATTTATTCATAGCTTGTTAAAGCACAGGAGTCAGCTACCATCACTTGTGTTTGGTAAACACTCAAAAGCAGGCTGAGGAAAGTGGAAATAAAGGAAGCTCATTGAAAGCCATTGGTGTAGAAGCTGGAGGCAGCTAACTGGAAGTGGGTGCATCCTCTGTGACTGGTTTGGGAAGCATATTTGGCTTTCCCTGGTTGGTCCTGAGTTGGAAGAAGAGGCAAAAAATAGAAAAGCTGGTAGTTACTGAACAAGGTCCGACCCTTCTGCGCTCATTGAAGCAGAGGCTATGGTTTGGCACCCTGGACTGGTTACCGAAGAGGTTGTGGGTCAGCATTCTATTGTCTGATATTTTTTTTCCACTTGTCATGTCCTGTCGTAACTGTCATATACATTCTTTATTTACATGTATGGTCTCTCATACCAAATGCCAGGTACCATCATTTCATTTAATCTTCACAACAATACTATTAAAAAGGACATTGTTTTAACTGTCTCTTAAAAGAAGAAACTGAGGCAAGTTGTTCAAGGTTCCAGGGATAGTAAGTGGCAGGACTAGGTCTTGGATGTTAAGAAGTCTGACTCAGAAGCCCTTCTACCTATCCTAGTGGTTGTAAAGTGGTATTGCACTGTGATTTTGATTTGAAGACTAATGATAATGGACATCTTTTTATGTGCTTATTTGCCATTTTTATATCTTCCTTGGAGAAATATCTTCCTTTTCAGGTGTTTTGAAAAATTTCAGTTAGGTTATTTGTCTTTCTATTAGTGAGTTGTAAGAGTTCATTATCTATTCTAGATACTACTCCATTATTAGCACATAATTGAAGATAATTTCTCCCATTCTGAGGTTTCATTTTTCACATTCTTAATAATGTCATTTGAAGCACAACATTTTTAATATTGAGGAAGTCCAACTTAACTATTTTTTGATGCCCATGTTTTTGATGTCATATCTAAGAATTCTTTGCAAAATTCAAAAACATGAATATTTATCCCTATATTTTCTTCGAAGACTTAGTTTTAGTTCTCATATTCAGTTCTTAATCCATTTTGAGTTAATTTGTATATATCATGTGAGGTAAAGTCCAACTTCATTCTTTTCTATGTGGTTATCCAGTTGTCCCAGCTCTGTTTGCTGATGAGACAATATTAATAGCCTTTTCTCATTAATAGTCTTGGCATGCTTGTTGAAGATCAGATGACCACAGATTTATGAGTTTATTTTTGGACTCTCAATTCTATTCCTTTGATGTGTATGTCTGTCTGTCCCAAACTGTCCTGATTATCATTGCTTTGTATTGATAGAAAGTTTTGAAATCACAGAATTGTGAGTCCTCCCACTTTGTTCTTCTTTTTCAAGATGGTTTTGGATATACTTGGTCCCTTGTAATTCTATAAGAATTTTAAAATGAGCTTTGAAATTTCTACAAAGAAATCAGCTGAGATTCTGATAGAGATTGTGTTGAATCTGTAAATTGGTTGAGGGAGTATTGCCATACTAACAATATTAAGTCTTCCCATCCATGAACATAAATGTTTTCTATTTTTTAGACCTTCTTTAATTTCTTTCAATGTTCTGTAGTGTGCAGAGCATAAGTTTTGCACATCCTTTGTTAAATTTAATCCTAAGTATTCTATTCATTTTGATGATATTGTGAATATAATTGCTTTCTTAATTTTATTTTCAGAATTGCAAGCATACAGAAATACAACTGATAACTGATTTTGAGTACTAATCTTATATCCTGCAACCTTACTGAACTCATTTTTTAATTCTAGAAGTTTTTCAGTGGCTTCCTTAGGGTTTTCTATATAGAAGATCATGTGATTTTTTTTCCTCCTCTACTGCCTTATTTTTCATTAAGTGAATATTTTCTAATATAATGTTTTAATTTAATTAATGGTGGTTACACTATAGTTTGTGTGTTCTTTATTAGTGGTTGCTCTAGGATTTACCATATGCATTTTCCCAAACTCAGTTTCAGATTTATACTAGCTTAATTCAAGTGATATAAAGAAATGCTACGGGCCTCCCTGGTGGCGCAAGTGGTTGAGAGTCCGCCTGCCGATGCAGGGGATACGGGTTCGTGCCCCGGTCTGGGAGGATCCCATATGCCGCGGAGCGGCTGGGCCCGTGGGCCATGGCCGCTGAGCCTGCGCGTCCGGAGCCTGCACGTCCGGAGCCTGTGCTCTGCAACGGGGGAGGCCACAGCAGTGAGAGGCCCGCATACCGCAAAAAAAAAAAAAAAAAAAGAAATGCTACTCCTATATGGCTCTATTCTCTTTGCTACCTTTTGTAGTATTATTCTTATACACACTATATCTGTTAATATTACTAGTTTGCTTGGGCTGCCATAACAAATTACCACAGATTGAGTGGATTAAGCAACAGAAATTTGCTCATAGTTCTGGAGGCTAGAAGTCCATGATGAAGATGTCAGTAGTTTGGTTTCTCCTCATGCTTCTCTCCTTGGCTTACAGATGGCTGCCTTCTCACTGTGTCCTCACATGGTCTTCCCTCTGTGCACACACATCCCTAGTGTCTCATTTGTGTCCAAATTTCCTCTTCTAACAAGGACATAATCAGATTAACTTAGGGCCCACTCGAATGGTCTCATTTTAACTTAATCATCTCTTTAAAGGTCCTGTCTCCAAATATAGTTACATTCTGAGTCAATATATGAATTTGGAGGGAACGTAATTCATTCTATAACAGCCATATTATCCATGCCCTACTCTATACTACCCATCAAGCCCCATCTCCATCAGTCTATACTCCAAGTTATAGCTGAAATGATCTTCAAAAAAAATTGAAATTTGATAACACGATGGGCATGCATAAAGCCTTTCCACAGATTCTACTTACTTTCAGATCAAAATATGACCTTCATCAAGACCTACATGCTTGACAGTATAGCATAGTGTTTAAAAAAGTCAACTCTGAAGCCTGACTATTAGGTTAAAATCCTAGTTTCCCTACTTACCAGCCCTCAATTTGATAAACTTGTTATTTCATTTCTCTTAGCCTCAGTTTCTTCATGTATAAAATAATAGTTTTTATTATAGGTTTTAATCGTTGTAAAACTTCCTTGGTAGGGATTAAATGAGATAATCCATGTAAACTGTTCAGCACAGAGTAAAAGTTTAAAAATGGTCATTTATTAGTATCTAGCTCTATATTGACTTTTCTTATTTTGTACCTCTTCCCTATTTCTACAGTCTCACCACACTTGTCTTATTTTAATTCTTAGAAATGTACATCAGAATATATTCTCTTTGACAATTCCAGAATATCATATAAATGGAATCATATGTTGTGCAACATTTTGAGACTGGATTTTTTTTATTTAGCATAATGCATTGAAGATTCAGCCAGGTTGTCCTGTGCATCAGTATTTTCTTCATTTTTGCCACTGAGCAATATTTTCATTGTAGGTTGTACCATAATTCGTTTATCCACTTATTCACTGAAGGTCATTTGGGTTGTTTCAGTGTTTGGTGATTATGTGTAATGTTACTAAAAACATCTAGAAACATTTGCATACAGGTTTTTGTGCAAACATAAGTTTTCATTTCTCTAGTATAATTATCTAAAAATAGAATTGCTGGGCCGTATGGTAGGTGTAGGTTGAACTCTATAAGAAACTGTCAAACTTTTCCTGAGTGTACCATTTTTTATTCCCACCAGCAAGGTGTAAAGGACTTCCTATTGCTCTTTTTTTTTTTTTTTTTTTTTTTTTTGTGGTGCGCGGGCCTCTCACTGTTGTGGCCTCTCCCCGCTGCAGAGCACAGGCTCCGGACGCACAGGCTCAGCAGCTGTGGCTCACGGGCCCATCCACTCCGTGGCATGTGGGATCCTCCCGGACCGGGGCACGAACTCGTGTCCCCTGCATTGGCAGGCGGACTCTCAACCACTGTGACACCAGGGAAGCCCCCTATTGCTCTTTATTCTAACCAGCACTTGTGTTTTTAATTTGAACTTCTTTAATTACTAATAATTTTGAACACTTTTAATATGCTCACTTGCCACTTATATCCCTTTTTTGGTGAAGTGTCTCTCCAAATATTTTGCCCATTTAAAAATTGAGTTATTTTCTCATTTTTCAGATTTGAGAGTTCTTAATATATTCTGATATATATTTCAAATATTTTTCTCAGTCCATGACTTACTTTTTTTCTCAACAAGATCTTTAAAAAAGCAAAGGTTTAAAATGTTGATAATATCCATTTAGTCATTTTTTTCTTTTATCAATTATGATTTTTGTCTTAGATCTAAGAATTCTTGCCTACCCAAGGTAATGAAACTTTTTCCTATTTTTTCTTTTCTACTAAGGGTCTAGTTATGTTTTAACTATTAATTATTCTTTATTCTTCAGGTCATATGTCACTCTCTCAGGGAAGCCTTCTCTAACTTCCCAGACAAGATCAGATCCCTATGTTATACATCTTTAGAGCATTTTAAACATCTTTACCATATTTATCTCAGTTTAAAATTATACATGTTCTATGATTATTTGCAAAATGTCTGCCAGTCCTCCTGATTGTACCTCACTGGAGTCTATCTTTGCTTACCATTATATCAGTGAGTCTAGTACAGTTTACTTCATAGAAATTGAATGAACAAATGAATAGAAGAATAAGAAAATGTGTAAGTGCCACTATACACCGTGAAAAACTATATTAAGAGAAAGTGTTGTCATCCTAAGTCCCTTGGCTACTTGAGCTCAACAATTTGTTATGAAAGAATGAGGCCAAGCTGAAGTTATTACCACATTTCTGCTACAGGGCCTATGCTAGAGGAAAAAATATAGGAAGAGGGCTAACATTAATTTAGGGTCTATTATGTCTCAGGCATTTTGTGTAAAAAAAAATCTGAGGCTAAAAGGTGTTAACCTTGACCTTGACCATTGCCACTCTTCTAATAAATTGAGAAACTGGGACATAGCTCAAAGCTAGACTCCAAACTCAATGCTTTCTTCCTATTCTGTGCTGCCTCCCCATCACTTTCATTTCCAAAATAAAGACTTAAAAGTTATTTTTCAAAAACCTATGTAGTTGTCAGAATGTACCAATCTGAAGGCCTATCAGCTGCATCTTGAGAGGGTTATAGGTCATTTGTTTTTCTTTTTAGATGTTCCTTGAGAGGATAATAAAACATCTTAATACAAAAAGCCCATCCTGTCCTATCTTCTAGGCAAGATGCTGTTATAGTCACCCTGAGTCACCTAATGATGAAAAGGTCTGCACGTTGTATCAAAAGATTAGAAAGCCTAAAAAAGCTGCTTCTTATGGTGAGAATGTGGACAAGCTCTTAAACCTTATATAAATTAATCAGTTAATAAATAGTGCCCACATCATAGAATGGTTATATAGAACAAAGCTATGAGTCTTATAAAGAAAGAGCATAATGCCCCACAGGTAACAGACCTCAGCAAATGACCCACAACAAAAGGGGTTGCCCTCACTGATAAAAGGACTGTAAGAAAGGTCCACAAAATGGGAAAAGAGGCATTTCCCTGACTTGCTAGCCTCTGAGCCAACTCCCGAGGTATTGTTGAGAATCCTTGCTAAGAAGTCCAGCATCAAGGAGCCTTCTCTCTCTGGTTGGAAAGACATTATTGCTCAGGCATCTTCAGGCCATTCCAATGTTCCAAGGCTGAGACTGGCTTATATCCTAGGAATCGTAGAGACTGTAGGTCTTTCTAGGTAAGGTTTATAGACTGGAGATTCAAGCACTAACTCAACGAGGGCTCAGTTATAATCAGGGCCAGAACCTCTTTAGATGGGAACACATCTAGGTTCTCCACATTGCCTACTCTGCAAATGAAAGTACTACCTATAGTCTGGCATGAACATTCTAAGCCAATGCTTCTCAAACATTAAATGCACAGGAATTATCTGAGAATATCGTTAACAAGCAGATTCTAATTCAGATTAAGTCTTCATTTTTAACAAACTATGTGCATCACATTTTGAGTAACAAATATCTAAGTCACTTGTTCTTAAACTTCAATGAGCATCAGAATCACTTGAAGTCTTGTTAAATGCCTGTCCCACTCCCGGAGTATGTGATTCAGTAGGTTCAGGGTGTGGTCCCAAATTTTGCATTTCTAGTAAGTACCCAGGTGATACTGATACTGTACTTTGAGAAGCTCTACTCTAAGACATATACAAAAAGGCCACTATGTTGCAGAATCTCATATTCATGTGATTCACCTGAACTGATAGGCCTAGACTTGTGTATTGTTCTGGTTTCCTGTGACAACTGTGCTTTCAATCTCACATCTTTTCTTATAACACTTTGGTCTTCTGCTTTAGTGCCTCAATTTCCTTACCACTGCAGCTTCTGACTGACAGCTCCATCTCCTTTGTTTCAAGTCAACAAAGTAGGAGGGACTAGAGAGCATGGATACTGGATGGCATGATTGACTGGAAGGCTGTCTTTGCAGACTAGCTACCATATTCCTCCTCTATTCCAACGAACTAGGCCTGACAATATAATTCAGCAGAGACACCACTTAGATAGAGCACCATCCTACTGTTCTGAAGAAAAAGGTAGAAAGGACTCTTAGAAGAAGCAATAGAAAACTAGTTCTATCATATCACCCACCAAGGGCTCTGTTCTGGGTCTCACTCCCACCATGATGGCCCCCCATTTTTACATTCTTTCTTCATTTTATCCACGATCCCTGAGGGAAAAGATGGAGTGGGAACAGCACATGTTCTTTTATTGAACTAAAACCAAAAGTTGTTTCTGGCCTTTAACCTATCCCATCCTCTCACCCAGAAGGGCCCCTCCTGAGCCCAGTCTATAGCTCAGCTCTGCAATGCCTAAAGAGACATGTCACTGCAGCCCCAGACAGCTGCTGGCAACCAGTGGGAGATGTGACAGACATTTCTCCTCCAGGCTTTTCATGTGGAGTCACTCTTTCCTGTCAAATCTGTCTGTCTGCACTTGACCTTTCAGTGAAAAGCATGTAGCTCTGTTAACAAGGCTTTCCTGGATAGGAAGTGATTAAACCCACTGCCACTGCCCCAGCTTCCACACTGTGGGTGCTCCACTCTTTGATACCACATGATACCAGACTGGGGTCCATTTCAAGTGCACTTGAGGGCAAGTTTTCTTCGTACTTCATGTACAGATTCAGCTGGGTGTGTTCTCCATATGACAAGCATTTCAGAGTATAATATTCGGTTCTCTGCTACCTCTCTTTTTTTTTTTTTTTTTTTGCAGTACGTGGGCCTCTCACTGTTGTGGCCTCTCCCATTGAGGAGCACAGGCTCCAGACGCACAGGCTCAGTGGCCATGGCTCACGGGCCCAGCTGCTCCACGGCATGTGGGATCTTCCTGTACCAGAGCATGAACCCGTGTCCCCTGCATCGGCAGGCGGACTCTCAACCACTGTGCCACCAGGGAAACCCTCTGCTACCTCTTAATAATATTAATTAATCTGTTCCCTAGAGAGCCAAATGGAGTTGGTAATTATAGAAAAGAAAGTGATAAAGATCAACTACTTATTTTCCCAACAAATCTTCTCAGCTAGCTGCTGATTAAATCTTTACTGGCATCATCACACCAATTTTGAAGGGATTATATATTAACAAAACATATATTAGTAATTTCTATGAATTATTAACATTTTGTAATGAAATGGTAAACACCTATATTTCACCTTTCATGTGTCAGGCAGTGTTCTAAGTGCCTTATATATAATAATTAATTAAATTCTCACAACAACTAAATAAATTTGGCACTATTATTCATCCCAGAAATATTTCTACAACCTACATATAATCTTGTCATATTTTGCTTACAACCTTGTCATGATACCCTACACTGTCAGTGTAATGGACAAATCCCCCGTCTTGGTATATAACTTTATCTGTGATCTGCCTCTTTCCTCCCTGCAGCTGCATTTCTCAGCTTTGGTTTCCCTCTCCAGCCACACCTGATTACCTGTCTGGTGTCCCACTGGATCATGATCTTTCTTCCTTCTCTGACTTTGCTCATGCTTTCTCCTTCACCTGGAAATAGCCTTTCTCCACTAGGCTGTTTCCTCTTCTTAAAGGCATGATTCAAGTTTTATCTCCCCAGGCTTACTTTTATGTCCGTCTTCCCTCCTCCCACAACCCTCCCACTTATGCCCCCAATTGTTTTGTTTGTTTGTTTGTTTTATAAACTTATTTATTTATTTATTTTTGGCTGAGCTGGGTCTTCGTTGCTGCTCGTGGGCTTCATCTAGTTGCAGCGAGCAGGAGCCACTCTTTGTTGTGATGTGCGGGCTTCTCACTGTGGTGGCTTCTCTTGTTGCAGAGCACGGGCTCTAGGAGCACAGACTTCAGTTGTTGTGGCTCATGGGCTCTAGAGCGCAGGCTCAGCAGTTTTGGTGCTCCGCGGCATGTGGGATCTTCCCGGACCAGGGCTCGAACCCGTGTTCCCTGCGTTGGCAGGCGGATTCTTAACCTCTGCACCACCAGGGAAGTCCCCTAATTGTAGTCTTTGATTATTCATCTGCCTCCTCCACTACATCGTAAATTCCTCAGAGGCCAGAAATGTCTTTCAACGCTATGTCACCAGAGCTTAGAACAGGCTCAGGGGTCCTGAGTCCTCACTGAAGAAATGAATAAAACGATATGTATGTATGTATATGTGTATATATATATATATATATTATATATATATATTATATATATATATATTATATATATATATATATATATATAATATAATATATATATATATATATATGTCTCTTTCCCCCATCTTAAGCTGGTTCTCGTGAGTTGTAAATAGCTTAGAAAGATTGTACTTTCAGCAGTTAGGTCCAGTGGAGACACAGCATAACTCTAGGGTCAGCTATATCTGGCTGAAACTGCAATTCTTGCATTTCAATATCTTAATGGTTTGGACTAGAGCCAGACAGGTTTTCATTTGTTTGTTTTTTGGTTTGGGTTCCTCTCCCCCCACCATAGGCTTTATCCAGGTATTTTCTGACATTTAAAGCAGCATGATAACAGCTTCTAAGTAACACATAACATCCAAGACTTAAAGTTTTCAATCATTACAGAGCAGGTATGGGCTCTTTCCTCTTTTGTCCCTCCAGGCCAAGAGCTTAGATGCTAAGCCCATCCTTGCTGGTTGAGGTTGGAATGTGTGGGTATTGGCTTAAGTTTAATTAAAGAAAAAAATACATTTAAACATTTCACAAAGACTAAAATTGAAAACTGTGGTTTCCTAACCCATATCAGGAACAGTCTAACCTAGAGTGAGGTGAGAATGGTGAGAGAGAAGCAAAGAGGGGAGAGGTGAGATTGACCACCTCTTCTCTCCCTCCTCCAGACCTCACTTCCTCCTGGGCTATCATCCTGATACTTGAAAGTAGAGACTGCAGATGTCAGCACGCATAGTCACAAAGCGTGGGGACTTCCACATCTTAGTTACTGGGCCCAGAAAACTTTGCACAGTGCAGACTGGCTCAGCATGCGACCACTCACACAAATCAATTCTTTCTCTAGTTGAGTCAAAGAGCAAAAGACATGTGAGCAAGAGGACAAATTAATAAGAACAAGATTTTATGTATATATAGTTGGGAAAAGAAAGATAAGAGCCCATTGAGGCAAATGGGAAAGGGGAAGCTAGAGGCAGCAGTGAGTGTCCTGCCAACTCTGGCCCAGAGCTTGAGTCTGCCAGGCTAACAGTCAAAACCAAGAATGGCTTGGTTGATGATACGTACAGAGTTCTTTTCTATTCTACACAGCGGAATGTCAAGTCCAGTGTGTTGACATCTGGCTGGCCTCATCTGCCCCACACCTTCTAACACACATATATCCTGTACACACACATATCCTAAGGCACTGGGCCTCAGCTTACTTTAGGAAGATAAAGGGCAGGTTAAGTTTGCTTGACATAGCCAAAAGGTATTAAGACCCTGCCCGGCAGAGCAAGGTCCATTCGTGGGGTCCCATGGTGACCTGCCATTTCTAAAGGAAGCCTCTCCTGCTTAGTTAATGAGATCCTAGATATTGCACTAGAAGAAAATGAATGGGTTGGAGGCCTAAAACTTGTCTCCAATGAAGCCCTGGGCAAGTGATAAAGGTAACTTGAAAGCAAGACTGCTGCTTGCTGTGCGCATACCAGATGCATAATTGCTCTGACCAAAGGTAGTGGCAAAAGTGCTTCCAAACATAGGTATTTTCTCAGTGGTGCTGGCTTCTCCAAAGTCAAAGGAGGGTACTCTGGGTGGGTGGATTTCTGGTGTTCTGACAAGGTGAGACTAGCAGTGTCTCCCTAAAACTGCAGGGCATTTTCCCCTCTGACTAAAGCAGATGTGCTGTGGATATAGCTCCCCCTGTATTCTGAATACACGCGTGAATGGTGGTGTCTCCAGGCACAGATATGATACTGGCCCTTCCTATTGCACCACCTGTGATCTGGACACATGGGTCTCAAATGCTCTGACGGAAGAAGGCAGGAGCACAGTGGCCTCCAATCAGAGGTATGATTCTACCAATTCCCACTGTACCATGAATACTCTGGACAGGTGAGCCTCAGGTACTATGAATGAAGATGGGACCAGAAGCATCTCCAAGCACAGGTATGGTGCTCTCCCCTCTTATTGCACCACCTGTGTTCTGGACAGGTAGGCCCAGGTGCTCTGACTGTAGGCAAGAAGAGTATTGACTCCAAGCACAAGTATGGTGGCAGGCCCTCTGGATTCATCAGATGTGCAGTGGCCAGGAAGTCCCCAGGTGTTCTGACAAAAGGCAGGAAGAGAAGTATCTCCAAATACCAATATGGTGTTAACTCCTCTGATAACAGATGTGCTCTGACCAGAAGGGCCACAGGTGATCTTATGACCACAAGGAGGAACAGAACTGTCTCCTAGAACATGTTTCTCTTCAGTGGTACTGTCTCCTCTGATAGTAGCAGGTGTGCTATGGATGGTCATGGGGAGATGAGAGGAGAACCCGAAGTGCTCTGACCATAGGCAGGAAGGAAGGCAGTATGTTCTCTCTTGAGACAGATTTACTTTCCATAGAGCTGGCCTCTCCAACTGCAACCAGTGCAGGACCCTGATGCTCAGATCAAGACTTTCCCAACACAAGCACTGGTGCAGGGTGTCCCTCTCAGTTCTGGATCAAGCTAAGTGCTCCAGACAAAGGAGCAAGACCTGGGACCCAAGGCAGCCACACTGATTCCAAAGCTGCTGTTACTCATAGGGGCTACAGGTCCCATAAAAGTAGATGTGTGTACAGTGGTGTTGACTAAAGGTTACCTTCTGCTCCCAGTGCTGGGTATTTTGATGGCAGCTCCAAAACCAAAAGTAGTGGCTGCACCAATGAGGAAAACACTTGGGGTGTCACAAAAGGCCAGCTGGGTACTGACAGGGATGCCAAAAGTGGAACATAAGGAGGTCAAGAAAATGACAGAACTGTGCTGCTAGTGGGTGGCTGGGCTGCAAGAGAGGTTAAGTCTGGAGTTTGTGCTGAGGCTGCAGAAATTCCAAAAGGGAAAGATCTGTCACAGTTGGCGGCTTCAGGCTGAGGCCCATCAGGACACCTAAATATGAGCTGAGTGGTTTCTCTTGGGTCAAAGGAAAGGTTGAAATTTGCATTTAGGTCACTGACTGTGCAGGCAGCTGGTGAAGACTAGTGCTGAAGCAGCATGGCCACTGGGCAGCGTGTTCTCAGAATAAGCAAGGGCCACAGAAAATGGAAAGAAGTTCTCACTGGAAGCAGGGAAAGACCCCTGGGAGATGGCAGCCAAAGAATGGAGTGTGGTATCCATATCCATATTTCATCAGAGCCAAAGGCAAGCTTGGTGTTGGTTACTGGAGTGGAGGCAGCTGGGGAAGCAGTGACGGAGAAACCAGTACATACAGAGGGACTGAGGAGAGGAGCTCCTGGCTACTGCCCATCAGTGGCACCCAAAGTGGGCCAGAAGGGAGGTTGAAAGCTGGGGTGGACTGATGACCACAAATGCAGGTAGGCTGGAGATATCTGCTCCACAGTGCAATGGGCCTGGACAAATGGGAGAGAGCTCACCTCCGAGCCAGCGGAGATCCGAAGATGAAAGCCTGGGATGGCAAAGTGGTGTCCAGGTCGGCTGTACCAAAGTCCAAAGCAGGAGGGCTGGATGAGTCAGACGTTCTGGCTGCGAAGGTGCAGGTGACTGGGAAAGCAGAGATGAGCTTGATGGGGGAGACAGAGTGCTGGTGAGAGGCTGGAGGAGGGGTCTAGAAGACCAAGGGAGGAGAATCCACACACATAGGCACAGGTGACCCCCATTCTGCAGAAGGAGGGCCTGAAGAAGAGGGCTGAGGTGGTAGGAGGTGAGTGGAGGTCAGAAGTAGAAGACACGGTGGCTATGTTGAGGGAATGGGGATGCAAAGGGCCACTCGGTACTCATTTCTAAGGAGAATCCCAAATTAGGGTGTTGGCCTTGAACAGAGAATGAGATTCCACAGGAAAAGCAATAGAAGGGGAGTTAGGAATTATGCAGCTCATTTCACAATCAATATCTGGTGTGAGGGAAGGTACCAGAGCAGACAGGATTGGGTGCCGGGCAGGCAGTTGAGCCAAGTCAGTGACAGGTAATGTGGCTGTGGCCGGGATCTGCAAAGGAAGTGGGTGAGGGCAGGAAGTCTGCAGCCCCCGGCACCGGCAGGGAGAAAGAAAAGACAGGCTGAGTGGCACTGCAGTCTGAAGGGGCTTTAGTTTGATTATCTAGGACCCTGTGGTTCCACTGGTGCTCAGCTTTCTTCTCCAAGCCTAGGTCTCCACCAATGACTATACAAGGAAGCTTTGGGGGGTGGGGGAGGGGAGAGGAGGATAGGTCACCTTGATCTCACAAAGTGGCACCAGCAGCAGCAGCAGCAGCCGAGGCAGCACCAGTGACAATGAAATTTTCCATTTCCAGGACCTTCAACTGGAAGATGCGGGTGGAGGATTCCTGCTGGACAGAGTCCCTGGCAACTCTTCTCCCTGTGTCCTCTTCCCTGGCACCAGTGAGGCCAGAGAACTGGGCCAATGGCTTGGCCTTTATTCAGCACTTCCTGTCCACCTCTTGGGCGGCAGGGAGCCAGATGCAACTAACCAAAAAGCCCTGCTCCCCCTGGATCATTCCTGCAAACACACAGGACACCTCTGGCAGGGCTGTAATGAGATGGTGATGGCAGGGGATCTTGGGGGAGGAGTTACTAGACATCTGGGATTTATTACTCAAGCTGTTTTTTCTGGGAGCTTGGAACTGAGGTTTCCCTTCAGAGGTCTAGTGCTCTCCAGGAGCTTAGGTGCAGCTGGTACCTACTCATTGCTATAGGGGACCATTTGTCTGATGGTCCTCTTCTTTTGCTATGCTTTTCTAGCAATTTCCTAGAGGCCTAAGCTCAGTCTACTTTTGTCAGGACTTGGGGTGGGTGTTGCATGACTGGATAGCTTGGGCTTCATAGAGGAGTTTGGCATCTCACAAGGCAGAAGGAGTCCATCTGTGGTCTGAAAGAGGTCTCTTCCCCATTCCTGAGTGGCTGGTCATCTTGTAATTGTCAGCAAATAGCACCAACTTTTTTGAATAGTCCAGCCATGACACCTCAGCTAGACTCACCAGTGCTTCGAACTTCCGGCTCCAGCAGGTTTGTGGCACCAGATGGGCCCCGCGTGGCATGGGGAATCTTAGTGATTGCTGATGCCTGAGTGGGCAGAGCTTGTACCCACTGGGCACAGGGTCTGCAGATTCCTTGGAGTCAGGCCGTGTGTGGTATCTTTGATCCTCTGTGTCTGCATCAGTCGGCCCTTTCCACCAGGGGTCATGGGAGGGCAGATGGCTCAAAGCCAGGGCTCTGGAGCAACTCAGAACCCACGGAGGGACCCAAGGGACTGGGCTCTTGCAAAGGCCGAGTAGGAGAGATAGTAGCTGGAGGGGGAAGTAGGAGGCGCCAGGATGGCTGCTTCATGGCAAATGCTAAGGTGAGAGGGGAGATCAAGCAACACAGGTCATGAGATCTCTCAGCCTCTTTCCTTCCAAGGCCACCTCAGATTACACTGGTCCTCCTTTTAAGTTAATGGAAATGGTTATATCCTAATTACCTTGGTGGGTACAAGAATGTATACATTTGTCAAAACTCACCAAACTGTGTACTTCAAGTAAGTCCCTTTATTTCATGTAAATTTTACCCTAAAAATGTTGATTTGAAAAACATTTGATGCAAGGGCATACACAATATCATTTTAAAGGTGTTGTGTTTTGGGCAGATATTGCTACATGGATGAAATGGACAAAAACCATGGCAAAAATGGTGAAAGTCTGTTCATAACTGTTACAAGAATTTACAATACATTTTAGAAAATCCAATCAGAGAAGATAACATTATCGCAGTGGTATGGCAGGCAATAGGAAGGCAGGCATTGTATGTGTGGTGAGGGTGGGGGAAGGCAAGCAAGTGTGGGAAGAAGTAAAGCAAAACATCAAGCAAGCTGATGCAGAAAAGGCTTGGTGAATATACGCACAAAAGCAGCTCGCACTTCTCATAGTGTCTATTCCAACATCCACTGATGAGGAGATCATGGACTATGGGTACCCAACTGCTGGGACACATGCCTAGACTGTGGGACCCTAACTCAAGCTTCTTCAGTCAGATCTTCTCTCTTTGGATCAAGTCAGTCAGCACAGTGAGAGAATAGCTCGGCTCTTAGAACGCTATTATGGGTGGGGTTGTCCTGACTCCCCTCACCTAACAAATCCCTGGCACTAGTTTAGCTAGGTACCCCTCCCCCTCTGCCAATCTTCACAGGTTAGGGGTCCAGACACTGCATCCTCCAGACTATCTGCTAAAGCAAAACCAAAATCAATGTTCTCCAGAAGATTTTTAAAGGCCCCAGGATCTCATAGCATATTATTCAAAATGTCCAGAACATATTCCAAAATTACTCACCACAAAAAGAACAAGCAAAACCTAACACTCAGCGGATGCAAACTCTGAAATTACACAAATGCTAGAATGTCAGACAAAGTCTTTAAAGATGCTACCATAACCATGTTGCAAGATGTAAGGACCACCACTCTTGGATAGAATGGAAAGGTAAAACTTCTCAACAAAGAAAGAGTAGCTATAAAAAAGAGCCAAATTTGAGAACCACAATATATAATACATTTAAAAATTCTGCATAGTGGCTCATTAGTAAAATGGAAATACTAGAAAAAAAGTGCCAGTGAACATGAAGATAGATTAACAGAAATTTTCTAATCTAAACAACAAAGAAAAAAGGACAGGGAAAAAATTAAGGGAGATTCAGAGACCTATAGGAAAATATCAAAAATGCTAATATTCAAGCCATCTGAGTGCCAGAATGAGAGGAAAAGAAGACTCTTACATATAGGGAAAGATAGAAAGTTAAAATGAACCTTGAAGTGTTGTATTAGAAGTGGAAATATCAGTAAAAATTTAGATTTTTAATATAAATGACTCATAAGTATCAAAATAGGTGTGTTTGTGTGTGTGTATGTATATTTCCTGGTTCTGTCTGCTAGAAAGGACTTAGCAGCCAGGACAGCCTAGTAGTAATGAGTATAGCTAGCACTCAGTTCTTAGTTTCTAAATGCCATTCTGCAATACAAGGACCCAGTGGTCTTTAGAGAAATGGCTGATTTCAGACTGGGCTGGAAAAGTTCAGATGAATCTGAAATACTCTGTTGTACCAGAAAGTAAGGAAATGCTCATAGAACAGTTGGGTATGTCAACACAGCACAGAAGCCCACTTGAAGGTACTCCCACTGATCAAATCAAGGAAAAGTATTATCAAAATAATAGTTACAGATTATTACTCATTCGATAAAATAAAAATCTAGGAGTCTGTGGAGATACAAGCAAATAAATGCAAACATTTTGTATTTTAAAAATACATTTAAAAATAAATACATAAATACATTAGATGGAAGGAAAATCTATCTTTTCACTAGAACGTCAACTAATAAATATAGAAGGGATGATGAAGCTGTAAATCACCATTTGATAACAATTATATAATTAATTGAGTGAAGCATAAATTATGAATAGATTCTAAAACTTATGGGTGAATATGATGAGAATTAAAATATTTACATAGTTTCAAAGTTTATTAATTACAAATGGAAAAAATAATAATCTTAAGTGAGAAATCTGGAAAACACACATATTAACTAAGTATCAAAGCTATTATCAGTAATGGGACAAGTTAACAGTATGTTCTCACTGGTGTGACACACTGAAGAATATACTTACTATATCACTGCTTTGATATTCCTGCCAAAAATGTATAATTTTAATCTAGTCGTGAAGAAATAACAAAATGAAAATGAAGGATGTGCCACAAAATACATGGCTTGAAGTTTTAAAAATGCCAACCTCATGAAAGTCAAGGAAAAACTAAGAAACTATTCTGAATTAAATGAATCTAAAGGGACATGACAATTAAATGCAATATGTGATCCTCAAGTGTCTCTAGGACCAGAAAAAAAATTACTTCATCTACACCCACATTTGGCCATAAAGTATCTTATTAGGACAGTTGATGAGACTTGATCAAGGTCAATACAGAATTATAATAATATCCACCAATGTGAATTTTGGAAACTTTAAATGGCACTATGATTATGAAAGAGAATGATCTAGGTTTGTAAAGAAATACACACTGAAGTATTTAAGGAAAAGAGGCATTGTACAAACAATGTGTTATCAAATACAAAGTAGAAGATGTAATGGAGAAAAATAAACCACTTACAATTGCAACAAACTCTGAGATGTGAAGGAATAAATGTGTATGTATTATAAAATATCATAGAAATAAATAGGTAGATTTACTGTTTTCATGGATAGGAAGAATCAGTATCCTAAAAATTTCTATTCTTCCTAAGTAATCTCTAACACCAATAGAATTCAATGTATTTCAATGGTATTGTTTGTAGAGTTAGACAAACTCACTCTAAAATGAATTCATGCCGATAAGGAAAAAGTAAACAGATAATCTAAAAAGAATGGGAAATGACCGGATCTTCCTTCATAATCATTAGTAGTTAAGATAGTGGGGTATTAACACAACAAACAAAAAATAGATTGCATTAGGGCTGCCATAACAAAATACTATAGACTAAGTGACTTACACAACAGATTCATTTTCTCACAGGTCTGCAGGTTAGAAGTCCCAGATAAAGGTACCAGTTGATTCAGTTCCTGGTGAGAACTCTCTTCCTGTCTTGAAAATGGCCACCTACTTAATGCATACTCAGGTGGCCTTTCCTCTGTAACACTTGTGGAGAGAAAAAGAGAGCGTGTGAGCTCCGGTGTCTCTTCCTCTTCACATAAGGGCGCCAGTTGTATTGGATTAGGGGCTCAACCTTATGATCTCACTTAACTTTTATTTCTTCCCTATCTCCATGTAGAGTCATACAGGGATCCCCTAACCTTGATATTCAATCAAACTCCTCTTCCTCCACCATTAATATCAAAACAATTGCCCCTTCCCTCCTACCCTTGATCCCTAACCAAGTTCTTCTCAGTCATTTTTCTTTCTCTTTCATCATGCTGTCCTGTGGCTGCAAATCTCTACTTGTCCGCATTGTATTTGGAGTTTAGTCTCTCTTCCCTATGGCAATAGCTTATTCCCTATTTTATTCAATAAAATCTGTCTTGCTGTTTTTAACAAAGGTCAAATAACTTTCAGATTTAAATGGAAACTTGAATCTTAGGGGAAACGGAATATTAAAGAGCAAAAAGAGGAGGTAGACAGACAACAGATTTTACACATTCACACTGTGACTAATGATGATGATAAAAATGAAATTAAAACTTTATTTTATACCAAAGATTAAAATGTCCATTATTTTATACTATAAATTAAAAATAAATTTCAAATGAAATAAAAACACAAAAATAGAAACTTCAATATTTTAAATTCAGTATTAATTAAAACTTAGTTGAATAAAGCACAAGTTTTGGTATTAGGAACCTTGAGACGCTACCAGACCTTAGAGAATGTAAAGCCCTGGATTAACCATTAGCCTTTGCTTGAGTAGATAAGAAGATCAGTGATTATTTACATACCAGTTACCATGAAATATATTGTAACATATTACCATAAAATTTAGTTTCTACCTAAGCTTGTTTCTTAAAAGAGGCAAAGCACTTTCCTAATATCATAAGTTTCTTTTTAAAAAGCCAAGGAGGGCTTCCCTGGTGGTGCAGTGGTTAAGAATCTGCCTGCCAATGCAGGGCACACCGGTTCGTGCCCCGGTCCGGGAGGATCCCACATGCCATGGAGAGGCTGGGCCCATGCGCCATGGCCGCTGAGCCTGCGCATCCAGAGCCTGTGCTCTGCAACGGGAGAGGCCACAACAGTGAGAGGCCCGCGTACCAAAAAAAAAAAAAAAAAAAAAAACAATAAAAAGCCAAGGACTGTTGACTTCTGACTTTGCAAGTATGGATATTTAATATAAGAAACTATGTGGCAGAATGTTTGTTAGTGAAAAATGGGTTCGTCCGCATGGAATTATAAATTATTTTCCATGGGAGCTTACTCTTACATATTTTGTGATGCTAAGTCTGCTGATTATACAATCAATTTATCTTGATAAGAATACCTCAATAATATTAAAAAATACTCTGTGTGCTTGTAAAATTAGAAAAGTATAAAATCATTTCTCCTTTTAAAAATCATATAAATTCTAAAAGATTAACTCCAAAGCACAATGCAGAAACTTGATTTTCCATGACAAAAGATAAACACACCTTATGAAACTCTAGAAGAATGTGTAGGAGAATATTTTTGCTTCCTACAAGAAACGAAAGGTAAACACACACACACAAAACTATGAAGGAAAACACTGATAAAACAAAACAAAACTTCTGTATGACAAAGACATCATAAACAACAAAGATAAAAATATATTTGGAGAAGGTATTTACAGCATATATAACAGTATCAAGAACATACAAAGAACTCTCAAATTTCAATTTTAAAAGACAAATATCATATAGACTTTTTAAAATATCACTTGAATAAGTGGGCACATGACACGAAAAGCAATTCACAAAGGAAGAAACCAACTTACCAAAAACCACGAGAGAAAATCTCACTCGTG
The DNA here is from genome assembly GCF_025265405.1 of Mesoplodon densirostris. Classification (NCBI taxonomy): domain Eukaryota; kingdom Metazoa; phylum Chordata; class Mammalia; order Artiodactyla; family Ziphiidae; genus Mesoplodon; species Mesoplodon densirostris. The sequence goes on along the minus strand of NC_082661.1, from coordinate 167,771,597 downwards.
ATGAGAAGAAAGCCAATTATTTTTTTAGAAGTTAGTTTTTTATCATCCTCAGAGTAGAAAATTGTCTGGCATACCTAAAGTTGGCTAGGATTTTAAGCGAAAAGGTAGTCTGCCTTCCTACTAGTGGAAATATCCAAGTATGGAGAATTATTTGGTCTAGTACATTTAAAAACTTGACTGTGTTTTCATGACAACCACTCAGTTGTACATTTGGTAAGTACTTTAGAGAAATCTTGCACACAAACAATAGCAGACATGTCAAGGATGTTTTTGTAACAGGGTACAATTAAAAATTGATAGCATTTAAAATCCATCAATAAAATAAATTGTGGAATATTCATGTGTTGAAATACCATACAGCACTTAAGATGAACAGACTTGATTTATATAAAGCAACATGGAAAGAACTTCAAAACCTAATGTAAAGCAAGAAGTTCAAGTTGCATAAAGAGTAATAATTTCTGTACAATTTTAAAATAGAAATACAGAAATTTATACATTAGCTCTTCCCAAATATAGCATAAAAGTATACAGTATATATGCTGATTAATAGTAAGCATCAACTTGGCTAGACAATGGTACCCAACCAGATATATGTACCTATATATACATAGACAGAGAGAGGGAGAAGAAGAGAGGGGGCAGGGTTAAGAAACAGAACCCTGATTCATACTGTAATATTCAAGTCTCAAAACATTCACAGGAAATATGTGAAGCCAACTTCAGGTGGATGATGTGCTTCTAAGGAGGGAGAGAGGCAAATTATTTGGGGCCAATAACAAAAACTGGCTTTACCTATAATGTTTTATTAAAATGTAATATTATATATAATTTTATATAAGTGTATATATTCATATCTCAAGCAAAAAAAATGGCAAAATGCTAACATTAATTAATTCTAGGAAGTAGGAACATGAACATGATTTCCATCATTCTACTTTTCTGTACTTTCAAGCACAAAGTAAACAAGCACTGTATGAGAGAGCAGTTTTACATTCATCATTAAAACGGTGCTGTTTTGTATGGACTTCTGATTGAATATTGCCTCAGTGAAATGACCCTCATGCTTCCCTGCAACTGTGCTTTGATTTCATTTCATTCAGCAACATTCAGCCTCCTATGCAGTCACTAATACAGAGGGAAACATGCCCTGGATTGAAAAAGAAAAAGGTTTTGATAACTAAAATTAAGACATCCAACTGCAAATTAATAACTTAACTCTGGTTTATTCGCCAGCTTTAGTTTCTTCCATCCTGATCTGCCTTCTTCACAGTTCAGCCACTAGGGTACCACAGGTCACCGTGGGAGTTATGAAGAGACCATTAGGTGGGGTCTCAGCATTTCCTTCCTAATGTAGACAGTGATCATAGCGACTCACAGATTTAACACACACAGAGTTTTAAGCACTCACAGAGTTGCTCTAAAGGTGGAGTCACTGTGTTCACTCTCAGAGGGAAACCTCTTCTCTCCTAAGCAGTTAAACTTGTGTCCCAGATCACAGAATGTCACATGGTCTGGGTCCTTCTTCTAATAAGGTCACTGAAACCTCAGCCTCAGCCCAGTCAGGAGTCCTTCTCTCTGATAAAGACTAAGCCTCTTTCCATCAGGTAGATTTTGTCACCTAATGATTGCCAATGTATTTTTATTAGGCTCCAGGTTTGACCAAAGACAGGAAATAAACAATTTCGATTCTCTACAATATGGCAGATGCAGAGCTGTGCATTTTACTTACTTTGCATAATTTAAGTCCCTATGAGACAAGCCATCTCCATTTTAGGAGGAGGTGACTGCAGCACAAAGGCTAAATGGTTTGTCCATAGACACATTACAATTATTGATCAGATCCCTGATTTAAACTCAGAGCTGTCTACTTCCAGGGGTGGGAGGGAAGGGATTGATCAAGATGGTGGAGTAAGAGGACATGGAGCTAACCTCTCCCCATGAACACATCAAAAATACATCTATATGTGGAACAATTCTCACTGAAAACTAACTAGGAACTGGCAGAAGGACTCCTGTACGACCAAGGCTATAAGAAAGATCCACACATAACTGGGTAGGAAGAGAAGAAACTCGATTGAGTTGGGACCTGTGCTGCTGGGAGTGTACTCAGGAAAAGGGTCAATGCACCCATAGACACCTACCCTGGGGAGTGAGCAATGAGAGACACAGATTGGGTGCCCTGGTCCTGGCGTCCTATGTCGGGGAAGATGAGCCCCCTTGGCTGGTTGGAGGAGAGTTGTTACTAACAGGAGGGCTGTGAGAAGCTTGGACTCTGCTCATGAGGAGTGCAGAAATGCTGGCTTGTCCCCAAAGAAGGATACAGAGGGCAGAGAAAGGACTGTTCTAACGGCCTCTGGGTTTTCCATGACTGCCTCGGCATGTGCCTAACCCCAAGTTGAGTGAATACTCCAGCCCTGCTCACTCCAAGTCACAGCGTTGTACTGGATCTGGGCAGCCACAGCAGGGGAGAAGACTTGGCCATGGGACTCAGAGATGACACGTGTCCCAGGGTAAAGCCTTGGTGGGTGCGGTGGTGGCAGCCATTGCTCATGCTTATTTAAGCAGCACACTAGAAGAATCTTAGAGCAATGAAGGCAGACACTCCACCAGAGCTCATACCCCGGTACACACCAAGGGTCCACATGGGCCCCACCTAGCCTGCCAGTGTGGCTCCACAACAGGGCATTGTGGGGTCAGAGGCTGGGGAAAATGATCACTGTGTGGGACAAAGAGGACTTGCACTGCAGGCTGCATCTGAGCAGAGCAAGGGAAACAATCACAGGCATCTTCACAAGCAGCACATCAGAGACAGCTTGGACCTCTGTCTGCAGCTGACAAGAGACAAGAGCCTGCATGGGCCTCCCTCGCTTCAGCACTCCCTCCAGCTGGGGCAAGTATCTCAGTACTGGGAGAAGGGAAAACACACACTTAAAGGAAACAGAGCAAGCTCATGCCCAACACTCAAGGCTTCTGCTCCGGCAACTTGGGATCAGACCTTGCCCCTGAGGGTAGTGATAGCCACTGAGAAGAGGGAAAGTATTGCCTCACACCCAGCTCCAGCACAAGCCATTCCATCTCCAGCCCCACCCCCTACCAAGGTGATAGCAGCCAGCACACTCTGAGGAAAGATGTGACTTTCTTCCATGTCAAATCCAGCTCTCCAAAGACACTGGGCACTTGCAGTCTGTACAGGGATGCTCCCACATAAAAACATCCCTTCAAGACAGCAATAGGTAGCTGTTTCACCTAAATTCATACTGCCAGAGACAGTTCAGCAAAATGAAAATGCAGAGGAATTGCTCTCAATTGAAAGAGCAAGAGCAAAATACTTTAAAAATAATGAAATGGAAATTTACCAGACAAAGAATTCAAAGCACTGGTGATAAAAATTTTAACAGAATTAGGGAATAGGATAGATGAACACAGTGAAAATTATAACAAGGAACTAGAATATATAAAAAAGACTCAATTAGAAATAAAGAATTTAATAATTGAAATTTAAAAAAAACACACTAGAAGGACTGAATAGCACACTAAGTGATACAGAAGCACACACAGTGATCTGGAAAACTGAATGATGGAATTCACCCAGTTAGAACAGCAAAAAGAAAAATGAATTTTAAAAAATTAAAACTGTTTAAGAGATCTCTGAAATAATACTGAACATACCAATGTTGGCAGTATAGGGGTCTCAAAGGAGAAGAGAGAGAGAAGGGGATCAAAAATATATTTGAGGATATTATGGCTAAAAACTTCCTAAAACTGAAGAAGGAAACAGATATGTAGGTACAGGAAGCTTAGAGGGTCTTAAACAAGGTAAACCCAAAGAGACCCACACCAAGACATATTATAATTAAAATGGCAAAAGTTAAAGAGAATTCTAACGACAGCAAGAGAAAAAGAAAGAGTAATATACAAGGGAATCTTCATAATACTATTAGCTGTCTTCTCTGCAGAAAATTTGCAGACCAGAAGAGAGTGGAATGATATATTCAAAGTGTTGAAAGGGAAAATCCTGCAAACTAGGATACTTGACCCAGCAAGATTATAATTTAGATTTGAAGGAGAGATAAAGAAGTTCTCAGATAAGCAAAAACTAAAATAGCCCATCAATACTAAACCAACCCTAATAGAAATGTTAAAAGGCCTCCCTTAAGAGGAAAATAAGTATGAATCTATAGGAAAGGGAAAATCTCACTAGGAAAAGCAAATATATAGTAAGCACTGAGGATGAAACGTTTAAATAGCGAGTACAAATATTAAAAGATTAAAAATTATAAGAAAAACAACTATAACTACATTAAACAGTTAAGGGATAAATATGAAGGCATAAAATATGACATCAAAAAATGTGTGGGATGGGAGTGAAAAATGTAGATCTTTAAGAATGTGTTTGAACTTCAATGACTACCAGTTTAAAGTAAGTAGATATAGTACTAGGTCAACTTATATGAACCCCATAATAACCACAGATCAAAAACCTATAATAGATACACAGAAACTAAAAAGAAAGGAACATAAGTATACTACTAAAAAAGATCATCAAACCACAAAGGATGAAACAAAAAGGAAAACTGGACAGAGATAAAGTACAAAAACAATGGGAAAACAAGTAATAAAATGTCAGTAAGTACGTACCTATCAATAATTACTTTAAATGTCAACAGACTAAATGCTCCAAACAAAAGACATAGGGTAGCTGATTGGATATAAAAAGTAAGACCCATCCATATATTGCTTACAAGAGACTCACCTGAGAACTAAAGACACACACAGGCTGAAAGTGAGGGGACGGAAAAAGATATTTCATGCATACAGAAATGGCAAGAAAGTGGGGGTGATAATACTCATACCAGGCAAAACAGACTTTAAAACATAGGTTAAAACAAAAGACAAAGAAGGGCATTAAATAATGATAAGGGGATCAATACAAGAAGAAGATATTACACTCATTAACATATATATATGCATCCAATATAGGAGCACCTAAATATATAAAACAACTACTAACAGACAAAAAGGAAGAAACTGACAATAATGCAATAATATTAGGGGACTTTAACACCTCATTTATATCAATGGACAGATAATCCAGTTAGAAAATCAGTAAGGCAACAGTGGGCTTAAATAACACAAAAGACCAGTTGGACTTTATACATATCTACAGGACATTACATCCAAAACCAGCAGAATAAACATAAACATTCTTTTCAATTGCACATGGAACATTCTTCAGGATAGATCACATGCTAGGCCACAAAACAAGTCTCAACGAACTTAAGAGGACTGAAATTATATCAAATTATATTTATCGATTCTATTAATATGTATGCATTTCTATATGTTAATATTTGTAAAACTATGAAATCTTTCAAGCATGAACAAAACTTTCATTTTGTTCATAAATAAAAAGATTTTTGTTTTATTGAAGAAAATTTTAGATCAATGATATGTCTTAGAATTAAACAATGATAGGGAAAAAAAGCTGTCTAATTCCAAAGCCTGTGTTTTCTCTACCAACCTGCTAAGATCCATGTACAACTAAAAGACAAGTATATGTCTGTAACCTTGCTACTCAAAGTATCATCTAAGGACCAGCAATATTGACATCATCTGGAAGGTTGTTAGAAATGCAGACTCTCCAAACCCAAAGTGACTGAATCAGAATCAGTATTTTAAAAAGAATCCCCACCCAGGTGATTTTTCTGCACACTTAAGTTGAAAGAGCACCCACCAATGATATATGCCAGATGTGTAGACCAGGTGACCAAATGGATGGTGACTGGGTATACTGGGTGACCACCACTGAAATAGGGCAAAAAGGTGAAAGAGTGTCTTAGGAGATGGGGGAAGAGCAGCAAGCTTTGAATATTTGGAATTTGTATGAAAGACATTCAAGTAGAGGCATTCAGAGGATAACTGGATATAGAAGTGTGGAAATCAGAAAGAGTATAAGGCTGGAGAGGTGGGTTTGGTAGTCATCAGTAATGTGGGATGCAAGGCCATGAATGTGAGTCAGGCTGAAGAGGAAGGATATATAGAAAGAAAAGAGCCAAGGACAAAAGTAGCTCAGATGCTATTATGTGAAAGTTTGCAATTCCTCTAAACGATTTTTCTCCAAGGTTTAGAACTAGAATCCTTGTGTTGAAGTATCTTGTTAAAAGTTAAAATTTTTCAATATGAGGAAGAGGCCTCTAATAGAGTTCTTCTGTGAATGAATGGGGTTCCTGAAGAAGTAAAGGGGAGGCTTCATTGTGTCTCATCCAGTGCACACATGCTTTTCAGGGGTGCTTCAGAAATAATTTAAATACTGAGGCTCTGGAACTATTCCAACCCTGAAACACCGTCAGCAAGGCTAAATGATTATGTTAATGGTAAGTGTCCCAGTGTCTTCAAATTCTAGCATGCTTAACTATAGTTGCAATAAAAAGCCATCAAGTTTTGATGTTAAAAAAAATATGTATATGTAGAATAAAAATAGCTGCCTCAAGTTTTGGATATCACATGGATTTGATTTGTTAAAGTCCTTGAAAATTGCTGTTGTAATTTTCCTAGCACTGTCATAACGCAGACTTGAGTTGTGTTAGGGAAACATTAAAGCAAAGGATGGTAAATTGGAACTCTCAGAAAACTCTATGATCCCTTTTCTCTAACTTCCTCAATCTATAATCTTTTCTCCTGTCCTGTTGCTAAAATTTTCCTTCTAAGATAAGATCTGAACATGCCAGGCCCTGGGTGGGATGCTGGAGAAGGGATTACTTTTGAGGAAATCCTGTTGCCTTCAGTATAGAGCCCAACTCCTTGGATTTAATAAATGGTCTTTCACAGACTGACTCGGACCCATTCCTAGGCATCCACTGTTGGAACTTTTCTTTCTAAAATGACCTTCACTTTATTCCTCGCCTGGAAAACTCATCTTTCAAGATCCAATTTAAGTATTCTCTTCTCACTAATGCTTTCCCACATTTCCCAAGTAGATTTAATAATTTCACAGCAACTACACATACTTTTTTTTTTAATCGGGAGCCAATGTGATTTTTATCTGGTTCTCGAAGGAGAGAAAGTGGAGGCTAGGTAGGGGGCGCCAGGCTACAACAGGGCTACTGGTGGAACTCCAGAGGCCCAAATAGCTTACACCGATCTAAGACAAGGCTGCCCGATGGGGAGCCAGCAGCTTAGAAAGACAGAAATTTTGAGACCGAGGGTCCGCCCAGGTGTGAAGAAGCCTCCTCCCTCTCAGGACTAGAAGCAGCAGCTTGGGAGGAGAGCCCAGGGCCGAGACTCATACCTCGCTTGACTCGGGGCTCCAGCTGCTGGCAACAGCGGTGGGGGGAGGCCTGGCCACAGGATTCTCCTTTGGAGCCTCACCGGCGGCGGCAGATTTGACTCTGGAAGCAGACAAGGTCGCCCGGACAGCTAGGGGCCCCAGTGCCTTGTGTTTCTTGTTCTTGCTGCCCATGTTGCAGCTGTGGCACAAGATTCCTCTGGGTCCAGGTCCCTGAACCACTCCTGCCTGGCCTCCAAGAACTCTTCACATGCCCTGGGTTCCACCACCATCTTGCATCCTCCATCTGGGTTTCTGTGCAGACCTCTCTAATAGGGGAATCAGGACACTTTTCCATAGTGATGCTTGTCAGCAGTCTTCCCCGTGGCACTGAGTTTAGGAGCGATTCCATTCTTTTCATCTTGTGTCCCCAGCCTGTAGACTGGCTCTGGTAGTTCCTAGGGCTTCAAATGTTTATTAAAGCTATGCCACTCTGACAAGTGTGTACATGTGTCTGCCAAACCATGTGTGTGCATTTGTATGTGCGTACAGACACCCTCATGCACAAATCCCAAATCTGCCCCTCCTTTTATTTTCTTTACTTTTTCCTTTCTTTTCTCTATTTTTTTTTTTTTTTGAGTGCAAAATTATAGTTGCAATCTGGGCTTTGACTTAGTAAGTGGATCCTTATGAATAAGTATAAACAAACTAAACAGAAGAAAAATGTGTTTTCCAACCTTGAAGATATTATGGTAAGTTGTTCTAGAAGACATGTAAAAGAGACCCATTGTTTGTCTTGACTTTTGTCTCATTGGATGGCATATGTTTTCTCCATTATCTTTGTTTCCTGTGTCACCATCTGGCTTATATGTTGACCAGGGATACAGAGGCACAAAACTAGTAGCCAAAGTTTATAATGGAAGACTAGCCAGCAGCTGAATATGTCCCTTTCTTTATCTGTTCATGCGTCACAGTGGGAGTTGGGGGTCAGTTGCCTCTTATGCACAGCATGACCAATGTCTAATTTAGGTAAAATATTTTACCCCTACGTTCCAGTCTTTCTGTACTATAAATAGATATATAACTACTATCTAATTTCTATTTTTGAAATTAAATATTCTACCATAAAAAAATTCTGATCATTTATAAATAGTTATTACCTTGTTTCTAAACACTTGCTACAGAGGTCTATCAATAAATCCTCTCCTGTGCTCTTCACCTGTTTTCTGTTCCTTCAAGGTTCTAAGTTCCTGCATTGCTTTAGCATGTTTCATAAAGAACACTGAACAGAAGAACTCCTCAGGAATAGTATATCATTTTTACTCAATTTGCATCACTATGATTCTTGCAAGTTGAGTTTCCTGGGCAATAAATAGACTCTGAGATAGAGATTAAAGTTCAGGAAGTTCACTAAGAAATGTTCATGGGATTGACACCTATGGAAGCAAAGGAAGCCAACTGGAAGAAGAGAGAAGTTGAGCAGTGGCGAAGTCTCAATCAAGATCTCAGCTTACTCCCTGAAGAGTTCTAAAGTTGGTCTGGTGTTTCAGAGTTGTAAAGAGTTAGGACAAAGGGCTCAGATACTTAAACCTCCATGCAGATCAGTTATTCAATGTGGGATGCCATAAGAAGAAGGCATAACCTTGGACAGTCAACTCTCCTCATCCAAGGCAATTCCTGAAAAGTGATGATGCTGAGCACTGTCTGTCTTCCCTATAGCTGGGGAAATTGGTCCTTCAGTCTTGTGGGGTGTATGGGTAGAACATCATAATGTCAGCTGCAATTACATTATTTATAGAGCTCAGCTCTTCTGAGGGTACAGCTGACCCTTAAACACACAGGTTTGAACTGTGTGGGTCCATTTATACGTGGATTTTTTTTTTTCAGTAAGTAGGTGCTACATGATCTGAGGTTTGTTGAATTCAAGGATGCTGATGGAGATTGACTGTAATGTTATAAGTGGAATTTTCACTGTGTGGAAGGTAAGCATCCCTAACCCTGGCACTGTGCAAGGTGCAACTGTACTTAGGAGATGGAGTGGGGGAGAAGTAAGCTCTGAAAGTTTAAAAAATTCAAGAAGTTGAATTCAAGAAGTTGAAAAAATTCAAGTTACAGATTCAATTATTTTATTTTTACTTTTGTTTAAAAACAAGGAATGGTGAGTGGAGTAGGTAAGAGAGGTCAGTAGGTTATTTCTGGACTAACAGTTCATGTTGAGGGCAGCAAAATAAAATCCTGAGACAGGGATTTGAAGCTTGACTCCTAGTTAGTATATATGCGGTTCTAGGAAGTCAGTTAATCCCTTGTACTTTCAGTGTCCCCATCTATAAGTGACAGTCTCCCACATCATGGCTGTGAAGATTGTGAGAGGGACTATGTATAAGTCATCATTATATGAAGGAAGATGGCATAGTAAAAATGATCTTATATAGGTAATCCTGGGAGTCACTCTATTAGACTGAATTCTCTAGTGAAATATAACCAATAGTATATATATATATATTATATATATATATATATATATATATATAAAATATATATATATAATATATATATATAATTATTATAGGGAGAGAGAGAGAGAGAGAGATCATAAGATATTGGCTCATGAAATTATAGAGGCTGAGAAGTCCCAAGATCTACATTCAGCAAGCTGGAGAGCCAAGGGAGCTGATGATGTAGCTCCAGTCTGCATCCTAAGGCCTGGGAACCAGTAGAGCCAATGGTACAAGTTCCAGTCTGAAAGCCAGCAGGCTCAAAACCCAAGAAAGTATGATGTTTCAATTCAAAGGCAGGAAAAGACCAGTGTCCAAGCTGAAAACGGGCAGAAGGAATTCCTTCTTCTCAGCCTTTTTGTTCTATTCAGGCGCATCCAAATTAGGGAGGAAAATCCACTTTACTCGTTTTTCTGATTTAAATGTTTATTTCATGCAGGAGCACCCTCATAAACACAACCAGAGTAATGCTTGACCAAATGACTGGGCACCCCATCACCCGGTCAAGTTGACACACACAATTTACCATCACACACTGATTACTCCAAATTCAAGCATTGTATCACAACCCTTCAGGAGTTCACATTATAGCAGAAATTCAGGAATGTGTATCTAACTAATTGATCTAATCTCCATGATCTGCTGTCACTGAGCCCTGAATTCACCTGGCAACCACCCATCTCTGTTCAAATCACCATATTCTTGGGTACTGTTGTATAAGACAAATCCTTGCTCCATTATTATCCTTTTGGTCTACTTGCCCAACATCCTGCTAGTGTGGTTATCATTAATTTCTAGTCGCAGGCTTTTCTATCTAGGCTTTTGGAGAGGAAAGATTTCTTCAAACCCTAAGTGTAAATAAGAGGACAAACAGAGGTCCTCAAGTTAGAGTATTAAACATAAAACCAGATCTTTTGCCCATTAAGAATTAACTAGTTGCTAATCTTTCTCCTTATCTCAGTGAACTGAGGAGGTATGTGTCTTTCTTCTCCCTGGCCAATAAAATGAAAAGCCCTGCCATTATTTTAGCATCTCTAGGGATCAGTCACCCAGGGTCCTTCCCACCATACAAACAGGAGGGGCTCAGTGATGGTTGGGTACTTTCCCAGTTTGATTGTTTGAGAGTAACAGTTCATCTCTTAAAGACCTTGGGCTTTTGGCTTCATAGACTCTAAATTGTGTTACACAATTCATTTGAAGAGAGTCATTGTCCAATAATGCTGATCTATTTTTTTTTACACTCAGCAAATGGGTTATTTGATTTCCTCCTCCTCCCAATTAGAATCAATGGTAGTTCCTAATGGTGTGATTTGAGCTTGAAGGTTAAACATGGCATGCCTGTCTGTTGTTCAAATCTGTGCTGCTCTGACATTGTTATTCCTCACCTAAACTTCAGTTGATGATTTGATTTAAACCAGCTGTTTTTGCTAATTCAGTAATTAGTTACTTGGCAAAGCACTAATTGTATTGGGAGATGGAAAAAAACCCCTCAGATTTACATATGTAATGAAATTTCGGCATGAATAGTTTTCTCCAAAGAATGATAATATTTAGTATAAAACTCAAATTTATTTTTAGAAAAAAATAAAAAACATACTATATGTTCTAGCACCTAAGAGCCATATGGCTGTATTTCTCCATTTTGTGAATACCAAATATGTGCCTTACATTGTTCCAAATGCTTTACATACATTACTGTAATCCCATAGTGACCCTAAAAGGTAGGTACTATCAGCTCCACTTTACAGATGAGAAAATAAAGCCCAGGGATACAGAGTGCTTTTACCAATGTCACGTGACCACAAAATAAAAGAACATGTAGTCAAACTAAGTTCTGTCTAACCCCAAATTCTATGTTCTTTAAATTCTTTTCCATGACTCTTAGATATTTTCTCCCACTCCCAATGGATAAACTTCTATGAAAATCACACCTATTCTAGTTCAAGAAAGCTGCATGTTTTGTCCTGATTGCTCATGTGAATGGCTGGGATATTGTGTCCAATCACTCAATGTGAGAGGGAGCTGGGTAGAGGACTAGGTCTCCATTTAAAGATCCAAAATTTTCTGTGTATTCAGTCATGTGTTAAAAAATATTTAACAATGTTGAAATTTCTGCTGTTAATAGTCTGTGTACACTAGCTTATATTACAGGTCTAGAAAATGTCAATTCCACATGCAGTAACCTAACTGTTGGCATGGATGTGTATTCTTTTGACCACAGGCCTACTGGCATTCTCTACATTTTTATCCCAAGAAAAATCTCTGAACATGAGAAAAAAAAATGTGACTTTTCTTTCTATTGTCCTGTGCCAGGTTTGGAAATAAACAGCTAAATGATGACTAGACCTATAATTTTCCTATATAGAAAATCACTTAAAAATAAATAGATCGATCCAACAAAAAAAGTATGTTTCATGAATGAAAAACTCTCAGTATGAGAGGGGACCTTTAAGATGGTGGAGGAGTAAAACATGGAGATTACCTTCCTCCCCAAAAATATATCAAAAATAAATCTACATGAGGAACAACTCCTACAGAGCACCTACTGAAGGCTGGCAGAAGACCTCAGGCCTCCAAAAAGGCAAGAAACTCCCCCACGTAGCTGGGTAGGACAAAAGAAAACAGGAAAAATAGAGACAAAGAATAGGGATGGGACCTACACTTCTGGGAGGGAGCTGTGAAGGAGGAAAAGTTTCCACACACTAGGAAGGCCCTTCTCTGGCAGAGATGGGGGTGGGCGGTGGGGGGAAGCTTTGGGGCCATGGAGGAGAGCACAGCAACAGGGGTGCAGAGGGCAAAGCAGAGAGATTCCCACACAGAAGATTGGTGCTGACCAGCCCTCACCAGCCTGAGATGCTTGTCTGTTCACTCGCCGGGGCAGTGGGGGCTGGGAGCTGAGGCTCAGGCTTCAGAGGTCAGACCCCAGGGAGAGGACTGGGGTTGGCTGTGTGAAGACAGCCTGTAGGGCAATAGTGCAACACAGCTAGCCAGGAGGGAGTCCGGGAAAATGTCTGGACCTACCTAAGAGTCAAGAGACCATTGTTTTGGAGTGTGTGAGGAGAGGGGATTCTTTCCCTGTGTGCCTATAGAAGGCAGAGCACTGCCTAAGTGAGCTGCAGAGACAGGCATGAGCCACGGCTATCAGCTCGGACCCCAGAGACGGGCATGAAACACTAAGGCTGCTGCCACTGCCACCAAGAATCCTGTGTGCAAGCACATGTCACTAACCACATGCTCCCCCCCACCAGGAGCTTGTACAGCATGCCCTTGCCAGGGTCCCGAGATCCAGGGACAATTTCCCCAGGAGAACACACAGCATGCCTCAGGCTGTTGCAAAGTCACACTGGCCTCTTCCCCCACAGGATCGCCACACATCCCAATTATGAATACCGTACCCCTCCCTCTCCCTGGCCTGAGAAAACAAGAGAGCCCTAATCAGCCACTGCTTTAACCCCCTCCTGTCTGTGCAGGGAACAGATGCCTGAGGGTGACACACAGAGGTGGGGCCAAAAACAAAGCTGAACCCCAGGAGCTGTGTGAACAAAGAAGAAAAAAGGAAACTTTTCCATGCAGCCTCAGTCAGAAGCAGTGGATTAAATCCCCACAATCAACATGATGAACCTTGCATCTGTGGAATACCTAAATAGACAACGAATGTGCCCAAAAGTGAGGAGGTAGACTTTGGGAGCAACTGTAGTCTTGAGGTTTGCTGTCTGCAACTGATTTTTTTCTGATTTTTATGTTTAGCTTAGCTTAGATCCTATTGCTTGCTATCATTGGTGGATTTGTTTCTTGGAGGTATTGCTCTCTTCTTTTTTTTATTTTATTATTTTTTATATTTTATTATTTTTAATTCTTTTATTTGATTTGATTTTTATTCATTCTTTCTTTTCTGCTTAGCCATGTGGCTGACAGGGTCTTGGTGATCCAGCCAGTTGTCAGTCCTGAGCCTCTTAGGTGGGAGAGCCGAGTCCAGGACATTGGAGCACCAGAGACCTCCTGGCCCCATGAAACATCAATCAACAAGAGTTCTCCCAGAGATCTCCACCTCAACAGTAAGACCCAGCTCCACCCAACGGCCAGCAAGTGCCACTGCGGGCTGCCCCATGCCAAACAACTAGAAAGATAGGAATACAACCACACCCATTAGCAGACAGGCTGCCTAAAATCACATTAAGTTCACAGACACTCCAAAACACACCACCGGATATGGCCCTGCCCACCATAAAGACAACATCCAGTCCAACCCACCAGAACACAGGCACCAGTCCCCTACACCAGTAAGCCTACAAAAGCCACTACCAACCTCACGCACTGTGGGGAGACACCAAAATTAATGCGAAATATGAACCTTCAGCCTGCAAAAAGGAGACCTCAGACACAGTAAGTTAAACAAAATGAGAAGACAGAGAAATATGCAGCAGATGAAGGAGCAAAGTAAAAACCCACTGACCAAACAAATGAAGAGGAAACAGTCAGTCTACTTGAAAAAGAATTAAGACTAATGATAGTAAAGATGATCCAAAATCTTCAAAATAGAATGGAGAAAATACAAGAAACATTTAACAAGGACATAGAAGAACTAAACAGCAAACAAACAATGATGAACAGCACAATAAATGAAATTTAAAATTCTCTAGAAGGAATCAATAGCAGAATAACTGAGGCAGAAGAACAGGTAAGTGACCTGGAAGACAAAACAGTGGAAATAACTGCTGCAGATCAAAATAAAGAAAAAAGAATGAAAAGAATTGAGGACAGTATCAGAGACTTCTGGGACAACACTGAACACACCAACGTTCAAATGATAGGGGTGCCAGAGAATAAGAGGAAAAGAAAGGGTCTGAGAAAATACTGGAAGGGATTCTAGTTGAAAACTTCCCTAATATGGGAAAGCAAATAGTCAATCAAGTCCAGGAGTGCAGAGAATCCAATACAGGATAAATCCAAGGAGAAACACGCCAACACACATATTATTCAAACTATCAAAAATTAAATACAAAGAAAAAATATGAAAAGCAGCAAGGGAAAAGCAACACATAACATACAAAGGAATCCCCATAAGGTTAACAGCCAAACTTTCAACAGAAACTCTGCAAGCCAGAAGTGAGTGATGGGACATACTTAAATGGATGACAAGGAAAAACCTACAACCAAGATTACTCTACCCAGCAAGGATCTCATTCAGATTCGATGGAGAAATTAAAACTGGTACCGGCAAGCAAAACTTCAGAGAATACAGCACCACCAAACTAGCATTACAACAAATGCTAAAGGAACTTCTCTAGGCAAGAAACACAAGAGAAAGAAAAGACCTACAAAAACAAACTCAAAACAATTAAGAAAATGGTAATAGGAACATACTTATTGATAATTACCTTAAATGTAAATGGATTAAATTCTCTAACCAAAAGACATAGACTGGCTGAACAGATACAAAAACAAGACCCATATATATACTGTCTACAAGACACCCACTTCAGACCTATGAAAACATACAGACTGAAAGTGAGGGGATGGAAAAAGATATTCCATGCAAATGGAAATCAAAAGAAAGCTGGAGTAGCAACTCTTATACCAGAAAAAATAGACTTTAAAATAAAGACTATTATAAGAGACAAAGAAGGACACTACATAATGATTAAGGGATCAATCCAAGAAGAAGATGTAACAATTCTAAATAATTATGTAGCCAACATAGGAGCACCTCAATGCATAAGGCAAATGCTAACAGCCATAAAAGGGGAAATTGACAGTAACACAATAATAGTAGGGGACGTTAACACTCCACTTTCACCAATGGATAGATCATCCAAAATGAAAATAAATAAGGGAGCACAAGCTTTAAATGATACATTAGACCAGATAGACTTAACTGATATCTATAGGATATTCCATCCAAAAGCAACAGAATACACTTTTTTCTCAAGTGCTCATGGAACATTCACCAGGATAGATTATACCTTGGGTCACAAATCAAGCCTTGGTAAATTTAAGAAAATTGAAATGGCATCAAGTATCTTTTCAGACCACAATGCTATGAGATTAGCTATCAACTACAGGAAAAAAAACTGTAAAAAATGCAAACACATGGAGGCTAAACAGTACCCTACTAAATAACCAAGAAACCACTGAGGAAATCAAAGTGGAAATCAAAAAATACCTAGAAACAAATGACAATGAAAACACGATGACCCAAAACCTATGGGATGCAGCAAAAGCAGTTTTAATGGGAAAGTTCACAGCAGTACAATCTTAACTCAAGAAACAAGAAAAACCTCAAATAAACAACCTATACTTACACCTAAAGCAATTAGAAAAGAAGCACACACACACACACACACAAAAACTCAAAGTTAGCAGAAAGAAAGAAATCATAAAGATGAGATCAAAAACAAATGAAAAAGAAATGAAGGAAACAAAAGCAAAGATCAATAAAACTCAAAGCTGGTTCTTTGAGAAGATAAACAAAATTGATAAATCATTAGCCAGGCTCATCAAGAAACAAAGAGAGAACACTCAAATCAACAGAATTATAAATGAAAAAGGAGAAGTAAGAAATGAAACTGCACAAATACAAAGGATCATGGGAGATTACTACAAGTAACTATATGCCAATAAAATGGACGACCTGGAAGAAATGGACAAATTATTCAAAAAGCACAACCTTTGAGACTGAACCAGGAAGAAATAGAAAATATGAACAGACCAATCACAAGCACTGAAATTGACACTGTGATTAAAAATCTTCTAACAAACAAAAGCCCAGGACCAGATGGCTTCACAGGTGAATTCTATCAAACATTTAGAGAAGAGCTAACACCTATCCTTCTCAAACTCTTCCAAAATATAGCAGAGGGAGGAACACTCCCAAACTCATTCTATGAGGCCACCATCACCCTGATACCAAAACCAGTCAAAGATGTCACCAAAAAAGAAAACTACGGTCCAATATCACTGATGAACATACCTGTAAAAGTCCTCAACAAAATACTAGCAACCAGAATCCAACAGCACATTAAAAGGATCATACACCATGATCGAGTGGGGTTTATCTCAGGAATGCAAGGATTCTACAATATATGCACATCAATGTGATAAACGATATTAACAAATTGAAGGAGAAAAACCATATGATCATCTCAATGGATGCAGAAAAAGCTTTTGACAAAATTCAACACCAATTTACGATAAAAACCCTCCAGGAAGTAGACATAGAGGGAACTTACCTTAATAAAATAAATGCCATATATGAAAAACCCACAGCCAACATCATTGTCAATGGTGAAAAATTGAAACCATTTCCTCTAAGATCAGGAACAAGACAAGGTTGCCCAATCTCACCACTATTATTCAACATAGTTTTGGAAATTTTAGCCACAGCCATCAGAGAAGAAAAAGA
Organism: Mesoplodon densirostris; assembly: GCF_025265405.1. Taxonomy (NCBI): domain Eukaryota; kingdom Metazoa; phylum Chordata; class Mammalia; order Artiodactyla; family Ziphiidae; genus Mesoplodon; species Mesoplodon densirostris. The sequence goes on along the minus strand of NC_082661.1, from coordinate 167,754,433 downwards.
AATACAAGGAATGCAAATAGGAAAAGAAGAAGTAAAGCTGTCACTGTTTGCAGATGACATGATACTATACATACAGAATCCTAAAGATGCTACCAGAAAACGACCAGAGCTAATCAATGAATTTGGTAGAGTAGCAGGATACAAAATTAATGCAGAGAAATCTCTTGCATTCCTGTACACTAAGGATGAAAAATCTGAAAGAGAAATTAAGAAAACACTCCCATTTACCATTGCAATGAAAAGAATAAAATACCTAGGAATAAACCTACATAAGGAGACAAAAGACCTGTATGCAAAAAAGTATAAGACACTGATGAAAGAAATTAAGGCTGACACAGACAGATGGAGAGATATACCGTGTTCTTCGATTGGAAGAATCAACATTGTGAAAATGACTCTACTACCCAAAGCAATCTAGAGATTTAATGCAATCCTTATGAAACTATCAATGGCATTTTTCACAGAATTAGAACTAAAAGTTTCACAATTTGTATGGAAACACGAAAGACCCCAAATAGCCAAAGCAATCTTGAGAAAGAGAAATGGATCTGAAGGAATCAGGCTCCCTGACATCAGACTATACTACAAAGCTACAGTAATCAAGACAGTATGGTACTGGCACAAAAACAGAAATATAGATCGATGGAACAGGATAGAAAGCCCAGTGAAAAATCCACACACATATGGTCACCTTATCTTTGATAAATGAGGCAAGAATATAAAATGGTGAAAAGACAGTCTCTTCAATAAGTGTCACTGGGAAAACTGGACAGCTACACTAAAAGCATGAAATTAAAACACTCCCTAACACCACACACAAAAATAAACTCAAAATGGATTAAAGACCTAAATGTAAGGCCAGACACTGTTAAACTCTTAGAGGAAAACATAAGCAGAACACTGTATGGCATAAATCACAGCAAGATCCTTTCTGACCCACCTCACCTCCTTGATAAATAGTAATAAAAACAAATATAAATAAATGGGACCTAATGAAACTTAAAAGCTTTTGCACAACAAAGGAAACAATAAACAAGATGAAGAGGCAACCCTCAGAATGGGAGAAAATGTTTGCAGACAAAGCCACTGACAAAGGATTAATCTCCAAAATATACAAGTGGTTCATGAAGCTCAATGTCAAAAAACAAACAAACAAACAACCCAATTGAAAAATGGGCAGAAGACTTAAATAGACATTTCTCCATAAAAGATATACAGATTGCCAACAAACACATGAAAGGATGCTCAACATCACTAATCATTAGGGAAGTGCAAATCAAAACCACAATGCAGTATCACCTCATACTGGTCAGAATGGCCATCATCAAAATATCTACAAATGATAAATGCTGGAGAGGGTGTGGAGAAAAGGGAACCCTCTTGCACTATTGGTAGTAATGTAAATTAATATAGCCACTATGGAGAACAGTATGGAGGTTCCTCAAAAAAATAAAGATCTAACTACCATATGACCCAGCAATACCACTACTGGGCATATACCCTGAGAAAAACATAGTTCAAAAAGAGACATGTACCACATTGTTCATTGCAGCCCTCTTTACAATAGCCTGGACATGGAAGCAACCTAAGTTTCCATCGACAGATGAATGGATAGAGAAGTTGTGGCACATATATACAATGGAATATTAGTCATAAAAGGAAATGAAATTGAATTATTTGTAGTGAGGTTGATGGATGTAGAGTCTGTCATACAGAGTAAAGTAAGTCAGAAAGAACAAAACAAATACCGTATGCTAACACATATATATGGAATCTAAAAAAAAAAAATGGTTCTGATGAACCTAGGGGTAGGACAGGAATAAAGACACAGACGTAGAGAATGGACTTGAGGACGTGGGGAGGGGGAAGGGTAAGCTGGGACGAAGTGAGAGAGTAACATGGACATATATACACTATCAGATGTAAAATATTTAGTAGGAAGCACCTGCATAGCACAGGGATATCATCTAGGTGCTTTGTGACCACCTAGCGGGGTGGGAGAGGGAGGGTGGGAGGGAGATGCAAGAAGGAGGGGATATGGAAATATATGTATACATTTGGTTGATTCAGTTTGTTAAACAGCAAAACTATCACAACATTGTAAAGCAATTATACTCCAATTAAGATGTTTAAAAAAAGAACCTCTCAGTATTCTTTTACATTCATTATCTCATTTAATCTCTCCAAAACTGTGCCCCATGGGGTTAACAGAAACTAGTAACTAAGCGAAATTTTTTAGCTTGTTTTACAACTTGCTAAAAATCCCTCCACTTGTAGCCTACCTTCCACCGAGCAAGATCACCTTAATTATTTTGTTGTAAATTGCATACCCTTCAAGCTTCACATAGCCTAAACAATAAGTTATTTGCCCAAGTTGTTTTCCAGGAGCTGGCAGTCCGCTGTGTATAATCAAGCTCAAGCCAAATCAAACTGGTGGACCACCAACCCTAAACCTGGGCTGGCAGAGGTGTCCAGCAAATGACCTTTTGACATCAGAGGACCAAAAACTCCACCCTCAGATCATACTAAGCACCTCCATTTTTGAACGTGTATCCAGTGAAGAAGCACCTAACCCAGATATGATACACAGAACACCAATTTCCTCACCTTTTCCTTATCTCTAATCACCTTTCCCCATGCTTAAGACATCCTGCTTCTTCATCCCATAATCCCAAGCCACTTGCCTTTGGTTAGGAGGGGTGTCAGATTTGAGACTAATTCTCCCATCTCCTTGCTTGGCTGCCTTGTGAATAAACCCTTTCTTTGCTACAAACCTCAGTGTCTCAGAATTTTGGTTTGCTGTACATCAAGCAAATAAATTTGCTTCAGTAACATTTCCAGGAACTTTGTGAGGTAGGGTTTTTAGAAATGAGAAAATTGGGGCTGGAGAAGGTCAAGTGCTTTGCCCCAGGTCACAGTGCTCTTAAGGATGAATGCTTCTATATAAGAGCCCCTGTAATTCTGTACCCATGATAAACATAGCTAATTAATCAGCACGTTCTTTTGTGCTAAGCCTAGAAAGATTTCAGAACCTCCCTCCCCACACTGAGTGCCCCCCAAAACAACCCACATAACCCCCTCAGTAGTCACCAATGGATTGATATGAAGTGGCACACACTTTTAAATCTAGTTCTAACCTTACAGGATAAGATACTAATGCGCTGGCAACACCATTTAGATACTTTAGGGATCGAGGCAGGCAGCCACATCACACTGCTGCCTTCCTTTGGTGAGTTAATCCATCATGTGTTGTGGATCTGCCTGCCAGCTTCTCTAATAGGACACCAAGGTCCACAGGAAACAGGTGATTACTTAGTCCAACTGCCTTCCCCAGAGACAAACACCAACAAGTCCAAGGCCTTATCGCCCTGGAATGCTGAGCCACTGTTTACAGAATTCAAGTTTCATTTAACTAAGAAAACACATTTTAAATTGATTTTCTCTCAAAACACACTTGGGTTTCATAAATGTACACAGAAAGTAGTTTTCTAAAGTTAAATAACAATTGTATGCATACAGCCTACATCATGCTGGGACAATGTAGACACTCAAAATTTCCCCTTTCTATTCTGACCTCTTTTCTTTGTAAGGAAGGATCCCTTCTCTCAGATGATTCTGCAGATAATTGATAAAGATTTTTAACCAGTTAAGCCCAATCTTTAATGAAATTACAAGTAATGTTGTCAAAAATATTTTGCAGAAATATTTTTGCAAAAATTGCAATATTTTGCAAAAGTTGAAAACACCATGATTTTAATTGTAACTGTTTAATTTTAATTGTAACTGTATCTGTAACTAATCCTTTAGCTTCATTTCAAAAAAACTCTTTAGTTTATTCACTAATGATAAGAAAAGAATTTAAAATGTAAATACATTTCCTTTCAAAGAAAATGTTCAAAGAGACTACAGAAAAAGACAAAGAACGTAGAGTTCACAGAAAGTAGTTTTATGTAATTATATTTGTAAGAAATTAGAAAGCTAAGGGCCAGATTAAAAAATGGTAAGGTAGACCACATCATTCCATTACAGAAGTAAATGATATTTGCCACATAATTTCTATTCAAAATACTTATTTCTAAATAACAATTCGGAAAATATTGAAAACTTATTTAGAAAACTAATGCATAATCTCACAACACATAATTAACTGTTGTTAATATTTTGATAGAAATTCAGTAATTTTTCTATATATATTAACATATAGTTAAATGCATTTATTTTTATAAGTTCAGGATTTCATATGTGTGTGTATGTTTTTATGTGTATAGTTGTATACGTGTATAGATGGATGTGTATGTGTGTATATATGCATATACAGCTGTGTGTACCTATGAATGGGCATGTGCACATATATGTGTATGTATGTTGTGTATGTGTATTTGTGTGTGCATGTGTATAATCATCTGTATAGGTGTATATCCTGTGTATATATGAGTGTGTGTGTTTCTGTATATCTGTGTATATATGTTTTTGTTTATTCAAATGTATATATGTGTATGTGTGCCTGTGTATCTTCTGTGAGCATGTTTGTGTGTGCATGCATGTTTTTGTTTGTATGCCTGCATATCTGTATGTGTATCTTCACCTAAAACAATATGTAGTTTTCTCATCCCTGTTTAACTCTAAAGAGCTTATTAGTATTTCTTTATTAGTTTTATTATAATATTTTTCTGTAGTTTTATGTTCCATAGTTTAAAGCATCAAGTAATTTTCAAGGCTTGTTACAGAAATCTCACCATATTTCCCCCTCCACCTCATAAGCAACTATTTTAAGTTGGTGAGCTGAATCTTCTATTATTTGACTTCATGTATCTAAAGGACACATTTATATTTCTATAATCTTACATTTTTAGTCTTAAATATTAGATAGTACTTCCCAGACTTAATATGGAGGCTCATCTGTTTTTCATTGATTCTCCCCACATCACTCACACCCACCCTATCAGTCCCACAACTTTCTCAGTATCTCTAATTTTGTTTAGATCAATTGTCATGCCCACATTTGTATGTCCATGTAAACACAATTCATCATTGATTATTTCTGTTGCCTAAATAGTATACTGTTTTTCTTTAGCTTATTTTCTATGAGCTTATCATGACTTCACAACCAAATTCCTCCAATTGTGTAATTCTCATGGCAAGACGTTGAGACACATCAGTTGTTCCATCTTTCACCTCCCTGAAGAGTCCCTCACAGAGTTTCTTAGATGCCCCAAACTGGACAGATGACATTCTTGGACTGCTCCTGTTTTAGGATCTGCACCATCATCCCGAGGATTCTGTTTGCTTTTGTTGTGTTGGAGCCTCTTTTTCTTGGATTCTTTACCTTCCTCTTTCTTCATTTACTCTATGATTTGGTAAAGTATTTCTTTAGTGGTTTCCTGAGAAATGAGTGGGTGAAAGGCTACTTTTTAAAAGGGTAATTTCTGATAATTTCTAAATCTACTCTCACAATAATGTCTAGAAATAGAATTCTAAGTGAGCAATAATTTATTTTGAAGATATTCCTCCATTGTCTTCTAGATTCCACAGGTACAACTGAGGTTTATAATGACTCATGACCCACTGATTAATGAATCAATGACTAATTGATGCATTGTATGAACAGCCCTCTTTTCTCCTTTCTCCTGCTCCTGCTCCTTCCTCCTCCTCCTCCCTCTCCCCCCTCCCATTCTCCTTTTTTCTCCTTCTTCTTCTCCTTCTTCTTCTCCTTTCCTTCTCTCTCCTTCTCCCTCCCCCACCCCAGTACTGACCCCACAGTTACAAAATGTCTACATAGTAGGGGATGAGGTATTTTCTTGTCTCTTTTCATTAGATGATTAATGAGTCCATTCACTATTGGAACATGTTTTCTTTATTTCTGGGAAAATGTCCTTCATGATTTCATTGATGATTCCATTTCTTCTCTTTTATTTCTTCTATCTGGAACTTCTTTTTAAAGTTATTATTATACAGTGAAATTTTCCACAACATTACATAGTCTTGGTTTTTTGCCCATTGTTGTACTACCAAAACCTAGTACATTGACTGGGAGTTACTAAATGTTGAATGAGTGAATTATTTCTGGGAACAAGTAATTTTAGTGACTACATAATTTTAATATACATGTATGCCATTTAATATTTTGTAATTTGACATTTATTTAACATTGTTAGAAATTTCAGTTGTTTCTTAAATTTTAATATAATGTTCTAGTCAACATTCTCTTTGTATCATTTTGTTGCCTTCTAAATAATTTCTTTATAATTTTTTCCAATTCTATAATTCTGTTTGGAGTTTTGCCTACTCTGCTAGTTCATAATATTCTTTTTAATATTTAAATGTTCATTTCTAGGAGTTGTCTTTTTTATTTAATTTTTTTTTAATTTTATTTTCATAGTCTTTTGCTTCTCACCTACAGTCTTTACTCCCTCTTTATTTATTTAAACATAGTAAGAATATTTGTGTCTAACTATACCTATTCCTGAAGTCTTTGAGAGTATGATTCTACTATTATTTTTTTTTCACTTTCACTTATCCTGTCTTGTATAGCTTTTACTTTTTCTTTTTTTTTTTTTTTTTCTTTGGCTTCCAATTATGAGCTCATATATCCCTTGAAACTTGGCCATGGGAATTCTTTGAGAAGTTGGGCGAATGTGGATTATTCACAAGAGTATTTACATTTGTCTCTTCCAGCTCTTGGGGGCAGTACCAACTCAGAACCACTTTAATCTAAATCCTCAGCTATGGTTTTAATTACCCCCCAGGCAGTATATATGTGGGCTGTAAACCCACATGAGTGTTGGCTTATGGCCTACCTATTCCTGAGAAAAATTATTTTCTACTGTATCCAGCACCAAAGACCTAGACATAAATTCCTTCTCTAATTTATTTAAACATAGTAAGAATATTTGTGTCTAAGTACACTTATTCTTGAAGTTGAGGGTGTAGGGACTGCTGACTTATTTCTAGTTTACTTTGACAACATTATGTGGACCCTCCTATCAGATTCTCATTTGAGACTGAGAATAAGTTTTTGTTTGTCTGTTTGTTTTTTTATGCCCTAAACCCTGGACCATAAGGTCACAGTTATGTGTAAAAGTTGCTTAGTGTGGTGGGTTCCCACTTTGACATAATTTTGGCCTCTGAGAATTTTTTTCTCTACCTCACAATATACTTTTCAATCTAGCATTTTGAACTATCTTCATTAAAAGGGTCTACCAAGGTATCTATATGATCATACAGCCAGAAGCACAAGTTACTATTTTTCTGCTCTGATAAAGACAAAAATAGTATTAAGGTCAATTAAATGGTATGGTCCAAATTTTGTTAGGCACACTTGAATAAAGTTGTGCATATTTGCATAAAATTTGCATAAAGTTGTTTGTGCTCTTCTACTCAAATTATCCTCTTCATACCTTCTTCTTAGCCAAGTTCTAAACCATCTTCAGTACTCAAGTTCAACTTCCAACTTAAAGCCTGCCTGAATATTCTGCCAAATATTAATTTGAAACATTTCCTACTCTTAGATATGTAAATAATATATGTTATAGAGTTTCAAATAAGTTAATGAATTATCATGTCTATTTTATGTATTGGGAAACTAAGCTTAATACTACATAAATTAGGAAGCACTGAAATTGATGTTTGAAGCTTTCTGCTGATTCCTCACCTTGAGACTGCAATAACACAGAACACCCAATCTTACTTATTTCTTTGTTGCTCACAATTCTATCTCCAGAATATGAGCAGTTGTAGTTCTTAGGGTAGCTTGAGTTGGAGGCAGCTTTAACCACCAGACTGTATTTATCAGTAGCACCAACAAAAGAATTTCCAAAACATGTAATCTAAGTAAAAAGTAGGCCTGCTTCACATCTTTCTTTAACTGTGAAATAAGTGTTACCCAAAGGGATCATAACAGGCTCTTGGCACTTTATGATCCTGAACAGCTTGTCCTCTAAGAGTAAGGCTGATATTTTCTTACCTGTGTATCACCTGAAGGCAACAACTACAGCTCTGTTTCATCCTCCCTCTTTTTCCCACCCTTGGTTCCTGAGAGTCTCTGGAGAGTTTAGATGAGGTACCAGCTCATGGTTTGGGGAAACCTGCTCTCAATAACACTAGTATGACCAGCCCTGCTTTTAAGCAAAACCATGTAAAAGAGCTTTTAGAAGACTTCAGAGTGTAAAGAATATACATTGTAAAGAATGAAATAATGCCATTTGCAGCAACATGGATGGACCTAGAGATTATAATACTAAGTGAAGTAAGCCAGACAAAGAAAATATCACATGATATCACTTGTATTGGAATCTAAAAAAATGATACAAATGAACTTATGTACAAAACAGAAATAGACTCACAGACATAGAAAACAAACTTACAGTCACCTAAGGGGAAAAAGGGGGGAGGGATAAATTAGGAGTTTGGGATTAACATATACACACTACTATATATAAGATAGATAACCAACAAGGACATACTGTAGAGCGCAGGGAACTACACTCAATATTTTGTAATAACCTATAAGGGAAAAGGATATATATACACAGGAAAGTTGTATATATATACACCTGGAACTAACACAACATTGGAAATCAACTATACTTCAATTAAAAAAAAGAATATACATTTTTATGCAACTTCATGTATCTCCCTATGATGAGCAAGATGCTACCATTTTACTGAATTACTTTGTACAGACTGAGAATTCCTAGTGAACACGTCCCTTCTTCTGCCTAGGTTCACATCTGTACTGTACCATGAAAAGGTTAATTAGGACTAATAATCCCAGACATCTCCTCCAACTTAACACCTTATCACCACCTCATTTCTTTTTCCCCTGTCTACACACACTTGTTTGAATTCCCTCTTGATTTCATCTCATTTAGGCATGTTCCTAGTACCCTAATGTATGTCTGCACCTTAAGAACAGGGACTGTGTCTGCTCCCTGTCATCCACTCCCCTAGGTATCATGGTACCTATGAAAATACGGGCACATGGCAGGCCCACACAGAGTGTGTGTCAAGTTAACTTTTATGATGGGTCTTTTCCCCTGAGCCCTTTCTTCAACTCTATGCCCCAAACTCCAGTGTTTCTCATGGAGCCAGACCAGATCTGGCTTTTCTGTTACATATATCTTTACACTGCCAGAGCTCTGACCTCATCTAATGTCTCACCCCAACACTCACACACCATCCTCAACAACCAACCAAACAACACAAAGCCAAAAAACACTTACCACCATTCTCTCTTGTACATTCATCCACTCTACTAATTGTGCTGTTTAAAAATAATAACTAGCTTTGACATACCCTATTAACAGCTTATAATTCACTTAAGTTCACTTAATAACAGTGCTAGATGTAAATAATATTTATCTCAATTTTCCAGATGTGGAAAGTAGCATTCAGAAAAGATAAATAGATTCCCCAAGATCACACAGTTATTTAATGGCTCTATCGGATCTGGCATCCCATGACATCTATGATCAAAACATCACATCATCCTCTGGAATATTGGGCATCTTGTAGGGTCTTGCCCAGGGAAGGAAGAAGGGCAGGTTCCCCACATCTTTCTCCCAAGCAGCCTTAGCACCAGGTCTGTGATTTCCGTGGGTGATCAGATTTAAGCATCTTAATTTGCAGGCTTCTCTGAGAAACACAGAGATGCATGGGGCTGTGTTTGTACCTGTGTCATGGTTTTAGATGAGTTTGTGGCTCATAAGACATGTTGTAAATGACATCTGAAATAGAAAATTCTCAGTTCTGAGCTCCAGGATTTCATGGTGAGAGCTTGAGTCCTTGTTGGGCAACAGGTAGTTTTGTTCAGGATTCAATTTAGACACAGGCAGAACCCTGCCTCTCTACAACCTTCTCACATTCTGATCCCAAGAAATTACCCAAAGTAATATTTGGAGTAATGGAGTCCTAAATTCACTTGTTTGAAATTTGTTTTAAAGGGCCAGGGGAATTTTAAGAATATAAATTTTGTTTCAGATTTTTAAAAAACCCTCTAATGCCCTCCTGTCTTAGTCTGAGTTGTTTAACAGAATATCATAGACTTGGTAGTTTATAAACAACAGAACTTTATTCCTCACACTTCTGGAAGCTGAGAAGTCCAAGATCAAGGTACTAGCAGATTTGGTGTCTGGTGAGAACCCACTTCTTACTTCGTAGTAGTCTGTCTTCTTGCTGTGTTCTCACATGATGGAAGGGGCTAGGGAGGTCTCTGGGGTTTCTTTTATCAATATAAAGGCACTAATACCATTCATGAAGGTTTCACCTTCATGACCACTGGCCCCATCTCCAAATACCATCTCACTGGGGATAAGGTTTCAACATATGAATTTGGTGGGAACAAAAACATATAGTCTATAGTGTCTGCCTTATTTGAAAAAAACAAAAAACAACAAATTAATGCAAAATCTATTATGAAAATCAAAAATGCAATGTTTTGTTATTGCAAGTTAGTGGGATTAAGAACTAACTAGAAAATCATGGAGTGATAGCAGAGTTTCTTTTTCTGGAGTTTGTCTTATTATCTTCCCACACTCTGATTCTTCAACTTGTTTGGCTTAAGGATATTTCTTTTATCTTATTTCCCACTTCCTAATAATCTTGACTTAGTCCAAGAATATTTTAACACATCTACAAGATAGCTAGCCTTGCATAAGGGGCTCAGTGTTCAGTACCCAACTTGTCACCGCAATCCCTATGAAGCAGGTACTATTTCCAATGAAAGAGCAGGGGTTCAAAGAGGTCAAATTACTTGCCCAGGGTCATGGAAATAGTAAGCAACAGGATAGATATGAGCTGTATGACCTACCTCAAAAGCCCTGAACCAGAGGGCCTCTCTAATACTGCAGTTGTCAAAAACCACCCACTCCAGCTTTCTCACACTAAAAATCTTAAGAAAATTAATGGGCAAGAATCTGTTAATTCTTCCTGTTTTCCTTCATCATATTTACTGCTGAAATATTTTTAGGGACCTCAGTTCTAAAAATCAAGAGAATATTATATCTCAGTTTATCTGATCTCAAGTTAATTCTTACCTATGAGGTCCACACACACAAAGTACTTTCAATAAGAATGTAAATCGGATCATCTCAGAATGTTCAAGATCATTTATCCACACTCTATCAGTTTAATAAAACCAAGAGCTAACATTTATTAAGCATTTACTGTAAAATATATCAAGCAGAGGGATAAACACTTTTGCACGTTTTGCTCATTCAAGTCTCCCAGCAATGCTATCATTATCTACATTTGATGGATAAAAAATTTTGAGTATTAGAAAGTTTACATCCAGGGTAGAGCAAGACACAAATTTACTTCAGTCCAACTTTAAGGCCTCCATATAACATTCATCCTCCTGCAGAAGGAGGAGATCATAATTGATAGAACATGCACTCATTTTATTACTGAGCTAGGATAAGATTGCAGGTCTTTATAGGTCCACTGCAACATGTACTCTGCCTTCAGATATCTTAACTTTCTAGGTATATCTTTATGGTTTAGCTGCCAATTACTAAAACCCAGCCTGTAGAAGAGATGCCTCATGCTTGCATATTTCAGATTCTTAGCATTCCACATGCCTTTTGGACTGGTTATCATTTAGAGTGACCTCTTGGCATACTAATTTCTGCGATAAATAACAATAGCAATGATTACAATAATATAAATGTTTGATAATGTTGATAATGGTGTTGAAGATGCTATTACCACTTTAGGTTCCATTCCATGGAGGCTAGTTTGCCAGAAAGAATGGGTTCAAAGGAGAGCAAATAGGAAAACTGCAATGAGAAGTCTCAGTTGGTAAATTGCCATATGTGAATCTGCTTTGATTTTTGCATTTGCTGTAAGACAGTTTGAATTCTAAATGGAACTTCAGTCCAGAAAGTGTGAAATCTGAAACCTGCACTGTTAAAGTCATACAGCTGAGCTCTGATAAATAACCTCAAGTAATTTGAGACAATTCACCATTAAGACCATGTCTGTTCCCATCTACATGTGAGGCCAATTTTAAAAGACAGATTCCCTTTTAGAAATGCTAAGACCATCTTCCAGACCTGAATGACTGGCCTAGACTGAGATGTCCATGCAAATGCCATCTAACAGCAGTAGAGCAGTGATCATTCTTAAAAACGGGTTTAATGGAGCTCCTCATTTGATCTTATTTAACTGCTGTGTCTTGTAAGTCAGTTAGAGATTTCAAGCTTTGCTGACACTTGGGGTATGTGCACAGCCCCCTCTGGTCTCTGTAATCTTTCTCAGGCCTCATTTCCATAATAGATGAATATTTATTCTCCAGAACATTTTGTAAGCAAAACAGTCCTGCGTCAGAAGGAAAACTTAATCCTCAGAAAAAAGAAAAAAAAAGCTAATATCTGAGAAAGAGGATTGAGACTAAGCATCCCAAATCAAAAGAGACTTGGGGGTATGATCCTAGGCAGTGAATCAGACAGCAAAATATAGAATATTATCACAGCTGAAGAAATGTCTTTTCATAAAGGGATATTTCTTATCTCCAACTTCATAGCTCTGCCAAAAGAAAAAAGGCAGTATCCACGTAACAGGAAATAGCTCTTGAACTTGCACATTTTTAAAGGATAAAAATTCTACTTTTAATCATGGTCCAAGGCTATAACTTATAACATAAGTAAGGTCCCATTGAGAAAATGTATATAAAATAATTAGTGCAAAGCTCTTGTACCTAAGAAGTGTTATCCTAAGTGTCATAACTCCTTCTGTGCCAGATAAGCCACTACTGATTTCCTGAGACAACTCACAGGGAACCTATACCATCTCTATGTCAGAGACCAGCATGTGGCCACTGGGGCAGGGCACAGACTGACATAAACCTAAGGATGGAAGCAATCCTCAGGACCGAAACTCTAGTCAGCCTCAAAGTATACAGACAGCTTCTGTATATGTTCACCAGCTTCTACTTACATGCCTCTGGAATCTAGACCTTAGATCCATCCAAAGTCAGTGAATAGCTAACATTTTAGCTAAAACACATTGCCACTAAACTTCCCAAAGGTGACAGAGTACTGCTTCCTTAAAAGAGAGAAAAAGGGACATAAAACCATCTGAAGAAATAAAGGCTAAAGCCTTCCCTAACCTAGCAAAGGAAACAGAGATCCAAGTCAAAGAAGCTCAGATTTCCAAACAACATGAACTCAAAGAGACCCACACCAAGATACATTATAATTGAAATGTTAAAAGTTAAAGATAAGGAGAGAATCTTAAAGGCAGCAAGGAAAAACAACTAGTTACACGCAAGAGAAAGGGAACATCCCTAAAACTATAAAATAAAAAATAATAAAATCTATAAAGTTTCTGCTGAAAAATGAGATGGTAGTCTTATGGAGGTTCCCTTTCTCTCTTCTCCTTCTGGGACCCCTATAATGTGAATGTTAGTGCTCTTAATGTTGTCTCTGAGATCCATTAAACTATCCTTTTTTTAAAGTTTTTGCTGTTCCAATTGGGTGATCTCCACTACCCTGTCTTCCAGATCACTGATGCATTCTTCTGCATCCTCTAATCTGCTGTTGATTCCCTCTGTGTATTTTTCATTTCAGTTATTGTATTCCTTAGTTCTGATTGGTTCCTTTTTATATTTTCTATCTCTTTGTTGCAGTTCTCACTGAGTTCATCCATTCTTCTCCTGAGTTCAGCCAGCATCTTTATGATGGCTATTTTGAATTCTTTACCTGGTAAATTGCTTATCTCCATTTTGTTTAGTTCCTTTTCTGAAGTTCTGTCTTATTCTTTTGTTTAGGTGGTATACCTTTGTCTCTTCATTTTGCCTAATCTCTGTGTTTGTTTCTATGTATTAGGTGTATCAGCTACATCTCCCAGTCCTGAAAAAGGTGTCCTTATGTAGAACTTGTCCTGTGGGGCCCATTGGCACAATCTTCACAATCCAGAGCCAGGTGCTCCAGGTGTATCCCTTGTGTAGGCCACATGTGCCCTCCTACTGTGGTTGGGCTGTGATTGCTGTGGGCACACTGGTCAGTGGGGCTGGCTCCTAGCCTGCCTGGCTGTGTGGTTCAGCCACAATTGCTGTGGATGCCTTGGTGGGCAGGGCTGGTCCTCACCCAATCTGTCCTCAAGGCCTGGCTGCAACTGCTATGGTCACACTGGTGGATGGAGCTGGTCCCTAGCCCAGCTGTCTGTGAGGCTTGGCCATGACTACTGTAGGAACACTGATGTGCAGGGCTGGCCTCCCCGGGGTAGGAGCTGCTTTGGATGAGTGCCCATACTGGCTGGGGCCACCAACCAGGTGGGGCAGGGTGGGAGCCACTTTGGAGAGACCAGCCAAAGCAGGCAGGTTGGGCAGGGTTGGTCTTCAGGAGAATGCTGGGATGGAGCTCACAGCATTAGCTAGGCTGATGGAGAGCAGAAATGGAGGCTGCCAGATCCAGGCCAGCTAGGTAGAAAGAGCAAAAAAAGCAGGCACCAACCAGCACTTCCATCCCTGGAAAAAGTTGTACCAGATCCCTGCCCCTCTGGCACATGCCCTAAAACTAGTCAAGGAATCTCCTTCTCATACAGCACAGGCACTTTTAAAGCTGCTGCTTCTGTGCTGGGATGTGGAGTAAGTAAGCTTCTGTGTGAGCCCTGCAAGAACAAACTCTTAATTTCTCACAGCCCTGTGGCTCTCCTGGACATAAGCCCCACTGGTTTTCAAAGTCGGATGTTATGGTGGCTCATCTTCCCAGTGCAGGACCCCTGGTCTGGGGAGCCTGAGATGGGGCTCAGACCCCTGGCTCCTCAAGGGGGACCTCCACAGTTGGGATGGCCCTCCTGCTTGTGGGTCACCACACCAGAGGGTATGGGTTCTGATTAGACCGTATCTTTACACCTCCTGTCTCAATGTGGCCTTTTCTTTATATCCTTAGCAGTAGAAAAAGTGTTCTACTAGTCTTCAGGTAGTTCTCAGAGATAGTTGCTCTATGTATAGCTGTAGTTTGGGTGTGTCCATTGGAGGAGGTGAGCTCAGGATCCTCCTACTCTACCATCTTGATCTGGACCAACTTTGAGCCTTTAAATGAGACTCTTTTTAAAATGAGCCTCTTTTAGTCATACCTAATATCTATAGAAGACTTTATGTTTGACATAACTCATTATAACCTTTATATAATTTAATCTTTACAAGAACCCTATAAGGTAGTTATTACATTTCTCATCTTACACGTGAAGAAATAACAGGACATAATTTACTAACTTTCCCAAGCTCACTTAATTATTAAGATTCAAGCATACTTTTGTCTAACTGCAAAATTCAGGTTCTTAGCACTATAGTATGCTACCTGTACCTCTTCTAGCAGGAGAGAACCATACTAAGGCTAAAGAAAACAACACCAACCACAACAATGCAGTACAACCAAAACAATAAAAACAATGGCAAAAACCCAAACCCCTTTCTCTTTGTTAGCATCTTTTTCTCTGTCTCTGTCTTTTTCTCTCTTTCTGTCCCTTTCTCAAAAATGTGTGTCTATCACTCACACATAGATAGTAACACTTGGACAGTGAAGAAGGGTTACCAATATGGTATAAGAGAGATCAGGAAACGTTCTTATCCCAAAATATATTCTCAATAGTCCTATTTTATTGGGGCCTGAAAATCCCATTATTTTATCATCCACTTTTGAATCAGCAATGTTCTCCAAAAAGCCTTTGATCTTTTGAATACATGCTATCATTTACCCAAGAGTGCATTAATGTGAGCCCATTAGAAATAGGTCACCAAAGCAAGGTTCAGTGAAACAAGGCAGCAAGACAGGGGATGAGGAAAGAAAAACATGACAGCAGTGGTCTTAAGACATCTATGGGTGCCAGAGCCCATAAAGATCAAGGTACTCCTTGTAGGACATTATGAAATGTCCAAAAATCTACCACATAAAGAAAGAATTATTTTAGGAGCTTAAAATTTGACTTGTGTATTTACAACACAAAATCAGCCACCAACATATTTTGGCTTCCTTTAAAATTCACTTGTTGTGTGTCATTTATCTTACAATTTTGAAGGTCAGATGTCTGAAACCAGTTTCACTGGGCTGAAATCAAGGTGTCAGCAGCAGAGCTGCAGTCCTTCCAGAGGCCTTGGGGGAGAGCCTGTTCCTTGTTTCTTCCAGCTTCTGGTGACTACTGGCATTCCTTGGCATGAGGCAGTGTCACTTCAATCTTCAAGGTCATCACCTTCAAATTTCTCTCTGAACATCTCCTCTGTGTTTGTCACATCTCTTTCTGCCCCCCCCGCCTTTTTAACATCTTTATTAGAGTATAATTGCTTTACAATGTTGTACTAGTTTCTGCTGTATAACAAGGTGAATTAGCTATATGTATACATATATCCCCATATCCGCTCCATCTTGAACCTCCCTCCCACCTCCCTATC
Organism: Mesoplodon densirostris; assembly: GCF_025265405.1. Classification (NCBI taxonomy): domain Eukaryota; kingdom Metazoa; phylum Chordata; class Mammalia; order Artiodactyla; family Ziphiidae; genus Mesoplodon; species Mesoplodon densirostris. The sequence goes on along the minus strand of NC_082661.1, from coordinate 167,738,046 downwards.
CCACCACTCTAGGTGGTCACAAAGCACCAAGCTGATCTCCCTGTGCTATGCAGCCACTTCAAACTAGTTAGCTATTTTACATTTGATAGTGTATATGTGTCAATGTTACTTTCTCACTTCGTGCCAGCTTACCCTTCCCCATCTCCGTGTCCTCAAGTCCATTCCATAGGTCTGTGTCTTTATTCCAGTCCTGCACCTAGGTTCATCAGAACCTTTTTATTTTTTATTTTTTAGACTCCATATATATGTGTTAGCATATTGTATTTGTTTTGCTCTTTCTGACTTACTTCACTCTGTATGACACTCTTGAGGTCCATCCAGCTCACTACAAATAGCTCAATTTCATTTCTTTTTATGGCTGAGTAATATTCCATTGCATATATGTGCCACATCTTCTTTATCCATTCATCTATTGATGGACACTAGGTTGCTTCCATGTCCTGGCTATTGTAAATAGAGCTGCAATGAACATTGTGGTACATGACAGTTTTTGAATTATGGTTTTCTCAGGGTATGTGTCCAGCAGTGGGATTGCTGGGTTGTATGGTAGTTCTACTTTAGTTTTTTAAGGAACCTCCATACTGTTCTCCATAGTGGCTGTATCAATGTACGTTCCCACCAACAGGACAAGTGGGTTCCCTTTTCTCCACACCCTCTCCAACATTTACTGTTTGTAGATTTTTTGATGATGGCCATTCTGACTGGTGGGAGGTGATACTGCATTGTAGTTTTGATTTGCATTTCTCTAATGATTAGTGATGTTGAGCATCTTTTCATGTGTTTGTTGCCAACCTCTATATCTCCTTTGGAGAAATGTCTATTTAGGTTTTCTACCCATTTTTTGGATTGGGTTGTTTGGTTTTTTTGATATTGAGCTGCATGAGGTGCTTATATATTTGGGATATTAATTCTTTGTCAGTTTCTTCCTTTGCAAATATTATCTCCCACTCTGAAGGCTGTCTTTTCCTCTTGTTTATGTTTTCCTTTGCTGTGCAAAAGCTTTTAAGCTTCATTAGGTCCCATTTGTTTATTATTTTTTTAAATTTCCATTTCTCTGGGAGGCGGGTCAAAAAGGATCTTGCTGTGAAATATATCATAGAGTGTTCTGCCTATGTTTCCCTCTAAGAGCTTTATTGTGTCTGGCATTACATTTAGGTCTTTAATCCATTTTGAGTTTATTTTTGTGTATGGTGTTAGGAAGTGTTCTAATTTGATTCTTTTACATGTAGCTTTCCAGTTTTCCAAGCAACACTTATTGAAGAGGCTGTCATTTCTCCATTGTATACTCTTGCCTCCCTTATCAAAGATAAATTGACCATATGTGCATGGGTTTATCTGTGCACTTTTATCCATTTCCATTGATCTATATTTCTGTTTTTGTGCCAGTACCATAATGCCTTGATTACTGTAGCTTTGTAGTACAGTCTGAAGTCAGGTAGCCTGATTCCTCCAGCTACATTTTACTTTCTCGATTGCTTGGGCTATTCCGGGTCTTTTGTGTTTCCACACAAATTGTGAAATTTTTTGTTCTAGTTCTGTGAAAAATGCCATTGGTAGTTTGATAGGGATAGCACTGAGTCTATAGATTGCTTTGGGTAGTAGAGTCATTTTCACAGTATTGACTCTTCCAATCCAAGAACGTGGTATATCTCGCCATGTGTCTGTATCATCTTCTTTCATCAGTGTCTTATACTTTTCTGCAAACAGGTCTTTTGTCTCCTTAGGTAGGTTTATTCTTAGGTATTTTATTCTTTTTGTTGCAGTGGTAAATGGGAATGTTTCCTTAATTTCTCTTTCAGATTTTTCATCATTAGTATATAGGTATGCAAGAGATTTCTGTGCATTAAGTTTGTATCCTGCTACTCTATCAAATTCATTCATTAGCTCTAGTAGTTTTCTGGTAGCATCTTTAGGATTCTCTATGTAGAGTATCATGTCATCTGCAAACAGTGACATTTTTACTTCTTCTTTTCCAATTTGGATTCCATTTATTTCTTTTTCTTCTCTGATGGCTGTGGCTAAAACTCCCCAAACTATGTTGAATAATAGTGGTGAGTGGGCAACCTTATCTTGTTCCTGATCTTAGAGAAAATGGTTTCAAATTTTCACCCTTGAGAACGATATTGGCTGTGGGTTAGTTTTATATGGTCTTTATTATGTTGCAGTAAGTTATCTTGCCTACTTTCTGGAGGGTTTTTATCATAAATGGGTGTTGAATTGTGTTGAAAGGTTTTTCTGCATCTACTGAGATGATCATATGTTTTTTCTCCTTCAGTTTGTTAATATGGTATATCACATTGACTGATTTGAATATACTGAATAACCCGTGCATTACTCAGATAAAACCCACTTGATTGTGGTGTATGATCCTTTTAAATGTGTTGTTGGATTCTGTTTGCTAGTATTTTGTTGAGGATTTTCGCATCGATGATCATCAGTGATATTGGCCTGTAGTTTTCCTGTATTTTGTGACATCACAGTCTTGTTTTGGTATCAGGGTGATGGTGACCTTGTAGAATGAGTTCGGGAGTGTTCCTCCCTCTGCTATATTTTGGAAGAGTTTGAGAAGGATAGGTATTAGCTCTTCTCAAAAATGTTTGATAGAATTCACCTATGAAGCCATCTGGTCCTGGGCTTTTGTTTCTTGGGAGATTTTTAATCACAGTTTCAATTTCAGTGCTTGTGATTGGTCTATTCATATTTTCTATTTCTTCCTGGTTCAGTCTCAGAAGGTTGTGTTTTTCTAAGAATTTGTCCATTTCTTCCAGGTTGTCCATTTTATTGGCATATATTTGCTTGTAGTAATCTCTCATGATCTTTTGTATTTCTGCAGTGTCAGCTGTTACTTCTCCTTTTTCATTTCTAATTCTGTTGATTTGAGTCTTCTCCCTTTTTTTCTTGATGAGTCTGGGTAATGGTTTATCAATTTTGTTTATCTTCTCAAAGAACCAGCTTTAATTTTATTGATCTTTGCCATCATTTCCTTCATTTCTTTTCCACTTATTTCTGATCTTATCTTTATGATTCTTTTCCTTCGGTAACTTTGGGGATTTTTGTCCTTCTTTCTCTAATTCCTTTAGATGTAAGGTTAGGTTGATTATTTGAGATTTTCATGTTCCTTGAGGTAGGATTTTATTACTATAAACTTCCCTCTTAGAACTGCTTTTGCTGCATCTCATAGGTTTTGGGTTGTCGTCTTTTCATTGTCATTTGTTTCTATCTATTTTTTGATTTCCTCTTTGATTTCTTGGTCTCTTGGTTATTTAGTAGTGTATTGTTTAGCCTCCATGTGTTTGTATTTTTTACAATTTTTTTTCCTGTAATTGATATCTAGTCCCATAACGTTGTGGTCAGAAAAGATATTTGATATCTTTTGATATTTGATACAATTTCAATTTTCTTAAATTTACCAAGGCTTGATTTGTGACACAAGATATGGTCTATCCTGGAGAATGTTCCATGAGCATTTGAGAAGAAAGTGTATTCTGTTGTTTTTGGATGAAATGTCCTATAAATAACAATTAAGTCAATATTGTTTAATGTGTCATTCAAAGCTTGTTTTTCCTTATTTATTTTCATTTTGGATGATCTGTCCATTGGTGAAAGTGGGTTGTTAAAGTCCCCTACTATTATTTTGTTAGTGTCGATTTCCCTATTTATGGCTGTTAGCATTTGCCTTATGTATTGAGGTGTTCCTATGTTGGGTGTATAAATATTTAAAATTGGATTGATCCCTTTATCATTATGTAGTGTCCTTCTTTGTCTCTTGTAATTCTCTTTATTTTAAAGTCTATTTTTTTCTGATAGGAGAATTGGTACTCCAGTTTTCTTTTGATTTCCATTTGCATGGACTATCTTTTTCCATCCCCTCACTTTCAGTCTGTATGTGTCCCTGGGCCTGAAGTAGGTATCTTGTAGGCAGCATATGTATGGGTCTTGTTTTTGTATCCATTCAGCCAGTCTATGTCTTTTGGTTGGAGCATTTAATCCCTTAACATTTAAGGTAATTATTGATACGTATGTTCCTATTACCATTTTCTTAATTGTTTGGGCTTTGTTATTGTAGGTCTTTTCCTTCTCTTGTGTTTCCTGCCTAGAGAAGTTCCTTTAGCATTTGTTGTAAAGTTGGTTTGGTGGTCCTGAGTTCTCTTAACTTTTGCTTATCTTTAAAGGTTTTAATTTCTCCATCAAATCTGAATGAGTTCTTTTCTGTGTGGAGTAATCTTGGTTAGGTTTTTCCCTTTCATCACTTTAAATATGTCCTGCCACTCCCTTCTGGCTTGCAGAGTTCCTGCTGAAAGATCAGCTGTTAACCTTATGGGGATTCCCTTGTATGTTATTTGTTGCTTTTCCCTTGCTACTTTTAATAATTTTTCTTTGTATTTAATTTTTGATAGTTTGATTAATATGTGTCTTGGTATGTTTCTTCTTGGATTTACCCTGTATGGGATTCTCTGTGCTTCCTGGACTTGATTGACTATTTCCTTTCCCATGTTAGGAATGTTTTTGACTATAATCTATTCAAATATTTTCTCAGACATTTTCTTTTTCTCTTCTTCTTCTGGGACCCCTGTAATTCAAATGTTGGTGCATTTAATGTTGTTCCAGAGGTCTCTGAGACTGTCCTCAATTGTTTTCATTCTTTTTTCTTTATTCTGCTCCCTGGCAGTTATTTCTAGCATTTTATCTTCCAACTCACTTATCCATTCTTCTGCCTCATTTATTCTGCTATCAATTCCTTCTAGAGTATTTTTAATTTCAATAATTGTGTCCTTCATCACTTTTGCTTGCTCTTTAGTTCTTCTACATCCTTGTTAAATGTTTCTTGTATTTTCCCCATTCTGTTTCCAAGATTTTAGATCATCTTTACTATCGTTACTTTGAATTCTTTTTCAGGTAGGCTGCCTATTTCATCTTCATTTATTTGGTATTGTAGGTTTTTACCTTGCTCCTTCATCTGTAACATATTTTTTTGTCATTTCATTTTTTAATTTTTGTTTTGATGGGTGGTGCTGTATTCCTGTCTTACTGGTTGTTTGGCCTGAGACGTCCAGCATTGGAGTTTGCAGGCAGTTGTATAGAGCCATGTATTGGTGTTGAGATGAGGACCTCTTGGAGGCTTCAGTCCGATTGATATTCCCTGGGGTCTGAGGTTCTCTGTTAGTCCAGTGGTTTGGACTCAGAGCTCCCACCACAAGAGCTCAGGCTCAACCTCTGTCCTGGGAATGAAGATCCCACAAGTTTCATGGTGCAGTAAAATAAGAAAAAGAAAGAAAGAAAAAAGGAGCAGTGCCATATCAAAGTATAAAAAACAAAATAAAATTAGAAGGATAAAAAATATATTAGGAAAAATAAAACTATGATTGAAACAACTGCAACATGGTAAAATCAAACCACAACAGGAAAAAAGAAGAAAAAAGGAGGGGGTGGGTATAACAAGCCAAAGAGAGATCACTACCAAAGTATAAAGAATAAAATAAAATTAGAAGAATAAAAGATTAGGAAAAATGAAAATATTAAAGAATCAACAACAATGAATCAACAAGGTAAAACAGAACTCCAATCTAAAAGAGGAAAAAAAAAAAGTCTTGGCTATGGGGGCAGAGTTTAAGTGGGGTTGGAACTTAGGCAGGGGTGGGGTTTAGGGTGGGGGGGACCTAGTTGGGTGTGGGGGTGATGTTTGAGTTTGGGGCAGGGCCTAGATTGGAGGACGTTCAAGCGTGGGAGGGGCCTCTGCTTAGGACCTGCGCAGATGGGGAGAGGCAGCAGTGGAAAGGAGGGCCTCTGGAGTGTGGAGTTCCAGAGTTTGGAGATAAGGCCCTGAGTGAGGTTGTGTGGGTGGGGTTTAGGCTCCGCTCGTTGGAGGGGGTCTCCTAGTGTAGAGGTGGGGCCCTGGGTGGGGTTGTAGGGGGTGAGGCTTGGGCTCTGTGTAGCAGGAGGGAGGCTCCAAGGGCAGAGGATTAGGCCTGGGAGCCCAACAGGCTCCCTGGTGCCTAAGTGGACAGGGAAAGCACTGGCTGCATTCCCTTTCATTCCTTTGCACCCCTCCCCCACCATCTCCACCAGGGTCTCCCCAGTCACTGGTGGACCCTTAACCACGGGTGGGTCCCACTGGGTGTAGGAACCCCTCCCGTCCCCCAACCACCCCTCAGGGGTTTCAGTCCTGGAGATCCCACCTTCACTTTTGCTCCCCCTTCCCTCCCTCCCACTCCCTCAGGACATGTGTGCCTGGAGGGGGCCTCAGTGGGCAGAAGATCAGGCCTGGGATCTAAGCAGGCTCCCAGGGTCCCAAGGGGGCAGGGGAAACCTGGCCATGCTCCCTTTTGATTCTCTGCCTTCCCAGTGGTTCCCCAATTTCCCCCTTCGGACGTGGGACCCCTTCCCCTCCCCCAACCACCCTTCAGGGGCACCACTCCCATCCTGCCTCCACTTCTCCTCCCCTCTTCACTCCCCCCATGCCCCACATCCTACCCAGTCACTGGAGGTTCCTCCCATCCCCTTAGGTGTCCCTGGTCCCCCATCAGTGCCTGGTAGGTGCCCTAGTTGTGAGGAGATGCGAATTCTGCATCCTCCTAGTACGTCATCTTGACTCTGCCCCCCCCAGTCAAAACTATTTTGACCACCCTTCATGTATCAGGTATTGTGCCAGAAGCAATAGAGATGGGGTAAAAAGGGAAGTCATGGTCCACACTCTCGCAGAGCTTGCTTTCTAGGTGGGCAGAAGGACCACTTAACAGCTATGTTAAAATGTGGTAAGTGGTATGCTAGACTTTTCTTCTGGGGAGAAACAGCAGGATACCTAGTGTAGTCTAAGAGAGTCAGGATGGTTGTTAAGATAAAATAAGCTCTTGAGGATAAGTAGGAATTATCCAAATGAGGGGAACAGCGATACATTCACTAGCAAAGCATCATATGACAGGAGCACAGAAATCAATGGGGAAAAGATGGCCTATGAGACTAGAGGGGTGAGCAGGGGAAAGACCATGAAGTATTTTAGTCACATCCAATCAAAACAACAAAACCACTCTAAATATTTTAAATCTGACAGAATGTAGCACAAGGCTGAATAGATTGGAAACAAACAGAGGACAGAGAACTTGGCAACAGCAGGAAGCTTCTGAGCCCTCTAGGTTGACAGAGAAAATGGAGGAGCCCAGGGACTGTGATAAAACCAGGAACCACAGTGGGACTTCTGGGCAAGAGCTAGAACCACACAGCTGCCACCAGAAATGCTCAGGAGGCAAGAAGAGAGGTAGAGAAGTGCCCTGGTTTCTTCCCTTCTTCTACTTTTTAGTCTTAACAGTGTCTCCCATTGGTCAAACCTAGCTGGATGTCCCATGGTAAGGGAAACTGGGAGATGGAATCTTGTGGAATAGAGAGAAGAGCAGGGAGAAGTGATCACAGAACAAACAAGGAGGATTTACCTTTTACTTTAGAGCAAAGAAAAGTCTTTAAAGAGTCATTGCTTTTGCCCATGGTAAGAATCAATGTTTAAAGACAGTAATGGATGAAAATTTTTTCATTGAGACATTATATCCATTGCCTTGTTTTATTAAATTTGAAGATGATCTTCACTCCATTTTATCAGTGGCAAGACCTGAGTAATAACCTGTGTTCCCTGGGAGAGGAAATTGATATCAGACATTTACCCCAGCTGATTCTTACTTTCTCCATCATGCAGCTTTCTGTGATCACTCTCATCAACCATCAATCATCTCTTCCATTTGTGAATTTCCAGACTTGCAATGTTGACCAATGGAATCTTCAGAGATGATGCAAATGTCCAATACCTGCACAGTTTGTGATCCATGTGTGGCTATACAGAACCTGAAATGTGACTAGTGTCCCTGAACCTAATTTTCAATTTTGTTCATTTTTAATGGATTTAAATTTTCAAGGGTACATGTGGTCAGTAGCTAACACATTGGTCAGCACAGCTGAAGCACCTATCATCAATTTTGTGGTGATGGTTTGGACAGTGTTAAAGTTAGACAGATCTTTCCATGCCTGTTCTTCCTCACCCTGACTTCTGACTTTAGGTAAACTTCAGAACATTGCTGGACAAAAGTTTCCTTCTCTTTAGAAATTAAATAACAGAAAGTTCTTCTCAAGGATTGAAAGGATAAAACAAAAAGGTAAGTGAATTACCTAGCACAGTTACAGAGTTCTCAGAAGTTTCCAAGTTATATGTGTCCTTTCCCCCAGAACTCAACACTCCCCCTCCTTGTACATTGCTGGGAGTTTTGTAAAAGGCCATTAAAAAATAACAAGATGGATTTTTATATCAAAACTTTAAGAACTCCTGTGTGTAAATGACTTTGACTCCTTCAAAATATTTACCACATTTATATAGTACTGTCATTGTTTAAATCACTTTAGACTAACTCTTTCTCAAAATTGTTCCCAGAGTCATTTTTTAAGCCATCCAGGAAAACCATTTCATTCGTGTTTGGTTGCATTCCTAATTTTTTGAGTCATTTTTAAATTGTATTTCTCTCTTTTTTGAACTATACATTTTGTATTAAAACATAGAAGATATAAGAAAATAAAAAGTTCCTACAAACCTACCAGCAGGAATTAAGCAGTATTAACATGTTTATAAAAATGATTATAGGCATTTTTAGGCTACAAATGGACTTATCTACAAAACCGAAATAGATTTACAGATGTAGAAAATAAACTTATGGTTACCAGGGGGTAAGGGGTGGGGGAGGGATAAATTGGAAGATTGGGATTGACACATACCCTCTACTATATATAAAATAGATAGGACATACTGTATAGCACAGAAAACTCTACTCAGTACTCTGTAAGGGCCTATATGGGAAAATAATCTAAAAAAGAGTGGATATATGTATTTGTATAACAGATTTACTTTGTTTTACACCTAAAACTAACACAACATTGTAAATCATTTATACCCCAATAAACATTTTTAAAAAATCATTATAGTCTTTTTTGATGTTCCTTTAAAAATTAAAAATATGATCATATTTTATATACAATATGCTAAATTTTTCACAACATTCTCACATAAACATGCTTACATCATGAATTATTCATTAAAATGTGTTTTTTTAATGTTTGCAAAATATTCTTTCATATGGATGTATCAAACTATACGAACTACTCCTGTGTGGCTCCTATTTGTTTTTAAAATAAAAAGAAATATTTCCTAATTTATAAGTCTTAACTTTGAACGCTTTTTGCTTTCTTCAAATTGTAACCTATTCTAAAAGATACGGAAGGATACAGAGAGTAACAGTTTTCAAATATGTTATATAACAAGCACATTTATATACATATGATCTCATTTAGTCCTAAAAATCCTGAGATATATAATATTATGCCCCCAAATTTTAGCAGTTTGGGTACAAAATTTCCAACAGTAAGTTTTTGTAAGTCATCTATTTAGGAAGTGTCTGAACCAGAATTGGAACCTAGGGGTATCTGATTCCCGGTCCATACTTTACATTAACAGGTGACAGCAATTGAATGGTTTCAATAGAACTATCATGGCAAAATATGTGTGTCATCTCTCATAACTTGCACGACTCTCAGAATATTCATATAGGCTTCTTTGGCAGAAGAGAGGCAAAGGGTTAAAAGTAATCTGGCTCTTGTTAATTACAAAACAAAAAACCAAAGTCTTTTTCTTTAACCGTGACCCTTTCAGAAGACTTTCCGTTTCAAATGTGCCTGAACACGTCAGTCAATCCTGTGGCAGCATTTCACTCTCCCTGGCAACCAGGACCTTTCTGCGACAGCCCACAGTGACATTTTGAGCAGTTTTAATTAACAGGTGCCATAAGAATGGAGGAAATTATGTCACTAAATGCCAGTCACTCCTGTTCTAGCTTTCATGGTTTCCCAAACAAAGACTGTAGCTGATGCTGCTGCGATCAGTGTGATACTAGCCCTCGGGCCAACAGTGGCCAGTATTTCAGACTCAGCCTGCCATAAACCAGACAGGATCAGGAATGAACTTGAGGAAAAGGTACAAAAGCCCTTTAAAACCCCTCCAAGTGATCAGCTCGGTGCTTTATGACCAGCTGGAAGGGTGGGATAGGGAGGGTGGGAGGGAGGGAGATGCAAGAGGGAAGAGATATGGGGATATATGTATATGTATAACTGAGTCACTTTGTTATAAAGCAGAAACTAACACACCATTATAAAGCAATTATACTCCAATAAAAATGTTTTAAAAAACAAAAATAAATAAATAAATAAAAATAAAACCCCTCCTAGAAACAAACACTCACAACCAGAGGTTTTTCCGATTTCTGGGATTTTGTTTCAGGGAGGAAAAGAGCTGGCAAATTATTCTGTTCCTTTTAACAAAAGAAATTGATCTTTGCAGGTTTCCAGCTCCCAGGAGCCCATTAACTAACTACTCCTCAAATGGAGGGCCCTTTAAGATAGTAATGTCTGGGGGAAGAAAATGAAAGAAGGTGAGGATGCAAATGACACAAATTTAGCTGATTTATGGCTCTGGAGAAATAAAGATGAATTTCTTTATAAAATGCAGTAGCAAATTAAGACATCATCCAGCAGACACATATAATATTGTGTTTTGAATTACAACTCTGGGAGTTTCTGGTGGATAATGTGTTTCTTTTCTGTTCCACGTGGCTCAACCTAAAAAGGAGCTGATTTGTGTATAGAATCAGAGGAAACAGGATGCAACTCAGATAAAAGCCTCACTTTGGAAACTTGTCCTGGTAAAACCGCAAATAATATATTGGGGTACCATTTTTACTTCTTTGAGACACAGCATAATAGGTAAAAACATCTACTGTGGAACCCTACGTCTGCTTGGGTTGGAATCCTGGCTCATGCACCTGCTCTGTGACTTTGAGCCAATTACTTAACTTCTTTGTGTCTCAGCTTCGTCATCTATAAAGTGGGGTTAATCATAGTCCCTAATTCCTAAGATTAAATGAGACACTACTTGTATGCTGTTTCAAGCAATGTCTGGAACAATCTTGTAAGCCCTGTATGAGATGTATTACAAAACAATTTTTAATACAATCATTTTCCGGTCCTTCTTTCTCACCTGACCATTGAAAAATGAGCAGCTTCAGGCAATATGGGCTCAAAAACATTTCATCTCTCAAGACTCTTGCTCTGCTCCAATTCCTTTCTGCTTTTCAGTGGGTGCATCCACACTTTCCTGCCTTTCTACTTCCATGTTCATTTGTACTGACAACCATCTCTCCTTTTGTCCAGAAGCCTCCTGAAATGAGTTGTCTCTCCTGTGCAAGGTGAACCCTTTTGTCTTCCCTTGCTTCACATCCTCCTTGGGAAAGTTAAAATTCCAGTCTCCTCTCTCAGCAACTTCTCTGCTCATTCCCCTTTCAGTGTACAAACAAGCTCAAGTCTCACACTATAGGCTTAACAAGAGTCTTCCGACTCCATCCTCCTGTCTACAGCCTTCTCTACTTCCTACCACAACCATAGTCCAGGTTGGAAATTTTTCTGTAATTTTTTTTTTCCAACAAAGACTTTGGACTTCTGACCCCAGATGAGAAGAGTCTCTTCTTCCTCAGCCCATCTAGTAATGGGGGATTTTTAAAAATAAAGATAAGGAAATTACCTATTGTGAGGATTGAAAAATATCAATCCTTGGCAATTAAAAGGGTACATTTCCTGGAAGAAGGTTAGCACTCTTAGCCTGAACCAGATCCAGACACTTTCTTGTAAAAGCCTGAAAGTAAAATCCCAAGGAAATTGAAGTGTTCAGAGATAAGAATTCTCACATATCTTAGGTAAGGAGGGAGAGACAGTGGTAGGAATAAAAGAATGAAGAAGAAATAAATCCCTGACTTTATTCTAAGCCAAGCTTATTCTCAACCTCTGCTCTTGACAGCTGTCCATTATGGATATTAGAAGGAAGAATGAAACAGTTATGTCTATGAGTCTTATTTTCAAGAAGATTAAATGTCTATCTTAGTTTCTTAGGGTAGCCAAATACCTGGGAATTGGGGATTTCACTCTCTCCCCAAAAATGTTTTTAGCAAGAAAAACAAATAGGAAAATATGCTTTTCTTCATAATTTCAATTCATCGTGATTATTCCATTAACCAAATTATGCCACTTTCTAAACATTCTTGTTGACTGGAAATTTCCCAATTCACAAAACCTACCCATGTCTAGTGATATTAAAGAAATAAAGAGCCAGCAGATCACTATAGAAAATATAAATTATTTTTCATGGGTCCTGTCACATTTTAAAGATATTTTCATCAGAGAACTGTCAATCTTATAAACTGTTGAAGATCTTTTCCTGAATCATCCATTACTCAATTGGAGGAGAGGTGAACACAAGTGGCAGATGGATTGACCAATGTCATTACACAGGTAGGATCATCAACAAGTCTAAAGTTTTGGGTAATTTGTTATCCTACAACAGAAGCCAAAGGAAATGGGGGATCAGCATTACTTCTCTAATGTAAGAACAATGTTTCTGAACCTATGTCATAATAAACATAATGTTGCATGGACAGAAATCTCAGAGCTCATCTCACATCTTAAGGAAGTCAAAGATGAGATGGACCTATAGCAAAACTCATAATTCTAGGTGATATTCAAAATGGTTATACATTTATGAGATTGCCAGTTGTCATTATACCATCCTAAGCTTTACTTCATCTGATTTACTCAAGACAGTCCAATCATCTCACCTGTAGACATCCTGAGCCAGGGCATTTTAACCACCATTACTTTGAATCTTGCTAAATCCAGCAATAAAGACCTATTTCAATCATTCAGACCATAGTTCACCATTCCCAGTCTCTCAGGTTCAGTCCTCACCCAGAGCCCCACTTAATTCTTCCTGTCTTATTGACCACATTCATAGGAATCTTGTTCCCTCCACCAAAAAATGTAGCACTCATTATTTCTTTAACTTGTTATTTTAGTAGCATTATTGTGCATTTGTCAGGTGTTGCAGGCTGCTGTGTAACTAGACCCTGCAAGCACAGAGAAGGGAAAAGGGTAATGTAAAATCCGTAGGGTGGAACTTGGAACTCACTTTGGATTACCTTTCCATCTGGTGAGATGGATGTGTAGAGTCTGTTTAACATTATGTGCATTAATTTCCTCACACTGTTTTTAAACCAAAGCCTGTAGGAGTTTGGTTCCTGTAGGTCCTGAGGAGAATGCCATGGTTCCGGTCACATTTGCATCTCTTTTCCACTCTCACCATATTTCTATGCACTGGAATGTGTCTGTCACTACAGTGGAATGAATGAGCTGGGCTTATCTGCAGGTCAAAAGTTCTGGCTCATTGATGCAAAGAAGCATGTGGTCTCTGTGAATCAAGTACCGCTTCTGAAATGAAAAATTTTCTCCTGGCATGGCCCATGTTATACTTTTAAATTATGGAGCTGGATTAAGCAAGTTGTGCAGCAACTGGTTGTTAGAAAAATGTGAAGTACAGTTCTGCTTTGGCTGGGCTAAATGATCACAGTATCAGCCAAGAGACAGGGAAACTGGGTGCCTCTCTCAGGCCAGGGAGTGGGGACAAAATACAGATTTGAAGGCTGCAGTGTGTCCTGGGAATTTTAGAGCTCATGGGTAAATTGTTGACTAATATATCCCAGAACAAAAAACAAAACAAAACATGGGGTTTAAATTCTCTCTGCTGAGTGCCTTTTATCCGGTGTATGTTGGTGAAATATAAACATGTTTTCATATGGAAATTTTACTACTTACTTGGCATAATCTCTGTTTCTCTCCCCCCCACCCTTCCTCCCTCTCTTTCCTTCCCTCTCCCTCTTTATATCCTTTACCTTTCACCACAGTCTGCACCATGAATGATGGCATGGCTCTTCTGCAGGACTCCAGGCAATATTTGATTTCTCTCCACAGTGACTTAGTGGCTTCTTTCATAATTCTTAAGCTCCCAAGCTCACTTCCTTCTCCTCACTTTCAGATAAGAGCAAGCCTCTTGTCTTACTTATATAACTTGAGTTTGGGGAAAACAGCCAGTGACTCTACATCAGAGATCAACATGACCAGTCTCTCAGACTCAGTTCTCGCTGAACCCCATTCAATTCTTAGCGTCATTTGACAAAGGATTTAACTCAAATGTAGAAATGAATCTGCAGATACCATATTGTGTTACTCCAGGTTCAGCTCCCCCTTTCTTCCCTTTTCTCTTCTCAATTGTGCAATAAAGAATTGAGGAAGAAAATGTTCAAGGAGCATTTTTTCCCTATATTCTCCCATTAATAAATACATAATATTTGCTAATGCAACTGATAGTCCCCTGGCCTTGGTTCGAGTTCTGGCTCTAGGATTCTCTACCTGTGGCATAACCTCTGTGACCGCCAGTGTTCTTATCTCAAAGTGGCGATAATAATAATCCTATTTCACAAGGTAGTTCATTCAGTCTACACATATTTATTGCACTAACCATATTTATCCCACAGCAACCTTCAAGATAGGTGGATCCCTATTTTTTTAGATGGGGAAAGAAGAGAAAAGCACCACATTATTAAAAGCTCAGCTGGTGATCAATGCTGCAATACAGGACACATTACTTAACCTGGGTTGGAGCCTGGGGCTTAGGTTCTGAGTCTCAGCAGGCACTCCTACCTTCTGAATCCTGCATCTACCTCTTGGGATGGTACCACCCTCAAGCAGGCCGCATGATTCTGACACTGTGCAGTAGAAAATATCCTGCAGCATGCGCTAGGGTATTTTAATTCATATTGACTCCTTCCTGGTCCAATAAATATCTCTCAAGCTAAGCAATAGAAACAGCTGTCCTCTTGCAAGAGCAGTAAGGGGGAGATGAGTGATGAGATGATGCTACAGTTCTCCTTTCCCTTCCAATCAGCTTTTGCATGGAGAGAAAGGGACTCTCACATAGCAGCTCTGTTAGTTGGTTTTATTATCTCAAATTAATAGGGGAAGAAATACCTAAGCCTCTAAAATGGTAAATTAATTTGCACAGGGTCACCCAACGAAATAAGTGGTGATTACATTTCTAATGTTTTCTAACTCCAAAGGACAGACTATTTTCACTGTAATACCTTACATCATTGTGATAGTCTTAAAGATACTCACTGATGACTTTTATTGCTCCAGGTTACGGTACATGATTGGTCTGCCTCTGTATTTGGGTGGGACTGTTTTTCATTTATTTATTTCCCTAATTCTGTTTTCCTCAGGCTCTTATTATTATTTAGACTTCCGAGCGCAGAGAAATCAGCAGTGAGGAGAAGGAGGTATGCTAGTATGTGAGTTTCACATTATTTGTGACAAAGAATTTATAAAAACCACAATGTGCTTAGTACATGTGGAAATGAATAAGAGTTGATTGCGATTCATCTGGTAATGGAAAAGCAAAGTCGCAGGATAAAACAGAAAGACCACCAAATCTCTAGTCAGTCTCCAGACTGAGCAGTGTGATTAAGAAATCTTGTAATTTGGGGAAAGTTACATAATTTCACTGAGTCTCCATTGTATCAACTATAAAATAAAGCTATTATCTGAACTTTTTATGCCAGAAATCAGTATATGAAATGGAGAGCGGGGTCACTGGTACATAAGAGACCAGCATTAAAAAATTTCTTCATGCAGTAATTTATTCACCATTCAGTTTTTGGACTGGTCCACACTCCTGAAACTACATCCAACTTTCAAAAGATACACAGAGACTTTCTGATCTAGAAGATCAAAGAAGATGGGCCTATGATATCAGTAATTAAGAGCATAGCAGTTGTAGCCTTTCCATCCTGGTTTGACCATTTAATGTATCCATTGATACTTGTACTGATTTTCAGGGATTCAATTTATATTTTCCAGAGCCTCATTCTACTTAAACAACCACCTAATCTGATCAGTACTGATTCAGCATCAGGGTACTGTCCAAATCAACTAAATGGAAGCATTCCTGAACAAAGGGTCAAAACCTTCAAGCTCCCAGGGGACTTTTGTTCAGTGCAACTAAGTGTCCAGGTCAACAGCCATGAACTCAGTGATTCAGTTGTGGGCAACGGAACAAGCCATTAGGCCCTGAACTCTTCTACACTCTGCACATCTCACAGTGAATTCAAAGCAGAAAAAAAAAATTATGTCCCAAACATTAGGAACCATGTTGTCCCAGCAACTAAACTACTATATTATGGATGAGGAAGCTTTTAACAGCTAACTTGTCATCCTTCCTACTCTTTTAGAGCACTACACACAACTGGGGAGAATTTAATTAATTTGTTATTGACCTAACTTCTATCTGTCTCACCGGTTAGGGAAAAAAAATCCATGATGGTAGTGATTATGAATGTCTTGTATCTTCAGAGCCTACTAGAGTGCCTAGCACTGAGCCTCAAGAACTCTGTTGTGAGTTGTTTAAATGTGAAGTATTTCAGGACACATCAACATACATTTTCATTCATTCATTCAATCAGCAAGCATTGTATATTTTTTGTATAGCAGGTATGATGGGGGAAACAACTATAGACAAATCAGACATGGAGCATTCCTTCCAGTGGGTGAAACAGACACTAAATCATTACACTGTTAAATACTTAGTTATAATTGTAGATATTTCAATTAAAAAAACAGACAGTTTGCCCAGAAAATATATTACTTGATCCAAGCTGTGTGAGGAGGGTCCAGGGAAAGATTTCCCAACAAAGTGACATTTTCAGCAAGATGTAAAGAATGATGAGTAATTAATAAGAAAAGTCAGGGAGAAGAAATGCCCTGAGATGCAAAGGAGAAAGCTGCATTCAAGGAACTGAAAGAAGCCAAGTGTGGTCGTGATATTAAGAGTGAGTCAGTGTCAGTCCTAAGAGATAGTTTTGATGAAACAGGCAGGAGCTAGCCCCTCCAGGAACTCACAGGTTAAGATTGTTTTTTTTTTTTTTTTTATTATCCCAAGAGGAAGAACAAGCTCTCGAATGGCTGTAAAACAGAGACTTGTTTTTAAAAGACCATTCTGGCTGCACTAATGATCACAGAGTGGAGAAATTAAACAATGGATGCAAGGGAACCCACAAGATAGTATGACTGATTAGACCCTGGAAGTAAAGATGGAGCTAGAAAAAGAAATGCAGGTGATTTCTAATTTGGGGGAGAAAATTAAGTGGTAAATTTAATGGAATATGGTGACTAAGAAGAGTTGATGGAGAGAGAAAATGATAGTGATAAATCCCAAGTTTCTGGCTTGCATTATTCAGACTGATTCAAGCCAACTCAGCCCCAAAGTATCCATTAGGCTCAGCAGGCATAGGGTCTGGGCCCAGAATATTTTTAGAGGCCCACAGAATTATTTTTTAAATCATAAAAGTAAAATGAAAATTTTAATTCATAGAAAGTGCTTAAATATATAATATTAACATATCCCCCTTTATACCAATGCAGTAAAACACAATCTTTAACTTTTTTTTATGGAGAAAGCCAAAGTGCCTAGGGCTCATGAAAGTTATAATGTAACCCTGGGCCAATTGTCACTGAGACAGAAAACTGGAGGAAGACCAGATGGGCATGGGGCCAGAGGGCTGCAGCAGCACAGTGCAAGTTCATTCCAATATCAGTTTGAGTTTGAGGTACTTGTGACACATTCAGGTGCCAATGACAAAATGTCCCTTAGATATACAACTTAAAAATGACAATGGTGCTCTCGAACTTATGGTTACCGGGGGGAAGGGTTGGGGGGAGCGATAGTTAGGGAGTTTGGGATTGACATGTACACACTGTTATATTTAAAATGGATACCCAACATGGACCTACTTATAGCACAGGGAACAACTCTGCTCAGTATTTTGTAACCTAAATGGGAAAAGAATTTGAAAAACAATAGATACATGTATATGTATAACTGAATCACTTTGCTGTACACCTGAAACTAACACAACATTGTTAATCAACTCTACTCCAATATAGAATAAAAAGTTAAAATTTAAAAAAAATGACTGTGGTATTCTTAATGTCCAAAACAAATGAAGCAATGTTGGATTTGGAGTCATGAAATAATGAATTTCAGCTCCAGCTCCACCACTGATATGGTCTTTAATTATTCTTACTGCCTAGAATAACATTATTTTTCATCTAACGAATGTTTCAAAACATGTTGTTTTGGTGTAGTGAGGGGTTACCTGACACATAGTGAGTCAATCAGAGCCCACCTGTGGAACTTAGTATCTGAAGGTCGTTGGGAAGACGCCTGTGCCCTCTTGAGGTAGAGCCATAGGAATGTGCCCTCAGAATTCCCAGGGGAAGGACAAACTACCACATGGAGAAACCTGCTTGAGAAAATGAAGCCAGACTGCAGAAAGTGACAAATTCAATTTAGAGAAAATTCTGATGACTTTAGCATCCCAGTTTCTAATCCTCCTGGCACGTCAATCCCTGCACTGTCCAGATAGTTGACCAGTAAATTGTCTATTCTGTTTAGGTTAATTCCAGTTTTAACATTTTCAAAAAGCAGGGGTGCTGGCCAATGCAACTACAAAATACCTATGTGATCTTGGGCAAGTCATAAAATCTTACCAAGCCAAAATTTTCTGGTCTGTAGAATGGATATGGCAAAACATATATCAAAGCATCGAGATGATGATTAAATGAGAAAATTATATAAAAATGTTTCACAGTTCAGTGTGAAACATGCACTTATTAATTACCATTGCTTTTATGAAGGAGGGTGAGATTAGGAGAGATTTGTGGTTATCAAAGTAGGAATACTTTGGCCCAGGAAAGATGCTGGCTCAGTTACTGTGAAGCCATCAAATGGGGTTTAAAGAGCCCCCTTCAAAGTACACCATTAGATTGAAGAAGTCATATTACTTTTTTGTAGTGCCCTCTAGTTCATGCTGATCTTTGCTAATTTGCCAATATTTGTCAAAATCAGTTAGCTCACTCAGAAGGAAGTTCATATAGGGCTAGATTGAGTTGTCCATCCACCTCATTCCAATATTCACAGTATAAAGCTTCTTCTCTCTGCCTTCAAAGTGCCCTGTCCTTTTAGAATGACCTTTACTCATTATATCATGAATTGGGTATGTCTATAGATTTTGAAGTCTTCAAGGGCAGCCTCACAGTCTCAGTTATGTGTGTTCCTAGCACTGAGCATACAATAGGTAGTCAAATGTTAGTTCAATAAATGGATGATTCAGGTATATTATATTTCTAACTCACAAAACACACATTAGTAAGCCTGAGGCCAATAATCTGTGTTCCATACCATAGAATCTGAAATGAAATCTAACCAGCTGGATCGAGATTTGAAAGTATGTTTGTGAACAGGTGGTGTCATGATTGAGGATGGCCTGGAGCTCCTTTATGAGAGAGCAGTACTGTGTGGCTAGATGTGGATTGTCTCTGACTCAACCTGTGGCAAGATGAGGGCTCTTCTTAAGAGCACCTGAAAAACCACATTTCAATACAAGACAATTGGTTGCTCAAGATGCTGCCACTCCACATCTCCTGGTGCTTACTTTGTAGGTCTATCCTTAAAGCATCTATATTTTAGTTCCTTAAAAACTGGTAACTGAGTCATAAAGAACCTTATGGCAACAAACTGTAAATTAAATAGGCGTAAGAGAACATCATAAAGACTAGGACTCATATTTTTCACATTCCAATAAACATAGCATCAATTAAAAGGTCAAGTCCAAGAAACTTAGCCAAGTTCCCTTCCAGATGGAAATTATAAGTGTTGTAAAGTCCCAAAAGCCAGAGATTCTAGCCAAAGTAAGGACAAGCTATAAAAGGTCTACACCTCCCTAGTGTGATAATAACACCACAAACATGCTCGTAGTCTGCAGAAATATTGTTTTCATTCTTTTGTTCAGTAAACATTTATTGAGAGCCTACTACATGCTGAGGAATGGCTGGAGGTTGGGATGATGAGTGGGCTCCCATGAAGCTGAGGAGAAACAAGTACACAAACCTAGACACACACACATACACACACGCACAACATGCAGTTAATAATGCAAAACTAGTCAATATAAAGCAGCGTCATTAATGACTACTTTTTCAAGCTTATGTTATGGATTGACTATGTCTCCCCAAAATTTACATGTTGAAATTCTAACCCCCAGTACCACCAAATACCAAATGTGACTTTATTTATAAATAAGATTGTTGCAGATGTCATTAGTTAAGATGAGGTCATACTGGAGCAGAGTGGTCTCCTAATGCAATATGACTGGTATCCTTTAAAAAGGGGAAATTTGGATATAGACACACACACAACGAGAGCACCATGTGAAAACAGCCTATGCTACCACAAACCAAGGAACCATTAGAAGCTAGGAGAGCGGCCGGGAGCAGATCCTTCCCTTGTGCCTTCAGGGAGAACATGGCCCTACAGATACCTTGACCGCAGGCTTCTCCCATCCAGAACTGTGAGACAATAAAGCATCTGCTGTTTAAGACACCCACCTTGTGGTACTTTGTTCCAGCAGCCCCAGGAAACTAATACACCTTAGTTTTCTCATCTGTATGATGAATATTATAAAACCTACATATTGGTGTTGCACTGATTGATTAAAGGAGAAAGTATATATAAAAAGCTTTTGAACTTCAAAGTTTAGTGTATATAGTACATATGAAGAGGCACAAAAGCATAGGTTGTCCACAAGGACTTTTGGCATAGCCCAAGCCATGTTAGGTTTCCCAGCAAGTCTGAACCTACTTGTTTCCAATTTCAAGAACAAAATATGGAGCTTAGACCTGCACTGTATGATACAACAGCCACATGTGAGCACTTGAAATGTGACTAATTTGAAGTAAGATGTGCTGTAAGTGTAAAATACACAACAGATTTCAAAGTCTTAGTATGAAAAAAAAGTTAAATATCTCATCAATATTTTTATATTAACTACATATTGAAATTATAATACTTGGGATATACTGTGTTAAATAAAATATATTATTAAAATTACAAATTAATCACAGCTGGTTTTTGTTTGTTTTACTTATTTAATGTGCTACTGGAAAATTCATAATTACTTATGCGGCACACATTCTTTACTATTCTATACATATTGGACAACACAAGTGTGAGGTAAAATGCATCCCTACATTTTCCTGAAATTTCATGCTATTTTCCATCCTGGTTATGTGTCAGTTACAACAGAAGGTCTTCCTTCAGATCACAGAATCAGAGTATGTTGCAGCTGACAGGGTGGTAGAGTTTGCCTGCCACAGGTTCCATTAGCTGTGGCCACATCATCAGGAGAGGTCTTAGAAGTTGAGATACACTTCTTTGATACACTTGCTCTGCTGGTACCTTTGGTACCTGTACCAAAGGTACCTGTACCTTTGATACACTTGCTCTGCTGGTCTCCCTTCCTCACTACCTCAGAACTCCTGCTCATCTGACTGGTGGTGGGATTCAGATTCAATTCACAGCCAAGTTAGGAAACTAATGGCCTTTACCCTCAGGTAAGGAGGCTGAGTATTTGAGAAATGATTTCTCCAAGGCCAAACAGAAGAGTCTAGACTTTTTGATAAGATACACAGACTACAGTGGAAGTCAGACAGTTGAAGACACACTACAGCCTGTCACTTACTTTCCCTGAGACTTTTAACATGTACTTTCTGAAGGTCATGCATTAGCCAGATGATAGAGATATAGGTAATTATGAGATGGATTTAACCATTGGAGGACTCAGATTCAATTTAGGAAACTAATATTTACCTCCAGGATTACAATGAAAATTGAATAACATCTCATGTGAAAAATGCCTTGTTCTATATGGATATAATGCTTACTACCAGGGTTATTACCCCAAATAACACCCCATATGAAAAAATTTTAGTGTTATGTCTGACACATAGGAATTGTTAAGTAATACCATCCTTTTGCATCCTCACAATGAAGTGAGCCTTCCAGTGGCCCCAAAATGTCTCCCCAAATATTCCCTTTAGATGGGTGAAAATTACAGTCCAGAAAGATATGTGACACATACCCCCATTACACAGACTGTTACTAGTTCCATGACCTAATTTGAATTCTTCCAGTTTCAAAATTTAATGGTTCCATGTTCTTGTGTTGTCAGTATCAACACCCACTGAACAGACTTACATTCTGTCCAAGGTACAAGGGATGCAAATATTTGGTTTATAGCAACCAAGTGCTTACAATATAATTTGAGGTATCTTTCCAGGAAAGCAATTAATTTCTCATGTGCACGTGCCATGTTTTATCTTCTAGAGCCTTTTATTATTCTTTGGTAAATATTTAGTAAAACTTGGTAAATGTTTTTAAATTATTTAGACTGATAAGAAGAATTCATTATCAACAATACAATTTATACCAGTTTGCATGACATGAAAAACAGCCTTTTCCTTAGTGATCACCCCAAGGACCTAAATTTCCAGGTGAAGCCATCAGTGGCTTTAGCTGCCATCTGTCTGGTAAGAAGACAAAACTTTGAAGAAGATAACTGAGAGTCTAGTTATGGTCTGCATAATTTCCCAGATGTTCAAGGGCAAGGGGTCTACTGGGCTAGGAAAATCTGGGCAGAAATGACTATCTGACTTCTTTAAGTCAGCCTTCGGAGATGGCATCACTCAACAGAGCTCCCAGGTTTCCTCTTTCTTCATGATTTTGTCACTTCTCCCTTGAGCCTTTAATACTGTCTTGCCCCTTTGGCTCTGCAACCCTGTACACTTGTCCCCATGCCTGTTCTCATTACCAGCATCTCTGTTGCTCTCTATTCCCTTTTGATGTAGTGAAAATCAACAAAGAAAACCCTCTAGAAAACAGGTGTACTGAGGTGTTATGTGTGATGAGGCAACAAAAAGTCAACACAGAGCCAAGAATCTTAAGAAATACAGGGAGGTGACTGAGGAACCAGATACAACTGCAGAAGCCAGCTCTGGTGTGGGAAATAAAGATAGCAGGTCACTTCATGGAGCCAGCTCTGGTCTTAAAGGTCTTATCCAGAGAAGGAATCAGCTAAATGAGGTTATGGGGGCAAATTTCAGGCCTCAGTGTTAGGCTGCTATGGATAGACAGGATGCCCTTCTGGGCAGAGATCAACACAGGACAAGAATGTCATCCTCATGTCATCCTCAGACTGAGGATGCCTGACAAATTCAGGACCTACCGAAGCCTAAAAGTGAAAGAATCAAGGAGATACTCTTGATATCTTTCTGGATATTTTCTTTAATTATCTCCTTGCAGAGGGCTCCAAAGGCATATGCCCTTCCCAACATACCAAAATGAAGAACAAGATTTAGGAAACAGAGAAGAGAAAAATTGAAGTTAACAGTAGCTTACTTTCTGGAAGAAACCAATATTAATGTCATAAATATGTTTCCTTTAAATCTTTCTCTCTCTCTCTCGTTGATACTCTTGCATAAGTAGTTTTGTACATTGATTTTTTTCCTGTATATAATATGAACTGGCCCATTATAAAATGTTCTTTAAAGTATAACTTTAATGGGAGACCAATATTTCATTTTATATAGGCCCCATAATTTATTTAATACTCTTTCTAGTTGTTATTTTGTGATTATGAAAATATGTGCTTTGGTATTAAAAGTGCCTGACAGGCATACCCTTGGTCATAAATCTTTGTCTTATTTACTAGGAACTTCCTTAGATTGTATTAATGAGGATAAATATCTTAAAGACACATTCTATATATTATTAAACTGGTTTCAAGAGAGCCATGTCCACCCTGCAATCCCCTAAGAAAGCTGGAAATGCACATTTCTGCTAAATCTCCGTGAATTGAAAATTATTGGTTTTTAACTGGCTACTAATTAGATATGCAAAATAATGATATGTGATTTCTGTTTAATATGCTCTCTTTAAAAACAAGCAACAAACAATTTCAAGATTTTTTGGTAGGTATTTGACTTTCTTTGAGAAATGACAATTCATAATCTTTGCCCAATTTGTTACTATACTAGGAGCTCTTTTCTACTTGTACTGCATTGATTATCCCTGTATACGTTAAGAATGTCAAATTTTCTTAATTTTTTGTGCATATTCTGCCTATTCTCTCTTTAAATTTTGGAGAAAATATTGCCATTTGAAACTTTAATAAAATCAACATCATCATCTGTTGTCTTGGTAATTCCTTCCAGTGTTTTTTGTTGGTTTTTTTTAACATTTTTATTGGAGTATAATTGCTTTACACTGGTGTATTAGTTTCTGCTTTATAACAAAGTGAATCAGCTATACACATACATATATCCCCATATCTCCGTCCTATCCCACCCCGCTAGGTGGACACAAAGCCCTGAGCTGATCTCCCTGTGCTATGCGGTTGCTTCCCATAGCTGTCTATTTTATATTTGGTAGTGTATATACGTCCATGCCACTCTCTCACTTCGTCTCAGCTTACCCTTTCCCCTCCCCATGCCCTCAAGTCCATTCTCTAGTAGGTCTTCATCTTTATTCCCGTCTTGCCCCTAGGTTCTTCTGACCTTTTTTTTTTTTTTAGATTCCATATATATGTGTTTGTATAAGGTATTTGTTTTTCTATTTATGACTTATTCACTTTGTATGATAGTCTCGAGGTCCATCCACCTCACTACAGATAACTCAATTTTGCTTCTTTTTATGTCTGAGTAATATTCCATTGTATATACGTGCCACATCTACTTTATCCATTCATCTGTTGATGGACACTTAGGTTGCTTCCATGTCCTGGCTATTGTAAATAGAGCTGCAATGAACATTGTGGTACATGACTCTTTGAATTATGGTTTACTCAAGGTATGTGCCCAGTAGTGGGATTGCTGGGTCATATGGTAGTTCTATTTTTAGTTTCTTAAGGAACCTCCATACTGTTCTACATACTGGACATATCAATGTACTTTCCCACCAACAGTGCAAGAGAGCTCCTATTTCTCCACACCGTCTCCAGCATTTACTGTTTGTACATTTTTTGATGATGGCCATTCTGACTAGTGTGAGGTGATACCTCATTGTAGTTGTGATTTACATTTCTCTAATGATTAGTGATGTTGAGCATCCTTTCATGTGTTTGTTGGTAATCTATATGTCTCCTTTGGAGAAATGCCTATTTAGGTCTTATGCCCATTTTTGGATTAGATTGTTTGCTTTTTTGATATTGAGCTGCATGTGCTGCTTGTATATTTTGGAGATTAAGCCTTTGTCATTGCTTTGTTTGCAAATATTTTCTCCCATTCTGAGGGTTGTCTTTTTCTCTTGTTTATGATTTCCTTTGCTGTGCAAAAGCTTCTAAGTTTCATTAGGTTCCATTTCCTTATTTTAGTTTTTGTTTTTTGTGTTTTTTTTAATATCTTTATTGGAGTATAATTGTTTTACAATGGTGTGATGATTTCTACTTTATAACAAAGTGAATCAGTTATACATATATATATGTCCCCATATCTCTTCCCTCTTGCATCTCCCTCCCACCCACCCTCCCTATTCCACCCCTCTAGGTGGTCACAAAGCACCGAGCTGATCTCCCTGTGCTATGCAGTTGTTTCCCACTAGCTATACAGTTTACATTTTGTAGTGTATATATGTCCATGCCATTCTCTCACTTTGTCCCAGCTTACCATTCCCCCTCCCCATATCCTCAAGTCCATTCTCTAGTAAGTCTGCATCTTTCTTCCCATCTTTCCCCTAGGTTCTTCATGACTATTTTTTATTGTTTTTAATATTCCATATATATGTGTTAGCATACGTTATTTGTTTTTCCCTTTCTGACTTACTTAACTCTGTATGACAGTCTCTAGGTCCATCCACCTCACTACAAATAACTCAGTTTCGTTCCTTTTTATGGCTGAGTAATATTCCATTGTATATATGTGCCACATCTTCTTTATCCATTCATCTGTTGATGCACAATTCGGTTGCTTCCATGTCCTAGCTACTGTAAATAGAGCTGCAATGAATATTTTGGTACATCACTCTTTTTGAATTATGGTTTTCTCAGGGTATATGCCCAGTAGTGGGATTGCTGGGTCATATGGTAGTTCTATTTTTAGTTTTTTAAGGAACCTCCATACTGTTCTCCATAGTGGCTCTATCAATTTACATTCCTACCAACAGTGCAAGAGTGTTCTCTTTTCTCCACACCCTCTCCAGCATTTATTGTTTGTAGATTTTTTGATTATGGCCATTCTGATGGGTGTGAAATGATATCTCATTGCAGTTTTGATTTTCATTTCTCTAATGATTAAGGATGTTGACCATTCTTTCATGTGTCTGTTGGCAATCTGTATATCTTCTATGGAGAAATGTCTATTTAGGTCTTCTGGATTTGATTGTTTGTTTTTTTTTAATGTTGAGATGCATGAGCTACTTGAAAAGTTTGGAGATTAATCCCTTTTCAGTTGCTTCATTTGCAAATATTTTCTCCCATTCTGAGGGTTGTCTTCTCATCTTGTTTATGGTTTCCTTTGCTGTGCAAAAGCTTTTAAGTTTCCTTAGGTCCCATTTGTTTATTTTTGTTTTTATTTCTGTTTCTCTAGGAGGTGAGTCAAACGAATATTGCAGTGAAATGTGTCATAGAGTGTTCTACCTATGTTACCTCTAAGAGTTTTACAGTGTCTGGCCTTACATTTAGGTCTCAAATCCAATTTGAGTTTATTTTTGTGCAGGGTGTTATGGAATGTTCTAATTTTATTCTTTTACAGGTAGCTGTCCCCTTTTCCCAGCACCACTTACTGAAGAGGATATCTTTTCTTCATTGTATATTCTTGTCTCCTTTATGAAAAATAAGGTGACCATATGTGCATTGGTTTATCTCTGGGCTTCCTATCCTGTTCCATTGATCTATATATCTGTTTTGGGGCCAGTACCATATTGTCTTGATTACTGTAGCTTTGTAGTATAGTGTGAAGTCAGGGAGCCTGATTTCTCCAGGTCCGTTTTTCTTTCTCAAGATTGCTTTGGCTATTTGGGGTCTTTTGTATTTCTACACAAATTGTGAAATTTTTAGTTCTAGTTCTGTGAAAAATGCTATTGGTAGTTTGACAGGGATTGCACTAAATCTGCAGATTGCTTTGGCTAGTAAAGTCATTTTCACAATGTTGATTCTTCCAATCAAAGAACATGGTATATCTGTCCATCTGTTTGTGTCATCTTTAAATTCTTTCATCAGTGTCTTAAATTTTTCTGCATACAGGTCTTTTGTCTCCTTAGGTTTATTCCTAGGTATTTTATTCTTTTTGTTGCAATGGTATTTGGGAGTGTTTCCTTAATTTCTCTTTCAGATTTTTCATCACTCATTTATAAGAATGCAAGAGATTTCTGTGCATTAATTTTGTATCCTGCTATTCTATCAAATTCATTGATTAGCTCTAAAAGTTTTCTGGTAGCATCTTTAGGATTCTCTATGTATAGTATCATGTCATCTGCAACCAGTGATACTTTTACTTCTTCTTTTCCTATTTGGATTCCTTTTATTTCTTTTTCTTTTCTGATGGCTGTGGCTAAAACTTCCAAAACTATGTTGAATAAGAGTGCTGAGAGTGGGCAACCTTGTGTTGTTTCTGATCTTAAAGGAAATGGTTTCAATTTTTCACCCTTTGAGAATGATGTTGGCTGTGGGTTTCTCATATATGGCCTTTATTATGTTGAGGTAAGTTCCCTCTATGCCCACTTTCTGGAGGGTTTTTACTGTTCATGGGTGTTCAATTCTGTTGAAACCTTTTTCTGCATCTACTGAGATGATCATATGGTTTTTATCCTTTAATTTGTTAATGTGGTTTATCACAGGGATTGATTTGTATATATTGAAGAATCCTTGCATTCTTGGGATAAACCCCACTTGATCATGGTGTATGATCCTTTTAATGTGCTATTGGATTCTGCTTGCTAGTATTTTGTTGAGGATTTTCACATCTATGTTCATCAGTGATACTGGCCTGTAGTTTTCTCTTTTTATGACATCTTTGTCTGGTTTTGGTATCAGGGGGATGGTGGCTTCCTAGAATGAGTTTGGGAATGTTCCTCCCTCTGCTATATTTTGCAAGAGTTTGAAAAGGATAGGTGTTAGCTCTTCTCTAAACGTTTGATAGAATTCACCTGTGAAGCCATCTGGTCCTGGGCTTTTGTTTGTTGGAAGATTATTAACCACAGTTTCAATTTCAGTGCTTGTGATTGGTCTGTTCATATTTTCTATTTCTTCCTGGTTCAGTCTCGGAAGGTTGTACATTTCTAAGAATTTGTCCATTTCTTCCAGGTTGTCCATTTTATTGGCTTATAGCTGCTTGTAGTAATCTCTCATGATCCTCTGTATTTCTGCAGTGTCAGTTGTTACTTCTTTTTTATTTATAATTCTGTTGATTTCAGTCTTCTCCCTTTTTTTCTTGATGACTCTGGCTAATGATTTATCAATTTTGTTTATCTTCTCAAAGAACCAGCTTTGAGTTTTATTGATCTTTGCTATTGTTTCCTTCATTTATTTTTTAATTATTTCTGATCTGATCTTTATGATTTCTTTCCTTCTGCTAACTTTGGGGATTCTTTTCTTCTTTCTCTAATTGCTTTAGGTGTAAGGTTAGGTTGTGTATTTGAGATTTTTCTTGTTTTTGAGGTAAGATTGTATTGCTATAAACTTCCCTCTTAGAACTGCTTTTGCTGCATCCCATAGGTTTTGGTCATTGTGTTTTCATTGTCATTTGTTTCTATGTATTTTTTGATTTTCTCTTTGATTTCTTCAGTGATCTCTTGGTTATTTAGTAGTGTATTGTTTAGCCTCCATGTGTTTGTATTTTTACATTTTTTTCCTGTAATTGATATCTAGTCTCATAGCATTGTGGTTGGAAAAGATACTTGATATGATTTAATTTTCTTAAATTTACAAAGGCTTGATTTGTGACCCAAGATATGATCTATCCTGGAGAATGTTCCATGAGCACTTGAGAAGAAATTGTATTCTTTTGTTTTGGGATAGAATGTCCTATAAATATCAATTAAGTCTATCTTCTTTAATGTATCATTTAAAGCTTTTGTTTCCTTATTTATTTTCATTTTGGATGCTCTGTCCATTGGTGAAAGTGGGGTGTTTAAGTCCCTTACTATTATCGTGTTATTGTCAATTTTCCCTTTTATGGCTCTTAGCATTTTCCTTATATATTGAGGTGCTCCTATATCGGGTACATAAATATTTACAATTGTTATATCTTCTTCTTGGATATATCCCTTGAGCATTATGTAGTGTCCTTCTTTTTCTCTTGTGATAGTCTTCATTTTAAATTCTACTTTGTCTGATATGAGAATTGCTACTCCAGCTTTCTTTTGATTCCATTTGCATGGAATATCTTTTTCCATCCCCTCACTTTCAGTCTGTATGTTTCCCTAGGTCTGAAGTGGGTCTGTTGTAGACAGCATATATATGGGTCTTGTTTTTGTATCCATTCAGCCAGTCTATGTCTTTTGGTTAGAGCATTTAACCCATTTACATTTAAGGTTATTATCGATATGTATGTTCCTATTACTATTTTCTTAATTGTTTGGGTTTTTCATTGTAGGTCTTTTCCTTCTCTTATGTTTCCTTCCTAGAGAAGTTCCTTTAGAATTTGCTGTAAAGCTGGTTTGGTACTGCTGAATTCTCTAAGCTTTTGCTTGTCTGTAAAGGTTTTAATTTCTCCATCGAATCTGAATGAGATCCTTGCTGGGTAGAGTAATCTTCATTTAGGTTTCTCCCTTTCATCACTTTAATTATGCCCTGCCACTCCCTCTGGCTTCCACAGTTTCTGCTGAAAGATCAGCTGTTAATCTTATGGGGGCTCCTTGTATTTTACTTGTTGCTTTTCCCTTGCTGCTTTTAAAATTTTTTCTTTGTATTTAATTTTTGGTAGCTTGATTAATATGTGCTTGGCGTGTTTCTCCTTGGAGTTATCCTGTATGGGACACTCTGTGCTTCTTAGACTTGACTAACTATTTCCTTTCCCATATTAGGGAAGTTTTCAACTATAATCTCTTCAAATATTTTCTCAGTCCCTTTATTTTTCTCTTCTTCTTCTGGGACCTCTATAATTCAAATGTTGGTGGGTTTAATGTTGTCCCAGAGGTCTCTAAGACTGTCCTCAATTCTTCTCATTCTTTTTTCTTTATTCTGCTCTGTGGTAGTTATTTCCACTACTTTATCTTCCAGGTCACTTATCCATTCTTCTGCCTCAGTTTTTCTGCTCCTGATTCCTTCTAGAGAATTTTTAATTTCATTTATTTATTTGGTCATGATTGCTTTATTGCTCTTTAGTTCCTCTAGGTCCTTGTTAAACGTTTCTTGTATTTTTTCCATTCTATTTCCAAGATTTTGTATCATCTTTACTATCATTACTCTGAATTTTTTTTCAGGTAGACTGCTTATTTCCTCTTCATTTGTTTGGTCTGCTGGGTTTTTACCTTGTTCCTTCATCTGCTGTGTGTTTCTCTGTCTCCTCATTTTGCTTAACTTACTGTGTTTGGGGTCTCCTTTTTGCAGGCCGCAGGTTCATAGTTCCCATTGTTTTTGGTGTCTGTCTCCAGTGGGTAATGTTGGTTCAGTGGGTTGTGTAGGCTTCTTGGTGGAGGGGACTAGTGCCTGTGTTCTGGGGGATGAGGCTGGACCTTGCCCTTCTGGTGGGCAGGACTGGGTCCGGTGGTGTGTTTTGGGGTGTCTGTGACCTGTTTATGATTTTTGGCAGCCTTTCTGCTATTGGGTGGGGTTGTGTTCCTGTCTTGCTAGTTGTTTGGCATAGGGTGTGTAGCACTATAGCTTGCTGGTTGTTGAATGGAGCTGGTTCTTAGCTTTGAGATGGAGATCTCTGGGATAGCTTTCACCATTTGATATTACATGGAGCCATGAACTTGCTGGTGGACCAATGTCCTGAACTTGGCTCTGCCACCTCAGAGACTCAGGTCTGACACCCAGACAGAGCACCAAGACCCTGTCAGCTACACAGCTGCTAGTGTTGGAGGCCTCCTGCAGAGGTGTGTGGTGGCTGGTGCTCACCGCGGGGACAAGGACACTGGCAGCAGGTTTGGGAAGTATGCCTTCAGTTCCACTGTTTCTTTGTGTGACGGAAAATCTTTGTCCTCTAAAGTCCATAAAATTATACAAAATACTTCCTCCTTTTTAAAAATAGCTTTCTTATTTTATATTTAGTTCGATTACTCCATTTTTAAATCACTTTAGTGAAAAGCAGAAACTAACACACCATTGTAAAGCAATTTTACTCCAATAAAGATGTTTTTAAAAAATCACTTTAGTGAGCAAGTATTCATGTCAAAAAACTATTTCTGACATCAAAATATTTATAGATTATATTGGGATAAAACTATGTCATAAAATGACCATATGGAAGAGATTTGATAAATCACTTACCTTATTCTTATGGTGAAATTTTACATTGCCTTTAAAATCTTTTCCTGGAGAACATGTTCAGAATTAGAAAAATTGTTATAGCATAGTATTAATTGTAAAGAAGCAATCAAAATAATCTTTATAGTTTAATCCCTATTTCATAAATACAACTGTATTTAAAGTTCCAACTATGTAAGCAGCTATAAATTTGAAAATTAATATAGGTAGATTCCAAAATGTTAAAAAATATTTGTTTCTAGGTTGTGAGATTACTGCTGATTTTTATTTTATACTCTTCATTATTTTCTAAATTTTCTATGGTTGACAATTATGTCTTTTAAAATAAAAAAAATAAAGTTTTAATATAGGATAGTTTGGATTGAAAATAAGGTATTGTTTTTTTTTCATTAATGCTTTACATAAGAATAAAGTTTTCCATAGCCAGTTCTATTTTTCAAAGTATTTTGTATTTTTCTCATTTCTTATTTCTTTCAGGGATAAAGGAAATAGAATGAAAACTGTTCTCTTGAAGCATACATTATAGTCTGAGGTCAGCTGCTACCTCCTCACAAACTAGCCCCCAATTTAGGTTGCACTGTTTGATTTCCTATGAATATGTTGTACCTTTTCACCCAATTCATGTTATGACATGTGATGTTCTCTTGCCTTCCAATGAATTTCCCCTGCTGCCCTTTTCCCTACCAGCTTCTTGCTGCTGACAATATTTTATCTCTTCAAGATGTTCTTCTTGACCTCCCTGCTCGCTTCCCCTCCACCTGCTCTCTGCTGCTTCCTAGCACCTTTCAATGTCATGGTGTGTCTCCCCTTCTAAATCATGAGCTTTCTGTGGGCAGTATCATGATATATTTATTCTTTGAGTAGCATGTGTCTTACTCATTTGTAAGATCCAATTAAATGACTGTGTAATATAGTCACTTGCCTGCATTATGTGGACATTTCAGTAAATTTTAGAAGCAAAAACCAATACACTTTTCAGTATTAAAATTATAATAACTTTATCTCCTTAGACATAAAACAGAGTTACCATAGGACACATCAATTCTACTCTTCAGTATCCACCCAAGAGAAATGAAAACATATGTCCACACAAAAACTTGTATATGAATGTTCATAGCAGTATTATTCATAATAGGCAAGAAGTGGAATCAACCCAAATATCCATCAGCTGAGTAATGAAAAAACAGATATGGCATATTCATATAATGGAATATTATTTGGCAATAAAGAATAATGAAGTACTGATACATGTGATGACATAGATGAACCTCAAAAAACGCTATGCTAAGTGAAAGGAGCCAATCACAGAAGATCATACTACAGGACAACAAGTATATGAAATGTCCAGAACAAGCAAATCCATAGAGACAGAAAGGAGATAAGTGGTTGCTTAAGGCTGGAAGGGGTCAGGTATATGAGTGTGTGTGATAGGAGGAGTAACTGCTAACAGGTATGATATTTCTATTTGAGGTGATGAAAGTGTTCTGAAATTATGGTGATAGAATTATGGTAAAAGACTATGGTGTTAGTTGTATACCTCTGTAAATATACTAAAAACCACTGAATTGAAATGGATGGACTTTATGATATGTAAATTGTTTCTCTAAACTCCTCACCTTATCCCTGGGTTGCAGTCCATCTTCAAACTCTAGCCCATATCCTTGCCACTACCACCACTGAGGGAGGAAGGTAAGAATATGATCAGGAATGGACTTAGGAAAAGTAAGATTTAAGGACATCTATTGTGATTGCTATTTGGTAATATTTTTAAAGTAGTTTTACATTTTGAAGCATCAAACTGGACACATCAAATAGTTCCAAGGTCAAAACAACCTCATCAATTCAGCTATATCAAAATGTGCTACTTCTCCACCTTGTGGCTCCTCAGGGCTTGGTGATCAGTAGTTTGCTCCTCTGATCTTGCAGAGACTCCATTATGTTGTAGTGTTATCAGATTTTGTACAGATTTCTCCTGAAAGGCTAGACTAGCTAAACTATAAGCCCACAGACTATAACGGATTTATCATAGAACTCTGTCTTCAAAAAACTGCCTGGAAAATGCTACAGTTAATTATCATTTTACTGAATGGAATAAAAAGGGAAAAAAGTAAAAATATAAAAGATGGCTTCACTGCTAACTTCAAAATTGTGTGTTTTCCCACCTTCATTCCCAGGAAGATGTTAAGCAATTAATTTGATGTCCTTCAAAAACCATCTGTAGATGTGGTATACGCACACACACATACACACACACACACACACACACACATATATATGGTATACAATGGAATACTACTCACTCATAAAAAAGAACAAAATTTTTCCATTTGCAATAACATGGATGGACTTGGAGGGTACTATGTTAAGTGAAATCAGTCAGAGAAAGACAAGTACTGTATGATGTCACTTATATGTGGAATCTAAAAAATAAACTAGTGAATGTAACAAAAAAGAAACAGACTCACAGATATAGAGAACAAACTAGTGGTTACCAGTGAGGAGAGGGGAGAAGGGAGGGGCAAGATCAGGGTAGGGGAGTAAGAGGTAAAAACTACTATGTATGAAATAAATAAACTACAAGGTTATACTGTGTAGCACAGGGAAGATAGCTGATATTTTATAATAACTCTAACTGGAATAAAACTTTAAAGAATTGTGAATCACTATTTTGTACACCTGAAATCTATATAATATTATACATCAACTGTACCTCAATAAATAAAATGCCTCTCAAGGCCATGAAAGCCACACCAAAAACAAGTATCTGTAAAATAAAGCAAGAGAAACTAAAAGTAGATATCAGAGTGGACCTGCTGCACAGCACAATAAAAATGCAGTGGAATAAAGAATGAAAGAATGTTTTAAGTCATGTGAGTGAAAGAAAACCAAATATCCTAGAATGTTTTAATTTTACCTGAATAAAATCAGGAGCTAAATAAGTTGATCTTAAAGACCTTTTTTCCCAGCTTTTATAAATCTGAAAGTTATGAGCAGGACTTCTTTGTGCTATGACCCTATACAGGCCCAGCACTGTGCCTTCACACCAGACATTTCCACCAGCTGCCAGACAGGTGATTGATGACAATGAAAGAAATCATCAGGAGACAATGGTGCCTATGAGGTCCACATATTTACTTGCTCTGAATTAAAACACTCAAACTGCAGATTCACTCTCATCCCCTGTATTTATGGTTCCCTCTGCCTTGACGCAAGCGTAGTGGGTGTCATGCTAAATCTGCTGAAAGCCTATCTCATTTCTGGGCAGACCCTGTAAATTTCTGAGTGGTTCTTTGTAACCCTTCACTCTGATTTGTAACATCCAACAACACTGTCAATGACACACAAAGGGTCTAGAGGCCCATTTCCTCCAGCTGAGCAGTGGCCAAGGGGTCCTGGCCTTTCATTATCCCCAGTGTCAATAGAGCAGTACTATACCAGGGCATCCAGACCTCCCCAGTGGAGATGATGGACTTGTCTTCCCAGTCAAGACCCTTGTCTAAAATGTGGCAGATGCTGAGTGGGGCATGACCTTGTCGAATTGTGTTTGATGTCAGAGTAGATTAATGTTAGGAAGGGTGCAAGTCCTAAATAGAGAGTCTTCCCTACAATTAGAGGAAGAAAAAACAAAATATCAGTCCTCTGGGAAAATTTATGACATACCCACTCTGTGCCAACACTCCTGTAGAAGCTGGGAAAACAGGAGCAAAGAAAGTGGATGGACTCCTTGACTTCTTGGAGCTTAGGTGCTGCTGCCTTGCTTTATTCAATGAATAAATGAAAGGATAAATAAATGACTAAATATAATCATTGCCCAAGAAGAGGTTGGTAATGCCAATGATGTCTAAATTGAACCTGGTCCTCCAAGCTAGACTACACAACACTCACAGCACAACCCCGGCAGTGAAAGCAAAGTAAATGGTTAAATGGAGATTTGAGGTTTTATCTCAGTACCTTTTACATGCAATACTTGGCCTCCAAATTCTGCTTTTCCTTGCCAACCTCAAGCCTTTTCTTTGAACTGGTATGGTTTTTTTTAAGTCTCTAAGCATCCTGCTTATTGGGCCTCAATATTCTTATGTAGTTTTTTAGCATTATTGTCTCCTTCCTTTTTTGTGGTCTATAATAACTGAGTATAGATCAAGTCTAGTTCGGGACAGCACAGAAATTCACCTATTGCCTAGTTTGACTACCCTTCTTGTCAAACACAGAAGGGGGTTGAGGCAGACCCCTATGAAATGAATGTCTGCTTCTATGGATTATAGAAACAAAGAGTGGGAAATTGAGGTCACCTTTTCCCCATTCTCCAAAGACATGCTTTGATTCCAGGTGTTCACTTACAAAAACTAGGCAGTAAAGATGAGATATTATTAAAGTCTGGGATGAAGGAAGGCAGAGAAGCTGGATTTGCACCTGAGAAGTTATTGCCCCAGGAGTACTGGCTGGGAAGGGGGAGGCCTGTTATCAGCCTGAACAGGAGCCTAACACCCAGGGGCCTGGAAGGCTGAGTTTACCCATTTCATGTAACAAAGTGGGTGTCAGAACTCTAAGAAAAAAAAGCAGAATCCAAAAACCAGAAACTTCAAAAGAGGTATGAATAAGAAACACAGCCATAGGCATAGGTACATTAAGACAGTAAGGGCCAGGTAGTAAAAAAAGAAAAAGAACAAGTGTAGAAGGGAAGACACTCGGTGCACTGAGCCCTGTGCTAGGGGCTGAGCACTTTCACACGCCACATTTCATTTAATAGTTGCAGCAATTTTTGCAAAATTTACATTATTTAAACTGAGAAGGAACAACAAATCCCCAAGGATCTGAGAAGTGAACCGACATACATAAAATCACCCAGATGACAACTAGGGAGCCAAGATTAGAACTCCTGACACCAAGAGATCCATGCTCCACTTTAATTACCTCTATCATCAGAGCAGAAGAAAACTTTGCTACTTTACACAAGGAACTTCTATGTTATTTGACTGGACTAAAATGTTCTTTTTTTCCCTCAATCTGAGAGGACATTAAATGATTTGACCTGTTTTAGAAGAGCTTAAGGAACGGGAAACATAAATTACTATTTAATGTTCATAATTATATGCCTTGTGACAGAAACAAAATTGAACCAAAATTAAAACATTGTAAGCTAAATATTAAGTGGCTTTCTCAGTTTTATCTCCATACACCGGCCAAAAGCCTCTATTAACATTGATTTGCCAGTATGAATGCATTAGCAAATAAAATGGGAAATTTTGTCCCTCCTGAACAAAATTATCAACAGCTCTCTGCCATTTAGCAGCAATAGCTTTTATGAGATTATAATAGGGTGATCCTGCCTGGAACACTTTTTTTAAAAAATCATAAAACCTTAGAATTGGAAGATACTTTGGAACTCTCCCATTTCCAGGAAGGTAAACATATCTCATCTCATAGGTCAGCTTCCTCCGATGAAGACTGGCTTTTGGGAACACAGTGCTGAGAATCATTGTAAAGACAGCTCCTGGTTCCAGACGTTTAAGGTGCCTTGGTAGATGGATACAAGAGTAGAAGATCTTTGTCAACCTGTATCTGGACCAATATCTTAAAACTAGAGAAAATTCCACATAATAAATATCATAAATATTTCCTATACATTACCTACTTTAATATTCCTAAGGTCTTAACAATTTTGGTATTACTGTTATTGCCCTTTTATTAAAAAGTTGAGAACACTGAAGCTGAGGAAAGTTAAAATTGTGTCCAAATTCTTTTCTGATAGTGAATAAGTTTGTACTTGTCACCAAGTCAAGTATGACTTCAAAGCCATGTTTCTTCCTGGAAATGACTTATTGCTCACTAGAGGTATTTTATTTGAGGCATTTTAAGCTGTGAGTGCATGTGGGAATGTGTGTGTGCACATACGTGTGTGTGTGTGTCGTCCCCCCACCTTATCTGCAATTTCACTTTCCACAGTTTCAGTTACCCAGAGTCAACCATGGTCAAAAATATTAAATGGAAAATTCCAGAAATAAATAATTCATAAGTTTTAAATTGCACACAATCCTGTGCATGAAATCACTTGCCATCCCACTCTGTCCTGCAGGGGACAGGAATCATCCCTTTGTCCAGTGTATCCTGCCCACTAGTCACTTAGCAGCTGTCTTGGTTATCAAAGCAACTCTGGTGGTATTATGGTGCTTGTGTTCAAATCACCCTTATTTTACTTAATAATGGCCTCAAAGCAAGAGAGTAGCAATGCTGGCAATTCAGATATTCCAAACAGAAACCTTTAAGTGAAAAGGTGAAAGTTCTCAACTTAATAAGGAAAGAAAAAAAATTGTACGCAGAGGTTGCTAAGATGTACAGTGAGAACAAATCTTCTATCCGTGAAATTGCAAAGAAGGAAAAAGAGATTCATGCTAATTTTGCTGTCACACCTCAAACTGCAAAAGTTACAGCCACTGTGCATTAAGTGTTTAGTTAAGATGGAAAAGGCATTAAAGTGGTGCAATAAGATATTTCAAGAAAGAGAGAGCACATTCACATAACTTTATTACAGTGTATTTTTACAAGTGTTCTATTTTATTATTGTTCTTACTAGTCTCTTACTGTGCCTAATTTATAAATTAAACTTTATCATAGGTATGTACATAGAGGAAAAACATAGTATACATAGGGTTCGGTACTCTCTGAAGCTTCAAGCATCCACTGGGGATCTTGGAACATGTCCCCCCAAAGATAAGGGGGACTACTATAAATACTATGCTATTCCAATATACTTGTTAAAATAGTTTGGGGGAGAAATATTTTACTAAAAATCTTAGCTCAGTGAAGAAGGATTTATCATAAATATAAACCACCAAAATCACTTTTAAAATATTAATTTGTATTCCTGCCAAATTTCCTAATGCGCAATATCTGTATAAGTGGTTGTTCAGTCATGTAGCTAGTCACTGTGATTTAAAATTCCAAAACACCGAATTAACCTCTTTTTAGGAAGTGAACATAAGCACTTTAAATATAGAGCTGCTTTAACCAGTACTAATGGATAATTATTTAAAACTCGGGTATTTTCTCACGTCCATTTGGTCCTCAAATGTATTCTATGACTACTCCCCCTTCCGATCTGCCAAAAAAAAAAAAAATGTCTAAGCCATCTAAGATGACATTCGTACCCTCCTCAGATGGATCCCAGCTACGTTTCTTGCCTCATCCCTTTCCCCTCCCTCCTGCCCTTCCCTACTGTATTCTTTGCTTCAGTGACACCCAAGACTGAGATTTCTTTTCTTTTCTTTTCTTTTCTTTTACTGAAGTAGAGTTGATTTACAATGCTGTGCCAATCTCTGCTGCACAGCAAAGTGACTCAGTTATACAAATATATTCTTTTTTATATTCTTTGACATTATGGTTTATCACAGGATATTGAATATAGTTCCCTGTGCTAGACATTAGGACCTTGTCAGTTATCCATAACACTGAGATTTCTGACTCACCTCCATTCCTATAGACTCCCAGGCCTGGGGTCCCTGTGCCACTTCTCTACCTGTAGAGGTTTAGTCACCCTAAAGCCTGAGTTCTTATCTTGCCACTTCAGGGGTGTCTTCTCACATGCCTGTACCCCTACATCCACAAAAAGGAATTCCGCTTTCTTAGGTGTTCTTGGTGTTCTCTCTTTACCACACTGGATCTCCTCCCTCCTTACAATACTTTATAAGGATCTTCCAAAAGTGCTATAATAATTATTATTGTTATTTGCCAAATTGGGCATCTAAACAGCATTTTGTACTGAACTCTGAAGAGTAAAAACAAACAGGACCAAATAATTTGAAGAAGAAAATTTAATTTTGTTTGCTTGGGTTGAAAGATCTTTCTGGATAGGCTAGAAAAAAATGGAAGATATTTTGCTTCTTTTCCATTCCAAGTTTAAAAACAGCTGTTGCTAAGGATATAAAAAGGAAGGAACCTATCATTGCTGAAATGACCTTGGGTGCTATGCCATAGTATCTTGAAAATCTAACAACTGGATCATAGGGTTCAATACACTCTTCCCCTAGCACAGTAACAGGGGTCTGCACCTAGATTAAGATACACCAGCATCCCTGAAGTCCTCTTTGTGCTTCCACCTCGCTATGAATATTTCCAAAGGTAAACACTATTTTGATCTTCAGACATCATAGATTGATTTTGTCTGTTTACATATTTAATAAAATGGAAGCATACAGAACACATTCCTTTGTGTCTGACTTCTTTTCCTAAATATAAGTGCATGAGATTCATCCACATTTTTGTACACTGCAGTAGCTATTTTCATTGTAAAATAATATTCCATTGTATAAATCTACCACAGTTTATTCTCCTTTCTATTGAAGATGGGCATTTGCATTGTTTTCAAATGTAAATAGTGCTATGAGGAACATTCCTGTACATGTCTCTTGGTGCATACATTTATATAGGTATATAGGTTAGATACTCAGGAGTGGAACTGACGGGTCGTAGGGTATGTTCTGCATACATTTAGCTTCCGTAGATAATGTCAGTTTTCCAAAGTAGTTGTACAATTCACACTCCCACTGTCAGTGTGTAAGAGTTACCACTACCTCACATCCTTGCAAAGATTTGCAGTTAGCTGTCCTTTTTAGCACTTCTAGGAAAGGTGTTGAAAGTAGTATCAGTAGTCTTCTTCAAGACAATCTCAGGAGAAGCCATTTAGATTCTTCTCAAACAGGAGAGAAGGCTGATTCATTGGCAAAGGAGGCTCAGCAAAATTTGAAAGATCAAAGTTTTTAGCTTGGTAAGAATATACCCCCAGATGTTCATCCTTCCAATTTACTAGGTCCTACTACTTCATTAAAAATGCCCTAACTTAAAAAACTATATGGAGACAAACTGGATTTCCTTGTCATCTGGCCCAAATGAGATTCCAGTCAAGAGCCAGCAGCGATGCACCAGTCATGTGAGTGAACCATCTTGGAAGCAGATCCCCTAGCTTCAGTCAAGACCTCCCAGCTGACATTAAGTGAAGAAGGGATAATCTTCTCTGCCAAACCATGCCCAAATTGTAGATTTGTGTGCAAAATTAATTTTTATTGTTGTTTTAAGCCAAGATTCAATGAACTTTTTCTGTAAAGGGTCAAATAGCAAATATTTTAGGCTTTGCAAACCACATGTGGTCAGTCACCATTTTTTCTTTCTTTCTTTCTTTCTCTCTTTCTTTCTCTCTACAATGCTGTAAGAATGGCAAAAAATATTCCTAGCTTATGGGCCATATAAAATAGGCTGTGGGCTGGATTTGGTCCATGGGCAAGAATTTGCTGACACCTGTTTTAAGCCACTAAATGTTACAGTGATTTGTTACAGAGCAATCGATTATCAGAACAATTAGTTAAATAAGTTGCACAAAGATGAATTTGCAAACTTAGAAGATAAAAAGGAAATAATCGTGTGTGTGTGTGTGTACACTTACACACAAAGTACACATCATAAGAATTTTATGATAGCTTTATTGGCTAGACATAAAAGGTCAAATGTGACACATAAATACAACAATGGAAATATACAAAAGCTTCCATTTAAAAAAGAAATCTTATTGCAGAGAAGAAAATAAGTATCTATTGAAAACCTGCCTCATTCCAGGATCTCTGTAGCACCATGACATGCATTATTTTATTTATCTTCATAAGAATCTTACGAAGGAGGTATTATTATCCTTATTTTACCAATAATGAAACCCAGGTTTAAAGAAGTAAAATAATTTTCTCAAGGCCTCATGACGAATAACAGG
The DNA here is from genome assembly GCF_025265405.1 of Mesoplodon densirostris. NCBI lineage: Eukaryota > Metazoa > Chordata > Mammalia > Artiodactyla > Ziphiidae > Mesoplodon > Mesoplodon densirostris. The sequence continues at coordinate 167,697,024 of NC_082661.1, read as the reverse complement.
TAAAGCTTGGATTCAAACTAGGTTCTATCTACAAAACTCTAAAGCCTATGGTTTTAAGAATTAGCTGGATTGAATCTTAAATAAAACCACTTCACCTAAAATTTGTATCTCACAACCTCACCCACCAATTTTCCAGGTGAGGAAACTGAGACACAGAGAGTTCATTAGAATCATAGCACAACACAACTGACATGAAAGCTTAGTTCCCTCTTCTACATGTAATTTCCTCATCTCTGTACTTGGATAATTTTCAGCTGCAACATATTTAATATGTATATTTAAATAAGTGGTGCCATGTATTTTAAAAATCTAATCAGGGATCTGAAATTTTAGATATTACTTTAATATCTTATTTATAAGCCCATTTTCTTCAGAATTTCTTCAGAATCTAAAATTTTCTACAAATAAATAAGATGTATGTGTATGTATCCTGTGATGTGACAGAAAAAGAGCTATTTCTTTTGCAACAGTTGCAAGCATAGCAGATACCCTAGAAGCATAGCAGACAACACTATGCTGTTTTTGAGTTAGGGAGAATCCCCTGGGAATCAGTGTTCCTTTTGGACTGTATTTTTGTAATACATTTAATTCATGTCAAGTACTATAGAGGTTCAAGGCACAGAGATCTGCAGGCAATTCCTCTTGGAAATGTGTGGCCATTCCCTTTCTGCAGCTGATCCTTTTTGATCTCTTCTAAGCCTCCTCTGAGCAGTCACTCTGGAAAATTTATATCAAGTACTCATAGAACCTGAACTCAGCCTCTTGCTGCAGGGAGCACCAAAATCTACTCACCAGAAAGTCCCCACAAGCCAGGGAAACCTGTTCTCTCTCCCCCAGCAGAGAGTCCATGAATAGTTCTACAAACCCCTAAAGAGATTCTTTGTGGAGCAGTAGATGGGGACCGAAGATCCTCCCATTTGAAATGCTGGGCTCCATCTTAGCTCTGGCATTGTGGAGAAAAATCACAAGGGAGCAAAGTCATGAAGATACGGAAGCTTGTATTTAGTTCACAGTTGGGGAGGGGGAAATTTCCCCCTCTCCCTCTCTTGAGTTCTTGTAGCTGGACTAATAATAAAATTGACACAAGACAGATTAGTGGGAGAAAAAGAAACATTTAATTCGTGTGTATGGAGGACTTATAGAAATAGGACCTAATAAGTGGCCAAAGCAGACAGCTTTTATACTTTCCAGGCAAAGAAACAATAAATTTTTGAATTGATAAGATGAAGAAACTTAGGCTTTGGGTGCTTAATTAGTGAAGGATCTAAACACTTTGTACTGGGGGCAGTAAATTAAAGAAGTAACAAGGTTTATTTATACATGCCTTTTGGCCCCAAATTCCTATCTCTGGCAATAAGGGTGTCCTTCTACTCCAGATGCAGGGAGTGCACCTTTCACATGAGAGATTTATTTCCTGCCTTTGCTGAGACAGAGAGGAGGGTCTCTCTTGCATCAGCTGTTTCTAAAGTAAATTTAATTCAAAATAATCAATACGTCATTGAGACATATTTTGGAGTGGCCTGACCTGAGCCCAACACCATTCTCTCTTTATATAGGTGGGCCAGTGCAGTGGACTTTTCATAAATACTCAATTGCCTTATGGCTACATACTCTTAAAAATTAAGAATGGTCACATGACTACCTCATCAGCAAACTATGAGCCAAAGCATGTATAAGCTGGTGTACTGTTATCCACGGTCTCTTTTTCTGTGTCAGTGGTTGCAAAAGTTTGTATTTAGATGGAGATACCACCAAATCAAAGCATCCTGGAATGTGAGCACCTCATGAAGGACAGAAACTCTGGCAAGCCTCCCAAACCTGCCGCTGACTTCGAGTGAATGGGAAATAAACTGTTCTTTCATCAAGCCCCTGAGACGTCAATATTTTTGTTTCTGCAGCATAACCTAATGTATCCTAACTAATATACCCAGCAATCCCATGGTGTTACATCCATCAAGACTCTACTGGTTCTAATGGATCTATCTAGTAGGTCTGCTTTCTATAGTTAGCAATTCAGAATAGTGCAGTAAAAATACATAAGCTCACTGTAAAACCTCATTGTCCCCTTCCCCTAGAGATTCTTCCTTAATACTGTTTGATTACCAGGTAGACACCAAGTATCACCTAAAACTGAGGCCCATTTAATTTTTCAAAGTATAGACAACATTGTTCATTAAGTATTTCCTTCTTAATCAATTTTAGAAAGGTCATATATATAGCAAGCATTTTTCATTTTTTTTCTTTTAAATTCTCAATTTTCTCCCATTGCTTTATACATCTAAGGTTCAGTAACACCAGTCTTCCTGCCTCCCCATTGTCACTATTATTGATAAACTATCCTCCAGTATCTCCCATTCCTTTTTCCCAGAAAAACCTTAAAGTTATTTAATTCCAAATTATGTTTGGATTACAGTTGCAATTGTGCTAATTTTACAAGAAAATTGGGAATACTAAACATCTATAATAATATTTAGCTGAAATATCCAGATACATGATTTGTCTTTATCACTTTTGCCTCTTTGTTTGTCCCAATAAAATGTTATAGTTTCCTTTACAAAGATCTAATATAATTCTTATTAAGTTAGACATTGATTATTACAGTATAGGTAATTTAGTTCTATTATGAATGGAACCTCTTATAATTTTCTAGTTAATTGTTGCTGATTTAATGAGATGATTTTATCTGTGAAATATCTATTTTCTTTTGCCTTCTTTATAAAACTCCTAATACAAGAACGTTCCTAGCATCTGTACCATAACAATGCAAAACTGGAAACAACTCAGATGTACAGCAAAAGAGGAATGGATAATTAATTGTGGTATATTTATGCAATGGAATACTACAGTTAAAAAAGATAATTAACTAGTGACCCTCAATCTCATGTTGAGTGAAAGATGCCAGACCAAAAGAGCAGATCCTGTATGATTCTATTTATAAGAAGTTGAAGAACACACAAAACTATTCTAGGATGACAGAAGTCAAAATACTGGTTACTTGTAGAGGGATGTTGACAGGGAAGGGACAAGAGGGAACTTCCGGGTTGATGAAAATGTCCTGTATCTTGATTAGGATTGTGGTTACATGAGTGTTATACATTTTTTGTCCATTTTGCTATGTGTGAATTATACCTCACTGAAACAAACACACACATATAGCAGGCAAAAGTAACCTAATGGGCATAAAATTCAAAAGAGGGTGACATTGACTGGGAAAGAGTATGCAAGAAACTTCTGGGGTGTGAAAGTGTTCTATATCTTAGTTTAGACAGTGGATAAGTGAGTGTCAGCATAGGTAAAAATTCATCAAGCTGGACAAAGAAGTTTTGTGGACTCTGTATATTTTATCTCAGTGAAAAAATCTTAAAGGTAACAACTTATTTTTTTACGTAATTTTTGGAATTTTCTTAGGATGAGATAATAATATTCTGCCTTATTTTCTCTAATTTAATTCATGTTAGTAATTCTACTTACCAGAATTTTTAAAATATTAAAAATTTTTAAAAATTGTTTCTGTTAGTAAAGGTATTTACCTATGATACTATGATATTAAACAATATCTTTCTCCAACAAAGGATTTTGTAACCAACTTAAAAGGCAAATGAACAACTAGGATAACACATGTGCACTATGTAATGTCACTGAAATAGAGCTTAGAAGTCAGTATGAAATGAACAATCTCGTCAACAGAATACTGGGCAATGCCTTGAAAGCATAATTTATAAAAGTACAAATATCAAAATAAAATATGAAAAATGTTTAATCTCACTAATAAACAAAGAAACAAATTTCAATAAGACATTGTTCTACTTATTAAATTGATTACAGCTAAGTAGTTAATAGTCCAAGCTCTGGAATCACACTGAGTCACTCCTCTCTACGATTCAGTTTCCTTGTATTTACTGTGGAGATAACATCTATAACACATAACGTTTATACAAAGATCAACTTTATTAATATTTATATGTCTCTTAGTGACTTGCTTGGCATATAATCAGTACTCAATAAATGTCAACTATTGTTATCATTATGGCTCTTAATGTTTTTGGCAAAGATGAAAAGATTGATATCACTCTGTGATGACAAAGATAGGAAAATATCAATAGTAATGGTGAGTGTTTAAAATTATTACATTCTTTCTGGAGGACCAGTTTGTGAATATGTATCAGAATTTTAATTTCAAGCCCAGACACATATTTTTTAATTGTTTTTATGTATTTAGAGTGAAATCAGGTTTTATGCATCTTCTCAGTCTCCCCATTGAGAAAAAGTGCTCGGGCTTTGAATTCTGGGCTAGGCTGGCTGAAACTAAGAGCTAGCACATATTGAGTTCTGTGTGTGCCAGAGTCACAAATAATAATAAATACAATAGCTGATTCACTAAATTGTTTTTGAAGATTCTGAGCCTAAAGTCCTACCTCTGTGCTCTGTCAAGGGTGGCATGGCCTAGTGAATAAGAGTGCAGACTCCAAAGCCAACTGCCTTGTTTCAAATCCCACATTAACTGTATGACCTTGGGCAAATTACTTAGCCTCTGATTTCCACAAAAGCAGTTTATGTATATAACATAATTATAACAATTCTCAACACACAGTAAACACTTGATGACAGTATTCTGTGTCAATGTATAAAATGTGCTCTGGCGTTTAATCTTTATTACTCTTATGAATTATATACTATAATGGTCCCTTAACACACTTCCTGGCACAAAGTAGACTACCAATAAATATGTTGAATAGGTAAAAGAATACTCAATATTTAAATGTGGAAATAAATCTTAATGTGGGCGGAAAAAAGAATACTCAATATTTGAATGTGGAAATAAATCTTAATGTGGGCGGATAATGGAGCCTATGTCACTTGGGTAATTAGTGGTAGAGTTTTGATTGGTGTCTGTTTTACTATTCATCACAAGCATTTCATCAGCACATGGAAACCTCTCTTGAGCCAGCTGTACCACTGTGGAAAAAGGAGGTTGTTCAGCTATAAGCATCCACTCTTCTCCTCCCTGCTTTTCCCTCCTACTTTCTTTTTCATTCCTCTTCCCTGTGAAGTAAAAGGCATTCATCATCTGTCATTATCTCCCTTCTTCCTCTGGACTTCTAAAATTGCCCTGCTCTTATTTTATACCAATGCCTTTGCTAATGTGACTTCATTAGGAGATTTTTTTTCCTTCTCTCTTCTCTAGATCAATAGTCTCTGTAACCTCCCGCACCCCCCTATTTCATAGTTCCACCAGCTTTCATTCTCGAGTCTCTTAAAGCCCTGGGGAAGAGAACCATTCGAACCTCTTCCTTTGACAATGTTTTGTTTCCCTCCACAGCAGAGCAGTTTCCTTTACTGTGGTGGCAATTCTGTCCTTTCTGATGCCCTTTCTGCCAAAGTTTCTCCATCTGCAGAGGTGACTACAGCCTCTGACCAGGTGCTAGGATGTTAAGAAAACTTAAAGATTCTATTAGGTGGCCAGCCTGGTGAGTTTCTAATATGAACAGTGCCAGTATCCTCTGAGGTTTCTATTACAGAATCTTGCAGGCATTTTATTACAAGGAAAGCCTTGTCTTTCTCTGGATCTCATTCTGGTTGTTTTGGGTTTTTTTTTGTTGTTGTTGTTGTTTTTGTTTTGTTTTTTGTGGTATGCAGGCCTCTCACTGTTGCAGGCTCTCCCGTTGCAGAGCACAGGCTCCGGACGCGCAGGCTCAGTGGCCATGGCTCATGGGCCCAGCCGCTCCGCAGCATGTGGGATCTTCCCAGACTGGGGCACGAACCCACGTCCCCTGCATCAGCAGGCGGACTCTCAACCACTGCACCACCAGGGAAGCCCCCGGGGTTTTCTTATTTGATATTCCATCGGGCAGCCAGGTGTGGCCTGAAGACTTCCCCTAATTGCTCTGTTCCAGGCAACGCTTATTAGGGGCACAGATCATGCACTCCAAGTGCAATGGTGTCTCCATCCCCTCACTCAAAACCAGCTTCTTCAGTGGCTTCCGCCTTGCTGTTCCTAACACTCAGTTTGTCAGGAACACAGCATGACTCAGGGCCATAAATCATGGCTAACTTAGTAGAATTAGCTCCGCTCCAAAAGTGGATACATTGCAGGCTCCCCTCTACTTTGCAGAGAGGCCACCTGAGAGCCATGTCACTTCAGTGTTATAAATCAGCACCAGGCAGGTGACAGCATCCTGACAGCAGGACAATTACTGTCCTGGAAATAAGAAATGCAAATTTCTCTCCCCTCATTGCAAAGGCATCCAGTGGACTTACTCTATGATATTGATCAATGACTTTAATCTCTGCCCGCCCCCAGTTTATAAAATCCATGTGCCACCTGTCACCGTTTTTCCTCATGGCTCAGGACTGAGGTAGTATTTGATTTCCCTAGGTGTCATGTGAGTCGTTTGGGCCACCTTGAAAAGGTGGCTATTAAAATGGTAAGTTTTGGAGAGCAGTTTTAATAGTAACTATTTCACCTGTAAATTGAATCCTGGAGGCTTCAACACTTACGATTTGTGTGACCTTGACAAGTTAGTTGGTCTCTCTGAGCCAACTTCTCATATGACAAATGCAGACAAAAATATCTGCAGCAGAGGCTGGTTTTGAGGATCAACTGGGAGAACTTCGTATCTTGTGTTAAATAGACGGTATTTAGTATTACTGGGCCAGAGAGCTAGGTAAAGTTTAGCTAAAAGGAGATGAATAAGTGAATCTATACTAATGGATCAATTAGGGTACAGGAAAAATAGGAATGGATGCTACCAAGAGATTGTTTGATTCTGTTTTTCACATGGCAATTGACAAGCAGATCTGACTGAATTTTTAAAAAATGGTTGATAATCACTAGAGGAAAAGGAGACTGGCATGGCTTAGATATCTGCTGTGTTTCAGTCACTGTGCAGGAACCTCACCACATGTAAATTACCTCTATTATTCTGCAGTTTTTCCCAGTTCCAAAATAGTCTCTGGAAGCTTACCTTTCGGGAGATTGTTTTATTAGCATCACTGGTAGTCAGGGTATAGGAAGATATATCCTAATCCATAAATTATGTGAGATTTACATAAGATTACGATTTTGATGTAGGATTTCTGGGTCGTGGAGAAAGAAAAATGGTTGAAGAAATCCATCTGGGATCCCACCTATGTGGAACCCAGATGCATCTGACACTTAAGACTAATTGTAGGGCTAGAGATCGTAAAATGCCCAAATGTACCAGGAGAGAAGGACTTAGATCAACCTCTCTGAATGGGAGCAAAGCTGTAATTGCCAGCTCACTACTTCATCTTCCCTGGTAACACCACAGCTGCTTGTTAAGGAATATGGGTTATTATGATGACAGAAGGACCCTTAATTGTGCCCTTCCAGGAAGAGCCCATTCTCTATCCATGGACATCATGAAGTTAATAGAATTTCTGAGAACCAGTATGGTTTATCTTCCTGATATGGGCCCAGAAACCCAAGCAGGCAATGCAGCAAGGGAGATCTTTCAGTACTTAAACTTCAGTTGCATCTTATTGCAAGGAACCTCATGCAGTTATGTAAGGCCTCACATAGCCATTAAGACCAGATGTATTCTGGCTCTACTTAATGACTGATGGACTAATTGATCACAAAGAAGGCTTTGTATGCAGAGAGGTCTGATCAAAGCTTCGGACTCTGCTTGAAAGAGCCTTGTAAGTAGGAAGGTCATCTATGAACACTTCTTCCACAGGCAACTGGCTGACCATGATGATCAGAGCAATAAATTGTGTGTGCATACATGGGAACAGAGTAGGACTAATAACGAGGGACTTCACTTGAATCTTTGAGATAAATAAGAAAGTCTTGTGACTGTTATGTACTGAATGTTTATGTCCCTCCAAAATTCATATGTTGAAGCTTTAACCCCCAATGTGATGATACTTGGAGATAGAACCTTTGGGAGGTAATTAAGGTGAGATGAGGTCATAAGCATGGTTCTCTCATGGTGGGATTAGTGTCCTTGTATGAAGAAACACCAGAGAGCTTACTTTCTCTTTTTCCCCATGCATGCACCAAGAAGAGGTCATATGAGCACAGCAGGATGGAAGTTCCTTATAACCCAAGAGAAGAGGCCTTATAATGAAACCTATCTTGCCAACACCTTGATCTTGGACTTCCCAGCTTCCAGAAGTGTGAGAAATAAATTTGTGTTGTTTAAGCATCCAGTCTATAGTATTTCTGTTTCTTTTTTTTTTGCAGTACACGGGCCTCTCACTGTTGTGGCCTCTCCCGTTGCAGAGCACAGGCTCCGGACGCGCAGGCTCAGTGGCCATGGCTCACAGGCCCAGCTGCTCTGTGGCATGTGGGATCTTCCAGGACCGGGGCATGAACCCGTGTCCCCTGCATTGGCAGGCGGGCTCTCAACCACTGCGCCACCAGGGAAGCCCTCTTTCTTTTTCTTAAAGTAATTTTTATTGGAGTATAGTTGCTTTACAATGTTGTATTAGTTTCTACTGCACAACAAAGGGAATCAGCTATACTTATACATATATCCCCTCTTTTTTGGATTTCTGTCCCATTCAGGTCACCACAGAGCATTGAATAGAGTCTCCTGTGCTACACAGTAGGTTCTTATTAATTATCTATTTTGTACATAGTTATCAATAGTGTATATATGTCAATCCCAATCTCCCGATTCATCCCACCACCCTTTTCCTCCTTGGTATCCATACGTTTGTTCTCTACTTCTGTACCTCTATTTCTGCAAATAAGATCATCTGTATCATTTTTCTAGATTCCACATATATACGATATTTGTTTTTCTTTTTCTGACTTACTTCACTCTGTATGACAGTCTCTAGGTCCATAGGGTATTTTTTTTAATTGAACTATAGTTGATTTACAATATTGTGTTAGCTTCAGGTGTATAGCAAAATGATTCATTTATATATATATATATTTTTCTTTTCTATTATAGGTTATTACAAGATACTGAATATTGTTCCCTGTGCTATTATATTATATTTTATGGCAGTCCAAGCTGACTAGGACAATGATTATTAGTGCCAAGTCTAAAAACTTCACTCTGTGTTATTGCCCTTGAAAAACTAATTTTAAGTTTTATTTGACAGTGGAAGGTTAACAGAGAAAGGAGTGGGCATTTAGAAAAATATCCTGATATGTTAAAAGACAAGTGTGTCACCTCAAAGATTTAATCCAAGAAATTGTCTTGGCAGGAAATGTGAGAGACATGATATGGTGAGAGCTGAGAACGGCATCGATTGCTACAACCATCAGTGTGGTTACTAAGCACACAGCACCCCAGCCTGCCAATCCCTCACTCCGAGCTTCAGTGTTGTGGCCTGGAAATCTCGGTCATGCTGTTTCATAGAGAGTTATATGAGCAAGTGTAGACAGACTCCTTGGAGAAAGGACTGGGAAAACAGTGTCACACCCAAACTGGAAATTACAGTTATTTTCATCCACACATGCCTCCAGCCACCAGTGTCAGTTGATTCTTCAACAAAAAAACCTTTCAAATTCTTATTATGTCTCCCTTTCCACTATCATTGTCAGGCAGTGTCTTATCATCTTTTACTGTGAGATTATTTCAGCACTCCCTGCTTGCCTGTCTTTGCCTCTTATTCCTCCTCAAAACCACCCTCTTGTGGTTCCCCTAAAATACCAGCAATGTGTTTGTTTCATAGATCTGGTCATTCCGCAAAGCAGCTGACAGCTTTCTGCCACCTGAAGATGCTCTGTCCCTGATCTGTTGCTCCAGCTTCAGCTTTGCCCACCTCCCTCTCTAACCCCTGAGCAAACTCCATCATTACCCTACCCATCTTTTCCTGAACAAATCTTTGACATTCTCACTTGTGGGCATGGCCTTCTTAAACTTCTCCCTGTCCCCAGTGCCTTTACCCACAATACATCATCAGAATGGAATTATTTACTGTAGTAAGCAGAATAATGACTTCCCAAAGATGTTCACATCCTAATTTCTGTAGCTTGTGAATATGTCATTCTATGGTGAGGGAGAATTAAAGTTTCAGAAGGAATTCAAGTTGCTGACCAGTGACCCTTGAGGTTATCCTGTATTATCTAATGGGCCCAGTGTAATCATAAATGTACTTTACATGCGGAAGAAGGAGGCAGAAGGCTTAGTGATACAATGTGAGAAACACTCAATTGGCCTCTCTAACTTTGAAGCTGGAAGGGGTCATGAGCCAAGGAAATGAGCAGCTTCTAGAAGTTGAAAAAAATCAGGAAAATGATTCTCTCCCAGATTCTCCAGAAGTAACACAGCTCTGCTACCACCTTGGTTTTCAACCCGAGAGATCCATTTTGGACCTCTCACTTCCAAACTGTAATATAATAAATTTGTGTTGTAGTAAGCCACTAATCATGTGGTATTTTGTTACAGAAGTGATAGAAATCTAATACATTACACTCATTCATTTTTTGTTCATATTGAGCACCATGTAAGTTCATCAACTTGCTAAGAACTGTGGTGGAAACAGAAGAAATGGAAGATACAGTCCTGGCCCACAGGTATTTAAAATACACTTTGGAGAGAAAATAATAAGTAATATCCATCGAACATTTATCATGGCAAACAGGGCTCTACATTGTGCATAAATTACCTCACTTTCTCCTCCCACAGCACCATAAGGTATGCTCAGCGAGGTTAATAAAGAGAATAAGTTAACAAGATGGGAGAATTGGCACTTGAACTCAAGCCCAAGTGACTTCACCTAAATTCATTGAGCTCTCCCCTCCTGTTTTTTGGGTTTTGGTTTTTGGTTTTTGTAGTAAAGGAACAGATAATTGCTTTGGGGTTTCAGAAGGAGGAGATACTATTTGAATTGAAAGAATCAATAACAGCTTTTGGTAGTAGGAAGATTTTGAACTGGAACTAGGCTTAGAAGGAATATTATATATTAATCATGACATTCACAGTAAGAGTGACTATAAAATGCCTCTATTTATCTTAAGATTCATCTATGTCTTTGTGTGGCTTCATAACCTTATTCATTTTAATCACTGAATAGTATTCTGTTGTATGAATATGCCACAGTTTGTTTATTCATTCATCCATTCAAAGACAACTTGGCTGTTTTATTTTTAGAGATATGAAAAAAAGTTATTATAAACTTTTCCACAAAAACTTTTTGTGAACTTAAATTTTCAAATGAGTTGGGTAAATACCTAGAAACATGAGGTTGGATCATATTATAAGACCATTCTGAGATTAGTAAAAGACTGGCCAACTGTTTTCAAAAGAGACTGTACCATTTTGCATTCCCACCAGCAATGGATGAGAGTTCCTGTTACTCTACATTATTGCTAAAAATTGGAATTGTCAGATTTTAGCCATTCAATGAGTCTACAGTGATAACTTTTGTTTTTAAAAGACACCTCCACTGGGTATAGAATTCAAGATTTCATTTTGGGGGTATTTTCTTGCAGCAATTTAATGATGACATTCTTTTTATTTTCCTTGCCTGAGGAGACATATCCATAAAGATATAGCTAAGACCAATGTCAAAGAGAGTACTGCCTAGGTTTTCTTCTAGGAGTTTTATGGTTTCAGACTTTACATAAGTCTTTAATCCACTTTGAGTTGATTTTTGTATATGCTGTAAGATAGTGTTCTATTTTCACTTTTTTTGCATGTGGCTGTCCAGTTTTCCCAACATTATTTCTTGAAGAGACTATCCTTTCTCCATTGTATGTTCTTTGCTTCTTTGTTGTAAATTAATTGTCCATATATGTGGGTTTATTTCTGGACTCTCAGTTATATTCCATTTACCTATGTACCTGTTTTACTACCAATACCATGCTGTTTTGATTACTATAACTTTGTAATATAGTTTGCAACCAGGGAGTGTGATACCTCCAGCTTTGTTCTTTTTTCTCAGGATTGCTTTGGCTATTGGAGTCTTTTGTGGTTCCATATAAATTTTAGATTTTTTTGTTCTATTTTATGAAATATTTTGTTGTTTTGATAGGGACTGCTTTGAATCTGTAGATTGCTTTAGATAACATGAATATTTTAACAATGTCATTTCTTCCAGTCCATGAACATGGACTATCTTTCCATTTCTTTGTGTCTTTAATTTTTTTTCAACAATGTCTTATAGTTTTCAGTATATGGGTTTTTTCCTCCTTGGTTAAATTTATTTTGTTCTAAATATTTTTTTCTTTTTGTTGTTATTATAAATAAGATTGTTTTCTTAATTTCTCTTTCTTCTAGTTCACTGGGATGACATCAAACTAAAAAGCTTCTGCACAGCAAATGAAATTATCAACAAAATGAAAAGACAACCTACTTAATGGGAGAAGGTATCTGCAAATCATATATCTGATAATGTGTAAATCTGATAATCTAAAATATATAAAGAACTCATACAACTCATCAACAACAACAAGAAACCAAACAGTTTGATTTTAAAATGGGCACAGGAGCTGAATAGACATATTTTCCAAAGAAGACATACAGATGGCCAACAGGAACATGAAAAGATGTTCAACATCACTAATTTATTAGGGAAATGCAGATCAAAACCATAATGAGATATCACCTCATACCTGTTAGAATGGCTATTATCCAAAAGGCAAGAAATAACAAGTGTTGGAGGAAAGGGAACTCTCATATACTGTTGGTGGGAATGTAAATTGATACAACCACTATGAGAAACAGTATGGAGATTCCTCAAAAAATTAAAAATAGGAATATTCTATAACCCAGCTATTCCATATGGGGGTTTTATCTGAAGAATACAAAAACACTAATTCAAAAAGATATATTTACTCCTATATTTACTCCAACGTTATTTGCAATAGCCAAGGTATGCAAACAGCCTAAATGAACATTGATGGATGCATGGATATATATAAACAATAGAATACTACTTAGCCATAAAAAATGTGAAATCTTGCCATTTGCAACAACATGGATGGATTTTGAGGGTGTTATGCTAAGTGAAATAAGTCAGATAGAGAAAGACAAATACTGTATGATTTCACTCATATGTGAAATATTAAAAATAAACAAACAAACAAATGAATAAACCAAACCAAACAGAAACAAACATATAGTACAGACAACAGAGTAGTGGTTACCAGAAGGGAAGGGGTAGGGGTGAGAGGATCAGATTGATGAAAGGGGTCAACTGTATGTTGACAGATGGAAAATTAACAGATTTTATAAATCATCAGCGTTTTAATTTTCATAGGTAGAGGGATTAGCACGAAGGTATTAAGTGAGAAGATTATGACTCCAACAAACAGGATCAACTTTATGGCTAGCTTCAGTTCTAGTTGGAATCCAGAATAAAATCAGGGAACCATGATATAGGGTGAGATCAGCAATCAGGATAAACATGTTTAAGATTAACATACTATAAAAGTTATATTTAGAATGGTGTCAAATAGACCTTGACTAGGATTCTGACTCTGTCATTCATTAACTGTATTAGGGTTTAAGAGCTTCTGTAAAATAATAGAATCGTTTTTAAAGGGTTATTATAACATCTGAATGAAACGATGTAGGTTCAGTGCTCTCAGAAAATTGCCTCCTATACACTGAGACATCAAAAACTGGTAGTTATTACTGATTAGGCAATGAAGCTTTAATTGGAGAGCAGAATGCACAAACTTGACTGATAGATTTCATAGTTCTAAGGTTGGAATAGATCATTTTTCTACCCAAGACTTCATGGAATCTGTAAATCAGGGGAAAGAATGAAGTCAAGGCCTGAGAAGAAAGCCAATGGCCAAGAAGCCAAAAGAAGTCTGTAGATGTTATGAACCTAGAATAATGAAAAAAAGGTAGTAAAGATGGAATACAGAGTGAGAAGTTGGGAAGGTGAAGAACAGGAGTGAGTAAGAAGAGAGCAATGGAGAGAGGTCTGGGAAAATTATTAGGCACTTGCAATTGCAGGCAAGTTTTCTTACATGTAAATTTGTAAATTTGGTTGATACTACTACACTTATTACTCATGGGAATGAGAATACGATTAAATAAGATGACCATCTACCTAAATACCACAATGGCAGACCCGGAGTGGACCTCAGTAAACATGAGCTGTTATTATGAGGATATGTTGGATGGGTCATGAATCCCCTAGGCATAGTTCACAATTAACCATACTTGATACTGGCCTTAAGGCAATAGAAATTCCAGAAGAGTAAATTTGGAGTTGAGGGCACAAAACGGAGCACTGAAATAAAAAAAATGTACATATGGAGAGAAGAGGAAAATAATGTATAAACACTATGTTAATGTTCCTAGTGCCCACCATGACTGGATTGCTGAGCTGTTTGTTCTGTCTGAACCTTTTGAATCTGTTTCCTTTTCTGATCCAAAGTCTTTGCATCATTTTTTGCCCTTTGGAGAGTCTTTTGAGATTATGAAAATGCTAGAAACAAATTGAGCATTCATCACTATTATTCCCACTTCACAGATGAAAAGAGAGGTTCAGAGCTACCTAGAGATTAGTTCATGATCCCTCAGCTTGAGTGATTGAGATTTGAACCCGGTCATTTTCCTTAACATGAGACCCCACTCCATTCCACTATGTTGCTCTAAGGATCTTGTCAGATATTTAAACAGCATTGCCTCACAAAGGTGGTAATCTCCATACAACTAAACAGCAAGGCAGATGTTTACTGGAGACTGAGCCAGATCTGTCTGTGAGTGCCGAATTGCTGTCTCAGCACTGCTGCTAATGCACAGTCTGCTTGCCCACCCCAGGCACTGGAAACAACGAGGAGGACCTTCCACATGGCAAAGTCTCCAAAGCCATGTGATTCCGTTGCATTTGCTTTAATACCTAAGCCAGGCACGGCTAGAGCAAGGGTCTAGCTTTGGTCAGGATGAGCTGGGGGGCTGCTCACAGAGCTCACTTGATGTTCAGGTCCAGGCAGTGCTTTCCTGGCAAATGCATTCCTCAGTTAAACAAACAGTAATTACAGAAATTGCAGATTTGATATTTTATTAATGAATGAGAGTGCATAGGGGTATTGAATGGTATCCATGAGCATATGCATAGTTATGCCATGAAAGCATTTCGGGTTTGCTTGCATCTCAGTACTACAGGGACAAAGTTGGTATCTGGCAGCTTAAAGTGAGTAGAATGAAATCTTTCCCTTTTACAGTTATATAAATATGTCATAAATCAGGAAGGTATCTTGTAAATTATCTCAACTACTACTTTTATTTTATAAATAAGGGACCGAGGTCTCAGGGGCATCCGAGGAATTTGGTTGTGGTCAGAAAGCTAATGAATGAAGGAGTCAGGATCTCCACTAGGGCTGCTGGCTTTTGCACTCTGTATCTGGGGCAAGTCACAAACATATAGAGTCTGAGTTCTTTCTCCTCTTCTTTTTCCCTTTCCTTTTGCTTTTGTTTATCTTTCATCCTTTTATTCTCCAATTCATCGATCAATAATTTTCTCATTCTTTGCCTATTTTATGTACTTTTTCCTTTCCTCCCTTTTCAGGAAAGATAGGAATATCCCGTGTTCAGTATGAAAGAGTTTTTGTTTGTTCATTTCTGTTTCCAATGTTTGTGAAATAGAAACCCAAAGAGGATAAATGTCTCATGACAGTATACACAGCTATCCAGATACATCCTGGGGCTGAAACTCAGCTTCTTTCACTGTCAGTCTCATGGTTTTACTTTTTGTAACCATTCTACATTTTTTTCCATTACAGTTAACACTTTTGGGCCATGACTTTCATCATATTATTGGTAACATGACAGCAATTTTCTTTCTTCAACACATACAAAAACATAAAAATGTTTTAGTTCTTGCTTCTCTGAACTTCCTAAAATTCTAAAAGAAGGGCTCACAGCAAATTCCATTGGTGGGACCTTATGGCAACTATGTTAAGAATTTACCAAAGATGTCAATACAGCAGAGCTTTTGTTGTGGGTCTCATAAAATAAATATTATCCTAATTAGAAAAGCATAAAAGTATGCTTTCAACAACTATTGAGACATTAGTGAACAGATATCACATCATTAGCACATCCTTCTCAATTTATATACACTTTGAAAATCTCATTTACTTAGATCCTTCATGTTTTTATTTCAGGAATCACCAATCTTTACCTTGATTAACCTAGGTTATCTAAAATTTCTTTAAGGAAAAAGAATCAGTTAAAAGTTTTTCTGATGTAAAAGGTCAAGTAAATCTATTTTCATTCTATGGTGTATATCTAAGCTAGATTTCCAGACCTCATCTCCTTCTCCATTAACCCCTTGGGGT
Source organism: Mesoplodon densirostris (assembly GCF_025265405.1). Classification (NCBI taxonomy): domain Eukaryota; kingdom Metazoa; phylum Chordata; class Mammalia; order Artiodactyla; family Ziphiidae; genus Mesoplodon; species Mesoplodon densirostris. The sequence continues at coordinate 167,680,796 of NC_082661.1, read as the reverse complement.
TCTGGAAATACCTGAATCCCAGGTCAGGCTAGCAGAGTGGGTTAACAAATTTTCTATTTGCTTGAGAGTGTAATGAATCTCATGGATTATATTAAGTCTGAATGAGTTTAGGCTACTGTCTGACAGCAAGGGCTAAGACCACTGTACTAGAGTCTGCTATTTATGTTACTTTCCTGCTCACCCTCCCTTCTAAAGGAAATTTACCTGTCCTTCAGCCATTATATGGCCTTTCTTTCTACTTATCTGACCCATGGTGTCCCAGTTTTACAGCTATTTGAGCAAAGGATGAGCACTTCATCCAAGCTGAACAATGATCCCTGACTTGACACCATGAAGTGAATGGTGTCGATCATAGTTTTCTTGCAGAAATTTGAAATAAGAAAAGCTGAAAAAATTAGTTCACAGTTAGGGAGATTGGTAATAAAAAGATAAAAAGGTAAAACTGGTTCTTTGCCCTGCTTCCATATGAATAAATGTTTATTATTTAGTGCAATCATATAAAAAACTTTGCATTCTGAGATTAACCTCAAAATGCAAGAATATGCTATTTATTACTATTCACCCAAATAAATATTGTCTTGAGCCCCTATTCCTGTAGGTTTCTGATTCCCTAATGAAAGCAAGTTTATCTCAAATGTTTGCAATACTAGGCACATGCCACCCCATGTAGATTTACTAATTATAAGAGGCAACTTGTGTTTTTCTACCAATGATCAGACTATCTGTAGCTTTCTTTTCCTCTAGAATCTCACTGTATGTTTGTTACTCAGAGTGTCCAGTTCTTCAGAAAGCTTTCATGAGATTATTTTCTAAGCAATCCTCCAACCAAAGTCTCTGTGGTTTCCTAGAATGAACAGTACTGCCTCCCAATCTTGAGCTCATGGACCAGAGTCCATTTGTGATGTGTTGCATGAAAATGAGGAAAAATGTATTATATGATCATTTTTTATAAAGTAACTTTTATGAACTTTAAGAACTGTTCATTTAAATATCATACTCTTTCTATATTTTGAAGATCAAATATATTTTCTTTTATGAAAAGATGATAATATTAAATAGCGTTTCTTTCTGAATACCTTGACTGGGTCTAGTAAAACACTGACACCCTACCTTTGCTAAAATTTGCTAAAACCTACCTTTTAAAATTTGCTAAAATTTGAAGCTCAAAAATCTGGGCCACTGATACATGGGGCATGGAATTAGATGACAATCTGAGTTTTGGAAGTTTGGGAATGAATTTTCAAATAAAGAAACTTAACACTGTCCAGAGAAGCACATATTCCCCAGTTCAGCAAGGGTCTACTGGGGTTGAACCAAGACCTGCTATAAAAATATCAGTGTGCTTGAGCCATGAGGCCATGACAGAAGCCACAGGTATAGCCAAGAATGAGACATCAGTGAAGTAATCAAAGGCTCTACGATGAGCCTCGGGGCAACCAGGGAAAGGAGGTGCTAACCACAGTGAAGATGAGGCATGGGAGCCAATGGGGTCACCTTGGGAGTCCACAGACTGTGAGAAGAGGCTTGGGGGCTGAAGTTCTAGTGATTTAAAATGACCAGGTAGACATCAAATATTTTTTTAAAGATTTTTTTGATGTGGACCATTTTTAAAGTCTTTATTGAATTTATTACAATATTGCTTCTGTTTTATGTTATTTTGGGTTTATGGCTGTGAGGTACGTGGGATCTTAGCTCCCTGACCAGGGACCGAACCCACACCTGCTGCGTTGGAAGACAAAGTCTTAACCACTGGATCACCAGGGAAATCTCAGACATCAAATATCATTATTTGTTACCAAGCCCACAAAATTTTTCCCAGAGGATATCTCCTGATGAATGCGGTCTGGGGAAGGTGAATTATATAAAGAAGTCAGAACGAGGTGGAAAACCTAAAGTAAATGAGATACATGGAAATCCTTTAAATATCCTCCTTTCTGCACCTGTGTATGGTTTGACTTTTCCATCTAGACCTATGATTCTTACTCTTGGCTATATATTTTAAAACACCTGGGAGAATTTAAATAACTTCCCAAAAGGGCACTGTGATAAGTTTTGAGGCCTTGACCTCATCCACCGTGTGCCCTTGTGAAAGCATTTCACTCTAGTTCCTCATTACAAAATGAAGTCATTGGAATAGGTGTTCTCCTTCCAGCTCAGAGGTTCTAATCTATTCTCTTACACATTTCCATCATTTTTTCCCAATAGGAAATGCCATGTCTTGATCCCAAGGCAGAAAAATTAAATTAATGTTAGTATAGCTCCATTCATTTAAAGTTTGAATTAAGTGATAAGACTGAACTCAAGTACCCAGTTTTTGTCTTTAAATGGGAGATAACAAAGAATAAAAGGATCTCAATTCTTTCTTTGCTGGAGAGGCACAGCCACAGCTCGCTGAAAGGCAGACAAGTCCTGTGGTGACCTGTCCAAAGAGCTTGCTGGAATTCCACTCTCTGGAAATTTCCAGAAAGTTGTTCACAGGGAGGTGTCTCATTAGAGGCACTCTTCTACAAAACCGCTTAAGAAACACCTGAGAGAAGCTGCCGGCCACCAGATGTTGCTGTCTGCTGTGCACTGCAAGACCAGGATGCTGGAGAAACTGTACCCACTGCTGAGGAAATCCTGGATGCCACAGGAGCTAGACGTGGAGGAGCCACACCCTCTACAGGAGGCTGCCAAGAAGTGCACTGGAACCCGGAAGCAAAACTCCTTTCTTTACCCTGCAATGACTCTCCAGCACTCTGTACTATCAAAATTAGCATCATGTTTACCAGCAAAGCAAAACTTTGTATAAAAGGTCCCAGATCCATTTCCATAGAGCAGGGTAAAAGGGTTAATTAGAGGATAAGATGCAATAAATTGATAACTGGCACAAGTTCCTTGAGAGATGTATGTCTGACTCGTCATATATTATTCTGCCAGGGGGCCAATGAGACTGCAGAATATTTTTGAAAACTGTCATTGATGTGTATACCAACTGTTCTCTGCGTGCTGTCCCCAGAGTCCCCACAGTGTGATACCAGCCCAGGCAGCTGGATTTTGCTCTGATTCTCTCTCTGTACCTTATCTTTCCCTACTCTTCCTCTTACCACAGGAACTGGACTCCAAGTGTGGCACTCTGACCTCTAAACAGTTCCTTCCAAACTCTTCCTTAATAGTCTTTGATTCCACAGACTCCAAAGTGGGAGGAAATTAACTAAAGGTCGTTTACTTTAGGGAAACGCTGATGTATTCGTCTTCATACCAGGCATGGAGAGGCAGCAGGTGGAGTCATGGATGGGCACAAAGAGGGGAAAATGATTGAAGAGAGGTGAGCACCGCAGGGAAGCCTCTAGGCTACAGCTCTACGGGCAAACATTCTAGGAGCACTGCTGTGGGGCTCTACTGGTGTGAGGAAAAAGCCAGAATCCAGGAACCAGAGAAATCATGGAGGAGCCCACAGAGCCAATGAAGGCGAAGGTGGGTTTAAATATATTTTAAAATCAATACTTATGACTTTAACGTTTAAATAAGTTCATTCCCAGTAGCAGAGAACAGGATAAAAATCATATAGGCTAATACAGAGCATGGAAGGGGAAGAGGTGAAATAGTGAGAAGTTAGAATTTCAAAATCAGAAACAGGGCTTCCCTGGTGGCACAGTGGTTGAGAATCTGCCTGCTAATGCAGGGGACACAGGTTTGAGACCTGGTCTGGGAAGATCCCACATGCCGGGGAGCAAGTAGGCCCGTGAGCCACAACTACTGAGCCTACGCATCTGGAGCCTGTGCTCCGCAACAAGAGAGGCCACGACAGTGAGAGGCCTGCGCACCGCGATGAAGAGTGGCCCCCGCTTGCCACAATTAGAGAAAGTCCTTGCACAGAAACAAAGACCCAACACAGCCAAAAATAAAAATAAATAAATTAAAAGAAGGCTCAACATTAAAAAAAAAATCAGAAACAATTGCTGACACTAAGCAGGACTGAGAACACAAGAACTAGGCAAATGCTAAGCAAGCATAACTGAATGCTTGACCATATTCCCTTACTGCTTCTCATGAAAGATTTCCCATTTTCCTTATCTTTGTTAAGTAGCATTTCCTTTAGCAGAATGGCTGGAGCATTAGACAAATGTCATTGATATCACATTCCCTAGTTTCATGCAGATAAAGAGACAGAGCTTAATACCTTGAAACTTGATTTCTGAACACAGAGCAACACAGCCATGGTGAATGGAAGCAGTGTATATTGAGTGTATTTTTCTCTTCCTTGACTGGAGCCTGATATTGTCACCTCTATATTGCAAATGATCTCCCAGTTGGCCCCAGAAACAGGAAGTACCTTCAGTCCTGGGCTTTGTCCTGCACAGGAACAGGTGTTTTTTGAAGTGATGAGTAAGGAAATCTCAGTTGTCCCACACAGGGTCCAGTGGGTGAAGGAGATTTTGAATGTACCAAGTTCCAGAGTCAGACTTCATCACTACAACCCCTGAAACTAAATCACATTGAAATCACATCAGTGATAGATAAAGATCAATGTTGATAAGGATCTCAAGATCAATTTATTGAAATACTGGTCAAGCCCTTCCTGTTGTCCATTTAAACTAAGGCAAATCATGTGGCTGGTTTGCTGAGCATTTCACTATGCGTGCACCATATTTTATTTTACTAGAAATATTTTCTTCTTTTAAAATATAACTTTTCTCTACCATTATAAAAGTAATGCATAATGATTATAAAAACTTAAGGGAATACAGAATAACACAAAGAGGAAGATTAAAATGTCCTGTAGTCCCCTCATAAAGAAGAGTTTCATTCTAGAGGCCTCCAGATACTGAAATCTACTATTTTGATAAGAAAGAGGAAGATGAGAAGGTGGAGTCTCCTCACCCCTCCCTTTTTTGTTCCTGTTTTGTTTCTTGTGGTGCACTGCTGTCCCAGTAGCGCAAAAGACCCTTACCAAATTGAAGCCAGAAGCTCACCCTCATTAATTTAAAATCTGGCATCTTGGCTATTAACTTGTATCTTAACCTCTTGAGTTCCCATTTCCTTTCCTCATATATAAGGGATGATTTTTTTAAACTTGTGTTTGTTGGATGGAGATGCCCTTAAATATTTATTGTAGGACCAAGTAGAGGTCTTGAATTCCCTCTGGGGCATTGGGTCACTATGGCCGTGACACCTGGGTTTTCTAGACTAGGTCCTAAGAGAATAGGAGACTGGGAAAACGACTTCACCACTATAGCGTGGGGGAATAGCAGTCGATGTAGTGAAATGTCACAGGAAAAATGTTCATGTGCTGGACACCAAACTTTATGGTGTGGAAAGAACGTGACAGAGCTGGTACCAATTCCATCTTTGCCACTTCCCTAACTTGTACACTTGGGCAAGTAACCTAACAACTTGTTACTTCTACTTGTGTGTAACTAATGGAAGTTAATAATCCCACCATCCTCATTGGATTATTTTCAGAACTACATTAAAAATCTAGACAAGTCCCTAGCACACTGTCTGGTACAGAGATGCTTAACAAGCATTGTTTCCTCCTCTCTTCCTCCTTGCTGCTGATTTATTATCTACTGAGGTTTGGAGTTGAAGGGGGTGGTATGTTTGAAGTCATTTTTTCCTTAGATGTCTTTTGGTTCAATATGTGTCTGTCTCTCATTTCCTACCTGAGAGTTTGTTACCCCAGGTTAGCAATACTGAAGGTGTTGCTATGGCTACGGCTATCCTGTGACTTGGAGTAGTGATAAAGCTGCAGGAGGCTGAGTCTGTGCTTTCATGCAGATGTCCTCAAAACCACAGAGAAGGAACAGTGAGCCTTGGGAAGACACTTGCCTATGAAATTCTGGGCCTTCAGTTGGCAAGGATTGAAATCAAGTGATATGAGTACTGCACACATCAGGGCCGCCTTACACAACCTGCCCTGGCAGTACCAGACCCTTCCAAATGAGCAACTATCACATATGGGAAATTAAAAACACAAATTTATTATTCTCTTTATTTTTGTTTCTCTTTTCAGTCTCTTCTCTATTTCCACTGATATCCTCTCCTTCTTCCCTTGAAAACAGATTCCCTGATTTTAAATCTGCAGAAAAAAAGAGAGAGAGAAACCCTTTTTCCTTTCATTAAAGTTGCTTACTGAATCAATTCTGTTTATAGAAGGCAGAACATCCAGGCATATTGCTTTTCCTCATCCCATACTGTTAAGTTGTGTGGTATTGATTCTTTCTCTTTTTGTCCAGCTATCTTGGGCATTCTAACCTGGGACCACACAAGTCCACAGATGATTTATCAATCCTGCTGAAATTCTCGGCCTGAAAGGCAAAAAGAAAAAGCATGAATTACATTACGTAGCCAAGTCATTTAGCATAAGTTATCTCATTTCATGTTCCCAGCTATTCTATGGAGTAGCTAGCATTTCCTCATTTTACAGAGGTAAGTACTTTGCCTGCAGTCACAGAATTAGTAAGTGTCTTAGCCACTAAATGAGCCTGGGACCATCTAATTGCAAAGCCAGCCTTTTATCTTTCTGTGTCATTGCCTTATAATGACACAGACATATTATGCTCAGTACAGGGCGTTACACCTGTGTAAAAGTATACATGGTATTAAAAGCTGATGGTGACAACTAGCCAATATCATGTCTGAGATTTTTTTCTAAGTCTGTAAAGTATTCATCAGTGCAACTGTTTTCAGGGCTGCTGGTCTTTGAAAAATACACATCTAGGGAAACAGAGGAAAGAACGGATGTTGCCTGTGGCATTTCATGCCTAATGCATAGTACTATATCCCTCAGCTCCTGGAAAATGAATTCCTTTCATTTTCTCACCACTTAGGTTTGGTCACTATTCACACATCAGAGAAAAAACATACACTATCCTCTTCCAATCTAATCCTCACCTTCTCCATTAGGCTGTAAGGAGGCAGGAGGGCATGATGAAAAAAAAAAGGCCTTTAGATCATGAATAACCAGGGTGCGAATCTTGGACACCTTCAGCAATCTGACCAATTCTTCATCTCTAAGGGGATGAGCAAGGCTCTCTTCTGGCAATGGTTGAAGTCACACCTGGGATGTGATGTCTGCATACATCAAGCCCACCATAGGCAGCACAGCCATGTAATATCAGGCCATTCTGAATGAACAACTATCATGTTCCAGAGACTCAAAGCGCAAATTTATTTTTACCTGTATTTTTGTCTCTATTTTCAGTCTAATCTCTATTTTCAGCCATATATCCCTAGTACTATTGTGAGGATTTAATGAAATTAAATGTGTCATTTAATGAAATGACCTATTTGAGGTTCCTAGTATCTTGTCTGGCATACAGTAGATGCCCAACAAAATCAGTCCCCCTTCCTTTCTCCTTTTTCCTTTCCAAAGGAGAGGATAATCCACTTCTCTCTTCTTGGTACAAGCTACTATTGTCTTACTCACAAGTCTAATTTCCACAGATTATAGCTCCTCATGAATATCAGGAAGACCAGCACTCACTCAACAAAATGGCACCTTAATGTTATTTCCTTAGGAGGTTTAATTATTTGGTAAACGTACAAACACCTACTATGTATGAAGGGGAATAAATACAGAAAACTACAATCATGGACTTGACCCTCCAAAAGCTCACAGCTCGGGCTTCCCTGGTGGCTCAATGGTTGAGAGTCCGCCGCCGATGCAGGGGACACGGGTTCGTGCCCCGGTCCGGGAAGATCCCACATGCCGTGGAGTGGCTGGGCCCGTGAGCCATGGCCGCTGAGCCTGCACGTCCGGACCCTGTGCTCCGCAACGGGAGAGGCCACAAAAATGAGAGGCCCGCATACCGCAAAAAAAAAAAAAAAAAAAAAGCTCACAGCTCAGCTGGGGAGAGAGCAACCCAAGAGGGAGTTGTGAATGTGAGCTGAAGCATGCTATACCTGACTTGGGTACTCCAGATTAGAACCTTGGAGTCAGAGGACAGTAGGAAGTCTCTCTAACCTCAAGCTAAGTAGATAGCTAATGATGGAAAAGAGTTCTCTACAAGATTTAAAATCCTACAGCTTTTCCAAGCTTCAAGATAAAATACAGCCTCCACTCCTAAAGAGAGGTCAAAGCTCTACCACAGAGAGGCTTATTAGCAATCACCCTGATATCCAGACTTTGCAATCAAAGAGAACCAGCCTAATTGGCTGATTAAAAACATTAGTTCCTAGTGAAATGTATTTCAATATTGGACTGTGAGACTTAGGGACTCTATACTATACATGAAATCAGAAAAATATTTGTCTACACTCTTAAACTGCATTGACATGGCCCAGTGTGAAATGGAAATTAGGCAAATCTCTGAGATGTTTGAGAAACCAAGCCATCTCGATTTGATGGGTCAAATCTTGGAGTGGACAGGCTCTCCTCATAATCCACACTGGCCACTGAAAGGATAATCCACCCTCCCTTCCAAAGACTTCCCCACAGTCTTCTCAGAAGGAAAGATATTCCCAGATCTCTCTAGTAGCACAAAGTTTCCATGGCAACTTTGTGCAACTAGAGAGATCTGGGCAATATCTTCTCTTAGGAACCTCTGCTAAAAACACTAGGCATCTTGGTTCATTTGTTTTTCTCCTCTACAGTCAGAAGTTTAGAGAAAACAAACACAGGGAAATAGAGGGTAAAAGCCAATATTTATTCAACCCACATTTGGGGTCAGGCACTGCTCTGTGGTGCTTCTCTCCTATCAACCATGCAAGATGCCATTAACCCCATTCTACAGGTACAGAGCTCAGTATCACAGGGTTAAAAGTGACTTTTCCAAGGTTAGTTAGTGGGTAAAAGGTGAGATCAGATTCAAACGTTTGCCTGACTCTCTAAATGAAAACACTCACACCATTTTCCATTCCACCACAGTGCATCTCCCAAAGGGCAGGATATAGCTGTTCTCCTACTTTCCCTTTTCATTTTCTTCTCTGTCTTTCTTAGTTTCCTCTCCCTCCTTTTCTTCGTGTCCTTCCCTCACTCTTGACTATTTAAGTGGCACAGAGGTCACGCTTGTTGTCACTGGCTCACGCTTCTCATTGCCCATTATTTTCAACACAGCCAGATTCCTACAGAGACAAAGCTTTCAGTGGAAAGTTAGAAGACAACATTGTGTCTGACTGTCAAATTACAAGGATCATTAACTTTCTTGCGCTCTTCTCTCTTTATCTTTTTTAAGATATTTTTGGAGTTATCTATCACTTAAGACATCAATTTTTTTTTAAAATGACACTTCAGTTATTGCTCCCAAAACATATAGGGTGGTTAAGGGATGATATGCTGGCAGGCAGTATAAAATTGTCAAAGGAAGATTAACTCTTTCCCCACAATTTAATTCTATAGAAAATTTCTATTATATTCATATTTGTTTTTAGTCATGATTCATATGTAGTACTTGATAAGCATTGTGGCTACCTTTCATTTGCCAGTAGTGTTCAGGAGAGTATTTTATTGTGATGACATAAAACACAAGGTTAATACCAGTCAACAGGTCATATGTGCCATTTGCTGTTCACCGTAAAGCACCATGATTAAAATTTTAAGCAAATAGGCTGACAGTAAGAATGTACATTGTTTTTAAAAGCACAACTTTAGTTCCATTGAGGAATCTGAATAGCTGCAATCCCCATTAACAACATCGTTTATTTTGGAGACTGGCAGTTTTTTAAACAGCTGTTGGAGCACAAATGTGGGTCAATGTAAGAAAATTATGTTGGGGAATTTGCTCCATACTTCAGAATCTGGCCATGCTTTGAGGTCAGCACAAACACATTGCCACCATTTCACTCTTCACACCTGCCTCCTGGCTGCCCTGCCCAACCCCTTTAAGCAGCTGCACCCAACCTCATACACTCACTGAATACACACAAAACAAACCTATAAATCATCCTGGCTCTGAAGTGCTCACCTTGCCCTGGTTCTCAAGCTTGGATCTACTTGATCCTGGATCTCCTGGCCAACATCTTTTGTTCTTGTCTGTCTTATCCTCATATCTGACCCTGGGAAGACCAGAGCTGGGGTTCCTCAGGATTATTTAGCGTGGAGCTCTATGTGGTTTCATAGGTCAGGACCTGCACCAGGATGTATTCTCCTCTGTACCACAGGTTAACAGATGAGAATGCAGGAAGTCAGTGTGTAGGTGTAGTAGCAAGTAGGAGAGTGTTCCATTTATCAAATAGAGAATAATAAACCACTCCAAAATTTAGTGGTTACAATAACTACATTTATTGGGTTGGTCAAAAAGTTCGTTCAGGTTTATGGCAATATCGTATCAAAAACCTGAATAAACTTTTTGGCCAACCCAATATTTTGCTCACTGATGTGCAGTTTGGGAGAGCTGGAAGGGAGGGGGCAGCTAATCTGTTCACTTAGCTGGTTCATTAGCCATTTGAAGACACCGATGCAGTCTACACAGGTCAGCATCTGGACCTCAGAGGAGGGTGAAGACGGGTGGAGATGGGTGGAGAATGGAACTGGAGGGACAAATGTACAACATCCCTCGAAGTCATCGATATAGAATAGGGTAGGTAAGGGAGCAAGGGGAAATATTCACTGAATAAACAGGTTAATACGTATGGGACCATCTTATGAAAAGCCATCTAGCAAAGCTTATGATGGACAAGGTCTTATTAAGGGCTATTTGACAGGCAGCAATAGAGAGAGAAATTCCTTCCTGGAGTCCACCTGGAGATGGGATGTCTCTATGACATGAATTTGGGAGAGTCTGCACTTAGTCCATGACAGGAGGTGGTTCTTTTGGCAGTCTACTGTCTTTTTACTCTTATTTAAGAGAAAGATACATCTAAAAACCACATACAAACTATGGAAAACCACACAATTGATTTTGTGTTTTAAGCAGCCTTTCTCTTAATAAAAGGGACAGGATAGAACTGTCTAACTCTAATCAATTTTCACAATGTAGGGAGAACAATTTTGGGGAAAAAATATATGTATACAAACATACGTATACATATATTTACATATATACATTTCTAATTTATGTACATATATATGGAAATATTTTTGCATATCAGAATTATGGACAATAATTTATATATACTAAACATTTTTTCCCAAAAGTCGTTCTCTCTAAATTGTATGCACACACACCACACACACACATATCTGCTGGGGGATAAAATCTTAGTCACAATTTGAGATGTCTATTACTTGCTTTCCCTGAAGTAATATCTATGTTGTGATACAGTGCCTTAGGTTGGGGGATGGTAGAAGAAATATTTATTCCATAATGTGCACCATGGCATCTCTTATGATGTCTTTAATTGACAACCATGCATACTTCTGAAGAGCTGACCCTTGTTTTGACATTCAAGTCTCCTTTAGTTCCAGTGCCATTTTCTAATACAACTGAACTCTCCTGAGTACAAAGAACATTCCAAGAGTCTTATACCACCTTGTGGCATACTTGTTTAGCTAAGCCCCTAAGCTTCCCTGAGGGTTTTGTAGCATTGGCCAGTAGACTGGGAAAGGAATCCTGGAATCTTCTGTGATTGAGGCTTTCTGGCATCTACAGTATAACCATTTCTTCTCTGACTGCACTTAGTGTAGCCTGTTATCCACTAAACATTAGTAATGTCTTATTCTTCAAAACCATACATCTATGTAAATCCTTTGACTAAGTTGCAAGTATCTTCCATTTCCCTAAGGAACTAGGTATTTGATTATCAAATGCAAAATAAATAAATAAATAAATAAGAATAAAAAACATTAAATTAAATTAAAAGGATAAATGAAAAGTTCTTTCAAACTTGATCTAATTGATATATATGCAATATTGCAAAAAACAATACAGGAGTAAACATTCTCTTTAAGTATGAACATATACCAATATTGACTACTGTTGGATCATAAGGAAATTTAAAAGAATTTAAGTCATTAATAGTATGTTCTCTGAGCACAGTGGAATTAAATCAGACTTTGCTAACAGAAGAATTGGTGTCTCCACACATCTGGAAATTAAGCAAGAAAAACAAAATTAGAGAAAAGGTACTACTGGGTATCAAGATTTTGTAATGCTATAAAGCTTAAGATAGTGTGGTATTGGTACCATGAAGAAAAAATATGAAACAGAACAAAAGTTCATAAACAGAGCCACATATAGATGATCACTTAATTTATGACCAAGTTGACTTAAAAGCAAAGGAGAAATGATGTTTTCTATCAATAATGAATCAGTTGGATAACCACAGAAAAATCCTAAGCCCTAATTCATGTCACATGCAAAAATTAATTACAGGTGAATTACAGATCTAAATGTGAAAAGTAAAACAGAAAAGAAAATATCTTCATGACCTTGGGGTAGGAAAGGTTTCTTAAATGGGATACAGAAAAATAATAAATATAAATAAAACAGTGATAAATTGGACTATATTAAAATTAAGTACTATATTCATCAACAGACACCGTTAAGAGAGTCAGAAGTCAAGTCACAGAATGTACATATCTGACAAAATATTTATGAAGAGGGCTCTCCCAACCAATAAGAACCCAAAAGAAAACTGGACAAAATACCTGAGCTGCCATATCACAGTCAGATAAATATTTGAAAATGTTCCCTTCTCATCAATCATCAAAAACATGCAACTAACACTAATATAAAATACCAGAATTGACAAATTTTAAAGTACATTTTTTGGAGAGGTGTAGAACAATGAAAACTTTCATAGTTTTCTGTTAGTACAACCACTTAGGTATACTGGCAGTATCAACTAAAGCTCGTCTTACATATATGCTCTGAGACAGCAATTACACTCCTTGGCGTATTCCAAATATAAATTTATACATATATTCACAGAAAGACATTTGCAAGAGCATTTGTGACAGCATGACTTGCAATAATCTCACAATGGCAACAACACAAAGGACCATCCGTATTTGAATGTACAAATATATTGTGTCATATTCATACAAGCAACCTTATACGGAATTGAAAACTAATAAACTCCACTCATCAAGTGTATAAACAACATGGATAAGCCCTGAATGATGTGGAGCAAAAGAAGCCAGGCATAAGAGAGTACATGCTGTATAAATTCCAGCAACAGACAAAACTGTCCAATGGTGTTTGATGTCAAGATAGTGATTACTTTTGGAGGGCAAATGACTGAGAGAGGCACAGGTGCTTTTATTTATGAAAATGCATCTAACAGACCTTAAATTTTTTTTATTCAATTCTTTTTTTTAAATTAATTTAGTTCTTTTTGGCTGCGTCGGGTCTTTGTTGCTGCATGCGGGTTTTCTCTAGTTGCGGCGAGTGGGGGTTACTGATCTTTGTGGTGTGTGTGCTTCTCTTGTTGTGGAGCATGGGCTCTAGGCACACAGGCTTCAGTAGTTGCGGCACGCAGGCTCAGTAGTTGTGGCTCGTGGGCTCTAGAGTGCAGGCTCAGTAGCTGCAGCTCACAGGCTTAGTTGCTCCATGGCATGTGGGATCTTCCCAGACCAGGGATCGAACCTATGTCCCCTGCATTGTCAGGTGGACTTCCAACCACTGCGCCACCAGGGAATTCCCACGGGCCTTAAATTTTATATCACTTCAGGCTTTCACTCTCATAATCCAAACTAACATATTTTAACAAGAAAATTAATCTAGTTGTACACTCATACTTTGTGCATTTTTCCATATATGTATTCTGAAAGTTTATTTAAAGGAAAAGTAATTTCGAACAACATTTAAGAGGTTTGATAGAATTTTGTCAGTAACTTTTAAATAATTCTAAATTATTGATTCAAGTTATATTCTGATAAACAGTGGGTGGTTTGGAGGTTGTTGGATCACTTTAAACCCACCCTTCTCCCCATTCTTCCCTTTCCTCTTGATTCCTGCCCTCTTGAGTGTCAACTACCACATGCCAAACTACAAGCCCCTCCTATCTGTGAAAGCTGATCAGCTCTTGCCATCTTTTCCCCAAGAAAACTTTTAACAGGATTAAGTGAGGGGTTGAAGGAACTCTGAAAGCTATCCTGTCTCTTCTGCATTGACAGATAGAGTATTCAGACCTGAAGAGGGCTTCACTGGCCCAAGGGTACCTTTTATTTGGGAACCATCTTTGCCCATCAACAATTAAAGGAAGCGCAAAATGAGCTCTGAGGAAAAGGAACAAGGTTGCTTAGTAGTGACTCTGCCTCTGGGATTTATAAGAAAGCATTTGGATCAGATCATTAGATTGCTTGTTCTCTTGTCCATCTCAAATTCCCAGGGCAGGAAGGCAGAGCTGGAGCATCCCATGGTCATAGTCCTTGATACTCAGAGAATTAAAAGTAAGGAAGAGAGATCCTTACCAGAATATTCCAAGAAGTATAGGAATAGCAGCTACAGAGAATTTAACCTCACCATATTGTACTTTCCTGTATAGATTTCTTCATACAACTAAGTCATTTCTCTTAGGTGAGAATGACCTGGAGTCATTTCTCCAGGTGACCTGGATATCTGAACATCAAAAACTGGAAAATCCACCTGTGAATCGTTTTCCTCAAGCTAGAATAAAATGAACCAGATGTCAAGATAAAGAGTTACAAGTACTTATAAATGTTTTTCTTGACCCCATCAACCTGACTTGCTTGATTTACAAGCAAGCTTGATTTACAACCTGACTTACAAATTGCTTGATTTAACAAAAAGTTGTTTGAACAATGCTCCTACTTGAACATCTTGGCCCTCCATTGGGGTTATAGTGGATGGCTGCTGGGAAATCTTCCCAGTACAGAGTGACACACTTTAACTGTATCCTCCTTCTTCTCTCCTTAGTTCACAATAATGAATTCCTGGCAGTTGTTACGTACAATGTGACCATGGTCCCCAGTCCTGCCCATGTCTACAGGTGATTGGGCTGTATGACCCAGCCAATCAGAAGCTTGTCTCTAAGAACTGAAATTTAGAGTTGAATAAGCAGTCATGACTTTTTGTTTGCTTAATACCAGTTGGTAAAACTCAGGAAATGGGGGACATTTTTGGGTTTTTTTTAATTATGTGGGCTTGGAAGTGAAGAAAACTGGTCTGTAGAGAAGGAGAGAAATAAGAAAGATACATAGAGAGAAACTACCATGTCGTCACTTCCAGTGCTATATCCTTGCCCTTGTGTTTCAAAAGACACGCCTCTATCCTCATAAGAAATGTCCCCATTTAATCAGATTGAAGAAGTGTAAGATCTTTTAATTTGCTGTAAGCAAGTCCTAATATACAAGGTATTACCACACTGAAAAAGCAAATATGTGGGTTTTCCATCTTGGCACGAACACTACTTTTGCTCACTCTAATATCTGCCACTTTAAATCTAAAGCTTAGCTTCAAGTAGATTTTCTTTTCTTCCCTTTCTCAAAAATGTCTTTTAGGGACTCACTGGTGGTGCAGTGGTTAGGGATCTGCCTGCCAATGCAGGGGACACAGGTTCGAGCCCTGGTCTGGGAAGATCCCACATGCCGTGAAGCAACTAAACCCATACGCCACAACTACTGAGCCTGCGCGCTAAAGTCTGTGAGCCACAACTACTGAGCCCATGTGCCACAACTATTGAAGCCTGCAAGCCTAGAGCCCATGCTCTGCAACAAGAGAAGCCACTGCAATGAGAAGCCCGCATGCCACAATGACTGGTAGCCCCCACTCGCTGCAACTAGAGAAAGCCTGCGTGCAGCAACAAAGACCCAACGCAGCCAAAAAATTTTTTAAATGTCTTTATCTTACATGAAAAAGTTAAGACATGCTTTCCATCTGTTTTGCACTTTCTCTCTGGAACCAAATGAGACCAAGGAAGTTATTTAGCTTTGTTTCCCAATTGCCCTTCAAGATGATGAAAATTGTAATTTTTTGTTTATTGACTTTTTATCTTTTTGCAATTTGTTAATGTTTTCATTTCACAGCATCTTATGCTGCAAATGGGAGGAAAGGACAGCACCAAGTTATATTCTAGCATTCTGTGTGAAGATCTTCCAGTAATTCTCATCCACCAAAGAACAAGCATTCTGGCCACCTCCCCTTGGCAGAGAAAGGGGAAGAAGCTTTCGTGAGCATCCCACACAGTAACAAAGGAAGTGTACAGATTATATGCAGACTTGCCTCTCAGAACCAGGTTTATGTGATAGAGATCGATCTTCTAGACAGCAATTACAGATTCACCAAGGAATCAATGCGGCTAAATTTACACTGACCTCAGCAGAAGAGTTTGTAGAATTAGTACCTTCAGGCTCTTGTCTGGGGAAATTTAAATAGATACAGATACGACTGTTCCTCAGACAAGTTTTTTTTCTGGGAACACATGGTGCGCCAGAAGGATAAAGATGGATCCTGGGTCACATGGCACCTGCAAGACCTTAATTTTTGTGGTTTAGTGTAAGCAGGAAAAATGACAGAGAGTGTCATGAAGAAAATAGCCTCAATAATAAAAGACTAGCATTTATTGACCATTTAACACGTGTCTGACGTGGTGCTAATAGCATATATCACAATATGAGGAAAAGTATTATTATTATCCTCACGTTATTGATGAGTAAACTAGCTTAGAGTTGAGTCACATAGCACCAAGCGTCAGAGCTGCAACTTGAGGCAGGCAGTCTGACTTCCATGTTCAGGTTTTGAAGGTTCAGTGAGAATCATTCCCTTCTCCATTCATCAGAGTATGGGACATCTGCTAAGTTTCCACCCTCAGGTTTTAGGTGAGAGCTGTCAGAGAATCCCAAGGCTGAGTGTAAGATGGGGAGCAGAGAGGAGACCAGGCATAAAAGCCTAGAGAATCATGCTGGAAGCTAAGACAAATACAGGAATAACAAGTAGCCAAACATGGTCGGGGCCAGAAGGGACATGGTGAGCCGTTCAGCTCATGGTCAGTTAAGATCTTTAATAGCAAGAGTGTCCTAGCCCTCCTGAATCAATGTGGCATGGGTGCTTAAAGTTGGCAGTGCTGACTCTGCATGCCAGGGAAGGTGCTCAGGCACCCAGGGCTTTTGCAGACAGCAGAAGGAAGCAAGCATCCTCAGACAACCATCAGTCCATTTGGAGAGAGCACAAGCCTCAGAGATGGAGCCCATGGCACAGCTCTGCTGTGTCACTCTGTTCCTGTCCAGTTCGCATGAGTTTCTAAACCCTTTCCTGTGTGAAAGGAGGAATCTTTATTTCTACTGTATTCATAGCCAAGTCACACGAGGCGGAATGGTTGAACTAGCATTTGAACTGAGCACTCCAAATCCCCAGAATCTTTTTACCATAATTCCCAGCATCATTCCATCACAGATGAATTAACACCTGCCAAGAGTTTTATAGACTGTAAAATCCTGTATACATGTATGTTTTGGAGGAATGCTCAGACAGTGGAGAAAGACTACTTCATAGACCTCTTCTGTGTTCTCTCCATACCAAAGGCTGCCCCCTCCCAGTCCATAGCAGTGGTGTGGTAGATGTGCCCAAATGGCTTTACCTCTGTCACGTGTCATTAGCCCACCTCACTCTCAGGTTGTTCTAAGGCTTCCTCCTGATTTCTTCTCTTCTCCCTCCCCTCAACCTCGCCCTCCAACCTCATTAGCTGGTTTCTCTTAGTCCAGGCCCCCTAGAATACCTAGTGAAATTTCTCAAAGTATCTGGGGTATTAAATCCAACTCACCTTGATCTTTGGAAATTTATTGAAGTTCCTAGTCTTTCTCAATACTTTTCCACAACTTTTTACTCCCTAACCAAACAGCTAGGAAACCACTGGTTTTATTTTCTATGAATAAAGGGCCTCGGGAGACTTGAATTTCCCAGAAGTTAGGACTTTCCTGATTCAACAAAAAAACAGCCCATAATTAAGAGAGTAAAATTTAGAGAAAAATGAGGAAAATGGAGCAGTTTAACATGCCTGGGGAATAAAGTGGAAGTCATATAGCACCACCTTTCATGCATTGAAAGCTGGAGAAGGCAAGAAGGTGGGTAATTTTGCTTGACCTGGCTAATAGTGAAGAATGCCAGTTTAGTACAAAAGTTAGTCAATTAATTTTTGAAGTCACACTTATCAAAACAGTTGTTTGAACAAACTCCCAGTTATATAATAAATGAGTCATGGATATATAATGTATGTCATGGTGACTATAGTTAATAATACTATATTGCACATTGAAAAGCTGCCAAGAGATGTTAAAAGTTCTCATCACAAGAAAAAATTCTGCAACTATGTGTGATGACAGATGTTAAGTAGACTTATTGTGGTGACCCTTTTTCAATATATACAAATCTTAAATCATTATATTGTATACCTGAAACCAGTATAATGTTGTATGTCAAGTATACCTCAAAACTTAAAAAAAAAAAAAAAAAGATAGTTGTTTGAGCACTGCCTAACACGTACGTCTACAAATGGGAGTATTTTCAGAGCTCTAGAAAATTAGAAAGGAGCCTGGCATCACTCTTATTCCAGAAGAAAGATTTGATTGTGCATGGAAGATTGTTTTTGTTTTAATTTTGTTGTGCTCTTCTGAAGAACATTCTAGAACTGAAGGACAGTAACAGAGTTGATTTGTTGGCTGCACACACTGTGATTTGCAGATGAAGGCCCTCACTAGAAACGTCCCACTTTTCTGCTCTAAGTGGCTTTAGGTGAATACTATCTGTACCCTCCACGTTTGAGCCCTGGAGGGAAAGTCTCTAGGGAAAAAGGAATGAGGGTGATCTAGGTCCTTGTGGTGTTAGTTCTCACTTTGGGGGAGGGTGTCTCTCTCTCTAATTGATGATGTCACCCACCACCCTCTACTTCCTGAATGTACTGCTTTGCCTTCAGAGATCTGACTCAAGGGACAGGGTATCCCTTTAGCAGAGATGAGAGAGTCTGGTGTTTTAACAGGACTCTCTTAAATTCTAAAGGTGATCAAACATGGAGAACAGACAAAGCACCCCAACCCTCTGGCTCATCATACCAAACTTCCTTGTCCCTGTCTCAGCTCATGGGCCCTGGCTGATCTCACTCCATCTCCTAAGATGTAAACCTTGGTCCCCAGGAATCACCTGTACATCCTGTGTTCCTTCCTTCTAGTTCCAGCCCTGCTTACATACACAGAGCCCCAGCTAACACACAAGACTTTGTCCTAACACTCTGACTTCCCTCATGGCCAAGAGAACATTCCAGGACTGACGTCCACTTCATGCTTAGAGCCTGCCATTCACATCCCACTTCTGGTTGGGAAGATCTTCAGTAGGACACGAATTCTTTGAGCAAGCTCTCTCTCTACAGGTAGGACTTGTCTCTCACCCAGGCATATGGACTCTCCCTTGCAGAACCACTCTAAGATATAAGTATTATTCTTGTACCCACATTGCAAAGCAATACACTGAGGGAAAAAGAGATTAAATGATTTTTCCCAAATCACACAGCTCCCAAAGGTAGGGCTGGGATTTGAATCCAGATGAATGTCACTGCTCAGCCATAGTTATTCTCTGCTGACTTTGGCAGTCTTAAGTTACTAATGCACATCTTATATTTCATGCAAACAAATGATCGGTCATAACTAACTTCAAACCTGCGCTGGTATGTTCTGAACCAACCAACTTTTATTTATTAAGATCTCTGGGTAAACCTGCTTAGGCTCACTATTCATTATTGTTCTTCTGGCTCTGAAATGGGACTGGCTGATAACTTGAAAAGTGGAGGGAGAAAGATATCATTGCACTCTGACTGGTGAAAATCCCTCCTCCCAGGCTGAAATGCTATGGTACAGTCATTGGTTTGAGGCATTCATCCTGAAATTACAGGGCAGACCATTAGGCTTGGGGGTATTCTCAATACTTTGTAATTTCATGAGCTGTGGAGACACCACTAAGCATAGAAGGCTGAGAAGTAAGTGAATGTGTATTGTTAGTGGAACGCTTTGTGCTTTGAGAATTCCCATAGAGAAAAGCAAAGAGAGGAGAACGTTAAACTTGATTCAGACCAACCAGGAACTCGTGACCCTTCCTGTTGGACTTTATGATATCTGAGAATGCACCTTCTCTTAGAGCAGCTGCCAGCTGTGCCCTAAAACCCCCTGGGGAATGCTCTCCAAGACCTCCTGGGTAGTACCTGTGTCACTTACACCATACCCAGGTCCTTCCAGGACCTCAGCTTAGCGTTTCCTCAGTTCTCCTCTGCTGCCTGTTTCATGCTGATGTCTTGTACCCTGTTTTCACCTGCAGTGCCTTCAGATGTACCCTTTCATTGACTTTTTCTTCCTCCCTGGGCTGGACTTTCTAGCATCAGTTTGTGAGGCAACAGGCTGGTCCTTTGCTTCAGCTTCTTACTATCAAGCTGGTCTCCCTGAATTTCTCTCTCCACATTTGGCATTTAGGGATGATTGATTGCCAACCTTGTTACAAAGCACCGACTATCCTGCAGCAACCTGGCTACCAGGAACATGACAATGTGGCCATTCCTAGAGACAAGGGTTCCCAACCTTTACAGCCCTCTTCAAGACAATCATTTTACTAGTATGTTCGTGTGTGTGTGTGTGTGTGTGTGTGTGTGTGTGTGTGTGTGTTTAGAGGTGGGAAAGGTGGAGAGGGTGGACCTTTGACCAAATTTTCATTAACATTACTTGATCCAGTGAGTAATTCCTGGTAGGAAGACAGGGCCTTAGTGTGAGGTTGTGAGTCCCCCGTGGTATGTTCTATAGAGCAGTTTTCACCCCTCTGTCATTTCCAGAGAAGCTCCTTGGGAATCTTTATGGCCTCCACACCTTGAAATGCACAGGAAGATGATGAAAGAGGAGAAATGGAGTGTCAGGGCTGGAGGCCTGACTGAGGACATGGATGGCCCTTACCAGGAAGTACTTGTTGGACAAAAAGAAACATCAGAACCAATTGCTGGTGGACACAAGATGATGAGAGATTAGAAAATCACCAGTGTTTAGGTATTGTGAGGGTCCCCATGGAATAGTGAGTGAAAAAATATCTTTAGAGTGGTTAGGCAACACTTTATCCCATTTGTAGGGTGACATGAGGAAAGGGGAAAAGCAACCTTTTAGATATGCCTTCTGTCAACTCTGACCATTTAAAGATTCATTTCAGCTCTGCCTGGGAAATCATTTGAGACTACTTAAGTGGATGCAGTGACTCTGGTTCACATCCCTGGTTCCTAAAATTAAGAAATACTCTTGAGATATACCCTGATTTCTTCAGTTCAGCATTAAAGAGCTATAGACATGTCCAGGAAAAGCAGGATGAAGTGGCAAATTAGCTGCAAATTTACAAAACTGGAAAATTAGAAATTGTATTTAAATGTATAGAAAGTCTACATTTTTGTTCTTTTTTAAATAAAATTCAATGAGAAAAAATCAAAAGGCTGACCGTGGGCAACTGTAAACTTAAGCTTATTCGCACGGTTCTCTGTGATGGACTCCTGTATCACCCTGTCCTTCCGCCCCTCCCCCTCTCCATCCCACACACTCACGGGCACACACACAGCAGTGCCTTTTCTTCCTCTGAACCCCCTGGCCTTCTTTCCACTCCTGACATGTGTCCAGTGCCCTCCTTCCTCAGAGACCTTGCACTTACTCTCCATCTGTTCAGAATGAACTTTCCTCTCTTCCTTGCTTCACTGACTCTGTTCACTCACTTCTTCAGGGCATACTCTCCTACTAAGTGCTTTCTTGTTTCCAGTACTAACCAGAGACGTAGTCATGGTGATGTCAGAATTTCTTGACTGCTACTCAGATGTGTACACTGTGAGCTACATTATTTTCTTGTGCTGAAGATCTCACTGCACCTGATTAAAGGTGGGGTTCAGAAAGGGATTAAAGTTGTCTTGATCACTTTAAATTCATAAAATTCTCCTTTTGATAAACTATCCGAGTTAAAATTCCCTAATTCCCTGTTGGGTTTTTTTCTCCTCTTTCAAATGTATCCTCCCTCCCCAACCTTTCTCAAGAAGGTGTTTGGGGGTAAGATGAGGTTTACACATCCCCAGGATACAAGGGAAACCTAAAAGGTGACTTGTCGGGCTTCCCTGGTGGTGCAGTGGTTGTGAGTCCACCTGCCGATGCAGGAGACACGGGTTTGTGCCCTGGTCCGGGAAGATCACACATGCTGCGGAGCGGCTGGGCCCGTGAGCCATGGCTGCTGAGCCTGCACATCCGGAGCCTGTGCTCTGCAACAGGAGAGGCCACAACAGTGAGAGGCCCGCGTACCACAAAAAAATAAAATAAAAATAAGGTGACTTGTCCACTGCTGCCTTCATGGTCTTCACTGGCTCCTTTATCTGCCTGGTGACCAGGCCTCCTGTGCCTGGTGTACTCAGGTGAATCTGGAATCCCCAAGTTGATGAATGTTATGCTACACGCACTGCTGATGATCACAGACCTTGCCATAATCTTCCACCATGATGCCCTCTACACTCATGGCCTTTCTGTCCATCCCCAGGCCTCTCCTGCTCCACTGGGCAGTGGCAGTATAGCGTTGGGCACTGGAGACAATTTGGGGAAAAAGCCAGCAGTTAAGGAGTTCCACACCAAGAGGTAGGCAGGGGAGTCTGTATTCTGATTCTTAGAGAAAGAAACGCCAGATCTGGCTCTTTGGGCATGACAGTTGGCACCAGCATCTTTCAATTCCAGGGGTAGGTACAAGAGCACAAGCATCTCCTTAAACTGTCCAGGTTCCTGGTTCAGCAGTGACAATGATATCCTAGATTTTCTGGCAGCAATAGAAGCATGTTGGCCCCTTTCTGGATCTCTCTTTACCTAGTCGCTGTGGTCTAATTCACCAGCATCCAGAGGGTACTTGCGAGTACTGACTTAAACCTCACTGTAAGAGCACTGAGAACTGACCATTGGGATCTGGGGCTTATTATTGGAACTATGTATCTGAGAACCAAAGAAGGAAATTCTCACCAAAGCACAGCCATTTAAATCTAATTAACATTTACTATACATTTTTTTCAGAAAACACTTATTTTGGCAGATAGTTTCCTCTGGCTGTAGATTCAAAGCCAAGGTCCTACCATCAAGGAGCTCACAATACAGAGGGAGAGAGAGGGAGCAACTCAGATGTGATACATGTGTTCACAGAGTGTTCTGGAAGAATTGGATTTTGAGGATGAGAAATGTCTTCAAGGGCTTTCCAGGTTTTAATTCGTATGCAGTATTGTATATAATATTCTGATTCAGACAAACTTTTGGTTCAATTATAATTACATTACAATTACATTTTACTTTCTTGAAATAAAAATAAATCTGGACTTAGATAAAGATATACTTTATTCCAAAGGGTTTTTGTAAGAGGAACTATTGCAATAGAGTGGAAGGACCATTACAATAAGGAGAGGGCTACTGAGATCCACAAATGTGTCCAAACTCTGGGAGAAAAGAGCTTTCCTCGGACAGAAGGAAGGAAACAGAGACAAAAAGAACAGGGTGTGGGGAAGTGAGATGAGTGGCTGGAGGTGGCAGGTTGGTAGATCTGGCAGATGAAGGGAGCATGTTTTACCCTGAGGTCAGCCTAATCCTGGGAGGGGCCCTTAAAGAGGAGTTGTGTGCTGCCTCTGGATGAGGGTGTGTCAAAGTTCAAGGGTGTGGGGGAAGGAGAGAAACTTAACTAAAGTTTGTTCAAGTCATGGTAGCAGTATTTTGTCCACACTGAATACAAAGTGTTCAGCTAATCATTTATGGGACAAAGAATGGGAATTTGGAGGGTCTGTGTCTGACCTTGTGAGAAGTAAACAAGGTGAGGGGCATCTGAGAGTCTTATCTAAGTCATAGGGCCAAGGGTGTTTCTTTGCAGTAAACCATTTCCTGGAACACAAAAGAGTGGGGAGATTGCTTAATCATTGACCTTTTCTGAGAGTACAGGGCAAGGATAAAATTCAACATTGTCGATTACTTTCTATGTGAGTTTGAGCCTCAGTTTTCTCATAGGAAACTGGAGATAAAAATGGTTCCTATGTCAGGGTGAGGACCATAGATGGAAACTTATGGAAAAGAAGTTAGCGTGGGACCAAGCACATTTTTAAGAGCTCAATAAAAGTAGTCATTGTGATTCAGACTCTTTTTGTTGTTATTATTATTGAATCCCAGGCATTGCTTTTCTTAAAGCTATTTTTATTATCTACTTTAAAATTAGGATACAGCTTCAAGATGGCAGAAGAGTAAGATGTGGAGATCACCTTCCTCCCCACAAATACATCAGAAATACATCTACATGTGGAACAACTCCTACAGAACACCTACTGAATGCTGGCAGAAGACCTCAGACCTACCAAAAGGCAAGAAACTCCCCACGTACCTGGGTAGGGCAAAAGAAAAAAGAAAAAACAGAACAAAAGAATATGGTCGGGACCTGCACCAGTGGGAGGGAGCTGTGAAGGAGGAAAGGTTTCCACACACTAGGAGCCCCTTCGTGGGTGGAGACTGCGGGTGGCAGAGGGGGGAAGCTTCAGAGCCACGGAGGAAAGAGCAGCAACAGGGGTGCGGAGGGCAAAGCGGAGAGATTCCCGCATGGAGGATCGGTGCCGACCAGCCTGAGAGGCTTGTCAGCTCACCCACCGGGGCAGGCTGGGCTGGGAGCTGAGGATCGGGCTATGGTAGGAGCGCAGGGAGAGGACTGGGGTTGGCGGCGTGAACACAGCCTGAAGGGGTTAGTGCACCACGGCTAGCCAGGAGGGAGTCCGGGAAAAAGTCTGGACCTGCTGAAGAGGCAAGAGACTTTTTCTTCCCTCTTTGTTTCCTGGTGGGCAAGGAGAGGGGATTAAGAGCACTGCTTAAAGGAGCTCCAGAGACGGGTGCGAGCCGCTGCTGAAAGCACGGACCCCAGAGACGGGCATGAGACACTAAGGCTGCTGCTGCCGCCGCCACCAAGAAGCCTGTGTGCGAGCATAGGTCACTGTCCACACAGCCCCTCCCGGGAGCCTGTGCAGCCCGCCACTGCCAGGGTCCCGTGACCCAGGGATGGCTTACCCCAGGAGAACATAAGGTGCGCCTCAGGCTGGTGCAACATCACGCCGGCCCCTGCAGCAGGCTCACCCCGCACTCCATGCCCCTCCCTCCTCCCCCCGGCCTGAGTGAGCCAGAGCTCCCGAATCAGCTGCCCCTTTAACCCCGTCCTGTCTGAGTGAAGAACAGAAGCCCTCAGGCGACCTAAAAGCAGAGGCAGGGCCAAATCCAAAGCTGAGCCTCGGGAGCTGTGCAAACAAAGAAGAGAAAGGGAAATCTCTCCCAGCAGCCTCAGGAGCAGCAGATTAAATCTCCACAATCAACTTGATGTACCCTGCATCTGTGGAATACCTGAATAGACAATGAATCATCCCAAACTGAGGAGGTGGGCTTTGGGAGCAATGACATATATATATATATATATATATATATATATATATATATATATATATATATATATATATATATTTACCCTTTTTCTCTTTTTCTGAGTGTGTATATGTGTGCTTCTGTGTGTTATTTTTGTCTGTACAGCTTTGCTTTTACCATTTGTCCTAGGGTTCTGTCTGTCCATTTTATCTTTTGTTTGTTTTAGTATAGTTTTTACACTTGTTATCATTGGTGGATTTGTTTTTAGGTTTGCCTGCTCTCTTCTTTCTTTCTTTCCTTCTTTCTTTTTTTAAATTACTTTTTTAAAATTTTTCTTTCTTTTTTTTTTTTTTCTTTCTTTGCGGTACGCGGGCCTCTCACTGTTGTGGCCTCTCCCATTGCGGAGCACAGGCTCCGAACGCGCAGGCTCAGCGGCCATGGCTCACGGGCCCAGCAGCTCCATGGCATATGGGATCTTCCCAGACCGGGGCACAAACCTGTGTCCCCTGCATCAGCAGGCGGACTCTCAACCACTGCACCACAAGGGAAGCCCTAAAAAATTCTTTTAATAATTATTTTTTATTTTAAAAATTTTATTTTATCTTCTTCTTTCCTTCTTTCTTTTTTTTTAAATCCCTTTTATTCTGAGCCGTGTGGATGACAGGCTCTTGGTGCTCCAGCCAGGCATCAGGGCTGTGCCTCTGAGGTGGGAGAGACAAGTTCAGGACACTGGTCCACAAAAGACCTCCAGCTCCATGTAATATCAAAAGGCGAAAATCTCCAAGAGATCTCCATCACAACACCAAGACCCAGCTCCACTCAATGACCAGCAAGTTACAGTGCTGGACACCCTATGCCAAACAACTAGCAAGACAGGAACACAACCCCATCCATTAGCAGAGAGGCTGCCTAAAATTATAATAAGGCCCCAGACACCCCAAAACACACCACCAAACGTGGACCTACCCACCAGAAAGAAAAGATCCATCCTCATCCAGCAGAACACAGGCTCTAATCACCTCCACCAGGAAGACTACACAACCCACTGAACCAACCTTAGCCACTGGGGACAGACACCAAAAACAACAGGAACTATGGACATGCAGCCTGCAAAAAGGAGACCCCAAACACAATAAGTTAAGCAAAATTAGAAGAAAGAGAAACACACAGCAGATGAAGGAGCAAGGCAAAACTCACCAGACCTAACAAATGAAGAGGAAGTAGGCAGTCTACCTGAAAAAGAATTCAGAATAATGATAGTAAAGATGATCCAAAATCTTGGAAATAGAATGGAGAAAATACAAGAAATGTTTAACAAAGAACTAGAAGAACTAAAAAGCAAACAGTGATAAACAACAAAATAAATGAAATTTAAAATTCCCTAGAAGGGATCAATAGCAGAATAACTGAGGCAAACGAACGGGTAAGTGACCTGGAAGATAAAATAGTGGAAATAACTACTGCAGAAGAGAATAAACAAAAAAGAATGAAAAGAATTGAGGACAGTCTCAGAGACCTCTGGGACACATAAAATGCACCAATATTTGAATTTCTCAGAGGTCCAAGAAGAAGAGAAAAAGAAAGGAACTGAGAAAATATTTGAAGACATGATAGTTGAAAACTTCCCTAATATGGGAAAGGAAATAGTCAATCAAATCAAGGAAGCACAGAGAGTCCCATATAGGATAAATCCAAGGAGAAAAACAAGAAGACACATATTAATCAAACTATAAAAATTAAATACAAAGAAAAAATATCAAAAGCAGCAAGAGAAAAACAACAAGTAACATAAAAAGGAATCCCCATATGATAAACAGCTGATCTATCAGCAGAAACTCTACAAGACAGAAGGGACTGGCAGGATATACTTGAAGTAATGAAGGAGAAAAACTTACAAATAAGATTATTCTACCCAGCAAGGATCTCATTCAGATTTGACGGAGAGATTAAAATATTTACAGGCAAGCAAAAGCTAAGAAAATTCAGCACCACCAAACCAGCTTTCAACAAATAATAAAGGAACTTCTCTAGGCAGGAAACACAAGAGAAGGAAACCATCTACAATAACAAATCCAAAACAATTAAGAAAATGGGAATAGGAACATACATATCGATAATTACCTTAAATGTAAATGGATTAAATGCTCCAACCAAAAGATATAGGCTGGCTGAATGGATACAAAAACAAGACCTGTATACATGCTGTCTACAAGAGACCCACTTTGGACCTAGGGACACATACAGACTGAAAGTGAGGGGATGGAAAAAGATATTCCATGCAAATGGAAATCAAAAGAAATCTGGAGTAGCAATTCCTATATAAAACAAAATAGACTTTAAAATAAAGACTATTACAAGAGACAAAGAAGGACACTACATAATGATCAAGGATCAATCCAAGAAGAAGATATAACAATTGTAAATATTTATGCACCCAATATAGGAGCACCTCAATACATAAGGCAAATACTAACAGCCATAAAAGGGGAAATCAACAGTAACACAATCATATGAGAGGATTTTAACACCCCACTTTCAACAATGGAAAGATCATCCAAAATGGAAATAATTAAGGAAACACAAGCTTTAAATGATACATTAAACAAGATGGGCTTAATTGATATTTATAGGACATTCCATTCAAAAACAACAGAAACATATTCTTCTCAATTGCTCATGGAACATTCTCCAGGATAGATCATATCTTGGGTCACAAATAAAGCCTTGGTAAATTTAAGAAAATTGAAATCATGTCAAGTATCTTTTCCGACAACAATGCTATGAGACTAGATATCAAATACAGGAAAAAATCTGTAGAAAATACAAACATATGGAGGCTGAACAACACTACTTAATAACCAAAAGATCACTGAAGAAATCAAAGAGGAAATCAAAAAATACCTAGAAACAAATGACAATGAAAACACAATAACCTAAACACTATGGAATGCAGCAAAAGGAGTTCTAAGAGGGAAGTTTATAGCAATACAATCCTACCTTAAGAAACTAGAAACACCTCAAATAAACAACCTAACCTTACATCTAAAGCAATTAGAGAAAGAAAAATAAACAAACAAAAAACCCAAAGTTAGAAGAAGGAAAGAAATCATAAAGATCAGATCAGAAATAAATGAAAAAGAAATGATAGAAAAGATCAATAAAACTAAAACCTGGTTCTTTGGGAAGATAAACAAAATTGATAAACCATTAGCCAGACTCATCAAGAAAAAAAGGGAGAAGTCTCAAATCAATAGAAGTAGAAATGAAAAAGGAGAAGTAAAAACCAACACTGCAGAAATACAAAGGACCATGAGAGCTTACTACAAGCAACTATATGCCAATAAAATGGAAAACCTGGAAGAAATGGACAAATTCTTAGAAATGCACAACCTTCCAAGACTGAACCAGGAAGAAATAGAAAATATGAACAAATCAATGACAAGCACTGAAATTGAAACTGTGATATAAAATATCCCAGAAAACAAAAGCCCAGGACCAGATGGCTTCACAGGCGAATTCTATCAAACATTTAGAGAAGAGCTCCCACCTATCCTTCTCAAACTCTTCCAAAATATAGCAGAGGGAGGAACACTCCCAAATTCATTCTACGAGGCCACCATGACACTGATACCAAAATGAGACAAAGAACGAAAACTACAGACTGCTATCACTGATAAACACAGATGCAAAAATCCTCAATAAAATGCTAGCAAACAGAATCCAACAGCACATTAAAAGGATCATACACCATGATCAAGTGCGGTTTATCCCAGAAATGCAAGGATTCTTCAATATACGCAAATCAATCAATGTGATACACCATATTAGCCAACTGAAGGAGAAAAAGCATATGATCATCTCAATAGATGCAGAGAAAACTTTCGACAAAATTCAACACCTATTTATGATAAAAACCCTGTGGAAAGTAGGCATAGAGGGAACTTTCCTCAACATAATAAAGGCCATATATGACTAACCCACAGCCAACATTGTCCTCAATGGTGAAAAACTGAAACCATTTCCACTAAGATCAGGAACAAGACAAGGTTGCCCAGTCTCACCATTATTCAACATAGTTCTGGAAGTTTTAGCCACAGCCATCAGAGAAGAAAAAGAAATAAAAGGAATCCAAATCAGAAAAGAAGATGTAACGCTGTCACTGTTTTCAGATGATATGATACTATACATAGAGAATCCTAAAGATGCTACCAGAAAATTACTAGAGCTAATCAATGAATTCGGTAAAGTAGCAGGATATAAAATTAATGCACAGAAATCTATTACATTCCTATACACTAATGATGAAAAATATGAAAGTGAAATTAAGGAAACACTCCCATTTACCATTGCAACAAAAGAATAAAATAGCTAGGAACAAACCTACCTAAGGAGACCAAACACCTGTATGTAGAAAAGTATAAGACACTGATGAAAGAAATTAAAGATGATACAAATAGATGGAGAGATATACCATGTTCCTGGATTGGAAGAATCAACACTGTGAAAATGAATATACTACCCAAAACAATCTACAGATTCAATGCAATCCCTATCAAACTACCACTGGCATTTTTCACAGAACTAGAACAAAAAAATTTCACAATTTTTATGGAAACACAAAAGACCTTGAATAGCCAAAGCAATCTTGAGAAAGAAAAACGGAGCTGGAGGAATCAGGCTCCTGGACTTCAGACTATACTACAAAGCTGAATTAATCAAGACAGTAAGGTACTGGCACAAAAACAGAAATATAGATCAATGGAACAGGATAGAAAGCCCAGAGATAAACCCACACACATATGGTCACCTTATCTTTGATAATGGAGGCAAGAATAAACAGTAGAGAAAAGACAGCCTCTTCAATAAGTGGTGCTGGGAATACTGGACAGCTACATGTAAAATAGTGAAATTAGAACACTCCCTAACACCATACACAAAAATAAACTCAAACTGGATTAAAGACCTAAATTTTGGCCAGACATTATCAAACTCTTAGAAGAAAACATAGGCAGAACACTCTATGACTTAAATCACAGCAAGATCCTTTTGGACCCACCTCGTGAGAAATGGAAATAAAAACAAGAATAAACAAATGGGACCTAATAAAACTTAAAAGCGTTTGCACAGCAAAGGAAACCATAAACAAGACCAAAACACAACCCTCGGAATGGGAGAAAATATTTGCAAATGAAGCAACTGACAAAGGATTAATCTCCAAAATTTATAAACAGCTCATGCAGCTCAATAGCAAAAAAACAAAAAACACAATCCAAAAATGGGCAGAAGACCTAAATAGACATTTCTCCAAAGAAGATATACAGATTGCCAACAAACACATGAAAGAATGCTCAACATCATTAATCATTAGAGAAATGCAAATCAAAACTACAATGAGATATCATCTCACACCAATCAGAATGGCCATCAGCAAAAAATCTAGAAACAATAAATGCTGGAGAGGATGTGGAGAAAAGGGAACCCTCTTGCACTGTTGGTGGGAATGTAAATTGATACAACCACTATGGAGAACAGTATGGAAGTTCCTTCAAAAACTAAAAATAGAACTACCATACGACCCAGCAGTCCCACTACTGGGCTTATACCCTGATAAAACCATAATTCAAAAAGAGTCATGTACCTCACTGTTCATTGTAGCTCTATTTACAATAGCCAGGACATGGAAGCAACCTAAGTGTCCATCAACAGATTAATGGATAAAGAAGATGTGGGACATATATACAATGGAATATTACTCAGCCATAAAGAGAAATGAAAATGAGTTATTTGTAATGAGGTGGGTGAACCTAGAGTCTGTCATACAGAGTGAAGTAAGTCAGAAAGAGAAAAACAAATACTGTATACCAACACATATATATGGAATCTAAAAAAAAAATAAAAAGGTCATGAAGAACCTAGGGGCACAATGGGTATAAAGACAGCGACCTACTATGGAATGGACTTGAGGGTACGGGGAGGGGGAAGGGTAAGCTGGGACACTGTGAGAGAGTGGCATGGACGTATATACACTACCAAATGTAAAATAGATAGCTAGTGGGAAGCAGCTGCATAGCACAGGGAGATCCGCTCAGTGCTTTGTACCACCTAGAGGGGTGGGATAGGGAGGGTGGAAGGGAGGGAGACACAAGAGCGAAGAGATATGGGGACATATGTATATGTATAACTGATTCACTTCGTTATAAAGCAGAAACTAACACATCATTGTAAAGCAATTATACCCCAATAAAGATGTTTAAAAAATTATAAATTAAAATTAAAGAAATTAAAAAATAAAAAGTAAAATAAAATTACATGCAAGTAACCAGAGTCCTATTATAACAAAGTATTCAGACAAAAATATGCATGTGAATAACGTTAACATGACTCCATTACCATCCAGGAGAGAGCTAATGGCACTGGAAGTATTTGCCCAAAATAGGACACACTAGTTAGATCTTATTAAATTGACTTTCAAGTATGATTTCATTCAATTTGTTCCCTGGAACCCACACAAAGTGCTGTTTGCAATCTAAATGAGCACAGACTTCTGGGGTATAGAGGCTAGAGGATCCTTGCTCACCTAAAGGGAGGCTGACTCTCTGAGGCTTTTTCCTCTGGGACTTGGGTACTCAGACTCATGCTGATGTGGCCATAGCAACTCTTTCTATGAGCATTCAGATTCTTCTAGATCTTTTCCTCCTACACTGGGAATGGAGCTTCTCCTAACATTATCTTACTGCTTTAGAAAAGATTCCTTAAAGACTTTATATGAGAACCTTAAGTATTTCATGGACTCGTCTGCCTGTTTAATTATGTCTACATGCAAAAAAGGCTTCCTGGCCACGCATACATTTTGCAATACTGTTGTATAAATATTTAAACAGCTGGGCTTCTCTGTATCCTCAAGAAAAGTACCAGTCTTTTCTTGGAAAGAAAGGCTCAAAGTGAAGAAGCTGTGGAAATGTATGCATAAGTAGATCTCCACATATAAGCAGGGTGACTAATTTTTATTTTTAAAGCCAATTGAACAACAACAAAACAAAAAGCTTTGCCCTTTGCCTTGACCATTTGCCAGGGTAGCTTGTAATATGCTATAGTGGAGCTTTGACATAAAAGAGGCACAAATGAGAATCCTGATTTTACCATTTACCAACTGGACAAAACTATGCTAGTCATTTAACCTCTCTGAGACTTATTTTTCTCATTTAAAAACTGGGAGAAATAATGATGCAATCACTGTGGAAAACAGTATGGCAATTCCTCAAAAAATTAAACATAAAATTACCATATGATCCAGTAATTCCACTTCCGGGTATATACAAAGAAGAATAGAAAGCAGGAACTTGAACAGATATTTGTACACTCATGTTCATAGCAACATTATTCACAATAGCTGAAATGTGGAAGCAGCTAAGATGTCCATAAACAGATGAATGAAATAAAATGTGATATATATGTGTGTGTGTGTATATATATTATATATGTGTATGTGTCTATATATATATATATATATATATATATATATATATATATATATAGACACATACACATATATAATATATACACAATCAAATATTATTCAGCCTTTAAAAGAGAAGATATTCCGACACAGGCTACAACATGGATGGACCTTGAAGACATTATGTTATGTAAAATAAGCCAGACAGAAAAGGACTACTATTGCATAACTCCATCTGTATGCAGTAACTAGAGTAGTCAAATTGTTAGACAGAGGTGGGATGATGGTTGCCAGGAACAAGGAGGAAGTGGAAGTGGAAGTTTGGAAAGATGAAAAAGTTCTGGAGGTAGGTAGTAATCATGGCTGCACATCAGTGCAAATGTACTTAATGCCCCTGAATTAA
This sequence comes from Mesoplodon densirostris, assembly GCF_025265405.1. Taxonomy (NCBI): domain Eukaryota; kingdom Metazoa; phylum Chordata; class Mammalia; order Artiodactyla; family Ziphiidae; genus Mesoplodon; species Mesoplodon densirostris. Next base: position 167,647,721 of record NC_082661.1, on the reverse strand, counting down.
ACACTTAGAAATGGTTAAAATGGTAGATGTTATGTATATTTTACCACAATTAAACAATGGAGCAATAATTACATTTTCCTTAAAGATAAATTTCAAGTGCTAAATAAATCATATATATTAATATGTGAAATACTTTGTGCAGTGGATGGCACTTAAAAGTTACCCAAAGGTGCCAGTGTCTTTTTCATTCTGGGTTTGGGTTTACAAGGGTAGTTTTTTGGTGCTTCATTCATTGCTGTGCCTAGGATGGCAAACCCTGTCACAGGTGCACAGTCATGGCTCCAGTATAGTTTCATGATCTGAACAGTAAGTCTCCCCATACTTTGCAAGTAAGGTAAATGGAATTTATTCTCTTTCATGTAAATATATACATTTGATTAAACATTTTATTTAATGATAATTATAGATTCACATATAGTTGTAAGAAATAATGCAGAAATCCCATGTACATTTTACCCAATTTTTCCCATGGTAGCATCTTGTAAGGTTTTAGTACAACATCATAACTAGGATATTGACATTGAAATAGTCAAGATCTGGAACATTTCCACCACCACAAGTATCCCTTCTATTGCCCTTTTACAGCCACACCTACTTCCGTCTCACCTTCCCCCCTCCCAATACATACAACAATCCCTAACTCCTGGCAATCACTAATCTGTTCTCCATTTCTATAATTTTGCCATTTCAAGAATGTAATATAAATGGAGTCATACAGTATGTATCCTTTGGGGATTGGCTCTTTCAACTCAGCATAATTCCCTCAAGATTCATCCAGGGTGGTAATGATACATTTTAAAATAAAAGTACAGCTGATTAGTAAAGCAACTCTGTCCATCAAGGTCCTGATAGAGACTTAATTCTCTCCAGATGGTCATACAAAGGGATTTCAATGAAGGGACTAGAGTTAGAGGAATGAGCAGCACTAAAGGAGCCAATAAAGAATGTTAACATACTTGAGACAAGTAACAGTGGGGATCCATGGCCACCCCTGTGATAGAAGCAGAGGGGGAGAAAATTATGTTACCAGAGCTCACTGAGAGGAGCTGCAGTGGAGGAAGAGGAATGCCTGGGAATAAGGTCAGGAAGAGACCTAGCTATTGCAATTGTAGCCAGAATGACATATCCAGACCCCTCCCCCTACCCCTTGATTTCCTGCCTAACTTGAGCAGAACGTAGCGGGAAGCCAGAGGGACAGGAAACCCAGGTAAAGCAACCTTTAGAAGCCAGATTCCTTGGGCATAGAGCAAAGCCAATAAAGGGCACAGATGAATTTAGGGCCAAACAATAAATAACCAGCAGAGCAAATAGTGATAAAAAGGTGTTCATTCAATTAATATTTCTTGAATGTTCACTATTTGCAAGACTCAGTTCTAAGCACTGGAGAAACATAGTAAACAAGAATAATTAAGTTGTTCCTAATTTCAAATAGGGGAAGACAACTAATATTTTGCTGAAAAGGTGCTCTTGAGTCGGGAAGAGTTGATGCTATCCAGTGCATAAGAGGCAGGTTGGCCTTAGATAGGCCAATACTCAAACATTTAGAGAAGAAGTTAACTCCTATCCTTCTGAAACTATTCCAAAAAATGCAAAGGAAGGAATACTCCCAAACTCATTCTATGAGGCCACCATCACCCTGATACCAAAACCAGACAAAGATACCACACAAAAAAGAAAATAACAGGTCAATATCACTGATGAATATAGATGCAAAAATCCTCAACAAACTACTAGCAATCCGAATCCAACAATACATTAAAAAGATCATACATCATGATCAAGTGGGATTTATCTCAGGGATGCAAGGATTTTTCAATATCTGTAAATCAGTGTGATACACCACATCAACAAATTGAAGAATAAAAACCATATGATGATCTCAATAGATGCAGAAAAACATTTTGACAAAATTCAACACCCATTTATGATAAAAACTCTCCAGAAAGTGGTGGGAAAACTGGACAGCTACATGTATAGGAAAAAGTGAAACTAGAACAGTCTTTAACTTCATACATAAAAATAAACTCAAAATGGATTAAAGACCTAAGTGTAAGACTGGATACTATAAAACTCTTAGAGGAAAACATAGGCAGAACACACTTTGACATAAATCACAGCAATATCTTCTTCGATCTGTCTCTCAAAGTAATGGGAAAAAAACAGAAATAAACAAGTGGGACCCGATTAAACTCAAAAGTTTTTGCACAGCAAAGGAAACCACAAACAAAACAAAAAAACAATCCACAGAATAGGAGAAAATATTCGCAAACGATGTGAATGACAGGGGATTAGCCTCCAAAGTTTACAAACAGCTCATGTGGCTCAATACCCAAAAAAGCAAACAACCCAATCAAAAAATGGGTGGAGGACCTAAATAGACATTTCTCCAAAGAAGACATACAGATGGCCAACGGGCACATGAAAAGATGCTCAACATCGTTAATTATCAGAGAAATGCAAATCAAAACTACAATGAGATATCACCTCACATCCATCAGAACAGCCATCATCAAAAAATCTACAAACAATAAATGCTGGAGAGGGTGTGGAGAAAAGAGGACCCTCCTACACTGTTGGTGGGAATGTAAATTGGTACAGCCACTATGGAGAACAGTATGGCGGTTCCTTTAAAAACTGAAAATAGAGCTACCATATGATCCAGCAATCCCACTCCTGGGCCTACATCCAGAGAAAAACATGTTTAGGAAGGATACATGCACCCCAACGTTCACTGCAACACAGTTTACAATAGCCAAGACATGGAAGCAATGTAATGTCCATCAACAGGTGAATGGATGAGGAAGATGTGGTACATATATACAATGGAATATTACTCAGCCATTTAAAAGAATGAAATAATACCATTTGCAACAACAGGGATGGACCTGGAGATTGCCATACTGAGTGAAGTAAGTCAGAAAGAGAAAGACAAATATCTTATGATATCACTTATATGCGGAATCTAAAAAAAATTATACAAATGACCGTATTTACAAAGCAGAAACAGACTCACAGACTTAGAGAATGAACTTATGGTTACCAGTGGGGAAGGATGGCGGGGAGGGATAGATTGGGAGTTTAGGATTGACATGTACACACTGCTATATTTAAAACAGATAACCAACAAAGACCTACTGTAAATAAATAAATAATAAACAAACAAACAAATAAATATTTTTTACAAAAGAATAGTTAAGCTGTTGTTCCTAATTTCAAATAATGGGAGACAACGAATAGTTTGATGAAATGCTGCTCTTGAGTAGGGAAGAGTTGATGGGATCCAGTGCATAAGAGGCAGGTTGGTCTTAGATAGGAGCATGAGCAGTGCATCCAGTATACTAGCTGGGGAGGCAGAATAAATGAGTCCAGATAACATTATGTTTGTAGATTTAGTGATTGGAGTGTATAGAAGTTCTCTTCTATTGGTTTCTATTTTCTCAGTGAAAAATGAAGCAAGCTGAGAGAGAGGATAATCAAGGAGGTGTCAGAGACTTGAGGAAAGAAATTTGGAAAAATCATTTAGAAGAGCTGAAGTATAAATGGACTAGATTACAAGCATCTTTTAAAAATTCACACCCCAGGCCATATCCCAGATCAATTAAATAACAGTCGTTGGGAGTGGGACAGAGGCATGAGTATTTTTGGAAGCTCCACAATTGATACCAGTGTACAGATACATTTGACAACCACTGGACCAAGGAAACATAGCACAACGGCTGGGCAGTGCCAAGGTTAGAGGTCATAATTTTTATGTAAGGCCAATCAGCATGGTCATTTTCCCACACTAGTTTCAGCAGCCTGTGTGAAGGTATGGGATGGGTTGTGGGGTTACATTTAACAAAGTTTGGGTTTAACCATATGACTATAATGCAGGGGAAGAAAGACAAGGTTGCTGAGGTGTATGGAAAAAGGTGATTAATATGATGGAGCCTGGGCTCTCAGCTGAGTGAGGAAGGACTTAAGGACTGTCGACTTAAAAAATATACACAACCTAAAAGCTGAGAATTACGTTTTATGCAGCAGGAATTTTTAGGACTTCAAGCCGGGAAGCAGAATTACAAGTAACCCTGAGAGAGCTGCCCCGAGGAGGCGAGGGGGTGGCCAGGTTATATAGAATTCTTGCAACAAAGGGCAGGTAGTCTGAACATCAAAAGTTGTTGTTAATTAAAGAAAACCAGATATCCCAATTTAAGGAATTTAGCACTTTTCTATGTATGGGAAGATGTAAGAGTCTGGGCTCATTGAAATCTTTTCTTTGATATGCACCTCACCTATCTGAGGCCAGTATCCCATGTTTTCACATCCTGAGATTCCTCAGAGCTTACCAGCTCACGTTGGAGGGCTGTAATCATTGATGACTATGACATCCTTTGTTTACTGATGTGGCAGGCAATATTCCATTTATCAACTCCATAGGTATAATAATGAAAAGTCAATAGGATAACATGATTTTAGGGTCCTCTGAGGTAACATTTTTGGAGCTCACTAGAGGAGTGGAGTTGGAAAAGTGGAAGGTGGTAATCAGATTATAGTCTTCCTGGAACTGAGATTGTGAAGAGGGTAAAGCTACTGGTATTTCTAAATCCTAGAAAACAAACATGAGAGTGGGTGACCATTGTAGGCTAGAAGACAGACTATTAGGAAGAGCAGGTTAAAGAATTAAAAGTCCAATATACTATAGAGGTTTATGTGTGGATGAAGAAATCATCAAGAAATATACCATGGATAGTATTAGAAAGAGTGACATTAAGACAGATACAAAACTGATGAAATAATTTATTTGAATGTAATATGCATTGAAAGCAATTCTGAAGAAAACAATAAAAGCCAATGTCTACATAGATGAGAAAAAATAGAGCAGTGATTAGAAATGCAGGCTCTGGAGGCAGATCCTGGCTCCACCATTTCCCTGTCTGTGACTCTGTGCTGATGGTTTCACCACTGCAACTCACTTTATTCATCGATCCATGGAGATGATGATAGCATCTTCCTAATAGGTTTGTTGGGAGAAGTTAACTGCCATGGAACGTGTAAAGTGCTTACGACATTGCCTGTGGGTTGTGATAATGCTTCTCAACTATCCTTGGTTATTCTCAACCCCAAGTGACTCCTAGCTTATCCTTAGGGAGGAGTTCTCAAACTTGAGTGTATATCAGCATCACCTTGAGGGCTTAAAAACATATTAGGCCCCAATCCCAAAGTTTCTGAATAGAGAGAGACCTAAGAATTTGCATTTCTAAAAAGTTCTTAGGTGAAGCTGATTCTGCTGGTCCAGGGGACCACATTTTGAGATCATCTTCTGGGGATGACACCCAGAAGCTGTGTTTTAGCAAACCTCCTCCTCCAGGTGATTCTTAGCATAAGCTAGAGAACTGCTCTTAGGCTTAGTAAAAACTAGCACACTTAATCATTCTTCTTGTCTGTCCATCTTAGCATATCTCTAAGTCTTCTGGCCATGGTGGCATCAAAACTCCCCTTCTCTTTTCTTTTTTTTTCCCCTTTTCTTTTTCTACAGTAAAAATTGACTAATTTCTGCCCAGTCTCTTCCATGCTTAGCTGCCTAAATAATTTTCCACATAGCTGGGTAAAAATTGAAGAAAAGTGTTTCTCACCAAATAGGTTGAAATCATTTTTCAAACTTTCAAAGGAAACATGTTCTTACTTCCAATCATCTTTCTAGTGCTAGAGATGGTAAGATTTAATCATCAAAGGCTTTATCATGGACATTCTCACCAACTGTCTTAGGAGATTTTCCATTGTCAGAAAAATGGTCTGAAACTTGAAAACAAAAATGTGGGCATCACATCTTTTCAATATTATATAGGGGCAAAGACCACTCAAGGATTGTTTAGGAGAATTTACTTAATTCATCTCACTGTTAAAGACTAATTAAAAGTTACAGACTTAATGAAGTTACTTTTTAGCAAATGTATTTTTGTCCTATAGTGATACAAGTAATTTCTGTCGAAGAGATTACTCTCACAAATTTATAGATATTAAACATTAAACAGTTTACATCTGACTCAATAATTGTCTCAACATTTCTTTGTTTAATTGCCTGTGAACTCTTGCCTCTTAAGTGCTCTTTGAACCAGTCACAATATATTATTGGTTCCTTCGTTAATTAATGAGTTAAAACCTTTGACATGTACTCATTTTTTGTATTTGCCTGAGAATCATGATTTTACATTTCTGAAAATTATACTTTAATACTGTTCACTGAAGAACCCATTTGAAATAGTTTCACAGAACATTAGGCTTGACTTGGTGAAAATGTGACACAAATACATGACTAGTAGTTAAATTTTACTGTAGTCAGCTCAAAGCTACATTGCAGCAAAGGATATCAAAATGCATCAGGATGGGAAAGCTAAAGAACCATGGTTTCTCAGATCATCCCAGTTTCTTCATGGGAGAGGTACTCAGGTGGTGGGTATTCAGGTATTCTGCCTTTTCAGGGTGAAGTACTGCCTGTATGTTAGATCTCCAGGGTGGGGACTCTTGATCATATTACCCTGAAACTCTTTTACTACACTATACTACCTAACACCAGTATCAAGCTCTGACCTAGTTTCTGATTATGTCACTTCCAGCATCATGTTGCTGTACTGTCCACGGGTTCTATGTAACAACTAGGCATTACACATATGTGGTCATGTTATAACCATGTAATGATGACCAGTCAGGGCATACACCAGAATCTCCTACATCACAAGGCAGGGAGGAACTGAGCATAGCCAACCTAGACACACCATATCTTTTCAATCTTCTCTCAAAATTGAGTCAAACTTTCTCAGAGGGAGTCAGCATTTTTTAAACAAATATATAAAACTATTTTTCTGCAGTGGAGAATGTTCACTAAAATCTTATTTTCTGAAATGCAAATTAGCTGAGATTTCAGAAAAATGAGAAAAAGAAACCCAAAGAAAATTTGAGGGAAGGAAATAATACGTGGAAATGCAAGACAAAATACAGAACTAAAAGTTAGTAAAATTGATGGATAAATTCATATTACAGTTGCTTAAAAAGTCTAATAAAATAGGGCAAATACTGTTAAGTTTAATAAAAATAAGATTAAGAAATCAAAATTAGAAAGGAGATATAATGAATAAAATGATTATAATGGATTACTCTCATGGTTTTGTAATAAAATTAGGAATATTGATGAAACATTTCATGTTCTATAAGACAGACCAATAAGTACTATGATAGCCAAACCGACACCAAAATTGACACAGTAAGAAACAGAAAACCTGAATAGAGCAATAGAGAAAATAAAGAAAATTGTTAGATTATCCACAGCAATAAAGGTCACCAGTGTGAGAGGGATTTTCCTCTTTACTTTGAAAATTTCACAGTGTATCACCTATTCCATGGCATGGAGCAAGAGGAAAGTACTTCCAGCCAATTAACAGAAAAACTAATATCCAGAAGGATGGATAGATGTCTAACAGCACAGCTGGATTTCAAGATCAGATCCAGCAGATTGTCAATTATGGTCCCTTTCCCCAATAACGTTCAAGAGGAAATTATAAGAATGACACAGGGCTTCCCTGGTGGTGCAGTGGTTGAGAGTCCGCCTGCCAATGCAGGGGATGCGGGTTCATGCCCCGGTCCGGGAAGATCCCACATGCCGTGGAGCGGCTAGGCCCGTGAGCCATGGCCACTGAGCCTGCACATCCGGAACCTGTGCTCCGCAATGGGAGAGGCCACAACAGTGAGAGGCTCGCGTACCACAAAAAAAAAAAAAAAAAAGAATGACACAAATTTTCAAATGGAAAGAACGTTTGAAAAAACTATATATTTTGTCCACAGAGGAGCAATTATACACTATTGATAAACGTTATATCTGCAAAAGACACCAAAATTCCTCTTATTATTAAGGACATCATTTGAAAGAGCTTTCAAAGTTGCTGAAAAAATAGGTGAAGTTGAGAAACTGGGTGCTGTGATTGAAGAGTGTGAAAGACTAGACATAATTGAAGGTATTAATCCATGAGAACAAATCTGTATTGAGGACTGTGTATGGCTGATTGAAAAAGGTGCTTCTGCAGAGGGAGAAGACGACTAAAACAACACATCTACAAACTTTTAGATTTTTATAAGCAAGCCATAAACTCTTCTTTGTTATGAAGTTGTCCAAATAACATTTTTTCTTTTTTAAATTTATTTATTTTTATATATTTATTTTTAAATTTTATTTATTTATTATTTATTTATTTTATGTATTTATTTTTTATTTTATTTATTTGGTTGCATTTGGTCTTCGTTGCTGCACCTAGGCTTTCTCTAGTTGCATTGAGCGGAGGCTACTCTTTGTTGCGGTGCATGGGCTTCTCATTGCAGTGGTTTCTCTTGTTGTGGAGTCCGGGCTTTAGGTACGTGGGCTTCAGTGGTTGTAGTACATGGGCTCAGTAGTTGTGGCTCGCAGGCTCTAGAGCACAGGCTCAGTAGTTGTGGCACACTGGCTTAGTTGCTCCACAGTATGTGGGATCTTCCTGGACCAGGGATCAAACCTGTGTCCCCTGCATTGGCAGGCAGATTCCTAACCACTGTGCCACCAGGGAAGTCCCTGTCCAACTAACATTTAATTAATTAGAAAAAAAAGAAAGAATGAGATAGGAAGAAAAAAACGATAACTTGCAAGGAAAAGTTCTCCAATTTAAGAGAGCAATTCTGTAATAATTAGATATCTATGTGTTTAATTTATATAGTATATATTTATATCATTACATATTATAACTAATATACTTATCATATATAATATGGTAATTTTTCTTTTTTTATGTTTTGCATACATAAAAACTGGTTCACACCATACATATTGTTGTTTAAGATTATTTTCCATTTAAAAATATATCATGGACTTCTACTGGTAGGAAGATAGAATATATTTACTTTTCCCTATTCCTCTCACTAAATACAACTAAAAACCTTAGATATTATACACAAAACAACACAAAAAGTCTCTAAAAATGAAAGTAAGAATGTAGACTGTATAAGAACCTCAGGACCCGAAAAACAACAATGTGGTTTTCTCTGGTTTCTTTCTGGGGTTTTTTTGGGAAGGGGGGAGGATCTGCTTATGTTTTTGGTTTCTGTCTCATATAGCCTATAGTTGGAGCTAAAGAATCCAGGCAACCTCGAGATCCCAGCAAAAGCCTACTCTCTCTAGTTAAAGGACCAGAAAAGGAAAAACATAACAAGACAGAAACCTTTTAACCAACAACTGCCCTACTCCACCTAATAAACACTGCTGAAAAAACTGTGGCCCCACTCCTACCCTTGCCAGCATAGGCTGAGTGGAGAGCCTAGATGTCTACCCTTGCAAGGCTGCAAAGAAATACCTCAATGTCACCTCCACACGTATTAATTTGACAACTTAAAAAATTGACCAGTTTCTTAAAAAACACAAGTTATCACAGGTCACCTAATATGAATAGATCATTTTAATAATCCTATGTCAATTAAGAAAACTGAATTTGTAATTTACAATCTCAAAAAAAAAAAAAAAGGAAATCTCCAGGACAAAATAATTTCATTGGAGATTTCTACTAAATGTTTAAAGAAGAATTAACACCAGTTCTAAACAATCTCTTCTAGAAAATAGAAAGGAGAGAATAATTTTTAATTTATTTTTTGAAGTTGATATTACCTTAATATCAAAACAAGACAAGGACCATACAAAAAAAAAGGAGAAAGATCCATAACTCTCGTGAATATAAATGCAAAAATCTTTTAACAAAATATCAGCAAGTAGAATTCAATGAATGCCGAAAAAGCATATGACAAAATTTAATACCCATTCATGATAAAAAAAAAACCTCAGACTTAAAAACTTAAAAACACTTAAAAACAAAACAAAAATATATACCCTAGGAATATAGGGTAATTTCCTCAACTTCATAAAGAGCATTTACAAAGAAGCACAGCTAATGTTATATGTAATGGTAAGAGACTGAGATTGGGAAAAAGGCAAGGATACTTGCTTTCATTTCTCATTCAACTTAGTGCTTGAATTTCTAGCCAGTGCAATAGGACAAGAAAAGAAAACAAAAGTTATACAAGTTGGAAAGGAAGAAATAAAATGATTCCTATTAGCAGATGGCATGATTTTCTACACAGAAAATCTCAAGGAATCTACCAAAAACTCCTAAAATAGTAACTGAAAACTCCTAAAAATAGTAAGTTCACTAAGGTCACAGGATACAAGATAAGCAAACAAAATCAATTGTAAGTCTATATACCAGTAATGAACATCTGGACATTGAAGTTACAGATATAATACCACTTACAATCTCTAAAAAATATGAAATGCTTATATGTAAATCTAGTGAAACATCTTCAGGACTTGTGTGCTGCAAACTACAACATACTGATGAAAGAAGTCACCAAATGTCCAAACGAAGAGAAAGGCATACTGTGTTCATGGACTGGAAGACTCCACATGGTAACAATGTCAGTTCTGCCTCAAACTGATATACAGATTTGATGCAGTCCTTATCAGATTCCCAGCAAGATTTTTTTCTTAGACATACACAAAATTATTCTAAAACTTATATAGGAAGTTTAAGGCACTAGAACAGCTAAAACAATTTTGAAAAGAACAACAAAATGAGGGGAATCCGTCCACCCAATTTTAAGACTTATTACACAAAAACTAGAGTAGTAATGACTATGAGGTATTAGCAGAGACACAGACACATAGCTCAATAAAAAAGAATAGAAAACACAGAGATACACCCACACAAATATGCCTAACTTTTTTGGAAAAAGTACAGAAGTAATTCAATGAAGGAAAGATAGACTTTTCAACAAATGGTGCTGGATGAAGCAGACAAGCATAGGCAAAAAAAAATAAACCTCAGCTTAGATCTCACAACTTATAAAAAATTATCTCAAAATGGATCATGGACTCATATTAAAACCTAAAACTATAAAACTTTTAGGAATAAAAAGGATAAAATCTCTAGGATACAAGGCTATACAAATATTTTTTCTACTTGAAACTGAAAGCATGATCCATAAAAGTATAAATTTCACTTCATAATAATTCAAAACTTTTCATCTATGGAAGCCCGTATTAAGTCAATGAAAATGTAAGCTACAGGATGTAGGGAAATATTTGCAAGTCACATAACCAACAAAGGACTTGCATTTACAGTATTTTAAAACTCTCAAAATTCGATTGTTAAAAAAATTAAATTAAAATAAAATAATGTAAAAGGCAAAAGACATCAGTAGACTTTTCACTGAAAAAGATAAACAAAAAAGTAAGCACATGAAAAGATGTTCAACATCATTTATAATTAAGGAAATGAAAATGAAAATCAAATTGAGCTATCACTACATACCTTTCAGAATGGCTAAAACAAACAAACAAAAAAAAAACAATGCTCTTTAGAATAGACAATAGTACAGCCACTGTGGAAAATGGTTTGGCAGTTTCTTATAAAACTAATCATGCAATTAATAAGCACCCCAGCAAGTGTACTTCTGGGCATTTATCCTAGAAAAATAAAAACTTATAGTCACACAAAAAACTGTATGTGAATGATTATAGAGGCTTTATTTGTAATAGCCCAAGACTAGAAATATCCCAGATGTCCTTCAACAGATGAATGGGTAAGCAAACTGTACACAAAAAGGAACAAACTACTGAAACATGATAACCCGGAGGAATTGTCAGAGAATTATGCTGAGTGAAAAAAAAAATTCCAAATGGTTACATACTTTGTGATTTTATATATATATATATATATATATATATATATATAAAATCATACTATACATCATATACTATATATATTCCAACACATATGTATATGAATGAATTGAATATATATATATATATATATATATATATATATATATATATACTGGAATTGGATATAGAAATGGAGCGGGGGTGAGGGTGAAAGGGAAGCAGGTGTGGCCATAAAAGAGCAACATGAGCAATCCTTTTGATGATGTAATAAATATTCTGAATACATCAGTTTCAATATCCTGCTTGTGATACTGGCTATAGTTCTGCAAGATGTTTTCACTTGTGGAAACTAGGGAAAGTGTACAAAGGAGCTGTCTATTATTTTATAATTGCATATGAATCTAAAATTGTCTTAAAATTAAAAGCTTATTAAAAACCCCTCAACGTCAGAAAGTCATAATCAAGAGGTGAATTGTGATACTAAGTTTTCCATCCCTTTCTGGTACCAAGTAGTGGGATCTGGGCATGAAGCTACCTCTCATATAAACTCTCCCCTCTCTTGCAGAGAGGCAGGTAATGTTATATACATTAACATTTTTCTTTCCATTTCCTCTGCTAGCTTGTACTCCAGTACTGATTGAAGGAATGTGGGCTCACTCTTGGTTCACAGATTCCAATATTTTCTTTCAGCTGCCTCCACAAATCCTTACACTTATCTTTTTTTCTGTATTTCACTATCTCTAGGGATCCCTGAGCCGTCAGGGATCCAAATAGAAGTGTTATGACCTTTTCCAAGTAGTGTTCCCCCAAAAGCCTACAATTCTCAGTTTTTTAATTCTCTAGGTCTTGATTAACAACTACTACTGAATCATCTTCTATGTATTATTTTCTTGATGTAATAGGGCTTAGCTGTTATGAATTTGCAATGAGTGTTATTACCCAAACTCATCCTTCATATCTCCTTCTCTTCAAAGATCTTGGGGGCGCTACCCACAGGCAATAATAGCCAGTGAGAAACAAAATACTAATTTATTCAGCATTGAAAATGCACCTCACATTTTAATATAACACTCTGTTATAAAAGTTATTTGGTAAAATATGATATAAGCCAAAGACCTCAGTCTTGTCTCTTTTTTTTCCCCACCTAAACATTCAGGAAAAACCTGACCTTACAAATACATCTACCAGAGATGGATAAGCCATACCTGAAAATTAGGATGGTGGGACTTACCTTGAGAGGGCAATGAAATGGGCTTGATATAAAAAGTTATCAAAATTTCATTTAAAGAGGTCATTGACTTGTTCTCTTAGTTGTTTAATTTTTTCAGTGCTAGACAATCTTTCCTCCTCATTATCTAAAATAATTAAACAAACAAACAAACCAGGACTATTAATATATTTTCCCTGAGAAAGTTGGAGGAAATGCCTGTTAGCACTTTACCTGATTGTTTAGTTTAATGAGAGCATTTTGGAAATTTTCAAATGGAAACTATTATAAGCAATACAAAAATTTCTAAATTATATATGTAAAAATACTACATAGAACTATTAGTGAACATTTTCAGCATCATGAGAGACAAAGATGTCCACTTTCACCACTACTCTTCAACACTGTACTGGAAAGGAATAAAAGGTGTCAGAACTAATAGGCAATAGTTTCCCACACTTTCTCGTTTTATTCTACTTAATTCTGAGTAACTAAAACAATCCCCATGGTTCAAATTTCAGGTAGAAAGCAGTATAAAATGAAACATTTCTCTCCCATCCCTGTCAATACTCTCAGTTTCCTTCCCAGAAGGAATTATATTATCAGGTTCTTTTGATCTTTCTGGATATATTTTACATAAACACATTCAGGAAAGATGATTATTTACTGATGAACTTTATATTTGAGCAACAATAAATTTCCTCTCTTTGACCAATTCCAATTCAATGGTAGCTGGTGCTTTGATTTATTCCAAGGAGGCTGTTTCAAGTAATAACAGGTCTCAGCTGGGAGAAGTGATTTATCATTATTAACATTGTCTGCTGTGGTTGGATATCCAGTGTGTGGCAACCGGCAGCATATTTTTTATTCCTGAATAATCATTCTTTAGGTTTCAGAGGGAACTAAACAACAATAAACAAACAAACAAAAAAAACACAACAGTGTCAGGAGACTAATCCACACCATAAAATAATTAAGACAAACTGAAAAGTATACTACAAACGAAACTATGATAAAGTCAGCTAAAGCTCAATACTTGATGAACTTCAATCCCTCCTTCCATGACAGAAGCTAGAGATGGGAAATGACTGTTGGTGGAAATTAACTCGTATCAGTGGAAAGAGGCAGAAGAATGAGGAGGGTGTAAGGAGGATCTCCCAGTCCTTGTAGTTAATAACAGGCATGGCAGTCCTCCTCTCAGTTTCCAAGGATGTCCCCTTTGTGAAGCTGCTCCCCCAATACCTATCAAAGCCCCTTGTATCTTCCTGAACTAGTGAGATGGGCAGTTTAGCTGTTGTCCACAAAAGTCTCTGAAGTAAATTAGAACCAAAATTATTTACATTTACTTCAAGACCCCATGTACCCTGGAATTTCAAGAAACCCCAAACAGCTAAAACAATCTTGAAAAGAGGAACAAAGTTGGAGGTCTCACACTTCCTGATTTTGAAACTTACTACAAAGCTTCAATAATCAAAATACTCTGGAATTAGCAAAAAGACATATAGACCAAGGAAGCAAAATAGAGATACCAGAAACAAATGCTCATATATATAGTGCCAACACCTTCCCATGGGGAACAGACAGTCTTTTCACTAAAAGGTGTTAGAAGAAACTGGATATCCATATGTAAAGGAATGAAGTAGTACTTTTACCTTATATTATACACAAAAATTAACTCAAAATGGCTCAAAGACCTAAAAGTAAGAGTCAAAATGATAAAACTCTTAGAAGAAAACACAGAAAAAGTTTCATGACATTGGATTTGTACAGGCAACAAAATAAAAAAATTAATTGGACTACCTCAAAATCTTAAATTTTGTGCATCAAAAGACCATGTCAGGACTTCCCTGATGGTGCAGTGGTTAAGAATCCTCCTGCCAATGCAGGGGACACAGTTTTGATACCTGGGCTGGGAAGATCCCACATGCCACAGAGCAACCAAGCCCATCCACCACAACTACTGAGCCTGCACTCCACAGCCCGCGAACCACAACTACTGAAGCCCTCATGCCTAGAGCCCGTGTTCTGCTACAAGATAAGTCACCGTAATGAGAAGCCTGCACACCGTAACGAAGAGTAGCCCCTGTTCACCACAACTAGAGAAAGCCCATGCACAGCAACGAAGAACCAACACAGCCAAAAATAAATAAATAAAATAAACATTTTAAAAAATCTTTTAAAAAAGACATTGTCAACAGAGTGAAAAGGCAACCCATGGAATGGTAGAAAATATTTGCAAATAATATATCTGATGAGAGATTAATATCCAGAATATATAAAGAACTCTTACAACTCAGCAACAACAACAATCTGATTTTAAAAATGACAAAGGACTTGAATAGATATGACTCCAAAGAAGATATGCAAATAGCCAATAAGCACATGAAAGAATGTTTAACATCACTAATCATTAGGGAAATTACCCTCAATTATGATGGATATTATAAAAAGTCAACAATGTTGGTGAGAATCTGAAGAAATTGGAACCTGTTTGCGTTGGTGATGTGAATGTAAAATGGTGCAGCTGCTATGGAAAACAGTAAGATGATTCTTCAAAGACTAAACATAGAATCACCATAAGATCTGAAAATTCCACTTCTGGGTTAAAACCCAAAAGAATTTAAAGTAGGGGGACAAACATTTATATACCCATGTTCATAGCAGCATTATTCACAAAGCCAAAAGCTGGAAGCAACTCAAGTGTTCATCAATGTGTGAACTGATTAAAAAAATGTGGCCTCTAGGGCTTCCCTGGTGTCGCAGTGGTTGAGAGTCTGCCTGCCGATGCAGGGGACATGGGTTCGTGCCCGGTCCGGGAAGATCCCATGTGCCGCGGAGCGGCTGGGCCCGTGAGCCATGGCCGTTGGGCCTGTGCGTCCGGAGCCTGTGCTCCGCAACAGGAGAGGCCACAACAGTGAAAGGCCCACATACCGCAAAAAAAAAAAATGTGGCCTCTATATCCAATGGAATATTATTCAGTCTTAAAAAGGAAAGAAATTCTGCCACATGTTAAAATATGGATGCACCTTGAAGCTCAGAAGGACGTACATTGTATGATTCTACTTACACGAAGTAACTTGGGTAGTCAAATTCATAGAGACAGAAAGTAGAATGGTGATTGCCAGGAGCTGGGGTAAAGGGAGAATTAGGAATTCCCCATTTCATCTGGGAAGATGAACATGTTATGGAGATGGTTGATAATGATAGTTGTATAACAATGTGAATGTACCTAATGCCTTTGAATCGTACACTTGAAAATGGCTAAAATGGTAAATTTTATGTTATGTGTATATTACCATATATATACTTCTATAGGTACTTCCTGAGCCTATGCCTTCAGAGACCCACAGTGCAATGCCATGATTTCCAGCATACATTTCCAAAAACAAACAATGCTTTGGCTTTTTTTACTTCTCCAACCTTGGTTAATTATTTTTTTAATTTTATTTTTTTTGTTTTATTTTTTATTGGAGTATAGTTGCTTTGCAATGTTGTGTTAGTTTCTGCTGTACAGCAAAGTGAAGAAGTTATACATATATATATATATATATATATATATATATATATATATATATATATCCACTCTTTTTTAGATTTCCTTCCAATTTGGGTCACCACAGACCACTAAGTAGAGTTCCCTGTGCTATAGAGTAGGTTCCTGGTTAACTTTTACTACATAAATAGCAGCACAAACCCCCCTCCCAATGCATATTTTTATGCATAGTAAAAAATGTACAAGAAAAAGACAAGCAAGAACTCCACTAAATTTATACCTACCAGACTCATTGCTCCATTTATTAACTTATTTATTATACTAATATTTTTCAAACATGTATCAAATGCTCAAAAAAGATGTAAATCACAACCTCCAACCAGATTGTATTCTAGAGGTGAGACAGGCAATATTAAAAGTAAGTAAACTCTGAACTGGCTACATAATCTGCAGGGCCCAATGCTAATTGAAAACACAAGGCCCTTGTTCAAAATTTATTAAGAATTTAAAGATGGTACTAGCAGAGCATAAAACCAAGCTTGGGGCCAAGCTTGAAACTAGTCCTGAGTAAGCTGATATGCAATGTTAGAGTGTATATAATGAGTGAAAAATAAAAAGAGAAAGTATGAAAGAATGATATAAAGTAAGAGGTTTCATAGTTTTAGGGAAGGTGACGAGGAAAGGCCTAAGAAAATGACTTCTAACTAATGACCTAAAAGAATAGAGGGATGGAGCCATGAGGCCATCTGGGGAAAAGCATTCTTGGCAGAGGGCACAAAACCCCGACGTGGGAGCAAAACTATGCCCAACCTACTGAAGAAATAATTGTTGGAGTGGAGAGAAATAGTAGAAAAATATAAGACCAAAGACTTGTAGGGGTGGGGGAGAAGAAGATATGGCAAAGATCACCTAAGGCCTCTTAGGTCATTTTTAGTACTTCTGCGTTAACTATGAGTGACATCACACAGAAGTCTCACATACCCAGGGTAAGTTTACATCTTTACCTGCCACAGTAAAAGCTAAAATACTCACCATTTGGATCTAATTTATCTTTTCCCTTGCCCTTGAAAGAAGAGGAAATGGAGATCTATATTGAGCTCACTTTAAAATTTTGAAATCAAACAATAAAGTAAATTCATCAAAATCTCTCAAGTATTATCATTTGGACTGTACCATATCTATCATATGGGGTGACTCAGGTCCCAAACATTCCTCCTGCTTCCCAGGACCATGGTCTGGCTCATTCCCTTCTCCCTAACCCCAGCCAGTTCATTCATTAAGGCCTCTGCATGCTTAATGACAAATACAGTGGTTACTCTGGTTCTAAACTCATACTCTCTAAATAATAAGTTTTTTCTGAAATAACAGTTCCTTGGAAATTTATCTTGGAAATAAATCTCTTTTTAGCAGAATAGAGAGCACTATCTGTAGAACTTTCTCAGCAGATAAAAACTTGCAACTACTGACCAGATATTAAATTGTCATGTTAACCATTTTATGTGTATATTCAGGAATATTTATTGAATAAATATTTCTACCAATTGCAAGCCATTATGCTAAGTGTTATGGAGGAGGCAGTGATGGAGGAGACATTATTATTTTGCACAAGGAGCTTCCACTGGGATGCAGGAGAGTAGATAGGTGCTCAGATTGCTGGAAGGAGGGAGGCAAGGACAAATCAGAGACAAACTGGATGGAGTATTAGGAAAATCCAGGGAAGCAGAAATAAGAAGAGGTTTCATGAAGTTGTGGCAAACACAGTGCAATCATGATAAGGTATATTTTCTACTCCTCATTCAATTGGTGACAAAAAGAAGAGAAAATAGGGAATAAAGACAAAGAGGTATAAGAAGATGTAATGAAAAGATAGAAAAAATGGGGAGAAATAAGTGGGGAGGAGAAGAAAAAGAGGCTGCAGAAACCTTGGAGAAAAACAGTATTTGAGAAGATACAAGGAGGAAAAAGCAAAAGGGGAAGATAAAAGAAATAGAGAAGAGAAAGAATATGAAAAGGCCAAGGGAAATAGAGTTAGAGAACAAGGTAGTGAGATGAGAGGGAAAATCCTGAAAGTGAGGATATGCCTGGTAAGATGATCAAACTCCACATAGTGCATCAAAAGGTGTCAGGCTGTGGGTCTCTGTCCAGAAGTTCCCCTGAATACAGAGATTTGGGTCTAATATCTTAATCTCCATCTACTTCTAGATGCACTCAGATCAGCAGCCCTTTCTATTTTGCTTTTGTTCAACATAGCAGCAACAAACACTCTCACTCACTTTGCTTAGAAAACTCTCAGGGTCACACCTCAAAATCCCAACCCAAGATGCACCATGGGTTTTCACTGGATGGTTGTTGCTTGTTTGAAAGCCACAGAGCTTCTGCACAAAGGCCCTTGCAAAGAGAGCTAGGAATCAAGAACACTTTCCTGTGCCCTGAAGCTACTCAGCAGGTCTAGAACTGAAACTTTCCCAGCTACTTTTTCATATTTAACAACTAGTGTTAAATTTGAAACCAGCAGCTGTGCACTCTAACCACTTTCTCTTGCGTGATTTATTCCAATTGCACTTCTTAAATAAAACTTTCATTTTAGATATGGAAATAGATTTCCTTCCTGAACAACTTGTTCTTCTAGAAATAAGTGTTGAGTCAGATATGTGACAATGATTCTTCCAAAAAAAATATGCTCCATAAACAGTGTCTTCCTATTTGCAGTTGACTCGTGTTCCTCTGTGTTGGGAAAGCTTCCTCATCCACATTTTGGGGTTGAAGAGGAAGTGTCTCATGGAAACAGAATAAAAGAGCTTTTCTGAGGACTGAGAATTGCCTATGGGACAATTTAAAATATCTCTCAGAGGCAGGAAAACGTGATTCAAGACATTAGCAGGCACTCAAAACAGGTAGTTCCAGCCACCACTTCTCACGGACATAAGAGTAAAAGTATATTTTAAAGTCATTACTCTGGGGCTTCCCTGGTGGTGCAGTGGTTGGGAGTCTGTCTGCCGTTGCAGCGGACACGAGTTCGTGCCTCGGTCTGCGAGGATCCCGCATTCCGCAGAGCAGCTGGGCCCGTGAGCCGTGGCCGCTGGGACTGTGCGTCCGGAGCCTGTGCTCCGCAACGGGAGAGGTCACAGCAATGAGAGGCCCGCGTACCGCAAAACAAACAAACAAACAAACAAAAACTCTGTAAAGTCATTAGTCTGGAAAGAGTAATTTTCGCCCCAGAATTTGCCCTGCTTTATGTTTCCTAGAACAGTCTTTGCTTTTGCGATTTTATAATAAATGAAAGTCACCCTGAGTAAACATTTCCCCTACAGCTAACATTAGGGTAAGCACTCGACATAAGTTATATCATTTTATCCTTACAACAACCTGTAAAGGAAGGCAGGCTGATCTCCATTAAGCAGACCAGGAAACTGAGAATCGGGGGACTCCCATGTCACCTACCAGTAAAAGGCAGAACTTACTTTAGGACTCCGGCTAGATTACTCCAAACATTAGGCACATAACCACTATCCTGTGTGGCCTCTAAAGGAAGCCTCCTTACCAGAAAATATATTCAGCGTGGTAGGCTCCCAACTGTTGGGCTGGTGAAGGGAGTCGGGCTCCTGAGGGGTCATCATGGACAGAGTTTGTTTCATGAAGCAGGAAAAAAAGTGAAGAGAAAAAGTTCAAACAAAGCCCTTGAAAGAAAGTCAAAGATAGCAGTTGTGTAAACCAGATGGGGAATAGATGTACTATGACAAAAAACCAAGCTTCAAAACTATATATGAACTTGATGTAAATAGGAGCAGGTTAGAAATAAGTGGGGATGATCTGGGAGAACTGGTTTAATACAATTAGGTTGTCCATGGGTTTGTGACAAATGGATGAATTAGGCTAGCTTAAAGAACATCGTGTTTTATCAGATGGAAATTAATACTTAATAAGATAGTGATGTGTCTGGAAGCAGCAAATAGGCAGGAAGTTCTGGAAACTGTGGAGCTATTATCAACATTAATTATGAGAAGCAGTATACGGAGTCAGAAATATGCTACATATACAAGAGGTGATGCTGGAAACCATCATTAAATCTATCTCATGCACTGAAGCTTCTACATATAGTAGCTATTCTATTTATTTCGAGATTTTCAAATTGTACCTCATATTATTACATCATTTTAAAATGTACCTTTTTTGATAAAAATACTACATCCTGGTATTAAAAAGCAAATTAAAAAGAATAAAATAATCTTGACATTCACAAATCACCATTAACATTTGGTAAGTGTTGAACTGAAACAAATAGACTGTGGGGTATTTCTCCAGAAAAGATGGGTTTATTAAGGATCTGCAGAGAATTGCAATTTAGGGTCTGCAACTATGGTGAACCATGTGCAAGTCCCTGCACAACAAGGGAAGGAGAACACTTTCACAGAGAGGAAAAAGGGAGTTGGGAGGGCTATAATAAACAGAGTCCATGACTCTTCATTGGCTGAGTCCTTGCCGGGAAAGAAGAGGAGGCTTTCTTCTTCCTGTTGGGCTCTGCTATCATCACAGGGCATGAGAGCTCCCCTTTCTGGTTCCCAGCTCTTTGTAATTGAGGTTTCCATTTATTAATTTTTTACATAAGTGTAATTTTAGTCACCTCTCATATTTATGCATACTTAGAAAGGAAGAAAGAAAGGGAGGGAGGGAAAGGAGAGAGAGAGAGAAGGCAGAAGAAAGAAAAGAAGGAAGGAAGGAAGGAAGGAAGGAAGAAGAAAGAAAGAAAGAAAGAAAGAAAGAAAGAAAGAAAGAAAGAAAGAAAGAAAGAAAAAGAGAGGGCTTCCCTGGTGGCGCAGTGTTTGAGAGTCCACCTGCCGATGCAGGGGACGTGGGTTCGTGCCCCAGTCCGGGAAGATCCCACGTGCCACGGAGTGGCTGGGCCTGTGAGCCATGGCCGCTGGGCCTGCGCGTCCAGAGCCTGTGCCCCGCAACGGGAGAGGTCACAACAGTGAGAGGCCTGTGTACCGTGAAAAAAAGAAAAAGAAAGAAAGAAAGAAAGAAAGAAGGAAAGAAAGAAAGAAAGAAGAAATAAGGAAAGAAAGAAAGAGGGAAGGAAGGAAGGAAGGAGGGAGGGAGGAAGAGGAAAAGGAAATGAAAAAAATGTGTGAAAAATTATATAATTGTATTTGTGAAAAATAACTTAGAATTCAGTTGAACTTAAGTGAAACAAAGAGAGAGAGAAAGAGAGCATTAATGGAAACCTAAAGGAGTTAATAAACTTCAGAGAATTAACTTTCTTACTTTGGTAGAGCCTTCTAGTTCTCACCCTATCTGATTCTCCTCTCCTTTTGTGCTCCAGGAGATTTATACTGCATGGTGTTCTTTTGTTGATAAGTAGGATCATGTGACTGTTTCTAGCCAATGAGTTGGAGTGGAAGAATAACATGACTTCCAAGCAAAGCATTCAGTTGCCATATATATCTCTCTAACACTTGCTCCCCCTATATGTTCACCAGGGAGGCTACATAATCTATACAGTGTAGCTGCATGACGATAGAACCAAATGGAAACAGATGCCTGGACCTGTAGCCAACTTTGCAACAAGAAGAAATAAAGTCTTCTTGTATTCAGCTACTGAGATTTTGGAGGTGTATGTTACTGTAACTTATCCCAGACTGTCCTGAATAATATTCCACATAAGAAATATTTGGTTCCTAAAACATGCCTCTAGAGTTTAGAAAATGATATTAAAAATTAACAGGTTGAACTATATCAAGGTATCTTCTTTTTTAAAAGTATACTTTTCATGGTTGTTGTATTTTACACTTCTAACTAAATGGATTAAGTGCCCATCACAAGTGATTTCAACATGGCTTCTATTCTTTAGTATCTTGAGTTATATCTTGTTTCTTTTCCTGTTTAGGTGGGTTTTGTCATTCATTAGAGTTTGTTTGTTTGTTTGCTTGATTGCTTGTTGATTTTGGTGGTAGGAGCTCAGATGCTTCAGTCCTAAACTTCTTGAATATCTGTAATTGTCTCTTTGTTACCTTTATACTTGAATTGACAACAGGGCTAAAGATATGAATATTAGGTCACACTTTATTTCCCACAGAATTTCCTCAGAATTCATTGTCTGTCTACTCAAATAAGTGTTAATGTAGAAAATCTGAGACCCAAATTCTGCTTAGTTTGCTGTCTGCCTCAATGACTGCCCACAAAGCCTTCTTTTTACTTTTAAATTTGATATTATTAAGATATTTATAAATTGGTGCTAATTTTTCTGTATCAAAATATTCTGGGGATTGATGTGCCCTTTTGCTCTACAGACAACAATGTTCTTTATTTTAGAAGAAATTTCCTTTGAGTTTACGTATCTCATTACATTTTATATTGTATTTGGCTCTTTCCAAGTATGTCAATTACATATGTATTATATTTCTTCTCCCATCCATATCTATGATCTTTTCTATAATAAATGCTTTTTAGATTGTATTCTAATTCATGTTACTTCTACTATGGCTTTCATCTCTCTAATGGATTTTGTTTTTCTCCCATTTTTCATCCTCTTTTTAAGCCTTGTATCTCTTTTTTGAGGTCCTTTGTAAAAGAGAATATGTTGTCAACAACATCCTGGAGCCCGTTCAGAATTCTGTGCCTGAATTCTTTCTCTTGTGATTTAGGTAATTTCTGTCTCATATATTTTTCTGCTTCTAAAAGGTTGTCAGTCACTTTTTCCCTAAATATACATTTTTTTTATTGACCTAGTGGTTATCTATCTATTCCTCTATCTGTCTATCTATGTGTGTATAAAACAAGGAAGGAATTTAAACATCCAAAATTCAGATATACAAAAACATAACTTTATTTTGTATAGGTGACCTCCTACTGGCTTAAGTCTCTCAGTCTGCACAGAATAGACAAACTTATTCTAGACGATATGCTCACATGTTTTCTTGATTTATTGATTTTGAACATGATTGACTGATTCATGTGGGAGTTTTAAAAAATCACAAAACATTAGTAAAGAGTATAAAAGAACTGAATTGACAGACTCTCTACTTGACCAAACTCAGGATCCTTTGAGCTCCCTTCTCATCTAGGGCTCAACCTTGGCCTATGAAGACTGTAGACTCTCAGCACAAACAATGCTGTCCACCCCCATACTAATAGACTTGAACAAGCTCTAGCATAATTTCTAACAGCTTAAAACCAAATCCCTGGGATGACCCAGGCCCCCTTAAGGTCCTGCCTGGGAAAGCTCAAATCTGCAAAAAGAATTTACTGACTGTTCTAGCCAACACCTGGACAGAGATGCTGTCTCCCAACTTCTGCAGGAGCATAAGAGCCTAACTTCAATATGTGCCAGTTAGCAAATGCAGATGGTCTAATCACATTGACCAACCTCCCTACCCACTTCATAACTTTCAACTTCCCTGACTCTGCTGGAGCCCGCATCATTTCTCCTCCCTCATTCTCCCTTTAATATGTCCAGTAACCTCTTCAAAGATTGAAGTTGAGCTCAATTTAAACTGGACTCTCTTCCCTACTTAAGTAGTTACTAAGTGAAACCTATCTTGCTTCCATTAACAAATGTCTGGCTTAGTTTCTCACTGACAGACTGCATCAAGGTATATCATGTACATGAATTATTATAATAAAGTCCAATCTGTCCAGATATCCCCAAAATTCAGTACTATCTCAATGAAAGTCTGAAATGCGTGCATGTGTAACTTAACAACTAGATTCTAATTATTACAGAAAATAAAAAGTTTAAGAATAGCTACCAAAATTTAAAAGAATTAAAAGAAATTACCTTTCAGAATATCAAATTTGTTATAAAGCTGTTTTGAATAAGACAACGTGGTACTCACACAAGGATGTATGATGAGACTGATAGAATAGAAGGGAATTCAATCATTTTTAATTTTATTTTATACAATGTGTAGACAGTTCCCTGTTCTCTGCATTTATAAGTATAAACAATATAAATCTGTTAATTATGTAAGTAATTTTTTATAATTATGATGTAACTCTATCCTATCCTTAAAATAAATGCTTTATGTGCAAAAAAAACGGGGGGGGGATTCAAACTCACACACCTACAAGTAAACTTGATATTTGATTAGGATGACATTACAAATCAATGAGAAGAGGATGAACTATTTAATATATTGATCTGGGACAATTTGTTATCTACATGTGAAAAAATGGAATTAAATTTTAAATTTACCCAATTCATAAAAATAAAACATTGTCATTTGTATAAAGTTTAAAAATACTATATCTATTGTTGACCTAAAACAAATAAACTACCAATTATTTCTCCAGCAAAGGTAAGTTTATTCAAGAATTGCAGTTTGGGGTCTGCAACCATAGAGAGCCATTTGCAAGTTCCCACATGACAAGGGAAGAACACCTTTGGAGAGGGGAAAAGGAAGTTGGGAGGGCTACAGTAGTCAGAGTGCACAGTTTTTCAATGGCTAAGTCCTTTCCAGGACAGGAGTCTTTTTCCCTTCCCTTGGGCTCTGCTGTCGTTGTAGGGTGTGAGAGCTCCCCCTTCTGGTCTCCTGAGTCTATTTAATTGAGGTTATATTTTACACTATACACTTTATTGTTTGTTATTCCTATATAAATATATATAATTAAAACATACAGAAATGCATGGGAATGATGAATAAATAAGGATAATATTTATTACTAGGGAAGGCCGATGAATGTAGTCAGAGATAGAACACAGGGAGTTTTAATTGTGCCTGTAGTAATTGATTTCTTTAAAGATCATTTGAGACAATCTGAAAAGATACTGTCATTCTTTAAATGGCTGTTTGTTTTACTCCCTATAACTCTCTGTATGTTGGAATTATTCTAAGTAAATTGGAAAAAAGAGAATTAACATTCATTGAGCTCTTACTGTGCCGATCATGATGCTAAAAGCCTTTACTTACAATTTCATATATTTCTCACAAAACCTCTATAAAACGGTTATCATTTAGGTCCATTTTATTTACAACGAAATTTTATCTCAAGAAGGTTAAATTTTTAAAAGGTTAAAATATACAGATATGTCTGGTTCCAAACATTGTAGAGGCATTTTGCTAAACCATGAATTTTTAAAATGTGTCTCTGAAGCAAAACATGATAAACCCAAAGCTTTTATTCAAGTTTAATTTGTCTCCATAAGTCCCTTGAGCATTAATATGGCATGAAAATACCTGGTGTTTCCAATTTTCCATGGTGCCTTAGTACAAGTTTTTAATACAATCATGAAGATTGTGTGCTAATATGATAAAAAATTCTATCATACATTTGCCAAATGATATGGATGGTGTGCCACAAGAAAACAGGAGCAATTTCTGAAGCATCTTCTGAAGTTTTTTGCCATTTTCTCCCTCAATGTAGTTAACAGGAAAATTGCCTCGATGTGACTTTGGCTGTGATGCTTACTGTTTCAATTACTCTGCTTCTGGCTTGGCTGCCCAGACATTTAAAACTAGAACAAGGGTTTCAGATTGAGAAAAGGGAAGGGATTGGAATAACTGTTTTCCTTAGACTTTCCTAGGTAAAATCACCCAGTAGAGATGAATATAGAAAGTAGAAAAATCTATTATATTTTTAATCTCTTTCTTTGGCTTTTTTAACAATTTCTCTAAAATACATACTTTGAGGTGAAATGCTGCTGTGTCATAAGAAATACAGATATTTAATATTATTAGTTATTTTCAAAATACTCCCTAGGATGTTCATGCTAATTGATCCTGTAATAACAGTATATGAAATTTCCTACTGTGTCATAATCTATCACATGTTACTATCAGGCTTTTATTTTATTTTATTTTATTTTGCAGTACGCGGGCCTCTCACTGTTGTGGCCTCTCCCGTTGCGGAGCACAGGCTCTGGACATGCAGGCTCAGCGGCCATGGCTCACGGGCCCAGCCGCTCCATGGCATGTGGGATCCTCCCAGACCGGGGCACGAACCGTGTCCCCTGCATTGGCAGGCAGCCTCTCAACCACTGCGCCACCAGGGAAGCCCTATCAGGCTTTTAAATTTGTGTGAATCTGTGAATCTGATTGATGTGAAATGCTATTGCTGTTTTAATTTGTACCACTTGATCCCTGAGGAGTTAGGAAAGAATATTTTCTTTCTTTTTTTTTTTTTTTTTTTGGTTGGCTATTTTAATTTCTTCTGTGAATTGCCCATTCGTATCCCTCATCTACTTTTAAAACTTATTTATAATTTTCGTATTGATTTATAGGAGTTCTTTATGTACTCTGGAATACCAACCTTTTCAATTTTATATATTAAAACTATTTTTTTCTAAGTTAATAAAATACTTGACATTCTGTATACCTAGAAACTCTGCCACACCATCTTGTTAAAATTTTGGCTGGAGAATGTAGGCATTGGAGGGATATGATTGATGGATATACTCACTGCAGGTATACTAGTGGCTTAATTGGAAAATAAAAATCTCAGTCCTCTAGTCTTCTTCCTGACAAATTTAAATGACCAAAGCTGGGGCCCTCTGAACTGTCTATTTTTTAAAATGCTACGGTAATCAAGACAGTGTAATACTGGTAAATGAATAGACACATGTATCAATGGAACAAAAGAGAGAGCCCAGAAATAGATCCAAAACAGTATAGTCAACTGACCTTGGACAAAGGAGCAAAGGCAACTCAACGGAGAAAGGATAGTCTTTATAACAAATAGTGCTAGAACAATTAGACATCTATTTGTAAAATAATCATCATTATCATCTTACTTGTTTCACAAAAATTAACTAAAATTAATTTTTCATAGATCATATACTTTAAAATCATAGACTTTAAAATAAAACTTCTAAAAGAAAACGTAGGAGAAAATCTATCTGGGTTTAACAATGAGTTTTTAGATACAACTAAAGTAAAATTTATAAAAGAGCAAACTTATATATTCAACTTTATTAAAATTAAATACTGAAAAACTTCTACTCTATTAATGACACCTTTAAGGGAAACAAAAGACAAGCCACATACTAATAGAACATATTTGCAAACCACATAACTGATTAAGGGTTTTTATCTAAAATACACCAAAAAATCTTAAAACTCAACAGTAAGGAAATAAACAACTCAATTCAGAAATAGGTGAAAAATCTGAGCAGGTATCTTACCAGAGAAGATATACAGCTGAAAAATAAGCATATGAAAAAATTCTCAACATCAGTTGTTATTAGGTAATTGCAAATCAAAACAACAATGAGATACCACTAGATACTTACTGGAATGGCTAAAATTCAAAAAGCTGAAAATACAAAATGCTAGTGAGGATGTGGAACCACTGAAATTTTCATTCATTGTTGGTGGGGATGCAAAATGGTACCCCATTTTGGAAGTTATTTGGGCAGTTTTTTACAAAGCTAAATATAATCTTAACATATGATCCACGAATTGTACTCCAGGATATTTTTTTCCAATTGACTTGAAAACATATGTCCACACAAAGATCTGCACATGAATGTTTATAGCATCTTTATTCATAACTGTCAAAAACTGGAAGCAGCTGGAAGGATGATGTCCCTCAGAAGGTTTATGGATGAACAAATAGTGGTATATTCATACAATAGAATGTTATTCACCACTTTAACATATATGAGCTATCAAGATATGAAGGAATTTTAAATACATCTTGCTAAAGGAAAGAAATCAATCTGAAAAATCTACATATTGTATGATTCCAATTATATGACATTCTGGAAAAAGTACAATCATGGAAACAGTAGAATAATAAGTTGTATAAAAATCATGTTTTTTATTTTCTGTATTCTATGATACTTTGACATCTTGGGGCCTTGTGAACTCAGAGAGATATTGCCTCTCCCCAAATTAGCTAATTCCTAGAGATAGCAAACAACTTATTTGAAAACATGCATTTAATATGTAAACCAAGCAATCCTGAGCTGTCACCCCAACCATATCCTTTATCTAACTCACACACTGAGCAGATGAAAATGGCACTTGATTGCTGTGTTCATGAGAAAGATATTGTATAAAGTCTAACTGAGGGATGTCCTATAAACACCTACCCAGCAATCCTCAAAACCGTCAAGAAAATCAAAAACAAGGAAAGTCTGAGAAACTCCACAGCCAAGCGGAGCCAAAGGGAACATAGCAACAAAAGGTAGTGTGGTGTCCTGGACGCGATCCTGAAATAGAAAAGGTAAAAACTAAGGAGATCTGAATAAACTATGAATTTTAGTTAATAATAATGTATCAATATTGCCTGATTAATTATAATTAATATCATACTAATATAAAGGAAACTGACTGCAAGATATATGAGAATACTTTGTACTATCTTCTCAACTTTTCTATAAATCTAAAACTCTTCTAAAAATAGTCTATTTAAGATAGCTAGTGGGAAGCAGATGCATAACACAGAGAGATCATCTCAGTGCTTTGTGTCCAGCTAGAGGGGTGGGATAGCGACGGTGGGAGGGAGACATGAGAGGGAAGAGATATGGGGATGTATGTGTATGTATAGCTGATTCACTTTGTTATACAACAGAAACTAACACAACATTGTAAAACAATTATACTCCAATAAAGATTTTTTTAAAAGCCAATTAGATAAATAAATAAATAAATAAATAAATAAAAATAGTCTAGAAAATGAAATGTGACCAATTTCCACACTAAGGGAAAGCCTCATACACTCAAAACACTTCAATAACAGAGAAGAGCACTGTAATTTCTGACACCAGTTTTACAAAGTATATCCCAACTGAATTGAAGAAATTAAATAGAATACATTCTACTAAATATTTCCAGAATTCAAGGTACTTATACATAGGAGAAAGCTTTAAAAACAGAAGGCTCATAATCCTGCATACTTTTAAGAAGAGAGAGAAACAAAGATTACCAAGAATAATTTATTGAAATAGCTGATTTCTTGAATTCTGAAAAAATATTCCTTCCCTCAGAATTTCTCCAGGTCCATATAATCCACAGGCACACAGAACTTTAGGTGAAGTAAAATGAGCACCCTAGTTATCCAACAGTATGTTTAACAGAGCAGGCAACAAGAAAAGTGGAGAGAGGAAGTGGATGGTTCGAAATTGAATCAATTTACTTACAAACATAACCCTCAAAATATCTGTGAGATTGTCTTAAGGCAAAAGAATCAGATCGAACAATTGATTCTGTTAACTCTGACATGTTAAGCAAATCATAGGGCTACCAGGAATGATGTCTTTGTGTTATCATCCAGATGCTATGAAATATAGGTGGAAAAAATAACCACCCAAAAGGCGATTTAGGTGCTCACTTGGCAATACATACATTAAAATTGGAACAATACAGAGATAAGTATGGCCCTTACACAAAGACGACATGAAAATTCTTGAAGCAACTCATATTTTGGAGAAAGGAGAGTTATTGTTTAGTGGGTATGAAGTTTCTGTTTGGGATGATGAAAAAGTTCTGAAGATGGATGTTGGTGATGGTTGCATAACAATGTGAATGAATTTAATGCTACTGGACTATACACTTAAGGATGGTTCAAATAACAAATTTTATGATATATATTTTTTATCATAATTTTAAAAAAGAAAGGATCTGGGAAATACCAGAAAGGTCCAATTCCTCTCTAAATGGCTCTCTTAACTTAATTACAGGGCTGTGAAATTTTTGTTTATATAATTTTTCTTGAGTTAAAGAACCATATAGCCAGTCTGCTGTTCTTTTATTAAATATATTTTTATTATAATTGTCGATTTACATGCAGTTGTAAAAAATAATATAAAGATGTCATTACACATTATCCAGTTCCCCCAATAATAACATCTTGCAAAACTATGGTACAATACAATAACCAGGATACTGAAATTTATAGTCAAAATACAGGACATTTCCATCTCACAAGGATCCCTCAGTTTATCCTTTTATAACCTAATCCATTTCCCTCTTGCCCCTACCCTCTCCTTAACTGTTGGCGACCACTAATCTATCTTCCATTTCTATAATTCTGTCATATCAAGAATGTTATATAAGTAGAATCATACAGTATGGAAATTTGGGGAATTGGCTTTTTTTAAACTCGGCATAATTCTTTAGAGATTCATCCCCATTGTTGTGTGAATCAATATTTTGTTCCTTTTTATTGCTGAGTAGTAGCAGTCTATGATATGTGTGTATAACAGTTTGTTTAACTATTCACCTATTGAAGGACATCAGACATCTGAATTGTTTCCAGTTTGGGGCTATTACAAATGAAGCTGCTAAAAACATTCATGCACAGGTGTTTGTGTAAGCAAAGATTCCATTTTTCTAGGATAAATGTGTAGCAATGCACTTGCTGGGTCATATGGTAGTTAGGTGTTTAGTTTTATAAGAAACTGTCAAACTGTTTTCCAAACTAGCTGTACTTTTTACATTCCCAGAAGCAATGTATGAATTAGTTTCTCCACATCCGTGTCAGTGTTTGGTGTTGTCACTTTTTAAAAAAATTATTTTGGGCATTCTGATAGATGTGTAGTGATATCCTTGTGGTTTTAATTGTCATTTTCCTAATGGCTAATGATATTGAACATCTTTTCATATGTCATCTTTATATTCTTCAGTGGAATGTGTCTTATTTTGCCCATTTTCTAATTGAATATTTATTTTTGTTGAGCAGTAAGAGTTCTTTGTCTAGATACTCTTGGATATGTTGTATATTTTGTTTGTAAATATTTTCTCCACACTGTAGCTTGTCTTTCTATCCTCCTAACTGAATATTTCATAGAGCAAAAGTTTTTTTAATTTTGATAAAGTCTAATTTATCAGTATTTCCTTTATGTTGCTACTATCAAGTCTAAAAAAATTTTGCCTCACTCTAGAACTTGATAATTTTTTTTCTGAAAGTTTTATGTTTTTACATTTAACATATAAGCTCATGATCAATTTTGAATTAATTTTGTATAATTTTATGAGACTTACATAAAGGCTTATTTTTATGCCTATAGATGTCCAACTCCTCTAGCACCACTTGTGGAAAAAGGCTGTCTTTTCTCCATTGAATTGCTTTTGCACTTTTGCCAAAAATCAATCAGGCATATTTATATGGGTATATTTCTGTTTTTCTATTCTGTTTCATTAGCTATGAACCTATCCCTTCACCAATAGCACAGAGTCTCGATTACTATAGCTATATAATGTCTTGAAATTGAGGGCACAGATTCCTTTCAAAATTGTTTTATTCTAGTTCCTTTTTCTTTCCATATAAATGTTAAATTCTCTGTCTATATCTACAAAAATATTGTTGGGATTCGACAGAAATTGCATTAAACTCATTAATTAGGAAAGAATTGATATCTTTAATATGTTGCATTTTCCAACCCATGAACATGATATGCTTTCTTTGATTTCTTTCTTCAGCATTTTCCAATTTTCAGCACACAAGCCCTAAACATGTTTGATAGACTTACACCAAAGTATTTAATTTTTTGAGCAATATTGTATGGTATTTTATTTTTAATTTTGATGTCCCAATGTTCATTGCTAATATATATATAATCACATATCAGTTCTGGAAATGTTATCATAGATTCCTTGTGATTTTCTATGTAGACCATCATGTCATATGCAAATAAGGACAGTTTTGTTTTCTTCCTTTACAGTCTATATGCTTTTATTTCTTTTTCTTGCCTTATTGAACTGTCGACAACACCCAGAATTATGTTGAGTCAGAGTGTGAAAGAGACTTCTTTGCCTTTTTCTCAGTCTTACGGGTAAAGCACTCACTCTTTCATCATGATGTATAATATTAGATGTAGGTATTTTACAGATGCTCTTTATCAAGTGGATGAAATTCTCCTCTATTCCTATTTTTCTGAGTTTTTATAAAGAATAAATGTTGAATTTTGTCAAATGCTTTTTCTGCATCAAATTATATAATTATGTAATCTTTCTTCTTTAGCCTGTTAATATGATGGATTACATTGATTTATATATATATATATATATATATATATATATATATACTATTTGCTAATAATTTGTTAGAGATTTTTGTGACTGTATTCTTGAGGAATATTGATCATTGTGGGGTTTTGTGGGGGGTTTTTGGCACTATTTTGGTATCAAGGTAATAGTAACTTCATAAAATGAATTGGGAAGTGTTCCTTCCTCTTCTATTTTCTGGAAGAGGTTGTGTAGTATTGGTGTTAATTCTTCTTTAAACATTTTGTAGAATTATCAATGAAATTATCTAGTTCTGGATATTTCTTTGGGGGAATTTTTTTCTTTACAAACTCAATTTTCTTAATAATTATAGGGCTCTTTAATTTTTCTATATTGGGTAGATTTTGATAGCTGTATTTTTGAGGAATTAGACTATTTCATTTAAGATACCAAATTTGTGTGTGCACAGTTATTCATAATAATCTTTAATTATCCTTTTGATTTATGGAGGAACTGTAGTGATATCTCCTGTCATTTCTGACATTGGTAATTTGTGTTTTTTCTTTATTTTTTGTCACTCTTGCTAGAAATTTGTCTATTTTATTGACCTTTCAGGTCAATAAAAAGAACCATATCTGCTGACACCCAAGAATGAGAGGGGCTCCTTGTTAGTGTTGACAGGGTTGAGAGTTCTGGATCCCCTCTAGGCAGGACTGATATCTCCTTGGGAGGGTTAGGAGAGTCCTTACTGCTTCCTGTGTGGCCTCCACTGAGACAGGGGAAGAAGAATGGTTTTGTTACCTCTGGGCAGTGGGAAAAGTTATAACGCTCCACTAGGCCCCTCTAGCAACTCCTAAGCAGGGACGGGGAGGTGTGCCTTGTTTAAAAGAAATCTTAAATGTCACTAATACATTAGTCTTACTTGGAATTAAATGAGCCATTTCTAATAAGGGGCCTGTTTCTTTCCAGCTGAGCAATCCTGGGCTCTTCCTCTGTGAGTGAGGCCAATAGTACTTACCCTGCCAAACTCACAGGGGTGTTATAAACTCAACAGATTTTATATTTTCATTATATATTTCTATGACAACAGATTCTATTATCATATGAACATAAAACGGTATGTTTATACTGTATAACCCTTACACTTATTTTGTGGACTATTTCTGGTGCCATTTCCCTCCATTTCCTTTATTCTTAGGAATACTACTTGAAAAACAAAACAAATAATTTTGTCAGATATACAGGTAAAAATGTACATCTAATAGAAAAGGCCCTTAACATTTATCTTACATCTTAGTAAGTACTGAGTATTCCAGAGTGAACTTAGGGTGGGAAACTGATTCTCCTGACCCACAAATCCTGATGCCAAAAGTCTTTTCCGGACTAGGTAGATGAGTTATGGTAATACATTCTTCCACTGTTTGCTTCTCCTGGGACTTGAATGCACATGCTGAATGGTGAAACCAGCTAGAAACTCCCTTTCAGCTTTACACAGAGTTAAAACTGAGACTATAATAGTATTACCTGATAGGGCAATTGTGAACATTGAATGAGTGAAGGGCCTAAAATAGAGTTTGAGTAAGTGCTCACAGAGTATAAATTCGTATCACCATCCTCTCCAACAGCAGAGACGCTCTTACTCAGATGGCTTGGGCTAGGGTTGCCTAATTGCCTAGGGTAAAGTAGTAAATCTTATGTTATACTTTTACCCAAGACTCTCAGGAACAGGAGAATCCCAAGAGGTTTATCAAGTAGCACCAAGGGAAACCCCCTTTAACTCCATTTATTGGCTCTTATAATCATGTCTCTCTTCTATCACCTATGTTTCTCTTGGCCAAAGAATCCCTTCCTGTATCCTATATCTATGAAAGTTACCAGTGATTTGATTTCCATTTTTTTCCCATTAGTCTAAAGAATATATCCTAGTGTTTCAAATGTGATAGTGCCAAAGAAATGGTAACACACTTTCCAAATATAACCTATGCCCACAAGTAATCAATTTTAGCAGACCCCTTTTCCTCCATGGAGAAGTGGTACCCCTTGGAGAGGCTGCCTGGCTCATTCCCACACTCTGTAAAGGGTACCCAGTACAAGGGGAAGCCCCAGGTGACTGTGTCTCTGCCACTTGACCTTTCCCCTTGAACAAGCAGGTATCTGGAGACTTTCTCTTACAGAAGCCCAAGCTTGACACAGCACAGACACCATGTCATGTGAGGTGACTCACACTTGTGGTAATGCCAGAATAGAAAGTTTACGAACCTCTGCTGTTGAAGTTCCCAGATCTGCCCTGATGCCTCCTTCATGACTTAATAGCCAGCTCTGTTGTGATTACACAAGACCCTCCAGGATGCTTCCCATAACATCCCCTGTTTTCCTCAAGCCAAACAGAGTTGATTTCTATGAATTACAACCAAAAACTAACAAAAGGTAACACATCTAATCTTTTTGCCTGTGAGACAAAAAAAAAAAATAGTAGGGAATTCACTAGAGTATTAAATGAGGATGAAGACAAATTTCATCCACTTTACAATTTTGCTGAGGTCTGGCAATGTTTCAGCCTCTGGTGTAATCATTGACATTTGTGATGGAAAAACAGAATTTAGGGATTTTTAATCCTATATTCCCTCAGTTGGCTGTGAATCTCTGTCCTTTTTTTTTTTTTTTTTTTTTTTTTTGTGGTATGCGGCCTCTCACTGTTGTGGCCTCTCCCGTTGCGGAGCACAGGCTCCGGATGCGCAGGCCCAGCGGCCATGGCTCACGGGCCCAGCCGCTCCGCGGCATATGGGATCCTCCCAGACCGGGGCACGAACCCGTATCCCCTGCATCGGCAGGCGGACTCTCAACCACTGCGCCACCAGGGAGGCCCAATCTCTGTCCTTTGATTCACCTTCTTTGTAGTTTGCCATTAAGTATATCTTTTTGTTTTCCAATAAAGAAAATGGGCAATAAATAATTTTTCCAGGAAAGTGAATACATTCATTTGTTAATTTAGAAGTAATTATTGAAGAACTGGTGTTAGATAGTAATTTGAGTTTATAAATTAATTTCAAGTATAATATTGGGTTGGACAAAAAGTTTGTGCATATTTTTTCATAAGGTGTATGGAACAAACTTTTCAGCCAACCCAATATTACTTTCAATCCACATGAACTACTTATGGGATAAATATTGATAAAATGGGAATAGTAATAAATATTTGCTCATTAAGTTGATCATTTCATAATTAACTAGTATAAGTAAATTCTAACTTTTCAAACATTTACTAATAACCTGGAGGCTCCTAGGAATTAGAAAGGTAGGGATGACAAAGAATATAATTTCTAAAGTTAAGTTCAAAACTAAAAAAATAAATTTTAGTTATTTGATAGCCAGAAAAGGAGAGAGACATTAAAAAAATATTTTTAAATGGCAAAGTTGCCATAGGTATCTAGATCCTCTTC
The DNA here is from genome assembly GCF_025265405.1 of Mesoplodon densirostris. NCBI lineage: Eukaryota > Metazoa > Chordata > Mammalia > Artiodactyla > Ziphiidae > Mesoplodon > Mesoplodon densirostris. Next base: position 167,611,990 of record NC_082661.1, on the reverse strand, counting down.
CATCTCCTCAAGCCTCTTCCCATTGAAATCATCCCAGGAATAAGAAAATAGGGAAAAGGCTGAAGCAGTAAAAGGTACACCTATAATACTAAGTGAAAGAAGTTAATCTGAAAAGTAAACATACTGTGTTATTGCAACTATGTGACATTCTGGAAAAGACAGAACTATGGAGATGGTAAAAAGATCAACAGTTGACAGAGGTTAAAGGAGAGGGAGGGATGAGGGAGCACAGAGTATTTTCAGGGCAGTGAAACTACTCCACATATGAGGGTGGGTACATATCATCACAAATTTTTCCAAACCCATAGAATGTACAACACCAAGAGTCAACCCTGATGTAAACTACAGGCTTTAGTGGATAATGTTGTGTCAATGTAGGTTTATCAATTGTAACAAATGTACCACCCTGGATGATAATGGAGGAAGCTATTATGCATGAGTGGGGGCAGGGGGTATAAGGGAAATCTCTGTACCTTCCCCTCAGCTTTGCTGTGAACCTGAAACTGTTCTTAAAAATAAAGTCTATTTCAGGACTTTCCTGGTGGTCCAGTGGTTAACACTCTGGGCTTCCACTGCAGGGGGCACGGGGTTGATACCTGGTTGCAGGTTAAAATTAAAAAAAAAAAAAAAGAAAAAGGCAAAAAATAAATTTATGATCCTCCTTTCCAATAAAGTAGCTCATCCTCATAGGAAGAAGGCTGAGAAAATCCTGATGAAACTCCATCCAAAAACAACCTCATTTTGGAGAGTCAGGCACTGAAGGAGAAGAGGAATTGGGGAAGTTCTTTCAGAATCCCTCCCACCTCCATGGATGCCCCAGGGTTCACACATACATGTCCCCAGTAGAAAACTCTCAGAGCATGGCTATCAGCATCACCTGGAGTTAAGCCAAAGTTACTAACTTTTATTGCAAAAACAATTATTCCAGTTAAAAAATAAAACAAAATAAAATACAATAAAACAAGAATGTCTAGACTCAATAATAGATGGGTACAAATGGCTCTGACTTTCTCCATACCACACAATGACTGGTGAGTGGTCATTGCCACAAAAACTAGTCCCCTTCTCCTCCTCCCAGAATGTGAGTGAAACTTCTCAGCAACTTCAGTCAAAAGCCCGGTGAAATATGTCCTAATGATAGAGATGCCCAAAAATGGGAAGGGTGCTATGGATTTGACAAAGCAACAGGGCCCTCTTTCTAAAATGTCATCAGAATGAACATTCACATTACCATTATTTGGCTTTTGTTTTCTTCAGCATACTAGGTCCAAGGAAGTTACATCTGGCAAGGGCCACTGCAGTAAATACAAATGCTTTAGCTCACTTGAGTTCCCGTTAATATTCCTTGGTTATTCATTCAGCTGTGTCTCTAATGCAGTTGTCCCAGTAAGGAACTGTTATTAAAAACCTGCTAATTAAATCACTTTGATTTTAAAGTGTATTAATTCAATATTCAACAAATGTTTGTTTGCTTGTTTTTACTGCAAATCATATACCAAGGATATATGGGGACAGAATAAGCAAAAAACAGAAATAATTATAGGAGAAACATATACACATGAAACAATCACATAAACATGCACTTACAAAGTACAACATAGCCTGTGATGGAAAATGAAAGAGTCTGCTAGGAGGACCAGGTCTGGAGGTCAGGGAAGGCTAGTGCTGAGATCTAAAGGATGATCTGGAGGCAGCTGCTATATGTGCACCACAGTAGGTTAGCACTGCTCTGTGAAGTTGAACAAGACACAGTGCTGGGCCCTAAAGCTCATGAGAGGCATTTGTCCTGGACCTTGAAGAATGTAAAGACTTTTGATATGGGGATGTATATATACATGTAGCTGATTCACTTCATTACACAGCAGAAACTAACACACCATTGTACAGCAATTACACTCCAATAAAGATGTTAAAAAATAATGCAATAAATATATTTCACTTTCACATTTTTCAATAAAAATAATTGTAGTTTCTTAAAAAAAAAAGAATGAAAGACTTTCAAGGATATAGAACAAAGGAAGGGGATTCTAAACTGAGGGAACCAAGTTAGGATTTTTCCACTTTCTAACATAGTATCTTCTAAATACAAAGGAGTAGGAGACATCTAGCACCTATCAGATAGAGAACATCCTTTCCATATTACTTATCAATTTATTTCTAAAAGTCCTCCCTAGACTCATCCAACTATGTACTGAAAATGCCTACTTGGTGCATAGCCAAGTTCAGGGCTCACTCAAACTTTGAGAGGTCCTTTGCCCTCTCAAACTAAAATAGTTTTATTCTGCCTTTCACAGAAACAAGCAAAGCAAGGGTTCCTGAAGAGATGGTGCTCTTGACCAGCTGGGGGACCCAGAATATCATAACAGAATCCATCACTGCCTCGCTTTACCTAAGGTTAGGATTTTCACAGAAAGAGGGGGATTACCACAGAGCTACTTCCATCAGCAGACCCATCCATTGTTCACAGGCTTTAATTTTAACTCCATTTCCTTTCAGTTTTCAGCCAGGAAGTCAGCTATATGTCCCACAGTGTTACATAAAGACGCCATTATGACAGGATTAATTCAGCCTTACCAAAGGACTGTTCTTGAAGGCTGTCTTAATCCTGATCCATTTTACTAATTCCTTCCATGGCCTGATACATGGGAGCTATGAACCTACCGAGAACAACTATTGATGAGGAAAGTTCTGTTCTGAGTATAACTTGCATCCTTTTGTTTGTTTCATATATAATCACTCCAAAAAAGAACCCTGTAAATGAACTAAACAGTTCTACGTCAGATTCAGTGTTATGCTCTGTATAGCCAAGTGGGATCTCAAACACCTTGATGGTAATCAATTTTCTTTCACTTCAGATTAGATGTAGAAAGAACAGAAGTTTCCCTACTTCACAGTAGTTGTGGTGCATGGGCTTAGTTGCTCCACAGCATGTGGGATCTTCCTGGACCAGGGCTCAAACCTGTGTCTCCTTTATTGGCAGACAGATTCTTAACCACTGCACCACCAGGGCATCTAGTTTAACAGGTGTTAATCGTGTAGCAGCAGATTACAACCTGAAGAGGCATAGAAAAGGGAGCATTTGAAAAGCTACACGGTGATTACATTGGTGAATAGTGTCCAGGTAAATAGCATTTCTCTGTCCAGGAAGCATTTCTGCATCTGTCACTCTATCTCTATTTATCACTCAAGGTAGGGGAATAGGGCACAAACACTATTTAAATAAAGTGCATCCATTGGTAAATGTGAGTGCTGAGTGGAAAGACATTTTTGCTATTCATTACTGGATGTTTTCCATTAATATCTCCCTAAAAATTGCCATTTGGGAAGAGAAGAAAGAGCATAAAATTAGGATTTAGGCAGACCTGGGTTTGAATCCTGACACTTTTGTATATAGTTGAGTGACTTTGGGAAATTACATAGATTTTCTCACTGTGATAATAAACTTAACCCCAGGAGTTCAGGTCCAGACAATGGGACATTAACCCATTTCTTCCAGCGCCTCCCTGCTAAACAAAACTATAAGCCTTAGTATAGTCCAAATGATAACCAAAGGAAAACTGTGATAAGTAGTTTAGAAGAAGGCAAGTTGTGTGGGACCCCAAGATTCAAGGAACAGCACAACAGCAGGGCATCTTGCAACATACACACATCAGAAGAAGCCAACCCAAATGTTGTATTTCACGACCTCCAACCTAGCAAGAGAAATCAGTCCAGATGGGCTCTTCCTCCCCAAGACTGATGGGAGTCCCTTTGACAACAGGTGAACCCAACACCACCAGCAAAAGGGATCAACTGGGACCACAACCAAAAATAAGCAGCTAGAGTAACACTCTTCTTCATCAAGCCTGAGGACTCCACTTTCCCTCAAAGAGATACCAAGGTGGACAGGCAGAATCAGATTAAAGAATCCCAACTATAACAAGTGGCCTGGTGTGGTAAGCCTCTTGGTCCGTACATTCTATAGTTGCTCCTCACCTGTCTAGAGACACCTGAGCAGCGTGGGTTGGGGGAAAGGCCTAAGAGAAGACAGGTAGAGGGATTCACTCTGCACCCATCCTCCAACAAGAGACACCTAGCAGCTGGGCTTGGGAAAACTCCTTTCACCCCTCAGACAGTGCAAGCAGGACCAGTAGGAGCCCCATAGGCAGCAGATAAACCAAGAAAAACAAAATAGCACTCAAGATTCTGAAAATTAAACTGCCCCTGGAACCACAGCACATATGAGGGACCTGAATGCTAAAACTAAACATGGTGATTGCATGCAAATATAAAAGATATAAATAAGACCAAGAGTCTGCTAACACAATAGACAAAGTGCCCAAGGCACAATCAAAAATTTTACTCATCCTACAAAGAACCAAGAAAATCACAACTTGAATGAGAAGTCAATTAACTGCTGCCAATACCAAGATGACTCCGTTGATGAATTATCAGACAGGGATTTTAAATGAGCCATCACAAAAATGCTCCAATGGTCAATTATGAATTCTCTCAGAACAAATAGAAAAAAGAAATCTCAGCCACAAACTAGAAAAAATTTTAAAGCAAACGGAAATTATAGAATTGAAAAACACAGTAACACAATTAAACTCAACCCCTGGATTTCGTGGGGATTTTTGTTTTGTTTTAAAGAAGATGCTGCATGTCAAATACACAGCATGGTCCCTTCACAGAATAAAAACCCAGTGAATCTTAGAATAGTTCCTTTTAAGTATATCCTACAGTTTTTGACACCAAGAAATGTTATATGCTTGTAACTAATCACAAATTGAATTGAAGGAATCATTTCAACATCAACCCAAGCAAAATGTTTCTCCTAAACTATGCCCCTTATTACTTTATGCAGGTAACAAAATTAATCAATCAGCAAATAATTATTAAACAAATTTACAGGATTTTATTCATTCTTAAATTCATGGTTTGATACTATCATTATAGATCTTTGGGGTACCAACTACCTCATTCTATAAAAATAGGAGCAGGGACTCTAGTCTTATATGCCTATCATGGTTACCATGGAGAAACGCATTGTCCAAGCTTTCATGGTTCATACAGAGCCAGGTATCCCCCTGCCCAGCTCCCCCTCTGCCTCCCACCCTCCCCACCAATTGCAAACAAGTGCCATTTAGTGAGGCTTGAAAGCCATTGGCTCTCAGTATCCTGTGCAGTAGCCCTGGCAGCCACATTCTCCCATAGATGCTGATACCTCTCCAGCATGGCATGTGAATGGGACAGGGTCTCAAATACAGACAGTACACAAATCTCCTTCATCTTCCAAGTATTAGATAAAAACAGCCTTATCCCAGTGAAGCCAAGCCAGCTCTTCTTCCTTAGTTGCCAGCATTTTCTGTGAGCCTCAAATCCCAAATCCAAAGCCTGAGTAGATTATCTGACATTTTTGGACTTAGCACTATGATAATCCTAAAGGGGATGAGGGATCAGGCTCTGCCATCTGATAGCAGATATTGGTGAAACAGCTAATTGTATTATATCCACGATCATTTAAATTAAAGTGCCTAGTGAAGGCAAAATTTGGGGAGACTGAATAGCTATAGCCACAGATCAGTATGAGAGGCATTAAAAAAATCAAATATTATGGGGTGGAATGGTTATTTTTAGAAGCATTAGATATGTTTATAAAGGAGAAGAGTCTAGAAATAATTCTCAACTCAAGGCACACACTGAAAATTTGGGACTTGTTATGAGTATACTCCGAAAGTAACATTAACAGGACGGAAAGAGCTGAAATTAAACTAAGATTTTCAAAAAGAGGGTTGAAAATTACAATATCAGTTAAATCTACAACTTTGTCAGGTCTTTTGCATGGAAATTAATATTTTAGTTGGGAAAGTGTGGAATCCTAAAAATCAGAATGAGGACATGGTACAGTATCAATCAATCCAGAGGACTCAAAGCCCCTCTGCCATCCCTGTCTGATGAGTTATTACTGATATTCCTAAAGGGCCTGTAAACATCCTCACTCATGGAGTTGTTTTCATGGCTTCTCGTTGTATGCCCTACGTCTTCTCATTCCATCCTAATATCCTTCAGTGTTTGCAAACCTAGACAGAGAGTCAGATGTCAGCATTCCCCAAGGGCCAGTAGCCACATCAGACCTAAGAGAGAAAACTTATCCTCCAAAATAATTGAAGGGCTTTGTTTATCACTACCTGCAAAATTCTAGAAATACGTGTAGGAATGGACTCTGAAAATACCAGGCCAAGAAAAATAAGCACAACTTTAAATTCCACTTAATATATCTGTTATGTACTTTGAAGCATTTCTGAATTCAGTGTGTTAGCACAAGCAGCAAGGAGTAGTACTAATTGGTTGCTTGGTTGATTAACTGTAATATGGGTTCAACAAAGGCCTGCACTGACTGAAGTTAAGATGCCAGCAATTTCTTAACGTGCTATTAAAGAAAGACTACAGGGACTCAGGGAGATATAAATATTGGAGTGGATTTAACATGTGCAAAATCCCCTGTCCAAACCAAGCTCTTCTCTCAAGGTCAGGGATGCTGGTAGGAGCCACTGTGTCTGAAACAGTTTCCTAATTTCAGTGGGAATAGTACAATCATGAATGGCCGAGGCCAGTCAGTAGTTTACCAGAGTCAGGGGAGTAGAGGGTCTAAAAATGCAGGATTAGGGATCAGAATGATCTGCTGTGAAATGAACTTTGTGGGGAATGACAAATAAATGGGCATCCTACTAAGTTCCTTATGTAACTAGGGCAAAAACAAAACAAACAAATTAAAAGTCTTATGAACCTAGGGCAATCAAAAGAGATTCATAATCCTTGATCTAATACCCTAATCTGAGCCAGGGTTTATTGAATAAAGAGGAGGCTGGGTAATCTTGAAAAAGGTTCTCCAACAACATCAGCAGCAAGAACTCTGAATCTTACTCTCAGATTCTCATAAAGGGGCCTGTGGCCATTTTCCAGGATAACTGTGCAGTGGGGAAAAGGAAATATTCACACTCTTCAGAATTTATTAAACTCTAGTACCTGGGGCAATACTCATTCTCTGGGGCCCTTAATAGCACTACTTTCCACCATTCAGAATATAAACCTGGATCTACTGTTCTTTATTATTCCATTCTAAAAGCCTCTATATATACGCTATTATAGAACCAGTAAGATCCTATACATAAGTCAGGTACAGAGTAGTACTTACTGGGAATGGCTATTCTCAACTGCTAGTAAAACCCACAAATTAGCTTCTTGACATGTAAAGTAAAGGCCAAATAGAAGCGTTTGACCATAATTTATCAAATTCAAAGTCATATCCCAGGGGACCTGCAGAAATGTGTTCCACCATTGTAAAGTTGGGAGGTAATGATACAGGTTGTTCCACAAAAGAGATGGGTCATAAAGAATAAAAATACAAACCCTTATCAAATGGGACTATAAATGTAGCTACCTGTTTTAAATGTGTACTATTTTCCAGAGCGTATCAATATAATTCCTGGATCCTGATATTCAGTTATGGATCTAGAAGATACTTTTCCCTATCACAACTGCAAGGGAACACCATGCAATAGCGATCCTCACTTTCTCTATAACCCAGCACCTGGCAATAAACTGATGGCATACTCAAAATGAGTAGTTAAAGATGGTTTACTGACTGGATTATTTCCAAAGGTCTAAACAGGGTTAAGGGACACCAAGGAGGGATGTTGAAGTAGCCTGGTGTTAACAATAGCAGGAAGCCATTATTTACTGGAGACCTGAGGGAGCAAATGGAGGGAGAGATTAATAGGACCTGTGGTTGCATGAGGCGGGTGTTCAATGATGTTGTGGTCTTCAGTAGTGTATGAAGATCTGGTGAGAGAGAGCTGAGGGAAAATAACACCCCGATCTCTCTCCTCCCAACCTTCAATATCCTGCCAGTACTTTCTAGTAGATAAATCCAGCTGGAATCCAGACAGCAATGGAGCTTTAGAGCTCAACCTCAGAGGACACAGATCAGGGTGGAGAAGGATAGAAATTCTATTTACAAAGAACAATAGGAGAACATTCTTCACACTTATCCACTGTAATGATGGCATCTTGTAAAATGACTGAGCAGGAAGTAGCACACATCCTATATCACATGGAAAGATTCACACAAGCCAGAGAGCACGAAACACAATCTACAACAGTACAAGGCGACCACCTCATCCAGAGGTGTAGTGTCTAGTGATATGGGACATATCTGAGTACACTTTTGAAAGTAAAAGACAAGTTGCTACACATACACTGCAATCTGTGTCACAAAGGAAGTGACATAATGGTCAGTGAGCCCATTTTAATTTTCTAGGTAATATACACATATTTGGGTGCGCTGTTTTGATTAATTTACCTAGAGAATAGAAATTGTCAGCTTAAAGAAGGACCTAGAGCAAGGCCAGGTTTCCAGGTGGTCGAGGCCATCAGTAAGCTTTACCTAGTGGATTCAGTGATGCTTAAAGTGTTTGTGGAAGATCAGGATGCTTCATACAACCTAGGTCAATCCACACTTAGAGAACTTCAGAAATGTCAGGGTTTGGAGCAGATCCATGTCTGTTCTATTTTTTTGTGAAGTCTTGTTGATTTACAATGTTGTGCCAATCTCTGCTGTACAACACAGTGACCCAGTTCTACACATATAGATGTTCTTTTTTTATATTCTTTTCCACTATGGTTTATCAGAGGATATTGAATATGGATCAGAGGATATTGAATATGGTTCCCTGTGCTATACAGTAGGACCTTGTTGTTTATCCATTCTAAATGTAACAGTTTGCATCTACTAACCCCAAACTCCAAGTTGATCCCTCTCCCTCCCCGACTCCCCCTTGGCAACCACAAGTCTGTTCTCTATGTCTATGAGTCTGTTTCTGTTTTGTAGATAGGTTCATTTGTGCCATATTTTAGATTCCACATATAAGTGATATCATATGGTATTTGTCTTTCTCTTTCTGACTTACTTCACTTAGTATGATCATCTCTAGTTGCAACCATATTGCTGCAAATGGTATTATTTCATTCTTTTTTATGGGTGAGTAGTATTCCATTGTATATATGTACCACATCTTCTTTATCCATTCATCTGTTGATGGACTTTTAGTTGGTTTCCATATTTTGTCTATTGTGAACAGTGTTGCTATGAACATAGGCGTGCATTTATCTTTTTGAATTATAGTTTTGTCTGGGTATATTCCCAACAGTGGTATTGTTTAACCATATGGTAATTCTACTTTTAGTTTTCTGAGGAACTTCCATACTGTGTTCCATAGTGGCTGTACCAACTTACATTCCCAGCAACAGTGTAGGAGGGTTCTCTTTTCTGCACACCTCTATTTTGAATAATAGGCTTTAACTTGTTACTGGGTTTGAGTAGAAACTCAACACCCAAGCATAAAGTACCAGATGATGATGAAGCCAGCCCTTTCCATCATGAACTGAGAAGCATCTGATCCACCTAGACATAAAATCAGGCATTCTCAGCAGCACATCAGCATCAAATATAAGTGGAATGTAAAGCACTAAGCCCAAACAAGTCACAGGTAAGTTCTAGGAGAAAGTCTCCCACACTACCAGAATGCCTTCCTTTCTATTCTGCTACTCCACCCTTGACCCACCCATGGCCTCACTGAGTGCACCTTATGCCTATTCCCTGGGAAGGGGGAAATGAGAACCAGTCTTTCAAGTGCCTCTACACAGTGTGTTGGTGCCCGCCAAAATTGAAGTCCTATAGCATTACTGCTCCATTCAAGGACTCAAGGTCCTAACTATTTTTCTTCCCTCACTCTGATCCAACCACACTGGCCTTCTTGCTTCCCTCCAAACACCGCCCCCCCGACCCCCCACAAACTTGTGCTCATCTCAGGCTGCCACACTCCCTGTTAATTCAGTCTGGTACATTTTACCACAGATGGTCTTGTGGTTGTCTACAGCAGACACTTGATTGACTAAACCAACACATTCCCAAGTCCTTTCTCCCTTGTCTGCCTTCACTATAGAAGCTGGAAAATAATCACTCTCCCAGAGTGCCTTGCAGCAAGAAGCATCCATGAGAGAGTTAGGGGCAATAAGTCATAAGTAGAGACTTCTGGGAATATTTTTGCTTTCCTGATTAAAAAAAAGACATATTACAGGCACCAGGGTTAGCTGTAAGGCTGAAATCTGTGTGGTCACAGAGGGTTCTGCTCTCAGAAGGGCCCTCCTATATCTTCCCACTTAGTGTAATATTCTGCTATTGCCTTTTGAAATTCTTAATAAATCTAGTAATCTCCTATGAGACAGTAGAGCATGATCATGTGAAGCAGAGATTCTCCCGGTGATAGGTTAAGTTCAGCAGACAAGGCAGACAATGCAGGCACTTAAGCAATTGGCTTGGATGCGGCATACACTTGCCTTGGGCAATTGGGATAATATGAGGCCCCAAGGTGGGGGAAGCAGGGCAGGGACCTGGGCCCAGAATGACAGCAGGCTTAGGGGCTGTGCACTGTGATACAGTGGGAGGTCAGCTTGCCATCCTCCCTTGAGTCCTTTACTTTAGCCTCTGCATAAATATTAACTCTGCCCTTAGCACCAGAATGGGAATGCCAGCGCTCAGGCAGGAAACTTTGTCAGTAAATTTTTACAAAGTAATAGTGTGTTCATGGACATTGCAATAAAATATATCAGAGAGTTATTTGGATTCTTCCAATCATTTAGAATCTACACTTTGGAAAACTACAGAAATGTTGCAAAGCAAATAGAAATTAAATTTAAAGATGTGGCATTCTGCAGAAAAGAACACTTTTCAAAGGAAGCTTCAGTTGAGCCAATTATTAATGAGAAAGACAATTTCAAAATTAATGTTTTAATTGAAAATACAATGATGGACGGCATAAACAAGCATTTTGAATTATAGGCAAATCACGAAGCCACTTCACATTTCTTGTTCAACCTCCATATGTTACAGGAAATGTCAGAGGAGACATTAAAGTGCCATGGTACAAATTTACACTTAAAATAAAATTCAGACTTACAGAAAACTTATTTTAGAAAAACTGCTACATGAGAATCAACTGTGGATGTACTAAAATTTTATTTCAAAATAATTTATCAAAAATTGTTTTCATGTTGCCACAATCCATAAAATACTCTTAGCAGCTCCCATGACAATTGTTGCCTCAGCAGAAAGATACTTCTCAAAATTAAAAAATTATCAAAAACGATTTGCCTCCCCACGGATACACCAGAAATACAGCTACACGTGGAACAACTCCTACAGAACACCCACTGAACGCTGGCAGAAGACCCCAGACCTCCCAAAAGGCAAGAAACTCCCCACATACCTGGGTATGGCAAAGCGGAGAGATTCCCGCACAGAGGATCGGTGCCGAGCGGCACTCACCAGCCCGAGAGGCTTGTCTGCTGGCCCGCCGGGGCGCACAGCGCTGGAAGCTGAGGCTCGAGCTTCGGTCGGAGCGCAGGGAGAGGACTGGGGATGGGGGCGAGAGCTCAGCCTGAGGGGGGCTAATCAGCCACAGCTAACCGGGAGGGAGTCCGGGAAGGCTCTGGAGCTGCCGAAGAGGCAAGAGACTTTTTCTTCCCTCTTGGTTTCCTGGTGCGCGAGGAGAGGGGATTAAGAGCGCTGCTTAAAGGAGCTCCACAGACGTGCGCGAGTCGCGGCTGAAAGCGCGGAGCCCAGAGACGGGCGTAGGACGCTGGGGCTGCTGCTCCCACCGCCAAGAAGCCTGTGTGCGAGCGCAGGTCACTGTCCACACCGCCCTTCCGGGAGCCTGTGCAGCCTGCCACTGCCGGGGTCCCGGGATCCAGGGGCGGCTTCCCTGGGAGAACGCACGGCACGCCTCGGGCTGGTGCAACGTCACGCTGACCTCTGCCGCTGCAGGCTCGCCCCGCACTCCGTGCCCCTCCCTCCCGCCCGGCCTGAGTGAGCCAGAGTCCCCGAAGAGGCTGCTCCTTTAACCCTGTCCTGTCTGAGCGAAGAACAGACGCCCTCCGGCGACCTACACGCAGAGGCGGGGCCAAATCCAAAGCTGAGACCCAGGAGCTGTGAGAACAAAGAAGAGAAAGGGAAACCTCTCCCAGCAGACTCAGAGGCAGCGGATGAAAGCTCCACAATCAACTTGATGTACCCTGCATCTGTGGAATATATGAATAGTCAACAAATCATCCCAAATTGAAGAGCCAGGAGTCAGTGCTGTGCCTCTGAGGTGGGAGAGCCAACTTCAGGACACTGGTCCACAAGAGACCTCCCAGCTCCACATAATATCAAATGGCGAAAATCTTCCAGAGATCTCCATCTCAACACCAGCACCCAGCTTCACTCAACGACCAGCAAGCTACAGTGCTGGACACCCTATGCCAAACAACTAGCAAGACAGGAACACAACGCCACCCATTAGCAGAGAGGTGGCCTAAAATCATAAGAAGTCCTCAGACACCCCAAAACACACCACCAGACGTGGACCTGCCCACCAGAAAGACAAGATCCAGCCTCACCCACCAGAACACAGGCACTAGTCCCCTCCACCAGGAAGCCTACACAACCCACTAAACCAACCTTAGCCACTGGGGACAGACACCAAAACCAATGGGAAATACGAACCTGCAGCCTGCAAAAAGGAGACCCCAAGCACAGTAACATAAGCAAAATGAGAAGACAGAAAAACACACAGCAGGAGAAGGAGCAAGATAAAAACCCACCAGATCTAACAAATGAAGAGGTAATAGGCAGTCTACCTGAAAAAGAATTCAGAATAATGATGGTAAAGATGATCCAAGATTCTATTTCCAAGATCCAAAATCTTGGAAATAGAATAGACAAAATGCAAGAAACAGTTAACAAGGACCTAGAAGAACTAAAGATGAATCAAGCATCGAATAAAAACACAATACATGAAATAAAAAATACTCTAGATGGGATCAATAGCAGAATAACTGAGGCAGAAGAACAGATAAGTGAGGTGGAAGATAAAATCGTGGAAATAACTGCTGCAGAGCAAAATAAAGAAAAAAGAATGAAAAGAACAGAGGACAGTCTCAGAGACCTCTGGGACAACATTAAACGCACCAACATTTGAATTATAGGGGTTCCAGAAGAAGAAGAGAAAAAGAAAGGGACTGAGAAAATATTTGAAGAGATTATAGTTGAAAACTTCCCTAATATGGGAAAGGGAATAGTTAATCAAGTCCAGGAGGCACAGAGAGTCCCATACAGAATAAATCCAAGGAGAAATACGCCAAGACACATATTAATCAAACTGTCATAAATTAAACACAAAGAAATCATATTAAAAGCAGCAAGGCAAAAACAACAAATAACACACAAGGGAATCCCCATCAGGATAACAGCTGATCTCTCAGCAGAAACTCTACAAGCCAGAAGGGAGTGGCAGGACATAATTAAAGTGATGAAGGAGAAAAACCTGCAACCAAGATTACTCTACCCAGCAAGGATCTCATTCAGATTTCATGGAGAAATTAAAACCTTTACAGACAAGCAAAAGCTGAGAGAGTTCAGCACCACCAAACCAGCTTTACAACAAATGCTAAAGGAACTTCTCTAGGCAAGAAACACAACAGAAGGAAAAGACCTACAATGACGAAACCAAAACAATTAAGAAAATGGGAATAGGAACATACATATCAATAATTACCTTAAATGTAAATGGACTAAATGCTCCCACCAAAAGACACAGATTGGCTGAATGGATACAAAAACAAGACCCATATATATGCTGTCTACAAGAGACCCACTGCAGACCTAGAGACACATACAGACTGAAAGTAAGGGGATGGAAAAAGATATTCCATGCAAATGGAAACCAAAAGAAAGCTGGAGTAGCAATTCTCATATCAGACAAAATAGACTTTAAAATAAAGACTACTAGAAGAGACAAAGAAGGACACTACATAATGATCAAGGGATCGATCCAAGAAGAAGATATAACAATTGTAAATATTTATGCACCCAACATAGGAGCACCTCAATACATAAGGCAAATACTAACAGCCATAAAAGGGGAAATCGACAGTAACACAATCATAGTAGGGGACTTTAACACCCACTTTCACCAATGGACAGATCATCCAAAATGAAAATAAATAAGGAAACACAAGCTTTAAATGATACATTAAACAAGATGGACTTAATTGATATTTATAGGACATTCCATCCAAAAACAACAGAATACACATTTTTCTCAAGTGCTCATGGAACATTCTCCAGGATAGATCATATCTTGGGTCACAAATCAAACCTTGGTAAATTTAAGAAAATTGAAATTGTATCAACTATCTTTTCCGACCACAATGCTATGAGACTAGATATCAATTACAGGAAATGAGCTGTAAAAAATACAAACACATGGAGGCTAAACAATACACTACTTAATAACGAAGTGATCACTGAAGAAATCAAAGAGGAAATTAAAAAATACCTAGAAACTAATGACAATGGAGACACGATGACCCAAAACCTATGGGTTGCAGCAAAAGCAGTTCTAAGAGGGAAGTTTATAGCAATACAATCCCACCTTAAGAAACAGGAAACATCTCGAGTAAACAACCTAACCTTGCACCTAAAGCAATTAGAGAAAGAAGAACGAAAACATCCCAAAGTTAGCAGAAGGAAAGAAATCATAAATATCAGATAAGAAATAAATGAAAAAGAAATGAAGGAAATGATAGCAAAGCTCAATGAAACTAAAAGCTGGTTCTTTGAGAAGATAAACAAAATTGATAAACCATTAGCCAGACTCATCCAGAAAAAAAGGGAGAAGACTCAAATCAATAGAATTAGAAATGAAAAAGGAGAAGTAACAACTGACACTGCAGAAATACAAAAGATCATGAGAGATTACTATAAGCAACTCTATGCCAATAAAATGGACAACCTGGAAGAAATGGACAAATTCTTAGAAATGCACAACCTGCCAAGACTGAATCAGGAAGAAATAGAAAATAGGAACAGACCAATTACAATCACTGAAATTGAAACTGTGATAAAAAATCTTCTAACAAACAAAAGTCCAGGACCAGATGGCTTCACAGGCGAATTCTATCAAGCATTTAGAGAAGAGCTAACACCTATCCTTCTCAAACTCTTCCAAAATATAGCAGAGGGAGGAACACTCCCAAACTCATTCTACGAGGCCACCATCACCTTGATACCAAAACCAGACAAGCATGTCACAAAGAAAGAAAACTACAGGCCAATATCACTGATGAACATAGATGCAAAAATCCTCAACAAAATACTAGCAAACAGAATCCAACAGCACATTAAAAGGATCATACACCATGATCAAGTGGGGTTTATTCCAGGAATGCAAGGATTCTTCAATATACGCAAATCAATCAACGTGATACACCATATTAATAAATTGAAGGAGAAAAACCATATGATCATCTCAATAGATGCAGAGAAAGCTTTTGACAAAGTTCAACACCCATTTATGATAAAAACCCTGCAGAAAGTAGGCATAGAGGGAACTTTCCTCAAAATGATAAAGGCCATATATGACAAACCCACAGCCAGCATCGTCCTCAATGGTGAAAAACTGAAACCATTTCCACTAAGATCAGGAACAAGACAAAGTTGCCCACTCTCACCACTCTTATTCAACCTAGTTTTGGAAGTTTTAGCCACACCAATCAGAGAAGAAAAGGAAATAAAAGGAATCCAAATCGGAAAAGAAGAAGTAAAGCTGTCACTGTTTGCAGATGACATGATACTATACATAGAGAATCCTAAAGATGCTACCAGAAAACTACTAGAGCTCATCAATGAATTTGGTAAAGTAGCAGGATACAAAATTAATGCACAGAAATCTCTGGCATTCCTATATACTAATGATGAAAAATCTGAAAGTGAAATCAAGGAAACACTCCCATTTACCATCGCAACAAAAAGAATAAAATATCTAGGAATAAACCTACCTAAGGAGACAAAAGACCTGTATGCAGAAAATTATAAGACACTGATGAAAGAAATTAAAGATGATACAAATAGATGGAGTGATGTACCATGTTCTTGGATTGGAAGAATCAACATTGTGAAAATGACTCTACTACCCAAAGCAATCTACACCTTCAATGCAATCCCTATCAAACTACCACTGGCATTTTTCACAGAACTAGAACAAAAAATTTCACAATTTGTATGGAAACACAAAAGACCCCGAATAGCCAAAGCAATCTTGAGAATGAAAAACGGAGCTGGAGGAATCAGGCTCCTTGACTTCAGACTATACTACAAAGCTACAGTAATCAAGACAGTAAGGTACTGGCACAAAAACAGAAAGATAGATCAATGGAACAGGATAGAAAGCCCAGAGATAAAACCACGGACATATGGTCACCTTATCTTTGATAAAGGAGGCAGGAATGTACAGTGGAGAAAGGACAGTCTCTTCAATAAGTGGTGCTGGGAAAACTGGATGGGGACATGTAAAATTATGAGGTTAGATCACTCCCTAACACCATACACAAAAATAAGCTCAAAATGGATTAAAGACCTAAATGTAAGGCCAGACACTATCAAACTCTTAGAGGAAAACATAGGCAGAACACTCTATGACATAAATCACAGCAAGATCCTTTTGGACCCACCTCCTAGAGAAATGGAAATAAAGACAAAAATAAATACATGGGACCTAATGAAACTTCAAAGCTTTTGCACAGCAAAGGAAACCATAAACAAGACGAAAAGACAACCCTCAGAATGGGAGAAAATATTTGCAAATGAAGCAACTGACAAAGGATTAATCTCCAAAATTTATAAGCAGCTCATGCAGCTCAATAACAAAAAATCAAACAACCCAATCCAAAAATGGGCAGAAGACATAAATAGACATTTCTCCACAGAAGATATACAGACTGCCAACAAACACATGAAAGGATGCTCAACATCTTTACTCATTAGAGAAATGCAAATCAAAACTACAATGAGATATCATCTCACACCAGTCAGAATGGCCATCATCAAGAAATCTAGAAACAATAAATGCTGGAGAGGGTGTGGAAAAAAGGGAACACTCTTGCACTGTTGGTGGGAATGTGAATTGGTACAGCCACTATGGAGAACGGTATGGAGGTTTCTTAAAAAACTACAAATAGAACTACCATATGACCCAGCAATCCCACTACTGGGCATATACCCTGAGAAAACCATAATTCAAAAAGAGACATGTACCAAAATGTTCATGGCAGCCCTATTTACAATAGCCCGGAGATGGAAACATCCTAAGTGTCCATCATCAGATGAATGGGTAAAGAAGATGTGGCACATATATACAATGGAATATTACTCAGCCATAAAAAGAAACGAAATTGAGCTATTTGTAACGAGGTGGATGGACCTAGAGCCTGTCATACAGAGTGAAGTAAGTCAGAAAGAGAAAGACAAATACTGTATGCTGACACATATATATGGAATTTAAGGGAAAAAATGTCATGAAAACATAGGGGTAAGACAGGAATAAAGACACAGACCTACTAGAGAGTGGACTTGAAGATATGGGGAGGGGGAAGGGTAAGCTGTGACAAAGTGAAAGAGCGACATGGACATATATACACTACCAAACGTAAGGTAGATAGCTAGTGGGAAGCATCCGCATAGCACAGGGAGATCAGCTCGGTGCTTTGTGACCGCCTGGAAGGGTGGGATAGGGAGGGTGGGAGGGAGACGCAAAACAGAGGGGATATGGGAACATATGTATATGTATAACTGATTAAATTTGTTATAAAGCAAAAAAATAAAAAATAAAATTAATGACATACTTAAAAAAACAAACAAACAAACAAACAAAAAAAACCGATTTGCAGTCTCGTACTTGCCAAGAGTGACTGGTGTTGTTTTCAATTACATTGACTGAAAATGTACCTACTTTGAGTAGAAATTTTGATGACCTAATAAATGAAAGTTCAGAAAAGCAAGCCAGAAAAAGATTATTTAGGATATCACGTTACTCATTAGTATTTATTGTTTTATATAAATCTATGGTACCAAATTCTTTTTGCAGTTGGTAAGTTTATGCTGTCACTCATGTATCACTTTTATCTTTTTTTTTAATTTATTGGAGTACAGTTGATTCACTATGTTGTGTTAGTTTCAGATGTACAGCAAAGCGAATCAGTTCTACATATACATAAGTAATAAAATATTTTTAAATGAAAAAGCTTTATTTTGTTTTAGTCCTTTTAAACATCACTTTTTTCCTGCTTTAAGAACAAAGACCCATAGTTTCATTTTTAACTGCCCCTGTCAATTATGTAGCCAGCTCTGACAGACATTACCATTTCCTTTTCTTTCTGACCTGAATGCACATATGATACCTAGGAGTACAGTAGTCATTTTGAAATCATGAGGAGAGAATCCAACATATTAAAAATGAATGATCAGAATAAGAGGAGTTTCTGTTCTTGATATTGTCCTTGAACTAATACATTGGTCCTAAACTGCCCACCTGTTGATACGTTGTATATGTACAAGAAAATAAACCAAAGTTCCAGTGATATGAGTACTGTTCATCCACTTCTCTGGAATGTCTACACATCACTCAGAAGTCAGTTCATCTATGCCTTGTTAGAGAGAAATACCCTGATCCCTTAAAAATTTCCCCTCCCACTGTTGTATTCACCCTATTACCATGTATAACATGCATCACTACCTTAAATGACCTTATTCTTTTTTATTTGCATGATTACATTCTCTAAGTTAAATTATAAGCTCCATAAGGGCAGAGATACTTTATCTTTTTTACCATGACACAGCCAGCACCCTGACACAAAACACCTACTCAAGAAGTGTTTGTTTGAATGAGTGAATAAATGAATTAATAAAAGACTTCCCTCAGCAAAGAAATCAGGCTCAGATCACAAAACAGAAAAGGGGAAAACATTGAAGACCTTCAAGATGGTGGAGGAGTAAGACGTGAAGATCACCTTCCTCCCCACAAATACATCAGAAATACATCTACATGTGAAACATCTCCTACAGAACATCTACTGAATGCTGGCAGAAGACCTCAGACATCCCAAAAGGCAAGAAACTCCCCACGTACCTGGCTAGGGCAAAAAAAAAAAGAAAAAACAGAGACAAAAGAATAGGGACGGGACTTGCACCAGTGGGAGGGAGCTGTGAAGGAGGAAAAGTTTCCACACACTAGGAAGGCCCTTCTCTGGCGGAGACAGGGGTTGGCGGGGGAAAGCTTCAGAGCCATGCAGGAGAGCACAGCAACAGGGGTGCAGAGGGCAAAGGGGAGAGATTCCCTCACAGAGGATCGGTGTCGACTAGCACTCACCAGCCTGAGAAGCTTCTCTGCTTACCTGCCGGGGCGGGCGGGGGCTGGGAGCTGAGGCTCCGGCTTTGGAGGTCAGATCCGAGGGAGAGCACTGGGGTTGGCGGTGTAAACACAGGCTGAAGGGGGCTAGTGCACCACAGCTAGACGGGAGGGAGTCCAGGAAAAAGTCTGGAACTGCCTAAGAGGCAAGAGACCATTGTTTTGGGGTGCGCAAGGAAAGGGGATTCAGAGCACTTGCCTAAACGAGCTCCAGAGACAGGCGCTAGCTGCGGTTATCAGCGTGGACACCAGAGACAGGCATGAGATGCTAAGGCTGCTGCTGCTGCCACCAAGAAGCCTATGCACAAGCACAGGTCACTGTCCACACCTCTCCTCCCGGAAGCCTGTGCAGCCCGTCACTGCCAGGGTTCCGTGATCCAGGGACAACTTCCCTGGGAGAACACACAGCACACCGCAGGCTGTTGCAATGTCCCACCGGCCTCTGCCGCCGCAAGCTTGCCCAGCATCCGTACCCCTCCCTACCCCCGGCCTGAGTGAGCCAGAGCCCCCTAATCAGCTACTACTTTAACCCCATCCTGTTGGGGCAGAGAACAGATGCCCTCAGGTGACCTACATACAGAGGCGTGGCCCAATCCAAAGCTGAACCCTGGGAGCTGTGCAAACAAAGAAGAGAAAGGGAAATCTCTCCCAGAAGCCTCAGGAGCAGCGGATTAAATCTCCACAATCACCTTGATGTACCCTGCATTTGTGGAATACCTGAATAGACAACAAATCATCCCAAAATTGAGGCGGTGGACTTTGGGAGCAACTGTAGACTTGGGGTTTGCTGTATGTGACTGACTGCTTTCTGGTTTTATGTTTATTTAGTTTAGTATTTAGAGTTTATTATCATTGGTAGATTTGTTTGTTGCTTTGCTTGCTCTCTTCCTTTATATATATATATATATATATATATATACATACATACATACATAGATTTTTTTTCTTTTTTCTCTTTTTGTAAGTGTGTATGTGTATGATTCTTTGTGTGATTTTGTCTGTATAGCTTTGCTTTTACCATTTGTCCTAGGGTTCTCTCTGTCCATTTTTTGTTTTTTTTTAAGTATAGATTTTAGCACTTGTTATCATTGGTGGATGTGTTTTTTGGTTTGGATGCTCTCTTCTTTCTTTCTTTTTTCTATTTTTTATTACTTTTTAATTTTTTTATTTTTAATAATTTTTTAAACTATTTATTTTAATAATTTTATTTCTTCTTAATTTTCTTTCCCTTTCTTTCTTTCTTTCTTTCTTTCTTTCTTTCTTTCTTTTTCTTTCTTTCTCCCTTTTCTTCTGAACCATCTGGCTTACAGGTTCTTGGTGTTCTGGCCGGGTGCTCAGGCCTGTGCCTCTGAGGTGGGAGACCCGAGTTCAGGACACTGGTCCAGCAGAGACCTCCCAGCTCCAAGACCTCCAAGCTCCAACCAACAGGGAGGGAACCCAGCCCCACCCATGAGCAGTCAAGTAGAATAAAGTTTTACTGAGCTCTGCCCACCATAGCAAGACTCAGCTCTACCCACCACCAGTCACTCCCATCAGGGAACTTGCACAGGCCTCTTAGATAGCCACACCCACCAGAGGGCAGACAGCAGAAGCAAGAAGAACTACAAGCCTGCAGGCTGTAGAACAAAAACCACATTCACAGAAAGACAGAAAAGATGAAAGGCAGAGGGCTATATAGCAGATGAAGGAAAAAGATAAAACCCCAGAAAAACAACTAAATTAAGTGGAGATAGGCAACCTTCCAGAAAAAGAATTCAGAATAATGATAGTAAAGATGAACCAGGACCTCGGAAAAAGAATGGAGGCAAAGATTGAGAAGATGCAAGAAATGTTTAACAAACACCTAGAAGAATTAAAGAAAAAACAGAGATGAAAAATACAATTACTGAAATGAAAACTACACTAGAAGGAATCAATAGCAGAATAACTGAGGCAGAAGAACGGATAAGTGACCTGGAAGACAGAATGGTGGAATTCACTGCTGCAGAACAGAATAAAGAAAAAATAATGAAAAGAAATGAAGACAGCCTAAGAGACCTCTGGGACAACATTAAATGCAACAACATTCGCATTATAGGGGTCCCAGAAGGAGAAGAGAGAGAGAAAGGACCAGAGGAAATATTTGAAGAGATTATAGTCGAAAATTTCCCTAACATGGGAAAGGAAATAGCCACCCAAGTCCAGGAAGCACAGCAAGACCCATACAGGAAAAACCCAAAGAGAAACATGCCATGACACATAGTAATCAAACTGGCAAAAATTAAAGAAAAAGAAAAATTACTGAAAGCAGCAAGGGAAAAATGACAAATAACATACAAGGGAACTCCCATAAGGTTAACACCTGATTTCTCAGCAGAAACTCTACAAGCCAGAAGGGAGTGGCATGATATACTTAAAATGATGAAAGGGAAGAACTCACAACTAAGATTACTCTACACAGCAAGGATCTCATACAGATTCGATGGAGAAATCAAAAGCTTTACAGACAAGCAAAAGCTAAGAGAATTCAGCACCACCAAACCAGCTCTACAACAAATGCTAAAGGAACTTCTCTAAGTGGGAAACACAAAAGAAGAAAAGGACCTACAAAAACAAACCCAAAACAATTAAGAAAATGGTCATAGGAACATACATATCGATAATTACCTTAAATGTGAATGGGTTACAGGCTCCAACCAAAAGACATAGGCTTGCTGAATGGATACAAAAACAAGACCCATATATATGCTGTCTACAAGAGACCCACTTCAGACCTAGGGACACATACAGACTGAAAGTGAGGGGATGAAAAAAGATATTCCATGCAAATGGAAATCAAAAGAAAGCTGGAGTAGCTATACTCATATCACATAAAATAGACTTTAAAATAAAGAATGTTACAAGAGACAAAGAAGGACACTACATAATGATCAAGGGACCAATCCAAGAAGAAGATACAACAATTATAAATATATATGCACCCAACACAGGAGCACCTCAATACATAAGGCAACTGCTAACAGCTATAAAAGAGGAAATCGACAGTAACACAATAATAGTGGGGGACTTTAACACCTCACTTACACCAATGGACAGATCATCCAAAAGGAAAATAAATAAGGAAACACAAGCTTTAAATGACACAATAGACCAGATAGATTTAATTGATATTTATAGGACATTCCATCCAAAAATAGCAGATTACACTTTCTTCTCAAGTGCACATGGAACATTCTCCAGGATAGATCATATCTTGGGTCACAAATCAAATTGCAGTAAATTTAAGAAAACTGAAATCATAACAAGCATCTTTTCTGACCACAACGCTATGAGATTAGAAATGAATTACAGGGGAAAAAAACCTAAAAAACACAAACATATGGAGGCTAAACAGTACGTTACTAAATAACCAAGAGATCACTGAACAAATCAAAGAGGAAATCAAAAAATACCTAGAGACAAATGACAATGAAAACACGACGATCCAAAACCTATGGGACTCAGCAAAAGCAGTTCTAAGAGGGAAGTTTATAGCTATACAATCCTACCTCAAGAAACAAGAAAAATCTCAAGTAAACAATCTAACCTTACACCTAAAGGAACTAGAAAAATAAGAACAAACAAAACCCACAATTAGCATAAGGAAAGAAATCATAAAGATCAGAGCAGAAATAAATTAAATAGAAACAAAGAAAACAACAGCAAAGATCAATAAAACTAAAAGCTGGTTCTTTGAGAAGATAAACAAAATTAATAAACCATTAGCCAGACTCATTAAGAAAAAGAGGCAGAGGACTCAAATCAATAAAATTAGAAATGAAAAAGGAGAAGTTACGACAAACACCACAGAAATACAAAGCATCCTAAGACACTACTGTAGCAACTCTATGCCAATAAAATGGACAACCTTGAAGAAATGGACAAATTCTTAGAGGGGTGTAACATTCCAAGACTGAACCAGGAAGAAACAGAAAATATGAACAGACCAATCACAAGTAACGAAATTGAAACTGTGATTAAAAATCTTCCAACAAACAAAGTCCAGGACCAGATGGCTTCACAGTTGAATTCTATCATTTAGAGAAGAGCTAACATTCATCCTTCTGAAACTCTTCCAAGAAATTGCAGAGGAAGGAACACTCCCGAACTCATTCTATGAGGCCACCATCACCCTGATACCAAAACCAGACAAAGATACTACAAAAAAAGAAAATTACACACCAATATCACTGATGAATATAGATGCAAAAATCCTCAACAGAATGCTCGCAAACAGAATCCAACAACACATTAAAAGGATCATACACCACGATCAAGTGGGACTTATCCCAGGGATTCAAGGATTCTTCAATATACGCAAATCAATCAATGTGATAAACCATATTAACAAATTGAAGTAGAAAAAACATATGATGCTCTCAATAGATGTAGAAAAAGCTTTTGACAAAATCCAACACCCATTTATGATAAAAAACTATCCAGAAAGTGGGCATAGAGGGAACCTACCCCAACATAATAAAGGCCATATATGACAAACCCACAGCAAACATCATTCTCAGTTGTAAAAAACTGAAAGCATTTCCTCTAAGATCAGGAATGAGACAAGGATGTGCACTCTCACCATTATTATGCACATAATTTTGGAAGTCCTAGCCACGGCATGCAGAGAAGAAAAAGAAATGAAAGGAATACAAACTGGAAAAGAAGTTGTAAAACTGTCACTGTTTGCAGATGACGTGATACTATACATAGAGAATCCTAAAAATGCCACCAGAAAACTACTAGAGCTAATCAATGAATTTGGTAAAGTGGCATGATAAAAAAAAATTAATACACAGAAATCTCTTGCATTCTTTTACACTAATGATGAAAAATATGAAAGAGAAATTATAGAAACACTCCCATTTACCATTGCAACAAAAAGAATAAATTACCTAGGAATAAACCTACCTAGGGAGGCAAAAGACCTGTTTGCCGAAAAGTATAAGACACTGATGAAAGAAATTACAGATGATACCAGCAGATGGAGAGATACACCATGTTCTTGGATTGGAAGAATCAATACTGTGAAAATGACTATACTACCCAAAGCAATTTACAGATTCAATGTAATCCCTATCAAATAACCAATGGCATTTTTTACACAACTAGAACAAAAAATCTTAAAATTTGTATGGAGACACAAAAGACCCCGAATAGCCAAAGCAGTCTTGAAGGAAAAAAACAGAGCTGGAGGAATCAGATTCCATGACTTCAGACTATACTACAAAGCTACAGTCACCAAGACAATATGGAACTGGCAAAAAACAGTAACACAGATCAATGGAACAAGATAGAAAGCCCAGAGAAAAACCCAGGCTCCTATGGTCAACTAATCTATGACAAAGGAGGCAAAGATATACAATGGAGAAACACAGTCTCTTCAATAAGTGGTGCTGGGAAAACTGGACAGCTACATGTAAAAGAATGAAATTAGAACACTCCCTAACACCATACACAAAAATAAGCTCAAAATGGATTAGAGGCCTAAATGTAAGACCGGACACTATAAAACTCTTAGAGGAAAACCTAGGCAGAACACTCTTTGACATAAATCACAGCAAGATCTTTTTTGATCCACCTCCTAGAGAAATGGAAATAAAAACAAAAATAAACAAATGGGACCTAATGAAACTTCAAATCTTTTGCACAGCAAAGGAAACCATAAACAAGACTAAAAGACAACCCTCAGAATGGGAGAAAATATTTGCAAATGAATCAACGGACAAAGGGTTAATCTCCGAAATATATAAACAGCTCATGCAGCTCAATTTTAAAGAAGCAAATGACTGAATCCAAAAATAGGCAGAAGACCTAAATAGACATTTCTCCAAAGAAGACATACAGATGGCCAAGAAGCGCATGAAAAGCTGCTCAACATCACTGATTATTAGATAAATGCAAATCAAAACTACAATGAGGTATCACCTCACACCAGTTAGAATGGGTATCATCAGAAAATCTACAAACAACAAATGCTGGAGAGGGTGTGGAGAAAAGGGAACCCTCTTGCACTGTTGGTGGGAATGTAAATTGATACAGCCACTATGCAGAACTGTATGGAGGTTCCTTAAGAAACTAAAAATAGAATTACCATATGACCCAGCAATCCCACTACTGGGCATATACTCAGAGAAAACCATAATTCAAAAAGACACACGCACCCCAATGTTCATTGCAGCACTATTTACAATAGCCAGGTCATGGAAGCAATCTAAATGCCCATCAACAGATGAATGGATAAAGAAGTTTTTGTACATATATATAATTGGATATTACTCGGCTATAAAAAGGAACGAAACTGAGTCATTTGTTGAGACATGGATGGATCTAGAGACTGTCATACAGATTGAAGTGTCAGAAAGAGAAAAACAAATATCGTATATTAACGCATGTATGTGGAACCTAGAAAAATGGTACAGATGAACTGGTTTACAGGGAGAAGTTGAGACACAGATGTAGAGAACAAAAGTATGGACGCCAATGGGGGGAAAAACGCAGTGGGGTGGGGATGGTGGTGTGCTGAACTGGGCGATTGGGATTGACATGTACACTGATGTGTATAAAATTGATGACTAATAAGAACCTTCAGTATAAAAAAACAAACAAACAAAGAAACAAAACAACTAATACTAAACTTTCTTTTGGTTATTTGTATAGAAATATGTTAATATAAATGTTTCAGACATTACATGAAATTTCTAAAAATCTTATACGTTCTGGTATAATGTTATAAGTCATAATTCTAGTTATTACCTTAAAATGTATATCAGAAATAACTAAATTTCTTGTCAATTGCATTATTATGAACTTTCATCAGATCTTTAACCATGGTCATTTTTAAGTCTTCTGTCATTTACCAACAGTTCTGGGTGTACTCTGATGTTTTCACAAATATACTCCTATAAAAGGGTTTCATCTTCAAGGAATTCATGGAAAAGACTCTGACAAGTACAGGTTTCTGGTAACTGACTATACTGCTGAATTGAATGAATAAGCATTTTCAGAACTCTAATGGAAAACTGATGAATTGATAAAAGTGCTAACAAAAGATCAAGATGAAAAAACTTAATTACATGGGACTGAGTGAACTGATGAGGATGCTTATAATTTTTGTGACTTTCTGCTTGAATTAAAAAAAAATCCCACAAGGACTCAGAGGCAAAAAGTATACAAATCAATTTTCACTGCAAAGTAAAGGAGCTGTTACAGTGGAGGATTACTGGACTGAATGTCAATATTATGACATAATATGAGAGTGTTTCCTGTTTGGTAATTGCAATCATTGTTCCTTTTGTTGTGGTCATCCATTTACAATGCTTGTTGTCAGTTTATTTATCTCTTGTAAAAATAAAATACAGTGTGTGTGTGAAAAAGAAATGCAAAAGGCTGTATAAACTGGTACAAAACAATTTCCAGGATTTATTGATAAGTGAAAAAAAAGAAGGGTTTTTTTTTATATTATGATATTTTTTGTGTCAGACAAAGAAAGGGAGTAAAGTTTGTTTGTTTTTTTAATTAAAGAGTTGAAATAGTAAGTTTGTGAATTGAAGGTAACATTGAGCCTTCTCTTCATACCCACAGTGGGAGGAGGAATTGGCACAGAAATTTGCTAAGGATCCAGATTAGGATAATGAGCAGAAAGTGTGTAGTTTTAAATGACGACGTGATCAAATCTGCGTTTGGGGAGATGTCCCATCACATCATAGGGGTTGATGCAGAGACATGAATGGTTTAAAGGACCAATGAGACAACTAAAGCAACAATTTAGGATCGATAGATACATGGAAGAATCTGAGAAATATCTTCTAGAAAAAAATGTGAGAAAGTGCCTTGAAAAGTGTTTGGCCATAATTGAGAAGCCACATCAAGGTGTATAATTTCTTACAGTTAAGTTACTAGGGAAGTGCTCAAAATAATTATAGATTTAAAAGGAGAAGAGAAAGGAGGAAGAGGTGGAGAGGAAGGAAAAGAATCATAGTTATCTTCCCTGTCATCATGGCCAAGTGACGCTACTGATTTTGGATTAAATCAAGGAAGTCTTTCCATGTTCTGGCATCAGCTACACTCCTCAGCTGACAAACTTCCTCATCCTGTAAACCTCATCCCACACACCACCATCTCTGCCTCCAGAGAGGACTGGTGGCCCATTCTCTCCTGGACCCCTTCCATGAGGCTTCCATGATGGCTTGTTCATATTTCTACCACTGTACTTACCACACTGTTGTAAAATTCTCTGCTTGTGCACCTCTCTTACCCACAAAACATGGACATCTTAAAGGGAAGATGGATTTTACCATCTGTGTCTCCACTGGGACTGGTTGAGGGCCCAGCACATGGTAGATGCTCAGTAAATGTTGGCTGAATGAATAAGTAAAGGACTGAATGAATTCAATTTGGCAGAAAAAAATACAAAATCTGCTTTTTTTATTAAAAAATGAACAAGCATATTTAATTAAATCATCAAGCTTGATTGAATGGTTTAGACTGGAAAAGATGTGAACATTTTTTAGACTCATTAATTTGCTCTGGAAAATGAAAGTACTAATTATTTGTAGGATTAGTCAACTGAATCCTGCCTTCTAATTTTCTTACTGATAGATTTCTTAATGATGGTAGTGAAGACAATCCCCATAGATTCAAGGAATTTATACAGACTTCATCAATCCAAAATCCTAGTAAGAAGATTAATTGGATCAGACTGCTGCTTCCACTTTGGATTCTTTCAGACTGACCTAACTTTAAGCCCCAGAACTACATGTGCTAAACCCTGTTCTATGCACAGCTGCCCGTACTCTATGTAATCCACCAGTGGTGTTGGTACCTCAATTTCAAGAAATGAAAATTTTCTTAATTTATAATGGATTACATATCTAGTAAATTGCAGCATTCTTAGGCCATTATTATAAGTTTTCCTCTACTAACTGAGGGGTTTTTGGTGTCAGACTTTTTAAAATTTGTTTTATTAAAAGTATAGTTGATTTACAGGGTTGTGTTAATTTCTACTGTATAGCAAAGCAATTCAGTTATATGTATACTAACTGAGTTTTAACAAGTAAGGGTATTACTTTAAAAATTAAAAATAGTTTTTTAAGGAAAGAGAAAGAAAAAGTAGAAAACCTTTTTTCTAATTCTGAGTATCTATCCTAAATGGTTATAAATAGGATTACTTTGTTACAAAAAGAGTTCAACATATCACCTTTTTTTAAAATCAGAAAACAGGGAGTATCCTAAATGGCCAAACATGGAAGCATAATTAAGACAGACTGTATTATACACGGTATAAATTTCTCAGCTCTCTGATTTTTTTTTCTCACTCTCCCTCCACCCAGTGTCCCACTGACAGTGTATATTTTTTTTCTTAATTCTTAGTATTTTCTTTCATAAAGAAAAATATAAGTTGTCAGAAGCAAATATCCTCATATTCCCATCAAACTAACCACAACTCACTACACTTTCAGTCACCCTCAGCTTTTCTCCTGTTACAAGAGAAGAAGTTTTCAAAAACCAAATTCTCCATATTACTCTGGATCTCTTCCAATTCCACTTTCTTGGGGGACTTTCGACTCCACTCTTCTGGATCATTCTGCTCATTCTAGTTTCTTTAAAAAATACAAACAGAACAAATTTTCCCTAGCCCCATACCTCATTCTTTCTACTGCCTTAATTATCTTTCCCTCAAAATTAAATTTCATCAGAACAAATTATAAACTGCTTCCACTTCTGAACCTCCCAGTCTTTCTTTGGTAGATACCAACAGAGCCTTTGCCCTCACCAATTAATTGAAAATTATCTTAATAAGGACAATGTCATCATTGTCTTATTGCAGCTAAATCAAATGAGCAATTTTCAGTTCTCACCTTACCAGACTTTTCAATAGTACTGTATGCCAGGGATTGGCAAACTACAGCCCATTATATGTTTTGTAATAAAGTTTAATTGGAACATGGTCAGGCTTATTCACTTATATATTATCTAGGGCTGATTTCGTGCTAGCATGGCAGAGTACTAGTCTCTCCTCTCTGACCCGCACTCTTCCCTTAGCTTCTCTGAAAACAATCTCTTGGTTTTCCTTCTACTTCTCTGGCTCTTCTGCCTTCTTTAGTCTCCTTTGGTGGCTCCACCTCTTCTATGAGTCTTTAAATATTAGAGTTCCAGGAGCTTGATCCTGGATCTTCTTCTCTTCTCATACATTTTACCCCTAGAGAGCCTCATCTATTCCTGTAGTTAAAATAACATCTCTAGGTTGACAGTTATCATGGCATGTCTCCAAATCAGACCTCTCCCTGAGCTCCAGAATCATATAAAACATCTCCATTTGGACGTTTCACTGCAACGTAGAAGTCCAAAACTGCACTCTTACTATCCACCTCCTCACACATGAAATCTGTTCCTCATGAAGACTTTCTTACCTAAGTTCATGGAACTCCAATAGATCTATTAGCTCAAGTTAGAAACCTGGTGGTTGTACTCAATAACTTCTTCCTCAGTTCAGTACTGTCAATCCCACTGTCAGGATAGGTCTGGAAGCTATTGATGTCTTTACATCAATGAATCATTTCTGTAAGCAACTATCATTTCTCTCCTGGACTATTGTACTCACTCTGTTCAAATCATTGAAATGATTCAAATCCATGGATCTTCCAGAGGGCATTTTAGATATGGCCTCTGCTTATCATTGTAGGGTTCTATTGTACATAATCTGACCCCTGTTCACATCTTCTTCATATCAGGACACTCCTCCACTTGTCCATTACACACCACCCACACTAACTTTCTTTTAGATCATAGAAGACAACAAGTTACTTCTTGTCTTGGAGATTTTCACTCATCCTTTCCCCCTCTTCAGCTGGTTAACTCCTATGCATTCTTCAAGTCTCAGCTTCAATGGCATTTTCTCAGAGATGTCTTCATTGACCACCCAATGGAAACCAGGTCATTTGTTATAATTTCTTATTACACTTGACTTCTCTATCATAGAGTACCAGGTATGACTCAAAGTCCACAAAGACAGATACTCAAGATTTATTAGATTTCCTTGTTTGGATGAAATCAAATTAATTTTGTCTATCCACTCTCTCAGGCAAATGAGAAATTCAACTTCAGTAATCCTTGGGAATTCCCAACATGCGGTTATGCCAAATATTAGGGTAATTATACAGCACCAGGGAGTACAGGAAGCTTTTCTGATCATCAAGCCTCTGTGCACACAGCTTAGTGTTGAGATGCTCACTGCCCAAGCTCATGTGGTCAGTGCTTTCTAGTTCCAGAGGCTACTCTTTTGTGCCATTTTGGGGCCCACAGATCTCTGGGAGCACCTGCTTACATGTACCCCACAACCATTTCTCTAAGGACTCACCATTCTCTTGAAGTCACAATGTTTCAGAATCCTCAGCCCTTCTCCTCTTACCAGTCAAGAATCTCACCTCTCTACCTCATTGCCTCTCAAAGTATTCTCCCTTTCCTCTCTCCTTCAGGTCACCTGCCTAATCCCAAAGCTTTATTATCTGATCCTTGATGGAAGAAATCTTCTAACCAGCCTGACTGATTCTTCCTTATTGTTCATGGTCACAAATCTTAGATTGGCTCTCAACACTGTTTAGGACCCTTGCAAGTTTCTCCCGTAAGCTTGCTTTCCTATTGTCCAAAGTAACTCCTTTGTATCTTCTTCTCTCTCTTCTAATCACTTCCTGCCTCTCATAACCCCTCCTCACTCTCAACTAATGATCTTTCCCGTACATCACTGGAGCAAATAAACCAGGCCCACAAACATCCTCAAATTTCCTATACCTAGTGTATAAACATACTCAAACACATCTTCTTCTTCAGTCCTATTACAAATAAGGAAATTTCCTAATTCCTATTAAATACCAGTTTATCTGCCTGTTGTCTGAATTTTTACTTCTTGCTGTCTTCAAGTATTTTCTTCTTCAGTTTCCCCTTCTCTGCTGGACTACCAATCTCTCTCTCTCACCTGCATTATTTTCCATCAGCACACATACTTGTCCATTATTTTCCATTTTTAAGTTAAAAATAACTTTATTTATTTATTTTTAAATTTTATTTATTTATTTTTGGCCACACCACTCAGCATATGGGATCTTAGTTCCCCGACCAGGGATGAAACCCTCGTCCCTGCAGTGGAAGCACAGAGTCTCAACCACTGGACTGCCAGGGAAGTCCTCCAAAAAACCTTTATTTTTCACTCTCTCCCTCATTTCTCTTATTCCTTTCACAGCCCAATCTGAATGTTCTAGTTTTCCAGGTATACTACCTTTAGTTACTCACCTCCCATTGATACCTCATCCCATATTATCCTGGTTTCTGCCTTTATCATTTAAGCAAAAATTCTCCTATCAAAATTACCAAAAATCTACATGTTATCAAACCTTGACATTTTTAAACCACAGTTTCACTTAGTCTCTCGAAACACTCAATACAATTCCTCCTCCTGAAAACGCCCTACATTTTTGCTTTTATATAAGCACACTCCCCTAGTTTTCCTCAAATCAGGCCTGGCCATGTCTTTTTAGCTACCTTTTCAGGTTTCTCCTCTGCCAGATATATGAATGTTTAAGGTTTCTAGGTCTTGAGAAGACAGGCATTACAGAACCAATTTCTTAGAGGTACTGAGTTTCTGGACCAAGTTCTGTTTAGGCCAAAAAGGCATTGGTTGTTCTGGGGTTAGGACCCCAGGCAATCATAAAGACAACTACTTTATGAGTGCAATTGATGTGACTCTTGATTCATTCTGATATGACAGATTTAATCATGGAGTTAATTAGCATTTTAGTGGCTTACTTAGTTCTACCTCAAACATGCCCTGTTTGGGAAAGACTAATATCTCCAACTTGGCACTAGAGCTCATTCCTTTTTTTTTTTTTTTTTTTTTTTTTTGGCCTGACCAAGGATTGAACTTAGGCCACTTCAGTGAAAACACCAAGTCCTAACCACTGGACCACCAGGGAGCTCCCTAGAGCCCATTCCTTAACAGGAAATTTTCACTTTCAGGAATGCCTTCTTCTGTGTCCTTTCTTCTCTGAAATCCCCATAGTTGAGATCATCTACAGCCAAGAACAGATGTGAAGTTTAGTGCACACCAGCATAGATGATCAACTTTATTGGATATTTGAATTTTAATATCTTAAAACTTCCAACCCCCCAAGATTCCTAGGTGGATCCTTCTTGCTAAAGCCTGAATTCCAGTATTAATTGCATAGCTGTGCCTAGGTGATTAGCCTTCTGGAAAATGTGACCCATTAAGCACCATCTACAATAACAGTGCTCTACTGATAGCTGAAAATAGATGCAAAGGTCTCTGTTCATCTGTGTTTCTGATGTTTCCAAAGTCACTCAAGAGGGAGTGCTGGGAAAGGTGTTATTTTGAGAAGTCATATACTACATAGACAGGTGTGTCACTCAAGGAGATCCAGGATGCAGTGTTATCCTAATGGTTTGACAGCACCCCACTGGCCTTCACTTGCCATGGCTGTCCAGTTAAAAATCTGCATGTGACCCTATGACTTCAGGTAGTCACACATCAAAATTGCAAATACCTACAACACTTCTTCCATAGCCTCAACGTCTCCAGTGTTGTTATAAGCTCTCCCAATTCCCTGAAGCAACTTAGGAACAACTGCTCTGAAATTTATCTCCCACATTTCTGTCTCAAAATAACAGATTCCAAGTGCACAGTAGTTATTGGCTTTGGGAATTTTCATGCTAGAATTGGCAAAAAAGAAAAAAAATGCAGCCCGTATTATTTCTTTTCTTTACATATTCTGAATACCTGCATTCAGATTCAGGGAAAGACCTGAGGCAGGACTCACCTACAAATTTCTATAGCTTGCCACCCCTGCACCATACATTTTTAAGTTGACTCAATGAACAAGAGATAAACATTGAATGATGGTTGTGGATTCCAGAAACTCAAAATGCAGTTTCAATCACAGTGAAAAAAGAAATTGGCAACCAACAGAAAAGTGTGTGAGTATGTTCAGAGCAGCAAAAGAAATCTCAGAAATAGAGGCTTCAAGATTTAGTATTAAACAGCTAACTAACCCTTGACCTTTGGAACTGAGATATCAGAAATTCAAGGAGGAAAACAAATAATTTCAAGAAAACAGGTTTTGCTTTATATTAAAACTTGTGCAAAAGAGAAAAAATCTTCCAAACCAGGAAATATAAGCACTGTCCCTACATACAGTAAAGGAGGAAAAGCTCAGTCTAGGCAGCAGGCTTGAGCTGTGGGCTGAACCTGCTTGAAAGAAGGACACTCTTGATAGATGAGAATGAAAAGAGGACCTATAGGGAGAAAGGACTGCTGTGAATATAACCTGTAGAGAGTTTTGGCTATACTGAAGTAATACAACTTACTCAGACCTTCTAGAACACGAGAGCTGTTGGGAAAGGAATAAATGGCAGAGCTCACAATAGCTCTCACCAAGAACCTGAGGATCCAATCTTTGGAACAAGAGCAATGCTTGGTAAGACATGGAGAGAGAAGATACTTTTGTACCTAGTTAAGAAAGTATATCCTCTGTGGAGGTATGACTTATTCAGTTAGGCTTTTATGTCTCTGGGAAAAATTAATTGTCTTTACACGGGGCAGGGGCTCAAATTATTTTTAAAGTGTTACAACAAATTTCAGGCATGTTACATTGCTAATGGGTTATTATTTGGACAATGCTGTCATCTGATGCCCATTGTTCAACTCTCTGACAAGGCCTGTTTAGATAAGGAAGCTGCATCTAACTTGCAATGAGAGATAGAATCATGAATAAACCTCAGCCTAGTATACCCTGTGGCCTTGTGTTTATGTGATATCCTGAAGAGGTCTATGTCAGACGTTTCTAGGGCAACAACAAGACAGGCTTGTAACTGTCTAAAGAAGCTGAACCACCCAATCCTCCCTCCCAAGTGGAAGGTAACAGAGAAGCAGGGGTAATGATGGCATAAACAGATAGATTTCTCTAGTACTCAGGCTCCTTTCTCTAAAGTAAGTAGCTGTAACATTAGGATGATCACAGCATTGGTTCTGAGGTTCATTAAGTTAACAAGAGAAAGAAGAAAATAAAAGGAAATATTGTCCCCCTAGAAGAAGCTCAAGGTTTCCCCCCACTCTTCTTTAGTTCCAAGCACCACTGTGAAGGTTAGATTGTAGGGTAACATGTTGGCTATGTACATGGTTAGAGCAAAGTATTGGTACAGTCTTATCTCTACAGTGTGGCAAAACATTTGAGATAAAACATACATCTTCAGCTTCTTCTATCATCACATCTTTGTAAGTAGTTTGAGAAAGCCACACATATAATTTGGTAAGCTTACACAAAAGTGTAATCTGAAGTTGGGGTTGGCATGATCAGATGCACACTTTGGAGGTATGTCTGGGGCTCAGCATGTACAGCATGAAGGGTGGATTGAATGCGAAGTAACCGGCAGGGAGATCAATTAGCAGATAAGAAAGGATGGGGCTCTGAATCAGAAAGTTCACTGTCTTTTGTGTAGGCACATATTTTAAGGATTTGTTCTAAAGTTTTCACAAGCTCTAAAATTGCCCCATATTCACATATCAAATAAATGGACATAGATGAAGCTGGGTGAATAAAGTTCTCACTACTCATCTTTTTGTAGATTTTAAACCCCTGTTGCCCCACCTTAGACTGAAGTTCTGCTCTGTGTGGTTTGATGCAAGAGTCTCCATCCTCTGATCCCTGTAGCACTTGCTCTCTCTCTCTCTCTCTCTCTCTCTCAGCTTTTTGCAACTCATCTGCAACCTTTCTCTTAGATACAGAAACCAGTCCTGCACATAGAGGAGAGCAGTGGGGAAAGAGTTTTCTGCTGATTTTCCAACACCTTTTGTAATACTGCCCAAAGATTAAATGATCTTTGGGGCTAGCTATCTCTACTCTAGGTCATCAGTAATATGAGTATATGAGTCAGGATTCTCCATAGAAACAGAATTAATAGATTATATAGAGATATACATAAGATAAGATTTACTGTAGGGAATTGCTTCACAAGATTATGGAGACCAAGAAGTCCCATGATCTGCCATCTGCAAACTGGAGACCAAGGAAAGCCAGTGGTGTAATTCAGTCAGAGTCCAAAGGCTTGAGCACCTTGGAAGCCAGTGGTGTAAGTCCTAGTCTGAGTCCAAATGCCTGAAAATTAGAGGCAATTGTGTAAATCTGACTCTAAGTCCAAAGGTCTGAGAACGAGGAGTGCCAATGTCCAAGAGCAAGAGAAGATGAATGTCCCAGCTCAAGCAAAGACAGCAAATTTGCCCTGCCTCCACTTTTTTGTTCTATTGAGACCCTCATCAGATTGGATTATACCTACTCATATTATGAGGATGATCTTCTTTACTCAGTCTACCAATTCAAATGCTAATCTCTTCCGGAAGCACCCTCACTGACACACTCAGAAAATATGTTTTACCAGCTATTTGGTCATCCCTTTGCCCAGTCAAGTTGACACATAAAAGTAACCATCACAATGAGAATAGTAGAACAACTTATTTACCTTCTTTGCATACACAGATTACACACATTCCTTCTTTTGGATAAGATTCACCTTAGATTGAATTCACTTAGATATTGATTCCACACCCCCATCAAAAGTAGGAAATTAAAAGCAATAATAGTAGCAATCATATTGACATATTTCTAATGTTCTTTACAAATTACACAGTGTTTTCAAATAAATTATTTTATTTGTTTGCCAAAACAACCTTCTGCTTTAGCTTCAGTGATCTGAAAATGGGCTCAGAGAGGTTGAATTATGTGCTTAATGAAACAGCTGAAAGTGACAGAGCTGGGATTCAGTCCAATGTCTCCTAGATGAATCCCAGTTCTTTCCCCTCCTCCTCTGTGGATAAATGTGTAAGTATAAAGTCAACTGAGCCTGTTTTATCACTTTGAAAAATAGAAAATCATTCACTTTGTCTCACCTCCTTAATTTTTCCTAGTTTCATTAGCAAGCATTCCACTTTGAAGAATTTTCCAGTCTGCCAAAGCTTGTTACTCCTCAGTATTCATGCAACATTATGATTTTCCTTTAAAACTGAATAATCTCTGTATTTAATGTGTTTACCCATGCTGAGTCGAAGAGAAAGGGGTATCTTTCAATGTGTCAGCATGGCTGTAATTCTCTCAGGTCATGGCTATTTAAACCCTCACATCTATAAATTGGCTATTACATCACTGTTTCCAGGAGTTCTTTCAGTTTAAAAATTACAACTTTAATTTTCATATCCAGCATCCAAATTGAGAAAGGGGTGGGTCATTTCCATCACCCGATTGCTGCTACAAAATGAGCCAGTTCCCTGGAAATTTCACATTCTGTGACATTTTTGTTTCCTGTAAAAAATATTTCTAAAAACTATACTTGCCCAGAACCCCTTTCTCAAAACAGCTGTACCATCCCACAGACTGAATCCCCTATGCCTGACCCTCCAGGGATAGAAGTTACTCTAAGTTTCTTTTATCAACCAAGTTCCAATCTCTAGTCAAGCAAAGTAGTTGGGAACATTTGAATTTTTTTTCTTTTGCTCCTGCCATATTCACTAGATTCTTTAAATAAACCATGAGTCCTGTATTGGGATTTGGATTCTACACTGACTCTTGATTTGAGCACATCTGGGCCTTGTCATAGAGGGAAGAAAACAAGTGTTCTTGTTTTCAGACACACTGTAAGATAACACATTATTAGCCAAGTCTGTTAATTAAAGAAAAGCCTAGGTTAGCCACAACTGAAGAACAAAATTATATTGCTCTTCTCAGCTGAGATGCAAAGTCATTCCCCCTGTGGACAAAGAATGTTGCCTGTCATATCAGTAAACATGAGGCCATCAAGCCATCAGACACTGCAGCCACCTCCCACCCCCACTGCAACTGTGCAGCCTGAGAGGATCCAGGATGGAGAAAACAGGATATTGCCCTGGATAGTTAAAGTGCATACCAAAGGAATTATTTCAGACACTTGCATTTTCCCATACATAGAAAAGTTCTGAATATATTAATTTGAGATATTTGTTTTTTCTTTAATTAATAGTAATCTTTTGATGGTCCAACTACCTGATTTTTATTGCAGAAACCCCTATATATCCTGGCTCCTCCCTCACCTTTTCGAGCAGTCCCTCAGACCTCAGAGGCTGCCTCCCAGACTTCAGTCCTCAGCAAGTCTGCAGAATAAAACATAATTCTCAACTTTTAGGTTGTGCAATTTTTTCAGTCGACATCCCTCATCCTTTTCTTTCTGAAATTTCTCTTAGACACCCTACTGCAGACATAGTCGGGCATGTACATTTGGAGCTGAGAAAGGTAAGAATACATGAAATGTGAACTAATTCCATGAGGACATTTTGCTTTCTGTGGCTCTCTCAGACTACAGTATCAGAGATCCTGAGGAAGTCTTTGTTCATATCTCTCAACAAAGTATAGCAGATAAAGTCAGCTTTATCTGCTCTGTATGTCACAAAAGACTCACTTTCCCAGATCCTTATTTGGCAAAGAATGTTTGGAAGTTGTAGCCACTTAGATTAGATTAGTGAGTATCATATGAAAAAAAAATCACAAAAGTTCACAGGTGTTCATATCAATTCAAATCTAGTACAGATCTTTTTATTGGTTCTAACATTTTAAATGTTCTACCTATTTCTATAGTACCTCGATTTGGACATCAAAAGGAAATGTTGGGGAAGTAATGACACACCACCTACAAAATCTAAATCCAAGTCTCGATTTGGCCGAACATATTCACACTTCAAGTTTGTTCATCAAAAGACCAGAAAGAGTTTTCTGGTCCTGAAATTAATGGAGACATTACTGTTGAGAGTATCAGCAGCCCATCCTCCAATAGTTTCTCATGCTTTTAGCACAGCTTGCCGCCCTTCTTCAGGTTACTCCTTATAGGTGAGGGAAATCAGGAAAAAGAGAAAAACAAAAGAAGAAGAGAAATAGGAGCAAAAACTACTGAAGATGGTGGATCAGACAGGAGAGAATAGATTATATCGTGCTGATAAAAAAAAAAAGCCAAAACACAAAATCTCAGTGGCTGAAAATAACAAAGGTTGATTTCTTGCTCACAATACATGACCTTCTTGGACAGGATGGAGGTTCTGCTTGCATCATTCATCTTCACTCAGGGATCCAGGCTGAGGGAACAGCCACTGTTTGAAACAATGCACTTCCTGATCACCATGAGGGAAGCAGAACTTGTGGATGCATGCTGTAGCTACTAATGTTTCCATTGGGAAGTGACAAGTGTCAGCTATGCTCACTTTTTATTGAGCAAGTAATAGTCACATGATCACCCTTAATGGACAGGGAAGTACAATCCTACTTTGTGCCCTAAAGGAAGAGCTGAATATTTATCACAATCCTAATGATTACTGTAGTTGGAGAAAAAAGAGGCAAGGTCAATGAATAGCCCTGGGTCTGAGCTGTGGGCACTGTGCCCTGGAGGGAAGAATGTGGGACAGGAAAAGGCAGCTTCTACCTTAAGTAGGGCTCTTATGCTTGCAACAGAAAACTAACGGACATGAAAAATAATTTCCCCAAATTTCCACAGGTAGGAAGCAGCAGAACTAGCTCTTTGGTTTTCAGTGTCCATGTCTGCTGCCTCGCCCATATTCCAAACTGTCCCACTGAGTAAATGAAAGTTTGATCTCTGCCCTCCAGGCACTACCAGTGAAGCTGGGTAAAAACTTAATTGAGGGCACACAAGAAATAAGTGAAATTACCAAGTCGATATAAATTAAAGTTTCAGTTGTACGATAACAGACCTAAGAGGAGTTCAGGGAACAAGGGCTTGGTGCAGCTGGGGATCAGCCCAGGAAGCCTTCCTGAAGGAGGCGGGATTCACAGTCACTTTCAAGGGATAGATAGGATTTGTTTAAGGGAAGAAGAGGGCAGAGAATCTTCAAAATGAGCAGAACAGCAGGAGAAAAGCCAAAAGGGTAGGAGACAGCCCAGCACCAGGGAGAAACCCTGAGGAGAATGAGGCAGCATGTGGGACACAAGCTGGATGGGCTGACTGAGCAAGGATTATTCAGCAGGGGAGCCTGTTTTGTGTGGAAGGAGATAGGAAGCCTGAAGGGCTCCTGAGCAGAGGTACCATACTCTGAGGTGGGTGTTTACGAAGGTTGTCTAACAGCGAGATGATCTAGAGGTGGGTAATTACGAGAGAGCTTCAGGGAAACTTCCACTCCAGGAGATGGTTAGAATGATCCTGATAACAGGCAGATTTGGATTGGCCTTTAAGTTGTCAGAATTCATCAGATCAACAGTATTTTCAGTGTTGATATTAGTTCACTGACACAGTTTGGGTGTTCATTCTAAAAACAGAGTGAGTGAGCCACAATTCAGGAATGGCCCCTCCCCCTGCTCTCCAGGGTGATCAGGAGTTGGCTAGAAAGGGCCACCCTTTGATAGAGGGGTCAGGCAGAGGCAACTACTCAGCAAATCCTTGCATCAGGGAGATGAAGAAGTCATGACCCCTGGGATGCTGAGCTCACCATCTAGAAAATCTGAGGGTCACCTCTCTGAGTCGACAAAACTAATTGACTGGGACTTCCCTGGTGGCACAGTGGTTAAGAATCAGCCTGCCAATGCAGGGGACACAGGTTTGAGCCCTGGGCCAGGAGGATCCCACATTTCACGGAGCAACTAAGCCCATGTGCCATATCTACTGAGCCTGTGCTCTAGAGCCCACAGGCCACAACTACTGAGCCCTCATGCCACAACTACTGATGAAGCCTGTGTGCCTAGAGCCCATGCTCCACAGCAAGAGGAGCCACCACAGTGAGAAGCCTGCACACTGCAACGAAGAATAGCCCCCACTCGCTGCAACTAGGGAAAGACCACGCACAGCAATGAAGACCCAACACAGCCAAAAATAGATAAATAAATAAATAAAAATTCTTTTTAAAAATAATTTATTTATTTATCGATCAGACCCTGATTGACTCTGGGTCTGTCATTATCTCTCTGAACCTGAAAATAAGCCTGAACCCAGACACAAAGCTCCAGATCCCTGCCATTAACTCCAACTAGCATAGCTTTGCTAAAGCCAAGAAATCTTACATGCATCCTTGGGAGAACTTAATTGCCTACTTATTGCTATTACAGAAATTAATGAGGGCAAGCATGCTCCCAGCAATGCCTCATAAAAGGAGTGGGTAGTCACCTTTTAGAACACGGGAGCCAGAGCCCTGAGCCACCTCCCAGCCAAGCAACACACACACATCGACAAACATGCAACACACTGACTTTCAGGGCCCTTGTGCACCCATGACACTAGGACAGGGCCAGTCTCCCTTCCTTC
Source organism: Mesoplodon densirostris (assembly GCF_025265405.1). Classification (NCBI taxonomy): domain Eukaryota; kingdom Metazoa; phylum Chordata; class Mammalia; order Artiodactyla; family Ziphiidae; genus Mesoplodon; species Mesoplodon densirostris. The sequence goes on along the minus strand of NC_082661.1, from coordinate 167,571,320 downwards.
CTTCTCTCCTTCCCCAGGCCCTCCAGGCCAGCCCAGCTCAATGGACTGTTCTGTTGTCAGGCTCCTAGACGTCCAGCCACTGAAGCAGCTGGAGGTGACAGAGGCGTCACGCCATTTCAGCCAAGGTGCAAGGGTGAAGCTGGGTTGGGACTCAATTCAGATTCAATTTATACTCTGCTACCTTCTGATTTTTTTTTCTTTTTTTCGGTACACGGGCCTCTCACTGTTGTGTCCTCTCCCGTTGCGGAGCACAGGCTCCGGACGTGCAGGCTCAGCGGCCATGGCTCACGGGCACAGCTGCTCCACGGCATGTGGGATCTTCCCAGACCGGGGCACAAACCCATGTTCCCTGCATCAGCAGGCGGACTCTCAACCACTGTGCCACCAGGGAAGCCCCTACCTTCTGATTTTATGGCGCTTTTACTTTCATAGCCCTGAAAAAGCATCTTTGTCAAAATACACATCATAGCATTAGGCCTGCAGAGGAGGCACTTTACACCCTCCCCTGTGAGGGCATAGACAAGGAGAGGTGTGACATAACTTCTATTTATCTGTCGGTGACTGACTCCCACTGTAAGGCAGAAAAGATCTTGCTGCTTCCATTAGGAAGCTTTCTCTTCCTGAGGACTGTAATTAGCTAAATGCTCTTAAACTCTACTATGGAAACAGCTGGGTATATTTCCAGGTGATGGTTCAGTGCTTTACTTGGAGGGATCTTTGCCTTTCTAGATGTTAATCACAGTCTGGGAAAAAAAATAGCAAAACAGCTAGTGAATAACAAAGTTGGAGACTCAGCCAGGAGGCCATTTGTAGCAGGAGCACGTGCTCAGGGGTGGAGGGAAGTGTCAGGGAGGCCTAGTTCCTGAATATGGCCAGCCCGCCCAGGCAGGATGAACACTGGGGAAAGCCAACTGGCACCAAGGTGAGCCCAGATGGGTGAGACCAGGGCCACGTTGACCTTGAGAAAGTGAAAGGTTATGTTTCACTCTTCCTCACAGGCAAGTCAAAAGAAAATTTATCTTTCAAAATGACATTAACTTTATATATAGGCTGGATGAAAAGAGCGCTTTCTATATTTTCTAATTGCAAAGTTATGGGTAAGTTTATTAAAACTGAACTCTCTCCCTTTTTCTGGTAGAGGTTGCACTCCTCCTTTGCCCTAAGCCTGTGCTTGGTTAGTCTCTTCGGTACCAGCATTGTGTTGGACCCCATGTAGTTTTCTTATTATGAAGTAACTGATAGGGCTCAGGAGTGCCATCAAGAGCTTGAAGTTCATAACAGGAAATTTGGACAGGGTGTTGTGCTTCACTCTGGGTAAGAATCTGTTGCTCTTTGATGACCCTCAGTTGTGGAGCAACTGGATACCCTACAGTCCCAGAGCCTCTGCTCAAATGCCACCACACCAGACAGGCCTTCCCTAACAAATAAATCTCTCACGAGAAGAACTCCTTCCTCCCAGTTATTCTGGATCTCTCTCCCATAATTGATTTTCCTTTATAACACTTGTCTAAACATAATATTATATTGCACAGTAATTGTTTTAGTATCTATCTCTACTTATTGCATGAGGGTCTATGGTAGGCTGAATAAAGGTCAACCAAAGATGCCCACACCCTAATCCTTGAAACCTGTGAATAGGTTACCTTATATGACAAAAGGGACATTGCAGATGAGAATAAATTAAGGATTTTAAGATGGAGGTATTATCCTGGCCAGGTGGACATGATATAATTACAAGGGTCCTTATAAGAAGGAGATAGGAGATTAGTCAGTGGAAGATGATGTGATGGGGGAAGCAGAAGAAGAAAAGGTCATGTGACGTGGAGCAATGAACCAAGGAATGCAGGTAGCCTCTAGAAGCTGGAAGAAACAAAAAAATGGATTCCTCTAGAACTTCCAGAAGGAACAAGTCCTCCCAAGATCTTGATTTTGGCCCTGGAAGACTCATTTTGGATGTTGGCTTTGAAACTATAAGATAATAGAATTGTATTGTTTTAAGTTTGTGGTAATTTGTTATAGCAGCAATAGGGTCTACTAATACAGAGTCTACACTGTATTTCCAGCTCCTAGACTAATTCCTGGCACAGAGCAGGGAATAAATGCACACTTATTGAATGAAGAATGAATGAGTGAACATATTACTCACCCACAATATGAAACTATAAGATTTTTGAGGGCAGGATTCATGCTAGATCTGGCTTTATTTTCTCTTTGGTACTTTACACAAAGTAACCATTCAAGAAAAAATTTATTTGATTTAGTAAAGGAGAGGTTCAAAATAATGTCTCCAACTGCATTCACTCATCAATTTGCAGAGTACCTGCAGTGTACCTGGCACTTTAGTGAGCATAAAGAATGGAATACCAAAAAGATCTGTCCTAGTTGTTTAGTTGCTCACAGCTTAGTCAGCAAGGGAGGGATGGAAACCAGCACTCTGCACTTCAAGAAATGGGAGCTAACCTTAACTGAGCACCTGCTATGTCACAGGTCCTGTGTTGGGATACATTTTTATGGCTTTCTTAAGAACATAGGCTTTGTAGTCCAACAAATCTGAGTTGAAATTTCAGTCTTGTGCAAGTTACTTCCCCTGCCTTAGCTTCAGATTCCCCAATATAAACATGGGAATACAATATCTTCCTCACAGGATAGATGAGAGAATTAAATGAGCTAATTTACATAAACATAAACATTGTGATGATTAATTTTATGTGTCAACTTGGCTAGGCCAAAGTGCCCAGATATTTGGTAAAACATTTTGGATATTTCTGTGATGTTATTTTTGAATATGATTTACAATTAAACTGGTGGACTTTGAGTGAAGCAGACTGCCCTCCATAATGTAGGTGGGCCTTATCCAGTCGGTTGAAGGCCTGGATAGCACAAAAGACTGACCTCCCTGAGGAAGAAGGAATTCTGCCAGAAGATGACCTTCAGACTTCAACTACAACATCAGTTCCTTTCTGGGTCTCCAGTCTGCCAGCCCACTTTGCAGATTTTGGACATGCCAGCCTCCATAATGCAGACAATTTTATACACACACACACACACACACACACACACACACACACACCCTATTTGTTCTCTTTCTCCAGAGAACGTTGACTAATACAAACACAGAGTATAATGCCTAGCCATATCCTAAGTACTCAATGTCTTGTATCTCATTCAGTGTCAATGCCTAGCCATACTTTTTAAGGCATGATGTCCCCATTACACAGAAGAGGAAATAGAAGGTTAGAGAGATTAAACACCTTGCCTTAGGTGATACAGATAACGAATTCTAGAGGCATGGTTCACCCGCCACCTAAGCCTGGATTCTCCATCTACAATGCTGCCCCCACTCTTCTTTAAAGGCTGGCCAGAAACTTATGAAGGGAATTTAAGTTTCTTTTAAAAGTCATAAACTAAGGCAGCAGACATCCTTTTTGAAATAATGCATGTAAGAGGATATTAAAGCAACGTCTTTAAAGTACTGGGAAAAAACTATCAATTTATAATTTTATACCCTGCAAAATTTATCTTTTAAAAATAAAAGCAAAATAAAACATTTTTCAGACATCCAAAGTCTGAAAGAATTCATCACCAGCAGACCTACACTGCAAAAATATTTTGAAGCCCTTCAGGCAGAAGGAAAATAATATCAGATAATAAAAGGGTCTATAAAAAGAAATTAAGAACACCAGAAATGATAACTGAATGAGTAAATATATTAGTTTTTCTTATTATTTAAATATCATTAAAAGATAATTGATGACTGTTTAAACAAAAATAATAATGTAGTATGGGGCTTATAAAAATTATAAAAGTAAAATGTATGAAAACAATAGTGTACACTGTTGGTATAAAGATAAACATTTAGATCAATGAAACAGACAGAAATAGACCCACACATATATGGACAACTGATTTTCAACCAAGGTGCAAAGGCAATTCAGTGAAGAAGGGATAGATTGTCATTTCAACAAATGGTGCTTAAACAATAGGTTATCCATACATTAAAAAGTGACCTTTAATTCCTTCAATAGTACCATATGCAAAAAAAAAATTCAAAATTGTTCATACACTTAAATATACAAACTAAAACTATAGAACCTCTAGAAGGCAACATAGAAGAAAATCTTTGTGACCTTAGCTTAGGATAATATTTCTTAGATACACCACCAAAAGTGTGATCCAGAAATGAACTGTATAGAAAAGTGTTAATATGGTAGAACTGAGACTGCTGTCCTTGAAAGACCTGCTTGCAAGGTTGGCCCTTGACTACGGTTTGGGAACTTGGGCTGCAGGAGGATTTCCACCATTCTTAACTGATAAGAGTATCCACTGAGCCTAAATTATTTCTACAAACAACATGGCTATGCTTAACACATGCTTTCTTTCAGAGAGTCTGGCATTTTTTGTACATTCTAGGAAGAAGATGCCTACATGAACAGCCCCTGAGGCATTCAGTGTCTAGTAAGCTTCCCTAATAGACAACACTTGGTTTCCTTGGGACTGCATCCTATGTGCCTTTCTTTTTGCTGATCTTGCTTTGTATTCTTTTGCTGTTATAAATTTTAGCCATGAGTATAATTACACGCTGTGTCCCATGAGTTCTCTTCGCAAAACTGAGGGTGCTCTGACAGATCCCTGATGTAAAAATAGACTGATAAATTGAACTTCATCAGAACTAAAAACTTCTACTCTTCAAAAGATACTGTTAAAGACAAGCCAAAGACTGAGAAAAAATATTTATAGAGGCTATATCTGATAAAGGACTTTTATCGACAAAATATGAAGAACTCTCAAAACTCAATAATAAATGAAAAACTCATTTTAGAAATGAATTTAAAAGCTTGAATAAATATTTCACCAAGGAAGATACATAAATGGTAAATAAGCATATGAAAATATGCTAAACATCATTAAAGATTAATATAATTAAGGGAATGTAAATTTTTACCAAATGAGATATCACTACACACATATTAGAATAGTAAAAGCAAACTAATTATACCAAGGGTTGGATAGCATGTGGAGGAATTGGAACTCTCATACACTACTGCTGGGAATATATAATAGTGCAAAGTACAACCACTTTGCATAATTGTTTAGCAGTTTCTTAAAAAGTTAAACATACACCTACCATATCTTCTATCCATTCCACTCTTATGTATTTACCCAAAATAAATGAAAGCAAATATCCATCCACACAAGTGGTTGTTCACAATTGCTCACAGCAGATTTTTTTTCTTTCCAGTGGCTAAAAACTGGAAGCAACCCAAATGCCCATTAACAGGTGAATGGAGAAACAAACACCAGTATAAACATACACTGGAACACTACTCAGTTATAAAGTGGAATAAAGTATTGGTACATGCTACAACATAGATTTATCTCAAAGTAATTATGTTGAGTGAAAGGAGACAGACCAAAACAGGGTAAATATAGAACGGCTTCAATTGTATAAAGTCTAGGAAATGCAAACTAACGTATGATGTCAGAAAGCAGACGAGTGGTTGCCTGAGGCAAAAGTGAGAGAAGCAGGAGGAAAGGATGACAAAAGGAGAAAAAAAAAAACTTTTAGGGTGATTATCTTGATTGTGCTAATTGTTTCACAGGTACATACATATGTCAAAACTTATCAACTGGGCACTTTAAATATGGACAGTATATTGAATGTAAAGTATACCTCAATAAAGCTATTTTTATAAAGTACAAACATGCATGCAGTATATTTACACTGACCATAAGACAATTACAATTTTATTTAAACATTAATGCAGTATTCATTGCAGATGGTATAGTCTCACAATGGGATGCAATCTCTAAAAGTTGTATTGTTTTCATTTTATACAGTGTGTCTCTGTGACTGTAAGTATAATCACTTTGGAGATGTCCAAGTCAAAATTTGAGTTCCTTCACAATCGTGAGGTTCTTGTCCAAGTGGATTTCCTAGCCAGACACACAACCCCACCTGCTCCACACATGTAGTTTGTGGTAGAATCTCTCTCATGTCTAGATCCACAACGTCCATTTCTTACCCTTGCTTCAAAGTCCTCCCAATAACATGAACAAAAGCCCTTTATTTATTGAATTTCTACTTCATCAAACCTCTATGGGAGACACAGTAAAGGAGTCTAGACTGACTTTTATGGAATCCATTCCCTGGTTAGAAATATAAAAAACAAAACATAGAAAATGCAACAACAACAAAAACTACAAGTGATGAAGATGTATAAAGTATAAAGCTCCAGCAGGTAACATTTTGTACAATTACTGATGCCCTCGATGACACTTTGAGGTGATGAATGACCCTTTTGCCTGCTAAATGTTAAAAAATCACCAAAGGGGATAATAAAATGCAGTGGGGGGTGTGGGACTATTAGGCTGACCTAAATGGCAATGAACATAAAGAAACAAGCTGATACTGAGAAGACTATAAGAGGAAAATAATGAGCCTGGCTTATCTTGCATTTTCAAAGAAATTATTAAGCACCACTCTTGCTAACATTTCTGCAATAAAATAATACTTTTTTTTTCTTCAGAAAGAGGATCCAAAACCTGAAATGAAAAATCTGTCAGGCATGTGGTTGTGCCATGGAGGATGATACACTGGGGAATAGAAGAGCTGGTGCACTGAGACAGGCATGCAATTTATGCAGTCCTGAGGCTTAATTTCTGGTACAGGCTCTCCTCTCTTAAAAGGAACTTGGAGAATGGCCATCATCATAAAAATCTACAAACAATAAATGCTGGAGAGGGTGTGGAGAAAAGGGAACCCTCCTGCACTGTTGGTGGGAATGTAAATTGATACAGCCACTATGGAGAACAGTATGGAGGTTCCTTAAAAAAACTAAAAATAGAACTACCATACAACCCAGCAATCCCACTACTGGGCATATACCCTGAGAAAACCATAATTCCAAAAGAGTCCTGTACCACAATGTTCATTGCAGCTCTACTTATAACAGCCAGGACATGGAAGCAACCTAAGTGTCCATCGACAGATGAATGGATAAAGAAGATGTGACCCATATATACAATGGAATATTACTCAGCCATAAAAAGAAACGAAACTGAGCTATTTGTAATGAGGTGGATAGACCTAGAGTCTGTCATACAGAGTGAAGTAAGTCAGAAAGAGAAAGACAAATACCGTATGCTAACACATATATATGGAATCTAAAAAAAAAAAAAAAGGTCTGAAGAACCTAGGGGCAGGACAGGAATAAAGACACAGACATAGACCGGACTTGAGGACACGGGGAGGAAGAAGGATAAGCTGGGACACAGTGAGACAGTGGCATGGACATATATACACTATCAAATGTAAAATAGGTAGCTAGTGGGAAGCAGCTGCATAGCAAAGGGAGATCAACTCGGTGCTTTGTGACCACCTAGAGGGGTGGGATAGGGAGGATGGGAGGGAGACGCAAGAGGGAGGAGATATGGGGATATATGTATATGTATAGCTGATTCACTTTGTTATCAATCAGAAACTAACAAAAAAAATTATAATTCCAGGAGAGAGAAAGAATTGAGGTGAGGGACAGATGGAGATGAATGGCTAAATGTTGATAATTGTTAAAGTTGGGTGATGGGTATGTGGGTTCATCATTCTCTCTACTTTTGTATATGTATTTGAAAATTCCCATATTAAAAAGTTTACAGGGCCTCCCTGGTGGCGCAGTGGTTGAGAGTCCGCCTGCCGATGCAGGGGATACGGGTTCGTGCCCCGGTCTGGGAGGATCCCATATGCCACGGAGCAGCTGGGCCCGTGAGCCATGGCCGCTGGGCCTGCTCATCCGGAGCCTGTGCTCCGCAACGGGAGAGGCCACAACAGTGAGAGGCCCACATACCGCAAAAAGAAAAAAAAAAAAAAAGTTTACAAAAAAAGGAACTTGGAAAGAAAATAAGCAGAAATTGGCTCTAATATTCCAGAAAAGGGCATTTTTCATGAATTTCCAACTTAATGGAAAAGCTAAATATTTTCAGGTACTGCATCAAACTTTTTCAAAGTTTCATTAACCTTGTAAAAATATTACATTGTTTTCTCTCCTTCCTTTCTTCCAGTTTTTCTCTTTTGACTGAAGTACATTCCTCTCCAACCAAGAAAGTCATTCAGATAGAAGACCCCCGCCCCTACCAACCTTTCTCAAAGGCACTCCCCTGGTTCTTAGACAAAGAAGCCATAGGGTGAATGAGGTTCCTTTATATCTGAAATAAAGGCACAATATTAGAGAGGGGACTTCATTGATAATCATGGACCCATTTATTGTCTGTATGGAACAGGATCCCTTGTGCCTCTCAGGCTATACCTGCTTCCCAGCTTCCTTCCTATCCCTGTTTCCACGTGATTCCCACCTTCAAAGCCAACCCACCCCTATCTCTAGAACCAGATAGGATCTCATACAGAAGAGATTTAAGATGCACCATTAATTGTCTAAAATAAAAGCTAGAAATAATCTAAATGCCTATCTAGAAGGAAATAGCCGAATGTGTTAAGTTATGTCCATACTATGGGCTACAAGACAACTATTAAAAGATTGGGTCAAACCATATGTATTTACTTAGAAAGATGTCCATAGCACATTTTTAAGTAATAAAGCAAAGCTGCTTATAAAAATGCATAGGCCTATAGCAATATCTTTATAAATTTATTTTTTTAAACTACTGGAAAGGAATAAACCATATTTTGGATAGGATGAAAGGGGTACAGGAGAATTTTACTTTATATAATTTTGAAGTATTTGGGATATGATTATTTCTACTTCATCTTTTTCTTATTTGTTTTTCACATAAAAATATTTTAAAATCGGTAAGCAAAGTAATAGCACATGTTTTCTCTTTATCTTTTCCATCATTTATTATTGGACTAACCTACTAAGTATACCATGTGGACAGAAGCCATGTGTGTCTTGATCACTATTGTGTCCTTTATGCCTAAAACAGTATCTGGAGTATTGAAAACATTCAATGAATATTTCTTGAATTAATGGGTTAATTAAATAGATTCAGTCCCATCATACTCTGACCCGGTGCCCTTGGTCTAAATGGACTCTGCCTTGTTCTCATGACAAAGTACCACCTTGTACCCCATCATCATAACTGTGTCCCCACCTCACTCCCTTGCACTTAGCATCTTTGTCTTGAATCTTTTATGACCCAGTCCCTGAAGCATTGGCCTTGCTCCTGCTGTCCTCCTATCAGGAGATAAAGTCCTCCCTCCTGATCCTAACTGAGCAGCAAGAACCCTGTTACCTAGTGAAAACTCTTCTGTTTTTGACTGTCTACTTACAGTCAGATGGACTCAGCCCTGCCTGAGACTATCCATGTGTTTGTCTGCATTCCCCATAAGTTCCTTAGATCACTTTAATGCCTATTCTTTGACGATTTCTTTCCCTTTGGACACCCTCCTCTGTTTGTTAGATTGGACACCCTCCGAGGTTCCAAGTGTGGGTCTGTTTTCAGAGGTCCTCCACCAGTGGTCAGGTCTGGTTCCAAGTTCTGATCCCTCCCAATCTGCCCCAACCCTAATGCAACAAATTAAGTGATTGGTAGCTGGACTGAGAAGTGATATCCATAAGATGTTTTCCAAATACCCAGATATATCCAACCTTTCCAGTTTCCTTTAACATAATACAAGCACTTTCAGGAAGTGGAATATATTTTTCTGAATTTTTTTATCCAACTCATTTACCTGAAGTGAAAACACATCATCATATAATAGTCTGACCCTTCTGGTCCTACTCTGTGGCTCTTCCTTCTCAAAAAGTCTTTTTCCCTTTGACTCTCTGTTTATAAATAGATATCTGTGAGATTGTACCTTTGGTTCTAGTTACCCAAGAGAATCCATAGAGTTATTGGATTCATTCTTTAATCCTCTGTAAACTGAATAACCATGAGAATGAAAGTGAATTTTTGAAAAGGTTGTGGCCCTAGTAAAGATTCAGAATGTTATCCAAGATTAAAGAGACAAGTCACCTGAGTATGTCTAATACTGATGGTTATTAGGATTCTGCCGTAACCTATTTTGTCTATTAAATTTTGCATTTAGTGAGAGGCAGCTGTTATTTACTTGGAACTTCATACAGAAAAAAATCAAGCAATACAAGACTATACAATGGGGAAAAGACAGTCTCTTCAACAAATGGTGTTGAGAAAACTGAACAGCTACCTGCAAAATAACCAAACTGAACTTTCTTACACCATATACAAAAATAAACTCAAAGTGGATTAAAGACTTAAATGTAACACCTGAAACCATAAAAATTCTAGAAGAAAACATAGGCAATATGCTCTTTGTCATCAGTCTTAGCAATATTTTTGGGGGGAGTAACTCTCCTCAAGCAAAGGAAACAAATGCAAAGATAAACAAATGGGACTACATCAAACCAAAAAGCTTTTACACAGTAAAGGAAACTATCAACAAAATGAAAAGGCTGCCTACTAAATGAGAGAAGATATTTGAAAACAATACATCTGATAAGGGGTTAATATCCAAAATATATGAACTCATACAACTCAACATCAAAAAAACCAAGCGACCTGATTAAAAAATGGGCAAAGAACCTGGAGAGACATTTTTCCAAAAAGACGTACAGATGGTAAGCAGACACATGAAAAGATGCTCAACATCACTAATCATCAGGGAAATGCAAATCAAAATGAGCTATCACCTGACACCTGTTAGAATGCTTATTATCAAAAAGACTGCAGGGCCTCCCTGGTGGCGCAAGTGGTTGAGAGTCCGCCTGCCGATGCAGGGGATACGGGTTCGTGCCCCGGTCTGGGAGGATCCCATATGCTGCGGAGCGGCTGGGCCCGTGAGCCATGGCCGCTGAGCCTGCGTGTCCGGAGCCTGCGCGTCCGGAGCCTGTGCTCCGCAACGGGGGAGGCCACAACAGTGAGAGGCCCGCGTACCGCAAAAAAAAAAAAAAAAAAAAAAGACTGCAAATAACAAGTGTTTGTGAGAATATGGAGAAAAGGGAACCCTTGTGCACTGTTGGTAGGAATGTAAACTGGTGCAGCCATTATGGAAAACAGTGTGGAGATTCCTCACAAAATTAAAAATAGAACGGCATACAATTCAGCAATTCCAGTCCTGGGTATATATCTGAAGAAAATGAAAGCACTAATTAGAAAAGATACATGGACCCCTATGTTCATTGCAGCATTATTTATAATAGCCAAGATATGGAAGGAACCTAAGTGCTCATAAATAGATTAATGGATAAAGAAGATGTAATATATATATTCAATGGAATATTACTCAGGCATAAAAAAGAATGAAATCTTGGGCTTCCCTGGTGGCGCAGTTGTTGAGAGTCCACCTGCTGATGGAGGGGACACGGGTCCGTTCTCCAGTCCGGGAAGATCCCACATGCCATGGAGTGGCTGGGCCCGTGAGCCATGGCCGCTGAGCCTGCGCGTCCGGAGCCTGTGCTCCGCAACGGGAGAGGCCACAACAGTGAGAGGCGCATGTACCACAAAAAAAGAAAAAAAAAGAATGAAATCTTGCCATTTGTGACAAAATAGATGGACCTAGAGGGTGTTACACTAAGTGAAATAAGTTAGATAGAGAAAGACAAATACTGTATGAATCCACTATATGTGGAATCTAAAAACAAACAAATGAACAGACATAACAAAACAGAAACATAGTCATAGATACAGAGAAAAAACAGGTGGCTGCCAGAGGGAAGGGGAGCACTGGGATGAGAGAAATAGGTGAGGGAGATTAAGAGGTACAAACTTCCAATTACAAAATAAATGAGTCATGGGTATGAAATGTACAGTGTGGGGAATATAGTCAATAACTTTGTAATATCTTTGTATGATAATGGATGATAAATAGATTTATTGTGGTGATAATTTTGAAATGCATAGAAATATAAAATCACCCTGTTATGCATGAAGAATAAACATAGGATTTAGGTCAATTATACTTCAAAACAAACAAACTTGTAGAAAAAGGGATCAGATTTGTGGTCACTACAGGTGGAAGGCAGGGAGGGTGAACTGGGTGAAGATAGTCAAAATGTACAAACTTCTAGTTATAAGATAAGTACTAGGGATATAGTGTACAACATGATGAATATAATTAACACTGCTGCATGACATATATGAACGTTGTTAACAGAGTTAAATCCTAGGAGTTCTCAACACAAGGAACAAAATTTTTCTCTGTTTCTTTAGTTTTGTATCTATATGAGACAATGGATGTTCACTGAATTTACTCTGGTAATCATTTCGTGCTGTATGTAAGTCAAAACATTATGTTGTACACCTTAAAGCACTATATGTCGATTGTATCTCAATGAAACTGGAAGGGAAAAAAATCAAACCATGGTATCTATAAACGTAGCTAGGTTAAAGTAATGAGAGATTTTGTTGCAAGTAGGTCAGGGACCCAAGAACACCTGAATGTTGCTCTCAGCCCACTCTTTTTTTTTTTCTTTTTGGCCACTCCAGGTGGCTTGCAGGATATCAGTTCTCTGAACAGGGATTGAACCTGGGCCACAGCAGTGAAAATCTGGAATCCTAAACACTAGGCCACCAGGGAACTCCCTCACTCTCTTTTTTAAAAATCCCTAAGAGAAATTCATGATCAGAGAATAACACAGGAATATTTGATATTTTGAGGGGCCTAGGCCTGGAGCCACAATGAGCCAGGCTATTTAACATGGGTCACTGAATGGAGAGGACACTTTCTGCCTAAACTAAAGAATCCTACATAATCTGGAAAGGCTTACTCTGTCTACTTCTGCTGCAAAGTGCATAGCTGAGCCACACGTCTCACTATTGAAATGGGGTAAACACATTGGTCAACAAGAAGCAAAAGACCCAATGAAGACCCAGAGTATTTGCTGCAAGTCTTGGTAACCTGGCCCCAGGCCCTTCTCAATTAAAGAATCACACATATTAATTAGCTATTTTGGAAAACAGATCATTCAGAATGAGGCAGCAAAGAGAAAAATGCATATGGCTCGGCTTTCTCTAAGAGAAGCAGTAACTGAAGGCTGTCTTCCCCCAGTCATTGGAAAGAAGAGTATCCAAAAGTCCACCTCAACAGATCACACAGATTATCACCTTCTTTGAAAGCCCCACCACTGGGATTGTGACCCAGTACAATGTCCTAGAATCTGACCAGTCCAGAAAAGCAACACTTACGGGTTGTATGAGGTAGGTAAGAGTAGCTATGAGCATTCCTTGGCCAACAGCGTGCTTTATTTCACTTCTACTTATTTCCCATCCATGGCTAGTCAAGTCACAAAAGCTATACCCCATAACATGAGACACTGCTGCCATATCAATCAATGATTATTGACTTTGTATCTCTTCACTTCATCACCAGTACATGGAGTGTCTGTATTCTCAGCATTGGGCTAGTTCTACTAAAGTAACCAAATACAGAGCTTGTATCTCTGCCCCAAATAATATTTTTCATATTTTTTTTCATTTTGCTGTAGATACCTAATCACATGTTCAAATCACATTCACCAAAAAGGTTCCCTGTAAGAGCTATTACATTGCAAGATATTTAAGGTCACATATGATTTAACCTTGAATAAAATAATGAAACATAAGAACTCAAAGAAAATTTCAGATTTTGGTTAAACTGAGGGGTTTTTTCCCTCATATTAAACTCAAAGAAATTTTAAAGAGAAAAATGCTGAAACTGTTAGCTATTTTTTAAATCACAGTTATACAAAAATGAAATGTTGTCTTTTGCTGAGATACATTTTCCATGGGCAACATTGCCCTCAAGTCAATGTCAGGAGTATAGCCCACTAAGGACCTTTCAAAACCAAGCAGTACTTCATTACCTTAGGAAGGTCTCCATCCATCCCTGCCAGTGAGCCCAAATAATCTTCAGTTGCCGACCAAATCATACCAATGCTCAAGTCAATCCTACAAAATGCTGGCTGTTCCCATTTGTAGGAAAACTCTGGTGTAGAGCAGTTGTCCCGAGTTGGGCATCAAATGACCTTGAGAATGCTCTGGGTGACTATACACCAGCCAAGCTATAGCCTTCATGTTTTCCTCCTGGGCTTCAACCGAGATGGCCAGGTTTCCCCTACATTGTGAATGAGAGTGCTACTCTCCCTCTCTGTCTCCGCTCTTCAGCCACACTGAACTTCTTCTCGTTCCTCAAAGAAGACCCCAAGGGCCTTCCTTCTACACACTTGTCTATGCGTCCTATCCTGGTTTTCAACAAAGACAACACTTCTTGTAAGGTACCTTTTCAGGATTCCCAGAGCACCTCAGTTCCTGCTGTTACATGCTCACAAGGCACTTCTCTTCACTATAGTTGTGTAACTTGCATTCAGTATCTGACTTCCCTATGAGACCATGCATTCTATAAAAGCCAGAGACCATGCCTGTCTTGGTTATCTATTTACCCAAGGCTCCTAGCACACGTACCAACCACATGGTATATACTTAACAGGTTTTTTTAATGAGTAAATGAATTCATAATGAACCAGAAAAATACAGTCCAATAGAAAGAACATGCAAGACAGGGAGAGTGTAAGAACTTGTTTTCAACTTCTGAAGAACTACATCACAGCTAGATAAAGCTCTATTCATTAAGTCCGAAATTTAAAATCTATCAATTTTAAATGACTCTCCAATCTGACCATCTCTGTGCAATTTTGTCTTAGTATCTAGCTAGGTTGTGTCAGGAAGATTCAAATCCATAAATGTGTGCTATAATGGAAAGAGCAGCAAGTGTAAAAAAATTTTTTCAACTCTCATTTCATGGCAGTGTGGCCTTGAGAAAGCCATCTGACATCTCTGAATTCACTTACTCACTGATAAAAAGATAATGATCCTTGAGGTAGCATATATGAAAGAATTTTCCAAATTGCAAAAGACTGGGCACATGTAAGGAACTCTTCTAATGTTGAAAATATATGGGTATTTCAAGTGTAAAAACATAGAATTTCAGGACTAGGGAGCCCAAACAAATTTCCCTTGCAAGCCAATGAGTAAATGGCAAGGCCAGAGACCATGAGCATGTTGCCTGGGAGCTCTCCAGCAACCCTGCCCTCCAGACAACACCATCACTCCTGACAAAAAAAGAGGCTGGATGCTGATTTTATTTAAATAGATTCCATTTCGTCAGATTCCCATGATAAAAATATTTTCCCAGGCTGTCCATGAATTTGCAATGAAGTTCAACAATGTATAAGAACCACTGAAGCATGAACACAAGCTAAATAGATCTAGGCTTATGAGTGGAGATGGCCTCACACTTTAATTTAACCACTGCCTTCTGAGAGGCTAAGCTGACACATTTTAATATTAAGGGAAAATGCCCCATTAGGAAAACTGAGAAAGGCAGTGTTACAGTACATAGAAATAACCCAGCCCTGATGTAATCAAGGACATTTTATTACCAACAGGAAACCTGATAGCAGCACCTCACCCCAGACCACGCCAGGGTGGTACAATAAAATAAGGAGCTTAAGTTCAACATTTATTTTTTCCAGCTTGTTTACCTTCAATATATCATTCATTAAATTTTCTGAGACTTGGCAACAGTCATAGGCATGCGCAAAAAAATGTACATGTGGGCACAACTAGAAGGAGTTCTGACCTGCAGAAGGCACTGCTGTGGACCCAGGGCAGCAAGCACTGGAGGAGAAGCACAACAGAGGCTGGTGATTGTGGTTTGGTGACACTGGCTCAGAAAAAGCATCTTTCCATCTGGAGTTAAGAGGGACCCACGGATCCTCATGGTGTGAGCAAAGAGTCTGGTGTTAGCCCCTACGGGTCACAGCAGATCTAAAGCTGGCCCATTGGTAACAACTCCTTCATACACTGTCAAAAAGAAGCTGCCAGTGGAAATCCAGAGGCTTCTCACTGTGAATGTTCTCCCAGATGTTGAGTGGGATCTGAACCAAGAGACCTGTGGATTCCCCTCATCAAAGTGCTCTATCACAGGGTGTCCCTGACTACAGGCTCTCACCATCTGCTAATTGCTTACTATATTTCTTGCTTCCCTAATGAAATTAGCTGGCAAAGAAACCCAAAACCCACTGGAATCTGCTGGTGTCTCTGTCTTTGTAAATACTGACATTTAACTTAGGCACTAATGATGTAGCTATTGACAAATACACAAAATGAATGCAAATCGTTCACAGTCATATATGTATGAGCCACCCCCAGCATCCCAGAGAAATCCACTCTGCTGCCTGTACATTTGGTGAGCAAAAAAAAAAAATCATCAGGAGAAGAAGCCGTTTAACTTTCAGAAGCATATCCTCTAATAATCATGGGAACTAAAATGTCAGTTTTGAGGAATGGAAATTTTGTGTGACTAACTTCTACAGGGTCTCCCCAGTATTTTGCATATGGTTTCGGAAGAAGGATCTTTATTGATATTCTGCAGATATTCCAGCAAGATCTATCCAAGGCCCCCAACTTCCTGCAAATTTTCCTAATGAATCCCTAGGCAAAGGAAATAGTTATATGATACTTCTAGAACAGGCTTCAGACCAAAATATTGACTGTCTCTGTGGAAATAGAAATAAATCCTAATATCCCGATGTGCTAGACACACTTCTTATTTTTCTGGCTTGCCTCGGAGGATTCCACCTATATTAGGTGACAAGAGTTTTGAGATTCTTGCAAGAAGCTACTTCTGCCTGACTGATGCTTTAACCATCAGATGGCATATAAGAATGA
Source organism: Mesoplodon densirostris (assembly GCF_025265405.1). Taxonomy (NCBI): domain Eukaryota; kingdom Metazoa; phylum Chordata; class Mammalia; order Artiodactyla; family Ziphiidae; genus Mesoplodon; species Mesoplodon densirostris. Next base: position 167,554,643 of record NC_082661.1, on the reverse strand, counting down.
GACGGTCAAACTGAAAGAGGGCGTTGGGTCTTCCCATGAACTAAACAGAGACTTGTTTTGCTATGAAGGCTCTGAGTCCCCACATAAGACTTGAATAGCAGGTGACAAAAAAGGTTGTGGGCAGGAAAGTTCTGCAAAGCCTGAACACTTTTAACTCTCTCATTCCAGTTCACTAACAGATATCAGTAAAAAAAATTTGCCCTATCCAGCTGTTTATTTTCATGGTCTCCATTTCATTTATCCTGTATCTACTTTCCATATTCTCCAAATTGAAATAATCTTCCCACCTGAAATTCTTCTCTCCCTGAGGAAAAGAATTTTTTTTTTTAAAAAAGGAGACTAAATGAACCTACAGGCATATACAGAACATTCCACCAAAAGTAGCATAAAATACACTCCTCTCAAGCACACATGGGACAGTTTCCAAGGTAGATTACATGTTAGATCACAAAACAGGTCTTAACAAATTTAAGAAGATTGAAATCATACTTATAATTTTGTCTGACCAAAATGGAATGAAAATAGAAATCAATAACAGAAGGAAAAAACTGGAAATTTTATGAACACCTGGAAATTAAACAACACACTCTTGAACAACCAATAGTTCAAAGAAGAAATCAAAACAGAAGTTATAAAATGTCTTGACAAAAATGAAAATGAAAACACAACATACATACCAAACCAAATAGGATACAGCAAAAGAAAAGAGGGACATTTATAGCTGTAAACACCTAGATTTTTAAGAAAAAAGAAAAATCTCAAATCAATAACCTAACTTTTCACCTCACATAACTAGAAAAAGAATAATAAACTAAGCCCAAAATTATCAGAAGGAAAGAAATAATAAAAACTAAAGCAGAAATAAATGAAATAGAAAATGGATAGAAAAACAACAGAAAATAATAAATGAAACAAAGAGTTAGCTTTTTAAAAAACATCTAAAAACCCATTAACTAAGAAAAAAGAGAGGGGGACCCTGGGAAGATGGCGGAAGAGTAAGACGCGGAGATCACCTTCCTCCCCACAGATACATCAGAAATTCATCTACACGTGCAACAACTCCTACAGAACACCTACTGAACGCTGACAGAAGACCTCACACCCCCCAAAAGGCAAGAAACTCCCCACATACCTGGGTAGGGCAAAAGAAAAAAGAATAAACAGAGACAAAAGGATAGGGACGGGACCTGCACCAGTGGGAGGGAGCCGTGAAGGAGGAAAGGTTTCCACACACTACAAGCCCCTTCACGGGCGGAGACTGCAGGTGGCGGAGGGGGAAAGCTTCGGAGTAACGGAGGAGAGCACAGCAACAGGGGTGTGGAGGGCAAAGCGGAGAGATTCCGGCACAGAGGATTGGTGCCCTCAGGCACACACCAGCCCGAGAGGCTTGTCTGCTCGACACCGCCCGGGCGGGCGGGGCTGGGAGCTGAGGCTCGGGTATCGGCTTTCAGTCGGAGCGCAGGGAGAGGACTGGGGCTGGCGGCAGGAAGAGAGCCTGAAGGGGTTAATGCACCACGGCTAGCCTGGAGGGAGTCGGGGGGGAAAAAGTCTGGAGCTGCCGAAGAGGCAAGAGGCTTTTTCTTCCCTTTTGTTTCCTGGTGCACGAGGAGAGGGCATTAAGAGGGCTGCTTTGGGAAGCGCCGGAGACGGGCGCGAGCCACGGCTAAAGGCGTGGATCCCAGAGATGGGCGTGGGACGCTGGGGGGGCTGCTGCTGCTGCCGCCGCCGCGGGGCCTGTGTGCGAGAGCGGGTCACTGTCCGCCCCGCCTTCCGGGGGGCCTGTGCACCCCGCCACTGCCGGGGTCCCGGAACCCGGGGACGGCTTTCCCGGAAAAGCACACGGAGCGCCTCGGTCTGGTGTAACGTCACGCCGGCCTCTACCACCGCAGGCCCGCCCCACACTGCGCGCCCCTCCCTCCCCTCTGCCTGAGTGAGCCAGAGCCCCCGAATCAGCGGCTCCTTTAAACCCGTCCTGTCTGAGCGAAGAACTGACACCCTCCAGCGACCTACATGCAGAGGAGGGGCCAGGTCCAAGGCTGAGACCCCGGAGCTGTGAGAGCAGAGAAGAGACAGGGAAATCTCTCTGTGCAGCCTCGGAGGCAGCGGATTAAACCTCCGCGGTCCGCTTGATGTGCCCTGCGTCTGTGGAGTGCATGAATGGACAGCGAATCATCCCAAGTTGAGGAAGTGGACTTTGAGGACAAGATTTAAGACTTTCCCCCCTTTTCCTCTTTTTACAACGAATTATCCCAAATTAAGGAGGTGGACTTGGAGAGCAAGATTTTTGATTTTTCCCCCTGCTCTCTTTTTGTGAATGTGTATGTGTATTCTTCTGTGTAAGATTCTCTCTGTATAGCTTTGCTTCCACCATATGTCCCAGGGTTCTATCTGTCCGTTTTTTTTTTAATAATAACTTTTTAAATTTTAATAATGCTACTATATTTCATACTTTATTCTATTTTACTTTACCTGCTCTTTCTTTTTTTCCTACCTTCCCTTCCTCCCTCCCTCCCTCCGCCCCTCCTTTCCTTCTTTCTCTTTCTTTCCTTCCTCCCTCCCTGCCTCCCTTCTTCCTCTCACTCTTTCTTTTTCTTTCCTTCCTCCCTCCCTCCCTCCTGTCTTTCTTTCCTTCCACCCTCCCTCCCACACCTCTTCCTTTCACTTTCTTTTTCTTTCCTTCCTCCCTCCCTCCTGTCTTTCTTTCTTTCTTTCTTTCTTTCCTTCCTCCCTCCCTTCTTGCATTCACTCTTCCTTTTTCATTCCTCCCTCTCTCCCTCCTTTCTTTCTTTCTTTCCATGCTTACTCCCTCCCTCCCTTTCTTTCTTTCTTTCTTCCTTCCTTCCTTTCTTTGCTTCTTCCTTTCTCTCTCTCTTTCTTTCTTCTACTAATTCTTTCTTTCTACTTTTTCTCCCTTTTATTCTGAGCCGGGTAGATGAAAGGCTCTTGGTGCTGCAGCCAGGAGTCAGTGCTGTGCCTCTGAAGTGGGAGAGCCAACTTCAGGACACGGGTCCACAAGAGACCTCCCAGATCCACATAATATCAAGCAGCGAAAATCTCCCAGAGATCTCCATCTCAACACCAGCACCCAGCTTCAGTCAACGACCAGCAAACTACAGTGCTGAACACCCTATGCCAAGCAACTAGCAAGGCAGGAACACAACCAGACCCATTAACAGAGAGGCTGCCTAAAAACATAATAAGGCCACAGGAACCCCAAAACACACCACCACACGTGGACCTGTCCACCAGAAAGACAACATCGAGCCTCAACCACCAGAACACAGGCACTAGTCCCCCCCACCAGGAAGCCTACACAACCTACTGAAACAACCTTAGCCACTGGGGACAGACACCAAAAACAACAGGAACTACGAATCTGCAGCCTGCAAAAAGGAGACCCCAAACACAGTAACATAAGCAAAATGAGAAGACAGAAAAACACACAGCAGGTGAAGGAGCAAGATAAAAACCTACCAGACCTAACAAATGAAGAGGTAATAGGCAGTCTACCTGAAAAAGAATTCAGAATAATGATAGTAAAGATGATCCAAGATTCTATTTCCAAGATCCAAAATCTTGGAAATAGAATAGACAAAATGCAAGAAACAGTTAACAAGGACCTAGAAGAAGTAAAGATGAATCAAGCATCGATTAAAAACACAATAAATGAAATGAAAAATACTCTAGATGGGATCAATAGCAGAATAACTGAGGCAGAAGAACGGATAAGTGAGGTGGAAGATAAAATCATGGAAATAACTGTTGCAGAGCAAAATAAAGAAAAAAGAATGAAAAGAACAGAGGACAGTCTCAGAGATGTCTGGGACAACATTAAACACACCAACATTCGAATTATAGGGGTTCCAGAAGAAGAAGAGAAAAAGAAAGGGACTGAGAAAATATTTGAAGAGATTATAGTTGAAAACTTCCCTAATATGGGGAAGGAAATAGTTAATCAAGTCCAGGAGGCACAGAGAGTCCCATACAGAATAAATCCAAGGAGAAATACACCAAGACACATATTAATCAAACTGTCAAAAATTAAACACAAAGAAATCATATTAAAAGCAGCAAGGCAAAAACAACAAATAACACACAAGGGAATCCCCATCAGGATAACAGCTGATCTCTCAGCAGAAACTCTACAAGCCAGAAGGGAGTGGCAGGACATACTTAAAGTGATGAAGGAGAAAAACCTGCAACCAAGATTACTCTACGCAGCAAGGATCTCATTCAGATTTGATGGAGAAATTAAAACGTTTACAGACAAGCAAAAGCTGAGAGAGTTCAGCACCACCAAACCAGCTTTACAACAAATGCTAAAGGAACTTCTCTAGGCAAGAAACACAACAGAAGGAAAAGACCTACAATGACGAACCCAAAACAATTAAGAAAATGGGAATAGGAACATACATATCGATAATTACCTTAAAAGTAAATGGACTAAATGCTCCCACCAAAAGACACAGATTGGCTGAATGGATACAAAAACAAGACCCATATATATGCTGTCTACAAGAGACCCACTTCAGACCTAGAGACACATACAGATTGAAAGTAAGGGGATGGAAAAAGATATTCCATGCAAATGGAAATCAAAAGAAAGCTGGAGTAGCAATTCTTATATCAGACAAAATAAACTTTAAAATAAAGACTATTAGAAGAGACAAAGAAGGACACTACATAATGATCAAGGGATCGATCCAAGAAGAAAATATAACAATTGTAAATATTTATGCACCCAACAAAGGAGCACCTCAATATATAAGGCAAATGCTAACAGCCATAAAAGGGGAAATCGACAGTAACACAATCATAGTAGGGGACTTTAACACCCCACTTTCATCAATGGACAGTTCATCCAAAATGAAAATAAATAAGGAAACACAAGCTTTAAATGATACATTAAACAAGATGGACTTAATTGATATTTATAGGACATTCCATCCAAAAACAACAGAATACACATTTTTCTCAAGTGCTCATGGAACATTCTCCAGGATAGATCATATCTTGGGTCACAAATCAAGCCTTGGTAAATTTAAGAAAATTGAAATTGTATCAAGTATCTTTTCTGACCACAATGCTATGAGACTAGACATCAATTATAGGAAAAGATCTGTAAAAAATACAAACACATGGAGGCTAAACAATACACTACTTAATAACGAAGTGATCAATGAAGAAATCAAAGAGGAAATTAAAAAATACCTAGAAACAAATGACAATGGAGACACGACAACCCAAAACCTATGGGACACAGCAAAAGCAGTTCTAAGGGGGAAGTTTATAGCAATACAATCCCACCTTAAGAAACAGGAAATATCTCGAGCAAACAACCTGACCCTGCACCTAAAGCAATTAGAGAAAGAAGAACAAAAAACTCCCAAAGCTAGCAGAAGGAAAGAAATCATAAAGATCAGATCAGAAATAAATGAAAAAGAAATGAAGGAAACAATAGCAAAGATCAATAAAACTAAAAGCTGGTTCTTTGAGAAGATAAATAAAATAGACAAACCATTAGCCAGACTCATCAAGAAAAAAAGGGAGAAGACTCAAATCAATAGAATTAGAAATGAAAAAGGAGAAGTAACAACTGACACTGCAGAAATACAAAAGATCATGAGAGATTACTACAAGCAACTCTATGCCAATAAAATGGACAACCTGGAAGAAATGGACAAATTCTTAGAAATGCACAACCTGCCAAGACTGAATCAGGAAGAAATAGAAAATATGAACAGACCAATCACAAGCACTGAAATTGAAACTGTGATAAAAAATCTTCCAACAAACAAAAGCCCAGGACCAGATGGCTTCACAGGCGAATTATATCAAGCATTTAGAGAAGAGCTAACACCCATCCTTCTCAAACTCTTCCAAACAATTTCAGAGGAAGGAATGCTCCCAAACTCATTCTACGAGGCCACCATCACCTTGATACTAAAACCAGACAAGGATGTCACAAAGAAAGAAAACTACAGGCCAATATCACTGATGAACATAGATGCAAAAATCTTCAACAAAATACCAGCAAAGAGAATCCAACAGCACATTAAAAGGATCATACACCATGATCAAGTGGGGTTTATTCCAGGAATGCAAGGATTCTTCAATATACGCAAATCAATCAATGTGATACACCATATTAACAAGTTGAAGGAGAAAAACCATATGATCATCTCAATAGATGCAGAGAAAGCTTTCGACAAAATTCAACACCCATTTATGATAAAAACCCTGCAGAAAGTAGGCATAGAGGGAACTTTCCTCAACATTATAAAGGCCATATATGACAAACCCACAGCCAACATTGTCCTCAATGGTGAAAAACTGAAACCATTTCCACTAAGATCAGGAACAAGACAAGGCGGCCCACTCTCACCACTCTTATTCAACATAGTTTTGGAAGTTTTAGCCACACCAATCAGAGAAGAAAAGGAAATAAAAGGAATCCAAATTGGAAAAGAAGAAATAAAGCTGTCACTGTTTGCAGATGACATGATACTATACATAGAGAATCCTAAAGATGCTACCAGAAAACTACTAGAGCTCATCAATGAATTTAGTAAAGTAACAGGATACAAAATTAATGCACAGAAATCTCTGGCATTCCTATACACTAATGATGAAAAATCTGAAAATGAAATCAAGAAAATACTCCCATTTACCATTGCAACAAAAAGAATAAAATATCTAGGAATAAACCTACCTAAGGAGACAAAAGACCTGTATGCAGAAAATTATAAGACACTGATGAAAGAAATAGAAGATGATACAAATAGATGGAGAGATATACCATGCTCCTGGATTGGAAGAATCAATATTGTGAAAATGACTCTACTACCCAAAGCAATCTACAGATTCAATGCAATCCCTATCAAACTACCACTGGCATTTTTCACAGAACTAGAACAAAAAATTTCAAAATTTGTTTGGAGAAACAAAAGACCCTGAATAGCCAAAGCAATCTTGAGAACGAAAAACGGAGCTGGAGGAATAAGGCTCCCTGACTTCAGACTATACTACAAAGCTACAGTAATCAAGACAGTGTGGTACTGGCATAAAAACAGAAAGATAGATCAATGGAACAGGATAGAAAGCCCAGAGATAAACCCACGCACATATGGTCACCTTATCTTTGATAAAGGAGGCAGGAATGTACAGTGGAGAAAGGACAGCCTCTTCAATATGTAGTGCTGGGAAAACTGGACAGGGACATGTAAAAGTATGAGATTAGATCATTCCCTAACACCATACACAAAAATAAGCTCAAAATGGATTAAAGACCTAAATGTAAGGCCAGACACTATCAAACTCTTAGAGGAAAACATAGGCAGAACACTCTAGGACATAAATCACAGCAAGATCCTTTTGGACCCACCTCCTAGAGAAATGGAAATAAAAACAAAGATAAACAAATGGGACCTAATGAAACTTCAAAGCTTTTGCACAGCAAAGGAAACCATAAACAAGACCAAAAGACAACCCTCAGAATGGGAGAAAATATTTGAAAATGAAGCAACTGACAAAGGATTAATCTCCAAAATTTATAAACAGCTCATGCAGCTCAATAGCCAAAAAACAAACAACCCAATCCAAAAATGGGCAGAAGACTTAAATAGGCATTTCTCCAAAGAAGATATACAGACTGCCAACAAACACATGAAAGAATGCTCAACATCATTAATCATTAGAGAAATGCAAATCAAAACTTCAATGAGATATCATCTCACACCAGTCAGAATGGCCATCATCAAGAAATCTAGAAACAATAAATGCTGGAGAGGGTGTGGAGAAAAGGGAACACTCTTGCACTGCTGGTGGGAATGTGAATTGGTACAGCCACTATGGGGAACAGTATGGAGGTTCCTTAAAAACTAAAAATAGAACTACCATATGATCCAGCAATCCCACTACTAGGCATATACCCTGAGAAAACCATAATTCAAAAAGAGACATGTACCAAAATGTTCATTGCAGCTCTATTCACAATAGCCTGGAGATGGAAACAACCTAAGTGTCCATCATCGGATGAATGGATAAAGAAGATGTGGCACATATATACAATGGAATATTACTCAGCCATAAAAAGAAACGAAACTGAGCTATTTATAATGAGGTGGATAGACCTAGAGTCTGTCATACAGAGTGAAGTAAGTCAGAAAGAGAAAGACAAATACCGTATGCTAACACATATATATGGAATTTTAAAAAAATGTCATGAAGAACCTAGGGGTAAAACGGGAATAAAGACACAGACCTACTAGAGAATGGACTTGAGGATATGGGGAGGGGGAAGGGTAATCTGTGACAAAACGAAAGAGAGGCATGGACACATATACACTACCAAACGTAAGGTAGATAGATAGTGGGAAGCAGCTGCAGAGCACAGGGAGATCAGCTTGGTGCTTTGTGACTGCCTGGAGGGGTGGGATGGGGAGGGTCGGAGGGAGGGAGATGCATGAGGGAAGGGATGTGGGAACAGATGTATATGTATGACTGATTCACTTTGTTATAAATCAGAAACTAATAAAAAGAAAAAAGAGAAAAGACAAGTAAATAAAATTTAAAATTATAGAGGAAAAACATTATAAATGATACCACAGAAATACAGAAAATCATAAGAGACTACTGTGAACAATTATATGACAGTGACTTGGAGAACTTAGAAGAAATGGATAAATTTCTGGAAACATACAACCTACCAAGACTGAATCATAAAGAAATAGAAAATCTGAATAGTCTCATAATGAGTAACGAGACCAAATAAGTAATCAAAAACCTCCCAACAAAGAATGTCCAGGACCAGATGTCTTTACTAAATAATTCTTCCAAACATTAAAAAAAAGAATACCAATATTTCTCAAATTCTTCCAAAATATTGAAGAAGAAGGAAAATTTCCAAACTCATTTATGAGGCCAAAATTATCCTGATACCAAAGCAAGAAAAAGACACTACAAGAAAAGGAAACTAAAGGCCAATATCCTTGATAAATACAGATGCAAAATTCTCAACAAAACACTAGCAAACTGAATTCAACAGCACATTAAAAGGATCATACAGCATGACCAAGTAAGATTTAGCCCTGGGATACAAGGATGATTCAACATATAAAAATCAATCAAGGTGATACCCCATACTAACAGAATGAAGGATAAAATGCATACGATCATCTCAATAGATGCAGAGAAAGCATTTGACAAAATACAACACCTTTCCATGATAAAAAAACACTCAATAAACCAAGTATAGAAATAAATTATCTCAACCTAATAAATGCTATATATGAAAAGCCCACAGCAAACAGCAAACTTAACAGTGAAAACCTGAAAGCTTTTCCTCTAAGATCAGAAAAAAAGCAAGGATGCCTACTCTCACCACTTCTATTTAACATAGTACTGGAAGTCCTAGGAAGAGCAATTAGGCAAGAAAAAATAAAAGGCATCCAAATAGAAAAGGAAGAAGTAAAATTACCTCTGTTAGCAGATGACATGATCTTACATGTAGAATGCCTTAAAGATCCCATCAAGACTTTGCTGGCAATCAGGCCTGGTAATCTAAACAGTATTAAGATAGCAACAACTGCCCTTGCTTTTCCCCACCTCACTCAACCAAAACATTTGATGTCTTCCATCGTGGTCTTGGTCCCACCCAGTATCTGAGCCAATGAATGTGGGGAATTATCTTAGCATCACACAGGCTAAGGAGACTGGTATTGCTGCCCAGAATATCCTGTATATGATGTCTGCAGTGTACTCGGGGTACTTGCTTACCCTCTTAGCCTAATCAGCCTCTATCCCACGCTGGATTCCCTAATTAATCCTCCACTAATTGAATTGTAAAAAGACATGTTTGGATTTCTGATTTCAAAATTGCTGGCTCAGTAGGCACTGAAGACTCCCCTGCCTTATGCTCAATTAATAGAAATTAATAGAAAACAATTAATTAAAACAGTTATGCAAGACATAAATAAGCAAGCAAACAAAAATGAGCACAGGGAAAATCTTAGTGGATGAGAAACTGAAGAATCATAGAAAAATAAAAAGTCACCTGAATTGAAGTGAAGAGGAAAGCCACAGGCTAGCATGGTGGGCAGGACATTTAGGAAGATCAAATCACAAAAAGTGAGAGCAGCACTGAGAGTGCCCCATGCCGAGAGGTGGAAGCTGGGTGGCACAGCTAAGGCAGCATGATTAGTTGGAGTTCTACAGAGCAAGATCCAACTCTGTACAATTTCTTCCTCTTCTGCCATTTCTCAAAATGGGTCTTTCTCTAGGGGGAGTCTGACTTGAGAGACAAGAACTGATTGGGTCCTGGAATCTGGGATAACCTAGGAGGATCAGAGAAAAAACTCATCCAGATCAGACGCTAAAGAATATTTTTAAAATTAACGTTGCTTGAGCGCTCAGTTGCCCTTTCAGTTTGAAGATCTTTGCTTCTCTTGCTATCCTGTTTTCCAATATGTTTTTTTTTCTCTTCCTCTGGAATTATCCTCTATGCCTCAACTTCTCTTTCATACTTTTCTTCCCCATTGTGCTGCACCCTGAGAGAAGTTTTCTACCTAATCTAGCTCACTCATATGTTGTCAGCTATGTCTAATCAGCTATTCTACCTATATTTTTAGTTGTATTTTTCGATCTAAATTTTAATTTCCAAGAATGGGTTTCTTTTCATAAATGCATATTGGGGTCCTGGTAGTAAAAAGGAAGGGGAGAATGGATTTAGGATAAGCAAATGTGTCTGTCATGGCATGTAGGCAATACGCAGTTTGTATCAAGCTTTGTTTTATTCTACATTATACCTCATCCATAAATATTCTTCAAAAATATGTATTTTAATGTCTGGATAATATTGTACAGTTTGTACAAAAACTGTTTAACCATTCCTCTAATGTTGGACATTCAGTTTGCTTGCATCTATCATTATTATAGTTAGCTAAGAAATGAGCATTCTAATGCAAAAGGACTCATGCATAGCTCTGATAATGTTCTTAGAAAACATTCCCAGAAGAGAAATTACTGTGTCAAGGCAGATATTGTCAAAATGTTGCCAGAAATGTTGTTATCAATGTACACTCTCACCGGATATATATGAGAGTGCCCTATTCATCTGGACCCTGTCAACATTGAGTATTATATATTTTAAATTATTTGTAATTTGACAGGTGAAAATATTTTCTGACCTTAGCATATATTTTTTGATTATTGGTGAGAATGAACTTTTTCCCACATAGTTCTTAGCTATATGTATTTCATCTTAGAGGAGTTTTCTCACTTTGTGTTTCCATTTGTAACTATTTCTGTTATAAGATTTTTATATATTGAGGATATCAAGCCTTTATCATAGCTTCAACAAAAAAGTTTGCAGGTTTTTAAAAAATAAATAACTAGGTTTTATTTTAATACTTAAGAAAAGCATAATAATATACTGATCAATACCATACTGGGAAAACTTTCAAGTTATCATCCCAGAAATGTGTAGAATTCTCCTAACAGAACATGAACTTCTTTACTTTCAAGACTTATACTATACATTTTTTTATAGCATAGTTGTAGGTTTTTTTTTCCAACCTACATGAGTAATGGAGTCGAACTTATTTTTAATGTAAAATGCATTGGAACCTATAACATATACTTAACAAAATTATCCAGTGCATTTTCTGTGAATAGCACCTAACTCTCTTCTCCTTCCTTCCTGACAACAAGAGTGCTGTTGCTCAGAAAATCACCATTTCCCTTTTCTTTTTCTTTTTTTGAATTTTTATTTTATTTTTTTAACATCTTTATTGGCGTATAATTGCTTCACATTGTTGTGTTACTTTCTGCTGTATAACAAAGTGAATCAGCTATACATATACTTATATCCCCATATCTCCTCCCTCTTATGTCTCCCTCCCACCCTCCCTATCCCACCCCTTTAGGTGGTCACAAAACACCGAGCTGATCTCCCCGTGCTATGCAGCTGCTTCCCACTAGCTATCTATTTTACATTTGGTAGTGTATATATGTCAATACCATTCTCTCACTTCGTCCCAGCTTACCATTCCCCTTCCCCATGTCCTTAAGTCCATTCTCTATGTCTGCGTCTTTATTCCTCCCTTGCCCCTAGGTTCTTCAGAACCTTTTTTTTTTTTTTTAGACTCCATGTATATGTGTTAGCATACGGTATTTGCTTTTCTCTTTCTGACTTACTTCACTCTGTATGACACTCTCTAGGTCCATCCACCTCACTAAAAATAACTCAATTTCATTTCTTTTTATGGCTAAGTAATATTTCATTGTATATATGTGCCACATCTTCTTTATCCATTCATCTATCGATGGACACTTAGGTTGCTTCCATGTCCTGGCTATTGAAAATTGTGCTGCAGTGAACACTGTGGTACATGAATCTTTTTGAGTTATGGTTTTCTCAGGGTATATGCCCAGCAGTGGGATTTCTGGGTCATATGGTAGTTCTAGTTTTAGTTTTCTAAGGAACCTCCATACTGTTCTCCATAGTGGCTGTATCAATTTACATTCCCACCAACAGTGTAAGAGGATTCCCTTTTCTCCACACCCTCTTTAGCAATTATTATTTGTAGATTTCTTGATGATGGCCATTCTGACTGGTGTGAGGTGATACCTCATTGTAGTTGTGATTTGCATTTCTTGAATGATTAGTGATGTTGAACATCCTTTCATGTGTTGGTTGGCAATCTGTATATCTTCTTTGGAGAAATGTCAATTTAGGTCTTCTGCACAATTTTGGATTGGGTTGTTTTTTTGATATTGAGCTGCATGAGCTGCTTATATATTTTGGAGATTAATCCTTTGTCAGTTGCTTCATTTGCAATTATTTTCTCCCATTCTGAGGGTTGTCTTTTCGTCATGTTTATGGTTTCCTTTGCTATGCAAAAGCTCTTAAGTTTCATTAGGTCCCATTTGTTTGTTTTTATTTCCATTTTTCTTGGAGGTGGGTCAAAAAGGATCTTGCTGTGATTTATGTCATAAAGTGTTCTGCCTATGTTTTCCTCTAAGAGTTTTATAGTGTCTGGCCTTACATTTAGGTCTTTAATCCATTTTGAGTTTCTTTTTTTGTGTGGTGTTAGGGAGCATTCTGATTTCATTCTTTTACATGTAGCTGTCTAGTTTTCCCAGCACCACCTATTGAACAGGCTGTCTTTTTTCCATTGTGTATTCTTGCCTCCTTTATCAAAAATAAGGTGACCATATGTGAATGGGTTTATCTCTGGGCTTTCTATCCTGTCCCATTGATCTATATTTCTGTTTTTGTGTCAGTACCATACTGTCTTGATTACTGTAGCTTTGTAGTATAGTCTGAAGTCAGTGAGCCTGATTCCTCCAGCTCCATTTTTCTTTATCAAGATTGCTTTGGCTATTCGGGGTCTTTTTTGTTCCCATACAAATTGTGAAATTTTTTTGTTCTACTTCTGTGAAAAATGCCAGTGGTAGTTTGATAGGGATTGCATTGAAGGTGTAGATTGCTTTGGGTAGTATAGTCATTTTCACAATTTTGATTCTTCCAATCCAAGAACATGGTATATCTCTCCATCTGTGTGTATCATCTTTAATTACTTTCATCAGTGTCTCAGTTTTTAAGTAGCATTTCATTTGTACATGGTTTCTAATAAACAGAAGATACTTAGCTTTTATGTTGTTTTCTTGTTATTTACTTATAGTTATTTTTATGTTTTAAAGTTTATCCCTCCATGATTTCTCTTATGTTTTTAAGTTTTTAGGTATCTTAGTATATGGTCAACTGTTTATAACTGATTCATATACGTTTGAAATAAGTCATATTCTCTTTCTGAAAGATGAAATGTGGTTATTCACTTTACTGTTTATAGACTCTATATTCCATCATTTTCATGATTAAAGACAGAGAAATGATAATTTCTATCACTACAATTACATATACATCACATTATCTTTGTATTTGCTTTATATTGTGGTATGATGTTTGATACACACAAATTAAAATTGTTATTTTATTATGAATTATAACTTTAATAAACATAAAACTATCAACATTTTCCTATGTAATAGTCCCTTCAGTTTTTTCTGTTAATTTGATTTTTAAATCTTATTCATATTTTCTTTTAATATTTTAATATTGTAGCCTTCAAAGTAACAAAGCTTGATGATGACTTTAGCCAAATTGTAGAATTTGAGTTTTTAGTATGACAGCAGATTAATCCCTTCATATTTGTTATAGTAACTAATATGTGCATTCTTCTTTTTGTTATTTTGTTTCATGTTATATGCTGTTTCTCTGTCATTTCTATTATGCTTCATCTTCTGTTTTATAGACTTTTGCTTTTATATTCTGTAGTATTTGGAAGGTAGAAATCATGTTCTTAATCATTAATGGTCTGAATATTATAAATACATAATTAAACTTGCATTTGATAATGAAGAAGAAATAATAACTTCCAAATTCTCACAAGCATAACAGGAATTTTTGTGCACACATCTTTCCTATTCATTCTGTCCCTCTATTTCCAGAAGTTTATAATTTTCTCCTGAGTCATATAATGAGCTGATATTTGGTCAGGAGCTCCCATACATCAAATGGTAGGTGTCCATTCTGATTATTCAATTCCCTTGACCTACTAGCTGTAAATATCACTGGCTAAGGATCTAGATTATTACAATACAATAAGTAGATTTAGAATAAAAATTATCTTTGTTAAACAATAGTGTGAGCTTTCCTAGTACACATTTGTAACCATGCTTTTTAAAAAATTTCCTTATACATAGATTATATATCCTGTTTTTCTTTCATGTTGTCTTTAAGGACCTTCATACAAAAACCAAAGACTGTAAAAATTGGATAACCCCTTTGAATTATGTGTTTGCTTTAGGATAGTTTAATAGTAGTTGGCTATCTTCTAAGATAAAGGAGAATATCTTATTTTTGCCTTTTGACATGAAGAACGATTTGACTTAACATGGAGTTTTTTTATTTTTGTGTTAAAGATAAGAAATATTTGAGAAGACAAGTGTTTGAGAGAAAAATAAGCCTGATTATAGTTCATTTTATGAAACTGATTTATTTTGCCATTATGTGTTTCTTCTTTCTCCTTAAAATGAAAAACCTTCACAGATCTGACTAGTAGTTGGCCTCTTTCATTAATTTTATCCATACTCAGTAAGTTCATTTGAATTATAGACTCAGACATTTTAGTTCAAGGACAACTTCTATGTTCCCTTTGATAATTGTTACTTTTCATGGAATTCACGTTTACTCTTTTGGAACAACTAAAATATTAGGTTGGATCTCCAGTACCTGCCTTCTATACCTATCATTCTCTTTATCTCTTTGTCTTTTTCTCTTTATTCCAAGACAGATTTTTTTTGGGGGGGGCTAATTCCTGTTACTGGATTTATTTTGTACTATATCAATTCAGCAGTCTAAGGATCCCAAAATCTATTTATTCCACTGTTGCATTTTGGGTTGTTTTGAACTACTTGTTTTATTTAGCTAAGTTTCCTTTACATCTATGCCTCAATATTAGCCTTTTATTGCATTATTTCCAATGTTTCTATTATGAAACTTTTCAAAGACACCAAGAGATGTTTTCAATGATGTTTTCTTTGCTGAAAAAGCAAACTCATTACTTTTTAGTTTTCCTTTGAATCTATAGTTATACTCTTTTTTTATTATATTGTAATATATTTTTACAGAACCTATAATGACTTAAAGTTTATTGAAGTATCATGTACACATAATGAAATTCACCCATTTTAAGCATGTAGTGTGATGAATTTTAGTTAATTGTCTGCAGACAGGTATACTCCACCACAATCAAGAATATCATTGTTTGTACCATCAAAAATGTTTTCTCTTGCTCCTTAGTAGGCAATCCCTTTTGCCATCCCCTGACCCCAGGAAACCATGGTCTGATTTCTGTACCCATAATTTTTCCTTTTCTATAACTTCATATAAATGGAATAATGTAGTATATTTTTGTGTGTTTGACTTCTAACACTTAGCATAATGTTTTGGGGAATTATCCATTTTGGTTTTTGTATTAATATTGTGTGTCTTTTTATTGTTGAGCAGTAGTCTACAATTCTACATTTTATTTATCCATGCACAAATTGATAAATAGTTGGGTTTCCGATTTTTAGCTATTGTGACTAATGCTATGAACATTCACACATGAGTCTTCGTGTGGATATAAATTTCCATTTCTAATGAGTGAATACCCAGGAGTGGGATTTCTGAGGCACAGGATAAGTGTATTTTTAGCTTCATAGAATACTGATTGCCGTACTATTTTCTGTAGTGGCTGTACCATTTTGCATCACCACCAGCAAAGTATGAGAGTTCCAACTGCTCCACATCATTGCTAACATTTGGTATGGTCAGACTTTTTCATTTCTGCTATTATAGTGGGTTGATAGTGGTATCTCCTTGTGATTTTAATTTGTATTTCCTTGATGACTAGTGAAGATGACCCTCTTTTCATGTACTTAATGGCCATGGGTATATCTTCTTTTCTACAGTTTCTATTCAGTTCCTTTCCCTGCCCTTCTCTTTGCCTTTTGATCATTGAATGGAAGAGGTTTTGTGTCTTCTGGATATAAGGCTAGAATATGTTTGGCAACTATTTTCTCTAAATGTATGGCTTACTTTTTCATTTTCTTAACTGTGTCTTTCAAAGAGGAAAAGTATTTATTTTTGGTAAAGTCAATTTTACCATTCTTATGCCTTATGCCTTAACCTATCTCAAAGTCACAAAAATTTTTCTCCTTTTTTTGTTTTTTGTTTTTTTGGTGGTATGTGGGCCTCTCACTGTTGTGGCCTCTCCCGTTGCCTCAGCAGCCATGGCTCACGGGCCTAGCCACTCTGCGGCATGTGGGATCTTCCCTGACCGGGGCACGAACCTGTGTCCCCTGCATTGGCAGGTGGACTCTCAACCACTGCGCCAGCAGGGAAGCCCTCTCCTATTTTTTTTGAGAAGTTTTAGAGTTCGGGCTCATATATTTAGGTCTATGATTTATTTCAAGTTATTTTTTTACATGATGTAAGTTAAGAATCAAGGTTTGGTTTTTTTCCCATACAGGTAATCCAGGACTTTTGTTGAAAAGAGTATCTTTTCCCTATTAACTTACTTTGACACTTTAGTAATAAGTCAGTTGGCTGTATATGTTTATTTCTGTTCTCCCTATTCAGTTCCATTAATCAATATGTCTATTTTTACCCTGTCACCATACTTGGAATACTGTACCTTTAGAGTAAGTCATTATATAAGGTATTGTTAAGTCCTCTAATCTATTTCTTGCCTTTCAAATTTGTTTAACCTATTCTAGGTACTCTGTTCTCCACAAAAAAATTTTAAAATAAGCTTGTCATTTTCTGCAAAAGCTGCTAGGCTTTCAATTAAAATTGAATTGAATATACACATTGAGTTGGAGTGAATTGTCTTAACCATCCATATTGATATTTTCAATCAATAAACTTAATATACTATTCCCTTTATTTACACTTTATTTAAATTTATTTTGTAATATTTTGATATTTTCAGTGTACAAGTCTTGAACATCTGTTATTTAATTTACTTCCAGGGTGCTATTATAAATTGAGTTTTTTGTTTCATTTTTTTAATTGTTCATGCCCAGTGTATAGAAATATAATTGATTTTTGTACCTTCAACTTTGATAAATTCCCTTATTCTTTCTAACCTATTTATACATACCTTAGTGTTTTTGATGTATATAACCATGCAGTCTGAAAATGAAGACAGTGTAACTTTTTCATTTTCAATCTTATCCATTTTTTTTAATCTTTCTTGCCTTATTACAATGCTTAGGACTTTCAGTATAATATTGAATAGAAGAGAGTAATTCTGTTGTTGGAATAAGAGGGAAGGGATGTGGGAACAGATGTATATGTATGACTGATTCACTTTGTTATAAAGCAGAAACTAAAAAAATAAAGATTCTACTTTTGCTCTCTTACCTTCCTTTATGAAATAAACAAAAGGTCTTATGATTCTTTTTTTTTTTAAGAAATGAAATCCTTTATTTATTTATTTTTGCTGTGTTGGGTCTTCGTTTCTGTGCGAGGGCTTTCTCTAGTTGTGGCAAGCAGGGGCCACTCTTCATCGCGGTGTGCGGGCCTCTCACTATCGCGGCCTCTCTTGTTGCAGAGCACAGGCTCCAGATGTGCAGGCTCAGTAGTTGTGGCTCACAGGCCTAGTTGCTCCATGGCATGTGGGATCCTCCCAGACCAGGGCTCGAACCCGTGTCCCCTGCATTGGCAGGCAGATTCTCAACCGCTGCGCCACCAGGGAAGCCCCGATCTTATGATTCTTAAAAAAAAAATCTCCAGCTATGATTTTTGAATTTTTATGTCATATATTTTGAAGTTCTGTTATTAGTTTCCTACATATTTATGATTAGTATACTTTCCTGAAGAATTGACCCATATAAATAGTAAATTTTCCCTTTATCACTAGCAATGATATGTTTGAGTGTGAGTCTATCAGTTTATTTTTTGTTTTCCACATCTTCCTGTTTTTTTATTCTATTTTTCCTCTTTTGCTTTTACTTCAGATTACTTAAATATTTTAAAGAATTCCATTTAAATTTCCTTATTAGCTTTTCAGATATATTTTTGCATTAACCTTTAGTTTTCTCTAAAGAAATTATAATTTAAATCCTTAACTTTTTACTTTTAGTTAATAGATTACCCTTTCACATAAAATGTAAAAAACTTATAATTGTATACATCCATTCTTTATGCTAATTTGTCATACATATGGAACTCTATACCACAATGCAAATCAATATACTGCTTACTCATTAAGAAAGGCTTGCTATAAAAATAAAATAAAAAAAAAAAACCTGTCAGCTGAGGGAACAGTGTGTGACTGGTGATGAATTTTATTTATATTCCTTCATTCTGATGGCTTTTTGCAAACCTAGGGCTGACAGGGGCAGCATGTTCAAGCTTTAACTTAGACTAATTAAATCTGGGACTCCAAACTTCTCAGAAATGTACTCTCCATAGTTCTAATTGTAGTTTGATACTGAGGAGGAATCATTCTTGGGATTTAGTAGAATATTTATTCATACACCAGTAGTTGAGCACTTACTATGCAGCTACTATAGGTACATAATTGGGATACATCAGCAAACAAAACAAAAATCCCTGTCCTCATAGAGTCCTCACTGAGTGGAGTGGATGGGGGACAGGTAATAAACAATAGATACAATAAATAAATATATAATACTTTAAAAGTGAAGATAACTATGGATAAATTTCAAAAGAACAAGGAAGGTGGATGAGGAATAAAAGCACTAATGAAAACAGGTTATAATTTTAAACAGGATGGCCAGGGACACCCTTGTGAAGATGGTAGTTGAGCAAAACTTGTAAGGAGATGAATAAGTCAGCCATGTAGATAGCTGGGTAAATAT
Source organism: Mesoplodon densirostris (assembly GCF_025265405.1). Lineage (NCBI taxonomy): Eukaryota > Metazoa > Chordata > Mammalia > Artiodactyla > Ziphiidae > Mesoplodon > Mesoplodon densirostris. The sequence goes on along the minus strand of NC_082661.1, from coordinate 167,535,206 downwards.
GATCTCAGAAAAGAAAACATCCAGCCAAAAAACCTTAAGAAGGAAATATGTTTTGAATGTTTGAGAAATCACAGAGGCCAGGATAGATGGAGCAAAGAGAGTGAGGTAGGGACTAGATGGAAAGATAATAGGAGACCAGATTACATAAAACCTTGTAGAGATTTAGGCCATGAGTGAGATGAAAGACATTGGAAGATTTTGAACAAAGGTCTCATGCAATGGCTTTAATTTTAAAAGTCTTGATCTAGTTGCTAGGTAGAAAACAGTTGAAGCAAAGGTAAAGTTAGGAGACTTTTGCAGTAGTCTAGGCAAACGATGGTGGGTGGCTCAGACCAGGGTGGTTGAAGTAGAGGTGGTGAAATGCAGTTGTATTAGGAATATATATTTTCAAGGTAGAGTCGATATTTCCTGATGTTTTAAATTTAGTGTAAGGGAATAGAGTCAAGATGATTACAATAAATTTGGAGTGAACAAGAAGAGAGATCAGCTGATCTCACTAAGATAATAAAGGAAGTAGATGAAGAAATTTGTGGGTGGGATGGGGAGATTATAAATTTAGTTTTGAATATTTAGGTGGAATTTTCAAACAGGGAGTTGGATGTACATACAGGTCTGGAGTTCAAATGAGAGGTCTAGATTGGAGATAGAAATTTGGGAGTCAGTATATAGAAGATATTTAATATAATGGACACAAAAATATCATTTCATGAAGCTTTCAAGAAATCTTTTAAAACAGATTTGCTCATTTTTCCCTATTCCCTATTCCAAACTAGATGCTGCTAGTTTACAGGTTCTCCGGGCCTTGACTCTGACACCCAGCCTGGATGCATCTGCTGATGATGCCTGGTTGGCAGGTATACATCACCAGCCATCAGAAAGTCATGGAGATGAGAGATTTGGCTCTGAGTACCTGAAGCAATTATATATACCTCAGTCCTGGCAGTTCTTCCAGAATAAAGACAAGGAGGGTTGCCAGGCTTCCACCTTGATGGTGTGAATACATAACTGTGCATCACCTAATGAGGAGGCTGCCCGCCAATAACATTCCTGCTTGCCAAACATTTTATAACCTAGGGGCTTCCCTGGTGGCGCAGTGGTTGAGAGTCTGCCTGCTGATGCAGGGGACACGGGTTCGTGCCCCGGTCCGGGAAGATCCCACACGCCATGGAGCGGCTGGGCTCGTGAGCCATGGCCACTGGGCCTGTGCGTCTGGAGCCTGTGCTCCGCAACGGGAGAGGCCACAACAGTGAGAGACCCGTGTACGGCAAAAAAAAAAAAAAAAAAAAAAAAAAAAATTATAACCTACAGAAAAAATAATAACAAAAGCTGAGAGAACCTATTCAAGCAGTTAGGATAAAGTCATATGCCCCATAAATAACTAAATATTAGTTATTAGGATTAAATATTTCCCCCCCAAATAATACAATAGGTGTCTGGGGGAAAAAAGAAGAAGGCAGAGATGACAAGTCTTGGAAAGATTAGAGAGGGTCTGTGTTCAGGAAAAAAAGAAAAATAATTTTGTCCTCACCTATGTAGGCTTGCTGGAATCAAAGAACTCAGGTATATTGGGGGGAAATGAGAAAGCCAAAGTAAGCAGAACTAAAGTTGGAAGCTCTAATTGAACTCTTTAGGTGGCCCTAGAATGGGTAGCTCAAAATCCATTATCCAGTGTTCAAAGAGGTGCATAAAACTTGGGCTTGCTTTAACCTAACATCTATTGGCTCTGGTTTAAAATGGCAGCAGGCAAGGAGCCTCTGAATCAGCTTACCCCAGTGTCCCATCAAAATGTCTGTGAAGAAGCTCAGAAAAACATGAAAACTCAAAAAACGACAGAGAATACGTTTTAAGAATCAACCAATTTCCAGATGATGAAAGTAATATTTACTAAATACAAAACTGAGAGGACTAGACTAAAAAAGGTACTCTGTGGCCCACCTGGACTCTGCTTCCCTGGTGACAGGTAAGATGACCTCTCTTCCTTCCAACACAGGCTGCCCATGGGCAAAGGACTGAAATAAACATTTCTACAGAGAAGACATACAAAAGGCCAAAAGGTATAGGAAAAGATGCTCAACATCACTAGTCATCAGAGAAATGCAAATCAAAACCACAATGAGATATAACCTCACATCTGTTAGAATGGACATTGTCAAAAAAAATAGCAAGTGCTGGTGAGAATGTGGAGAAACTAGAATCCTTGTTCACTGTGGATGGGAATGCAAAGTGGCACAGCAGCTACGGAAAACAGTATGGTGGCTCCCTCCTGCAAAAATTAAACATCAAATTACCATATGATACAACCATACTACTTCTGTGTGTATATCCAAAACGGCTGAAATCAGATCTTGAAGAGTTGTCTTCACTCATGTGTACACTGCACCATTATTCACACTAACCAAGACATGGATACAACCTAAATATCCACTGACCTAAGAATGGATAAAGAAAATGTGATAGATACATACAATGGAATATTATTCAGCCTTAAAAAAGAAAAAGTTCTGTCATATGCAGCAAGGTAGATGAACCCAGAGGACATTATACTAAGTGAAAGAAACTAGTCACAGAAGGACAAACACTATATGGTTCCATATTCCATGAGATATCTAAGCATCAAACTCATAAAGGCAGAGAACAGGGTGGCAGTTGCCAGGGGCTAAGGGAAGGGGGAAATGGGGAGCTGTTGTTCAAAAGGTGTAAAGTTTCAGCTGTGCAAGATGAGTAAGTTTGAGCGATCCACTATACAACATTGTGCCTGTAGTTAACAGCAATGTATTGTACACTTAAAATTTAAGAGGATAAATCTCATGTTAAATGTCCTTACCACAATAAAAAATTTTAATTAAAATTAATAATAATAAAAAGAATGCAAGGGCAGTATAACTGGAAAGGGTAGCTTTCTGCTTTTGAAGCAGCCTGAATGCTAGTCCTCTCTTGCCCCCTCCTTCGTCTCCCTCAACTATCAAGAATAAAGAAAACACATGCACGGGTGTGCAGTTCAGACATAAAGAGAGAGTGTAATAGGATATAAGAAAAGGATGTAAGAAAAGCATATAAATTCACCTTCTCCGGTGTCCCAATTCTGCCACGTTTCCTTTCTCCACTGCTTTGTTTTTACCTTTACTATAGCTCCTGTCACACTCTATTGTATTAACTGCTTATCTGTCTGCTTCCCCACCAGGCTTTATGTACCTGGAGGACAGGGACTGTTTGATATTGATTCTCTGTGCTAGCACAGATCGGTGTATGGTATATATTAATTTTAACCATATGGAATTACTGCTTTCAACTATTTTGGACTATAAAAGAAAACATACCCATTTAATATAATTCCACCTGATATGATACAATGAATATACATCTAATAAATAATGAATGAATTAGAAATAATCTGCTTCTCCACAGAGTAATCAAAATCAGACTCACCTCTATAACTCTAATACCAAAAGACAGGGTGACAATACCTATAAAATTTTAAGTAAAAGTATTGAAAGCCTAAAATTTATACCCAGATTGACTTTCAAATGTGAATGCCACAGAAAAACAGTCTCAGATATTTAAGGTCTCAGAGTCATATCACATATATAACTTTCAAGAAAAAAAAATATTTTTGAAGACATATTCCAAATGGCACTGGAATATTAACATTAAGTAAAATTCCTGGCAGAATCTCCCCCAAGGAATATAAAAATCCACAATGGTAATTAATCAGAAGAGTCTTAGCAAGAATTATTACCTCTGAAAACCACATTAAGCTTTGAACTGTCCTGCAGAATGATTTACAAGAGGGTGGAGAACCAGAGCTGCTTTTCACAGTAGCATCTGAGTAAAGCTAAAAAGTAAATTATCAAGCTCGGAATATCTGCCTACCTCTGGGACAGGTAGAGAACTGGGGAGCCCACCACCTGCAGGAGTTGAACCTAGATACTAAGAATGGGAATAGCCCTCATTCTCCCTCACATTTCGTTCAGGCAAGGAGCTAGTCAGGAAGATTGGAAGTGGGGGGGGGGTTCCAAGATACAGTAAGGGGATACCCCAAAAGTCAGGCAGAGCCCAGGATTTCAGGCTGAATGATACTTAGCTCCAGAAAGGAAATAATGACAGATCAGTCACTGAGCTAGTGCCTAGGGTCCTCTAGTCCCTGAGAATGGACAGCCTTTCCCAGATCAAGCAGATCAGAACAGGAGCATCATAGTAAGGGAAGAAGTCTGATTATAGCAATGGGGACACCAGGTCAGGTTAGACTAGCAGCAGGGATGCTCTGAGAATCTCCTGCTTCACTGCAATGCCAGTCCTCCTTTTATCAGAGATGGGAGTGTGGCTGAGCCTGCAAGTAAGGATCAGATGTGACAATACAGGACTGCAAAGAGTCTGGGACCAAGCCAGACCTTCAGTGGCTCTACATGACTAAAGGATAAATTACACACTACCTCACCTGACACACAAAGAAGGCCCTGAAAGATCGGTCCCACCTGTCATTCCCAAGGACTCCTATGGATGCGTGTTTTGTCTCACAGAACTTGACCCATCTTCAAGGAGCTTCTGCCCCAAGTGAAGTTGGTGATTCCCTCCTCCGTGTGTCTGGCTCTGAGACACACACCACACTGCTCTGTAATGACTCAGTTGCATCTGTATTTCTGGTACTTGGCAGCATAACCATCTCCCTGCATCTCCAGTGCCTATCACAGAGTCAGCTCATAGAGGAGAAACAAAATAGACTAAAGGACACGTGGGGCCACGTGAGCTATCCTAAGCTGTTGAGAATAAAGCAGCATGACTACAGAGTGGGGCTGCTGAATTTATTGGCACGTGGAATAAAAGGGACCTTGGGGACTGGAGTTTAAACTCTACACCGACTGCCTCTCTCATCTCAGCCCATAAATCTTTCATAGAAATTCTCATCTTCACCCTCCTCAAGGTAGAAGGGTGACAGGTGCAACCGGCTATCATTGAGAAATGCTTATAAATGATGACAAGAACTCGGGACTTGAAGAGTGTTACGTTTGGGTGTTATTTTTTAACTCCAGAAGACAGCACCTACGAAATATATTTTCTGATTTCATTGCCTCTCTGCATACATAAATAAATACAAGGCAATTTGATGTAGTGGAACAACCATGGGCTTGGTTTCACAGATTTGGTTTCAAATTCTAGCTCCACTGCTTAATGAGGAAGTGAGGTGACCGGTTATAAAACTGGGACATTATCCTCTAGCCCACAGAGTTGTCAGAATCATTGACAAATCTGTGTAATATGCCTAATTCTTAGCTGGGTTCCTATTATACATTCAACGGATATCTATCCCTTCCTCCTGCATCAGGGAGCATCCCGTGCCTTCCTTTATCAGATTCTACTCCAGTCCTTCAGAAATCTGTGCATTGAAGACAAGACAATTTTTATCTTCAAAATAAATATAACATAATGCCATAAATATCACAAAGTTCCTTGTACTTAGTGTTTCCTACTCAGCTAAATGATATGGAGAATCACCAAGGAGCTGAATTCTGGAATCCATTGCCTGTGGCCAAAGATAGAGATTAATATTACTTCCAAATCTAAACATGCAGGGAGATTGTTTGGTGCCTATGGGTTCCTTGAGCCTTGGCAACTGTGAGAATGAAAAATGATGACTGGATGCCCTTCTGTAAGGACTTAAGCTGTCCATGCCCTGGACACTCCCAAGGTACATGCTCAGTAGCAGCTCTTCAATCTCATCCATCCTTCACTGGGAGTTTGGGAGGTTCAGAGAGAGACTTCAGCAGGATAGAAACTGGACAAGTTTAACCACAAGGCAGGTAGGGACCTCAGAGGGTTAGGAATGTAGAAGAAAAGGAAGCTGTGAGTGATGAGTCAGAGAAGTGGCTCCTCTAGGGGCTTGTTGGCCTACAAATCTGCACTCTGTCTAAGGATGTGATGAAGCCATTTTTACCACCAGCAGATCTTGCTCTCAGAGGAGTTCAACCTGGTGGCTGAAACAGTGCTGCAGGGGTTTCCCAGCCAAGTGCAAAGATTAGGGTCAGGGGAGTTCAAGAAGGTGTGTGCCTTGCACAGTCCTAATTATGAAACGCTTAATCCAAACTGAACTCTTCATTCCTCCTGGCTCTTCAGCCTGTGGCTGCTTGGCTGTTGCCTTCCACTCTGTGTTCCTATCAGGAACCCAGATAGGGATTACTTGCCATCAGTCAGTAAGGCCTGGGGTGGCACTACTGTGGCTCCTTTTTTTTAACACAAGGCTGTCTCTCTCCAGGGAAGCAGACTGCGGCTGTCTTGGAGCAACATGTCTCTCAGTGCAACCCGATAGGAACATCCCTGCTTCAAATCCATTCCCATCCTCCTTCCTCCTGCTCCCCCTGTGGCTAACTGATTACCAGGATATCTCAGCATACTAGGTGATCACTACACTTCAAATGAGACCCCAGGTGGAGCTGAGGGTATACTGATGGGCCCAGCCTTGTGGGTGGTGGGGCTAGGGGTGTCTGCTGGGGTTGGCACAGGGCTCTAACTTAACAGAGAAGGGGAGGCTAAACAGAAGTCCAAAATTGGTTAAAAAAAAAAAAAAACCTGTTGATTAATGCAGTTTGGGTTCTAATGGTGCTCTGGGCTTCCCCAAAATAATCAAAATACCAAGTATATAGTAAGTTGATTAATTTCCCTTCCACTGGTGGGAACAGGGTCTCCTTGTCCTCACAAGGATTGACCTAGACTGGAGTGATCCCATAAGAGGAAGGATTGCACCCAAGGGCACAGTGGCCCACTCTCCCACCTTGTGGCCTTTACACAGACTCCCTTCCCCAGCCAGTATGCTCTCCCACTGCCTTTCTCTCCACACAGGGCGATCCTTGTAACTCTTCAGCTTTCAGCTCTTCCCTGAGCCCTGGACTAGACCAGGCCACCCTGTTATTTATTCCTAGAGTGCCCTGCACTTTCCCTAGGTAGTCCTTACACAGTTAATAATTATCAATTTCTGACATCACTTGACTAATGTCTGTTTCCTCAAGGTTGTAAGATCCATGAGACACAGACAGTATGGATTTTACCATTTTATTTCTGACACAGCTTTTGAAGTCAAAGGTCAATCGACTGTAGGGGTCAGAGGTAGTGAGAGAGGAAAAAATCAGGACTCCCAGGTTTAGGTTTGAGCCACAAGGTCAATGGTGCCTTTCTGGGATATGGTTGGAACATGGCAGGAGCAAATTCCTAAAACATGGAGGTCCACAGTGGTACCATGGTATCTATAAACTGTTGGATCTTTTTAAATTTTTAAAATCTGGTCTTCAAAGCCTTTACCCATTGCTAATGTAAACTTAACATCACTCCTCTACAATTCATACCCAGTGGCACCAGCTGGGCCACTCTGGACACTTTCCCACCCACATCACTCTTATTCCTGCATCTTTCATTACAATTCACCTCCACTGTAAAGGCTTCCATCCTCACTTTCTACCCATCCAATTCAAAAGTAGTTCAAAGCCTAGCTCTTGTCCTGCCTTGATTTTAGTCTCTTCCAAATTTTCCAGGTCATCCCCAAGTCCCCCAAGCATACAATGATGCTTGAAGCTCATTTAGCCTGAGCTTAGATCTCCTCAGCGAATTTTTAACCACCTACTAACCCATTTATTAATTATTTCATCATGCTGAAGAGATGGGCAGCTCCTTCATCATGGAAAGCTGGCCTCACCCTCCCTTCTATCTTCCCCAGCCCCTAAATAGCTCGTAGACATAGGTTCACCCAGAGTTGTTGATTGGTTGGTAGTGATAAAGGGTCAGATAAATTTTTCTATCAGAAGCTACATGCCCAGACCCACAATCAAGATGTCCTGTGTACAAGTGGCAACAGTTTTTCTATTAGCTCTGAGGAATCCCCTCTTTTATATGTGTGGTTACATTTCTGGTTCCTTATCCCAGAAACATCTCATGATTGCCTAGATTGTCTTCACTGCAACGTCCACAACTTGGAATAACTGCATATGTCTTCAACCAGAAGACTTAGATGTGTAGGGATAGAAAAGCAGAAGGAACACATCTATATATGTACCATCGTTGAAAGCTCTACATGAAGAGCTATTTAAGATTCAAGCTGATCTTGCAACTGGCTCTGACCTTTCTAAATTCTAAAACCACATGAAGGATTTTCCCTTTTACAAAAAGGAAGTACTCAAGCATGGCTATAATTATCTCTTTAAAAGAAGCCAAGAAGAGGCACTAAAATATACTATGGGTCTCCAGTGACATTAAAGACTAATAACAATGTAGGTAACCACAGGAAGTGAAAAGTGTTAGTATTCAAGTTCAATGTTTGAACTTCCCCCAAGCTCCCAAACCCTCACCCAGATTAAGTACAACCTTTTCCTTTATCTACAAGTGTTCCCTTACAACTATCCACTCTGTTCTTGAGATATAAATTTCCTCTTCTTCTTGGAAAAAAATTCCTTCTTCTTTTGCCTTGTCTTTATTCATTGTCCTTTAAGATAACTCAGACTCCAATGCTTGTCATCCTCAGGCCCAGGACAGTGCCCAGGTCAGCCTCTGAAAACATCCTCTAGCTAGACAATGTGCTGGAATGTCACAGCCTGCATTTCTGCTCACTGGAACCCCCAGGCAATACTGCAGCCTGCGTGCTGAGCTGAGGATGGCTGTACCACAGAGACATCTGCTGGAGCTGTCCTCACACCACAACTGTATGATACCTGGCCATCCTCAGCCCGGAGATCCACACAACAGGTGCCCAGAGGCACAATGTAGCCCAATGGCTTTGAGGTTAGTTTACACATGTATGTCCAGTTGATCCCATTTCCTGCCAGCTCTGAATAAAAAGAAACGGATTTAATATTCATTGGACATCCCTTGTGTGCACATACAATGATAGGTGCTTTCCATATGCCATTGTACAACCCCGTCATCTCCCCAGAAACAGCTGGTGGGATTTTTGTCCAAACAGAAAGCAGGCATATGTAACTTGAATGCTGCTATCTAACTTTCTGTGTCAGCAGATCTGAATACTCAAGGTCTGTCTAAGCAGAGTCCTTGTTTATTGTTCTGCTGGGGTTTTATAAATGACCCATTAATCCATGATATCATCCATTGATTGACATTTCTATTCAAACACATATAAGCATTATCATGTGGAGTAGAAAGAAAGAGATGGGGCTTTCATCAAGCATTTACCGAGACCCAGGCCCACTTCATACACCATCGCATTTAATTGTCAAACTTTCAAAAACACTGTTATCTCCATTTAATAAATGAAGGTTTGAGAAAGCTGATTAAATTAATCAAGTTTGCACAGCTAATAAGTAATCGGCCCAAAATTCAAACTCTGTGTGTTCTCCTTTCCCAATCCACTTGGCACTTGTCCCATCTTCAGACTAAAGCTGTGTTCACATTTCTACAAAGCTGGCCCTCAGTATGTACGGAAAATAATTCTTCATAGGCCAAGGCAGCTGGTAAAGCACAGGGCCCCAACTCAGCAAGAGTCAAAAAGAGAAATGGAGGCTGAAATTCCATCTGGAACAGAATTATAGATCAGCTGAGAACATTTTTTATAACTAAAATGCATCACAACCTTTTTGTAGTTTCCTGGGAAATATCTTAATAAGCAGGGGGTGGAGAACATAGTGGAGGTCATGCTGTAACCATCTAGCTTGTGAGAAATAAAAAATGAGCTGAAACCACCAGGAGATGGATCTGTGCTGAGGGAGAGCAGCCCCTTATTCCAAAGTCAGGACTTAAGTGGCTTCAGCACCTAAAACAGGTAGACTCTGACAGGGGTCTCTGATGATGAAGGGGGACAGCAACCACACGGGGTGGAAGGAGCAATCACAGCAAGGCCAGAGCAGAGACAACCTGTGAAATTCAAGGTCACAAATGGAGCTGTGCGATGGAGACACCAAGGAGACCTGGAAAGAAGAGGCTCGAGGAAGCAATGAAGAAATCCAGTGATGATGGCAAAGACAGTGAAATGCCCCTTCACAAGGGACCAAGGAAGCCAAGCTTGGTATATATGGATAGGTGTGTGTGCATGAGTGTGAGTGTGTGTGCATTCAAGCATAGTGTGAAAAGCCATAGTCTACAGGCGTGCAGGGAATTTCTTGGAACAGATATGTCAGCCACAGTTCCCTGAGTCTGCCCAGAAGACTCCTCATTTTAATCTTCTCTGACTCAGGATGCCTGAATCCCCAGGATACACGTGGACCATGTTGAGTATGGAGACCCAGGGAATGTCCATGACAGAAATCACCCTAGTACTATGTCAGGCTGCTGCCACCTATCTTTCTTCCTGTCTCCACTCCAGCTCTGTTAGGAATCATAACATTTAGCTCCAGCAAACTGACCCACACAGAGTCTTCAAGATTACATGAACCAAGATTACATGAACTCCTAGCATATATCTACAGAAAACTATAATTCAAAAAGATGCATGCACCCCAACGTTCACTGAAACACTATATACAACAGCCAAAACATGGAAGCTAAGTGTCCATCAACAGCTGAATGGATAAAGAAGATGTGGTATATGTACACAATAGAATATTACTCAGCCATAAAAAAAGAACGAAATAATGTCACTTGCAGTGACGTGGATGGACCTAGAGATTATCACAGTAAGTGAAATAAACCAGACAGAGAAAGACAAATATCATGTGATATCACTTATATGTGGAATCTGAAAAAAAAATACAAATTTATTTACAAAACAGAAATAGAAAACAAAGTTATGGTTACCAAAGGGGAAAGGGGTGGGGGAGGGATAAATTAGGAGATTGGGATTAACATGTACACACTACTATATATGAAATAGATAACCAACAAGGACCTAATATATAGCACAGGGAACTATACTTGATATTTGTAATAATCTATAAGAGAAAAGAATTTGAAAAAGAATATATATAAATTATATGTATACAATTTACATATATATGTATGTGTATATATATATATATATATATAAACTGAACCACTGTGCTGTACAACTGAAGCGAACACATTGTAAATCAACTATACTTCAAAAAAACACATATACACACAAAGATTACATTAACCACTACCCTCTCCAAACTGCTGTGACATATACACTTCTCACTTGTCTGTGGATCAGAAGTTGAAATTTCTTAGAGCATCACAGGTTAGGTAAGTGCCTAAGAGTTTCCCAAAGGCAGGGGACATTTTGTTCCTAACTTTGTCACTGTGGAACCTATGATTTTAGTAGGAAGTGTAGCACCTTTAGCAGATATCAGTTATTTATACTACAGAGTGGATCATCGTCACATCTTCCCCTTCACTTTATGAACAAAAAACAGTAAACTGCCCAAGTAGGAGACCTGAGCTCACAAAATCTGAGACTTACTCCTGACTCTGCCTCATCCACATTGTGTGATAGCTTGACCTCTCTGAGCCTCAGTTGCTTCACATGTAAAATGAACATGAAAAACTCTTTCATGAGTTTGGGGACGATGGAGTGATATTGTGGAAATAAACACATTGATGTCAATTGGGTATTATTCTACAAAATTCTCAAAGATTTGAAAAGTAAACACTGAAATGGCAATAACAAATTTGTGGTTTTGTCTACCAGCTGGAACTGATTCCAGGTGCACAACTGGTTCCAAGATTGGGGAAAGCTGGAGGCCAGCTCATCCTCATCCTCATCCTCATCCTCATCCTCATCATCAACATCAACATCATCTTTTTTTGAGCCTACTATGTGCCAGGGCTAAGTTTCATACAGCACTTCATTGAATCTTCAAAATAGCATCCTGGGGCTTCCCTGGTGGCACAGTGGTTGGGAGTCCACCTGCCGATGCAGGGGACACGGGTTCATGCCCTGGTCTGGGAAGATCCCACATGCCGTGGAGCGGCTGGGCCCGTGAGCCATGGCCGCTGAGCCTGCGTGTCCGAAGCCTGTGCTCCGCAACGGGAGAGGCCGCAACAGTGAAAGGCCCGCATACCGCAAAACAAAAAAACAAAAAAACAAAATAGCATCCTGAGATAGATGTTAATATTATTTATTCTTAGCAGACAGTGAAATCAAGGCTCACAGAGGTGAAGTCGTGTGCCAAAGGTCTCACAGCCAGTATGTAACCCAATCAGAATATGAATTCAAGTCTCTGAGAGAAAGTACATGCTTTTAACCATAATGTCTTCCATCAAATTGCCCACAAGATTGTTTCCTGGATGGGAACTCTGGCTGATCCTCTACAAGATAATTTACCTAACTTCTCAGCTGAAGGGTTTGACTTCCAACAGCTAGGAACTACTTTACAAGTCTTACAAGTACTCTAAACCTCAAAGCCATAGAACTGGAGAAAATAAATCACATTTCCTTCCAAGTGCTAGCACTACAGGTGTCTCCAGTGTCAGTCTTGTTGTCTCTAGACCCAGGTGACACCCAAGGGGAGAATGTCAGCATTGAATAAGCTGATTGGATTCTTGTCTCATAACCTGAGAACAAGAACACTTAGCTCATCTTCTGTGTGGGGAGTATCAACTAAAAGGTCTACAGCTAGTAGATTCCCTGTTCATTGGTCTGCTGTGGTTTGCAAATGACCCCTCTGGTAACACAAGTTAAGTATCCTTAAAGGGACCATAAAATCAAAGAGCCACTAACCTATCACAAACAATGACAACAGCTGAAACCTTTTTTACTCAGTGGGAGTCTGGGGCTCCCAGCCCATAGTCAGGCTCTGAGCTCTTCAAACAGCTTTTCTGTTGGGGTTTAGTCAGCACTGACGTCATGGAGATTTCACAAATAGAATCTTCATTACCAGGAGAGAAAGTAAATGGTGTAAGATTGTACCACACATGTGGAACTTCCATCCAAGGCCAGGAAAAAAAAAAGGAAGAAAAGTAGAAAGAGTGTATGTTCATGGTCTTTCAAAGCTCATTGGTTCATCCAAAAATACTTAATGAGCACAAACCCTCAGCCAAGTGCTGGGTTAGGGACTCTGGTTGAAGCAAAAAGGGGATACTAGGTCTGCTTCTAAATGTGTTCCAAGTCTGTGGATCTTGTTTGACTAAATAGACATATATTAAAAGAGAATGACAATACAGTGTGATCAGTATGTTCATCAAGAGATGTACAGACCCATTTAAGGCAATATTAACCTACTTGCTGGTGATCAGGTGGACTTCAAAGAGGACGTGTCGTGTGAATTGGGTCTTAAAGGAAGTACAATATCTGTTAGAGATAGCCTGGAGGTCTTGCTTGAAGTTGTCACTCTTTCCTTCCCTTGAGTCTAGAGTGATTTATCACAGGCAGGGAAAACTGGACAGCAACATATTATGTCTCTATGTAGCTACTGAAGAGGAAAAAATTGGTAAAAGGATGCCTTCAGTAAGAACCCAAGACCAAAATGGCTATGTCAGGGACTGAATGGCCAACAGCATCCCCAAAGACCAGCAGGGTCCAGATTGGGACCCAGGATACTATCTTCTGACAAGACCTGGGGGAAAAGGTCCTTTGTTGTGCTAGATGGGGAAGGGGGCTCATTCCTATGGGATTTTAAAAGTCTATTTCAGCATCTATAAATCACAGCAGGCTCATGGAAGGTTGCTCAAAGGGCAGGAAAAGAAAGTAAGAGTTGGGGAAAGGAGTATTGCTGCCTCTGCCGTGATCTGAACAATGGCTACAGCTGGGCTTATTATTTCTTTCAATGTGGCTCTTATTACCAGCAAAAAAAAAAGAAAAAAATGAATTTTTCAACAAGAGCCTTTCTGAGCTTTTCTCTGTTCAAGCCCAAACAGGAAAAATAATCATCTGTTAAAACAAAACGGAGGGGAAAAAACTATTCTCATTTACAGATTTTCTTTCATTAGCATACAAATAACTTAAAGGAAAAAAAAAAACTTCATGATAGGATTAGATGAGGCAATTCAAGAAGAGAGCAGTCAAGGGAAAATGGAAGGAGGTAATAATTCAACAAGGCCCAGGGATTCTGAGCCAATGATGATGAAACGGCTCCAAAATCTGAGAAGGAAGGTAGAGTCTGACAGTCTGAGTTACTTGAAGTTGTGGGCACCTATGAGTAGATCTATAGACTACTATTTGGGCAGTAGTTTTCATTCCCTATGATCTCCCGGAAAAACAAAAATATATGGGAAATAATGGGGTTGACTTTCATTCTGGGCCAACAATGGGTCACAGAGAAGCCTAGTTCAACAGCAGTAATGGAAACTAAGCTTGCCCTCCACTAGATATTTGTCTGGATTATCTCAGATGGCAGAGCCTCTTTAAACCTTCCCTGGCAGTTATTCTCTCACCCTCCCCCAAAATCTCCAAGAGGACATTATTTACATGCCTATCACAGCACCCACAGCAGTCAAGAGTCCCCTGCATCTATACAAGTCAACCTCTCTCACTGAGACAAGAGCTCCTCACACGGGCAATGACTGCACCTGATCCGGGACTTGGCACAGAATGGGGGCTTATTTCAGGGTGGTAGACTATAGTAAGAGCTCAGGCTGAGTTGTACAGCTGAAGCACCGAGCAACATTAACCAAGCTCATTATACCACCAGGGCCTCTAAACACATCTCCAAATCCGTTGTCCCAAGAAATCTTCAGCATCACCAACCACATGCTAACTTTCCCCATTTCCAGTTCAGAATATGCAAATTGAATCATTGGTTTCTCTCCCCAAACTGCTTCTCCTGACTTTCCTTATGCCTTTGGTACTCTCAATTTCAGCTCCTTGGATGTATTGCTAACTCCTCCCTCTCCCTTGCCTCCCTTAGCCCTCCACAGCAGAATAGAGTCCGTGAGCCCTTTCAATCAGGAAACAAAAGGGAGCTCCCTTTTCCTGATGCACCTGAAGGACTGAATGTAGCTATACCCTCTCATCTCCTGGGAGATATTGAGGATTGCACTCTCCTGTCCCCTTGAGAAAAGATAAATTAGTTTTTTTGTTATTAATGACTGGGTTCTGGGTTTCACTGGCCTTCAGGATCTCTTACAAAAGAAATTGAGAAGAATAGGGTTGAGGAGAGAAGGAAGAGAATAAAGTAGATAGAGAAGTTCTGAAGAAAATCAAAATAACAGGAATTTTCCTAAGGTAAAAAAGATGTCAGAGAATGGGGGAGAGGAGAAACAGTGAGAGTGGTTACTGGGCCAGGGCTGGGTCCCTGAGGGTTTCATCTGAGGACGCTGGCCACAGAAGGATAGGGAAACCAAGTGTGGAGATCCAACAAAGAGACTTGAGAGGGACACTATGCAGGTTCCCAAGAGCCGTGGGAGCTGGTAGAAGACCCTGCCACCTATATCCGGCCCATCCAGCCTCCTTTTGGCAGAGTGGACTTCACCTCATCTGTATTTAGCCCCTCACCTGCTGCCTGCCAGGAGGGAGGGACAGATATCTATGTCATAGGCTTCTCTCCAACCCCAGATAACCAGCCTTCAAAATGACCCCAGGTGATTCCTGCCCCATAGTATTCTTACCTGTATGTAGTTACACACACACACACACATTGTACCAGGGTTGGTCTATATGACCATAGAATATGGCAGACATGGTGGTGTGTGACTTGCAAGATAGGCTGTAAAAGGCTGCATCTTCTGCCATGTTCTCTCTGTCTGTCTTTCTCTCTCTCTCTCACATTCCTCAATCTGGGGGAAACCAGCTGTCCTGTCATGAGGAACTCAGGAAGTCAGTGGAGAGGTCGACGTGGCAAGGAACTGAGGCCTCCTGCCAACAACCACCTGTGCCATCTTGGAAGCAGATCTGCCTCCAGCTGAACTTGGAGATGACTGCCCCCCAGCCTGGAGGCTGACTTCAACCTCATGAGAGACTCTGAGCCAGAGCCTCTCAGCTAATCTACTCCCAGATCCCCAACCCTCAGAAACTATGAAATAATAAATATTTTTGTTTAAAGCTTTAGGGGGAGTACATTTTATACAAGATGACTAAAGCAGCACACACTTTATCTGATGTGGACAGTCCCAGGTTTTATTTCTAGAATATCCAGCACCCACAAAGCAAGAAATAGCTTGCTGGACACTCTGTGGGGGGCGGAGGGAGGGGTGAGAACCTCTGCCCCAGCTCCTGAACAGTGGGCTGAAGGAACAGAGCAAAGTTCAAAGGGCCTCTTACCCCGATCACATGTCTCAAGCCATGCTCACTGCCCAATGCCACATGGACGGAGCCACAGCCTTTTCTCTGGCTCTTGCCCTGCTGTTCTCTCTCCTTCCTCCCATATGTCTACAACACTTGCTGTCAGAACTCTGAACCATAGTCCAATCCTGGCACTTCCCACTTTATGATCTTTCACTAATTCCTCATACTTTTACAGAATAATGCTTAGTTACAATTAGAGCCCTACACTTCCCCATTCCCAAGGTAACCTCTGCATACCTCACCAGCTATATTTCCCACGTTTCCCCCAGATAGGAAGAGGCAAGAAGAAAGGGGAGATACAGTGTTTTAGGCTGTAGTTCTGTTTTCGTTTCTGTTCTGCTGTAAGATTAGGCTAAGGAGATAGGCAGCTTCCCCACTCCACAGTGAGCCCAGAGGGAAGGGGATGGCTTGGACCTTCAGCAACTGTCAGTGTCCCTAGGCATCAGACCTGGCGTGAAAGGAAGTATTGACAGGGAAGGGGGTGAACAACCACAGATGTCTCCCAGCAGTAAAATCCTGCCTCTGGGGAACGTACAAGTTTCTGTCAGGACACTCGCCAGGACCTTGGACTGGCAGCTGCCATGCAGTGTGTTCACCCAGCGAGCTGGATCAGCCTGGCACTTAGGCCAACTATCCAGCAGACTCATCAAGGTCCAAGCACAGCAACCTGCTGGTGCTGGGGATTTAGGCACATGTAAGAACTGTCATGTCCTGGGCAGCCAGATGAAATGTCCAGCCCACCTGCTATGCACCTGGCTGGGTGAGTGCTGGCTTGGACACTCAGATGCACTGGGCTGAGCCTGAAAGGAGAAGGTTCTCGGTCATGGTATCTCTGGAACAGAAGCTGAACTTCACTTAGCATTTCCCTAGAAGGAGGTTAGCGCTGGTCAGAATAGCATTCATCCTTTCAGCCCTGAGTTGAAACTCTCAAAGGGTTACAAACACGGCTAAAGAAGTGATGCCTTCAAGTTCACTGGCAAAGGAGGATGCTCTTGCCAACAGGCAGGGATGTGCTGGATCACCACTGAAGCTTGAAGCAGCAAGGACTGCAGGCTCTGGTCTTCTGCCCTCTTTCTTTCTTCTTTCTCTCTTGTGTTCTTTTTGTTGTGGTTGTTGTTACTGTTATTTCCTTTTGCTTTCACTCTTCCCTCCTCCTCCCCTTCTTCATTTATATCCCTCCCCTGTCCTTCCTCTCTCCCCACCCCTGACTTCCCTTCTCTCCTCTTCTAAACACCCCCACCCCGGTGGTTCCCTATCACCCCTTCCCTTCTCCTCCTTCCACTTCCTTCCACCCCACAAGTCACTCTGCCTCTCCTGCTGCTCTAGGTCACAGGGCTCTGCCCTATGGTTTTCTAAACTAATGAAGTCCTATGGGGAAGGTCTAAATGCTGCTGCCCCTCCACATTCTTGCCAGCCTCTCCAAATTCATCTCTCAGCGTCCACCTTCCCTGCTCCCAAAGGGCTTCTCCAGACAAGGCCCACCTCCATACAGGCCACACTTCTCTGCACCCTCCTGGGAACCCAGCTAGGATACTTTCTCATGACCCATTTGCTAAAAGATATGGGTGATCTATCATCAGTCAAATTATGCAAAGGTTAGTGTAGAACAGTGATAAGAACAAGACTTTAATACAGCAGATCCTGCTTCAAATTCATGCCATACCTCCAGGCTGGGTCACTTTGGGCACATTGCTCACCTTTCTCACCCTCAGTTTCCTAATCTGTAGAATGGGTATTATTATATAACCACCTGTGGGCCCAGTGAGATAATGTACTAGTGCACCTACTATGGTGCTCAGAACATTGTAAATACTCCAAAATGACCAGTCTCTTCATCCTTCACCGTATCCCTTCCTTCATCCTCTCTCTCCAAACAAACTGAAAACTCCATGAGAACAGGTGCCCTGAATTTTAATCTCTGTCTAGCCATGGCCCTGTTAAAATGTCCCCATTTGTTGCTGATGCCAAGGAAGTTGAAACTTTGCTGACGATTAGAGCAATGGTACTGGGCACTCATTACAAGAGAAGGGGTTGTGGTGGGCAGGGCAGTCTCACAGATTTATTATTGGGAAAGCAACACATAGTTTATCTTTGGCAAATATCTTCCCACATAACAGGCCAAACCAGACCAGACATGCTCACCTATGATCTTATCTTCCATTCCTATGTTAAAAACTCCACATGTTTCAGAGAACTTACACTGCCAGCCAAGAAGGCCTCAATACCCAAACGATGCCCTCAGGGCCACTGTGCCTGCAGTTCATGACAGCCCTCGGAGCGATCCACACCAGCCTGGTCTCTGTGCCTGTTTTTTCACCAGCTCATGAGTGCCTCGTACTCGGGCTCCGACTAACATTGCAAAGCCTAACATTAAATGGCTCACCGCTATCATTTACTTGTGTTTTTACTTCTGGCAATTGAGAACTGGCCAGAGGAAGCTTAGCTGCACTCTTCACTCTTAAATTAGTCAAACCTTCAAGTAAAAACCCTCAGTAAATACCATTTAAGACCAAAAGATTAAACTTGTGTAACATGAGACCTAACAACTAAAAGGTCCAAATGTTTCCCACCATTCCACCCGGCCCAGCAGCCTAAAGATGCCTGTGTTTGGGCCACAAAAATCATATCTGTTATCCTTTCTGGGAAAGAAGAGATTAGGGAATTCAATGTTACACCAAGAATCCTGATCTTTGCTGGTTTCTGTCATAGTTTTCTGTAGCAGAGAATAGCATGCAGAGCTCTAAATTATTAGGACGACAGTGGAATAAAGAACTGGAGAGAGGACTTCCCTGGCGGTCCTGTGGTTAAGACTCTGTGCTTCCACTGCAGGGAGCACATGTTCAATCCCTGGTCGGGGAACTGAGATCCCACATACTGCACAGCATGGCAAATAAATAAATAAAAATAAAATAAAATTCTTCAGCTAAAAAAAAAAAACCTGGATAGAGAAAGTGGGTTAGCTCTCTTATAGGAAGAGTCTAGCCCTAAAGCAACGGGCTCTGGTTAGGGGCATTTATTCTTCTAGGCAGAGCCATCTGACCAGAACTGACCAGGTTTTTCAGCAGTGAAGCTGCAAGACCCCTACTCTCCACAGCCCCTTGTCCTGCTGATAAGTACCCTTCCCACTGCTCCACCAAGACGTCTTCAGAGACACTCTAATCTTGACAGTCATTTGCAAGAACTCTGCGCCATTTTCAGCCACATGATCCCCAGTGTTCCCAAGGTAATAGGCTGCTTCTGGAAAGGGCAGTGAATCAAAAAGGAAAACTCTCCAATTCCCCAACAGGGGGATAAAATGCAGGTAAGTTGGCAACAGGTCTTTTAAATGTCTCGCAGAACTTGCCTGCTTCAGAGCACAGAAAAAACAAACAAAAAAAAATTGCCTGATTCGTTTCCCCTTGTCCTTCCACTTCAGAAACTGCCTTGTTTCTTTAGCTTTTCTTCTTCTTCTTCTTCTCCTCCTCCTCCTCCTCCTCCTCTTCCTCCTCTTCCTCTTCTTCCTCTTCTTCTTCTTCTTCATGCAAGGGACAGAATCATTAACAACCCTCAGGCTCTCCCAGGACTATGTTAATTAATCTAATTTGGAGTATTTCCCTTCGGTTAGAAATGGTGAACAGTAAGCAGGGCCAAGCTCCTGAAACTGAAGCCCATGTCATGCACTTCTCACGCAAAGCCCTAAGGCTTCCTGGTGGAATTGGAGACTTAAATTGGCCTTGTTCTTTTACCTAGGCAATTAATGATGCATTTGGCAAAAAAAAAAAAAAAAAAAAAACACAGCTTGTTTGCTAGGCTCCAGAGACAGCTGCCAACATTCCTTAATTGAGTCCAACCTGCTGGGGTAAGGTACTTTTCTACAGGAGCTGCTGGGTGGGAGCTGAAGGGGCCTTGCCAAAGATCTGCTCTCTCTGGGAAGGAAATTCTGGCTGATTATTTGCATAATAAGACCAAACCCCTTGGCATGTGCACAGCCCTTTGTAGTTTACATAATGTTTCTCAGCAGTTATCTCAGTTAATAGTTACTGCTCAATAACCTCCGTTTACATTTCCAAAAACAAATGGACAGTGGGTACGCCCAACAGTAACTTGTTCTCCGATGAGATCTGATTTCATATAAGATTGGTCAACCCAATTTATAAATTCCAATCCTCCCGTAGGTACAAGTAGGTTTCCTCTGGGTTTATCCATGCTCTTAACATCCCAGGACTAACACTATCCACTCTCCAACATCCCAGTTCTTTCCACAGAACATCCACGAAACAAAATGGTTCATCTCCAGAAACAAATTTTAGGCATCTCATGATTGCTATTTAAAGTCCTTTGAACTCTCTATTGTTCAAAGGATACAGTTTCAAATCTTTAGCCATATCCTGTGTTGATGCGTGTAGATCTAAGTGATCAGTTTAAACCTCCTTGTGGTGGTATGCCATCAGATGCATAAGTCACAATATATCCAACCATTCCCTTCCTGAGCAGTGGTCCATTTGTTCCCCCTTTTTGGTTATTACAAACCAAACCAGTTTAAATGAAGAGGCTTGCATGTATCTCTTGTACATATTCACACCAGATGTTCTCCAGGCTAGAACTGAAATTGCTGGGTGACAGAATATGCATATTTTGAACTTTATTAGGACTTGACGAATCGTTCTCTAAACTGATTTATCAATTTGAACTCCCACTAGCAATGTACGATTTTATTTTCTCTAGATATGCATCGTTTCTTACCAGTTGATAACTTTTAACACTTCAATAAGTAGGAAATAATCTCATTGTTTTAATTTACATTTGCTTGATTACTGAGATTGAGAATCTTCTCCTCCTCCCCTCCCCTCCCTCTCCCCCTTCCCTTTCTTCTCCATCTCCATCTCCATCTCCTTCTCCTTCTCCATCTCCTTCTCCTTCTCCACCTCCATCTCCATCTCCTTCTCCTTCTCCATCTCCTTCTCCTTCTCCATCTCCATCTCCTTCTTCTTTTTGGAGAGAGGAATTTGGATTTCTTCTTCTGTGTATAGATATATTTTGCCCATTTTTCTTCTTCTGTTGGGTTGTCTTTTTCTTATTGATTCATAGACATATAAATATATTCTAAAATTTTATATCTTCTCTTTCTCTTTTTTACATTAGGTTGTTAGGATATTCAAAAATACTTGAATATCATCAATTTCATGTGGTTCAACCTAATATTAGTATACTACCACAAACTTCCAGGGCAATATGAATAGAAATAGTAATAGAGGGTATTCTTGATTTATTGCTGACTTTTAAGGTAATGCTAGAAGATATTTCACCATTACATGTTATAAATACTGTAGGCATTCAGTAGATACCATTTTTTAGTTAGAAGGCATTCCTTTCCATTTCTGTTTTAAAAGACTTTCAGTTCCAGTTTTTCAATTAAAACCACTCTTGCACTCCTGGGAGAGCCTACATAGCATTAATACATTCATGGTATGAATATATTTTGATTTCATAAATCATTTCTAGTGCTGTAACAATGGCAGGATCTTCAATATATTTCAGAATTATTATGAGAAGAGGAGGGTGGATGGGCTCCTAAGGCCACAGAGCACTGGGATCTGTGGGAATGGAACCACCAAGAAATTAAAAACTTAGGAATATACAGGAGACTTCATTGAGAGAGAAATATTTTAGCTGAGACTTGATGGATGTATATGATTATTTATACAGAGCTGGAAAGGAGGAAGGAGGCATGCTTAGTTGTAAACAGATCTGCACAATGTGAATTTAAGGCAAGTCCAAATGACAGATATTTGAAGAGAAAAAAGCTAAATAAAAAATCCTGAAGAAAATGGAGTGGATCCACATTAGGTGAATAAGAAATAACTAGTGAATGAATGAAAAAAACTCCATGGTCGAGAGCTCCCAAATGAAACAAGACTGTTTATTCAGTTGTGTTCACACACAGAGTATCACCTCCGAAAAGGCATTCCCAGAATAACTAGCCCTAAACAGACATTGCTTTGAGTCTGTATAATTGGTGCTGTGATAAGAGGCTGATGGTGAAGTGGCTGGCTCTTAATCAGAGACTGACCACAACCATGTTGTCCTCAAACAGAAGTCCAATGTCTGAGCAATAATGGCTGTACAGAAGACATAAAGCCCAAGGTGAAATGAACCACTCTCATAAATGGCACAAACACTGGCTAAACTTCATCCCACTCTAAGTACAAGTTCAAGCCCACTTTCCACCCTGCAAAGTGAATCAGAGGCTTTTTTATTCATGAAGTGGATAAAACGTGAGGATAAAAACTTTAGTGTTCTAGTTGTCAATGTCCGTTTTATAGCTGGCGTAAGAGCTGTGAGCAAAGTGAGAAAAGAGGTTAAGATGTCTGTACTCTGTTTCCCCATTCTTGTTAGGAGAGGACAAATTCAAACATACACTAAAGCATTTTTTCTCACTTTGGTCCCAAAGGAAGGCAGGTGATAAAACAGTCTGTGAGCTAAATCCAATTTGAAAGAGGAGTATTATTGAGTGATCCTAGACAGACAAAAGGAGCAGGACCTGTTCATATTAAATAACTGCTATTTATAATCAAACGCTTTGAACATTTGCATCCAGGGATGAAGATCTTAATTGTCTGACAAAAGGACATTTAATCACCAAGATCTAAGCAAGCTGAACAAGTATTGAAAACCTCCCATCTTCCTTCTGCTTTGCATATAAAGATGTCAGTGATGGTTACTGAAGAAATAGGAGTTGTCTGTGTTGAACTCTGGGCCCTCCAGTTGCCTCAGCAATAGATTCCCCAAGGGAAAAGGTTGGACTGAGAAATTCCATTGCCACTAAAAATTTCTCCATCACTGTAATAAAAATTAGAGATGCAAATATGGAATTTTCTTTTTTCTAAGTTTTTGATTTCTCCCATCAAGTTTTGGGGGGATCAGAGTTTATTCAAAATCAGTTTCAGTCACTGAAAGGAGTGATCATTTTTTGGTAGGGATGCAATTTTTTTGGCTTCACATTTTCCCCCATAAAGAGGAAGAAAGGCATGATCAAAAGAAGTGTTGAGCAGTTGTTGAACTGAGACACTGTAGATAGGATAGAAAGAAGTAAAAGATCTGAATTCTAGCATTCTACAATTTATTTGCTGTATAATAATGAGCAAGTTACTCAACCCCTCTAAGTTTCCATCCTTTTCTACGAAATGAAGATAGTAACACCTCACTGACCTTACAGGGTGGTGTTTGGGACCTTATGATATAACACAGAGAAAGACAAATATCATATCCCTTGTATGTGGAATCTAAAAAAAAAAAAGAGTATCAATGAACTTATCTACAAAACAGAAATAGAGTTACAGATGTAGAAAATAAACTTAAGGTTACTGAGGGTAAGGGGTGGGGGGAGGGATAAATTGGGAGATTGGGATTGACACATACACACTACTATGTATAAAATAGATAACTAATAAGGACCTACTGTATAGCACAAGGAACTCTACTCAATACTCTATAATGGCCTATATGGGAAAAGAATCTAAAAAAAGGTGGGTATATGTATAACAGATTGACTTTGTGTACACCTGAAATGAACACAGCATTGTAAATCAACTATAACCCAATAAAATTTTTTTTAAAGATATGAATGGAAGGTGACCTTAAAGGTGGTATGGCTTGGAGCTCCTTCCCATAATGCCCTTAGCATCCATTCACTTGCACCCTATATTTGGAGAGCCCTTGCTTTGTGTAGAACACAATGTTGGACACCAAAGATAAACCTGATTTCATCATTAGCCCTGCCTTCAAGAAATACCCAGCTTTGTGATGGGCCCTAATTATGTGCATCTGCACGAAGTGGAAAGAGCAAACTGTCTTAAGCAAGAGAGATAAAGAACTGCAGAAGTTCAGAAGCATGAGAGGCTCCTTCCAGCCCAGCATCTTCCAAAACAATTTCCATCACACTCTAGCCCTATGGGATGTTAATAGATGTCATGCTTTAAAACATACGTGAAATCAGTCTGGAGAACACTGGCTGGAAACATATTTAATAGGTTTCTTTTCAGCAGAACTCCTCAGAACTTTTAATATTCAAGTGTGCATTATATATCTCCAAAGGGGGGCTAAGGTATTACTTGTTTTTTGAAATGATTTGTGTATGAACCCCATTAGTGCCCTTATAAGAGCTGCAAGACAGATGGCTTCCCCACACGAGGACAGAAGTCGGCCATCTGCAACTTGTGAGACAGCCCTCACCAGAACCTAACCATGCTGGCAGCCTGATCTCAGATTCCCAGCCTCCACAACTGTGAGAAATAACTGTCTGTTGTTTGTAAGCCACCCAGGCTATGGTACTTTGTTAGAACAGCCTGAACTAAGACACAAGGTCAAGGTGGTACGGGACCAGGTCATGAAGAGACTGCCGTGTTTTGTAACTCTACCATGAGCAGTCAGGGATGTGGGTCACAATCTTGTCAACTAATTCCTTCAGTCATCTTTATCAAGGCCCTAGAGAAGTAGAAATCTTTCCTCCTGTGGGAAAGTAGAAAGCTTTCCAGGGCTTGCTCTCTTCACCATAAAGCCAAATGAGCACCCCGTGGAAAGAGAAAACAACATTAACCCCTACAGATTACCTGAATGTCCTCTTTGACCTTCTCATGCTTAAATTGTTAAATGATCAGTGTCACATACAATCTCTCATAAGACCAATCTCAAATTCCAACACTGAAACAAAGGTCCTCTACAAAGTCTGAGCAAATTGATGAAAAACAATCACCACACATATATATGAAAACCCTCAGTGTTTCAAAGAGAAGAAATCTGTACATTTTCCAATCCCTTCCAAATCCCCTATCTCTTTCCCTCTTACCCTCCACTATTGACCTTGCTTCTCATTTCATGGTGAAATACAGAAGCCATCAGGAGAGAAACTCCTCAAGTGCTCACCTCCAAACCTATTGGGTCATTTCTATCAGCTAAAATGTACTGTAATTCTTTAAAAAATCTCTCCCATTTTCCCCTTCAGACACCAACCCCATTTTTCTGCTTCTCTTTAAAGCAAATCTCCTCAGAAGAATTACCTGTGCTCACTGTCTCAAAGTTTCCTCCTCCTTTTCTTCTTAAACTTACATCAATCAATCCTTTTCCCCTGTAGCTCCAAAGAAAAGTCTCTTCTCAAGGTTACTAATCTGAGGTCAATTCTCAGTCCTTTTCTAACCCATCATCTCAGTGACTTCTGACATTGTGGCCCTGTATCAGGAAAATGGTCCTCTCTTGTGTTTCTCTTTTAGTCTCACTCTACTACCACATTCACAACACCTCTACACCAGTCCTACCGCTTAATTCAGACACTATCCACCTGGGGGATAGCATCATATCCGAAAGGACAAAGGTTCAGTCCCACAAGACTGCTCCAACTCCACTTCAGATGTCAATCACAAGTTCAGGTTGTCACCAGTGCTTCTGAAGTATCATCTATAACTTTGAGGTTCCCATAACCCCCTCCTCCAGTTGGATTAATTTTCTAGAGTGGCTCACAGAACTCAGGGAAACACTTATTAACATTTACCATTTTATTAAAGGATATGATAAAGGATACAGATGAGCAGCCAGATGAAGAGATATATAGGGTGAGGTGTCGGGGTGCCCTGAGTGCAAGGGCTTTTGTCCCCGTGGAGTCGGGGTGGATCATCCTCCCAGTATGTGGATGTGTTAACCAACTTGGAAGCTCTCCGAACCCCATACTATTGGGATTTCATGGAGGCTTCCTCATGTAGGCGTGATCAATTATTAGCCTCATTTCTAGCCCCTTTCCCCTCTCTAGAGAGTTGAGCGGTGGGGAGGCTGAAAACTGCAAGTTTCTAATTATGTCTTGGACCAGCCCCCATCCAGAAGCCCACCCAGCGTTGCTCATCAGAACAAAAGATGTTCCTAGTGTTCTTATCACTTAGGAATTTACAAAGGCTTCAGAAACTATGTGTCAGGAATTCTGTGTCAGGGGCAGAGACCAATATATAATTTTTCTCTTATCTCACAGACCCCCAGGACATTATTCTCTGTGGCTTCTCCTCCTACGTCACTGACCAGTCCATCTCAATTTCTTCTGCTGGTCCCTTCTCATCTTCCTGACCTATAAAGGAAGGACCAGTACTCTAATCTCATGCTCTTGATATTCTCTTTCTAGATTACCTCATCCAATTCTATTCCTTTAAATACCATCAACATCTTTCATTGATGTAGCTCTGATCTCTTTCCTGAACTTCAGGAAATACAAATTCCTACTTGAAATGTCCTCTTAGACATATAATAGTCTAAAATTTAACATATTTAAAACCAAAATACTGATCTTCCCCCTACACCAAACTTATTCTTTCCCTACACTCTTAGAAAATGGTGGCTTGAGCCAAAACCCTTTAATCCATCTTTCCTCTCAAACACTGTATTGTATCTTCAGCAAATCCTTTGGGGGAAATCTTTTCAGATTTATCATCTGAAAATATCAATAACCTGACTACACTTCTCACCTTCTCTTCTAACCAAGTCCTCCCTATTCTAATCCTTCATCATCTCTCCCCCTTGTTTACTGCAATAGCCACCTGATGCAATTGGTCTCTTTTTTCCCACCTTTGCCCCACTCTCCCTCATAATCTATTGTGCCCAAAATAGCCAGAGGGACTCTTAAAAATCAGATCTTATCACCCTTTTGTTCAAAGCTGTCCAAGGACTTTCCATCTTACTGACAGTAAAATCTAACATCTTTACTATGCTTCAAAAACACCTCTACTTCCTCTCTGAATTCACCTTCTACCACACTTCCTCTTGCTCACTCTACTCCAGCCATCATTGTCTCTTCACTCCTTGCCAGCCACACAGGATTGCTCTTATTTTGGGCCTTAGAACTTGCTATTTCCTCTGCCTGGAATACTCCTTCTCCCAGAGGGCCACTTTTCTCTCTCCCTTCTTTATTTTGGGTGCTTTGAAATATCACTGTATTGGAGAAGTCTTCCTTCACCACCACATCTAAAATTTCAGGCACGCACACACACACACACACACACACACATCTTTCTACACCCTGAGACCTAAAGATGGCTAGATCTACAGAAAAACCAAAGTAGATCAAATATAATGAAGCATAAGATCAAGGACAATGAGGTCAAGAAAGTTCACCAGTAATATAACTGGCAGCCAGATCAAAATTCAACACTTTTTCAAGGAAGACAATTTAATCTAGCCTTTCTACAATGTATTTTCCTCAATGCCCACCATACAATCAAAAACAACTGTTAGATTTGCAATGAAGTAAAATAATATGACCCATATAGCTCATAGGAAAAAATCAGCAAATAGAAACAAATCCTGAGATGACCCAGATGTCAGAATTAACTGCAAAACCTTTAAAGCAGCTACTAAAAACATGTTTGAGGACCAAAAATAAATATATATATATAAGAATCTTTTTAATGTTTGATAGATTTCACCAGTAAAATTAACTGAAACTGGGGCTTCACTGGTGGCGCAGTGGTTGAGAGTCTGCCTGCTGATGCAGGGGACACGGGTTCGCACCCCGGTCAAGGAAGATCCCACATGCCATGGAGTGGCTGGGCCCATGAGCCATGGCCGCTGAGCCTGCGTGTCCGGAGTCTGTGCTCCGCAACGGGAGAGGCCACAGCAGTGAGAGGCCCACATACCGCAAAAAAAAAAAGAAAATTAACTGAACCTATAATTTCGTAGTTGAGATTTTAGTTACATATTAATTTTCACAGATAAAGTTCTTGAGATTTTGTATTTCATCTTGTATAAGTTGTATTTTTCAAAGAATTTGTCACTATTGTCTAAACTGTAAAATATACTATCACAATATTGTATGTAATATCTCTTTAATGACTTTAGAAATTATATTGATATTTCTTTTTCCATTTCTGATACTGGTAATTTGTTATTTCATCAATTTTTTGGATCAGTTTTGGTAAAGATTTATCAATCTTGTTTTTTTTTTTTTTAAATTAACGAACTTTAGTCTGTTATTTCCCCCCCGGTGGCCTATTTTCCGTTCATTAATTTTTGCTCTTATCATTATACTTTTCTGCATTCAACTTATTGTGCATTTAATTTGTTCATATTTTTCTAGCATTTTAAAGCAGAATATTGGATAATTAATTCTAAAGTTTTCCACACCTCCCCTCCCGGGAGCCTGTGCAGCCCGCCACTGCCAGGGTCCTGTGATCCAGGGACAACTTCCCTGGAAGAACACAGGCACACCTCAGGCTGTGGCAAGGCCACACCATCCTCTG
This sequence comes from Mesoplodon densirostris, assembly GCF_025265405.1. NCBI lineage: Eukaryota > Metazoa > Chordata > Mammalia > Artiodactyla > Ziphiidae > Mesoplodon > Mesoplodon densirostris. Next base: position 167,506,850 of record NC_082661.1, on the reverse strand, counting down.
CCACTGCAGGCTCGCCCCCCATTCCGTACCCCTCCCTCCCCTCTGGCCTGAGTGAGCCAGAGCCCCCTCATCAGCTGCTCCTTTAACCCCATCCTGTCTGAGCCGGGAACAGACGCCCTCAGGTGACCTACTCACAGAGGTGGGGCCAAATCTAAAACTGAACCCCAGGAGCTGTGCAAACAAAGAAGAGAAAGGGAAATTTCTCCCAGCAGCCTCAGGAGCAGCAGATTAAATCTCCACAATCAACTTGATATACCCAGCATCTCTGGGATACCTGAATAGACAACAAATCATCCCATAATCCAGGCGGTGGACTGTGGGAGCAACTGTAGACTTGGGGTTTGTATTCTGCATCTAATTTGTTTTGGGTCTTTTTTTTTTTCCACAATACAATTATTTTGCACACTTTTACTAATTAAAATTTTTTAACATCTTTATTGGAGTATAATTGCTTTACAATGGTGTGTTAGTTTCTGCTTTATAACCAAGTGAATCAGTAAATGCTGGAGAGAGTGTGGAGAAAAGGGAACACTTGCACTGCTGGTGGGAATGTGAATTGGTACAGCCACTATGGAGAACAGTATGGAGGTTCCTTAAATAACTAAAAATAGAACTACCATATGACCCAGCAATCCCACTACTGGGCATATACCCTGAGAAAACCAGAATTCAAAAAGTCATGTACCTCAATGTCCACTGCAGCTCTATTACAATAGCCAGAACATGGAAGCAACCTAAATGTCCATTGACAGATTAATGGATAAAGAAGATGTGGCACATATATACAATGGAATAGTACTCAGCCATAAAAAGAAACGAAACTGAGCTATTTGTAGCGAAGTGAATGGACCTAGAGTCTGTCATACAGAGTGAAGTAAGTCAGAAAGAGAAAAACAAATACTGTATGCTAACACACATATATGGAATCTAAAAAAATGGTTCTGATGAACCTAGGGGCAGGACAGGAATAAAGACACAGACATAGAGAATGGACTTGAGGGCACAGGGAGGGGGAAGGGTAAGCTTGGATGAAGTGAGAGAGTGGCATGGACATATAGACACTACCAAATGTAAAACAGATAGCTAGTGGGAAGCAGCTGCACAGCACACAGAGATCAGCTCTGTGCTTTGTGACCACCTAGAGTGGTGGGAAAGGGAGGATTGGAGGGAGACCCAAGAGGCAGGAGATATGGGGATATATGTATATGTATAGTTGAATCATTTTGTTATAAAGCAGAAACTAACACACCCTTGTAAAGCAATTAAACTCCAATAAAGATTTTATAATAAATAATGAAATAAAACTGATTTAAAAAATAAAACTGTAAATTTCTAAGCACAGCTTAGCTTCACCTGACAAGTTTTAATATGTTGTATTTTCATTATCATTCAGCTAGAAATATTTTACAATTTCCCTTGAAATTTCTTCTTGACTCCTGCATTATTTAGAAATGTGTTAATTTGTAACTCAGCAGTATGTCTAGAACATCTTTCCATGCAAGTAAACATAGCTCTACCACATAGTTTTAATGGCTGAATATTATTCTATCATATAACTACATTCTAATGCATTTAACCCATTTTGTTATTGATAGTCACTTATGCTGGTTAAATTTTCAGTATTATAAACACTGCTGCAATGAATAACTGTGTCTTAGTGCCTTGCAAAATTTACACGTATAATAAATAAAAGAGACAAAAGTCAAACTCCAGATCTCAGACTCTTAATCTGTCCAATCTTCTGTGGTCATATGTTGAGGGGTAGGAGATTTTAGACTAAAAGTTTTAAAATCTTTGCAATTCTAGTGACTTCATTGTAAACAAAATTAAAATATAAATATAAATTGAAAACTTGAAAGAAATAATTGCATTATAAAAGTTCAATAATGTTTTATGTGTTTTAATCAGGATAGATCAAAGTATGCTACAGAAACAAATCTCAATGACTTTATATAATAAAAAGAGGGGAGGTTCCTCATTAATTACACATATACAACATGCACTGGTGAGGGGTTTGGCTCCACAAAGTCACTCAGGGTGACAGGCTGGCCGGTGGCCACACCGGCTGAGCCATCACCCAGTGCTTGGGGGCCTGGCCCCTCGCACTGTCTCTTCACTGTGAGCCCAGGATCTCAGGTGCCAAGGGAACAGTATCCATCATGCAGCAAATGTACATAAGTGTGAGCTTTCAGGGACCTTTAAAATCTGTAATATGGGGGATGGCTTTTCCAAAATAAATAAACTGCACTTACACACACACCCCAAAAATTAACAGTTTAATTTAGTAATTAGCCCAGATTAACAGAGGCTCTATGATCTTTTGATACCACGTCAAAAAAAAATCATTGCATGTCTAAAAATTTTAAAAATCATTGCATGTTTTCCTTAATCACTAGACAATAAAGCATGGAAAATTGATACTTGCTCTAAAATTCCTTGACCATAAGTGAAACACTTCACTTCACTTCTACCCACTGGCTAGAGCTAAATGAGTAACCCTACCTAACTGCAAGGGGGTTGAAAAAGCAGGTCCTCCTAAGTGTTCAGGAAGAAAAGAGAACCGAGTGTGAGTGAGCACTGGAGCCTACCACAATCTGTTTTTCTGGTCATCAAGTATTCAACTAATTCCTCTTCCACAAAAACCAACCAACAAACAAAAAACCCAGAAAACAAACAAGAAATAACAGAACAACTTCCTCCCCAAGGGAGAAAACATAAAGTAATATCCAGTTGCTGAAGCCAAATCAAATCCCGGGTAGTGGCAATAGTCTTTCCTTCAGTCCTATCTCCTCTTGATCCAGAGCAGCAATGACAAATTATTTGCTTCCCACTTGCATCCATCATACAGCAGGGGGACAGGGGCAGGTTCAATAAATACTCCCATTCAGAATGTTGAAGAATGGGAAACAAAGAATCACTAGTTCATGGCAATTCTGAATTCCAACTGGGTAGACATTGTGATGTCTGGGGAGGGATGGGGTGAAGTGAGGAGTTCTTGATTACACACTGATTCTGCCTTCTGGGAGTAGCTCCTTTCTCCATCATCCTGGGGCTCCTGGCTCTGCCCTCCATGTGTTCTCCTTGGCCAAATCTGAAGGGGGAATTGGAGAATACATCCTCCTTGAGACCTAAACAGTTTTCTCAGACCACTTCCTGCTTATAGAGGGTAGGATTTCATTTTCCAACCTGGATGACTTGACAAAATATTATCCCAAGCAAAGGTATTTTCCTTCCCCAGAATACTTTTGATATTAACCATGAAAAAATTACTCTTTTTTAACCCACACCATTATTAATGGGAAAAATTCAAAACAATCAAAATGTCCAATAATAGATTTATTCAACTAACTATTGTACACCTATAAGGTATCCAAAATATATTATTAAATAATAGGGATTATTAAATTATGTAGTTGTTTATAAGATGTCACTTTTTTCAGATGGGAAGGAAGGAAGGGAGGGAGGGAGGGAGGAGAGAGGGAGGAAAGAAAGAAGGATGGAGAATAAAGTCTGGAAATCTCTTCACCAAGGTTAAGCTCTTTTTAACTATGAAGTAGATTAACTTGGTTGTTTTAGTTTTGTTTCATGTATGATGGTGTGTTTTGTTATCTCTTTTGCTGATTTGTATGAGTTAATGTTTCCCAGGTAAAGGTGAATTTATTCTGTAAAATTATTTGAATGTAAAGATTGACAAAATCTCAAATTGTAAAAGAGTTTTAAAAATCTCTTCTGCTGCTTGGAATACATTGGTAAAGCCTACTCAACCACATATGCATACCTTGGTAATCTCATGTGTAAGCAATGTGACAACTTACACAGAAACAAACGTGTTTTGGGGCCCTAAAGTGACCACATAGAAAGCATGACCATTCTGAGGTAAAGACTTCCCTGTTATCTAGATCTATGTCGTGTGTGTACGTGTGTGTGTACGTGTGTGTGTGTGTGTGAGAGAGAGAGAGAGAGAGACAGACAGAGAGAGAGAGAGAGAGAGAGAGAGAGAGAGAGAGAGAGAGGTGGGGTGGGGAGGAGTAAGAGAGAGAAAGCTTGCACATATTAATATGTGTTTGACATGTCCTTGGAAGCTAGGATCATGTCATGTACTAAGGGAGAAAGATGGTAGGGGTTGAAGTCAGATTGCAAGTTACATACAGTTCAAGCTCCGTTCTTGACGACAGCCTTAATATGGGACATTCTCTTAACCTGTCTGAGATTCTGTTGTCTCTCTCATAAAATGATGACAAGTAATAATTCCTACCTGACAAGGATTTTTTGAGAACCAGGTGAGATGATGCAGTTGAAAACGCTTTGTAATCTCTAAATCACCTCACCTAAAGATTTGTGATTTGGCTTCTAGTCCTCTTAACAAGTAGCACAACACTTAGCACATAGTAGGTACTCAATAAATACTAAAATTGCTTCCTTCTAGCTTCTGGCGAATCTAAATAATGCCGAAGTCGAACAAATAAAATCATGTAACACCAAGTTCTTGATTTTTCTGTTACTGTCCACTCACTCACCTCCCCCCATCACCAGCTCACACACTCAGAAAGGTTTATTTTATGAGATAAGTCATATGACAAGAGAATAGATGGAGCAAAATGTGTACAATTTTTTTTAAGTATGTGAGATAATCGAGTAGCATTTGCTGTAAAGTGTAGGTGAAATAAAGCATCTATGTGCCACAAATGATTGGGTCTGCCTCAATCCATTCCTTAGATGAATCCATGAACTGCTTTCAATTCCTGGCTCCATTGAGCTACAGCAGTTTCCAAACTGAAATACTGCTACTGCCTTCAATAGGCACAGAGGATGGAAAAGCCATTTCTTTAATAAGAATTTGGTAGGAAATTGTTTCTTTATGCCTCCTGCTCCCCCTCGAGTGGCTTCCAGCATTCAAAAGGAAAGGGGACTCCTCCTGTAATTTGTCCAAACCAAGATATCTTGAGATGACAGATAATGCACAATTTGCTTCTCAGAAAGAGAGTCCTATCTCAGGAGTTCTGAAGGAGGAACAACTGAATTGACTTGCGAGAAGTCAAAAGAGAAAAAGCTTTCCAATCTCCCAGAAGCACAGGAAAAACTATTTAACTTATTGCAAAGCCTGAGTCCTATCACAGGTCATAGTTGAGGCTCATTTCAAAGGCAATTCATAATTTATTCTAATTTGATTGACTTTTCTAAGGTTTTAGATACAGATTTTGACTCCAGGTCTGAGTGTGCTCACAGAAATGTTGGAAAATGAATGAGATCATCTTGCAACACAGCATCAGTTCTTTTTTTGTTGTTAACATTTTTATTTTGAGATAATTGTAGATTCATATGGACTTGAAAAAATAATACAGAAATAACCTCACTTTACTCAGCTTCCCCCAGTGGTAACATCAAAACTATGGTACAGTTATCACAACCAGGATATTCACATTGATACAATTACCGATCTTAGATTTCCCCAGTTGTGTGTGTGTATGTGTGTGTGTGTTTATTTCTATGAAATTTTATCACGTGTAGGTTCATGTATCTACCAGCACTGTCAATATGCCAAATCGTTCTATCACCACAAGCATCACTTATGTTGTCCATTTATAACCCCTCCCACATCATTCCTTGTCTCCCTGTAACCTTTTGTGACTGTTTTTTTTCTCACTCAGCAAAATTCCCTTTAGATTTTTCCAAGTTGTTTCATGTTTCAAGAGTTCGTTTCTTTTTATTGTCAAGCAGTATCCTATTCTATGATGGGTATGTGTCATGGTTTGTTTAACCATTCAGCCACTAAAAAACACCATGGTTGTCTCCCACTTCGGGCTATTAAAAATAAATTTGCGATGAACATTCAGTACAGATTTCTGTGTGAACATAAATTTTCATTTCCCTGGGATAAATGTCCAAGGGTGCAATTATTAGGCTGTATCCTAACTACATGTTGAGTTTTATCTTTAAAAGCTGCAGAACTGTTTTCAGAGTTCATACACCAACAATGTATGAATGATCCAGTTTCTCTGCATCATTTGGTGTTGTCACTATTTTTTATTTTAAGCATTCTTCTAGATATGTAGTGATATCACATTGCAGTTTCCATTTGCATTTCCCCAATGGCTAATAGTACTGAATGTTTTTCATGTGTGTTTATTTGCTCTATGTCTTTCATTCCTGTTTCTCTTTTGTTACCTTCCTGTGGGTTGCTCGAGAATTTTTTAGGATTCCATCTTGACTCATTATTGTGTTTTTACATATATTTCTGTGTATAGTTTGTTGTGGTTGCTCTACGTGTTCATAGTATAGGTATAGATGCAGATATAGATACAGGTATATAGATATCTTAGTCTACTGGTATCAGTGTTATGCCACTTAAACTGAAGTGTGCGAACCTTACTTTTATTTAAGTTACTTCACCTAGCCCACTTTTAAATATCATGTTTTGAGTACAGTGTTATAATTTGTGTTTCAATCATTACATATGACTTATAAAACTCACAAGGTTAGTCTATTTTACTTACCCACCTGTTTGTTCCACTCTTCTTTCTTCCATTCTAATGCTCCAAGATTCTTTCTTCCATAATTTCCTTTCTGTTTGAAGAAACTTTTAGCCATTCTTTAAGGATAATTTTGCTAGTGGCATTTTTTATTAGTGTTCTTCCATCTTAGAATGTCTCTATTTCCCCTTCGTTTCTGAAGAATAGTTTCACTGAATATAGAATTCTTGGTTAACAGTTATTTTACTTTCACCACTTTAACAATATTATGACATTTCTTTTTGGCCTCCATAGTTTCAAATGAAAAATCCAATGTTATTCAAATTAATGTTCTCCTATAGATCATTTTTCTCCAATTGCTTTAAAGAATTTTTTAACCTTTTGATCCCCTTTACCCATTCCTCCCACCCCACCCCCATCCCATGCCTGGCCACCACCAACCTGTTCTCTGTTTCTATGAGCTTAATTTTTTTTTAATATTCCACATGTAAGAGAGATGATATAGTATTTGTCTTTCTCTGACTTATTCCACTTGGCATAAATGCCCTCGATGTCCATCTGTGTTGTCACAAGTGGCAAGATTTCATTCCTTTTTATGGCTGAGTAATATTCCATTATATATACACCACATCTTTATCCATTCATCCACTTATGAACACTTAGATTGTTTCCATAATTTTGGCTATTGTAAATAACACTGCAGTGAACACTGGGGTGCATATATCTTTTTGACATAGCATTTTTGTTTCCTTCAGATATATTCCCAGAAGTGGAATTACTGGATCACATGGTAGTTCTATTTTTAGTTTTTTGAGAAACCTCCATACCATTTTCCATAGAAGCTGAACCAATTTATATTCCCACCAATAGTGCTCAGGGGATCCCTTTTCTCTACATCCTCCATCCTCACCAACACTTGTAATTTCTTCATTTTTTTAAAAATAGCCATTCTAACAGCTGTGAGACAATATCTTATTGTGGTTTTTATTTGTAGTTCCCTGATGAATAGTGATGCTGAGCATCTTTTCGTTTACCTGTTAGCCTTCTCTGTATCTTCTTTGGAAAAATGTCTATTCAGATCTTCTGCCCATTTTTAAACTGTATTTTTTTTTTTTTTTTTTGCTATTGAGTTGTATGAGTTCTTTATATATTTTAGATGTTAACCCTTTATCAGATATATAATTAGCAAAGGTTTTCTCCCTTGCAGTAGGTTGCCTTTTTTTTTTTTTGTGGTACGCAGGCCTCTCACTGTTGTGGCCTCTCCCACTGCGGAGCACAGGCTCCAGACGCGCAGACTCTGGATGGACAGGCTCAGCAGCCATGGCTCATGGGCCAAGCTGCTCTGCGGCATGTGGGATCTTCCTGGACTGGGGCACGAACCCGTGTCCCCTGCATCAGCAGGCAGGCTCTCAACCACTGCACCACCAGGGAAGCCCAGGTTGCCTTCTTATTTTGGTAATTTTTCCTCTACTACACAGAAACTTTTTAGTTTGATGTAGTCCCACTTTATTTTTGCTTTTGTTGCTTTTACTTTTGTTGTCAAATTCAAAAATTCATTACCAAGGCCTATGTCAAGGAGCTTACTGTCTATGTTTTCTTCTAGGAGTTTTATGGTTTCAAGTCTTATATTCAAGTCTTTAATCTGTTTTGAATTAACTTTGTGTATGGTATAAGATAGTGGTCCACAGTTTCATTCTTTTGCATGTGGCTGTCCAGTTTTCTCAACACCATTTATTGAAGAGACTGTCTTTTCCCTATTATATATTCCTGGCTCCTTAGTCATAAATTAATTAACCATATATGGTGGTTATTTCCAGGCTCTCTTTTCTGTTCTATTGATCTATGTGTCTGTTTTTAATGTCAATACCATACTGTTTTAATTACTATAGCTTTGCAATAGAGTTTGAAATCAGAAAACATGATGCCTCCAGCTTTATTCTTCTTTCTCAATATTGCTTTGGCTATTTGGGGTCTCTTATGGTTCTATACAATTTTAAGATTATTTGTTCTATTTTTGTGAAAAATGTCATTGGAATTTTGATAGGGATTGAACTGACTCTATAGATTACTTTGGGTAGTATGGACATTTTAACAGTATTAATTCTCCAATCCATGAGCATGGAATATCTTTCCACTTATTTCTTTCTTCTTCAATTTCTTTCCTAAATATCTTCTAGTTTTCAGTATATACATATGTTGGTGTCATGCCGTCTTTATGCCTTGAGCATCACATTTGAACTAAATCTTAAACTGGCAGTGTATAGGACAAAAACAATTTGCAGAAGTAATTTGTTCCAAGCTATGTTATTTTTTAAATATGTCTATATTTAGTTATTAATTAATAACAAACATTTAAAAATCAGAAGAGTCCACAGAAAATTCTACAGCTCTAGATTCTCTGAGAAAATCAAATCTGGCCACCTGGGTCTGAATTGGGCAATAATCAGCTGAAAATATGTAGACACATCCCTATTTAGACATGGTACTTGCAGCACCAACCCTTTTTTTTTTTTAGGTCCGGCTTTTTTAGTCATTCAAATCACCAGCCTCGCTCCTTGAGTTAACAGCCCTGACTCAGACTAGTAATGAACAATCACAGACTTTATCACTGCATTTTACAAACACTCTCATAAATTCTTTCATTTCATCCTTGCCATAAAAAAACTGGCACTATTTAGTCCTAATTCTAAATAATAGTTTCTGTTACTACCATTTTATAGCTAAAGAGACTAAGTTTTGGAATGAGGATGTGACTTACCAAGGTCATAGCTCTACTACTTAGCAGCAAAGTTGGGATTCAATCCCTGCTTTCTGACCCCAAGTCCAGTGTGCTTTGCTTTCCCCCTACAACAAAGAAGACCATGTCCCAATATAATGCCACAAATCATAAGGTCACAAAAGGACATGTGAACGTCCTCTTTGAAAAGAGATTCATGTATTCCCCTGGCTGTCACTCATTTGCACCTAGGTTGTATACTTATTCTGTCAGGTCAATCAAACAGATAAAAAAACAAAAATTTGAGTCACACTCAAGTAAGCTTGAGCATGACCTTTCCAATCAATTATACCTATTAATTTTTAGATGGACTGCTTTTCTGGCACTGAGGTTGGTTCAGCAACCACATATAAACAAACCACAGCACATGTTCTCCCACCCCTACAGATTTGGAATATAGTCTAGCAAACCAGACAAGCACACTTTTAAACAATCAGAAAAAAAAAATGTTACTGTGTATGATAAAAACCTCAGTTGTGTGGACCTCCATGGAGAAGAGCTAGCTATTGGAGTCCAGGAAAAGTTAAGACACTTAAGACTTAATGATTTATTCTGTAGTCTCTATATCCTATAAAATTATGACCTTTGATAAAACCACTGGGAAAAGAAAAGGAAGCAGAAGCATCTTAGAAATGCCTTGAATAATGTTTCCCTGTGAATGATCTTTCTGGTGTCACTGCTGCAAACTCAGCCAAATGACAGGTTTTCCTGAGGGGTAAAGAATAACCCCATCCCTGCAACCGTGCAGCAAGAACAAACTGTAAAAAATGAACAGATAAGCTCAGACAAACAAGAGAGAGTGTGCTGCCTGAATAGGGTGGCAGCCTGCTTGAGCAGAACGAGAGGAAAGAAAACAGGCCAAGTGTTAAAAGCAGCAACAATTGAACAAATGCAAAGTCCAGAGGTCACTGTGGCCTTAAATTATGGCCTCAAATTTTTGGATACTCCTCCCTGTGTTCACTTCCCTTGAAGTTAGCAAGCTTGTGACTACTTTAACCAACAGAGTATGGCAGAAAGCATGCTGTGTGACTTCCAAGGCTGGGTCATAGTGTCCATGCTCAAACACTTATTCCTGAAGTCCTGAGCTCCCATGCTGGATGGGTCTCATGTAGGTTCTCTAGATGAGAGCAAGCTGAGCCCAGCCTTCCTGCCATTCCAGCCCAGGTAGCCAGTGTGCGAGTGAAGAAGTTTCCAGATAAATCTAATCATTCAAATCACTCCTAACCTCTTGAGTCTTCCCAGCTGAGGTCCCAGACATCATGGGGCAAAGAAAACACTTCCTCTGCAAATTCTGGTCAATGAAATCCAAAAGCAAATTAACATGGCTGTCTCTTAAGTCACTAAGTTCTGAGGCTCTTTGCTATGCTGCAATAATCAGAGCAGAGGGTAAAAATAAAAGGCAAAATGGGGTAGAAAGAGGAAAGTTTAGCACAGAGCTGGTTCAAGAAGTAGAATTAATCATGACCAGAGAATGCAGCAGAAATGTAAAAGGGAAAATCAATGGTAAGAAAAAGCATTACCGTCTAAGGACTATTCGTCTATGCCACAAACCCAATTCTGAGTGCCAGCAACACATATAAAACACTATAATTACTTTCATTCGTGACGGTATGAGATTATTCTTCAAGAAACTGCCAACAAGCCATTTACATTTTTCCTTCTATATAAATGAGACAGCTTTATCTTTTGCCAGATTCAGCCTATCTGGCCCCTCTTCAGCCTGCAGCATCAATCTCACTAAGCCTCGGGCACATGATACCCAAGGCATCAGCTTATCACATGGGGAGGAAGGTGTTGTTTCAGGTGATCCTCTGTGTCCTAGAGCTACTCTACACCTTGAGGGCTCAGTCCATCTAACATTTTTTTCTGAACTCCAGCTCGGAAAAACTGCCCTTATGTCTTTGACCTCAACACCGGGCTGAGGTATTGACACAATTTTCACCTGCCTGAGCTGGACTCTGCTTCCCTTGAACTCCCTGCCGGCATCTTACTGCACCAGGCATACCGTCTGACTCGGATGCTTCCATAGAGTCAGATGAGAGCCCCCCCTCCCATCCCTTTGAATGTCTGCATAGGGAAAAACTGGCAACCTGACTTTGGGTAATTGCCCTGAAACTCAATTAGTTCTCCAAGCCCCAGTACCAGCTTTCTCTCACTCCACAGTGGCCCAGCCTGCCTTGCAGCTAAGCCCACCTGAGTTGTGACAACTCTTGCCAAAAGTGCACCATTTTGACAATAGACCAAACATCACCCACCTGGATACCTTGTGAAACCTCTTTTCTTTTAAGCACTCCCTCCCATGATTCCCCAAACACCACTGAGCAAGGTCAAAAATATATGCAGCTCAGCGCTTCCTGGATTTACTTGTGATATCCTGCAAAGCAAACGCTTCTCTGTGGAGCTGTTTGTCTAAGTGGGACATTTAAGTTCAAATTGCCAGTTAATACCTGGGGAGCTGAACCCCAGCTTACTCAGCTCTGAGACTAGAAGAAAGATTTAATGGACATCAAAGTCTCACAGGTTGGCAGTTTAAGCAGAAATTTCCAAATTTTCCAAAGGAACAACTTTCCCACTTCAGTTGCTAAAAGGGGAAACAGAGCTGGAGGGTGACAGCCTACTGATCCCCCTGCCAAGAAAATTCAGTTTCAAAGTTAGGGAACTCCACCCCAAGGGTCACAAGAGTCAGTAGATACATCCCATCAGCCAACGATAAGCATCAGAGAAACACCCAACAATGGACTCATCCTTTCTCCCAGAAAGAGGGAAGCAGGAGCAGGTCTGAAAGGATGGGAGGAGAAGTTCTGAGCCTTGATTGAGCCCCATTGTTGAGCTGTTTGGGAAGATTGCACAGCTGCACTAAGTGTTGTATTCAGCAAAGCACATGATGGATAGCGCTTTTGTGCCAGGGACACTCCAGTGAGCATGGAGCCTTAGATAGCTAAGAAAATTAAAGACTTTTCAGGCCCTTTCACAACACACCTGATTGCTGTATTAAATTTGAGGGTGGATGGGCATTGTGTTGGGTAATTGCCAGCCCTGAATGTCACCACAGATAACAGACTCACTCTGATCTTCTCAGACAATGGGGGAAATCTGGCTCCCCTGATATTTAGGCAGCCCCAGGCATTAGTGATAGTACTTAGAAGAGAATGACAGGGTTCTGGTCCTATTAACTTCCAACTCCACCTCACCTTGTATTCAAAAGAGGATCCATGTGCTTCTGACTCCAAGTCACAGGACTGGCAGGGAAGCCACCTGGTTTGACAGCAGAACTCTCCTCACGCAGGAAGCGTCAAGCACCTGGCAGGGAAGAGGGAGAGAGGTGAGTCTGGTATATCCCTGGAGCTCACACTGTCACATCCACAGGATATAGATAATCATATTCTAATCAGGCTAAAGGCTCTTTGGTGGGTAACTAGAGACATTCTCAGCAGTTAGCATGGTAGGCTGGTTGTTACGGCAGTGGCCTGTCTGTGGCAGGTCAACCCCAGTGTAGTCCCAGAGAGATCTGTGTGTTAGGCAAGGCACTAGGTCATTTATACACATTAGGTGACTCAATTTCTTGAAATCATCATAATAACCCAATTTACAGAGAAAGACACTGAGGTTCTGAGAAGTTCAGTGCCATGCTCAAGGTCACACAGCTACTTACAGAGGTGGTATTCAAATCCAGGCCTCTTCAACCCCTCAATGGTGTTTGGTTTACATAAGAAATTAAAGGAAGATGGTGGTGCTCAGCTCTTGCCTGGGCTCAAGACTACAGGGCAGTCCACTGAAGAGACAGACCTGGAGACTTCCCTGGCAGTCCAGCGGTTAAAACTCCACCTTCCAATGCAGGGGGCATGGGTTCCATCCCTAGTCAGGGAATTAAGGTCCCTCATGCTGCGGGGTGCTGCCAAAATTTTTTCAATCAATCAATAAGAGACAGACCTGGAATGAGGAAGTCGTGAGCCAGGCGGGAAGAAGTCCGGCCTGGTGGCAATTCTCCAGGGAGGCCAAAACCCGAAGCTCCTGCAGGTCCCCTGTGGCCCCATTTCACTCTGACACCAAAGATATTCACAGTGGGGAGAGCAAGTATCTCAACTCCCCTCTCATCCTCTGTAACACCTTCTGCAACGTGCTGCAATGCAAGATGGGATTCTCCTTGGCTCAGAGACCTCCCCATTGCCATTGTGAGCCCTCTGAACACAGTTTCTAGTACATGAATGAAGGGCGCTAAAGCCAGGAGGTACAGACTGGAATCTGCTCACTATTTGCCTTGGAAAACAAGCATTCATAGAAATTCCTCAAGGGCATCATCTCTATTCTCAGCTTTGCCCTTGGCTGTCCCAAATCAATATCACTAATCCTATTGGATCAGGACCCTACCCTTATGATCTCATTTAGTCACTCTGTGAAGGACCTATTTCCAAATACAGTCATATTGGAAGATTAGTGAATTTATGATACATGAATTTAAGGGGACACATTTCAGTCTGTAATTGTGGGTATGATTATCTGGATACACCTAGTGTTTGCTATTTCCCACCTGAAATGACCATGACACCAGGGGAAGGTGAGGCTTAACCCCCAGGAGGCTGTTGTTACCATCGTGTGTGCTGGTTGTTGCTGAGACAGAAGTAGCCACCACATCCCAAACAGATGCCATGAGCCTCCTAGGATGGGCCTACAGGCCCAGGCCTACTGTATTTTGTCATCAAGTGTCCAACACCATTGTCTACATGCAACATAACCTTCACTGGGGGTCAGGACTGGCGAGACCCAAGTTGGCGGCACCGTCAGAGGTGCTGGACAGGCCCTGGCAAGGCTTCGCCCAGAATGATGAGTTGCTGGCACTGTTGCAGGAATCTATTTTGCTTACAGGACAAGAGGACCATGAGCCACAGGCAGTGGTAGAAGTCAAGGACAGTCTTGGCTTCTCCAGTTACGTCCACAGATGACAGCAGCAAGGTGATGAAGGCAGGCTTCCAGAACTCCAAAACAGACACATGGGAGTGGCACCTCCTCAGGGTTTCCTGATGGAAGCTGTGAGTGGCATGGGCAGGAGAAGTAGTGCCCCGAACAGGGCAGCACCAGACTGCATTCTTCTTCCCAAGCCAGTTCCCTGGCACCATTGCTGGGACATGCAGGACTGGCACTGTGCAGAGACACTGAGCCAAGAAAGACCTCCTTTCTTGCATCTAAACACACTTCAGCTGCCCAAAGTGGGAGCCATGGAAACCAGAGGCAAAGGAATCTCAGCCACTGTTCCTGTGGGCAAAGGGCCCCACAGAAAGGGTAGGTAAGCCAGAGGACGGTGACATCAACATCCTTGTCACCTTCATCCTCCCTCTCATCTTCTTGACCTCGTAGTTAAGAGCAGGGACTCTTGATTGTGTGGGTTTGAGCGTCAGCTCTAACTCTATAGCTGAGTGAACTGCATAAGGTACATAACTCTGCCTCAGCTTCCTTATCTATAAAATGGAGCTGATAATAGAGCCTAAGTCATAGGTTTGTTGTGAGGGCCAAATGAATTAACACAGCACTCAGTAAGCAGTCATTATTATTGTATTTCCTACCATGGACAGAGCTAACATATTTAGGACAGTGCATATTAGGCATTCTACTGAGGGCTGTATAAAGCAATCTTTCTTTTTTAATCTATTATTGATCAATCAACCAATAGATAGATAAAAATAGAAAGATAAATAGATGTACATATATATTTATGTGTATATATATCTAAATATAGATTAGATATATGCATATATGTGTGTATATATTGATATCTATAAATATATAGAAAGAAAGAAAGGTGAAAAACATGACACTCAAAGATATTAAGATGGTCCAAAGTTACTCAAATATCAGAACAAAGCTTGAAACCCACATCTATCTGACTCTGAAGCTGGAATTTTTCACCACAACGAACAGGAATCTGCTCCCTTCCTTCATGGCTTGGACAGCAACTCAGTGTCCCAGGATGGGCAGGGCCTGTCCCCATTCATGGTCACCAGTGCTCAGATGTTCATGGACACAGGACTTCTGCAGGAATGGGAGGGCCCAGTTTCCATGAAGCCTTGCTATCCTTGCACAGCCAGCCCTTCTGGAAACAGTAGGTATCATACCAGCGATGCTAATGCAAACCACAGCCACACTCTGAAGGGAGAATTTCCTGCACATCCTGGCACATGGCAGTGACAGAGGAGCAACATGGACAGTAAACACACAAGGCCTCCCTTTCTCCTTCAACTGCCAGTATCTGTGTCAACTCTCCAGCACCAGGGCCTCTGTCTGCTCTTAACCTTTTCTTCTAAGTACTTAGAGTAAAATTGGAAATTCAGGGAGATGGGACAGGACCAATGATCTGGGGATGAGGGAGGTTAGAAGGTTGCTGTGTTAGGTAGAGTAGGTTAAATGCTTTCACAAATAACCCCCAAATCTCAGTGGCTTAATGCAACAAAGGTCCTCTTCTTGCTCACATCACAAGCCACATTGAGCTGGCAAGGGAGGAGGGATGAGCAAGAGTTGTTCTGCTCCATGCAGTCCTTCAGGGACCTGGGCACCTTCCATTTAGTTGCTCCTCTATCTCCTGGACGCCTTGGAGCCCTCTAGCCTTTGCAGTTCTGCACTGGATCTTCTGCGTCTGTCTGGCCAACAAGGCAAGAGTGAGCAGTGTGGAGTTTCTATCACACAGGAGGTATTTTAGATGCAGGGCCTCGAAATGGCACCCATCACTTCCACCCACGTTTCACTTGCCAAAACTCTCACCTAACTGCAAGGGGGACTGAGAAATGTATTCAAACCGTGTGTCCTGGGGTGGGCTGGGGGAGGAAAGAAAGAAAGAAATGGAGTTTGTTCAAACCTAAGGTTTTCTGCTACAGTTTCCATTTCTTTCGGTAATTGCTGACCATGCATAATTTAAAAGGTGGCAGGGACTAACTTCTCCAACCTCAATACCACCTGGCACAGACCAAACTGCTCACCGTCTTGGAGTTGTGACACGAACATAAAACAAAGGGAGACAAATCATACAGTATTCTACTCAGCCCCTCTGGATCCTGTCAAGTTCAGGAATGAGAAGGGCCTGGATGTAGATTCCTATTACACATCCAAGGCATTTGGATGTGGGAGCAGCCACACTCAGGCACTCTGCAAAGGGAGGTTCACCTAGAAGACATTGCCATCACTCACATCCCCTCCCTTCCCCCTGCACTCTGCAGTCCTTGGACAAAGCTGGACTTTCTCAGCATCCCCAGGTGGCATGAACCCTCAATGAGACCAGCCGCTTGAGGGCTCTGGAGCCAACGAGAGACAAGCAACCTTCAAAGTGCTGCCATTCTCCTGTGGCAAGTGCAGCAGCCAGTAGGGTTGCAGCAAACCCACTATTAGCTCTGTGATTCTTCTGCAAGCATTTTTTGAACCAGTTATGTGCCAGGCCCATGAGTCAGCAGCAGGTTCCAAACAAATAAATAAACAAGAAACTATCACAAGAAAGCTCCTGCCCTGGCAAGAACTTATGTTCTGCTGGGAGTGTACCAGAAAATAAGCAAATACAACTCCATGTGATCCCTGCTGTGACTAGGGAGGGAAAATATGCCTCTAGAGCTCTGAAGTGTTACCTAAGCCAGCCCTCAAGGACTAGGGAAGGCTCTCCTGCTCAAGTAATGTCTAAGCTGAGACCCACAGTATGAGAAGAAGCTACTCGCCCAGATGAAGAGGAGCAGACCTGTCTGATCAGACAATGCACGGAGCATGAGCAGTGGCCCAAGACAGGAAAGACCAGATCATTCTGAGAGGCTGAAGAAGAGTTTGAGAGGGAAAGGAGAAAACCCAGGAAAGACATACAGAATCATGCAGTCTCTTTTGGGCATTATCCAAAAGACTAACGAGCAGGCCCTGAAAAATTTAAAGGATAAAGACATGGTCAGATTTGTGTTGTAGGAAAATCATCTTCTGGTGACTTTTAGAAGGTCAAGGAGAGAGTGTGTGGCTGAAAGAAAAAGAACAATGCAGAGACGGGCTACATAGCGGCGCTGGTGGACCAGGAAGTGCAGCGGAGAAAGGGGCAGCAGGCATGGCGGGGGCCGGGGGGGAGTCGCTCCATTCCCAAAGGTCCACGTTCTAGTAGGACCATCGATGGGTCCCCAGAGATGTTGCAGTAACAGCAGGATGGAGTGGGGCTGGGGCCATGGCCACATGTGCTCGGGAGCTGCATCCAGTGCAACCAGGATCCTGCCTGTCCTTGTCTCAGGGTGCCAGGGTGTTCCCTTCCCTAGGTGTCCCCTGTGGGACAAGGCCACATCCTGAGCATCAGCAGCCTCAGCAGTTGGTGAGTCAGCCTCACATTTCATCCCACAAACCACGTCTGGGGATGTGAGAGCAAGCAGGACCTCTGCCTCATTTTCCAGAAGGAGCCCTACAATAAGACAACTTCCCAGGGGCTTCCCTGGTGACGCAGTGGTTAAGAATCTGCCTGCCAATGCAGGGGACACGGGTTCGTGCCCCGGTCCGGGAAGATCCCACATGCCGTGGAGCAGCTGGGCCCGTGAGCCATGGCCGCTGAGCCTGCGTGTCCGGAGCCTGTGCTCCACAATGGGAGAGGCCACAACAATGAGAGGCCCGCGTACCGCAAAAAAAAAAAAAAAAAAAAAAAAAGACAACTTCCCAAGGAAACAGGCAGTGTCACTGCCCAGATCCAGTGGGTGCCCTTCCCCCACTGCTGGTGGGTTCCTGCAGGGCCTGCCTGCAGTGGGCACTGCCAGATTAGCATCCTTGTGGGCACGGGTAAAGGGAGGAATAAAGTGGTAAACGGAGGAACAGTGGCCCCTGCTATGTGATCTTTGGGCAGAGGTGCTGGATGGAGCAGGCAAAGGGGCAGAGAGCAGCCCACCAGGAGAGGACTGGCAGATCTCTGCAGACCCCTGTGATGGCATTTCACAGACCCTCCCCTGGGCTTCCTGCCCCTACACTCAGGCGTGGCTCTGAGGAGTTCCCAAGGGGCCCACAAGGGCAAGGCCTCAGGTAGACTTTGACGATCTCCCCAGGCAGGCAGCACAGGCAGCAGCCAAGGACTGATGCTGCTGCCCTGCCAGGTGGTCAGCCTCTTGGAGGGGCACATGCAATCCAGCCAAGTTCACTGTGAACGGGGATGTGAGGGTGGAGTCAGGATTCCCTGAATCTCAAGGCCTGCTGGTGTGTCTTTGGCTCTATCTTGCTACTGCCTTTGATTCCACTTTCTCTTCACCCTCAAGAAAGACATCCCCACTGTTTTTCTTTTTCCTCAGCTGAGTCCTATCAGATGAGTTCATCTACCCTCTCTAAAGCCCTTCCTGTTTCTGGGACAGTTCAGGTGCTTCTCCGGGGTGGGTGGCTCCTATTTCTATCATTTTCTTCTCAGGGGAAGGTGAGAATTCCTGTCGTGATCCCACCCCTCCCCCGGCACAACAAGAGTTACCCTAAATAACAACTTATTCATAACTGAAATGATTAGGATTAAAGGATGAAGTGTTTTTATCTGTATCAAATTCCTCATTTTCTAGGTAGATTATAATTGCATTTTTATTTCATCTTTCATCCAGGAGTCATTTATGAAAGTTATTCCTTTATTTCATTTATTACGGATTTTTTATATTCTATTGTATCCCAGTCAGAAAATGTGACTTGGGTCATTTTATACTCTTGGGAACATAGAGAGATTTTCCTGGCAGTGTGTACTATCATCCACTTTTGAATCCTTGATTTGATCTATCTCTTAGCCAGCTGAAATACATCTTATAGCAGTTTCCGGGAAGAATAAGAAAGTGGCATAGTTTCTAAACCATTGCATTCCTGAAAGGGTCTTTTTACGGCTTCACACATGAAGGACAATTTAGCTGAACGTAAAATTCTTGGGTCACCACCTTCTTCATTTAAACCTGTGGAGATGATGTTTCTGTGTTGGAGTGAAATCCAAGGGGAGCGGATGTTTCTTCCTTTGTAGGTACTCTGTTCTTCTGTTGAGATGCTTGCAGGAATTTTTTTCTTTTTAAGTCCTCTAAATCATTCTCTCCTTTTATCCTCTAAGGCACCCAGGAACACCTCAGAGGAGGTGAGACACCATGCGGAGAGATGAGGGAGATGCTGATGGAAATCCTGTGATTTCTGGGAAGCGTTCTCCACAGGATGGAGAGGAGACCGTGCTTTCCACAGTAATTTCACAAACCAAGCTACACCAAATATGAACAACAAGCACAATAACTCAGTCATGTGCTCTTGCGCTCTCATTTCCCTTCCACGGGCAGAGCTTTATTATAAATCAATAGGATTTCTACAGCAAGGGCAAAAGTTACATGTGTGGGATTGAAGAAACAATAAGTTGAACCTTGAAAAGAATTTTCCTCATTATATGATATTTTCTTCATTGGGGACCCTTGTCTCAATGACAGGTGCCGCTGTTCTCATGTCCTACTTCCCTCTGAATGTTGCCTCTGTCCTTGCCTGAATCCAGCAGGTTAGATGCCCTGTAACAGATCTGTTAGTGCCCTGAGCCATTCCCCTCACTCCAAGTCTTATACTACAAGGCAACGTGACTATACTTTAGGACCTAGAAAGTATATCCCAGGAAGAGGATCAGAAGAGAAACAGGCACAATGCTGGTGGAAAGGGTCCTGCTAAAAGTGGGACTGGTCTCAGGATACTGGGCAATAGAATCTTTCTATGGATGTGGGGATGTGAGAGCAAGCAGGACATCTGCTTCATTTTCCAGAAGGAGCCCTATAGGAGGACATCCTCCAGGGAAACCACTGCCCAGCTCCCATAGGTGCCCTTCTCCCCACTGATTTGTGAATGCTGTACAGTGCACTCCTGTGAGAATACATATGGTGGCCCCTGCTACAGGAAGCCCCCATACCCAGAGAGGTAAGTTAGAGCAGACGTGGAATTGTTACACGGCATGTTTAGGCTGAGAAACTAGGGTGAAAACCTTAACTTCTCAGTTAATATTTGTTATGGACCAAATGTGTGTGCTCCCCCCAACACACACATAAAATTCCTATGTTGAAATCTGATCCACAGTGTGATGGTGTTTGGAGGTGGGGCCTTTGGGAGGGAATTAGGTCATGATGGTGGAGCCCCCATGATGTGATTGGTGCCCATATAAGGAGGTGAAGAGCCCAGCACTCTGCTCTCCACCATGTGAGGACACAGCAAAGGAGGTCATCTATAAACTAGGAAGTGAGCCCTCACCAGACATTGAATCTGCCAGAGCCTTGATCTTGGACTTCCCAGCCTCCAGAACTATGAGAAATCAATTTCTGTTCTTTAAGCCACCTAATCTATGGTATTTTTGTTGTAGCAGCCCAAGTTGGGACAATATCTCAATATATTATCTTGCCATAGACTTGTGACCAGAAAGCATTGTTCTCAGATATGAGTATAGGGAGATGTGCTCCTAAAATTCATCTATTCCTAAGTGCTTCCAGAAACACTAGACTTAAGAGATACTCATCAGAAAAATGGCTTAGTTATCAAATGAGTTTTAGTTGGGAAAATCTATCCTAGAAACTTACAATGCATATTAATGTTTTAAAAGCTCTGAAAAGGCCTGCAGAAAAGATTACCACTGAACTTTATTTAGCTCAGTGGTTCCCAAATTACTTGGCCACAAAGAATCCTTTCCAAGATTACAATAGCCAGGAGATAGAAACAACCTAAGTGTCCATCATCGGATGAATGGATAAAGAAGATGTGGCACATATATACAATGGAATATTACTCAGCCATAAAAAGAAATGAAATTGAGCTATTTGTAATGAGGTGGATGGACCTAGAGTCTGTCATACAGAGTGAAGTAAGTCAGAAAGAGAATGATAAATACCATATGCTAACACATATATATAGAATTTAAGAAAAATAAAATGTCATGAAGAACCTAGGGGTAAGACAGAAATAAAGAAAGAGAATGATAAATACCATATGCTAACACATATATAGAGAATTTAAGAAAAATAAAATGTCATGAAGAACCTAGGGGTAAGACAGAAATAAAGACACAGACCTACTAGAGAATGGACTTGAGGATATGGGGAGGGGGAAGGGTAAGCTGGGACAAAGTGAGACAGTGGCATGGACCTATATACACTACCAAACGTATAATAGATAGCTAGTGGGAAGCAGCCGCATAGCACAGGGAGATCAGCTCTGTGCTTTGTGACCAGCTAGAGGGGTGGGATAGGGAGGGTGGGAGGGAGGGAGACGCAAGAGGAAAGAGATATGGGAACATATGTATATGTATAACTGATTCACTTTGTTATAAAGCAGAAACTAACACACCATTGTAAAGCAATTATACTCCAATAAAGACGTAAAAAAAAAAAGATTCCTTTCCAAGAAATACTTATTAACATCAGACAGAATGTGGCCCACACTTGGGAAAGTACTCTGCTAAGAAAACCTTCCAGATCGAAGGACTTGACACACTGCCTTCTGCCTCAGCAGGAAATTAACAAAAAAGGAAGCTTAGTATAATTGGTTCATTGAATGAACTGGACTCAGTAAGGTGTGAGAAGAAAGTAAATGTGTTCCTTCTCATCAGGTGTCCCTCCTCTTAACCTGCTCAGCCAAACCAGACTTGTCTGTCCCTGAATGAAATCAGAAGGTCTCAGAGCTATCTCAGTCATTCTCAAGTATTAATAAGTGGTCTCATGTTCAAGAGCAAAAATATCCTGTCAATTTGAATACCAAAACTTCGATCTCTCATCCAATTTAAAACTTCTCTCTCCAAATCACCACAAGGAGGAGCAGAGAGAAAGCCTATAATGGGAAAGGAAGGGCAGTTATAGTCTTTTTGCTTTGCTTTTATATTTCTCTTAAGCATTCCCTCAGACTTTTCATTCTTCATCCTTGCACTATGCTACCTCTGGCTCCTCTGACCTTGGGGAGGGGAAAAGAGCAGTGGGAGAAGGAAGGAATGTCAAAGTGTCTCATATGCCTGGTGCTTTCTCTATTCCTCTCTGGGTTTCTTAATGCCCTTAGCCATGCAGACACTTAAATACTGACTCTTTTGCCCCGTGGGGGCACTTTTTGGAGTTCTTCAAGAGACCCTCAACGCCTTCATACCTCTGGTGTCAATACTGCCTCATCTAGCTAACCGATAGGATGATGCCCTATGTCCCTGGCGTCTGGTAGTCCACCAGGAAGGGGTCTTTCACCCCCGCCCAGGCCAGCCTCTTGGGTGAAGAACCTTTTAAGATCCCTGAGGTCTGTCTCATTTCCCAGGGACTTGCATCTGCAGCTCACTGCCCCTCCTATTGCCCTGCACAACATCGGAGGTAATCCCAGCAAGCCTCCCAGATGTAAGCCTTTCAGGTATGACTTAGGTCTCAGTCTCCATGTTCTCCAAAATCTAGAACACATTTCATGCTCTCTTTGTGATTCTCTAAATCTCCTCCTCTCCCGACTTAATGATGGGGAAGAACTCCCCTTCACTCCTTCATGAAGAGTGGGTTACGCCCAGCTCATCCACTTCCCTATGTAGGTCAGTTCCCTAGCAATAAACTCTGAAATGGAGTTTACACCTGGAAGGTTGATTGGGAAGCACAGGAAAGAGTGACTCCTGTAAAGAAGTGAAGGAAGGGGCAAGATTGGGCAAAAGGAAAAGTTGGATTTCCATACACTTGTATCAGCCCTTAGCTGATCCCCTAGGGGGCTCTGAAGCTGGATGGCCCCTTCTCAGATTGGAGCAAGGGGGTCGAGTCTCTGTACCATGGCATCAGCCAGTCTCGGATGTAGACTTGCCCCCATGGAGAGGACATAAACTTGGGCAAAGGCAACTCCCTCAGTCAAGGGGAATTCCCAGAGAAGGATAATGCTGTGAATCACAGGAGCTAGCCCTCCCAGCAGCTGGCAGACTGAGTACCTTGGTCCTGAAGGGTGGACCTGTGTGGTGTACCACAGCACAGCACCCACTATAGGGCTCCTACTGAATGTCAAAGATGAAGAAGCTCTATTTAACAAGCTGCTCCAGAAATGAGCACTTGTTATTTTGTTGTTTTGTTTTGTATTGTAGTTTGCCTTTTGCTGAGTGAAATGTCAAGTATTTGTTAAGCTAGTCAGTTAACAGCAGTGTGATCCCTAAGAAGGATGCAGTGAGTATCTGTTCTTTCCTAGCTCTGCCTTCACCATCTGGGTCAAGCTCATGTCACTCTCTAGTCTTGGTTTCTTTAGCTGTAAATCAGGATGACAAAAACCACCCTGCCTACCTCTGTTGACTGTAGTAAGATACACATAGGACATCTGATACACACAAAGCAAGGGCTTTGAAGTCTGCTAGAGAGAGTTTGAACCTTCTTCAAAGTACTAGCATGATATTAATAGAATCAATGAGCCTTTTCTGCTCAAGCCCCGTTAGAGCTTGGTGATCCCATTGTCCTCGGAAATAGCACTAATGAGAGAGATTCTGCAGAGTCAGTCTTCATCTCAGGTGAAGTCAGATAACGCTTTAAGGGCTATGAGCAGAACATTTAGAGCTGCATGTCAGAGTAGGTCAGATGGCACAGCAATGCCACACAGCCCATCATAGAGGCTGTGGCACAGGGAGAGCTGGGATGGTGACCAAGCTCCAGTTCTGCCATTTATAAAGATGTGAGATTTGTACATCACTCCCTATGTTGGAATTTATTTTGCATCTGTGAAATAAAATCTTTGTCCCAGGGCAGGATTTTTCAAGCTCTTTTAGTAGCAGAACTCTATTTTCAATTGGAAATTCTTTTCAAACCCTTGTTATCTGAAAGTGTTGAACAGATTCCTCATAATGTTTAAATATAGGCTAATAACAGAAAATTTTCTCCAAACGCTGTAAAGTCTCCTAAAGCACATTAGTGCAATCACTGACTCAGAAAATGGTCCCTGTGTGTCTACCATGTGCCAGGCACCATACTAGGCAGGATGTTAAAAAATGTGCTACAGGCTGAATGACCAATATGGTCCCTTCTAGAGTTTATAGTCAATTGGGTGGAGCAGACAATAGATGTGCAATTACACTGCAAACTGCTAAGTTCTCAGACGGGAGAATTTTAAAGCACATCAGAGATTTTAACGCAGCTTTGACAATGTGGGGAAGTCATGGTTGATGTTCCAGAGAAACTAGATCTGAAGGGTATGTTAGCACTGACTAGCTACTCAAGAGAAGACTCTTCCTGGTAGAAAGCCTTGGTTTTCCAGAGGCCCGTAATTTAGAGAGAGACACTTGTGAAGAGCTAAATAAAGAGTGGTTCCAATACAGAAGAGGAAATGATCAAAGACAAAAGATGGAGCTATAGAATTAAGCACTGCCTAGACCACAAAATGGCACTTGTGAAATACTAAGAAAACTGGATTTTATCAAAAGTGCTGTGGGAAACCATTGACGGATTTTAGGCCAAGTTGAAGAATCATTAGGTGACCTCTCAGGGTACCTCAAACACTACTACTTGCAATAATAGGTTTCATTAAGCTCAACCAATAAATTCCTGCACATTAATTGAGCCATTCAACAAGTATTTGCTAAGTGTAATTAAAAGGTGATTATTTAAACCATAAAGACTTAGTGAAACATCTTTTAAAAAAAAGATAAAAGTAAATCTATTTCTAGCAGAAAACCCAGTTTATATTCTCAAAGGATAGCATCACATCTCCAGTGGGGGAGAAAGGGAAAGGAGAAGATTCAGAAGGGTACAGCCAAGGAGAAAAAGGAAGCTGCCACCTAAAACAATATGGGTCAAAACTGAGACACTGAGAGACAAAACAGAACAGAAAAACAAGGGAGCAACAAAGTACTCAATGAGCAGTTTAATTGGGAAGCTGAACTCAGGGCAGCTAATAGGTGCCTTATTCTCCCACCAGAGCAGTTAGGAAGTGACAGAGTCTTTCCCCACGGACTAGATCAGAGAGAGAGTGTGGGCCCCTAGAAGAAGCTGGGTCATGTCTCAGGTAGGCATTAAATCTCAGAAGAGACAGTGAAAATCTTGTACTCAAAAGATGAGCTATTAGCACCCCAACTTTGATCGACTTGTTCGTGTCTAAAAAACCCTACCTCTCAGCATTTATTCCCTTGTAAAGTAACTTCCCACATTGACTCAGTCTTGGCCATGTGACTGGCTTTGCCCAGTGGAACATTATCAGGGTTAATACAAACAGAGCCTTCTCCTCTTAGAATGTTCTCTTTTGAAACCCAGCCGCCATGTTGTAAGGAAGTCCAGGCTACCCTACTCGGGAAAAGGGCCATGTGGAGAGGCTCTGGAGGATGACACCACATGGAGAGGGAGAAGCTTCAGGGAAACAACATAGGTGTCCCTGCTGAATTCCCAGCTGAATGCAGCCACCTGGGCAACCCCAGATGGCACAGCATAGAGCGAGAACACAGCCTAGACAACCCCAGAATCATAAAACAAAATAAAGTGTTGTCATTTCAAGCCACTAAATTTTCCAGTGGTTTGACATGTAGTAATATTGCTAGAAAGAAAGGGTATATAAGGGGGCTGAAAGAATTGAACAATTGAGAATATACCTAAAAGTTCTAGTGTCAGTCTAGTAGAAGTTCCAAAAAGAGAATGCAAAGAGAATGGAGGGGATGAAGTAATCCAAGAAATAAAAATAAAATTTCTCAGGATTGAAAATGTTTATATTCAGACTAGAGGTTGTCACCAAGCACTTAAAAGCAAGTTGAAAAGACACCTAGAACACAATGGTGTTGTTTTAAAACAACCAAGAATAAATATAAAATCATCAGAACTTCCATAAATTTTTTTAAAATGTCACCCAGAGCAGAATATAAATCAGAGTGGCATTAAACTTCTCACTGGAAACATCGGATACCAAATTTTTTTTTAAAGACAAATCTTCAAAATTCTGAGGAAAATTATTTTGAATCTAAAATCCTATCTCCAGCCAAACTAATATTCAAGATGGAAGCAAAATATAGATACATCTGAACATACAAGAATTCATAAGTTTATCTCCTCATGAAACTTCTCTGAAAGAATTACGTATACACTAGAAAAAAAAATGAATACAACTAGGAAAATGTGAGATGCAGAAACAAGTGAAAACAAAGAAATCACTAAAACTTGTGGTTTAGTATAAATAACCATTGATTCAAAAAATTATTTTAAGTTAACAAATTACTGTCAGAAACCAAAATCCAAGACAATCTCAAAATGAAATGTGAGGTTGTAAAGGAGAAGGGAGAAATAAAAGCATGATAAAGGCAGGGGTGGCAGGAGATAAAGATTCTGAAGGACACAATGACAAAAGGGGGAAAGTGCCACTGCCCACATACCTCCATGTGCTGCCTTCTCTCCTCACTCGCATTGGCTTATTGGCCAGCTCTGTGCCTGATTGGCTGCACAAGCACCCAGACAACACAGTTGTGCTGACCCCCCATCATGTCAGATCTCTGATTTCCAATGACACAAAGACAGAAGATAATGATGATGTCACTCCTCCCGAAGACTGAGTTGGAGAGCCTACTCATCAAGCCTGCTAGTCACCTCTAAAATGAACATATTTCCCTGCAGTAACTTATAGATGTAAAATGACCACCACCCTCATGGCTCCAAGGTAGGAAGACAAATATACAGAGTGTGGCCCACTCTGGCCTGCTCCCCCACAACCCCCCATGATGTGGGCCTACAAATACAGGCAAATGAAATCTATCTAAACCCTGTGAGTAATCCCGAGTGAGTCCTGTCTCTCTGCTCTCAGATCAGTGTGTACTCAAATTAAAAAGCCCCAGAGAGCAAGAAGCTGTCCACTGCAGAAACACCCAGCACTACCAAGCAGTAGCCAGAAGAAATTTACCTCCTCCGTACCCAGAGTGTCTAGGGGGTACAAATGTAATAACATCTCTAACCCGACTCACAGATTGACTTGCAAATGTGCCTTGTCACAGCTCTGCACATTCCCCCTGGAATTCAGAGCTATTTCTTTGTGCTCTTGCCGAGTGTTCGCTCAGATATTGGCTCTATTCCCTGGGTCCCCAGTCAGACCCAGGCAGCAGTGTTGCAGCATTTCTGCCTTGACAGTGAGCAAAGCAAACGTAAAGTCACTTGAATTAATCATGCCCGTAACCTGATAGGCAGGTTACAATCTCCTACATGAATGAGATGCTGTCATCCAGCCTGATGTTTCATCTGTGGTTCCCTCTGCCAGAGCCTGAGTGGCTGGGGTAGGAGAGAAGTGGATTCTCTCACTGATCAGATTGATGAAGTAAACCTCCCTCTCAGGAGAGGTCTGAGTAGTATGAGCAAAATGAAGGACCACGTCCAGATGGTGTATTTCTCAGACCCAAATCCAGGAGAAGCACTCTGTCAGTATCTTTATTATAATATTTCTTCCAATATCTTTATTATTTCAGATGGTTGGAATCACACCATCCAACTTGGGAAGGCTGCTCTACCATTGACTAAGAGAGCACGGAACTTATTACAGTGTCCCTAGTACTCTTTTTTTTGGGGGGGGGGAGGGCCATGATGTGCAGCTCGCAGGATCTTAGTTCCCCGACCAGGGATTGAACCCGGGGTCCCAGCAGGGAGAGCACCGTGTCCTAACCACTGGACCACCAGGGAATTCCCTTTACGACTCTTCTGGTAATATGCAAAATAACTACCAGGAAGCACAAGTAAACAGAAACCAAAAGACTGACCACAGTCAGAAAGTTGCATTTAGAAACAACAAGGATGAAAAACAGCAGGAAAGACACTGAAGGAAACCCAGTACCTGAAATGGACTTCCCCCCAAAAATCAAGATTAAAAAGAAAAAAATGTTGTCATATGGAGTCACACATTATCAGGTAACTAAAAGGGGCATTGCAACCATAAAGGTAAAAGAATGGAAAAATTGTTTGGTGAAATAAACAAGAATTAGAAGGAATAAATAATAGAATTAGAGCTATAGAAAATAGATTGGAACAGAATGTCAACCCAAACAGAATAATAAAGA
Source organism: Mesoplodon densirostris (assembly GCF_025265405.1). Lineage (NCBI taxonomy): Eukaryota > Metazoa > Chordata > Mammalia > Artiodactyla > Ziphiidae > Mesoplodon > Mesoplodon densirostris. Next base: position 167,478,667 of record NC_082661.1, on the reverse strand, counting down.
AATAATGAGCAAAAAAAGAGAAATAAGAAAAGATAAATATTAAGAAGAATTCCTGAATTCTTGAATAATTCAGTTATCATAGAGGTCAGTTGGAATAGAATCAATATCAAAAGATATAACTGAAGAAAATGTTTAACAAATTTAGAAAGAATAAATATTGAAAATTAAAGTGATTCACTTGGCCCTGGGAAAATTATTATGCAGAAATCAATGCCAAAATATTTTATAGAATATAATGTTTAGATCCTTCTCTATTAAGAGAAAAATGAATGAAGATTATAACATCAAGCCAAACTTCCATTTATGTGTGACAATGATGAAGATATTCTTGACATGAAAATTTTGATAACATGAAAAACCATTCTCAATAATAACCGTAGTAACTAATACACATTAAGCAGCCCTGTCTACCCCATTCTGTGACAGTCATTACACTATGATCCATCGAGCATTAACCCTTTCTATCCTCACAACTATGAGGTTGGTATTATTGGTATTATTATTATTACTACCTCTAAGTTACAAATGAGGATACTGGAGCACAGAGAGGTTAAATAATCTTCCTAATGGGATAGAGGAAGTTAATAATGGAGTCAGGATTTGAACCCAGGTTGTCAGACACAAAGCCCAAGTTCTTAAGCACTGTGCTATGCTGGATCTAAAGACAGGCAGAATTAAGACCTCAACCACAGTGGCTGTTATGGGTTCATACTGACACTCAGACCCAGGAGACATAACAGGCTTTCAACTCATACCAGGCTTGACTTAGGTTTATTAAAGGACACTGGACAGGAGATGCAGCAGGTATTCATCTTCAATTTATCAAGAGACCCAGCAGCTACCTTACATCTCACCTACATGGCACAGGTACTATTGCCCTGGACAAGGGCTGAGCTGTGTGCGAATCACCTTGATGCAGAGAAGTTGCAGCCTCAGTTTCTCCCCAGTCTTTTTAGTCACATAGGTCTGAGACCTGCATCCCAGCTCACAGGTCTTCCCAGCTGGGCACATTCCCACATAGCAGACAAGGCAGATCCAACATTCCATATTTATTCTAACTCTGTAGTTTCTAAGGGAATCAGGATGGAAGAAAACAAGCCTGGGGGGCCTTCTCCCAGGCAGGCTTGGACCAACCCAGGCCTGATATCAGCTCTTTACTTACAGCTACATACTTTTTGTAAGGGACTTTGGAGCTTCCTGTAAAAATGCATATTTTTGTTCGATGTCCTCACATTCTATGAATCTATTTCTTGCCTCACATAAAAGCAAGTCCCAAAGATAAGGAATGGGAAGAAGAGCCAGGTGTCCATTCCAATTATACAGACCAAATCCATTCTCTAGGTAGCACTCCTACTAATGTCATCATGGAGTTTTAAGAATTCCACATCTACCTGGAGAAATATCAGCCCCTTAAAGGGTTGAGGCTCTTGAGTCAATAGGCCAGCACAAGAGGTCAAAGTAGGGATGTGATGGAAACCAGCAGACCCAGCCCGAGGACACACCAGGAGCCTAGTTCTGATTTGGGAAAGTGAAAACAGATTTAAAAAAATATTCCAGACACTACAAAGGCCCCCCTGAAAACTCAAGAAAAGTGAAAAGACATGCTCTTAGAAAGTTGACAAGAGTTAATCAAAGGCTGACAGGCTTCTGAAAGGATCACTATGTGTTTATTTCAAAAGTGGTCTTTGAAGGTGTTTCAGAAGTCAAGGACACTTCCAGGGAAAGTCAACACAAAGTTACCTGGAGTAAAAAAAGAACTGAAACCAAAAGGCCTCTTTTGTCTTCCCAGAGGTAACCAGGAAAGAGCAGCATGGTATGTACTTAGGGCAGAATCCATTGCTGTTGGCTTGTTAGCTTCTAGGGCCAGGGTAACTTTAGGTCAAGGACCACATATGGACTTTCAGCCATGGCAATATAAAAGGAAAAATTGAGGGATGGCTTGGTAGGCAGATCAACAGCTATCAGGACCCTCTTGATCAAGCAAAAATAAATGCTATTATTTGATTCTTTATAGTTGGGTCCAGCAAACTGGCTCATGGGCCAAATTCAGCCCTTCACCTGTTTTAGAAAATAAAGTTCTATTTGAGCACAGCCAAGTCTGGCTTCATGGGCTTGTAACCTGTACAGCCACGAGGACCCCACACTTAGAAGGGTCCCCCATTTGGTTTAATGCACTGCTATTGATGTTTTGAAATTCTTGACAATTTTTGAAAAAAGAGCCTTGGATTGTCATTTTGCACAAGGCCCGTCATATCATGTATTTGGTCCTGAACACAGCTATGCCCATTCGCTGATGTGTGGTCTGTGGCTGCTTTCTACTGAAATGACAAAGTTGAATAGTTGCAACAGAAACCTCATGGCCTACAAAGCCAAAAATATTTACCATCTGGCCCTTTGCAGAAAATGTTTGCCACTGAGCCCTGCTTTATAGGATACTGCATTAGTGTGCACATGCTGTGCGGAATGCAGGTAGGAGCACAAGTGTGCTGTATTGGAGAGACTTTAAGACTGGATTAAAAAGACCCAGAAGCCAGCCTAGCTCTGCCTTTGGTAGGCCCACTGGTTCTACTTTACTTCATTTCTCACCCTAAACTTCCCCATTATTATGTATGATTTTTGTCCTGTCTTAATAGAGTTAAAATTATCTTCACGAATCTTATTTTTCATATGAGATTTTATACCTATATAAAGATAAAAGAGACGATGTAATAAAAATTTATAAAAATGTCACTAAATGTAAAAACTAAGAAAACCCATCCTGTTGTTTATCATGTCTCTGCAAAGCCTACAGACTCACTGTGTCTTGGAGCATCCTTCAGGGAGAAGGGTGACAGATATGTCCGGGGACTTCTTACTATCTTCTGTTGAATGTTCTTATTGGTAAAAGGTACCCCCAGAGGACATTGACTCCTCCTCACTTCCAGGTTGTGTCACCCCGCCCTCTAATAGCACCTGTGCATCTGGTCAATCTGGACCTGGCATTGGAGTTGCCATGGCAACAGAGGAATGCTAACACCCAGCCTCTGCCTCCAGTGGCAGAACCAACCTGGGGTCTCAGGAAACAAGGTGCTAAAAGCATTGGCCAAGGTTTTCAAGGACAGCAGCTTAGACCTAAGAGGCAGGCAGGCCTCTTAGATCATATGGATCTGGAGAGGTGCATAAACTGGATCTGGTAGAAAACAATTAGACCATGATTTAATTTCTCACTATCCTGAATCTTTTAGTAGTTTAGTTTTGAAAACAGCCATCCAGATTTAGAAATAAGTCACTCCAGTGAAAATGGCAGCCAGTTCTGCTACTCTGACTCAAAACAAGATGGGATAATATTGCCCTTTAAGTATGAGAATAGACAGGGCTTTAAATTTTTATTAAGCTATTCACTAACATATTAACCTAATTTATTACTAATTTCCTAACCTACTAATGTGCAGGATAGTGCCTGGAATTGTTATAAACATTATTTCATTCATTTCACATACATTAACACATAGGGTTTTTGTTGTTACACCGGTTTGACAGATGAGGAAACAGACACTCTAATCAATGAACTTGTCCAAAATCATATAGCTAGTGTAACAGCTATTGAGCTAGGAGTCAAAACCTGTTATGGCTCTAAAGATTGTTCTTTCTAAATTCTATGCCATTGTTTTTTTATGACATGGGAAAATCTAGACCTATGGATCTAGATTAAAATTTAAATCTAACCAAAGAAAAAATCTAATAGAAAAAAGGAAATGAAAGGAAGAAGTTAAAACTATTCCTTTGAAAGTGTTTGCTGGGGCTGATTTCCTTCCTTTAACTTTTTCCAGACACTTATCAGAGTTTTGTTGTTTTTTGACCCAGAGAATCTGAATCTTCATGCTTATCATAATATAACTAGTACTGGCCTTTAGCAACACAACACTGCAGTAGAACCTGCAATTTCACAGGCCATGACTGAAAAGTTGCTTTCTACTCTTAACTGCCTCACACTGTAGCAATGACATATTTTAATATGCACAAAGTACATAGCCATTTATGGGAGGAAAACAATGCTAGTTTAATACCGACATAGTACTTAAAAATTATGGGAATGTACCATAACAAGTATCAGGGAATAATTTAAGTATAATTTCAGCTTTGGGTGCTGATGTTGGATCTTAGGCTTCTTCCTTGAGTTTTAGGGAGATATATTATTCTCCTTTTCTGGTTTACAAGACCAGGGTAATAAATATACTACAAAGACTCTTCATTTTAGGAGATTGTTTTTCAATAATGCTAGTTACTGGTATTAGCACTAGAACTAAAAAGAAGTATAAGATGACTTATGGTTACCAAAGGGGAAACAGGGCGGGAAATGACAAATTAGGAGACTCGGATTAACATATACACACTATTATATATAAAACAGATAACTAATAAGGACCTGCTGTATAGCACAGGGAACTCTACTGAATATTCTATAATAACCTATATGGGAAAAGAATCTGAAATCAAATGGGTACATATAAATGTATAACTGATTCACTTTGCTGTACACCTGAAAGTAACACAACATTGTAAAGTCAACTATACTCCAATAAAATTTTTTTAAAAAGAAGTATAACATGGATGCTAACTGTCCAATAATAATGAAGGGGTATTCTATGGGTTGTCCTCCAATTCATGTTAATGTCAGTAGATCTGCTACTAATACTCAGAGTAGGCACTGGGTAAGAGGCCTTTGAGATTCAGGAGTCAACAAAGTGAAATATTGAAAATAATTCCTGCCATACATGATTTCCTCCAGGATGTCTTCTTAACAATTTCCTTCCATGCTCTCCCCAAGCTAAACCTTTGTAAAGACAGAATAGGAGGGAGACATAGCCCAGTCTCTTGCAGGGCTCAACTTAAAATGTGCTGGACCAAAAAACTGGAAACATCTGTCATAGAGTTTCTTGGGGTTTTTTAAAATATTTATTTATTTATTGGGTGCATCTGGTCTTAGTTGCAGCACACAGGGTCTTCCGTTGTGGTGCATGGGCTTCTCTCTAGTTGCTGCACGCGGGCTACAGAGCACATGGGCTCTGTAGTTGCAACACTCGGGCTCTCCAGTTGTGATGCACAGGCTTAGTTGCCCCACAGCAGGTGGGATCTTAGTTCCCCCACCAGGGATCGAACCGGCATCCCCTGCATTGCAAGACAGATTCTTAACCACTGGACCACCAAGGAAGTCCCTGTCATAGAGTTTCTACTTAACTTCTCTCTTTTCTTTTAATAAGAGCTTTATTGAGGTATAATGGATGTAAAAAAAACTGCACTGTTTAAATGTGTATAGTTTGATGTGCTTGGACATATGCAAACACCCACAATAGCATCACCACAATCAAGGTAATAGACAGATCCAACACCTCCCAAAGTTCCCTTGTGTCCTTTTGGTTTTGTTTCTTGTTTTCTGTGATAAGATCTACTCTCTTAACAAATTTTGAATTGCACACTACTGTATTGCTAACTATAGGCACTATGTAATAGCCAATCTCTAGTAAAACTTAATACCCATTGCACAAGAACATCCCATTTCCCCAACATCCCAGCCCCTGGCAACCACTATAGTGATCTCTGCTTTGATAAGTTTGACTATTATAAATACCTCATATAAGTGGACTCATGCAGTCTTTCTCTGTTTAGCTTATTTCATTTAGCATAATATCCTCAAGGTTTATCCATGATGTCACAAGTGTCAGGATTTCCTGTTGTTTAAGGCTGAATAATATTCTATTGTATCTATATACCACATTTTCTTTATCCATTCATCTATTGATGAACACTTGGGTTGTTTCCATATCTTGGCAATTGTAAATAACACTGCAATAGCATAGGAGTGCAGAGCTCTCTTTGAGATCCTGACTTCAATTATTTTGGATATACCCAGAAATGGGATTGCTGGATCATATGGTGATTCTATTTTTAATTGTTTGAAGAACCACTATACTGTTTTCCATAGTAGCTACACCACTTTACATTCCCAGCAGCAGTGCACAAGGGTTCCAACTTCTTCACACCCTCACCAATGCTTGTTATCTTTCCTTTTATGATAATAGCCAATCCTAACAGGTGTGATGTAATATTTCATTACAGTTTTTATATGCAATTGCCTGGTAATTAATGAGGTTGAACATCACTTCCTATATCTGTTGGCCAATTGCCTGTTATCTGTTCAAGCCATTTGCCCATTTTTTAAATCAGGTTATTTTGACTGTTGTTCAGGAACAAAGTTTATATTATAGTAGGATGAAGTTTCATCATAAATGATGATCCTAATTGAAATTCATCTACATCCCCCTCTTCCATAATATTTAAAACTCAGGAATAAAATGGGATATAAGTCAGCAAACTTTTTCTATAAAGGACCAGATAGTTAATATTTTAGGCTTTTCAGGCTATAAGGTCTCTGCTGGAATTACTCAGCTCTGTCCTTGTAACATAAAATCAGCCATAGACAGTACATAAATGAATGCGGATTGCTGTGGTCCAAAGTTTTAAAACTTTATTTTTAAAAATAGGCAGCTGTCAAGATTTGGCCCATGGGGCATACTGTGTCGACCCCTGATACAGGGTAAGCAAGAAAGCTCACAAATCTTAGAGTTCTGACTCTCCTCTTGGAAGTTCTAACTATCCTAATCTTAACTGTGAATGTAGCAGTTTCTCATGCTAAAGATGTGTTGCCTTATGCGCCCTGCCCTACTTGGGTTTGAGTCCCCTCCTCTTCTTTCCCATTCTATACAAATTCTTTGTGCTGTCAATCTTAACTCATCAAGCAAAAGAGCACTGTCCCCAGGCTAAGAGCTGTCCCACTTCTGACAGTGGCAGCCAAGCCTGTTCTGGTCCAGCAGCCGCCTCTCCCATTTCCAGCAATAGCTAATAACAGGAGGGGGCCTTTTTCTGTACAAAGACAGCTGGCTCAGCATGTTCAGGGAAAAAATGATTTTCTCTTTCAGTAGGAAAAAAAGGTTAAAAATGTCAATGTTGTGTTTGCACTGTATTTATTCTATTAATCCTAACCTTGAAAACTGAAAATCAACTACCATATAATCATAGCATAATTGTCTGGTAATGTCTGTCCTTGAAACTGGAACACTGGAATCATTTCTCAGAGCTGGAATTCACACAGTAATTAATCTTAAACTCATGGAACAACTCAGTCATTGCAAATAAATGTTCCTTAGTCAACTCTGGATGAAGATATTGTGCATTATTAAAGTATCTGATGTATTTGGGCCGCAGAAGGTTTACAGCAAAGGAAAGTAAATGTGTACTTTCAGACGCATTTGTAACATGCAACATTTCCTGGCAGCTATAAAACTGGTAAGGTGGAATCTAGATTGAAGCCCTGTCTCTTTTGTCTACTCTGGGCACCAAATTAATCATCCTAGTAAGTATAGAACAGCCAATCAGATAATTAATTATCTGTAACCATACCAAAAGTCTTTATGGAGACAACAAGCAATATCAGTTACCCAAGACATGAATTACATACAGCTGACTTGAGTAGAATGGCAATCAAGACCCAGTCACTGGTATCCTGTTCCAGGAGCTCAGTCTGTTTGAAGCAGGACCCTAAAATGTATATGAGGGAGGGAGGAGGAAATTGAAGGTACAGAGGAAAGGGATATGCCCAGTCAAAAAAGTGGTAGAACAAGGATGGTACAGTACAAAAGAAAGGAATCCACAGGTTGTAGACCAGAACTTCTCTAATGTTCATGTGCGTATGAATCAGCCAGGATCTTATTAATGTGGAGATTCTGATTCAGTAGGTCTAGGGTACAGGCCAATATACTGCATTTCTCATAAATCACCTGGGAGTGATGTGGATGCTGCTGGTCCCAGGACATATCTTGTGCATCTGAGTAGGAAGGATGTAAGTCTTTAGCAATTATGGTTGGAAAGGGATAGGCAGTGGATAGAAGCCAGCCCTTAGAGATCACTCCATCCAACCTTCTCATTACACAGATGAGAAAAGTGAAACCAGGAAGGTTAAGTGGTTTAGTTTGCCTAAGCTTGTTATGTTAATGATAAAGCCTTTTGACTCCCATTTTAATGCATTTTACCTCTCTATAAAATTTCTACAAAGGATTCCCAGAGACAAGCAATAGCTAGCTGGGTCTTCTTTTAAGTTTTTTGAAGAATTTCTTTTTTATATATGGAGGTTGTGAAGAGATATTTCTAAATCAGGATCCTTTCTTTTATTAATGACAATTTTATAGCAATCCTATAACAGTTCATTTATTCCCCGGTTGAATCCAGGACTGTGCCAGAAAGCAAAGAGGTCAACTTCACAATGAATCATCAAATTTCCTATATTTTAAGTAATTTTTAAACAGAAAGATTCTTTGACTTCAAATAATCTAAAAGGCAATGACCTAAAGAATTGTGTCTTTTTAAAATATGACAGTTTCTTAGTTTGGATAAAAAAAGCAGAATTCATGGACTCCAAGGAATTTCCTGGGAAAAAATGATGAAGTTACTTACTTTATCACTACGTGTCTAGGAAAATTTCCAAGTCAGCAGTTGTAATCACTATCTCAGCTAATCTAGCCAATCCAGTTTCGTAGTCTTCTTCCAACTTTTACTTGAAGTTTGAAAATCCCTACAAACATTTGGATCATGCAATGCTATAAAATTACCATAAAAGTCTCTAGGAAACGGGAATATTTCTGAGCCTGCTTTGTTCTATCTTCCCCTGACATTCAGGATGAAGGAAAATTGGCCCACTCAGAGACTCCTTAGATAATCAAAAAGCCAAAAATCCAAGCTCAGCTGATGCTCACATTCAGTCTACTGAGTACTATGCCTCTTTGGCCAAATTCAACTCCATCTGGAGAACAGAAGAGAAATGAAAGCTTCACCCTAAGACCCAGCATTCTGCCTGTCCACCCAGATCAGCCAAGAAATTCTCCACCACTGAGCCTCACAAACTCTTCATAAAAATAATTCATAAGCATCTCCTGACAGCCCCCCTGGGGTTTTGCACTGAGCTATCTGCCTGGCAAACAGTTCTGGAACGTTTGATGAAGGCTCTATTGTTGGTCCACATCCCAATGGGCAGACCTGGGAATTTGTAGTCATACATTTAAATAGCTTATTTAGCTGTGCATGTTCCACATTAATTGCTCCTGTCTTCAATTTTGTGCCTTGTGATTTTCTCCTTACACAAAGAATACAGATAAAATTTGATGGGCCGTGCTGGCCTTGGGCCAGACAATTGCAAAGCTTCTTTGTGCATTGATGACAATGAGTGCAGAGAAAGGAGAGGGATGCCACAGATCATGGGGACCTGGTGGGGTTCCACTGGTCTTGCCTGATCCGTCATTCACGCCTCTTGCTTTCAGCTTCTTCCCCTGACTTTGTCACTGGGAGACAGCAAGACCTCTCAAGCCATGGTTGGCCCTCTAGAAGCTTGATTAATGATTGCTAATGGGAGGCACAGGAAACTATTCTCTATCACTTTCCCTTTACATTCCCTGACTCTCAACAAATGGTCGAAGACACCATCAGGGCATTTCACCAACGCTGGGACATTGCTTTCTCCATGCACTGTAAGCATTCTTGGAAGACCTGGCCAGTGAGAGTATTTTCCAGAGATGACTTGCATAAAGCAGGAGCTTGTATTTAGGAAAAATGTGTTTCTCCTTCATGCCATGTTCTGGTTCAACAAGGTTTTAGAGTTTCTGTTCTATCATTTCTGTGTTTGGCCAGCCAGCCCATATCTGTCTGCCTTGCTCACCACTTCTATTCACCCAGACAGGTGCAGAGTGACTCCCCAAGAGGACATCTTGGCCGGTACATTGTCAGTGTCCTAATCACCAGTGGCAACGCCAGGCTCTGAGGAATGCAAATTGTCATCAGGGGAGAGTCTGTATGTCTGAATGCTCTGGGCATTCGGCTTGGACTTAGAAGCTGCTGTAGGTAGCTTTTTTGAATACTGAGTGATCATGACTTGAGGACAAAGCTGAAATTTATTAACAGTAAGCTTTGGCCTGATATCACTGTCACACTGCATTAGAGTAAAGCTCTGGCTTGCCCTGGTCATTCAGCCTGAGCTGCAAACGCCCCCTTGCTGCCGCTCATACATCTCTGATGCTGCTGATTAGCTGTGATTGCATCTGTTAGGATGGAGAACTCAGGATGATACAGCTCTTCATGTAGCAGAGTCCTAGTGAGCCTTGAAGGTTACTGTGAAAGGAGAGAGAGCTCCACTGGCATCTACCTGGAGGAAACTGGTTCTTCATCCAAGGTTACCGGTGTTAGAGAAGGCCATGCCTCCAATGTAACATGCCCTATCCTCCCTCATCCCCTCAACACACCACTCCTCTTCCTGTGCTCTTTGCTTAGTAAAGGTCACCACCATCCCCTCCATTGTCCAATTAGAAACTGGGGACCATTCTTAGCATTTCCCACATCCCCAGCCCATGTTCAGTAACTAAGTCCCAACAATTCAGTCTCCACAATGTCACCTGAACATACTACTCCCCTTTATTCTCATCACCAGTTACATAATTCAGGTGCTCAGCTAGATTAGTAAAATAGCCTCAACTGGGAATACTGCCCTCTAATCGCTCCACATCCTCAATCAGCTAAGTTTACCTCGACACATCACTAGCTTCTATTCTAAAATACAAATCTTCCCATGGCACTCTTCTCATTGAAAACCTTCAATATCTCCCATCACCTATAGGATAAAATTCAGACTCCTTACCATGGCATTTAGGGTTTATGACCTTCAATAGCCCCAACGCATTTTATCACCTCCCTTCTTGCTGTTATCCTTCACATATTTATGCAAACTTCTTTCCCAAGCAAGTCACACTCTTTCATACCCCTCTTCTGCCTGAAGTGCCTTTCTCCTGCCTTTTCAGCATGGAAAATTCATACTTATTCTCCAGATTTGCCCAAAGATAACATCTCTTATAAGACTTTCTCTGATGCCCTTTACCTGTAATGATTTTTACTGTGTTCTAATCAGTGTTTTACATGCCTGTTTTCTAAGGTCACACTGAGTTTTCCTAGTCTCTAAATTTCTAGTTCCCACCATATACTCTTTATGCACTGATATTTAGGGAAGGGAGAAAGGAAAGGAATTCGTTACTATGTTACTTAGATAGACTTAGAAAGCACAAATTATCTCTTTTATATCTCTTATCTGGATAGATATCCCATGTTGCTAAAGTGAACGGGAGCCCAAGCTTTGGGGAGAAATGGCTGTTGTGGAGATATAACCTCTCTGGACAGCAAGTAGAATTTCCAACAAATTCGGCAACTGCCCCATGCGTATTTAAGCCAAGTATTTTATTAGAAAATTACATGTGCCCCACAAATCCAAGGCTTTCAGCCAACTCCAGGGATAAAATATCACTGGCATCATACTACCATCCCCAACAGGCCAAAAGGTAGTTCCATTGTGCATCTGGGTCAGAGGGATGCTGTCTAGAAGATGATCATAGCAATATAAATATGGTTTCAAAACTTCAGATCAGGCAGATCTGGATGGAAGAGGGTAAAGTAGAAAGCATAATCTGCTGGGAACAGGAAACAAGCTTTTAAGCAAGTCAAGACTCACACTGCTTTTCTCTTCAATATTCCAACTCATCTCTCCACAAGGAAAAATTAAAAGGTTATTCAGATAAAGGTTGGGATTTATTCTCTTGCGGGAGAATGACAATTTTAATGCCTGTGGATAAAGTTTTAATCTGCCAAATGCTCAATATCTTAATAGTTTTCATTTTCATCCTGCCCCAAAGCAAGTGCGCGTGCACACACACACACACACGCACACCACTTCTCATGAGTGAAGGCTGAGAGTAGAAGCATCAGAACGCACCTAGGAATTGAACTGGAGAGAAATGCTAGGGGAAGTCAGCAGAGCAGGATGTATCAGACTCAAGTCCTACAAAATACCGTCTTCTCCCCCATGGTGTCCAAATGGATACCAGTCCAAGCATGCACCTTGACCCAAATGACAGGGCGAGCTGTACTTAAACCTTGCTTCAATATCCATTTTCACTGTGGAACTAGATCTTTACAACCCCACATGTGGGGACCCAGAAAATAATACACAGGAATTGGAAAAAGCACATGCTTTATATCTAGGCATGCTTGGCTTTGTCCATGACTTATAACATAGGACTAACATCCTTAATCCTTCTGTCTCAGTTTCCTTCCATGAGAAATGGGAAATAAACCACATAGCATTGTCATTTCATCTGCTGAAATGACTAATAAAAGTAGGGAGCTGTCAACTTACATATAATAGGTGTGTCATAAATTCCAGTGACCTCCGACTCCCTTCCAGTGGCAGGCTCATTTGTTTAACATTTTGTTAGCATCTTTATTAAGCGTATATACTCTCTGTTGAATTGAACAGAAAGCCCTGGTATTTGGCTGAACTGATGACATTCAAAAGCCCTCACACATCCTCCTCCCCACATCCATAACTGTCACAGGCTGTGCAGGCCACACTGCATGTCAGAAGGCAAAAAGAACTTGATTTTCACCCTCCTTAAGTGAGATAAAATGTGAAGAATAAACAAGGTGAATAAGGTCATTTCCCTTGTAGGTCTTGCTTATTTAGATCTCATTTTGAATGCACAGGAAACTAATCTCCTCTATGTTAAGTTTTTTTTCTCACATACTTAATGTCATACTTAATGTGAAATACAGCAGTAAATTGATGATGTTGGTGCTTGGAAGTATGTGTAGTCAATATAGGCAACAGGGTATATAGGAAAAAAAAAAGAAAAGGTAATTCCTTTTCAGAAAGAAGTAACCCATTGATACTACATCAGGTGCTGATAGATCAACCTTGAATTGATTTTCGTGTAGTCAATAGTTTTCTTGCATTAATAGTTAAGTAATGATGAAATTGGCAACTTACCAAAATTAAATTATATAGCCATCAGCTATGTCTAATGATACAAGTGTCTCTCAGAGCAAAGAGAACTTGGAAGACAAGGATATACGCCCTGATCCTTTAAAAAGAGTTAGGGGAATCCAACATATATAAACAACTCATACCACTCAACATCAAAAAACAAAAAACCCGATTTAAAAATGAGCAGAACTGAATAGACATTTTTCCAAAGAGGAAATACAGATGGTCAAGAGGTGCATGAAAAGATGCTAATCATCAGGGAAATACAAATCTAAACCACAATGAGATATCACCTCACACCTGTCAGAATGGCTACCGTCAAAAAGAACACAAATAACAAATGTTGGTGAGGATGTAGAGAAAAGGGAACCCTCGTACACTGTTGGTGGGAATGTAAATTGGTGCAGCCACTGTGGAAAACAGTATGGATATTTCTCAAAAAAAAAAAACCTAAAAATAAAACTACCATATGAACCAGCAATTCCACTCCTGGATATATATTTGAAAAAAACAAAAACACTAATTCAATGCACGCCAATGTTCATAGCAACATTATTTATAATTGACAAAACATGGAGACAACCTAAGTGTCCATCAACAGATGAATGTGAAACTTTGCCATTTGAAGCAATATGGATGGACTTGGAGAGCATTATGCTAAGTGAAATAAGTCAGACAGAGAAAGACAAACACTATATGATATCACTTATATGTGGAATCTAAAAAACACAACTAGTGAATATAACAAAAAAGAAGCAGGCTCACAGATATAAAGAACAAACTAGTAGTTACCAACGAGGAGAGAGAAGAGGAGAGGGGCAATATAGGGGTAGCACATTTAGAGGTACAAACTATTAGGTTTAAAGTGAGCTAAAAGATATGTTGTACATCACAGGGAATACAACAAATATTTTATAATGGAGTAAAATCCTTAATAATTGTGAATCACTATATTATACACCTGTAATTTATATAATATTATACATCAACTATACTTCAATTTAAACAAAAGACATTCTGTATGGCAGAAAAACAAAAAATAAAATTAAAAGAGGGGAGAACATATTAAGAAAGAGAAAGTAAAATCTCTTCTAATGGTGATTTGAATACATATAACTATATTTCTTCTTCTTTGTTGCACCCCAGTTCTCATAAAATGACCAAAGTTCATAAAACTAGGGGGAAACCTATCAGTGGTGCACACAGAGAAATAGAGACATTTTCATGTTAGAAACTTTTAGGAACTTCTATAAGACATCATATACAATAGGCTGGTTTGAAGAAAGGTTGATGTGGCCTATTCCTTTCCACAAACAACTGACAAAGTTAGAATAAGAGACCCAAGCAGAACCCCCCAAATATTCCAACTGGGAGATGTGTGGGAAAGAAGTGAAGCTGAGCCTTGGATCAGCCGACTGACACAAATAGTCTACACCAGCACCACCGGGAAGGGCAAAGAGACCTGGTAAAGCCTGGGCAGTCAGCCCAGCACACCCACAGCACCACATGCAGTGCAGGGACTGCACTCTCCTCACACCTAACCCTGTCCCAGGAGCAACTGCAAAATTCGTGGAGCCCAGAGCAAAATGAAAACACGGGGCTCTGTGTTCAAAAATTGTTAGACATTTTAAGGTAGCCACAGCAGAGCATTAAACCAAGCAGGAAGCCCTTCTAAGCAGGAGCCCCTGCGTGACCACCCAGGTGACATGCCCATGAAACTGCCTCTGTCTCCTCTTTATACCTGTTTACCCAAGTGACTGATCAAAATCTCACCTACTTGGTCATCCAGCACCAACCAATTTATCGTTCTTATATTAATCTGAGCATCGTCCACGCTAAGCCACACTACCCTTGACCTGTACTCTCTAGAACTCATGGCCTGTGACCAGAAAGCACTCCCATTCCTCCCTAAACTTCTCCTTCCCCTTCTTCTTTAACCTGGCTATCCTCTGAGGCCACTGCCTCCTCCGAAGTCTTACCCAGCTGCTGCTGCTGCCTTTTCTTTTTTTTTTTTTTTTTCAATGTCTTTATTGGAGTATAATTGCTTTACAATGGTGTGTTAGTTTCTGCTTTATAACAAAGTGAATCAGTTATACATATACATATACATATATACCCATATCTCTTCCCTCTTGCGTCTCCCTCCCTCCCTCCCTATCCCACCCCTCTAGGTGGTCACAAAGCACCGAGCTGATCTCCTGGTGCTATGCGGCTGCTTCCCACTAGCTATCTATTTTACGTTTGATAGTGTATATATGTCCATGCCACTCTCTTTGTCACACCTTACTGCCTTTTCAATTCACCTCTCCCGGTGAGACGGGAGTAGGAGTTCTCCTTGCCCTACTCCCACTGTGCTTTCAAATAGTCCCTCCAGCACCCTGCTTAGAGGCCATGCCCTGCAGCCATCAACCCCTCTCAAATTTGTAATCTAACTGACCTCCTAGTCCTACTCTGCACTCACTCTAGACCTCTAGAATCAGTCTATCTTCCTCCCTCTGGCATCCTCTTAGCAAATCCAACATCCATGGGCATAACCTACCACAAGCCTAGCCTAGATGATCAGCTACTGGACCTCTACATCATCCCCCATCCATCCCACCTCCCCTACCCATCCCACAGGCAATCCCTAAATGAAACAGAATCATCACAAAAATCTTCATTTTGGGAATTCCACTCTCAAGAGTCCTTCCTGTCTTCCAGTTAGTTTATTTTAGCACCCCCAATGATGTAATAGTTTGATGTAATAGTCTATCCTCATCAAGCCCTCCCAGGCATCAACTCCTCCATTACTGCATTATCCGTTATGTCCCTGCTGTCTTTACTTTCTGCTTAGTACAATCTAGGTTCCAAATTCCTCATTATAATTGCTACCTTGCAAAGTCTTCATCCCCTTTACTTCTCTCCTTCCTTTATATTCATGTGGGAAAACTCCAACTATCTGCCTGCTCAGTGACAACTTGAGCCAGAAAATCTAAAGGGATCCTTGAGTGAAAGGCCAAAATAATAGAATCATGGCCACACCTTGACTCTCCTGGTTCCTCTTATTTATTTTTTCCATTTCAAAGCTAAAGAAAAAAAAATGTAAACACTCTACAAGATATAGTACACTACTTCAAAGGAACAAAAATCAGATGAATGATGATGTCTTCCCTAAAATCCTAAGTGAATGAATTAATTCTACATGATTTTTGAGGGTAAATATTGTGGACTCAGAATTCTGATCCTAACAAACTCTCACACATGTACAAGGAGAACAGAAACAGTCTCAGCTGTTCCAAATATGTTCACCATGTGTATCATATTTCCTGAAAATAGACATGCCCCACATTGCCAAGAGATGAATTAAAACCAGAACATCAGAACTGGGGAAGTCATAGAATAAAGGAACAATAAATTAGCGTAATAAGTTGTCCAAATAATTATTGTTAATATGGTTATAAAAGTTACGGTAAATGTCAAAAATAAATCTTGTTGTGAGGATTAAATGTAAAAGGCTTACATTAGTGTCCAGCATACAGTTGGCAATTGTCATTACAAAGAAATTAATTTGTTAATAATCTCAATCTAAATTCCCAAACCCCATGAAAAAATTCAAGGAAATGTGACAGGGAAGGGAAGGATGGAGTAGAGCATGTAGAGAGAAAGAAAATAAAATCATATTAAATTTTTCATCCTATGCTAGATTAAGAAAGAAAATGTCATTTTGTTCTTGAAGCTAATAATTAGAAGCAAGATGTGTGGGTATGTGTGCATGCACATGTGTGTGTTGTTTCATTTAATGCTGCAGTCCTCGTTCTAGGAGTACACACCTTATTTACCCAGTAAAGTGTTGCTTTGCTTTGTTTTCTAAATATGCAGGGTCATCATGGAGTGATGCAATGCAACAGCCCTGTACACACCCATGTCCAGGTCACAGCCGAACTATTTACTGAATATGAGTCAGCCTCTGAAGCCCCAGAAAAGAGATGACCAAAAAAAAAAAAAGAGGCAGACCCCCTTAAAAATGGGAGCTGGCCAGCCAGGCCCTAGGCCCACAAGGCCATCTTGTCTCTTGCACAGAAGCTGGTCAGCCTCAACCCGAACAGCCTGGGAACCAGACCTTCAAGGTAACAGTATGGAGCCACAGATCCAGCACCATCCTTAAGACTGTCTTGAGGATTCCCACTTCCTGAGCCCAAGGCTTCACATGGCAGGGCAGCAGTATCTGTCCTCTTCGCCCTCTGTGATCCTGACTGCCCTCGCCCCTATTGGAGAGGTCTTTTAGCGCAATAACATCAAAATAATGCCACATGCAAGACAGCTTTAACAACAATGGCAGTTGTTGAATTGAGATTGGAAATTGCCAGAGACAAAAGGCAGAAGAGATACAGAATGAGGATCATGAGGTCCCGATCCGAGGAAAGAAGATGTCAAAAGAAGCGAAAGAATTTGGAACCAAGAGGATAACGATTATCTTAGGACCAATTTTTTCAAATTCTCATTATTTTACACTCACTCAAGAGTACATTTATTAATCCCCATGTAAGTTGGGGAGACCTTTTCCATCCCAGACCCATTTTCTGTAGCTCCCAAAGGTATGTTTGGTCTCACGTTCTCTTTTATTTAATTTTTATTGGAGTGCAGTTGATTTACAATGTTGTGTTAACTTCGGGTGTACAGCAAAGTGAATCAATTATACATATACATATACCCACTCTTTTCTTAGATTCTTTTCCCATATAGGTCATTACAGAGCATTGAGTAGAGTTCCCTATGCTATACAGTAGGTCCTTATTAGTTAACTATTTTATATATAGTAGTGTGTATATGTCAATCCCAAGCTCCCAGTTTATCCCTCCCCGCCCTCCTTTCTCCCCTGGGAACCATAATAATGTTCTCTTAGGTGTGTATTTGAGAAATGTCAGAATGGCTATTCTAACAAAACTTGCCTGAGGGGAAGGGATGTGGCTTTCTAATACACCATCCCCTCAAGGAATCTTATCAATAGAGATTCTATTTTTCCTGAATTCACAGTAATATTGCTGTGGCTAGAGGGCTGCTTGGCAGGGAATGGGAAGATGTGCCCCATGGACATGATCTCACTGATTAGAGCCAGCACAGCCATGGCAGCAGCTAGATGGAACCCATAAACACCTGCCCTAGTTCTGTCTGCAGCACAGGATAATTAATTCCCTGCTCCTAGCCTTGTACTTTCCATTTACTTTGCCAGTGCTGCAGTTACATATGACTGACTTTCCCAAATAGGATATTAATGATTTACTCTCTGAAATCTTAGGGTGCTTACAAAGCATGATAGCGTGAGTGGCTAAAAATATAATAATGAAAATAGAAAACATTCCTCTCTCCCCATCTGGGTGTGGCCAGACTGATGATTTACGGGAGGAGGAGGCATCTTTTCAGCTCTTGACTAGGAAGGCGAAGGCAGGTAGAGGAAGAGGGGCTGGCTGCCCATCTGCTTCATACACCTCAGTTGCCTGTTGACAGCCTGGGGATCAATCGCAGAGCGAGAGCTCTTCCTGCGTAGCTGAACTAATAGAACTCATTCATATTCTCACACAAAAAGCAAGAGATACTCCTGCCAGCAGTGGAAGACCGCAAGGAGCTGATGCCCGGGGCCTGCCCCTAGCTTGCCAATTCTTACCTCCAGCCCCCAGAGCTCTTCACACCCTTGTTTCTGCAAATCCCTGTGGATCACCGCCTTGGAGACCTGGCCCAGATCTCATCTTTTCACGGGAGCTGTCCTTGACTGATGCCCCCATACACTGATTATTAATTTTCCCCATAACCTGCCAACTCAGAGAGGTTAAGATATTGCGCAGTAGTGGATCTCAAATGCAATAGTTTTCAAGCAAAGGCATGCTGGTTTACAACAATAACACTTAGCACCTACACAGCAACTTAGTGTCCCTAACCCTATAGATTGTTTTATTCTCATATCTTTGTACAACCCTATGAGGTGGATGGATGGACACAAAACATTTTACTATGCTGACTCTTTTGCAACCTCTTTGATGTTACTGTTTTGATGAAAAAGATTTTGACATATTTTAAAGATAAGCCACTAATATCTGTTTTAATTGTCAGATTAAGTGAAAAACAGAGATCTTATCCCTATTTCTGAACCCTACCCCATGACAGTAACCTACAGCCTTCTCCCACTCTCAATCCCCCCAGCATAGACACACACAGCGGGAATCTGAGACAAGTGAGGGACGAGGGGAAGCGGCAGGAAAATGTATTGTGCACATTTCTCAGTACACCAAAGAGAAATACTATATTTTGAGCATGTCAAAAGGGCTTTCTTGAAATGCCTCATCCAAGTAAAGGGTGCAATGTTTTATTCTAGACATATAATAGATGAAGACACAATATAAGAAAGGTGGTTTGACCAAGTTCATAGAGTTGGCACTGACAGTGCTGTACTTGAACTCAGCACCTTTGCATTAATATCTTTGAGTTCCTATCATACTGGGAAGTGGAGTTTGCTGCCTGGAGAAAGTACTCCTCAAGCATTTAAGGGGTGCAGAGCAAAGGAAAACATAAATAAGATGAAATGACAACCCTCAGAATGGGAGAAAATATTTCCAAATGAAGCAACTAACAAAAGATTAATCTCCAAAATTTATAAGCAGCTTATGCAACTCAATATCAAAAAGACAAACAACCCAATCCAAAAATGGGCAGAAGACCTAAATTGACATTTCTCCAAAGAAGATATACAGATTGCCAACAAACACATGAAAGGATGCTCAACATCACTAATCATTAGAGAAATGCAAATCAAAACTACAATGAGGTATCACCTCACACCGGTCAGAATGGTCATCAAAAAATCTAGAAACAATAAATGCTGGAGAGGGTGTGGAGAAAAGGAAACCCTCTTGCACTGTTGGTGGGAATGTAAATTGATATAGCCACTATGGAGAACAGAATGGAGGTTCGTTAAAAAACTAAAAATAGAACTACCATACGACCCAGCAATCCCACTACTGGGCATATGCCCTGAGAAAACCATAATTCAAAAAGAGTCATGTACCACAATGTTCACTGCAGCTCTATTACAACAGCCAGGACATGGAAGCAACCTAATTGTCCAATGACAGATGAATGGATAAAGAAGATGTAGCACATATATACAATGGAATATTACTCAGCCATAAAAAGAAATGAAACTGAGTTATTTGTAGTGAGGTAGATGGACCTAGAGTCTGTCATACAGAGTGAAGTAAGTCAGAAAGAGAAAGACAAATACCGTATGCTAACACATATATATGGAATCTAAAAAAAAAAAATGGTTCTGATGAAGCTAGGGGCAGGACAGGAATAAAGACACAGACATAGAGAATGGACCTGAGGACACGGGAAAGGGGAAGGGGGAATGGTAAGCTGGGACGAAGTGAGAGAGTGGCATGGACATATATACACTACCAAATGTCAAAGCGATAGCTAGTGGGAAGCAGCTGCATAGCTCAGGGAGATCAGCTCGGTGTTTTGTGACCACCTAGAGGGGTGGGATAGGGAGGATGGGAGGGAGACCCAAGAGGGAGGAGATATGGGGATATATGTATATGTATAGTTGATTCACTTTGTTATAAAGCAGAAAGTAACACACCATTGTAAAGCAATTATACCCCAATAAAGATGTTAAAAGAAATAAAAAAATAAAAGACACATTTTTCATTTTTACCAAGAACTTTATTGAACAACATATTCACCATTTTGTTCCACTACCTTCTGCCATTTTTCAGGCAACTTCATAATTCCATCTTCCCAAAACTTTTTATCTTTCTGAGCAAAGAACTGTTCTGGGTGCCTTTTCCAGGAAATTGAAATTTTTTCCATTAAGAGAATTTTGTAATTACCAAAATAAAAGGAAATCCAAAGGTGCAATTTCTGGTGAATATGGTGGATGAATCAGAACTTCTCAGCCAAGCTGGAACAGTTTTTGCCTGATCATCAAAGAAACATGCGGTATTGTATTATCTGGATGGAAGATTATGCATTTTCTGTTGACTAATTCTGGATGGTTTTCATCAAGTACTGCTTTTAGTTGGTCTAATTGGGAGCATTACTTGTTGTAATTAATCGTTTGGTTTTCTGGAAGGAGCTCATAATAGAGGACTCCCTTCCAATCCCACCGTATACACATCATCACCTTCTTTGGATGAAGACCGGCCTCTGGTGTGGTTGGTGGTGGTTCATTTTGCTTGTCCCACAATCACTTCTGTTCCACATTATTGTACAGTATCCACTTTTCATCACTTGTCACAATTTGTTTTGAAAATGGAACGTTTTCATTGCATTTAAGTAGAGAATCACATGAGGAAATATGGTCAAGAAGGCTTTTTTCACTTAACTTATGTGGAACCCAAATATCAAAGCAGTTAACATAAGCAAGCTGGTGTAAATGACTTTCAAAGCTTGATTTGGATATTTTTAGTGTCGGCTATCTCCCATGTGGTATATAATGTTGATTTTTCTCAATTAATGTCTCAGTTTGATCACTATGAACTTCAACTGGTCTACCCGACCGTGGAGCATCATCCAGTGAGAAATCTCCAACACGAAACTTTGTAAACCACTTTTGACACATTCAATCAGTCGCAGCACCTTCTCCATACACTGCACAAATCTTTTTTTACATTTCAGTTATGTTTTTACCTTTCTTGAAATAATAAAGCATAATATGCTGAAAATGTTGGGGTTTTTTTTCCATCTTCAATATTAAAATGGCTATACAAAAATTCACCAATTTTGATAAGTTTTTTTAAAATGCATGCTGATATAACAACTGTCACAATACAATCTAACAAAATTGTTTCGAACAAAGTTAAAGACAACTAAGCACTACTAGAGCCATCTTATGGGAAAAATCAAATGAACTTTCTGGCCAACACAACATTTTTTACTTTTTTTATTTTACTTGTATACTTTGCTTATTGCCTGCCTATGTTCCCCCAGCACTCATGAGGGCAAGAATTCAGGTCTGTTTTTTTACTGCTGTATCTCAAGTGCCTAGAACAGTGTCTGCAACATAGGAGGTAGTCAATAAATATTTTCTAAATAAATGATGAGTGAATAGAGTTTGAAGGCAGACAATATGGCTTATTCTTTTTTGTTTTGCCAACAGTACCTGGCATATAGTAAGTATTAAATAAATGTGGAGGTTTGGGAGTTTAAATAAATGGGTATCTGTATTAATCAGGGTTCTCTAGAGAACCAGAGGCAATAGGTAAGATGTGTACATGTACAGAAGATTTATTTTAAGTAATTGGTCCATGCAATTATGGAGGCTGGCAAGTTCAAAATCTGAAAGATGGGCCATCCAGCTGGAGACCCAGGGAATTGCTGCAGAATTCCCTCTTGCTTGGAGGAAGTCAGTCATTGGTTCTGTTCAGGTCTTCAACTGATTGGATGAGGCCCACCACATTATGGAGGGCAATCTGCTTTATTCAAGGTTCACCAATTTAATTGTTAGTCTCATCCAAAAACACAACCAAAGAAACACTCAGAATAATGTTTGACCACATATTTGGACATTATGGCCCAGCCAAGTTGACACATAAAATCAATCATCACAGTATCCTATTAAGGTAAATCAACAGGACACATCAGATCAATGAAAGAAGAATATTATAACAGTAATCCAATACCTGCTTTTTTCCTATAAATGCTTTATAAGCACAATGTCCTATATTCTGTCATTAAGCATTTACTTGGCACTGTGCTAAGCACTGCAGAAGACAAGTCTCAGTTATCCTCATCCAGGAGCTCAGAGGAGCTACATAATGTATATCATCCTGCAAGTGTTATCTCTGCTGCATGTCCACATGTCCAACTACTGGTCTGAAGAGAGATTGTTAGCCAGGTCCTTTCTTAATGAACTAAGTAAGTATATGCAGATCAGTAACAGGCTTGGCAGCTATACAGAAAAATTGAGCAAATACGAGCAGCCATAGTAAATAAAAGAGTAAAAAACAGTCAGCCCTCTTGGGGTGTGTACCTAACAACTTCCCCTTCCCTAGAGATTATCCCTGGCTATAGGGGCAGGCCCTGACAGCTGTTATCTGTACTTCTAGCATTTGGTCCCCATCTTCACTCCTTCCTGATTGCATGTCCCTTGAATTCTCCAAGCCAGTTTCCTCAGGAGTAAAACCTACCTACTAGTCGATAAGCTCAATGAGAACAAAGATTTATCTGGGTTGTTTACCCAGCCTGACATATTAGTTAGCACTATTATTATCATGATTATTACTACAATTATTAATTCAGAAAAGGGAAGCCCTTTCATGAGTCTACCACCTCTGGGCACTAGCATTGTATCTTTAAGAGTCAGGTTGAATTCATTTTTTGCAGGTATATTTTTATAGCAACACAAAGAGGACTTCTTCACTCCCAATTTATGAGGATAATGACATAAGGTCATTCCGAGGTTGACCAAGCCCATGTTTTGTAAAGAGAGAGCTATGAACATTTCATCATAGCTCTCTGACACTCTCTGAATCACTTTCAAAGTTTTGTTTATTTGCATAGTGGTTCGAATAATATGTGTCTCCCTGACTAGACTACAACTCCATAGGAATTATGAAAATTTTATTCTTGGTTGAACCTCATCATTTAATACAATGCCTAGCTGAATTATGCAGGAGAGACTAGGTGAGGCCACAGAACCAAATCTTCAAACTTCAAAAGTCAGTGGTGTAATACAGTAAAGGTCTATTTCTTTATTACTCATGCTACATTCCCATTATGAGTTAGTAGGGGGCTCTGTTCCACATTGTCACTGAGGGACCCAGAGAGACAGAGGATACACCATTCTACCATAGCTACACAATCTGGAATATATACCTCCTCAGTCACAGGAGCTGCTCATATGCGGAAGGGTCTTATGCCAGCGATTGAATATTTTGGCCCCAGAGGGACATGCCCCCTCATAGATCCTTGGCCAAGAGGAGTCTCCAGCCCCAACTAACTGCAAACGGTCTGGGAAATATAGGAGACCATAAGCACATTTTGTGAGCTTTACTCTCTCTACTAGACTGGCACACAATAAATATTCAGTAAACATTTTTGATTAAATGTATGAATGAATAAGTGATCATTTTTTACAACAAATTCTGCACACTCTACAATGAGTCCAGATCTGTTTCCAGCCCCAACCCACCCTAGGAGGAAGGATAGATTCTGCATCCATCTGAATTCTTCTTCTAAGCCCCAAACCATTTGCTTAAACTTCCATTCACTGCTCATAATCACCATATCATGGATGAGTAACTAACCCTAGCAGAGTTCTTGGAATTTATTTGGGAGGTTCTTTAATGAGCTGAGTTGGTTTGCTCATAATTTCCAGCCAATTAGGTCTTGAAACAAAAAGACAAAATCCTGGCTCTAGAACTTGCCAATGACTTTCAGGTCATGATAACAGTAAAGGGATGAGAAAGTAATTTTCTCCAAGAAAATTCTTCTCTAATGAAAAATAGCAGCAATTATGTCAAAAGGCATAAGAGACAGAAAGAAACAGGGAAACACCTATCAAGGGCTGCCCATAAAATGCAGAAGATAATGTCCCAAAGAGGTCATTTAAGGCTTGAAGCATAGGACAGTCCTTCTTGTAACAGGCCCAAACACATGAAACCATCCTTCTCTGCTTTTTTTTTTTTTTTTGCTAATTTGCCATTTTTAGGAAAATGGCTTTTATCACCTCAGATTCTTAATTTTCAAATTCTTATCCCTCAATAAGCCAATGAATTACCTGTACCCAACTGAAGTATGGATTGAAGGACAAAGAGAGAGAAAATAGGAAATTCTAAAACACATTGAAGTGAGGTGGATGGACCTAGAGTCTGTCATACAGAGTGAAGTAAGTCAGAAAGAGAAAAACAAATTCCGTATGCTAATACATGTATATATGGAATCTAAGAAAAAAAAAAAAAAGGTCATGAAGAACCTAGGGGTAAGACAGGAATAAAGACACAGACCTACTAGAGAATGGACTTGAGGATATGGGGAGGGGGAAGGGTAAGCTGTGACAAAGCTAGAGAGTGGCATGGACATCTATACACTACCAAATGTAAAATAGATAGCTAGTGGGAAGCAGCCGCATAGCACAGGGAGATCAGCTCAGTGCTTTGTGACCTCCTAGAGGGGTGGGATAGGGAGGGTGGGAGAAAGATGCAAGAGGGAAGAGATATGGGAACATATGTATATGTATAACTGATTCACTTTGTTATAAAGCAGAAACTAACACACCACTGTAAAGCAATTATACTCCAATAAAGATGTTAAAAAAACTATTATTTATAATCCTAAAAATAAATAAATAAATAAAACACATTGAAAGAAATAATCCAAATCCCTATTGTAGACATACTTGGCTACTTGCCTCACCCATAGTGCTTATAGAGACCTGGTCCCTAGAACAGAGAGCAAACGCCATTCAGCATAGCCAACAGACCCCAGACTGCAGATGTCCATCTGTTTGCTGGCCTTCAACTAGCATGATGCTCTCTCATTAATTTTAAATTATGTCCTGGGAGTCCATAAGTCCACTATAGATGGCAGTTGCTTAGGATAAAATGGTATGCAGACTCGGAGCTTGGGAAGCCTTACTTGGAGTTGAGCAAAACAAGTGAACACAGCACTCTGGTCAAGAGAAAGAAGACCCAGATCCAGAAAGAGAAGCAGTGGTGAGGATGACATGTGGGCCCAGGGGAGCTGGAGAAAGGAGCATCCATATCTGACTTTCCAGTCTGGCTGCTCTTCACAGCTTTGCAATAGCCCCACCCTATATTCATGTGATCTGAGGTCAGTGATGTCTCTCCTTTTCAGCCAAAAGGAACTTGATTCTACACATACTAAAATTAGTAATGATAATTAGCATTTACTAAACACTTATTATTTAATGTATCTGGAGTCACACTAAAACCTATATTATTGTCTCATTGTTCCTCACATTGTTCCTCTGAGGGTAGTACTATTTTTGTACCCATTTTCCAGTTGAGGAAACTGAGCTTCTGAAAGGTTAAGCAATTTGATTGCAACTTCCAGTTGAGTTGGGAATTAAACACAGATAGATTTGACTCAAAGCTCACACTCTTAGCTGCCCTACTAGACTGCCCTTGACCCCCAAGCTGAGCAATCTCATGGACCTGAGAACTACAGAAGAGGAACCCGCCCCTCTAAAAGTCCACCACTTGGCTGTCAGTGACAGTGACCTTGTAGTGAAGTTGGAAGAGTATGAGCTTCAGTGTGGGAGGAGTTGAATTTAAATCCTGGCTCTGGGGTCTACTGAATCTCTCTCCAATCCTCACCTTCTTCATCTATAAAATAACAATTATGTCCAATCTTTGCAGGGGCTGCAGGTTAAGTTAGATGGCAAATATGATAGAGAGTGCCTAGCATAAAGCAGAGCACGTAGAAGATTTTAATAAACACCAGCTCCCTCCTTATTTGCAGGTGGTCTTAAAGATTAAGGAGCTACATTTGCAAAGTAAAAGTGCATGGTACCTAGTAGGTGATATAAATGTACATTTCATCCCTTCCCACCCTCCACTCTACAGTTTCTCAGATGTCTTGGCCATCAACTTGTTATACAGACCAGAATCACTTTTAGGCAACCACAGAGCTTCAGCTCAGTGCTTTTACAAGAGGAGCACTGATCCCAAGTCAAGGCTATTTTTTGTCCTTTTGAAATGTGTGTGATTCTCAGGCAGCTGCGAGAATAGTCTGTGAAAAGTAAGAAATGCCAGGCTGCTTTTACTTAGAGCTGTCACCAGTGAAAAGTGTTACTGTAGGTTAATGAATTTTTCCAGAAGAATGAACTGTCACAGGGGCAAGGGGGTGAGAGGAGGGAAGATGGTGATTACCTGTGTGCCTAGCCCAGGCTTCATTAACTAATGCTGCTCGTGGCAGACAACTGCAAGAAAATCTCAGCTGCACAGAGATTCATGTCCACCAGAGATGGATTCTAACCACGCATCTGAAAAAAGCATCTCTCTGCTCAGCCACCAGATTATCAGTAAACACACAGCTGCAGGGTTTCTGTGGGTAGTCTCTGGATTTCCTCCTTTCTCAGACAAAACAAGAGCTTGGGAACCTACTTAACCTTCTATTTAGAAAAATGATACCCATGTCAAGTAGATGACTGCCATTTACACAAGGATTGGAAAGTGAGAGGCCCCTCCACTTCCACAAAAACGCTGAAAAATCTCATTTTGTTCAGGGAGAAGTTGAGCTTTTGAAGTTGGCCTCCTCTGCCTGTTTGCTACTCAAAGTATAGTCCGTGGACCGGCAACAACTGAATTACCTGAGAAGTTGTTAGAAACAATCAGAATCCTAGGCCCAGTCACAGCCCTCCTAAATCAGAATCTCCACTGGACAGGACGAGGTTTCGGTGGAGGGTTGTAAGTGCAGATTCTAACCCCTGAGGTCTGGGGTGGGGCCTGAAATTTTGCATGTCAAACAAGCTCCTGAGCAACGCCAAAGCTGTTGAGCCACAGAGCACACTGAGCAGTGAGGCTCCACGTAATGGATTAGTTAGCCCCTGCCTATTCCGAGTGACTGACCTGGCTAGGATTAGCTCTCTGCTAAGGCATCTGTATCGTCCCAAACCATCCCTCATCATCACTCATGCCGCTGGAGCACAGAAAACTAACTGTCCACCAAACATGCATGTACCTCCTTCAACAGGGTAAAGTTAGCCCTGGAAGGGAGCTCCCAGTCGTAGGTCATTGGTGAGGCTCCCTCCTTGTCACCAGGGGTGGGCACATGACTGGTTCTTATCAACGTGATATGGGCAGGAATACCATGGGTTAGATCCAAGCCAGGACTTTCAGGAAGTGGGCCACTTTCTCCACTCTCTTTCCCCTCTGCCGACTGTGGACTCTGAAGTCTTGGTGGATGACTGAGAACAAAATGAAAAGAACCTGGGTCCCTAAATCAACATATGGAAGAAAACCACCCTCTGGCCTCCAACCCTGAATTGCAATGTTACATGGGCAGGAAACAGATTTCCATTGTTTTATGCAACTGAAACTAAGGGATTTCCTTTTCCCAGCAGCTAGTGTTACACTAATACCACCACCACCATCATAGTCTCCCAAAAAGTCTAATAGCTACATTTTATTTAGTCACGGCTACTGCTTGCCAGGCGCTGTGCAAGACACGTTATACACATTGTGTCTAAACTCCCACAGCTAAAACAATCCCCATTTTGCAGATGTACAAACTGCAGCTCCAGAGACAGTAAATAATTTTTTCAGGATCCCACCTCTAGTAAGTGCAGAGCAGGAATTCAAGCCAAGTGCTTGCTACTGAGAACAAGAGCAAAGCTGGGACTGCAAGGGGCTCGGTTCCATAGAAATTTGCACAGTGAGATTTCATCCCAGGCTAGCTATTTCATCCTACATCATACTGATGCTTTCCTGGACTTTCCCAAATGGCCTTTCTCCACCTGCCTCTGTCCTTGGCACTTTCCCTCACAATGTAATTACTAATAAAAATCCTGACTATCTGCAGGAATTCTCCACCCATCTAGCCCTAGACCTCTCCTGGAGCTACCATCTCTCCAGTGTCTCTCTCTATTTTGCAGCACAAAATGGTTGCTGTCAAGGTGGTTTAACATTCCTTGAGGGTCAAGTCTATTGGTTGTTTCAGTGATGCCCTTATTGCTGAGCTGGCTTCCTTCACCAGCTGTTTCTGTTTTTGTGGGGTTTTTCCCTTCTTCTCCTTCTTGCAGACACATAAGACACAGAGCTGTGAGAGCAGCTGCACTAAAGCCTCCCCAGCCATGGGAAGCACTGATATCTGGGGAGGGGATGGCCAAAGCAGCCCCGAAAGCCAAGACGTTACACTCCCCACCCCCACCCCCTCTCCCACCAGTCCAGGAAGACTCAGGTCTGAATCCCTGCCATTGCCTGGCTGGTTCCTGTGCCCGCCTGCCCTCTATCTTCACCTCGTGGCCCCTGCCACTTCCTGCATGGGGATGTGGCCAGCAAGGGGTCACTCTTGTTACACAGCTCCTCTGGTCATCCTCAGCCATGTTACTCCAGGCGTGGGGGAGGGGAGGGGGGTCCAGGGTAGGCATGAGCCTGAGCCAGTGTTTGAATTGGGTGCAGAAACAGAATGAGGTGTTCTGCCCAAGATGTCCAGGAACCAAAAACGACAAAGAAAAAAGCCAGAGTCCTCCCCCATGAACAGCACCCTCACACCTACTACCATACCTTGCACATGGTAGGTGCTTGTGTTTTACTTGCATAAACAATCAAATGAATTAGTTAGCAAACAAATGAGTAAGCAGGTGTTAGATGCATATGAAAATGGCCTCAAGCGGAACTAGAGATTAAATGTACCTAAGGGATCAGGGAAAGCTCCAAGGATGAGCACTGTAAACTGGGGTTTGGAAGAATGAATAGGAGCTTCCTGTGGGGATAAGGGTAGAAGATACTTCCACCTGTGTTTTGTACCTACAGAAGGGAACTGAGACTCATGATAACTTTACCTTGGGTGCACTTGCCAATAATGAACATCTTTGTTCTTTTCCTGAGTTGTTTATCGTCTCTAATTAGATCCTCATGGGCCTCTGATTACCATGCCAAAGCAGCTGATGAAAAGAGAGCCTGGGAGACAGGCTCGCTAACAAAACATTGGTGACTGATTCAAGAAGAGCCTCCAGGCAACCCTCCTAGTATTACCCACAAACCCTAAGAACTGGTAAGGCTGGCGCTAGGTACACACATAGCAAGCAAAGTCTTATTTAATCCTTCTAACAACCCTTGGAGGGAAACTGAAGCACAGAGGGTTGTGTGGCTTATTCCTGGTTAAGGGCTTGGAAGGAGTTGATGCAGATTCAAACCCAGGCCTTCTGATGCAGAGCACGTACTTTTGGCTACAGTACCTGGATGCCTGGACACCCAGATGTAAGCACAAGCAAGACCCTTTCATCTCTGACCACCACAGACTGGGGCTCCAGAAGGAACCATCCTGTCCAGTTTACAGGTTGTGCTGGGCACACATGCCCTTATGGGGAGGGTCACTGGGGCTGAAATCCAACCCCCCCCCCAGGGTAGCACTGTACCTTGGGCCTGGAAGAAGGGATGCCTTTGCCTTCCCACAAGGCTTGGCTCCCTGAGTCACATGTCCCAGGGTTGTGCCTGGAATTGGTTCCTTTTCCTAATTTCTACACCCAGTGGAGGCAATTTTTCCTAATTTGCTCAAAGGCGCTGTATGGTGTCGCCATAATCTGCCTTCGCCCTTTCTGGCTCCTCCATACTACACTAAATTCAAAAACTGGGGGAATTTTGGGGTCAACCAGGTTGAGATTCAAATCCCTGCTATGCAGCTTACAGACTTAACAGGCAGTGTGAACTGAAACACATCACTTAACTTCCTGCATCTTAAAAGTCTTCATTTATAAGCTTAGGATAATATAACAGTCTCAACAGAAAATTCTGAAACTTGAATTTAAAGTGAAGTTGTGAGTATAACATGACTGGCTTAGATGCTTACAAGCTGTTAAATCCCAAAAACCAAATCTGGCAACCAGAAGTCTAGGTGAAAAACTAAAGTATTTCCCAGAGCAGAATGCTCAATGGGGACATTTCTCTACTACTTTTGGGAGCGCTGTCCACATTTTGCATTTTTCAAAAGTGGACACTGAGCCTTCCTTGGGCATCATCAACCAGCCTCCCCAGCCTGCTGGCAGTGAGGGGGAAGGGGCCCTCCTTCTGAAATAACTGAAGCCCCTGCTCGTGTTCAAAGACTAAGGAAGTTCCAGAGAAGATTCTAGAAGGATACTCAAGCACATGATCTTGGATGAGTAGTAGAGAAAGTTTTACACTGAAGACCTAGTAGCCTGAGTTCTTATCCCAGTTCTGACACTGACCTTGTGTGTCACACAGACAGTTTACTTCATTTACCTGAGACTCAGTTAAGTCCTGGACAAGTAGGGCATGATACCAGCTACCACAGAGTCAACTGTCCAATGAGATCTAATAATCATGTAGAAGAGCACCCAGCGTATACAAGCCTGTAATTATAGTTGTTGTCAATGTCATTTTTCACATTTCCTTTATCTACCTTGCACTCTTGTTATAAGAATGTAATTGTTATAAGAATGTAAATGTACACATTTAAATGCAAATGTTCTGCAAGCTGCAGAGCCTTGGCAAATATGAAAGATAACCTCATTAGTGACATGTAATCCCTCGGGGCCTCAGTTTCCTCATCTGTAAAGGATGGAGTGTATTGCCTGTCTGCCACGCCAGGCCCCAAACCCACCATCTCATAGGTTGATAAAGAACCAGATTAAGAGAAAGTGTGGTTAGAAGCCGATTCACTCTACAATAGGTGTCATCTTTCGTCCTGTTAACAGGATACAAGACCAGCAGGGAGCTGCTTTCAGGGAAAAAGAAATTACCCTTTCAAGAAATAGAGAGTTCATTCCCATGACCCTCGCTGGTCCCCTACAAGGAGTCCTGTGGCCATTTTTCCCAGATTGTGGAGACTGAAACCCCTGTCAGACAACTACACCAACATTTCCCAGTTCTCTGAAAAGAAGAAAGCCCTCAGCTCTTTCTCAGAGCTTGTAGAGCCCATGAGAGACGAGGAATCAGGAATCCCCGCTGGGGATGGCATCATACTCCAGCCCTGGCTGCCTCTGACCCTGACCCTTCAGGGTGCTGTTGCCAGCATCCTCACTGAGCCACAAAGTGATAGTTCACATGCCTGGTGGGGAGGAGGAGCTGGAGGGAGGAACTCAGAGAACAAAGTTTCTGGCTTAATGTATGGCTTGTCTCTGTGCAGAGTGAGAGCCCAGGGAAGGAGATCGCCAGCAAGCAGGCAGAGCAAGGCAGGGTGGGACAGTCCTGGACCTAAGCTTATGTTTGCTGCTGTCCAAAGGCCCCCAGCTGGGAATCAGGATCAACTCAGCCTCCCTCTGACTGATAAACAGGCCTCTAAATAGGTCAAGCCCCCTCCCACCCAGACCTATGTCTCCATGTGGCTCAGTAGAAGTGGCATTTACGGGGAGAAACGTCAGAAAGAATGGTCTTGAAATAAAGATGCTGACTTCTGCAGCTATTTAAACTTCCAAAGGCTACCCTAGGGGTCCTTCACGAGGAGCATGCCTCTCAGAGGTGCACGATGCTGGGAATGTGACAGCTCTGGACCTTGCTCTCCACCCACCCCAGGAGGTCTTCACCCACCCCAGGAGGTCTTCACCCACCCCAGGAGGTCTTCACCCAGCCACACCTAGTTCCCTGGCCCACTTCCACACTCCCAGATCTTAGGGACCCAGACCATGGCTGGTTGCTCTCAACTTGAATGCAAAAATAAAGACATGTCTGGAGCTTCCAATCCAGTGGAAGAGACAGCTGCAGATAAGTGCCTTACGGTGTGCAAAGGATGCTGAGCAAGGACTACGGGAGCACAGGAGAAGAATTTACTCCAAACTGGGAAGCGGGAAAGGCTTTCTGAGAAAGCAGGCTCCTGAGCTGGGTTGGAAAGGATGAGTAAGAATGAGCCAGGTGAAGGGGTCGGCGGGGTGTTCCCAGCAGAACCAGCAGAGAGAGCTTCCTGAGCAAAGCCATGGAGGCACAAGCCAGTAGAGTAAGAGGACAGGTTCCCAGGGGTTGCTGGAGAATAGAAGAGGATGATGCCAGGAGGCCAGAAGAGGTGGCAGGCAGGGCATCCCAGAGGCTGGATGTGCCGAAGGCTGGACAGGGGTCTGAGGGCAAGGAGGAGATGCTGCAGAACCTGGGCAGGTGGCAATGGGCTCAGAGGTGCATTTAGAACACTCATTCTGCCAGCCATGTGGAGACTAGTGGGAGGATCAAGATAGGCATAAAAGGAGGTCCCTCTTAGGAGGCAGAGAGGATCCTGGTAAGGAGTGAATGGTGACCTGAATTAGATAAGAGTCATCAGGATTCAATGGATTCCCCAGCTAGAACCCCTAGGACCTGGAGCCTGAGTATAATGTCTGAAAGAAATATATGTAGGGGAACAGGCAGGCTATTGGCTCAAAAGAACAAAGGTGGCTGGCACTGTCAACCAAAACAGGGCTTTCCTCTGAGAATAGCCAAGGTTGAGGGGCATGTTGAACTTGAGGGCCCTGGGAGACTTGCATCTGGAGAGGGAGAGCTGGCAGTGAGATCATCAACCTGTAGCTCCTCCCTGTCACCACTCTGCAGGGACTATGTCCAATTTGATTGTTCACAGTGTACATAATAGGTGCACAATAAATGCCAAATGAACGAATGCTTTGAGATATGGGCAAAATCACTGGGGAATCCATGAGAGACAGTGATGGAAGAGGGAAGCAGATTAGCACTTACACTGAGACAAGGAAGTATCAGATGATACACAGACTTTAGCCAATTTGATTCTTACAACAGTCTAGGAAGTAGTATTATTATTTCCATTTTGTAGCAGAAGAAGCTAAAGGCACAAAGGAGCGAAGTAATTTATCCTTTCCTGTAGCTTCTAAGTGGTATTCCTACACTTCAAACCCCATTCTGGCTCGCATCACAGTGGTTCAGAGCTCCAGCTGTGGGGCTGGATGAGCCTGGCTCAAAACTTGACCATCACCCACGAGCTGTGTGGCTTTAGAAAAGCTACTTAACAATTTTGAGGCAGTTCCCACAACTATAAAATGTAAATATATATAATACATATCTCCTGGCACGGTGAGAGAATTGAGTGAGATATCCGGGTAAGCCTATAACACAGCACCTAGCACACAGTGAGTGCTCAGTGTCAACCCCCATTGCTTCAAAGCTCCTTTCCCCACCTCTGCACGGTGCTGTCAGAGCCAGCAGAGGTGGGCCTGTGGTTGCCATCTTGTTTTTCTTTTAAGAAAAAGGTCATTTCATCCACCGTCAGGTAATCAGCTGGAGTTAGAAGCCACCCAATGGTATTTGACCTTTTTTCTTGAGGAGGATATCTAACACACTGATAAAGAAAAAGCCAGAACCTTGCCCATGGTTGCTTGTGCATGAGTTCATTCTTCTCTGCCTTTGTTAACGTGCTGGCCCTTGTATCATACACATGTTCCGGAAAGGAAATCAAGATCCCATTTTCAGTATATCATCACCCATGAATGCGTGCGTGCGCACACACACACACAGACACACACACATCTCTTTTGCCTTTGAAGCAATCTCACAGTGTTCTAGAAGTGTGGTTGCAGGTCAGCAGCATCAGCATCATCTGAAAGCTTCATTCCTATGTGAATTCTCAAGTTCTACTCTAGACCTATTGAATGAGAAGGTTGGGGACTTAGGCCCAGCTTGTGATTAACAAGTCCTCCAGGTGATGCTGGTGTTCACTCAAATTTGAGACCCACTGCTTTAGAAAAAGATACAAGGGAAGCCCAGCTTGCACTCACTGGAGGGAAGGTCAGGAGAGGCCAGTGGGGTCTATCTTCATCACCCCCCAATAGTGGCCTCAAAGATTCTACCTTCCCTAACCGGTTTCCTTCCACCTCCCATACCCTGGGCTACAGTAGGGAGCTCTTGACCACCTGGGCCATCTGTAACCTTGAAGAAGTAGGTACAAGCAACAGGCCACTAGTCCTACCATGAGCCAAGTATTCTCCAGCCCCAAACCTAAAGGTGGAAAGGATCTTAAAAAATGAATCTCATAACACCTTTGTTTCCAAATCATCCTATCCTTCAGATGCCTGCAAAAGTGGTTAATACCTATATATGTGTTTACTCCAAGAAACACAAATGCCAACAGGGGTTAGGCTGTCAACTTGAATGGGTGAAGTGACCTGATTTGGGGGGTACTTGGGAATGGTGAGGACTGTGGAAAATGAAGAGAACATGTCCATTTAAAAGACAACTGATTAGACTTCCCTGGTGGCACAGTGGTTGAGAGTCTGACTGCCAATGCAGGGGATATGGTTCCATTCCTAGTCCCCGAGGATCCCACATGCCTCAGAGCAGCTGAGCCCATGTGCCACAACTGCTGAGCCTGTGCGCCTAGAGCCCATGAGCCACAACAAGAGAAGCCACCACAATGAGAGACCGGCGCCCCGCAACAAGGAGTAGCCCCCGCTCACCACAACTAGAGAGGGCCCGCGCACAACAACGAAGACCCAATGCAGCCAAAAATGAAATTAAAAAAAAAAATTTTTTTTTTTTTAAAGATAACTGATCGTCATCTCAGCTGTGGCTTTGCAGGGTGTGAATCTACTGTGGCAGAGCTAACATTTCAGGCAAAGCCAGAAATCCAAATGTTTGTGTGAAATCCCCTCCACTGTAAATGTTGGCTCTATTGTTTCCCAAACACTGTGTGGGTCACACAGCTGTGGGCCAGACGTGGCTACGGGCTGTTTGTGACCTCTGCTCTACAGAAATACAGATCTCCTTTTGTTAAAAGGGCAAATCAGGCAGTCTTGACTGCAATTAACTTGGTTGCTGATTGCCTTGTCATTTTGGATGATGCCTTTTATGAAATGGAACTTCGAATCTCCAAGACCAATGAACTCCTCTCCATGACACTGGTGAACCAGCGCTGACCACCTGCAGTTCCCTTCCTAAAAATCTGTCACTCCTCCAAATTAGAAGGGAAACACTAATACGGGGAACAAGGAGACACTGACTGCTGTTTTTGCATTTGTCCCCAGATTAGATGGCCTCTTCCTCCAAGGACCCTCCTTGAGTAAACAGTGACATCCACTGGCTAAAAATCAGATCCCGTGTCATATGCACTGAAGAAAAAAACCTCCCCACAGGTTAGCAAGAGAGCTTTGATCCAGGCTGGGGATTCTCAGGTACCAACAGACGGCTTGAAAAGAAATGAATCCAGAGCCAAGAGAAGGTAGATCTTGGGAAAACACGGATGTGAATAAGAATAAGAAAGAAATGCAATTCCCAATACATGCTGGGCTGCTTTGACTTTCAGAATAACAGAGCTGTGCTCAGAATCAGTTATCAGATGCCAGAACCAGAAGGGACCTGTGGTTCTGTACCAGCTAATACAGGAACCCCAACCTTATGTGGCTACTGAGCTCTTAAAATGTGGCTAGTCTGAATTGCAATGTGCTGTCAGTACAAGCTACATACTGATTTTGAAGACTTCTTAATTTCTAAAAAAAGGAGTATAAAACATCACATTGATAATTTTTATATTTATGACATGTTGAAATAATATTTTGACATAGTGGGTTAAATAAAACATTATAAAAATTAATTTCACCTGTTCTTTATACTTTTATCATAACTACTAGAAAATTTTAAATTGCCTACGTAGCTGGCACTCTATTTCAGTGGGCAGGACAGTTAAATGTCACCTAGCTCAGTCATTCTCAACCCTGCTGATACCAGAAACTCCTGGGGAGCTTGTAAAACATACGGATATGGGGACTCCACCCTTGCAGATTCTGATTCAATTGGCGGAGGGGATGTAAGTGGCAGAAACACCATGAATGTGCTCTCCTCCAGTTTCCTTTCTCTAATATTTCTGCATCCAAGCTGTCCTTGATTGCTCTGAAGTTCATTGATCTGTAGTCCTCCTTAAGCATCACTTTCATCCTGCACTTCTGTGCTCACAAATATATAATGCCTTTATTCGCTTAACAGACACTAGGTACCTTGTGCCCCAGGCACTAGGAATACAGGATGAAGAGGACAGACAATCGTCTTCTCTTTTGGAGCTTATATTTGGAGTGGATCAGGAGAGATCAATCAAACCAGTCAATCAAGAAAAATATCAACAGAGACCTAAGATAGAATGATAGGAGAAAGACAGACTGGGTGGCCGCTTGAGGCTAGGTGGCCATGGAAAGGCTCTCTCATCAAGTTCCAGTGGAGATCTGAGTGATACCAGCCACGAGCATCATCATGAGGAAGCACATCCTAGGCATCAGAAACAGCTGAGACCAAGGCCGACGATGGCAATGTGGTTGATGCGACTGAGGAACAAAAAGAAAGTCATGGTGACTGAAGTAAGGATCGGGTGGAGGAGAGAGGAGAGGGAAGTTGAGACTTTAGTAAGAAAGTACCTATTAAGGATGAATCAAGGACTCTACACCTGAACTAGATTAAGGTGAAGCAGGGGAGGGGAAGGAGCCTTCCAACCAGGGAATAATGCATGCAAAGTTTCTGTGAGATAGGGAGAATGTCCAAAGGACTGAAAGAAAGCTCATGTGCCCAGGTCACAGTGAGCAAGGGGGACTGTGTGATGAGCCAAAGACATGAGGTCAAGCCAGAGGATGAAGGACCTCAAAATCCCTGCCAGGAATACAGGTGTTGTCCAACATGAAATGTTTTTAGAAGGGGTATTTTAGAAGAAGTGTTTTTAGAAAGAGGTATGTTCATAATTCTAAAAAGTAGGGAGTCATATATATATATATATATATATATATATATATACATATATATATATGTCATATATGTGTTTATATATATATGATTGATTATGCTGGAATATCTTTGGAAAGACATATAAGAAACTGGTAAGTCAGGAAAATATACTTTTCATTGTATACCTTATGCATGTATCAATTTTTCATAAGATAAAAATATTTTAAAATGTACAAACTAAGCTGATATATGAACTTTATCAAGGCCCTTACATTTGCTCTTTGCTATGGCTGGAATGCTCTACCCCTGCATTGTGCATGATTCAAGTCCAATCTCATGCCTCTGTGACCTTCCTTGTGGACTTTGTCTAAAAGCCTCAAGTGCCCCTCCCACAGCTGACCTTGGCCACCCGGCAGACATCAAGGTATCTTTCAGGACCCAGCTCCCTGCCTCCAGGACCCCCAACCCCACAGAGTCAGGTGCACCCTCCTCCCTGGGCTTTGCAGACCTCCCTGTTTCCCCATCCTGCTATGTGATCATGCACTATGACTTTATAGGCTGTTCTCTAGACCAGAAACTCCTTGAGGCCATGGATGGGGTCTCACCCTCTCTGTACAACCTGTACCTAAAGCACAGTCTGGCACACAGGACATGCCTGAGGATGGTCTCGTGAGGACATGAACATGGAACTTGGAATCACACAGACCAGGGTCTGTGTCCAGGCTCTGCTATGAAGTTTCCAAAGGCAAGTTACTCTGATTGGGGCCTCAGTTTGTGATCTGGAAAATGGTGCTTGCAATACCTGACTTACACATCACTTAGCTGTGATGGTTAAATAGCAAAGGAATGTAAGGTGGAATTATTATTGCTTCTGCATCCCCTTAAGAATTCAGGTGTTCAGTAAAATCCTTCAGCACGCACTTGGTCCTCTGCTCACTAGCTGCTGTGCCCTGCTCTCCTTACCAGCCCGTTTTCAGCTTCTTCTGCTAAGAGTCCAGCCCCTCCACCTGGCTGTTAAGGCACTGAGACCTGGAATTTTCCTTCTGTCTCTTTTAATAAATGCAGGTACAGCTTCCTTTAATGCGCTGTCAATGAGCGGTAAGCATCTAGACTGCACAGTTAAATGAAACAAATGCTTGGCCATCTCTGCTAACAGCTGTGAAGCTCAGGAAACCCTTATGTCCTGGGAAACTGAAATTCCAGAATCTGTATGTTAGGAGCACAGCCCACTGCTGTTAAGGTATGGCATGGTTCCTTTGCTTTTAGCATTACTTTTCTCTTAAACTTGGGAGTTCACAGAGTAGGGTAGGATGGCAGAGGGTGGGAGAGGATGATGGCTGCTCTTTAGGGAAATAATTAACCTGCAAATGATGATCTGATTGCCTGCAGGGTCAGTGTGAGGTTGGGGGAAGTCCCCAAAATAACAAGCCAGGGTCCACTATGTTGCATGTCAATACAAATCCTTTCTTGCTAGGAGGATGTTTGCTTAATCCAGAGCAGAACCCATAAGTTGGTGGCCCTGCTTATCCTATAAACAAAGCCTCACATATGAACATGGACTCTCCTGACTGAGGCATCTTTCAAATATTTTATAAGAAGTTGGTTCCTTTTCCTTATCGTGCCAGCTCAGGAGGAATTGGTGTTAGCTGTAGTCTATGCTTTTACTTTCTAGGACAAAAAACAGAACATGTGACACAGGGACAGGCCCTGCTTTCTGGAGGATGATCATTAGTATTAATTTATTTAGTTAACCAATGTTTACTGAACACCTACCATGTGCTGGTTGGGAGGAGAGGCAGTTAACCAAATCAGAATAGATGAGGTTTCCGAGATGGATAGCTGAGCAGTAGGAAGATAAGTAAATAAATAGAAGCAGGGAGCTTACAGTGGTGCAAGGTGAGCTCTTTTACAGGCCCAGGGAGCCAGAGCCCAGGGAGATGAAGGCCCAGCAGTGAACTCTGGAGACTCAGAGCTGGCTGGAGTGACCACTCCTCGGGCCTCTGCCATCTGCGAGGCTGCCGTAAGCCTCTGGGAATGTCTGAATCCAAGGCCCTTCATCCATGCAATGGAGGTGAAAATCCTGTTTCAGAGGTTGATGTGAGAATGAATTAGGTGACGTACTTAAGAGTGCTGTAATTTAAGGGGCATTCAGTAAATATTAGCTCCCTTCCCCTTAACCAAGCAGATCAGTGGGCTGGAGAACCAGCGGTCTTTGGAAGCAAACAGAACCAGATCTGAGCTCCAGTTTTATGGTTTATGGTGCTAATACCTTCCTTACAGGGGTTGTGAAGGAAAACTGAGTTGATGTGGCTGACACTGGGTGTCACCCAGTGCAAACCCTTCGGTGCATGAAATTTCTGCCCTGAAAGGTCAGGGACCGTGTCTGAATTTGCTCACCAGCATTAATTTTGGGGCTTGGCCCTGAAGCACCCAACACATAGGAAGTAAGGAACAATTTTTGTTGAAGGAATGAATTTCCTAATTTTCCAATGGTAAAACAAAGACCCAGGGCTGTGAAGTAATTTACCCCTTCAAGGGTAATTTTGCCCCAAGTCAAGAAGTAAATTAGTGACCAACCGTGGGGATCTTTTCAGTACCTCATAAGAAAAGGAGACAGGAAATGGCAGAGTACACCTCAGAGACCCTAAAACAGGGGGAAACTTGACAAGCAAATGTAAATGCTCCTGCCTGAATTATTCCTGAGCCCAAAACATTGCACAAATCCCTCCTGGCTGAAAACAAAGAGCAGACCATCTTTACAGTTTAATCAGAAAAAAAATAGCTCACGGTTTGTGACTAAACAGGGGGAGAACCAAGAACACTGTGATTCTTGGGGTCCCTTGTGCTCTATTGGCAAGATTCAGGGCAACCTGCTGAACTACAGCAGCTGCATTTTCACCTCCGTGTTATGTTCTGATAAATGCAAAATGGGAACAGATCTGAACCTGTTTAGATGAACTGAAGAAAACGATGAGGCAGAAACTGCGGACATTATGGCTTTTCTGAGCTTTAGCACATATGTCACTATCTCACCTTCCACAAGCTGGGAAAACTATGGAAACCACCCTTCTCATCACTGAGCCAGTGACAGTAACACCTAGGAGAGGCTTTCACACATTGGGATAGAAAATCTATCTCGGGCAGCAATGAGATGTGTTGAGAGCATGGAGACTCATTCAGAAACACTTTGTAAAGCAAGCTCCAGGGCCTCAGCCACATCGAGCACTCACTGCTCCCAGCAGAGCCAGGGCCTGCTGTCCGGGGGCCCATTAAACAATCTGTGGGTCATTCAAGGCCCTCAGATAGGCAATTCTTCCTGAAATACCCCTTCTGGATGTGATTTCTTTTAGATTCCAATTGCTTTTACTAAGCGGATGACCTTGGGGAAATTATATAATCCCTCTGAGCCTGTTTCCTCATCTATAAAAGAGAAGCAAGACAAGGACCCACCCCGTTAGGTTGCCATGAGCAACTAAATGAAATAATGCATGTCAAACATTCAGGGAAGGGCTTAGGACATAGCGGGCTCTCAAGAAATGGTTTTTGGTAGTGCTGTGGTTGCCATTTTAATGTGCACTATCTCATCTGCCAGTGTATCGGCCAGAGGAATTTAACTTCAAAACCCAAATCAGATGATGTTTTTGAGTTTATTACTTTGGATTTTAAAAAAAAGAGTATTGGTGAATGCATGGGTACTTGATTGGAAAACTGGGCAGTGAAGTGCCTGCCAATTTGGATGGAGCTCTCAGAGCCTTCTAGAACTGAGGACAGTATACAGATGGCCAAGTCATAGCCACCTCATGGATTGCTGGGTCCTTCTGTAATCCATTTACC
This sequence comes from Mesoplodon densirostris, assembly GCF_025265405.1. Classification (NCBI taxonomy): domain Eukaryota; kingdom Metazoa; phylum Chordata; class Mammalia; order Artiodactyla; family Ziphiidae; genus Mesoplodon; species Mesoplodon densirostris. Next base: position 167,437,642 of record NC_082661.1, on the reverse strand, counting down.
ATAATCTAGGCATACAGATCATTCACATTTAGCTCTCAGCCTAAATCCCCTTTTTGTAAGTGTTTGATGTTTTTTCCTGAATCTCTGCAGTTGTTTTCAATATCTAAGAGTAGGATATATATCCCTAGTCTATCCTGTTAGATTCGGCCCCTCACTTCAGCCTACCCCGGTTCTCTAGGTGTTTGATTCTAACATCCAAAAGATACACGAACTCTCCTACTAAACCTCCCTCCTTAATCTTTACCCAACCCACTGATAAAGTGAGCAATTAGGAAAATAAATGTGTTGCACAGAGTAGGAAAGGGGAACAGTAACGTTTGTGGAACACCAACAATGCCAGCACTTTAGCAGTAAGCAGTAGTGTGAGGTCTTAAAATCATGTGCTCTCAGGTCAGACTGCCTGGCATCGTTACTCCCTGTGTGAGCTCAGGTCAATTACTCAGCCTCTCTGAACCTTAATTCCCTCAGCCGTAATATGGGAAGGATTTGTTAGGGCAATTAATTGAGCTGATACACGTTTCTGACACATGGTAGTGCTCGATAAATGTTAGATTTTATTGTTTTCTCATTTAATCATCATAACAAGCCTGCAAGTGCTATTAATCTTCCTGTTTACAAATAAGGAAATGGAGGCTCGGGGCGTTTAGGTCATTTGCTAGTAACCTTGATATCAAATTGGACCTGGAAACCTAGCCCAGGCTGCCTGTTGCCAAAGTCCCATCAGCACCAGGCTGCCACCCAGAAGAATGCTCCAGGCACATTTAATGATGAGTATGTGTTCTTCTCTCATCTATGTTTCCAGCCACTGCAATTCAGTCTCTCCTCTCCCGTACTACCCAGGAAAAGAAAGCAAAAGGAGGCATCAAGCAATAGGTAGAAAGAATAACAGCCCTAAGGGTTTATCCTTCCTCTATTAATTTCCCTAGAAGCGGAAGTTTATCTGACAAAGGTGAGTCCTTAATATGAAATTCCTATCCAAGGCCCCCAGTATGGGTGTGTTTTGTCCACATTCACAGCATGTGACAGCAGACAGCAAAATATACTTGGCCTTAGGTAGCCTGATGAGTTCTACAACACATACAAACACACCACACACACACACACACACGACCAGCTGAGTCAAAAACTAAAAATTGATATTCCTCCCAGGGTTCACTGGGTGAGATCTTACCTAGCAAAGATTCTCTACCTTCGAGTACCTGCTCAGTCTAAAGTTCAGCCAAGTGTTAGACTATTATCCTAGGCTCTGGGTGCAAGTGGAATAATGAATGATTCTATCAAAGGTCCAAGGGAGGTAGGCAAAGGAGCCAAAACATGGCAGAGGCCTTTACAGCACTTATGGGAGATCACAGCTCAAAATGGGATTTTTCTGGAGATCAAGACAGATAATACTTCTGTATTCAAAGCAGCCCTGACAACATGATGGATATTGATATTGATCATGGGGCTAAAGGTATTCCAGCCCTGCATAATTTCTTTCTGCTCTTCTTTAGTGGAGGATTAGAGCCAACTCAGAGCTGGCCTCTCTGTGTGATGAGTGAAGGCTGGAAACCTCCCTTCCTTTCCCAGGACCAGGTGTCTGGTCAGCCACGGGCAGCTGGGAGTATTGGGCCTGGCAGCTTCCCGAAAGCTGAAGAAGAGGGAGAAGCTGATAGGCCCAGAGTGTGAGCTTAGACTAGACGTTGCCAAACTTGTCTGTACTTTGGAACCACCTGGGGAAGCTTTTAAGTATTTCAAAAACTGGGCCACATTCCAGGTCCAGTAAACTGCAATCTGCCGAGTAAGACAGAGGCACCAGGAGTTTTGAAGCTCCCGAGGCAATTCCAATGTGCAGGCTAGTTTGGGAACCACTGGCTTAGAGCCGTGGTTCTTACCTGGGGGGCGATTTTGCCCCACAGGTGCGTTTGACAATGTCACAAGACATTTCTGGTTGTCACACTGGGGGCTGGTACTACTGACATCTAGTGGGAAGGGGCCAGGGATGCTGCTAAACATCCTGCAATGTACAGGACAGCCCCACAGCAAAGAATTAACTGGCCAAAATATCAGTAGTGCCTAGATTAAGAACCCCGGCTTAGACTCTTGCTACTCGATGTGTGGTTCAGCGACCAGTAGCAGAACATCACTTGGAGCTTGTTAGAAATGCAGAATCTCAGGCTCAACCCCAGACTTAGTGGCTCAAAACTGCAGTTTTTACAAGATCCCCTGGTGACCCATATGCACATTACACTTTAGAAACACTAGCTTAGATGATTTTAGGGTTGTTTTTTATAATGGGAGATCCCTTCAGTTTAACTACTATGCTGGATTTTTTTAACACAGCAACCCTTTCTTTCACATCCCAAATTCTCCCCACAACTCTCCAAGCTTGTGTATGAGAACAGCCTCAGGCTTTAGAGCCAGACAGATGCAGGTTTAGATCCCAGCTCAGGGTAAGGATCACCTGAAAGCATTTACCCTAGCTGGGCCTCAGCTGCCTAATCTGCAAATGAGAAAATGATGTGAAGACTCAGGTAAACTATGCAAAATTCAGGATGGTGTCTGAACAGTGTGAGCTGGAATCTGAGCTTCACCTACTTATTAGTTTTTGACCTTGAGCAATGTACTTTTCTTCTTTCAACCTTAATTTCCTCCTCTACATAAAAAATAGCAGGCTCAATCCCACTCCTGGGCATATACTCAAACAAAACTCTAATTCAAAAAGATATAATCACCCCTATGTTCATAGCAGCACTACTTACAATAGGTAAGACTTGGAAACAACCTAACTGTCCATCAACAGTTACAATGATGTGGGTGTGTGTATGTGTGTGTATACACACACACACATACACACACACACACAATGGAATATTACTCAGCCATAAAAAAGAAAAAATAATGCCATTTGCAGCACCATGGATGGACCTAGAGATTATCATATTAAGCGAAGTAAGTAAGAAAGAGAAAGACAAAAAACCATATGATATCACTTATATGTGGAATCTAAAATACAACACAAATGAACATATCTAGGAAACAGAAACGGACTCACAGACGTAGAGAACAGACTTGTGGTTGCCAAGGGGGAGGGGAGGGGAGGGAGGGAAGGATTGGGAGTTTGGGATTAGCAAATGCAAACTAGTATATATAGGATGGATAAACAAGGTCCTACTGTTTAGCACAGGGAACTCTAGTCAACATCTTATGATAAACCATAATGGAAAAGAATATGAAAAACAATATATATGTATAACTGAGTCACTTTGCTGTATAACAGAAATTAACACAACATCGTAAATTGAATATACTTCAATAATTTTGTTTTAAAAAGAGCAGGATCACACCTGATCCTGCAGAACATTATCCAGATGATGGAATTTAAGGTGCTAATGTGAAAAAAAAAAAAAAAGCAGCAGCAGCTCATGTGGAGTAGGGGCTCACATGCAGTCCTCACTCACTTGCTTCCTGAAATACAGGAGAAGCTCCATAAATGGGATAGCCTTTAATTCACATTGCACACTACAGAACCATAGATCCCTTCCCTGTATCAATCTGGCAGGGCATATGTTCACAGTCATAGACTCCCCTTCATCCATTCCGGGGCCAACACGGAGGATGTTGTCATCTGCTGTTTTGTCTCGTTGCCTCTGTTGAGACTGCAGCTCAAGGGTGGGCGTCATGCCTTGCCTTTCTCCTGCAATCCCACAGCACTTTGAAGTTGGGCGACGTGCACAAAAGTCCTCAACAAATGTTTTCTGCCAGCGATTTAGAATGCAAAGCCCCACAACTAGTAAGAGGGAGAACCGAGATTCAAACCTGGTTCCTCCAATCCCCAAACCTGAGCGGGCTCCATGTCAACACACTACCTCTCCCATGACAAGTGTTTTATACACACACACACACACACACACACACATGGAATGCAGAAATCAATTAACAACTGCCTGGTGGGTTTTTCTGTAGTGACATGAGTGTTTATCGTCTCTCCTCAACTGGATTGTAAGTGTCTCAAAGCAGGAGCTATGCCTTTTCCTTGTTCTGTGTTCCTCAGGGCCCTTGCTACACAGCTGAGCTCCCATCAAAAGCTCAATAAATCTGTTATCCAAATGATGGATTGGTGAGTTGGTTGACTGATTAGGTTAGCGATTGACTGGAATAAATACAACGTGAGCATAAGAGACACACGTTGCAATTATGTAATCTCTAACTCTGTCTTTAGAAAACTTCTGTAAATTTCTAAATATTTTACTACATTCAGGAGAGATCTACTCTACTTAGGCCTTTCCACTAACTCCCAGAAAACAAATAATACACTCTATAAAGTAAGTATGAAGGAAGGGGAAGAGGAGGCATCAAAGACCCAGCCCTACAAGGCTTCTTAGTTTCTACTGCCACATGGAGGAGGCCCAACAAGGCACATTGGAACAAGTCACACTGAGCCTGAAGACATGAATGAGATGAGGAGCAGCTGAGAAGAAGGGGAGATGAAGGCATGACCTCTAGATAAAAGAGAATCACTGTGAGATGGAACAACGGCTCTTCCTTGCTGGCTTTGCAACAGGATGCCCAGCCCATTGAGATGGGAGGGCCAGGCAAACCCATGGCTTCAGGGACTGTAGAGAACACAACCTACACTGACAGGAGTGTAAGTGCCACACAAGATGAGCCAGAACCAGTTTCAGCGATTCTGAGCAGCCAACACCACCACTGGGTCCAAGGGCTTTGGTTTTAGCCCAGGAACCAGGGAGCAGGAGTTTGGGGAGGTTTCAGCTCCAATGACAAAGCATAGATTGGAGCCATTGGACATGAGCACAGAGATTTTCAATTCTACTTTGTGCCACAAACAGAGACTAAGCACCTGCTCTGTGCTGACTGTGGCAAAGCAGCCATGAAAAGAAACATAAACGAGCATTGACTTTCCCCCAGTGAGGGAGACATGCTAAGTTCTTCACAAGAGAAAACAAGCCAGACAATTGCTGTTACTTCTCTCTTCAATCACTTTCATTGCTCGGTGGAATAAGGGTCTTCTGGACCTTCAGCAAGGCTGGATCCACCCCAGTTCTTCACCTCTCTTGGGGGTTGGAGGACAGGTATGGGTTCACAAGGGCAGCGTTGAAAACTCCTAGACCTTAGGCTGTGGGGAGGGATCAGCCAGAGAGCCAAGTGAGGAGCCAGAGGAGACTAAAGAGAGAAAGAAAAACAAAGCAGAAACCCAACCCGAGAGCACAAAACAGTGAAGAGCTCTGTGGAGCCAGTGAAAAAAGTCAGGAAGAGAAAGGGCTCTTCTTGAGGACTTTCTCCAAAGAGAGGAAGTTTTTTCTGGGCTGGTGTTGATGTGCTATGCGCAGAAAAAGCCCCTTCCTGCACCCAAATAGGAACAGCAGCCCAGATCTCCCTGAGGTCTCACCAGCCATATTGTTTCTTTCTCCTGAAAATAAAATCTGGGGTCCTTACTTCTCACCCTTCTAAGAGAAGAGCTGAGACTTGGATCAATCTGGCGTATTTCTCAGTCTGCCATGAAGGTAACACAGGGAGAGAGGGACCCAGCTCCAGTACTGGGGGAAATGTTCTGGATCTCAGAGTATGGCTCAGGAAGGAAAAGAGGAAGCTGCATTTAATGGGATGATAGTATGGCAATGGTATTTTTTAAGTACTGTTGATGAAAAATAGAAACTGTAAGATGGGACTTCCCTGGTGGCACAGTGGTTAAGAATCCACCTGCCAATGCAGGGGACACGGGTTGGAGTCCTGGTCCAAGAAGATCCCACATGCTGCGGAGCAGCTAAGCCCGTGTGCCACAACTACTGAGCCTGTGTGCCACAACTACTGAAGTCCATGAACCTAGAACCCGTGCTCCTCAAGAAGAGAACCCACCGCAAGGAGAAGCTCGTGCACAGCGACAAAGAGTAGTCCCCGCTCGCAGCAACTAGAGAAAGCCTGAACACAGCAACAAAGAACCAAAGCAGCCATAAATTAATTTTAAAAAACTGTAAGGGGCCTCCCTGGTGGCGCAGTGGTTAAGAGTCTGCCTGCCGATGCAGGGGATACGGGTTCGTGCCCCGGTCTGGGAGGATCCCATATGCCGCGGAGCGGCTGGGCCCGTGAGCCATGGCCGCTGGGCCTGCGCATCTGGAGCCTGTGCTCCGCAACGGGAGAGGCCACAACAGTGAGAGGCCCGCATACCGCAAAAAGAAAAAAAAAAAAAAAAAAAAAAAAACTGTAAGATGTTTGGATTTACACACACACACACAGCTCTTCCTCAACATAAAGTTTTCTTACAGTGAAGCTAAACAGTGCAGTAATTACCCAGAAAAATGCTTCTTTATTTCTACTGATTTACTAAAATAGGTGTGGAGAGGACCTTTCCCTTGGCCATCAAAAAGCAGGTGGAAATACTTTTTTCTTGCCTGAGTTTGCATGGTTTGACAAATAAAAACTCACCCTTCTTTAATGTAATAGAAGGATCTTCTGTCACTGTTGAAATTTTGCAAGGAGAAATTTTCACAAAAGCTGACAGGAATGAGGTGTGATCCTTCAATTATAAATGAGGAAGGGAATGAATTTTGGACTACCTACTTTGTGCCAGAGAAAAGCCGAACATGTGTATTTTCCCTTGTCAGAAATTAGTGGAAATTGCACAGTAATGTGAATATGGGCTGTATTGTTTTCAGTGTAATTGTTAGATACCAAACATGAAACCATTTTTAAAAATCAATAGCAATGTATGTAATAGAACATTAATTAAAATGGAGGCTATCACAGTAAAAAAAAAAAAAAAAAAAAAAAAAAAAACCCTGGAGCAACTGCTCCAGGTGCTCTAAACAGTGTATTTCATTTAACCGTTAGAACAATCCAATGAGATAATGTTCTTATCCTTCACTTAAAGATGGTAAACCGAGATTCAAAGAGGTGTCATAACATTCTCAAGATCTCACAGGTCCATGACTTCGTCAAACATTTGCCAGTTGACAATCTGATACTGACTTGTGCCCCCACCCACCCCCAAACACACCACCATCCCAACACCAAGTCATCCTGGGTGGGGGGGTGGATAATACATCTCCCCTACACATCATTCTAAAGGCAGATGGGTTTTAAATCAATCCACCAAGTGATCAATTAATATCCTCCCTTCTATAACCAGCTCTGGATTCCTGGAAGAGATGGGGAAATATGGTGTCTTTTCAGAGCACATTTATATTCATCTCAATTACTCTTCTTCATTCCAGCAGCACATAAATTACCAGCTCTGTTGTCAAATGCTGCATGTAACAGTGTTTAGCATAAGGTCTCAGGGGAAAAGAAAAGTCATCAGCTCTTCTATGGGCAGGGATACGCCAGGTGGCACTGGAATGGAGATTGAAGGGTGGTATCCACCCTCTCTACCCTCCCCCCAACATCGCCCAGGACCTGGGAGCCCAGGCCTGTCAACAGCAACAAACAGGAATAGGGGATATCAGAGTGTGCAGAATATGAAGTGGGTAAGTAATTCCAGAAAAGAAACAGTGAGCTTTTTATTTGTCAAACCACGCAAACTCAGGCAAGAAAAAATATTTCCACCTACTTTTTGATGGCCAAGGGGCAGCTCCTCTCCATGCCTATTTAATAAATCAGTGGAAAGAAACATTATTTGGGTAATTACTATGAACCATGTCATGTAACAATGATCTCAATTCCTGCTGCAGTCCTCAAGTAAAAGTCTCAAGTCAGGGCTGTTATCTGACTTCTCCAAGGTGACACAGCTGGGAAGTACAGAGCTGGTAGATATTTTTTTTTCCTGGACTGGTCTTTTGAAGCCCCTTTCTTTCTTTATCCCAGCATTTACCCATTCCCTCAAGTGACTGCTCCAGCAGACTTGCCCTGTTGGAAACCAACTAACCAAGAGTCAATCTTTGTAAAATGCCCAAAGAGATGCTCCTCTTCAACTCCAAAAAGAAAGAACCCTCGTCATCACTGTTGATTAAAATTAAGATTGCTAATAAAACTCAGAAACAAAACAACTATGACTTGACAATGCTCTCAGCTAAAAGAAGTTCTGGCAAAGATTTCCACTCTAAATCAAGAACCCAGGTCTTCTCTATCTTTCTGCTCTGTCACCCTCAGATCATGGCTTCCACTGTAAAAGTCCCTTTAGGGTCCAGATGGCTGCTGGAGCACTTGTCATCACCTTTGAATGTCAGGCACCAGGAAGGAGGAAGCAGGAAGGGACCAAAGGGCTGTCTCTTCTTTAAGGAGCCACCCTAAATCTTCTACCCGCAAATTTCAGCTTGCCTTGTGGCCAGAAATATTCACATGCTCACACCTAGCTGCAAGGGAGTCTGGAAAATGTGGTCTACAATGGGCCCACTGTCACCCTAACATACATCAGGGCTCTTTTCCTAAGGGAAGAAGACAAAACAAACATAATGAGTAGCAACCAGCTGTCTCTGACTCAATCACCACAACCCAACTGCACCACAATCATCACCACTCTATCAAAGTCTTTCTATACAACACACCTTAGCTCAGTTCATCCCACAATACCCCTATGAAGGATACAATTTTCCCCACTCTACAGACAGTGAAACAGAGACACAGAGGAGCTAAGTAACTTACATGAGGTCACAGAATTGAGATGTGAACCAGGAAGATACATTTATTATTAATAATGTTTGTTCTGAGTAGAAGCAAGAAGAACTACAATCCCACAGCCTGTGGAACAAAAACCACATTCACAGAAAGAGAAACAAGATGAAAAGGCAGAGGGCTATGTACCAGATGCAGGAACAAGAAAAAACCCCAGAAAAACAGATAAAAGAAGCGGAGATAGGCAACCTTCCAAAAAAAGAATTCAGAATAATGATAGTAAAGATGATCCAGGACCTCAGAAAAAGAATGGAGGCAAAGAGCGAGAAGATGCAAGAAATGTTTAACAAACACCTAGAAGAATTAAAGAACAAACAAACAGAGATGAACAATGCAATAACTGAAATGATAACTACACTACAAGGAATCAATAGCAGAAAAATTGACGCAGAAGAACAGATAAGTGACCTGGAAGATAGAATGCTGGAATTCACTGCTGCAGAAGAGAATAATGAAAAAAGAAAGAAAGGAAATGAAGACAGCCTAAGAGACCTCTGGGACAACATTAAACGCAACAACATTTGCATTATAGGGGTCCCAGAAGGAGAAGAGAGAGAGAAAGGACCCAAGAAAATATTTGAAGAGATTATACTCGAAAACTTCCTTAACATGGGAAAGGAAACAGCCACCCAAGTCCAGAATGCACAGAGAGTCCCATACAGGATAAACCCAGGGAGAAACACACCGAGACAAATAGTAATCAAATTGGCAAAAATTAAAGACAAAGAAAAATTATTGAAAGCAGCAAGGGCAAAATGACAAATAACATACAAGGGAACTCCCATAAGGCTAACAGCTGATTTCTCAGCAGAAACTCTACAAGCCAGAAGGGACTGGCATGATATACTTCAAGTGATGAGAGGGAAGAACCTACAACAAAGATTACTCTACACAGCAAGGATCTTATTCAGATTCGATGGAGAAATCAAAAGCTTTACAGACAAGCAAAAGCTAAGAGAATTCAGCACCACCAAACCAGCTCTACAACAAATGCTAAAGGAACTTCTCTAAGTGGGAAACACAAGACAAGAAAAGGACCTAAAACAACAAACCCAAAACAATTAAGAAAATGGTCAATGGAACATACATGTTGATAATTACCTTAAACGTGAATCGATTAAATGCTCCAACCAAAAGACACAGGCTTGCTGAATGGATACAAAAACAAGACCCATATATATGCTGTCTCCAAGAGACCCACTTCAGACCTTGGGACACATACAGACTGAAAGTGAGGGGAAAAGGAAAAGGATATTCCATGCATGCAAACAGAAATCAAAAGCTGGAGTAGCAATACACATATCAGATAAAATAGACTTTAAAATAAAGAATGTTATAAGAGACAAGGAAGAACACTACATAATGATCAAAGGATCCATCCAAGAAGAAGATATAACAATTATAAATATATATGCACCCAACATAGCAGCACCTCAATACATAAGGCAACTGCTAACAGCTATAAAAAAGAAAATTCACAGTAACACAATAATAGTAGGGGACTTTGACACCTCACTTACACCAATGGACAGATCATCCAAAATGAAAATAAATAAGGAAACAGAAGCTTTAAATGACACAATAGACCAGATAATTTAATTGATATTTTTAGGACATTACATCCAAAAATAGCAGATTGCACTTTCTTCTCAAGTGTGCACTGATCATTCTCCAGGAGAGATCACATCTTGGGTCACAAATCAAGCCTCAGTAAATTTAAGAAAATTTAAATCATATCAACCATCTTTTCCAACCACAACACTATGCAATTAGAAATGAATTACCGGGGGAAAAATGTAAAAAACACAAACACATGGAGGCTAAACAGTATGTTACTAAATAACCAAGAGATCAAAGAAGAAATCAAAGAGGAAATCAAAAAATACTTAGAGGGCTTCCCTGGTGGCACAGTGGTTGAGAGTCCGCCTGCCAATACAGGGGACACGGGTTCGTGCCCTGGTCTGGGAAGATCCCACATGCCACGGAGCGGCTAGGCCCATGAGCCATGGCCGTTGAGCCTGCGTGTCCGGAGCCTGTGCTCTGCAACGGGAGAGGCCACAAGAGTGAGAGGCCTGCGAACTGCAAAAAACAACAACAACAACAAAAAAAAACCTAGAGACAATGAAAACATGACAATCCAAAACCTATGGGATGCAGCAAAAGCAGTTCTAAGAGGGAAGTTTATAGCTATAAAAACCTACCTCAAGAAACAAGAAAACTCTCAAATAAACTATCTAACCTTACACCTAAAGGAACTAGAGAAAGAAGAACAAACAAAACCCAAAGTTAGCAGAAGGAAAGAAATCATAAAGATCAGAGTAGAAATAAATGAAATAGAAACAAAGAAAACAATAGCAAAGATCAATAAAACTAAAAGCTGGCTCTTTGAGAAGATAAACAAAATTGATCAATAATTAGCCAGACTCATCAAGAAAAAGAGGGAGAGGACTCAAATCAATAAGATTAGAAATGAAAAAGGAGAAGTTACAACAGACACCACAGAAATACAAAGCATCCTAAGAGACTACTACAAGCAACTCTATGCCAATAAAATGGACAACCTGAAAGAAATGGACAAATTCTTAGAAAGGTATAACCTTCCAAGACTGAAGCAGGAAGAAATAGAAAATATGAACAGACCAATCACAAGTAATGAAATTGACACTGTGATGAAAAATCTTCCAACAAACAAAAGTCCAGGACAAGATGGCTTCACAGGTGAATTCTACCAAACATTTAGAGAACAGCTAACACCCATCCTTCTGAAACTCTTCCAAAAAATTGCAGAGGAAGGAGTACTCCCAAACTCATTCTATGAGGCCACCATCACCCTGATACCAAAATGAGACAAAGATACTACAAAAAAAGAAAATTACAGACCAATATCACTGATTAATATAGATGCAAAAATCCTCAACAAAATACTAGCAAACAGAAGCCAACAACACATTAAAAGGATCATACACCATGATCAAGTGGGATTTATCCCAGGGATACAAGGATTCTTCAATATATATAAATCAATCAATGTGATACACCATATTAACAAATTGAAGAATAAAAACCATATGATCATCTCAATAGATGCAGAAAAAGCTTTTGACAAAATTCAACACCCATTTATGATAAAAACTCTCTAGAAAGTGGGCAAAGAGGGAACCTACCTCAACATAATAAAGGCCGTATATGACAAACCAACAGCAAACATCATTCTCAATGGTGAAAAACTGAAAGCATTTCCCCTAAGATCAGGAACAAGGCAAGGATGTCCACTCATCACTATTATTCAACATAGTTTTGGAAGTCCTAGCCACGGCAATCAGAGAAGAAAAAGATATAAAGTGAATACAAATTGGAAAAGAAGAAGTAAAACTGTCACTGTTTGCATATGACATGATACTATACATAGAGAATCCTAAAAATGCCACTAGATAACTACTAGAGCTAATCAATGAATTTGGTAAAGTTGCATGATACAAAATTAGTGCACAGAAATCTCTTGCATTCCTATACACTAATGATGAAAAATCTGAAAGAGAAATGAAGGAAACACTCCCATTTACCACTGCAACAAAAAGAATAAAATACCTAGGAATAAACCTACCTAAGGAGACAAAAGACCTGTATGCAGAAAACTATAAGACACTGATGAAGGAAATTAAAGATGATACCAACAGATGGAGAGATATACCATGTTTTTGGATTGGAAGAATCAATATTTTGAAAATGACTATACTACCCAAAGCAATCTACAGATTCAATGCAATCCCTATCAAATTACCAATGGCATTTTTTATGGAACTAGAACAAAAAATCTTAAAATTGGTATGGAGACACAAAAGACCCTGAATAGCCAAAGCAGTCTTGAGGGGAAAAAATGGAGCAGGAGGAATCAGACTCCCTGACTTCAGACTACACTACAAAGCTACAGTAATCAAGACAATATGATACTGGCACAAAAACAGAAACATAGATCAATGGAACAAGATAGAAAGCCCAGAGGTAAACTCACATACCTATGGCCAACTAATCTATGACAAAGGAGGCAAGGATATACAATGGAGAAAAGACAGTCTCTTCAATAAGTGGTGCTGGGAAAACTGGATAGCTACCTGTAAAAGAATGAAATTAAAACACTCCCTAACACCATACACAAAAATAAACTCAAAATGTATTAGAGACCTAAATGTAAGACTGGACACTATAAAACTCTTAGAGGAAAACCTAGGCAGAACACTCTTTGACATAAATCACAGCAAGATCTTTTTTGATCCACCTCCTAGATTAATGGAAATAAAAACAAAAATAAACAAATAGGACCTAATGAAACTTCAATGATTTTGCACAGCAAAGGAAACAATAAACAGTGACTTCCCTGGTGGCACAGTGCTTAAGAATCCAGCTGCTGGGCTTCCCTGGTGGTGCAGTGGTTAAGAGTCCACCTGCCAATGCAGGGGACATGGGTTTGTGCCCCGGTCCGGGAAGATCCCACATGCCACGGAGCGGCTGGGCCCGTGAGCCATGGCCACCAAGCCTGCGCATCTGGAGCCTGTGTTCCGCAACGGGAGAGACCACAGAGGTGAGAGGCCCGCGTACTGCAAAAAAACAAAAAAGAATCCAGCTGCCAATGCAGGGGACACAGGTTCGAACCCTGGTCCAGGAAGTTCCCACATGCTGCAGAGCAACTATGCCCTGTGTCACAACTACTGAGCCTGAGCTCTATAGCCCATGAGGCACAACTACTGAGCCCACATGCCACAACTACTGCAGCCCACGTGCCTAGAGTCTGTGCTCTGCAACAAGAGAAGCCACCACATTGAGAAGCCCGCGCACTGCAAAGAAGAGTAGCCCCTGCTCGCTACAACTAGAGAATGCCTGCACACAGCAACGAAGACCCGCAGCCAAAAACTAAATTAATTAATTTAAAAAGAGGAAACCATAAACAAGATGAAAAGACAACCCTCAGAATGGGAGAAAATATTTGCAAATGAATCAATGGACAAAGGATTAATCTCCCAAATACATAAACAGATCATGCAGCTCAATATTAAAAAAACAAACAACCCAATCCAAAAATGGGCAGAAGACCTAAATAGACATTTCTCCAAAGAAGACATACAGATGGCCAAGAAGCACATGAAAAGTTGCTCAACATCACTAATTATTAGAGAAATGTAAATCAAAACTACAATGAGGTATTACCTCACACCAGTTAGAATGGGCATCATCAGAAAATCTACAAACAACAAATGCTGGAGAGGGTGTGGAGAAAAGGGAACCCTCTTGCACTGTTGGTGGGAATGTAAATTGATACAGCCACTATGGAGAACAGTATGGAGGTTCCTTAAAAAACTAAAAATAGAATTACCCTATGATCCAGCAATCCCACTACTGGGCATATTCCCTGAGAAAACCATAATCCAAAAAGACACATGCACCCCAGTGTTCATTGCAGCACTATTTACAATAGTCAGGTCATGGAAGCAACCTAGATGCCCATCGACAGATGAATGGATAAAGAAGATGTGGTACATATATACAATGGAATATTACTCAGCCATCAAAAGGAATGCAATTGGGTCATTTGTTGAGCCGTGGATGCATCTAGAGACTGTCATAAAGAGTGAAGTACGTCAGAAAGAGGAAAACAAATATCGTATATTAGTGCATGTATGTGGAACCTAGAAATATGGTACAGATGAACTGGTTTGCAGGGTAGAAATTGAGAAACAGATGTAGAGAACAAATGCATGGACACCAAGGGGGAAATCCGTGGGGGGGGTGGGACTTGTAATGAATTGGGAGATTGGGATTGACATGTATACACTGATGTGTATAAAACTGATGACTAATAAGAACCTACTGTATAAAAAAATAAATAATATAAAATTTTTTTAAAAAGTTTGTCCTGATATCAAACTCCATAAAGTACCCATTTGACATAATTGTCTAATGCGATACAAGTTAACTGTGAAGAACATTGCTTTTTAACTTGAAGGCAACTGTTTACCCAGGTGTCATATGGCTATTCTCTCTGTCTGGATCCAGAGCCCAAGAGTCTAAACACTGAACTACACTTTCAACCTTCCATGGTAATTTCATGAACTGAACAGTGATAGAGAAATTATGGAATCAGAGAACACTCAAATTAGCCATGCAGGAAGCCACTTAGTATGCTTGGACATGAACTAACTATAGTCCCCTCCAAAATCTCACCCTAGAAGGTGATATTTAACAGAGGAGGATATCAGAAAAGTTAAGTTGGTAACCTCCCTCTCACACACTTTCTCTCTCTTTCTCTCTCCCTCCCTCCTTCCCTCTCACATACACACACTCTCACACACAAACACACTTAAACTTTCCATCCTTCAATCAAGTGGCCAGTGGCAAGTACCATTCTACCGAACAAACACCCAGTTTTGCCCTCCTTCTTTGTCCTCTGCTTATAGCTAAACATTCATTTCTTTCCTCAATTTATTCCTATTTTGTCCTGAAACATCCTTCATAGTTATTTTGCTTAAGAGTTCTTTTTCAAAACTATTTCAAGAGAGAGGCTGACCTTGTTATAACCCCAACTCCTTGGTCTGCACATCCTCTGACTTAATTGGATGCCACATTCCCAGATGGGGTCAGGAGGTCATCAGTCAAGAAAAAGACAGCTTCCCAGCTGCTACAGAGAAAAGTGGACATTCTTATTAGACCTGTAAGCAAAATGTCAAACTACAAAAAGCCTGAGCCAATAACATTCTTGCATTAGATGGCTCAGCAAGAAAGACCTGAAAGCTGCCTAGAACTGCTTGCTTTAATGCTCTACATCAGGATGATGTCATTCCAACAGCAAACACACCTGAAGATGCCATATATAGAACTGGACCTGCCAACCCATTTCCACCATTTACTGGGCACCAATTCTGGGCCAATCACAAGTCCATATTGGGGATACAGGAGCAAGAAAGCCTAGCGCCCTGCCTTCAAGTAACTCATAGTCTGGTGGGTGAGCCAAACACATGAATTAATAACCCCAGACCATGGGCTTAGAGCTCTGCTTGCTGATGAATAAAGTGCTTTCAGCACTCAGAGGAGAATCATCAACTGTATGTAGGGCTATCGTGGGGGACTGCCTGGAGGAGATGGCATTGGAAGATGGACCTTGACTCCTGAATTCATTCATAGATAGTGAGCCTCCCACAGGGAACCTCATTTCTCAGTCTTGAGCCTAAAATAAGGGCTTTGTCCAAAGCCCAGAAGCTGGATCACCTCAACATGCGTTGGCAATTAACACTGACTTTCACTGAAGATTGCTTGGGGAGATTGAGACAATGTTAAATCATACACTAAAGAGCAAACAGAATTTTTTAAATCCCTGTGAGATATTTCTTTTCCTTGCTCAAGTCTTTTTCTAACTCCCAGCTGCATCATTTCTCCCCTTGTGCCCCACATATCCCTCTCATCTTCTCACACATCCAGAGGCATCAGTTCCCAGCCTCAGCCTTTATGTCCAACTTAGCAATAAACAAGAGTCCAAGGTTTACAAAGAGCCTCCTGACGAAGCCCTTCAGGGAGTCATAACTCATTATGTAGTAGGCCCTTGGAGAATCTCTCCCTGTACTGCAGGTTGCTAATCAAAATGTTTACCCAACAAACCCAGGGCTGAGGAAAGAGAAGCATCATTCTGCTTTCAAGAAAACAAAATATTGTTGCATTGAGAAGGATTTTTTTCCCTGGTGCAGAAGGTAGGAAAAAAAATTCAGGAAAGGAAATCACAAAAGCAAGGACAAGAAGCAAGAAAATGGATGTCCCACCAAACATTTGAGAAACAGGAAAGTGTCTGTTGTAGCCGGAAGAAAGGGAGCAAAGAGATGAGTCTGGAAGGTGTGAGCAAAGTAGGTGAGTTAAATCACCTCCTTCTGGTTCCAGTGGTGTGTTCTATTCTGGAACGTGATGCCACCTCACTGCACTATGTTCCCAGCCTCCATTTTAGCTTCTCAAGGTGTCACTGACACTCCTAAAAGGGGTAATTAATTAACCTGTCCCTTCTTTGTGTTTCATTGCAAAGTGAAGAACAGAGATAGTCAAGTTTGGTTACAGCTTTAAGTTTACTGTTGTACTTAGTAATTTGGGAATTATGTATAATAATGTGTGTATGTATGCATAAATACAGAGAGAGAAAGAGAATTGATTCTTCTGTTACATTTGCCTTATTTAGCTTTTAACTTTAGGTTGCATAATTCTATTTATTTAGATTCTGCCTATTTCCAAAAACAAAAGAGACAGAGAGAAATTGAAACAGTTTACCTTAAAAGAAGTATAATAAGACATTTACTCAAGATGGAAGACAATAGCCACATACTTTAGAAAGAAATTAGGAAAAATGTGATATTAAAATATTCTGGTAAGGAAATCTACCAAGTAAAAATGGATGGCTAATTAGGCGATTGGGATTGACATGTATACACTGATGTGTATAAAATTGATGACTAATACGAACTTGCTGTATAAAAAAATAAATAAAATTCAAAAATTAAAAAAAAAAATGGACGGCTTCCCAGCAGGCAGGTTAAAGACATACATGTAATAGGTTTAGGAAATATAAGCTTTCTCTAGGCTCTGAAATAAGGAGATATGTGTATTCCACAGGGATTCTTTTTACAGGGGAACTGTTTTACTGTTCAAGAAATATTGGCTGCTGAGACCCATCTTAGTAAATTATAAAATAATCCCCCTTATTCCTCTTGTTCTTTTTCAGTACTATGTTGAATCTCAAATTCCAACTTAATTCTTTTCTTTGTTCTCACCCCAGATCCTCCTTAAATTGTACTTGAAACACAAAAAGCACACGCCAGCTCAAATTGGTACTTCTCACCCAGTTGTATTTATTTGGCAGCCATTATTGGCTTTGGTTTGCACGCGGGTTCACATCTAACTCACAGACTGAAGCATCATTATGTGATCTCCCACCAGAGAATGCTAGGTGGGGGTTGGTGAAGGTCCACACCAAAAATGGAAAAATTAAGGATTACCACTTCTCAATCCTTGTTAGCATGAAAATATAATTATGCATTTTGTTCTTCACAGGCAAGGGGCATGCCTCTTGGAACACCTACCGATTGCAATCTTGTTCTCACCAACAGTAAAAAGGAAAGCATCAATTTATTTGAACAGCCTTTGTCAATGTGGGTCTGAGAGCATGCTGCATGAAATAATAATGATTAGTATTAAATTAATAATGATAATAAGAGTTACTGTTTATTGACTGCCTCCTATTCTAAGTGTAAGCCAATAACACTGAATTATCGGCTTGCACTTAGATAACAATTAGATAACAGTGAGTTATCTAATTCTTACAACAATCCTGTTATATTATATGGAGAAGCTGAAGTTGAGTGGGGTTAAGTAACTTGCCTAATTCAAGCTATTTGCAAGACAAAATTCAAAACAGTGTGATCTGACTCTATGTGGATTGTGGAACAACATAACAAATGCTACCCTCAATAGTAATTTTACCACCATAAAGAAGAACTATGGACTTCCCTGGTGGCGCAGTGGTTAAGAATCCACCTGCCAATGCAGGGGACATGGGTTCGAGCCCTGGTCCTGGAAGATACCACATGCCGCAGAGCAACACAACCCATACGCCACAACTACTGAGCCTGTGACCTAGAGCCCACAAGCCACAACTACTGAGCCCACGTGCCACAACTACTGAAGCCCACATGCCTAGAGTCCATGCTTCCCAACAAAAGAAGCCACCTCAGTGAGAAGCACACACCTCAACGAAGAGTAGCCCCCATTCCCCACTACTAGAGAAAGCCCACATGCAGCAACGAAGACCCAACGCAGCCATAAATAAATAAATAAAAGAAGAGCCATGCAATATATGGCACTAGAGACCACTGATGTCACAACAATAAGCTCTGTTCTGTAAAAATGCTTCCATAGGAAGCAAGAGTGATAGAGTGGAGTTGTCATCCCAGCCCTTCTTATAAGAACTGCTCCTCCATCTCTCACTTGATCCATACGGACATAGCCAAGAGTCCTGGCTTCATTTTATCTAAAGTGATCTAGACTCCCTGATTCCAGAGTGTTGTTGATCCATGAGTGACCCAAGATAAATAGACTTCCTTCTCCAAGACATTCCACTGGAGACTAAGAGACTTCAATCTGACTCAATCTACTGAAGAGGAGATGACAATTCAGGTGCCGTTCTATGGGTTGACCATGGTGTATACCATGTGGCCTGGAGGCATATAAGGACTGTCTGCAAAGAAAGTGAAATGAGGTGAACTTGAGAGATGAAGGTGGGTGAGGTCTAGAAAGGCTGTGAGCATCCAGCTTCTTGCTCCCATTCATTCCTGAGAGCCAGCTGCCTCCCTGCCCTGTGCTCTCCAAAACCAATCTATATGCTTTTAACAAATCTCCCATATTTGCCTAAAGAGAATCATGTATATTTCTCTTCCATGGAACTGAGAGAGCCCTAACTACCCAGGGTGATCTAATTAAAGAAGGTCTGGAGTTTCCTAGTGGTCTAGTTTAAGGAATACAATATGAATCCTGGGGAAGTTTGAGAGTTGAGTAATGGATACATCCCTCAGATTCTCCCCTCTCAAGTGTCAGTAAGCTCTGCTTTCAGTTTGAAAGAAACTGAAAAACTACTCTAAAGTAAGTCTCAGTCAAGAATCTGAAAAGCCAGCATTCTGTGTTCAGAATATCCATATCCTGGAGCTGACAGCCACCAGAAGATCAGAGATCCTGTTTTTTATATGATAAGTAAAGATAAGCTGATAAAATGAGAGTTGTCACATGAGCATCCCATAGCACATGGCTTATGGCCCATGAGTAAGGCTCAATATCAAGTGCTGTCTTGATATATAGTAAAACTAGGATGACCTCAAATGGCTTACCCACAATTCATCTTCCCTTCTGCTCTACAGATAAGGTCCCCTAGCCAAACAACTCTCCTTATCAAATGGGCCAGGTGAAGTGCCTGCTTATCCCTGAGTAGAGGGTTTCCATTCCCTGACAGCCCATGGAATTATTCAGACCAATCAGCCACATCCCATCAACCCTACCACCATGAATCTAGAGCCACTTCACCCTCTTGATACTACCAAGCCTGTCTACCACAGCCCGGAATTGTTCATTCTATTCCTGAGTTCTACTGTCCTCTGGCCCTGTGTGGTGCTGTGTGTGGAAGCTACTCCAGGCTGTATGTGTGATAAATAAACTGCTCTTGATCTCATCTGTCTGGTGTCAGGGGCTGTGTGTTTAGCCATCCTCATAACCCCAGGGTGGTTTACCAATGGGGTGAATAGGAGGTGATTAAACACAGCAGCACAGAGATCTATCAGAGGAGGGCCCAGATGGGTAACATATGCCTATGCAGACAGGAATACAGACCACTAAGAGCCTTCTTGGTGATAGAATGCTTCTCCAGGTTCTCAGGGTGACAGGGGAAATTTCACTGCAAGAATAATGGGGCATACTTGAACCCAGCCTCCAGTTATAACACCATCTGCTGAGGCCTTGTACAAAATGATTTACTGAGAATAGCAGGGCCCAACCATCAAATGGTTGCTAGATCATTACCTTCAAATTAACCCATATAGAAGAAAAGGTAACCAAACTATATTGAGGTTCTGATCCTAACTTCCAATCCTTACTTCTTCAAAATTTAAATTAAAAAAAAAAAAAAGATAGTGTGATAAATGACACCAGGCATTTTCCTTCTGTTCTGATTAGAACCACACACGTCTTGTCCTTTTTTTATTGTCACAGCTCAGGCCATCCTCCTCTTTGTGTTCTTGACTCACCCTAAGTGTATTCATCTGTTAAATAGGGATAATAATAGCACCAACTGCACTGAACAGGGTTACAATAATGTCTGCACCGCACTTAGAGCAGCTTCAACACACACAAGTTCTTAGTAAGCATTAGAGAAACTCAAAAAAAAAAAAGAAGTGGAAACTTGACTGGTCCCAACTTTGAGAACATCTACTCAATGAAACATCTAAATCCAGTTACGATTAATCCAGGAAAATATGAATGACTCAAATGAATCAGAGATCAAGCTTGCATAATACATGATCTAATGTGTTAAACTGTACAAAACTGACAAACTTTCCAAACAGCCATGGGGAACAGAAGGATTACCATGGTCTAGGCAGGCCAACTAGGTTTTTGAGAAGAAGAAAGACTTGATCTTAGCCTTAAAGATGCATAGAATTGTTAGAAAGAGGCATAGAATTGTTTGATGTTATGTATGAAACAAATCTCTAGTAATTTCTCACTAAGCACAGGCTTATGGTCATGGAAAATAATGAAATTGGAAAAACTGAAAATGAAAACACCATTAAATTTACATTTATCTATCAACTGCTAGCTTAAGCCGTATCCCCTCCAGAAAGGCAACTCATCTGAGGATCCATTACTGCCTCCTCTGAGTTACTGCTATACCAGAGCATGCTTCTACACGGCCCTCATACTCCACAATGTAACCTACCTGTGTACTAGACTTGAAACCCAACCCACAAGCTCAGACATCAAGGGAATGTAACTTTCTCTACTTTTTGTTTAACTTAATTTCAGCTCAAGATGATATCATTTCCAAGGGACTTGTAGTAAGCAGTCACAGGGGTGGAATCTCAGGTTCTCAAAGTGATCTATGCATGTCAGCTGAGATATCCATCCCCCTGTCTGGACCTAAATTTTTGATCCAACTGAGTTGATCTTGGGTAAACCCAGGTCTGTCTCCATGTTTTCCAGGCTCTGAGCCTCTCTCCACTATCTCCCTGCCATTTTATGTGCAAGGAAATCATCCTACTGCTAAAACCCCTGGGGCACTTCCATTTCTTCTCTCAAACTGGTACTTCTTTCCCAGTTGGATTTATTTGACAGCAGTGATTGGCTTTGGTATGTCCACAGGTTCACGTCTAACTCACAGACTAAAGCGTCATTATGTGATCTCCCACCAGAGAATGCTAGGTGGGGGTTAGTGGAGGTCACCACCAAAAATGGAGAAAGTAAGATTACCACTTCTCAATCCCTGTTAGTATGAAAATGTAATTATGCATTTTGTGCTTTTCAGAGGTGAGGAGTATGCCTGTCAGAACACCTACCAGCTTGCAATCTTGTTGTCACCATCAGTAAAAAGGAAAGCATCAATTTATTTGAACAGCCTTTGTCAATGTAGGTCTGAGAGTATACTGCATGAAATAATAATGATTAGTATTAAACTGAGAGTGATAATAATAGTTATTGTCCAATGAGTATCTCCTATTGGAAGGGTCCCACCATGTTCCCAGGACTGTACCCAGTAGAAGGGTCATGGTACCACTTTTCCATGATCAGCAGCATCAGTGGTATCACTTCTCCAACTCTCTCTCTCTCCTCCAAGCCAAAATATTCCTTTTCTAGTCTAAAAGATGGAGGAGGTTGGAGGAGGGATCTTTATTTTTTCCTCCCCAATATTTTTTCCTCAACCAGTCCTTTCTGTTCCCAATAAAAGATGAAACTTTAAAAACCGGAAGTCAGAAAGTGACTTCTCTTTTCCTTTTATTGTCATAGCCTTTCCCTGAGTAGATGAGCACAGACCAGCCTAGCTGCTTAAATAGGAGAAAGGTCCAAAGGAGAAAAGGAAAGATGAGGGGGAGAAATTGCTAGCTTAAAAGTAGCATCTCACCACATCTGTCTGTGAATCTGCCTCCCCTAATAGTTGGTGAGCTCCTCCACCATAAGGACAGACTGTGGTATTTATCTTTGTCTCCCCAGTGCACATCATGGGCCTGGAACTCAGATGGGGTCCAGGAGAGGGAAGGGTGGCTGATGGAATAAATGAGTCAGGACTTGGACTTGGTCTTCCACCCCACATGTCCTACTATCTCACCATCCCAAGCTGTAAACCTGTGGGTCTCCACACTCTCACACCCAAAGTATGCTACATTTTCTTTTCACAGCGTTTGGAGTGTGTTCCTTTCCTTTCTTACACTGCAAAATAAATAACATGTAGGTTTTTAAACTATTTTCAGAGACTAAAAGAATAAGATAAAATGTATGTGCATGCATTATGCCTTTATAAGTTTATTCACAAACATCCCCACCAATTAATGTATGCACATATGCTAACCTATAATGAAATGGGCTTTGTTCCAGGGGTTAAAAGACCTTGCCTTCTATCAGATTTTCAGAACTTCCCAAATAAACTATTGCACTAAAATCCTTGTCTCAGAATCTGTCTGTGGGGGGACCCAAACTGTGAGAGTCAGGGTGGATTCCTGGAGGAAAGGATGCCTCTGGAAGTTACTAAGCATGAGAGGAATAACCAGGCAGAGTCCAGAGGGGAGGTACCCGTGAGCAATGCAAGCTCCACAGGTGTTTTCTGACTTCTATACCCCACCCCCATGCCTTTGCCCAACGTACATCGACACTACACTGCTCTATGGACATGGAAATAAGTCTTCCAAAATGAGCTAGCAATGGTTTTACACTACAGAAGGGTGCTTTTCTAGCTATCAGCAGTTCTCAAAGTGAGGTTGCTGGACCAGCATCAGCATTACCTGGAAACCTGTTGGAAATGCAAGTCCTCAGGCCCATCCCACACCTCAGGAAATCTGGAGGTGGCAACCAACACTAGATGCCTTAACAAGCCTTCCAGGTGCTTCTGATGCATGCTCAAGTTTGAGACCACTGATTTAGGCTTTAGAAATATGACAGAGGACAGTGAACTGTGAGCGTGACAAGAGGACCACCCAGACCACGGACAGTGCAGCTTTCTACCACTTACTGAGCTTGCTTATGGGCATGGCACTTATCCTTTCTGAGATTTTCTCTTTTTTGGCCTATAAAACAGTGGTTAAAAATAATACAGAGCTCTCATGTGTTACTATGAGAATGAAATGCAGTCATGTATATGGAAGGTCTTCATAATTGTTAAAACGCCATAGAAATGTAAGGCAAGCAGGCAGGCAGCTTTTAAAAAGCCAGCAGCAGCAGGAGAACAGCTTGACTGGAGGCTCCAGCACATTCTGAACAGCCCTCTGAGGGCCTGAACAGCTGCTGGGATCAGCCCCACATCTCAACAAATTCAAATGCCGTTTGTCTGCCCTTGCCAACACACATGGGAACCTCTTTTCTCCTTTGCCTGCAGCCTCCTGGGACCGGGCTCTGAGAGCAAGTGGCCACTTCCGTCTGATGCCCTCCTTGCATTGTGACTACAGACAGTGACGATTTACGAAGGGCATATTTTAAAGATGTCTGGCTCCTGTGTTTTCTCACTGCACTGCCTTTTCAGATGCAGCAGTGAAAGAGAAAAGATGAAGGAGGAGGAGGGGGATGAGAAGAAGGCTGGATCAACTCTCCATGACCTGCTGGCTCCCTGTGCTTGTCTCAGCCTGGCTTTCTCCAAGGCTGGCTACCACATGTGAGAAATGAAGGGTATTAGGTCACAGACGGAGCAGAGGAATCTGAGGAAGAGGCTTGATTCAGAAATGGGCAAGCAGTTTGCTCATGCCTCCTCCCTGTTTACAGACCAAAAGTGTGTAACATCCAAACAGCCCTAAGCCCTGCTGGGAATGGCTGTCGATGAGTTCTGTTAGGGAGAGGGGTCACAGGACATGAATATCAGAGTCCTCCCTCCTCTGTAGGTGAACTGTCATGCTTCAGCTTCATCTCCTGGAATCCCTATTGGCCTTTGAGGTTGAGTGATGCACAAAAACTTATGAGCATAAAAAAATACAATACAGGGCTTCCCTGGTGGCGCAGTGGTTGAGAGTCCGCCTGCCAATGCAGGGGACGCGGGTTCGTGCGCTGGTCCGGGAAGATCCCACATGCCGTGCGGAGCGGCTGGGCCCGTGAGCCATGGCCACTGAGCTTGCGCGTCTGGAGCCTGTGCTCTGCAACGGGAGAGGCCACAACAGTGAGAGGCCCGTGTGACGCAAAAAAAAAAAAAATACAATACAATGGGGCTATGATGGGGCCAGCAGATTTCCCTGGCATTTTTATGCATCCCGGAGACAAGGCAGAATTCCCTCACTACATGCATCTATCATAATACTGAGGTTTCCTGGAAAAGAAAGAGAGCCAAGCAGGAAGCCTTGCCTTATTGTGGATTTGTTTTTTCAAGTTTACAACCTAAAAAGTGATGCCAGTTTGCAAAAGGGGGGAAATTTCTACAACTGATATATTTTCTTCTACAAAGTCAGATGAGATGACCTCCAAATCACTACCAATTCTGAGATTCAAGCATCGCAGAAATTCTATTTGCTAGCAAATCTGGAAAACTATAGTCCTTGAGCATACAGTCCTTGAGCATATAGTCCTTGAGCATATAGTCCTTGAGCATATGCTTAGAGTTACAACTCTAAGCATAAGATTCTGGGAACTCTTTTTTACCTAATGCTTAAGATTGTTCTCAGGTATTGAAGGCTTTCAACTAAACAGTAGAGCCTGGTCCAAGTTCCAGAAGCACAAATTGAAATGGTATTACACTTTTAGCTCCCAGGTTCTAACAAGAGGCCAAGGGGAAAAGACAGCAGACACCATTGTCACCCAGAGGAGAAAGGATGAACGATTTCCTTTCTTACGGCTCTAGACAAATTTTGTAGATTGATTTAGAGCTTGTAACAATAGCAAGAAAGGAGGGCAGGAGAGGCTGTGCTCCTGGCCTTCTGGCTCTGTACAGATGGTTCTCAAATATCACTGGCCCTGGCACTCCAGCCAAGAAAGACCAAGAAATGGAAGAATGATCATAAAAGGGAAGAATAGCTCAGTCCTGTGGTTTTATAAACACAATTTCTCTTTCTTTCTTCTTGGCATTCTCCTAAGCCTGCAGCTACGATTTTTCACATTTTTTTATTTGTACAGATGCCAAGTTAGCTCAGGGAACAAAATTAAGCACAGCTCTCAATTAAATATACTCTGAAAACCGGAAGTTCATGTTTGACCAGAGTTTTACCCACATTAAGCTGAGGTCTGCAACCAGGGGATCCCATTTAGCTTCTCTTTGTATTTCACCTCCAGTGTAAGAGGATCAGAGCTGACACATTATCTCCAATTGGAAGGATTTTAGAAATCTATGTGTGCCACAGCACAATGTGAAACTGTAGAAATTCAGTCCCAATCATCTTGCAGCAGTGGGACTGCAAATAAAGAAACCACATCATGCTTCCTGAAGATCTCAAAATGGATCACCAGTGGGTATTAAAGACCCAGTAGTCTCTGATGAGTCCTCTCCTTGGGCAGCCCTGAGTTAGATCCTCATATGACAGAGACAGGAATTGTCCATAAAGTGCAAGGTTCAGGTTCAACAAGGCCACCCCGCCTCTACATCCAGAATTCATGTTTTGCTGGAAAGACAGCAGGCAAATATGTCCAGGAAGCATGGAGCCTCCTAGTAGGGAAAAAGGTCAAGGACTTGACTCTATTCCCTTTTGCGGTTGAATGTTTTTATTATAAACTTATTATCATGCCCTTAACGTCCATCAAGAGGGTGTGAGAGTAGACTCTATATCCAGAAAACGTATAGTGTTAGTTGCTTAGTTAAACACATGGAGCCTGATGAATGGACAGGGTGGTTCCAGCAGAGCAGCCTCTGCAGCCCATTCAGGGCACATCGTGATGGATCTGCCCAGGCTGAGCTCACCTCAGGGGCTCCTTCCTTCTCCTGCTCATTAATTGTCCCACGTGCTCCCGCTTGTGGATTCCCTTTCTTGCTGCCTATTATAGGACCTTACTTTCCTTAAGCTTCCTTGCCTTCCAGAACCCTGAGCTCCCCAAACACATACATACATACATACACACACACACACACACACACACACACACACACACACACACACACACCCCACATCCTGCCTTTCCTCCCTCCACCCCAAGTCTTTCAGCTGCACAGGTCATCACTCCATTCCACCCACCGTTTTCTTAGAAGGAGCAGGCTGTGGTTGGGATCCATAAGACCAAAAAGAGTGGACATAGAAGAGTGAAGAGACAGAGACTATTTAAGAGACAACTGCAAAAGTCCACGCTTGAAATGAGCGTGGCTTGGACAAGGGTTGAGGTAGTGGAGAGAGGAAGGATTAAGACTCAGAAAGGACTTAGAGGGACTTCCCTGGCAGTCTAGTGGTTAAGAATCCCCTTCCAATGCAGGGGATGCAAGTTTGATCCCTGGTCAGGGAACTAAGATCCCACAAGCCCCAGGGCAATTAAGTCTGTGCGCCACAACTACTGAGCCCGTGCACTCTGGAACCAGCAAGCCACAACTAGGGAGAAGCCCAACGAAAGATTCCACGTGCCACAACGAAGATCCCACGTGCCACACTTAAGACCCAACACAGTCAAATAAATAAATAAATAGGATTTAGAGGGTTTGCTCATGAGTGGATATTGGGTGAGAGGGAAACTGAAGATTCCATGATGACTCCTACATTTTTGTTTTGAGAAAGTAAGCGGATGGTGGTGCCATCTCTGAGATAGAGAACTGGGAATAATTGTACATCATAACCTATTTTGTACCTTTAACCTGACGAAGTGGGATATTTCAGTTAAATGAAATCAATTAAAGGCCTAGTATGTGCCAGGTGTTATGAGCAGGTTAGACTCAGAAAGACTGAGAAATTTGAGCAAATTCCCTAAGCTAAGTAACTGCCTGATTCAAACAAAGGTCATTTATTCTTGTATCCAGTCATCCATTGAACATCTGATAGGTGCCTACCATGTGCCAGATACTGTGGGATCTAAAAGATACTAGAATCAAAGTGATAACCAGGACTGAATAAATGTTAATATTATCATTATTCATATTTGAGGAGCTAACAGTCTAGTGGACAAGACAAAGGCATAAACATAATTATGGAAATCTTTGGAAGGGTAACATTAGAAGCTGCACAGGACATTGTGGCAGTACCAAGGAATGGTATCTGACCCCCACCAGGGGCTCTGTATGTCTCTCATGCCAGTCCACGCTATTTCTGTCCACTGTGCCTGCAATTAGGTCAAGGGCACCCAGCTCAGCTACAGCAGAGCTGAAGTTGTAACTCAGTTATACAACGCCCAACTGGGACTTTACACACCAGTGACACTGCTGCACTGAAACCAAGCCTTCACATCTCAATGAAAAGTGAAAACCTAGGCAGCCCCAGAACTATTTCAATGACCCGAGTTCCCCATTTAGGAATTCAGTATTTCTCCTCCACTGGCATGCAGGTGTCTACATGATTGTGACTTGGTAGAGAAAATCCTGACTTAATTCTGTCTCATTAGAGAAAGCAGGGTGGGACCTGACTAAGGGCGCTTGGACATCTGTGTCTATATAGACTATAAAGCACATAAAATGTAGATAACCATACTAGTAACATTACATGTGTGCTCTGTTTCAGACACTGCTCTAAGCACTTTTCCTATGTTACCTTACTTTATCCTCAGAACGATCATGTGAGGTAAGTAATATGATTAGCCCTATTTTATACAGGAGGGAGCAAAGATCAACTAGGGTCGAAAGTGCTAGTTCCAGGATGGAAACGAGGCAGTGCAGCTACAGAGTCTGCACTGGTGATCACTATGTTGACTACTGGGTTATGCTAAAAGGACATTTCAAGAAGAGGCACCATGTTGACCCTCATGGTTTTGTGTCCCTCCACACACCAGCACTTGAATCCAGGACAGTGTCTACCCTGAGGAGCAGAATCCCCCACATGCCCACCCTCTGGCCCATGTTCAACCTACCTCCCACCTCACCACCCTCCCTCTCACCTTTTGCAGACACTCTCCATTAAGCTGTTTCAATTTACATAATTGCCTTGTGTTTCTCTGCAGAGACCTGCTTGACATTGTCCAGAAGCCTGCATAAAATAATGGCTTCTTCATAGATGCTAGGAACCTTTTCCTTTTTGCTGCCAGTTTTACACTTCTCAACTGTCCACCTATCTGCTGATAAAATATAATAATATGATTTATCTCCAAACACGAAGAAAAATCTCAACAAATAGGATTTACTTTATCTTTTAAAAAATGTTGTCTGCTGTTTTTCCAAAGTGTCCTTTACACAGCATTGTCCTCATAAGATGAGATGACTTTGAGAAAAATGAAAGAACTTCATTTATACTTACTCACCCATCTGATTCTAAGAAAGATTTGTCTGCCCCATATTCTCACTGAAACCTTTGCTAGGGGGCTCCAGAGAGCAATTCTTTGTCTTTCTCCCCTTCCACTTGTATCCTAACCATGGGCTCTACTTCCTGGGAGAGGGACTCAAGGACCAAGTAAGTAAGTCAGCCTTGTCTTCCCTCTTATCCTGCATCCATCATCCTTAGGACTATAAAGACAATGATAACTCAGGGTCTTCTGCCATTTATTCCAATCTTCTCTTACTCCACCCCCATCTCCCTGCAGCTCCAAATCTCACCCACTTGCCCAGATTCTTTCTTGAGAGTCCTTTGGAGTTTATATATCATTTCAGCCAACCTCTGCTTTACCTTCATTCTTTTTCCTCAGTGGTTCCCAAACCACCTTCACTTGGCTATTCCTGAAAAATCCAGCTTTCTCCATTGTCCTATCCCCAAGAACAGATGCTCTGCTGGTAGCTTTATTTCTTATTTCAGGGCATATTTTGTGGCCTGTTTGTAGGGCTACAGAAGGATTGTCACAGATATAAATAGAGAGAATGATTGTTCTTTTCAGGCTGCTTTGCCTACTCTCAGGCCATTACTCTCGATTTCAACCAAAATCTCCTCCTCCTGGGCCCCCAGCTCCAATAAGACCTGCCTTTTATCCATCCCACTGCTGTTGGTGCTTGATTATTCTGCACACCCAGAATACTCTGGCTATCATCCTGGACAACTTCACCATCCACATGGATGGCTCGATCTCCTCAACCCACACCATCCACATGGAGAGCTCAACCCAAATCAAGATGTCATGACCTCCTCTAAGAAAATATTTCAAAGAAGAACTACAATCCTGCAGCCTGTGGAACAAACACCACATTCACAGAATGATAGACAAGATGAAAAGGCAGAGGGCTATGTACCAGATGAAGGAACAAGATAAAACCTCAGAAAAACAACTAAATGAAATGGAGATAGGCAATGTTCCAGAAAAAGAATTCAGAGGCATGGACATATATACAATACCAAACGTAAGGTAGATAGATAGTGGGAAGCAGCCGCATAGCACAGGGAGATCAACTCAGTGCTTTGTGACTGCCTGGAGGGGTGGGATACAGAGGGTGGGAGGGAGGGAGACGTAAGAGGGAAGGGATGTGGGAACAGATGTATATGTATGACTGATTCACCTTGTTATAAAGCAGAAACTAATAAAAAAAGAAAAAAAAAGGATTCAGAATAATGATAGTGAAGATGATCCAGGACCTCAGAAAAAGAATGGAGGCAAAGATCGAGAAGATGCAAAAAATGTTTAACAAGACTTAGAAGAATTAAAAAAAAAAAAAAAACAGAGGCGAACAATACAATAACTGAAATGAAAACTACACTACAAGGAATCAATAGCAGAATAACTGAGGCAAAAGAACGGAAAACAGAATGGAGGAATTCACTGTTGTGGAAAAGAACAAAGAATAAAGAATGAAAGAAAATGAAGACAGCCTAAGAGACCACTGGGACAATTGTAAACACAACAACATTCACATTATAGGGGTCCCAGAAGGACAAGAGAGAGAGAAAGCACCCAAGAAAATATTTCAAGAGATTCTAGTTGAAAACTTCCCTAACATGGGAAAGGAAATAGTCACCCAAGGCCAGGAAACACAGAGAGTCCCATACAGGAAAAATCCAAGGAGAAACATGCCAAGACAAATAGTAATCAAATTGGAAAAATTAAAGACAAACAAAAATTACTGAAAGCAGCCAGGGAAAAATGACAAATATCATACAAGGGGACTCCCATAAGGTTAACAGCTGATTTCTCAGCAGAAACTCTACAAGCCAGAAGGGACTGGCATGATATACTTCAAGTGATGAGAGGGAAGAACCTACAACCAAGATGACTCTAACAGGCAAGAACCTCATTCAGATTTGATGGAAAAATCAAAAGCTTTAAAGACAAGTAAAAGCTAAGAGAATTCAGCACCACCAAACCAGCTCTACAACAAATGCTAAAGGAGCTTCTCTAAGTGGGAAACACAAGAGAAGAAAAGGACCTACAAAAACAAACCCAAAACAATTAAGAAAACGGTCATAGGAACATACATATTGATAATTACCTTACACGTGAATGGATTAAATGCTCCAACCAAAAGATACAGGCTTGCTGAATGGATACAAAAACAAGACCCACATACATGCTGTCTCCAAGAGACCCACTTCAGACCTAGGGGAACATACAGACTGAAAGTGAGGGGATGAAAAAAAGATATTCTATGCAAATGGAAATCAAAAGGAAGCTGGAGTAGCAATACTCATTTCAGATAAACAGACTTTAAAATAAAGGATGTTACAAGAGACAAGGAAGGAAACTACATAATGATCAAGGGATCAATCCAAGAAGAAGATATAACAATTATAAATATACATGCACCCAACATAGGAGCACCTGAACACATAAGGCAACTGTTAACAGCTATAAAAGAGGAAATCGACTGTAACACAATAATAGTGGGGGACTTTAACACCTCACTTTCACCAATGGACAGATCATCCAAAATGAAAATAAATAAGAAAACACAAGCTTTAAATGACACAATGGACCAGATAGATTTAATTGATATTTATAGGACATTCCATCCAAAAACAGCAGATTACACTTTCTTCTCACGTGCGCACGGAATATTCTCCAAGATAGATCACATCTTGGTTCACAAATAAAGCCTCAGTAAATTTAAGAAAATTGAAATCGTATCAAGCACCTTTTCTGACCACAATGTTATGAGATTAGAAATGAATTACAGGGGAAAAAATGAAAAAAAAAACCACAAACACATGGAGGCTAAACAATATGTTACTAAAAACCAAGAGATCAATGAAGAAATCAAAGAGGAAATCAAAAATTACCTAGAGAAAAATGACAATGAAAACACGATGATCCAAAACCTATGAGAGGCAGCAAAAGCAGTTCTAAGAGGGATGTTCATAGCTATACAAGCCTACCTCAAGAAACAAGAAAAATCTCAAATAAACAATCTAACCTTACACCTAAAAGAACTAGAGAAAGAGGAACAAACAAAACCCAAAGTTAGCAGAAGGAAAGAAATCATAAAGATCAGAGCAGAAATAAATGAAATAGAAACAAAGAAAACAATAGCAAGGATCAATAAAACTAAAAGCTGGCTCTCTGAGAAGATAAACAAAATTGATCAACAATTAGCCAGACTCATGAAGAAAAAGATGGAGAGGACTCAAATCAATAAGATTAGAAATGAAAAAGGAGAAGTTACAACAGACACCGCAGAAATACAAAGCATCCTAAGAGTCGACTACAAGCAACTCTATGCCAATAAAATGGACAACCTGAAAGAAATGGACAAACTCTTAGAAAGGTATAACATTCCAAGACTGAAGCAGGAGGAAATAGAAAACATGAACAGACCAATCACAAGTAATGAAATTGAAACTGTGATGAAAAATCTTCCAACAAAGAAGAGTCCAGGACCACATGGCTTCACAGGTGAGTTTTAGCAAACATTTAAAGAAGAGCTAATACTCATCTTTCTGAAACTCTTCCAAAAATTGCAGAGGAAGGAACACTCCCAAACTCATTCTATAAGGCCACCCTCTCACCCTGATACCAAAACCTGACAAAGGTATCACAAAAAAAGATAATTACAGACCAATATCACTGATGAATATAGATGCAAAAATCCTTAACAAAATACTAGCAAACAGAAGCCAACAACACATTAAAAGGATCACACTCCATGATCAAGTGCGATTTATCCCAGGGAGACAAGGATTCTTCAATATACGTAAATCAATCAATATAATACACCATATTAAAAAACTGAACAATAAAAACCATATGATCATCTCAATAGATGCAGAAAAAGCTTTTGACAAAATTCAACACCCATTTATGACACAAACTCTCCAGAAAGTGGGCAAAGAGGGAATCTACCTCAACATAATAAAGGCCATATACAACAAACACACAGCAAACATTATTGTCAATGGTGAAAAACTGAAAACATTTCCTCTAAGATCAGGAACAAGGCAAGGATGCCCACTCTCACCACTATTATGCAACATAGTTTTGGAAGTCCTAGCCACAGCAATCAGAGAAGAAAAAGAAATAAAAGGAATACAAATTGGAAAAGAAGAAGTAAAACTGTCACTGTTTGCAGATGACATGATACTATACATAGAGAATCCTAAAAATGTCACTAGAAAACTACTAGAGCTAATCAATGAATTTGGTACAGTTGCAGGATACAAAATTAATGCACAGAAATCTCTTGCATTCCTATATACTAATGATGAAAAATCTGAAAGAGAAATGAAGGAAACACTCCCATTTACCATTGCAACAAAAAGAATAAAATACCTAGGGAAACAAAAGACCTGTATGCAGAAAACTATAAGACACTGATAAAGGAAATTAAAGATGATACCAACAGATGGAGAGATATACCATGTTCTTGGATTGGAAGAATCAATATTGTGAAAATGATTATACTACCCAAAGCAATCTACAGATTCAATGCAATCTCTATCAAATTTCCAATGGCATTTTTATGGAACTAGAACAAAAATTCTTAAAATTTGTATGGAGACACAAAAGACCACAAATAGCCAAAGCAGTCTTGAAGGAAAAAAGTGGAGCTGGAGGAATCAGACTCCCTGACTTCAGACTCTACTACAAAGTTACAGTAATCAAGATGATATCTTACTGGCACAAAAACAGAAACATAGACCAATGGAACAAGGTAGAAAGCCCAGAGATAAACCCTCACACCTATGGTCAACTAGTCTATGACAAAGAAGGCAAAGATATACAATGGAGAAAAGACAGTCTCTTCAATAAGTGGCGCTGGGAAAACTGGACAGCTACATGTAAAAGAATGAAATTAGAACATTCCCTAACACCATACACAAAAATAAACTCAAAATGGATTCGAGACCTAAATATAAGACCGGACACTATAAAACTCTTAGAGGAAAACATAGGAAGAACACTCTTTGACATAAATCACAGCAAGATCTTTTTTGATCCACTTCCTAGATGAATGGAAATAAAAACAAAAATAAACAAATGGGACCTAATGAAACTTCAAAGCTTTTGCCCAGCAAAGGAAACCATAAACAAGACAAAAAGACAACTCTCAGAATGGGAGAAAATATTTGCAAATGAAGAAACTGACAAAGGATTAATCTTCAAAATATATAAACAGCTTAATCAGCTCAATATTAAAGAAACAAACAACACAATCTGAGACACAGATGTAGAGAACAAACGTATTGACACCAAGTGGGGAAAACCATGGTGGGGTGGGGATGGTGGTGTGCTGAAATGGGCGATTGGGATTCACATGTATACTCTGATGTGTATAAAATTGATGACTAAAAAGAACCTGCAGTATAAAGCAAACAAACAAAGAAAAACAATTAATACTAAACTTTTTTGAGTTATTTGTATGTTAATATAAATGTTTCAGACATTACATGAAATTTCTAAAAATCTTATATGTTCTTGTATAATGTTATAAGTCATAATTCTAGTTATTACTTTAAAATGTGTATCTCAGAAATAACTAAATTTCCTTGTCATTTCATTATTATGAACTTTCATCAAATCTTTAACCATGGTCATTTTTAAGTCTTTTGTCATTTACAGACAGTTCTAGGTGTACTCTGATGCTTTTGCAAAAATGTTCCTATAAAAGGATTTCATCTTCAAGGAATTCATGGAAAAGATTCTGACAAGTACAGGTTTCTGGTAACTGACTATACTGCTGAACTGAATGAATAAGCGTTTTCAGAACTCTAATGGAAAACTGATGAATTCATAAAAGTGCTAACAAAAGATCAAGATAAAAAAATATTTAATTACATGGGACTGAGTGAACTGATGAGGATGATTATAATTTTTGTGACTTTCTGTTTGAATTTAAAAAATATCCCACAAGTACTCAGAGGCAAAAAATATACAAATCAATTTTCACTGCAAAGCAAAGGAGCTGTTACAGTGGAGGATTACTGGACTGAATGGCAATATTATGACATAGAAAAAAAATATATATATATATATGTGTCATCTTGGGCATGTTACTTAACTTCTTGTCTCATATGTAAAATGGGATATTAGTAGTATTGTTGGGAAATTATGTGAGATAGTATATGTAATCTAGAGCACTTAGAATGGTATATGGTTCAACCAAAGACTATATATGTGTTTGCTTTCTTCATGGTATTTTATTGTGTATATGCAATATAATTAATTTAGCTAGTTTCCCATGGATCAATGTATAGCATTTTCAGTTCCTCTGCTATTCCTATGTTGTTGTCAATATCCTTACATATCCATTACCATTAGCAAAAAAAAAAAAAAAAGAGATGTCTAATTCAGTCAATTCAGAATTTTGATTTCACAATTAGTTTTGCTTCATAGTTTTCCACATTGTACTAAAAACAGTTTATGGTTCTAGTTGCCATGTCTTTAAAATATACATAAATTTAAATAATATTAAATGGAAAATCAAAATTGTTTTAAGTATATTAACACCAACGAAAACCTCATATATAACCAAAAATAATTGTGTTAACAGTGATTAATTCTTTAATATGGGAGTTCACCTTCTTCAGACTTTTCAGTATTTTATGTGTTTTCCACAATAAGCATTCTTGAAAGTACATGTTCACATCAATCTTGGAGAAAGTGCAGGGGAATGGAAAAAGTTTTGGCATTTGTCAGGTCAACGGGGACAACTTACTTATGACCTGGTCAGTCACTTACTGGCTAGATGACCCCTCTGAACCTTACTTGCAACATCACAGTGGTTCTGTGAAGACTAAAAGATATGAGAGCAAATAGAAACTTCCCTAGTGAGTAGTAGGTACTCAATGAATAGTACCCTCCCCTCTAAAATGGAAGTGAGCAAGGCACCACCCAGGGGCATCTCCAGCAGTCAACCTCCTTCCACCTGTCCAGGTGAACATTCTCCTACTCCACTCCACTGGGGCTACCAAGGCACACTTGAAGGCTGTGCCTCAGAAGGTTTAAGAATAAAGAGCAATTACAGAACAGATCTGGGCAATCAGTTAATTAGCATTTCAGAGACAAAGAAACAGAGAACTCAAATCCCACAGCATAAACGAACAGCAGGCTCTGTCAAAAGGATGCAACTCATAAAATGCTCCACTCAGAGCCTAAGGAAGCCTCCCCACCCTACTAGTCTGCTCTTCTGCTTTCTTCTTCCATCTTGCTAAAGCCTTTAACATCCTCTCCCTCCCCTTCACCTTCTCTAATACTGTGCTGTCTCTTTTCCCTCTTGCCCATATTCCCACTTTCCAATTTTTTTCCATATTCTCCCATTTTCTCTCCCCTTGATTAACTGAGCAGCTGGGGGTTATATTCTTTATTTTAATACCAAAGGAATGGAGCCTTTGATTTTGATACTCAAAAATATTTCATTGAGGCTTTTGGTTTAACAGATGTATGTGACATGAAAGGGTATTTTATTCGAGTCAGTGAAGGAAAGTCTCCCCAGTGTGTTAGTGTTGAGCCTGGATATTTTGTGCCTACCAGTTTGCTCTGTGAGCTTGATTTCCAGATATGTGAACAAAAACCCCAGGCCCTGAGACTATTCTTGGCATTTCCCAAAGGACTAACCCAGGAGACACAGAAAGGATTAGCCCCCCCACTTCTGAAAGATTCTGTCACAACTCCTGTCACAGTTTAAGAGGCTTTAGTCAGGATAATAGATGTCTCCTCAGACCCTACCAGTCTGGCTGGGGGCCATGGGAGGTGGGAATGATAGGGAAGTTGTCTGTGAAACTACTTGCCTTTGGGACTAGAGTGTGATCATCAAAGGCAGCAGGTTAGCGTGGGACAGAGCCTGGGAGCCTTGTAACTTGGTTAAATCTGAGGGGATCAGAAACACACTGTTTCTATTATCTGCATAAACAACTACCCCAAACTTAGTGAACTAAAGCAAAAGCCTTTCTTTGTTTCATTTCATATATTCTGTGGGTTGACCAGAGCTCAGCTGGATGGTTCTCTTGCTATCTTCACCTGGGGTCTTTCATGAGGCTTCAGTCAGATGGTGCCTATGGCTGGGCCTTCCAAGATGCTTCTCCTACACATCTGGCTGGAAGGCTGGGATGTCTCTCCCTCCATGTGTTCCTTCCACATGGGCTTCTTTACATGGCAGCTGGATCCTAAGAGTGACTGTTCCAAGAGGACAAGTCCCAGTGTCTGATTGCATCACACTTGTTAATGCTCCACTGACCAAAGCAAGAGAAACGGTCAAGCCCGGAAAGCAGAAAGGATGAAGACTGGGAAGCGGGGTTCACTGAGAGCCACAAAATAAACCATCTATAATATCTACACTCAGTAAACTGCCTTTGTGCTCTCAATATTGTATCCACTGGGTTCTATTCTATTCTCTATTAGTATCTTATCTAGTTTTTGTGAACTTCCCCACTTCTCTCTGCTGAGCCAATTGACAAATAGGGCTTTATTCTCCACTTCTGTTGAAGATTTTAAAGTGAAAGTAGTGCTCACTGCCCTGGTCTCCTACCCTAAACCCACACACGTATGTGTGCGCACACACACACACACACATACACACACACACCGGCATGCATGTCATGATGATGGCAGTAGGAATTATTTGGACAAACACCCAGTGAAAGCTGAGTCCCTGGGGAAGCAGTCAAGACCATATGTTCAACTACTGATACCTGAGTCTACCCCCAGAAAAATCTCAGCAAAATCTTTTCAGTGCCTTGAGTTTGCTTTTCCTTTTGAGGAAAGCTGTTCCCTCACATCATGAGCATTGTCACTGGTTACAACAGAACTAATGTGGTTCAAAAACTTTCAAGACAATAGCTGGAGTCCAATTACTATCTGATGCTGTTTTCATCTTAATATCATTAGGTCTCAAAAAAAATATTCACATGAGAATTGAACAAAGCCCCTCTATTGGCATGGGACCAATAACATAGTTAAGTAACCCACTGCAGTTTCTGAGAACTTAAAACTGGCAACTAAGTCAATCTCTGTGTTAATGGGAAACTCAATTGATTGAAATGGAAATTTCATGTACCTCTCCACTTTTCTCCAATGTTAGGAGAGTTCTGCAGGCATCTCTGCTGCATTTTCCACCTTCTATTTCCTTTGTGTGTAGGAAAAATTCACTCACACACACACACACGTATGCACACACAAATACATTTAAACTAAATTAAGTACTGAGATAGGCTCAGCCAAATGCAAGCAGGACATCTGCAATCCAAATAACAAAGGATTCCAGGACCCTAATCTGGCAGCAATCTAATCAGCTCCACTTTCAAATATATAGAAAATAGAAAACACAATGGACCACACTGCATGTTCTTTTTTTTTTTAAACATCTTTATTGGAATATAATTGCTTTACAATGGTGTGTTAGTTTCTGCTTTATAACAAAGTGAATCAGTTATACATATACATATGTTCCCATATCTCTTCCCTCTTGCATCTCCCTCCCTCCCACCCTCCCTATACCATCCCTCTAGGTGGTCACAAAGCACAAGCTGATCTCCCTGTGCTATGCGGCTGCTTCCCACTAGCTATCTATTTTACGTTTGGTAGTGTATATATGTCCACGCCACTCTCTCACTTTGTCACAGCTTACACTTCCCCCTCCCCATATCCTCAAGTCCATTCTCAAGTAGGTCTGTGTCTTTATTCCTGTTTTACCCCTAGGTTCTTCATGACATTTTTGTTTCTTAAATTCCATATATATGTGTTAGCATACGGTATTTGTCTTTCTCTTTCTGACTTACTTCACTCTGTATGACAGACTCTAGGTCTATCCACCTCACTACAAATAACTCAATTTCGTTTCTTTTTATGGCTGAGTAGTATTCCATTGTATATATGTGCCACATCTTCTTTATCCATTCATCTGTTGATGGACACTTAGGTTGCTTCCATGTCCCGGCTATTGTAAAATGAGCTGCAATGAACATTTTGGTACATGACTCTTTTTGAATTATGGTTTTCTCAGGGTATGTGCCCAGTAGTGGGATTGCTGGGTCATATGGTAGTTCTATTTTTACTTTTTTAAGGAACCTCCATACTGTTCTCCATAGTGGCTGTATCAATTTACTTTCCCACCAACAGTGCAAGAGGGTTTCCTTTTCTCCACACCCTCTCCAGCATTTATTGTTTCTAGATTTTTTGATGATGGCCATTCTGACCGGTGTGAGATGATATCTCATTGTAGTTTTGATTTGCATTTCTCTAATGATTAATGATGTTGAGCATCCTTTCATGTGTTTGTTGGCAGTCTATATATCTTCTTTGGAGAAATGTCTATTTAGGTCTTCTACCCATTTTTGGATTGGGTTGTTTGTTTTTTTGATATTGAGCTGCATGAGCTGCTTGTAAATTTTGGAAATTAATCCTTTGTCAGTTGTTTCATTTGCAAATATTTTCTCCCATTACTTTGTCCCAATTTTTAGGAGGCAGTATGTTAACTCATTAAGAGCAGGGGTCTGACTGTTCTAGGCTCAAACCTGGCCCCTGCACTTATTAATCTTCGATCTTTATAAGACATTGAATTTCTCTGTGTTTAGTGCTCTTATTTGAAAAACGGTGACAATAAGTTTCCCTCATAAAGTTGTTGTGAATGAAACACTTAATGGAGTTCCTGGTTCATAGTACATAATCGATAAATGCAATCATTAGTAACAGTAGTAGCACTGTTGTTGTTGTTATTGTTATTACCACAAATCAGATTTACAGCCCAGTCTTATCTCAGCCAGGCCCCGCCCATCCATAGGCAGGCAGAATGTAAAGTGTCCCCTCATTGTCTCAACACTAAGTCCATACTGCTGCGTATCCCCCCAACCTTAGTACCTACAGACACTAAACCCCCAAGGGGCAGACACTGTCTTGCTAACCACAACAGAACCCGTGCCCAATCCCCTGATGCCAGGCTTTCCGCCCAGGACCCCAGCTGTCCTTCCCTACTGGATTTTGACCTTGACTCCCTCTTATTAGACTCTCAAGAGCCTCCTTCCAATCCCACCCACTCCCTCTACACGGCTTCCTGCATCACCAGGAACTCACCACTGCTCAGGGTCACCCGTGATCACCCACATCAGCCCTGCATGGACCTGGCACCCAACTTCCCAGCCCTATGAAATGATACTAGATGAATAGATAGCAGTTACTGAGTACATATCGGGCACTGTTCTAAGAACTCTACATGAAATAATTCATCATCTCACCAGCCCTGTGAAATAGATACTGTCATTATCTCACTTTTACTGATAAAGTGACTGAAGCACAGAGAGGTAAGTTTCCTAAGAAAACATAGCTACTAGGGAGTTCCCTGGTGGTCCAGTGGTTAGGACTCGGTGCTTTCACTGCCGTGGCCCTGGGTCAGGGAACTAAGATCCTACAAGCCATGCAGCATGGCCAAAAAAAAGAAAAAAAAAAAAAAACAGCTACTAGATAGTGGTGCCAGGATCAACCCTATATATATATATAATATACACACACCCCATATACAATGTATATGATATATGCTGTATCATACATATGAATGTATATGATATACATATATGCTGTGTCACATATATGTATCATATAATATATATGATACAGCATAAGGAAAAATACTTTGGAAAGTGCTAATGAGTTATAAACTTTGTCTTTTATCCAAGCATTTAACACAGAGCCTAGCATTCAGAAAGTAAACAAAAAATATTTACTGATTGAACAACCCCTATACAGTAACTGGAAAATCTCTTGCCCAGAGTCAAGGTCCCTGCCTTGGCATCTTGGTTCCTTCAGGGACTGGATTTTCTGATCCTGAACATCTTTGTCCTTTGGATTCAGATATGAAGGCCTGCAGATGGACCTCCCAACAATGACATCACCTCCTACTGGCATTCTCACCAATATTTTGCCTCACCTCCACAGGGACAGATGTTTGGGACCTGGGGCTTGCTTTTTTCACCCAGCTTTGTTGAGATACTATTGACATATATGCAAGTTTAAGGTGCACAGGTGATGATTTGATATAAGCATATACTTCAAAACGTTTTCCACACTAAGGTTAGTTAACATCTTATCTCCTCACAGAATAACCATTTAAGATCTACTCTCTTAACAACTTTCAAATACATTGATATAATACAGTATTGCTAACCGTCATAACCATAAAGTTTGACTAATACCCCTCACACTGTTTGTCCCTTTCTACAGACCAGACATAGAATTCATGTGTACATCATTCCATCTCTCAAATCCTGGCCTTAGGCTTGCTCCATGGTTGAACCCCAAGATTTGTCCCGGGTGGATGTGTCTGCCCTGTTGTTGTCCAGCTGTTCCTACAACTTTGAAAGAAGTATATGTGCAATCTGCCATGTCTTATGAGCTCCTTGGAAGACACCAGGTCATTGAGTACCAGCCAGTCCTTCCTACTGCTGGGTTTCTTTAGACATGGGTGATGTCCTTTTCACACAGATGCCATCAAAAACTATAAATTCTTATTAAACACTTGGCTTATTTACAGAAGGTTCAACAAGGGAAATATCTAATTCAATCTTTACTTCATCAGGCAGTCTGGAAAACATTTTCTATTAACACTTAAAAGGTGCATTTAAAGCATACCTTAATATGTCATGTGATTAGAACTCAGTCTAAATTCTAACTAAAATATGAAAATAACCAAAGCATGCCATTAAGGTGAGATATAGTATTACCATCATTTTCTCAGTACTGTACTTGTTACTCCTTGCTGGGTAGAATCTAATCCAAAATCGATTCTCATCATCGAGCAAACTGACACAAAAACTGTCATCAGGAGGATAAATAATTTGGAGTACAAACAAAATACATTGAAATTATACAGCTTCTCTGGTAGAAAGATAAAAAGCATGTTTCCAGTTGACTAGGTTTGCTTGGAACCACCCAGAGTTTGGGAAAAGCTGCCAAGCACTATCTCAGCTCAATGAACATTTATAATAACAGTAATAAGACATTACAGTTAGAGAACTCTTCACAAAGAGTGCATAATCTCCTTTAATCCTACAACAACGTTGTGACATCAGTATCATTATCCTCATTTTATAGTTCAGAGAACAGAGGTTAGAAGTCATGAGACTTGCCCAATATTATATAACAAATTAGCTCATTGATTTAATAAACATTTATTGAGAAATCACCATGTGCCTTACTTTGAAACACAGGCTGGGGAATCAGAAACAAATAAGATATTGTTCCTGTCTGAGTACTATTTGGAGATATCAAGCTATGGGATTTCTTCCTACAATATTTTCTCCCTCCTTGGCTGCCCAATTGTCCTTTATTCAACCCCTTCATTAGTTCTGAGCTCATAGCCTCAGGCAAGACATTTGGCAGGATGGAAACAGAAGTAGCTCATATGTCTTTCTGGCTCTGAAGTTCCTCAGAGAACCTCAGACATTACATGAGAAAAAAAAAAAAAACAGTGCGTCTTGAAAAAACTTAAAGGAAAAATCTGTCAACTAGACCAAGATTCGTCTTTTGCTCAGAGAAAAGGAGAAAAGAACTAAAGGAAGAGAAAGGTTCTAGGGGTCCTGGGAGAAGATGGGCCCGCATTTCCACTCCAACAGTGCCGCCAGGGAACTGGATGACCATAGAGGGGAAAGGGTGGCTCATTTGTCCAAGCATCCAGGAACTGAGGGAGCCTCACTGTGTGGTTAGGAGCATCAGAAAGCCAAGTGATTTGATGGGACCACAAACACAGGGGAAAAGATAGCTGCACAATGACCTGTTTGGACCAATGTCTGTATTCTGTCATACGACCCTGGAACTGGGGAAAAAAAACATGAAGAAGGAAAACAAAGCCCTGGAAGATCTGAAAATGGGGGCTCCAAATAGAAATAAAGTTAAATTATAGAACTCAAGTTCTCATATACCCGTGTCTGTGGACTGAGATTCATACCCACTATGCAGGTAATAAAGAACAGTGGGCAAGGGAGTCCTACTGCTGGTAAGGTAAGGGAATTTTCCCAGCAGACTGACCCTCTTGAAAACAACAAATATAAATTCTGGGCACACTAATAAAATACTACCTGAATCCCCTGTGGAGTGTAAAAAGGTTAGCAGAATTTGCAAGGGAGCTGAAATTTGGAAGAAGGGATTGACATCAGGTAAGTTCCCCATCTTTATGGCTTTGGTCCAGGGGAGAGCTGTGGCCACAGCAAGGCATGAAGTTGCTTCTGAGGGGAACCTGTCATCTCTCTGTCCAGAGGAAAAAAGAGCCTAGGGCTGCCACAGGAGGGGGCATTCCAGAAAGAAGAGAACCAAAGAAGGGTAGCCCAGTGTCCTGTGTAAGCTCTGCCCCATTCTCTGTCTGACTCTTGAATCACAAATGGCAGGGCAGGCTGCAAACATCCCAGCATAAAAAAAAAAAAAAAAAAGGTGGGGGAGGGGAAAGGTGGGAAGTTGAACTGAAATTTGAGATGCAGCTCAGCTATTATAACTATGTCCAATGAGGTAAAGGAAAATACCCTCATGATGAAAGAAACCTTAGCTGAATAGAAAACATAAAAAGAGTTGAATGGAAACTTTAGAAATGAAGAATATAACATTTGAAAATTACAAACTTAGTGGATGGGCTTAATATCAGAATGCATATGACAAAGGAGTCAGTGACCTGGGGGGTGGGGGAGGAAGGGAGGGAGAGGAAGGGATGGAGGGGGGGAGGGAGGGAAGGAAGGAGGGAAGGAGGGACGAGGGAGGGAGGGAGGGAGAGAGAGAGAGAGAGAAAGAGAAAAAGAGAGAAAGAGAGGAAGAGAGAGAAAGAAAGAAAGAAAGAAGGAAAGAAAGAAAGAAAGAAATCCAATTTGATGAATAGAGAAATAAATGATTGACAAAAAAAAATTAAAGGAGCCTAGGGACTTTTGGGAAAATCTAAAACAGTATAATATACCTCAAGAAAGAAAGGGTAGAGGGAATGGAGCAGAAAAAAATACTTAAGAAATAATATTTGACACCTATTCTGCCATCCCCACCATTCTTTTGCCCCACCTCCACATGGAGAGAGGCCAAGGACTCAGGCTTGCTTTGAAGTTTGGCTGGTAGCCCTTACAAATTTGGTGAAAGACATAAATTTGGAGATTTAAGAAGTTCAGCAATGAAAAAAAAAAAGTTCAGCAATGCCTAATGGCACAAATACAAAGAAAACTATGCTTAAGCACACTATATAAAAACTGCTGAAAACCAAAGATTAAGAATAAAAATCTTGAAAGCAGCTGAAGGAAATCAACATATCAACTTCAGAGAGATAAATGATTCAAATGACTGCAAATTTCTCATCAAAAACCATGGAAGACAGAAGACTGTCAACTCAGAGTTCTATATCCAACAAAAACATCTCTCAAGAATGAAAACAACATGAAGACATATATAAATAAGGTAAAACTAAGAGAATCTGACACAAACACACCTACACTGTAAGAAATGCAAAAGAAAGTTATTCAGGCTTTTGAGAAATGATACCAGGGGAAATTTAGATCTTTGGAGAAGAACAAAGAGACTCTAAATAGTAAATATCCAAGTAAATGTAAAAGGCTATTATTTTCCTCATAATTTCTGTTAAGTGGATATGACATTGCCTTGTTGGGTTTATAAAGTAGGTAGAAGCCATGCATGTGACAATTATAGCTTAAAGGCAGGAGGCTGGGAAATGGACTTCTATGGTTGCAGGGTTTCTACATTCTATAGTAAATGTTAGAACATTAACTCTAAGTAGCTAAGGATATTTTATCAATCAGGATCTAGTCAGGAGACGGAAACCATATCAGTTGTTTGAACAGAGCAAATGTAATGGAAAAAAATTTTAATTAGTAAAAGGCGGTTAACTATTTAAAGGTGTAAAAGTGGACTTTAAGAAATAGCAG
Source organism: Mesoplodon densirostris (assembly GCF_025265405.1). NCBI lineage: Eukaryota > Metazoa > Chordata > Mammalia > Artiodactyla > Ziphiidae > Mesoplodon > Mesoplodon densirostris. Next base: position 167,392,994 of record NC_082661.1, on the reverse strand, counting down.
GGCTTCCCTGGTGGCACAGCGGCTGAGAGTCCGCCTGCCGATGCAGGGGACATGGGTTCATGCCCCGGTCCGGGAAGATCCCACATGCTGTGGAGCAGCTGGACCCGTAAGCCATGGCCGCTGAGCCTGCACGTCCGGAGCCTATGCTCCGCAACGGGAGAGGCCACAACAGTGAGAGGGCCGCGTACCGCAAAAAAAAAAAAAAAAGAAAGAAAAGAAATAACAAATACAGGACACAGCTACTACCTCTAGAGCTGAGAGAAATTATACAAGGGAGGAACTACAAGTTTGGAAGGGCCCTGCCTCCTCTCAAGGCTGACTTTAAGACCTAATTGGAGGGACTTCCCTGGTGGCACAGTGGTTAAGACTCTGCGTTCCCAATGCAGGGGGCCGGGGTTCAATCCCTGGTCAGGGAACCAGATTCCACATGAATGCCACAACTAAGAGGTTCACATGCCACAACTAAGGAACCAATGAGCTGCAACTAAGGAGTCCTCAAGCCACAACTAAGGAACCTGTCTACTACAACTAAGGAGCCTGCCTGCTGCAACTAAGACCCTGTGCAACCAAATAAATAAATATTTTTAAAAATTTTAAAAGACCTAATTGGAGAGGTTGTGGCCACCACAGGAACATGCAGCCTTCCAGAGGCAAAGAAATTCACCACCATATATGAGACAGAGTTGGTCTTTGGAAGAGCCTGTTAAGTAGTTTCACAAAATGTGAAAACAGGCTGACTATTCACAATAGCCATGACATGCAAGCAAACTAAATGCCCATCAACAGATGAATGGATGAAAAAGATTTGTGAGAGAGAGAGAGACACACACACACACACACACAAACAATGGAATATTAGTCAGACATAAAAAAGAATGAAATACTGCTATCTGGAGCAACATGGAGGGACTTAGAGATTATCATACTAAGTGAAGTAAGTGAGGTAGAGAAAGACAAATATCCTATGATATCACTTATATGTGGGATCTAAAAAAAATAATACAAATCAACTTATTTAAAAAACAGAAATAGACTCACAAATACAGAAAAGAAGCTTATGTTTACCAAAGGGGAAAGGCAAGGGGAAGGGATAAATTAGGAGTTTGGGATTAACATATACACATGACTATATATAAAATAGGTAAACAACAAGGATTTACTGTACAGCACAAGGAACTACATTCAATATCTCTTAACAGATTATAATGGAAAAGAATCTGCAGCTGTACATCTGAAACTAACACAATATTGTAAATCAACTATAGTTTTTTTAAAAAAAAAAAAAGCAGGCTGGACTTGGTGTACAGGATTTGGCCGGCTGGGGTACTGGTGGGGCTGATCTTTTCAGCAGAAGAAGTTTCCTGGGTGGCAGAAACTCTCTGGAGAGTGAGCACCCCCTGGACCTTCCCAGTGCTAATATGCTGGCAGCCATGCCATAGAAGGAAAAAGAACCCAAGAACCAGGAAAAGCAGCCATCTCCTTGGCCATAGACTTGCAGCCCTCCAGTGCCCTCTACTGGCAAAGCCTAACACTGCACCAGCTGTCAAGGGAGAAATACGTGCAAGTTCCAGCTCCAGTATCATAAAGCAGGACCAAAAAAAAAAAATAGGTTGGGGGGAATGGATTTGGAACTGAGAAGCAATAAACTGACAACTTTCCCAGATGTATAGTCTAATCCCTAAAAATTCTACTAAAAATAATGCAAAGAGATAGAGCTTAAAGTTACTAAATTCAAATAGAATTCTGAAAAACATATTTAAATAATCCAAAAACAGGCGGGAAGGGGGAACAAAAAATAGAAGGGATAAACAAAAAATAAAATAAAATGGTAGGCTTAATCTCAAAATCATTATTCCACGTGAAAAAGTCAGACACAAAAGAATGCCTACTGGGTGACTGTATTTATATAAATTTCTAGAAAATGCCACCTAATGTATAATAACAAGGAAAAAAGATTAGAGGTTTTCTGGGATTAGAAGTGGAGGAAGGTGACTAACTACAAAGTGACGTGGGGAAGCATTTGGGAGTGATGAAAATGCTCTGTATGTTGACTGCTGTGCTCATTTCATGGGTATATACATTTGTCAAAGACTGTACACTTTAAATGGATGCATTTATTGTACATGATTTTTTTTACCTCAATCAAGTTTTTTAAGAGCAGTAGATTAAATGTTCCAATAGGGACAAAGAGTCTGGGAAACAAGAAAGTTGGAGGAAGAGTTGAATGGCCATCTGGTGGACCCTGTGCCTATGCTGTGCTGTGCAGCCTCCTACACCATCAACGGGGCCCAATGTCTTATGAAGCCCAATTCCACCTAGAGTGATGCACAGCCTTGAAGATTCAACTTCCCAGACTAAGGGCAGTGGAGCTAAGAGTAGTATTTCGCTGTCCAAGGTACGTGCTGTATTGACACAACTGCCTGTAGTAGAATGAGAGCATTGCCATTAGTAGGGCCTAGATAGAGACATCTCCTGGACACGCCTGAGCTCAGCCTCAGCCTCCAGGAACTGACTTCTGCTCTGATGGACAGATAACTCCAGGAGCCCAAAGTCTCCCTTGGAGGAGCACTGAAACGTGAAGGTACTGACAGCAAAGACAGGACACTAAAGTCAGAAACCACATTTAGAGTCAGGACTGTAATAAATAAACATTCACTTCCCTTTCCCCCTTGGATGTCTCTAAAACTCAAAACAAATAAATTTGTCCTTTGTGATTCACCAGTATGGCAAAGACTTCCCCATGCCTGCCAGCTTCTGAGAGCTTGAAATTAGATGATTTGGGAAGAGAATGAGAAGGGCTTTCTGAGCCTAATAAAACAGACTCTGAGAATTTCTTTAGAGGGAACAAAAAAAGGAAGACGCTTTATAAAAATACTCATTTAAAAATAGAATACATTAATACATTTTATTTTGCACATATAAAGGACTGAACTAATTGCTAAGTGGTAATGGAAACCTTTTGAAAGGACTGACCTTTCAAAACACAGTGATCTGCTTACAATAATATAAACAGAAGTACTTAAACTGAAGCCACAAAAATGTTTTTCTTTTAGGAGATAAAATGTTAAAAGATTCAAATGAGTCCCATTTCCTTCAAAGTCACCATGTTGAGAAGCTGTGCAATTATCCCAAAGTCTGTATAAAAATTCTATTTTGGAATTGAATTATCCAATTATCATCTTGACTCTTCTTACTATTCACAGGACCTCTCTGTGCTACCTGCAATCTGAACACAACTACTCTGGAGCAAACAGAATATATAAGTATAATGTCATTGGTTGGTATACTGGAAACTCTATGGGTATTTTTTGTTTTTTATTTTAATCTGTGGTTTATGGTCCATATTCAGATTTCTCCCACGGGTCTTAGAGGTTTGTTTTTTCTTTTTAATTTTTATTTATTTTTGGCTCTGTTGGGTCTTCATTGCTTCATGCGGGCTTTCTCTAGTTGTGGTGAGCGAGGGCTAATCTTCGTTGCAGTGCAAGGGCTTCTCATTGCAGTGGCCTCTCTTGTTTTGGAGCATGGGCTCCAGGTGCGTGGGCTTCAGTAGTCATGGCATGTGGGCTCAGTAGTTGTGGCTCATGGGCTCTAGAGCGCAGGCTCAGCAGTTGCGGTGCACGGACCCAGCTGCTCTGCGGCATGTGGGATCTTCCCAGCCCAGGGCTTGAACCTGTGTCCCTGCATAGGCAGGCAGATCCTTTTTTTTTTTTTACGAAATGAATCAGTCATACATATACATCTGTTCCCCCATCCCTTCCCTCTTGCGTCTCCCTCCCTCCCACCCTCCCTATCCCACCTCTCCAGGCGGTCACAAAGCACCGAGCTGATCTCCCTGTGCTATGCAGCTGCTTCCCACCATCTATCTACCTTACATTTGGTACTGTATATATGTCCATGCCTCTCTTTCTCTTTGTCACAGCTTACACTTCCCCCTCCCCATATCCTCAAGTCCATTCTCAAGTAGGTCTGTGTCTTTATTCCTGTTTTACCCCTAGGTTCTTCATGACATTTTTGTTTCTTAAATTCCATATATATGTGTTAGCATACGGTATTTGTCTTTCTCTTTCTGACTTACTTCACTCTGTATGACAGACTCTAGGTCTATCCACCTCATTACAAATAGCTCAGTTTCGTTTCTTTTTATGGCTGAGTAATATTCCATTGTATATATGTGCCACATCTTCTTTATCCATTCATCCAATGATGGACACTTAGGTTGTTTCCAGCTCCGGGCTATTGTGAATAGAGCTGCAATGAACATTTTGGTACATGTCTCTTTTTGAATTATGGTTTTCTCAGGGTATATGCCTAGTAGTGGGATTGCTGGGTCATATGGTAGTTCTATTTGTAGTTTTTTAAGGAACCTCCATACTGTTCTCCATAGTGGCTGTACCAATTCACATTCCCACCAACAGTGCAAGAGTGTTCCCTTTTTTCCACACCCTCTCCAGCATTTATTGTTCCTAGATTTCTTGATGATGGCCATTCTGACTGGTGTGAGATGATATCTCATTGTAGTTTTGATTTGCATTTCTCTAATGATTAATGATGTTGAGCATTCTTTCATGTGTTTGTTGGCAGTCTGTATATCTTCTTTGGAGAAATGCCTATTTAAGTCTTCTGGCCATTTTTGGATTGGGTTGTTTGTTTTTTGGCTATTGAGCTGCATGAGCTGCTTATAAATTTTGAAGATTAATCCTTTGTCAGTTGCTTCATTTGCAAATATTTTCTCCCATTCTGAGGGTTGTCTTTTGGTCTTGTTTATGGTTTCCTTTGCTGTGCAAAAGCTTTGAAGTTTCATTAGGTCCCATTTATTTATCTTTGTTTTTATTTCCATTTCTCTAGGAGGTGGGTCAAAAAGGATCTTGCTGTGATTTATGTCCTAGAGTGTTCTGCCTATGTTTTCCTCTAAGAGTTTGATAGTTTCTGGCCTTACATTTAGGTCTTTAATCCATTTTGAGCTTATTTTTGTGTATGGTGTTTGGGAATGATCTAATCTCATACTTTTACATGTCCCTGTCCAGTTTTCCCAGCACCACTTATTGAAGAGGCTGTCCTTTCTCCACTGTACATTCCTGGCAGGCAGATTCTTAATCACCACGCCACCAGGGAAGTCCCTGTATGGGTTTTAAATCACAAGCCCTGCCTCTTATTATCTCTGTGACATTCAGCAGCTTCTCAATTCCTCTCAACCTTGACATCCTGTTCTGTAAAAACAGGAATAAGAACACTCATATCATAATGATGTTGAGTTTTTTTTTAAGTCCATGAAGTATTGATAATCAATAAATGTTGGAGTCCTCTATCTTTCCTCAGTAGCAATAAACTTTATTTTCTGTTTTCAGAAGATTTCATTTTGGGCAATAGACAGAAATGACTTGGAATCAAAACCACGCACTTGTGAACTCTATTAACTCCACTATGGTCCAGGCACTGGTGTAGGTCTGGGCAGGACAGAATGGTTTGATGATTTAGAGTGAGTTCCAGAATCTGCCCTGGCAGTGTGACCTTGAGCAAGGCTGAACAATTCTGGGTCTCAGCTTCTTCATCTCCAATAGGGAGTAATAATAGTAATGACCTCAAAATAGTCCCCTAGGATGCTGTGTATTTATACCAGAATGAAAAGGTATTGGGGGCTGAAAATATGGTCCCCCAAAATTCATTCACACTTAAGTACTGCAGTCCTAACCCCAATACCTCAGAATGTGACTGTATTCAGAGATGGGGCCTCTGAAGAGGTAATTAGGATGAAATGAGGGCATACGGGTGGGCTCTGATTCTATATGACTGGTGTCCTTACACGCAGAGGAGATTAGGACACAGATATGCACAGGCCGAGGGAAGACCATATGAAGACACAGCAAGAAGAGGGCCATCTACTAGCTAAGGAGAGAGAAAACAGAAAAAAACAATTCTGCTGATACCTTGATCTTGGACTTCGAGCCTCCAGAACCGTGAGAAAATAAATTTCTCTTTAAGCTGCCCAGTCTATGGTATTTTCTTATGGCAGCCCTAGTAAATTAATAGAAAAAGGAAAAATATTTATTCTGATCCTGAATTCTCCAGGCAAGGCCACTTTTCCCCAGCTTCCCCACTACCATAGGCAGGAGAAAAGAGGAAATCCCAGCATACACAACACTCCTAGCCAGATCCCACCACCTCTCTCTCTGTCCTTGGTTTCTTCCTTACCCAGCTTGGATTCATTCAGTGGCTCATCCTATAATCACTCACTTGCAAATTCCCTCAACTCCTTCACCCCTCTCACTCTGCGATATTCACCTGGCAAAATAGTCCCGAGTTAAATCCAACTCTGTGCCTACTCTGACCTGCACCTACGCAGATAACCACGGCTAGAGACCAGCCACAAGCAAACTGACTAATTGTACTTTATCACAGCCATAATCTAAAACCAGCCCTTAGTGTGCCCCAGAAATCCTACTACATTCCTTTACCTAATTATCCTATAACATCATTTCATACCTTCTCCTCCCTTGGCAACCATCCACCACTTCCTTCCCCTCCTACCAGCTGATGGTCTTGCTTCCATTCCCTGACAAATAGAAGCAAACAAAAGACCTTCCACACCATCCCACTGCCATGTTAACCAACCCACTCCATCTGTACCTGTCTCTCTGCCTTCCCACTGTTACTATAGATACAGTGTCCTCGCTCTTCTCTCAGGTTCACGCTTCTACTTACTCAATGGATCCTATATCCTTTTACCCATTCAAGGACATCTCTCAAGTAACTGTTCCTCTCAATCATGAGTCACCAATTCTTCCCTTTTCTACTGCGTCATTCAAACCAACATACAAACATGCTCTTCATTAGCCCATACTTTAAAAAATTATTTTTATTCTACATCTCTAGCAGACTCCATTTCTTTGTCCCATTTAGGGCTAGCCTGTACTTGCTGGTATAGGTTGAATTCTGTCCCCCTAAAACTCATATGTTGACATTTTAACCCTCACTACCTCAGAATAAACCTTATTTGGAAATAGGGTCTTTGCAGATGCAACAAGATGAAGTCATACTGGAGTAGAGTGGGCCCCTAATCCAATGACTGGTGTCCTTATGAAAAGGGGACATTCAGACACAGAAGCACATGCATAGGGAAAATGCCATGTGAAGATGAAGGCAGAGATCAGGGTGATGCCACAGAAGCCAAGGAATGCCGAAGATTGTCAGCAAACCCCAGATGCAGGAGAGAGGCAAGAAACAGATTCTCCCTCACAGGCTACAGAAGAAACCGACCTTGCTGACATCTTGATCTCAGACTTCTAGCCTCCAAAACTGTGAGACAATACATTTCTGTTGTTTCAGTCACTGTTTGTGGTACTTCGTTATGGCAGCCCTGGCAAACTAATACAATGGCTATCTCTGAGTTTTCTCTTCCTATCTCTTCCTATCTCAGCCCACTCCAGTCAGGTTTTGCCCCTACTGTTCTACTAAAGCAATTCATGTCTAAGTTTCTAATGGCATCCATACTGTTGAATCCAGATGTCAGCACTCAGTCTTTGTGTTAAGTGACTTATCAACAGCATGTGACACATTTCTTCGTTCATCTTCCTTGACATATTTCCTGTACTTACCTGCCAAGATACCATTTCTTTTAATTCTTTTTAAAATTTATTTTATTTATTTTTGACTGCATTGGGTCTTGGTTGCTGCGTGCGGGCTTTCTCTAGTTGCAGTGAGCAGGGGCTTCTCTTCATTATGGTGCACAGGCTTCTCATTGTGGTGGCTTCTCTTGTTGCGGAGCACGGGTTCTAGGCTCATGGATTTAGTTGCTCCACGGCACATGGGATCTTCCTGGACCAGGGCTCGAACCCGTATCCCCTACATTGGCAGGAGGATTCCTAACCACTGCACCACCAAGGAAGCCCCTGGACCATTTCTTTAGGTTTTCCTCCTACCACACCCCTCACATTTTCTCAATTCTTATGCAAATTGCTCATCTGTTATTTTCATTTGTTTGTTTAATGTTTCTTTAATGACATGTAATATACATGCAGAAAAGTAAGCAAAGCCTATATGCTCAGTTCAATAAATAGTTGTAAAGTCTATGACTGTGTGATCACCACCTAGACCAAGATATAGAACATTCTTGAACTCCAGAAGCCCTTCCCATCACTTCCTAATGAAAACCTCTCCCTCTCCTGCAAAAGCACCAACACTTTTAATGAGAACAACTTCTCTCCTAAGAGAGACACGTTTAAATCTCCCACCATGATTGTGTATTTTTCTATTCTATTTGTAGGTCCATCAACTTTTGCTTTATACATTGTGAGACTATATTATTAGAATCATAAGGAATTTAAATTTTCATATCATGTTGGTGAAATAAACCTCATATTATTTTGCAGTGATTCTCATTGCCTCTAGTAACACTTTTAGCATTGAAGTCCATTTTACCTAATAATAATTTAGTTATACCAACTTTCTTTTTATTATTTCTATCTTTTTGACTTTCAAATTTTCTAAATCCTTATGTTTTAGATATATCTCTTATAAACATGATATGATGTTAGATGGAATTTTAAGATCCAGTCTGATAATCTTTGTATTTTAACTTGAACATTCAGTACATTTACTTTTAATGTAACTACTAATGCTATGGAGTTTGGATCTACCATCATATTTTTCACATTGTATTTGTTCCATCAATTTTATGCTTCCTTTTCTCTCCTTTCTTGCATTCACATGGATTGACAATATTTTTATTTTATTCCTTTACACCTTCTATGAGCTTAGAGATTATACCCCTTCTATTTCTTTAGTGATTGTCTTAGTCTGCTCAGGCTGCCGTAACAAAACACCAAAGACTGGTTGGCTCAAACAACAGAAATTTACTTCTTATATTTCTGGAAGCTGGGAAGTCCAAGATCAAGGTGCTGGCAGGATTGTTGTCTAGGGAGAGCTCTCTCTTGGGGTTGCATACAGCTGCCTTCTCACTGTGTCCTCACATAGCCTTTCCTGGGTGCATGTGTATGCATGTGGAGGGAGAGAGAGATCTCTTCTTCTTAAAGGCGACTGATCCCCTCATGAGGGCCCCAGCCTCATAACCTAATCTAACTCTAATTACTTCTGATAGGCCCATCCTCAGGGGGTCAGGGCTTCAAAATATGAACTTAGTGGGGGAGGACACAAACATTCAGTTCATCACAGTGATTACTCTAGAAATTACAGCATGCACAGTTAAATTCTACCTGTTTTTTCCCTCTTTCTATGTTATATTATGGTTAATTTCTTCTGATATATATGGTAATTCACTGATTGTTTGAGTGTAATCTGGCCAAAGATCTCCACTGAATTTTTAATGTTAATTATTGAACTTTTTAATTTTGGAAGTTCTATGTAGCTCTTTTGAAAATCTGTCATTTTTATAGATTCCTACTCTCTGTTAATATCTTTAAGGTTGTCATTTACTTCTTTAAACTAGGAAGGATACTTGTTTTAGAATCCATGCCTGATAATTACCTGAATTATTTGTAGTCTATTTCTGCTCTTGTTTTTTTTTTTAATTTTTTTAATTTTTTTAATTTTTTTGGCTGGTTCTCACTTACATTGCCTTATTTCTTTGTGAGCTTGCTTTGTGTGTGGGACATTGCCTTTGAGCTTTTTTTTTTTTTTTTTTTTGCGGTATGCAGGCCTCTCACTGCTGTGGCCTCTCCCATTGCGGAGCACAGGCTCCGGACATGCAGGCTCAGCAGCCATGGCTCACAGGCCCAGCCACTCCGTGGCATGTGGGATCTTCCCAGACCGGGGCACGAACCCGTGTCCCCTGCATCGGCAGGCGGACTCTCAACCACTGCGCCACCAGGGAAGCCCTGAGCAATTTTTTATAAAGTGTCTGAGGTCTCAGATGAATGTGCTCTTCTCCAGAGATGCATTTAATTTGCTTCTTGCAGGTCCCTCGGGGAGAGGATCACTTCCAGCCAGCCTCACAGCTTAAGGTGGACTAGCCCACCCAGGGTATGTGTATAAACAGGAAACACATCTACACAAAGGCCAATCTGTTGTCACAACTTCTCAGGAATTAATGAGGTTTTTTTCTTTACATTTGTTTTTGTTTCCTACTCTTTTTGGTAGAAAAACAGACTTCTCCACAGTTCCCTGTCATCGGATGACAGGGAGGCAGTTTGGTTTGGTTATACTTTATCCTTACCTTAGATCTAACCCTTAGGAATCTCAGCTTAATATGGAAAAAGACTTCTTTAAGACATCTCACCTGAGGTGGACCCTGGACATCTGTCTCCTTTGATCTTTAGGCCACTTAACCAAAGCCCAAGTTTGTAGCAACAACAAAAGCCCTGCAGATTTTGGCATTCCAATAATCCATTTATCGTTTTAACTTCAGACTTTTTCTTAGACTATCTTTTCAGGTCTTCAATGCTCTTAAATTGGTGAGGGTGGGGTTTTTTTTTATACCTTATCCAGCATTTTGTACTGTTTTCAGTAGAAGTGTTAGTCAGAATAGCCAAGCTCACTTACTGGAAATAAGAACCTCTGTCATCTTTACCTCTTAATCTTTAAGTGCCCCAGATCCCCATCTTTGGACTTCTCCTTTTCTCTGTCTACACTCAGTCCCTATGTGATCTTATCCAGATTCATGGTTTTAAACATTGATGTGATGACTGCAGGTATATCCCTAGAACTCTCCTTAAACTCCATATACATATAGATACAGATACACAGATATATACACACTAGTATATATACATATATACTCATAGTATATGTATGTGTAAGTTTACTCTACGTCTTCATTTGGATGTAAAACTTCCCTCAAACCTAACATAACCCCTTCCTACCTCATAGCCTCTCCTTCTTGAACGCTAACTCTACCCATGCAAATGATTTGCTGGTCTCCAAATTGACCACATTACCACTTAGCTCCAGACCTTTGCACACTTCCTCCCTCCTCTTGTTCACACAACTCCTACTTCATCAAAGTTCACTTGAGAAGCCACTTGCTCCAGGAATCTTTCCTTGATCTGGGTTGGGTGTTCCCTCCTATTTTTTTCCCATAGCATTCTGTGCACACGTCTACCACTGCATTTGTGAAACCCACAGTGAAAGTACCTAGTTTACTGTCTATGATCCCCCAATAACTGGTAAAAAGTCTTGTAGGAGCTATGACCAGCTTACTCATCATTATTTCCCAAGTTCTAGCACTGTACTTAACACATAACAGGAATTCAACATACATTTCTTAAAGGAATGGATGAGTGAATTGTATTAAGGAAGATTTGAAAAATGATTTTTTTAAAAAGGCAGCTCTAAAAGTCTATAACACAGCAATTCCATTTGGATATGTGTACCATCTCTCCAGGAGACTCCTATGAAGGGGACAAATGTACAGTTGTTTGCAGATGTCTGCAAGTGTTTTGTTTTTTGTAGCATCCCCTTCTTCCACTACAAGCCTCCACTAAGGTTTAATCTTTAGTACAGAGAAAAAGTAAAATCCAAACCTAAAAGACAGCAGGGATCATAAACAGCTCTTTATACCTGGGCAGTAGGAAAGTTATTATTTGTGACTTCCTCTTTTCATCCTGCCATTTTCCAAAGACAGACAATTGGATAGCCAAAGAGAGTAATTGCCATCCTTCCTCTGGCCCTTCAGATCCTGTGAGGGGGTAAGACAGAAGCCTTGGGGGCTCATTTCCCCATCATCCCTTCTATCAACTTCAGTATTGCCTCTGCTCTTGTTCACATGCAAGACTCAGTGGACCCCATGGATCATAAGACTCCCACCCAGTGCTCAAATACAAACAAGGAGAATAAAAACATTGATAATGGGCTTTCTTGATGGGGAAGAATATATCATTTAATACATGATGTTTATCCGAGTTGAATGAAGTGTCTCCAAATGCAACTTTTGTGACTTAGAGAGAAGGGGTAAGAGAGTAGTGAGAGAAGAAGAGTTGAGACTGTGCCCTTGAAGGGAAATTGAACCTCTCCAGAAAGTGAGCAAATCATTTCAGCGTTGGGGAGCAGCAATTCAGTGCTCTCCTCTGCTGTTTCCAAACTCTTTCTATGTCCAGGATTTACATCCACTGGCTCCTTAGAGCCACTGCATCCTGGAAAAAGATCACCAAAAAAAAAAAAAGAGAGAGACAAAAGGAGAGCTAAAACCAAATTTATTTCCTGTCAGCAGAGGCTCTCCAGTCAGCCAAAGTATCCCATCCAGCATCTTCTGTATATGCCTCAGAAGATTCGAAAATGTGATTCTATCAAATTACTTTGAGGATGATTTGACATGTATTCATCCTGGCAAACCTGAATATCAGTGACTGTATCGGTCAGACTAAGCTGCAGTAATAACACCCAAACTCAGGGGTTAACACAGCAAATATTTATTTCTCACTCACACCATACATCTGAAGCAGGTCAGGGGCAGGGGAAGCTTGGGTCACTTTAGCACCCAGGCTGGTAGAGGATTTCTCTCCCCGTGCGCTTCACAACCACTGTAGCCAGAAGGGAACGTGGCTGCTCAAGCTGCTGCAGGAAGTGACAGACGTCACTCCCACTCACATCTCATTGACCAAAGCAAGTCATATGATCACACCTGCATTCAAAGGGGCTGAAGAAGCCCCATCCTACCATGTATCTGGGGGGAGGGGAGAACTGGGATGTTTGTGAACAGCATTATTTTCAACCACAGTGACCCACCCCATATTTTCACATGCCCTGCCCTAAGCCCTTTTAGTGAATGCTTTCTTCAGCAGGCACCCCTCAAAGCTGAAAACAACCAGTGAGCCCACTGTGGGAGGGAAGTGATGACCTGTCTACAGCAGAAGACTACCAAATAAGGATGCATCAGAAGGGATTGAAGCGCTGGAATTAATACTAAGCTACATCATCCTGCGAGTCCTTCCCAAGCAGATTCTATGGTTCCAAGATGTACAGGGATGCCAACCAGTGCACTGTGTTAATTCAGGCCAAAGATAAAGCAAGTAAAACCAAAGTGGAGACTTGGGGGTAGTTTGAATTGTCTAGATAAACTATGTTGATGCTCATTAATTTACTCAACCATGAATGAATGAAGTACTATATGGCAGTATGGGAGGAAGACCTGATGGGTGCTATTAGGACAGGGGGAATAATTATTAGGTAATTACTTATAATCCCTGATTTCTAAAGACAGTGGATACTGAGAAGAACCTTTGATTTTGTTGAGCTAGGGTGAAAAGTGGGGATGTAAGCTATAAAAGAGGAGAAGGTTAAATGGAAACATAAAAAAAGTGATAAAAAGCTCTGGAAGGGAGGATTGAGATATAGAGAAAAGACTAGAATACATGTGGCCAAGAGAGGGCTAGAGCTGGAAGACAGAAGAAAGACACTGGCAATGGGAGAGGAATGAGGGAGGAAGAGCAGCAACCAGGGCAGTTTCCCTGGGTTACAACATTGGAAAGAAGCCAAGATAATAAAAGGTGATGGGGCTTCCCTGGTGGCGCAGTGGTTGACAGTCTGCCTGCCAATGCAGGGGACATGGGTTCGTGCCCCGGTCAGGGAAGATCCCACATGCCGCAGAGAGGCTGGGCCCGTGAGCCATGGCCGCTGAGCCTGCGCGTCCGGAGCCTGTGCTCCGCAACGGGAGAGGCCACAACAGTGAGAGGCCCTTGTACTGCAAAAAAAAATAAAAATAAAAAAAATTAAAGGTGATGGAGGGATAAATTTTGCTGTGCAAGGTGAAATATAAGCCTCCCCTCACAAAGCCTCCTCTGTGAGCCATCAATGCCTTTCACTATTTAATTGTATTTAGAAGGAATTGATGACATAATCAAGTTGACCCTATGGATCGCCCAAGGAGACCTAAGCCTTTGCAGGTTACCTTGTAACAGCAGCATGAGTGAAATAAGACAGAAGCACAGGTGCAAGTAAATCCAATTCTGCTGAAGAAGTGGAGGGAACAATTCAGAGAGAAGATGTAATGGGATGATTTTTAAAGCCTTTGGGATAGAATGAATGTATTTGTGTATGGGAGGGTATGAATCTTTGGAGGCTGGACGATGGACTGCAACAGACACCCCAAGGTAACTCCCAATAAGTTATACCCAGGCATATTCCCTGCCCCTTGAGTGTGTGTGGATTCAGTGACATGCTTCTACCCAGTAACTCCTCCTCCGATTGTGTTGTTATGTTATATAAGAATCCATCATAGCAGACTGTAGTGAGAAAGACTCCTGTTGGCCTTGAACATGTTAGCCCCCATGTTGTGAGGGGGTTACGTGACCAGGAACCGTGGGAGCCTCTGGGATCTGAGAGTGGGCCCTGGCTGACCGCTAGCAAGAAAACAGGAACCTCAGTGCTACGACCACAAAGAATTAAATTCTGCCAATAACTTCATGCTGGGGAAAGAATCCTGGGCTTCAGAAAGGAACAGCACCCGGCCACCACCTGACGGAAGTCTTTGAGATCTTGATGAGAGGACTTAGCTAAGCCATTCCCACACTACTGACTGATGGAAGCTGTGAAATAGTACATGTGTGTTGTTCTAAGCTCCTAAGTCTGGGGCCACTTGTTATGCAGCAATAGGAAACCAATATAAGAGGTGAGCATCAAAAATGGAATATGAGCTCACCAAGTAGGAAGAAAAAGACTCTCCAGTCAGAGGAAATAGCACTGGGGCATGGAAAACCCTGGCTTGTCTGGGGGACTGTGTGTGTAAGCAGATAGGGGAGGGTGTCCCTGGAGAAAGAGAACCAGGCAAGACCTTCTTGACATAAGAGAAGCCATTTCTGGCCTAAGCCATTTTGGGACCTAGGCCTGGCCACAATGCTTATCCTTGAAGAGATCTCAGTAATTAATGATCTTAAGGGAACCAAAGAATGCAGAAACATTGTCTGTTATGAGGCAAGAGAAGTAACAATAGAAAAGATAATATCAGTTATAAAGACTCCCAGTTCTCATTCAATGGTAAAGATCATCTGGAAGCACTCAACCACCAGATCAACTGGAACCTAAGGGATGATGATGCTGACCTTTTCTGACCCTCCCGACTTCAGTCAACTAAAGCTAGGACTCTGACAACTGCCCAAGCCCCTTCATGAATATGCAGGTACCCTTGCCTTAAAACTTCCCCAATTTTGCAGAAATAGAGACACAGATGTAGAGAACAAACATATGGACACCAAGGGGGGAAAGTGGCGGGGCGGTGGTGGTGGTGGGATGAAATGGGAGATTGGGATTGACATGTATACACTGATATGTATAAAATAGATAACTAATAAGAACCTGCCGTATAAAAAATAAATAAAATGAAATTCAAAAATTCAAAAAAAAGAAAAAAAAACCTTCCCCAATTTCGTTGTTCAGAGAGACACTGCTTTAGGAAAGATCCTCAGTGTTCTCCTTACTTGCTGCAAGTAATAAATCCTTCTTTCTCCTGTAGATGTGGTACATATATACAATGAAATATTATTCAGTCATAAAAAAGAATAAAATAATGCCATTTGCAGCAACATGCATGGGCCTAGAGATTATCATACTAAGCAAAGTAAGTCAGAAAGAGAAAGACAAATACCATATGATATTACTTATATGTGGGATCTAAAATACAACACAAATGAACATATCTAGGAAACAGAAACAGACTCACAGACGTACGGAACAGACTTGTGGTTGCCAGCGGGGGTACAGGTAGGGAAGGGAAGGACTGGGAGTTTGGGATTAGCAGAGGCAAACTATTATATATAGGATGGATAAACAACAAGGTCCTACTGTATAGCATAGGGAGCGATAGTCAATATCCTGTGATAAACCATAATGGAAAACATATATATATATGTATATATATATAGCTGAATCACTTTGCTGTACAGAAAAAATTAACACAACATTGTAGATCAACTACACTTCAATAAAAATTTTTTTTAAAAATCCTTCCTTTTCCCAACCTTTGGCTTGGTTGTATCTTTTGGCTCAAAACGCACCAAGAGGCAAATCCAGTTCTCAGATAACATGAGTAGTTAGGTATGGCTTGTCTAGAGGAAGGCCAACAGAAAGAATGTGGTACAGTGGGCTACAAAGAGGGGCATGGACAGGATCATGGAGAGTCTTCTCTTTTACCAAAGAAGGAGTTTAGGCTTTATTATTAGGTTATAGGCGGCTCTTAACAGACTTTTTTTTTTTTTTACTGTTTTCAGATTTCTAGGAAATCTGAAAGAGAAGATATGGATCACAGCTACCCTGATTCTATCATGGTTGACTCTCCACCTGCAGCCATATTCCATAGAATCCCTATTCAATGGAGCAACAACATATGTTGAAAAATTGGTCCAAGTCCCTCCAGAGTAGAGAGTATTTTCTTGTTTCTGAGCCCAACACCTGAAATTGATTTACCATTTATCCATTTATTTAATATATATATTTATTGAATAACTATTATATGGATCCAGCACTTTTACAGATGATGGGAACACAACTGTGATTCTATTAATTCTATTAAGTGATATTAGTAGTCAGTGCTTCAGCTCTCAAGTATCAATTCTTCACTCTGGTATAAGATTTGGCAGTTCTTTTTAAGTGCTTTTACATAGAAATTTGAACTTATTACCATGCCCATATTCACTTTTAAGTAAAACTGACTACTCTGTGAACAAACATGTTTTCTATCACATGACATCTCCACACCATGCAATCCCACCACAACTGACTGGACCAAGTGAGAGCACTTGGTTCAAGAGTAGCCAATTCACTGGTAACCAATGACAAACAATCCAGCATTCCCACAAGTTGGACCAAAGAGATTGTCTCGGGAATCTTAGCTTAAAGAGAGACAGAAACAGAGAGACAGAGACAGAGAGACAGAGGGAGGGAATTAGCCAATTAACAGAGAGAGCTGGAACTAAAAAAATGATATAAAAAGTATTCACAGGGCTTCCCTGGTGGCACAGTGGTTGAGAGTACGCCTGCCGATGCAGGGGACACGGGTTCGTGCCCCGGTCTGGGAAGATCCCTCATGCCGCGGAGCAGCTGGGCCCGTGAGCCATGGCCGCTGAGCCTGCGCGTCTGGAGCCTGTGCTCTGCAACAGGAGAGGCTGCAACAGTGAGAGACCTGCATACCGCAAAAAAAAAAAAAAAAAAAAAAAAGTATTCACAATAGGGGTGACCACGTAATTTACCACCCAAACTGAGATACTTTTGAGAATGAAAGAGGATATGAAAAATATTAAAATTATGCAGTTATAATTACTGAAAATTATGAAGGTGTTACCAAAAATAGAATTATAGATTTATTCCACACAATAGGTTACAAAACCACCACAGTAGGAACATTCAGATGTCATTGATGGGTTTTATGCCAGGACTACTCAGCCTCTATTTTCTGCACTTAATTCACAGATCTCACCTATAATTTCCTAAATATCTCAAAGGCCTGATGACAGCTCTGTGCATCTCACAGGCTCAGGCCACAGCACAACCAGCTGATAGAACAAATGGCTGGCAGAGGCAGTGCTGGAATACTTCTCCTATAGCCAGCCAGGCCAGAGGGTTAGCTGTAGCTGTCCCTAGGAAAGCACATTCTTTATTGTATCAGTGAGCGCCCTACATACTGTCCTTGAAAAGGGGGTATTGGGACTTCCTTGGTGGTTCAGTGGTTAAAACCAGGTTCAATCCCTGGTCAGGCATGGAAGCAACCTAAGTGTCCATCATCGGATGAATGGCTAAAGAAGATGTGTCACATATATACAATGGAATATTACTCAGCCATAAAAAGAAATGAAATTGAGTTATTTGTAGTGAGGTGGGTGGACGTAGAGTCTGTCATACAGAGTAAAGTCAGTCAGAAAGAGAAAAACAAATACCGTATGCTAACACATATATATGGAATCTTAAAGAAAAGAAAAAAAGGTCATGAAGAACCTAGGGGTAAGATGGGAATAAAGACACAGACCTACTAGAGAATGGACTTGAGGACATGGGGAGGGGGAAGGGTAAGCTGGGACGAAGTGAGAAAGTGGCATGGACATATATACACTACCAAACGTAAAATAGATAGCTAGTGGGAAGTAGCCACATAGCATAGGGAGATCATCTAGGTGGTTTGTGACCACCTAGAGGGGTGGGATAGGGAGGGCGGGAGGGAGGGAGACACAAGACGGAAGAGATATGGGAACATATGTATATGTATAACTGATTCACTTTGTTATAAAGCAGAAACTAACACACCATTGTAAAGCAATTATACTCCAATAAAGATATTTTTTTTAAATCCCTGAGCAGGGAACTAAGATCCCACATGCCACGTGGCATGGCCAAAAAAATGAAAAAATTTTAAAAATAAAAAAGGAAATAGTGTGTCAGTTATATCACATCTAATATAAGAGGTCTGGAAAAGAGGAAGATTATCGAGGACTTCTTTCAGGTTTAACCATGGCTTAAAATGCTATTTACTTCATTGCACTGGAATCTCATGTTTTATCAGACAAGACCATGGTAAAGCTGAAAGTATAAAATAAAGCTCTGCCAAATCTACCCAGGCTCTAAGAGATATAAAACAGATCATGCACGGTGGACATCTGATCCCCCCAATACAATGGCAGAGTGCAAAGCAAAGTTATGAATTAAAGAGCAGACGCTCACAGTGATGCAGAGATATAAGAATATGTGAGACCGTGAGAACACTGAAAGGATAGAGAGAGCAACTTGTTCCTAGAGTTGTTCCTTGCCAGATTCTACTTTCGCTCCATGCATAACTTTATAATTCGCCTCCATTTTCCTGAGGTAGCTAGAATAGGTCTTGGTTTAAAAACAAAAGAACCCAGTTACCGCGGAACACCACTTGGAGTAGTTAGAATTCTTTTGGTTACAAGCAACAGACTGGCTGAGGTTAAAAGAGAATGTATTGGGTCACATAATTATACAACCCGGCTTCAAACAGTCTGGACCTAGACCTCACATGACAGCAGCAGGACTGGCTCTGCTTCCTCTGAACAGGCTCCACACTCAGGCTTCTGACCACATCTTTCAACAGTCCAGGCTCTCTCCTCATGGGCGTAGCACCTCTGAACCACCTATCTTTACCCCAGTGGACAGTCTGTGTTCTATCATTCTTTGCCAAGGTCCTGAGGTTCACTCCGATTGGATCATCTTGGATCACTTCCTCAACTCTGAACTAACCATGATGTCCAAAGAGACGAGATAAGCTGGTTGATCTAAACCACACAGGGCCCTCCTCTGGCACCCCAGGTAGGTTTAATTCTATCTAAACTTCAGGAGACAGACCCTGGCTAGTCATCCACCAAAGGGGCTTCCTTTTCCTCAGGGTCATGGTTTTCCTTGTGAAAAATTGACTGAGTTCTAGCCAATGGATTGGGAGCAAAAGCTAAGTACGCCTCCTCCAAGCTTAGCCCATAAAACCTCCCACACATTCCTCAAAGTTGTTCTAAACATACTAAAAAGTTTTTCAAAACCTGAATTAAACATCACTCTGAAATTTTTAATTTAAATAATTATAGTTCGGGCTTCCCTGTTGGCGCAGTGGTTGAGAGTCCGCTTGCCGATGCAAGGGACACGGGTTCGTGCCCCGGTCCGGGAAGATCCCACATGCCGCAGAGCGGCTGGGCCAGTGAGCCATGGCCGTTGAGCCTGCGTGTCTGGAGCCTGTGCCCCACAACGGGAGAGGCCACAGCAGTGAGAGGCCCGCGTACCGCAAAAAATAATAATAATTCATTAATTGAATTAGAAATTTAGTTCCTTGATTGCACTAGCCATGTATCAAGTGCCCAAAAGCCACATGTGGCTAGTGCTACTTTATTGGACAGTAAAGGTCTCTACAAATTCACTAGATATTCTCCCCCCAAAGCCCTCACTTTGCTTTGACTGTGATGTTGAAAAAAATGGGGCTGAATTTCCTATTTAATTGTCTCAATTCTCTTAGTATTTCTTTGGCAGTGCAGAACTGAGCCCAAGTGCCTGGGCTAATTTTTTTTTCTTTTTCTTTTTCTTTTTTTTTTTTTTTTTTGGTCGTGCCACGCAGCTTGTGAGGTCTGAGTTCCCTGACCAGGGATTGAACCTGCGCCCTCAGCAGTGAAAGTGCAAGAGTCCTAACCACTGGACCACCAGGGAATTCCCTCTGGTGCTAAATTTTGATCATTGCTCTAAGTATTCAGATCAGAGAATGTAATAAAATTTAGAATAAGTTCTAGATCCCTTTTTGTTTATCAGTATCTACACCAATATTCTACCATAATTGTTGTCTCTTGGTGTACAAATAAATGAAGGAGAAAAACAACGATCATTAAGGGTATGCCACATAATGTAGTAAAAGGGTGAGCTCACTAGAAGGTAAAAGAACTAAGTCTCAGTGTCCCCTGTGCTGCCTATCATTTACTGCCTCTCAGCCCCAAATCATTGCCCTACCTGGGATGCTGGAATATTTCTCCCCTGCCTACAGCACGATATTAACCTTTGTCAGCAGAGGGCGCTATAGGAACACTGGGATAAGAGCATCCTTTCCTCCTGGTTGCTTCTTGCTCTTGCAGTGCTAGGCTGGTGTGCAGGACACCAAGCTCTCCCCTAGCAAATGTAAGCGGCACCTCTGCAGATGGAATCCCAGTGAGTTCTAGGGTGCTCCAGCTAGCTTCTCTGCAGGAAGTTCAGCAACATCCTCCATGGGCAGCTTCCCAGGAAGTTCTGAAGGAGACTTCAGCTGCACTCCTGCCCAGCAAATGGATTCCCAAGTGAGTTCCACGAGTGCCCCAGCTGGTTTCCTAGCAGTGAGTTCAGCAGCACCCCTCCATAGGTAGCTTCCCAGGAAATTCATCGGCATCCCAGCAGGTAGTTTCCAGTCAGTCTAGGACTGTTGGCTCCCTAGCGTGAGTATTTCCAGCTTACCAGCCTCAGCCCATAGCTCCAGAGTCAGTTACAGACCAATGCTGGCCCAGGTAAGCTGGTGAACTTCTCTCCCATTCAGTGGGCTATAACCACATCCTCTGCAATGAGATCTGAGTCCCAGGTATGTGGAATGTCTCCCCTTCCAAGTTAGCCCTTCCTTGGGTACTCTCTCAGAGCCCTAGCGTATATTTTAGAGTTCTTTTCTATCCCCCTTAGTAGAGTTCCTGTAAATAATAATTCTTTATAGGAAACTTCCTTGTTCAAATTACTGTTTGGTTTCTATCTCCTAATTGGACCTAAACTGATATACCTCCTTTGCAGTTCCTTGCTCAGCTGATATTGGGCGAGACACCTCACATCTCCAGGCACTGTTGAGTCTTTTCTGGAATACAGAGCTATCGGATTAGCTCAAAGCTAGAAAGATACAGCTACAATCCTTGGAGATCCCTGAAATGCCAGTTGATACCTATTAAGAAGCAACTTCACCATTTTTCATGCAATTATGAAAACCACTGACTTCTCAGAGAAAACACAAAAACGGTCATGATTCAGGTTTTGCTATAACCTGTGGAAGTTGAGAAATGTCTTGCTGAAGTAAACAGTGAATGAAATTCTGATATGGTCCCGCTCACTGTCCCATTGGCAGATTTTTCCCCATATTTAACATTGTTGAATGGCAGTTTCTGTGAGTGTGAGTCTCCAGATACCCTGAAAGCACATGTAAGACGCACTCCATGCAAGACTATAGCTAATTTGAGTTTTCTTTTGCTACCAGGGGAGCTTGGCAAGGCAGGTGTCTTTAATTATTCATGCTGGCTTCCCTGTAAACCAAACCTTAATCAGGCTCTTAACCTGCCCACCTGGAAGCCCAGTGTTGTGGAAACCCTTTGTGAAGGCAACATGGTATTCTCTGGGCTGTGTGACCTGCCGGGTCCTCAGGCCTCAGTCTTGGAAGACTCTACTCTATGGGAATTTCAAACAGAAATCATACTGGGCTAAAAATACCATGAAGCTTTCAAGAACAGGAGTCATTAGATGAAGAAATCACACTGCTATCAAGCAGAAATCACCAGTCCTGATCCTTAGTGTCCAGACCTGGCAGAAGAAGAAAAACTGGAAGGAGATGAGGGGATGAGGTGGGTTTGGGGGGGATGCACTAGCACCACCAGGTCTGGCTGGTTTGAGCACTTAAACCAGTAAATAAAAGAATCTCTGCTATTAAAATAAGAGAGAAAGAGAGAGGGAGATTCAAATCAGAAAACAGGAGAGCACTAGGACATCAAACCTAATCCAAATTAATTTTAAATCGAGTTGACCCTTGAGCAATGCAAGGGTTACGGACGCTGATACCCCATGCAGTCAAAAATCCATATATAACTTTGACTCCCCCAAAAACTTAACTGCTAATAGGCTACTGTTGACTGGAAGCCTTACTGATAACATAAATTGTCGATGAACACATATTTTGTAATTAATGTGTATTATATACTGTATTCTTACAATAAAGTAAGCTAGAGAAAAGAAAATGTAATTAAGAAAATCATATGGAAGAAAAAACATTTACAATACTGTACTATGTTTATCAATAGTTTACATCATCTCTTTACTGGATGAATTGTCTGTCAGTACCTACATAAATATTGTCTTATATGATACAAAACACTGCAAGTGATATACATATTACTAACACTAGACATCAAAAATGAAAAGATAATGTGAAAAAGAAACGTATTCATTTGCAGGTATAAAGATTCATGCATTGCTAACAGCAATTAGAAGCAGTGATAAGCAGCAGCAATACGATTGCTTCATGGGTAGCCTAGTGTGATCAACACAATGGCTTCATGGTAGCCTAGCCTATACACTAATGAATGAATTGTTATAAAATTTTTATGGCATACAGTATGATAGTCATATTCATAATACAATATTGGAAACGTTACTTTTTTGAAACCACTCACTTGATGATAGGCTGATAGTTTCTCCAATCATGGTGGGTCAGGGAGGGGGTGATGGGGAGAGAAGGAGGGAGGGAGAGAGAAAGAGAGAGGTGGGGGAGGGGGGAGGGGGGAGAGAGGGGGGGAGAGAGAGAGAGAGAGAGAGAGAGAGAGAGAGAGAGAGGAGGGAGGGAGGGAGGGAGGGAAGGGATAAAGGAGAGGGAGAAAGGAAAGAAACTGCTCTTGTGGTATTTTGTTTGGGGAGTTATTTGTTCCACTCAGCCTGATCAGGAGAATGCCAGTGATTCAGAGAGTTTTCAAGCCATGTGTCACTTAGTTTTCCATTTCAGTGGTGACCTTGCCCTCTCCGCTATGTTTTTCATGCACAATTTATTATTCCAGTCAGAAAGCTTTCTCAGAAATGTGGCTTTAAAAGGCAACAAGAAGCACTTTTCATGACTCAAAGTGATTTTTTCCCTTCTTTTAACTCTTACTTTATTAGATCTCAAATTACAAAAGCTATGCATGTAACAAGTTGTACAGTGCAAATATGGGTGTTCTAATTATCTCCTCGCCAGTCCCCTAATCTCCAGGGGAGACAGTTTTAAGATACATTTTCAAAGTAGAAAAGACAGAATTTGCTAATAGATGAGATTGAAAGGCAAGGAACAAAGATGGCTCTGGTCAAAGTGGTGCCATTTACTGAAATGAGAAAATAGCAGGGAAGGGTCAGCTTAGAGCAGGAGAGGGGATCATGAGTTCCAATGTGGCCACAGAAAACTTGTAAGTCATTCAAATGAAAATTCTGAGTACGCAGTTATTATCAATCTGTTCTAAAGAGAGAAGCCCAAACTGAAGGTTCCATTTGTGAGTCACTGGCATGTAAACAGCATCCAAAGCACTGTGTCTGGACAGAAAAAACAGCAGGCGAACATGTCCTGGGAACGATTCTAAGGACAAAGGCTTAAGTATTTCACCATGTATAACGATTATTCTTAGTTTCTAGTAAATAGCCTATATCCTATACTAGGTTTTTTTGGTTTATTTGATTTTGGTTTTTCATTTTTTTTAATTGGCTATTCAAAACCTTATTAAATGGCTTTCTGGCAATTAAGAACATAATCACAGTTTGTTGGTATAATGAATTATGTTAACAGATTTCTTAATATTGAACCATCCTTGCACTGATAGAAGAAATCTTACTTATTTTTGATATATTATTCTTTTAATGTGTTGCTAGAACTGATTTATAACTGAGCATCTATATGGAATTTTTACATCTATATTCATAAGTGAAATTGGCTTATAGTTTTCTGCTTTGTGTTTTTTTAAGCTTTTGGCATTAGCTTGTACTAGTTTTATAAAATAAACTAAAAATAAAACTTTTATTCTATTCTCTAGAACAGTTCTGTTAACAAAGAAATTATTTTTTAAGGCAGATGTATTTCAAGGGTAAAACCACCTGAGCCTGTTGCCTTTTTAAATGGTGATCTTTAATAAAGTTTCCAATTTATCCTATGTTATTGGTCTCTTCAAGTTTTCTGTCTCTTCTTGAATCAAACTTAGTGATGCATGTTTTCATTAAAAAATTGTTCATTTTCTATACATTTTAGTGTATTTTAATGTATTTCTATAAAGCTGCATATAACATTCTCTTACACTTTAAAAAATATTTTTCTATGCTTTGGTTATAGCCACTTCCTAATATCATCTCTCTCTCTCTCTCTCTCTCTCTCTCTCTCTCTCTCACAAGGAGCTTTCTATTTTATTTGTTTTTTTCTTTAACTAGCTTTGTTTTATTAACCTCTTCTATTATTTTTCTTTTCTGTTCCATACACATTAGGCCTCTCCTATTTTCTTTTAGCTTTTTTTGCTATTTTCTAGTTTCCTCCATTGAAAACTTAGTTCATTTAGTTTTGATCTTTAAGTTATGAAAGCATCTAAAAACAATGTATTTTCCTCTCAATACATCTTTAGCTGTATCCCATATATTTTGTTCTCCTTTCTATTTGTAAGTACTTTGTCATATCGATTTTATTTTCTCTTTGAATCAAGGGTTATTTAGAAGAGTGTTTCTTAGTTTCAGTGGGTTAGTTCTTTCTACCATACAGATAACATATTCTTGTCACAAAAATAAGTGTCAAAGCTATGGACACCCATAGTAACAAGTATACATGAAAACCAGGGATTAATAAGGAAGCATTGTGTGTGGCCATTTGGGATCAGATATAGCTCTGTTCAGTCTAACTCCACTCTTTACCAACTATGGTTTTCCAGACAAATAACCTCACTGAGTTGCAGGTTCCTCATTTATAAAATGGGGAGAAGATGATAATAACACCTGTGCCACCACCCAACGGGTGATCGTGGAATTCAAATGAGGAAATGGGTGTGGTCACACTTTGGCAATGGTAGTTCTTCCTCACTATACCATGTGAATGTTTAAACTTAAAACTAGGCCATTAGGATATGCAATGGAAATGAGTGACTTTAATTTCTGCTGTCCCAGCAAGAGAATAACAACTAGAGATAATTTGTGGACATGAGAAAGCACCCTGAGGGGCTCCCCAAAATAATCAAAGTAGTTGATGCTAAAAAAGACAGGACTTAAAAGAGTCAAGGGGCAGGGGCAAGAGCCAATGAAAAGTGAATGTCAATGTCACAGTCAACTTGCACTCCCTGACCACTGACACCTGAGTAGTTGGATCACACTCTTAACTGGCACAGCAGAGTCTACTGACCCAGAACTTGGGTGCTCACGGTGGCAGAAAGCCTGAGTTCGAAGCTTGATACACTAGTTACTATCAGTGTGATCACGAAAAGTTACCTACTATCTCTGGGCCATGTTTTTCTCATCTGTAAGTTAGAATAACATGTATATAGTATTTAGAATAGTGCTTGGCACAAAGTACATACTCAAATCAACGTTAACAATAATTATTAACCAACAAATCATTCATGAAATTACCTCTCAAATATCCCTGTACCACAGTAAGATATGTATTTAAAAGTGCTCTGTGAGTTATTTTTTTGTTATTATTTCCTTCACTGAAAACCCATCAATCATCCTCAACTTTAAGAAACCCATACATAGGGCTTCCCTGGTGGCGCAGTGGTTGAGAGTCCGCCTGCCGATGCAGGGGACACGGGTTCGTGCCCCGGTCTGGGAAGATCCCACATGCCGCGGAGCGGCTGGGCCCGTGAGCCATGGCCGCTGAGCCTGTGCGTCCGGAGCCTGTGCTCCGCAACGGGAGAGGCCACAACAGTGAGAGGCCCACATACCGCAAAAAAAAAAAAAAAAAAAAAAAAAAGAAAAAAGAAACCTGTACAGAAATATACAGAATTTAAAAGTGGATGGGCTTCCCTGGTAGCGCAGTGGTTAAGAATCCGCCTGCCAATGCAGGGGACATGGGTTCAAGCTCTGGTCTGGGAATATCCCACATGTCACGGAGCGACTCAGCCCGTGTGCCACAACTACTGAGCCTGCGCTCTAGAGACCGTGAGCCACAACTACTGAACCCCACATGCCTAGAGCCCGTGCTTCGCAACAAGAGAAGCCACTGCAATGAGGAGCCCGCACAGCACAATGAAGAGTAGCAACAAAGACCCAACGCAGCCAAAAATAATAAATAAGTAAAATAAATAAATTTATTAAAAAAACAAAAAAAAGTGGAAACAAGATGAGGGAAAATTATTTTTCCAAGCTACAAAGACAAAAATCTCATCCGGATATTGAAATGTTTGGGAAAAAAACAAGAAAGAAAGAAAGAAGACTGGTACGTAAAGATTCTTAACACTTTACTCCTTCCAGCTCCTAGATCCATGGAGGTTTGGTGGTTAGGTAATAGGAGGATGTAGTGGGTGTGTCTGAGCCTGGGACGAACACAACCGTGTCTGCAGGGACTGGTGGGGACCACCCTCAAAAGCACCAAAAGACAAATGCCAGTTCACAGTGCACTAGGTTCCCCTCTTCAGGGATGCCCGCAGCCAGGATGAAGAGGATCAAGAGGGAGCAGCGTGAGCTCTGGAACATGGTGCCTGCTTCACAGAACCCTCCTGCTCCAATATGGGATATCCCCAATCCCTACAACTTCAATGTTTTCCCCTTCCCCCAGCTCTGGCCCCAGGCTCTCCAGACTCAGCCAATCGTGGGCTGGCAGGAATCAAAGCATTCTATTTCAATCACTTAAAAAGACTCTGGTGCTTCCTTGGTGGCTCAGTGGTTGAGAGTCTGCCTGCCGATGCAGGGGACATGGGTTTGGGCCCCGGTCCGGGAAGATCCCACATGCCGCAGAGCGGCTGGGCCCATGAGACATGGCCGCTGAGCCTGCACGTCCAGAGCCTGTGTTCCACAATGGGAGAGGCCACAACAGTGAGAGGCCAGCGTACAGCAAAAAAAAAAAAAAAAAAAAAAAAAAAAAAGACTCTGATATGTCGCCATCAGCAATGAGAAGGGGCTGCATGCTCTAGAATCAGGCAATCTTCCAAGTGGCCAGCAGATCCTAATACCATCACATTGAATCAGGATTCCACATGCTCTCTCTTTGCCCAGTTCTGGGTTTACTCCCATTCCCATGCTGTCTGTCTCCACACTCCCACACACACTTGCATCCACACACACTCTCACACCCACATGCACATCCACGCAGTCACACAACTCAAACACTCCTTTTTACGTACTTATGCACACCATCACATGCTTATACATGCTCATTCACACACACACACACACACACACACACACGTGACCTCACAGCAGCAGCCCCAGGATGCTCCGGCCCTGTGAGAGGCAGGATGGGCTCTAATATCAAGGAAGTCCATGTTCATCTAGGGGCTGGGGGTGGAGAAAGAGGTCTGCAGTGTACATAAGGGAGAAAAGTACATAAAAAGTTTACTGTTTGTGTGCATTATCTGTATGTCTCAAGGTGCTGCCTTTAAATGGCTTCCTCTGGCTTCTTTTCCTCACAACCTTAACAAACACTATGTTAACACATTACATTCAAAATGTTTGCAAACGTGCCACTTTTGGAAAAGGGCTCCGGAGAGACACTTTGTTCCCTCACCTGGCTCCCAGAGCCCCAGACATATTTCTGGACCTGTTAACAGCACCTGTTTCTGTTCTGGCAGGTGGCAGCAATTATATCTTCCTAATTTAGGATTTGCCAACATTCACTGCTGGTGGTCGAGATAGAGCTGGGGAAAAGTAATTAGTTTTATATCATGGTTGTCATGGCTAAATGATGACTACAAATTCTTGCTTCTCCTCCCATCAAGACGTGGAGTCTATATCCTTTGCCCTTGAATCTGGGATAGATGGAGATTTGCCTTGACCCAGCAGAATGCAGCATGAGCCTGCCCTAAAGAACCTGGCAGCTTCCTCTTTTGCTCTTCTGGAGCTCTCAGTCACCAGCTAAGGTGGCCACCCTGCTGGAGAGACCACACTGAAGGAGAAAGCCACCTGGCCAGCCCCCAGGTGTTCTGGTCATCACAACAGAGGCACCAGAGGTACTAGATGTGTAAGTAAAGCCATTTTGTTTCTGCCCAACCAAGCTCCTAGTGACCCCAAGTCCCTGCCACCTGGAACAACAATGAGCTGTCCCTACTGAACCTTGCCCATAGGTTGTAGAATCCTATGTTTTAAGGCACTAAATTTTGGGGTGGTTTGTTACACGGCAATAGAGAGCTGATATATAAAATGCCTACTGGGACTAATGAGGATCCCCAACTATAGAATCAGTGTGCACATTAACCTCTGTCCTCTGTGACCCACTATTGTGACACCTTATATATAAAGTCACTTGTAAATATTTTAGGAAATATACATATATTTAGAAGCTATAGATATATCTTCTAAAATCTCCTCTACAGGGAATTCCCTCACAGTCCAGTGGTTAGAACTCCAGGCTCTCACTGCCAAGGGCCCAGGTTCAATCCCTGGTCAGGGAACTAAGATCCCACAAGCTGCGTGGCACGGCCAAAAAAACTCCTCTACAAATCAGATGTATTTACTCCGATCTTATAGCTGAAGAAACTGATGCAAAAACTATCCCAGGGTCACACGTCAAGAAAATTATAGAACCAGCTACTAAAAAACCCAGATCTATCTGATTCCAAAGCCTATGTTCCTTCTGATAGAGCTCACTACCCCTTAATCACGTGATTCTCTTTTGGTACCCTGCAGCCCGATGGCGTTTCTAATATATGAATTAAGTGGGCAGTCCTGGACAAAAGAAATTGTTGAGTAAACAAAGCCTTTCCAAAATCCCTAGGGAAACCCTCCACAGTGTCATCTGCTTTTTTGCTGCAGAGCCCAGTGCAGTGCCCCAGGTACCGCTTCCAGAAAGAACCAACCCTAAGCGTTTATCTCTGTGTGTAAGCCTGATCTTTTACCACCTATTACAATGCAAGTGTGTTTTGGATTTTCTGGTCTCTCTGTTTCATTTTCATGGAACACACCCTGGGTTTTCAGTAGTCTGAAGTTCTCCAAAATTGATTCAGACCTTTCCCCGTCATTTCACAGTGAAAGTAAAAGAAGGGATAGCAGTCTTGCAACAAATGTATCCAGGAAATATAAAGGAGGGATAGCGAGAGAGAGAGAGAATGAGAACTAGAATCTGGAAGATGAACCAACCAACTGTGCCTCTTTGAAGATGAAAGCCAAACCCTCCCTTAATCAATACTTGAAAAGCACTTCTTCTGGGATGCTTTTTTCACCTTAGACATCCCAGGAGAACCTTCTTGGGGCAAAAGCTCCAGCCCCTGAGACTGGCCCGTTTGACCAACATGTACCTGACCTGCCACTAGACTATCAGAGGACTTGCTAGGCCAGGGAACCATCATTCTTTATTTCCAGAACAATTTGCCTGGTGCACACATGAGGA
Organism: Mesoplodon densirostris; assembly: GCF_025265405.1. Lineage (NCBI taxonomy): Eukaryota > Metazoa > Chordata > Mammalia > Artiodactyla > Ziphiidae > Mesoplodon > Mesoplodon densirostris. Next base: position 167,363,332 of record NC_082661.1, on the reverse strand, counting down.
TGTTAGGGCTGTGAGGCCATCCAGTGACTAGTGAGTCTTCCCATCTGTTCCTAGCAGCAGCTTGCTGCGGGGAAGGGAGGTGGAGGATGGGGCTTCACTGTCAGTCAGACTGACCTGGGCTCAGATCCTGTCCCCATCAATTACTGTGTAATCTCAGAGAAGGTACTTATCATCTCTAAATTTTAGGTCTCTTATCTGTAAAATAAAAAAAAAATAATACCCTTCAAGTGTTCTTGTAAAAGAGGGGAGTTCCATCCATTGTCTTTCTATGAAAGAAGGGCAGAAACACACCTCAGATAGAGTGGTCCAATGCAGCGAACAAGATCTGCTACAAAATAAAGGGAAGGGATCTGTAACAGAGACTATTAATTGTCCCCTAGTATCCATTCCGCCCTGTTCCTAGTAAATGAATCCCTTATATTTAGCTGAGCTCATGGCCACCTAAAATAAAGACCACATTCCCAGACTCTGCTGCTGCTAGGTGTGGCTAGAGGACAAAGCTCTGGACAATGGAATTTAAGTGAAAGTATCATGTGTGAATTCTGGAAAGACTCCTGAAAGGGAGAAGGGCTATCCTTGTTAGTCCTTTCCTCATTTCTGCTGGCCGGCATGTGGACATGAAGGCTGGAGCCTACGCAACCATCTTGAACCATGGGACAGCATCCTAAGGATGACAGAGTAATAACAAAGGCTGAGTTGCTGATGATCAAAGGGGTGCCCAACCTGCCAGGTTCCTTTAGTAAAGGAGAAACAAACTTTTTAGACCACCATTATTTTAAGTTTTTCTGTTACTCGCAACTGAACTGAACCTTTACTGGTTTTGGAAGTTAACATGCTTTGTGGTAAGTTTGCTCTCAATATATGCTCAAGAATACGTTTTTTAAGAACGTGTATTTTTTTAAATTTATTTTTATTATTTATTTATTTATTTATTTTAGTCATTTATTTCTGGCTGTGTTGGGTCTTTGTTGCTGCGTGCAGGCTTTCTCTAGTTGCGAGCGGGGGCTACTCTTTGTTGTGGTGCACAGGTTTCTCATTGCAGTGGCTTCTCTTGTTGTGGAGCAAGGGCTCTAGGCACGTGGGCTTCAGTAGTTGCAGCACATGGGCTCAGTAGTTGTGGCTCATGGGCTCTAGAGCACAGGCTCAGTAGTTGTGGCACACGGGCTTAGTTGCTCCGCGGCATGTGGGATCTTCCCGGACCAGGGCTCAAACCCGTGTCCCCTGCATTGGCAGGTGGATTCTTAACCACTGCACCACCAGGGAAGTCCAAGAACGTGTATTTGATTGCTTAAAAATTGAATCTGTTTGACATGTTGCCTAAAATGTTCCTCATCTTCTTCAAGCAAGGACACTGTTGGACCCTAACCTAGTGGGCTTGTTAGCAGAGTCCAGGTACTCAATGCTGTTAAAGTATTCTAGGAACCCCAGGGGCTTCTGGACTGAAAAGTTAAATTTAAACAAAAAGATACAGCTTTGGGGAATGTAATACTTCACACCACAGGATGTGCATTTATTAATAATGAAAATAATAATCACATCTAGTATGTTTTAATGTTGACTATTGGCTAAGTGCTATATACTTGACATGGACTATCTCATTTAATCTTTCCAACAAACTTGTGATTCGGTACTGTTGTCATTCCTGTATTGTGAGTGAGAAAAACCAAAACTCTCAGCCACCTCACCAGCTGCCTTCCCAAAACAACACACTGACAGATTCAGCCCTTCAGGCCCTGAGAGTACCATGTCCCTATTTTCTCATATGCCATGGTATCTAGGTCTGAAGAAGGTGAAGTGAAAACCCTTCAGCATTGCAGTGTGGACAAGGGGACGCTCTTTTACAGACTTGATTCCTGAGTGCCAGGGCCCTCAGTCTGAGACATCGCACGCCCTCACTGAAAAAGTATCTTTTCCTCCTGTGGCTTCTTCCCTGTGATTCTCTCACCTCACACATAACCTTCCAAGCTGGAGGCAGGATTTGGATTAACACCGGCTCACACTTGATTTATAATATTTCATCTCAAACCCTATTGATCTAGCTAGCATTGATAAATCTTCTGAACTTTGTGTTAGTTCCTGAGATTAGTTTTGAATCATGTATTCATATGCTCAGTCATTTTAAAAGCCCTGACTGGAGGCTCAGGGATAAACTCTACACTGTTCTAAATTTATCACCAACTTAATCTGGAATTTGTCCTCATCTCCACGTGAGTTACCTGGACCTCCAGTTAGACGCCAGAGCCCACATCCTGACTCTGGTTCTGCCCCCCTGAATCCCATAAAAAAGATATTCTGGATGTATAAACGTATCAGGTAAGATTAAAATGTGGCCTTTTCTAGTACAGTCCAAGATGATTTGATGTGAGGCAAAATTGATAGAGACTTTCATCCGAAAGTAAAATAAATTACCCTGAAATACAGAACCTCTCTCAAAACAGTAAATAAAACACCTGGAGTGCAAATGTTCCTCTGATGCCAAAACCAGAGCACATTGAATATGCTGATGGTGCCTGAAGGAGTTAATGGATAGAGATTCCTGAACATTCACAGCTGAGGAGGTAAGAATACTTTGCTGAGAGGAGCTGAGCTTAATTCCCTTGAAGAAGGCTGTGCATTGGGTTTGCTTCCCCTTGTCAGCAATAGTCACAGCCATCTCCCACTTGCAGTGAAATATGCCCAGCGAGCTTGGGCCAGGACAGCTGCTATGGTTTGCAATTACCCTTGAAAAATGAGCAATCTCAAGCCTTGTGTTGGTTGTCCAGAAGTATTAGCAACTGTGTTCTGCCTGATCCTTTGAATGCTGGCGTGCACTCAGTCATTTGGAACGGGAAGGTGTGGGCGGCTCTAGATGTGTCTCTATTTACCAGCCCAAGAATAGGGAAGGAGACCCTCTGAAGCCCGTGAGCTAGTACTCCAGGCACACCAAGGTCATTGATATTCACATCCTCTCCCTGAGATTTGCAGGAAATCCATTCTTTAATTCACCAAAAATGAATTGAGCCTATACTATGCACCCCACGTTGTTCTGGCTACAGTCTATAAACCTGACAAAACTCCTGCCCTCATAAAGCCTACATTCTAGAGTGGGGACACAGACAATACAGGAAATAAATGCCTAAATATACACCGTGTGTGATGACATCTACTGCAGATGCTTTGGATGCTGCACCCATATCCCCAGGGCACCCACCATTCAGCACAAACTGAGTGCTTCTTATCACAGGCCAATAAATTGAGGGCCTTCTTGAGCCACAAAAATATGATTGGCTTTTACAGGACATGGCCAAATGTACTGATGAATTAATGTCCCAGGACTGATCTTCCACCAAAGAAGAACAGGAATTGGTATATTTGCTTCTCAGTTCCAAATCCATCCTCTGCTGGCCTCCTGGGATGCTGGAACACATTTTCCTTATCAACTGACACAATGTAAAACTTTGTTGGCAGAGGGTGCTGGGGGGACCCTGGAGGAGGAAGGGGCTTCTCCTCCTGAATCCTCTCCATTTGTTCCTCTGGGGCAGCAGCTGGCATGGTAGGGACACTAGAGGCACTCACATGACATTCCCTCCCACCCCCAGGAGTTTCAGCAGCACCAGTCTTACAAGTAGCTCCCCAACAAGTTCTGCACAAGGCACATCTCTGGGGACAACTTTCCCTGGTACCCTAGAGGGTAGATTCCCAGTGAGTCCTACAGGTGCAGCACCGCAGCAAACTTCACCGTCCTGCGGGCCACAGCCATGCCCTCTCTAATTAGATCTAGATTTCTGCCCTAATGGGGAACCTGTTCAAGATTCGTTCCTTCCTTGGTTCTCTGCCACAGCCCTAGAGATAGTGACTGTTCCTTTTATCTGTTATCCCTGTGTTCTTTATAGCTCTTTCTCCTTAGTAGGTAATACACTGATATAGTTAATCATTTACATTAAAATTTCCCTGTTTAAGTTACTATATGGTTACTGTCTCCTGACTGGACCCTGACTGATACACAATTTTTTTTTAAAGACTATTTCCTTCTTTAATTCCTAGCTCAAAATATGAGGGACACACCCCCCTAAAGATCCTAAACTTCTCCGAATTACTATCTCCACCTAAGAAACCTTGAAAAATGTATCCAGAAGCTGGAAAATGATCACCTTTTCCCTGACAACTCCACTTGTAAGAATCTGTAATAATCTGAAGAGTGAGCAAAATTTCGAGCAAGAGATACTAACTGCAGCATTATTTATATCTAAGCCTCCTTCCCTTTTACAAAAATTTATTATAATTTGTATTATTTTATATTACTTGTCAATTCTCTTGCCTTTTGAATTTCTAGCCCCAGTGGAATGTAAGCTCAATGAGGGCAGGTACCACTTCTGTCCTGTTCATCGTTAATTGCCATGAGACTGGATGAGGTCACCTAGGGAGCCAGGGTAGAAGAAAGGAGAGTTCTAAAGCAAGGAGGAAAGGGATGGAGAGGAAATGTGTGGAGAGCGTGAGTGGGGCCCCTGTGCCTCTACCCTACCCATTAGGGGAGACTGCCGTTGTGTGACTAGAGGGCATCTGGCTCAGAGGCAACCCCCACAGGTGCATGAGAAAAGGAGAGGAGAGCTAACAGAAAGGTGCAGCTGGGCAGGAGGGGCAAAGACAACTCCAGACCCACAAGGGTCCAGCAGAGTGAACTGGCCTAGAAGAGATTTATAAGGTTCTAAGGTCCTTTCAGAAAAGCAAAGAACCTGCCTCAGAGATCTGTGTGTGAACACTCACTGGAGGTGAGTGTGAGTGTGTGTGTGTGTGCACGCGCACGTGCGTGTATACTGATGGAGGTGGGAGGGGAAACTGTTGTACACCTTGGAAGTGTAGGCGGGCGCACAGACTACCTGCAGCACATCACAGGCTGGTGGAGTGATGCCACCTGTGCCAGGCAGGGCTGACTAAGCAGTGTAGAGATGGCCCTGGCAGAGAAACACTGGAGACGAAGAGGAAGCCCGCTCTCCCCTCCTCCAACCCCTAATCAATCACCAGAGGAGACTCTTCAGAGGAAGCCAGCGGGATAAGGGCCACAGCTGGGTACCACACTGGGATTGAGAAAATCTTGAATCCACTGTGCAAACCTCTGAATCATAGTTTCTGTTTGTGAAAGGACCAAGATTAAGTTCTCCCCCATTCGTGGGAATAAAAACCTCATTTACAGTTATAAATTAACTGGGGGTTCCACTGATGTGCTTTCAAGTTTTGTGGACTGTTACAACTGTTCATTTTATACATGTTACATGTGGCCTCAATAAGTAGTTCCCAAACTGTAGATGTGTATGTAATGTCTGATATCACTGTACCAATTTTTGACAAACTTGGGCATCACCTATACTAACTTATACTATTATTTGACATTTTTCTTTAAAACGACTTCCTTTTATAATTAGCTCCATTCTAAGCAATAAAATGTTATAGGTTTGTTGTACTAATTATATTTTTATCATATATTTCATTACATACATTAAAATAAATACCTATTTATACCTACTAGTAAAATAAAAGGTCCAATCTTTATACTACTTAAAATCATCTCGCATACCATTGATGAGTGTAACACATTTGGGGAAACACGATACTACAAAATGTGTAAGGTCCTTCATTATTTCCAAATCACTGCAAATAATTTGCAGTGTTCTCTGGGAAATGTCAGAAAGGCTAAGAAAGATTCTATGAGCTGTTGGCCTTTTCCTGATGGAAAGGAAGATACTTTGCCCTATTTTAAGCTTTTCTCTTCAAACAAATGCTCATCACTGGAGACATTTGGAAATATCAAGAACTTAAAACAGAGCTGCTAGCTTCTTCCATTTCCCTTCTAAGATATCAATATCCTAAGTGATGCCAGCTTGTACAGAATAAGACCCATAATCTTTGGTGCTTATCTAAACAGCTAAAGGGAAGATAATATTAAGGCAATTACAATATGTAAACAATTAGAGACGCACAGCACATTGTTCTGGTTAGTGTAGTAGAAACGATACTAAAATTGAAACCCAGGAGGACCTGGGTCCCTGTCTCACCTCTGCCACTTACAGGCTGAGCTGGGAACCTGCAGGTAAACTGCTCCCTGTCTCTGCAACTCAATTTTTTTCCTTCTGTAATTGAGAGGGTTGGATTAGACTAAAGCTTCTTAGGCTAAGATTATTGGACAGATACCATTACCTAGTACCACCCTAACAAGAAGGCAAAATATGCAGTAGCCCTCATCAATTTTTCTAAATCTTATTATTCTCCTGGAAAAAAAAATAGCAACCACTGGACCATGTGGTCTCTAAGACATATTCAGAAGCTGACATTCCCTCAATTGTTTTGAGTCAGCTCTGGATAAAGAACACTTCAGAGGGGGTATCTTCTCAATGAGAGGTTCCTGGGCAAGAGATGGGGCTCTAGGAGACTTGTGCTCACCCAGGACAGAACTGATGGGGACCTTTCTCCTGCCCTTGAATATATGTTTGTCAAAGGCTCGCCTCAATGCTCTGCAAAACTTGTTAAGAACAGCAATGTAAGGCTTTTGTACTAAGTCGATGCCTTCAAGATGCAGAAAATGGCTCAAAGATTTACAGTCGCCTGAATTTTCACTTCTTACTCCTTTACCCACGGTCTTCATCTTTGAAGCCTGACAAGCCTGTCTCCCTGTACTTGCATCTGTATCCTGTAATCCCTTGTGGCTCGTGTGTGAACTGCCTTAGAATGGACACTTCCTGGTACAGGGATGAGACCTTAGGAGTCACCTTTATATGTCCCCACTAGCCACTCCTCTGATACAATCGTATTGCCACTTTGTTGTGTGACAGGCTTATGCAGGACACTGGGTCCACGCCAGAGCTCTCCTCCAGAAACCTTGGTAACCACGGAAGAAGGACCCAGTTCTCCTGCAGCACCTAGAAAGGGATTAGGTTCACTCCCAGTCCCCTGGAAATAATCTCGAGCTCCGAAATAAAGACGCTCATCCAAGCCCAGCCCAGATGTTGCAGCAAGCAGGGCGCCTGCCTCAGCCTCCTGGCCTGGCACGCAAGACTATCCACAAGTCAGCCAGTGCCCCTTCCCCATCCCCCAAGGCTCCTCCCCACACACTGTTGCACCTGTGAGAGCACAAGCCAGCAGGCCCGTTCCAACATTTTATACCCATTAACTTACTTAACACACAGGAGAACCCTGCAAGAAAATAGTATGGCTCCCACCATTTTACAGACGAGACAAGACTGAAACAGAGAAAGAAAAAGCAACTCGCCTGAAGTCACACAGTTACTAAACGCTGGAGCCCATATTCAACCCAGGCCCACTCAACTCCCCTGCAGGGAAAGGTATTCACATGCTGACCTCTTGACCTTGCTTCTGCTGATTTTAGCATAAAACCACAAGCAAGACTCAACTGCAGAGCTCTCTGACTCAGTTCTGGATTGGTGCCTCCCCCTACTGAAACAGAGCAGGACCCTGTGGGACTCCTGGGGGCAAAAGTCTTTATGTACCCTGAGTTTCTTTTTGGCAAGAAATAAGCTTCATTCAGCCTCCATGACCTTCCCCTGCGTTCCAAGGAGCAGGTTCAAAAAGATGCTAATCAGGGAAGGGAGGGGATGCGGAGACAAGGAAGGAGCAGTCAAAAAAAAAAAAAAAAAGGTACAGTCTTGGGGCAGGGTCCTGGTTCCCCCTCGAGGGATACACATGACAATATCTTTGAGCTGTTTTGCAGATACTGAAACCTCCACCAGGGCTCCCCGTCGAGGGATACACATGACAATATCTTTGAGCTGTTTTGCAGATACTGAAACCTCCACCAGGGCTCCCCCTCGAGGGATACACATGACAATATCTTTGAGCTGTTTTGCAGATACTGAAACCGCCACCAGGTGGAAGAAGTTAACTGTATGCTGCTCATAAGCACGTAAGCCCCAGACCTGTTGGAACCAGAAGGTTGATGATGCTGATTCCCAATTACCTCATCACCAACTAATCAGAAAAATGTCCACCAGCTGATCACACCCTGCTCCTTGAACACTGTCAGGCTTCTCACTACCCCCTCCTGGGCGGGACACAGTATTGAGGGCACTGACCCACTGTGGCCCCCTTTGCCTGGCAAAGCAATAAAGCTATTCTTTTCTACTCCACCCAAAGGTCTGTCTCTGAGATTCAATTCGGTGTCAGGGTACAGAGGCCAAATTTCGGCTACACTATCAGTGAAAGGCAGAGCAGGAAGTCACAACGAGGAGGCGACATATGTAAGACCCCGAGAAGCACGGGTAAAGCCTGCTGGTGTAGCTGGGAAGCACTGGTCCCCAGGGCGCCTCCCCACGTGGGCTCTGTGCCCACTGTGGCTGCCTGCCCCACGGAGCTGGGGCCTGGTGGAGGTGTGCAGCCCCACTAGGGTGCTGCCAAATAGGAGGCGCTTATGTGACTGTGACATTTCTCTGTATAGTTTTTATTACTAACTTTGAATCATTTTGCTCTTAAAGACTTTGCTAATAAACTCTGAAATGTCTTGTTTTCAGTCAGAATCCAACTGGAAGAACACTGTTCTCTTTCTCTACAGACACACACACACACACCCCAGTTAAGCTGGGCAATTCCTAGGGCCTGCCCGTACTTTCTGAATGTGCCTCCTCCACGCTAAATGCCTTGAAGCCAGTATTTAAAGTCCGATTCAGGGCTTCCCTGGTGGCGCAGTGGTTAAGAATCCACCTGAAAAAAAAAAAAAAAGAATCCACCTGCCAATGCAGGGGACACAGTTTCGAGCCCTGGTCCGGGAAAATCCCATGTGCCGCGGAGCAGCTAAGCCCGTGTGCCACAACTACTCAGCCTGCGCGCTAGAGCCCACGTGCCACAACTACTGAGCCTGCGTGCCGCTACTACTGAAGCCCGCACGCCTAGAGCCCCGTGCTCCACAAGAGAAGCCACCGCAGTGAAAAACCCGCACACCGCAACGAAGAGTAGCCCCAGCTCGCCACAACTAGAGAAAGCCCACACGCAGCAACGAAGACCCAATGCAGCCAAAAATAAATAAATTAATTAAAAAAAAAGAAAAGTCCGATTCAAATGACACATGCTCCAGAAAGCCTTCCTTGATCTCTCCAGGCAAGAGTCATCGTAATCTTTCCCCTCTCTAAATTCTAAGAACTTTTTACTTTAGCTCTTTTCTAACACTTTTATCTTATGGGTTTGTATCTCACCTCCCCTGATCCCCTTGAGGACGCAGAACCTTGCTATGCCCTCCATCTCTATAATGGATATATCAATACCAATCAATAGGTATTTGTTGAATTTATTTCCATAATTGTAGTCCCCAGTGACAGCTGATGGTAGAAATTAGACTGTGATTATCACTCATGATCCCTAGTGATGATGAAGATAAAAGATAATGAAAGACAATAGGAAGTGCAAATGATGGTGAATATGTGATTCAAAACAAGGAGATAAAGAAAAATTATGCATCCCACTTCCCATGCAAGGAAACGTCATAAATTTGCATTAAGTAAGGATCCTACCAGATAGAGCCAAGAAGCTGAAGTTAACTCCATCTTACTGCTGGAAACTCTATAGTCCACAACCTTAATTCTTCTTCTGGTATAATATAAACACATTCATTGGTCAAATTTTTAAAACATCTAAACAGGGAAAATTATTATTTTAACATTCTTTCCTCAACACTGCCACCCTCGAGTGATATTGGTGGATATCTTAAAATATATAAAAATATTCAATGCCTCGATTATCCTCTGGGAGTTTTAACTGTTGTTTTCATGTACATTAATAATTTCTTGGTGTAATTTTTCCCAAGAGAATGTATCAAAAGAAAGTATGCATAGATTTACATATGTAATTGCTAATAAACCTCCCAGGAAGAAAATAGCCTTCCAACCAGGTGGAAACCACATCACTTTAAATCAACACTCAATGACTATCAAAGAATATTTATAAAATTATAGAAGAATGCTAGGCTATAAGTCAAAGGCAATTAGGAAATATAAATGGCAATTTTGACAAGCGGCTACTTATCTGATGGTTTTGCGAGCAGTTCTAATCTCTACTATGTCTTATCTGCCATTTTTTTTTGCCCAGGCTGTGTACACCCTTATTATTTGGAAGTAATTCTAAGATAGTTGGGCAGTATAGCCCCATCTCCCATCATGGACGACAAAGGGGCAACCTAGCTCCTGGGCTACAGGAGTGTAGGCATGTAATGATGAACCTTGAGGAAGTAATTAAAAGGATTGATTAATGACTAAGTCCTACAAAAATTTAGTTTATAAGGAAGAAGGCATCTCGAATTCAGGTAATAGTGCTGTGGGTAAGGTTTATTTTTAAGTTATCGGCTGGTGAAAAATTCAAAGTGCTTACAAGTGACTTATTATGATGTCTAGAATTGCTGCAAAGTATTCCAGCAAAAAACAATTTTTTAATTTTAAATGGGGGATAGATAAAATAAGATGGACAGAATTGTATCAGTAATAATCAGGGAATCTGGGAATGAATGCATGGAGCCTCATTATACTCTGCTCTTGTTGTATATGCTTAAAATTTTTCATAAAAAGGTTTTTAAAACTTTTTAGCAAGTCCAAGAGTGTTGCAGGGAAGGTCCCAGAGCAGTGGTGTGCTGGAGGAACTGGTGAGCATCCAGTGACACCAGGGTTACCTGCCTATGGCCGTGCCGGGTCGTCTTGGTTGCTGTCAATTTTATGAGCTAAGTTCTCCAGTCTTCCTGGAGATGCAGTGAACTATCCAATATCCTACAGCACATTTTGGTTTTCTGCTTAATTTCCTGTCGTTTGCAGCCCTGGACCTGAACTGTAAAACCTAGTAAATTAAAAACTCTGGAAGACTTTCAGGTTGCCTCATCCAGTAAGTGCAACTTGGTTACGTGAAACCGGATCAAGGACGGCAAACACATTTTAAAAGTGCGGCTTTGGGCTTCCCTGGTGGCGCAGTGGTTGGGAGTCCGCCTGCCGATGCAAGGAACGCGGGTTCATGCCCCAGTCCGGGGGGATCCAGCGTGCCGCGGAGCGGCTGGGCCCGTGAGCCGTGGCCGCTGGGCCTCCGCGTCCGGAGTCTGTGCTCCGCAACAGGAGAGGCCACGGCAGTGAGAGGCCCGCATACCACAAAAAAAAAAAAAAAGTGCGGCTTTTCTCCCCCTCTTACACCCATGACTGGCTTTAAAAATTAATTTGATACTAATTAATGACCTTCCTGTTACACCTGCTTATGGCCTCAGACTCCTTCCCAACAGGGCTCTCCAGGCAACCATTGCCTAACATAGCTGACTGGGGAATTACAAGATATTCTCCACTGCCAGTCTAAGCAAAGTAGAATAAACAGGAAAATGCCACTTCACCCTAAAAAGATCATGTCATTTTAAGCTGATTATAAATGAGTTGAAGATGATTGTGTCTGCCCTCTCTCCTCTCCATCTCCCTTCTCCCAGTGGCAAAGGTATAAATGACATACACATTATATTTGGTTTGAATTAATATCAGAAACTCCTCAAAAGAAAACTTCACTGCAAGGGACTATCCCTGGACCTGAAGGCTTTAGAATCCCTTTTGTTCAATCTTATCTCTGTATTTGTTGGTTGGTAACCCCCGGAGTTCCTCAAGTGAAATCTGAGACTGCCCCAGCCCTCTGTACATGGAGGGCAAGGAGAGACCAAAGAAAGAGTCTTTGTCATAAGTTCCCTCCTCTGAAGCGTGTGCCCTCCTGGCTTATGCAAAACGGCTCCAATGTATTATCCTGCACTCCTGCTTTGTCTGCCAGCCCCCAAGCTAGCAGAGTAGTGGACACCTGCACGTCCCTCTCTAACCTCAGCTCTCCTTCCAATCTCCTGATTTGGACTGAGCCTCTAGTTGGACATCAGTGTGCAGCGACCTGCCCACAGCAGAGCCTGGCGCACCGCGCACCCATGTGTTTCTCTCCTGTGCCGCAGGGCACTGCACAGTTCCTCAAACAGGCGCATTAGACCAGCTGGCGTTTTCTGGGTGTCCCTGTACTCACGGGGTCTCCAAGCATCTAACATACATGCCACCCCTCTCCATGTAGAGGCCAATAGCCAACTCAGGATTTCCCCTCCCTGGATATCTCTTTCCCAAGACCCATTCTTCAGCTTCCTGGCTGCCTCCCCAGTTGTTGGTTTCCTACCTTGGGAGCTTCCCAGGGTAAAATTCAAAACAGGCCCCCTGGACATGGAGGGCAGAGACAGACCGAAGAAAGAGACAGACCACTCCAGACTGGTAAGTGGCAGGCTTAGTAACAGGGAACGTACTCACGAGGCTTGTCCTGGGTGGCCACGAGACGAGTAGATTTCCGTTCCTGCCTGCCAGAATCTTAGAAGTTTCTATAGAAACTTCTCTATAGAGGCTTTAACTGGGTTCAGTCTAATATACCGTCCAGATGGTCTCAACAACACCTACTCTCTCAAGGCTGTGTCCGTGAGGCAGCTTCCAGCTCAGGGAAGGCAAAGCAGAACTCACATGCCAAGGACAGAGCAGGGGCCCAGAGCCTCCGACTGGATGGCCCCGTGCAGCTCCTGGGTCAGCCGACAGTCAGGTCCTCTCAGTGAGCCCCCTCCGACACTGTCATCTCAGTTGCTTGCCAAGGCTACAGAGAGCTCCCCACACACACACCTCACACAAGTCTCCAAGCGGGTTTTTTAAGCCCTCCCAAGAACAGGAATGGGCACTTTAGAATTGATTAGGACGTTGAAGGTTTAATGTGCGTTGGAATGAGTAAATAACAAGGTCCTGCTGGGTAGCACAGGGAGGTATATTCAGTACCCTGTGAAACCATAATGGAAAATAACTTTTAAAAGAATATGTATATTTGTATAACTGAATCACCTTGCTGTACAGCAGAAATTAACACAACATTGTAAATCAACTGTACTTCAATTTAAAAAAAGTTCATGGGAGTGAGTCATAAAACTAGAATGAGATTGTTTAATCAGAAGAAGTGGCTGAAAATTTATAAAATTGGGAAGAAATCCAGGGACACGCCTCTCCACAGAGAAAAGCTAGGCATTTTTAGAAAAATTAAACTCATGTTTATATCCCCAAAGAGCCAAGAATCCTCGGTCACATTAGTTACACACGAAATGGGGGTAATAATAACATCTAACTCACATGGTTGTTGTGAAGTTTGAAAGAGTCATATGGAAGGTTCATGAGGGCAGACGTTCTGTTTGTTTTGTTCAACACCAAAAATCCTCGCCTAGCACACAGGAGGCTCTCAAAGGTGACTGAATAGTCACAGGCAGGTGCTAGTAAAAATGTATGTTCAAGATCAGCCTATCTGACCCTCCAAACTAACCAGCTCTTAGTTTGGGTTCTCCAAAAGCAGGGACTGAGACAAGGATGTGGGCTCAGGTAATTCTTTTGGGACTGTCCAGAGAAGCTGGAGAGAGAGGGAAGGAGACCTCATAAAGGCTGCTTGATTGAGCTGGTTACTGCTCAGTTCTGCTAGGGAAGCCACACAGAAATGGCACTTAGAGTCATCGGTCCAAGGTCAGTGTTGGGGTATTTATCCAACAACTCCTGGTTGTTGGTTACTGTGGGAGTACCAACTCCTGTCTCACACTTCCAGGCCCAAGCACACAGGTTGAGCAAGCTCCTTGCACTTGGAGAAAGACCTAAGGCAGAGAGCTGAGACCCATGAGTGTGTAAGGTGGGAGGTGGTCTGCATGAAAGCTCCCACCACACCGTAGCTGGAAGCCAAGTTGGGCAGCACGGGACACCAATGGTCCACACCTGGTCCATACCTCCTAAATAATCAACTGTTAACAGGTGTGAACTCTTTATGATGTTCCCTGAGTAACTCAGGAGACAGCCATGGTATCTAATCACAGAACAATTTTACAATTTAAAAGGGATTTGATGCTCTCCTCTGTCTAGACAGAAGATAAGCTTGGAGGGTGACTCAGACCCTGTATATTTAAACAGAACACTTCGTGTGCACCTTAAGTTAAGATATGTTAGTCTCTAGTGTGGAAAGTCAGGTTAATACACATTACTTTGCAGGGAAACTAATTAAATTTTTCAATCTTCCTCCCTGGCCTCTATCAATTAACTGTAATTTAAACTTTACCTGGGTCTTCCCTTTAGAGGAAATAAAGCACATAACCAAAGTCCTGAAAAGCAAATACAGTGTTCTTAGGGGAAACTTATAAAGTGTGAGATAAAAGCTAAGAACCTGGGTACCGTGGAGTTCAACTAATTTCAAACTCTATTATTCAAGGAGGGTAAAACCTAGATGACACAAAGGATCTAACAAATATGCTCATCCGATGGCACGGTAAGATGGCGGAAGAGTAAGACGCGGAGATCACCTTCCTCCCCACGGATACACCAGAAATACAGCTACACGTGGAACAACTCCTACAGAACACCTACTGAATGCTGGCAGAAGACCCCAGACCTCCCAAAAGGCAAGAAACCCCCCACATACCTGGGTAGGGCAAAGCGGAGAGATCCCCATACAGAGGATCAGTGCCGAGCGGCACTCACCAGCCCGAGAGGCTTGTCTGCTCGCCCGCCGGGGCGCGCAGCGCTGGAAGCTGAGGCTCGGGCTTCGGTCAGAGCTCAGAGAGAGGACTGGGGCTGGCGGCGAGAACGCAGCGTGAAGGGGGCTAATGTGCCACAGCTAGCCGGGAGGGAGTCCGGGAAAACTCTGGAGCTGCCGAAGAGGCAAGAGACTTTTTCTTCCCTCTTGGTTTCCTGGTGCGCGAGGAGAGGGGATTAAGAGCGCTGCTTAAAGGGGCTCCACAGACGGGCACGAGTCACGACTGAAAGCGCGGAGCCCAGTGACGGGCGTGGGACGCTGGGGCTGCTGCTGCCGCCGCCAAGAAGCCTGTGTGCGAGCGCAGGTCACTGTCCACACCGCCCTTCCGGGAGCCTGTGCAGCCCGCCACTGCCGGGGTCCCGGGATTCAGGGGCGGCTTCCCTGGGAGAACGCACGGCGCGCCTCGGGCTGGTGCAACGTCACGCCGGTCTCTGCCGCTGCAGGCTCGCCCCGCACTCCGTGCCCCTCCCTCCCGCCCGGCCTGAGTGAGCAAGAGTCCCTGAAGAGGCTGCTCCTTTAACCCTGTCCTGTCTGAGCGAAGAACAGACGCCCTCCGGCAACCTACACGCAGAGGCGGGGCCAAATCCAAAGCTGAGACCCAAGAGCTGTGAGAACAAAGAAGAGAAAGGGAAACCTCTCCCAGCAGCCTCAGAAGCAGCGAATTAAAGCTCCACAATCAACTTGATGTACCCTGCATCTGTGGAATACATGAATAGACAACACATCATCCCAAATTGAGGAGCCAGGAGTCAGTGCTGTGCCTCTGAGGTGGGAGAGCCAACTTCAGGACACTGGTCCACAAGAGACCTCCCAGCTCCACATAATATCAAACGGCGAAAATCTTCCAGAGATCTCCATCTCAACACCAGCACCCAGCTTCACTCAACGACCAGCAAGCTACAGTGCTGGACACCCTATGCCAAACAACTAGCAAGACAGGAACACAACGCCACCCATTAGCAGAGAGGTGGCCTAAAATCATAAAGAGTCCGCAGACACCCCAAAACACACCACCAGACGTGGACCTGCCCACCAGAAAGACAAGATCCAGCCTCATCCACCAGAACACAGGCACTAGTCCCCTCCACCAGGAAGCCTACACAACCCACTAAACCAACCTTAGCCACTGGGGACAGACACCAAAAACAACGGGAACTACGAACCTGCAGCCTGCAAAAAGGAGACCCCAAACACAGTAACATAAGCAAAATGAGAAGACAGAAAAACACACAGCAGGAGAAGGAGCAAGATAAAAACCCACCAGATCTAACAAATGAAGAGGTAATAGGCAGTCTACCTGAAAAAGAATTCAGAATAATGATGGTAAAGATGATCCAAGATTCTATTTCCAAGATCCAAAATCTTGGAAATAGAATAGACAAAATGCAAGAAACAGTTAACAAGGACCTAGAAGAACTAAAGATGAATCAAGCATCGATTAAAAACACAATACATGAAATAAAAAATACTCTAGATGGGATCAATAGCAGAATAACTGAGGCAGAAGAACGGATAAGTGAGGTGGAAGATAAAATAGTGAAAATAACTGCTGCAGAGCAAAATAAAGAAAAAAGAATGAAAAGAACAGAGGACAGTCTCAGAGACCTCTGGGACACCATTAAACGCACCAACATTCGAATTATAGGGGTTCCAGAAGAAGAAGAGAAAAAGAAAGGGACTGAGAAAATATTTGAAGAGATTATAGTTGAAAACTTCCCTAATATGGGAAAGGAAATAGTTAATCAAGTCCAGGAGGCACAGAGAGTCCCATACAGAATAAATCCAAGGAGAAATACGCCAAGACACATATTAATCAAACTGTCAAAAACTAAACACAAAGAAATCATATTAAAAGCAGCAAGGCAAAAACAACAAATAACACACAAGGGAATCCCCATCAGGTTAACAGTTGATCTCTCAGCAGAAACTCTACAAGCCAGAAGGGAGTGGCAGGACATAATTAAAGTGATGAAGGAGAAAAACCTGCAACCAAGATTACTCTACCCAGCAAGGATCTCATTCAGATTTGATGGAGAAATTAAAACCTTTACAGACAAGCAACAGCTGAGGGAGTTCAGCACCACCAAACCAGCTTTACAACAAATGCTAAAGGAACTACTCTAGGCAAGAAAAACAACAGAAGGAAAAGACCTACAATAACGAACCCAAAACAATTAAGAAAATGAGAATAGGAACATACATATCAATAATTACCTTAAATGTAAATGGACTAAATGCTCCCACCAAAAGATACAGATTGGCTGAATGGATACAAAAACAAGACCCATATATATGCTGTCTACAAGAGACCCACTTCAGACTTAGAGACACATACAGACTGAAAGTAAGTGGACGGAAAAAGATATTCCATGCAAATGGAAACCAAAAGAAAGCTGGAGTAGCAATTCTCATATCAGACAAAATAGACTTTAAAATAAAGACTACTAGAAGAGACAAAGAAGGACACTACATAATGATCAAGGGATCGATCCAAGAAGAAGATATAACAATTGTAAATATTTATGCACCCAACATAGGAGCACCTCAATACATAAGGCAAATACTAACAGCCATAAAAGGAGAAATCGACAGTAACACAATCATAGTAGGGGACTTTAACACCCCACTTTCACCAATGGACAGATCATCCAAAATGAAAATAAATAAGGAAACACAAGCTTTAAATGATACATTAAACAAGATGGACTTAATTGATATTTATAGGACATTCCATCCAAAAACAACAGAATACACATTTTTCTCAAGTGCTCATGGAACATTCTCCAGGATAGATCATATCTTGGGTCACAAATCAAGCCTTGGTAAATTTAAGAAAATTGAAATTGTATCAAGTATCTTTTCCGACCACAATGCTATGAGACTAGATATCAATTACAGGAAAAGAGCTGTAAGAAATACAAACACATGGAGGCTAAACAATACACTACTTAATAACGAAGTGATCACTGAAGAAATCAAAGAGGAAATTAAAAAATACCTAGAAACAAATGACAATGGAGACACGACGACCCAAAACCTATGGGATGCAGCAAAAGCAGTTCTAAGAGGGAAGTTTATGGCAATACAATCCCACCTTAAGAAACAGGAAACATCTCGAATAAACAACCTAACCTTGCACCTAAAGCAATTAGAGAAAGAAGAACAAAAACATCCCAAAGTTAGCAGAAGGAAAGAAATCATAAAAATCAGATCAGAAATAAATGAAAAACAAATGAAGGAAACGATAGCAAAGATCAATAAAAGTAAAAGCTGGTTCTTTGAGAAGATAAACAAAATTGATAAACCATTAGCCAGACTCATCAAGAAAAAAAGGGAGAAGACTCAAATCAATAGAATTAGAAATAAAAAAGGAGAAGTAACAACTGACACTGCAGAAATACAAAAGATCATGAGAGATTACTATAAGCAACACTATGCCAATAAAATGGACAACCTGGAAGAAATGGACAAATTCTTAGAAATGCACAACCTGCCAAGACTGAACCAGGAAGAAATAGAAAATATGAACAGACCAATCACAAGCATTGAAATTGAAACTTTGATAAAAAATCTTCCAACAAACAAAAGCCCAGGACCAGATGGCTTCACAGGCGAATTCTATCAAGCATTTAGAGAAGAGCTAACACCTATCCTTCTGAAACTCTTCCAAAATATAGCAGAGGGAGGAACACTCCCAAACTCATTCTACGAGGCCACCATCACCTTGATACCAAAACCAGACAAGGATGTCACAAAGAAAGAAAACTAAAGGCCAATATCACTGATGAACATAGATGCAAAAATCCTCAACAAAATACTAGCAAACAGAATCCAACAGCACATTGAAAGGATCATACACCATGATCAAGTGGGGTTTATTCCAGGAATGCAAGGATTCTTCAATATACTCAAATCAATCAACGTGATACACCATATTAACAAATTGAAGGAGAAAAACCATATGATCATCTCAGAAGATGCAGAGAAAGCTTTTGACAAAATTCAACACCCATTTATGATAAAAACCCTGCAGAAAGTAGGCATAGAGGGAACTTTCCTCAACATAATAAAGGCCATATATGACAAACCCACAGCCAGCATCATCCTCAATGGTGAAAAACTGAAACCATTTCCACTGAGATCAGGAACAAGACAAGGTTGCCCACTCTCACCACTCCTATTCAACCTAGTTTTGGAAGTTTTATCCATAGCAATCAGAGAAGAAAAGGAAATAAAAGGAATCCAAATTGGAAAAGAAGAAGTAAAGCTGTCACTGTTTGCAGATGACATGATACTATACATAGAGAATCCTAAAGATGCTACCAGAAAACTACTAGAGCTAATCAATGAATTTGGTAAAGTTGCAGGATACAAAATTAATGCACAGAAATCTCTGGCATTCCTATATATTAATGATGAAAAATCTGAAAGTGAAATCAAGGAAACACTCCCATTTACCACTGCAACAAAAAGAATAAAATATCTAGGAATAAACCTACCTAAGGAGACAAAAGACCTGTATGCAGAAAATTATAAGACACTGATGAAAGAAATTAAAGATGATACAAATAGATGGAGAGATGTACCATGTTCTTGGATTGGAAGAATCAACATTGTGAAAATGACTCTACTACCCAAAGCAATCTACAGATTCAATGCAATCCCTATCAAACTACCACTGACATTTTTCACAGAACTAGAACAAAAAATTTCACAATTTGTATGGAAACACAAAAGACCCCGAATAGCCAAAGCAATCTTGAGAACGAAAAATGGAGCTGGAGGAATCAGGCTCCCTGACTTCAGACTAGACTACAAAGCTACAGTAATCAAGACAGTATGGTACTGGCACAAAAACAGAAAGATAGATCAATGGAACAGGATAGAAAGCCCAGAGTTAAACCCACGGACATATGGTCACCTTATCTTTGATAAAGGAGGCAGGAATGTACAGTGGAGAAAGGACAGTCTCTTCAATAAGTGGTGCTGGGAAAACTGGATAGGGACATGTAAAAGTATGAGATTAGATCACTCCCTAACACCATACACAAAAATAAACTCAAAATGGATTAAAGACCTAAATGTAAGGCCAGACACTATCAAACTCTTAGAGGAAAACATAGGCAGAACACTCTATGACATAAATCACAGCAAGATCCTTTTGGACCCACCTCCTAGAGAAATGGAAATAAAGACAAAAACACATGGGACCTAATGAAACTTCAAAGCTTTTGCACAGCAAAGGAAACCATAAACAAGACCAAAAGACAACCCTCAGAATGGGAGAAAATATTTGCAAATGAAGCAACTGACAAAGGATTCATCTCCAAAATTTATAAGCAGCTCAGGCAGCTCAATAACAAAAAAACAAACAACCCAATCCAAAAATGGGCAGAAGACCTAAATAGACATTTCTCCACAGAAGATATACAGACTGCCAACAAACACATGAAAGGATGCTCAACATCTTTACTTATTAGAGAAATTCAAATCAAAACTACAATGAGATATCATCTCACACCAGTCAGAATGGCCATCATCAAAAAATCTAGAAACAATAAATGCTGGAGAGGGTGTGGAAAAAAGGGAACACTCTTGCACTGCTGGTGGGAATGTGAATTGGTACAGCCACTATGGAGAACGGTATGGAGGTTCCTTAAAAAACTACAAATAGAACTACCATATGACCCAGCAATCCCACTACTAGGCATATACCCTAAGAAAACCATAATTCAAAAAGAGACATGTACCAAAATGTTCATTGCAGCTCTATTCACAATAGCCCAGAGATGGAAACAACCTAAGTGTCCATCGTCGGATGAATGGATAAAGAAGATGTGGCACATATATACAATGGAATATTACTCAGCCATAAAAAGAAATGAAATTGAGCTATTTGTAATGAGGTGGATAGACCTAGAGTCTGTCATACAGAGTGAAGTAAGTCAGAAAGAGAAAGACAAATACCGTATGCTAACACATATATATGGAATTTGAGGAAAAAAAATGTCATGAAGAACATAGGGGTAAGACAGGAATAAAGACACAGACCTACTAGAGAATGGACTTGAGGATATGGGGAGGGGGAAGGGTAAGCTGTGACAAAGTGAAAGAGCGGCAGGGACATATATACACTACCAAACATAAGGTAGATAGCTAGTGGGAAGCAGCCGCATAGCACAGGGAGATCAGCTCGGTGCTTTGTGACCGCCTGGAGGGGTGGGATAGGGAGGGTGGAGGGAGACGCAAAAGGGAGGGGATATGGGAACATATGTATATGTATAACTGATTAAATTTTTTATAAATCAAAAAATAAATTTTAAAAAAAAGAGTTTGTTAAACGTAAAAAAAAAATATGCTCATCCACATTATCCATTTCAAGGAGATATTAATGAAATTCATATTTTCTACAATACAATCAAGCAGAGAAACCGATCCATTCACAGGGCCAAGAAAACTATCCTACATAATATTGCTTCCTACGCATTTTCTCACATGAGTGCTGGATGTTTCAGCAGCCCAACCAAAGGGCTAGTTGAAGGAATGACCAGAATGAGAGAGGAAACAAAACTGTTCTTGGAGGTAGTGAGACTTTGCCCACCCAGCTCTTCACAGCCTGTGGGAGCTAATGGTGTGACATTAGCAGAAATAACTCATTTTCCACTGGGTCATGCCCCTACCCGGCACTTGAAGTGTTTCTTGGAGTCCCCAGGTATATCTCAGGTGTATTTATGAACATGTCTGCTCCATCTGAGTGCTACTGCTGTCCCTCTGTCTCCTGCCAGATGTCCCCTCTCCCACTGCAGCTGAATTCCTGAACCCCCGAGATATCACCAGTGCACAGTGGTCCCTCTCCCTTTGTCTTATGCTCTGTTGCAAGAGTGTCAGAGCTCTGTGGCTCATGCCCTAGTGTCCTGGAGAAACATCCTTGTAGGAGTTTATGTACAACACACCTGTTCTCCAAGGGACTCCAAGGTCTTCTATGAAATCCAAGGATTAAGGACTTGGACACAAACTGGAATAACAAACACTTCTAAGTCCTCCCAACCACGTCCCCTTGGCTCTGGGTGGTTCAAAACTTCTCCTTGGTTCCTTCTTCCTTTAGGTGGCTTTCTCTTCCAGGAGCTACAGTAGTCCTTCCAGATATGCCCAGGTGGTCCTGAACCCCAATCGAGGACCCCCTTGATAAAATAATTTTTAAAACGCTTGTTTTTATTTTCTTTATTAATTTTCAACACTTGTTCTCTCTAATGAGCTCAGTCTCTACCCAAGATTTAGGATGGTGGTTTTCCCTGTATCCTCATTTCCATAAGACAGCCAAGAAAAGTCACTGGTTTTCAGGTTGTCCAGTTTTTTCTTGCTGTAAGGATAGGAGTGATAGATTCCAAGCTCTTCACATGTAGAAACTGAACTGGAAGTCTTTTCAATGTTAATCTAAACATCATAGTTTCATAAAGGAAAGCTCTCAACAGAAAGAAAAATACATTCATATGTCATTTCAAAACAGAAGACCATCGTGCCACTGAAGCATCTTCCTCAGAACTTTTGTTGGAAAACTAAGAGGATGAAAATTTAGGTGCCTGTGTAACTGAGCAGGACCCTAGAAGCCTTCCCAGAATAGACTCCCACCCATGTCCTCTGCCTGCCGTTTAACTGCAGAAAAACTTTAGTCAAAGAATAAATTTAATCAGAGAAGTGAGAAAATGCAGAAAGGAAAACAGTCAAGCAAGACACAATATTAATACTTTAGCCATTAAACAAAGTCAAGGACTTTTAGTTCTTCCTCAATTACTATTGATAATATTCTGAGCCACGTCCTTTGAGCTGTTTTGCAGATACTGAAACAGCCACCAGGTGGAAGAAGTTAACTGTATGCTGCTCATAAGCACGTAGGCCCCCAGGCCTGTTGGAACCAAAAGGTTGATGATACTGACTCCCAATTACCGCACCACCAACCAATCAGAAAAATGTCCACCAGCTGATCACGCCCTGCTCCTTGAACACTGTCAGGCTTCTCACTACCCCCTCCTGGGCGGGACACACTGTCTTCCTCAAGGCTGTGTGTTTTAACCTGCTGTGGCCCCCTTTGCCACAATAAAAGCTATTTCTACTTCACCCAAAACTCTGTCACGGAGATTTAATCTGGCACTGATGTACAGAGGCCAAATTTTGGCAACACTTGGTTGTGGTGTTTCTGCTCAAGACATCCACAGCCTTTTGTAGAAGAGCCTGATTTCATTCTCAGTTCACTCTTCCCCAATGACAATTTTTTCTTATCTATAATGGTTATGTTTGAAGAGATCTGATCCCATGTACAATGTGGCCAGCACACTGGAATACTAAGCCTTAACTGTGTTCCCTTTCATTTCTAAAGATGGAATATTTACAATAAATAATAGCCATAATCTAGGAAGCTTCAGTGTTAGGCAAACATTCTTGAATTTGAAAGTTGAATGCCATCATTTAGTTTTGTGTTGACTCAGTACCAGTTTAGAATACACTCACTTCTTTGTCTGTGGCTACATTTTTCAGATAGGTAAGTGACCCTATTGTTCTCTTCCCAATTCTTTTTTGTTTTGCTTGTTTTAAAATTTTTTATTTGGGGTGGAGCTTCAAGATGGCGGAAGAGTAAGACTTGGAGATCACCTTCCTCCCCACAGATACATCAGAAATACATCTACACGTGGAACTGCTCCTACAGAACACCTACAGAACGCTGGCAGAACACCTCAGACCTCCCAAAAGGCAAGAAACTCCCCCATGTACCTGGGTAGGGCAAAAGAAAAAAGAAAAAACAGAGACAAAAGAATAGGGAGGGGACCTGCACCAGTGGGAGGCAGCTGTGAAGGAGGAAAGGTTTCCACACACTAGGAAGCCCTGTCCCGGGCGGAGACTGCGGGTGGCGGAGGGGGGGAGCTTCGGAGCCACGGAGGAGAGAGCACAGCAACAGGGGTGCGGAGGGAAAGCGGAGAGATTCCTGCACAGAAGATCGGTGCCGACCGTCACTCACCAGCCCGACAGGCTTGTGTGCTCACCCGCCAGGGCGAGCGGGGGCTGGGAGCTGAGGCTCGGGCTTCGGTCAGATCCCAGGGAGAACACTGGGGTTGGCGGCGTGAACACAGCTTGAAGGGAGATAGTGCGCCACAGCTAGCCAGGAGGGAGTCCGGGGAAAAGTCTGGACCTGCCGAAGAGGCAAGAGACTTTTTCTTGCCTCTTTGTTTCCTGGTGCGCCAGGAGAGGGGATTCAGAGCGCCGCTTAAGGGAGCTCCAGAGATGGGCACGAGGTGCGGCTATCAGCGCGAAGCCCAGAGACAGACATGAGACGCTAAAGCTGCTGCTGCCGCCACCAAGAAGCCTGTGTGCAAGCACAGGTCACTGTCCACACCTCCCCTCCCGGGAGCCTGTGCAGCCCGCCACTGCCAGGGTCCCGTGATCCAAGGACAACTTCCCCGGGAGAACACACAGCGCGCCTCAGGCTGGCGCAACGTAACAACGGACCCCGAGAGCTGTGCAAACAAAGAAGAGAAAGGGAAATCTCTCCCAGCAGCCTTAGGAGCAGCGGATTAAACCTCCACAATCAACTTGATGCACCCTGCATCTGTGGAATACCTGAATAGACAACGAACCATCCCAAATTGAGGAGGTGGACTTTGGGAGCAACGATATATATATATATTATTTTCCCCCCTTTTTCTCTTTTTGTGAGTGTGTATGTGTATGCCTCTGTGTGTGATTTTGTCTGTATAGCTTTGCTTTTACCATTTGTCCTAGGGTTCTGTCTGTCGGGTTTTTTTGTTTCTTTGTTTGATTTACTTAAAAAAACTATTTTTCTTAATAATTATTTTTTATTTTAATAACTTTATTTCATTTTATTTTGCTTTCTTTTCTTTTCTTTTATCTTCTTCTTTCTCTCTTTCTTTTTTTTTTTTTCTCCCTTTTATTCTGAGCCATGTGGAGGATAAGCTTTTGGTGCTCCAGCCAGGCGTCAGGGCTGGGCCACTGAGGTGGGAGAGCCAAGTTCAGGACACTGGTCCACAAAAGACCTCCAAGCTCCACGTAATATCAAACGGCAAAAATCTCCCAGAGATCTCCATCTCAACACAAAGACCAAGCTCCACTCAACGACCAGCAAGCTACAGTGCAGGACACCCCATGCCAAACAACTAGCAAGACAGGAACACAACCCCATCCATTAGCACAGAGGCTGCCTAAAATCATAATAAGGCCACAGACACCCCAAAACACACCAACAGACGTGGACCTGCCCACCAGAAAGACAAGATCCAGCCTCATCCACCACAACACAGGCACTAGTCCCCTTCACCAGGAAGCCTACACAACCCACTGAACCAACCTTAGCCACTGGGGACAGACACCAAAAACAACAGGAACTACGAACCAGCAGCCTGCAAAAAGGAGACCCCAAACACACTAAGTTAAGCAAAATGAGAAGAAAGAGAAACACACAGCAGATGAAGGAACAAGGCAAAAACCCACCAGACCTAACCAAAGAAGAGGAAACAGGCAGTCTCCCTGAAAAAGAGTTCAGAATAATGATAGTAAAGATGATCCAAAATCTTGGAAACAGAATGGAGAAAATACAAGAAGCGTTTAACAAGGTCCTAGAAGAACTAAAGAGCAAACAAACAGAGATGAACAACAAAATAAATGAAATTAAAAATTCTCTAGAAGGGATCAATAGCAGAATAACTGAGGCAGAAGAACACATAAGTGACCTGAATGATAAAATAGTGGAAATAACTACTGCAGACCAGAATAAAGAAAAAAGAATGAAAAGAATTGAGGACAGTCTCAGAGACCTCTGGGACAACATTAAACACACCAACATTCGAATTGTAGGGGTTCCAGAAGAAGAAGAGAAAAAGAAAGGGACTGAGAAAATATCTGAAGAGATTATAGTTGAAAACTTCCCTAATATGGAAAAGGAAATAGTTAATCAAGTCCAGGAAGAACAGAGAGTCCCATACAGAATAAATCCAAGGAGAAATATGCCAAGACACATGTTAATCAAACTATCAAAAATTAAATACAAAGAACAAATTTTAAAAGCAGCAAGGGAAAAACAACAAGTAACACATAAGGGAATCCCCATAAGGTTAATAGCTGAACTTTCAGCAGAAACTCTGCAAGCCAGAAGGGAGTGGCAGGACATGTTTAAAGTGATGAAAGAGAAAAACCTACAATCAAGATTATGCTACCCAGCAAGGGTCTCATTCAGTTTTGACAGAGAAATTAAAAGCTTTCCAGACAAGCAAAATCTAAGAGAATTCAGCACCAACAAACCAGCTTTACAACAAATGCTAAAGGAACTTCTATAGGCAGGAAGTACAAGAGAAGGAAAAGACCTACAATAATAATCCCAAAACAATTAAGAAAATTGTAATAGGAACATACATATCAATAATTACCTTAAATGTAAATGGATTAAATGCTCCAACCAAAAGACATAGACTGGCTGAATGGATACAAAAACAAGACCGGTATATATGCTGTCTACAAGACACCCACTTCAGACGTAGGGACACATACAGACTGAAAGTGAGGGGATGGAAAAAGATATTCCATGCAAATGGAAACCAAAAGAAAGCTGGAGTAGCAATTCTCATATCAGACAAAATAGACTTTCAAACAAAGACTATTACAAGAGACAAAGAAGGACACTACATAGTGATCAAGGGATCAATCCAAGAAGAAGATTTAACAAATGTAAATATTTATGCACCCAACATAGGAGCACCTCAATACATAAGGCAAATACTAACAGCCATAAAAGGGGAAATCAACAGTAACACAATCATAGTAGGGGACTTTAACACCCTACTTTCACCAATGGACAGATCATCCAAAATGAAAATAAATAAGGAAACAAGCTTTAAATGATACATTAAACAAGATGGACTTAATTGATATTTATAGGACATTCCATCCAAAAACAACAGAATACACATTCTTCTCAAGTGATCATGGAACATTCTCCAGGATAGATAATATATTGGGTCACAAATCAAGCCTTGGTAAATTTAAGAAAATTGAAATCGTATCAAGTATCTTTTCCAACCACAATGCTATGAGACTAGATATCAATTACAGGAAAAAATCTGTAAGAAATACAAACACATGGAGGCTAAACAACACACTCCTTAATAACCAAGAGATCACTGAAGAAATCAAAGAAGAAATCAAAAAGTACCTAGAAACAAATGACAATGAGAACACAATGACTCAAAACCTATGGGATTCAGCAAAAGCAGTTCTAAGAGGGAAGTTTATAGCTTTACAAGCCTACCTTAAGAAACAAGAAACAACTCAAATAAACAACCTAAACTTCCACCTAAACAATTAGAGAAAGAAGAACAAAAAAACCCCAAAGTTAGCAGAAGGAAAGAAGTCATAAAGATCCAATCAGAAATAAATGAAAAAGAAATGAAGGAAACG
Source organism: Mesoplodon densirostris (assembly GCF_025265405.1). Lineage (NCBI taxonomy): Eukaryota > Metazoa > Chordata > Mammalia > Artiodactyla > Ziphiidae > Mesoplodon > Mesoplodon densirostris. Next base: position 167,336,329 of record NC_082661.1, on the reverse strand, counting down.
ATAGCAAAGATCAATAAAACTAAAATCTGGTTCTTTGAGAAGATAAACAAAATTGATAAACCATTAGCCAGACTCATCAAGAAAAAAAGGGAGAAGACTCAAATCAATAGAATTCAAAATGAAAAAGGAGAAGTAACAACTGACACTGCAGAAATACAAAGGATCATGAGAGATTACTACAAGCAACTCTATGCCAATAAAATGGACAACCTGGAAGAAATGGACAAATTCTTAGAAATGCACAGCCTGCTGAGACTGAACCAGGAAAATAGGAAATATGAACAGACCAATCACAAGCACTGAAATTGAAACTGTGATAAAAAATCTTCCAACAAACAAAAGCCCAGGACCAGATGGCTTCACAGGCGAATTCTATCAAGCATTTAGAGAAGAGCTAACACCTATCCTTCTGAAACTCTTCTAAAATATAGCAGAGGGAGGAACACTCCCAAAATCATTCTATGAGGCCACCATCACTCTGATACCAAAACCAAAGATGTCACAAAGAAAGAAAACTACAGGCCAATATCACTGATGAACACAGATGCAAATATCCTCAATAAAATACTAGCAAACAGAATCTAACAGCACATAAAAAGGATCATACACTATGATCAAGTGGGGTTTATTCCAGGAATGCAAGGATTCCTCAATATACTCAAATCAATCAACGTGATACACCATATTAACAAATTGAAGGAGAAAAACCATATGATCATCTCAATACATGAAGAGAAAGCTTTTGACAAAATTCAACACCAATTTATGATAAAAAACCCTCCAGAAAGTAGGCATAGAGGAAACTTTCCTCAACATAATAAAGGCCATATATGAAAAACCCACAGCCAGCATCATCCTCAATGGTGAAAAACTGAAACCATTTCCACTGAGATCAGAAGCAAGACAAGGTTGCCCACTCTCACCACTCTTATTCAACCTAGTTTTGGAAGTTTTAGCCACAGCAATCAGAGAAGAAAAGGAAATAAAAGGAATCCAAATCGGAAAAGAAGTAAAGCTGTCACTGTTTGCAGATGACATGATACTATACATAGAGAATCCTAAAGATGCTACCAGAAAACTACTAGAGCTAATGAATGAATTTGGTAAAGTAGCAGGATACAAAATTAATGCACAGAAATCTCTTGCATTCCTGTACACTAATGATGAAAAATCTGAAAGTGAAATTAAGAAAACACTCCCATTTACCATTACAACAAAAAGAATAAAATACCTAGGAATAGGGCTACCCTGGTGGCGGAGTGGTTGAGAGTCCGCCTGCTGATTCAGGGGACACGGATTCGTGCCCCAGTCCTGAAAGATCCCACATGCCGTGGAGTGGCTGGGCCCATGAGTCATGGCCGCTGAGCCTGCACGTCCGGAGCCTGTGCTCCACAATGGGAGAGGCCACAACAGTGAGAGGCCCACGTACCGAAAAAACAAAAAAATCTAGGAATAAACCTACCTAAGGAGACAAAAGACCTGTATGCATAAAATTATAAGACACTGATGAAAGAAATTAAAGATGATACAAATAGATGGAGAGATATACCATGTTCTTGGATTGGAAGAATCAACATTGTGAAAATGACTTTACTACCCAAAGTAATCTACAGATTCAGTGCAATCCCTATCAAACTACCACTGGCATTTTTCACAGAACTAGAACAAAAAATTTCACAATTTGTATGGAAACACAAAAGACCCCAAATAGCCAAAGCAATCTTAAGAAAACAAAAAGGAGCTGGAGGAGCCAGGCTCCCTGACTTCAGACTATACTACAAAGGTACAGTAATCAAGACAGTATGGTACTAGCACAAAAACAGAAATATAGATCAATGGAACAGGATAGAAAGCCCAGAGTTAAACCCACGGACATATGGTCACCTTATCTTTGATAAAGGAGGCAGGAATGTACAGTGGAGAAAGGACAGTCTCTTCAATAAGTGGTGCTGGGAAAACTGGACAACTGCATGTAAAAGAATGAAATTAGAACACTCCCTAACACCATACACATAAACTCATGCAAATAAACTCAAAATGTATTAACTCATACAATAAACTCAAAATGGATTAAAGACCTAAATGTAAGGCCAGACACCATCAAACTCTTAGAGGAAAACATAGGCAGAAAACTCCATGACATAAATCACAGCAAGATCCTTTTTGACCCACCTCCTAGAGAAATGGAAATAAAAGCAAAAATAAATAAGTGAGAACTAATGAAACTTAAAAGCTTTTGCACAGCAAAGGAAACCATGAACAAGACGAAAAGAGAACACTCAGAATGGGAGAAAATATTTGCAAATGAAGCAACTGACAAAGGATTCATCTCCAAAACATACATGCAACCCATGCAGTTCAATATCAAAAAAACAAACAACCCAATCCAAAAATGGGTAGAAGACCTAAATAGACATTTCTCCAAAGACGATATACAGATTGCCAACAAACACATGAAAGAATGCTCAACATCATTAATCATTAGAGAAATGCAAATCAAAACTACAATGAGATATCATCTCACATCGGTCAGAATGGCCATCATCAAAAATCTACAAACATAAATGCTGGAGAGGGTGTGGAGAAAAGGGAACCCTCTTGTACCGTTGGTGGGAATGTAAATTGATACAGCCACTATAGAGAACAGTATGGAGGTTCCTTAAAAATCTAAAAATCAAACTACCATACGAACCAGCAATCCCACTACTGGGCACATACCCTGAGAAAACCATAATTCAAAAAGAGACATGTACCAAAATGTTCATTGCAGCTCTATTTACAATAGCCAGGACATGGAAGCAACCTAAGTGTCCATCAACAGATGAATGGATAAAGAAGATGTGGCACATATATACAATGGAATATTACTCAGCCATAAAAAGAAGCAAAACTGAGTTATTTGTAGTGAGGTGGATGGACCTAGAGTCTGTCATACAGAATGAAGTAAGTCAGAAAGGGAAAAACAAATACCGTATGCTAACACATATATTTGGAATCTAAAAAAAAAAAATGGTCAGAAGAACCTAGGGGCAAGACAGGAATAAAGACGCAGACCTACTTGAGAACAGACTTGAGGATACGGGGAGGGGGAAGGGTAAACTGGGACAAACTGAGAATGTGATATGGACATATATACACTACCAAACGTAAAACAGATAGCTAGTGGGAAGTGGCCACATAGAACAGAGAGATCAGCTCGGTGCTTTGTGACCACCTAGAGGGGTAGGATAGGGAGGGTTGGAGGGAGGGAGATGGAAGAAGGTAGAGATATAGGGACATATGTATTTGTATAACTGATTCACTTCGTTATAAAGCAGAAACTGACACACCATTGTAAAGCAATTATACTCTAATAAAGATGTTTTAAAATACTAATAAAATAATTTTTTATTAATTTCAAAGAAATCCATAGTAATTGTATATCATTTAGAAAATGCCAAAGTGAAGGGAGTAAACAACTATTCATTTTCTCACCATGTAAAGGCAACTTAACATTTCAAAATTTTTCTTCTAGCTTTTTGTGAAAACCCTTTGACAATTCATCAACAGTTGCTGAGTAACCACAAAAGTGAAATAAAGCTGATGTCCTTCCACCTGGGTGGGGATATCAAATGGTTAAGTAATCATTATTTCTGTAGTATGAAGAAATCTCTCTTCCCAATTCTTATATTAAGTGTCTTATTCAAATATTAAGCACGACAAGAAACCAGAGAAATATAAATTGAACCAATGATGAGGTATATTTATACCCAGAGTATGTTCACAAAATTTGAAACTCCAGTGGAGTGTAGAGCAGGGTGTGACAAAGGAAAGGGCATCAGATCACCTGACAGCTGACCACTGTGCCTTCTCAGGACAGTCGCCTGTCCGCTCACCTGTAAGCCTTGACATTCTCACCTGAAAATGGGAGCAGTAATAGCACCTGTTAACGTTGTAATGAAGATGAAATGAGGGCGTCCCTGAGAAACTTAAGACAGTATCTACCAGACAGTGAAAATTAACTGAGTTTTAATTATTGCTGAGCCCAGTGTCATTGTGCATGTCTGAAACACTCCATGTGAGTTCTCCACACCCACGGCTCATGACCAATACGGGCTTCAAACCTATGGTCTCCAATTGCGTTGTACTTTACCCTCCCCACAACCTCGGCTTTTTCTGTCCCACTGCATCTTCAATCTTTTAACTGTCTCTCAGACTTTTGACCTTTTTTTTTTTTTTTTTTTTTAATTTTTGGCTGCGTTGGGTCTTTGTTGCTGCACAAGGGCTTTCTCTAGTTGTGGTGAGCGGGGGCTACTCTTCGTTGCAGTGCACGGGCTTCTCATTGTGGTGGCTTCTTTTGTTGTGGAGCACAGGGCTCTAGGCGTGTGGGCTTCAGTAGTTGTGGTATGCGGGCTCGATAATTGTGGCTCATGGGCTCTAGAGCGCAGGCTCAGTAGTTGTGGCGCCCGGGCTTAGTTGCTCGGCGGCATGTTGGATCCTCCCGGACCAGGGCTCGAACCCGTGTCCCCTGCATTGGCAGGCAGATTCTCAACCACCGTGCCACCAGGGAAGCCCTTGACCTTTTTTTACTTCCTATTTCCTTTTGTTCCTCCTACTTGGAATTCCACCTCCAGTTTGAGGTTCACAGAAGAATTTCAGCTTCATTAAGTTTTGCTGTCAGCAGATCCCTAGACGGAACTTGCAGTGCCCTTCCACCTCTGTCCACATGGGAGAGCCATCCTACCTGACACTGCTCTGGCCTTTTGAACACCTCCACCCACCCACTTAGCGAACCTTAGTTGGTGACATCATTATAAGTAAACTCTTTTGAACGACAATATTAAAGAAAATATGAAGAGTTTATATGTTCATCCTCTATGACTCAGCAATCTCACTCTTGAAAATACAACCTAAGAAAACACTACAAAATATAGGGATAAAACCATGGCATACAATATTTTTTAATACAGCCTTATTTATGATGATGATAAATTAGAAAGAGACTAAATGTCCTGCAGTAGAGGAATGCTTAATTAACTTATGGCACATACACTCCATGGAATATTATGCAATCATTTAAAAAGAATAAAAAGAATAATTATAAAGTGTACTTAGCAACTCAGAACAATGCTTATGAGTCAACTGAAAAAGCCAGTGATAAAACTGTATATAATCTCTATGATTGCAATTATGCAAAAATATGAGTGCATATAGAAGAAACACAAAAATACCCAAAAAGGATAGTAACTGCTAATAAGATTAGCAGTGGTTCCCTTTTCTGTTTCTTAACTTTCTATAATATTATTACATTGTTTTTACAATCAAAAGAAGTTCCTTATAAATGTTAATAAATAGCTACAAGGCCAAACTCAGCTTCCAGAATATCTTATACTTTTAGCTCAAATGATTCATATTCCAGGGTTAATTTCTCATGCTCACAGGCAAAATTTTCTTTCCAGATAGAATAAAGGAATTAATTGAGTTTACTGAGGAAAATTTGACCTCTATGCTGAAGTAATGTTGTACAAAGATAATGCTTTTGCTCCTCTGTGAGCAGGGCATATGTTTTGAATTGCTTTTTCCCTCATGGGGGTAGATTTGAGCTGAACTATCCTTTCTCCTTTCACCTTGCTCTCTGTTTAGCTGATGATGAAGCATTTGTAAGCCTGGGGACTGGGGGGCACTCAGGAGCCTGGCCAAGCAAAGCAAATTGACCTGTCCGCTGAGTACATGGAGACCTTGGCCAAATACTCAATCCAAACACGCTGAATTGAGATATAATAATGCAAGGCTTATAGGCAATTCTGTGCCAGCCAGGTGAAGCACAGTCATTCAGTGGAATGATGAATTATCTAGAATGTCACCAGATAATAGTGTGTGTGTGTGTGTGTATTTTAATATAAACCACCCAGAGAAATAAGGGAACTTACACGTGCTAATGTATAAAGAATAAATATTATACTCACAACCATAACTTACGAGTATGAAAAGGGGAGATAATAATAATATAATAATAATAATAATAATAATCTCCTAAGTTGGTCCCCCTCCCCTCCTGCCACCCTTATCTCTTTCTCAGCTCCTTCAAACTCACTGAAAGTGTTGTCTGTACACACAGTCTCTCCATCTTCACTTCCCTTAGGAATCTATAGGGCCTGCCCTCACCACTGTGCTGAAATTGCTCTGGTGATGTAAACTCATAGCTGCCATATTGTTTCAGTCTTTCTCTTACCTGACTTCTCTGTAACCTGGATGCTGGTGAACATTCCCCCCTCCATGAGACTTTTCCTCACTTGGCCTGCATTTTCCCACTGTGTTAGTTTTCCTCCTACTGTTCTAGGTGCCCATTTTCATTCTGTCTCTGTGAATTCCTTTTCTTCTCCCTGCCTTTATGTTGGTGATCCTTAGCCTGCTATGACTCCCCTGCTTCTACATACTTTTCCTGGACGAGGTCATGCATCTCCATGAGTCCAACTCCCACTAACCCACTGATGACTCGCAGCTCTGTATTTCTGTGCCAGGCCTCTCTTCAAAGTTCTAGCCTTTTGTATGACCAACTTATCACACAACCCTCTGTGAATGTCCCATGAGGCTTCCTCCACTCTGCATGTCCCTACTTGAGTTTTTCTTAGCTCTCTTCCAAAATCACTTATTCCTCCACTATTCCTTATCTCCAAGACAGAAACCTCTTGCCATACTTGATGCCTGCCTTCCTTGCTCACATCTAATAAGTCGTCATGTTCTCTTGAGTCTGCCTCTGAAATAGTTCTCATATTAATTACCTACCTGTGTTGCACTTGTCTCAGTCCATGCTCTTGTCATCTCTCCTAAATTATTTCAAGTCTCCTAACTTGTAGTCTCTCTGCCCCCAGTCTTGCTTCCTTCCAATCTCTCATCCACATATTAGAATCACAGTAATCATTCCTCAAAATAATTTTGACTCTTCTTTACAGGAGAATTCCTATTAATAAGTGTAGAAGGAATAATGGAAATAGGAAACCACCACTTGAACACAACAATAATAATGGGGCCAGGTAAGATCCATGGATAAATGCTAAAATTAATGGGCAGAAAATTAAGGAGAAGCAGGATATTTGTATCGTGTCAAAGAACATCCTTTCAGAATATTTAATAATCACAAAGGAAAAAAATAACTTCACAGTGGATAAACCTGGCATACTCCACCTTAGCCAAATGAATGAGGTTGAAATCACCAATAATAACATATCAACATCAAGTACCACTTGCTATGATGCACTCAGAAGGGCAACTCACTTCTGTAGTATTCTTGCCAAAAAAAAGCATAACCTCAATCTAATCGTGAGGAAACTTCAGACAAACTTAAATTGAGGGACAGCTACAAAACACCTGACCAGTACGTTTCAGACATGTGAAGGTCAGGAAAGAGAAAGAAAGTCTGCAAAACTGTCACAGATAAGAGAATACTGAAGAGGCATGACAACCCAATGCAATGTGGTATCCTGGATTGGATCATGGAACAGAAGAAAAAAATTAATGGGAAAACTGATAAAAATCTAAACAAAGTCTATCATTTAGTTATTAGTATTGTACCAATGAAAATTTCTCAGTTTTGATAAATATATATGTCATTGACATTACAGGAAGCTGGGTAAACAGCATACGGGACTTTGTACTATTTTTGCAACTCTTACATAAGTCTAAAATTATTTCAAATTAAAAGGTTTAAAAAATGAGTGTTTCCCTAGTACCTATAAAATAAAATCCATTTTCTTTAGCATGACATATAATGTCTCTTATGATCTGACCTATTTGTACACCTCTATCTTCTACCACTACTCATAACACACCCAATATTTCAGCTACGTTAAATGTCTTACCTTGTTCTGTTTTTATAAACATACACACAAATACACACACTCATGCACACTCACACTCATATACACTCACACACACAAAACACGAGACCCACCGATAATTGCCCAATTTTATTATAAATGGACATAGGACTAAAATCCAGGTTTCCCAATTCCTAAACCACTAGTCTTTACTGAATCAATATAATTCCAATCTATTCACTGGAACAGCCAAATTATGTCAAATCACATGTCATAGCTAAGTCAAGGTAATCAACTTAATATTACCACCCGCGTAATTGAACCTTTTGATGGGGAGTAATACCCTATAATGGTATATGTCACACATGGAATTGAAGACTCTGAACTCATTCACCTCAAAAGCAAACACTGAAATGAATTGTCATGAAGCCAAAAATGTGCACACTTATGCACATTTCAAAGTGTATAGTTCTGTTTTTATCAGTCCCATTACAGTCCTGTCTAAATTCTAAAGTGAAAATGAATGTCACGGTGAAAAAATTACTGGTTGCATATGAAATAGCCTGGTCTAACTTTTTAATATATTCACAAACAGGGATTTGATTCTTTTATTAGTAGTTAGAAAAGGTTACATTAATATTCAGTAGTTAAAATGTGCCATTCTAAATTTTTTATAATTTCCCATGGGGAAATAATTTTTTTGAAAATATTCCCAGCAGGTGAATGACTTTAATAACACGGTGTCTGTGAAGATGGCAAATAAAATGGCTCATAGATCTATGCTTTGGCAAACAGTTGAAATAGCTTTTCTTTATAGACAAGTGTTAGATGTGCTTATCTGAGGTTGATTGAGATTGGTTAGCTTCTGGATATGTGTATGTTGACAATTCTTTGAGTCCTATTGACTTTTGGGGTCCCCAAATCCTTTCCTTTAAAAGCTAATGCCTTAGTAAAGAGAGCAGAGAGAACAGACAGATGGGCCCGGAGGTAAGTGAAGGGTTCTGAAATAAAAGAAATGAAGACAGCAAATGAAATTCTCTATTTCTCAATCTCTGTCTCTTTTTCCTTTCTCTCTTGGTTGCAGAAGTACAGGGTGACCAACCTCTATTTTTTTAAAAAAAAAGAATAGCAACTTGAAGTAGCAGAAGGGTAAACTTCTTACTCAAATGAGGAAAAGACCTACTAGAAGCCCCAGGAGCAGACAAGAAATCATCATGGGCCAGAAAGGACTGCAGTACCATCAAAAGCTTTTCTTCCTGAGATGCTGAAGAGCACCGTGGAACACCCTGCAATTCCAGCCAGCAGAACCAGATGTAAAATTGCCTGGACGGAAAGGATCACAGCAACTACGCCCAAGGCTAGCGACGGACTCTGCTCTAGAAATTGTCCACAGTCAGGTAAACACCACTTTTCAAAACTCAAGAGTGCTATGTCTGAAGATGCCAAAATTTTGAAGTTAGAGTTGCTATTCTGTCGCCGAAGGTCCTGAGGTAGATTTGTAGATGTGGATGTGCGGAGCTGCAGTTCCCAGGCAGGCTCACGTTCATGGGCAAACACCTCAGACGTAGAAGGGAAGGGATGAGGGGAAGATTTGGGCAGTCCCACCCCATCGCTTCTCTAGGGGAGAGGACAACAGAGTACATGAAAACAGCAATTGTCCTAAAAGTGGTAAAATGAACTTATGGATACATATATATTGGGGGAACAGAAAGATAGATCAATGAAAGTGATAGATGGATAGACCAACAGTGATTACTCTACATTCACAGAAAAGGTTCTAGAAGTACCTAACCATTACATTAACAGTGTTTATCTCTGACCACTGGGATTATAGGTTGCCTTGTTTTTCTTCTGTTTAATTCTGCAGAGCACTTAGTTTAGGGGTTTGTTTTTTTCTTTTTGTATAAATAACACCAAAAAATGTATATATTTTGAAGTATAATTGACATACAAAAACTGCACATATTTAAAATGTACAACTTGGAAATTTTTGACATATGTACACGCACATGAAACCATCACCATAATCAAGATAGAGAACATATCTGTTACCCCCAAAGTTTCCTTATGCCCCTTTGTTGTAACCCCTTCCTCTTGCCTCTCCCTGCTTCCGCCCTCCCCAGGCAACCACTGACTGGCTTCCTTTCACTTCAGAATAGTTCACATTTTCTAGAGTTTTATATAAATGGCATCATATTCTTTTTGGAGGGGTCTGGCTCTTTCACTCAGCATCATTATTTTAAGATTCATCCATGTTGTTGTGTATATCAATCATTTTTGTTTGTTTTGAATGTTGTTTTTGGTTTTTATTGCAGCGTGTTTACTTTTTACAAGTCTCTGGGATAACCTTGGTTGCTCATTGGATGTCCCAGCTCTAGACAGCATCCTTTCTAGGAAAAAAATTAAACCAAATGACAAAATATTCCTCCTGGACCTGGGATTTTGTCACAGAGAACTAAAGAAGGAACAAAGAAAATTAAAGGGATCTGGGTACCTTTGCTAAGTGCTTTTATTGAAAAGAAAAATAAACTTTTACATATTTTTCTTTTTTTTTTTTTTTTGAGGTACGCGGGCCTCTCACTGTTGTGGCCTCTCCCATTGCGGAGCACAGGCTCCGGACGCGCAGGCTCAGCGGCCATGGCTCACGGGCCCAGCTGCTCCGCGGCATGTAGGATCTTCCCGGACCGGGTCACGAACCCGTGTCCCCTGCATCGGCAGGCGGACTCTCAACCACTGCGCTACCAGGGAAGCCCTTAGCATATTTTTCTATAGAAATACCGATTTTATCTGACAGTTACCTCCCAAATATTTCCATAGTTCCTTCCTTTATTATTTTAATCACTTTTTAAAACAAGACTATAAAAAATGCAAATAAATTGCTTTACTATAAGAACAGCATTATATCTTATATTTAAGAAACCCTTATTAGGAAGAAAATATTAACCCTAGTTTTTATTTCAGGTGTTTTTATCTTACACCTGAAATTAACTGAAATTGACAGTTTTTCCATGTTGCCTTTTCTGACCACAAACTTTTAAAAATGTATAATTAAATATCAAGATTGCTTGCAAAAATGGGAAGATAAAGAATGCTTTGTGGTAAAATTATTCATAGACGATTCCTCAGTGTGTGTTTCGTTAAGGACTTCTGAACAAAAAGCCCCACTCTACCACTCAGAGGCACTGGCTCATGAGTACTCATACACTGGCAACAGCAAGCAAATGTTATATCCCCACTATCTTAATGATTCAAATCTTATGGCAATTGTGCAAGTTGTTTAGCGCCAATCTGCTATGCAAAACCTGATAGTTCTGTAATATAGGATGACTTCCTTCCTTGAAATTAGCCTCAAAGGAAGTTGTGTATTTCAAGTGGATACTAATAAACCTACAGCTTTTAACAAATTCTTTCCTTTCTCTGGAAGGGAAGCTTCAAATTCATATTCATTTCTAAATCAAGAACTAAGAATAAATGGTAAATGGAGAATGAATGAATGATGAACGTAAATGCTTCCACATAGAAAAGGATTTGGGTACTTCCCTGGTGGCCTAGTGGCTAAGACTCCACCCTTCCAATGCAGGGGGCCCGGGTTCGATCCCTGGTCAGGGAACTAGATCCCACATGCCACAGCTAAGAGTTCGCATGGGGCAACTAAAAGATCCCGCACGCCGAAACTAAAGATTCTGTGCGGCAACAAAAGTCCCGCATGCGGCAACGAAGATCTCCTACACCACAACTAAGACCGGAACAGCCAAATAAATAAATAAATAAATAAATACTGAGCTTTGAAGCATTCACAAGAATTAATTTTTTAAAAAAGAATTTGGATCTAAATATTATTCTAGTTTCTTTTGAAGACAAGGGTCAGGAACCCCAACACGCTAAATATGTTCTCAGATACTTTGTTCCCAAGAATTCCCTGGTGGTCCAGTGGTTAGGACTCCACACTTTCACTGCTGAGGACGTGGGTTCGATCCCTGGTTAGGGAACTAAGATCCCACAAGCCACATGGTACAGTCTAAAACAAAAAACAAAACAAAACGAAACTCTGTTCCCAAGTCCATGGTAATCCCTGCTGAAATATATATTATAAAGCCTAGAACAGAGAAGATTCTCTTATTAAATATAAATGTAAATAGCTGCAATAGATAAGGCCCTGAAACCCTGTGCAACGTATGGGGAGAGGCATCTAGAATACAGAGCAGGAGGGAAAACCATGGCATGCTCAGATTTTTTTCCCCAGATCTAATTTTTAAAACTTCAGTGCAAGCTCACTCCAAGGAGAAATTGTATTAAGCACAGACTCATTTATTTTCTGCTGATGAACACAACCATGTGAACAGCTGATAAAAGTCATCTCTTTTGGCAAAAGGATACCAGCAATGTAGTTATGAGTTTCAATTCCAAAGTTCAAAACCACCCTATTTGCTAATGCAATTATAGGTGTGTTGCCACTGCACTAGGCTAAATATATAGGTGACTTTTAGTTCTGCCTTTTTTTATTGTCTTACTTAGCAGGAATGTCCAGGAAACATGCTCTACCTACCAGAAAAGAAGTGTTTCAGACATCCATTCAGGAACTGAATGCAGTGGGAGGTGATAGGAATATTTCTGGAAAAGTGTCAGAAATCCTTAATTTAAAAAAGTTCTCAGCATGAGCATGCTGAGTGTGTGTTTTGAAACTGGGCGAGGAAGCCTAGTTGCAGAGTTTTCAGCTGCCATCTGCTCAGGCCCTTCAGAGAAGGCTCCTCCACAGCCCATTGACAATGACCCTGTGCTGGGACTATTTTCAGGAATCTCATTGATTCTCCATTTCATTCAATCTCAAAGCCTTGAAGATAGTCACATAGGGTATGACATCTATTACAAAGTCTCCACTCTAGCCCTGCAACTGTCTTGAAAGCTATTAAGCCTAAAGACAGGACTGCCTACATGAGGTCCAGTGCAAGATGAAATTCTTAATAATTTTTGAACATTTTCAAGACAGCAAAAGTAGAACATTAAACCAAGTACTGGGTTTCTCTAAGCAAAGGGCCTTATGAGACTGCATAGATCGCAGGCCCATGAAGACATCCCTGCTTATAGAAATGTTATTCACCTTCTCCTGTAATGAGCGCCATGTATATTGGCTACACTTCTCTCCATGAATCCATGACTTCCCTGATGTTACTCCCCTCTCATTAAGTTAACATAATCAACTTCTTACATATAGACAATGTATGTTCATGCACGTGTGTGTGTGTGTTTCAAGAACAATAACGAATGCATTTTGCAAAAAGAAGCAGAGAATACTGACTCTCATTTACTCAATCTCAATGAGCTTACTGCTAGATTTCTTTAGACCGTGGACTCATGGGCCAAAGCACAAGATGCTCACCTTTAAATCCTTGATGTAAATTATTTTTCATACATAAAATATTGCCTTCAGCATAATAATATCAAATGCTCACATTCATAGTACAAAAAGAATATTGAAAGAAGAAATGTCAGCATTATTACTTAGAGGTAAAATAAAAAGGCTGCAGGGAGGTTAGTCATGAAGTATTATCAAATATGAAATACTAGGAGTACTTCCATTTATTTTTCACATTTTAAAACTTTTTTTTCTAATTTTTTGCCTTATAACAAATTTAATCAGTTATACATATACATATGTTCCCATATCCCCTCCCTTTTGCGTCTTCCTCCCACCCTCCCTATCCCACCCCTCCAGGCGGTCACAAAGCACCGAGCTGATCTCCCTGTGCTATGCGGCTGCTTCCCACTAGCTATCTACCTTACGTTTGGTAGTGTATATATGTCCATGCCGCTCTTTCACTTTGTCACAGCTTACCCTTCCCCCTCCCCATATCCTCAAGTCCATTCTCTAGTAGGTCTGTGTCTTTATTCCTGTCTTACCCCTATGTTCTTCATGACATTTTTTTTCTTAAATTCCATATATATGTGTTAGCATACAGTATTTGTTTTTCTCTTTCTGACTTACTTCACTCTGTATGATAGACTCTAGGTCTATCCACCTCATTACAAATAGCTCAATTTCATTTCTTTTTATGGCTGAGTAATATTCCATTGTATATATGTGCCACATCTTCTTTATCCATTCATCCGACGATGGACACTTAGGTTGTTTCCATCTCCGGGCTATTGTAAATAGGGCTGCTATGAACATTTTGGTACATGTCTCTTTTTGAATTATGGTTTTCTCAGGGTATATGCCCAGTAGTGGGATTGCTGGGTCATATGGTAGTTCTATTTGTAGTTTTTTAAGGAACCTCCATACTGTTCTCCATAGCGGCTGTACCAATTCACATTCCCACCAGCAGTGCAAGAGTGTTCCCTTTTTTCCACACCCTCTCCAGCATTTATTGTTTCTAGATTTTTTTTTCTAGAATATTTATTACCTTTAATAAAATTTATGTAATCAAAGTTTATATCATGTGATTTTTTAATGATGGCTTTAACAACTGATTGCAAAATTCCTGAAAACGTAACCATCAACTTTCACCAGTCATTATGAGCCAGTTCCAGCACATCACTGAAAGAACCCTGGGAAATCACCCCTTTTCATCACGCACACGTCTCCTTCCCACTGGTATGCCACAAAAGACTGAAGACCAACCATTTGCAATTTATTCCTTTGATCTGAGCTCTGCCTTTAGTATACTAAGATGAGCAAGACCAGGAATAAAGACACAAGTTCTAATCTCAGTCTTATCATGAATTGGCTGTGTGACCTTGACCTCTTTGTTTTTTTTTTGTTTTTTTTTTTGTTTTTTTTTGAAAAGTGCTTTTTATTTATTTATTTATTTTATTTTACAAATTTAATCAGTTATACATATACATATGTTCCCATATCCCCTCCCTTTTGCGTCTCCCTCCCACCCTCCCTATCCCACCCCTCCAGGCGGTCACAAAGAACCGAGCTGATCTCCCTGTGCTATGCGGCTGCTTCCCACTAGCTATCTACCTTACGTTTGGTAGTGTATATATGTCCATGCCGCTCTTTCACTTTCTCACAGCTTACCCTTCCCCCTCCCCATATCCTCAAGTCCATGCTCTAGTAGGTCTGTGTCTTTATTCCTGTCTTACCCCTATGTTCTTGATGACATTTTTTTCTTAAATTCCATATATATGTGTCAGCATACAGTATTTGTCTTTCTCTTTCTGACTTACTTCACTCTGTATGACACACTCTAGGTCCATCCACCTCATTACAAATAGCTCAATTTCATTTCTTTTTATGGCTGAGTAATATTCCATTGTATATATGTGCCACATCTTCTTTATCCATTCATCCGATGATGGACACTTAGGTTGTTTCCATCTCTGGGCTATTGTAAATAGGGCTGCTATGAACATTTTGGTACATGTCTCTTTTTGAATTATGGTTTTCTCAGGGTATATGCCCAGTAGTGGGATTGCTGGGTCATATGGTAGTTCTATTTGTAGTTTTTTAAGGAACCTCCATACCGTTCTCCATAGTGGCTGTACTAATTCACATTCCCACCAGCAGTGCAAGAGTGTTCCCTTTTTTCCACACCCTCTCCAGCATTTATTGTTTCTAGATTTTTTGATGATGGCCATTCTGACTGGTGTGAGATGATATCTCATTGTAGTTTTGATTTGCATTTCTCTAATGAGTAAAGATGTTGAGCATCCTTTCATGTGTATGTTGGCAGTCTGTATATCTTCTGTGGAGAAATGTCTATTTAGGTCTTCTGCCCATGTTTGGATTGGGTTGTTTGTTTTTTTGTTATTGAGCTGCCTGAGCTGCTTATAAATTTTGGAGATTAATCCTTTGTCAGTTGCTTCATTTGCAAATATTTTCTCCCATTCTGAGGGTTGTCTTTTGGTCTTGTTTATGGTTTCCTTTGCTGTGCAAAAGCTTTTCAGTTTCATTAGGTCCCATGTGTTTATTTTTGTCTTTATTTCCATTTCTCTAGGAGGTGGGTCAAAAAGGATCTTGCTGTGATTTATGTCATAGAGTGTTCTGCCTATGTTTTCCTCTAAGAGTTTGATAGTGTCTGGCCTTACATTTAGGTCTTTAATCCATTTTGAGTTTATTTTTGTGTATGGTGTTAGGGAGTGATCTAATCTCATACTTTTACATGTCCCTATCCAGTTTTCCCAGCACCACTTATTGAAGAGACTGTCCTTTCTCCACTGTACATTCCTGCCTCCTTTATCAAAGATAAGGTGACCATATGTCCGTGGGTTTAACTCTGGGCTTTCTATCCTGTTCCATTGATCTATCTTTCTGTTTTTGTGCCAGTACCATACTGTCTTGATTACTGTAGCTTTGTAGTCTAGTCTGAAGTCAGGGAGCCTGATTCCTCCAGCTCCATTTTTCGTTCTCAAGATTGCTTTGGCTATTCGGGGTCTTTTGTGTTTCCATACAAATTGTGAAATTTTTTGTTCTAGTTCTGTGAAAAATGCCCTTGGTAGTTTGATAGGGATTGCATTGAATCTGTAGATTGCTTTGGGTAGTAGAGTCATTTTCACAATGTTGATTCTTCCAATCCAAGAACATGGTACATCTCTCCATCTATTTGTATCATCTTTAATTTCTTTCATCAGTGTCTTATAATTTTCTGCATACAGGTCTTTTGTCTCCTTAGGTAGGTTTATTCCTAGATATTTTATTCTTTTTGTTGCAGTGGTAAATGGGAGTGTTTCCTTGATTTCACTTTCAGATTTTTCATCATTAATATATAGGAATGCCAGAGATTTCTGTGCATTAATTTTGTATCCTGCAACTTTACCAAATTCATTGATTAGCTCTAGTAGTTTTCTGGTAGCATCTTTAGGATTCTCTATGTATAGTATCATGTCATCTGCAAACAGTGACAGCTTTACTTCTTCTTTTCCAATTTGGATTCCTTTTATTTCCTTTTCTTCTCTGATTGCTGTGGCTAAAACTTCCAAAACTAGGTTGAATAAGAGTGGTGAGAGTGGGCAACCTTGTCTTGTTCCTGATCTTAGTGGAAATGGTTTCAGTTTTTCACCATTGAGGATGATGCTGGCTGTGGGTTTGTCATATATGGCCTTTATTATGTTGAGGAAAGTTCCCTCTATGCCTACTTTCTGCAGGGTTTTTATCATAAATGGGTGTTGAATTTTGTCAAAAGCTTTCTCTGCATCTATTGAGATGATCATATGGTTTTTCTCCTTCAATTTGTTAATATGGTGTATCACGTTGATTGATTTGCGTATATTGAAGAATCCTTGCATTCCTGGAATAAACCCCACTTGATCATGGTGTATGATCCTTTTAATGTGCTGTTGGATTCTGTTTGCTAGTATTTTGTTGAGGATTTTTGCATCTATGTTCATCAGTGATATTGGCCTTTAGTTTTCTTTCTTTGTGACATCCTTGTCTGGTTTTGGTATCAAGGTGATGGTGGCCTCGTAGAATGAGTTTGGGAGTGTTCCTCCCTCTGCTATATTTTGGAAGAGTTTCAGAAGGATAGGTGTTAGCTCTTCTCTAAATGCTTGATAGAATTCGCCTGTGAAGCCATCTGGTCCTGGGCTTTTGTTTGTTGGAAGATTTTTTATCACAGTTTCAATTTCAGTGCTTGTGATTGGTCTGTTCATATTTTCTATTTCTTCCTGATTCAGTCTTGGCAGGTTGTGCATTTCTAAGAATTTGTCCATTTCTACCAGGTTGTCCATTTTATTGGCATAGAGTTGCTTATAGTAATCCCTCATGATCTTTTGTATTTCTGCAGTGTCAGTTGTTACTTCTCCTTTTTCATTTCTAATTCTATTGATTTGAATCTTCTCCCTTTTTTTCTTGATGAGTCTGGCTAATGGTTTATCAATTTTGTTTATCTTCTCAAAGAACCAGCTTTTACTTTTATTGATCTTTGCTATCGTTTCCTTCATTTCTTTTTCATTTATTTCTGATCTGATTTTTATGATTTCTTTCCTTCTGCTAACTTTGGGATGTTTTTGTTCTTCTTTCTCTAATTGCTTTAGGTGCAAGGTTAGGTTGTTTATTCGAGATCTTTCCTGTTTCTTAAGGTGGGATTGTATTGCTATAAACTTCCCTCTTAGAACTGCTTTTGCTGCAACCCATAGGTTTTGGGTCATCGTGTCTCCATTGTCATTAGTTTCTAGGTATTTTTTAATTTCCTCTTTGATTTCTTCAGTGATCACTTCGTTATTAAGTAGTGTATTGTTTAGCCTCCATGTGTTTGTATTTTTTACAGATCTTTTCCTGTAATTGATATCTAGTCTCATAGCATTGTGGTCGGAAAAGATACTTGATACAATTTCAATTTTCTTAAATTTACCAAGGCTTGATTTGTGACCCAAGATATGATCTATCCTGGAGAATGTTCCATGAGCACTTGAGAAAAATGTGTATTCTGTTGTTTTTGGATGGAATGTCCTATAAATATCAATTAAGTCCATCTTGTTTAATGTATCATGTAAAGCTTGTGTTTCCTTATTTATTTTCATTTTGGATGATCTGTCCATTGGTGAAAGTGGGGTGTTAAAGTCCCCTACTATGATTGTGTTACTGTCGATTTCTCCTTTTATGGCTGTTAGTATTTGCCTTATGTATTGAGGTGCTCCTATGTTTGGTGCATAAATATTTACAATTGTTATATCTTCTTCTTGTGTTTTTAATCGATGCCTGATTCATCTTTAGTTCTTCTAGGTCCTTGTTAACTGTTTCTTGCATTTTGTCTATTCTATTTCCAAGATTTTGGATCATCTTTACCATCATTATTCTGAATTCTTTTTCAGGTAGACTGCCTATTACCTCTTCATTTGTTAGGTCTGGTAGGTTTTTATCTTGCTCCTTCACCTGCTGTGTGTTTTTCTGTCTTCTCATTTTGCTTATGTTACTGTGTTTGGGGTCTCCTTTTTGCAGGCTGCAGATTCGTAGTTCCCGTTGTTTTTCGTGTCTGACCCCAGTGGCTAAGGTTGTTTCAGTAGGTTGTATAGGCTTCCTGGTGGGGGGGAGTAATGCCTGTGTTCTGGTGGTTGAGGCTCGATCTTGTCTTTCTGGTGGACAGGTCCACGTCTGGTGGTGTGTTTTGGGGTGCCTATGGCCTTATTATGTTTTTAGGTAGCTTCTCTGCTAATGGGTGGGGTTGTGTTCCTGCCTTGCTAGTTGCTTGGCATAGGGTGACCAGCACTGTAGCTTGCTGGTCGTTGACTGAAGCTGGGTGCTGGTGTTGGGATGGAGATCTCTGGGAGATTTTCGCTGCTTGATATTATGTGGAGCTGGGAGGTCTCTTGTGGACCCGTGTCCTGAAGTTGGCTCTCCCACTTCAGAGGCACAGCACTGGCTCCTGGCTGCAGCACCAAGAGCCTTTCATCCACCCAGCTCAGAATAACAGGGAGAAAAAGCAGAAAGAAAGAATTAGTAGAAGAAAGAAAGAGAGAGGGAAAGAAAGGAAGAAGGGAAGAAAGGAAGGAAGGAAGGAAGAAAGAAAGAAAGGAGGGAGGGAGTGAGGAAGGATGGAAAGAAAGAAGGAAAGAAAGGAGGGAGGGAGGGGGCAATGAAAGCAAAAGGAAGAGTGAATGGAAGAAGGGAGGGAGGGAGGGAGGAAGGAAAGAAAGAAAGAAAGACAGGAGGGAGGGAGGGAGGAAGGAAAGAAAAAGAAAGTGGAAAGAAGAAGGGTGGGAGGGAGGGAGGAAAGAAAAAGAAAGAAGGAAAGGAAGAGCGGAGGGAGGGAGGGAGGAAGGGAAGGTAGGAACAAAAGAAAGAGCAGGTAAAGTAAAATAGAGTAAAGTATGAAATATAGTAGCGTTATTAAAATTAGAAAGTAATTATTGAAAAAAAAAAAAAAAAAAAAAACGGACCGATAGAACCCTGGGACATATGGTGGAAGCAAAGCTATACAGAGAGAATCTTACACAGAAGATTACACATACACATTCACAAAAAGAGAGCAGGGGGAAAAATCAAAAATCTTGCTCTCCAAGCCCACCTCCTCAATTTGGGATAATTCGTTGTAAAAAGAGGAAAAGGGCAAGAAGTCTGAAATCTTGCTCTCTAAGTCCACCTCCTTACTTTGGAATAATTCGTTGTAAAAAGAGGAAAAGGGGGGAAAGTCTTAAATCTTGTCCTCAAAGTCCACTTCCTCAATTTGGGATGATTCGCTGTCCATTCATGCACTCCACAGACGCAGGGCACATCAAATGGACCGTGGAGCTTTAATCCGCTGCCTCCGAGGCTGCACAGAGAGATTTCCCTGACTCTGGTCTCACAGCTCCCGGGTATCAGCCTTGGACCTGGCCCCGCCTCTGTGCGTAGGTCGCCGGAGGGCGTCCGTTCTTCGCTCAGACAGGACGGGTTTAAAGGAGCCGCTGATTCGGGGGCTCTGGCTCACTCATGCAGAGGGGAGGGAGGGGCGCGCAGTGTGGGGCGGGCCTGCGGCGGCAGAGGCCGGCGTGACGTTGCAGCAGCCCGTGGCGCTCCGTGCGCTTTCCCGGGAAAGCCGTCCCCGGGTATCGGGACCCCGGCAGTGGCGGGGTGCACAGGTCCCCCGGAAGGCGGGGCGGACAGTGACCCGCGCTCGCACACAGGCCCCGCGGCTGCGGCGGCGGCGGGCGGCGGCAGGCAGCGGCGGTGACGGGCCGCGGGGGCGGCGGCGGCAGCGGGCCTCGGCGGCGGCGGCGGCGGGCGGCGGCAGGCGGGGGCGGTGGCGGGCTGCGGGGGCGGCGGCGGCGGCGGCGGCGGGCGGCGGCGGGCGGTGGGCGGCGGCGGGCCGCGGCGGCGGCGGGCGGCGGCGGCGGCCCACGCCCGTCTCCGAGGTCCACGCCTTACCCGCGGCTCGCGCCTGTCTCCGGCGCTTCCCTAAGCAGCCCTTTTAATGCCCTCTCCTCGCACACCAGGAAACGAAAGTGAAAGTGAAAAAAGACTCTTGCCTCTTCAGCAACTCCAGACCCTTTCCCCGGACTCCCTCCGGGCTAGCCGTGGTGCTCTAACCCCTTCAGGCTCTCTTCCTGCCGCCAGCCCCAGTCCTCTCCCTGCGCTCCGACTGAAAGCCGATACCCAAGCCTCAGCTCCCAGCCCCGCCCGCCACGGCGGCCGAGCAGAGAAGCCTCTCGGGCTGGTGTGTGCCTGAGGGCACCGATCCTCTGTGCCGGAATCTCTCCGCTTTGCCCTCCACACCCCTGTTGCTGTGCTCTCCTCCGCTACTCCGAAGCTTTCCCCCTCCGCCACCTGCAGTCTCCGCCCGCGAAGGGGCTTGCAGTGTGTAGAAACCTTCCCTCCTTCACGGCTCCCTCCCACTGGTGCAGGTCCCGTCCCTATCCTATTGTCTCTGTTTATTCTTTTTTTCTTTTGCCCTACCCAGGTATGTGGGGAGTTTCTTGCCTTTTAGGGGGTCTGAGGTCTTCTGTCGGCGTTCAGTAGGTGTTCTGTAGGAGTTGTTCCACGTGTAGATGAATTTCTGATGTATCTGTGGGGAGGAAGGTGATCTCCGCGTCTTACTCTTCCGCCATCTTCCTCCGGCCTATATCTTCTTCTTGGATCGATCCCTTGATCATTATGTAGTGTCCTTCTTTGTCTCTTCTAGTAGTCTTTATTTTAAAGTCTATTTTGTCTGATATGAGAATTGCTACTCCAGCTTTCTTTTGGTTTCCATTTGCATGGAATATCTTTTTCCATCCCCTTACTTTCAGTCTGTATGTGTCTCTAGGTCTGAAGTGGGTCTCTTGTAGACAGCATATATATGGGTCTTGTTTTTGTATCCATTCAGCCAATCTGTGTCTTTTGGTGGGAGCATTTAGTCCATTTACATTTAAGGTAATTATCGATATGTATGTTCCTATTCCCATTTTCTTAATTGTTTTG
Organism: Mesoplodon densirostris; assembly: GCF_025265405.1. Classification (NCBI taxonomy): domain Eukaryota; kingdom Metazoa; phylum Chordata; class Mammalia; order Artiodactyla; family Ziphiidae; genus Mesoplodon; species Mesoplodon densirostris. The sequence continues at coordinate 167,314,714 of NC_082661.1, read as the reverse complement.
GCTTCGTCATTGTAGGTCTTTTCCTTCTGTTGTGTTTCTTGCCTAGAGAAGTTCCTTTAGCATTTGTTGTAAAGCTGGTTTGGTGGTGCTGAACTCTCTCAGCTTTTGCTTGTCTGTAAAGGTTTTAATTTCTCCATCAAATCTGAATGAGATCCTTGCTGGGTAGAGTAATCTTGGTTGCAGGTTTTTCTCCTTCATCACTTTAATTATGTCCTGCCACTCCCTTCTGGCTTGTAGAGTTTCTGCTGAGAGATCAGCTGTTATCCTTATGGGGATTCCCTTGTGTGTTATTTGTTGTTTTTGCCTTGCTGCTTTTAATATGATTTCTTTGTGTTTAATTTTTGACAGTTTGATTACTATGTGTCTTGGCATATTTCTCCTTGGATTTATTCTGTATGGGACTCTCTGTGCCTCCTGGACTTGATTAACTATTTCCTTTCCCATATTAGGGAAGTTTTCAACTATAATCTCTTCAAATATTTTCTCAGTCCCTTTCTTTTTCTCTTCTTCTTCTGGAACCCCTATAATTCAAATGTTGGTGCGTTTAATGTTGTCCCAGAGGTCTCTGAGACTGTCCTCTGTTCTTTTCATTCTTTTTTCTTTATTTTGCTGTGCAGCAGTTATTTCCACTATTTTATCTTCCACCTCACTTATCCGTTCTTCTGCCTCAGTTATTCTGCTATTGATCCCATCTAGAGTATTTTTTATTTCATGTATTGTGTTTTTAATCGATGCTTGATTCATCTTTAGTTCTTCTAGGTCCTTGTTAACTGTTTCTTGCATTTTGTCTATTCTATTTCCAAGATTTTGGATCTTGGAAATAGAATCTTGGATCATCTTTACCATCATTATTCTGAATTCTTTTTCAGGTAGACTGCCTATTACCTCTTCATTTGTTAGATCTGGTGGGTTTTTATCTTGCTCCTTCTCCTGCTGTGTGTTTTTCTGTCCTCTCATTTTGCTTATGTTACTGTGTTTGGGGTCTCCTTTTTGCAGGCTGCAGGTTCGTAGTTCCCGTTGTTTTTGGTGTCTGTCCCCAGTGGCTAAGGTTGGTTTAGTGGGTTGTGTAGGCTTCCTGGTGGAGGGGACTAGTGCCTGTGTTCTGGTGGATGAGGCTGGATCTTGTCTTTCTGGTGGGCAGGTCCACGTCTGGTGGTGTGTTTTGGGGTGTCTGCGGACTTTTTATGATTTTAGGCCACCTCTCTGCTAATGGGTGGTGTTGTGTTCCTGTCTTGCTAGTTGTTTGGCATAGGGTGTCCAGCACTGTAGCTTGCTGGTCGTTGAGTGAAGCTGGGTGCTGGTGTTGAGATGGAGATCTCTGGAAGATTTTTGCCGTTTGATATTATGTGGAGCTGGGAGGTCTCTTGTGGACCAGTGTCCTGAAGTTGGCTCTCCCACCTCAGAGGCACAGCACTGACTCCTGGCTCCTCAATTTGGGATGATGTGTTGTCTATTCATGTATTCCACAGATGCAGGGTACATGAAGTTGATTGTGGAGCTTTAATCCGCTGCTTCTGAGGCTGCTGGGAGAGGTTTCCCTTTCTCTTCTTTGTTCTCACAGCTCTTGGGTCTCAGCTTTGGATTTGGCCCCGCCTCTGCGTGTAGGTTGCCGGAGGGCGTCTGTTCTTCGCTCAGACAGGACAGGGTTAAAGGAGCAGCCTCTTCAGGGACTCTGGCTCACTCAGGCCGGGCGGGAGGGAGGGGCACGGAGTGCGGGGCGAACCTGCAGCGGCAAAGGTCGGCGTGACGTTGCACTAGCCCGAGGCGCGCCGTGCGTTCTCCCAGGGAAGCCGCCTCTGGATCCCGGGACCCCGGCAGTGGCGGGCTGCACAGGCTCCCGGAAGGGCGGTGTGGACAGTGACCTGCGCTCGCACACAGGCTTCTTGGCGGCGGCAGCAGCAGCCCCAGCGTCCCACGCCCGTCACTGGGCTCCGCGCTTTCAGTCGCGACTCGCGCCCGTCTGTGGAGCCCCTTTAAGCAACGCTCTTAATCCCCTCTCCTCGCGCACCAGGAAACCAAGAGGGAAGAAAAAGTCTCTTGCCTCTTCGGCAGCTCCAGAGTTTTCCTGGACTCCCTCCCGGCTAGCTGTGGCACATTAGCCCCCTTCAGGCTCAGTTCTCACCGCCAGCCCCAGTCCTCTCCCTGCGCTCTGACCGAAGCCCGAGCCACAGCTTCCAGCGCTGCGCGCCCCGGCGGGCGAGCAGACAAGCCTCTCGGGCTGGTGAGTGCCGCTCGGCACTGATCCTCTGTATGGGGATCTCTCCGCTTTGCCCTACCCAGGTATGTGGGGGGTTTCTTGCCTTTTGGGAGGTCTGGGGTCTTCTGCCAGCGTTCAGTAGGTGTTCTGTAGGAGTTGTTCCACGTGTAGCTGTATTTCTGGTGTATCCGTGGGGAGGAAGGTGATCTCCGCGTCTTACTCTTCCGCCATCTTACCCGGAAGTCCAGTACTTCCATTAATGTTAATAAATTAGCATTCTGTATTTAGCTAGGCATGATTAGTACATAATTTGTTTAAATTAATGTTATAGCATAATAGATTCAGAATCACTATAAATAATTTAAGATTTTTTATTATTAATATTTTCCTTAAAACCTGAACTACCCACAGATGTTGAAGGTGATCCCATAGTAATGGACCTGGTTTTAATGACCTATCTTAGAGCAGCATCTCCAGAGCATTGCTTAGAGCAATCCTCTACGAGTAAATACATACAAAGAAGGAAAAAGCTTGAGAGAAAGAATGAAAGGCAAATGGACATTCAATTATTTCTAAACAAGGTTCATTTTCAGCCCAGTTTGTGGCTTTAACACACACAGCTAGCGCCACCTATAGAAACAAAAATAAAAAATTGTGCTAACAGCAAACAGGCTGTTTCTGCAAAACCTGAACCGGATCAAACATCATAGAGGAATGAGTCATCATTTTAGTGAAAAACTGTGGTCCTTGTTCAGTAAACAAAGAGACCTCACTCTAATGAGCTTCAGCACTGAGCTACTAAAGGGTTATTAGAAATGGAAAATGTGGTTTATTATCAAGGCTGCTTCTGAGTCTTATCCCAGCCTATTGTAAGAGAAAAACAAAAGTGAAACAAGCACAATTCTACCAGAGGGTTAAAGCATTACTGAGCCTTTTATTTTAACGAAGATATCACATTGTTTGTCCTTTTCTTCTCTAACTCAATGTACATTCAAAACAACAATTTGGGGCTTCCCTGGTAGCGCAGTGGTTGACAGTCCGCCTGCCGATGCAGGGGACACGGGTTCGTGCCCCGCTCCAGGAAGATCCTACATGCCGCAGAGTGGCTGGGCCCGTGAGCCATGGCTGCTGAGCCTGCGCATCCAGAGCCTGTGCTCCGCAGCGGGAGAGCCCACAACAGTGAGAGGCCTGCGTACCGAAAAAAAAAAAAAAAAAAAAACATTTTGGAGACATCTACTGTCTGCCAAGTACTTGAAAATAAAATACTTACTCACTCTGTCCTTGGAGCACCCAACCTAATTGGAAAAATATATACATATATACATAAGTAACAGAATACAGCATAGGAAGTATTAAATGCCATAAAACTCTTCATGGCACAGATAAAAACTGTGATGTAGCGGAGGTACTTCTAGCTGGAAGATCAGGTAAAGTCACATGGAAAAGTGGTACGTGAGCTGGACTTTGAAGAAAAGTTTGATTTGGAAATGAAGAGATTAAGACAAAAGGGAAAAGTGGGAAAACACAATTTACGTATGAAGAATAGCAAACAGTTCAGAAAGAAAGTAGAAAGAGAGACACATTTAGAAGGGTATCTTGGAGCCAGATCATAAAGAATCTTAGACAGCAAAGTAATAAAATAGAATACACTTGCATAGTGTCTGCAATGTGTCAGGTTCCAGTCCACAAACTTTCTATAAATTAACTCATGTCATCCTCAGAACAGTCATCAAGAGGTAGGCACTATATTTAATATCTCAATTTCACAGATAAGAAACTGAAGTATAGCAAGGTTACATAACTTGACTTGGGATCACATAGCCAGTAAGGTTTCAACCATGCCCAGAACCACCACCCTCTACTGGCTCTTGTAATAAAGAGTCTGGACTTAACTCTCCAGCATGAAGAAAAGTGGAATACTTGATCTTGTTTTTATAAAAGTAAACAAATTCTGTCATGGAAAAGTAAATAGATGCTCATATAGATAACTCAAAGGATAAAGCAAAAAGAAGGGGGAAAATACAGTTTTACTTCCCAGAGATAAATTCTGATAACTGTTTTTCTCTTTTACTCCAAAGTGTTTCAAAACTTCGTGGACACAAATTAAAGAATAAAAGAGAACTGAGGCTGGAAAGAAACATAGCCTGCCCCCACCCCCGCCATTCCTGCTCCGCAGCCCCTACCCCAGAAGCAGCCTCTTTCTTTTTTTTTTTTTTATAAATTTATTTATTTATTTATTTTTGACCGCGTTGGGTCTTCATTGCTTCGCGCAGGCTTTCTCTAGTTGCAGCAAGCAGGGGCTACTCTTTGTTGTGGTGCGCGGGCTCTAGAGGGCAGGCTCAATAGTTGTGGCGCATGGGCTTAGTTGCTCCGCAGCACATGGGATCTTCCCAGACCAGGGCTTGAACCCGTGTTCCCTGCATCGGCAGGCGGACTCTCAACCTCTGCACTACCAGGGAAGCCCCCACAGCCTCTTTCTTGATTTGACAATTGGAGGAAGTATTTCTTGAAATCAGGTGTGCTACTCCTGCATCTCATAATGTTTGACAATTACAATACTGCTTCAAAGTCTACTATTGGTTATCTTAATCATTTTAAATTATATACTGGTCCTCTACTTATTCTATCAACTTTAGTTGGCTCATTCTTCCCTTTGCAAAATGAGAATATTAATTCCTCATACCTCCTTTCAACTTTCTTCCCTTGACCTTCTGCATTTGCACTTTTATTTTTATAGTACCAAGGTTGTTAACGTTTATATTCTCTGCTGCAAGCATAATCAGGTCTACGATTCTTTGTACTTAGTTTGACTTTAAGAGCTAAAAAAACCAATAAAGAGCATTTACATTAATATGACTCAATATTTTTTTACTGCAAAGCTAAATATAATGCTATGGTTATATTTCCTTTTTTACAAGTCCCATGTCACAATCCCCGGGCCATGGTGAGAAGAATGATCCTTGTATCAAGGTGAAATGGGTTCTCTTATAGTCTATCAATTATGTTTAAAATCATTGCATATCTTATTTTGCTTCAAATTTGGATCACAACAGCTTGTGGTCTTACATAGATTTTATTTTGTGGGAGGAGGTTTTAAATTGACTTTTTTTGGAGCCCTCTGTACTCCTATTTCAAGCTGATATGTTTGTGCTACAGGCCTGGGGCGTAGCTCTTATCCTGGATTTTCCTTCACTGCCCTCTGGAATTGGATCCACTGCTCCCTCTTGTACTCTTGGAGTGGATCCAGCCTCTTTCTTGAATTCCTTCCTTGTTTTCTAGAGTATATCATCATAAAACTTCCTGAGAAGGATTATGCCAGAGATAAACTTTCTGATTCCATGAATTCCCAAAAATATCTTTATCTTGCCGTATCACTCAAATCCCTAACAGGAAAAGTAAAGCCACTAAAGCATTTAAACAGAGGAAATTTAATGGAAAAAATTGGTTACATAAATAATGGAAGAACTAAGAAACCAAACAAGGAGAAAGGCAACCCAATTATTACAGACTGTGGACATTCACAGTCATCCTTAGGCTGGAGGGACAAAGCAAGAGGTGGTGTTTGCAGGTCCCACCCCTGGGCCAGGTAACCCAGGAGAAACTGGAGCCACAGAGAACGCACAGCAAAGGTCAGATTCCACTGCAGGGGGAGGGGTGGGAGGGATTGGGAGGAATTATATCCTGGTATCTTCATTCCTCCTGTGCTCTCTCACTGCTTGAACCTAACCATAAGGCAGTAAAACAGGAGCCTGGGAATAGCAGACTACAGAACAAGTCTCCTGCAATACAGAGCACAGTGGAGGAAAGGCAAGGAATCTACCCCAGAGCAAAGTCCAGCCCTCACTCATACTCGATTTATTTCTTGCCTAGTATAAAATTCCAGGTCCTCAGTTCTATTTCTTCAGAGCTTCAAAGTCATTGCTCCACTGGCTTCTAGCATCTAATGTTGTGAATAAGAAATCTGGGGCTTCCATGGTGGCGCAGTGGTTGAGAGTCCGCCTGCCGATGCAGGGGACACGGGTTCGTGCCCCGATCCCGGAGGATCCCACATGCCGCGGAGCAGCTGGGCCCGCGAGCCATGGCCGCGGAGCCTGTGTGTCCGGAGCCTGTGCTCCGCAACGGGAGAGGCCACAGCAGTGAGAGGCCCGCGTACAGCAAAAAAAAAAAAAAAAAAAAAAAAAAAAAAAAAAGAAATCTGATGCCAGTCTGATTCTTCTTTCATTTTAGGTGGCTATCAAGCCACTGGAGCCCATCAAGCCACTGGAGAAAGTGAAAGTCCCAAGCTTCCTATTCCAAATAAGACATCACTGCCATCAACATTCTTTCCTTCTCATCTCCCCTCAACCCATCCAGCCTGTCATACCACTTTGCCCACAGAACAGGAAAAGGAATATTTTAGAGCAACTCAAATTTCTGGCATTCAAAATAACCATCACCAGGATTCCCCAGAAGGATGCACTAACTTTCCCGTGGGTCACCAAACCATTCATGCCCATAACAGACCCTCCTCAGAGTAGGTGCTGAATAAATATATGTTGAATAAATAAATGAAACTACCTGGAGATAACAGACCTCAGGACTCTTGTCTCTCTTCCTTGTTTTGCGGGTGCCATAGAAACCCAAAATCTCCAGGTTCTCCATCAACATATCCCTATAGCGATCTAGACCCATCCTAATCTGATCCTATTTCCCAAACCTTCCATCATGAGCCGTGGAACTCATGATACATCACCTGTAAGTTCCCTTCCTCCTTCTAAAACCCCAGCAACATTTGAATGTATGTATCAGGTGTTACCTCCTTAATTCCGTCCTTTACCACCCCGCCTCCTAACCTCTACCATCACTCTCCCTAATTCATTAATGACTCTAACATCTGCTGTGTTAATTTCCTATGACTGCTGTAACAAATTACCTCAAACTTACTGGCTTAAAACAACACAAATTTATTACCTTACAGTTCTGGAGTCTAAAATGGTTTCAGAAAGGGCTGCATTCCTTCTGGAGGTGCTATCTCCTAGAAGGGGAGAATCTATTTCTCTGCCTTTTCTAGCTCCAAGAGGCTGCCCACATTCCTTGGGCCATAACCCCATATCACTCTAATTCCTGTCTCCATCATTACATCTCCTTCTCTTACTCTGATCCTATTGTCTTACTCTTACAATGACCCTTGTGACTAATTGCCCCTTAGCCCCATAATCCAGGGTAAACTCCCCATCTGAAGATCCTTAACTTAATAATATATACAAAGTCCCTTTTGCCATGTAAGGAAACATATTCACAGAGTCCACAGATTAGAACATGGGCATTTTTAGGGGGCCATTATTGTACTTACATACCCACCCTCCCTTCCACCCCTAGTCCTGTCGCCGTTCTCAGTGTATCAGCATCCATTGGAAGATCTGTCCAACACCTAGACCTCTCAGCTCTTTGTCACTAATAATCATCTTTTCTTCCACCATACCTCAGTCACTTATCCCATGGTCATACTCACGACCTTGCCATTACCATCAACCACACTTCCTCCAATATCTGAATTTCAAATATCCAAATTTTTTTTACTACAACCTCATTTCATTGAAATCACCAACTCTAGCAATAATACAAATCCCAAAACTTCCAGCCCATTAATTATAGCAGGTTTTTAGTTTCTCTCACCCTTCTCACATCCATCCTGACCCAGCCTAGATCCTATGGTCCATCATTATAATCCCTCCCTTGAAAACCCTTAATTTGTTTGCCTTTTTTACCCACCCACACACCACCTGAAAAAGCATCCTTGGTCAAATCCAATCAAGAGACTTAAATTCTTGGTTGGGGGGGGCGGTGGGGGGGAGGTAACAGGAGATAGGGCAGGGTCAAGCCTCTGAGGCCATCTTACAAGAGTACACAATATAATAAATATAAAATGACCAAAAACTAGTAATGTCTACACATAGTAGAATTCAATAAGCTTTAGCTATTATTAAAATATTCTTTTGTCCTACTTTCTGTATTATTGCTAAAAGAGTATAATTCTAATAGCTAACAAACTATTTCACCACTTTTAGCTTTTTTTTTTTTTAAGATCCATGTGGGCCCCACACTTTTGGGTTTCTGATCATGTGGCCCAGTACTGAAATATCTGGGTGACTGTGCTTTATTACAAGCACACCCTCCATTCCTGTAAATCTAAATAAATCAAGTCAGATTTCAGCATAGCCCAGATAAAGAAATACAAAGCCTGTTCTCGGAGAGACATATTACACACCAAGGAGAAATAGGATCTCATCAATTGGTATGATCAGGAGTCTGGTTAGCATTTATGGAAGTAGACTCTAAGGGTATTAAAGAAAATAAAATGTATGGTTTGATTATCAATATGGATGCACTTCCCTGGCATTCAGGATTTAAATGTGTTAGTGTGAGCTTATGGAAGTGTCTTTATAGCTTTCTAGTTGGTTAACTGAAGCTTGGACTAAACAATAACCTATACTATGAGTATGAGATGGCAAAATTTCTCTAGCATACTGTTGAAAAGTGATTTTTAATTTTTAACATGCATAAATATCACCTGTAGATTTGGTTAAACAGTTTCCTGGGCCCCAGACCCAGAAATTCTGATCCAGTAGGTTGAGGAGGGCCTTGAATTTGCATTTCTAACAAGCTCAGGGGTGATGCCATTGCTACTGGCACGAGGACCTAGGACCTATTAATCCCTACACTTGGAGAGAACTACTATAAAGGAATCTGAAGGCTCAGGGAGAAATGAATACTGGAGTACATCTATTATGTGCAATCTGCTGGACCACTCCTTAGCTATAACTTGGTTTTAGACAAGTTAGATGGAGATGTCCCAAAGCAGTTAGAAATAATATATTGGAGCACAAAGAATACAGATATGGAATTTTTATCAAGAGGTCATAAAATTACCGCAAATAACATCTCACTGATAGAATCATAGATGGAAAACTAAGATTTTTCTGCTGAGCAGGTCTGCTACCAGAGTGGACCCACCACGAGTCAAAGGAATCCTCGATTCTAGAGCAAAGTTTCTCAACCAGTTTTTCATGATTGCTTCCCTAAGGAGACATTTCAGACATTTTTTTCCTAATTGCCTTCCCCCATGAAATTTTAATGTACTGTATGTAATGTATAGTTGTGATATATATATATATATATATATATATATATATATATATATCTCCAGGCATACCTCATATTATTGCACTTTGCAGCTACTGCATTTTTTACAAATTGAAAGTCTGTGGCAACCCTGCAGTGAGCAAGTCTGTCGGTGGCATTTTTCCAACAACATTTGCTTACTTCATGTCTCTGTGACACATTTTGTTTAATTCTCAGAATATCTCAAACTTTTTCAGTATTATTATATTTGTTTTGGTGATCTGTGATCAGTGATCTTTGATGTTACTACTATGACTCACTGAAGATGAGGTGATGGTCTGTATTTTTTAGCAATAAAGTATTTTTTAATTAAGGTATGTACATTGTATTTTTCAGACATAATACTATTATTGCACACTTAATAGAGTACAGCATAGTGTAAACTTAACTTTTATATGCACTGGGAAATCAAAATATTTATGCGACTCACTTTATTGCGATATTCCCTTTATTGCAGTGGTCCAGAACCAAACCCACAATATCTCCGAGGTCTGCCTGTGTATAAAGAGTTTTTTCACCCCTCCAGAACCAGTTTTTACCTTCATTGGGAATGTAGGTTCTAGACCCAGATCCACCATTACCTTGTTAGGTTTTCTTAAGCTATTATCATTTCTGGGTCTTAGTTTACTCCTTACAATCTGACCAGGAAGTGTGAGATGATTCTCAAGATTCCTCCAGTGTTCTGCCCCTTCACAGTTACTATTCCATTAACGGACTTGCCCTTTGACATATGTACAGTGTTTGGTTGCATCTCTGTGAGTGGTGTACATTGAAAAGCTGCCAATAAATGAGTACAAAAATGAGCTACACTTTTTCTCAATCTGGCATCAATGCTGCTTTTGAGCCCCCAGTCAGCCTAAAGCAGATAGCTTAGTTTATTCCACTCTGGCAAGCTCAGGACAATCTGACAATTTGCCAGTCGTATTTAGGACTTATCACCATCCTCCACCAGAAGTTCAAAGCACTTTCTCCTCTGCTGGGCCCCATATGGATTAGAAACATCCACGTTATTCATTTCTTCTGCCCATTTTTTAATTTGGTTGCTTTTTTTTTGATGTTGTGTTGTATGAGCTGTTTCTATATGTTGGATATTAATCCCTTATTGGTCATCTCATTTGCAAACATTTTCTCCCATTCAGTAGGTGGACTTTTTTTTTGTCAATGGTTTCCTTTGCTGTGCAAAAGCTTTTAAGTTTAATTGTTTACTTTTGCTCTTATTTCCTTTACTTTAGGAGATGGATCCAAAAAAATATTACTGTGATTTATGTCAAAGAGTGCCCTGCCTATGTTTTCCTCTAGGAGTTCTATAGTATCCAGTCTTACATTTAGGTCTTTAATCTATTTTGAGTTTATTTTTGTATATGATGTCAGAGAATGTTCTAATTTCATTCTTTTACATGTAGCTGTCCAGTTTTCCCATTTTTCCAAAGAGGAAATGCAGATGGCCAACAGGCACCTGAAAAGATGCTCAACATTGCTATTCATCAGGGAAATGCAAAATCAAAACCATAAAGAGATATCACCTCACACCTGTCAGAATGCTATCATTAAAAAGAACACAAGGGCTTCCCTGGTGGCGCAGTGGTTAAGAATCTGCCTGCCAGTGCAGGGGACATGGGTTCGAGCCCTGGTCCAGGAAGATCCCACATGCCGCGGAACAACTAAGCCCACGAGCCACAATTACTGAGCCCGTGTGCCACAACTACTGAAGCCCACGCACCTAGAGCCCGTGCTCCACAACAAAAGAAGCCACTGCAATGACAAGCCCGTGCACCCCAATGAAGAGTAGCCCCCCTCACCGCAACTAGAGAAAAGCCTGCACGGGGCAACAAAGACCCAACACAGCCAAAAATAAAATAAATAAATAAACAAACAAATAAATAAATTTATTTTTTTAAAAAAGAAAACAAATAACAGATGTTGGCAAGGATGTGGAGAAAAGGGAACCCTCATACACTGTGGTGGGAATGGAAACTGGTGCAGCCACTGTGAAAAACAGTATGGAGGTTCCTTGAAAAACTAAAAATAGAACTACCATATGACCCAGCAATTCCACTCCTGGGTAGGTATCAAAAAAAAAAAAAAAAAAAACACTAATTCAAAAAGACACATGCACTCCACTGTTCATATTCATAGCAGCATTACTTACAATTGCCAAGGTATGGAAATGACCTAAGTGTCCATCAACAGATGAATGGATAAAGAAGTTATGATATATAAATATACACAAAGGAATACTACTCAGTCATGAAAATAATGAAATTTTGCCATATGCAGCAACATAGATGGACATGGTGGGCATTATGCTAAGTGAAATAAGTCAGATGGAGAAAGACAAATACTGTATGATATCACTTACATGTGGAATCTAAGAAATACAACTAATGAATATAACAAAAAAGAAGCTGACTCAGAGATATAGAGAGCAAACTAGTGGTTACCAGTGGGGGTGGGGAAGGGCAATATAGGGGTAGGAGAGAGGGAGGTACAAACTATTGGGGTAAGATAGGCTCAAGGATGTATTGTACAACTTGGGGAATATAGCCAGTATTTTGTAATAGTTGCAAATGGAAAGTAATCTTTAAAAATTGTATACAATTTTTTAAAAAATAGATAAATAAAATAAAATATATTAAAAAATTTTAATTTAACAAATAAATAAAGAGCAGCAGTACTATAAAAAAAATAAGAAAGAAAGAAGAAACATCCATGTTAAAGAAGAGGAAAAAGGTGTGGCCTGTTTTCTATCCCTCCATTCTACTTCCATGTACCAGCTCCCGGGTAGATGCTTTCAGCAGATATCCAAGGGAGCAGCCCCTTTCTCACCCATGGCTTCATTTTCCTTCAGTTGCTGGAAGGATTTAACTGTTGAGGTTAGCACAGTTTTGTCTCTCACCCAGACAGAGTCATATGCTGGCTCTGTCATATAGAACACGCCATGGTCTGTTGATGCCCATCTGGGTGTCTTGCCCATGCATATTTCTGGTGTCCCCTTCACTACTGAGCAGTGTCTTGAAGGGTACAAACAAGCTGGCCCATGCTCACAGCTACAGTCTTGGGTTTATCCAGGCCTCAGGGGTTCTAGGACTCTCTGACATGGCAAACTTTAAGACCAAGAGAAAACAGGGTGAGGAAGAACTTGACTCCTTCATACCTGCTTTGTTTTCTGCCATTTAAACACTGTTTGAGAAGTTGGTCCCCTGTGTTCAGAAATATCACCAAACTTTCAGAGAAGAGCACCTTTGTTGGGAAACACAGTGACCACATAAGACCCCGTTGGGGAAGGCAGAGAATGAAGGTCACAAACTCCCTTTTCAACTCTCTTTCAGCCATACCACATCTCCTGATGGAAAAGTCTAGTAGGGTTACTGAACATAAGTTCATGTGCCCAATGGACAGTAAGGCCAAACAAACCAAAATTTGTTTGAAGCAGAGACAGGTTTATTGCAGGGCCAAGCAAGAATGGGTGGTTTATGCTGAAAAACCCCGAACTCCCAATGGTTTTTAGGGAGAAGTTTTAATGGGCAAAATTTGGCTGCAGGGTGTGTGACTTTCTTCTGATTGGGTGGTGGTGAGGCAACAGGGCGATGCCCCAGGAATCAAGCGCTCAACCTGAAGTTACCATCCTCCACATGGGTGGGAGATTTTGTTCCTGCAGAAGAACTTAAAGATATTATGTATATTCCATGAGAAGGAACAAGGAACCTGCCCCAAGGCTGCATTATTGTTTCTTCACTGCTCCTCCCTTGTTTCTGCATTCCCCCACTTCCCTGATTGGCAACTGTTTGAATCTGCTCTTTGGAGCTCAGGGAAGATCTAGGAGGCTGAAGCCTTTATCCTGCAAATAAGAAATGAGGGACCTGGAAAGGCTTTTGCACCCAGGAGGGCCCTTCAGCGTCCTGCTCAGTTTCAGAAAGACAGGGTGAGGGTATTTATTTTAACTAAAAAGAAATAAAATATTTTTAGTCCTCGAGTCTGATTCTTCTCCTCTATAACCCACTCTCCACTTAGCCAGCAAGTGGAGGATAAGAAACCAGTCAGATGCCAAGCTGTTTTATTACCCACATAAAACGCAAATCTTTTTGTTTGTCAAGATTTACATGGTTAGAGGATTATCATAAATCACAATTAACAATAGCTTAGGAGATTAGGTTCATGAATTTTACATGTTGTTAATCACCTTATCGAAATAGCGCCCGTCTAGGGTTTTACGCAGATTTATTTTTCTTCTTAGTACTTATCACTAACAAACATTTTGTCTATTTTCTTGTCTCCACCAGAAAGTAAACGCCATAAGGTCAAGGAGTTTGTTTTGCCAAAACAATGGTACAATATGTCTTTTATTTCAATGGTACAATATGTCTTTTATTTGTATGTATCTCTAGTACAGAATTTGGTACAAAGTGAGCCTCAGTAAATATTTGTTTAACGGGTAAATGAGAATGATAGGAGGGGAAAATCTTCCTCACGTAGCCAAGAAATGGTTTTTCAACTTACAAATTACGTGCATACAAATAGTTTTCAAAACAACCCTGGGTAAGAGGCAGAGCCTGTTGTACCAACCTATTATACTAGTATTCACTGAACCTTGAAAGTGTGTCATGGGGAGGTCACAAAGCAATGAAAGAACTCCTAAAATCCGGCCAGGCGGCTCTCCGACCTCGTGTGACTCAGACCATTTTGTAGATTTCACATCTGCCGCAAGAAACCCGTTGGCTCCGGTCTGAAACTGCCAATTTGGCACACTATCTGGCAATAAATTCTTGACAAGAGGAAAGAAACAGGACGAAGGAATAATTTTTAATTCTCATACTATCATCTTTCAATTTTAAAATAATTTTTTAACTGCTGCAAGTGTAACTGTTGAGAGAAAAACGGTGAGCTCCGCTACCCAGAGCTAAAATGGCTGAAATGCCTTCTCTGCCCACACCCACGATGGACGTTGACTGCGAGGCTCCCAACAATCCTCCATTGGCCCCGCCCCTACAGCTCGGAACCCCTCCTTCCTACTATACCCGCCCTTCCGTTAGGCCTCCTCTCATGATTGGCTGTCCGTAGTGTTTGCGACTTCTCCGGATGTTGCGTCACGCAGCGAGCTAAAGAGACTGCGCTCACAATCTGTAAGAAGTGGACGGAGGGCGCGGGACGTGGTAGTCGTTGCGATTCGCCGTCCCGGAAGGGGACCTGCGCCCTTGAGTTGACCAGGGACTGAGGTAAGGCTCCCCCGGGCCGTGAGGCACCGCGATCCACCGTACTACTGACAGCCGGCCTCGTTGGGCCGCTGCGTGCGTGTGGGGAGGACTGGAGACGGCAGCGCTGCGGGCTGCGTCACGGGCTGGCGGCGCGTCAGGGCCGTCCTGCAGGTGACCCGGTGGAGGGGATGGCGACTTCGGGGCCTGGGGTAGGCGGGCAGGGGCCCGCTCTCTCTGCCTGCTTCTCCCTGGGCAGCGAGGTGCTGAATCATCCCCGCGGCCGGGCCTCCCAGGCGCCGCTGTGGTAGATAACGGGGTGCCTGCGGCTGGTGTGCTGTAGAGTTGTGCGTTGACTTTGGGAGGCTGGAGTTTTTGCTGCCGGGCTCTCATCCGAGTCTTGTGATCTAGCTGAACTTTCTCGGGGGACCAGGCGCCCGAGCTCATTGATGCACACGAAAGCGTACGGGGTCGGTAATAGTACCCATTTTGTAGTTAAGGCACCTGAGTCTCAGGGATCAAACATGCACACGAGGCCACTTCTAGCCTGTGATAGAAGTAAAATTCCCACTCTGGAGGCCACTCTGAGCTGCTGCTCCTCAGTAGGTGTGTTGAGGACTGAGAGGCACAGCACCTTTAGGCTGAGATGATGTAATGTCACGAAAGTGCTAGAATGATTCGGTATTTTTCCAAAGGATAGGTGTCAGTTTTGTACACCCCTCGCAGATCCCGTGGCAGAGTTGGAAGTACACTCAGATAGGTATTTAAAAGCAAAGATTCTTAGCTTTTGGGGTGCTAGTTAAAATACATATTACTGTGTCCTATTCCTAGGGGTTAAATCATTAGGACCGAAGTTAGACCTAGGAATCTACATTTTTAAGATACATCCCAGGTGGTTTCAATACCTTGAATATTTTTATATCATATTTTGAAGGGAAGTAATACTTGGCATGCTTGGTTTCCACTGATGTTTTATAACCTTGCAATGTAGTATGACCTTGAAGAGTTAATCACTTCTTGGATGACATTTTTCCTCTGCTCAAAGTTATTCTTAGCTCTTTTTTAAATTTTCCCACTGAATGCTGGTATAAATCTTCAGCCAAAACCACATGTATAAAATCCATCACACACCCCTTAATTCTCTTAAGATATTAAATCCACTCTGTATTGGACACATAACTTAAAAGTCATTCCTCTTGTTATTGTTCCGATTGGAATTTAAACCCATTTTGGTGGTCCATCCCAAACCAGTTCTGTGGGATGGATTTCTTGAACTAACAAGGGACAAGCAGAGTATTCATCATTATCATTTTAAAAGGTCACTTTATTTCACCTTTCCTCCTAAGAGATGACTGGCTCTTTCTTAGAGCCAGTGGGTTGGTTAATGGGTGATTTTTTGTCTCTGTCTCTAACTAGCATTTCAGATCTGCTTGGTAAACCTGGTGCACCACCATGCTGGCCGCAAGACTTGTGTGTCTCCGGACACTACCTTCCAGGGTTTTCCACCCAGCTCTGACCAAGGCCTCCCCTGTTGTGAAGAATTCCATCACGAAAAATCAGTGGCTCTTACCACCCAGCAGGGTAAAGCTAATCTGAATATTTTTATATTGTCTGTCTCTCTCTATGCTTCTGGGACCATTTTTTTGACAGATTGTGAAGCTCCCTATTCTACTATTAGTGATTTACTGAAACAGCCCTGAAAATGTCCCAAATCAGCTCTTTCTTCCTATTAGTGTTCTGTTCCATCCTTATCATATATGAAAAAGAACTCCTGTAACTTCTCCTTTACTTACAGCTCTTGGAATTTCTCATTCAGAGAATTTAGAGTAATTTGTGAAGGATTGAGAGCTGTATGGTTCAACAGAGAGATCGTGGAGCCGATTGTCAAAAGCTTAAGAATATTACCATTTGGCCAATAACTTATTAATAAGTTACTAAACATGTCATTTCAGCTCTTGTTTAGAGAATGGTAAAACAAAATCTGTCAAGTTAGAGAGAAACCCGTTTCCTTTTGTAGTAGATTTCTGCTCTAGCATTCAAATTAGGGGTATAAATTTTGAAATGTGAGGTAGATAAGGAAATATACAGAAGCTAGAAGAGACAACTTTTTTCTCTTAAATTAACTCTTCCACTGTTGAAAAAGAGCTAAAATAGAGGTAGTAGTCATCCCTCCCTTTGGCTTTGTATTAAAGGAAGGATTGAGCCCATTTCCCAGATGAAAAAATGCAGCTAATACTTACCAAATGCGTATCTTTTAAAAGTTAGTGTTTAAAATATGATAATTCTAGAGATATAAATAAAATTTGTAGTTTATGAAATAAACAGTTCTGAAACCTGACCTGAGAAGTTAGGTTGTAATGAATTAGTGAATCACTTCGAAGATAGAGCACAGGTAAGGTCTACATTTAATTTTTTAGATTGGCTAACATACTTTCATAGTGAAGTATATATGACTTACATACATAGAAAGTACCAAGTTACATTATCCAGAGTTTTCTAGGGTGATGAGATCCTCTGTTTTATTTTGTTGTTAACATTCTTTTGGTGTGGGTGGTGTGTGTCTTTGTTTCCATGTGTATCAGGAATATGCCACCAAGACAAGAATTGGAATTCGACGTGGAAAAACTGGCCAAGAACTCAAGGAGGCAGCTCTGGAACCATCACTGGAAAAAATATTTAAAAGTAGGTGGCAGCCTTTAGTAAACTCGTGTTTTAAAAAAGGTCCATGAACAGCCTCCTTAAAGTATATGCAAACTTGTACATATGTGCATTTTGTGAGAAGAAGGGCAGTCATGCTCAGGTATCTGATGACCCTGAAAAGGTTGGTACTTCACACTGAGCTCAGTGGTCCCCAGTCATATTTCTTCCAGAAAAAAATTTTACTTTCACCATTTTTTTAAGGATTATTAGTTAATGTGCCATGATCTGAAAGTTATAATCTGTTATTGAAGTTCATTTGAAGTCATGTAGAATCTTACTTCAAACATAATATTTGTATATGTTCAGGTCAAGAGTAAATCACCAAAACATAGATGTTAATAAAAAGTTAGTTGTTCAAGAGGGGTCATCTTGATTGGCTGCCCATTTAGGGCCTCTCAGGAAGCAATACCCTAATGACGTCAGTTTGGTTCACAGTTTGGATTTCAGCTTTGCAAGTTCAGAATCTAGATTGGTAATCTACCCCAAATCAAAGAACACTACTGCTCCTTAACAGCCTTGCAAAAGGTCAATACCCATCTTCCCTGACTTAAAATGGAGTTACGTCCTGATAAACCCATCATAACTTAAAGAGGTCCTGAAATTCAAATTATATTTAATATACCTAACTTACCAAATATCATAGCTTAGCCTAGCCTACCTTAAGCGTGTTCAGAATACTTAACATTAGCCTACAGTTGGGCAAAATTATCTAACACTAAGCCTATTTTATAATTAAGTGTTGAATCCTTCCTGTGATTTATTGAATCCTGAAAGTGAAAAATAGAATTGTTGGGTGAGTACAGAATGGTTATAAGTGTATCGGCTGTTTACCCTCATGATCAACTGGCTGACTGGGTGCCGCTGCCCAGCATCACAAGGGAGTATCGTACTGCATGTCAGTACCCCAGGAAAAGATCAAAATTAAAAATTCAAAGTACAGTTTCTACTTAAATACATATCGTTTTTTTAAAAATCTTAAAGTTGGGGACCATCTGTATTTTAAAATGGGAGAGAGCCCTAGTTGGCATCCCTCAGGGCATTTCTGTTGGTCAGTTGGCCCTAGAAACCAAATTATATGAATCATAGCAACAGTGTAGTAACATTCTTAGGGAACAAACTTTGACTAAAGGGAGCAAGGTGCTCTTTGTGAATACCTCCATCCAGTTAAGAGTTGATAACATTTCCTCTCGATACTCTAAAAAACAAGAGCATCCTCTCCCTTGATCTTGCTGCGTAAACACTAATTACATTTTTCTTTGGTTCATTTTTTTCTTGACTCCATGTAAAGCATCATCTGTGTTAATAGCACTTTAGACACAATATTAAATATAACGTGATGTTAGCATGTTTTTCTCATCTTTATTTTCTAAGAGTGTCACAAGAACACACATCTTTTATGAATAAAATAACATATATCACAGAAGTATCCCTACATCTACAGATATACTGCCTCCGCAAATTTTGTTAGAGTGAACTTAAAGATTAATTAAGTCTAATCATTTTAGTCAAGACAGCAGTATTAACTTGCATTTCCTCCTGTGTTCTGCAGTTGATCAGATGGGAAGATGGTTTATTGCTGGAGGGGCTGCTGTTGGTCTTGGAGCTTTGTGCTACTATGGCTTGGGAATGTCTAATGAGATTGGAGCTATTGAAAAAGCCATGTAAGTAAATTTTTCTCAAACAATTCGTGCCTTAAAGGTTCCAGTTTTCTTCTCATCCTTATCTTTCACCACTTTTGGAATATTTTGTGTCCAGTGTTCCAACTGTGTGGAAATATACATGAATAAAAATAGAATCTCTCATTTCCTTGGCATATATTTATTCAAACAATAAATAAAAATCTTTTACCAAGGTTATATATGTTTAAGCAAGAAGCAAATGTGTTGTTTTGTATATGTGCCAAGTGCTTATATGTTTTATATTACTTAATTTTTTATGGTAACTCCAACATGCATCATTATTTCCATGATACTGGAATAAGATTTAGAGAAATAAAGTGGTATTTCTCAAGATCTCCCACCTAGTAAATTATTCAACCAAAATTCACATTCATAATTCTATAAATTAACTGTGTTGTGTTTCTTACAGAATTTGGCCTCAGTATGTGAAGGATAGAATTCATACCACCTATATGTACTTAGCAGGAAGTATCGGCATAACAGCTTTGTCTGCCCTGGCAGTGAGCAGAACTCCTGCCCTCATGAACTTCATGATGAGAGGCTCTTGGGTGGTAAGTTAGCCTGTTTTTGTTTTCCTTTCCCACTAAATAGCAAGAGATTAAATGAAAACTCTCAGAGGAGGGGATTAAATGGAAAGAATACCTTACTATATTGAACAAATCTTCGTTCAAGTAATATATGAATTATTAGTGCAGCTGAAACAAAGTAGGAAATACCTTCTTAGGCAAGTCAGCTATTATTCCTTGTTGAATATGTATTTTAGTAGCAGCAAAGATGTTGGAAACCAAACTTACAGGAACATTCTACTTATCTAGCAGCAGATACCAAACAGCTCTATTTTGTAGTAATTTACTAAAAAATAAGGCAGATGAAAATCCATCTTATGTGGCACATATATACAATGGAATATTAGCCATAAAAAGAAACGAAATTGAGTTATTTGTAGTGAGGTGGATGGACCTAGAGTCTGTCATACAGAATGAAGTAAGTCAGAAAGAGAAAAAGAAATACCGTATGCTAACACATATATGGAATCTAAAAAAAAAAAAAAAAAAATGGTTCTGAAGAACCTAGGGGCAGGACAGGAGTAAAGACGCAGACATAGAGAATGGACTTGAGGACACAGTGTGGGCGAAGGGTAAGCTGGGACAAAGTGAGAGAGTGGCATGGACATATATACACTACCAAATGTAAAATAGATAGCTAGTGGGAAGCAGCCGCATAGCACAGGGAGATCAGTTCCGTGCTTTGTGACCACCTAGAGGGGTGGGATAGGGAGGGTGGGAGGGAGACGCAAGAGGGAGGGGATATGGGGATATATGTATATGTATAGCTGATTCACTTTGTTATAAAGAAGAAACTAACACACCACTGTAAAGCAATTATACTCCAATAAAGATGTTAAAAAAAAAATCCATCTTAGAGGTCAGTGGAGGGTAGCTGTCACAAAAACCCAAGCACTCTATACTACTAGGAGTAGAATAGTGCTGGCACTGTTCTGAACTTTTCTTGACCCTTTATAAGGTTTTATATTCAGTGAGAGTTTCTTGAGCATTTGTTGTTTTACTAGCATTTTTTTTATTTTAGTAGGAGAGGACAGGGTAGTTGAGTTTTGTGAAAAAAACAGCTTGGGCAAAGGAGAGGAGATAATCATTATAAGTGACTTTACAATCCCATTCAAGTGAAGTTCAAGTGTTTGAGGTCTGGAGTGTGAAGAAGACACAATTAGAAAGGGTGTGTTTGATTGCCGAGCTGAGGAGAGCACCTAAGCGGTTAGAGGCCATTGCAGATACTGGAACAGCAAAAGTATGATTTGTATTTGAGCTTTAAGAGCTAATGTGGAAGAGACAGGAAGCAGGTATACCAGCTGTGCCTTTTCAAGGTCTAAAATGATGGTAATGCAAACTAGAGCAACGAGTGTGAGACTGGAAGGGAATGGGAGATGGGAAAGTTTATATAACACTTACACACTTCCCACAGCAAATTCCCACTGATTCTTCCCATGGGCAACCCAAATCCCTATGACTTCCAAATCTGTAATGTTTCCACTATTCTGTACTTTCTAAAAGGAGAACCATTTGCAGTTATGTAGCCATTTAGACACTTCAGTATTAGGGTCTTGCTTCTCAGATGGGTGTCATGAATCTCCTAGCCTAGAGGTTATTGAAGGCACAGAATCAACCTGTTGCATTCTCATCAGGTGTGTCAGTTTTAATAAGAGGTAAACAATTTAAAGCAATGCTTTTGTAATAAAGCAAACATGTAAGATTAAAATATACAAAAGAGTTTAGCCCCTAAAATAAGACTTCAAGGAGGTTTTGTGCTTGGGTCATATTCTCAGGTGCTTGTGAGCATAAGATCAGTCTCACCTGCCTTCAGGGCTGCTTAAGTAAAATAGTTTAGAAAGCCAGACAGGTGCTACAGAGAGGAAGAAGCCCTTGGGAGGTGACAGACATACACACAGATAACGTCAAAGTTTGTACCAAGTGCTTTTGGAACAGAGTAGAGACATCTGACACTGCTTATTACAGCCAGGGTACCTGCCAGAAAAACTTTACAGGCAAAGAGGTAATCCTTGAATATGTCAACCAGATAGGAAGGAGGTATTTTTAGGCACAATAAACAAAGAGGTGTGAAACTGGGGTATGTTTGCAGCCTACCAGTTCAGTGTAGCTGGAATGTAGAGTATGGGAAGGTAAAAGGCAAAAAAATGAACCTGGATGATGAAAGACTTTAAAAGAAAAATATATAATTGTGTTAAATATCCTGAAAATGCTTTGCACGGAGATAGATGAAGTAGCTTTTAGTAATTGTTTCTCCATTGGAAGGTGGTGAAGTAGAACCCAGCGTGCTTTTCTGTGTTATGAGTGAAGGCTTTCGCATTCTCAGCAAAAACAGCTGTTTTGTTTACCTGTACTTTACCTCAGAGGTTGACTGTTCAGTTGCCCATGGGTTAGACATAATGCAGATGAGATGAGTGAGGCAGGCCTGGTATGTCACGTGGGATTTTGGCATCTAGAGAAAGCCTTACAACTAAATGCATTCACGCTCAATTGTTTTTTGAATAGTTGGCCAGACAAAGCATCTGCTGCTTGATCTCGCCCAAGGGCTGCAAGTTTGCAATTTCTGCTTTAAATTTCCTGAAGATTATCATCTTTCATTACAAACATTTCTTCCTTGTTATGCACAAGCAATATTTAAATGTATAACAATGGAAATCGAAGATAGACAAAGAAAGGGGATGAGGGCCAATTCAGCCAGAAAATTGGGAGGATAGAAATGTAGAATCTTATTTCTCACCTTTTCCGTGTGCTTCTTTTTTTCAGGTTTTCATTTAGCAAATACAGAGTTTGAGACAATGTGCTATATATATATATATATATATATATATATATATATATATATATACACACACACACACACACACACATATATATATATTTTAATTGGTGTATCATGACTAACTTTTTTAATGTTACTTGCGCTATACCGAAATAAATATAATTTAAAATAATTAAATAATTCTGGGATTTTTAAAGGGGTTTTGTTATACCTTTGTCTAACAAGAATAAAATTTTTTAAAGATGATGTCTGCCAAAGCTCTACTCATTCACTTAAAGTTGTCTGGAAAACTTTATGTGTGATAGTAGGGGATGCTCTTGCTAATTTGACCAAACTGAAATGAGCACAAGGCCTTTTAATGTGCTAGAGAAATATAGGATTCTGTTTATTATCCTTCATCTTTTTAAACATGGTTTATTGGAGGGACTAACTGGACTTGGAACCTGTGGGTTTCTACTTTGTTGTTGTATAAGCATCAATTTTTCTTAGTAATACATGTCTTTCAGACAATTGGTGCAACCTTTGCAGCCATGATTGGAGCTGGAATGCTGGTCCAGTCGATATCATATGACCAGAGCCCAGGCCCAAAGCATCTTGCTTGGTTACTACATTCTGGTATGTTCTGTTTTACAGTTGTTGTTAAACAATCTTAAATACTGCCTTTTTTGATGGCTCTTCACGGTTGTAAATGATATGTACACAATTTAATTAAGCCTCATGTCTGCTAAACACGGTTTTCTGCACTTATTCCTGGTAGTAGTATTGCCAGATCTCCACTCTGGAAAGTTAATGATTCTGATACTAAGACCATAGACAGCCCCAGTATTACACTTGCCTCTGGTGACAGTCTGGTATATGCAGAGATTTCCTTTTATGTATTTTGTCTAATACCAGAAGGATTTCAGATCTGATACACATCACTTGAGAATTGTTCTTGTTGTATATCTTTAGAAAAATAAGAAACGGGTCTCTACCAGAGAAGGAGGACGTAAGATGTGTGAAAGAATAGGAGCAGAGATTTTTGCAGTGGAGCATTGGGAAGAAGAAAGCAGTCAAAAAGATCTTTGGAAATTCACTTTTGTGTGTGATGAGGTTAGCTGGGTCAGTATTTAGATAGTTTTTGGCACAAAGTTACTGTGGGCAGGACAGAGGCTGTCCAACCCTGGTATTGCGGAACAGTATTAATATTTCTTTAGGTATATGTAATATTTTCCTTAATTATGGAAAGACAAATATTTTAAAGTTTACATAAAGTATTTTCCATTGCAAGTATCCCAGGGTATTCTGCCTCTGGGTTGAGTAAAGAACACCAGATGCAGAAACAAAAATGCTTTAGATGCATGATCTCTACCACAAGCCAAGACAAATTTTATAAGGATTTCCATGAAAATTCCAGGGAGACAGACTGAAATGTTTTTCACATGGGTTAGTAAATGGAAATTAGTTTTGGGGTACCCAGTATGATGAATTTCCAGTGTGAAATACATCATTTGTATTCTTCATGTGCTGGCTTTGTTTTGGTGAATGTGAGAGAGCATGACTTCCCAACCTTGGTTTTCAAGCCTCTCTTCCATTAGGTCTTAGGTAATTCAACCATAGATATTTTCCATGGACCTTTACAAGACAGAACTTTTGTGGTTGGGAGGGTGATGGTCCCAATATTTTCTTATACCAGTAACCTGCTTTTAAGAAAAAAATTACTTAAAACGTAGTGTGTGCATTTGCTATAAAATTTAATATCTCTTAGTGCCATATAAATATTCAAGGATTATTCAACATCTTAGCCAGTAAATAGAGTTCTACACCTGTTTCCCATTTTAGACACTGTTTCCTTGAATAAACAGGTTCAGTGTCATTTTATCTCTGATAAATAGTAGATCCACTTGTTGAATTAAAGTAGCTATGTAGTTTTAATTCTAGCTAGAATAAGTAAGCCTTTCTACCTGTGTTGCTTAGAAAACCTCTTTTTATCTGATATAATTGTAACATATAAATTACTTAAGTTCTGAGTGTTTTATGTGTGTTGGAGGGCAGTCCCCAAGACCACCCATTCATTCAGCAATTTGTTAGATGGAGTCACAGGACTCAGCATATAGTTATACTCAGAGCTAAGGTTTATTACAGTGAAAGGATACACAACAAGATCAGCAAGGGAGAAAGATACAGGCAAAGTCTAGAGGGTGGAGAAATCCACACACAGGCTTTCAGTGCTGTCTCCTTCCTTTGAGGGTATACGGCAAGAATGCTAAATATGCAGTAACATGTACAATGTTTCTGCCCAGGGAAGCCCATTAGAGACTCAGCGCCCAAGGTTTTTATTGGGGGCTGATCATTTAGGGGCCCTCCTAGCAACTACCAAAATCCAGACTCCCAGAAGGAAAGCAGGCATTCAGCATAACTCACTGTTTGCATAAATAGTCTAACCCTAAGGTTAGAGAATGGTTCCAGTGCCAAGTTCTCAGATGCCAGCCAAGGATTAACCTTGCAAGCAGGTCTTTGTAAAGGTAGGCTTAGGTCTGCTGTGTTAACCCTTTCTTGCACAGTATGAATGCCATTTTTTTCTTTTTTTAATTTGTTTTCAGAATTTGCTTTATCCTTCATAAACATCTTGGGAAGCTGTGTGTGCTGGCATTAGCCTGTCCATATGTTCATGGATGAGGAAGCTGAGGCTGGGTGAAGTCACACAGCAGGAAGTGCCAAAGTCAAGACTGACACCCCCCCCCCAATGTTATTTCTCTTTTTTTCTTTTTTTCCCCCATAAATTTATTATTTATTTATTTATTTTTGGCTACATTGGGTCTTCGTTGCTACGCGCAAGCTTTTCTCTAGTTGCGATGAGTGGGGGCTACTCTTCGTTGTGGTGTGCGGGCTTCTCATTGCAGTGGCCTCTCTTGTTGTGGAGCATGGGCTCTAGGCACATGGGCTTCAGTAGTTGTGGCACATAGGCGGAGTAGATGTGGCTTGCGGCTTCTAGAGCACAGGCTCAGTAGTTGTGGCGCACAGGCTTAGTTGCTCCATGGCATGTGGGATCTTCCCGGACCAGGGCTCAAACCCATGTCTCCTGCACTGGCAGGCGGATTCTTAACCACTGCACCACCAGGGAAGCCCCCAATGTTATTTCTTAAAGTCCAACTCTCTGTCTAATTCTTCATTCACTGACATGATTGAGTTTCAGACCCCTTTAATCCAAAGTGGATGACCTAAGGGCAACCACTCACAGTGTCAGAGAGACATCAAAGCCAGGTTTTGACCCAGGATAAACATCCCAATGCATTCTATTTTCATTTTTCATACAGATGTTTAATACCTTGTGGACACAGCTGTGGTCTCAATCAGGCCTAAGTGATACTGTGCAAGAATTACTGAAATGCTCACTGAAAGCTCGTCTCTTCTAACTGTGTTTTTCCCCTGCTTTATAGAGATATGACTGATACATGACATTGTATAAGTTTAAGACATACAACATGTTGATTTGACACTTATATATTACAAAATGATTACTACCATAGCATTAGCTAACACCTTCATTTTGTATTTACCGTATCTTTTTTATGGTGAGAACATTTAAGATCTACTCTCTTAGCAGCATTTATGATAACGGTATTATTAGCTGTAATCATGATGTACATTAGGTCCTCAAACTTGTTAATCATAACTGGAAGCTTGTACCCCTTGACAGGTATCTCCGCATTTTCGTCTCCCCCCAACCCCTAGTAACCACCACTATGCTCTGTGTTTCTCTGTTTGACTTTTTTAGATTCCACATATAAGTGAGATCATACGATATTTGTCTTTCTCTGTCCAACTTATTTCACTTAGCGTAATGCCCTCAAGATCCATCTGTATTGTCAAGAAGTGCAACATTTCATTCTTTTTTGAGTCTGAATAATATTCCATTGTTTATATATACCGCATCTTCTTTATCCATCCATCCATTGACAAACACTTGGGTTGTTTTCATATCCTGATTTCAGTTCCTTTGCTTACAAACCCAGAATTGGGATTGCTGGATCATATGATAGTTGTGTTTATTTTTTGAGGAACCTCCATACTTGTTTTCCCCAGTGGATGTACTAATTTTCTGAAGGGCAGTTTTCATTCACAATGATAATGTTGAGCTATTCTTATCAGTTTTGTAATTGATTTGTCCTTAAGCAGCAAACATCTATTGCCATTTAAGATTTTTATCAGTATCATTGGAAAAAATCTCAATAATCTCCTTGAAAGTTTTTCTTAAAATTTTGCTGCCAGTTGCAAAACTGATAGGAATTCTAATAGAAATGTCATACAGATGAATTTCTATCCAATATCTTTCCTAGAGCAAAAAAATTTTTAATTTTTCATCATCATGTAATAAAATATGCCCTATTACTTGATCTAGAAATGTTAGTCTCAAAAGAGACACACTGGTATTAAAATTTCCGTGTGAAGGTAGCTCTGTGCTTATTCCATGAGTTCAACTATGCACATTTAATGTTTAAGAAAAGGGTATAGTTGAGAATTCCCTGGCTGTCTAGTGGTTAGGACTCTATGCTTCCACTGCAGGGGGCCCAGGTTCGATCCTTGGTTGGGGAACTAAGATCCCACAAGTCACATGGTACTGCCAAAAAAAAAAAGAAAAGGGTATAGCTTGCTCTACTCAATACGGAAACAATGCCTTATCTAAGATCTGTTTTTTTTAAATAAAAGATTTCTATTTACCTTTGCTAATGAAATTATTACTATACTTTTGGTGGACATGTTTATAACTATCTGACAACTAAAATTGCTTTTTACAAGCTGTGATTACATTCCCTATTACACAAGGTAACAGCAGCATCTGTCCTTGAAGTTCCTACTTTAAGATTAGCATCATATACTTAATCTTTCCTTTTACTGTGTTCTCTTTCAGCACAGTAGATTTTTTTTTTTTTTTTTTTTTTTTTTTTGTGGTACGCGGGCCTCTCACTGTTGTGGCCTCTCCCGTTGCGGAGCACAGGCTCCGGATGCACAGGCTCAGCGGCCATGGCTCACAGGCCCAGCCGCTCCGCGGCATATGGGATCCTCCCGGACCGGGGCACGAACCCGTATCCCCTGCATCGGCAGGCGGACTCTCAAGCACTGCGCCACCAGGGAGGCCCAGCACAGTAGATTTGACCTTCAGTTATTTTAAGCCTTTCATCTCAGTTCTTCCAAATGTGAATATTGTTATAAAGACTATTGGTAGACTCAGATCCAAATAATGAACTACACTGAATTTGACATAGTTACTAAAAATCTAAATTAGTGTTTATACTTGTGTGAGTTTTGACTGACTGACTAGGAATCGTGTTACTTGTGATTTAGAATTTGGATAGGTACAAGTTTTAGTTGTGGGGTTTTGGGGATAGTGTCACCTAAATAAGGAGAAGACTTTTTGTAATCATACTGTTTAACTATAAGCTATATGTTCAGATGGCATGTTAGTTAGAAGAAGCATTTTCCTTTTGGTTGTTACTTAGTAAATATTTAACTGCCTGCTTGCTCTTTCTGCAGGTGTGATGGGTGCAGTGGTGGCCCCTCTGACGATATTAGGGGGGCCTCTTCTCATCAGAGCTGCATGGTACACAGCTGGTGTTGTGGGAGGCCTATCCACTGTGGCCATGTGTGCACCCAGTGAGAAGTTTTTGAACATGGGAGCACCCCTGGGCGTGGGCCTGGGTGTCGTCTTTGTGTCCTCACTAGGTAAGCCACTGTGCTTTGATGCCTGGTTCTTGGTTCATGATGTCCTAAAATCATCTGACATACTCAGGTATCCTAATGGAGAGAATCTAGTAAGTGTCATTTTTAAAAGTTGGTTAAAACATATATGCTAATTTGACTGGATTTGCTCATTTGGCATCATGGCAAACCGTTATCATTGGTTTTACCAAATACATGTAAAATGGGAAAGTTGGTCTGGAGAACATGAAAATTGCTCTGATGCAGGAACTTTCCTATAATGTGGGCAAGTGACCCATTGCAAGAATGAGTATAATGGGGTTTTGAACTGAATGTATGTAAAATTAGAGCACATACTCGGATGTTTCCTTATCTGTGCAGCATACCAAAGAAGAAAATTTTTTTAAGTAATGCTGATTATAAATCCAGTTACAGAAAAATCCTTTTTCCCAGAAAAAACTTTTTTTTTCCCATTTTGATTTCAGGATCTATGTTTCTTCCACCTACCACTGTGGCTGGCGCCACTCTGTACTCAGTGGCAATTTATGGCGGATTAGTTCTTTTCAGCATGTTTCTTCTGTATGATACACAGAAAGTAATCAAGCGTGCAGAAGTAGTACCAGTGTATGGAGTTCAAAAATATGATCCCATCAATTCGTAAGTAGCCTTTAATGTCTTGTCTTTGTTGCATAAGGACATTTGTGTTGCTTCGGCCTATTTTGTTTTATGACTGTGTTAGTTTCCAAGGACTGCTATAACAGATTATATAAACTGGCTGATTTGAAACAATAGAAATTTATTCTCTCATAGTTCCAGAGTCCAGAAGTCTGAAATCAAGGTATCATCAGGGTTGGTACCTTCTGAGGGCCCTAGGGGAGAATCTACTCCATGCCTCTCCTAGCTTCTTGTCATGGCCAACCATCCTTGGCATTCCTTGGCTTTTAGATATATCACTCTAATCTTTACTCCTGTCCTCATATGATGTTCTCCCTGTATCTCTGTCTCTTATAATGATGCCATATTGAATTAAGGCTCACCCTTCTCCAATATTACCTCTTCTTTACTCACATCTTAATTATAATCGCAAAGACCCTATTCCCAAGTAAGGTCACATTCACAGGTACCACAGATTAGGACTTGAACATATCTTTTGAGTTCAACCTGCAACAATGACTTCGTTGAATTTTACTATTTTATTTCTGTTATTATTTGGTCTGTTCTCTTTCCTTAGTAAGTTGTGTATACATTTGATTATATTGCAACTAAGTGTCATAATTAGGTATGTATTCAGTTGATTCAGAGTATTTTACCTATTTTTGTTAATTAGCCTTATAGTCCTTTTGTTGGTCAATTAATTGTGTGCGAGTGTGTGTAATTTATATTTAACAGACTTTAAAACCGAAGAAAAGATGTATTAGTCAAGTGTTATTTTTGGAAAGTGTACATAATTGAAATTTTTAATAGGAAAGCCTATTTTATTAAAAATTGGAAACACTTCAATTTTTAATTTTTTATTAAAAATTGAAAATTCCATTTTGGAGATACTCAACTGTAGCTGATGTTAAGTGTTGTATAATAATGCTTTTTCCTTTCCTTGGCCTCTCCACCAAAGTAGGTTATTTTATTTAAGTAATTTCCTTGAGTTTCATGGTGTCTATCACATTTTTTAAAGTAATTTATTTTTCTTTGTTTAAAACTTAATGTAATGATTTTTTTAAACATTGCTATAATGCTTACAGATTTGTAGCAGGTTTTTTGGGGGTAATGAGGGGAGGCATTGAGGGAGTGTGTTATATTTTAAAATGCCAGACTTGTGTCTGACACATTTTTGTGAAGGTGTTTCTTTGGTTTTTGTTTTGATTATTTCATTGTCTATTACCCATTTCTTTTTTTTTTTTTTTAAAGCAAGATGCTGTACTCATAATAGAGTGTCAGAGAATATAATGATTTTTAAAACTGCCCTTTAACACGTAAAAGATTAATCTGCCAAAAGAAAAATCTTGATAGTTTTCTAGTCTAGGACTTCCTTAGTTGGTGTCTTTTTAAAAATTTCCATTTCATATACCTGGGACAAATAATCAGTGTTGTGCTTTCTTCTCTCCTACGTTAAGAAATCGTTTTTGTCATTGTTACAAGAATTACATCATATTTAACAGGAATAATTTCTTTTCTAGGATGCTGGGAATCTACATGGATACATTAAATATATTTATGCGAATTGCCAGTATTCTAGCAACTGGAGGCAACAGAAAGAAATGAAGTGACTCAGCTTCTGACTTCCTTAATACATCAGATATCTGGCTTGTTTAATAGGGGCAGATATTCTTTAGTTTGTGCAAGCAGCTTTCGTTGAAGTTTAGAAGATAAGAACTTGTCAACATGTTTCAGGTGTTCCAGTAATGTGATGCTTCAGGTCTGCTTTTTCTTCTGGAGAATAAATTCAGTAGTTCTCTTCCAAATAATACAGACATTTTCAATTCTTGTGTTTGAGTAATTGTAAAATGTTCAAATGAATATGAAAACCAAGTTTTGTGTTGAAGGAATTTAAGTATTTTATATATTTTTAAATTTATTTGGTTAAGTGAAATTTAGCAAACTTGTGTACCTGCGTTTTTCATTGCAGAATATTAACAAGTAATGTCATAAGTGATGTAGGGGTTTGGTAAAGGGACCAGAGAGAAGTAAAGCGACACCTGCAGTCTTTCTTTGAATACTTAGAACTTAGCACTCGTGTAATTGTGGTGAGCCAGTGAGGGGGTCTGGATGTTTGGAAACAAGTCATGGCTGTACATCTGCTGAACTTATCAGAAGCACTGAGCAGAAAACAAAAGACATAGGTGATTCTCCACGCTCTCCTTACGATATGGATGTGATCATGTTTGGCTTCTCATTGTTTGACACTGTTGGGAGAGTCCACAATGCTAATCATGTGGAGAATTCCTGTTACATATATTATGTGTGTGTGTAAGTCTTACTTTTGAATTGTCTAGTAGAACAAAATATCCTTAAAACACTCAGGAAAAAAATATTCGAAGCATGAAAATTGTTGCATTTTAAGTATACAAACAATATGTGCATAGTTGCTGAATATTTTTACAAATTTATTGAAATGTTTAAAGGAATACATGCTTGCCTTTCTTATCTCTTCAGGCTTTAACTTTTATCAGAAAAGCCTACTCGTGGTTTACACTTGAGATTATGAAAGCAGTTTTCCCCCTCAGATTTAGTTTCTTGCATTCCCTCTCAGAGGAATCACTAAAAAAAAGGAAGGCACGGCTTCCCTGGTGGCGCAGTGGTTAGGAATCCGCCTGCCAATGCAGGGGACATGGGTTTGAGCCCTGATCTGGGAAGATCCCGCATGCCGCGGAGCAACTAAGCCCGTGCACCACAGCTACTGATCCTGTGCTCTAGAGCCCACGAGCCTAGAGCCTGTGCTCCGCAACAAGAGAAGCCACTGCAATGAGAAGCCTTGCGCACCTCGATGAAGAGTGGCCCCCGCTCGCTGCAACTAGAGAAAGCCCGCGCACAGCAACGAAGACCCAACGCAGCCAAAAATAAATAAATAAATAAATTTATTTAAAAAAAAAAAGGAAGGCAAAGCGAGGCTTCTTTCATGAACTATATCAATCAAAAATGTAATGGAGAAAATGATTCACTAGTTTCCCCTAGCAGAATTCTCCTCTCCTCCATAGGCCATTACTTAACTCTCTTGTGCCATTTATAAGTTTTTTGATACACGAGTTATTTTTGGAAGTTCTTATGAATGAAATAAGTGTATGATTATTGAGATGGTGTTTTGACAAATACTACAGTAATCCATTAATAACTATTCTACCCACCTCAAGTTACATAGGATGCCTATTCCTGAAATAATAAAGGTTCTAGCCAGATGGTGATTGGTCTGTAATTTTTCCAGCTGAACCATATGCATATCATTGAATAGGAGATTTGTTCAAGAGAGCAACTTATTCCCTTACTGATGTAGTATATGGAGTATGGTATGATTATAACTATGGTCCTTACATCTAGACTGCATTTATCTGAATCCCAGCTCTTCCACTTATTCCTTACGTGACCTTTGGCAAATTACTTAACCTTTCTGTGCCCATTTCCTCATCTGTAAAATGAAGATGATAGCAGAACCTACCTCATAGGGTTAAGGTGAAATGTGCAGGCACTTAGTAAACGCTATATAAGTTTTAGCTGCTGTTGCTGGCTGGTTTTGAAGGGTTTTTTCCTAAGAAACATCTATGAAACTTCTGTGTTTTCCCTTCTCTACCTTAGCCCCTGTACAGTGTGATCTTAGAGTGAAATCTTACCGGTCCTGTTGTCAGTCACGTTTTAGCACACAAAGTTTATATCGTTACGTTGGGATGATATACACACAACACAAAATGATATAATTTCAACAGTGGTATCAGGCAAAGGCTTATCTAGAAAATCAAGGGGGGGTTTTTGTTTATTTTTTTTTAATGACAGCATTTTATTATAGCACTTTTTCTGATTTTGCTAAGACAGTGAAGACTTCAGTATGAAATGAATATAAATTAAAATATTATAATAGGTCTTAAATGATAACAGAAGAAAAATCACTATTTCTCTGGCTACTGTTAACATACTACTGGGGTTTTTTTTTCCCCTCACATCACTCACAGGGAAGAGTGGAGACCTGCAAATTGATAGGCTTTAGGCAAAAAAAAAAAAATCCATTTCTCATTTTCTGAAACATCTTCTGAAGAGTTAAAGGGTAACTGAGGTATGTGGTTAAAAACAATCACACAAAATAATAAAGGCCCATTTGGTTTGCTTAGAATGGTATCTAATGAACATTCAGAGGACGTGAGTATAGCGTCTGGACCACGCTAACTGGACCCAGGGGAGACAATAATAGAAGTTGCCTTCTAAAGCATAGCAACCTCATGTAAAGACAGCCGTAGCCTCTGGTGATGAGTGTCAGAAGAGAACAATATTATGTTTACAAGGTGTCCGAGGATGAAATCTTCAAGAGTAAACATAGTTACAGCACATAAGAAAGGTAGGGCATTTTACACAGCAGGAATATAATGGAGAGAGAGTAGGGATATGGGGGAAGATGACAAGAACAGGTTCCCCTGAAGCCTGATTCCCTGCACACAACTGGTGTGTGTGCTGTGCCTAGAGGCCTGACCCTTGAGTATTTTCTGTGCACTTTAAAATGTTAGGATCTGGGAAGAAAAGCAGGCATATTTTCCTGAAATTTGTTCATCTGTGTAGGATGTGTCCACATTAAAGTCCCTGAAATTGAATATACCCAAGATCTATATCATTTGAATAGGGTAGGAGGGTCCAGATATGCTGATAATATCTAATGTTGAACTGAAATGTTTGCATGTTGTGTGATAAGCCCTTTGCATACTCATAACATTCCTTTGAGCTAAGCACTGCTGTCCCCTTTTGCAGAGGAGTAAACTGAAGCCCACAGGTTCAGTCTTTGCACAAGGTCATATGGCTGGGAAGAATAAAGTGGTAGAGTTGAACCTCCTAACCAGATATACTGGGAAGTTTGTGATGAATGCCATAGGGCTGAAATCCTGTTTGAGAATCAAAAGCACTACAAATTAAATAGGTTGAGGTTTAGCTGAAAATACTTAGAACATTAGAATTTTAGTGTTTATCAAAAGGGATTGATCTCGTTGGATAAATGGATGGTAATCATTTATATTTTACTTCCCCAGATCCTATTGTATAGAGTACCAGAAACTCCTTTTCTGTATTGCCCAGTCCACTTGGAGCTACAGATGAAACCATTTTTTAAGGTCGATGTAATCAGTAAGATGAAATTCTCCTTAAATGTACTCAATTTAGCTAGCACTCAAAATGGAAGCCATTTTTCAGGAAAAGATATGAAAGCTGTGATCTTGAGGACTTTGTCTTTTGTGAAACAGTTCAGGAAGATGGAGAAAGTTCCCTCAGTATTAACATTTGAAAATAGCAAAAGGAGCATTTTGTGCCAGTAGCAAAGATGAAATCAGTGAAAAGTCTGATGGGGGAGGGAGGGTTATATGGACTGCTCTAGCGGTATCTCACAGGGCCACCACCAGTTAGCATGAGGGCAGCTCCAGCACAATCTGTTCCCTTCAGCCTCAGTATTCCATTCTGCTTTGCTCATAGCTTGTATTGCTTCCTCACCTAATGGAATATCAGCCCTCCTAACGGGCCTCCAACCTTCCACCTTCAGCTGAGAGGCTGGGTTGCAGCCTCATTGGATACAGTTAGAAGGCTTGGGGGTCCCTGTGGCTACACCCAGAAATACAGGATTGATATTTTATGGCAGGACCAACTTGACATTCATTCTCACAACTGGGCAAATTCAGAAATTTTTTAAATATTTAAAACAAATGCTTTCCACTAAGCACTTTTTAAAAGCTGCCTGATCACCTGTACGTGTGATGTCAGCTGGCTATCATTCTTCCAGGCTAGCCTTCCATGTGCTTGGAACAGGTGGACTGCTCACCTATGTGCCCCAGAGTCGTTTCACTTAGCATCGCAGAGCTTGGTGAAATAGAGGTTCAAATGACGATCTCCTAGGAAGGGTGTCGTGTCTTTATTAGCTCATTAGTCATGCTACCTCTTCTAAGATGCAGTATTTTTCAGACTTCATTTCTGAAATGTGTGTTCCATTTCATGATTTTTTTCCACAAAACTAAACAGCGTATCTTTAAATCAGTGGCATCTTAGAATTGAAGAAATAATGGTATTTTTCAGTGATTTGTTTTCCATTTCTAATAGTTCATTGTCCTGTAAGAACTGGTATCTGACGATTCAGAGAGACTCTTGCACAACCTAGCCCCACCCAGTTACATACTTCATACAGGTTGAATGGACTGATTTCCCAGCAATGCAGAATGACTCCAAAACAGGAATGCCAGTGGAAGTTGAGAGAGAAAGATTTTGTGGTTTGGCATGATCTGGCTGTTCATAAAAGGGATTAACGAGTTGGTTCAGTTCAGTACTCCTTTAAGGGATGAACTCTTAGCACCAACTGTGGGGAGAAACCAGGGTGAATGAGACCCTTTTTGTCCTGCTGTCACAGCCTGGCTGGGAGCTTGTCAGCTAGAAGACAGCATCAGATGGGCAGAGGCAGTGGGTGGTGGCCAGGAGAGATCTCATAGTGAGAGAGGGCCGTTGGCCCTGCTGACCTTTGAGCAGGGAATGCTGGAGACAGAAACCCTTACTGTTGGTGGGGAATTTTGCGCCTGAACACAACAGCATTATTATTATTATTTTTTGCTGTATAGTTGATTTATAATGTGTCACTTTGTACAGCAAAGTGACTCAGTTATACACCTATATACATTCTTTTTTTATGTGCTTTTCCATTATGGTTTATCACAGGGTACTGAATATAATACCCTGTGCTCTACATTAGGACCTTGTTGTTTACCCATTCTAAATGTAATAGTTTGCATCTACCAACCCCAAATTTCCAGTCCATCCCTCTTCCTCCCCCCATAACAGCATTAATCTTTACAAGTCACTTTTTTTTAACAGATCAGGTCAAGAGATAGGCACTCTATTTGGTACCGTGTCGTTAAAATGTGAGAAACAGCAACAAATGACCCAAGGTAATTGTGAAGTGATTATTGAGAAACTACAAAAGCATTATCGAGACTACTCACTACAGGAGTTCAGAGAAAGGGGGCAGTTTCACTATGCTGAGTGCCCACAGGAACATAGGTGTCCTACACACACCAGCACAGAAAGGCTAGGGGCTGGAGGGGGCTCCCAGCTTTAGTGGGAAGGGACGTGTCTGGGGCAGCCTCCTGGCAAAGCATGATGGGAAGCATCTGGACCTACTTTGCAGAGAACCCAGCCTTCTCCACCTGCAAACCAAATGTGTTTGTGACTCTACTTGTGTGCTCACAAATTATGTCACCCTTATACTGGGTGCCTCAGAAAAGAATTATGGTCACCTACCTCATTTAAGTAGAAGACGCATTTAAAAAGTTGGGGAGTTCCTTAGCAGTCCCGTGGTTAGGACTCCACATATCCCCTGCAGGGGTCACGGGTTCGAACCCTGGTCAGGGAACTAAGATCCCTCATGCTGTTTGGCACGGCCAAAAAAAGAAAGAAAGGAAAAAAAGTTGGAGAAATTATGACAAGATTTTCACTCTTGTTATTGCTGAGTGGCAGAAAAATGGGCATTTGGAAGGGAAATGGGGTGTTCAGTATCTTTTTCAGTATATTATATCTGCCCCTAAGTAGTTTTTTAGAAAAGTAAGTCCATATGGAGAGAAAATACATTGAACAGCTTAAAAGAAGCTTTTCAGATTTTAGGAACTTAGTGGGAAAGCAGAAACTCTCTCCACCCTGTGGCCTTTGGCACCATCTCACCTCTGAGTGGAATTGAACCCAGAGCCTTCAAGGCCCTTTTAGCCCTGATGTGCTGTGTCTGCAGTGACATCAGGGTTGAAGTTTAGCCCAGCATGGCAGGACTCTGTCGGCACCTTGCGCATCTGCCTGGTCCTGGTGCTTCCAGGCATGGGGCAAGAGTAAGTGAAGGGGACACCTCACCTCTGGGAAGCCTGCTGCCAAACCTGCAAAGCACGCAACAGACACTGACAAGCAGGATCCACCCCAACCCCACCTGCCGATCTCCAGCTCCGAACGCTGGCAAAAGCCGGAAACCTTGGCATCCTCCTTCCTCCCCATTGCCCAAGTCAGTGGCACTTGCTTTGCTGGTCCTCTCACCCTTCTCCATCAAAATCCACACGTGTGGGTGAGTCTGCTATCAGTCCTTTAGACCTGAATTTCAGTGTTTATTTCTTCTTTGCCTCAAATCGTGGCAAGAAAAGACAGTCACCGTTCCACGTTAAAGAAGCATCATACATCCTTGAGCACAATTGGGGAACTGGTATTTCTTAGAGACAGGTTATTTAAAAAGGGAGGGAAAGCTATGCACCCCGCTGCTGGCAACTGACTGCTTAATATAACAAAAAACTTCTTTTCATAGGGCACGATGCTTTAGCATTCACTTTCCTCAAAGGGATCTCTTCCTCTCCAACTTCAGTTACTGTTTGACTGAGCAGAGAAACTGAGGAACAGAGAAGTTGAGCAACTTGTCCAGGGTCACACAGCTAAAGATTGCCAAGTGTTCTGCTGAGAACCTGCATCACGTGGCTATAGAGCCTGTGCTTTTCATGAGTGTAGGGGAGCAAGGGAGACACAAATAGAAAGCAAGCGTCCTGAGTTCCCTACTCCAGGCTAAAACCACGGGGTGGATGTGAAGGGGTGGAGGCAAAAGGCCAGGACCTCCAGAGAGAAAACAGAAAGCCAAGGGACTGTTCCCTTTAGGGACTCAGAGATGGTGGCTTCACAGGTGTTCCAGCACCAGCATGCAGTGGCCACAGGATAGAACACAGTGCCTTCTAGTCTCCCCAGGTGGCTTTGTGGTGTGAAAGAGAAGGTCACATTGTGGCACATGCCCATGCAGGAGCCTGCAGGCCTGCTGGCAGCCACCATGGTGAGGCAGGGTAGCCCACACCAGTGGGGAGGGAGGCATGAGTAACAGTGGGTGGATTCACAGCATCATTGAGTACCTAGGGGACCAGCAAGGGTGAAAGTGGAGGCAACAGACCCTGAATTTACCAGCCTTGTCCCCAGCAGTGGGACACCCAGGGGCAGGCGAGATCCAGTGGGTTGGAGGCTTATGAGGAAGTTCAGATTAATTGTAAAAAATAGAGGAAGTTGTCAGGTTTTGGTACAATTTGAGGGTAGTGTGTAAGCTAAACTTCAGTGTAGCGGATTCTTTTCAACTACTCATGAGCTCTAATGGTACCATTGTCAGGAAAGAACCTCTGATTTGGAGGCAAACACACCTGGTTCCAGGTGAGAAGTTGCCATAACATACTTAGGTGAAGGAAAACTTCCCTTTCCCTTGTTGTAAGATGGAAATGAAATGCCTGCCTCCCTGAGGTGGGAGGAGAATTAAATGAGAAGACAACTGAAGGATCACACCAGATGCTGGCCCCTCCTCTATTATAAACTGATCTACAATTTCCTGAGCAAATAAAGGATGGAGAGTCATTTCTGATCAATCACAGGGTCCATAAAACAGCCTTGAAGAAGAGCATGGTGGCCAAGAGTGAAGGAGGGACATGGGTCAAAATGCTCTAACCATAAAGGGCTCCAGGCATTTTCCTAATTGACCTTAGAAATCACAGATTTGACTTGAAAATTCTTTTCTTCCTTGTAAATTCCCCTGTGTGTTAGGTGTGTCTCTGGAGACTTTTTTCTCAGGAAGATTGCCAAGTGTTCAAAAATCATCTTTGGAAATGATTCAAAGCCTCAAACTTGATTATTTTTGTACCCAAACTGCATGTGCTTAAAACTAACAGGTGTTCCTGTTAAAATGCTTCTCATTTTCACCTCTCTCAGTTCAACATGAGATTTCAAATATTCTAAAGAGCCAGAGGTGTTTCTTCCTTTTTTAAAGTAAGAAGTTGACAGTTATCTTTGAAATGTTAAAAAAGCAGGTGAAAATCTGTGAACTGGGATTGTCTCTGGGGAGTGGGGTTTTGGATGGAACTTATACTTAATACCCTGTGTTATTCAAATTAATGCATCATAGATTGCTTCAGTAATTTTTTAGAAACATTTAAAAAGCAGGTGGAATTCTGACATCTGAATCTGCTCTTCCCGTTAAACACATGGTCCTGGGAACACCTGCAAATCCGTGAGTGTATGTGTGAGTGTGTAAGGAACAGACCCCTGAGATCACAAGTTCTTCCTGTTCTTAGCTGTTCAGTGCCCCAAAAAAAGCTGTACTGAGAACCTAACATCTATTTCTGACTCTGTGGCTGAGCGTTCTGGGAAAATTACCCAAGTCCTGGCTTTGTTTGACTGTGTATCCAAATGAATCTCTCTCTTCATTAGCCTGGGACTCTCTCCTAATTTCTGCACCACTGCTAAGCAGGTAGAGTTCAGCTTGAATATCTGGCCCAATCCCTGCCCCCTCTGCCAACAACTACCTCGTTCTTTTCACCTCTGATGATGGCTTGCCAAAAGGAAAAAGGAACCATGCCAATCCAAAGAGTACCTGTTACAGCAGGTAATGAGTGAGTGGCAGCCAAAGGTAGGCTTTTGCCCAGAGAACTCAGTGGTGGCACCCTAAATGACCCCAGAAAATAGTGGTAATAGTCCTTGATGTGAGTCATGGTTGTAATCTCAGGAAGCATCTTTGGGAAAGTTTGCTGGGTTTAGGAACCTGTAACAAGCAATCTAAGAAAAAAAAAGTGTGAGGGCTGACAGATGGAAGCTCAAGACAAGACCCATCCTCTTCTCGACCCTCCTTCGTACAATGGCCACGCCTCAAGCATTTCCTGGGCCCCAGCTCTGGAGCTGCCCTTGGTAGACCCCTTGGGTCTTCCTGACCACACCGTCTGCCATGGCCACTGCCCGCTCACCACAGAGAGCAGGATTCAGAGTGCAGCCGGAAAGGGAATCAGGCCGGGGCTGGGCAGGTGACTAACACAGTATGACATTTGGTCCTTAAGTGCAGTCGCCCCAACCAGTTTCTTTGTGTGGATTGGTTTTAAGGTTCTTGGGAACACATGAAAGCATGCAGGCTGACTGTCAAAATATCCCTTGGCAAAGAGTTTGTTCACCAAGCTGTCTGAGCATTTGATCTATACTGAAACTCTAATCTCTAGCAAGAGAAGAGAGCCAATTCCGGGCAGTGGGGACTGTCTGAATTGACTGTCGGGAACAGGATGATCCTAGAGTGTTGAACCTGATACTACCAACTTCCCACTTGCCCTTGGAGGCTGGGAACCAGCTCTTTGGTTAGAAGGGCACACTTAGGAAAGGAAAGGACAAGATGGACATAATATTACAAGGGAAGATGCAAATTCTGTGTGTCTGCATGACTGCCTCCACCACGAGAAGCTCCCTGAGACCATCCAGGCAGTGTCTTCTGTGTCCCTGGGGCCAGGCGCACAGCCTAGTGTGTGTCCAATGAATAAGGTGACTCCTGAGGCTCCTGCACCATCAGCCAACTTTCCCCCATGCTTGCCGTTGTAGGATGGAATGAATACTGACACTAAAAGTTAATATTCAAC
Organism: Mesoplodon densirostris; assembly: GCF_025265405.1. NCBI lineage: Eukaryota > Metazoa > Chordata > Mammalia > Artiodactyla > Ziphiidae > Mesoplodon > Mesoplodon densirostris. Next base: position 167,274,669 of record NC_082661.1, on the reverse strand, counting down.
CCTGGGAAGTGGCTCTTCCCTGCCAGGAGCTTTCTGAGGCCATTGTCGGGAGCTCCTTCCTGGGGCTGGGCATTTATAGCTTTCTGTTTTACAGTTCATGAAATGCTCTCAACTTCTCGAAAAGCTGAGGTTTTTTTCCTCCTGGGAGGGGCTGACTCTACCCTTTATGACAATTCCAAGGCTGCTGGTGCCCTGCCCATCAGGAAACACCTCTCTCTCTGCCACTCTATAAAGGTCCCCGGTGGCCCCAAGGGAGGACTTCTGCGGCACAGCGGCCTCCCCGGGACGTGAGGTTCCCACCCGGCCACCATGAGGTTTCTAGCCCTCGCCAGCCTACTCTGCATCTTGCTTCTCTGCTTGTCCGTCTTCTCCGCAGAAGGTAGGACTGTCCCCCTCCCCCGCCCAAGGTGCCGGTCCCTGAACAGGGATTCCCATGTCTGGGAAGATTGGAATCAGGAAATGTTGGAGGGCAGGCCCTCACAGGCAGTCCTGGGCCCTGAAAGACGGGCTGTCACCCCTGAACCTGTACAGCACCTCTATCCACAGTGGCAGCACCGGCGGTGGCTCGGGAATTTTAAACCCCTGCAACCTCCATCCACAGCCCCAGCTCCCCAGACACACACACACAAAAACTAAGTAAAAGCAGTGTGCTTACCACTCGGACACACAACCTGCCAGCTAGATTGCTTCGTGCACGGAAGTCCTACCTTGCTGGAAGTTCTGGAGCCGCTCTATTACATGTGCATGAAGCTTGGGGCACAGTCAATCTGTGTTGAGTGGATGAATAAATTAATTAGTAGACCATCTGAGTCTGAACACCCCCAAATCTCACGCACAAGAAACACCTGTGGCAGACAGATGGGATGAGAGCATGTGGTGGGGGGCATGTTCGTGTGCATTTGGAACTGGGGGAGACAGCCCTTGCACCTCCGTGGATATGAGTACTTAGCTCCTCTGTCTTTCTCAATTCAGATAGCTGAATATTTTGAGCTTTTACTCTTGCCTAACACTCTAAAAACTGCCTACTTTTTTCTGTTTGTTTGTTTTAGCAATTATGGTTATTTTAGCATTTATTGGAGTTCGGGGATATAGAAATAAATATGGAGGGAAAAACACCCATAGTTTCATGACTCAAGAATGGCCATGTTCAACATTTTGTTTATTTCTTTTCGGTATGCATACAAGCATCTTTGTAATTGAAAACTCTCTGTATGTTCAATCTTGTATCTCTTTTAGTTATCACTATATTATTATAGTCACCAAAAATACTTATGATTGAAATCTGGAAGCATTTATACCAGAATGCCAACAGCAACCATCTCTGTCTGCACGGTAGGATTATAGAAAGTATTTGTTTTCTAAAGTTTCTGCAATGAACGTTGCCACATATACAATGTGGAAAACAGTGATTAGAGTTCCTCATAAACACAGTCTATAGCAATGCAAGTTATCAGACCTCTTCTGTTGGAAAAGTTAGAGGTTGCCAACGTTACCTTAATGACAATTCAATGAAGATGAATACCTTTCCTCATTAAGTTTCCTATCCATTTAGGAGTATCTCTAGCAGATTCCCCAAAGTGGTGTTATTTAACTAATATTTTTAGGTATAACTTGCCATCAAGTGAATGTGCTGTGATGAATTTACATGTTTAGACATTCAAATGAGTCACAACTTTGCACTATTTTAAGTACATGGTAAAAATCATGTGTGTACATAAAACATTTTCTAACTTTAGGATTATTTTCTTAGATTACCAAAGGGAGAGAATTACAGTGTCAAAGGGCGTAGACACTTCTGAGTGACAGTGGTGAACTGTTACTCGGACAGGGACATGAGGAAGACGTATTCTGGAGGCAGAGTATCTCCCCACACTGACTTTTTTATTTACGGAAAATAGATCACCTCAAGGCCCACTCTTCCCACGGGCCCTCCTGTAGCCTGGCCCGTCCTTAGTTTCCTTGAATAAACATTCCTGAGCCCTCCGCCTTGGGAGTTGAAGTTCCCTCCTGTCACTCCTGCACAGACCCAGTCCCTGGCGTCCCCAACACGCTAAGGGAGGGTCTCTGTTCCTGTGTCCACCCTCAGGAAGAAGGCATCTGAGCCATCCTTCCAAGTCCGGGAAAGGCAAGCCTTGCTGTCCCAGAGTTCCTGGCCCTGACCTGATGACCCGGAAAGGTAAGCACCACGCACCTGCCCAGGTGTAAGGAGAAGCTCTGGGGAGGCCGTGGGACAGGCCATGTACGCACCCCCTGACCCCCGTGCCTGGGGGACATCAGGCGCTTTTGTGGAAGGGCCACAAGCAGACGTGATCTCACCCTCACTGAGCTTCCCGTCTAGTAGGGGAAACTGACCGCCCCCCCCCCCCCGCAAAAGTCAACAATTAATCACCTTGAACTGAATACATTCCCACAAGGGAAAGAACAGGATGCAATTAGAAAATGGGTTGGGGAAGATCCCTACCCTGGGTGGGAGGCATCAAAGCAGGTGACATTTGTGCGACCTGAAGAAAGACAAGGAACTGGCACCCAGAGTGTGGAGGGGACAGGGCAGGCAGGGGAAGCAGCAGGCGAGCAGGCAGGAGATGGGCAAGAGGGAGGCCTGAAGACAGAGGCGGGGTAGTCTGGAGGCACTCACGGAAGCTACGAACCAAGGCAGTGCTGACCTCATGAGTGAGCTGGCACGTGAGTCAGGGTGACCAGAGGGGATGGGGCACACAGGTCCAGGGAGTCCCAGAGCTGTGGGCAAGCAGCGCCAGTCCAAGGCGCCAGGCTAGAGGTGCAGATCCAGGCTCCCTGCCAGGGCGAGGTCTCGAAGAGCAAGGCTGCCCTCTCCTCCAAGGCCTGGAGGGGACTGGGGAGTGAGGGAGACGGGCCAGCAGAGGGCTGCAGGCACCCAGCTCCCAGGACTGGGGCACCAGGCCAGGGGTAGGCTGACGCATGGGAGTTGCCTCACCCGGGGTGCAAGGTTGGGATGGCTGGACCTCTGCTGGCCTTTGGTAGGAGGGTCCTAGAGCCTGGGCCAGGCAGACCCTCCCATGGCAAAAGCCAGCCAGGCCTGACACAAACCCAGGGTTCCTGCCTGACCGCCCCCCCCCCCCCCGCCGCCCACCACCCCTGCAGCCTAAGGCCCCCTCGCAGAAGTCTGAGAAGGTTCCAGCCCTGCTGGCTCCTGTGGGGCCGTGGCCCAGGGAACCTGTGATCAGAGCGGAGCTCCCACAACCCTCCCAGCTACCAAGAATCCTGTGCACGAAGCTGGGGGCGGGCAGGGGCCTGGGTGTGAAGCAGAGGGAGGGAGGCAGGCTGCCCAGCTCAGCTTCAGGCCACTTCTCTGGAAAAGCTGACAGCCCCTCCTTTGAAACTGGCCTCACACCCCGCTGGGGCCGGGTAAAAATAACCACTTCTCACACGCTGAAGCCCAGGGTGAGGCCCGGCCCGGGCTGGCTGACTGCAGCTCTGCTCCCCCCGGATGCTCCAGCCTGGAGGAGGAGGTGTGTGAGTCCTTCCCCATGGGGAGGGGCAGGGTATGCTCAGACCCTGCAACCCCTCCCCAGGATGGACTTGCTCAGAGGCCCTTGTCGATGAAGTTGATCAATAAACAATCAATAATAAGAATAGAAAATAGTTTGATTTGAGCCAAACTGAGGACTAGCCCAGAAGCCCGCCTCCCAGATTACTCTGAGAAAATGTGGAGAAGCAGGGTTTTCAGCACAGTTTTTTATCTTGTCAGAACAAAGAACATTAAACAAGTCAGGGTTTCATTTCTTCAAGGTTTCAAAAAAAAAGAACAGACCAGCATGTACACAGCAACTCAGTATGACCTTGGCACCTGGGAAGGAATGCTAATCAAAGGAGTACCAGCACTGGCATCCCAGGAAGAGGGGCATTTAATCTATATTTTAAACATGGACATTCTTTACTTCTGGTCAATGTGCCCTTTTACTATTCAAAGCAGATGTACAATGTATGTTTGATAGGCCACACACAGGCTATTTTAGTTAGCATAAAATTCAAGTTAACTCATGTATAAGCCAGAATGACTTCCCTATTTCTCAATATGTGAAAAAAAAATTATTTTTTGGCCATGCTGCACAGCTTGTGGGATCTCAGTCTCCCGGTCAGGGATTGAACCCAGACCACGACAGTGAAAGCCCAGAATCCTAACCACTAGGCCACCAGGGAACTCCCTGTGAAAATTTCTTTCATCACAATAAACAGAAGTTAAGGATGCATGGTGCATGTGCACACACGCACAGACAAGCCCACACGGTTCATAGGAAACAGCTGAGTTAACTCCTTGTGCACAGTACAAGAGCAGCTCTTTTTTCAGTCACACAAGACTTTAGAATAATCGAAGGGCATGGCTCCCGTGCTGAGTCTGGATTTCTTTTAGTGTATATGTCTTTTAAATTCCATTGCAGGAATTTGCAAACAACTTAGAACAAGAAGAACAAAAAACATTTTTACTAGGTCCCTATCATGCGGTCTCATTTAAATCCTTGGAACCACCCTGAGGAAGCATGGTCACCATTTTACAGATTGGGAAATTGAGGCTCAGAAAGACTACGAGGCAGAACCAGGAACTTGGATCTGTCTTCCTCCTTCCACTGCAAGAAACTGTCTCCTCCAGAGAGAGAAGGTTCCAGCATCACGCTTATGAAGACATGTGCGTGCCCAAGGGAGACAATACTTTCTGGAAGGAAAGCTCCACCTGAGTTGGAATCTCAGCTCCACCACTGGCTACCTGTGTGCCCTTGAGCAGGTACCCCAGCTCTGCTAAGCCTCAGTCTCCTCACCTGTGAAAGGGTATAATAATGGACTCTATATTTTCATAGAGTCTATTACCTCATTGTCCGTGGGGTCGTGACTATAAAGCCAGGCATTGGCCTGGCACCAGCTACCCCATAAACTTGCCCTCCCGTAGCTGTGGAGGAAGTCTGAGCTCGCCCAGGCTTGGAGGTTGCCATCTTCCAGGGCTGACCCTGGGGCTCACTCAACGCTGTGGAACCGACAGCAGGGACACTGGGTGTGCCAGGCTCTGGGAATTCAGCCTCTCTATCCCATTTCACTGACATAGGAGTGTCTGTGCATGTCTGTCGAAAGAGAAGGTAACCTGGGGCAGCCTGGAGGATGTCCCTGAGCTGACATCACCAGCTGTGACCCACGCAGGACAATATCACCTACCCTCCAATCTAAGGCATCTTTCCTGAGCATGGCTTTTACCTATGTGCTCTTCTAGGACCGTGGCGGTGACAGGAAGAGGCGGGCACAGGACTCTGGGTCAATTTGACAAAACCATTGTCAAAAATCAATGGGCCGAGAGGTCAATTTGCTGAACTTACCACCTTTACCAATTTACTAAAAAAGGGCTTTCTATAAAGCATTTGAAAAGTTTGTAGCAATCTCTATGGCAACACTTTTAAAAGGAATGTTCAATTTGTTGATTCTGTTAGCACTTGAGGAGCCTCAGGTTTAGGCTGGGGTCAGACTGACAGCTGTCTAGACCCCACCAGCTGGGAAGTCCTGTGACCCTGGGGACTCTGTCAAGCTGCCCTCCATCCATGTGTCCTGAGGCTGTGAGTGAGAGGGAGCTCCTGGGGAAGGCTGGGACGGCCTTGTGGGAGGGTCCCTCGAGCCTGAGAGTGTGCCTGCCTATCCCACAGACTTCCCGAGGCCTGAGAGCTCCGTGCCACCCTCGCTGCTTTGAAGCCCAGCAAAATGACTTGACCCATAGTGGGAGACAGGGGCTGAAAGGGACACAGAGAGATTTCTTCCCCACCGTGGGGTTGCCACTGTCTTCAGAAAGGAGCCCAGACTGCAGAGACAAAGCTTACCCACTGAGGACCACGAGCGTGATGACTTGAGGATTTTGGCAACTTTGGGTGGTAGCAGGGTGGACACAAGGGCTCAGTACAATGGATGCAGGAAAGGAGGAGGTGGAGAGGGTGCCCGGCCCATACTGCCCAGTGGACCAATCAGAGGGGCTCAGATCAGCAGTCTTGCTCCTTGTGATTATACCTGTCAGCCACGTTCAGTGGCCCAAAACAATAGGTAGTTATCATTTCCCATGTGTCTACAGGTCAGTTGAATGGTTCTTCTCATCTTGGCTGGGCTCATTCATTCTTCCAAGGGTTGGATAGGCACTTCTGCTGAGCTTGGCTGGGCTCTCTCACATGTTTGGGGGTTGGTGGTCTGAAGCTAGGATGGTCTCAGTTGGGCAACTGGACTCTCTTCCACATGGCGTCTCATCCTCCAACAGGCAAACTCAGACTTGTCAACCTGGGGCTGCAGGGCTCCTCCTATGTGAGTGGAAGTACCTAAGGCCTCTTCCGGCCTCAGAACTGGTCCACCTTCATCTCCACTGCATTCTCTTGGTCAAAGCAAGTCACCAGGCCAGATTCAAGGAGCAGGGAAATAGACCCCTTATCATGATGAGAGAAGCTGCAAAGTCACGTTGCAAAGGGAGGGTGGAGAATTGCACCCATATCTGCAATCAGTTAACTGCAGTATTTATTGTAGGAGCCACAGAAGAGAATCTTGGGGCCTGAGGGTGGGGACAGGTGGTGGAGGGGAAACAGTGATCAGGAAATCATGGTTCTCCGTCAAAAATGCTGGTGGAAAACTCTCACAATATGATATTAATAGAAAGGAGTAGTTTACAGTGTATATTACTATGGTTATCACTATGGAAAGGCAAAAGCACTTTCAAATAGGAAGAAAAAGAGAAAATTACACGAATATTAGCACTTATTTATGATTAAGAGATGAAGCTATGGATGAATTATGATAATTAAATTTATTTTTCATATAGCTAGTGATTATATAGCAATTAATGTGCAGCACTTACATGTGCTAACTCATTTAACCCTCACAATAATCCTAAGAGTTAGATACTTTTGCTATCCTCATTTTTACAGATGAGGTGCCAAAGCACAGAGAGGTTTAGTAACTTGGTGAAGATCACCCAGCTAGGGTGGGTAAGTAAGTGGCAGAGCTGGGCTTTGAATCCAAATAATCTGGCTCCAGATTCTATGTTCTTAACTATCATACCACCTTGCATATAGTAATAATCCAGAAATGAAAACAGGAAAAAGAAGAATTTCATTACCATAATTTAATAACCCTCCTGATTCATGTGTGTTTCTTTTTTTATATACAAACATGCTTACCTAGTTTTATTTTTATTGTACCTCATTTTTTAATTTTTAAAATTAACATTGCATTGTAGGCATTTTTCTTCATGATGCTATATAGTCTTCATAATCACAGGGTTTTATCACTGTTAAACATTTCCATCACGAGGTACCATTTACTAATTAACCATTTCTCTGCCATAGGATATTCAGATTGTTTCCAGAATTTTTTTATGCTATTAAAAACAGAACTATGGGGACTTCGCTGGTGGCGCAGTGGTTAAGAATCCGCCTGCCAATGCAGGGGACATGGGTTCAAGCCCTGGTCTGGGAAGATCCCACATGCTGTGGAGCAAGTAAGTCCGTGCGCCACAACTACTGAGCCTGCACTCTAGAGCCCGCAGGCCACAACTACTGAGCCCGTGCCACAACTACTGAAGCCCGCACACCTAGAGCTCATGCTCCACAACAAGAGAAGCCATTGCCATGAGAAGCCCACGCACCGCAATGAAGAGTAGCCCCCACTCACTGCAACTAGAGAAAGCCTGCGCACAGCAAAGACCCAGCGCAGCCAAAATAAATAAATAGATAGATAGATAGATAACAAAAACTATGGAGCTTCCCTGGTGGTGCAGTGGTTAAGAATCCACCTGCCAATGCAGGGGACATGGGTTCAAGCCCTGCTCTGAGAAGATCCCACATACCGTGGAGCAACTAAGCCCGTGCACCACAATTACCGAGCCTGCGAGCCACAATTACTGAAGCCTGTGCACCTAGAGCCCGTGCTCTGCAACAAGAGAAGCCACCATAACGAGAAGCCCGCGCACCGCAACAAAGAGTAGCCCTCGCTCACCGCAACTAAAGAAAGCCCGCATGCAGCAGCAAAGACCCAAGGCCGTCAAAACTTAATTAATTAATAAATTAATTAATTACTTTAATAAAAACTATGGGAACTTCCCTGGCAGTCCAGTGGTTAAGACTTGGCCTTCCAATGCAGGGGATGCCGGTTCAATCCCCGGTTGGGGAGCTAAGAAGCCACATGCCTCGTGGCCAAAAACCAAAACATAAAACAGAAGCCATATTGTAACAAATTCAATAAAAGACTTTAAAAATGGTCCACATCAAAAAATCTTAAAAAAAAAAAAAACTATGAAGACTAGCTTAATGCATGCAGTTTTTTTTTTCCTTATGGATTATGCCTCCCATAAATGGGACTGGTTTGTCAGAAGATGAGACACATATTGCCTGAGACAGGGAGGAGACAGCCTGAGGGTCCAAGGGCCTGCAGGTAGGTGTGGGTGAACCCTCCCACCACCGCCATCAGAAACAGGCCTTCCAGACCCCTCAACTTTAGTGGACTCTGCTCTTGACAGAGACAGTTGAACAGATAAACTACCTTCTCTCCATCTTCTGCCTGTAAATCCGGTTACTCCCTGCTGGGATAGAAATAGCCTGGGCTGGTCATGTTTGCAATGAAAAGCCCCCTCTGGGCCTCCAGGGAGGAGGGTAAGATCTGACTCTTGCTTCAATTTTTTTAAAAAAATCTTTGTATCTAAAAATTAATCTTAACTGTATTTTCCCCTCTCCCCCACCTTGACTCTGTCTGCCTCTCTGCCTCTTGTCTGGTCTTGTCTGCCCACTGCTCCTTCCCAGGACACCATGTGAGAAGCTGCAGACCATGCAAGTTCAAGCCAAAGCACCACTCTTGGGTGGTGCCTGGGGCACTCCCACAGGTGTAGTGCTCCCCAAAACAGGCTCCATATAGCCGAGACCCTCATGCTCAGTGCCTTAGGTACCCAGAAGACTTAGGTTCCCCCAGGATGCTCCTCTCAAAGTTGGAGCTGTTGACAAAGCCTCTGCCCATGAATCTGAGCCTCTTCACTTAAAGATACAATATTTCTTGCCTGCCATGTTGGACTGTGCTCATGCTGCCTTTTAGAAAAGCCAGAACCAGAATCTTCTGAAAACCACAACATGGATTCAAAGGTCAAAGTCCTGGAATGCCTGTCTTGTTGTGTGGCCCTGGACAAGTAACTTAGCCCCTCTGGGCTCATGCTGGTTTCAGAGATATAAAATCCAGCAAGACAAAACATACAAGGAAGGTATCAATGGGCTTCACTAACCCCTTTCAACCTTCATGGCAGAGAACTGGGACGTTGGAGGGCTTCGTGTTGGGCAGCAAAGGCTCTGGGAAATTTCCAGAACTCCAGATCCTGGTCTCAATCATGCCACCAACCTTCAGAGTTATTGTGTGCCAGGTTCAGCCCACCTGGCCTCAGTCTCCACCTGGCGCCTTGAACGCTGATAGTCAAGACTCCACCGTGACCTGTGGCAGCAACAAATCTGGAGACTTCCGAGCCTGCTAGGGTGCAGGGTAACAGGAGCCCAAGAGCAGCCAACCAGCCATGCAGAGGTTCATCTGTCCTGAGATAGTACACCTAAGCCCCACATCCCGTGGCTCCTGAAGGAACCCATTCCTGACTTCCCGATGTGAATCTGCTGTAAAAAACGTTCAAAGAAACAAATTGTAAATAAATAAACAAAATGCATGGCACATGGTTGTTTGATAAAATTGGTGGTAGGGCCTGAGCCACAGCTTTCTACTAGAGGAAACCCACACCCTGAGGTCTCTCCTGCAGGCCACGCCTTCCTCACAGCACGCACTAACCAGCAAAAGGGGGGAGTGAGGAATAGTGACAAGAGCAAGGGTCTTGGTCCGACACACCAGGACTCAAACCCCAGTCCTCCCCAGGATTTTCATGTGACCTGGGCAAGTCAGTTCCCTTGTCTGTAAGATGGAGAGTCCAGGACCTATTCAGAGGGCTAACATGAGGCTCTGGCAAGTAGACAGCTGTAAAATGCCACAAGGGGCCTGGCACACAGAGGAGCTTGGTTCGGGAAGCCCCTGCCTTCCCTGCCCCCAACCCTAGGGGAACGTTTATGCCCAAGTGAACACAGAACTGCGGAGAGGAGGCTCAGAGGAAACAGATGGCCCAGGTCTAAGAGGCTTATCCCTCAGTAAATTCCTTCTAATCTGATTCTCCCCGCAAGGTGAGAAGGCCCTCCCCACGTCATCCCACAGGCACGTCTGAGAAGTCCAGTCCCACCAGGTGCGAGGCTGATAGGCAGAGCTTCCCTGGCCCTGGGCAATGGGGACAATGGTCCTAGGGCAAGCTCAAAGTCCCTACCTTGTCCTAGGACAGACCTTTGCCTTCCTTCCAAGAACTTCATTTGCGAGCTCATTCACTCACTCACTCAGTCACCCGTTCCTGGGGTAGGTAATGGTCAGACTGTGCTAGTTCTGAGGCTCAGAGATGAGCAAATACGGTCCTCGAGGGCTGAGAAATCATCACACAGTTGTGAGGCAAGAACAGAGACCAGGCACAGGAATAGATGTGAAAAGAGGAGGAGCTGATGCTTGCACTGAATTATGGGAGAGTTCCAGCGGGAGAATGGGTGTGTGTGTGTGTCTGTTAGGGTGAAGCAGGGGTGAAGACTTGAGAGTTTGAGAAGAATCTAGCAACTGGACAGCAAAATCACGGGACAAAAGGGAAGTGGAGTTTTCAGTCTGGGGCCATGAGAGCACCCAAACGTTATCAGATATTTAGAGCTTATCCTGAGGACGATAGAGAGCCAGAGCTGTCTGTGAGCAGGAGAGAACGCAGGTAGGAAGGACCATCAGGAAGAGATGGAATGAGCTGGAAAGAAGGCAGAACTGCAGGGGAGGGACACAGGGGAGGGATTCAAGGGGCTTCTGAACAGCAGTGGAGCAGCCTTGAGGCTTGGTAACTGTATGGGCTGGGGGCCAAGTCCACAGTGGACATTTCCTGCGCTGTGTGGGACTCTCACCAGGAACTCTCTTGCAAGGTGAGCCCCTCACTGCCCAGCAATGGGGGAGCTGGCCATTCCAGATCCTCGTCCCTCACCCATCTCCTCTCCGCTCCACCACTCCCCACCCTACCCAAGAGAAGGTAAAGAAAACACTCACACGAAACTAAACACGCGTGCTCAAGAGTCAACAGGAGGAGCAATTCGAAGGCCATGTGTCCGGCCACTGAACCCTCCTCGTCCTCAGGAAAGCACAACCGCAGAAGCCTCGGCATCTTTGAGGGCGCACTAGGGAAGTCATTTAAGGTACACAAATAAAAGGAAGACACAGCCTGACCCTTGGGAGGAGGCTGTCTCTGAGGGGCAGGAATGCAGTCCCCACAGCTCTGAGCCACTGGCCTGGGGGAGGTGAGTGCCAGAAAGAGACCAGCCTTGGGCCAGATGGACAGTGACCCAAAGGGGCTTCCAGGGACACCAGCCCTCAGAGCAGCCCAGGCCAAAGTGGGAGGCACAGAAAGGAGCTGAGGACCCTGCACCTGCCCACCCACCCTGCCCCATCTGTCCTTCCTCTGAGGAGCAAGGGAAAGACTGAGACCAGTTCCCAAGCAAACAGAGGTGCCCATGCAGAGCCGGACGCTGTCCAAATGCCAAACACTCTCCTTGCCACGCTCACCTGTGGGATGCCCTCTCCAGAACTTGTGACACCGGCTTTTAAACCTGATGGAAGAACTTAACCCTCAAAGGGTATTGAGTTGACAGGGAAAGTCTTATGAATAAGGCTATTCAAGGCTCACAGGGACCCTAAGAGGATACAAAGAAAACCCAGACATCTGGAAGTGACTTTACATTATAAAACTGGAATTCTTCTGTTGCCTTAATTGACTCCTTGAAGAATCTAAACACACTGGCAGGTTACAGTAGTGTCACTAGAGAAAGTGTGGTAACTGAAGGTGCCCATACTCCCTGACTTGGTGGGACCCCTAGTGCAGTTGACAGAGCACAGTCTTCCCAGACAGACTTGGGTTCAGGTGATGGCTGACTGTATGACATCAGGGAGGTCAGACGACTTCTCAGAGTCTCAGGTTCCCCATCTGGAAAGTGAGGTCAAGACTGCCTGTCACAGAGGGCTGTTGTTAGGGAGAGGAAAGTAGAAATGTCTGGCTCTGAAATAGAAGCCGAACTGTCATCCCAGATCTGTTTCCACCAAACTAAACGGATACAGAACTCTCCCCCTCTCCACCCCCGTTCAAGACTAGGTCCTCAGGTACAGAGTGAAGTAAGTCAGAAAGAGAAAAATGAATATCGTATATTAATGCATATATGTGGAACCTAGAAAAATGGTACAGATGAACCGGTCTGCATGGCAGAAATAGAGACACAGATGTAGAGAACAAACGTATGGACACCAAGGGGGGAAAGTGGCGGGCGGGGATGGTGGCGGTGTGATGAATTGGGAGATTGGGATTGACATATATACACTAATATGTATAAAATAGATAACCAATAAGAACCTGCTGTATAAAAAATAAATAAAATTCAAAAAAAATTACATGAATGAGCTCTTTAACATTTGGTAATTCTACACTGTTCTTTTATAACTTATATTTATGTTCCACTTCCCCATAAAATGTTATCCAAATGTAATACTTTTTGTGTTTGAAAAACATTTTATTGATCACATCTTTGCAATAAAATTATGTATGTATTAAAGTATAATTTAAAAAAAAAAGACTAGGTCCTCTGGGACCAGTTCCATCCCCAGCTATCACAGAACCTCCTGTTGGAAACCACATGCATTTTACAGCTCTGTGTGCCCATCCACTCTGCTGACTCATCTCTGAGCTTATCTCTGGGCCAACTGTCCAGGGTAAACCACTTTCTAGAGTCCCAGCTGGTTAATGTTCACGCAGGACCCCACATGTGACTCTCTCCACTGACTCCACAGCCACTTGCCCTGCAGTGGAAGCATCATAAAACTTCTAGGATATGGGTGTGTCTAGGTATCTAGTCTGGTTTCCCAAGTGGTGGTTGGACCTTGCCTGTTTACAAGCAGTCTGGTAACATGTGGCCAGGTCCAGAGGCAGGTGGCAGGCTTGTTATCAACAGCTCCATCGCTGGAAGAGGTCTTTGGTTCATCTGCTGTTTAATCTGTCAAACTGCCCTGCACCTCAGGATTTGCAAAGTATGAACCAGAGGGTGGAATTTATCAAATTACAAGATGTCAGACCTGAAAACATCATTTTCCACATCAAAATGCCACCATTTCACTTGTTCAACTCAATGTTTAAATACGCTATAGATATGGATGCTTATACGTGTGCAGTAGTTCCCACCACTCCCTATTGCCTTTCCCTCAGCCATTTCACACTTTCCCACATCCTGCCTGGCTCAGCAGGCATTTCAGAGTATACCGTTTGGCTGCTTCAGCCTACCCATTTATGGATGCATGGAGGGGAAGGGAGCATGTCAAAGGCCTGAAGAGGGTCAGTTGTTGACTAGGACCAGGAACCAAGACTTATGACACTGTCAGGTGTGTCTTCATTCATTCATTTATTCAGTCATCATTCAGCCAGTCAACAGCTACTCATCAAGGATCTATTGTGGGACAGGACCTATGTGGATACTGAAGCAACCTATGTGTGAAACATGGTCTCTCCCCTAAATGATTCACCACACTCTGGGGGAGACACCAAAGCAGACAGATTACAGCACTAAATTCTTTTAAGGGCCCTGTCAAGGTCCCAAGTAAGGACCAGTTCTGTCTGGGGACAGAAGCATACTACTCTCTGGAGGAGAAGACATCCTTGGGAATATCCCCTACCCAGGCTCAGCCATCTGGCAGGCTGAGATAGCAAAGGAGACTGCTATAGGGTGAAAATAGGCAACGCCAGGACTGGAGCTTCTGCCCACCTGTGTGAATGCCACAGTGACCAAGAGCCAGCATTAAGACACAGGAATCCCAGCAAGTGGGTACTAGTTCCAGCTAGATGGAGACTGGGGGAATAGGTGGCAGCCCCAGATTCCTGCAGCGTCTCTCAGTTAGGGGAACAAGTCGGGCCTGTAGACAGATAAGAGGAAGAATGCCATCCCCATGTCAAAGGACACTGAGGCAGCCACCTTATACCTGGCCTGGACACAGCAAGGGGACAGAGAGTGGCCACATTTCAGAGTAGATAACGTCCAGGACTCCTCAGCCCCACAGAGCCCACAGCTGTAGGGAAGGACTCCCAAATTCCAGCCAGGTGGGTATATCTGACCCAGACCTGTAGAGGACAGTCCTCAGGACCTCACCTGGGTTGGGATAGGTGGGACTTCACAGTCGTGTCCAGAGAAGGTACATCCCCTGACTCTATGCCTTCATGCTCAGTACCAAATCCCATCCTGGACCATGGCTTCCCTGTCATGAGCAGTCATTTTGTTGGAACTTGGCAACTGAACAGAACAGCTCAGGATGCCAAGTTCCAGGGCAGACATTAGTCTGCCAGACGGGTCTCATCCCAGACAGCTGGGGCAGTAGCAGGGTGCTGGAGACCAGCCCTTTCCCCCTCCTAGATCAGAGTCACTAGGAACATGAGCCTGAAAGCAGGCCTCTGCTGCTCAGCAATAGAAAGAGCTGAGAGAGCTCCTTGCCCAACCCCCCCTAGTGCGGGTACACACACGTGACCTGGGCACGCGTGTTTAAATGAGGAGATGTGAGCGATCCGCTGGCTGTGCACGCATGTGTGCACAAATGGGTCTGCAAATGGGACTAGAACTCGCGTGTTTTCGGGCAGCTGTGTGAATGTGCGTGCATGTATGTGGGCAAGGCACTGTGGGTTAGCACGCTCAGATCAGATATGATCAAAGAGGTCACAAGAGCCTGGGGTGACATGCTGGCACATGGGGCTAGAACACACATGCATGTCCAGTCTGGCAGCTGGCACTCGAATTCCCACTTACTCACAGCAGGACCAGCTGTTTTACATCTACCTGAGGAAGAGCTGTCGGAACTTGACCTAGAGATGACCTGATTTGGTATTTCACAGCAGGTGCCATGTTGAGGAGGCCCAGGGGAGAGGGAGCTTGTCACCATGCAGGGGTGATGGGCCTGTGGAGGATAAGGTGACAGGTGTGCCCGAGACTGCCCAGGGTCTTTTAGTGAGGGCCAAGCCCCATGTCTCATGGCAGGTGGGACTTTCCTTCCCAGCTATGAGAAACTGAGCCTTCCAGGCAGTTCCCAGACCCCGAGCACCACAAGGTCAAGATCAGGGTCCATGGTGAGAACCTCCATAAAGAGTTGATGTTTTCCTAGGTTCTCAGATGCTTTGTTTGAGGACAGGGGCCGGTCTAGAGTGACTAACTCATTCCTGTTTAAGTCAAACATTAATGGTTTTAGCATTGAAAGTCCTGTACCCCGGAAATCCCCTCAGTCCCAGGCAAACCAGGCCGCTAGTCACTATAGCAGATCTGAACCTGTACAATTGAAGGGGCACAGAAGAATATAAACTACAAATACAAAATTAGGGCTCTGGAAGGATGTGTGAGCAAGGGGCTCAGGAGCTGAAGCTTCAGTAGCTTCACAGTCATCTTCCTCTGCCATGGAAAGAGTTTCAACTATTTTTACAGCCAGGCCAAACTGGGTGTGAATCTACTCTTTCTCTCACTGGCTGTGTGAGCCTGGGCAAGTGACTTACCCTTTCTGTGCTTTAACTTCTTCCTTTCAAAAGCAGGGACAATCACACCACACACACACACACACACACACACACGCACACGCACACACATGCACACACACGGCATGTGGGGTACTCCTTCTCTATCCCTCTCCAGTACAAGTCTGTTGACTGAGTGAACTGAGGAGAAAGAAGTCAAAAGCACCACAACCACTGGTGAGGAGATGGGCAGATGGGACACAGGGAGAGCTGGCTTTTCTCAGCACATTGACACTTGCCCCAGGAAACCCTGTCTGTGCCTCCAGCTCACTGGGTGATCTACAGAGAGCCGCAGTTTCCTCATCTCTGTGTAGAACATAGGGAATGCTTGCCCTAGCTTTGTCCCAGCATTTTGTAACACGAAAGATGCAGGAATGTCTGTGCAAGTTAAAGTGCATCTTTCCAGCAGACTCACAGATACGGAGAACAAACTAGTGGTTACCAGTGGTGGTGGGGGAGAGGGGCAATGTAGGGGTAGGGAATTAAGAAGTACGAACTATTAAGTATAAAATAAGCTACAAGGTTATATTGTACAAGACAGGGAAAGTAGCTAATATTTTATAATAACTATAAATGGAGTATAACCTCTAAACATTTTGAATCACTATATTGTACACCTGTAACTTATGTAATATTGTATATCAACTATACTTCAATAAATAAAATAAAAATAACTGTTATACCTTTTCAAAAAATAAATAAAGTGCACCTTTTCAGTGAAAGGGCCAAGCCCGAGGGGATTCAACATGAAGGGTTTTGGTTAATTGGACCTGAAAATTGCCAAACACTCTGGGACTGCTCGTTCATCTTCTCCTTGGCCTGAATCCCTAACTCTTGCTAACAGTAGATGGAGGGAGACTGGCCCGGGGCATGGGGGATGCTGTACTCCTGTGAACACCCTTGGGGAGGAAATGTTGGGACCCCAGCCTCTCTGGGGAGCACACAAAGGGGTCTTCTCTGTCTGTGGCCACACCCTCCCAAGGGTATCCTTGAGAGTGACCAAGCTCGGGCCTGAAGTGTCTGCCCTGTACACCCTGTGAATATAAGGAGAACAGGCTGATTCTTCAACCAGATGCTGGTGTCTGAGCAAGAAAGTGAAGGTCCAGCCCAGGGAAACTTATCAGCAACCAGGAAGGCTCCTGAGCTTAAGTGTTTCTCCCAGCTGTCAGCACCCAGGGCCCCCATAGCAGCGCCTTGCTTGCCTAAACGTCTTCCAGGGATGGGAAGCTCATCCTTCCTGGGACAGTCCATACCTGTGTTGGCCAGCTCTGTTAGCAAGTCTGTCCCATGATGGGGCTTGAATCTGCTTTCAAACAGTTTGCTCTTCCTTGCAAGGCTTGTGTGGGTCTGCTGCTTCTCCATGGTCACAACTGGGCACTGCAGATGGGGAGGGAGACTAGCCTGCTGCCTGGCAATCTCTGCCTTCCACCTTACTGGAGACTTGATGGCCCTCTCTGCTGCCCAGCACACACGTGGACCCCCACTAGTGACCAGACTAGTAATCGGACCCTCTGGGAGAGCTAGCCTGGCCTGGGGGGTCAGGACAGGAATGGGTTGGGATCTCAGAGAGGTGGTCCTGATAATCCCTCACCATCTGCCCCTTTCCCAACCGCAAATCTCACCCCCAAAGCCTTCAGGGACACATCCCTGGAATCGATTTGGATTTTTAAGGCCATGCCCTTCCCAAAGCCCACCCACCCCCTTTCTGCCCCGCTCTCATTTCTCCTAGAGACTAGTGGGAGGGATCCTTCTGCGCTGAGGTTGGGCCCTTTCCCTGCCGCTGTTTTACAGTCAGGCTCAAAGAGAGTGGCAAACTCCCTGACAGTCACAGAGGAAGTTCATAAGAAGGGAAAACTCCAGTGGAGCCCAGCCCTACCAGGATTTGCAGACCTGGAAAAAGTCCCAGTTTTCCAGTGCCCTGCGGCCCTGGGGTCTCCTTGGCTCCTGCGCTCCAGACCTGGGGGCAGAGGTCGCGGTAGCACAGAGGAATGCCCTCCCGCCCCCAACCCCGCCCGCTGCTGGGAGCGGGTCCCCTCAGCTCTGCACCCACTAATTGGTCTCGTTCCGCTGAGGGCGGGAGCGCTCCAGCGGCGCCGATCCGAGCCGTGTCATCCGCTTAGCGCCCTCCGCACCAGTCAGCGCTCCCGCCCACGCCCGCCTCCCGCCGCCGCCCCCCCCACCCCCCCACCCCCGGCTCTGCACTCGTCGCGGGCCCAGGGCATGCTCCGTGCTCCGGCGCCCGGCCTCGGCTGCGGGGAGCAACAAGACCCGCCCGCGGAGACATGGGGCGCGGCCTGCGGGCCGTCCTGGCCCTGGGGCTGCTGTTCCTCCGCCTGGGTGAGTGGCCGCAGGCCCCGCGGGCCCCGGTAGGGACGAGGGGTGGGTGCCGGCGCCAGCCGGGTGGACCCAGGGACAGTTCTGGACCGTTCACTTCCAGAGTGGGGCTCGGGATGGGGGACGGGGACAGGGACTGGGGAGGGGGGATTCTCGCTGCTCTCCGCTTCTTCAGAAGCACAGTCGGAGGTCTGGCAGCTGCCCCGAGGGCTGTGGGAGGGTGTTCCCACTCCCCGTGTGACCTTGGCCAGGGCACTGCCCCTCTCTGGGCGAGGTTTCCTAGTCTGCCCATTGATGGGGCTGAGACTGGCCGCTGCCTGAGTTCCAAACGCCCAGATGGTGCGTGTCCCTGGCAAGCCGAGCCCAGCGGGAGCCCACGGGAGGAGGTGGCCGAGGGCCCCGGTGGGCGCGCTGGGCTCTGGGAGGGGAGCTCTCACCTGCCCGCGGGTGGGCCAGACGCGCGACCACGCCGATGCGGAGCTGTCCCAGCGCGTGCCCAGGTGTCCTCTGTTCTGTATTCTCTTCCTAGCCCAGGCCAACTTCGCCCCCTACTTTTTCGACAACGGGGTGGGCAGCACCAACGGAAACATGGCCCTCTTCAGCCTCCCGGAGGACACTCCTGTGGGTGAGTACGCCTGGCGTCTGCCCCGCATAGGTCTCCCGGAGGGGCGGCCCACGTTCCCCTGGACATAGAGACCGAACCGGTGACTCCGGGGACATCTGTTTGCTCTCTGAATTCCCCAGGGCAGTTGCAGGAAAGGAGGGCACGGCGGCCGTGGACACCTAAGATGGGCCAGTCCTGGAGACCCAACCGCTGAGCCCAGAGACAGGGCCGGCCCCAGGGGCAGGCGGCAGTCCTCAGCGCCGGGGCCTTTACCCACTTCGTGACCTTGAGCAAAGTACTAATGTGCCAGAGCCCCAGGGCTCTAGGCTTTAAAATGGGCCCAGAACAATGAACTCAGTGGCATCTGCAGGGAGAGGAGCAGGAGAAGGAGGGAGGTTCACACTTCCTCTCCATCACCTGGTCTGGGAACCCTGAGCAAAAGGACCACTGCCGTGTAAAGGAAGCACCTGCTCAGAATTCCCTGAATAATCCAAGCATGGGGAACAGTGCTGCACGTGGGTCACCCGTCCACCTTAAGGATCCTCCCTTTTCCCTCATCCCCCATCCCCAGTCTTGGTTCCTGGGACAGGAGTCATTTCCAGGCAGAGACCCTAGAGTTAGACCCAGCAGCCCTGAAGCCCTCTGTAATCTGTATTCTAGATTACAGTCTGTAAAGTGGCAGATACTAACAGCTAACTGATAGTCGTGAAGAATAAAGAAAAAGAGTAGGAAGCAGCCAGCTGGGATGGGGCCAGCAGTGAGTGCTCAACTGTCTCTTTCCAGGCTCTCATGTGTACACCCTGAATGGAACAGACCCCGAGGGAGACCCCGTCTCCTACCACATCAGCTTTGACCCCAGCGCTAGAAGTGTCTTTTCGGTTGACCCCAATTTTGGAAACATAACCCTGATTGAAGAGCTGGACAGAGAGGTATGGGGGCCTGCGAGGAACGTTGCCTGCCAGGCATGCAGACAGACCTCTGTGGGTGGGAAGGTGCCCTAGAGAGCATCCTTGGATGCAGATCAGGGCTGGAAAGACTGGTTTAGAAAGCGGGTCTGAGTTTGGTAAAACTCCTCCCCTCTGTGCCCTCTGAACCTGCGGGTGACAGGGCATGGGCTATGTTTCCCTTGTGAGATCCCACACCAGGCTGGTGGACCAGGTACCTGGACCTCAGCCGTGGGGTGCTGCCAGCTCTGATCCAATGGCAGACTCCACCAGTGCAGAGAAAGGAAAGGGTGGGTCCCAGAGACAGCTGTGGGGACACAGCAGAGGAGGTGCAACTGTTCTCCCCTCCCTGTCACCCTATGGGACCTGGGGACCTCGACACCCACCACCTCAAGGGGAGAGCTTGAGACACCACAGACCTGGACCTCTGAGGAACTGTAGAATATGGAGAGTTGAGGGAGAGATAAGGGGCAAAAAAATGAAAATTTTTAAATGGATTAAAAACCTCTTCCTGGGTCTTCCAGCACACTAGTTAGCATCTCTCCTCATTCTAACAGGGGTGCATTTTCTGTTGGCACCTCAACCCTCTGGGTTTATGAGAACCCCTGATGGGCCAAGCCCCAAAATAAGGTCTCAAGCATGGCCAGAGGCAGCTTTCAGCCACTCGGCCCTGCTCCAGGGCTCCCTTGAAATGCCCAGGCCACCTCTGATGCCCCCAGCCTCCAGGGGTCCCTGTGGCGCCTCAGACTCCTGGACACTTTGTCCTTGTGCTTCACAGAGGGAGGATGAGATTGAAGCCATTATCAGCATTTCCGACGGCCTGAATCTGGTGAGTACACACTCCAGCCAGCCCCTGGCAGCACGCAGGGCAGGGCTCCCAGCAAACCCAAGCTGAGGTCCAGCAAGATCTGCCCCAACATGCTCATAGGAGAGAGGGGAAGGAAGGGAGAGAGAGGGAAGAAAGCAAGACCTGTCAGCTGCACTTCTGACGGAGCACACCCACATTCCTCAAGCAGTATCTCCTCAAACCCACTTGCCCATCCGTCTCCTCCCACCTGGCTCTTGGCTCCGCCCCATCACCCAAGCTGAACACCTGGGCACCCGACCCCTCCTTCCCCACAGCTGCCACTTTCGCCCAGCCCTCATCACTGCTTCCCGGATAATCCTGGGGGCTCCCCTCCCTTCAAGGCTCCCTGACCTCAATCCACATCTGGAGCCATCACTGTGCAGCACAGACCTGGCCACAGATCCCAGCTCAGAAAGCGCTAGCAGCTGGCCCCCACTGCCCTCAGGGTGGAATCCAAGCTTCAGACTGCCATTCAGAGCACCATCAGACTCACCCGCCTTCTCTCCCACATTCACCCTACCAGCCGTGTAGCCCTAAATCTGCTTATGCGCTCTGAACCCACGTATCTGCTTCACTCTGCCTTTGCCCGTGTTGCTGCTTCTTCCTGACACACCTTCCTCCTCTTTCCCTCTCACCTGACAAAGTGCTGCAGACCTTACTTCTCACACCTCTGTGAGGCCTCCCTGCTGTCATTCACCGCAGGCTGGGTCAGATGCCTCTCCTCTGGGCCTCTGGATGTAGCCACCTAAACTGGTGCCTTTGCCTAGGCTGGGGCGCACGGTGCCCTCAGAGTCATGTGGTGCAGGCCCCAGCCCTCAGCGGCCAGCCTGCTGTGGTTGTGGCCCTGAATGATATCACGACTGTTCTTTCATATGTTGCTATTTGCCCACCACTCCACCCTGCAAAATTCACACCATCAGACTGTGTCTTCTGTCTCCAGCCTGGAACACAGTGCTTGGCACCGAGTAGTTCCTTAACAGTATGTGCTGCATGAATGAATAAAAGAGGGAAGGAAGGAGGGAGGGAGGGGAAGGGAGGGGGAAGGAGGGGGCAGAGACATACACCTAGGGTGTTAGAGGCCATTGTCCCTTTATCACCCAGAAGGTCTCAATGCTCCAACACCTGTCCCCTTTGCCCCTTCTCAGGTGGTGGAAAAAGTCACTATCCTGGTGACTGATGCCAATGACGAGGCACCCAGGTTCATCCAGGAGCCCTACATTGTCCAGGTTCCCGAGGTGAGCAAGGGGCCACCAGACAGGGTCAATGCACTCCTGCCCCAGGCCTCTGGGCTGCCCTGTGACCTGGCCAAGGGGACCGGGCATTGGAGTGAAGAGCCCTCTCCGTCACTCACTACCCTCTGGAGACTCCTCCCCTCTGTGTCCTCCCGCCAGCCCCTCACATTCTTATTCCAAAGGAATGTTCATTGACCATTTTCCATTAGAATTATAATGCACTTTCTTTTGTTGGGGGGGGCACCCTCGCCCCCTGCAGTGAAAATGCCGAGTCCTAACCACTGGACCATCAGGGAATTCCCTACAATGTACTCGTATTGTGAAAATGTGAATTATACAGAAAAGTAGGGAAAAGAAGTTTCAGAAACCACCCTTAATCTCTCCAGCTTGAGACAACATTGTTAAATTTGGGGGTATTTCCTCCTCATCATTTTCATGATCATAGGTTCTTGCTTTCTCTTTGTTTTACATAGTTGTGACTAAACTAAACATATGTTTTCTGTCTTCTATTTTTCACTGAATTTATAACATAAGAATTTTCCTCAGTAATTGTAAAGTTGCGGTAACTAAGATTTTAATAGCTTTCCTTGAGCGCATATTCCAGCATTTACTGAACTGTTCCTTTATGTTTGGATATTAAAGATACTTTCAATTTTTGCCGTCATAAGAAACATCAAACAACAAACTCTGAGCATAAAAGTTCCTTTCTCTAATTGGAATGATTTGAAATTGCTGGGTCAAAGCATGGGTGCCTGTGAGGTGTTGCCAGATTGATTTTCCAGAATGGCACCTGTTTGCCTTTCCCCTAGGATGTGAGAAAGGGTTTGTCTCCTGGTTCCTGGCCGACACTGGCGATTCTGGGAGTTTTAAATGTCTGCTAATTCAGTAGGAGAAAGATATTTGCACTGGCTCTAAACTGCACGTGTGTGATCCCTGGTGATACTGAATATGTCTGTGTTTGTTAACTGTTTACAGTCATTTCATATTTAAAGCCTTTGTCTATTTGGAGCTGTTCTCAGGGGGAGGATGTCTGTTTGTTCCTCCTTTCCTCTGCCCTTTCCTGACCCCGCTCTGCTTCCAGTGTGTCTCCTCCATCAAGGCCCCTCCTCCTATTGGATGCTCCCTGGGTCAATCACCACCTTTCACTTCTTTTTCACCCCTCACTTCCCTGACTCCACCTTTCCGTGCCCCCAGACCCCAGTTCCCCGAGCATCTGTCACTACCCCTGGGACTGACCTTCTGTGGCTGTGACCCCTCAGGACACACCTGCTGGGAGCAGTATTGCCAAGGTCCGTGCAGTGGACAGGGACACAGGTTCTGGAGGGAGTGTCACCTACTTCCTGAAGGTAAGGTGGGACACACAGGAAATAAACAGAGGCCTGGGCTAGCGGGGACACCTGGACAGCCCCCATCTCCATCACTAAAGCCCTTAGGTCAGTGCCTCAGCTATTCCCAAAGATTGTCAGAGATGGTGCATCCCACACAAAGAGGTCTCAGTAAATGCAGGCGTGGGATGAATAGGTGGGGACCTAAGACTGGCCTGAGAGGAAGCCATCTTCCCCTGACTGGCCCATCCTGGCTCCCTCTGAGCTGACCTGCCTCCCTCTCCCCAGATCTCAGGACCCTCAGCTCTTCCCCCACCAACCCCTCCCCCAGAAGATGGCCTGGGAACTTTGCACGCACACAAAGTAAAAGAAACTTTTCTGAGCCTAGAATTGTCAATAGTAAAAAAGGCAGAAGGGGCAACTCTCAGAATGAGCAGAGCTGTGCCACCTCCACCCTACCCTTGTCCATCCATCCCACCCTGTCAAAGGCAGAGACCCCTCCCCACACCTCCCGCCTCTCCCTGGACTCCTCCGGAACCCACTGCCCTCCTTCCCATGGCTGCTGTTTCCGTAGCATCTTCTCTGCTCTCCACAGTTAATCACCTGCTCTCACCATTTTCAAGGCAGTATAGCTCAGTGGCTAGAGACACAGGTTCTGGAGAAAGCCCCTGGGCTCCACGGGTTCTGGAAAGATTCCACCACTTCCCACGCATGGGGCTTCAATCCTTGTATGACTTTCCCAGCTCAGTTTCCTCATGCGTAAAATGGGCAAGTTGAAAGCACATCCTCATTGGTTAGCTGTGAGGATTAAATATGTGTCAAGCTCCAACACCACCTCCTGACACACAGTGACCCCTCTTCAGATTGAGGATTGTCTCCTGTCCCCACCTGACCGCCCCAACCCCCTACCCAGATGCTGCTGACTGACCCACAGTCACTTAATGGAGGGGATGGAAGATCCTGAAGGCTCTGTCACTATGGCTTTCAGCCCTCACCTCCTCTAGGTTAGTCACCTCCTCTAGGTTAGAGCACTCTGATGACATTTCTGCCTGCTGGACACTCCAGGCCAGAGCTTAGCCCAGAGCTGGGCCCCGTTGTTTTCTAGCTGAGCCGAGAAAAGAGCTGAGGACCTGCTGGAAGGGAACGTCTTTGTTGGACTGAGGGAGAGGGAGGGGAAGCCCAGAGCCTTAGGAAGCGGGGCCCTGGGGGCCGGGAAGATTGAGTGCCCTGAAGTGTGCACCTCAGCCCTGAGACCAGAGTTCATGTGATGTAGGAAGGACGGTGAAGACCCCCTTTCAGGAAGCAGAGCAGGTGATCCTGGGGCCACCTGGGTCCCTCCCTAAGGCCCAGCCTGCCCCTCGCTCTTACAGAATCCACACTCCACCAAGTTTTCCGTGGACCGCCACAGTGGTGTCCTGCGCCTCCAGGCTGGGGCCACCCTGGACTACGAGAAGGCCCAGGCCCACTTCATTGCTGTGGTTGCCAAGGTAATAGAGAGGGAGGAAAGGCAGCATCTGGACTCTCCTCAGCCTCCGTCAGGGGAAGCTGCCCTTGGATTGGAGCAGCTAGGTTCTACAATTGGGGGGCAGTTCGGGGCAGAAGATATGATGGAGGAGGGGTGGGGGGTGCAGCTGCTCGGAATCTCTATTTCATGGAGCCTGCCCAGACATGGACATATTCTCCAGGGAGGCTGGTGTTTCTGAGCCAGAGAGGGCATATTCCCTCCTGGGAGAGGGCGTATGCCGCCTCAGGACTGACAGGCCTGGGTCTCCTCTGTAGGCCCAGGTGGCCGTGCCTGGAGGCTCATGGCCCTCACATCCACACAACGTGGCCTCTGGGCACCTCTGTTTCTCTGCCCAGGCTTGCTCACCCTCCTCTTCCTCTATGTGTGACCAGTTACCCTCTCTGAGCCTCAGTTTTCTCATCTGCCCACCCCCAGACTTAACTAAATTCCTCATACTTCTAAAGCGTGTGACATGGGAGCTGCAACTCAGCAGGTGCTCAGCCAAAGCAGCTGCTCTTTCCCGAGGGCAGGAAACCCCAGCCGTCCCTCTAAGCCCCCCATTTTCTTTTCCAGAAAGGCCCCTGCTGGTCACATATGGCTACAGGGCATCCCCCTCAGTCTGCACCAGGAGGTTCCTGCCAGCCCTGCCTGCCAGCCACTCCATGAGGGCTGGCTTGGTGGGCGCACAGCTCCATTATATACGCTCAGGCGCGGGTCCACATCATGCTCTTAGCAGGTCCTCAGGAGTGTGTGAGGCTTGGCTCCTGGCTGGGAGAGGGGATTTGGCTCTGACCCTCCTCCTCTGCTACTGATCAGACATGATTTCCCTGGAGAGAAAGAAACCTAACCCTCTTTCCAAAGGAATGCCTGTGAGCGCCTACTGCATACCAGGCACTGATTGAAGACTTTCTTGCATCATCTCATTTAATTTTCCTATCACCCATATGAGGGCAAAATTATCTCCAGGTGACACAGAAGCAAACAGAAATCAGGGAGGGCAGCCAGTAAGTGACAGGAGCCGGATTCCGTGGGAGTCTGCTCAACTCCAGAGCCCAACCTCTCTTCCCTCTCCGACCCTTCCCCAGGATGGCGGAGGGAGGCTGCGAGGGGCCAGCGTGGTGCTCTCGGCCACCACCACGGTCACAGTCAATGTGGAGGACGTGCAGGACATGGCCCCTGTCTTCGTGGACACGCCCTACTACGGCTATGTGTACGAGGACACCCTTCCGGTGGGTGGCTGTGCCCCTCAACCTAGTGTCACCTCCAGACACCTCCTGCCCTGTCCTTTGCGCCGCCCGAGGATCCCCCTGCTGGATGGCTGGGCTCGACCCGGGCTCGCGCGCCTCAGCTCACGTGGAGGCCGGCTCTGGACCCCTCACTCAGGCCACAAACAGGTCGTTTTGCATGGGGAAGTAGGCCCGGGAAGAAGCAGCGGCTCGTGTGTGGAGCACCTACCGGGTGACCAGGCTATGCCAGGTGTTTCTTCACTCACTCAAGCTTACTCCAGCCCAGCTGCACACGTCAGCCCTTCAAGAGGGCTGAGAAGAGGCTGGGAAGAGAGCTGATGATTTGGTTTAGGTGGCCTTTTCCTCCACCTCGTACAGGAGGTGAGGTGCCTTTCGCTTCCCTCCCTCCAAGCCTGTAGCCTGGGGCCCCCCAAACCGGTAGTTCTCCCACAGTTTGCTGCCGAATCACCACAACCCTTGTCGGACATCACACGCGGGCCCAGCTGGAAGGCTGGCCTCAGCTTCCTCCCACTTCAGCGCAGTTTCCGGCCCTCCTTCCTGCCCCGCCACCCCCGTGTTTTGTGTTTTGACCTCTCAGGTTCCAGTCCCGGGCCTGGCATCCAGGGGCGGGCCTCCCCTCCACCCGGGAGCCCGCACCATCCTCTACTCAGCCCAGCTCTCTCACCACTGCACCCTTTTCCTTCTGCCGGACACGTGCCCATGGGCCTAACGCCTCCTGCCCTTCTCGGCTCAGCCCAGGCACTGCTTTCGCCGACATCTTTGGTTGATGTCTGCTCCTACGCCCGGCACGCCCCTCCACGGGCACGCCCCTCCTTGGGGTGAGCCCATGTGTTTATATGCCCCCCCCGCCACACCTCCCATGGCCACGGCTCAAGAACTCTCCGTGGAATGGAATTGCATTCTCAATTCTCACTTCCCCGGATTCTGATTATTCCCAACTTTATACAACAATGAAAACACTTACTGAGCACCACTCACGTGCTGGGCCCAAGCTAAAACCTCGCCTTTTCAGATGCTGGCAGCCGAGTGGTGCAGGAGGGCACAGAGTGAGGGAGAGAGAGAGGCCGGGCTGCTCCCATGGGGGCCGCAGGTCAGAGCAGGGCGAGGCCCAGGCGGTCCTGCTGAGGAACTAAGGGGGAAGGAGGTGCCGGGACGGGGGGAGAGGACAGTCAGGAAGCTGCCATGAGGATGGATAGGTCTCCGGGGAGACGGGCCTGAGTAGGGAGACCAGGAGGGGGCGGCAGGGCAGGATCGAGCAGGGCTTATCAGGTCGGGCAACTTCCCAAAACCTTCGAACGGCCCCCCCAGGGCCACAGGATAAAATCCTGGTTCCTGGACTTTGCACTGGACCCCCTCTGCCTGGGCCCTCTCCCACCTCTCCTTTCAGGCACCTCTGAAGGCCAAAGGTGGATGAGGCAACAGGGGTGAGGCTGGAGGGTGGGCAGTAGAGGCAAGGCCTGAGAGTGGTGTATGGGGAAAGAGGCAGTGTAAGAGGTGTGAGCATGTGGCCCATGCAGGAGGCCTGTGTGCCCGGGGGGCAGCCCACGTGCCAAGCCATGTGGGGGGCAAGCAGCGGGGCTCAGGCGTTCCCTCCAGCCCTGGAAGGCCAGGGGCCACGAGCTCCCAGTAGAGCGGGGATAGGGTCACGCAGAGACCTGGCTCTTGAGTGGGGCGGCACCTCCCCTCACCTCCCCACTGTGGGGCAGCGTGTGGGGGAAGGGAGAGCCCCAGCATCCCCCATCGGCCTCAGGCAGCTGCTCCTGTTCCCCCCAAGGGCTCAGAGGTCCTGACGGTCGTCGCCATGGATGGAGATCGCGGCAAACCCAACCGTGTTCTCTACAGCCTCGTGAACGGTGAGTCTGGGGCTCACTGCTGGGCTGCAGCTACAACTCACTGGGTAACCAGAGTGAGATCCAACCTCTCCGGGTCCCGGTTTCCTCACCTATAGGCCAGAAGCCCAAGATGCATGGAGAAGAGTGGCTGGGTCCCTGCAGGAGGCGGCACGTCTCCTTGGGCGTCTGCTCTGGTCCCTGCTTCTCATTATGTCCAGCAACAGGGAGAGACGCATTGGGAAGGGAGGGGCTGGGGGGTGGATACTGAGAGCGGCACAGGTGGTGCCAATTCATGTTCCCACACGCTCCTGGGCATACCTCGTTAATGGGAAGGGGTGGCAAGATTTCTTATACTCTTTAACTTGCCATGTGTTTTTCTCATTCTTTTAAATGTTTTGGCCTAGAGCATAGAGTTGAATGCAGTGAATTAAATGCAATGATGATTTTGCGTGTCCCTAGTACTAGCCCTGTACATGGTGAGAAAACTGAGGCTCAGAGAAGCTAAATTATCCCAAGTTCCCATTGGGTTTGAACCTAAGTCTGCCGGCTCTTTCCACAGCTGGGCAGCAGCTGAGCAGGAGAAGCCAGCCCTGGGGAGGGCTCTTCAGCCCTCAGTAGCTGGTCCCCTCCAGGGGACCACCACACCTCGTATCTGGTCCCAGACATGCACACATCTCTATGCTCTCACTCAGACACCATCACCTCCTCTGACCCTGTCCCTGGGTCTGACATGCCTGGTACACGCTCCCCTTCCAGCAGCTCACACACGTGCAGATGTGCCCACTTTCACACACAGGCAGGTCTGCCCAGGCATGCAGACCTCTGACTGCCTTCCCTCCCCTCCACCACTGCAATCCTTCAAACACCTACCAAGTGCCCACACCACACCATCTCCTCTCCTGTCTTCTTGCATCTCCCTCTACTCCTCCTCCTCCAGTCTTTTTCTTTCTTCCCTCCATTTTTCTCTCCTTCTCTCCACCCGCCATCTCCCTTCCTCTATACCTCTTTATTTCTCCTTTCTCTTTCTAACACACATACACAGACACACGAAGCAAAATACTAGAGCACCTGGGAGCCAGAAAGTAGTGAGTTTGAGTCCCAGTTCTGCACTCACTGTGTAACCTTAGATAAGTTACTTAGCCCCTCTGAGACTCAGTTTCCTCATTGGCAAGACACAGATGATAACAGGGGAGACTTGAATGAGATACGTCTGAGGAACGTATGGCACCCTACGCCACCGTGTGGCCTTGTTCAGAACTGCAGGGCACATCTCTCCTCTGTGACAGGCAGTGATGGAGCCTTTGAAATTAATGAGACGTCTGGAGCTATCTCCATCACCCAGAGCCCTGCCCAGCTCCGGAGAGATGTGTATGAGCTGCATGTCCAGGTACCCTCCCACGAGCTTGGCGTTCCCCACCCTTCGGCCCTGGAAGGTTCCAAAGGTGATGAGACCTGGGCTGCCCCCTTACCCCCCAGGGCTCACAGGATCTAGGGAGGAAGGATCTAGATGTTGCTTCAAGGAACACCTACAAGAGGTAGTACCTGGCGAGGGGAACAGTGATGAGGTAGGAGAAGGAAGGATGGAAGCAGCGATGCCATGAACATGGGTAGGACCCAGCAAGTGGAGACTGGTGTTGGGGAGCACTGGTTAGGGTGGGGCAGGCGGAGGCCTTGCAAAGCTAGGAAAGCCCAGTGAGCCGAGGCCGGAAGTGAGAGCACATGATGTAGCAGGGGCACACTGAGGGGTCAGGTGGGACCGGAGCCAAGAGTCCACAGACAGCACGTAAAGGAGAAACAGTTGAAGCCCAGGTGGTGCCGGAGGAGCAAAGGCCTTGAATACGAGGCATGGGTTTTCCCTGCAACAGGGCCAGCTTTGCGGCCATGCAACCTGTGAGATGACACAGGAACCACAGTTAGAAGGGTCCCATGCTGGGCTTACTGCTCTGCTCTTGCTGTCTTGAAATTCTTAGTAATTTTTTAACAAGGGGCCCCCTATTTTCATTTTTCACTGGGCCTGCAAACTACGTAGCTAGTCCTGCCCAAGAGCAGGGAAGAGCCATGGAAAGGTTTGAGCAGAATTAGAGTCTTGTTAAAAGCTCACTCTGACTGCTCACTAGACCAGTGGGATTCCCAAAATCAGAGAGCTTGGAAAAAAAATTTCCAGGACACACTCCTGAGGATGGGTATTTAGTATGTCTGGGGGAAACCCAGGATTCTGCATGTTTTGAGCTCCCAGGTGATCCTGGCACCAGTCTCAGCCTGGCGTTTGAGAGCACTGGTCCCAACTTGGGTTTGGAGGGAAGTGGATGAGAGGTAGGGAAGCAAAGCCATCAGCCCAGATGCCGAGGGGCCGTGGGGATGAGCGGAGGCGGAACAGTGAAAATGGACAAACGGCAAACTGTGAAGGAGACAGACTCCACAGAACGGGGCTGTGAGGGGTGGGGGAAAGGAAAGGGAGGGATGCATCTAGGGTGGTACCATGCCATCAGGAACACAGGTGAGAAGGCAAGTTGAGTAGGATGGGCATGAGGCATTCTGGTGCCTTGGGGACATTCAAGTTGAAACATCCAAACTTCAGGGTACAGGTTTGGACTTCAGGTCAGACAGCATCAACATACAGGTAGCTGTGAAAGGAGGGGAGGGCATGAGGCCACCCAGAGGAGGGCTGCGGGGAGAGAGGAGCCACCGGCTCAGAAGGCCACTGCGGGAGCACCCCAGGATAAGAGTGAGGAAGAGGGAGGTGCCAGGGAAGGAGAGACCAGAGGTCAAGTCCAACCTGCAAAGTGGAGCCAGTTTAGCCAAGGGGACAGCACACTCGGGAGGGGGAGGGGGAACGGGCAGTGCCACCTGCAGCATGGAAGTCAGTGTGAAGTATCTGAGTTGGGGACGGGCTGAGCATTGAATAGGAGGAAAGGGGCCAGAGGACATAAGCTCCTACCAAAGAAGAGTTAGGAAGCAGCTAGTGTGTGATACAGTAGAGGCCAGGGAGGGTCATTTGAGGATAGGTAAGACCAGACATGCTTATAGGAGAGTGGAAGGAAGCCCTCGCAGGGCCTCATATGGTATTTGCCACCCGTTCCTGAGGTGCTGTGGACTCTTGGTCCTGGCTTTACAGCCTGTATTAGTCATCCACTGCTGCATCGCCACCCCTCCCCTCCCTGCAGCCTCCCCCTGGACAAGTGGACACAAGTGCAGAACATGGTAAAGCTAGGGTTTGAACCCACGTCTGGCTGCAAGGAGAGGGCAGTGTGGTGAGGTGGAGAGAGCACTGCCTAAGGAATCAGACACATCTACCTTCTTCCTAGTCCAGCTGTGTGACCCCAGGTGACTGCCTCACTCCTCTTGCCTCATCTGTAAAACAGGACTAGTAATAGCACTATACTAGTTTCCTATGACTGTTGTAACATATCACCACAAACTTCGTGTCTTAAGACAACACACATTTATATCTTGCAGCTTTTGTGAGTCAGGAGTACAGGGTCAGCTTAGCTGGGTCCTCAGTTTCAAGGTCTCTCATGTAGCTGCCAACAAATTTTCAGCCAGGACTGGGTTCTCATCCGAAGGCCCAACTGGAGAAGGATTAGCTTCCAAGCTCACATGGTTATTGGCAGGATTTAGTACCTCGTGGGCTGTCAGACTAAGAACCTCTGTTCCTCATTGGCTGTTGGCTAGACATCACCATTAGTTCCCAAGAACACAGGCCTCTTCAACACAGCTGTTTGCTTCATCCAAGCCAGCTAAAGAGTCTGCTAGAAGATAGAAGTTAGGACCTAATCTAATCACTAAGTGATATCTCATCACCTCTGCCATATTCTATCAGTTTGAAGCAGGTCACTAGGCCAGGCCACACTGAAAAATAGGAGATTACATAAGGGCATGAATACCAGGAGGCAGGGATCATTGGGGCCATCTTGGAATCAGCCTGCCACACAGCCATAGCCACCTGTCCCCACCCCAGGTGACTGAGGTCAGTTCTGCAGGGACCCCAGCTGCCCAGGCCATGGCCCCTGTCACCATCCGGATCGTGAACCTCAACAACCATCCACCAACATTCTATGGAGAGAGTGGACCCCAGAACAGATTTGAGCTCTCCATGTATGAGCACCCGCCCCAGGGGGAGATCCTGCGGGGCCTCAAGATCACTGTCAATGACTCAGACCAGGTATGTGGTCCTGCCCTCCACTCTGTCTTCCTGCAAACCACATGGGACCAAGCCCCAAAGCTGAGCCTGCATGAGCCTTTCCTGCTGATGTCACAGGGGCCTGGAGAGTCACAAAATGAATGACGCAAGAGTGGGTAACCAAGAGAGAGAGGAGGGAGGGTAGATAATCAAAGACTAGCTGCTTGGCCTAAATATATTCACAATCAATTATAAAGAAAAAGCCAGTCAAATGAAAGCACCTCTGAGTCTGACCCTCCAGACATTGCAGATGTGGCCTGTTGCCTCCTGTGTCCAGCTCAGGGCTAGGCTTTCTGTGTTTGTTTCCTTGCTTAGTCTTCATAGTCTGTTCAACCTTTCTGATTCTTGATCACCTCCCCTATAGAAATAAGTAATAATACTCACCTCCCAGGGTCAAGGGCACGTGAAGGCTCCTTGCATAGCGCGACTATCTAATGAGTTTCTATTCTCATTCATCTTCCCTGTTTCCTTTCTCCAAACCGTTGCCCAGGGAGCCAATGCCAAATTCAACCTGCGGCTGGTGGGACCCGGGGGCATCTTCCGAGTGGTCCCCCAGACGGTCCTGAATGAAGCCCAAGTCACGATCATTGTAGAGAACTCAGCCACCATTGACTTTGAAAAGTTCAAAGTGTTAACCTTCAAGGTAGGTGATGCTTTGCACTACCCTGAATGGGGGGTCACAGAAGCACATAGATTCATTCCTAAGGGGTCCCTTGTCACACTCTGCCCCTCCTGGCCCGACTCCTTTCCTCTCAGTTTCTCTGCCCCTCCTGCTGATTTGAAGAGCAGGTGGAAAGGGAGAAGAAGAATCATGACACAAGAACCTTCTTCTACTGCACACAGCCTCACTGAGCTCCTGCTTCTAAACTACGACTATCCCCAGGAATGCACGGAGTCGGGTCCAAAGAAAAACTACCAATACAATGTGCCATGTGAATAGATTGAGAGAAGAAAACTATTTGATCCTCAGGATAGATGTTTTCTCATACACATTTGACATATGTCATCTATTCTGTTAAAAACTTTAGCAGAAGATGAAAAATATACTCCTTTGTACTTGTAATTATTTTAAATGATAAACATAAATAAATGCATATTATACATAAATATATACTTTATATTGATAAAAAGGAAAAATACTTTGTTGATATTTTTTAAATTGCTTTAATTATTTATGATTATAAATGCACAGACACCGATAGCTAGCATCATGCTTAAAAGTGAAATTCTACACAACATTGTAAATCAACTATACTTCAATCAATCAGTCAATTGATAAAAGTGAAATTCTAAAAGCATTCTATGAAGTCAGGAACAAAACGTGGATAACTGCTCTCACCACTATTCTTTAACACTATTCCTAGAATGACATTCTTCTTGGATAAAGAAAGGAAACAAAAGGTACAAACATTAGAAAGGAAGAGATAAAAATTATCATTATTATTATCATCATTATTTTAGATGATGTGATTGTTTGCTTAGAAAAATCTAAAAGAAATGATCGAAAAACTGTTAGACACAGCAAAGTTGCTAACATGATTGATTGTAAAGTTGATACACAAAACCTAATAGTTTTCCTATGTACAAAAAATAGCAATGAGAATAATGGAAGAAGAGATCACTTTTACAGTAACAACTAATAAATAAAATTTCTAGGAATTACCATAACAAGAAATATGCAGCATCTAAATGACAAAAAAAATGCACAAATTTAACAAAAGGACAAAAAGAAGGCAAGAAATATAAAGACACACCCTGTTTAAAAATGCAAACTCTTATCAGTTAATAAAGAATCACACCACCTCAATTAAGGCTTAACCAGAATGTCCTTAGGGGAGGAGGGAGGGGGCTTGATACAATTATACTGGTTTTTATCTGTAGAAATAAACCTGAATAGTCGGGAAATCCAGGAAAATAGAATATGAGGCAGGAACTTGCTCTAACAGATATTAAAGTATATTATGAAGCAAAATAGTTTTTAAATGGGAGTTTTAAAAAAAGGAATATGCAAATCAATGGAGCAAAAGAAATTGGTCCTGATGCAAATGGCAACCATAAGGAAACGGGCATTGTGGTCAGTGGGGAGGGAAATGATGTGTGCCTTAGAGGTGCCCCCTGCAGGTGGGGGCAGGCATAGCTGGCTGGCAGCTGAGAAAACGGGAGACAAGGCAGGGATGATACTGAGACGGGACATAGCAGGCTCTCTGCAGAGCGACTGCCACCCAGACAAGTCCTCCTTTTCCTTCCTTCCCCAGCTCCTGGCCATCGAAGTGAACACCCCAGAGAAGTTCAGCTCCACAGCGGACATCGTGATCCAGCTCCTGGACACCAATGACAATGTCCCCAAGTTCACCTCCCACTACTACATTGCCAGGATCCCTGAGAATGCCCCAGGGGGCTCCAACGTGTTGGCTGTCACAGTGGGTTGGGGCTGACCCAGGGACTGGGGGTGAAGGGGGCCTTGTGAAGTCAGACAAACTGGGGCTCCAGTTTGAATCGCGAAGCCCACACTCACTGGCTGTGTTCTTAGACAAGCTACCTGCCCTCTCTGAGCCTCAGTTTCTTCTATACAGTGGGAATAACAGCACCTCACAAGACTATAATAAGGACATATAATGAGAAATGTAAGGCCTTCCAGATCTGGTTCCTCCAATACTTGAGATCTCCTGGGGCGAAACTAGGGCTCCAGAGCATGCCTCCAGATCAGTTTCTCCCCAGCTGGGCAAACCCCCCAAATCCTTGTTTTGCCATTGAAAACAAGAGCTGCCAACATGCCCTGGCAAAGGGGCAGGGGCCACTGGGCGCTTTCTCTCTTCCAGGCCGTCGATCCAGACACAGGTCCCTGGGGTGAAGTCAAATACTCCATCTACGGATCCGGGGCAGACCTGTGAGTAGATCCAGAATCCTGGACAGGACCTCAGGCAAGGGATTTGGGAGGCTGAGGGTGGAGAAGGATCTGTGCTAAAGGCAGGAGGAACCTGGGGAGAACAGGACCTGGGTCGGGGAGGCGAGCCTGGGGGCAAGGAATGGAGGGGAGCTGTAGAGAGCCTGAGGTAGAGGTGTGGGGACCCACCAAGTGAGGTGTGTCTGAGAGAAGAAGGGACATCATTATGGCCTGGAGCTGGGGCTCATGGCCTTGGGGGCCAGGCAAGCAGTGCTGGGCTAGGAAGGGGCGGGTCGTGGGAGGAGAGGGAAGGGCTGTGACTCGGGTTAAGTTCTACATTGATAGACTGGTAAGTAGGTGGGTGGTCCTGCGGGATGCCTTGGGGAAGCTGCCTGGTGTATTATCGCCCCTTCCTGTAGGCGGCTCCTAACTGCAGGCACGTGTGTACCTCTGTGAGTGTACACGCGTGTACATCAGTGTGCTTGTGCACACCCTTGCCTGCGCTCTCTGTGCCCCACAGCTTCCTGATCCACCCATCCTCTGGGATCATCTACACCCAGCCCTGGGCCAGCCTGGATGCCGAGGACACTGCCAGGTACAACTTCTATGTGAAGGCGGAGGACATGGAGGGCAGGTACAGCCTAGCCGAGGTGTTCATCACGCTGCTGGATGTCAATGACCACTACCCCCAGTTTGGAAAGAGCGTCCAGGAGAAGACAATGGTGCTGGGGACCCCAGTGAAAATTGAGGTGGGCTTCGAAGGTAGCTGAGCTCTCCTAAAAGTCTTGTTCCTGCAACTGCAAGCGGCACTGTAGCATAAGAATTTCTTTTAAAGTATATTGGATTCCTGAAATAAGCAAGGGTTTTTAAGTACTTTACATACCCTCATCCCCACCTCAACCCGGAAGTAACCTCTGAGAAAGAAGATATTTTTGCCAATTTACACATAAGAAAAATTAAGGCTCAGGCAGGTTGCATGTTTGGTTTGCCAGAGTTCACACAGCTGGTCTGCCTGCCTTCACAGCACTGCTTTCCCCGCTGCACTGCCTTCCTGATACGGAAAAAGCATGAACCCCGGAACCCAACAGACTTGACTCTGGATCCCAGCTCCCCTCCTTCTACCTCTCCATCCTTAGACAAGTCACTCAGCCTCCAGGCTTTTGTTTTTTGACAATGCGGACTGCCTTAGACTTGTTCTGAGAATGAATTGCTACAACACACAGAGAGAGCCAAGCACAGACCCACCCTGGCTCATTCAATTCCTCTCCCAGCTCCATTCACTCACATAGGATTAGGACCATTTCCCTTCAGCCCAGGCAGCTCTATATGACATGTTGTTTTAGCCAGGGTACACAAGTATCACCTTTGAAGCCCAGCTCTGTCTGTCCGTCTCTGTGCACAGGCCACAGACCAGGATGCAGAGGAGCCCAACAACCTGGTGGACTATTCCATCACCCACGCAGAGCCAGCCAACGTGTTCGACATTGATGCACGCACGGGGGAGATCCGGCTCAAGAACTCCATCCGCTCCCTGGATGCCCTGCACAACATCACACCCAGCGGGGACCACACGTGGTCACTAGAGGTGCAGGCCAAGGACCGCGGCTCCCCATCCTTCAGCACCACGGCCTTACTCAAGATTGACATCGTAGACACTGAGGTGGGTACGGAGCCCTGATCTGGGGGGTGGGGGGGGGAGGGCCAGAGGGCCAGCTCAGGCCTCGCTGCAACATGGCCAGAGGCAGAAAGACCACCTTCCTCCAAAGACACCCACCCAATGCTCTCGAAGACCACCTGTGCCATCAAACACACAGGCTTTGAAATCAGGTCGAAATCCTAGTTTCAACACTTTGTAATGGTGTGACTTTGGACTTTGCTAAGCCTCCACTCCCTTTCTGTGAAATGGGACTAATGATGCCTCCTTCACATGGGTGTTGAAAGGCAGAAGTAAAATCATTATGTGTAGTTCTCAGCTCAGGGTCTGGCAGGAAGTCATCACTTAAGAGGTTCCTAATGCACTTGGGCAAACGTGACACACACTCCCCCCAATCAAAGGAAAGCAGTAGCAGCTAATGTAGGCGTTCCTCATCCAGAAGAGGTGCTTGCATCATGCTCTCTCTGTGTGCATTTTTCTGCAGAGGTGCATGCATTGTGTTTTCTCTGTGTGCATTTTTTCTGCAATGAAGCCCATAGTGCTCATCAGATTCTCCAAGGGATGCCTGACCCCAGAAAGCTTAAAAACCATCAAGCTTAAGGGAGCTTACAGCCCCTGCTCTGTCCTCTGGGGATGAGGCAGGAGCAGCCGAATGCATCTTTCTTCCAGATGCTGTCCCGAAACCCCATGGCTGCCTTCCTGATGCAGACCAAAGACAACCCCATGAAGGCCGTGGGTGTGCTGGCCGGCATCATGGCCATTATTGTGGCCATAACCGTCCTCATTTCCACCGCCACCTTCTGGCGCAACAAGAAGTCCAACAAGGTCCTGCCCGTGCGGCGTGTGCTCCGCAAGCGGCCCAGCCCTGCACCCCGCACCGCCGGCATCAAGTGGCTCAGAAGGACCGAGGCCGCTGACAAGTTTGTGCTCAGAGAGGATCCTCCCAATGAGAACTGCAACAACAACAGCCTGGGAAGTGCACCGCCCCCCAAAGCCCCCGCCCCCCCTCCACCACCCAGCATGGCACCCAGCACGGGACCAGCCCACTGGATGGTGCCTACAGTCTCTGGCTCACTCGCCCCTCAGCAACCCCACCCATCACCAAAACCCAAGGCCTTGGCAAAGCACAAGGCTGCGGGAAGACCCGTCCAGTCAGCTCTGGTCTCTGAGCTCAGGCAAAAGTTTGAGAAGAATGTGCATAACAAGGCTTACTTCTAGAACGTGTCCTGTGGTCCCTCTCTCCCAACCCGATTGCCCAGCTGCTTGGGCCATACTCCCCAGCTGTGCCCCTTAGGGTCACCCCTATTTTGTACAATGGTGTAACCCCCATATCCAGGGCTCTGGACAGTGCCTTGGGCAAGGAATTTATTTCTCTGGTTATGGATGCAATTGGCAAATACCTTCCCGTCACCCAGATCCCCGGCACAGCTTCAATGCTCCCTGTTCTGCAGAGGCTGGGAGTTGACGAGGAGCCAGATCTATGTCTTCTACTCACCAACCCCAGAACTCACAGTGTCTCTTGGGTCCTGCTGGGGCCCCAGCTTTCTCAGTCCAGGAGCAGGGCCCTGGCCACATGTGACAAGGTCGACTAGAACCTGGATCCTGAGGTCTTCAGCGAAGAGCAGGAGCAGAAAAAGGAGGTTCAGTGCTGACTAAGGTTGAGGGTCAGCGAACCTCGCAGGCTGTAGGAGACCAAATGCAGCAGGGGAGGGCAAGGATGCACGGAAAACTCACGCTGACTGTGGCCCTGGGCCTAAAAGCCATTGGAAGGTGGAGGATGGTGTCTGGGCAGAGACTGTGGGCCCCTGCTATGTCCACATGGGCTTTCCCTGGTCCCAGAAATAGCTGGAGCCATGCCGGCAGCCCTAGAGATATCCGGAAAAACATCAAGTCGCCTTAGGAGCTGTCCCACTAGAAGTCCTTAAAGAGACAGTGCAGCGCTGAGATCTGGGGAGACTTCCATTTTTATCCAGCTCTTCTGCTCACATGCTATAACCTTGGGAAAGCTGTTTAAACTTCCTGCTCATCCTCTTTCTCATCTGGAAAATGTAGAAAGTGAGTCTCCCTCATTCATGGGTCTGGGGAGAGGATCAGAACAAGTAGTAGCGACAGGGGCTTTAACCAAGTGCAAAGCAGCACAAATGTAAAGTATTTTTCCACAGCCCAGTTCTCTGGGGTGCAGCTCTTCCACAAAGTATTGGGAGCCCCTCAGCTATTCTTCCAAGCACCCCCAGGAGGCACTGTGCTGGGTGAGGGCACTGCCACTGATCCACCGCAGCCCGAGCTGGGTGATGGCATAGCTTCCCTTCCATGTCTCCTCCCTCCCCACCCCCACCCCCCAACTACATCCCCCATGCAGCCCAGGACAGCCATTGTCAGAACCAGAGCTGGTCAGCACATCCAGCCAAGGCTCCGTTTTGCCAAGATGACGAAAATGAGTTCCCTAGAGGAGTGATTGCCAGAGGCCACATAGCAGTTTGGCGGCAGGGACCTGGTTTGAGGGCTCCCGGCCCCTCAGCATGTTTCTCTAGCTGGGGCGCACCTCATCAGCTTGTGACCACGGCCTCCAGCAGAGACAACACGCAGGCCTCTATTAATGCAAAGAAGTTCTGTCTGACTTTAAGGAAATCTGCCAAGAGGAAGTCTAAATGTGTGCCCAGAGAGAGAAACGGAACAATTCTTTGCATTTCACTCCACTCGCTAATAACCTCTCTAGAATATGTCTGTGATTTTATTTAAACAGATTACATGTACATGTGGTTTTCTTGATTTTTGAGTTGGTGTTTGAAGGTGTTACTCAGATGCGCTGGTGTGCAGGCTCTTTGCCAGGGTTTCTGCAGTCCACAACCCAAGCTGTATTAAGGGTTGGTCTCTAACAAGCCAGGAGCCCAGACTGAACAAACAGGTACAGGTTTCAGGACAGGGCTGTGCTGGATCATGTTTGCCCTCCATAGGCAATGCAGCATCCTTACAACTTGCACGCAGTCAACCTCTTTTGTAAATGGTAAATAAAATCTGTTAACCAAAAGCCAAGCTGACCTCTGGCTGCCTGCTTAGCATCAGTGTTAGCTGACTTGTAGAGACCAATTGTCCTGACAGCCAAGCTCAGCCTGCTGCCTGGCTCCTTTGGTGGATCAATCCCCCGACCCCCAGATCCGACTGTGGGGGGCTGCAAAATTTTGTCCAAATTGCCACGCATACATCTGTAACAGCAACACGCTTGTGGGGCTTGTCTACCTGAGTGTGGCTTATCAGAGCCTGGATGAGCAGGACAAGCCTCAGCAGGGCTGCTTGGGGAGGAATGGGATCTGGAGCTAAAATTAATTATCTCCCAGCCCAGCCCGGCGAGGGCAGGAGTTGGGAGGCCTGGTATAGGCATGAAAGCCCAGGAAGCAGTGCTGTCTCTGGGACATGAAGGCCCCTGGGCTGGAAGCTCAGGCCAGTATCAAGGCCCAGGTGGTGGGGAATGGGGGCTCCAGGACAAGCCCAGGAACTTGAACCAAAGCAGAGGCAATCTTGGAAACTGGGCATGTGAGCAACTCTTGTACTGGGAAGCATGGGAAAAGTGCCTAGTTGCCAGCACAAGCTATATTGAGAAAGAGGAGGAAGATATGGCTAACACCAAGGGACTAGCAAATGTGGTGGCACTGGAGGAGACCCTCTGGACAGTGGGAGTGAGGCCAGGCCAAGTGCCACTGCATTAGGGAACAGTGTGGGCCAAGTGACTGCCTGCCCAGTCACACTAGGACAGGCACAATGACAGACCTCAAGGTAAAGAGCTGGGAAGCAGGGGTAACAGATTGGCTGGGCTCTACCACTCCTGGGTCCCAAGGATAGATGGACAACCAACAGATGTGACTCCAAGAAGTCTGTAGAACAGTGTGTGCTTTTTTCCTGTGGTTGAGCTCAGCCTTTCTAATTATATGAAATAACATCGTGCTCAGGAATTCCCTGGAATGGCACTAATTTTCCTTCATTAAAGGAAAAGAGGCAGTGACTTTGGTTGGCATACCTCATCTGTTTCCATGTGAAGGAAACAGCATTACAAGGTCATGTCAAAGATCTCAGATGTGATTTGGGGATTTGTCCCAGGATTCCCCCATGAGAGAAAATGTAAAAACAGTTCAGGAAGACTATTTATCAAAATAGAGAAATTTGAAACTTTTTTAAGATCAGGTAAAAGATGTCCCCTCACACCACTCATTTTCAACATCATACCAGAAGTTCCAGCTAATACAATAAAGCAAGAAAAGAGAATAAAAGATATACAGATTGGGAAAGAAGAAATAAAACTAGCTTTGTTTCCAGATGACATGATCTTGAAAGTGTGAGAAAAAACTCCTGGAACTAATAAGTGAATATAGCAAGGTTGTAAAATACAAGGTTGTTATACAAAAGTCAATTACTTTTCCACATACCAACAATGAACAAGTGGAATTTGAAATTAAAAACACAGTATCATTTACATTAGCATCCAAAAAATTCAACCTAGGTGTAAATCTAACAAAATATGTACAAAATCTATATGAAGACAACTAAAAAACTCTAAGTAAAATCAAAAAAGAATGAAATGAATGGAGAGATATCCATGTTTATGGATAGGAAGACCAAATATTGTCAAGATGTGAGTTCTTCCCAACTTGCTCTATGGAGTCAGTGCAATCCCAATGAACATTCCAACAAATTATTTTGTGGATATCAACAAACTAATTCTAAAGTTTATATAGAGAGGCAAAAGACCCAGAATAGCCAACATAATATTGAAGGAGAAGAACAAAGTTGGGGGACTGACACTACCTGACTTCAAGACTTATCATAAAGCTGTAGTAATCAAGACAGTATAGTATTGGCAAAAGAATAAACAAAGAGATCAATGGAACAAAATAGACCCCAGAAACAGATTCACATAAATATAGTCAACTGATCTTTGACAAAGAATCAAAGACAATACAACGGGGCAAATATAGTTTCTTCACCAAG
The DNA here is from genome assembly GCF_025265405.1 of Mesoplodon densirostris. Lineage (NCBI taxonomy): Eukaryota > Metazoa > Chordata > Mammalia > Artiodactyla > Ziphiidae > Mesoplodon > Mesoplodon densirostris. The sequence goes on along the minus strand of NC_082661.1, from coordinate 167,233,453 downwards.
TGGTGCTAGAACAACTGGACATCCACATGCAAAAAATCGAATCTAGACACAGCTTACACTCTTCAAAAAATTGACTCAAAATGGATCACGGATCTATATGTAAAACATAAAACTATAAAAGTGCTACAGGATAATATAGGAGAAAATCTAGATGAACTTAGGTAAGATGATGTCTTTACAAATTTTTTTCTTTTGACGTGGACTATTATTTTTAAAGTCTTTATTGAATTTGTTACAATATTGCTTCTGTTTTGTTTTGGTTTTTTGGCTGTGAGGCATGTGGGATCTTAGCTCCCTGACCAAGGATCAAACCCACACCCCCTGCACTGGAACCACCAGGGAAGTCCCTGATGATGTCTTTTTATTATTTTTTTTTTAAATTTTTTTAACTTTGTTTAAAATTTTTATTTATTTATTTTTACTTTTACTTTTTTTGGCTGCGTTGGGTCGTCATTGCTGCACGCAGGCTTTCTCTAGTTGCGGTGAGCAGGGGCTACTCTTCGTTGTGGTGCACAGTCTTCTCATTGCGGTGGCTTCTCTTGTTGCAGAGCATGGGCTCTAGGTGCACGGGTTTCAGTAGTTGTGACACGTGGGCTCAGCAGTTGTGGCTTGTGGGCTCTAGAGCACAGGCGCAGTAGTTGTGGCGCATGGGCTTAGTTGCTCCACAGCATGTGGGATCTTCCCAGACCAGGGATCGAACCCGTGTCCCCTGCATTGGCAGGCGGATTCTTAACCACTTCACCACCAGGGAAGTCCATTGCCTCTTTAGATACAACACAGAAGGCACAATCCATGAAAGAAATAATTGATAAGCTGGACTTTATTAAAATTAAAACTTGTGCTCTTCAAAAGACAATGAATGTCAAGAGAATGAAAAGAGAAGCCACAGACTGTGAGAAAATATTTCTAAAAGACACATCTAATAAAGGACTGTTACCAAAATATACAGATAACTCTTAAAACTTAACAGTAAGAAAACAAACAACCCAATTAAAAAATGGCCCAACAACCTTAACAGAAACCTCACCAGAGAAGATATACAAGTGGTAAATAAGCAAATGAAAAGATGCTCCACATCATATGTCATCAGGGAAATGGAAATTAAAACAACAATGAGATACTAACACACACCTTTTAGAATGCCCGAAATCTGGAACACTGACAATACCAGATGCTGGTGAGAATGTGGAGCAACAGGAACTCTCATACATTGCTGGTGGAAGTACAAAATGGTACAGTCATTTTGGAAGACAGTTTGGTGGTTTCCTACAAAGCTAAACATCCTCTTACAATGTGATCCAGCAATCACTCTTGGTTTTTATTCAAAGCAGTTGAAAACTTATGTCCACACAAAAACCTACCTGCAGATGTTTATAGCAGTTTATTCATAACTGCTGAAACCTGAAAGCAACCAAGATGTCCTTCAGTAGGTAAACTGTGGTCCATCCAGACAATGGAATAGTATTCAACACTAAAGAGAAATGAGCTATAAGCCATGAAAAGACATGGAGGAATCTTAAATGCGTATTACTAACTGAAAGAAGTCAATCTGAAAATGTTACATGCTGTATGATTCCAACTGTATGACATTCTGGAAAAGGCAAAACTATGGTGACAGTAGAAAGACCAGTGGTTGCCAAGAGTTGGCTGGGGGCGGGGGATGAATAGGCTGAAACAGGATTTTTAGGGCAATGAAAATATACCTTAAGTTGTTGTCACAACTCTTATCCAGGGGCAGGCTTTAATTTCTGTTATCATAAGACCTGAGAACCAGAATGCTCCATTGCCAATTGTTCTGCCTTAATCATAATAATAGTTGTAATTATTATCATTAATAATAACAAAATGACCATACTGGTATATTATTATTATTGCTACTACTACAATTGATTCTAATTATTCGCAATAATGATGTTCTAAAGAGTTACTGAGAACTTTAAATTAGTTGATACTGAACAATTGCTCCTAGGGGAAATACAGGGTTAGGCACTTATAAACCTATGTTCACATTTTCATCAATCAATCAATACATACCTTATTTCATGTATGTTTCTGTTTAAAGATACGTTAGTTAGCATATATTGTTGATTAGTTAACATCAAAGTCATGGCCAATAGCACCATAACTCATGCCTGAATGACTCTTTATTTATTTATTTATTTATTTTTGGGGGGCTGTGTTGGGTCTTCATTGCTGCTTGTGGGCCTTCTCTAGTTTTGGTGAGCGGGGGCCACTCCTCGTTGTGGTGCACGGGCTTCTCATTGTGGTGGCTACTCTTGCTGTGGAGCACGGGCTCTACGCATGCGGGCTTCAGTAGTTGTGGATTGTGGGTTCTAGAGCGCAGGCTCAGTAGTTGTGGCGCACGGGCTTAATTGCTCTGCGGCATGTGGGATCTTCCCGGACCAGAGCTCGAACCCGTGTCCCCTGTATTGGCAGGCAGATTCCTAACCACTGCTCCATCCCAGAAGTCCATGCCCGAATGACTCTTATCTCACACATGTATTTTCTCTACAGGGCGTAGCACAGCCTTCTTGCACTTAGGGACACTAGACATCACTTCACCGTTACACATGGGGATTATTCTAAACAGACATCACCAGAAAAAGCAGAAAAATGCAAAAATCTTGGCACTAAATAGACTGCAAAAGGCGATAGGTTACAGTATGAGAGCTGAAACAAGGAGGCAGAGCATTGCCTGGTTCAACCTCAGCTGGAAGCGTGATCATTGAGTTCCTCCCTAATTTAAAGAGACAAATACATAGCAGAAGAGCAAATAAACAATTAGCTAAAAAAGAACTCCTTTATATTATTTCTCAATTAGCCCAGAACTCACTGGGCCCTGGCATGTACCCCAACACACAGTAGGAACTTAAAATCCCTGGAATCTGAAACAGTTGAAATTTTCATCTCTGATTCCTGAAATTGTCTGAGCTACTCCTTTGTCAAACACATAGAGCTTCTCAGAGAAAGGAGATGCTTTTTACAGCAAACTGTTATAGAAGCCACCTAGCAAGTCACAGTAACCCTTCAGGCCTGGCTTACAATTTCATTGTATTAATTACAATATGCAGGGACTGGCTTTAACACATCAGGACCACCCATTTCACTGTCCTTGGCACACAGACTTAACAGGGCCCCCTGCTTCTATCAGGACTCAATGATATTCAAACATCGACCAGGAACCGGGTTGCCCATTGCAAGCTGGATATATTTTCTTTGTTTTGTTTCAGAGCATATTGTCAGTCTCCCCAGGGCACATTATATTTAGAAAAGATCTTCCCTGGGAGCAGTAGGTAGCTTTTACAATTTGGCAATGTGTATACAGTACTGGGTTTGAGGTGGCTGAAATTACATAAAATCTAAACCTCATTTTCATTCCAAGCTCTTAGATTACCTTAAATCAGCAGCAGGCTGTCTACAAAATAAGAGCAATTAACCCAGAGGAACGTGAAAGGGAAAGTCCAGGTTAGATTTTCTAGCAAATTCATTCTCTTGTTAGGACCCCTTTTGAAAGCTTTTTGTTAATTACAAACGTAAGCCTAAAACCATATTTATTTATTTATTAACACTTTAGAAGCAGTTTAGACATCTCTGTTCTAGAATAGAATGATGGTGGAAGATCTTTCTTGTTGAACATTTAGTCTGTCTGAGCACAGTCTTAGGCACTTTCACAGATAATATTCCATTTAACCTCCACAATGACTCTGTAAATTGTATATTATTACTCCATTTTACTGGTAAAGACACCAAGGTTTAAACCTGTAATGTAATTTGCCCACAGCAGCTCAATTAGTAATGGGAGAAATGGAAGGAAAATCAAAGTTTCTAAGACCAGGAGTAGGGTAAGAATTTTTTTTGGACCCAGAGTCAAAAGCATCACAAATTTGACTACATTAAACAAACAAACAGCAAAAAAAAACCTTTTACAAAAACACTATAAGCAAAGCAATATGTCAAGAGCCCCTACATTTCAAAGTGAGGTGCTGGACCAAATATGGAGGACTTTCAAAAGGTATTTAGAAAAAATTATTTTGTGAACCCAAATTGAATGATCTGGAGAGTCAGCATTGGGGAGAGAGTTGCATGTGCTGTGCCTTCTGTCTTCCTTTGATGAGGGCAGGGAGGAGAGCGCTGTCTTTCCACCATAAGCCACATTCTGCAGGTTTCAAGAGAGCGTGGCATGTGTCCCCTGGAGTTGAAGGTGCACAAGGATTTGTATTTGACCCAATTCTGAAAAATGTACAGGCAAGTGCTGGGTGAAGCCGCTTGAGGCAACTGAATAGAAAGGTCCACACTGGGAGTAAACTACAGTTCACTGATGGGGAGCACAGATGCTTCCTGGGGGACCAGCTGGGGGACAAATGGGAAGTTTCCTTCTTGGAGTCATCTTGAACTCCACCTGAGAGAACCTTCCAGAGGTGTAATGTGACTCCAACAGAGGGAGTGGACAGCCAGATGCCCACAGGCTTAGGAGGAATTATAAGTAGCTAGTGAAAGGGGGGAATTCTCTACATTAAGGAAGCTGTGATCACATGGGGCATCTCTGGAAATCCATGAAAGCATTCCATGAAAGAAAGAATCCGCTCTGGGAATCTCCATACAGTAGAGACAGTGCTATGCATTCCAACTCCCGGGTACCCAGACCACATTTCCCAGCTGCACTTGCAGTTTGGTGGGATCATGTGACTGAGTTACAGCCAATGGAGTGTGAGCAGGAGTGGTACCACAGACACCTTCCCAACTAAAATACATCCACAGGATCTTCTGTGCTTTTTCTCTTTTCCACCAATAGCAGAGCAGGATAATGCCTTAGAAAATGGAGAAGCTACAGACTGAAAGAAGTGGGACTTTGAGTACAACCAAATATTGGTCCTCTTCTGGCTGGTAACGTCCCTCTACCTCACTCTTATAAGGACACTAGCCATTGGATTTAGGGCCCTTCTGGATAATTTAAGATGATCTCTTCATCTCAAGATTTTCAACCTAACTATATCTGCAAAGACCCTTTTCCCAAATAAGTTAACATTCACAGGTTGCAGGGATTAGGATGGAGACATATCTCTTTGGGAGCCACCATTCATCTCACTACAAGTTGATTAAAACTTTAAAAAATCTTTACTAACCTTATAGATGAAAAATTATGTTCTAGGAATTTTTGCTGAAAACATCTTTGCCACAAGCAGTTTTGTCACCTAAAAATGCCTATTTTTCTTACATCTGTGGGCTCACACCTATGCTCTTCCTCTCCAACATATTTAGTTCTCTTTGGTGCCTCTTCCTTTCTCTTCAAGCATACATACCTCCATCCTCTCTTGAAATCAAACACATAAGAGCATCCTCTTTTAACCCTGTAACCTCCTCTGGCTGAGACTCTATTTTTTCTCCTTTTTATTGCTAAATTTCTGAACTGTGTGGGCATCAAATGGTTCTTCTGTTGCTTGAATAATTGCACCTTCATTGCCATATTTTGTCATAAAAGATAAAGTAATGAAACTTAAAAGAGGGACATTAAAAAGGATGCAATGAAGCAAGAAAAATGAATAATAAAATTAAAAATGCTTCCTTGCAAAATACAAAATATCTGAATACATTTAAAATGTGTGCAGATTCATGGCAATACTGGGCAAATAACTGATTACATTTTGTGGTTCATACCTAAGCCCTTGTCTTCCAAGTCTTTGGTTCATAGTATTTTATACTTTTTTTTTTCCTGCTTATTGATTTGTGTCCTTGTTTGGCATCACACTTTTTCTTTTTTGCTAAAATTTTTTCCTTCATTCAGAGAGGTATTGGTTTCCACTACTGAGTCAGAATCAGCATTTTAACAAGATCCCCATGTGTCAGGAGAGTATGAAAGTTTGAAGAAGCACCTGTCATATTCCACTCTCCCTACTAAAAATAAAATATGTGTTTTCTCATTAAAAAAAGAGGGGTATCAGTTTCCACATGAGAGGATGCATGTGTGTAACTGAGCTCTGTGTTTCATTGGGAAAGCCTACACTGTTGCTTGTTCTTGGCATATTGTCACATGTCCATTGTTAGATGTTCCAAAGTTGTATGGGAAAAGGGGTTCAACTCCATGCCTTTGGCCTCTTTCTCCTTCAGTGTATTGTGTTTCAAAATAAGAAACCGACCAATGGGGCAAATCATCATCATCTGTCAGCTCAATAAAGCCATCAGTAATGTTACTAACTGGAGGAAATGCTAGCATATTTCAACCAGTTGAAACCAAACTGTCAACCCATTATTTATCTTTCATGGAAAAATTACCTTAGGCAAATTAGCTAAGTGGCAAAAATGCCTGTGGTAAAAGTGTTTATGGCAAAGAAACTTAAGTGAAAATACCGGACAGACAAAAAAAAAAAAAAAGATTACCTCTATATACTCTTCCCTTCTTTTTTTTTTTTTTTTTTTTGCGATACTCGGTCCTCTCACTGCTGTGGCCTCTCCCGTTGCAGAGCACAGGCTTGGACGCGCAGGCTCAGTGGCCATGGCTCACGGGCCCGGCCACTCTGTGGCATGTGGGATCCTCCCGGACCAGGGCACGAACCCGTGTCCCCTGCATCGGCAGGCGGACTCTCAACCACTGCGCCACCAGGGAAGTCCTAGGATTTTTTTCAATCCTTGCTTTCTGAAATTGTACACTGACATACATGTGTTGCTGTACACTTTTTCTTTTTCAAACACATGCTAGACATTCACTGGGTGCTTTCAAAATAGATATTTACGATGTCGTGGAGTAACTAAGCCCATGCACCACAACTCCTGAGCCTGCGCTCTAGAACCCACGAGCCAGAACTACTGAGCCTGCGTGCCACAACTATTGAAGTCTGTGTGCCTAGAGCCTATGCTCTGCAACAACAGAAGCCACCGCAATGAGAAGCCCGCACACCACAAGAAAGAGTAGCCCCCGCTTGCCGCAAGTAGAGAAAGCCTGCGCGCAGCAACAAAGACCCAACCCAGACAAAAATAAATAAATAAATAATAGATATTTATGAACTTTGCTGGAGTTTTCTTGTGTTATGTCTTTGAAAATTTGTTCTCCTCCATTATCTCTGTTCTCTCTTTCTGGAATTCCTACCAGTCAGATGACCCACCCAAACCACCACCCTGATTGCTTCTTTAATTTTCTTATCTTTATCCTGTTTTCCATTTCTTTGTCTTTTTATTTCATTTTTCAGAGAGATTTCCTCTAGTTTTCCTTTCAGCCTTTCTTTGTATTTTTTCATTTTGGCTCTCATTTTTTTTTTTTAAGTTTTCAAAAACTCTTTCTTGTTCTTTTTTCATAACATTTTGTTCTTGGTGTATTTTATGGATACAATATTTTCAAATGAAGTATTTATTGTAAGATCCATTTTAAGAGAGGTTTTTTGGGTTTTTTAAAAATATTTATTTGTTTGGCTGCACCGGCTCTTAGTTGCAGCACATGGGATCTTCTTTGTGGCATGCGGGATCTTTAGTTGTGGCACATGGGATCTTTCTAGTTGCAGCATGCAAACTCTTTGTTACGGCATGTGGCCTCTAGTTCCCTGATCAGGGATCAAACCTGGGCTCCCTGCATTGGGAGCATGGAGTCTTAGCCAGTGGACCACCAGGGAAGTCCCTGAGAGAGTTTCTGACTCAAGAGATCTAGGTTGGAGCCCAAGAAATTGCATTTCTAACAAGCTTCTAGATGATACTGACCCAGGGATCTCACATAGGTCAAGGAGTGTTGACCCATATCGGCTTTTCCTTTACAACTTTTCCTCAGCTGTGATTTGGTACAAAACAAAACCAGAAACTACTCCCCATCCCCCATCCCCACACCGAATAGCCTGGAATGCAGCTAAGAAGTTCAAAGGGCAAGATATAAACATTCCTTCCTTCCAAAAGTTAGTTTTGAAGAACTTGAACCTGTACTTGAAAGGACATGAACATGGCCTCAGTTTTTCACTAACACATTGTCTGACCACAGGAAGTTCACCTAAACTCTCTGGCCTCTATCTCCTCATCTGTAAAGTGAGGGGACTGTAAAAGATGTTCTTAAAGGTGCTTCTAGCTGGAGGATTCTATGATCTGACTCTACCATCAAAAGCTTGAATGCTGTTACTAGAAAATAGAAGTTGGTGCTACTTGCTGAACATCTATGTGCCAGGAATATGCTAAATAGTTTACCTGCTTGATCCCGTTTTTAAAGCTCTCAAGAACACTGGGGAGCAGGACTTACTATTCTCATTTCATAGACAAGGACACTGAGGCTCAGAGAGGCTGAGTGACTTGTTCAAAGGCACATTGTGAATTATGTCAGATTAGAGAAGGCAGTATGGGCAGGGAAAGACTGTGAGCATTAGAGACACAGAGACGTGGGTTTAAGTTCAGGATTCCTCTTTCACTACTAGCTAGCTTTGAGGTCTTAGGCACCTCACTTTATTTCTCTAAAGCTCAGTTTCCTCATCTGAAAAATGAAGGGAAGGATATCTGCTTCACTGAGGTTGTTGATAAACATAAAAATGCAATTAAATATGTAAAGTAGTTGGCATAAAGTAGACATTCATGTAATGCTGAGTTTGATTTGGGTCACATGGAAACCCAGCTACACATTTAGGTGGGAGTCAGTGGCTTGGAAGAGAAGAGGCAGACCTGCGTTATGTTTGAAGCCACTTGGATTTTCACCTCACTGAGATTTCACCTGTGGGAAACCTGAGGGCGGTTTCACCTGTGTCTGAGCAGTCATCTGAATTCTCTAGTAAGAAGGGTGAATGCTCCCTGTTCTCAGCCTCCCAGGAGCCATGTTTGTCACTGTGAATAGGGCTGCACAAAATTCAGGAGGTCCCTGGAGTAGCAGAGAAAAGAAAAGTTGAACTGGGAGGAAAGTAGGCAGATTTCTCCATCTCTGCTGTAGAAGTGGACTCTGTTAGGATTTTGAATTCCGGCAAAAAAAAAAAAAAAAACCCGAGCATTTCAACCCATAGAAAGCTAGAAAGGGTTTTTTCGTTTGTTTGTTTGCTTGTTCATTTTTTAATGAAGGGAATGAATCCTGGAGGGAACTATACTCTGCCCAGCAGTGACAGGCTGTTAGTGTTGCATACAGCCAGAGGTCAAGGACACAGAATTCAACCAGGAGGTGGAGACTGAATCTGGGCTCCGCAGCCACCCAGCAAGAGCCTTCTCCCCCTGCAGGCAGCCTTCCCTGGGGAGCAGGTGAGGTCACCAGCAAGCCTTTTTTCTAAACAACTCCATTGGCACTTTCATCTCAGGGAGTGTGAAGGTGTCCTAGTCAGCGTGAGATAAGCAGGTGGGTGAGGGTCACACAGGTGTGCAGGATCTCACAGGGGCGGAGCACCTTAGAATAGAAGGGCCCAGCATCCGGGTGTTCCCACACTGGGCAAGGACAAGCAGAAGCAAACAATGAAAAAATAGATAAATGAAAAGAGTTCAAAAGCAAATGTAGATGTTAAACAGAAGACTCCTTTGAACCCACAGGAGGACATGTGTAGCCAAACACAAGCCAGGCTCGGCCGGGGAGCCCGAGGGGATTAGCAAGATCGACTGTTCATTTATTTTTGGAGATAACGCAGTTGCAGGTTGATGAAAAATTGCACTCCAGGGGGGCCCCATCAGCCCATCTGGATCAGTGCGCCCTGGTCCCCGGGGGTGTGGGGCGGCAGAGGGACTCACAGCCGCAGCACCTGGTATCTGGCTTCCCGAACCTGCCCTGGACTCACGTGCCAGGGACACTGACAGGAAGAGAAACTGCCACGTCTGAAGCTGGAGCCTGGCGCTCGAGGAAGCTGTCCAGGGAAATGAGATTCAGTCACTGATCCTGCTGGGGATCTTCCTCTCCAAGAGCCCATTTATATAAATGTTTTTGACTCTCCAAGTGCAGGGGCCTGGGACCAGGGGGCAGGGGACACGCAGGCCTCAGGGCACAGCCACTTAGAGGTGGACAGAGAGGGACAGGCCACTGCCTTGTTTTGAAGTGCCTCCTGTGTCACCAAATAGGGGAATGACACCCTCATCCCACATGCAAGAGAAAGGAGAGCGTGGGTCAGTGCAAAGACCGGTGGGTGTTCAGAGCAGGGGTACTTATACTGTCCCCAAACTGGAAACAACCCAGATGCTCATCGGCTAGCGAGAGAAGAGACAAACTGTGATCTATCCATATGTAATAGGGTGCATGACAGCCCCCAGAGGTCATATCTGTGTGCTGATCCTTGAAACGGTGAAGGTGACCTTTTTTGGAAAAAGGGTCTTTGCAGATGTAATTAAGGATCTTGAGATGAGATCACCCTGGATTATCAAGTGGGCCCCAAATCCAAGGACAAGAGGGAAAGAGGAGAAGGCCATGTGAGGATGGAGGCAGAGACTGCAGTGATGCAGCTACCAGCCATGGGACCCCTGGCACCTCCAGAAGCTGGAGAAGATAAGGAGATGAACCTCCCAGAGAGCCTCAGGAGGGCGCGCAAGCCTGGCCTCCAGAATTGCGAGAAAATTAATTTCTGTAAATAAATTTACAAAAAATAAACAAGTTCATGGTAATACATCATACAGTGAACTGCTACTTAGCAGCAAAAAGCAACAAACCATTGATACGTGCAAAATTAGATTGATCTCACTTGCACGTGCTGAGTGAAAGAAGCCAGGCACAGAAGGCTCCATGCTCTGTGATTCCATCAGAAGACCTCAAAAAGGCAAGACCCTGGGGACAGACATCACACCAGTGATTGCCAGGGAATGGGGGGAAGGGAGAGGATTGAATACAAAAGGGGATCCAGGGAAATTTTGGGGGTGAGGAAAATATTCCATATTTTGACTGTGGTCACAGTTACACAACTATAGATATTCGTCAAACCCATAGAATTATGCACATAAAAAGACTGAATTTTACTGGATGTAAATGGTACCCCAGTAAATCTAATTTTTTTCAGGTGAAGAAATGCCAAAAGAGGGTTCTCAAAATTGTGGCATATTGAATAAATCAACACTATCGACACACTCAGAATAAAAACAATGACAACATCTGCCCTAGGCAGAGGTCACGTTCAAAATTCTAAATTTGTGGACTGTGTGAATGTGTTGACCTAATTTATCATCCAGAGTAACATTCAAACATTTTGATTATATTTGGAAACAGTTTGTAGTTTTGATTTTCTCCCTTGGCTAGGATTTTGGGGTATGCCTGATGATTGCCAAGAAACTGTGACCATTTGCAAATTCAATGTATTAATTATACATGTAGCTAGATAATTTGAAAAGCAAAATGATTAAAATATTTTCAATTTAAAAAAACCCTACAAAACCATGTTCGATGTGGGCTGTGGGTATTTTATATGAATGTGGGGCATGGCCTCTAAGGACAAATGTCTAGGGCCCATGGAGTCTTATGATTGTCCTGGATGGGAGGGGTGAGTCGAAAACACATTTCTGAATCCGCTTTGGTCCCAGAGCTGTCTTGTTGACTTGTGTCCTAAACATTTCTTGACTCTGTCCATGCTACCTCCATCATCTCTTCTGTGGATTCCTCCAGCAGCCTCTTAATGGTTCTCCCCTTATCCATTCTGGTTTCCCCCACAATAGCCAGTGGGACTTTCTAACATAGAAACTGAATCACAGCTCTTTCTTGTAAACCCATACCCAGGACTAGATTTTCAGTGTCCTCTAGTGAAAGACAAAATTCCCAACAAATCCTACCAAGTCCTGCAGGGTCAGGCCCCTCCTGCCTCTCCGGCCCCATCTCTCCTTCCTCCCCTGACCTCTGCAACACCCGCACTGCCTCTGTCAGTCCTTCTTCACCACCTCGGCCCTGACTCTTCCTTCTTGCCTGACTCCCTTTCGCCTCAACCCACTTCACCTTGAACTCCCCCTTGCTCTGCTGAGCTCAGCTCAAATATTACTTCTTCTGGGAGCTGTTTGCTGTCACTCCCTCCTCCACTGCCAGCCCTACCTCTGCCAGCTGCCTCATCACATGCTCTCTTAGCTCCTGGTCCTTTCAGTGATGTGTGTGATTATTTGGTCAATGCTTGATCCCCCGAGAGTCTCAGCTTTATAGGAGGATGAGCGGGTGTCTTTTGGGAGGAGGGTATCAGGGAGGAATCTTGGTCTTCCTCTTTTTAATGCCCCAGCAACTGAAAGAGTGATTAGAACTTGGTTAGTGTTCAAAGAAGTATCGGTAAAGGATGGATAAGGGAGTGAGTGAGTGAGTGAATGCTGTATGTATTACTCCCATCCCTTGGTGGTCCACTTCAGACCCTAGCACAGGGCCTATTTAGAAAAGAAGCACCAACCTGCAGAGCTTCGAATTCCAAGCTGGACCCCGCAGACACCCTGGCCAGGGGAGGGGCTGGCTCCAGACCACGGGCTTTCTCTGTCCCCACCATCCCCAGGATCCAGGGCCGTTACCTGGGCTCTGTCGGGAAGATGCCTGCTTAGATCTACGAGTCTGCAGCACGTGGAACCTCTCAGCCCCTGTCCACTGGCAAATAGCTTAGATATGGTCTCTGAAGGAAGCTTTCCTAGAAGAGCAGGGATAAGAATTGGTATCAAGACCACTCAGAAAAGTCATTTCTGGAAGTGCTGCCCAGGGTAAAAATGTAAGGTGGATGAAAGAATAAGAATCCTCCCTAAGGTGGGGTGGAGAGGATATTTCTTCCAATCACGATTGCTTCTTCATTTTCTTCTAAAAGTAAAAATTGTTAGCACCCACTATGGACCTCCAGCTTAGGAGGATATAGAAGCAGTACAAAGTATTTTCCCAGAAATCAAGTCACTTGCAGTCTGAGGATGTCAAATGCACATGGGTGAGACCAGGGCACCATTTATTCATTTGACAAATAGTCAACGTTTATTATGGGTCAGGGCTCTGCTTGGCACTGGGTATCAGCTGAAATGCTGCCCACTAATTTGTCCCCGTTCTGGGCTTTCTCAGCAGTTTTTTACATAGGCTGTGGTTGAGTGCATGGACTTTGTAGCTGGATGTCTGGGTCTGATTCCTGGTTCTGCCATTTTATAGTTGTGTGAACTTGGGCAAGTTAATTAATTTCTCTAAGCTGCTTCTTCTGTGAAGTAAGGACTATCGATACCACCTACCCATCACATTGTTACCAGAATTGCATTAACACTTGTAAAGTCCTTAGAATGGAACCCAGTAGGAGTTAGCCCTCTATAAATGTTTGTCATTATAATTGCTATTATCTCCATCTCCCTGTCTCTGATGGTATAGATCATTTGTATTTCCACCCAATATAAGGGGCTCATAGGGGATATTCCTCTCCCTCTCTGCTCATCCTTGAGGTCAGTGTGGGGCTGTCATTCAGGAATCTGGGGTGAAGCACATGACCCACATTGAGGTCAATCAAGACACTGCATTTCACTGCCCATGACGATCGGCTCAGGGCTGGTAATATGATGTAAGCTGGTCCAATCAGAGTGATTCCCAGGACCCTGTCTTTCTCTTGGGAGGTTGGGTGGGGACTGAAGCTGCTGCAACCATCTTACCTGAGAATGAAATAAATATGGTGAAAGGCTGAGCTCAGACCTGGCAAACTCAGAGTTCTGGGTTCACCATAGGAACCCCGTGTCCATTGGGTGGAAAGCCCAATCTAGTTCCCATTTTTTTCATTACCAGGTTAAGAAATACTCTTTCTTTTGGAAACCAGAAATTTTCTGCCCCTTGCAGCAGAAGGTCCCAATAGACATATCACACGTCCATATTACACCTATTTATTGAGTGCTTTCTACCTGCCAGGACCTGTGCTAGGTGCTGGGGGGCTGGGGGTTGGTGTGTGTGACATAGATGACACTGCTTTTCTCAGGAAACTTGGGTTCTAGGATGAGACAGTAAGACCCAGGCACCACCCTCCCCCCAAGGGCTACAATCTCTCAGGGCATTTGGGAAAGAAAGCCTTTGTCTTACATTCGCAGCCAGCCTAGCTACAGACCACAGGGCTCTCTCTGTTCTCCCTCTGGACCCTCAGCCTTGACCTTCTCACCTGCCCAGGGGAAGCAGGGGTGTGGTTACTCCACTCTCCCATGACAATGTCCCATGCAGCTGCACAAACCCTCGGACTTCACAGTCACGGTCGTTAGGACGTGTGGGTCTAAGCGGAGAGAAATTTAAAGTGACATGCTTAGTGTAACTGTCCCTGTAGTTGTACAAGAGAAGACACACACACACACACACACACACAAACACACTTCACTGGGGACCCCATAGGCACATCCTAGGTGTTCCTTTTCCTTTCCTGTCAACTGATACACCCTCTTCTAAAAGATTCTCTTCTACAAGTCTCCCCAGGAGGAAAGGAAAGCACCCTTTATTCCCGAAGACTGGTTTGGTCCTGGGTTCTGTCTTCCACCCCTACTCACCACCCACACCCCTCAGCTCTTCCAGGTAATACCCGACACTTGTTTCTTCTCATATCAATTCAAATTCTTTAAGAGCTTGGGTTCTACAGCCAGATACCTGGGTTCCTTGCCTAGCTCCGCCATTTGCCAGCTGGATGACCTTGGGCAAGGTACTTAACCTCTCTGAGTTTTACAGTTTCATCTGTAAAATGGGGATAATAATAGCACTTATTTCTTAGGGTCTTTGGAAAGATTATTTGAAGTTATGTATGTGACGTGCATTTCTTTTTTCTTTTTTTTTTTTTTTTTTTTGGTTCCTTGAACACACCAAGAGATTCCCACCTCTGGGCTTTTGAACCTACTGTTCTTTCTGCCTAGATCACTCTTCCCAGAGCTCCTCATGGCTGTCTCTCTCATTTCATTCAGGTGTCTGCTTTTTGAGAAAAAGATGGCCATCCTAATAAGTCTCTGTCCTCCAGCTCCCCAGCTCATTCACTCTTCATCTCATTCCTTGTTTTATTTTCTGTGTAGCGTTTACTGCTCCGGAGTTTCTGCACTTGTGTATTGCCTTTCTCTCCTGCTAGAAGGCAAGAGCCAAGAGAAGGGAAGCACTGTTCGCCTTGTTCAATGCCGTGTCCCCAGAGCCTAGAACAGTGTCTGTAAAGGCTCTATAAATATTTATTGGATGAGTTTGAGTTCATCTTCCCAGCTCCATAAATATTTATTGGATGAGAACTGCACTCTGTGGCGGTTTCCTGGCAAGTCACTGGGCAAGGGAGACGTTGGTGAGCCCTGCCAGTGAGAAGCTGTGTAAGAGGCAGGTCTTAGCACACACACACACACACACACACACACACACACACACACACCACTCTTCTGTTCTCTAGGACAAACAATTCTCAGAGATGCTAAATCGGTTTTCAAGGAAGGGGAATGTTTCCTGGACTACAGTGTAGTCTCCCTGCCTGCCCCTGGCCAGAGGCGTCTCTCTGTGGTCCTGTAGGGCACTGGTGGCTCGGAGCAGTCTAAAGAATCACCAGCCAGGGGCTTCCCTGGTGGCGCAGTGCCAATGCAGGGGACACGGGTTCGAGCCCTGGTCTGGGAAGATCCCACATGCCGCAGAGCAACTAAGCCCGTGTGCCACAATTACTGAGCCTGCGCTCTAGAGCCCGCGTGCCACAATTACTGAAGCCCGTATGCCATAACTACTGAAGCCCGTGTGCCACAACTACTGAAGCCCGCGAGCCACAACTACTGAAGCCTGCGTGCCACAACTACTGAAACCCGTGAGTCTAGAGCCCGTGCTCTGCAACAAGAGAAGCCACCACAATGAGAAGCCCGCGCACCACAACGAAGAATAGTCCCCACTCGGCGCAACTAGAGAAAGCCCGCGCACAGCAACAAAGACCCAACAGAGACATAAATAAATAAATAAATAAATTTATTTAAAAAAAAAAAAAGGAAAATCACCAGCCAGACTTTGGATCCCATTCCAGAACCATCAGCTTCTCAATGGCCAGTCTTGAGCCACATTGAGTCTCAGAAAAATCTTTGAAATTAGAGGTGTATGTGGGTGTGTGTCTGTGTGCTTTCTTTCTGGGGGAGTTTTACTTATGGACCCGACTTACCTTTCATATGCAGCAGGGAGCAGTGTGAGATCTATTGTTCTCCAATGTTTGCAGTTCAGATATTTAAAAAGTATATCAAACACACACACACACACACACACACACACACACACACTTTCTTGGAGGGGAGCTGGGAAGATGGACTTCCTAGCACCTTCTACTGAGTAGGCAGCTGTACCTGCCGGACTTTTCTGAATGCATACATTCTGGGCCTGAGTAACTTCAGGAGACATTCTTTGACTTTCAGACTCAATATGCTTTTTCCCAAACTCACAGACTATGAAGGAGGAGCCATAAAATCCAGAAAAACAATATATCCATCCATTGAGGATATAACATAATTTATTGATTGAAAATTTCATTGTGCTCTAATTTATAATCTAAGATTTTAAAACATGTAATCCAAAACAGTTTATCCTTCTGAAATGGGATATTACTGCCAGATCCTTATAATAGATCATGTTTCCATAACTTTCTGCAAATGTTTTAAGTTACACATGGGCTTAGTTAAAATTTAAATGTACGCAGGTAAATATAATGTCAAGGGTTGGCCAGTAGATGGCAGCAAGTGTGAACTTGGCTTGGGAAAGATTTTCTCGGGTTTGCTGGAACAGGATATGAAAGTCAGCCTGAGCACAGTAAAGATTTAAAAGCTAACAGCTCTGGATAAAAATGTGAGCCCAATGTGCCCTCCAATCCTCATCTTGATGAGCAACTTTGTAAAGTCCATTTACATCTCTATGCTTTTCGGCATTTATTAAGAAATATACATCAAGACCCCACTTTGTGCCAGGCAGAGCCATCATGGCAGACAGGATCACTGCCATTCTGAAGTTATGTTTTAGCACCATCATTTGGGTTATCATCACAACAGAGATGGTCTCTAAACAATGTTTAAAGCAGTGTGCTGAGGTGCAAAACAAGGAGTTACTAGGTGGAGTGGAAGGCATTCTTATTTCAACTCCCTGAAAACCCCAAATGAGTACAGTCACCAAGACTGAACAACAGGTTCCACACCTCACTAAAGTGAGTTCTGCAGCAACTAAGAAGAAAATTTAGTTTCTGGGAGGTCTGATCATATCCTAAAAATGAAGAAGCCAATTTTTGTGACACCTTAAGATCGGAGTTGATTAATGAGCAATTAGCATAGACAGGCCTGGAAAATGTTTGACAGGTGAGTAAGAATTGGTTCTCTCTTTTACCTCTCTGTCTTTAGGGTTTGTTGATGTGGTTGATGATTCACAAATAAGGCTGCCTCCCACAGTTACACAGAATCCCGTTCCATTCTCTTTCCTAAGGTACAGCAGGTGAGCCAGGAGGATTGCAAAGGAGAGAAGGCACCCTCACAGGGAGCTGTGACACTGGTCAGCGAGCCAGGCTCTGGCTCTTCTTTTGCACAATGCTACTGGACCCTCCCGAGCCCAACTGATTGGTCCAGTGTGGACATCCAGTGGGGTAGCTGTCAATCTACTGGGGGCCCAGCTAGGACTGGCAGGTATCTGAGTCATGGCAGCCAGGAAACGGGTTAGCAGCAATGTTTGGAAGCCCGGACAGCAAACGCCAGAGTAGTGGGCTGGGGTCCATGTGTTTGGAGCAGTATGAAGGATATAGACCCTTGGACTTGAGCAGGCTTCATCTATCTTGACATTCTCTTTGATGATAGGAATCACCTGGGATGGAGAGGGGTGCTTATTAAATACACAAATAAGCAGTTCTCTCCTCTAGAAAGTCTAATTCAGTAGGTCTGGGGTAGGGCCTGAGCTTATTTATTTCTAGCAAGTTTCCATGGAATTCTGATGGGCTAGTCCTTGGACCACACTTCAAGTAACAAGGGCTTAGAGTCCCTTTCAACTCTAGATTCTACAGTGGGTTCATGTCACTAGAACAACTGTGATTTTGTATGTAGTGGGGAAAGAAATTTGGACACCAGCATTCCTGTAGGACCTATCCGATGGCGACCTTGCTCTTGACTCTTTACAAAAGCTATTTCATTTAACCCTCTCAATACCCAACCTGGTGATTGTCTCATTATCCTCGTCATACAGAAAAGGAAAATGAGAATCAGAGAAGTTAAGTAACATGCCCAAGGTTGAACAGTTAACAGGTGAAGGATTTAGAAATCAGACCAATGTCAGATTGGTCCAGTGCTCATTAATTAATTAGTCAACATGTTCATTGATCCAAAAAAGAATTATTAAATGTATCTATGGATTAAGTACTGTATGAGGTATTAGGACATAAGGTTAGAAAAACAGATGAGGCACAAGCCCTCATGAAGCTTTAGCAGGAAAGGTGGCTTTTGAATGAGAAATAACACCACAGAGTGGAAACAGATCCCAAAGCTTTTCACTGCGTCCGGAGCTGCCACTCTGGTTCTAGAGGACTGCGCTGGTCTCCTTGTTCACCCGAGGAGGACACTTTTCCCCAGATCTTGACATAGCTGGTCCCTTCCTATCACCTAGACTTCGGCTCCACCATCACCTACTCCGTGAGGCAGTATGTCGCATAGCAGGTGAGAGTGCGGACTGTGGCACAGCAACTGGGCCTGCATCCATCTCCTCCATGTATTGGCTGTGTGATATAAAGCATACCTCACCTCTCTGTGCATCAGTTTCTTCATCTGTTAAAGGGCAGTAATAGTACCTAGCCCATACAGTTGCTGTGAACATTCAATAAGTTAATATACGCAAAGAACTTAAAATAGCGTCTGTCAAAGGGTAAGCAGCATGGACACTTCCACTTCTGGTATTCCCTGAGCACCCTACCTAATCGTGATGTACCCCCTTTTATTCACACATATCTTATCACCCTGTTCTTTCTTCCTAGTCCTTGTGACCAAAGCACTCTGTGTTTACTCGTGTGTGGTCTGTGTCTCCACCTCCAGAGTCTAAACAGGGGACCTGGGCATTGTCTACATTTCATGTGCCTCCAGGCCCTGGGGCCAGGTCTGGCACCCAGCAGGTTCTCCATAACTCTTTTTTTTTTTTTAAGATATATATATTTTTTTAATTTATTTACTTTATTTATTTATTTTTGGCTGCGTTGGGTCTTCGTTGCTGTGCGCGGGCTTTCTCTAATTGCGGCGAGCTGGGGCTACTCTTCATTGCAGTGCGTGGGCTTCTCATTGCGGTGGCTTCTCTTGTCGTGGAGCACGGGCTCTAGGTGCCCGAACTTCAGGAGTTGTGGCACATGGGCTCAGTAGTTGTGGCTCGCGGGCTCTAGAGCACAGACACAGTAGCTGTGGCACATGGACTTAGTTGCTCCGCGGCATGAGTGATCTTTCTGGACCAGGGCTCAAACCCGTGTCCCCTGCATTGGCAGGTGGATTCTTAACCCCTGCACAACCAAGGAAGCCCTATAACTCTTTATTTAAGGAGTGGACGAGTGAACATGAAGTCTGGGTTCCATGGAGAATAGAGCTGTGTTCTCTAGCCCAGGCCAAGTAGTCAGGAACAGTTGCCTTCCACGGAAATTAACTTAGACTCAACTACGTACTATACCCCAACATGAAAGCCATAGCCTCTGCCATTAAGAACAGATGATGGAAAGAAATAGATGGGCTTTGTTGGCCTCCACTGACTTCTCTGGTGAGTTGTTTGAGCCTTCCTGGAAAATCTTTAGAGGTTTTAAGCCCAGAAGCCAGAACATGAAGAACATCTCTTTGTTGAAGATTAGAGGCAGCAGTCTGTCTTAGCTAATGCTGGTCTGTGTCATACCTTTGACATTATATTTAAACATGGATTTTTATATTTAATAAATAAAAGTTCCCTGAGAGAGTCTCCAGAGCCTTCTGCTAACATTAGTCATCTTCCTGAACACATGCTGCCATGTACACTGGGGAGCTGGCCAAACTTTAAGGGAGGGGTGGGTAGCTAGAATCACCAACCCATGTTGTCACTTCTTGTGAGCAAATGATAGAATGAAGCAGATGTGTGGCTTCTGTTGAGCTCTTCTTTCAGTATTTTGAGCCTTCTTGAAAAATCAGCTATTTGATGGGGTGTGCCTCACCCTGGCTACTAGGAGTGTGAAATCAGGAGACATAAAAAAGTGTGCCCAGTCTGTAAATGCCTTTTTCACCTGCTTGCTGATTCCTGAAATCCTAATAGCAAAGTCTTCCTTTTTGCAAAGAGACAATAACTTGGAAAGCATATATATATTTGGGAGGGGAAAGTCTGTAATTAAAATTCAGTTTAAGTGATTAGAAGTTGACCTCAGGCCTTTTAGGTTGAAATATTTTGATAGATATATGTATATGTATAACCAATTCACTTTGCTGTACACCTGAAACTGACACAACATTGTAAATCAACTATACTCCAATAAAAATTTTAAAAAAAGAAATATTCTGATTGGGAGAAGACATAGGAGAAAGGACAGGAGACACTTAGAGTGAGGTGGTAGGAAACAGGGAAAGGGCAATGCATCAGTCAGGTATTGCTACAGTAATGCTGCATAACAAATCATACAAAACCTAAGTGATATATAATAAGGGTTTATTTCTTGCTCAAGTGTCCATTGGTCAACGTGGGTTCAGCTGATATGTGCTAGGCTGGGCTCGGTTCCAAGCTGTGGGTAGAGTTCAGATCTTCTCCATGTGTCTCTCACCCTTCTTGGACCAGCTGCAAACTGAGGAATAAATGGAAACCCTCAACGCTTCTTCAGTCATAGGCTCAAAACTCGCTCACTGGCACTACCCTGTCCGCAAATTCTTTTGGCCAAAGCAAGTCACATGGCCAATCCCAATATCCGTAGGGCAGGGATACGCCTCCTGCAGAGGAGGTGGCAGTGTCAAGAGAAAGAATATTGGCTGAACAGTAATATTTCACAGGCCTGGGTATTGAAGGCCACTTTTGCCAGACCCCCAGGTTGGGAAGCCTGACGTGGGGCTCAGAACTTTCACTCCAGTGAGTGGACTTCTGTGGTATAAGTGTTCTCCAGTTTGTGAGTCACCCACCCAGCTGTTACAGGATTTGATTTTACTGTGATTGCGCCCCTCCTACCATCTCATTGTGGCTTCTCCTTTGTCTTTGGATGTGGGGTATCTTTTTTGGTGAGTTCCAGTGTCTTCCTGTCGATGATTGTTCAGCAGTTAGTTGTGATTCCGGTGCTCTCACAAGTGAGAGAGCGCACACCCTTCTACTCCACCATCTTGAACCGGACCTGAGTTTTTATTAAACTCTTCCCATGTCCTCCTGAAACAAATGTCTGAGACCACTATTTCTCCTCTCTCTACTTTTACCAGGGGATTCCTGTAATGCTGCTCTGGGCTGGAGAAAGGGAACTGTTTATCTAGTTATAAGGATCTACCTTTTCAAAGGGCAGGGTAGAGTGGCCTCTGGGAGCTTAGAATGGGGAATGCCAAGCCTTTGTGTCCATGTGAGTGTGACCCAAGACCGCAGGAATAGATACCTCTGTTGTTGGAAGCTGACCTCCCCCTACCCTCATGCTTCCCACAGCTCAAAAAACAGTGAATTATTCCCTGGCCAGTAGCACTTTTTGAACCTCCAGGAATTTGCCAGATGATTCCAGACCCAGGTATCTGCTCAGTTCTCTACTGGGGACTCAGTTTTCTATTGGGGATAACCCTTGATAAGCCCTAGTCCTCACTCACTTGTCCCTCTTTTGAAAGGGCCAGTGGAAGTGAGGGTCATAAAGTGTGACTTCCTGCTCTGCCCTCATGAGTGATGTGGTTCTGGCAGCTTTCTAAAACTCTTAGTCTTGTTTATAAAATGAGGTTAATAATATCCACCTCAAGCAAACGTGAGGATAAGGAAGAGACATGCACATCTGAAACTGCATTCTGCCACGAGCTGAGGAAGCAGAGGGATTAAGCATTTAATGGAAACACACTGAGGGAGATGGGTGAATACTTCATGGGTAGACTTACTTATGCCCATTTCACTGAGAGCTGTGGAATTAGGAGACTTGAAGTCTCTAAGTCACTGTTGCAGGTTGAATTGTGTCCCCTCCCAAATTCATGTGCTGAAGTCCTAACCCTCTCCCCAATACCTCAGAATGTGACCTTATTTGGAAACAGGGTCACTACAGATGTTATTAGTTAATGAGTTCATTAGGGTGGAGCCCTAATCCAATATGGCTGGTGTCATTATTAAAAGGGAAATCTGGACACAGAGGCTTGACCACAGAAGAACACCAGGTGAAGATGAAGACAGAGATGGGGTGATGTATCTACAAGCCAAAGAATGACAGACATTCTCAGCCAACCACCAGAAGCTAGGAGAGAGGCATGGACAGGGCTCAGAAAGAACTGTCCTTGCTGACACCTTGCTTTTGGACTTCTAGCCTCTAGAACTGTAAGAAAATACATTTCTGTTGTTTAGGCCTCCATGTTTGAGGTCTTTTGTTACAGCAGCCTTAGCAAAGGAGCACAGCCACTAAGATTCTGAAGGGTCAGAGCCTGGGTCAACAAGGGTCTACACGTGGAGCTGTTGCTAAGATGGTGCAGGGCTCAGGGTACCCCAGGGCTGAGACCTTGAGAGAAAGCGTACTGTGCTCTCTCCACTGTGCTCTCAAGGGAGACCTGGTTGAAAGCAATATCTAAGGTAGCCTTAGGGTGTCAGAAATGCCCCCACAGGGTAGACTGGGGAGTATATTCAGGAGGTCAGACCTGAGTGTGTCTACTCATTTTAGTTTCAGATCTACATTCTGTCTCCTTCCCTCAGCCTTTCATGTCCATGCCTAAGTCTCA
Source organism: Mesoplodon densirostris (assembly GCF_025265405.1). NCBI lineage: Eukaryota > Metazoa > Chordata > Mammalia > Artiodactyla > Ziphiidae > Mesoplodon > Mesoplodon densirostris. The sequence goes on along the minus strand of NC_082661.1, from coordinate 167,210,794 downwards.
ACCCCTAGTACTCAACACCTTGATTTTTGAGCACCATCCTTGTATATATCTAGGAGCCATGGATCCTGGCCAAACTCTGATTTTTCCTAATAGCAGCCTTGACAAGGTGGCAGAAGCCACAGGGGAGAAACACTGGCAGATAGAATAATAGCCCTGCAAAGATATCCATGTCCTAATCTCCAGAGCCTGTGGGTATGTATGTTACCATGATCCAGGTGGACCAATGTAATCACAAGGGTCCTTATATGTTGAAGACAGACAGATCAAAGTCAAAGAAGGAGAAGGGATGATGGAAGCATAGAGGAGGCAAGGAGAGAAAGGAAAGGGAGAGGGGGAGGGGGAGGGCAGAGGCAGAGAGAGAGAGAGAGAGAGAGAGAGAGAATTGAAGGTGCTATGCTGCTGCTTTCCAGATGAGAAGGCCATGTGGCCTCCAGAAGCTGGAAAAGGTAAGAAATGGGTTCTCCCCTAAAATTTCCAGAAGGAATGTTGTCCTCCTGGCACCTTGGTTTTAGCCCAGTGAGACCCGTTTCAGATTTCTGACCTCCAGGGCTATAAGATAATAAGGTTTTGTTATTTTAAGCCACGAGGTTTGTGATAGGTTGTTACAGCAGCAATAGAAAATGAATACAACTGGGATGCTTTGACTTGACTCCAAATGAGGGGCTGCAGGCTAGGATGGTGACAGTCTCCAGTCCCACCTGCCCTGGCCAGAGACACATCACCCAGAGGCACTCCTTTCCTTCTTCTCAAATTTGTTCAGAACTTATGATGTGCCAGTCTCTGCCGTGTCCTCCGTCTGTGCTGCACGTGATCATATTTAATTTCTTCCCTCTCGGTTTCCTGACATTCTTTCTCTACCCCAGCACCTGAGAGCCCCTGGATGCAGTTGCCAGATATAGCTGATAAATACAACATTGCCCAGGACATGCTTATACTAAAACATTATTCATTGCTTATCTGAAATCAAAATTAAATCGTGTCTTGTATTTTATCTGGCAACCCTCCACCTGGAAGGCACCCAGGGAAACACCTGCTGAGTTAGGGCCTGGGATCCATTGGCTCCACCTGGGGAGTTTTTCAGCTGGGTTGAACCTGCTCAGCCACTACTCCTGTTCTCACTTGCCCAGCTCATTTATTTGCCCCGCACCCCAGCCCCCAGCCAGCGGTTTCCTTATTGCAGCTGCTGCTTGTGTGCTTGAGGGATGTAACTGAAATTAGGGCCCAAGTGGGAAAGACAGAGCAGTTGATGGAGAAGAGACCTAAGGGCAAGTGTGAGGACTTAGCTCAAACTCCCAGAGGTTCTGGTGGTGCCACACAAGGGGCATTTCTGAGGCTCTGTCTTCTCTGACCAGTTTGGACTGGTTTTGGGCCTTAGGAATGAGAGTGACCTTCTGAGCCCTGCACCTTTGGTTGGGGGAGGTGTATTAGTCAGCTAGGGCTGCATAACAAAATACTACAGATTGGGAGGCTTAAACAACAGACATTTATTTTCTCACAGTTCTGGAGGCTGGAAGTCCAAGATGAGCAGAGTTAGTTTCCTCTGAAGCCCCTCCTTGGCTTGCAGGTGGGCTCTTGCTGCCTGTTCACATGGTTGTCTCTCTGTGCACGTGCAGCCCAGGTGTCTCTCTGTGTGTCCAATTTCTTCTTATAAGGACACCAGTCAGATTGGATTATGGCCCACCCTCACAGCCTCATTTTAATTACCTCTTAAAGGTCCTGTCTCCAAATACAATCACATTCTGTGGTACTGGGGGTTAGGACCTCAACATATGAATTTTAGGGGGACACAATTTAGCTCACAACAGGAGGCATGTTAGACCAGGATCTCCTCTCAGCTAGATGCTGTGGTGTGTTGAGTGGTCTGCTCACTCGACAAAGCCAAGGGCACAGCAAGTCTGGAAATCAAGACCCTAGACTTGTGAGGCCAGGCTTAACTGTAGTCACTGGCTAGTCCTGATGTAAGACAGGCTGATATTGCAGGTCCAAGGATCACAGATTCTTAGTCTTGAAATCGAGTCAAATTAGTGGTTTTCAAACCCAAAGGGGTTCCACTAAGATTTCAAGGAAGTGTCTCAAAGCCCTCAATCTTTCATCTCTTTCCCATTTGGGCTTCCATACAGAATTGCTTGGGGAAGTAGGGAGGAAAGAGTTTCCTCTGTGTTAAAATTTTAAATCCACTAATCTAGACCCAATACTTTACTTTATAGGTGAGGGATTCATTCATCAAGCATGTTTTGAATACCTTCATGTATGATCCTCTGTGCTAGATTTGGAGTTGTTTGTTAATGAAGCACAAGGCAACAAAAATTGACCAATAGGGCTTCCCTGGTGGCGCAGTGGTTGAGAGTCCGCCTGCCGATGCAGGAGACACGGGTTCGTGCCTTGGTCTGGGAAGATCCCACATGCCGCGGAGCGGCTGGGCCCGTGAGCCATGGCCACTGAGCCTGCGCGTCCAGAGCCTGTGCTCCGTGACGCGAGAGGCCACAACAGTGAGAGGCCCGCGTACCAAAAAAAAAAAAAAAAAAGATGAGCCAGATTTTGAGCCTGAGAATCTGAGCAAGTGGAGGTACCATTAGCCAGCAGACAGAATCAGGAGAGGTGGTTTGAGATATGACAGATCATTCCATTTCAGATGATGAATTTGGGGTGGGGACATCTTAGTGATGGTCTGTAGATAATAATAATCTGTAGATTTAACTGGGGAAGGGGGATTTGGTAGAAAGGTAGTAGGTGAAGGGACAGACCAGGAAGTTTCTCATGGCAGGCTGACAGATAAATTAGCCTATATTTGTCTCCTCTCTGATTTTTCTGAGAAAATAGACCTACCTTAATAATGTTGATAATTCGCCCAAGAGGTGAAAGCTTATTGACTGATAGCATCTCTCGACTTCCCCGTGATATGGCAAAGTGTATTATCTTCCCTCTAAAAATAAACATAGAGATAGAAGCATCCAAGACACATGTGCAAAATGCCAGCTTTCAAATCCTCCACATTCAGGGAGCTCAGAGCAAGGCCATTGGTGAGTGAGTTTGGGGGGCGGGGGGATGGGACAGAGACAGGACTTCTCATCCTTAGGCTTGTGTAGCACCAGGACTAGGAACTGTGAAGCATTATAGGAAATGAAATCACCAGCTATTGATTACTTAGGTTACTGAATGTCACCTAATCCCAACAGCAGCTTGGTGGCATTAGAATGGGCCCAATCTGTCTGCTGTTTACTAGCTGTTGGACCTTGTACACGTGGTCACTCCCCTGAGGCTCAACTTATTCACCTGTGAATTGTGGAACATGATGCCTCACATGTTGTTTTGAGATTTAAATAAGAAACCAGATGCTGCTTTGCAAGCAACCTTCTCGGGGCCTTCCAGGGTAAAATCTGAAACCGGCCTCCTTGGTAGAGGGCAGGGAGAGACTGAAGACAGAGGCAGCCCTCCAGATTGGTTGTGGCAGGCATAAGAAGCAAGAGGACTTTCTTGGGTGGCAGCAAGATGAGTAGATCTCCACATGTGCCCACCAGACTCTTAGAAGTTTACTCAGAGGCCTTCCCTGCACAGTCCAGGAGCCTCAGCACCACATTTCTATCTCAAGGCTGTATCCTTGGAGCAGCTTCTGGGAACAGGGAAGGCAAGTGGAAAGCATATTCCAGGGACAGGGGAGGGGAAGGGGAGCCTCCAGCTCAAGGGTCAACTGGCAGTAGCATCTTTTAACCTCTTTAACCCCATATGTACCAGACATTCATTCATCCTTCCATGAGTGTGTATTGTTACCCGCTGTCACCAGTGACTTCACAATGCATAAAGCAGGCTTTAACGAATGTTGGTACTTCTGTCATCTAGGAAAAATTTGGTTTGGGAGTGGATTTTTCTGCCTACGTTTCAGTGAGCATGTGGCTCGTGGTCCAGGGACCAGCCTCACACAAGTGGCTCTGGGCAGCTGTGACCTAGAAGGGGCTGAGAGCTTGCACATTCCTCTTTGAGACCTTTTCTTTCTCACCCTGGCCTCCTTCTCTCAGAGGTGCCCTCGAGATCAAGCCTTCCTCAGAGTTGGTTATGTGCTTAGTGTCAGGGAGCTTTTCTGATTGCAAAGACAATGGGAAGCCAACGAAATGAAGAGAGGGTATGGAATAATAAAAGCACATAGCAAATTCCGACCCACTGAATCCCACAGTACCAAAAATGGAGCAACAACCCGTCATTTTGCAGGAAGGAATTGATACCCAGAGAGGGTGTGTGACCTGCCTGGAGTCACACAGCAAGTTAGGGACAGGGCTAAGTTTGGGACACAGATTTCTGGACTTGGGGTCCAAAGTATATCCTCTTTACCCACAGAGGACATGTTTATGGTCAGCGAACTCGAAAGAAGTTTTTGCTGTACTTCATGTTCAGCGTGGAGGATTGGAAACAGAATGAGGCTGCCCAGTCAGCTTTACCTCTTGTCAAGCCCTACCTACTGCACACTCTGGGCAAGATGCCTCTGGTTAGGATGGTGCTGTCCCCAAAGCAGCCCGGAAAGGCCCAGCATTGAGGAAGGACTCCATTCAAATGTATTCATCCATTCACCTATTCATTCACCCCCAGACACTTACTGAGCACCTATTACGTGTTATGTACAAAGGTGGCTGCTGGACAATTCATACTTGTCCGATCTCTCTTCTTGAGCAAGAAGGAGGACCTGAAATTCTTCCCAGGCTGGGCTGCTCAGAGCCAGGGTGTAGGGTGGAATTGTGGGGCTGGTCCTCAGCTGTGGCAACAGGTTTAGGAAATGTGGAATCTATGTTCCATTTGAGGGTGACCAGGAAGCCGGAGGGGCCATAGAGATCTGAATCAAGGAAGTACCTTGGCTGGAGCTGAGAGCCAGCCACAGGGCTCAGAGGTAGGGTTGGGGTGGGGGGGATGGCACAGGAAGATGCCCAGAGGTACCCAGAAGAGTCCTGCAGGAGAGCAAAGAGATGGGAGGTAACAGCTAAGGGCGCCAAGTGGGCTTTGATAATACTTATCAGCCCTAACGAGTGAGTAGAGTACTTAAACATGGATTAGGAACACAGTGATGGTTATTTTTACTGTTCTCCTTAAAGAGAATGAGGGTGGGAAGGAGCAAAACCAAGGGATACTATAGACCAGTGCTTCCCAACCCCCTTCTCCCTTTTTTATTTTGCTAAGAAAAACATTAACTTTAAATTTACCATCTTAACCATTTTTAAGCACACAGTTCAGTAGTTTTAAGTATATTTACATAGCTGGGCAAGAGACCCTAGAACTCTTTCATTTTGCATCACTGAAACTCTACACTGGCTAAACACTAAATCCAGACCTTGGTAATCACTTTTCTATGTTCTGTTTTTATGATTTTTTTTTTTTTTTTTTTTTTTTTGCGGTGTGTGGGCCTCTCACTGTTGTGGCCTCTCCCGTTGCGGAGCACAGGCTCCGGACGCACAGGCCCAGCGGCCATGGCTCACAGGCCCAGCCGCTCCGCGGCATGTGGGATCTTCCCAGACCGGGGCACGAACTCGTTTCCCCTGCATCGGCAGGAGGACTCTCAACCACTGCGCCACCAGGGAAGCCCTGTTTTTATGATTTTTGACTACTTTAGATACCTCATGTGAATAGAATCTTACAGTATTTGTCCTTTTTCCCAGCCCTTTAAAAAAATCTGTGTCCTGGCACTGTTCATAGGCGTGACGGCATCCCATTGGTAACATCTCCAATTAGACACACACACACACACACACACACACACACACACACACACACGGGGGAGAGCAAAAGGGAGGGATAGATGGCAGCAAATGCTCACACAGCCAAGTCTTGGGTAGGGATACATGCAGAGTTGGAAAAAGCCCTGTAGAAATTCTGATACTCCCCAAGAGTATGCCCCCCTTGTTGAGACTCACTGTTGTGGACAAAAAAAGAGTTCTCCAAAGCATCGGAGGCAGAGCAGGAGTCAGTCACAACATTTATTGAGCACTCATGGTGTACAGAGTACTGGGCAAAGCACTGGAAGGAAATACGGTGGAGATTCAACAGCTACTGTCGCTCGCCTCATGATTACATTTTTTTTTTTTTTTTTTTTTTTTTTTTTTTTGCGGTATGCGGGCCTCTCACTGTTGTGGCCTCTCCCGTTGCGGAGCACAGGCTCCGGACGCGCAGGCTCGGCGGCCATGGCTCACGGGCCCAGCTGCTCCGCGGCATGTGGGATCTTCCCGGACCGGGGCACGAACCCATGTCCCCTGCATCGGCAGGCGGACTCTCAACCACTGCGCCACCAGGGAAGCCCATGATTACATTTTAAGTGAATGGAGAAGATACACACACGAACATGTATAAACTAATATCTAGACACATGCATTTCTTATTCACCACTGCAAGTTATCATGAGAGTTTACCGAAGTAACTAGGGCATGAGAAGCCATTGGGACACATGGACTAAGTAAAAATCAAAGATACATTTCAGTGCTCAGGTTCAAACTTACCACTCTGGTGATGAGTGGAAGCTACCAGAAGACACTAGAAAATACCAGAAACTTGGTGAATCTATTTTCTTAACTCTATTGGTCATTTTATTTCAAATTTAAGAATTCAGTTTACCATGAAATAAAGGCAATTGACTCAACAAAATACTAGAATAGCTTTATGTTAAAAACTTTTTTTTTTTTTAAGTAAAATCAGCCTTTCGATAGTACCGTTTCCAAAGGTCAGGCACAGATTCTGAAAGTTAATAGCATTTTTCTTCTTTTAAAAAAAAGCTTCCATTATGTGAAAGACTTTCCAATAAATTTAGTGAAGAGAGGCATTTTATTGCTCTATATTATATTTGGGAAAACTTGTTTATATTCTTACATGCTTTTAAAGTAGGGTTGCCAGATAAAATATAAGATATATTTTAGTGCATGGGACATACTCATACTAAAAAAAATTAACAATTGTTTATTTGAAATTAAAATTTAACCGGACATTCTGTATTTTATTTGCTAACTCTGGCAACCCTATTTTTAGGTTAACATACCTTTGGAATTTCCAAAGGTTTCCAATAAGGTGTGGGGAGCAAAGAGGCTAATTTAGCTTCATTTATATGCTAACACTGTCAGCGGGAAAGCTTATTCTTCTGGCAGGAAAATGGTAGGTTTTGTAGGATTTACTCAAATATTGGAGACATCTTCATTTCTTACACTTTTTATCATTACTATTTTAGCAGTGCACGTTTTAGTCAGTTGAATTTTTACCTTGAAATTTTTGACAGAGATGACTGGTTAGAAATAAGATTGTAGTCTGAGGAATAGAAAAACTAACATCTGGCTTGAAAAGTCCCCTATAACATATGTTCACATCCTCAATAATTTCTTCTGTTAACACTTTATTCCCCCAACCCACAAAAAAACAACAAATGTCAACACTCACATCTTGTTAAATTATACAATGTCCCTTCCCCTATTCATGATCACTTCCTGCCACTCTCTGCCCCTCCCCTTTCCATATTGACTTTTTTTTGATAATTGAAAACACTAGCCCTTGTGCACCACAAAGAGTGTCTGTCAGGCATGGATCAATGGGTGGTCATGGACCCAAGAAAACAGGAAAAAGAAAAGCTCGCCTCTCAGATGCTTGGAGGCATAAAAACTATGAAAGAAAGTGGTGGGGAGGGAGGGAGGAGGGCTGGTAGACTGGATTGACACATTCTGTTCTAGAAATGCACTTCCTTGTATCTAAATGTACAGTTCATGTCTTATTTTATGTTGAGATTCTACATTGGAGGAGAGAGATTTCAACATCAATTTTGCAAAGAAAAGAAGTTCATGAAACTCCAACCGTTGTAGAGGAATGTAGAATGATAACACTTTCTGAATTCCAAGCTCCATCCACTATTCTTTTTCTAAACACACCAAAGAGTATATCTATATGTAAAGAATGTACTTCTCTGTTCATATTCCACATACACATAAAATTACTATGAACATTAACAAACACATAGATTGTATTTAAAGGCATATACAGCCTTTGACTTTCAAAAGCTACTTGTTAATTGAGTTATTCTGGGCCTGACTCCACCTGTTTCCACCTTGGCCAGGTGCACATAGGTTACAGCTCTCCTTTGTACCTTGAGGTCTTTCCAGAAAAGAGGATGAGTATGAGAAATTAAGTTGAGGCAAAGAAGCCACGGGGTTTCATATCACCATATAAAGGTGGAGTTAAGCAACATATGTTATTAAAGCAGAAAAATATTTCTATGCCCCCTCTGGCATTTAACATTCCTTATGCTAAGACAGCATTCCATCCAGCTACTTGCCACATACTCTTTTCTTTTCAGAAATATAAGTTCCAAATTCCATCGTTTAGACAACTTTCCATATGCTGTTCTGATGACAACATAAACTTATGTCTCTGAATGCCCCTGACCGACCTCAAGGAGAACAAGTCAGGCTGTTCTTTTACTACAGAAAACGGCCAGAAGAGGGTTTGCTTTGGGTTCCCATTCGTGGTCATGATGAGGTGGGTGGCTACAGAATGTACGTGAAAGAGTGATGGACTCCCCAGGGGCAAAGTAGCCCCCCAAATTTTGCATCAGCAGAAGCAGCAGTGCGCAGAAGGGTGACCCTGTGGGGAGTGAGAGCCCACCCTAAAGTCCCACTTCTAAAAGCTCAGTAGGGTCTGCATCCCAGCTTGAACACGTGCTTGGCAATTACATGTGCAGGAGGAGTCCTGTTGGACTCCTGTTGGACTCCTGTGACTGGCCTGCTAAGGCTTTTCTCATGGTGACTGGTATGGAAACTGCCTGCCTGGAGCTGCCTGGAAACCCAGTCCCAGCCCCGCCCTAGTAGTGTTCCCCTGGCACCTGGACGAAGGATGCCAAGCAGACAAGGAATAGTTTCCACTGGGGATGGCGCCTTCCTGCTCCTTCACTTCGCGCTTCCTCTTCCTCCTGCTTTCTTCTTTTTCTCCTTCTCTGCTACCTCCCTCGGTCCCCGTTCCATCCTTTGGCGCTGGAGGCCAGGGCACAGCTCACGGGGGCGGGGCAGAGGCGCTCGCGTGGCTGTACGAGCGCCTGGACAGAGAGGCCCGGGTGGTCCTTCTCTCCACCTCCTCCCCCACCTCCCCTCTCGCTCCTGGGGGACCAGGGTTGGGGCAGCAGGGGAACGTGGCCATGAAGCCGAGGCGGAACCGCTGGTTCATGAAGCAGTAGATGATGGGGTTGACACAGGAGGAGGTGTAGGAAAGCAGGAGGATGAAGGAGATGGGGGTCCCGGAGAGGCGGCGCTCGGCAGAGGCGGTGTCAAAGGCCCGCCAGGCGTTGGCGCTGAAGATGGGCATCCAGCAGAGGAAGAAGAGAACCACGATGACCATGAGCATGCGGATCACCCGCTTCTTGGCCATCAGGTTGGCCGCGGGGCTGCTGCTTCTGATGCGGCTGAGTCCGCCGCCGCCACTGCTGGACAGCTGCTGCAGCTCCAGCTTCCCTGGGTGCTTGGACCTCTGCAGGTAACACCCATCGCTGGCCTCGTATCTGCCGCTGCTGCCGGGGCTCGGCTTCCTTTCTGGGTGGGCAAGGGACAACACTTATTTTTTGGGATGGGTCATGCCAGACAGAAGGCATGGAACCCCTGCCCCCTGCATCAAGGGGCTAAACCACACTTGAACTGTACTATTGGGCAGGCGACCTCGGGCCTACCTTGACATGGGTAGGTATTGTTTACACTAGTCCTTTCCTTCAAATGAAAAGCTACTTAAAACTACTAAAATAATGTATAGTATCTGAGGTACATAATTTATAATAGTAAAATAATATTTTACATATGTAGACTATAAGGCTAAAAAACTGTTCAAGAATGAATAGGCACACTCTTCTTCCAGCTCCTCAGGGGGAAGTTTCCTGCTTGCTTGGGAAACCTCCAGACTGCTTTTACTGCGAGGACTCTGCATAATGAGCAAAAACCAAAGAAGACCTGAGAAGACCTTGAAGTTGTATAAATGGTAAAGAGCTGAGCAAAGGGGTGGAGTGAGAAGCGGGGACGAGTGATACCAACAAAGGTGTCGGGTAAGTTTCTCTGACGAGTGGAATATAATGAAAGGGGGAGACGGGAGGCTCTGTGGCAGCTGCAACAGGAGTGAAGGGAAGGAGAGAGGATGGCGCCTGGAATTACAATTTGCTTTGTTTGCGGAAGGGGGTCCATTTGAATGCAACAGCACAGAGAGCCTGGGACCCATGGACCCTCAGCTTGTAATTGGGCGATGTGTGTATTATGTCATCTTATCCCACTCAGCACCCTTTTGAGAGGAATAATTTCTTCATTTTACAGATGAGGAATAGAGACACTGGGTCTCATGACTGTGCCTTAGGACACAGAGTCTCCTAAGAAGACTTTTGAAAACCTCTAATATACTCTATACACACTCTGGGTATATCTATTTAAGTTACAGAAAATAAGCTTTTGTAATCTTTTGGCATAAACATACAGCTAAAAGATAGTTACCTCTAGCAGACTTCTTCTGGCTAGCATCAAATTTTATTCCCTGGTAAAGTTCCAGAGAGATTAATCCATATGCCACCATCATCACAATTCCAGGAATAAGAAAGAGGATGAGTAACAGGAAGGTGTGCCTAATAAAATAAAAAGCAATCCAATAACCAGCATCTCTAGCATTTCAAACTCAGATGGGATGGAATAAGCAGGGTTCATCTCCATTTTAATGAGTCTGAGGAAACACATTAATTACTAGTATTTAATATCTTTGGAAACTCCCCATTTGGAGGGTCAGTCATTAGAAGTTGTTTACTTCTTTTCTTTCAGATAAAGTCTCTTATGAAGGACTAGTTAAATTGGAAAAGTTTGGTGTAAATCTGTGCCTGAAACAAGTCTACATTTAAAACAAATGAGAGCTTAAAAAAGAAAAAGGAAAGAAAAGCCAATGAGAGTAGGTGAATACCTCAATAAAAGGGTTTCTGAAATAATAATAATAATAAGAGCTTACATTCATTGATGACTTATTCAATTTCAATATAGTATATATATATATATATATATATATATATATATATATATATATATATATTACTATATCTAATTCCCATAATAACTTTTGAGGTAGGTACTATTAACATAATACCCATTTTACAAATGAGGAAACAGACTTAGAGGCAATAAATAACTTGTCCAAAGTTACACAGCTCATGGCAAAGGTGAGATCTGAACCCGAGCAATATGATTCTAGAACTCATGCTCTTAAGCATCACAATATACCATTTGTTGACCTTATAGCAACAGAATCATCTAATGCATAAGTAGCAATGATGGAAGACCTCCTTTGTTTTGCAAAATAAGCATTCTGGCTGTTCTGACCCATTGGCACAGTGGCAAGCTCGTTCTAGTGCCTGGCGGGCCAGAGCTATGCTTTCTCTAAATATGTTTGATTCCTGAAGAATTGCAGCCTTCTTCTTTATGAGTCTAGCCCCTAAATCACTTTTGCAGTCTGGCATGTGTAAGGTTACACGATTAGGCCATAAAATTGTCAGAGGCTCACGGTGGCTGAGCCATTTCTCATTTCAATTGGACATGTTTTGATAAGAGTTCTTTTCGAGTCTTGGAAAAGTCCCTTATTTGCAACATAACTCTTTTTGTGTGTATGAATTACTTGGTTGAAATGAAAAAAAGGAAGGCAAAGAAAGCAGAGATTATCTCAGTTTTGAGCTTTTTTTTTTTTTTAAATCCTTGTCTGAAGTTTCCAACATCTGTGTTATTTAGTGTTGGTTTCTATTGCCAGTTTTTTTCTATGTACAGCTCATATTTTCCCATTTATTCCCATGTCTAATACTTTTTTAAAATATTTATTTATTTATTTTTGGCTGTGTTGGGTCTTCATTTCTGTGCTAGGGCTTCCTCTAGTTGCAGCAAGAGGGGGCCACTCTTCATCGCGGTGCGCGGGCCTCTCACTATGGGGGCCTCTCTTGTTGCGGAGCACAGGCTCCAGACGCGCAGGCTCAGTAGTCGTGGCTCATGGGCCCAGTTGTTCCGTGGCATGTGGGATCTCCTCAGACCAGGGCTCAAACCCGTGTCCCCTGCATTGTCAGGCAGACTCTCAACCACTGCGCCACCAGTGAAGCCCTTGAGCCATTTTTAAATGTCTAGCTCCCTGCTTCTAAAACATGCTGGGAACTGGTAAACATAATGTCCTGCATTTGTGTAGCCTTTTTAAAGATATTTAGTGACATTTTCATAAACATGCTCTCATTTGAATCTCACATACATCTAACGAGGTAGATAAAAAAAAAAACTTTACTCTTAAATCTTCGTGTAGATAAAGAATTTGAACGTCAGGGAGGTTATATGAACTTGTCCAGTATCACCCACTAATAAGCAAAGAAACAGGTACTAGAACCTTGCCTTTTAAGTTCCAGTACAGTGTCCCGTGCAAGTACCACGGCTGCAGCTCTAAGAAAAACCACATGGGATTTGGAACTCATCCTCGGCTCTACCTCCAGTTCTTGGAAAATCAGAGCTCTTCCAGAAGCACACTGCATAGTGGTTAAGACCAGATGCTCTCTTATCTCTTCTAGGTTTGAGACCTTGAGCAACTTGCTTTACCCCTCCATGTCTCAGTTTCCTCTGTAAAATGGGGACAATAATAGTACCCACCCTATAGGGTTTTGAGAGGATTAGTTGAATTTATATATATATATATATATATATGTATGTATGTATATATGGCGTTTAAAACACAACACTCTAAGTGTTTGCTGTCACTGTTACTCTAGAAAGAGGTTAGAGCGAACTTTCTCGATAAGTCTCCAGGAGACTGATCCCCCCAGACACTGGACAATACATTCCAGTTTTTATTAAACCTGCAAAATTATATCGAGTTGTATTAAACAAATAAACCCATGCAGCCTTACCAGGACTGCTGCATGACATCATTTGGCAGTAGAAAGCGGCACATGTTCGCGGTCTGATTGTTATTTTTGGTAAAAGGCACCAAGTTGCTATAAATCGGGTACGGAGTCATGATGGTAAAGGAGAGGCACCAGGTAGCGGCAATCACCTTCAAAGCGTGGGATTTTGTCTGCCAGATGCGGGACTGTAAGGGTTTGCAAATTGCACCATATCTCTCCAGCGATATGGCTACCAGATTAAAGGTGGAGACACTCACAGAGGTGCCTGGAAAAGGAACAAAGAAGCTGGTTATGCAGGTTCTGAAATCCAAAGTTTATTTGCACAATGAGCTTAAGCATACCTGATCTGCGCAGGTTTGATAGAGAGCAGAGGAAAACGCTCAGAGGGTAAGAATATTGTGTATGTATATCTAAAAAAAAATGATTTATTCCCAGCTTTGTTCCCAAAACGATTTGAGGCAGGTAAAGAAATGTGTTTGCAAATACATCTTATTGCCAATTTTTAGATAAGTTTATTGAACTTTGATTACAACCAACTCCTTCCTAGGCTGAAGGCACTCATTAATTAATAACCAAGTGGATGAAATATGTTCCTATCCCACAGAAGAGGTTTCTGAGTGACCCGTAGAATAGCTTTAGTGTTGAGCATGATCTGCATAGTTAAGTTGACCTTTTAACCCAATATTCTCAAGGACTGTGACCCTGAAAATTCAGTGGGGTCTGAGCTGGGAGCATTAAAACTCTTCCTGAAAATTTCTAATACAGACTTTTTTAAAAATATTTTTTTGATATGGACCATTTTTAAAGTCTTTATTGAATTTGTTACACTATTGCTTCTGTTTTGTATTTTGGTTTTTTGGCCACAAGGTATGTGGGATCTTAGCTCCCTGACCAGGGATCAAACCCACACCCCCTGCATTGGAAGGGGAAGTCTTAACCACTGGACCACCAGGGAAGTCCCCCAACTGTTTTTAAGAGTGAAACATTCTAAGTTTCAAAATGGAGTGTTGAAAAAACACCTAGTGAAAAAGGAAGAAGGGGAAACTCTCCATATTATAACTAACGTTTTTCTGTGGGTGGAAGGGCTAGGGCCTTCTTTCTCATTCTCTTTGCTTTCTGTATTTTGTAAAAGGAACGTGCATCATCAGTGAGAAAGACATCAAAACACCTCAATCAAAAGGATATACGTACGCATAATCATAAAAGCTTAATTTTCCTTATTTTTTGTATTTTTTGTGTGTACATACTTATTATAATCTCTTATCCCCTTAAAATTCCCATTAATTCTTCATCCATAAATTCAACTGATTCTTCTCTTATCTCTTACCATGATGGAGGAGTTCTTAGCCTGGGGCCTTTTGTGAAACTAGGTATAAAAATATTCTTTTTCGGGCTTCCCTGGTGGTGCAGTGGTTGAGAGTCCGCCTGCCGATGCAGGGGACATGGGTTCGTGCCCCGGTCCGGGAGGATCCCACATGCCATGGAGCAGCTGGGCCCGTGAGCCGTGGCCGCTGAGCCTGCGCGTCCGGAGCCCGTGCTCCGCAACGGGAGAGACCACAACAGTGAGAGGCCCGCGTACCGCAAAAAATATATATATATATTCTTTTTCTAGGGAGAATAGCCATAGTATTCCTGAGAGACTTGAAGGAATCTACAACCCTGAAACCATTCTATAAGAACTTATGTTCTGAGACAGGATTTGCTGTGTTTTATAGGACTTTACTCTAAGGAGTTGATGACATCTGAATTAGAGGGTACAGCCCCTAAGTCCTCAGGGTCAAGTCTGTACAATGGGTCCACTGTACTTATAAACCCACCAACAGGCAAGCACTCTTTTTTTTTGGCTATGTATTAGGAGTTTAATGAGTGTCAACTATTAGAAACAGTACTGAGGAGAACATAAAATTAAGGGAAGAATTGAAATCACTGGAATCAGAAATCCAACAAAACCATTATGGTATTGCAAACACTTTCAGAATTATTTTGCTTTTCATTTTCTAGGACAGTCTGTCCTAGAAATTTTCAGGAAGAGTTTTAAGGCTCCTAGCTCAGACCCCAGCTATTTTAAAACACTTTTGTTTGAGGTGAAACTTACATAACATAAACTTAATCATTTTAAAGTGAACAGTTCTGTGGCATTTAGCACATTCACAATGTTGTGCAACCACACAAGCACTCTTTTTAAATCTCCTTCCACAAACCCTGGTTAAGATTATTAAATATTATCATAAGATATATACAGACAGGTCTTGAAAGCCTAAAGCACTATGAGATGTTGGTTATTATTATTGCGTCATTGTTTAACAGTGATCCTTTTCATTTGTGAGTCCATTTTTCTTTTCAGAGGACTGGACCCAGATTGACACTTTCTTGGTTATTTGTCCATGTCACGCAGATCAGTTATTCATCATCATTTTGTCACTGCTGGATCCCGCTTCCTCAACTGGGAGAAATAAAGTCTTTTAAAGCTTTCCGGTCATTGAAGGCTGCCCTAGCCCAACGCAGCCTGCATATTTTGCCCAGCTTAGGTCAGAACAAACAACAACTCCTTCCTCATTCCCCGCCTCTCCTCCTCCTCTCCCAACTAATTCTCAGAATGGGCAAGGGACAAAGCATTTTGGCAGACGGAGGGGACAAAGAGACATGTTTTGTTTCAGCCTTAGAAGAGCCACAGCAGTTGGCAAAACGAGGTCATGTACTCACCACTGTTGCGGCTACCGATCTGGGTTCAAGTCAGCTCTGTAGCTTACCACCTGTGTGTCCTTGGGCACATTATTAACCTCTCTGTGCCTCTGTTCCCTCCTCAGTGAAACAGGGAAGGATAACTGTATATTCTTTATAGGGTGGTTGGGAGATAAAATATGATCATGGAAGTAAAAACTTAAAGCAATTAGGAGAATATCTGGTGCTCAAAAAAATGCATTCAAAAACGTTAACTCTTGTGACTTTTATTATCATCACCATCATTTTGATTGACAAAGGCAGAGAGCTGCATATCTCAGCCAACCAGTGTCAGCTTAGTGACCCACAGGCTCTAGGAGCAAATTCAATTCCTCGTCTAGTGGCAGAGGTCTCTCTCTCTCTCTCTCTCTCTCTCTCTCTCTCTCTCTCTCTCTCTGTGTGTGTGTGTGTGTGTGTTTGTGTGCCTGAGATGGTCCCAGACCCTGGGAAAACAGTCTGGGAAGTGAATCCTGAGAAGGGAATCTAGACCTCTGATGAAACTGGTTTTCAAATAGCCCCTGTTCCCTAGGAAAGCCAGAGCAATGGCAGAAAGAGCCCTCTTCCAGCACCCTGGCCACCCCAAAAGCCATGCCTTGGGTTGGGTAGAGCTCAGAATACAATCAGCGACCTCCAGGAAGGAACAGAACAGCTTGCATCTGTCTTACTTTCTAACAGAAGAAAGCAAAACCAACCTCTTATGTGGCTTCTTACCAACTTCTTCCACTTTGAGAAACTGACCCCTAAAACTGGGGACTGACTTCTGGGGAGTTATGAGGACTGACCCCCCCTAAAGCCAGCTCCTCTGTCCTTACACCTAGCCCCACACAGCCAGATGTTTTGTTTTGGCTGTTAGGGGTTGGGGAAGGTCTGGGACTGAGCGGGGTCTGGGGTGAGCTCCAGAAATAGGCACCAGCAGCAACTCACCCATGAAGTAGGTGGTGGTCTTGCAGACAGCGCTCCCAAAGATGAAATCCTTGAGCAGGTTGGGGATGAGGTTGAACGGCATGCAGAAGAGGCAGAGCATGAGGTCACTGACAGCCAGGGAGAGCAGGAAGATGTTGGTGACCGTTCTCATCCTCTTGTTCCGAATCAGCACCGTAATGACCAGCGTGTTTCCCAGCACACTGAGCAGGAATATCAAGGAGTACAAGAGAATCTGCACGGCTGGCTGCCACTCTGAGAGGAGGAACGTGGACGAGGGATGGAGGTTATGAGAGCAGAATGTTAAAACCTAGCACGCGCAGCAAACACTTATTTCCTGCCGATTTTTTTTTTCAGGGGCGGACATCATTGAACCCAGCTCTCCCTGTACTTACAATATCTTGCAGAAACAAAGTGAGGAGAGCACAGAGTGATTCAGTTGCTTCAAAAAGGTTGGTCTGTTAAAGGATCACTCACTCAGAGAACCACTTTTTCTTAAGAACAAAGCTCCTCTAGTGAATAGTGATTGCTTTATTTCCTAAGCTGCTAAGCATTATTTTGCTATAATCACTTCTTCACACTGATTTCCCCCAAGAAAAGGCGACAGCTAGATTGTGACAGCACCTTTTCTGTGATGCTTGTAAGTTCAAGCTTTTACACTTGTCCTCGCTTCTGGCTCTACTTCAGGTCCTCCTCCCACTGCTTTTGTGCCCCCAAGTCCTGTACATTAATCCCAACTCTCCCCTGGGGAACAAGAAGAACATTGGACTCAATTCTGCTTTTTGATCTCTTATCCAAACTTCTGAACAGATGACTTTACCCAGCCTTGTCTCACGAGGACTTTGTTATATTTTCGCAGTCAGCCTTGCCTTTGCTGATTTCTTCCCCCAACTTAATAGTTTTCTGAATTAAAATATCAGCCTCTGACACCTACCTTTGGAAGCACGGGGCTGATCCAAGCAGAACACCGTCTCGTTTTCGATCCCCAGTTCGCAGGGAGGCGTCATGTTGCTTCCATTCAAGAAAAGGCTGTCCACATCCATCCTTGCTTGCTGCTTTTCACCAAGCGCTGGCGAGCTGATGAACGGCTCACTCTCGGCTCATTCCTCTAATGACCGACTGGAGAGTTTCCCAAATGCAACCTGCCGTGGAGGGGCAAGGGGGTTGGGGGAGTGATTGCCAGGTGTGGGCTTCTGAAGCCATTCTTAAAGGCGACTGGAGTTCCACACACTCAGGCCAGCTGGGCAAGCATGTGCACTCCTGTCTTGGAAAGAGCAGCTGATGCAAGGCAAGCCTGCCCCACCTTCCAGGCCCACCCCATTCCTGGGCCAGCCATGGGGCCCTGAGCACAGACAGCCTGATTGTAACTTAACCCTTCCTGGAGTGTGGCTGCTTTTCCACACACATGCACACAGGTGTGGACACGCACATACATGGACACATTACCTCTCTTCTCTGTATAGGAACCTGTCACCATCCCAGACATAAGCAGAATA
This sequence comes from Mesoplodon densirostris, assembly GCF_025265405.1. Lineage (NCBI taxonomy): Eukaryota > Metazoa > Chordata > Mammalia > Artiodactyla > Ziphiidae > Mesoplodon > Mesoplodon densirostris. Next base: position 167,192,779 of record NC_082661.1, on the reverse strand, counting down.
AAGCCCAAACTGGCCGTGTGAGACAGAAACAATTAACACAGTAACAGATACCATAATGCAGAGCATCAGGACTAAAGGACATGGAGGGACTGTGTTTCTACCTCCTTATATAAAAGCAGTTAGTGCCTTTTTAGCTTTGGACCCATGCCCAGCAGTGTGTGTGGATATAACTACCAGTTATTAAGTTCTTACCAACCACAGGGTTATTTCTCTGCCCTTGAAAACTGAAAGAAGGTGGGGGGGGGTACTTTGACTATACGTGCCTGGATTCTTATTACAGAAACACTTTAGTAAGATTTTCCATTCGTTCATTTATTCACTCATCCATTCATTCAGCACATGTTCATTGAGAGTCAGCCGTTTGCCAGGTACTTTTCTAAATACATAAGCAGATAATGAATAAGATTATTTCAGATGTGTAAAGCACCACAGAGGCAGTCAAGCAGGAAGGCATAATGGAGAGGGATGGATGGGGGGTGCTAATTTAGGTAGGGTGGTCAGGAAGGGCCTCCCGCAGGAGGGGACTATGATCAGAAAGCTAGATGGCAAGGAGGAGGAAAGCTTGTGCCGATCTGGAGGAAGCTGCTTCTAGGCAGGAGGAGCAGTCTTCTTGGCAGAGGTCACAGCAGGAGCAAAGGCCCTGAGGTGGGAATGAACTTGACCTGTTTGAGTTCAGTTAGAAGTAGGAATGAGGTAGGAGGTTAGGATAGAGAGGGGGACCTGGCCGGGAACTCTGGGTTTTCTGTGAGGCTTTCTGGTGCCAGAAAACTCCTCCAGCCCTATTGTATACATGCTCTCCTCAGTTGAGACCTTTGGGAGAGCAGGTGACAGCAGAGGGCCCTGTGTTTCTCACATGTTGCTTGGCCCAGCTGAGACCTGGTCTAGATGCCTCTGGGACCCCTTGTGTTTTGACAGCTCTCTCAGTTGACAGAGCTACGTGTTATAAATTTGCTGAATCCCTGCTGGACACACATGAACTAATGGACTTTTTCACCATCCAGGCTCAGTGGAGCTGAGAAGAGAGTGGTACCTCTGTTCTTTGAAACCATGAACAGCTCATGTTGAGGCACTTAGTCATAAGAACTAGAAATTCGGGGCTTCCCTGGTGGCGCAGTGGTTGAGAATCTGCCTGCCGATGCAGGGGACACGGGTTCGAGCCCTGGTCTGGGAAGAGCCCACATGCCGCGGAGCAATTAGCCCCGTGAGCCACAATTACTGAGCCTGCGCGTCTGGAGCCTGTGCTCCGCAATAAGAGAGGCCGCGATAGTGAGAGGCCTGCGCACCACGATGAAGAGTGGCCCCCACTTGCCACAACTAGAGAAAGCCCTCGCACAGAAACGAAGACCCAACACAGCCATAAATAAATAAAGAAAGAAAGAAAGAATTTTATTTAAAAAAAAAAAAAAAGAACTAGAAATTCGAGGAATGTTGGAGAAGCTAACAGTAATTATTCAGAAGACAAGCTTTGGCATCAGACAGACCCAGGATCAAATCCTGGCTTCACTGGTTACCTGTTGGGAAATACTGGGCAGGTTTCTTAACCTAAGGCTCATTTCCTTCTTCGGTGAAATGGGGACCAAAATGACCTCACAGATATTTGTTATGAAGATTGATTGCCTCAGGATAGTGCCTGACACAGAAAAAGTGTTCCATAAAGCACAGATAATAATAACTATTGTTATTATTTTCCTTTTACACACAAGGAAATTGACTCAGAGCGGCCATGTGATTTGCTGGCAAGAACCAGCTGTGGATACCCCCTCACTGGCCGGCAGTCCCATCCTCACTCCTCTTCCTGCAGCATAGAGCTTTCTTCACTGTCCTAGTGTCCTGTAGCCCATTTGGAGCCAGAACCCGTGTCTCTGCCTGTCATTCCTGCCTCGGTTCCTGTTGGCTGAAATTTCTCAGTCTGCAGACTGATACGGACCCTGCCCACTAGGAGGGGACCCTGTGCAATACTGTCCTGATTTGGAAAGGGATAAATATTCAGATTCTGAGCACTGGGTATAGCTAAATTTCACTGCACTGCTGTTCCCAGCAGCTGACTGCTTCAGCTGCTTTAAGTGGGCTGATATCACCGTCCATAGAGAGTGATTCCTAAGGAGCTTCCTCAGGCCCTTTGGCTGCTGCTCCAGCCACTGCAGGGAACCTGCTGCTCAGGGTCCAAGAGCAGAGAGGCAGAGGCCTGGTGTCCACCTGCCCTGAACTGAAATGGAGCCCAATTTGGAGCGTTTCTCCTCCCTTCCTCCCTCCCTTCTTTCCTTCCTCCTCCCTTCCTTCCTCTCTCCCTTCCTTCCTCCCTCCCTTCCTTTATTCCTTTTACCCTTTCTTCCTCCTTTCCTGCCTTTCTATTCTGTTCTGTTCATCCATTGGCAGGAAGAAAGGGTGGAGTGCAGGAGAGTGGGTCCTAGAAATTTTGTAAACTCACAAGGAGTAAGTGTGACATATTTGAGTGCTGTGCTTTATGAACTTTAGTGCAAATCTGATCACTGGGCTTAGTGGTTAAAAAATGGGGATTCCCAGGCTCCTTTCCCAAGGATTCTGATCCTTCAGCCCCAAGCCTGGGAATCTGCACTTTTATCCAGCATTCCTGGCGATTTGGAGGCCAGTGATCACAGGATTACCTCTCAGGAAGCTCCCTGGAAACTGATAAGTGTGTGAGAACAGGTGTCAAATGGCAGGAACCTAAGCCTGAACTTCACTCCAGTTGTGAACATGAACAAATTACTTGACTTTTCTGAGTCTCAGCTTGTTCGTCTGTAAAACAGGCATAATATAGCAGTACCTCTAAACAAAGCAACACATGGAAAGCACCTCGAAAAGTGCCTAAAACATAGGGCTGGACTCTAATTGTTATTATCAGTGGATAAGAGTAATCCTGGGAATGCTCTATTTATCCCCGTTATCATGGTCAGGTTAAGGGTTTGTGTCTCCAGTACAGCAGCACAGTGCCTGGCATACAGTATGTGCTTGGGGAATGGGAATAAATAAGGAGTAAAAAATCAGGAGAGCCAATATCGCATTGCTTATTCTACCCTTCTGTATCTCTATTACATCGGTTCTTTTCCTGGCCAGCTCTGAATTTTTCAGTCTGACTTTCTGAGCCAGTGTTACCACAGAGTTAAATTAAAAAAGAGAGAATTCCAACAAGAAACGTTAGGGCTTTCAAGGGGAGAGCTGATGCATTTTTCAGGGTGTTAGCCCTTACTTCGTTCCTCAGCACACATTTATCGAATGCCTTCTAAGTGCCAGGCAAGGTGCCAGGTGCTGGGGATAAGCCATGAACCAAGTGGATGGAATCCTGCCCTTGGGAAATTCTCCATGCACTGTGAGAGGCAGGCGATAAACAGATGGGGCAAAATAAAAGTAGCCTTCTCACCTCGGAGCCCTACCTTCTGACTGAGCACAGGCCCAGAAGAATTGATAAAAAGTTACTAAGCTGAGTTGAAATGGTTTAAGTGCCTCCCCTCTCTCCGAGCCACAGAGTTTGGGTGTCTCCTGCAGTCCCCAAAGCCCTGTGGGTACTGAGGACTCTTTTCTGGCAAACGCTCCCCTAGGAAGACAGAACATGAGCAATCCTGATGGAGCCCTGGATAAAGAAATTGGTAGCTGTTCCCCAAACCATTCTCCATCTTAAGAAACAATTGTTCTAAAACACGTAAAAGGTTTATTTGGATTTTTTTGCTCATTATAACATGAAACATATGCTCATGATTCATGTTAGGCAAATTTTTTTAAATAAAGAAAAATAGATAAGTAAAAATATTATACAACTACATTTCAGAGCCCCACATGATTTATCCTCAGAGAATCACAGTCCAGAAGCCAGAGGTAGTTAACAGGTAATGGCATGTTGCAGGATTCCCAATTCCTAGGGCAGCCTGACATTTCTTCAAATGATCTTGCCTCCCCTCTGCAATTTTCCCCCTCTCTGCTGCTCAAAATGTCACTCTCTAAATCCTTATTCCTCATTCTCTTTCTAAACTAACCCAGACTGCTGCCTGCTAGGGTTTTTCTCTTTTCCTCCCTGTAACCATCTCAGATTTCTGGAAGAGTCTGACTGGGACTCCCCTCCCTCCTCACCCTGCACTGGCCACATATGGGTTCCTCAGGAGGGTAGATGCACTGAGCCCTGCTGCCCTCAGAGGCTTGTGTGCAACCCCCTCTGAAGTCCTACCACTGGCTGCCCCTCTTGAGAAATCATATTGGATCCTTTCTGACAAGTGAAAAACTCCTCCTTGCTACAGAGGAGGGCAGACATCATGTCTGTGTCTGATAAGGCTGTCACTTAGCAAGTCATGGCTGAGTTTGGGCAGGTAACTTTGCCTCGGTCTCCATTTCCTCACCTGTAAAATGGGTTAACAGAGGTAACACCTAACCTCAGAGGGCTGCTGGGATATTACATGTCACAGTGTGTGTAAAGCACACAGCAGAGTGGTTGGCATGTCATAAGGGCTCAGTAAATAACAATAATGATGGCAATAGTAATAGTAATAATAATAATAATATACCATGTTTCATGTTGATAGGAACATTAAAATCATCCTTAATACCACTGCCTCAAGATAGACATTTGTTTGTTTGTTTGTTTGTTTGTTTTTAAACATCTTTATTGGAGTATAATTGCTTTACAATGGTGTGTTCGTTTCTGCTTTATAACAAAGTGAATCAGTTATACATATACATATATCCCCATATCTCTTCCCTCTTGCGTCTCCCTCCCTCCCACCCTCCCTATCCCACCCCTCTAGGTGATCACAAAGCACTGAGCTGACCTCCCTGTGCTATGCGGCTGCTTCCCACTAGCTATCTGAGAGAGTGGCATGGACATGTATACACTACCAAAGATAGACGTTTGTTAAAGACTTGGTAGCTCTCCTTCCAGCCTTTACCTCTAATCACAGTTCATAAAAAGCAAATTTGAACTCCTGCTTTATATACAGTATTCATCCTACTTACCACTTTTTGAAAATGTATTTTTAAGATAGAATTTTCTTTCAAAATAAGAAATATGGTTTTTGTAGGGTTCTGGAAAATGTATTTATTTATTTTTTTTAATTTAGACAAGAAAGTAAAAAAATAATTACAACTCCATCACCCAGAGAGTTTGAAAAGTGCTTTACACATATATTATTTTGTATATTCATTACTTTCACTTAGTATTTTTTCATCATCCTGTATCGGTACTTCTCTATGGTACTATTTTTAGGGATGGCTATTATTTCATTAAGAACATGTACTCCAAATGACTAAAGTATTTCCATACAGTTGGGTACTTAGTTATTATTTGTAGCCTTCTGCTTTTATAAGTGACACTGTAGTGAACACTTGTGCATATATATATTTTGAGGCATTTGATGTACACTGGCAAGCTCAGGGCTGCCATCAGCACCACTCCAAGGGCAGCGCTGTGTCTGTTTTGCACATCACTATAGTAACTCCTCAGGCGAAGTGTCCAGCACCATTCCTCGTAAAACCTCTAGGAAGTAATAATTATCTATTACTGTAATTTCCTTTTGCAGATGAGGAAGATAAGCCACAAAGAGATTGATTGGAAATGCAACATCAGTGCTCAGCCCCAAGTAGGACTGGGTCCAACATCTACACTTGTTTCATTACACGACTACAGTATAAATACCACCTAACAATTCTCAGAGTCTTATGGGAAAAGAGACCAACAACTGACTGCCTCCCACCCCATCTGGTCCTCAACACTGTTGTGGATGGGCTGTGCATCTTTAAGACCCAAGGATATGACTCTCAGAATGGAATTTCACAGTGAGGACAGACACTGGGCGAGACACGTGGGCAGAGGATCTGGTAACTTGAGAGTGAGCAGGAAGACAGAATTAGCTTAGAACTTTCCCACTCTTTCTTAGGGTCTCCAAGGACCACTCAGAGCAGGACATCAAGGGATGAACATGCCAGGACCCCTCCATGTGTCTTTACTGTGCCATCTCCATTATCTGGCCTCAGTTGGGCTCCACCCTTGACCTTCATGACTCTGAATATCCAGATCCTCATTCATGAAGTACTGATTTTAATAGGAAGCTCACAGGGTCATATGAAGGTCCCGTGGGATGGGGTACGTGTGTGAAAGTTCTGTCTAAGCTCTAGAGAAATGTGTGAGTGACACAAGCACCATTTACTGAGCATGAACCCTCCTTTGCGTGCTTTATTCTGCCATTTCTATTCCTCACCCAACCTTGTGAGGTGGCTTTAATTATCCCATTTTACCAATGAGGGACTCAGAGTTCCAGGAAATAGACCTGCTTCCCCACCACGGAGCATCCTCCAGTTATGTGTGGGAGTCCTCAAAGCAGGGCTCAAGGGCACCTACACACCATTCTCTTAGCTACCATTCCCTCCTGATGTCTATCATTTTATCTCCCACCCTGGATCTCACCATGGACATGTACTACCCTTGAAGCCACAGGCTATGGAAAAGACACTGTCTCCATATATTCCCATAGTGGCCAGTCCTTGGGCAGAGGTGGAGACCGAGCACCCAAATGGCTATTTGGGCCAGAACCTCAGAAAGCCTCCTGTGAAAAGTGTTCCAGCCACCCCAGTCCCCGAATCCCGTCCAAAGGCCACCCTGACCTTCCATCTCCCCATCTCCCGCTCTCCTTCTCTGCTCCTCACCCAGAAGCCTTTCTCCCCTCTGAGTTAAAAGACCACAGCCCCCAGGGACTTCCCTGGTGGTCCAGTGGGTAAGACTCCATGCTCCCAATGCAGGGGGCCAAGGTTCGATTCCTGGTCAGGGAACTAGATCACGCATGCACACCACAACTAAGAGTCTGCATACTGCAACTAAGAAGCGCTCATGCTGCAACAAAAATCCCGTGTGCCGCAACTAAGACCCAGCACAGCCAAAATAAAGAAATGAATATTAAAAACAATGAAGTCAATCCCAAGGTTTTTTTTTTTTTTTTTTTTTAAAAAGGACCACAGGACCCAGAGGTCCCAGAGGTCCCAGAGGGACCCAAAAAGGACCCAGAGATATCAGTGGCTGTGAAGAGCTGGATGTGCCTCCTGGGTGGTGGAAAGTCTCTGTCCCAACTCTGCCAGCCAAATGTCCTATTCCATTATTATTATCATCATTCAGTAAGATGTTCCAGTTATGCCAGGACAAGGCTGCTGCACACCATTAAGTCACTAAAAACTCCAGGTTCACATGGCTCAGAGGTGTGGGGAGCCATCAACACTGCTCTTACAGGAACCTCTTAGAGAGTTGTGCCTGCTGGCATCTGACCCACCCACATGTCCACTTGCTATCTGGGGACTGTAACAGCTCCTGAATCCATTAACTGGACTAAAAATGAAAGCAGTTGCAAGCACAAGTGACTTGAAATGTTTAAGCACCATAATGCTGATCTGGCTTCATTACTGCCAAAAGTAGGGTCAGAACAGAACTCTTGATCTCAGCCCCCTTCATGGCCCAATACATTAAAGGAGAAATGTCAGATTTAAGGATTAAAAAATATGATTTCTATGCCTGTCAATAATAAAAGCTTGGATTTGAAATTCGGTTGTCTTAGAAAGGTACTAACAGGTCACAGAGTACTTACAGCACCTAAGCGCCCAGGCTCAGAGCTTATAATTCACCTTCTTTCTGGCTCCACGAGGTGGAGAGGGGAGGGGGTCCGGGCTCCTTGAGGGCAGGGCCCTGTCGGCCACTTTTGCTGCAATTATATCTCCAGCTGTTTCTGCAATATCTAGTGCATTGTAAGCATTCACTAAATGCTTGCTGGGTAAATGCATGAACAGATGGGAGGATTGATGTCATTGAATGTCATTTTATCATTCTTATAGACAGAAGAAAATTTTAGAGTCTGAAACTGTGAGATTTTCCAGACTAGATGGGATCATCTTCCTTATTTTACTTGTGATATAACTGTTTAGAGAACTCAAGTCTCTTGAATGAAGGGCTTTTTCGAAGCCATTAATAATATAGCAGCAACAATGAAAGTAATAATAATACCTAACACTGACTGACTTCTGTTTCATGAGCTTTATAAACATTGACTCTTATAATCCTCATGTAACCCTTGAGGGAGGAACTACTATGACCCCCATTTTCTGGAGAGGCTGAGTAACTTTCCATAAGACCACAACAGAAAAGAAACATGTTCCACTAGGGCTGTTCATGACTTTCTTTGGGTCATAAATCCTCCTTAGGAACCAACATTATGAGTTTCCACCTAAGGAAAAATGTGCACTCCTCAAAACATACACTATCGTGCACAGTTTCAGCAACTGCATGAACCTGCCAAAATCTATTTGTAAACCATAGGTTAATAGCCAGTGTGACAATACCCTTAGGTTTTGGCATAAGACACACCTGGTTTCTTTCTCTTTTTTAAAAGTAATAATGGTTAATTAAGAACTAGTACTGGGGACTTTCCTTGTGGTGCAGTGGTTAAGAATCTGCCTGCCAATGCAGGGGACACAGGTTTGAGCTCTGGTCCAGGAAGATCCCATATGCTGCAGGGCAACTAAGCCCGTGCGCCACAACTACTGAGGCCACGTGCCACAACTACTGAAGCCCGCACACCTACAGCCCGTGCTCTGCAACAAGAGAAGCCACTGCAATGAGAAGCCCACGCACTGCAGTGAAGAGTAGCCCCCGCTCGCCGCAACTTGAGAAAGCCCGCGCACAGCAAAGAAGACCCAACACAGTCAAAAAACAAAAAAACAAAAAAAAAGTAATACTGAAGTACATGTTCTTTAGTGAAAATCCAAACATTAGAGGTAATATCTAAATTCCCTTTGACCAGTTAATTCCAGGACCCTTCTTAGAAGTAACCATTCTTATCAGTGCACTTTATATCCATTTTCTATACATTAAATATCTATCTATGTACCCATGGAAATTACTTGGTATGGTTACATGTTACTAGGGAGTTTACAAAAATGATATTGTATTGCATCTTTTTTTCCTGCAACTTGCTTTTTGTCACTTAAGAATCATCTTAGAGTTTTTCAGCCTATATAGATCTGCCGTATCCTTTAAGCGACTGCATAGTACTCCACAGTGTGGACACATTACACTATTACCATTTTCTTATTAAGTGACTTTAGATTGTTTCTAGATTTTTGCTCTTGCAGACAAAGCCATGGTGAACACTTTTATACATACTTCTCAAGCATGTGACCAGGTGTTTGTCTTGAAGAACACCAAGAGTCTGGGATTGCTGGGTCATAGAATATGTGCATTTTAAAAATATAAACAGGGCCTCCCTGGTGGCGCAAGTGGTTGAGAGTCCGCCTGCCGATGCAGGGGATACGGGTTCGTGCCCCGGTCTGGGAGGATCCCATATGCCGCGGAGCGGCTGGGCCCGTGAGCCATGGCTGCTGAGCCTGCGCGTCCGGAGCCTGCGCGTCCGGAGCCTGTGCTCCGCAACGGGGGAGGCCACAACAGTGAGAGGCCCGCATACCGCAAAAAATAAATAAATAAATAAAAAATAAAAAAATATATATATAAATAAATAAAAATATAAACAAAACCACCAAATTTCCCTGGAAAATGATGCTGTCAATTTGTACCCCCTCCAACAATGTACACAATCCATTATTTATCCACATTCAACCATTACTTTTACCAATCAGTCCAGTTTTCCCTAAGCTGATAGGGGAAAAAAGGTATTTTGTTTTATTTTGCATTTTTGATTACTAGTGATGTTGAGCATCTTTTTGTATTCTACTGATCGTTTGTATTTTTTCTTTTGTGAATTACTTGCTCATTTCTTTTGCTCATTTTTCTATGCATTTTCGTCTTGCCATTGATTTATGAGCTCTCTCTCATATTCTGATACTAAACATTTATTAACTAATGTTACAAATATTTTCTCTCCATCTATTTCTTGTGCTTGTAATTTACACACCTGGATTAAAATCCCGGCACTAACACTGACTTCTGGATGACTTGAATAAATACTCACTCCTATGAGCCTGAGAGTCCTCATCTGTGAAATAGAAGTAGCATTTACCTTTAGGGTTGTTGTTAGGATTAAATGAGATAATGACTATAAAATGCTTGACTCACTACCTGGCACAGAATAAGTGCACAAAGGTAATTAATGTTATTATTATTATTCATTGCTAATCTTTAAAAGATTCCCCCATGTTTGAGCTAAAATAATGCCTACCTTCAACTTTTACCCAGTGGTTTCAGACCTACAGGAAAACAAAAATGAAAGTTTGAAAGATCTTTTAGGATGAATGGTAGAAAAAACGTCACATCTGACTTTAGTTTATAACTTCTATTATAGCTCTGTTTTATTTTCACTTCCAGCCAATGTTGAAGAAATCAAATTGTTAGCACAGGAAGGAAAAGCCTGAACAGAAATAAAAATTGAAAAAAATGTTTCAAGCAAAGTTATAAAAACATTTTTCATAACAGCTTGGAAAGATGCACAGACGTCCTGTCTTCTCCCTGCTATAACATTACCTACAACATCACTGTTCTTAAAACCACCCATTTGTTCCTAAAGATCAAACAGCTCCTTCTGAATCTGAATCATCATAAGACTTTTTTTTTTTTTTTTTTTTTGCAGTAGGTGGGCCTCTCACTGTGTGGCCTCTCCCGTTGCGGAGCACAGGCTCTGGACGCGCAGGCTCAGCGGCCATGGCTCACGGGCCCAGCCGCTCCGCGGCATATGGGATCTTCCTGGACCGGGGCATGAACCCGTGTCCCCTGCATTGGCAGGCGGACTCTCAACCACTGCGCCACCAGGGAAGCCCCATCATAAGACTTTTTGTATAACTTTGGTCTACAGGTCACAGACCACCTCATGAACTTGATTCCCCCCTAAGCTTCTAGAATAGGTAAGACAGGAAGAACTCTGCCCCTCCAAACTTCCAAATAAGGGAACAGAGGCTCTGAGGCAAAGCCATCTCTGACTTTCCCAGTCTGACTTGGCATCTCCATCCCACCGTGTACCTACCTCTATCAAACCACCTTCAAGTCAGGTATATATGTCTTGGTTTCCTTCACTAAATGAGTTCCTTGTGAGCAGAAACTCTACCTTCTGTCTGTGCATCCTTAATCCCTGCCTAGCATGAATGCATAGATAACAGATGGATGAATTGATAGATGGATGAATGTATGTCATACCTGCTAAAAAGTGGTACCCAGGTCTCCATAAGCCATACAGAGCATTTCTTTTTTAGATGTATTAACAAAATTTTTTAATGTCTTAAATGATCATACAGTACAGTAGACTTTGGGGGGAGTGTGTATATAGAGCTCTATGAATTTTAGGACGTGTATAGATTCACATACTCACAGCCACAATCAAGTGACAGAACTGTTCGATTGTCACTAAAAACTCCCTTGTATCACCCTTTACAGTCACACCCTCCCCAACCCCTGGCAACCACTCGTCTATTCTCTATCGCTAGCATTTTGTCTTTCCAGAATGTTGTATAAATGGAATCATACAGTATGAACCTTTTGATGCTCTTTTCTTTCATTCAGTATAATGCATTGGAGGCCCATTCCAGTTATGTATATCAATAATTTGTTCTTTTTCTTATGCTGAGAAATACTTTGTGTGGCTGAACCACAGAGCCTTTATCCATTTGCCTATAGAAGACCATTTAGGTTGCTTCCAGTTTGGGGCAATTATGAGTAAAGCTGCTATGAACACCGAAGTCCAGGTTTTTATGTGAACCTAAGTTTTCATTTCTCTAGGGCAAATTCCCAGGAATGGTATTTGCTGAGTCTTATGGTAAGTGTGTGTTTAACTTTTTAAGAAATTGCCAAACTGTTTTCCAGAGTGACTGTATCAAGCATTCTCACCTTTGTACCATAAAAACTTAAAAAAAAATAACGCTCTTTGTTTCCTCTCTTGGGGTAGGATCCCTTTCCCAGGCTCTCCTCAGCTAATTTCCCCTCCCTGCACCCTTCAGAATGCTGGGTGCCTCCCTGAACTCCAGGGCCAAGGAGGCAGCCGCCACAAGGAACATCGATTGGAAGATGAACCCCCTCAAAGCCTCTCTCTCGTGGGAGAGCACCAGATTCTATCTCTCATTCTTGTTAAAAAGCAGATGGTCAGGGTTGGGACACGATGGCCTCTTATCAGTCTTATTTTTCATAGAACGAACCACATTCATGGTTTTCCCGATTATGGACTTGGTACAGTAAATAGAAAAATGTTGGTGGGCTGGGTAACTGGAGGGACTTAGGGGAAGGTAGAGGCTTCCCAGCACTGTTTGTCTGTCAACTCTGTTTCTTTGAGGCAGCTTTGCTGACTTACACTCTGACTTTTAGTAATGGGCCAGGGTGGCCCACGCCCACCCCTTTTTTTCCCTATAATCTTCTACCAGTTCTCCCCTCTCATTTCACCATGATGAACACAGTGGAACTGGTTCCTTGAACTCAACCTTTCATATTGTGTGATTAGTGCAGAGACCCAAGATAGACACTTTTAGATTAAGGGATTATAAAGTCCCAGGGACAATGGCATCTCACATCATGGCTTCTTTCTACAGGTCTAATCACGTATCCCTCCCAATTTGACACCAAGATGGTGGTAGGGAGGCAGGGGAATCCTGTTATCACACAGGCTACAAGATGGAAGAAGGTCCTGCCCCCCAAAACTTTGCAAGAGGCCTCTTAAAATAATCTACATGTCATATTTCAAGCCTCACACTCTTTATTTTATCTGTGATCTTAAACACTGCCCGGCAATGAGATATGATGATGTCAGACTTCACAGACACAAACCCTGATGTTATGTGAGTTGCTTCATTCACAAACACAGGGGATGGAAAGAAGAGGCTCTTTTTGTCTTTCTCTCTTTGTGAAATCTTGACACCATGCAGACCCACATTCTTCTAATGGGCATTTGGCCATCATGGCGGTGGTGCCATCTGGCAGTGGAGCCCACAGTGGCGCTGGTCTCTGTGAAGCTGGAGGGCTACGTGGGCCCAGGGCCTGCTGGTGCTTGCTCGCTGGAGGTGGTACTTCAGATAGATCTGCCCCACCAATCCTTCTGACCCTCCTGCCCTGCTGGCTGCCTCCCTGACTGGCCTGCTGGGATTTTCTCATTTCAGGAAGCAAATTGTTCATAGGCTTCGTAGCTCAGCATCCTGCATGCTTCAGCCCCTCCTACACTAATGGGGAAACAGGCACACCAGAAGCTCCTTTGCGTCCAGCTGGGCCTCACTACCTTGTCTCTGGGGCTTATAGGCTAGACAGCACTGAGGAGGGAGGACCAGTGTGTGGGGTGAAGGTGTTTCCAAGGTTGGTGAGTCTGATGGGGGTCACAACACAAAGATCCCATAGTGGGAGGGTGAGGAGAAAGCAGATGGAGGTTACAGAATTTACTGTATGCTCTTAATCCCCACCCATTCTGAATGACCTTGACAATGAGGACCAGGGAAATGGCCCACGCCTTTTGCTGCTGGGCCCTTCCTTCATCAGTGAAGCTAACTGCTTAATGAGGGGGAAAGGTGACACTTAAAATGTGTTCTCCAAACCATAAGCTAAAGCAGAGATCCGCAAACTTTTTCAGTGAAGGGGCAGATAGTAAATCTTTTTGGCTTTGTGAGCCAAGTGCTCTCTGTTGCAACTAGTCAACTCTACCTGGAATGTGAGGGAAGCCAAGACAATATATAAACAGATGGGCATGGCTGTGTTCCAACAAATCTTTACTGATGCAAACAGACAATGGACTGGCTTTTGCCCAGGAGTGGATCATGATTTACTGACCCCTGCTCTAGGGGATGGCAAATAAGCCAGAGAAAGATTCCAGGTTCTTATTCTATCAGCTCTGGATTACTTACATTTAGTCTGTTGGGTGAATATCTTTCTTGTTTAGGCAGCTGTTTTGTGGGTCTCTTTCTTACAGAAGCCTATCTGGTCCCTGCTTGGCTCACCCCCTTACTTTATTTAAAACTTGTACTTGAATGACACCTTCTCAGAGATATGCTCTCTGACCACCTCATCTGAAACAGCACCTTCTAACATCTCTAGCCCCTTGAACTGCTTGATTTTTTAACTGTATCCGTTACTATATGTTTTAAATACTTTTTTTTTACTGCCTATAAATCACAGTAAGTTCTATGAGGGCAAGGGAATTTCCAATTTTAATGTTGTATTCACACACCTGGACAGAGGATAGCACGTAGTAGGCACTGAATGAGTATTTGATGAGTGAATGAGTGAAACAATGAATAACCTTAAAGGATCTGGAAAGCTCAAAGTATGAGAGACTAAAACAAGTTTCCAAACTTTTTTCATCTATCCCCCATCAGCCAACATCTTTTGAGCATGTACCCACAGTATAGGACTATTTATTTATTTCTCAGTTATGTCAAAAATTTTAAAGGATAAGATGAAATGAAGAAATAGAACTTCCTACGTGTCAATGAAGTATCTCATGCATCCACTTTGGAGTCCACTGAATTAAAGATGGTGGTAAGAGGAGAAGGCCTAGATCGAAGTTGACATTGGGGATGGAGAAAGAATACAGGTACCAGTGCAAATACAGCAGTGATTTATTGGATCCCACAAAAGATCTTTGAGGGCATCGTCTTTCCTCAAATCTTTGCCATTGCTCCCTCTGACCCTGGTGAATGGTTCAAGGAGCTGACCCTTCTGAACAACCAATGTAGAATCTGGGAGATGGCCCCAGCCAAAAAATAACAAAAGCATATGCACAGGTTTTAGGACAAACTGGAAAACTCTATACTTTCCTTTTTTTAAGAAATTTATTTATTTTTGGCTGCGTTGGGTCTTCATTGCTGCATGCGGGCTTTCCCTAGTTGTGGTGAGCGGAGACTATTCTTCGTTGCAGTGCACGGGCTTCTAATTGTGGTGGCTTCTCTTGTTGTGGAATACTGGCTCTAGGCACGCAGGCTTCAGTAGTTGTGGCACGTGGGCTCAGTAGTTGTGGCTTGCAGGCTCTAGAGCACAGGCTCAGTAGTTGTGGTGCACGGGCTTAGTTGCCCCGCAGTATGTGGGATCTTCCCAGACCAGGGCTCGAACCTGTGTCCCCTGCATTGGCAGGTGGATTCTTAACCACTGCTCCACCAGGGAAGTCCTGTATACTTTTCTTTAGTGCAGGAGCTTGGGGGTGGGGATGGTCTCTTCTGTCCTTTAATTTCCAAATTGTCTAGATTGCACGTGTGTACTTTTAAATAAACTAGCTCTCAACTCATTTATTTTTTAAACATTTATCTATTTATTTATTGGCTGCATTGGGTCTTAGTTGCAGCATGCAGGAGCTTTTGTTGTGGCACATGGGCTCTTCATTGCAGTGCATGGGCTCCAGAGCGCGTGGGCTCTCTAGTTGTGGCACACAGGCTCAGTAGTTGCAGCACTCGGGCTTAGTTGCCCCAAGGCATGTGGGATCTTAGTTCCACAACCAGGGATGGAACTGGCGTCCCCTGCATTGCAAAACAGATTCTTAACCACTGGACCACCAGGGAAGTCTCTCAATTCATTTATTAAACACAGTCCACATGTCAGGCACCTTGCAAAGCTGGGAGTTGAAAGCAAAAACAAGGTTCTCAAAACCTAGGAAACACCACCTCCCTTTACAATGAGAAAAGAAAAGCAGGAGGAATACACACATACGGAATGATCTTTGCTGCTTACAGACCATAGAGAGCATGCTCTGTAAGACACTGGATATTCTAGAACCTAACTTTGGTGTTACAGCTGCTCCCTCAGATATTTACCTTGTTATCCCCTTGGCCACCTTCTGCTCCTGTCTTATTGGCAATTTGCCTCTCTTGCAGGAACTGACTTTTTGGCCCATCTCAGCCTGCTCTCACTTCTGGCTGCATTGAGTCTCTCATATTTTGAGCTTTCCAGATCCATTGAGGGGCTTTATTTATGATTAACATTTTCCACACTGTGTCTATGCCCTGGATGTCTTTCTTCTTTGCTTTATTAAAACTGGATATGTTAACACTAGGTGTTTTTATCTTTATTAATATATTGAAAAAACAGCTTGTTTGTTATAATTTCATCTTCCCAGGACTCAGGGGTGAATCCCTGGGTGCTGGGTCAGAGGGCAGACAATGGAAGTGACCATGGGATCTCATGTTGTGTTCAAATCCTCCCTCCACGCTAACCCTGCTGAGCTTGGATCACATCTGCATACTTGACTCTACCCTGGGACAAGAGTTTTCCCAGGAGGATTTTCTATTCCTTATGTTAATAGGGTCTTGGTATGATTCTCTCCACTACTCTTCCAGATGCAACTGAATCCTGGAGTAAAAGCCCATGGGAGTCCCTGCAAATATACTGGCACACAAGAGTGTTACACAGTTTAGTTGAAATAGCATGGGCTTTGCTGTCAGCTGGAGCTGGAATTGAAAGTGATTTTATCATGTGCTCAGTGTGTGACCTTGGCCAAAGTACTCAACCTTTCTGAGCCTTGGGTCCCTTATCTTCATGTGACAGAGAAAGAAGGAAAGATGTTAGATTATGACTATTTGCACTCCCCCCACCCCCCATACACACACACTCCACAATACAATGCACCTGAGATGAGTAAGGATTCTTTGCCTGCTATTGGGCTCTGGATTGGTTCCACCAGTGTGAGAGGTGGAGAGGAGAATTAAAGAAACCAGATAGGCCAGATTGCATTGTTTAAGAAAGATTTGAAGGGGCAGTGGTGAGCCAGAAGGGAGCAAGCGGGAGCCTTTTTCATGGCCAACTACAAGGACATGGGAGGTTAGGAGCTGGGGCTTCGACGTGTCATTTTGCATCTTCCAAGAAGCAGATGCCAAGATGGAATTAGAAGTACAGATATTTATTACGGAAAATGCCCATAAAATAAAAAAGAGAGGAAGCAGGACACAGAGGAGGGAAGTTTGACACCTGTGAAGAAAGAGTGGGAAGGAAGGAGGATTGAATAAGAGCTTCAGTCTGCAGTACAGCTCTGAGGGAGTCTTGGCCAGGCTGATGGGAGCCCCAGACCAAAGATTGCCCAGTAGAGGAGTCCCCTGTTGGGCAGAAATGGCCAAGCTCAGGTACTCCTACCACTCACATTGGCTGGGAGCAGCCCAGGGAGGGCAGTGGTGGGTCCAAAGGTGCTGCAGCATGAGGCTGTCAGCTACAACAGGTTCTCTCTTGAAGGAAGATCAGAGAGGCATGCTCCAATGTCTGCCATAGACATTGGTGTAAAGATGGCCCTACCCTGTATACCCTCATGGCTGCAGTGTTGATGGTCACTGCTGCTATGTTACCGTTCTATTGCTGCTCTTGACAATTACCAAAAACTTAGTGGCTTGAAACAACACACGTTTATTATCTTATAGATCTGTAGGTTTGAAGTCCAAGAAGAGTCTCACTGGGCTAAAGGCAAGTGTTGGCAGGGCTGTGTTTACTTCTGGAGGATCTAGGGGAGGATGCGTTTCCTGGTCTTTCCCAGGTCCAAAGGCTCACAGCCTGCTTCCTCCATCTTCAAAGCCAGCAGCAGCAGATGGACGCTTCTTACTTCCCATCACTCTGACCTTTATTCTGTACTCACATCTTCCACCCTGTCTCTTCTTCTGCCTCCCTCTTCAACTTTTATGGACCCGTGTGACTACATTGGGGCCACCCAGCTAATTCTAGGAAATCTGCCCTTCTCAAGGTCCTTAACTTAGTCATATCTGCAAAGTCCTGTTGGCTGTGCAGAGCAGCATATTCATAGGTTCCGGGGGTTGGGACGTGGACATCATTATTATGCCTCTCATGGTGGCTGTGAGTTTTCAGTTTGGATTCTGTGTCCCATCAGAAACACAGTCTGTGGAGCCAGCCATTGACAGAGAGGGAAGCAGTTGGGTTGTGTGGCAAATAGATAAACTCCAAAGTTGGATTTTTATCAAGAATTATGTGGGAAGTTAATGATGGATATTTCTTACAAGCCATGTACTAAACATAGTTTTGTTCAGGCAAAAATGGGAAGGGGATGATCAATTTGAGGACAGAGGTAACACTAACAAAATTTCATCTACAAAAGAAAAATACAAGGGTAACAAGTTTGTGGGATGCTTTCATCTGAAGTTGGTTCTTTTTGTCCAGCAGCCTTTTCCCACAAGGGGAATACCTAAATATCCTCCACATAATCAAAATTTCAAAAGAAACATATTCACAATAAAGCACATTTCTGTTTAAGAAGAAGAATCCTGAAATGTATTGACTTTGAAACAGATTAAATTCCTTTTTTTTTTTTTTTTGGCCTTGCGCGGGCCTCTCACATGCTGCCAAGCAACTAAGCCTGTGCACCACAACTACTGAGCCTGCGCTCTAGAGTTGTGGCCTGCAAGCCACAACTACTGAGCCCTCGTGCCACAATTACTGAAACCCATGTGTCTAGAGCCCCTGCTAAGCAACAAGAGAAGCCACCACAGTGAGAAGCCGGCACACTGCAACAAAGAATAGCCCCCACTCGCCGCAACTAGAGAAAGCCCACACGCAGCAACAAAGAGTCAACACAGCCAAAAATAAATAAATAAACATTTTAAAAAATAATTAATTAATAAAATAGATAAATAAAAGCCTTGTCTTTTAATAATGTGTATTGTAGGAATCATGAATGAACTCATTTTTTAATGGATAAAGTTTTTTTTGGTTTTTTAAAAGTCTTTATTGGAGTATAATTGCTTTACAGTGGTGTGTTAGTTTCTGCTTTATAACAAAGTGAATCAACTATACATATATCCCCATATCTCCTCCCTCTTGCATCTCCCTCCCACCCTCCCTATCTCACCCCTCTAGGTGGTCACAAAGCACCGAGCTGATCTCCCTGTGCTATGCGGCTGCTTCCCACTAGCTATCTATTTTACATTTGGTAGTGTATATATGTCCATGCCACTCTCTCACTTCGTCTAATGGATAAAGTTTTGAATCTATTCCAAATGGCTCTGAGGAGACAATGAAGAACGAATCATCCAGAATGAAAAGTTTCCAAGTGAAAGGTCTTGATACACAGGAGGAGCCACCATTTTGTGATGATGAGTGTAAAAAGGAAGATGTAGGAGCAGAATGGGGGAACCTAGTGATTTTAGAGGAAACAGTAGATTCACAGTGGTGGTGAGCATTGACTTATGGGGAGAAAAAACAAGGACAAGCTTCAGGATGGAGATCTGTGGAATCTGAGGGAACTATTTTCTTTGCTATCAGAAACCATGTAGAGAAGCAAGCATGACCAAGGCAAATGGGAATGAAGGGCCAAGGTCCTCAGGGGAGATGGCGGCAGGACTCTCATTTAACAGGAACATTGGGGATTATGTTATTGTTTCACTTGAAAGTAATTTAATATATTGTATAAATGGAAAGATTTTTTTTTGGAAAAAAAAAGAAGAAAAATATTGGACTACCACAGTGGGGAAAATTTGCAAATGGAGAGAAGAGAGGGCTAGGGAACACCAGGTGGCTGAGAAAGCATGGCCCTGTGGAGAGGGAGAAGAGGGGAGGAGATATGCAGATCGTTGAGGAACAGATTTTTTTTTTTTTTTTTTTTGCGGTACGCGGGTCTCTCACTGTTGTGGCCTCTGCCATTGCGGAGCACAGGCTCCCGACCCGCAGGCCCAGCGGCCATGGCTCACAGGCCCAGCCGCTCCATGGCATGTGGGATCTTCCCAGACCGGGGCATGAACCCGTGTCCCCTGCATTGGCAGGCAGACTCCCAACCACTGCGCCACCAGGGAAGCCCGAGGAACAGATTTTAATTACGGAGAGTGGGTCTGTGGTGATTGCGCAGTGTAATCCTTTCTTTACTTCCCCATCCTGCTCCCACCCTAATACAACCTTCAGTAAAGTTCACATTGCTTTCAGTGTCAGAAGATCAGATTCGTGCTTCTTTTAAGGTGGCCTTGTTTTATTTGGGTTATGTGTAAAAGCACGATTAGCATCTACCTTTTGGTTATAAGGGATACGTAAAGCGAAGCACGTGGAATTGCTTGACACATAGCATACTGAGCATCTGAGGTGTACCTGTCACTATTCTATGTGCTAGGAATGGAGTGATAGACAGGACGGTCTTGCCCTTGTGGATCTTCATAAGTGGTCATTTTTCTTATCTTCCTTCTCAGGAAACATTCAGTTTAGGAGATAATGCAACCAAAAGGACATTTAGGATCTCTTTGATTTCACACCTGCATAGACAGGCAATCCCCTTGAGTGCTATGATATTGACTAGTTATGATAATAATCTCGGCTAATATTTGTTGCTTGAACTTGAGGAGTTTTTATGTGTGAATGTGTTGAATCCTCACATCATGCTCATAAAGCAAGTATCTGTGTTACCCCCATTCTAAAGATAAGGGTGATGGAGCACAGAGGTCTTGAAGCACTTAGCAGGGATTTGGTGGAGGTGAGATTTAAACCAGATGCTGGCCTTCAAAGCTGCCACTCTATGGAGACACCATTCTACCACTGGAGTGAAAAGGCCTATTCCCTCCAGTGAAGTAAGTGTTATCTAATGACCCTACCCATGCAGCCCTTAATGAGTTAACTGTTGGACAAATGTTTGCTTTTCATAAAACAAACTTTAATGCCTTTATCTTTCCAAATGTGTGTAGTGCCGACAAGGCCATTCAGGGAGCCAGGGAACAGAAGCAGGCCGAGTAAGCCTTTATTTATGTTTTGAGAAGACAGTTCAGCATTTTTCTTGTCTCCAGAAGAACCCTAATATCTGTCTGCAGAGCTCGTTCTGGGTTCCCGCCACTGTTTGCTCCCCATCCCTGCTGCCGAGATAGAGTGCTCCCCTTCATCCTCAGGAGGCTGAGACTGCCCTTGCTCCCACTTCCAGACAGATATTTTCTGTGCCAAGGCCAGGAATAATTCTTCAGCAGATTGCTATATTAGTCCTTCATTTGTGGCCCAGGTTAATTTTTTTTTCCCACTGCCATATTCATTTCTCCTGTGAATGACATACCTTCTTCTGGATTCATTTCTGTCTACTTTTTTCCTCTTTCATTTAGTTTTTCCTTCCTGTTATTCAAGGTTAATAGTGATATTAATATCTTCTATTTGCACAGTGCTCTCTGAATTACAAATGTTTTCGTTTACTTACTTTAATCCTCTCGATAGTTTTATGAGATGGGCATTTTACACCCATTATAGAGATGAGAAAACTGAGACTCAGGTATTTTTGGTGATTTGTCCAATGTGATTGTAGTGGACATTTGTTGTTCGCCTAGCATCTGTTTCCCCTCTTTCTAACACCGTTCCAATTTTTATTGCAGTTGACTTCCCTGGTCTTAGGGCGTGAGGTTCTTGTGAAGCTGAGTCAGCTAATGGTTCCACAAATGGCTATTAGAGTAATATACCGCCTAAGCATCATTGAAAATTGGTCAGTGACCTCCATAGAGGTGGCAAAAAGTCATCCTGGGAGTGATCTGGAGAAGGGCCTTCTTGTTTACTGAACATGAGTCTTTGAGGACCCACAGGAGAAAAGAGATGACTGAAAATGGAGTTGATGCAGAAGGACGCAGAGCTGAAGACAGTCGGCGTCTTTATAAGCTGGATCCTGCTAGAAGTTCCGGTTGAGAGAGCCAACACCCACCCCTTCTGACTGAAGCCAGGTGAGTTAGGTTTCTGTGGCTGAGTCCTGATCACACCCCACATGCTCAAAGCAGCAAACTGATGTGACCCAGCTCACCTGACTCCACACCTAGTGTGTTTGCCCCTGTTCAGAGTCACCTTCAAAGGACCAGCGACCCACGCATCTGAGTGTGACTGGAGAAAATAAGGGGACACTTCATTACAGTGTCACCCCTTTCCTGCACACCCCCAGAACTTCATCTTTATCCCGGCAGCTGCATTTCTACTTAAGGATCGTCTCCAAGATCTTTAGAGATCTTAGTGATTAAAAACAGAGTTAAAAATGTCCAGCCTGTGAACTCAAGGTCATTCTTTTTTCATTTTGAGTAGAAGGGTGATCTTCCTCATTTTCTGAGAGTTTCCTTTATCCTTCTGAAGAACTACAAAATAATAGTTAATAGCTTTGCAGTAATATCTTCCCATTCCCTGAATTCCTTAGAATACATGCCATCAAGCTTGGCTAACTGGAATGTTTTCAGCTTCTAAATATTCTCTGTCATTCTTTCATTTGCAGAGACAGATTAAAGAGAAAACAGTTAAGGGCTGCCAACTTTAGTAATGCTATTTTTTGTCTATCTCTTTTACATTTTGTTTTGTTTTTCTCTGATTTTTATTATAAAATTAATACATACTTCCTGCAAAAATTTAAAATAAAGCACATAATATTAAAAACATACTCCCACTCTCCATTAGCCCACCCTTCCCAGTTCAACTCTCGAGAAATAATCACAGAACAGGGAATCAAAAAACATAACAAATTATATTTGAATCTTTCCTAATATTTTTTTAATGCATTTCAAACGCATTCTTTGGGGAAAAAAGCACATATATGTATAGAAAATGCTCCTTTTCTCCATTCTCAAATTTCACTCCCTTAGGGTAGCAATTAGGTATTTTATACTGTTCTGTGATTGTTTTCATTTTTACTTAAGAATATATGATGGACACTTTCCAGATCAACATACATAGTTCTACCTTATTCTTCCCAAAGGCCGCATGATCGTTCACAGTCTATTTATACTATAATTTATTTAACCATTCTCCAATTGATGAGCACTTCAATTGTGTCTATTTTCTATGATTATGAACAATAAAGCAATAAATATCCTCATACATGTATCTTTATACACACCAGCACAAGTATTTCTGAAGGCTCAATTTCTGAAAGTGGAAGTTCTGGGTCATAGATGAAATACATATATATATATATATATATATATATATATATATATATCCTTTTTTAGATGTTATCAAGTAATGCTCAAAAAGGCTTTAGCAATTTATATTGCCATCAAAGTATATAAAAGTGCCCGTCTCTCAGCATGCTTGCCAATACCAGAGGTAATCAATTTTTTATATTTTGCCAGACAACAGATGGAAAAAGGAATCTTGTGGCTATTTTAAATCCTCTTCTTTTACTATTAGGAGAAGTTTGCTCTTTTTCTAATATGTACTTACCGTTAATATTTCTTCAGTGAATTTCCTTAATATATCATCTGACCATATTTCTATTGAGTTGTTTGACTTTTTCTTATTGATTTTGTAGGACTCTTTATATTATTTATTTGTTTGTCCTTTTGTCTCACATCCCCTGAAAGCTTTCAGCTTATTGGATTATTTATATTGTGATCCATGGTGACTCATTTTACTCTAATTTTCCAGATAGATGATTTCCCCCCATTTTTATGTACTCAAATTTATCTATTTTTCCTAATATAGTAGTCTTCTCAGTTTCATTTCATTATTAGGAAAATCTACTGCAATTAATAATTGATTTTTCTCCAATATATTTGTTAACCTTTCTTAGTTTATTTTTATTTTATTTGGTGTGAAGTAGGAACTTCATTTAAATTTAATAAATTGGTTGTCAATTATTCCAACACACTCTGTTGAATAATTCACATTGTTTCTTCTGATTTGAAATACCACCTTTATTATATTTCCTAAACCTGTCTTTATTCTAATTCTGGACTCCCTGTTTTGTTCTAGCAATATATGTGTGTATTCTGAACAAGTGTTGCAGTATATCTATGCTCTAAGTTATCCATTACATGTACTACAGAGTTAAAAGCGCAGACTCTGGAATCGGACTGCCTGGCTTCAAATCCCAGCTATACCACTTATTAGCTGTGTGACTTCGGGCTGGGTACTATATCTTTCTTGACTTTGCTTTCCTTATCTGGAAAATGTGACCAATAATAGTATCAGTCTCACAATGTTGTTGTGATGCTTAAATGAGATAAGATATGCCCAGCATTTAGTTGAATGCCTAGCCTGTTAAAAGTAGTACATTTCTAGGGAACTTCAAGTCTGAGACCCACCAAGTGCTGTGTGCTCCTGTTACAGATATGTTTTTGAATCTCCACTTAAAAAATAATAATAAGTAACATTTAGAAATTTTAAGAAACTTGCCTGATGCGTGATGTGGTGGAATCCTGATTCTAAACTATGTCTCATTGTAAGACATGTGCCCTTTCCACTGTATTATCCTCCTTTTAAACAACAGGCACTTTGCAATAATGGTAATTTGTGACTCCACTCCTTCCTCTTTTTTTTGAATTTAATTTAATTTTTTATGCAGCAGGTTCTTATTAGTTATCTATTTTATACATATTAGTATATATATATATATATGTCAATCCCAATCTCCCAATTCATCCCACCACCACCACCCCCCAACCCGCCTTCTCCCCTTGGTGTCCATATGTTTGTTCTCTACATCTGTGTCTCTATTTCTGCCTTGCAAACCGGTTCATCTGTACCATTTTTCATATTCATTTATATCATAGTCTTATTGCTAGTCCCATTAGTCTGAAATCGGCTTTCCCCAAAACCACTGTTTTTTACCCTTTCTTGACTCTCTGGCTTCCATGCTGAGGAAGGATGCCAGTGTTAAAGTTAGTTCTCCTGGGCTTCCCTGGTGGCGCAGTGGTTGAGAGACCGCCTGCCGATGCAGAGAACACGGGTTCGTGCCCCGGTCCGGGAGGATCCCACATGCCGCGGAGCGGCTGGGCCCGTGAGCCATGGCCGCTGAGCCTGCGCGTCTGGAGACTGTGCTCCGCAACGGGAGAGGCCACAGCGGTGAGAGGCCCGCGTACCGCAAAAGTTAGTTCTCCTAAGGGACTTCCCATGCGCTAGGAATTGGGGACAACAAACAAGGCCTAAAACATAGTAATACATTTTCTCTTCTGGTGATTTTCATAGCTATGCTACCCAAAAGAATATTCAACATAGGCTGTTGGCCAAAGCTTAAAATTATTTTAATTCTACTGACTTTTAAAAATGATATTCCTAGTAATATATTTGGTCATGGTGCTCTTGGTTTGCCCTCTGCTCTGAGTTCCCAGGACATCCTACACCGTGCCACCCTCTACTCTCTTTGACAGTTTGTTAAGCATCCCCCTCACTTCATTCCAGTGCTTCTAGGATTGTTCTTTCCTAGATCAGGGATCCTTTAGGTTGAAAACACACTGCAGCAGAGACCAGCTAGATGTTCACCAATCCCATTTCCTCTTCTTAGACACATGGGACAATTATATTCCCTGCCTTCCCTTATGGGTAGAGCTGGGCCTTAGGATGAGTTATGGCCAGTGAAATGTGGTCAGAAGTGATACACACTACTTCCAGGTCTGACAAGAGTAGACTGTGTGTGATGGTTAATCTTATGTGTCAACTTGATCAGGCCACAGTCCCCAGATATGTGATCAAACATTATTCTGGATGTTTCTGTAAGGGTATTTTCGGATGAGATTAACATTAATCGATGGACTTTGAGCAAAGCAGATTGCCCTCCATAATGTGGGTGGGCTTCATCCAATCAGTAGAAGGCCTTAATAAAACAAAAGACTGGCCTCCCCCAAGCAAGAAGAAGTTCTGTCAGCAGGTGGCCTCAGCACCAGCTCTTCCCTGGTCTCCAGCCCACCTACCCTACAGATTTTGGAATTGCCAGACTCTCTAATTACATGAGCTAATTCCTTAAAATAAATCTTTTTTTCCTCTCTACACACACATTCTATTGGTTCTGTTTCTCTGGAGAACCCTAATTAATACACTGTGCCATTCTCCATGCTACTTTTTTCCCCAGCTGCGTGGCTAGAAGTAAAGTCCTCCAAGATGAGGGAGCCACATGACAGAGGAGCTTGGATCCATCCCTGCCTGAGTCACCATAAAAGGCATTCTGCCCAATAACATCATCTGGCTGTATCAGGCTTTGTATGAGCTGGAAATAAAAGCTTTTTTTGTTTTGTATTGTAAGTCACTGAGATGTGTTACAGCAGCTGAAGTTACTTGTCCTAACTAATATACACACTTATATCATTGTTGTCTAGAAAATCCAATGAAAACGTCTGACTTTTCTGAAGCCCTTTCTTTTTTTTTTTTTTCTTGTGGCATGCAGGCCTCTCACTGCTGTGTCCCCTCCCGTCACAGAGCACAGGCTCAGGACGCACAGGCCCAGTGGCCATGGCTCATGGGCCCAGCCTCTCCACAGCATGTGGGATCCTCCCGGACTGGGGCATGAACCCGTGTCCCCCACATCGGCAGGTGGACCCCCAACCACTGCGCCACCAGGGAAGCCCCTGAAGCCCTTTCTTGAAACTAGGAATTTTGCTTGGAAGCTATCCTGACCCTGGGATTCTATCACACTTGAGTGATAATCCTGGTGCTCAACTATGTGATCCTAAAAATTTTTTTCTTCCAGTTTTATTGAGATATAATTGACATACAGCCCCGGATAAATTTAAGATATACAGCATAATGATTTGATTTACATACATCATGAAGTGATTATCACAATAAATTTAATGAACATCCATCATTTCACATAGGTACAAAATTAAAGAAATAGAAAAAAAATTTTTTCTTGTGATGAGTGATCCTAATAATTTTGTCATATTTTCTATAGTAGACTAATTAAATTATCTACAAACATTATTTTCTTAATTTATTCAAGAAATATCTACAGAGTGCCTACCAAGTTCTAGGCACTGTTAGTGTTAAGGACACAGTGGTGAATAAGATATGTATGATTCCTGTCCCATAGAATATACAATCTAGTGGGGGATTTATGTATCTCAGAACCTTCCAAGGTTCACATTATCATCTCTACAGATGAGGAAAAGGAAGCACACAGAAGTTAGGTGGCTCTATTAAGCTCTTTCTGGGTATGGAGATCTCTCTCATTGACTCACTAAGTCACCCTAGATGCGGGCTTGCAGTGAGCAGTACCTATTTCTGGTTTCAGCTTCCAGTAGCATTTGATTCAGGAGGAAAGCATTGTTTACCACTCCTCTTGCACGCTTATTCCTGAGCTCCTCCACTTTCCGTACAAAATTTAGTGTCCAGCGGGCCAAGGAAACCATAGGCTTCATCTCTACTGGTGTGCACATCCAAATGTATCATCAAGGCTTGTGACCTCAAGCAACAGAAACTAAGTTTGGTTAACTAGGGCAGAAAAGAGAATCATTAGAAGGATATTCTATTTCCAACAGAAATGATGGAAGGTTTAGAGAGCAAGCTGAAAAAAAGTTGCAGGAACCCAGGTTAGCAGAAACATAGCCATGACCACGTCTCAGGAACTTTCTGACAAGGCTACCATTGCCACTGTCGCCACTGGATTAAAAACTGCCATTTTTGCTTTGAATACTGTTTCTGCATCTTTCTGTCATCGTCTGGATGGGATAATTGAATTTCAAAATCTGGGCCAGGAATCCATGCTAAAGTAGCCAGGGATCAGGGAGAAGGATCCCTTTGAATAGAAATGGTGTGGTGAACAGATTCTGGGTAGCCAAAAGTAATGTGCCCACTCCATCAAGACAGTCCCAGGTGAGACTGGGGTACAGAGGAAAGCCATGACCATAAGAAACTCTCAGCACTGGTGACCCCAGAAGCCAGGCATTGGCAGGGTTTTAATTCTGGGGTAGAGGGGATCCATCAAGTGTGGAGCAGTAGTAATCAAAATTCTGAGTTTCAAGAAGTAAAAACAAACTCTTTTACCTTAAACAAAAAAGGGAATTTATTGCCCAATGACACGAAAACGTACAAGAATATTTTGAGTTTAAATATGTCTTGGTCCAGAGATTCAAATGACATCACTAGAATCCAGTCTTCCCATCTCTGAGCAAACTCTCCTGTATGTCTACTCTATTCTCAGGCTCTACTTTGTGGCAAGATGGCTACCAGCAGCCCCAGGCCCACATTCTCCCAGGTTTATAATCAGCAGAAAACAGTGTGTGCCCCTCTCCAGAAAGTTCCAGTAGAAGCCTAATTATGTCTTGTTGGTTTCTACTGATGACATGCCCATCCATTAAATCATCAGTATGGTCAGGGAAAGATGATATCTGATTGGCTAATCCCAAGTCACATGCCCACCCTAGAGCTGGAATAGAGTTAAGTCTATTTGGCACAAGGACAGAAAATGCGGGAGGAACAGGCCCTTCAGAGAAAAACCAGAAGAGGGCAAATGCATGTTAATAGCAAACGCAAGATGTCCACTTTGAAGTAGGACCCCAGACAGTGGTGGAACATACAGGCTAGAAGGTCTAACGTGGCAGATAAATAGGGGGTTCGTCCAAGTGGGGAACCCTAATGAAAACCAAGGAGGTGATGCAGAAGGGACTTGGGAATTGAGCAAACACAGAGAAGGCTTATGGACCAGAAGCTGGCCAGGTGGGCCAGAGTTTCCTCAGGCAAAACATATACTTGTCCTGCAAAACACATTTTAGACTCCAGCTGCTTGTCAGTGTGAGCTGATTGTCTGGTAAGAATCAACCCAAGGACTGTAAGAGAATGAGTGACTGGGCTCCTGTGGAGCCAGAGAGGCTGGGGCCCAACCCAGATTACTCAGGAAGCAGGAGGGCAGTAGCACTAGTCCAACCTCCCTTGGTCCTTTGCTTATATTCATACTTCTCCAAGTATCCCTGCCCTTCCACTTAATCTTGCTGACATCCTCATTTCTCCCTCTTACCCTATTTCTCTGTGATGAGCTGGGTTTCTTGCTCCCCTCACTTAGCCATCTGGCTCTGACCCATAGCTTGTTTTGGCTGCCAGGCAACCAGATGAGAACTCAGGAATCAGGCACTGACCTCAGCCAGATTCTAGTCTTTGATGTCTCCTTGCTCCTTGTAATGGATTGAATAGTGCCATCCCCCCAGTCATGTCTACCTGGAACCCCAGAATGTGACCTTATTTGGAAATGGAGTCTTGACAGATTCAAGTAAGTTAAGGCTCTCAGAGTGAGATCATCTTGGATTTATGGTGGGTCTTACATCCAGTGACAGACATCCTTATAAGAAATGCAGAGGATGCAGAGACACACATCAAAAAAGGTGATGTGAAGATGGAGGCGGAGACTGGAGTGATGAGTGTGCAAGCTGAGGAAGGCCAAGGATTGCAGGCCGCCACAGGAGGCTAGGAGACAGGCCTGGAACAGATTCTCCCATTGAACCTCTGGAAGGAACCAACCCTGCCAACATCTTGATTTCAGATTTCTGACCTCCAGAACTCTGAGAGAACAAATGTTTGCTGTTTCAAACCACCCAGTTTGTGGTAATTTGTTATGGCCGCCCTAGGAAATTAACACACCCCTTCAGGCCCTGCTGTGGCTGTTTTTCTGTATACATTGCCTGCTGCTCAACGTTAAACAGCCAGTTAGTGGTTGAATAGAGTTTGAAGCTGGTCCTTATGATACCTCAATTAAAACTCTTGCCTCTACTCTTGAGGCTTTAGGAAGCACCTGATTAACGTTGAGGATGAGGCAGCAGGGAACAAAAAGCCCCTGATATCATCAACCCTGACCACTATCAACTTCATCACGGACTTTCTGGTTCAGTATACTTGTTGCCTAATTTCTAGCCTTCCTCCAAGGCGAAGAAGAGAGACTGCAAAACCTGTTCAACACAATGAAAGGGAAAAATTCTGTTCATCAACCTGTTTTTTATTTGCTAGTTCCAAACAGCTAAATAACAGAATTCTCTAACTGCCATCAGGATGTGTTTGCTTGGCCCAGGTATGGACAGGCTCAGATGTCTCCATAGTTGGCCTTGTTGGAGGAAATAAATTAGAACAGTGACTCAATGCAAAAATCACATTACTTTAAATGATATGAATAGCAGTCAAAGCAAGAATACAATTATCTGCAGGTGGAATCAGAAAGCAGAGGTTCACTGTCACAGTCCAGAAGGAGGTTTGTTGTCGTCTGAGTTCCTTCCTCTTCCAGACAATTTCATTGACTGTCGATCAATCAAACATAGTCGAGAACACAGAAACTGACCTCAGTGTATCTAAGAAAATAAGATGGTGTCTTGGTCTGTGTGGGCTGCTGTAACAGAATACCATGGACAAAGTGGCTTATGAGCAACAGAAATTTATTTCTCACAGTTTTGGAGGCTGGGAAGTCCAGGATCAACAGGCCAGCAGATTCAGTGTCTGGTGAGACCCCACTTCCTGGTTCATAGACAGTTGTTTTCTCCATGTCCTCACATGGATGAAGGGGCCAGGGAGTCCTCCTGAATCTCTTTTTAAGGGCACTAATCCTATTCATTAGGGCTCCACCCTCATGACCTAAGTACTTCCCAAAGAGCCCACCTCCAAATATCATCACATTGGGGATCGGGATTTCAACATATAAATTTGGGGGGGACATAAACATTCAGTCTATAGCAGATGGCATTTCAAGTTAGTTGAGGGGAAACAGATTATTCTTATCATTCAACAATTCATGTAGGAGCAATTGATTATTTGAAAAAAGTTAAGTTCTATTCTTACTGCACAGCATACTTGAATTAGTCGGTGTACTTGGATGCAAACAATAGAATCCTCTCTAGTTAGTTTAAGTAGAAAAGGAAATGATTAAATTATTGAAGGATATTAAGTGGCCCTGAGATTCTCTTAAGAAGGCCAGGAATCAGGCCTGAGGACTATGAAACCAGGGAATAACCCAAATTACAATACAGCCCAGCTCGAATGGAAATCCTACTGCTCCCCTCCTAAGTATGGACCTCCAGACTTCACCACTGTAGCTGCACAAAAGCTGGTGACCCCAGAACCTCTGCCATCACTGCCTCTGAGATCTGGAGGCCTGTGCCGCCACCCTGCTCCGAGTGGATCTTTGGAGACCTCTACTCCGATCATCACTGGTTTCTAAGTTGAAATTTCACATGGATTGGTAAAGTATTGCTTGTGCCCTATTTGCAAAGGCAGCTGAACATCAAGCTTCTGGCTTCTACCATAAGGGAAGTACAAACAGATAAGGTGAGAACAGCCCCTAAACACACACACACACTGGAAGGAGTGTGTCCAAGTTGCTGGTTAGCCAAAAACACGATAAATATTCACTATAATACTTCAGAATAAACTCTAGGAATTACAGAGTTAACTGTAAAGAAGGGAGCCCTAAAAAAGCTGGGAGAAGATACAGGCAAATATTGAACCAATCTTGAGACAAGGAAAGACTTCCTGAGCATAAAAGCAATAGAAGAAATCACAAAGGACAGATCAATAAATTCAGCTACTTAAAAATCTAATCCTTCTTACATCAAGCAAACCATGAACTATTTGACTAATCACCCCATGTGGCACTTGCCTCCTTTAAAATACACATGTGTAAGGCCAAAGTCAAGTGAATAAAATATATTTGGAAAGTCATCAGACATCACACAATTTGAGTCCAAAGGAAACTATTTCAGTCCTCTCAGATTGCCTAAAAACCAACTCTGTTCTACTCCAGAGGATTATTTATATTTCTAAAGAAGAAGCTCTTGTTTTTCCCAGTCTCTTAAGAATTGCTCTTACATATTAGGAAAGTTTGTTTATTTATTTATTTATTTATTTATTTATTTATTTTTTTTTTTGCGGTATGCGGGCCTCTCACTTTTGTGGCCTCTCCCGTTGCGGAGCACAGGCTCCGGATGCGCAGGCTCAGCGGCCATGGCTCACGGGCCCAGACACTCCGCGGCATGTGGGATCTTCCCGGACTGGGGCACGAACCTGTGTCCCCTGCATCGGCAGGCGGACTCTCAACCACTGCGCCACCAGGGAAGCCCAGTTTGTTTATTTTTATTGTCCAAATTACTTTCTGCCTTTTAGAGGAATTTAAGTTAATCCATGTCTAGACTTATGAGATTCTTTTAATTAGAAAGAGAAATGACTTGGCCAAAATGTCGATTTTTCCTGCAGTTCCCTCATCTCTGTTTATAAGGTTATTGCTGAATGTATTATTGCTAAAGTGGAGACCGATGTGGGGCGGTTAAAAGGAAACCTCTTTATTCCTTTTCTTTACAGCTACTGGAGAATGCTGGGACTCAGCTTTTGTGGCTAGCTGGGCTCTGACAAGTGCTTTTTATTGACAATATAAAATATATGTTTTTTGGTTCCTTGTCAGATTTCAAATGTATCATTCAGATGATAATAAACTTAATCTGCAAGGAAAATGAGGAAAGAAGAGCAGATCAGGGTCTTGACACAGAGATGTGCTGATGTATGTGAGGCTGGTGGTCTGAGCCTAGAGCAGTGCAGATGTGGGGGTACATATCCCACACACTGACCCACTCATTCCGCGGTAGGTGAGGGGATAAACAATATCCCACAAATGCAGAGGAGATAAAGAAGGGCTATCTGATCAATGTGATCTTAATTGTTTTGGAGTTTGTGATCTAAGATTAAGTAAAAAAGGGTACTTGTAAGCAGATATGAAAACCAGGGTCTACTCCCAGCCAGTAGTTTCCATCCTGTGCATTTTTACCCCTGTAAGCCTACCAATACCCATTTCATCGCAAAACACAGAAAATGTCAGAAAACTTTATTCTGGCATCTATCTGCCAAGCACTTTGAATAGATAACAGGAAACTAATTTTGCTGTTGACAACACTTTTTTCAATATAACAGGTGTGGTAGATGAAAGATGGTGCAAATTCTAATCTGAGTTGGCTCCAGCTTTGACCAATAGAAGGTACTAGAAATTTATACCTTAGAATATCCAAGGCGGACTTCCGGGTAAGATGGCGGAAGAGTAAGACGCGGAGATCACCTTCCTCCCCACGGATACACCAGAAATACAGCTACACGTGGAACAACTCCTACAGAACACCTACTGAACGCTGGCAGAAGACCCCAGACCTCCCAAAAGGCAAGAAACTCCCCACATACCTGGGTAGGGCAAAGCGGAGAGATCCCCACACAGAGGATCAGTGCCGAGCGGCACTCACCAGCCCGAGAGGCTTGTCTGCTCGCCCGCCGGGGCGCGCAGCGCTGGAAGCTGTGGCTCGGGCTTCGGTCAGAGCGCAGGGAGAGGACTGGGGCTGGCGGCGAGAACTCAGCCTGAAGGGGGCTAATGTGCCACAGCTAGCCGGGAGGGAATCCGGGAAAACTCTGGAGCTGCCGAAGAGGCAGGAGACTTTTTCTTCCCTCTTGGTTTCCTGGTGCGCGAGGAGAGGGGATTAAGAGCGCCACGTAAAGGAGCTCCAGAGACGGGCGCGAGTCGCGGCTGAAAGCGCGGAGCCCAGAGACGGGCGTGGGACGCTGGGGCTGCTGCTGCCGCCGCCAAGAAGCCTGTGTGCGAGCGCAGGTTACTGTCCACACCGCCCTTCCGGGAGCCTGTGCAGCCCGCCACTGCCGGGGTCCCGGGATCCAGGGGAGGCTTCCCTGGGAGAACGCACGGCGCGCCTCGGGCTGCTGCAGCGTCACGCCGACCTCTGCCGCTGCAGGCTCGCCCCGCACTCCGTGCCCCTCCCTCCCGCCCGGCCTGAGTGAGCCAGAGTCCCCGAAGAGGCTGCTCCTTTAACCCTGTCCTCTCTGAGCGAAGAACAGACGCCCTCCGGCGACCTACGTGCAGAGGCGGGGCCAGGTCCAAAGCTGAGACCCAGGAGCTGTGAGAACAAAGAAGAGAAAGGGAAACCTCTCCCAGCAGCCTCAGAAGCAGCGGATTAAAGCTCCACAATCAACTTGATGTACCCTGCATCTGTGGAATACATGAATAGACAACACATCATCCCAAATTGAGGAGCCAGGAGTCAGTGCTGTGCCTCTGAGGTGGGAGAGCCAACTTCAGGACACTGGTCCACAAGAGACCTCCCAGCTCCACACAATATCAAACGGCGAAAATCTTCCAGAGATCTCCATCTCAACACCAGCACCCAGCTTCACTCAACGACCAGCAAGCTATAGTGCTGGACACCCTATGCCAAACAACTAGCAAGACAGGAACACAACGCCACCCATTAGCAGAGAGGTGGCCTAAAATCATAAAAAGTCCGCAGACACCCCAAAACACACCACCAGACGTGGACCTGCCCACCAGAAAGACAAGATCCAGCCTCACCCACCAGAACACAGGCAGTAGTCCCCTCCACCAAGAAGCCTACACAACCCACTAAACCAACCTTAGCCACTGGGGACAGACACCAAAAACAACGGGAACTACGAACCTGCAGCCTGCAAAAAGGAGACCCCAAACACAGTAACATAAGCAAAATGAGAAGACAGAAAAACACACAGCAGGAGAAGGAGCAAGATAAAAACCCACCAGACCTAACAAATGAAGAGGTAATAGGCAGTCTACCTGAAGAAGAATTCAAAATAATGATGATAAAGATGATCCAAAATCTTGGAAATAGAATAGACAAAATGCAAGAAACAGTTAATAAGGACCTAGAAGAACTAAAGATGAATCAAGCATCGATTAAAAACACAATACATGAAATAAAAAATACTCTAGATGGGATCAATAGCAGAATAACTGAGGCAGAAGAACGGATAAGTGAGGTGGAAGATAAAATAGTGGAAATAACTGCTGCACAGCAAAATAAAGAAAAAAGAATGAAAAGAACAGAAGACAGTCTCAGAGACCTCTGGGACAACATTAAACGCACCAACATTCGAATTATAGGGGTTCCAGAAGAAGAAAAGAAAAAGAAAGGGACTGAGAAAATATTTGAAGAGATTATAGTTGAAAACTTCCCTAATATGGGAAAGAAAATAGTTAATCAAGTCCAGGAGGCACAGAGAGTCCCATACAGAATAAATCCAAGGAGAAATACGCCAAGACACATATTAATCAAACTTTCAAAAATTAAACACAAAGAAATCATATTAAAAGCAGCAAGGCAAAAACAACAAATAACACACAAGGGAATCCCCATCAGGATAACAGCTGATCTCTCAGCAGAAACTCTACAAGCCAGAAGGGAGTGGCAGGACATAATTAAAGTGATGAAGGAGAAAAACCTGCAACCAAGATTACTCTATCCAGCAAGGATCTCATTCAGATTTGATGGAGAAATTATAACGTTTACAGACAAGCAAAATCTGAGAGAGTTCAGCACCACCAAACCAGCTTTACAACAAATGCTAAAGGAACTTCTATAGGCAAGAAACACAACAGAAGTAAAAGGCCTACAATAATGAACCCAAAGCAATTAAGGAAATGGGAATAGGAACATACATATCAATAATTACCTTAAATGTAAATGGACTAAATGCTCCCACCAAAAGACACAGATTGGCTGAATGGATACAAAAACAAGACCCATATATATGCTGTCTACAAGAGACCCACTTCAGACCTAGAGACACATACAGACTGAAAGTAAGGGGATGGGAAAAGATATTCCATGCAAATGGAAACCAAAAGAAAGCTGGAGTAGCAATTCTCATATCAGACAAAGTAGACTTTAAAATAAAGACTACTAGAAGAGACAAAGAAGGACACTACATAATGATCAAGGGATCGATCCAAGAAGAAGATATAACAGTTGTAAATATTTATGCACCAAACATAGGAGCACCACAATACATAAGGCAAATACTAACAGCCATAAAAGGAGAAATCGACAGTAACACAATCATAGTAGGGGACTTTAACACCCCACTTTCACCAATGGACAGATCATCCAAAATGAAAATAAATAAGGAAACACAAGCTTTAAATGATACATTAAACAAGATGGACTTCATTGATATTTATAGGACATTCCATCCAAAAACAACAGAATACACATTTTTCTCAAGTGCTCATGGAACATTCTCCAGGATAGATCATATCTTGGGTCACAAATCAAGCCTTGGTAAATTTAAGAAAATTGAAATTGTATCAAGTATCTTTTCCGACCACAATGCTATGAGACTAGATATCAATTACAGGAAAAGAGCTGTAAAAAATACAAACACACGGAGGCTAAACAATACACTACTTAATAACAAAGTGATCACTGAAGAAATCAAGGGAGAAATTAAAAAATACTTAGAAACAAATGACAATGGAGACACGACGACCCAAAACCTATGGGATGCAGCAAAAGAAGTTCTAAGAGGGAAGTTTATAGCAATACAATCCCACCTTAAGAAACAGGAAACATCTCGAATAAACAACCTAACCTTGCACCTAAAGCAATTAGAGAAAGAAGAACAAAAACATCCCAAAGTTAGCAGAAGGAAAGAAATCATAAAAATCAGATCAGAAATAAATGGAAAAGAAATGAAGGAAATGATAGCAAAGATCAATAAAACTAAAAGCTGGTTCTTTGAGAAGATAAACAAAATTGATAAACCATTAGCCAGACTCATCAAGAAAAAAAGGGAGAAGACTCAAATCAATAGAATTAGAAGTGAAAAAGGAGAAGTAACAACTGACACTGCAGAAATACAGAAGATCATGAGAGATTACTACAAGCAACTCTATGCCAATAAAATGGACAACCTGGAAGAAATGGACAAATTCTTAGAAATGCACAACCTGCCAAGACTGAATCAGGAAGAAATAGAAAATATGAACAGACCAATCACAAGCACTGAAATTGAAACTGTGATCAAAAATCTTCCAACAAACAAAAGCCCAGGACCAGATGGCTTCACAGGCGAATTCTATCAAGCATTTAGAGAAGAGCTAACACCTATCCTTCTCAAACTCTTCCAAAATATAGCAGAGGGAGGAACACTCCCAAACTCATTCTACGAGGCCACCATCACCTTGATACCAAAACCAGACAAGGATGTCACAAAGAAAGAAAACTACAGGCCAATATCACTGATGAACATAGATGCAAAAATCCTCAACAAAATACTAGCAAACAGAATCCAACAGCACATTAAAAGGATCATACACCATGATCAAGTGGGGTTTATTCCAGGAATGCAAGGATTCTTCAATATACGCAAATCAATCAACGTGATACACCATATTAACAAGTTGAAGGAGAAAAACCATATGATCATCTCAATAGATGCAGAGAAAGCTTTTGACAAAATTCAACACCCATTTATGATAAAAACCCTGCAGAAAGTAGGCATAGAGGGAACTTTCCTCAACATAATAAAGGCTATATATGACAAACTCACAGCCAGCATCGTCCTCAATGGTGAAAAACTGAAACCATTTCCACTAAGATCAGGAACAAGACAAGGTTGCCCACTCTCACCACTCTTATTCAACCTAGTTTTGGAAGTTTTAGCCACAGCAATCAGAGAAGAAAAGGAAATAAAAGGAATCCAAATGGGAAAAGAAGAAGTAAAGCTGTCACTGTTTGCAGATGACATGATACTATACATAGAGAATCCTAAAGATGCTACCAGAAAACTACTAGAGTTAATCAATGAATTTGGTAAAGTTGCAGGATACAAAATTAATGCACAGAAATCTTTGGCATTCCTATATACTAATGATGAAAAATCTGAAAGTGAAATCAAGGAAACACTCCCATTTACCATTGCAACAAAAAGAATAAAATATCTAGGAATAAACCTACCTAAGGAGACAAAAGACCTGTATGCAGAAAATTATAAGACACTGATGAAAGAAATTAAAGATGATACAAATAGATGGAGAGATGTACCATGTTCTTGGATTGGAAGAATCAACATTGTGAAAATGACTCTACTACCCAAAGCAATCTACAGATTCAATGCAATCCCTATCAAACTACCAGTGGCATTTTTCACAGAATTAGAACAAAAAATTTCACAATTTGTATGGAAACACAAAAGACCCCGAATAGCCAAAGCAATCTTGAGAACGAAAAATGGAGCTGGAGGAATCAGGCTCCGTGACTTCAGACTAGACTACAAAGCTACAGTAATCAAGACAGTATGGTACTGGCACAAAAACAGAAAGATAGATCAATGGAACAGGATAGAAAGCCCAGAGATAAACCCACGGACATATGGTCACCTTATCTTTGATAAAGGAGGCAGGAATGTACAGTGGAGAAAGGACAGTCTCTTCAATAAGTGGTGCTGGGAAAACTGGACAGGGACATGTAAAAGTATGAGATTAGATCACTCCCTAACACCATACACAAAAATAAGCTCAAAATGGATTAAAGACCTAAATGTAAGGCCAGACACTATCAAACTCCTAGAGGAAAACATAGGCAGAACACTCTATGACATAAATCACAGCAAGATCCTTTTTGACCCACCTCCTAGAGAAATGGAAAAAAGACAAAAATAAACACATGGGACCTAATGAAACTTCAAAGCTTTTGCACAGCAAAGGAAACCATAAACAAGACCAAAAGACAACCCTCAGAATGGGAGAAAATATTTGTAAATGAAGCAACTGACAAAGGATTAATCTCCAAAATTTATTAGCAGCTCATGCAGCTCAATAACAAAAAAACAAACAACCCAACCCAAACATGGGCAGAAGACCTAAATAGACATTTCTCCACAGAAGATATACAGACTGCCAACAAACACATGAAAGGATGCTCAACATCTTTGCTCATTAGAGAAATGCAAATCAAAACTACAATGAGATATCATCTCACCCCAGTCTGAATGGCCATCATCAAAAAATCTAGAAACAATAAATGCTGGAGAGGGTGTGGAAAAAAGGGAACACTCTTGCACTGCTGGTGGGAATGTGAATTGGTACAGCCACTATGGAGAATGGTATGGAGGTTCCTTAAAAAACTACAAATAGAACTACCATATGACCCAGCAATCCCACTACTGGGCATATACCCTGAGAAAACCATAATTCAAAAAGAGACATGTACCAAAATGTTCATAGCAGCCCTATTTACAATAGCCCGGAGATGGAAACAACCTAAGTGTCCATCATCGGATGAATGGGTAAAGAAGATGTGGCACATATATACAATGGAATATTACTCAGCCATAAAAAGAAATGAAATTGAGCTATTTGTAATGAGGTGGATGGACCTAGAGTCTGTCATACAGAGTGAAGTAAGTCAGAAAGAGAAAGACAAATACTGTATGCTGACACATATATATGGAATTTAAGAAAAAAAAAGTCATGAGGAACATAGGGGTAAGACAGGAATACAGACACAGACCTACTAGAGAATGGACTTGAGGATATGGGGAGGGGGAAGGGTAAGCTGTGACAAAGTGAAAGAGCGGCATGGACATATATACACTACCAAACGTAAGGTAGATAGCTAGTGGGAAGCAGCCGCATAGCACAGGGAGATCAGCTCGGTGCTTTGTGACCGCCTGGAGGGGTGGGATAGGGAGGGTGGAGGGAGATGCAAAAGGGAGGGGATATGGGAACATATGTATATGTATAACTGATTAAATTTGTTATAAAGCAAAAAATTAAAAAAAAACCACAGTATCATTTACATTAGCATCCAAAAAATTCAACCTAGGTGTAAATCTAACAAAATATGTACAAAATCTATATGAAGATAACTACAAAACTCTAAGTAAAATCAAAAAAGAATGAAATGAATGGAGAGATATCCATGTTTATGGATAGGAAGACCAAATATTGTCAGGATGTGAGTTCTTCCCAACTTGATCTATGGAGTCAATGCAATCCCAATGAACATTCCAAAAAGTTATTTTGTGGATAACAACAAACTAATTCTAAAGTTTATATAGAGAGGCAAAAGACCCAGAATAGCTAACATAATATTGAAGGAGAAGAACAAAGTTAGGGGACTGACACTACCTGACTTCAAGACTTATTATAAAGCTGTAGTAATCAAGAGAGTATGGTATTAGCAAAAGAATAAACAAAGAGATCAATGGAACAAAATAGACCCCAGAAATAGATTCACATAAATATAGTCAACTGATCTTTGACAAAGAATCAAAGACAATACAATGGGGCAAATATAGTTTCTTCACCAAGTGGTGCTAGAACAACTGGACATCCACATGCAAAAAATCGAATCTAGACACAGCTTACACTCTTCAAAAAATTAACTTGAAATGGATCACAGATCTATATGTAAAACATAAAACTATAAAAGTGCTACAGGATAACATAGGAGAAAATCTAGATGAATTTAGGTAAGATGATGCCTTCAAAAATTTTTTCTTTTGACGTGGACTATTATTTTTAAAGTCTTTATTGAATTTATTACAATATTGCTTCGTTTTGTTTTGGGTTTTTGGCTGTGAGGCTTGTGGGATCTTAGCTCCCTGACCAAGGAACGAACCCACACCCCCTGCATGGGAACCACCAGGAAAGTCCCTGATGATGTCTTTTTATTTTTAAATTTTTTAACTTTTTATTTTATTTATTTATTTATTTTTATTTTTACTTTTTTATATGTGTTGGGTCATCATTGTTGCGCACGGGCTTTCTCTAGTTGCGGTGAGCAGGGGCTACCCTTCATTGCGGTGCACAGTCTTCTCATTGCGGTGGCTTCTCTTGTTGCAGAGCATGGGCTCTAGGTTCGCAGGTTTCAGTAGACGTGACATGCGGGCTCAGCAGTTGTGGCTCGTGGGCTCTAGAGCGCAGGCGCAGTAGTTGTGGCGCATGGGCTTAGTTGCTCCACAGCATGTGGGATCTTCCCGGACCACGGCTTGAACCTGTGTCCCCTGCATTGGCAGGCGGATTCCTAACCACTGCTCCATCCCAGAAGTCCATGCCTGAATGACTTTTATCTCACACATGTATTTTCTCTACAGGGCGTAGCACAGCCTTCTTGCACTTAGGGACACTAGACATCACTTCACCGTTACACATGGGGATTATTCTAAACAGACATCACCAGAAAAAGCAGAAAAATGCAAAAATCATGGCACTAAATAGACTGCAAAAGGCGATAGGTTACAGTATGAGAGCTGAAACAGGAGGCAGAGCACTGCCTGGTTCAACCTCAGCTGGAAGCATGATCATTGAGTTCCTCCCTAATTTAAAGAGACAAATACATAGCAGAAGAGCAAATAAACAATTAGCTAAAAAAGAACTCCTTTATATTATTTCTCAATTAGCCCAGAACTCACTGGGCCCTGGCATGTACCCCAACACAGAGTAGGAACTTAAAATCCCTGGAATCTGAAACAGTTGAAATTTTCATCTCTGATTCCTGAAATTGTCTGAGCTACCCCTTTGTCAAACACATAGTTTCTCAGAGAAAGGAGATGCACACACAGTAGGAACTTAAAATCCCTGGAATCTGAAACAGTTGAAATTTTCATCTCTGATTCCTGAAATTGTCTGAGCTACCCCTGTGTCAAACACATAGTTTCTCAGAGAAAGGAGATGCTTTTTACAACAAACTATTATAGAAGCCACCTAGCAAGTCACAGAAACCTTTCAGGCCTGGCTTGCAATTTCATTGTATTAACTACAATATGCAGGGACTGGCTTTAACACATCAGGACCACCCATTTCACTGTCCTTGGCACACAGACTTAATGGGGCTCCCTGCTTCTTTCAGGACTAAATGATATTCAAACACCAACCAGGAACCGGGTTGGCCATTGCAAGCTGGATATATTTTCTTTGTTTTGTTTCAGAGCATATTGTCAGTCTCCCCAGGCACTTTATATTCAGAAAAGATCTTCCCTGGGAGCAGTAGGTAGCTTTTACAATTTGGCAATGTGTATACAGTACTGGGTTTGAGGTGGCTGAAATGAAGTAAAATCTAAACGTCATTTACATTCCAAGCCCTTAGATTACCTTAAATCAGCAGCAGGCTGCTTACAAAATAAGAGCATTTAACCAAGAGGAACATGAAAGGGAAAGTCCAGGTTAGATTTTCTAGCAAATTCATTCTCTTGTTAGGGCCCCTTTTGAAAGCTTTTTGTTAATTACAAACATAAGCCTAAAACCATATTTATTTATTTATTAACACTTTAGAAGCAGTTTAGACATCTCTGTTCTAGAATAGAATGATGGCGGAAGATCTTTCCTGTTGAACATTTAGTCTGTCTGAGCACAGTCTTAGGCACTTTCACAGATAATATTCCATTTAACCTCCACAATGACTCTGGAAATTGAATATTACTAACTCCATTTTCCTTGTAAAGACACCAAGGTTTAAACCTGTAATGTAATTGGCCCACAGCAGCTCAGTTAGTAATGGGAGAAATGGAAGGAGAATCAAAGTTTCTAAGACCAGGAGTAGTGTAAGAATTTTTGGGGGGGGCAAGACTCAAAAGCATCACAAATTTGACTACATTAAACAAACAAACAACAACCAAAACCTTTTATAAAAACACTATAAGCAAAACAATATTTCAAGAGCCCCTACATTTCAAAGTGAGGTGCTGGACCAAATATGCAGGACTTGCACAAGGTATTTAGAAAAAATTATTTTGTGACCCCAAATTGAATAGTCTGGAGAGTCAGCGTTGGGGAGAGAGTTGCATGTGCTGTGCATTCTGTCTTCCTTCGATGAGGGTGGGGTGGAGAGCGCTGTCTTTCCACCGTAAGCCACATTCTGCAGGTTACAAGAGAGTGTGGCATGTGTCCCCTGGAGTTGAAGGCACACAGGGATTTGTATTTGACCCAATTCTGAAAAAATTTACAGGCAAGTGCTGGGTGATGCCGCTTGAGGCAACTGAATAGAAAGGTCCACACTGGGAGTAAACTACGGTTCACTGATGGGGAGCACAGATGCTTCCTGGGGGACCAGCTGGGGGACAAATTGGAAGGTTCCAGCTTGGAGTCATCTTGGACTCCACCTGAGAGAACCTTCCAGAGGTATAATGTGACTCCAACAGAGGGAGTGGACAGCCAGATGCCGACAGGCTTAGGAGGAATTATAAGTAGCCAGTGAAAGGGGGGAATTCTCTACATTAAGGAAGCTGTGATCACATGGGGCATCTCTGGAAATCCATGAAAGCATCCCATGAAAGAAAGAATCTGCTCTGGGAATCTCCATACAGTAGAGACAGTGCTATGCATTTCAACTCCCGGGTACCCAGACCACATTTCCCAGCTGCACTTGCAGTTTGGTGGGATCATGTGACTGAGTTACAGCCAATGGAGTGTGAGCAGGAGTGGTACCACAGACACCTTCCCAACTAAAATACATCCACAGGATCTTCTGTGCTTTTTCTCTTTTCCACCAATAGCAGAGCAGGATAATACCCTAGAAAATAGGGAAGCCACAGACTGAAAGAAGTGGGGCTTTGAGTACAACCAAATATTGGTCCTCTTCTGGCTTGTAACGTCCCTCTACCTCACTCTTATAAAGACACTAGCCATTGGATTTAGGGCCCTTCTCGATAATTTAGGATGATCTCTTCATCTCAAGATTTTCAACCTAACTATATCTGCAAAGACCCTTTTCCCAAATAAGTTAACATTCACAGGTACCAGGGATTAGGATGGAGACATATCTCTTTGGGAGCCACCATTTACCTCACTACAAGTTGATTAAAACTTTAAAAAATCTTTACTAACCTTATAGATGAAAAAATATGTTCTATGTATTTTTGCTGAAAACATTTTTGCCACAAGCATTTTTGTCACCTAAAAATGCCTATTTTTCTTACATCTGTGGGCTCACGCCTATGCTCTTCCTCTCCAACATATTTAGTTCTCTTTGGTGCCTCTTCCTTTCTCTTCAAGCACACATACCTCCATCCTCTCT
Source organism: Mesoplodon densirostris (assembly GCF_025265405.1). Classification (NCBI taxonomy): domain Eukaryota; kingdom Metazoa; phylum Chordata; class Mammalia; order Artiodactyla; family Ziphiidae; genus Mesoplodon; species Mesoplodon densirostris. The sequence continues at coordinate 167,149,429 of NC_082661.1, read as the reverse complement.
TGAAATCAAACACATAAGAGCATCCTCATTTAACCCTGTAAACTTCTCTGGCTGAGATTTTATTTTTCTCCTTTTTATTTATTGCTAAATTTCTGGACTAAGTGGGCATCAAATGGTTCATCTGTTGCTTGAATAATTGCACCTTCATTGCCATATTTTGTCATAAAAGATAAAGTAATGAAACTTAAAAGAGGGACATTAAAAAGGATGTAATGAAGCAAGAAAAACGAATATTAAAATTAAAAAGGCTTCCTTGCAAAATACAAAATATCTGAATACATTTAAAATGTGTGTAGATTCATGGCAATACTGTGCAAATAACTGATTACATTTTGTGGTTCATACCTAAGCCCTTGTCTTCCAAGTCTTTTGTTCATAGTATTTTATACATTTTTCTCCTGCTTATTGATTTGTGTCCTTGTTTGGCATCACACTTTTTCTTTTTCTTTTTTTTTTTTTTAGAATTACTTAAGATTTTTTTTTATTTTTTGCTTTATAACAAATTTAATCAGTTATACATATACATATGTTCCCATATCCCCTCCCTTTTGCGTCTCCCTCCCACCCTCCCTATCCCACCCCTCCAGGCGGTCACAAAGCACTGAGCTGATCTCCCTGTGCTATGCGGCTGCTTCCCACTAGCTATCTACCTTACGTTTGGTAGTGTATATATGTCCATGCCACTCTTTCACTTTGTCACAGTTTACCCTTCCCCCTCCCCATATCCTCAAGTCCATTCTCTAGTAGGTCTGTGTCTGTATTCCTGTCTTACCCTTATGTTCTTCATGACATTTTTTTCTTAAATTCCATATATATGTGTCAGCATACAGTATTTGTCTTTTTCTTTCTGACTTACTTCACTCTGTATGACAGACTCTAGGTCCATCCACCTCATTACAAATAGCTCAATTTCATTTCTTTTTATGGCTGAGTAATATTCCATTGTATATATGTGCCACATCTTCTTTACCCATTCATCCGATGATGGACACTTAGGTTGTTTCCATCTCCGGGTTATTGTAAATAGGGCTGCTATGAACATTTTGGTACATGTCTCTTTTTGAATTATGGTTTTCTCAGGGTATATGCCCAGTAGTGGGATTGCTGGGTCATATGGTAGTTCTATTTGTAGTTTTTTAAGGAACCTCCATACCGTTCTCCATAGTGGCTGTACCAATTCACATTCCCACCAGCAGTGCAAGAGTGTTCCTTTTTTTCCACACCCTCCCCAGCATTTATTTTTGTAGATTTTTTGATGATGGCCATCCTGACTGGTGTGAGATGATATCTCATTTTGTTTCCTTGTTTGGCATCACACTTTTTCTTTTTTGCTAAAATTTCTTCCTTCATTAAGAGAGGTATTGGTTTCCACTACTGAGTCAGAATCAGCATTTTAACAAGATCCCCATGTGTCAGAAGAGTATGAAAGTTTGAAGAAACACCTGTCATATTCCACTCTCCCTACTAAAAATAAAATATGTGTTTTCTCATTAAAAAAAGAGGGGTATCAGTTTCCACATGAGAGGATGCATGTGTGTAACTGAGCTGTGTGTTGCATTGTGAAAGCCTACACTGTTGCTTGTTCTTGGCATATTGTCACATGTCCATTGATAGATGTTCCAAAGTTGTATGGGAAAAGGGGTTTAACTCCATGCCTTTGAGGCCCTTGGCCTCTTTCTCCTTCAGTGTAGTGTGTTTCAAAATAAGAAACCCACCACTGGGGCAAATCATCATCATCTGTCAGCTCAATAAAGCCTTCAGTAATGTTACTAACTGGAGGAAATGCTAGCATATTTCAACCAGTTGAAACCAAACTGTCAACCCATTATTTATCTTTCATGGAAAAATTGCCTTAGGCAAATTAGCTAAGTGGCAAAAATGCCTGTGGTAAAAGTGTTTATGGCAAAGAAACTTAAGTGAAAATACCGGACAGACAAAAAAAAAAAAAAAAGATTACCTCTATATACTCCTCCTTTCTTTTTTTTTTTTTTTTTTTTTTGGGTATGTGGGCCTCTCACTGTTGTGGCCTCTCCCGTTGCAGGGCACAGGTTCCGGACGTGCAGGCTCAGCAGCCATGGCTCACGGGCCCAGCTGCTCTGTGGCATGTGGGATCCTCCCAGACCGGGGCACAAACACATGTCCCCTGCATTGGCAGGCGGACTCTCAACCACTGCGCCACCAGGGAAGCCCCTCCTCCCTTTTTAAAATGCCCTTGTTCCTTGATGTTTGCAACATCCCTCTCTCGAGTCCTTTTCTGGCTGTTCCTTTTCAGTCACATTTGCTAGTCTCCCCTTATTTTCTCCTTTATCTCCCCAGTAGATACTCTTTAGAGCTCCTCTCTCCTCTACCTTCATGCTTTTCCTCTATCTGACCTCAACCAGTCCCATGGCTTGAAATACCACCTTTCTGTGCCCACACTCGTACATTTATATGTCTTGCTCCAATTTTTCTCTGTACCGTAGTCTATGCTGAGACTCGACATTTCCTCCTGGATGTGGTACCCCGACAAGCATATTGGAGTCTAAGGCAAAAGGAAACAGGTGAGCCCCTATATATGTTTATCAAAATATACGCTAGTGTTTTGAACCAAGTGAAAAAAATGTTAAAAGTTCTACATTAAAAAAAATTAGTATCTGTGGGACTTCCCTGGTGGTCCACTCCATGTTTCTACTTCAGGGGGCACAGGTTCAATCCCTGGTCAGGGAGCTAAGATCCCCTGTGCTGCAAGGCATGGCAAAAAAAACCACAAAGCTTATTTGTAAAGCTTTGTGTTGCGTCATCTGTTCAAATGCCATTGTCAACCCTTGCAAAGTGGGGTAAGGTGTTCCCTGAGGAACCACAGGCTGATGGAAATGATCACTCCTGTTGAATAATAGTGCAGGGTCTTAAAGCAAACAAATAACAACGGCCTACCTTCATTTAACATTTCGATATTTTGTTCAACATCAAGTTTTGCATTAATTTTAATTTTAAAATACTGTATTACAATATTATTTATACTGATTGTTGAGTTTTTTGGTGCCCCTTAAATTTTCTTCCCAAGGCAGATGCCACCTTTGTTTCCCCCTGATCCTGGCCCGGCTTGATGTGTGAAACCAAATTCTGCATTCGCCACCCCGTCCCCTTCCACCCCACCCCAATCTCAACCTTGTTCCTTTTTCATCTCTGTAAATGTTGGCTCATTCTCCTGCAGCTCCTTGAGTCATCCTTGAGGCCTATCCTCCATATCTAATCCATCAGTAAATCTTGTCAGTCCTACCTCCAAAATTACCCACAGTCTGAGCATTTCCCTGGACTTCCAACACTACCCACTTAGTCTAAGCCACCACGGTCTCCCAACTGTATCACTGCAAAAGCCTCCCAAATGGTCTTTCTGCCATTACTTTCTAGCGACTTCCAGGCTAACACAGAACAAGATCCAAAGTCATTTTATGTCTTAGTAGACCCTTACATAATCCAGGCACCCACACTCCCAGTCTACCAACTCTCTGACTTCATCTGCTCCTCCTTCCTTCTCCTATCCCCTGCCCCCAGGCTCCAGCCACACTGGCCTTCTTACTATTTCTCAAATATGGCAAGCTACTCCTGCCTCAGAGCCTTTGCACTTGCTGTCTCTCTGCCTAAGAAGCATCCCTACAGCACTCCAATAAGACCTCTGCTCAAATATCACTTCAAAACAGTCTTCCTGACTATTATTTCTAAAATAATACAATCCCCCCACCTTCTACCCCCATTATTCTCTACCCTATCACCTGCTTTTTTTTCTTCATAATGACCAATAACCGCCCAATATCATGTATATATTCATATGTTTATTTATTTCTTTTGTTGCCCATTAGATATAAATCCATGAAGGTGGGGAATTTCTATTATTCAGTCATATATCTCCTGTGCCTAGAACAGGATCTGACTTGGAGTAATTTCTTGGAGCAAATATGCTCAAACCTGGCTCTCACCCTAAAAGCAGTTAAATATATTATTCTTTGTCTTATTTCTAGCTACCTTCATGGCCTATTGAAGTTTATGTATTCTGGATGTCTCTCTTTCTGTGAGCAAGATCAGATCTTTCTGGTGTTTTTCTCTCTCTCTCTCTCTCCTGCTTAGCATTCCTTTAGGAAGTTAGTAAAAATCTGATGATGATAATGATTTTCTCATTACATCAAGAAGATGAAGTACGGGTAGACTGAGAGCTGGTTGAAAGTCACCCTGGAGAATCACGTTGATTGGTACCTCCTGAGTTAGAGGTCAAAATGATTTAGTTCTTATTATGTGAATGAAAGCATTTCAAAGCTTGTTTATATTGCTTATTGATTACTCCACTGAGTCTTGTTGTTAACACATTGGGGAAAATAAATGTAATTCAAAGTCACCTTTACCAAAGAGAAAATGATCCATCAAAAATAAAAATAAACTCCAAAGGGAACAAGTTAGATAATTTTAGGGGAAAACAAATGGCAGTGAGTCAGGTTGTGAAAGACTTGATTGTACAAAGGACAGATGGAGGCTTGACATCTTAGTGCAACTCACACTGGACCCAACCCTCTAGCAAGAGAGCAGCCAGCATTCGTTGGGTACTTTTTAAGAGACGGGCACAGTGGAATCTTATAAGATAGGTAATATTATCACCCCCATTTAACTGACAAGAAAACTGAGGTTCACAGAGGTTAGTAAGTTCTCCCAGGTCACAAGGCTATAAAGGGCACACCCAGCCTGGGACTGAATATATGCCCAAGGGAATCACAAGCAAACTGAGGATGTTCTTCTTATCTTGAGTTAGAGCTTTGGGTCCAAATTTATTCTATTTGTGACAGAATTTGACACAACCTGAGAAGGAGCCAAAAAAAAATGGCTTAAAGGAATGGAAATGTGTGAAGAAAGCATAAAAAGCAATCTAGGGCTTCCCTGGTGGCGCACTGGTTGAGAGTCCACCTGCCAATGCAGGGGACACGGGTTCATGCCCCGGTCTGGGAAGATCCCACATGCCGCAGAGCGGCTGGGCCCGTGAGCCATGGCCGCTGGGCCTGCGCGTCTGGAGCCTGTGCTCTGCAACGGGAGAGGCCACAACAGTGAGAGGCCCGTGTAACACACACACACACACACACACACAAAGCAATCTATTCATGGTAAAGGAGGGGAAGAGTTGAAAGGATGTTTCCTAAACATTCCTGCTCTAAAATGATTTCTTACCTTGCAACTGAGAAAAAGGCATGCTGACTGGCTACTTTGTTTGAACTTATGAATGGTCAGACAATAGAATAGGAAAGGGTACTTGAAAGATTGTAAAAACTGCACTGCATTTTAAAGTAAATTGTCCACCTACACATTTGGGGTAGTCAGAGGACAGAGACACATGCCATTTAAATACTAGTTCTCCATGAATTTTAAATGCCAAGATGAGATTGGAATTATAATGTAGTGGTAGAGTTACTGTACCCTGTATATAATTTTGTCATTGCTCTTGCCATACTTTGTTGTAGTATTTGTTGAGTGTTTCTTCTGTTGATTGTGAGCATCATAATAACAGCACCCACTTCTTTTTTATCTCATAGTTCCTGTGCTATATGCTTTGTTGATTTCACTTAAAATAAATAATTGGCACTAATTTTCATATTAATTAAAGAAAAATTAGACACTCTCGCCCCCCAAAAATCTGTGAATTGTGGTTGAGCCAACATGTATTAGTCAGGACTCTGTCAGTTGTTAGGGGCCGAATTGGCTGAAGTTAATCATGGATCCTACAATAGGTGGTTCATGAAATTAAAGTGAGCCTTGTAGGAATCATGGCAGCTCCAGGGACATCTGGGATTGGAACTAGACCCTGAAGCCCCAGGACTCTACATCATCTGCCCATTATATTTCCAGTCTCTCTTTACTCTCACCTATTGAAGATGAGCTTTCTCCATGTGGAAGGGAAGAGGGCCACCAGCAGCTCCAGTTCCACATTTTTTACCTCCTGCCCCTTCAACTCCAAATGGAAAAATCCCAGGGAAAGGCCATGTTTGGCCCAGTCTGGTCACTTTCTTACCTTGGAACCATTCTCTGTGGCCAGGGGAATGAGAGACTGTGGCCTTCCACAGAGGAATGGCTGAGGGACTGGGGAAGAGGGTAAGGCAAGGGTATCACTCAACTGGAGAAGGAAGGTTCATTCCTCTACTTGGAGGAGGTGTCCTACATGAACAAAAACAATAGATAATCATCTTAGAAATGTCTAATTATTTGGAATAAATCTTACATCAATAGATACTTGCTGAGTTTCCAAAGGTTGACACTGAAGGTTGGGAACAGCAAAAGTTTGAGACCCAATGTCAAGGAGCTGGGGGGCCCAAAGAACATGCTGATTTCACCGACTCATTCTTCAGACATCAGCTCAAATGTCAGTTTCCTCAGTCTCTAAAATGAGGCCTATTCCTTTGTTATGTACTCTTGTAGAGTTGTGTCCCTTTCCTTAAGGTAACTTGCATGGATACATTTCCTCTTTGGCTCTTCTGAATAACTTGGTGTCCTCTAGAGTGTAAGCCCCATGATAGGAGGCAGGGCCACATTGGTTTAAGCTCCATTGTATCGCCAGCACTGAGCACACAGTACTTAGAATAAAGGATGGATATAATTGCTGAAGATGTCAACATGAATAACCTATTTGAGGAAGTGTGAAGAGATAGCAAAGCTGAGAGGCAAGGACTGAGCTTGGAGAGGGCCTAAATTAATTTGAGTAAGAGGAAGAAGAAACGGATGGTGAGCCAGACAGAGATGAGCTGGAGAAGGGAGATGTGGCTTACCAAGCCAAGATAGGATAGACTTTCTTTGAAAATGGAGAGGTGGCAATGTTTACTGCAGTGAATCAGAAAAGGATAAAAACAATTTTAAGTCACAGCCCCCAGGTTTGTTCTGGAAGAGAGAGATGAGACTCAACTCACCACCACAGTCCCTCTTGACCCAAATCAGAACTGTTCCCCCATGGATTCAGGAAAGCTCTCCCACTTAGAAAAAGCCTGAGCACTTGGCCTCGAGCCCAGCCTATGAATTTGATCTGGGGTCTTTGCAGCCTTTAAGAAAAATGAATAATTTCAAAGTTTCTACTGGTTATTTGTTTTGTTAAAGGTCATCAGTTGGGATTCACTTCTAGTGAAAGAAAGGAGAGATTAAATCTCTATGCAAAAAAGAACTCAAACTCATACTGGAATTGAGAAGCTGAAATAGTGGGCAGGGAAGCTGGAACTTCTTTACTCTGGCTGCACATTAAACCACATGGGGAGCTTTTAAAACATAACCATATCCTGACCCTTATTCAGAATCATGTGAATCAGAATCTCTTCAGGCACAGTCCAATCACTGGAATTTTTAAAAAGTCCCAGGTGACTCTAGTGTGTAATCAGGATCGGGCTAAACTTAACTAAACTTTTTTATATGTTTGTATGAGCTTTTGGAAGTTTACCTTCCTCTGCCTGGGGCTAGAGATGGGGAGCTAGAACTTGGGAGAGAGAGAAGGTAAGAGGGGACCTTTTATCTGATTGAGGAGAGGACCCTCAGCATCACTGTGACTGGCCTTGGACTAAGGAAGTAGACAGCCTGTATTGGATGTCCCCCCAGTCCCCTCTCCACCCCTGCTCCCCATGAAAGGGCAAGTCGGTAAACTTTAGGATTTGTGATTTGTAACTTATAACTGATATGTAGTTAATTCTTTTGTCTTCTGTGATAATTCCTCACAGTAAATTTGTGTTAGCAGGGCCATGGGGAATGAGAGAAGGGGCTGTGTCCACACCTGGGCAAGAGTGGCAAGATGGCAAGAGGTACCCACCAGAACAGCCTGGTACAACCATCCTGAGGGTGGTGACAAACATCTTTCATCAGTAATCTTCAGCTAGATCTGGCAAGACACTGGATTTCTCATAATAATGCAGAACGAGGGCAAAAGATTTTATCTGAATATAGTTTTTAAAACTAGTCCAGAAGAGCAATAAATTTGATTGGGGACAAGGAGATCAAGGACCAAGGAAGGATTTTTAGATTTGGCATTAAGATCTGTGGGAACATCCAAACCATCAGTTTCAGAGGAATGGAGTCATATTTGTAGGGTCTTACCAACAGGGTCTGTGTGTGCACGCACTTGCTGGGGGTGGTGGTGAGGACAAAAAAAAAAAGCAATGAAGGTGCAGCTATTCAAGCAACAGAAGTACCATTTAATGCCCACTTGGTCCAAGAATTTGGCAATAAAAAGGAGAAAAATAGAATATTAGCCAGAGGAGGTTAAAGCATCAAATAAGGATGCTCTTATGTGTTTGATTTCAAGACAGGATTGGGATATGCATGTTTGGAAAGAAAGGAAGAGGCACCAAGGGGAACTAAAGATGTTGGAGAGGGAGGGCATAGGTGTGAGAAAAATAGGCTTTTTTTAGGTGCATGGTCTTGAAACTTCTGATTGTGCCATTCCTATCAATATAATATGTTGAGGGTTTACTTTGAATTCAGCTATGTTTATTTACTTATGAACTGCTTATGTGACATTATTATTTTATATTATATTATATATTAATAAAATTGGCAAATGGGTATTTTTAAAAGATGATATAAAATAAAATATTTTAAAATAGTTTTAATTATGATACTACATAAATCTTTTGTTTTCAAAATATTATTTATATCCATGACTACATATTACTAATAGTAAAAAATATATATATATATATATATATACATATATATACATATATATATATATATATATTTTTTTTTTTTTTTTTTTTTTTTTTTTTTTTTTTTGCGGTACGCGGGCCTCTCCCGTTGCGGAGCACAGGCTCCGGACGCGCAGGCTCAGCGGCCATTGCTCATGGGCCCAGCTGCTCTGTGGCATGTGGGATCTTCCTGGACCGGGGCACAAACCCGTGTCCCCTGCATCGGCAGGTGGACACTCAACCACTGCGCCACCAGGGAAGCCAGTAAAAATATTTTTAATCACAGCAAAGTAATCAAATATGCTTCACTATTTTTGAAAATCTTGATTTAACTTTCTGTATTATGTAATTCCAAGGTCTGGTTCTAATTTCAGCTTATTTTGATACTTGATTTTATGTCTGTGAGAGCCAAAAAAGATACCTCACAAAGATACATAGATCTGACTGGAAGTAGTGTATCATTTGCTTTGCTTGTCAATTCATGATACTCATTTTTTATTGCCACCCATCAATTATGCAAGGATTGTTCTTGAAATTCAGCTAGGAAATTTTCATCTTCCCTGACGTCAATCATTTTTTCTTGTAAACTAATTGAAAGGCATTCTTTCTCTATTTTTAACAAATGGGTTTAAAATCCACTGAAATTATTTGTTTAGGGAAAAACTTCTGTTTTATTGAGTGATAACACACATGGTAAAATACACTGATCTTAACCTCAATAGAGGATTTTTAAGCAGTAGAAAATTCAGTTTCCAAGTTTTTCAAGTGTGCAAATATGGCTGCTTTTACAGGTAACACACATAAATCGTTTGGAGCAGCAACGTGAAATAATTGTGGGAAACTCCCAGTACCAGTTTCCAAACTGATCCCTCCATAGCATCAATACATTTTAAAAAACAATGACTTTCTTTTTCTCATCATTAAGAATCTCCCTCACCTTAAAGGGACAGATTAAACAGACTTACTTGTTTCAAAAATATTTGCTAGGTAGCATTCTAGTGACATTTACTTGTCATCACAGAAAAGGTCAGTAGATTTGTAATATTTATGGTTTTTTTGTAAAAGAAAAATAAGTATCATCTTTAAGTTTGACAGTGATTTTGCTTTGAGGTAACTGCTTTGCAAGTGGGGTACCAAATTAGTCTCCTGTTGCTGCAATGATGCTGTGTTACAAACAACCACAGGACCTCAGTGGTCTAAGGCATAAGCACTGTTTCTTGCTCACGTGTCTGGGGAGACCCTGGTCCTGGTTGTGTGTGACTGAACTTGTCTCTGGGCTGCTTCATGTGTCTTATTCGGAACCCAGGCTGCCAGGAAACAGTAATTTAGGGGATAGTCTTCTCATGGTTGTAGAAGTGAGCAGGGCTTGCATCTAAAGCCTCTGCTCATGTGACAGCCTCTAACACCCTATTGGCCAAAGCAAGTCACACACTAAACCCAAAATCAAGAGTGGAAAGAATACTCTGTCCATTATGAGTCTAAGTCAAGTGTATTGAAGTTAATTTTCCAGCAGCAGAATGAAGAATTGAGACCAATCATTCAATTCACCACAGGCTCCCAAGATTTTTGTGGTCATTTCTCATCTCTCTAAAGCATATTATACAAACACTACCACAGGGAGTGCTGTATTTGTAATCTTTCCACAGAATGTGTTTACATATTCCTATCAATGCTCTGGCCCCATCAGTAGTTTGCACTAACACGGCTTTAACTAAAACATCTCTTTCTCTCTCTCTTTGTTTTTGAATGGAAGGCATTCCTTTTGTTTTTTTCAAAACAAACAACTTTTTATTGAAGTGTAGATGATTTACAATGTCGTGTTAGTTTCAGGTGTACAGCAAAGTGATTTAGTACACATAATATATATTCTTTTTCAGATTATTTTCCATTATACGTTATTACAAGATATTGAATATAGTTCTCTGTGCCATACAGTAGGTCCATGTTGTTTATCTATTTTATATATAGTAGTGTGTATTTGTTAATCCCAAACTCCTAATTTATCCCTCCCCCAAGGCATTTCCCATTGAATTCACTCGAATTCTTCTGCTGGATGCCTTTCCTCAGAGGTTCTCACACACACACAAAAGTAGTCAGTCCTTCCTCTGTTCTTTACTGAAACAGAACCCCCAAAACATTTTCAAGTGAAGCGTGCTAGCGTGACTGTGTTTTCCTTCGACAGAGTAGCAAACTTCCCATACTGCTTAACTTGAACTAATACTAATTTATTCAATTTTACAGCAGTTTTTGGTTACATATTCCAACAATATTTTCTGACAGATGAATATGTATTGTTTGTAATCCTATTGCTTTCAACATATCATTTCAGCCATTTCACCACCATGGGAAGAACAAGTGTTTCCACCTATGGTGTGTAGCTTATTTGGTTTCAATCTAAACATTTCAAATGAGCATTCTAAATATTTATCACTCAATTTAACAAAATGTCATAAAGTACTAAATTGATATCACATGATTTTAATTATTGCTGAAAAGTAGTAGGGGTCTTTCATGTTTTGCCTGCTTGATTTTTTTATGTGACTTGGTGTACTATCAAAGGAGAAGCCACTATATCTGGTAAGGATACTAAAACAGTCCTCCCTTTTCCAGTTACATATCTGTGTGACACTGGATTTTTTTCATCAACAAAAAACAATATAGCATCAAGATTGAATACCATAGCAGATTGAAGAATCCAGCTGTCTTCTGTTAAGTCAGACATCAAAGAACTGTGCAGAAATCTAAAACAATGCCTCTTTTCTCACTAGTTTTTGTTTCTGAAAATACATTTCTTTTAAATAAAAATATGTAGGTTAATACATAACAGTTTCTTATTGTTATTTTTGAATGAATTAATAAGCAATTTTTTATTGTGGTAAAGTGTACATAACAAAATTTACCATCTTAACCATTTTTAAATGTACAATTCAGTGATATTAATAAACATTCATATTTTTGTGCAACTAACACCACCATCCATCTCCAGAACTCTTTTCATCTTGCAAAACTGAAACTCTATACCCATTAAACAAAAACTGCCTTCCCCTCTCTCACCAGTTCCTGGCATCCACCATTCTACTCTGTCTCTATGATTCTGACTGCTCTAAAGTACCTCATGTAAGTGGAGTCATATAGCATTTGCCTTTTTTTGCACCAAACTTATTTTACTTAGTATAATGTCTTTAAGGTTCATCAATATTGTTGCATATGTCAGAATTTCCTTCCTTTTTGAGACTGAATAATATTCCATTTTATGCATATACCACATTTTGTTTATTCTTTCATCTGTCAGTAGGCACTTGGGTTGCTTCAATTCTTTAACTATTGTTAACAATTCTTCTATGAATGTGGATGTACAAGTATCTCCTCAAGACCTTGCTTTCAATCCTTTAGGGTATACCCAGAAGTAGAATTTCTGGATCATATAATAGATCTCATTCTTGGGCTGGCATCTTCCAGTAAAGTGATATATTTCCAGTATAATTCCCAAGATTTAAAAGCTTCTTTTTCCTTCTTTTTCAAGGTTATGTTATCTTTGTGACCTAAACAAAATAATCTGTACAGTACAATTTAGAAGTTCCCTGAATTTTTTGTGTTTGGCTACAATTTGTACCTTTGAAAATGGGCTATGACTTTTCTTTGCTGTTTATGGCAGAACTATCTATTTTGCTAATTTCAGCTCTGGCCAAGTCGAGAATGCCATTTAAAATTAGTCATTTTTTCCTTCCTGGGCTTAATAGACACCTATTTATGCAAAGACAGAAAATGGATCTTTGCATTTCCAGGAAATAGGGACAATTATGAGACTGTGCAAATAGTGGTCCCAGACAACACAGTGGTCCCAGTGGCTAACAAAAATTTATTCCATTCAGGAAATAGGAAAGCAACATGAGCAAGTTAGAGAGCAAATTATGGATAGATTTCTTTCCCAAACAAAGTGTCCAAAGAATTAGACAAGGGACATTAAGCCCCATAAGGAGAATGAAGAACAATTTGATATAATAGACCCTGAATTATCGGGAAATGAGGAAAGTTTATCTTTAGCCATCCAGCCTCCTCCTTTTATTAATGACTATCTCTAATATCTTTACAGCACTTTGCAACTTACATAGAGCTTTTCTTGTTGGTGGCAACCTCCTTCTCATGTTTTCCCCTGGTCCCCCTGGTCCAAATCTGATCTCAGAAATGCAATTGCACGACTCATCCCCAGAAAGCAGCTTCAAATCCTTTACACAACAAGACAGGGTCATACGGAAAAAAAAAAATTCATTCAAACAAAGGTAAAAATGACTGATAATGTTTAATATATGACCTTTCCAGAGGCATTGTATTTTACCCGAAGATAAAGTCTTAAGTTAAACAGATGATTCTGTAATTCTATAGGTCAGGCAGCAGGAGAGATTTTCTGGGGGAAGGGAGGGCATGGGATTTGAAGTGTCTTTTTTGATATCTCTAAAATGAAACTATTTAGGAAGCCATTTTGCTCTCTGGCAAAGTATTTCTCTGTCTAGTTCTGTAAAACTGGTGGTGTACATTTCTTAGATTAGTTGAATTTAATTGGTTAGAATCCAGATTTTCACACCATCCAAAAATATAGACTCAGAATTTTAGAGATTGGGACTACGAACAGCAAATGCTGGAGAGGGTGTGGAGAAAAGGGAACCCTTCTGCACTGTTGGTGGGAATGTGAACTGATACAGCCACTATGGAGAACAGTATGGAGGTTCCTTAAAAGCCTAAAAATAAAACTACCATACGACACAGCAATCCCACTCCTGAGCATATACTCAGAGAAAACCATAATTCAAAAAGAGACATGCACCCCAATGTTCATTGCAGCACTGTTTACCATAGCCAGGTCATGGAAGCAACCTACATGCCCATCAACAGACGAATGGATAAAGAAGATGTGGTACATATGTACAATGGAATATTACATAACCATAAAAGGGAACAAAATTGGGTCATTTGTTGAGACGTAGATGGCTCCAGAGACTGTCATACAGAGTGAAGTAAGTCAGAAAGAGAAAAACAAATATAGTATATTAACGCACATGTGTGGAACCTAGAAAAGTGGTACAGATGAACCGGTTTGCAGGGCAGAAATTGAGACACAGATGTAGAGAACAGACATACGGACACCAAGGGGGGAAAGTGGCAGGGGGAGGGGTGGTGGCAGAGTGATGGATTGGGATTGACATGTGTACACTAATATGTATAACATGGGTAACTAATAAGAAACTTCTGTATAAAAAAATAAATAAAATAAAATTCAGAATAAATAGGAAATATCCCAACATGCTTTCAAAAAAAAGAATTTTAGAGATTGGGAGAATCTTACAGCTATTTTGAACAAACCCCTTATTTTATAAATGAGAACATTGAGAGCAAGAAAGTCTAAATCTGATTAGAGCCACAAGATCCAAATGCTTTATGAATCAAAGAAGCCAATAATGTAAAGACTAAACCTCAAATTGGTGAAGAAAATCCTAGAGGCCAGGTTTTGTATGTTTGGTTGTGGTTGTGGTTCCATAAATCTAACTGAAGTGCATCTGAGCTGTAGGTGACACGGTTCTAGTGCTTATCGAGGTGTTGCTTTGATCGAGCACAATCATTACCTTTTTTCCCTAGATTAATCATTATTACTTACATTAATCTTTTACTCTCTCTATATATTTATGAAATTTAACATATAGCAGAATACTAGAGAAGTCAACAGATCCTCTTTAATCCTGAGTTCTTTCATCACATTACCAAAAATGTCCTTCCTTAAAATACAGTACTGTTGACCTGCTGGATTCCTTGCTGGTTTTACACCATCATAGATTTTTTTTTTTTTTTTTTTTTTTTTTTGCGTTATGCGGGCCTCTCACTGTTGTGGCCTCTCCCATTGCGGAGCACAGGCTCCAGACGCGCAGGCTCAGCGGCCATGGCTCATGGGCCCAGCCGCTCCATGGCATGTGGGATCCTCCCAATCCGGGGCACGAACCCATGTCCCCTGCATCGGCAGGTGGACTCTCAACCACTGCGCCACCAGGGAAGCCCCGTCATAGATTTTTGATGGAAAATCCTTAAAGATCATCTTGTTTAGACACATGTGGCTAAACAGATGAGACACTGAGACCCAAACAGCTGCATCCAGAATTGAAAGTTTGGATGCGCTGTATCTGTGTCCGTGTCTCTGTCCGTCGTACCACGTGGCACCATTTTACAGCAAGCCCAGAGGCCTCTGGTGGCTCCAGAGAGACACTTATCCTATATACTTCAAAACTGGGGAATGTTGACTGGCATGATCCCTTTGGAGTAAATCCAGTTCTGGAAGAGGAGAGGAGACTAAGGTATTCTTTTGCCAGGCTTTATGAGATCACTGGAAATGTCCTCAGATGATGTGTTAGTCTCTAAGTTTGATTTTTTTCCATTTAGCTCCTTTTTGTTTTGCTTGGCCTAACAAGGAAGGAAAACACTTAACTGGGTGATAAAACCAATAACATCTAAATTGGCTGCTTGTTTTATGTTTTCCTCATTCAGTATTTCCATTTGTGTTAAAATTCAGAAGCTCATCTTAAAGAGCAAAGGTTACATTCAAGATTAATATCAAAGAATTCCTAAAATAACTGACTGAACTACCAAGATCCTGGTCGTTGGAGGAGCTGTTCTTTCCAAGAAAAGCCTGATGACTCGTGTTGGTTGTAGGAGTTTGTAATTTGCCATGAAAATTGAGTATTTATGATTTAAAGTTTTCCTCGGCTACGTCTACCCTGAATTATCTGGAGGAAAATTGGGGGGAAAAAAAACCAAACGGTCAATTGTCTGGGTATTTTGGCTACATAATGACAAACATATAGCTGTTCTGCAAGTATCATATGACTGCCTGAATTTTTTATCATCCAGATTTACAGTCATGCACACATTTGAATTCAGACCTGCATTACCGTCAAGGAACAATTTGTTTCTACCTGGCATATAATTGGAAATTTAAGGCACAGATTTTGATGATTAATAGCTTAATGAATGAACATAGCTTAGTTGAATATGAAACAGCACGAGTCATAGAATCAAAAATTAGTTGAAAGAAAAATATTATGTCAGAGAAAGGATTGAAGCAATCCAGCTGCAACTTATAATCAGAGCCAGCATATTGTCTGCATAATGAGGTGTATTTTAAACCTAAATGTTCATTAAGACAATCATTTGAAAAGTTTCAATATAAAGGCAGTGTCTCTGGAACCTAAGCCCTGAGTTCTACTAATTACTAACAGGAAGGAACATCCACACATAACTTGCAGGTCAAGGGTTCACACTCATCTGTCCAAGAGTTCAGCCAAGGAATCCCTGATGCCCAGAAAACAGGGGAGAAAAAACACACAAAAACAAGAGATTTTACTAAATGAGAAAGGCCTGTTCTGACCCACATCTATTCATCGGTCTTCAGAGGCTTTAGTGCTCATATCTACCAAACTTCTAACCACTAGCAGCTTGGGTTTTGTTTCTTTTGTTTTTCCGTTTGTTCATCCAAGCTAATACCTTTAATTTTGTATCATATTAATTATTTGGATGATGAATACAATTTGGCGTTGATGACTAAGTAACCTGGGTCGGCCTTGTCAAATATCACTGCTTAGAGGTCACTGATTAGAGATGCCTTCCCTAATCACCCAATCTACATATCAGACACCTCTACCCATCGCAGTGTTTTATTTTCTTCAAAGCAACCATGTTCATCTAAAATTGTCTTTTAAAAAAAATTGGTGGGACTTCCCTGGTGGCACAGTGGTTGAGGGTCCGCCTGCCAATGCAGGGGACGCGGGTTCGTGCCCCGGTCCGGGAGGATCCCACATGCCGCTGAGCGGCTGGGCCCGTGGGCCGTGGCCGCTGGGCCTGCGTGTCCGGAGCCTGTGCTCCGCAATGGGAGAGGCCACAACAGTGAGAGGCCCGCGTACCACAAAAAAAAAAAAAATTGGTTATGCATTTACAGTACATTTTCTAGAGTAGCATTGTAAGATCAGGGTCCTAGATGGTCCGGTTAATTGCTGGGTATCTCGTGCCCAGGACCTAACCTGGTACATGAAAGACACTCAATAAATATCTGTTTAATAAATATTTGCCTAAGGCACATTGCCTTAATTAGATCTCTTTCTTTCCTTTGGAAGGGAAAAAACCCTCTAAGACAAACTAAGAAATTGGAAAGAAGTTAGGAATAACTAAAAACAAGACTGAATAAGACAAGCAGAGCAGATGATTGAAAAATAAAAATTCAATGATTATCATTATTCAATGATTAGGAAATAATTTATTTAAGTGATTTTACAGGTAAAAATTCAAAAGATAGTAAAAAGGTTAAAAAGTAGAAGTAAATTTGGCCAAAAATAAATAAAGACAAGATATTGGGTGGAAGGTTTGAACTGCAGGCTTGGCATATTCCCTGCAGGGATCCTTAGGAATTAGAATCCTGGATGGGCCAGAAGCACGGAGGATGTGGATCTTCCTGGCATTGTAAATAAGAGCCCAGTTATTGGAAGCAACCCAGATTCAAATCCTGGAAATGTAGATAATTCTGAGACGAACATTAAGTGAGATAAACTTGTATAGGTTTTAGCACTATACCTGCTTCTTAGCGAGTATTAAAAACTGCCAGTTCTTGTGATGTTTTTTTAAACCAGTAAACAGGCTGTGATGAGCAGAGCTGTTGGACCTCGCTGCCTGCATCCCATCAGCCACCAGGTTGCTCCCAAAGTTGAAGGAGTGGAGATTTGTCCAGAACATCAATGACATCTTGCAGGCGACATTTTGTGCTATCCCCTTCCCTCACTATTGGGTACTTGAGTTTCCCAAGAACTGTACATCTGGAATGGAAAAAAATTCATAAGAAAGGTTCCACTTATAAGCTCTTATTCAGACACATGTAACTGATCATGAAAGGCTTCCCCACCTCCTGTGCTGTATTTTCTCCTTAATCTCTCCCTGTTTCTGTTATGGCACTTAGCACCTGCAGCTGTGTTTATAACCGTTTCTCCTACAGCAAATCCCTCCAGGACAGAAGCATGTGTTACTCATTGTTTTGGGCTGAATTATGTCTCCCTGCCCTCAAATTCATATGTTGAAGCCCTAACTCCCCGTGTGACTCTATTTGAAGATAGATCCTCCAAATAGGTCATTAAGGTTAAATGAGGTCATAAAAATGAGACCCTAATCCAAAAGGACTGACTTCCTTATATGAAGAAGAGATGCCAAGGATGGTCAAGTGCACAGATGAAAGGCCATGTGAGGACACAGTGAGAAGCAGCCACATGGAGCCAAGGAGAGAAGGCTCAGGAGAAACCAAAACTGCCAGTCCCTTGATCTTGAACTTTCTGCCTCCAGAACTGCGAGAAATAGATTTTTGTTGGTTAAGCCATCCAGTCTGTGGTATTTTATTCTGGCAGTTTCGGCCGACTAATACCTCCATCTATGGTGGAAGTGGTAGATTGGCACTCAGCATCCCTTGCAGCCTCCTTCCAGTGTGTCTTCCTGTACTGTAGAGGACGAGAGCTCGAAGTGTTCTCTTTCAGTCTTGAATATAAATGAGTTTCCTCAATCAGAGGCCCTTAAGGGAGATTTGGAATGTGGAAGCGAGGCAGGGGCTGTCTTCTGGCGGCTGAGGATGTTGCTGGGGCAAGCACAGTCAAGAAGATGCTGAGTTGTTCTGCCACAACATTCTAGTATCCAGAACTTAGATTCAAGGGCATTGAGAGATTGCTGTTGGCAGTGGTTGAGATAGCCTCTTGATTGCTAGATGGCCGCTAAGGCAGTGTATCCTCAAACTCAACTGTTCCTCAGGGTGATCTGATTCCCCCTCCCCTGACTGTGGCAGAGGCTGCAGCTGCCTTGGTGGGTCCCCTTGACAATGTTGTTCTGCGAATCATTTCTGGAGCCCTGGTTAGAACTTGCTTCTCAAGGCTTTCCTATTTCCCAAGTATTTAATGGTCTGGATAAAATCTCCTCCTGCTTAAGAAAGCTAGAGGGGTTTCTGTTCTTTGCAACTGAATCCAGACAGACGTATTCTCCTCTGTGTCTTTAACCTTGAGCACAATGCCTGGCACGCGTAAAAGGTGAACACATGTTTATTGTTGTAGTCTAAACTAATGGTTATTAATCTTTGATGTGTATCATCAACACCTGGAAGGCTAATAAAGAACACGAAGTCCCAGGCTCATTGAGGTAGAATAGGGCCCTCATTTTTATATTTTTATCAAGTTCCTTAGGAGATTCTAATACTCACCAAAGTTTGAGAAGCTCTGGTTGAAACATTCTCTGAGGCTTCCCAGGGACCAGGGCATGCTTCTAAGCACTGAATACTCAGTGGACTCATTGAAGTCTCGTAATAACATTAACAGTTGGAAGTTGTATTATCCCCATTTTACAGATGTGAAAACTGAGGCATAAAGAGCTTAGAAAAGTCCCCCAAATCACACAGCAAATGGTAGATCCTAGCATCTAACCCCAAGCATCAAGGAGTTTAGACCATTAGCCCAAGCTCATGACCACTATAGTCTTCTGCTTGGATGATCTCTTTACAGAGCCTAAAGATGAATCTCATTTAAATTTACATCATATTCCTCTGGGTAATTTTTTAAAAACTTAATAATATCTCAGTCTCTCTGACCAGGTCCTTCAGTTACTAAAGAAAAATATTGAGCTAACAAAAATCTTTCCAGCAAAACAATAGTCTCTTGGATAAATGCCAACATATTTCAAAGTCTAATAAAACCTATTTAAATCAAGGAATAACTTGAAAGAATAATTGCCCTCAGATACAAAACTAATAATTCCCTAATTTTATTATCTTTGAAGTGAAGAATAGCAAAACTGACCCTTAGGTCCAACCATTTATTAGAGAAAGCATTTATACATTTTCAAGGAGAATATATCAATATAGTATTATTTAGCTACAGAGTCTCACACTCCTTTTTCCTTACTAATCATGTTCCTTACATTCTCAAGATTACATCCCTAAGATTTAATAAAATCTGATTATTTCTCTAACGCCTAGAAATTAATAATGTCAAAAAAGATATTAGACGATGTCTAGAGGAACGTCTTATAGAGATGTGCACAATGAATAAAAGGAAATATTCTCCCCTCACATACTTTGTAACCTCTTGATCAAGAGAAGTTCTCACATTTAAATTTTATCATTCTTAAAAGGGAGGATTTCTGAAAACTTTTGAAATTTTCATTCCTATCACTAGTGGGGCTTGTAAGACAAAAGTGGGACCTAAATATTTTTGAGGCAAAAATTACGCTCATTTTTCCCAGAGAGGAAATATGAGGCCAAACAAGCTGGGTTCAAATCCCAGCTCTGTTATTATGAACTTTATTGTGACTTTTGACAAGTTACCTAAGATTCAAGTTTTAGTTTCTAAAAAACTTAGGGAGGGACTTCCCTGGTGGTGCAGTGGTTAAGAATCCGCCTGCCAGTGCAGGAGACAGGGGTTCGATCCCTGGTCTGGGAAGATCCCACATGCCCCGGAGCAACTAAGCCCGTGCACCATAACTACTGAGCCTGCACTCTAGAGCCCATGAGGCACAACTACTGAAGCCCGTGCGCCTAGAGCCCATGCTCCACAACAAGAGAAGCCACGGCAGTGAGAAACCCATGCAACACAACGAAGAGTAGCCCCTGCTCGCCGCAACTAGAGAAAGCCTGCATGCAGCACCAAAGACCCAACGCAGCCATAAATAAATAAATAAATACATTTATATATATTAAAAAAATCTTAGGGAAAATAACCCAGACCTTATGAGGCATTACAAGGGTTAAGTGAGATAATATTAGTTTATTTCCCTCCATGTTGGATCTCTGCAGCTCTGAAGCAAAAGAAGGAAGGAAGGAAGGAAAGAAGGGAGGGAAGGAGGGAGGGAGGAAGGAAGGGAGGGTGGAAGGAATGGAAGAAAAGGAAAGAAAAAAGATGATGACAGCAACAAACATCACTCACTAAAATGAAAATTCTGGAATCATGGGAATGCATGGGATAAATTGTCAGAAAACTCGGGTGTAAATTTGGAGCTCTGCTCCATCTTCTTATGTGACTTGAAGCAGTTCCTTAATTTTACTCTTGGAAAGAGCAAATTTTCACTCTTGTCAAAAGGAAATGAAATTCTTGACCTCCCAGCTTTGTTCTAATTCTGACAATCTGTGCTGTAGGAATATAAAAAGTAATCCTTAAAATTTATTTTTAAATTTCCACCTTTACTCATATCCTGAAAATCTTAAAATGTGCTTTTCAACCATCTACATTTCCTGTCCCTTTTCTTTATTTGTACTGTCAAGAGAAGTTGTTCCAGCAAATGAGTCAGTTGAGACGGAAACATTTATTTTTCTGATATAATGTGTCAGTGCTGCTCTTTTAAAGTGTTTCCTGTATGTTTTGACACTAAGTAACATCACACACACACACACACACACACACACACACACACACACACGGTCTGAGTACAATACTAATGGTAAATCAGAGCCATTGTTCCCTTCTCCTTAGGGACTCCAGTTTGATTTTGCCACCTTCCCTTTCTCTTAACAAAAGTGCTGTTTGACATACATTTCATGTTTAGTTCTCTGAATTAAACTTAGTTTTGCTTTGGGACTCCCATACATTACTTGGGACCCAGCAAAATGGACCATTGGGCCCAGATGCCCAGTCTTGGAAAGGGCTGTGGACCCAGCTCAAGAGGTCAGTCCCCAAAAATGAAGTCCAATTCAGCAGGGTCACACTAAGAACAATGTAGCAGGGTAAAGTGCCAAAGAGTCCCACAAAACAGAAAATCAGAATGGAAATTCTATAGAGAGAGTCAGGATGTTAGAGAGACAATGAGGGGTCAAAGTAGAATGGGACTTCATGGAGGGAGGTATGTACAACAAGGGCTGTTAAAGACCTATGTTAAGAGCATGAATACCTCTTGTGTTGGTTAATTTTATGTGTCACCCTGGCTAGGCATGTCCTAACACTAATTTGGTCAAACACTAATCTAGAAGTTGCTGTGAAGGTCTTTGGTAGATATGGTTAGCATCTACAATCTGTTGACTTTAAGTAAAGCAGGTTGACCTCCATAATGTGGGTGAGCCTCATTCAATCCGTTGTAGACCTTAAGAGCAAAAACTGAGGTTTCGGGCTTCCCTGGTGGCGCAGTGGTTGAGAGTCCGCCTGCCGATGCAGGGGACGCGGGTTCGTGCCCCGATCCCGGAAGATCCCACATGCCGCGGAGCGGCTGGGCCCGCGAGCCATGGCCGCGGAGCCTGTGTGTCCGGAGCCTGTGCTCCGCAACGGGAGAGGCCACAGCAGTGAGAGGCCCGCGTGCAGCAAAAAAAAAAAAAAAAAAAACTGAGGTTTCCTGGAGAAGAAGCAATTCTGCCCCAAGACTATAACCTAGAAATTTTGCTTGAGTTTCCAGACCGTTGCCCTGTGGATTTTGGACTCAAGATTACCACATCAACTCTTACTTGAATTTCCAGTGTGCTGAAGTGCTCTACAGATTTCAGGCTTTCCAAGCCCCACAGTCATATGAGTCAATTTCTTAAAATCAATCTATCTGTATCTGTGAGTATAGATTTCTATCTCTGTCTGTGGGTTCTCTTCCTCTAGAAAATCCTGACTGATAGGATCTCTGTTGTCATTGTTCTTCTCTAATGCAAGGATATACAGTTTGGAAGACTGTCCTGGCCTGAAAGTTTGGGTTTAAAGCTGCAAGACTCCAGCCAAGAAGCCCCGCCTGGAGAAAATTGGAAATGGTCATTTTTTTTTTCTTTGACCCAGCCCTTAAGAAATGTCTGCTACCTTCCAGGAACCTTATTTGGTGCCGGACTTATTTTGGTTCTCCCCAAAGCAGACTCTGAAATAAGAATTTGAGTGTAAATAGTGTGGGGAAGTAGGGAAGTGAGACAGGATAGGAAGACAAAACAGGGTATGTTAGTAAGTAGGGTACAGTTGCAGGCTAAAGTTCAATGCCACAGAGACTTCTAGGACACTGTGTGCTCTGGGGGCATACAGCTGTGTATCAAGGATACAAAAGTTGAATTAATTTTCTAGATGTTGCACTATTTAAAATATTTTTACATTAAAATAAACAGACGTATATTTTTTTTTTTTTTTTTTTTTTTTTTTTTTTTTTCTTTTTTTTTTTTTTTTTTTTTATTTTTTTTTTATTTTTTTATTTTTTTAAATTTTTTTTATTTTACAAATTTAATCAGTTATACATATACATATGTTCCCATATCCCCTCCCTTTTGCGTCTCCCTCCCACCCTCCCTATCCCACCCCTCCAGGCGGTCACAAAGAACCGAGCTGATCTCCCTGTGCTATGCGGCTGCTTCCCACTAGCTCTCTACCTTATATTTGGTAGTGTATATATGTCCATGCCGCTCTTTCACTTTGTCACAGCTTACCCTTCTCCCTCCCCATATCCTCAAGTCCATGCTCTAGTAGGTCTGTGTCTTTATTCCTGTCTTACCCCTATGTTCTTGATGACATTTTTTTCTTAAATTCCATATATATGTGTCAGCATACAGTATTTGTCTTTCTCTTTCTGACTTACTTCACTCTGTATGACAGACTCTAGGTCCATCCACCTCATTACAAATAGCTCAATTTCATTTCTTTTTATGGCTGAGTAATATTCCATTGTATATATGTGCCACATCTTCTTTATCCATTCATCCGATGATGGACACTTAGGTTGTTTCCATCTCCGGGCTATTGTAAATAGGGCTGCTGTGAACATTTTGGTACATGTCTCTTTTTGAATTATGGTTTTCTCAGGGTATATGCCCAGTAGTGGGATTGCTGGGTCATATGGTAGTTCTATTTGTAGTTTTTTAAGGAACCTCCATACTGTTCTCCATAGTGGCTGTACCAATTCACATTCCCACCAGCAGTGCAAGAGTGTTCCCTTTTTTCCACACCCTCTCCAGCATTTATTGTTTCTAGATTTTTTGATGATGGCCATTCTGACTGGTGTGAGATGATATCTCATTGTAGTTTTGATTTGCATTTCTCTAATGAGTAAAGATGTTGAGCATCCTTTCATGTGTTTGTTGGCTGTCTGTATATCTTCTGTGGAGAAATGTCTATTTAGGTCTTCTGCCCATTTTTGGATTGGGTTGTTTGTTTTTTTGCTATTGAGCTGCATGAGCTGCTTATAAATTTTGGAGATTAATCCTTTGTCAGTTGCTTCATTTGCAAATATTTTCTCCCATTCTGAGGGTTGTCTTTTGGTCTTGTTTATGGTTTCCTTTGCTGTGCAAAAGCTTTTAAGTTTCATTAGGTCCCATGTGTTTATTTTTCTCTTTATTTCCATTTCTCTAGGAGATGGGTCAAAAAGGATCTTGCTGTGATTTATGTCATAGAGTGTTCTGCCTATGTTTTCCTCTAGGAGTTTGATAGTGTCTGGCCTTACATTTAGGTCTTTAATCCATTTTGAGCTAATTTTTGTGTATGGTGTTAGGGAGTGATCTAATCTCATACTTTTACATGTCCCTGTCCAGTTTTCCCAGCACCACTTATTGAAGAGACTGTCCTTTCTCCACTGTACATTCCTGCCTCCTTTATCAAAGATAAGGTGACCATATGTCCGTGGGTTTATCTCTGGGCTTTCTATCCTGTTCCATTGATCTATCTTTCTGTTTTTGTGCCAGTACCATACTGTCTTGATTACTGTAGCTTTGTAGTATAGTCTGAAGTCAGGGAGCCTGATTCCTCCAGCTCCATTTTTCGTTCTCAAGATTGCTTTGGCTATTCGGGGTCTTTTGTGTTTCCATACAAATTGTGAAATTTTTTGTTCTAGTTCTGTGAAAAATGCCATTGGTAGTTTGATAGGTATTGCATTGAATCTGTAGATTGCTTTGGGTAGTAGAGTCATTTTCACAATGTTGATTCTTCCAATCCAAGAACATGGTACATCTCTCCATCTATTTGTATCATCTTTAATTTCTTTCATCAGTGTCTTATAATTTTCTGCATACAGGTCTTTTGTCTCCTTAGGTAGGTTTATTCCTAGATATTTTATTCTTTTTGTTGCAATGGTAAATGGGAGTGTTTCCTTGATTTCACTTTCAGATTTTTCATCATTAGTATATAGGAATGCCAGAGATTTCTGTGCATTAATTTTGTATCCTGCAACTTTACCAAATTCATTGATTAGCTCTAGTAGTTTTCTGGTAGCATCTTTAGGATTCTCTATGTATAGTATCATGTCATCTGCAAACAGTGACAGCTTTACTTCTTCTTTTCCCATTTGGATTCCTTTTATTTCCTTTTCTTCTCTGATTGCTGTGGCTAAAACTTCCAAAACTATGTTGAATAAGAGTGGTGAGAGTGGGCAACCTTGTCTTGTTCCTGATCTTAGTGGAAATGGTTTCAGTTTTTCACCATTGAGGACGATGCTGGCTGTGGGTTTGTCATATATGGCCTTTATTATGTTGAGGAAAGTTCCCTCTATGCCTACTTTCTTCAGGGTTTTTATCATAAATGGGTGTTGAATTTTGTCAAAAGCTTTCTCTGCATCTATTGAGATGATCATATGGTTTTTCTCCTTCAACTTGTTAATATGGTGTATCACATTGATTGATTTGCGTATATTGAAGAATCCTTGCATTCCTGGAATAAACCCCACTTGATCATGGTGTATGATCCTCTTAATGTGCTGTTGGATTCTGTTTGCTAGTAGTTTGTTGAGGATTTTTGCATCTATGTTCATCAGTGATATTGGCCTGTAGTTTTCTTTCTTTGTGACATCCTTGTCTGGTTTTGGTATCAAGGTGATGGTGGCCTCGTAGAATGAGTTTGGGAGTGTTCCTCCCTCTGCTATATTTTGGAAGAGTTTGAGAAGGATAGGTGTTAGCTCTTCTCTAAATGCTTGATAGAATTCGCCTGTGAAGCCATCTGGTCCTGGGCTTTTGTTTGTTGGAAGATTTTTAATCACAGTTTCAATTTCAGTGCTTGTGATTGGTCTATTCATATTTTCTATTTCTTCCTGAGTCAGTCTTGGCAGGTTGTGCATTTCTAAGAATTTGTCCATTTCTTCCAGGTTGTCCATTTTATTGGCATAGAGTTGCTTATAGTAATCTCTCATGATCTTTTGTATTTCTGCAGTGTCAGTTGTTACTTCTCCTTTTTCATTTCTAATTCTATTGATTTGAGTCTTCTCCCTTTTTTTCTTGATGAGTCTGGCTAATGGTTTATCAATTTTGTTTATCTTCTCAAAGAACCAGCTTTTAGTTTTATTGATCTTTGCTATCGTTTCCTTCATTTCTTTTTCATTTATTTCTGATCTGATTTTTATGATTTCTTTCCTTCTGCTAACTTTGGGATGTTTTTGTTCTTCTTTCTCTAATTGCTTTAGGTGCAAGGTTAGGTTGTTTATTCGAGATATTTCCTGTTTCTTAAGGTGTGATTGTATTGCCATAAACTTCCCTCTTAGAACTGCTTTTGCTGCATCCCATAGGTTTTGGGTCGTCGTGTCTCCATTGTCATTTGTTTCTAGGTATTTTTTAATTTCCTCTTTGATTTCTTCAGTGATCACTTCGTTATTAAGTAGTGTATTGTTTAGCCTCCATGTGTTTGTATGTTTTACAGCTTTTTTCCTGTAATTGATATCTAGTCTCATAGCATTGTGGTCGGAAAAGATACTTGATACAATTTCAATTTTCTTAAATTTACCAAGGCTTGATTTGTGACCCAAGATATGATCTATCCTGGAGAATGTTCCATGAGCACTTGAGAAAAATGTGTATTCTGTTGTTTTTGGATGGAATGTCCTATAAATATCAATTAAGTCCATCTTGTTTAATGTATCATTTAAAGCTTGTGTTTCCTTATTTATTTTCATTTTGGATGACCTGTCCATTGGTGAAAGTGGGGTGTTAAAGTCCCCTACTATGATTGTGTTACTGTCGATTTCTCCTTTTATGGCTGTTAATATTTCCCTTATGTATTGAGGTGCTCCTATGTTTGGTGCATAAATATTTACAATTGTTATATCTTCTTCTTGGATTGATCCCTTGATCATTATGTAGTGTCCTTCTTTGTCTCTTCTAGTAGTCTTTATTTTAAAGTCTATTTTGTCTGATATGAGAATTGCTACTCCAGCTTTCTTTTGGTTTCCATTTGCATGGAATATCTTTTTCCATCCCCTTACTTTCAGTCTGTATGTATCTCTAGGTCTGAAGTGGGTCTCTTGTAGACAGCATATATATGGGTCTTGTTTTTGTATCCATTCAGCCAGTCTGTGTCTTTTGGTGGGAGCATTTAGTCCATTTACATTTAAGGTAATTATTGATATGTATGTTCCTATTCCCATTTTCTTAATTGTTTTGGGTTCGTTATTGTAGTTCTTTTCCTTCTGTTGTGTTTCTTGCCTAGAGAAGTTCCTTTAGCATTTGTTGTAAAGCTGGTTTGGTGGTGCTGAACTCTCTCAGCTTTTGCTTGTCTGTAAAGGTTTTAATTTCTCCATCAAATCTGAATGAGATCCTTGCTGGGTAGAGTAATCTTGGTTGCAGGTTTTTCTCCTTCATCACTTTAAGTATGTCCTGCCACTCCCTTCTGGCTTGTAGAGTTTCTGCTGAGAGATCAGCTGTTATCCTGATGGGGATTCCCTTGTGTGTTATTTGTTGTTTTTGCCTTGCTGCTTTTAATATGATTTCTTTGTGTTTAATTTTTGACAGTTTGATTAATATGTGTCTTGGTGTATTTCTCCTTGGATTTATTCTGTATGGGACTCTCTGTGCCTCCTGGACTTGATTAACTATTTCCTTTCCCATATTAGGGAAGTTTTCAACTATAATCTCTTCAAATATTTTCTCAGTCCCTTTCTTTTTCTCTTCTTCTTCTGCAACCCCTATAATTCGAATGTTGGTGCGTTTAATGTTGTCCCAGAGGTCTCTGAGACTGTCCTCTGTTCTTTTCATTCTTTTTTCTTTATTTTGCTGTGCAGCAGTTATTTCCACTATTTTATCTTCCACCTCACTTATCCGTTCTTCTGCCTCAGTTATTCTGCTATTGATCCCATCTAGAGTATTTTTTATTTCATTTATTGTGTTTTTAATCGATGCTTGATTCGTCTTTAGTTCTTCTAGGTCCTTGTTAACTGTTTCTTGCATTTTGTCTATTCTATTTCCAAGATTTTGGATCATCTTTACCATCATTATTCTGAATTCTTTTTCAGATAGACTGCCTATTACCTCTTCATTTGTTAGGTCTGGTGGGTTTTTATCTTGCTCCTTCTCCTGCTGTGTGTTTTTCTGTCTTCTCATTTTGCTTATGTTACTGTGTTTGGGGTCTCCTCTTTGCAGGCTGCAGGTTCGTAGTTCCCGTTGTTTTTGGTGTCTGTCCCCAGTGGCTAAGGTTGGTTTAGTGGATTGTGTAGGCTTCTTGGTGGAGGGGACTACTGCCTGTGTTCTGGTGGATGAGGCTGGATCTTGTCTTTCTGGTGGGCAGGTGCACGTCTGGTGGTGTGTTTTGGGGTGTTTGCGGACTTTTTATGATTTGAGGCAGCCTCTCTGCTAATGGGTGGTGTTGTGTTCCTGTCTTGCTAGTTGTTTGGCATAGGGTGTCTAGCACTGTAGCTTGCTGGTCGTTGAGTGAAGCTGGGTGCTGGTGTTGAGATGGAGATCTCTGGAAGATTTTCGCCGTTTGATATTATGTGGAGCTGGGAGGTCTCTTGTGGACCAGTGTCCTGAAGTTCGCTCTCCCACCTCAGAGGCACAGCACTGACTCCTGGCTCCTCAATTTGGGATGATTTGTTGTCTATTCATGTATTCCACAGATGCAGGGTACATGAAGTTGATTGTGGAGCTTTAATCCGCTGCTTCTGAGGCTGCTGGGAGAGGTTTCCCTTTCTCTTCTTTGTTCTCACAGCTCCTGGGTCTCAGCTTTGGATTTGGCCCCGCCTCTGCGTGTAGGTCGCCGGAGGGCGTCTGTTCTTCGCTCAGACAGGACAGGGTTAAAGGAGCAGCCTCTTCGGGGACTCTGGCTCACTCAGGCCGGGCGGGAGGGAGGGGCACGGAGTGCGGGGCGTGCCTGCAGCGGCAGAGGTCGGCGTGATGTTGCACCAGCCCGGGGCGCGCCGTTCGTTCTCCCAGGGAAGCCGCCCCTGGATCCCGGGACCCCGGCAGTGGCGGGCTGCACAGGCTCCCGGAAGCGCGGTGTGGACAGTGACCTGCGCTCGCACACAGGCTTCTTGGCGGCGGCAGCAGCAGCCCCAGCGTCCCACGCCCGTCTCTGGGCTCCGCGCTTTCAGCCGCGACTCGCGCCCGTCTCCGGAGCTCCTTTACGCGGCGCTCTTAATCCCCTCTCCTCGCGCACCAGGAAACCAAGAGGGAAGAAAAAGTCTCCTGCCTCTTCGGCAGCTCCAGAGTTTTCCCGGACTCCCTCCCGGCTAGCTGTGGCACATTAGCCCCCTTCAGGCTGAGTTCTCGCCGCCAGTCCCAGTCCTCTCCCTGCGCTCTGACCGAAGCCCGAGCCTCAGCTCCAGCGCCGCCCGCCCTGGCGGGGGAGCAGACAAGCCTCTCGGGCTGGTGAGTGCCGCTCGGCACCGCTCCTCTGTGCGGGAATCTCTCTGCTTTGCCCTACCCAGGTATGTGGGGAGTTTCTTGCCTTTTGGGAGGTCTGGGGTCTTCTGCCAGCATTCAGTAGTTGTTCTGTAGGAGTTGTTGCACGTGTAGCTGTATTTCTGGTGTATCTGCAGACGTATATTTTGGAATACCTACACAGTCTTGTGAATTTTTGAGACGAGGGATGAAAACTCAAAGGTATTTTGAGCTATTTGAGAACCACTCTTTTAGTTCAGTCTTTGTCTTTTCCCCTCTTTATCAAACATGTAACTCAGTTTCCCATTTGAAGGCTTCTCCTTGCTGTGACACCCACTTCGTTCCAGGGTTCATGGCCTTGCTCCTTCCACTGCATAGCGCTTATCTCAGGCTTAAGTCCTGGTAACAGACCTGTCAGCCCCTTCCCCAGGACCCCTTCTTGTTAACAGCCTCTGCAGTGGACCTGCTGGTTATTCACTAGATGGCCGTGCTCTGCCCCTCACTGGCTCTGCTCCCAGATGAGTGGGTCTCTGACATATGGTTTTTGATATTCTTCCTAGGTCTATTACTTGATCCTAATTCCTCATCTGCATCCATAGGGACAACTTGTTTCCTTCCATGGTGGATAGAGACAGGCCCTACTATGATCTTCAGTTGGATCTCTAGGACTTAATATTGTAGCTGTCTTATTCTGATATATATGCTTGTCTTGTACATGTCACTATGCCTTCAAGAAAACTGCAAAAACAACAACAACAAAAAGATGGCAAGGAGATGCTGCAGGGAAGGCCACATAAAATGGAAAAGAAGCAGAGTTGTAATCATAGAAATGAAGAGAAAATGAGCTGGGTAGATCCTGCACTACTTGGTTCCCAGAAACTTCTAGGAAGAGCCTGGAGAAACTAGGACATCACTTGGCAGCAGTATATTTCTTTCACCCCAAGCAGTGCAGCTTATATTGAAGAATAGGTAATTTCTAATGTTCACTTCTGCTTGTACCACGAGAGGGAATAACCTAGAATTTCAATAGAGTGGTTTCTAGGTAGAGAGAGCCCTTCATTGAAAGGCATTTATGCACAGAAATATAGATCAATGGAACAGGATAGAAAGCCCAGAGATAAACCCATGCACATATACCTTATCTTTGATAAAGGAGGCAAGAATATACAGTGGAGAAAAGACAGCCTCTTCAATAAGTGGTGCTGGGAAAACTGGACAGTACATGTAAAAGAATGAAATTAGAACACTTCCTAACATCATACAGAAAAATAAACTCAAAATGGATTAAAGACCTAAATGTAAGGCCAAACACTATAAAACTCTTAGAGGAAAACATAGGCAGAACACTCTATGACATAAATCACAGCAAGATCCTTTTTGACCCACCTCCTAGAGAAATGGAAATAAAAATAAAAACAAACAAATGGGACCTAATGAAACTTAAAAGCTTTTGCACAGTAAAGGAAACCATAAACAAGACGAAAAGACAACCCTCAGAATGGGAGAAAATATTTGCAAATGACAAAGGATTAATCTCCAGAATTTACAAGCAGCTCATGCAGCTCAGTATCAAAAAAACAAACAACCCAATCCAAAAATGGGCAGAAGACCTAAACAGACATTTCTCCAAAGGAGATATACAGAGTGCCAACAAACACATGAAAGAATGCTCAACATCATTAATCATTACAGAAATGCAAATCAAACCTACTATGAGATATTACCTCACACGGGTCAGAATGGCCATCATCAAAAAATCTAGAAACAATAAATGCTGGAGAGGGTGTGGAGAAAAGGGAACCCTCTTGCACTGTTGGTGGGAGTGTAAATTGATACAGCCACTATGGAGAACAGTCTGGAGGTTCCTTAAAATCTAAAACTAGAACTACCATATGACCCAGCAATCCCACTACTGGGCATATACCCTGAGAAAACCACAATTCAAAAAGAATCATGTACCACAGTGTTCATTGCAGCTCTATTTACAGTAGCCAGGACATGGAAGCAACCTAAGTGCTCATCAGCAGATGAATGGATAAAGAAGGTCTGGCACATGTATACAACGGAATATTACTCAGCTGTAAAAAGAAATGAAATTGAGCTATTTGTAGTGAGGTGGATGGACCTAGAGTCTGTCATACAGAGTGAAGTAAGTCAGAAAGAGAAAAACAAATACCGTATGCTAACACATATATATGGAATCTTAAAAAAATGGTCATGAAGAACCTAGGGGTAAGACAGGAATAAAGACACAGACCTACTAGAGAATGGACTCGAGGATATGGGGAGGGGGAAGGGTAAGCTGGGACAAAGTGAGAGAGTGGCATGGACATATATACACTACCAAATGTAAAACAGATAGCTAGTGGGAAGCAGCCGCATAGCTCAGGGAGATCAGCTTGGTGCTTTGTGACCACGTAGAGGGGTGGGATAGGGAGGGTGGGAGGGAGGGAGACGCAAGAGGGAAGAGATATGGGAACATATGTATATGTATAACTGATTCACTTTGTTATAAAGCAGAAACTAACACACCATTGTAAAGCAGTTATACTCCAATAAAGATGTTAAAAAAAAAGAAAATCATTTATGCAGAAGCTGCTTTCCTCCCATGTCACCAATTTTTTTTTTTTTTTTTTTTTTTTTTTTTTTTTGCGGTATGCGGGCCTCTCACTGTTGTGGCCTCTCCTGTTGTGGAGCACAGGCTCCGGACGCTCAGGCTCAGCGGCCATGGCTCACGGGCACAGCCGCTTTGCGGCATGTGGGATCTTCCCAGACCCGGGCACGAACCCATGTCCCCTTCATCGGCAGGCGGACTCTCAACCACTACGCCACCAGGGAAGCCCACATGTCACCAATTTTTTCTTTCTTTTTTTTTTTTTTTTGCAATAACATTTACAGATATTTTGCTTTTGCCACATAATCTTTCACTCATAGGCCTTCTTTTACAAGTGGGTCTTCTTACTTGTTTTTAGCTTTAAAATAGCATCATGATACTGAGAAATTGCTACATTGAGAAGTACTATAATTTAGATTCTGGGTCTTAAACTGCACACAATTAACTCGGTGTGAATGGTAAGTGATCTGAATATTGCCTAACTCTAACGGTTTTAGTTTATTTGTAGTCTGATTGGCCCCAATATCAGTCAGGGAAGTTCATTTATAAGTGTTCATATCATAGTAAAATTTTACACTGAAGTCATTTTGGACAATACAGCAGCATCAATAAGCAATCCTGCTCCCTCATCTTTCTCCCAGGATTGAGAATAAAGTACTGAATTACTTCTTGCCAGACTCTCTTGTAGCTAGAGGTGGTTTTGTGACAGAGCTTCAGGCAATAAGTAGCATGGAGTATTCTTCTTGGGGGCTTCTTGGAAAAAAATAGTTTTTCCTCAAAAAAGAGAGACATACACAGTCATTGAGAACTCTTATTTCCTCCCTCCCTGCCTTTGTAGGCAGCAGTAGGAGAACATGTTACTTGGAACTGCAGTAGCCATCCTGAGACTGAAGCAATAAGTTAGATGGTGAAAGCCAGCATGCTAAAGATGGCAAAATGGAAAAGAAAAGAAGAGCTCAGATTCTTGATGATGTTGTTGAGGCACTGAACCAAACTTGGGACACTCTTCCAGATTTGTTGTTAATAATAAGTATCCTATAATTTAAACCAGTGTTACTTGGGTTTTCTCCTGAGAGTTTTATAATTTACAAGGAGTCAGCACAGTTCCTGAGATTGCTCACAGAGCCAGTAGCCCAGTCTTCCCGTTTCACACACAGTTGCCTGGGATCAGAGGAAGAAAAAAAAGGGGGGTGTGTGGAGGATAGCACGGTCTGATACTCAGCCTGGACTCAGAAATGAGGTATGGCCACCTTGTAAAGAGAGATGGCAAACAGAATCAAAGGGGCTTTTTTCATGAGGGCTTTGGTGACCCTTGGGATTTAAGCACCTCTGGTGTTTTGCAGCTTCGAGATCACCAAGAAGCAGCACCCTGGACAGTGGCTTGGGGGCATCAGACATCACCCAAGTGAACAGAGGAGGTAACAAGCAGAATTTTTCTTAAGCACACCTGTGTCGTTTCCTAACAACTCTCAGGAGTGACAGGAAGAGACTTTGAAGAGGAGCCTGAGGTCTTGCGCTAGCATGTGGGGCTACATATCCATGACAGGTAGTTGATATCTCTATGAGCTCATTTGTTCCCAAAGACAGTGAGATCTGTGACATTCGTGATACACACAACACACATAATAATTGTTATTTAAGTAAATTCCTGACGACATACAATTCAAGCCATTCTGCAGACACACCATGCTAAAAGCAGTGTCTCCTTCTAAAATAACAGCTGAAAATCATTTTCATTGTAGATTGTAGAGTTTATGCAGGCCACACTCATGTGAATAAAATAAGGACATGTTCTGCTGTTATACCCTGAAGCATGCCTTATTTTTGCGTTAGGCTGGCAGGGTGTTTTTGATGTGGTCCACACCCTTGCCTCTGTGAGGTTACTGGTCAGTGATTTTAAATGCATCCCCTCACCCACAGTGAAATCTGACACTACATTGTATGTAAAATAAATCAAAGCAGCACAGGTCTGAGAAAGTCAAGATTGGGTACAGGGCCTTATACATGTTGGCCCAGAGTACCTCTGCTCTGAATTTGAGGCAATTTCAAGGAGACTTCTCTCTGCATCTAGTTTGCTGTTGTCTCCGTTTATACAGTTTTAACCATTCAGATTATTCGGACCCCTTTTGCTATCATTTGTTAGTCTGGGTCATGGTTCACTCTAACATGTCAGAAATAGAGTGTTTTCCCAGTCCTCAACCACACTAGATAGAGTAAGAATTTCCAAGGCAAAGTTCTCTCTTGAGGGATAAATATGGGAATCTACACCTTCAATGACTTTAAAGTAATAAAATGTCCAGATACACAGGTGGGAGGGGCCTGTCTACCATTCCAGCTCTTTATGTGCTGGCCTCACCAGCCCTTTGGGACTGAGAATTACTTGAGAGAAGGGACCATTTCTTACTTGTATTCCTTGCCATTCCTAGCACAGAGCAGGTGTTCTGAAAAGTCTGGCTAAATCGAATTGAAAAAAAAAGAGAACCAAGGGCATTCTAGAATTGAATTATACTCCAACCCACCCGCTTCTATGTATGTGAGAAACACTTTTTTAATGTTAGGATTAAATTTTGTTTTTGCTTGGGCATGCCTTCAGAATCAAATCCGAACTTCTTAATTGCTGCTTTAAGACTGAAAATTGTATTCTCTTTAAAAGAAAAGTATTTAAAGCCTCTATCTGTGCAACATTTCTTTAGGTACTTTCTATTCCCTTGTCAATTGAACTGAGCATTGTTTTTGCCAAATTATCTCAATTTTAATGTTTACAGATTTTTTAATACTAGGTACACTATCCCCTCAGGTGGGTATTTTATCCTCTTGTTACAGGTGAGAAAGCTGAAACTCTGATGATGGAAGGCACTCATGCAGTTCCAAGGGAACAGAGTAGGAGGGAAGCTAGACCGTCTTCTGACTCTAGGCACCATGTCTTTTCTTCGGCTCCATGGTTTCATTTCTTTCCCTTCCATGCTTCATGACTTTTTTTTTTTTTGCGGTACGCGGGTCCCTCACTGTTGTGGCCTCTCCCGTTGCGGAGCACAGGCTCCGGAAGTGCAGGCCCAGCGGCCATGGCTCATGGGCCCAACCACTCTGCGGCATGTGGGATCCTCCCGGACCGGGGCACGAACCTGTGTCCCCTGCATCGGCAGGCGGACTCAACCACTGCGCCACCAGGGAAGCCCTTTATGACTCTTCTTAACCTGACATCATTATCTCTTTAGTTATTAATCACTTCACCTTTTTCAATCTCAAAAGAACTTTCTCCACAGTTTTCTTTTTTTGTTCATAGTGATGTTTGTGCTGGAGATTCCTGAATGGGTGGGGTGTTGGGATGGAGGGACTGTAAAGAGTTGAAGAGATGTACTCATCTATGAGTTTGATAAATTGAGTCATGGGAGAATGTTTTGTAGAGTCTGTCATTAATTGCCTTAAGTAATTTTTTTTCCTTGCCTGCCTCATTCCAAAAATGTTTTAATAAACAAACCTGACCAAACGGGTTATTTGGAATTTGTATTTACCATCACAATATTCTGAACAGTTGTGTTGTGAAGGGCAGGGTATTGTGCATAGATGCCAGAGGTCTGGTCCCTTTGAATTGTTATTGTTTACCTGGTTTAGTCCTTTGCTATTCAGAATATAGTCCTTGGGCCACCAGGGTCACCATCTCCTGGGAGCTTGCCAGAAATGCAGATTAGCAGGTCCCACCAGAGGCCTATTGAATTAAAAGCTCTCTCTTGATGCCTAAGCACATTAAAATTTAATGCAGTTAGACTAGCTTTTGCAGCAATCTTGGTCTGTTTTCTTGGAATCTACATCTTTTCTGCTTAAAATATATGCACACCCACATTTGAAATTAATTCTTGATTATTTTGGCGAGGTTATTCTAATACATGTATTATTCCGTAGGCCTTATATTAGCTGGCTTTTGGAATGCCATTCAACTAATTAAATCAGCTACTTCTAGTTCTAAAAATTTTTGCTATGTTACTTTGATGTCAAGAACCATGTTTTATTTACCTTTTTGTCCACACAGTTTCTTGTATGTAAATGCTCAATAAGTTGAAAGCTGAATGAATTTTGAATTGATTTTTGATTGAATGAATGAGTGCATGGAAGAAGAGAAATCTAGATGGCATATTCTTTAAGCCTGGGACAATGTCTTAGCTATCCTGGAATTGCCAATGCTTCACAGAAAACCTATCAATAAATGCTTCTTGGTTAAGTTATAGCTGTTAGATGAGGAGATGCTGTCTATTTATTCCTGGTATAAGACCCCAGAGAACAGAAAGAGAAGGGGGAGGGGAAATGGAGTGCTAAGTACAGTGCTAGGCCCCCTCACAAGTGTTACCTCAGCTAATCATCAGAGTATCTTGTCAACTGGGTATTATTTTACTGAGGCGGAAACTGAGTTCTGAAATTTAAGCACCTCGCCCAAGTTCACACAGCTAGCATCAGAGCCTCATAATTTTTGGAAGTCATTTGTCATGTCGTTGTGTGCACTGCCCTGTTTCTGTAGAGATTGGAAGGTTATTATTTTCCTTTACAATATTTTCCTATTATTTTCCTTTATAATAAAACACAAAATACACAACTTTCTGATTTCCCCTGGTGCATCAGAGGCGTTGTGGCTCTAGAGGAAAGAGCTCCTCCTCTTGCCTTTCAACAACAGACCAAGCAGGAACAATGGAGTGAAAACCTACTCCCCTCCCCCGACCCCGCAGGTCATTTTCTGCCAGCGGAACGCAGGTGCTGCAGCCTTCAGGCGTGGGGGGGGACCAGAGAGGAACGGACACACGGCCCGGCAGTTGCCTGGTAACGCCCGCTGGAGGAGTCCCTGCGTAATAAGGTCCCCGAGAAGTGTCACTGGCCCTGAGTGGGACCGAGTACGTAACCGGTTCTCTCCCCGCTAGCGTCCTGCCCGCGCTGCTTGGCGGGCTAGGACAGGGGAAATGTTGCAGGAGGAGTCGGATCTCGCTCTCATTATTGCCCAGATAGTCCAAAAGCTCAAGGGCTCCAATTTGTACGCTCAGTTGGAACGGCAGGCCTGGGTAAGTGAGGCTGAGTGGGAAGGGACGGAGACCAACGGGGCCGTGGCGGTGCTTCGGCTCCTTCTGCACCCCGCTGATCTAAGCCGAAGCCCGCCTCGGGTCTCTCCAGCTCCGCTCCTGGGCAGGGAAAAACCTCCCTTCCAGGTGTAAGCTCCACTTGCTCAGCTTCGGGCGTGAGGGTAATAGATTTTTTTTTTTTTTAAAAGAAAGGTGGGGCACATCACGCCTTTCTTCAGGCTAGAGAACCGCTGAGGCTATTCATTCATATTGTAGTCCTTTACAGGGTCTAATTTTTTAAGCTGCTGGCGTCAGTGGAGGTAGGTTGGACTATACCTTCCTTCACTTTTTCCATCCTGTAGGTGGGTTTGAGCCCCCAGGTACATTTTGGCTTTCGCGTCTATTTATCATCTTCTTGCACTCTACCCTCCCTGCAATGATTGCCCGTCTAACCGTCCACTGGGCGTTTATCGAGTATTTTCTAATATGCTAAGTTCTTTGGATGCAGAGATTGATCAGGAGATCTTTCCTTTTTTTGTGTGAATGTGATAAATGGAATCATACAGTATTTAAAATTTTGTGCCTGGTTTCTGTCATTTTGCATAATGCTTTTGAAATTCCTTTGTGCTGTTGGTATTTCAGTAGTTCTGTTCCTTTTTATTGTTGAGTAATATTTCATTGTTTGGATGTACTACAATTTGTTTATCCATTCATTGGTTGCTGGGCATTTTTGGTTATAGAGCTATGGGTTGTTTCTGTTTATAGAGATTATGAGTAAAGCCAATACATGTTTTCTGGTATAGGTTTTTTGTTTTGTTTTCTTGCGGTCCGCGGGCCTCTCACTGTTGTGGCCTCTCCCGTCGCGGAGCACAGGCTCCGGACGCGCAGGCTCAGCGGCCATGGCTTACGGGCCCAGCCGTTCCGCAGCATGTGGGATCTTCCTGGACCGGGGCACGAACCCGTGTCCCCTGCATTGGCAGGCGGAGTCTCAACCGCTGCGCCACCAGGGAAGCCCTTTGTTTTGGTTTTTAGTTTTCTTTTCTCTTGGATAAATACCTAGGAGTGGAATTGCTGAGTTGTATGGTAAGTGTATGTCTATAAGAATCTGCCAAACTTTTCCAAAGTGGCTATATTATTTTGCATTTCCACCAGCAGTTATGAGGATTGTTCTGCATCCTTGCTAGTGCTTGATGTCAGTTTTTAATTAATTTTTATTTATAATTACACTCCTCTAGTAGGAGCATAATGATACCCCATTGTGGCTTTAACTGCATTTGCCAAATGACTAAAGATATTGAGCATCTTATCAAATGTTTATATCTCCTTTGGTGAAGTAGTCTGTTCAAATCTTTCGCCTATTAAAAAAAATTGTGTTTGTTCTCATATTGTTGAATTGTAAGGATTCTTTATATATGGCACAAGTCCCTTATCAGATATGCAGCTTGAAAATACTTTCTCCCTGTCTGTGGTTTATCTTTTCATTTTCTTAACTGGGTCTTTCAAAGAGCAGAAATTTAGAATTTTGAAGACATACATTTTTATCAATTTCTTTCATGATTTGTGCTTTTTGTGCCCTACCTAAGAATCTTTGCCTCCCCCAAGGTCACAAAAAGTTTCTCCACAGTATGGAGGTTCCTTAAAAAAATAAAAATAGAACTACCATACAACCCAGCAATCGCGCTACTGGGCATATACCCTGAGAAAACCATAATTCAAAAAGAGACATGTACCAAAATGTTCATTGCAGCTCTATTTACAATAACCTGGACATGGAAGCAACCTAAGTGTCCATCAACAGATGAATGGATAAAGAAGATGTAGCACATATATACAATGGAATATTACTCAGCCATAAAAAGAACCGAAATTGAGTTATTTGTAGTGAGGTGGATGGACCTAGAGTCTGTCATACAGAGTGAAGTAAGTCAGAAAGAGAGAAACAAATACCATATGCTAACACATATATATGGAATCTAAGGGGGAAAAAAGGTCATGAAGAACCTAGGGGTAAGACGGGAATAAAGACACAGACCTACTAGAGAATGGACTTGAGGATATCGGGAGGGGGACGGGTAAGCTGTGACAAAGTGAGAGAGTGGCATGGACATATATACACTACCAAATGTAAAATAGATAGCTAGTGGGAAGCAGCCGCATAGCACAGGGAGATCAGCTCGGTGCTTTGTGACCACGTAGAGGGGTGGGATAAGGAGGGTGGGAGGGAGGGACATGCAAGAGGGAAGAGATATGGGAACATATGTATATGTATAACTGACACACTTTGTTATAAAACAGAAGCTAACACACCATTGTAAAGCAATTATACTCCAATAAAGATGTTTAAAAAATAAAAAATAAATAAATGGTATCATGTCAAGAGGGAAAACCAGAAAACGATAAATTCCATATGTTTAAAAAAAAAGAAAGAAAAAAAACTCCTCCTATGTTTTGTTCTAGAAGTCTTATTAGTTTTAGCTTGCACATTTAGATCTAGAATCCATTTTAAGTCAATTTTTGTATATGATGTAATGTAAAGCTTTTTGTTGTTGTTGTTTTTTGCATGTGTATGTCCAGTACAATACCTATTTCTAGTACTTATTTGTTGACAAATCTATCCTTTCTCCACTAATTTTCTTGGCACTTTTGCTGAAAATTTATTTAGTATACACACACACACACACACACACGTGCGCACGCGTGCATGGGTGAATATTTCTGACTCTATTCTGTTCCATTGATCTATTTGTCTATTATTATGCTAATACCACACTATTTTCATTTTTATAACTTTATAGTAAGTCTTGAAATCAGGTAATTAGTCGTCCAACTTTGTTTCTCTTTTTCAAAATTGTTTTGACTACTCTGGGTACTTTGCTTTGCCATATGAATTTTAGCATCATCTTGTAAATTACTACAAAAAACTTACTGGGATTTGTATTGGGGTTATGTTGAATGTAGAGATCAATTTGGGGAGACTTGACATCTTAACAGTATTGAATTTTCTGGCCAATGAACATGCTTTGTGTCTCCATTTATTCTTATCTGCATTTTCTCTCATCACTGTTTTATAGTTAAGTACACAAATATTGCACATATTTTATTAAGATTTTCCCCAAGTATTTCATGTGTTTTTGATACTATTAACATGCTGACTTTTTTTCTCATTTCAGTTTCCAATTACTTGTTGTTAGTATACAGAAATAAAATTGATATTTGTATATTTACCATGTATCCTGGAGACTTACTAAACTTATTTGTTAGTTATAGTACCATTTTTGTAGATTGCTTAGTATTTTCCAAGTATATGTGTCATTTATGAATAAAGAGGTTTTACTTCTTCCTTTCCAATCAGTGTGGCTTTTAGTTCTTTTTCTTGCCTTGTTACACTGGCTAGTGACACCAGTGCAATGTTGTATAGATGCTTTTTGTTAGCTTGAAGAAGCTCTCTTCTATTCCTGGTTTTCTGAGTGTTTCATTACTAATTGATGTTGAATTTTGTTAAATACTTTTCTTGTATCTGGAGAGGTGCTCATGTGATTTTTTATATATGTTGATATGGTGAATGATACTAATTGGTTTTGATTGTTAAACCAATTTTGCATTCCTAAGATAAATTCCACTTGGCTATAATGCGTTGTCCTTATATATTTCTTAATTCAATTTTCTAATACTTTGTTGAAGATTTTGTGAGTATTTTTATAAAGGATATTGGTTTATAGTTTTACTTTAACATCTTTGTCTAGATTTGATATCAGGTAATGCTGATCTCTTAAATTGAGTTGAGAAGTGTTCCCTTCTCTCCTGTTTTCTGGAAGAATTTTATAGAGTTGATATTATTTCCTCCTTAAATGTTTGGTAGAATTCCCAATAACGTTATTGGAGGCTGGAGTTTTCTTTGAGGGAACATTTTTTAATAAAAAATTTAATTTTTAAAACATGTGTGAGGCCATTCAGGTTATCTTGTTGAATGTTCCACATGTCCTTGGAAAGCATGAGCATTCTGCTGTTACTGTACTATACATGTCAATTAGGTCAAGTATATTGACAATTTTGTTCAAGTGTTCTATATCTTTACTGAGTATGGAGGCTTCAGTCAGTACAGTCAGGAGCCAAGCTAGGCTTGAGTTTTGTTACTGCTGTCATTAGCGTCAGTGTACCACAAGCTTCAAATTCAGTGGGCTGCTGTAACTTTGTTCTTAGAAATAGTCCTGGGGTACTGGAGGGTTTTTCTCAGTGTCTGTATCCTCAGTTTTCATTTGTCTCGTTTGCCTGTGCCACAGAGGGAGGTCTCTCTCCATGCTCTGATCCCTTCCTCAGCTGTAGTCTGTTGTTTGTTACTCGGTCCTAAGCTCATGGTAGATACAGGCGTTTTCTGTCCTCCTGGTCCTGTCTCAGTCCAGGTGCCTTGGGAGTGGGTCTTTGACAATGTTCCTTTCTCTTCTGCTTTTGGCAGCCAAACTTTACCTTGTGGCAAATAATGGGTGAAAGAGAGATTCCTGCCTCTTCCTAGTTCTGGCTTACCTCTGCTATGTACTGGTACAGGATTTGGGGCCTGTGAGAGTTTTCTTATGTTTCCGTGAGGAAGACAGTTATTGTATCTATCTCACCCCCAGAAGCAACAAATTATTGCCTCCCTCAGAGGTTTAAGGCCTCTTCCTCAAGTGAGAAGAGAGTTTGGGCAAGGTGGCATGGTTGCATGCTTGTTTTGTAGTGGTAGCGTATCCTTTCTTGCACACCTGTGCCACAGAAGGGGGCCTCTGCAGTTCCTGCTCTCCATCCTGATGGAGACCTATGGAGAAGAGCATGCAAGTGAGTGTGAATTCCCCTTGGGTTTTGAGCTCCCAGTGTTTCTCAACTGACATGCTAGCCCACATCTAATCAATAACAGTTAACAATTTTAGCTGAATTCTTCGGTAGGCTCCTTTTCCTCCTGTGCTTTGCCAAATACGAAATAGTTTGGAGTCCCATCTGTCTTTAGAGGGGCTTGTTACTCTTTGGAATTTAGTTCACTTGATCGTCTTAAAACTTCAGTTTTATGGTGAGTTCAAAAGTTATGATTTTGTAGATTATACCACTTTTTCTCA
Organism: Mesoplodon densirostris; assembly: GCF_025265405.1. Classification (NCBI taxonomy): domain Eukaryota; kingdom Metazoa; phylum Chordata; class Mammalia; order Artiodactyla; family Ziphiidae; genus Mesoplodon; species Mesoplodon densirostris. The sequence goes on along the minus strand of NC_082661.1, from coordinate 167,107,466 downwards.
TTGTTAGGGTGGGAGTGATGTTTCTTGTTCTGGCTGTCCACATCCTATGCATTAGCAGAAGTCCAATAGTAAGTGCTGAAGGATTGAATCTATGTCAGTGAGAAAGATTGGTCTGTAATCTTCCTTTCTTGTAATGTTTTTGACAAGTTTTATATAAGGTTATACTGGCCTGATGAAATGGTAGGGAAATGTTCCCCCCGTTTTTTCTATTCTATTTGATACAAAAATGTTATGAGACTGTGTTATTTCTTTCTTAAATGTTTGGAAGAATTCTCCATTGAAGCCTGTGTCTCAGATTTTCTTTTGAGAAGGTTTTTTATTTTGTTGTGTTTTGTTTTTAATTAGTAGACTTTATTTTTTAGAATGGTTTTAGGCTTACAGAAAAATTGAGTAAAAGGTACAGAGTTTCCATACATCCCCTTTCCTTATGTACTGTTTCCCTTATTATTAGCATCTTGCATTAGTGTGGTACATTTGTTACTATTGGTGGACCAATTGATATTGATACATTATTATTAAAGTCCACAGTTTTCATCAAGTTTCACTGTTTGTGTTACATAGGTCTATGGGGTTTGACAAATGTATAATACCATGTATCTACTATTCCAGTATCTTACAGAATAGTTTTACAGTCCTAAGGAAATCCCCTGTGCTCCACCTACACATCTCTCCCTCTTTCCGAGCCCCTGGCAACCACTTGGTTTTTTACTGTCTCTATAGTTTTGCCTTTGAGAATGTCCTATAGTTGTAATCATAACAGTATGTAGCTTCTTCAAATTGACTTCTTTCACTTGGTAATGTCCATTATGTTACTGTATGTCTTTTTGTTTCTTGATAGCTCTTTTTTTTCTGAATAATATTATATTGTGGGGATGTATCAGTTTGTTTATACATTCACTGTCTGTTGAAGGACATCTTGGTTTCTTCCAAGATTGGCAGTTATGAATAAAACTGGTATAAACATTCCTGGGTAGATTTTTGTCTTGACATAAGTTTTCAGCTAATTTGGGTAAATACCAAGAAACATGATTTCTGGCTTGTATGGTAAAAATTTGGTAGAAACTGACAACTTGTCTTCCATTGTGGCTATACCATTTTTGCATTCCCACCAGCACTGATTGAGAGTTCCTGTTGCTCTACATTCTCACCAGCATTTGGTGTTATCAGTGTTTTAGATTTTGACCATTCTAATAGGTGTGTTGTGATATCTCACTGTTGTTTTAATTTGCAATTCCCTAGTGAGATATGATATTGAATATCTTTTCATATGTTTATTTGCCATCTGTATGTCTTCTTTGGTGAGGTGTCCCTTCATGTCTTTTGTCCATTTTTAATTGGGTGTTCTTGTTTTTGAGTTTTAGGAGTCTGTTTTATGTTTTGGGTACAAGTCCTTTATCAGATATGTGCTTTGCAACTATCTTCTCCCAATTTGTGGCCAGTCTTTTCATTCTCTTAGCAGTATCTTTCTCAGAGAAGTTTTTAATTTTAATGAAGTCCAACTTATCAATTTTTTTCTTTTATGGATCATGCTTTTGGTGTTATGTCTAAGAATTAATCACCAAACCCAAGGTCACTTAGATTTTATCCTATGTTATCTTTTAGAAGTCTTATGGATCTGGGTTTTACATTTATGATCCTTTTTTTTCTTTTGCATGTGGATGACCAGTTGTTCCAGTACAATTTGTTGAAAAGACTGTCTTTGCTCCATTGAATTGCCTTTGCTCTTTTTTCAAAGATCAGTTGACTATATTTGTGTTGGTATTTCTGAGTCTCTATTCTATTCCATTGATCTACTTGTCTATTTTTTAACATTACCACATTGTCTTGATTTTGGTAGCTTTATAATAAGTTGAAGTTGTCAGTCCTCCAGTTTTGTTCTGCTTCAGCATTGTGTTGGAAAGATTTTAAAGAACAGATTCAATTTTTAATAGATATAGGAGTATTCAGATTTTCTATTCCTTCTATTGTCAGCTTTTTTTCTTTCTTTCTTTATTTTTTAAATTTTTTTTATTAGTTTCTTCTTTATAACAAAGTGAATCAGTCATACATATACATCTGTTCCCACATCCCTTCCCTTGTCAGCTTTGATAAATTGTGTTTTTCAAAGAATGTGTTCATTTAAATGACATAAATAATTGGCTTAAAGTTGTCTATAATAAACTATTATTTCTCTTTAATGTCTGAAAAGTCTGTCACAGTTTCTGATTATGAAAATTTGTGTGTGTGTGTGTCTTTGAACAGTTTTGCTAGGTGTTTATCTATTTAATTGATCTCATCAAAGAACCAGTTTTGGCTTTGCAGTTTTCTCTTAATTTTGGATCACATCTTTATTATTAATTTTCTCCTATTTTCTTTGGGATTGATTTGCTGTTCTTTTTTTAGTTTCTTGAGATGGAAACTTAGATCATGGATTTCAAGACTTTTTTCTTTTCTAAAATATGCATTTAAGGCTATGATTTTTCCCCTAAGCACTACTTTAACTGCATTCCACAGTTTTAATGAGTTATATTTTTACTATCCTTTTGTATAAAACATTTCCTAATTTTTTTGTCATTTAAAAAATTTGACCCAAGGACTATCCTGAAGTATATTGCTTAATTTCCAAGCCATTAATATTTTGGGGTTTTTTGTACTTTTTTTGAAGTATAGTTGCTGTACAATATTATATGTTATAGGTGTACAATATAGTGATTCACAATTTTTAAAAGTTGTACTCCACTTATAGTTGTTATAAAATATTGGCTATATTCAACATGTGGTACAATATATCCTTGTAGCTTATTTTATACCTAATAGTTTGTACCTCTTAATCCTCTGCTCCTATATTGCTCCCCCCTTCCCTCTCCCCACTGGTAATGACTAGGTTGTTCTCTGTATCTGTGAGTACGCTTCTCTTTTGTTTATTCAGTAGTTTTAAAATTTTTTAGATTCCACATATAAGTGATATCATATAGCATTTGTCTTCCTGTATGACCTATTTCACTCAGCATAATGACCTCCAAGTCCATCGATGTTGCTGCAGATGGCAAAATTTTGTTCTTTTTTATGGCTGAGTAGTATTCCATTGCATGCATATATGTGTGTGTGTGTGTGTGTGTGTGTGTGTGTGTGTATAATCTCCCATCTTCTTTATCCATTCATCTAATGATGAACACTTAGGTGGCTTCCATATCTTGGCAATTGTAAATAATGCTGCTATGAACATTGAGGTGATGTATCTTTTTGAATTAGTGTTTTGGGTTTTTTTGGATATGTACCCAGGAGTGGAATTGCTGGATCATATGGTAGTTCTATTTTTAGTTTTTTGAGAAACTGCCATACTGTTTTCCATAGTGGCTGTACCAATTTACATTCCCACTAACAGTGTAGGAGGGTCCCCTTTTCTCCACATCCTAGCCAACATTTGTAACTTATGTTCTTCATGATAACTATTCTGACAGGTATGAGCTTTTGATGTGCATTTCCCTGATGATTAACAATGTTGAGCATCTTTTCATGTGCCTTTTGGCCATCTGCATTTCTTATTTCAAAAAATGTCTATTCAGTTCTTCTGCCCATTTTTTAATCAGGTAGTGTTTTTTTATATGGAGTTGTATGAGCTGTTTATATATGTTGCATATTAATCCCTTACCAGACATATAGTTTGCAAATATTTTCTCCCATTCAGTAGGTTGTCTTTTTGCTTTGTCAATGGTTTTCTTTGATGTGCCAAAGCTTTTAAGTTTAATTAGACCGCATTTGTTTATTTGCTTTTATTTCCTATGCTTTAGGAGATGGATCCAAAAAATTATTGCTGTGATTTATGTCAAAGAGTGTTCTGCTTATATTTTTCTCTAGGAGTTTTATAGTATCTGGTCTTGCATTCAGGTCTTTAATTCATTTTGAGTTGATTTTTGTATATGGTGTTACAGAATGTTCAAATTTGTTTTTTTACATGTAGCTGTCCAGGTTTCCCAGTACCACTTATTGAAGAGACTGTTTTTTCTCTGTTGTATATTCTTGCCTCCTTTATTGCAGATTAATTGACCTTAAGTGTGTGGGTTTATTTCTGGGCTCTCTATCATGTTGCATTGATATATGTGTCTGGTTTTTTGTTTGTTTGTTTGTTTTTTGTTTGTTTGTTTGTTTTGTGGTACACGGGCCTCTCACTGTTGTGGTCTCTCCCATTGCGGAGCACAGGCTCCAGACGCGCAGGCTCAGCGGCCATGATTCACGGGCCTAGCCACTCTGCGGCATGTGGGATCTTCCCAGACTGGGGCACGAACCCGTGTCCCCTGCATCGGCAGGTGGACTTTCAACCGCTGCGCCACCAGGGAAGCCCTATGTGTCTGTTTTTGTGCCAATACCATACTGTTTTTTTTTTTTTTTTTTTTTTTTTTTTTTTCTTTTTGCGGTATGCGGGCCTCTCACTGCTGTGGCCCCTCCCGTTGCGGAGCACAGGCTCCGGACGCGCAGGCCCAGCGGCCATGGCTCACGGGCCCAGCCGCTCCGCGGCATATGGGATCCTCCCAGACCGGGGCACGAACCCGTATCCCCTGCATCGGCAGGCGGACTCTCAACCACTGCGCCACCAGGGAGGCCCCATACTGTTTTGATTACTGTAGCTTTGTAGTATGAAGTCAGGGAGCATGATTCCTCAGCTCTGTTCTTTTTCTCAAGATTTTCTTGGCTGTTTGGGGTCTTTTGTATTTCCATACAAAATTTTAAATTATTTATTCTAGTTCTGTGCAAAATGCCATTGGTATTTTGATAGGGATTGCACTGAACCTATAGATTGCCTTGGGTAGTATGTTTATTTTGACAATATTGATTCTTCCAATTTAAGAACACGGTGTATCTTTCCATCTGTTTGTGTTGTCTTCAGTTTCTTTCATCTATGTCTAGCAGTTTTCTGAGTATAGGTCTTTTACTTTCTTAGGTAGGTTTATTCCAAGGTATTTTATTGGTTTTGATGTGATGGTAAATGGGATTGTTTCCTTAATTTCTCTTTCTGATTGTTTGTTGTTAGTGTACAGAAATGCAATAGATTTCTGTATATTAATTTTGTATCCTTAAACTTTATTCTATTCATTGATGAGCTCTTGTTTTCTGGTGGCATCTTTAGGATTTTCTATGTATAGTATCATGTCAATGTTATTGATTTCCAGCTTAATGTCAGTGTTGTCAGAGAACATTCTCTGACTGATTAAATATTTTAAAATTTGTTGAGGCTTGCTTTACAATCTAGTATGTAGTCAGTTTTGCTGCGTGTTCCACGTGCACTTGTAAATAATGTGTATCTGTCACTGTTGGGTCAGGTTGCCTATATGTGTCACTGAAGTCCAGGTGTCAGTTATGCTGTTCAGCTTTTCTATAATCTTATTGAATTTTTTTCTGTTTGTTACCAGCTATTCAACGATATATGTTTATATCTCCCATCATGCTTGTATATTTGTCTATTTCTTTTAATTCTCTAAATTTTTTAATTTTAAAAATTTTAAGGCTATTTCATTGGTTGTATATAGCTTTATATTGTGATAGCTTCCTGGTGGATTAACCCCTTAATCTTTATGAAATGTCCTTCTTTTTTTTTTTTTTTTTGCGGTACACGGGCCTCTCACTGTTGTGGCTTCTCCCGTTGCGGAGCACAGGCTCCGGATGTGCAGGCTCAGCTGCCATGGCTCACGGACCCAGCCGCTCCGCGGCATGTGGGATCATCCCGGACCGGGACACGAACCCATGTGCCCTGCATCGGCAGGCGGACTCTCAACCACTGCGCCACCAGGGAAGCCCTGAAATGTCCTTCTTTATCTCTAATAAGGTTCTCACCTTAAAGTCTGTTTTGTCCGATGTTAGTATAGCCACAACAGCTTTTTTTGGTTAGTGGTTGCATGATATGACTTTTTGCATACTTTTATTTTCACCCTTTCTGCATCAGCATCCTTGTATAGTTGTTTTTTAAATCCAGGCTGACAAATCTTTTTATTTTATTATTTAGTATATTTACATTTAATGAATTTACCGATATATTTGTTTTTATATTTCTGGTCTTAATATTTGGTTTTTTAATTTGATACATTTGCTTCACATTCTGCTTTCTCTCTTTTCTTGTATTCTTTTGGATTATTCAGATTTTATTCAAATATTTTTGTTGTTCTATTTTCGTCTCCATTAATGTGATAGTTACACATTATTTTACTGTTATTTATGTAGCTACCCTAGACAGCATTTATTCTTGATTAATTGTAGTCTTGAATAAACTATTTTTTTTTTTTTACTATTTCCCTGTAAGGTAATGCTAGAACTTAGAACACTTTACTTATTTACACCTCTTTTCCTTTGTGTTATTTTTGTCATACATTTTATTTTAAATTCCACAAGACATTGCTATTATTCTTTTGTAGCATAAGTATTTAGTCAATATTTGCTGGGGGGGGTTTCTGTGGTTTTTTGTTTTGCATTTTAGTATTTTTAATGGTATTGCCAGCATCAGTGCATTCATTATGTGATTTTTCAGAAAGGAGTTGAAATCCTCTGACCTCGATTCTGATTGTTTCTGATTTGTAGCTGAACTGCCTGAATGGGAAAGTTAAGACTATCTTAAGAAAGAAAAAAAGTAATATTTACTCCTTTTTAACCAATTTTTATCCTTTTTGTTTCTCATTATTCCCTCCTACTTTTCTATATTTACCCTGGGATTATTTTTCTTCTGCTATAACAACTCTTTTTAGTATTTGTTTCAGTGCAAGTTTCTGGGTGACAAGCTGCTCAGTTTTACTTGTCTGATGATGTCTTTATTTCATCTTTATTTCTGAAGGATTTTTTTTTCTGTGCATAAATTTCAAAGTTGTCAGTAATTTTTTTGTCAGCCTGTTGAGACATTTCATTGCCTTCTGGCCTCTTTGTTTTCTGTTGTAAAGTCAGCCATCAGGCTTTTTGTTATCCACTGAATGTATGTCCCTCACCCTCACCCTGGCTGTTTTAACATTTTCTATCTTTGATTTTCAGCAGTCTTGTTAAGATGTACCTTGGTGTGTTATTATTGTTGTTTGCATTATTATTATTGTTATTATCATTTAATTTATTCTGGTTTGAGTTTGTGGGGCTTCTTAAATCTGGGGTGATATCTTTCTCCAGTTTTGAAAAATTCTTGGTCATTATCTGTTTGAATATTTGTTCTGCCACATTTTTCTCTCCTTTCTTTCTGAGACTCCAATTTGTACATCTATTAGATTTTTCACTGAGTCTTACTTATCTCTAGTCCTCTTTTTCTTTACTTTACATTATTTTTTTCCCTCTGTGCTTCAGTTTGGACATTTTCTTTTGGCCTGTCAATTCACCAATCCTGTTTTATGATATTTTATATCTCTTGGTAAATCCATTTAATGAATTCTTATTTACATTTAGTGTATTTTTCAATTCTAAAATTTCCAAATGGTTCTCTTTTATTGATTCCAGTTCTCAGGACAAATTACCTGCTTTTCATCTACTTTGTCCAGTTTTTCTCTTTTAAAAAAATATAACTCAATTGTTTTAAAGTCTTTGCCAGTTAACACCAAAATCTGGATCATATGTGGATCTCTGTCTATGGTGTTATTTTCTCTTATCTTTTATTCATCTGATTTTGTCTGCTGGGATGCCTAGTATCTTTTATTTGTTGCCAGACATTGTGTCCAAAAAACTGTAATGCCTCCTTTCTTGAGGGTTCACTCTCCCCTCCACTGGGCAGATAGTCTTGTGACTGATTCCCTTAATCCAGTTAAGGAGTGTGCTGGTTTGAGGCTGAGTTTTACTTTCAGGATCAATTTTCCTCTGGTTCTTTCCTGGCTCTCACAAGTTTTCAGCTAAGAATTTGATATACTCTAACGGTCCTTTGCCCTTTAGGTCTCAGACTCTAACCCTTTTCTTGTCAGACTGCTAAAAAACTTTTTCACAGGTTTCATGCTTAGGTTTGTAACCTTCTACCCCACAGAGTTCTAGTATTCAAGAACTTTCTTGAGAAAACTGGCCATGTGCTTAAGATCTCCAAGTCTATGCCACACCTCTGCTTATTTCTCTGTCTAACCTTGCTAGCCCTCCACCAGGCTTTGTACTGGGTTTGTCCTGATTCTCAGCCTTCTGTTCATGCTCAGAATAATGATCCCAGGGAAAGTGTTGCTACAGAAGCCAGTTCATCTCTCAAGATTTTTTCTCTTTCTGTTTCTCTAGTTCTTGTTCTCTCAACAACTCTTTTCTGTCTTCAGATAGTTGGATTTTTGTTTGTTTATTTGGCTCTACTAGTTGTTCTACATAGGGATGCTGATCGACCACCAGCTCCTACATACAACTTGGAAACATAAAGCCTATTTTGTGAGGACTGAACAAGATGATATGCCAGGCACATAGTAAGTACTCAGTAAATAGAAGTCTGAGTTAAAAGTCCAAATGGAATATCACTCCTTTTTTAAAAACCCCTCAATGCTTTTCATTGCCCTTGGAAAAATGTACAGAGTCCTTGATTAGGCCTACAAAACTTGGTGGCTGTTCTTCACACTCTACTCTTCAGCCATAACTGTCTAAGCTTTATAGATCTTCCACAACCTTACAGTTTAGTTTAGTTACTTCTTTTTTTGTGATCCATAGTACCTGGAACTTTATTTTTTGTAGTATTTAAACATCTGCCTTCCCCGCTAAAGTCTGTTTCATGAAGGCAAGAAAAGACTGTGTGTCTCTTGTCCTACTGTTTTTTACACCTAGCATAATAACTGGCCTGAGAAGGGTGCTCAACATGTCTTTATTAAATGGAAAAAATCCCAATTCTTCTTTTTTAATGTTCATTCTAACAGTATATATTGAGTACCGACTATGTGCCAGTTACTTTACTAAATGATAAAAGAATACAAAAAGCATCTTTACCTTAAGGAATTCAAAGTCTGCTGTGGCACTCTGCTTTTCTTTAAAAATGTTTTTCCTTTAAATATTTCTTTTTATTCTAATTTGGGATCTAATAAGTCAATACCTGTTTCTCAATTTTGTAAGAAACCCTGAGGTTTCAGAAGATAAGCAGTAATGACAAAACTTTTTTTGAAGATTTTTGTATTTCACAACTGCAAATAAGAGATTCACGACCTATATAAATTATAAATTCATTTGGAGATTACTGCTCTGAAGACATATTCTTGTTCCTTTCTGTTTTGAACTCCACTTCTATTAATTCAGTGTGATTCTTTATTCTGATTATTCAACAAATATTTATTGAGTGTTTACTATGTGTCAGGCACAATTCTAGGCCCAGGGGATAAAACAATGAATAAGATAAAGTTCTGCCCTCATGGCCAGATGATAGTATTACAAATAAATACAAGTCCATAATCCCTTATCCAAAACCTGGGGGCAGATATGTTTTGGAATTCACATTTTTCAAATTTTAGAAAGGTAATTCATGCATATTTGTATGTTATTTAATATCTTTACCATTGTCTTATAGCACCTTGTAATTATACACATTAATATTAATGTAGCAAAATGTATGAATTTTTACACTAAGTGTGATAAATAAGGACCATAAATAGTGTCATGTCTATTCAGGTCAGATCAGATTTTGCTACCAAATGAGTTCAAGTCAGGATAGATTTTTGCCACTAATTCAGTTATAAAAAAACTTTGTTTTTCAAAGCTTTTCAGGTTTTGGAGTTTCCAGTAAAAGATTATGTATCTATGTAACATCAGGCAGTTAACTGCCTTGAGGTAATAAAAAGTAGAGCAAGGAGGAAAGATAAAGGAGGGTAAGGATATGGTTACATGGGAAACTCAAAAACATGTATTTGGCTGATTCTTAAGATAAAATAAGAGATCTATAACATTATAGATTCATACTCTAAAAGAATATAATTATATATCTTTTAAAAGTAATGTAATGTAGTCTTGGGCTTGAAAAAATAAGTGATAACAATTATGCCTTTGTTTATATCCAACAGCTCAGACATTTAATAGAAATCAGTTAACTCTTAAAAGGCAACTTTACAATCAGCTTTGATAATATACATTTAAACAACTGGCTGTTTATTTGTTACACACCTTTAAAAATGTAATCAGGAGGGCATTTTCCTGCCACAAACATTTTCTGTACTGCCTTCATTTTATCTGAGTATATTCAGAAAGTGCTACCGCAGTGTTGGCCCAACTTAATTAGAAAAATAAAAATCACACAGAATACTTCAAAGACAAATATAAATGATTTTCAGATTTTTCCCTTGCCACTAGTGCTTCTCTTTTAGTATTAAACATTGACTTTATTTTAATGTATCCTTTTATATATTGAAGTTTAATTATTTAAGATCTTGGTATAATAACATGGAATTTTGTGTTTCTAGAAAAAGCTTATGGTTTTTGATTTCTGAGTTTTCCTAAATTATGAAGTCAACCTACATCTTAAAATTGAATTTGTTCACTCATCCTCTAGACATTAGAGTGATAGCCTAATTCCAAATTTGATCTCTAGCACCAGATCAACATTCTTATTTTGTATCATGCATTATTTGTGTTTAAAATGGATGTTGTTTAAAACCTCAAATGTTATTTCCATTCCATTAAGTGCTTAATAAGTCTTGTTGCTCAGATTGTTATTATAAATAATAGAATTGTGAAAGGAAGGAATCTGAAAGAAGATAAGCTTTGGAGAGAGAAGGAATAATATAACTGATAGGATGTTGTCATGAGTCTAGAGCCCCATAGCATCTTTTTTTTAAATTAATTAATTTATCTATTTATGGCTGCGTTGGGCCTTCGTTTCTGCTCGAGGGCTTTCTCCAGTTGCGGCGAGCGGGGGCCACTCCTCATCGCGGTGCACGGGCCTCTCACTATCGTGGCCTCTCTTGTTGCGGAGCACAGGCTCCAGACGCGCAGGCTCAGTAATTGTGGCTCACGGGCCCAGTTGCTCCGCGGCATGTGGGATCCTCCCAGACCAGGGCGCGAACCCGCGTCTCCTTCACTGGCAGGCAGACTCCCAACCACTGCGCCACCAGGGAAGCCCCCCTCAGGGAAGCCCCCCTCAGGGAAGCCCCCCTCATAGCATCTTAATGCTGGTGTCCCTTACCAAAAAACTTATGAAATTGTATCTCAAATATCGTTTGTTATTCATCGTTATTAGAAATATGTACCATATATAGAGAGTTTAGAGATCGTAGAAATGAGAGAAGAAACTGACATTTATTTATTATTTATTTTAGGGAAATGAAAATTAAATAGATTTAATTAAATAGATTTTAATTAAATACATTTTCTGTAATGCATGGATGGATAGAACATATATAAACTCCTGTGCCATGATTAGAGCTTATTATCTTCTATTTTTTTTTCTCTCTAGGGTGGGATTGGTATATAGTAGGGGAAGTTCCATATTGAACTACTGCATTTATTATATAAATTAACAATTCAGTGACTCTGATTGTGTTTGATGTGAGCCAGGGAGTGGTATCATCCTTACCAATATCTACCTTGGCTACTGTCATGTCCTTTCATCTTGGAAAGTAAGACAGTGAAGAAATGAATCATGGTATACAGGATTTCAAAATAACGAACCTCTTGTCTCCATAGAATTTAGGTACTTGAGGGATTAGATAACTATTAAAATGTGGATCTGCTTTGTGTAAGTAAGTACATCTCTTCATGTTTTATTTCAGTACTGAGTTGCTTAGAGAAGGTCATGTAGGGTTCTTGAATTAGGTAAGGCCAAGTCGAAATGAGAAGGAAAAGTACAATATATTATGAAGGGAGACTAAGAAGTAAAGATGTAGAGTAAGGGGCATAAGACAGTCAGTGCTGGCAAAGAAGGGGGTCAGCTTGGGGACATCAGCAAAAGAAAGACAGTGAAGGATCCATCCTCAGGTGAGGGAAACCAGAGCAGAGTTCGAATTATACAATACAGATTCAGTATTAAGGCATGGTCAGCTTGCACAGAGCCAAAATTTCCAATTTGAAACTAAAACTCATTCTTGGCTACAATGCACGTCCACTGGAACTACGGCCTTACAGAAACAAATCTGGTTTACAGTTTTAGAAAGAACCAAAAGTATTAGGAAGAAAAGGGGGTACCCAGTTCAACATGTTTTAATTGAGCCTCCTTTCTGTGGTGGTGATGGGCTCTTGAGAAAAATTCGACGAAATACAAAACAGTTACGTTAATGGTAAGAATGTTTGCGTTTGATGTGGGAAAGGGCACTATTCCCCCCCCCCTTTTTTTTTCCTTCTCCCTTAGCTTTTTGTTTACCTCATTAAATACGTTTTGAGTTCCACAAGAGTGAGGGAGGACTATGTGTTGGTTTTCTTTTTATACTGAGGAACTGGCACGTAGGACGTGTTCAGTTAAATATTGAAATAAGAATGCAAATGAATTGGCATATACTAGGGTATAACTATACTAAAAGGAGACAGGAGACCCCTGGGATTGGAGAAGGCTTGGATGGCACTCAAGGTGAGAAGATGGGAGTGAATTCCCAATGTAGGAACAGTGAGAAGGCTAAGCAGAATGTTTCTGTTGTAGGGTACTTCTAGAGAGATGAGATTATATAAATTGGGTGGGACAAGATTTTTAGAGGTTTGTAAATGCCAGAATGGGTTTGTCTTTATTTTATAGGCAGTGAAGTTGTCATTGAGGTATTTTGAGGAGGGTGAAGACATAAAGGTGGCTTTTGGGGACACTAGTCAGGCACCGGTGAGCAGGATAGATAGGAATGCAGAGAGTGTTCCCCCTTCATTCTCCACTTTATTTTTTCCTACGTTCTATTGGAACTTTGACTCTTCTACAAACTGATGGTGCACAAGAACATTCCCATGCCTCTGCTCAGTCTGTCCTCTCAACCTCTACGCCTTTGCTCCCCTTTTCCAGTTTCTTCAATTAGAGTTAATTGTTCCTTTCTCTATGGATGATACCTCTGTTGTAACATATTTTCTTATAGCTATCTTCCTTTCTGGACTAAAAAATCCAAATACAAGGACAATGTCTTATTCATCATGTTCCCCATCGTTTTGTTTTATGCACTTTTATTTGTAACCTTTTTTTCCTCCTGTTTGGTTTTGTTATTGTTGTTGTTTTTTGCTGTGCCACGCAGCTTGTGGGATCTTAGTTCCCCAACAAGGAGTTGAACCTGGGCCACAGCAGTGAAAGCGCCAAGTCCTAACCCCTGGACCACCAGGGAATTCCCGTTCCATGGGGTTTTGCAGGTGTAGGCCTAAGGAATCTTTAGTATAATGCATTCATTGAAAACATGTTTATGAAGTACTTACTATGTGATAAGTATTGTTTTGGTATCGAGATGAAAGACAAGTCCTCTAGAAACCTATAGTCCAGTGCAGTGGTTCTCAAAGTATGGTCTGTGGACCCATGGTGGTCCCTAAGACCCTTCCAGGTCAAAACTATATTGTAAAATACAAAGGCCTTTTTAAAAAATATTCACTGTGCTGACATTTGCACTGATGGTACAAAAGCAATGGTGATGGGTTTAAATCGGGGAACTAGTACCAAACTGTACTAGTAGTCATTGTATTCTTCACTGATAAACATTCACAGTTAAAAAAAAAGTTTAATTTTAGTGTGCTTGATCAAACAGTAAACAATTATTTTATTAAATCTCATTTCTTGAATACACATTTTTTAAATATCCTGTTTGAGGAAATGGAAATTATGCATAAGGCACTACTGCTGTATATTGAAATAAGATGATTATCTAGAGGAAAACCACTCTAGTGATTAACTAATTAACTGAGGTATAAGCTGAACTGCTTTTTTTTTTAATGAAACATCTTTACTTATAAGAGTAAACTATTGAAAAACTGTTATTCAGACTTGGATATTTGGAAGATATTTTCTTTAAAAATGAGCAAAGTGAGCCTATCACTTCAAGGAAAACTGTTATGTGTTGCCAGTGATAAAATCCAAGCTTTATATAAAAATCAGATTCTGGAAAACTTGTATTATTACTGTGACTTTGATGGCTACATAATACTTAAAGACTTTTCTGATGATATTGATGTTGATATTAACAAATGTTACTTTTTTATATTGTTTAATGAAATGTGTCCACTGCATCACTTAGTTAATATATTTGAAATGATCAGTACATAATGTTACAAAATCATGTGTAGGTAGAAGATTGATTCAAAGTGCAAGGCAGATTGCTACATGTTTTTCTAATAAAGTATGAAAAGTTTATTGATGTTCAGATTCCACATTGCAACTAATCTTTAGGAAACTACTACTTGTCAAATTTAGTGTACTATCAAAGGAGAATATCCACAGTATCTGAAAAGGATATTAAAATATCCTTCTCTTTTCCAATTGCATATCTGTGACACTGACTTTCATATACATCAGTCAAGACAACATAGTGCCATAGATGAAGTATCACAGCAGATTGAAGACTCCAGTTGTCTTTTACTATCCAAACATCAAAGACATTTGCAAAAATGTAAAACAGTGCCTCTTTCTCACTAATTCTTGTTTCTGAAAATACAGTTCTTTTAAATAAAAATATTTAGGTTAATATACAATGGATTTACATTGTTATTTTAAGATGAATTGACAAATTTTTTTTTTGGCTGTGTGGTCTCTTTGTTGTGGTGCGCGGGCTTCTCTAGTTGCAGTGCATGGGCTTAGTTGGGGTATGTGGGATCTTAGTTCCCTGACCAGGGATTGAACCCAGACCCCCTACATTGGTAGTGCGGAGGCTTAACTACTGGACCACCAGGGGAGTCCCAACAAATATTTTTATTGTGGTAAAACAAACACAAAATTTAGATTTTAACCATTTTTAACTGTACGGTTCAGTGGCATTAAGTACATTCACATTACTGTGCAACCATTTTCACCATCCATCTCCAGAACTTTTTCATCATCCCAAACTGAAACTCTGTACCCGTTAAGCACTAACTTCCCATTCCTTCCTCCTCACAGTCCCTGGCTACTACCATTTTACTTTCTGTCTCTGTGAATTTGACTGTTCTAGATAGCTCATATAAATGGAATCATACAGCATTTCTCTTTTTCTGACTGGCTTATTTTGCTTAGCATAATGTCCTCAAGGTTTATCCGTGTTGTAGATGCGTCAGAATTGTCTTCCTTTTTTAAGGCTGAATAGTATTCCATTATATATACAACATTTTCTTTATCCATTCATTTATCTGTGGACACTTGGGTTGTGTCCACATTTTAACTGTTATGAATAATGCTGCTTTGAGCATGAGTGTACAAATATCTGTTCAAGTCCCTGCTTTCAGTTCTTTTGAGTATACATGTAGATTTGGAATTCTTGGACCATATGGAAATTCAATTTTTAATTTTTTGAAAAACTTCCATACTAATAAACAAATAGGTTTCATTTTTCTGTATTAGTTTCTATTACTGTAAATATCAGTAGATCTAATCCACATAAACAAAAGTAATCTTGGATCCTCAGTAATTTTTATTTTTTTTAACAACTTTATTGGAGTATAATTGCTTTACACTGTTGTGTTAGTTGCTGCTGTATAACAAAGTGAATCAGCTATACGTATATATGTATCCCCATATCCCCTCCCTCTGGCACCTCCCTCTCACCCTCCCTATCCCACCCCTCTAGTTGGTCACAAAGCACCAATCTGATCTCCCTGTGCTGTGCGCTGCTTCCCACTAGCTATCTGTTTTACATTTGTCAGTGTATATATGTCAATGCCACACTCTCACTTCGTCTCAGCTTACCCTTCCCCCTCCCTGTCTCCTCAAGTCCATTCTCTACATCTGCATCTTTATTCCTGTCCTGCCCCTAGGTTCTTCAGAACCACTTATTTTTTCTAGATTTCATATATATATGTGTTAGCATATGGTATTTATTTTTCTCTTTCTGACTTACTTCACTCTGTATGACAGACTCTAGGTCCATCCACCTCACTACAAATAACTCAATTTCGTTTCTTTTTATGGCTGAGTAATACTCCATTGTATATATGTGCCACATCTTCTTTATCCATTCATCTGTCGACCAACACTTAGGTTGCTTCCACGTCCTGGCTATTGTAAATAGTGCTGCAATGAACATTGTGGTACATGACTCATTTTGAATTATGGTTGTCTCAGAGTATATGCCCAGTAGTGGGATTGCTGGGTCATATGGTAGTTCTATTTTTGGATTTTTAAGGAACCTCCATACTGTTCTCCGTAGTGGCTGTATCACTTTACATTCCCACCAACAGTGCAAGAGGGTTCCTTTTTCTCCACACCCGCTACAGCATGTATTGTTTGTACATTTTTTGATGATGGCCATTCTGACTGGTGTGAGGTGATACCTCATTGTAGTTTTGATTTGCATTTCTCTAATGATTAGTGATGTTGAGCATCTTTTCATGTGTTTGTTGCAAATCTGTATATCTTCTTTGGAGAAATGTCTATTTAGGTCTTCTGCCCATTTTTGGATTGGATTGTTTGTTTTTTTGATATTGAGCTGCATGAGCTGCTTGTATATTTTGGAGATTAATCCTTTGTCATTTGCTTCATTTGCAAATATTTTCTCCCATTCTCAGGGTTGTCTTTTCATCTTGTTTATGGTTTCTTTTGCTGTGCCAAAGCTTTTAAGTTTCATTAGGCCCCATTTGTTTGTTTTTATTTCTGTTTCTCTAGGAGGTGGGTCAAAAAGGATCTTGCTGTGATTTATGTCATACAGTGCTCTGCCTATGTTTTCCTCTAAGAGTTTGATAGTGTCTGGCCTTACATTTAGGTCTTTAATCCATTTTGAGTTTATTTTTGTGTATGGTGTTAGGGAGTGTTCTAATTTCATTCTTTCATATGTACTGTCCAGTTTTCCCAGCACCACTTATTGAAGAGGCTGTCTTTTCTCCATTGTATATTCTTGCCTCCTTTATCAAAGATAAGGTGACCATATGTGCATGGGTTTATCTCTGGGCTTTCTATCCTGTTCCATTGATCTGTATTTCTGTTTTTGTGCAAATACCATACTGTCTTGATTACTATAGCTTTGTAGTATAGTTTGAAGTCAGGGAGCCTGATCCTCCAGCTCTGTTTTTCTTTCTCAAGATTCCTTTGGCTATTTGGGGTCTTTGTGTGTCCATACAAATTGTGAAATTTTTTGCTCTAGTTCTGTGAAAAATGCCACTGGTAGTTTGACAGGGATCGCATTGAATCTGTAGATTGCTTTGTGTAGTATAGTCATTTTCACAATGTTAATTCTTCCAGTCCAAGAACATGGTATATCTCTCCATCTGTTTGTATCATCTTTAATTTCTTTCATCAGTGTGTTATAGTTTTCTTCATACAAGTCTTTTGTCTCTTTAGATAGGTTTATTCCTAGGTATTTTATTCTTTTTGTTGCAGTGGTAAATGGGAGTGTTTCCTTAATTTCTCTTTTGGATTTTTCATTATTAGTGTACAGGAATGCAAGAAATTTCTGTGCATTAATTTTGTATCCTACTACTTTACCACATTCATTGAGTAACTCTGGTAGTTTTCTGGTAGCATCTTTAGGATTCTCTATGTATAGTATCATGTCATCTGCACACAGTGACAGTGTTACTTCTTCTTTTCTGATTTGGATTCCTTTTATTTCTTTTTGTTCTCTGATTGCTGTGGCTAAAACTTCCAAAACTATGTTGAATAAATGCAGTGAGAATGGGCAACCTTGTCTTGTTCCTGATCTTAGTGGAAATGGTTTCACTTTTTCACCATTGAGAATGATGTTAACTGTGGGATTGTCATATATGGCCTTTATTATGTTGAGGTAAGTTCCTTCTATGCCTACTTTCTGGAGAGTTTTTATCATAAATGGGTGTTGAATTTTTTCAAAAGCTTTTTCTGCATCTATTGAGATAATCATATGGTTTTTATCCTTCAGTTGTTAACATGGTGTATCATATTGATTGATTTGAGTAAATTGAAGAATCCTTGCATTCTTGGGAAAAACCCCACTTGATCATGGTGTATGATCCTTTTAATGTGCTGCTGGATTCTTTTGCTAGTATTTTGTTGAGGATTTTTACATCTATGTCCATCAGTGATATTGGCCTGTAGTTTTCTTTTTTTGTAACATCTTTGTCTGGTTTTGTTATCAGAGTGATGGTGGTCTCAAAGAATGAGTTTGGGAATGTTCCTCCCTCTGCTATATTTTGGAAGAGTTTGAGAGTGATAGGCGTTAGCTCTTCTCTAAATGTTTGATACAATTCACCAGTGAATCCATCTGATCCTGGGCTTTTGTTTGTTGGATGCTTTTTAATCACAGTTTCACTTCCAGTGCTTGTGATTGGTCTGTTTATATTTTCTATTTCTTCCTGGTTCAGTCTCAGAAGGTTGTGCTTTTCTAAGAATTTGTCCATTTCTTCCAGGTTGTCCATTTTATTGACATATAGCTGCTTGTAGTAATCTCTCATGATCCTTTTTATTTCTGCAGTGTCATTTGTTACTTCTCATTTTTCATTTCTAATTTTGTTGATTTGAGTCTTCTCTCTTTTTTTCTTAATGAGTCTGGCTAATGGTTTATCAATTTTGTTTATCTTCTCAAAGAACCAGCTTTTAGTTTTTTGATCTTTGCTACTGTTTCCTTCATTTCTTTTTCATTGATTTCTCATCAATCTTTATGATTTCTTTCCTTCTGCTAACTTTGGGGTCTTTTTGTTCTTCTTTCTCTGATTGCTTTAGGTGTAAGATTAGGTGGTTTATTTGAGATGTTTCTTGTTTCTTGAGATAGGATTGTATTGCTATAAACTTCCCTCTTAGAACAGTTTTTGCTGCATCCCATGGGTTTTGGGTCATCGTGTTTTCATTGTCATTTGTTTCTAGGTATGTTTTGATTTCCTCTTTGATTTCTTCAGTGATCTCTTGATTATTTAGTAGCTTATTGTTTAGCCTCCATGTGTTTGTATTTTTTACAGTGTTTTCCCTGTAATTGATATCTAGTCTCGTAGTGTTGTGGTCGGAAAAGATACTTGATATGATTTCAATTTTCTTAAATTTGCCAAGGCTTGATTTGTGACCCAAGATATGATCTATACTGGGGAATCTTCCATGAGCACTTGAGAAGAATGTGTATTCTGTTGTTTGGGGATGGAATGTCCTACAAATATCAATTAAGTGCATCCTGTTTAATGTGTCATGTAAAGCTTGTGTTTCCTTATTTATTTTCATTTTGGATGATCTGTCCATTGGTGAAAGTGGGCTGTTAAAGTCCCCTACTATGATTGTATTACTGTTGATTTCCCCTTTTATGGCTGTTAGCATTTGCCTTATATATTGAGGTGCTCCTGTGTTGGTTGCATAAATATTTACAATTGTTATGTCTTCTTCTTGGATTGATCCCTTGATCATTATGTAGTGTCCTTCTTGGTCTCTTGTCATAGTCTTTATTTTAAAGTCTATTTTGCCTGATATGAGCATTGCTACTCCAGCTTTCTTTTGATTTCCTTTTGTGTGTAATATCTTTTCCATCCCCTCACTTTCAGTCTGTATGTATCCCTAGGTCTGAAGTGGGCCTCTTGTAGACAGCATATATATGGGTCTTGCTTTTTTATCCATTCAGCCAGTCTATGTCTTTTGGTTGGAGCATTTAATCCATTTACATTTAAAGTAATTATTAATATGTATGTTCCTGTTACCATTTTCTTAATTGTTTTGGGTTTGTTATTGTAGGTGTTTTCCTTCTCTTGTGTTTCCTGCCTAGAGAAGTTCATTTAGCATTTACTGTAAAGTTGGTTTGGTGGTTCTGAATTCTCTTAGCTTTCGCTTGTCTGTAAAGGTTTTAATTCTCCGTTGAATCTGAAGTTGGGACTGGACTTTGCTCAGACAAGGATGGCCAGGGTGGTAAGGAGAATCTGTCATATGAAGAGATCTTGGAGAACCTAGAAATGTATGTGACCTTGAGAAGCTTTCAGGGAAGACACAGTAGTTAAATTCAAATATTTGAAGATCTCTCACAGAAAAGTGATTCAGCATATTTTCTGTGACCTTGGGGTGGGTGGGGGGGCACACATGGTGGTGGCAGATGTTAAGGGGAATCAATTTTAGTTCATAATAAAGGATTTTCTAACAGAATAGTTCAAAGATGGAATTGACTAAAGGTGGGGAAAACTAGCTTAGAGTTTCTAAGTGAGAGTTTCTAAGCTAGAAAATCCCTTGGAGAGGAGAGTCAGTCATTAATGGTTAGTCGACCTAGAAGAACTCTATAGTCCCTTCTAACCCTGAAATTCTGTGATTCTTCAGGCAGAGAAAGATGAAGCCCAGGGTTGGCACAGTGGCATCATGAGAAGTGGAGAGGGATGGGACATCTTTAGAGAGAATCAGAGGGTTTTTGGAACCCATTTTGTAAACCTTCCTCTGCCTTGGTTTGTACTTCATGAGTATTTAGCCTCAGTTTATCTCCTGGCTTTTTTGACCCCACCACAACTTCAACCACTTTGCTTCTCCAATTTCCTTTACTCATCAATTTTAGAAATTTAAGATTGCCAGTGAGCAATGCTTTGGATTAAGCCTGTTCTGGTGGAAGTAGAATGAAACTGGATGTGTGTGTGTGCATGTGTGCGAATGTGTGTGTGCTGGTGGATTTGGGGTTGGAGTGGAGATGGCCAGGTGTTTTTAGAACACAGAATGGTGGAGGATGTCAGAAATATCAACATAAGTAAATTGGTAAATTGTATGCAGGGCCATGGCTAGGAATGTACTGTACACTCTCTTGCTAATTAGATTTTGAACATATTTTTTACCAGTTCTTTTAGTGAGGTAAAAGAAGTTTTGTTTAAAAGAAGGCTTAACTTTTGTTATAGATATTTTAAAAACCTCTACCTCCAGTCCATCCTTCCCTGCCAATCTTCTACATTTAGTCTACTGCCATCTGGGCACATCTTATAACACAATTTTAACTTATATTGGATTTCCCAGCCTAAAAATAACTTTGACAGATTTTCTGGTTGAGTCTCCTGATAACCTAGCTCAGGTATTATATTCCTCATTAAATAAAGAAGAAAATTGAGACAGAGAGGTTAACTGACTGGACCAAGGTAACAAAAAAGGCTGAGAGATGTTTGCAGGTCCTCTGATGCCAAATCTCACTCTCATCTAGTCCCGCAAAATCTCACTCTCATTTAGTCCCAAGTGGTGTTTTTTTTAAATTAATTAATTTATTTATTTATGCTGTGTTGTTGTTCGTTTCTGTGCGAGGGCTTTCTCTAGTTGCAACGAGCGGGGACCACTCTTCATCGCGGTGCACGCGGCTCTCACTGTCGCGGCCTCTCTTGTTGCGGAGCACAAGCTCCAGACGTGCAGGCTCAGTAGTTGTGGCACATGGGCCTAGTTGCTCCATGGCATGTGGGCTCTTCCCAGACCAGGGCTCGAACCCATGTCCCCTGCATCGGCAGGCAGATTCTCAACCACTGCGCCACCAGGGAAGCCCCCCAAGTGGTTTTAGAACTATGCTCTGTTATATCCAAGGATTCTGAAAACATTCTATTCACTTAAAAATACTTAAGTTAATCATTATATTAAGAAGCAACACTCTTTCAAATGCATTGTTATATCAAGTACTCCATAATCCACTATTGTGATTTCACATTAACTTGTTTCTGCATAGATCCTAGAGGAAGAAAAACCAAAACCCTGTTTCTTTCATCTCTTCATATGTTTGTTTGGACACTTAGAAATGTGTCATTGGTGAGGAAGGATGTAAATCTGCACTGGTCTTTCCAAATATTTGGGCTTGCACACGTCCACTCATGGTACATTGTACAAGGGAGGCAGTACTGCCGGGGGTATACAGTGACAGGCATGGGCCAGGCCAAGTGAAGGTGCATCTGCTCAACACGAGCCCCCATCCTGGTGCACTGCTGAGATATGGGACAACATCTGATGTGAGAACACGTCACATGGTAGTAATACTATGGGATGCATAGTTTCCGCAGTTCTAGGTATCAGAAGCCCTTTTCTGATTTTTGTATTTGTGATAAATACTTTTAGTGATTTGTCTTCAAAATAAAAAATTCCAGCTGCCTACTTCTCTTTTGATTTCCTGCAGCAGTTTGTTTGGGAGTGTG
The DNA here is from genome assembly GCF_025265405.1 of Mesoplodon densirostris. Lineage (NCBI taxonomy): Eukaryota > Metazoa > Chordata > Mammalia > Artiodactyla > Ziphiidae > Mesoplodon > Mesoplodon densirostris. Next base: position 167,085,452 of record NC_082661.1, on the reverse strand, counting down.
CTGAGATTGCCAGGAGGGCTGTTAACAATGTAAACACCTATCTCTTTGAATCAGAATCTTTTTTTTTTTGAGCAAATAAAACAAAATACAAAAATAAATTAGGTATTGAGAACATAGCAGAATAAATCTGTACCTTTTTTTTTTTTTTTTTTTTTTTTTTTGCGGTACATGGGCTTCTCACTGTTGTGGCCTCTCCCGTTGCGGAGCACAGGCTCCGGACGCGCAGGCTCAGCGGCCATGGCTCACGGGCCCAGCCGCTCCGCGGCACGCGGGATCCCCCCGCACTGTGGCACGAACCCATGTCCCCTTCATCGGCAGGCGGACTCTCAACCACTGCGCCACCAGCGAAGCCCAAGCTGTACCTTTTTAATGTTAGTCATACCTTAGTCAATGAGAAAAGACTCATTGTTTTCATTGTCTAGTAATATCACTTTCAATGTGTTTTATATAATTGGGTTCCGATAGGGTTCAGATTTCATTTGAAAAAAAGGATTATGCTGCTAAAACATGTTTGAGAATTGCTGTGCCTTATCACATTGTCCTCCTGAGACTGTCCTGCTTCTGAGTCTCAAATTTCTCAAGATTCTTATAATTAGCTTAGATGATTAATGAATTTTGATTTGCCTTTGATATCAAAAAGTATATCTAGGAGGACTTCCCTGATGGCGCAGTGGTTAAGAATCCGCCTGCCAATGCAGGGGACACGGGTTTGAGCTCTGGTCTGGGAAGATCCCACATGCTGCGGAGCAACTAAGCCCGTGTGCCACAACTATTGAACCTGTGCTCTAGAGCCCGTGGGCCACAACTACTGAGCCCACGTGCTGCAGCTACTGAAGCCCGTGTGCCTTCAGCCTGTGCTCTGCAACAAGAGAAGCCACTGCAATGAGAAGCCCGCACACCACAACAAAGAGCAGCCCCTGCTCTCCACAAGTAGAGAAAGCCCACGTGCAGCAACGAAGAACCAACACAGCCAATAAATAAATAAATATTTAAAAAACGTATATCTAGGAGATCTAGCAACTTGAAGTATTGAAAATGCTTAGGAGGAATAATCATTTTTTTCTCTTGAAATTCTTTAAATTTTGCTGCTTCTGAGTCATTTCCAAATACAGACTTAGTAAAAAGAAAACCTATTTCCTTTTGCCTTGATACTCTTGAATAATAAGAAGGGTTTTGCAGCTTTTAAAATCCTAGGAATTACAGACTGGAAACCAGTCTCTTCAGTTAAACATAAGTTTTATAAAGTTCCTTGTTTATTTGAGGGGAAATTAGTTGAAAAGAATAGAACATGGTTTGGTCAATATAATTTTGTCAAGCAACAGTTAATGACAAGTAACAATTGGGATGCAGAAATGAAGACATTTTCTGGCCTTTGAATTTAAGAGTTAAAAAGAGAAATAGGGGGCTTCCCTGGTGGCGCAGTGGTTGAGCGTCCGCCTGCCGATGCAGGGGACACGGGTTCGTGCCCTGGTCTGGGAGGATCCCACATTCCGCGGAGCGGCTGGGCCCGTGAGCCACGGCTGCTGGGCCTGCGCGTCCGGAGCCTGTGCTCCGCAACGGGAGAGGCCACAACGGTGAGAGGCCCGCGTACCTCAAAAAAAAAAAAAAAAAAAAGATAGGTGAGCTGAAAATTGCAGTGTAATTGGGTAAGTGCTCTCACAGAGGAATAGCATGTACTATCTTTGCAGGTAGCAGGTGGGGTAGTTGGGAAAGTAGGTGATATTTGAGGGATGTCTGGAAGTGGAAGCTAGTAGGTATTTGCCAAAGTGTTGAGGGAGCTCTTATATCTGAGGAAACAATATGAACAAAAGCCTGGAACCCTAAAGTATTTGACGTTTAGGGTATCAGTGATTATAGCTCACTGTGGCTAGAGTGTAGGGTGTCAGGGAGGAGGTGTGAAAAAAGAGAGGATGTTGTTGGCTTGGTGGAGCAGCAGCTGATGAATTTGGAGAGATAAGTTGGTCTACATTGTGAAGGTCCCAGTGTGTCCTGTTGAAAAGTTTAGATTTCTTATATATGCTGTGGAGATCCACAGCTGAGAAAGGCTTACGTTTTAGGAAGAAGATGCTGGAATATGGATTGGAAAAGGGAGAAATTGGTTCATTTATTCAATAAACATTTATTGAGCATCTACTATGTGAAAATAACTATTCTAGGCACTTAGGATACAAAGGGGAACAACAGAAAAAGATATCTGCCCTGGTCGAGCTTACCACTTCTAGTATAGGGAGATAGTATACCAATAAACATAGTAAATAAATCATACAGTATACTAAGAGGCATAAATGCTAAGAAAGAAGAAAAAGTAGAGTAAGGTGGTGTGAAAATGCCAGGTGGGGGGTAGTTGCAACTTAAATAAGGTGGCAGCACTACTATATATAAAATAAATAACTAATAAGGATGTACTGTATAGCACAGGGAACTCTACTCAATACTCTGTAATGGCCTATGTGGGAAAAGAATCTAAAAAAGAGTGGAGATATGTATATGTATAACTGATTCACTTTGTTGTACATCTGAAACTAACACAACATTGTAAATCAACTGTACTCCAATTAAAAAACAAAAAGAAGAAAGTACACATGCCAGATGGGGAGCTGGCCATGTTTCTTCCTCCTTGACCTATAAACAGAAAAATCAGGTTGCCTTAATAAAGTGGGACTTTAGAGTGGAGAGAAGGAATACATTGGGGGGATGTATTTTTCTTTTTTCTTTTTTTTCCCTGTTTGTTGTAAAGTAAAACACAAACAAAAGCTACACAAAACAAATCTATAATGTAATGAATTATTATAAGATGAACGACCTTAAACAACCACCCTGGTAAAAAAGTGAAATGTTGCCAGCCACACCAGAAACCTCTCCATTTGTCACACCCCAATCACAAGTCCCTCCCTCCCAGAGGACCTGATTTTTATGGTAATCACTTTACTGCATTTCTTGATAGTTTCATTAACCAAATATATACCCCTGGATGCTCTGAGTCTTGCCAACTAAAAAAAGATTCTTTGATATACCTTTTAAGTCTTTTAAAATCTACAGGTTTTCTCTCCTTCCTTTTTTTCCCCCTTGCAATTGATCAGCTGGAGAACTGGGCCATTTGACCTTTAGGATTTCTCACAACCTGGATTTTTCTGATTACACACTCATGGTGCAGATTGTATGACGTGTAAGTTGACAGCTGGACCCAGAGGCTTTGATCAGGCTCAGGTGCCATCTCAGTGACCACGACTATTGGCACTGGAGTTTTCTTTCATTGAGAAGCACATAATTGCTGGTTGTCTTTTTGCAAAGTTAATAGCTGTTTCTGCTCAATGCCTAGAATTGATTAGGGATTGCAAAATGGTGATATTCTAATTATATCATATCTGTTTTGGTTATTAGCTGGAATATTTTTATAAAGAGACATTTCCCCTTATCTATTATTTGGTTACCAAGTGGTACAGTTCCTGTAGGAAAGGCAGGCTAGATAAATGCCTTTTCATTTATTTATCAGTTTTCAAGGTAATAAGTTGGTTCCCTGTCATCCTCAATTTTTATTACTCTATCAAGTTTTTCTCAGAAAGGGAGAAAGGGACCCTGGCCAGCCAGTTTCAAGAATTCATAGGTGCTAGGCTGCACCAGTGTCTTCAGACCTCATCTGCTGTGTTGGATTAGACAAAACCCCTCCCATTGTCAGCTCCTGTTCTAAAATTAGCTCATCATATGTTCCAGTGGATATTTGCTGGCTATTTTGGGGTTCTCCTCTTTTCATATCTATCAGATACCCCTCTGCTTTTTCCTGTGTAGATGCTAATACCATACAGGTCATGTGGCTGTTGGTTTGTCCACAACTGCTTATATTTTAGGTTTGTGAGGAATATCTGATCGCCAAGTTTGGTTGTAAATGTTTCCCATGGAATTTTGGTTTTGCTCTCTAGTTGCTTGGTCTGTTTTTATGTGGAGATCAGGAAGATTTAAAAAAAGCTCACTGCCACCAATGCCATCTTCCCAGAAAGGGGTTGAATCGTAGAAGAATTAGAGTAGAATTGAGAATAACAAAAGTTTCTGAGTTGGAAGATTTGGTGAATGGTAATTTCATGGATGAGCATTAAAAATAGAAGAGGAGAAAGGCAGTAAGTGGAAGATAAGATCAGTTTTTGATTTCTAAGATTTAAAATGCTTATGAGATACCCTAATAGAAATACCTTCTTAAAAAATATGCCTCTAGAATTTGATAGAGCTAGGTGATGAAAGATAAACACTTTGAAGGTAACTGAAGCCATTATAAGTTGGAGAAATTAGTATTTTTGGTAAAAATTACAGTGTGAAAACCCAGTAGAATAGAAATCATGCAATTGAAGATGAAGGAGACACTAATAAGCATTTGTGAGTGAGTAGTTTTATGTATTTTCCATAAATATGTACAACAAATGCAGGTTTACAGAGCAGCGATCCAAAGATGACACTGTTCAAAGCTCCAGTTATATGGACGCAACAGAGTTTTTGGTTATTAGGTGAATGTAGCTGCTATATATGCTAAGTATAATATTAAGAGAATGAATTTATAAAATCTGAGTATTTTTCCTATTAGAAAAATAGATGTTAAATGTTCATAAAAATAAAATGCTTAGGTGAAGATGTTAACTATTCATAAGCTGCAAGATTTAATATTTTAAGTAGACTATAGTATATTATCACAGGTCCTCTATTTCAAGAGTGGGTGAAAAAGTCTTCTCTCTTATGAGCTATTCCAGATACTCAGATGCTCTGACCTCAAAGGGGATTTTTTAGATAGTGTGCACATTTGGACATTCCTTTTTAAAACTTTCATTAGCGTTAAATATCATCCCAAATGACTTACTTTTGACCTCTGTCTTTTCCTTTCTTCTTTTTCTTCTTCTTTCTAAATAGGCCAGTCTTCAGAGACCTGAGATTAAACTTGAATCACTAAAAGAAGATATTAAGGAATTCTTTAAAATATCAGGTTTGTAAGTTGCTTGTTTTCCTTCTCTGATTCTTTAAGGCAAAATAAAGAAATACTTTATTTTGAGGGAATACTGTATCCACAGCCAATTACTCATCCAAAATTGTGAAACAGTGGCTGGATAGGTTTCTATTTGGGGAGAATTAGAACTTTCAGATATTTCTGCAGAAATGCTGCAAAAATTCAGGAACACTGTGGGAATGACTGCTTTACATTAATCAGTTTTAAATACTGTTTACCTTCCTGGTCAAAATACATCCTGAATGTATTAAGAATCTCCCTAGTTAAGTAACTTGTCTTTTACCTTTCATTTGTGCCTTTTTTCCTTCTCTGCTTCTTTTCTCTCCTATGTTTCTTTTCTCTCCTCTTTTCTACCCTTTCAAAGAAAACAGAAGAAAATCCCAACTTTTTTAGAGCAAGCTGTTTAGCAGCCCTTGCACATGGGAACTGAGATATTAAGTGGTTTACTTGCCCATAAAAGTTCAAGTAGTTAGCAGCCAAGCGAACTGATCTGACTGATGGTGCCTCATAATAATCTACATCTCTTGTTTAGGAGTTTAATGACTAGTTAATTGTCACGAATTACTTGTAATCTTTGTCAAGTGCCTGGCTGTTTCTTGCCCTTCCCTTGGCACATTTCTCTTAGCTCTGGTAGTGCAATAGCCAAAGATTTTGGCATTCATTGAGTACCTTAACAGTGGAAGAAGGAAATATTCTTCTCATCTTAAGAAAATGGTGCCATAGTTTTATAATAATAAATCATGTTGATGACTTTGCTACTTAGTGTTAGCCAAGGGATATTGGTAAATATATAAGAAATAATTCCTTAGTATAACACTTTACACAGCAACTGGAAGTTTGATAAAGTTCTTTCACAAATGAATGGGATGTTAAAGTTTTTGTGAGATAAATTTAATTGTAATGTATGTTTATTTTTAAAACTAATATGTTTGTATATTTTATTCCTTTTTTTAAATAGGTTGGGAGAAGAAACTTCAGAATGCTGTGTATAGTGAACTGAGTGTGTGAGTTTTTCCTACCTATTTTGAGATACTCTTATGTTTAGCTGTATTTGCTTTGTAAGTAACGAATATAGTATTGCTATGTGTACTGATTGTTATTATTTCTCATTAGTATTTATATGGCATTTCAAGTAAGTTAATACTATTAAAAATTACAGTCTTGCCTGAGAATTAATAGGTGGGTTTTTTTTATTGCCAAAATTTTTATACTAATTCATTTATCCAGTGTAATTAAGAAATATGATATTTCTCATCAGTTAATATTTTGGATAATTTAAGCTTACCAATGTTCTTTTTATTGTTGCCATTTTGGATATTGTCGTTCTGTCTTTGTAAACTGATCATTTTAAACACAATTAACTCTTTTTTTAAAAAAATTGGTGTCATTATTAAGAACATTACTGTTTTTATTTATCTGGATTTGTTCTCAGAGTCTGCTGCAGTGTACAGAACTATTTGTCATTACAAAAAATATAGATCCCAAATGTTAGCTTTTGTAGTTTATTTAATATTCCATTATTCATCATTTATTTCTAGCACTATGCCAGGCACTGGGAATATAGCATAGAGCAATGAACACAATTTCTGCCTTCATGGAGTTTATAATCTAATAGAGTTCTTAAGTCTTTTTTTCTTTTCTTTTTTTCCTGCTATCAATGTGTCTCTAGCATTCTCTAGTTTCTCACACTCCCATTTCCAATTTGCTCCTTCTAATCTGCTGTTAACTGGGAAATGAGATAACCCAGTTTACCAGAATTGTCTGTAAAACAAAGAGACTCAGATGAATGCTTGTGGATTTGTGCTTAGACACACGTTTTTGTTTTTTGTTTTTTTAATTTATTTATTATTTTATTATTTTATTTTTGGCTGCATTGGGTCTTCATTGCTGCACGTGGGCTTTCTCTAGTTGTGGTGATCGGGGGGCTACCCTTCGTTGTGGTGTGCGGGCTTCTCATTGAAGTGGCTTCTCTTGTTGCAGAGCATGGGCTCTAGGCGCACGGGCTTCAGTACTTGCAGCACATGGGCTCAGTAGTTGTGGCTCACGGGCTCTAGGGCGCAGGCTCAGTAGCTGTGGCGCACAGGTTTAGTTGCTCCACGGCATGTGAGATCTTCCCGGACCAGGGCTGGAACCCGTGTCCCCTGCATTGGCAGGCGGATTCTCAACCACTGCACCACCAGGGAAACCCAACAATGTTTTTAAAATTAGTATTTGCTTGTTTGGTTATTGCTATCTTCTGAGTTGGTTTTTGACCTCTTAAATAACATCACATATAAAATGCTATCTGTTAACTAAAGTTGATTGTGATCATGCCTTTGGTTCTAGTCACCAAAGGAAAAGACATTTATCCTGACAAGTAAGGTTTCAAAATTCCCCAAATGTAGTAGAAATGCCACGGTTGATTAGACTAATATGGACATGATCATTTATCTCTCTGCCTGTTAAAGCTTGTAACTTCAGTGTCTTTGTCTCTGATATTGGGCAGAATAAAAGCATCTGCTGTGTATAATTCCAAATATTAGATTCTCATCTGAGGAGATATTACTGATGATTGCTATTTTTGTGGCATAATGCATTCCTGAAAATTGTTCTATGAGACAGAGTGCCTTTTTACTTGCTGGCAGGGACAGTATTTCACTCATTGTCATATCTTTGATATCCTACATAATAGACATTAAATAAATATTTTATTTTGAATATTTTGAATAACTTGTTGAGATATTTGAAGGAGCCCAATAATACTACCTTTTTCCTCACTTGGGTTCTGAACAAATTGAGAAAATAAAATAAGACATAAAGGCAAACTGGGGGTCAAAATTATACTTTTATTTGTGATAAAGACTGGGTAGGAGGACATAGCTTAGTGCAAGAGCAAAATAAGCTGTTTAACTGAACTCCAGGCTTAAATAGACTTAACCTTCTAGTTAAATAGCATTGGTGAGTGTGTTCAGTTTATTCTTCCAAAATTTAAAAGTTGGAGAAGGCATTAAACCTCTTCTGTGGTGTAATGAGTAAAGCCCTGGAGAGAGGCCAAGAATGTTACAGTGAGGGAGCTCTTTTCATGTGGAAGGGCACATGTGGAGTGGGAAGAAGTGTTTCCTAACATAAGTCAGAAGAATAAAGTGAACTTAGCATATTCTGTTGCATTTTTCATTGGCAAAAACCATGATGGATAAGTAAAGAAAGCAAAAGTGAAGTAGAAATATTTATTGTTAAGTAATTGGAACTGAAAAAAAAATCCATACTCTCATTACTAATAGAAGTGTGGACATGTGAGCTCTACAGATCATACATGGAATTTGCTCATGTCATTTTACTTATTTTACTAAACATTCCAAATATTTTAGTCAGATTTTTATTTAACAAATATAGCAGAAAAATTTCTGTATTCTGTTATTACATGAAACTTGTAACACTAGCCCAGGTTAGTTCTTCCCACTTCAAAACTGCCTACTTTGTTTAACTATTATTGTGTTAATAACTACTTAATATTATGTTGATGATAATTTACATTGATTGAATGCTTATTTTATGTCCAGCACTGTGGTAAGCACTTTATAGGTATTACCTTGTATTAGGTAGTCTTTATAACCACCCTATGAAGTAGAATTTATAATTATCATCATTTTACAGAAGAGAAAAATGAGTCTTAGACCACTTAAGTAACTTGCTGAAGATCATATAGCTAGTAAATGGCAGTGCTAGGATTTCACCTCTAGCTGTCTGATTCTAAAGCCATACACTTTACTACATTTCACGTATACAGTAAATCCCCTACATATGAACCTTCAGGTTGAGAACTTTCAAAGATGTGAACGTGCCTTTGCATGTCCAATCACGTAAGTTAGTTCATGTGTCTGGCATACATTGTCACATGCGTGCATCCTCTACAAGTGGTTGTGCTTTTGTGTACTTTACTGTACAGTACTGTATAGAGTACAGTAGTACAGTATCTTTATTTCAAGCTAGATCTGCAAAAGGACAACTTCATTGAACTCCTTGCTGTGCAACAAGAGGAGCTTTCTCATGAAGACCTGATGGAATTGGAGGCCCAGGGAAAGGACAAAGTGAGACAAGAGGAAGAAGAAATAACTGAAAAGCCGAAGAGATTCATGACATAGGAAACGGCAAGAGGATTTTCTTTACTTGAGGAGGCACTGTTAGTTTTTGAGGCACAGGACCCGAACGTAGAATGGTACACGAAGGTTGCAGCAGCCATTCAGAATGCAATCCAGTGCTACCGTGTCATCTTCGATGAGAAAAAAAGAGCTACTACCCAGACATCACTGGATCGGTTTTTCAAGAGAGTAGATAGAACTGAATCCAGCAAGGAACCAGAACCTGTGCCGCCAATGTCAGGCATGAGTGAAATTGCAGCTTACCCTCCATCTCCTGTTGCTGATGATCCTTCGGCTCTACCGTCTCCCACCTCCTCTCCCTCCTCCAGTCAGTAACTCTTCTTGCCTGTTCACTCGATGCCAGACCCTGTATGCCAGCTGTTGTACTGTACTACTGTACTTTTCAAGGTACTGTACTGTTAAGATTAAAAATGTTTTCTTTATTTTTTGTGTTTGTTTTTTATGTATTATTTGTATGAAAAGTATAAACCTATTACAGTTTGGAACTATATAGCTGATTGCATTAGTTGGGTAGCTAGGCTAACTTTGTTGTTCTTATGAACAAATTGGACTTACAAATGCACTCTCGGAACAGAACTCGTTCGTATGTAGGGTACTTACTGTATTTACATCTTGTTTCTTCCCTAGATTAAAAGTGTTCTGAAACAAGAATTATGTCTTACATTTCTTTGAGTATCTCCTATAGCATCAAATAAATGACGTTGAGTCAGCAAGTAGCTACTGAGCCACCCACCAATGCTGGCACAAAATAAATATTTGTTGAATTGAGGACACTTACTATAACTGTTAATCCTAAACTTACTGTAAAGATTTAAGAAAGTCATTACATTGAAAATGTACCGATTTCTTTGTGTCCTATTCTTTACTGTATTTTGTGTAGAGCAGTTTATAAAGAATTAGAAGACCTATTGTTTTCCCTTAAGGAATATAAGTTAAAGAAATATATAGACCTTTTTAAACCTTCTATATATGTATATATTATAAAAAAAAACATGTACTGTAGTCTACTGCTATAGTAGATATATGCAACTGTCTACCATACCTTGGAGAGGTATAAATGCTGAACTACAGTGGGCCCAAAATGGAAAGATTTTAGATAATGAGTACCTTACACTAGACCACAAGATTGGGTAAGTCTTTATAGACATTCATGGTGTTAGCTGGAAGAGTCCTCAGGTGGTAGACCTGGGCACCTCCAAAGTGTCCTAATCATAGCTCTTCTTTGCCCTCTTAGTTGTTTGTTTGTTTGTTTTTTATCTTTATTGGAGTATAATTGCTTCACAATACTGTGTTAGTTTCTGTTGTATACCAAAGTGAATCAGCCATATGATTACACATGTCCCCATATCCCCTCCCTCTTGAGCCTCCCTCCCATCCTCCCTATCCCACCCCTCTAGGTCATCGCAAAGCACCGAGCTGATCTCCCTGTGCTATGCTGCTGCTTCCCACTAGCTAACTATTTTACATTCGGTAGTGTATATATGTCGATGCTACTCTCATTTCGCCACAGCTTCCCCCTCCCACCCCGTGTCCTCAAGTCCATTCTCTATGTCTACCTCTTTATTCCTGCCCTGCAACTGGGTTCATCAGTACCATTTTGGTTTTTTTTTTAGATTCCATACATATGTGTTAGCACACGGTATTTGCTTTTCTCTTTCTGACTTACTTCACTCTGTATGACAGACTCTAGGTCCATCCACCTCACTACACATAACTCAATTTCATTTCTTTTTATAGCTGAGTAATATTCCATTGTATACATGTGCCACATGCTCTCCATCCATTCATCTGTCGATGGATACAAAGGCTGCTTCCATGTTCTGGATATTGCAAATAGAGCTTCAGTGAACATGGTGGTACATGACGCTTTCCGAACTATAGTTTTCTCAGGGTATATGCCCAGTAGTGGGATTGCTGGGTCATATGGTAGTTCTATTTTTAGATTTTTAAGGAACCTCCATACTGATCTCCATAGTGGCTGTATCAATTTACATTCCCACCAACAGTGCAAGAGGGTTCCCTTTTCTCCACACTCTTTCCAGCATTTATTCTTTCTAGATTTTTTGATGATGGCCATTCTGACTGGTGTGAGGTGATACCTCATTGTAGTTTTGATTTGCATTTCTCTAATGATTACTGATGTTGAACATCCTTTCATGTGTTTGTTGGCAATCTGTATATCTTCTTTGGAGAAATGTCTATTTATGTCTCTTGCCCATATTTGGATTAGGTTGTTTGTTTTTTTGATATTGAGCTGCATGAGCTGCTTGTAAATTTGGAGATTAATTCTTTGTCAGCTCCTTCATTTGCAAATATTTTCTCCCATTCTGAGAGTTGTCTTTTCATCTTGTTTATGGTTTCCTTTGCTGTGCAAAGCTTTGAAGTTTCATTAGGTCTCATTTGTTTTTGTATTTATTTCCATTTCTCTAGGAGGTGGGTCAAAAAGATCTTGCTGTGATTTATGTCATAGAGTGTTCTGCCTATGTTTTCCTCTAAGAGTTTGATAGTGTCTGGCCTTACATTTAGGTCTTTAATCCATTTTGCATTTATTTTTGTGTATGGTGTTAGGGAGTGTTCTAATTTCATTCTTTTACAAGTAGCTGTCCAGTCTTCCCAGCACCACTTATTGAAGAGGCTGTCTATTTTCCATTGTATATTCTTGCCTCTTTTATCAAAAATAATGTGACCGTATGTGCATGGGTTTATCTCTGGGCTTTCTATCCTGTTCCATTGATCTATATTTCTGTTTTTGTGCCAGTGCCGTACTGTCTTGATTACTATAGCTTTGTAGTATAGTCTGATGTCCGGAAGCCTGTTTCCTCCAGCTCCGTTTTTCTTTCTCAAGATTGCCTTGGCTATTCGGGGTCTTTTGTGTTTCCATACAAATTATGAAAGTTTTTGTTCTAGTTCTGTGAAAAATGCCATTGGTAGTTTGATAGGGATTGCATTGAATCTGTAGATTGCTTTGTGTAGTGTAGTCATTTTCAGAATGTTGGTTCTTCCAATGCAAGGACGTGGTATATCTCTCCATCTGTTTGTATCTTCTTTAATTCCTTTCTTCAGTGTCTTATAGTTTCCTGCATACAGGTCTTTTGTCTCCTTAGGTAGGTTTATTCCTAGGTATTTTATTCTTTTTGTTGCAGTGGTAAATGGGAGTGTTTCCTTAATTTTTCATTCAGATTTTTCATTATTAGTGTGTAGGAATGCAAGAGATTTCTGTGCATTAATTTTCTATCCTGCTACTTTACCAAATTCATTGATTAACTCTAGTAGTTTTCTGGTAGCATCTTTAGTATTCCCTATATATAGTATCATGTCATCTGCAAACAATGACGGCTTTACTTCTTCTTTTCCAATTTGGTTTCTTTTATTTGTTTTTCTTCTCTGATGGCTGTGGCTAAAACTTCCAAAACTATGTTGAGTAATAGTGTTGAGAGTGGACAACCTTGTGTGTGATTCATCTTTACTGTTTTTTCTCTGAATTGTTTTTCAAGTAGATTGCCTATTTCCTCTTCATTTATTTGGTCTGATAGGTTTTTACCTTGCTCCTTCATCTGTCACATATTTTTTGGCCATCTCTTTTTTTTTTTTTTTTTTTGAGTGGTATTGTGTTTTTGCCTTACTGGTTCTTTGGCCTGAGGCTTCCAACACTGGAGTTTTTAGGCTTTTGGGTAGAGCTGGGTCTTGGTGCTGAGATGTGGACCTCTGTGAGATCTCACTGTGATGAATATTCCCTGGGGTCTGAGGTTTTCTGTTAGTCCAGTGGTTTGGACTTGGAGCTCCCACCACAGGAGCTTGGGCTCGACCCCCCCGCTTGTGAACCAATATCCCGCAAGCCACATGGGGTGGCAAAAAAAAAAAAGTAGAGAGATAACAATAACCAAGTTAAAAAAATTAGACTAGGAAACTAACAGATATATTAGAAAGTATATAAAAATAAAAATATAGATGAATCAACAACCAGAATGTTCAACAGTACCACAATAGTAAAAAAGAGGAGGAGGGAAGAGAAAAAAAAAGGGGCAGGTGGGGAAGGCCTTGGCTCTGGAGGGCGGGACCTAAGCAAGGGCAAGTTTTGAGCAGTGGGCAGGGCCTATGCTTAGGACCTACAGGGCTGGAAAAGGCCCTGTGGGCTGTGGGAGGTGGGGCATAGGTTCAATGGAACAGAAGGGGCCCAGGTATGCTCCCCGCCTTCTGAGACCAGAGGTTCTGGTTCCTCTGGTTGCAGAGGGGCCCTCCCACCTGCCTCTCCTTTTATCCCCTTGGCCTCCTTCCTATGCCCACAGGACCAATGCGGCCATGGGGAGTGGGTGCCTTTGGAGGGCAGGGGACCGGCTTGGGAGCTCAGCAGTCTCCCCATGCCCAAGTCAGTGGGGCAAATGCCCTCAGCTCTTCCTCCACTCCTCCCTGAGGGCCCCTCCCACGTGCCTTTCCTGATCTCCCCAGCCTCAGGGGCGCTGATCCTGTCTGGCCTCCACTTTTCCTCCCCCCTCAGTCCCCCCATGTCCTACCAGTTCACTTGGGGGTTCCTCTCATCTCCTTGGATGTTAGGATCCTCCACCAGCGGCCAGCAGGGAACCTAATTATGGGGAGATGGTAACTTGGCATCTTCCCACACTGCTATCTTGACTCCACCCTGCCCTCTTAGTTTTAAATATTACTATGTGCTTGTTATGTGTTATGTACAGAGCTAGGTGCTGGGATAGTGAACAAGCTAGGCAGATAGTCTTTGCTTTTTATGGAGCTTACATCCCAGTGGGGCACAGAGAATTTAAAGAGGCAATTATAGTACAATATAGTAAGTGCTATAATAGGGTAAGTACAAGGAGTACATAGGGCAGGCACTTAACTCAGATTGGGGATGTCATGATGACTTATCACAGGAAATAATACTCAGACTGAGATCAAAAAGCTGAGCTGGGGCCTCCCTGGTGGCGCAGTGGTTGAGAGTCCGCCTGCCGATGCAGGGGATACAGGTTCGTGCCCCGGTCTGGGAGGATCCCATATGCCGCGGAGCGGCTGGGCCCGTGAGCCATGGCCGCTGGGCCTGCACATCCGGAGCCTGTGCTCCGCAACGGGAGAGGCCACAACAGTGAGAGGCCCGCATACAGCAAAAAAAAAAAAAAAAAGCTGAGCTGGATTTAGTCAGGGGAAGGGGTAGAGAAGAAAAGTGCTTTAGGCACGAGGGAATAACATGTTCAGAAGTGTTTATAGGTGGAAAAGAATGCAGTATATTGGAGGAACAAAAGTTGTATGGCAACAAAAGTTGGATGGTAGAGAGGAAAGGGGCATAGGGAAGGATTATGCTAGATCTGTAGGCAAGGATGTGCTTCTTACTCAAGGATTTGTAGGCTGGATCCTAAAAGCATTTGGGTGCCATTTTAGGATTTTAAGCAAAGTAGTGACATAACCACATTTGCATTTTATTTATTCAACAATGTACTAGATATCTAGTATGTGCCAGGCCATATGCTAGACACTGGAAATACAATCACTGGTGAATAAGGAAGACACTGCTCCTGACTAACCGCCAGGCAAATTGGCAAGTAGGTTGAAAATAGTGTGGAAGCAGGGGAGACTGCTTATGAATCTGTCAGATGAATGCAGGCGACAAATGTTGGTTGCCTAAAACAGTGTCAGTGGGGTGGAGAAGATGAGTGGCATTTATGGGGATTTAGGGAGATAGGAAGAGGGAGGAGTCAAGAGTGATATGCAGGGTTCTGCATTGTTCCTATCTACGGACCCTCATCTCTTTGTATTACTAAATGTAAAATACGTGAGGACAGAGATTTTATTTTATTTTGTTTAATTCTTTTTTATTCTATTCTATTTCATTTTTTTTTATTGTTTTGGCTGCGCGATGTGGCATATGAGATCTTCCCCGACGAGGGATCGAACTCGTGCTCCCTCCATTGGGAGCATGGAGTCTTAATCACTGTACCTCCAGGGAAGTCCCAAGGACAGAGATTTTAACATGTTTTGTTAACTGCTGTATCTCTATTACCTTGAACTTAGTAGGTTCTCATTAACTATTTACAATTGAATAAACATCTAACTTTATTTTGTTTTAATATGAATGATTTGGGGTTGTCACTTCTTACCTTTTTATATGGATAAATTTCTTTGAGCATTAAATAACCTGTAAGATCATCAGTAAGTGCTCTCAAGTTTCAATGCTAAATTTCTAAGTTTTATTAAGTTTATAAATAATTACCATTAAAATGGAAGAATTTTTAAGAGTTATATTTAATTATAAATCACATGTCTCTTTACAAATGATGTAGTGAGTGGTATAAAATATATAGCTTTTAAACTATCTTGCATATAAGAAGAAATACTGAAGTATCTAGAGATTATCAATTATTTTTTTCACTTGTGAGTGGGGAAAGGTGATTTGTTTAGGTACATGGAATGCAGATTTTAGTAGAAAAAAACAATTAGCCAGAAATAATCAGTTAGTGAAACTGTCTGGTGTCCCCCCTTTGGATGTCCCCCTTTGGATGAGGAATTTCTTGAGAATTCAGTGTATGGTTCTTGATTGTTAGAACATGGTTGCTTTGCTGTAAGTACAAGTTATATGATTAATTTCAATGGGAGCTATATGTTGTTGTGAAAGAGATTGAAAAGTCTAACTAAATGTTAAATTGTTGTGTTCTCCTATTGCCTTCTCTATGATTTTATATCACTCTGTGACTCAGTCATTACATTTCAACCCTCCTGGCTTTTTCTGATTTTTAAACATTCCACATTTTCCCACCTCAGAGTCTTGAGCTTGCTGTCCTTTTACTTGGAATGTTCTTCCCCCAGATCTTTGAATGGTTGGCTCCTTTTCACTCATGTCTTGGTTCAAATATTAGCTTTTCTAGACACCTTCCCTGCCCTTCCAAATCACTTTTGACTCTATCTTGCTCTTGTTTTCTCATGGCACTTATTAGTATTTTATATTATTCTATTGATTTATTTATTTGTTTGTTTTTATAAATATTGACTCTTTCTTCACTAGAATACTAGGTACATAAGAACAAGAGATAACTGTCTTAATCCTACCATATACTTAGTACTTAGAATGGCTCAAATATTTGTTGAATAAATAAATCTGTTAATAAAAAACAATACATTTTGAATATAAAATGTAATTTACATAGAAAACATAATTTTCAAGACATTAAATTTTTTAAATTTTATTAAATTTGTGAATTAATGTATTTAATATATTAATACTAAAACATGGCTATTACAAAAGATAGCATTTTTACTATCATTTCAATCCTATGGAAAAGGAAATTGGGAGAAATGAGAAAAGTTGATATATTACTAAGTTAATGGACTTTTTTAGACTTCAGACTTAAAAAAAATTTCTCTAAGTGTTATAGTACTTACATACTAAAATTAACAGTTGTGAAAATTTTCATATGAGCACTTACAGAGCTAAATAATTTTAAAATTACCTAAATTTATGAATTCACTTTAACTTTTAACAAGTCATTAAATTGTTAATTTAAAACTACTATACTCATAGGATAAGAATTAAAGTTTTATTAGGTTGTACCTTGTGTAAGCACATAGAACTGCTAACAAATATCTATTTCATGTATATCATGGACTACAGAGGTAAGTAATTTCTAACCAGGCGAACTGATTAATTATTAAGAGTAATGTATATACTTTTCAATTCTTAGCATAAGGGAAAATTGTATCAAATACAAAACTCTGACTTCTTTGCCCCCTATATATGCCTTTGTGGTGCTTTTGTAGTTTTTCTTGCCTGCCTTCTGGTTGTGAAACTTTTGAGGGCAGGGGCCTGCTTACCTTTATATAACCAGTACATGGCAGTGGGCTCTCAGGTCTATGGTTGTTGAGTGAATAAATAAAAACATGCATTCTTTGTTTAAAAAAAAAAAAGAGTAATGTATA
The DNA here is from genome assembly GCF_025265405.1 of Mesoplodon densirostris. Lineage (NCBI taxonomy): Eukaryota > Metazoa > Chordata > Mammalia > Artiodactyla > Ziphiidae > Mesoplodon > Mesoplodon densirostris. Next base: position 167,068,415 of record NC_082661.1, on the reverse strand, counting down.
ATACTCAGCTTCCTCTTTTTGTCCCCAGGTTTCCTTTACCCAGTCACCCTGCTGCACCTCCTGAACATCTTAAAGAACCTTTGGTATACATGAGGAAAGCACAGGTTGGCTACTGATCATTTTAATTTTATTTTTCCATACCAAGTTATATAATGCAGAGTGAAAGATCCTTATTAATATTAGGACTGTATTTATTACATGAAAGACTGGGTAAAGACCACTAAAGTGAGGTGAATAGTATTTGCATACTCTTTATTTTCAGTAACCAAGGATTGCACTTACTTAACTATAGTAATCTTGAAAATGTTGAGTAGAAGAAACAAAAATCCTATACTATACTGGCCTAAAATTGAAAATATCATAAAAGTAAATATTATGAAACAATTTGTTCCTAATGTTGTGTGATATTAAAGGAATGAAATAGGAATGAACTAACTCACTCTTCCCTTAAAATTTTAGCTTTTGACATCAGTGTTACTGATACTATATTTGAAACATTTGTTTTCACAGCAGGTTATACATACTAATTGTATTCTGTTACAGAACCCAAATGAACCTTGTATCTAAAATGCACTGAAAACAACTAAAAGTCACTTTAAAAGTGTAAAATAAAATAACTTTAACAGAAAAACTGTAAAAAGCTGTTAAACTAGAAACTTAATAAGTTCTGTCACATGCCCCTACTTCTTTAGCTGGCCTTTGCCTTGGCCCTGTGTGGTCTACCTGCCAGTGAGGTGGCACTATTCATGAGCCTTCCTCACAGTGCTGGGGACTCCCTAACTAACACTGCTGAGGCATTTAATGGACCTCATAAGTCAACCTTCTTTCTCCATTATAGTCTCAGAAATTATTATGAAAATTTTCAGATACACCCCAAAGAACTCCAGTGAACCCGTCACCCAGCTTCAACAGTTATCACAGTAGTCCAGCTGCTCCTGAAAAGTGTTCTGCTTGCTTTGAGTTTCCATGCTCCACAGCAGTAGATGTTAGGCAGGTTTTTCTTTTTCTGCTTTTATATTCATTTTAAAAAACCTCAAAATTAGAGGGTGAAAGGAAGCAATATAAACAAAAAGCATGGAGATATTTGAGGAAATATGTAATATGTTTCTATCTGTAGGTGGTACTTTAGGGCTAGCAATCAGACAATATTTATTATCGAAGTGTCATAAATCATAATCATCATGTGATACATGTGTGAAATAATTGGTCTTTCGTTGTAAAGATATAACTCAAGAAAATAAAACTAAATGCTTGGGTCTAAGTATTTTTTGGCAAAATTTGAAAATTTCTGAAAGTTTTAGAGAAAGTATCAGTTTTAGCATAAGTATAAAAAACAAAAGTTGGTTTCCTATTAAGACTGAAGAGATACAGAGATAAATAACAGGTCTGTTCTTAAAGCCTACTGCTAGTTGCTGAGACTATATATGAATGGTAAATATATGTATTGTGTATATGTATGGTACTCCTCTCTTTCCTCTCCAGGCTTACCTGCTAGATCCAGAGTTGGCATGCTACAGCCCATGGGCCAGATCTGCCCTGCCACCTGTTTTTGTATGGGTAGCAAGCTAGGAATTTTATTATTATTATTATTTTTTTTTTTTTTTGCGGTACGCGGGCCTCTCACTGTTGTGGCCTCTCCCATTGCGGAGCACAGGCTCCGGATGCGCAGGCTCAGTGGCCATGGCTCACGGGCCTAGCTGCTCTGCGGCATGTGGGATCTTCCCAGACCGGGGCACGAACCCGTGTCCCCTGCATCGGCAGGCGGACTCTCAACCACTGCGCCACCAGGGAAGCCCTATTTTTTTTTAACATTTTCAACTGGTTGAAAAATCAAAAGAAGAAGAATATTTTGTGACCCATGAAACTTATAGGAATTAATAAAATATGTTTTATTGGAAAATAGTCATGCTACTTTATTTACATATTGGCTATGTCTGCTTCTGCGCTACTATGTCAGGGTTAAATAGCTGCTTTAGAGAAGTTATAACCTGGAAAGCTTAAATTTTGTACTATCTGCCTTTTTATAGAAAGTTTGCAGATTCCTGCACAAAATTAGTCCCTTTAAGAGCAGGGACTGTGCTTTTAACCTCAGCATCTAAGCAGAGTGCCTAGCCCACAGAACACTCTCAGTAAATGTTTGATGAAATACAGTTGACTCTTGAACAACGTGGGTTTGAACTGCATGAATCCACTTATATGTGGATTTTTTTCAATGCTAAATACTACAGTACTACACTAACCTGGGCTGGTTTAATTTGCAGATTCAGAACCACAGGAATGGAGGGCCAAATTTTAAGTTATACTCGAATTTTCCACTGTGTGGAGTGTTGGCATCCCTAACCTCCGAGATGTTCAAGGGTCAAATGTAATTGATTCTTTTTTGTTTCTTTGTTTGTTTGAAATTCAAGAATTTTTTATTATTTATCAAAATAAGGGAAGTGACATTTTTACAGTCTTTTTATGTGGGTCTCTAAATCTGCAAGACTGAAGATTCTTTTTGTTGTAGTAATTTTTTTAACATCTTTATTGGAGTATAGTTGCTTTACAATGGTGTGTTAGTTTCTGCTGTATAACAAAGTGAATCAGCTATACATATACATTTATCCCCATATCTCCTCCCTCTTGCGTCTCCCTCCCACGGTCCCTATCCCACCCCTCTGGGTGGTCACAAATCACTGAGCTGATCTCCCTGTGCTATGTGGCTGCTTCCCACTAGCTATCGATTTTACATTTGGTAGTGTATATGTGTCAGTGCTACTCTTTCACTTTGTCCCAGCTCACCCTTCCCTCTCCCCATGTCCTCAGGTCCACTCTCTACGTCTACCTCTTTATTCCTGTCCTGCCCCTAGGTCTTCAGAACATTTTTTTTTTTTTAGATTCCATATATATGTGTTAGCATACGGTATTTGTTTTTCTCTTTCTGACTTACTTCACTCTGTATGAAAGACTCTAGGTCCATCCACCTCACTACACATAACTCAATTTCATTTCTTTTTATGGCTGACTAATATTCCATTGTATATATTTGCCACATCCTCTCAATCCATTCATCTGTCAATGGACACAAAGGCTGCTTCCATGTCCTGGCTATTGTAAATAGAGCTGCAGTGAATATTGTGGTACATGACTCTTTCCAAACTATGGTTTTCTCAGGGTATATGCCCAATAGTGGAATTGCTGGGTCATATGGTAGTTCTATTTTTAGTTTTTTAAGGAACCTCCATACTGTTCTGCATAGTGGCTGTATCAATTTACATTCCCACCAACAGTGCAAGAGGGTTCCCTTTTCTCCACACCCTCTCCAGCATTTATTGTTTATAGATTTTTTGATGATGGCCATTCTGACCGTTATGAGGTGATACCTCATTGTGTTTTTGATTTGCATTTCTCTAATGATTAGTGTGATGTTGAGCAGTCTTTCATGTGTTTGCTGGCAATCTGGATATCTTCTTTGGAGAAATGTCTGTTTAGGTCTTCTGCCCATTTTTGGACTGGGTTGTTTGTTTTTTTGGACTGTGTTGTTTTTTTTTTATGACATTTTATATAAGGGACCTGAGCATCCACAGATTTGGTATGGGGGGAGGGTTCTGGAGGCAATCCCCCTCAGATACCGAGGGAGGACTGTATGGCACTATAATTTACATCAGTGGTATGATACATGCAATATGCATATAGACACACAATATTAAATAAGCAAACAATTCCATTTTATAAATGGACAAAAGACTTGAACAGATACTCACTTCACAAAAGAAAACAGTGGCCAATAAACACATCAAAAGATGTACAATATCATGTCATCAAAGGAATGTAAATTAATACCACCAGGAGATACCCACTAGGATGGCTAGAATGAGAAAGACAGATAATATCAAGTGTTGATGAGAATCAAGTAGAACTTTCATACATTGGTACAATCACTTTGGAAAACTGGCAGTTATATGTGTATATATATATATATATATATATATATATATATAAACACACACATACACATATATATGTATATATGGTTAAATATGTACCCATCCTATTGCCTAGCAATTTTTCTTCTAAATATTTACCAAAGAGAAATGATAACACATGTCCCATAAAAGACAAGAATGTTTATAGCATATTTATCCATAATAGCCCCAAATTGGAAACTACCCAAATATCCACTAACAGGTGCACGAATTTTTTTTTTTTTTGCTTTATAACAAATTTAATCAGTTATACATATACATATGTTTCCATATCCCCTCCCTTTTGCGTCTCCCTCCCACCCTCCCTATCCCACCCCTCCAGGCGGTCACAAAGCACCGAGCTGATCTCCCTGTGCTATGCGGCTGCTTCCCACTAGCTATCTACCTTACGTTTGGTAGTGTATATATGTCCATGCCGCTCTTTCACTTTGTCACAGCTTACCCTTCCCCCTCCCCATATCCTCAAGTCCATTCTCTAGTAGGTCTGTGTCTATTCCTGTCTTACCCCTATGTTCTTCATGACATTTTTTTTCTTAAATTCCATATATATGTGTTAGCATACGGTATTTGTCTTTCTCTTTCTGACTTACTTCACTCGGTATGACAGACTCTAGGTCTATCCACCTCACTACAAATAACTCAATTTCGTTTCTTTTTATGGCTGAGTAATATTCCATTGTATATATGTGCCACATCTTCTTTATCCATTCATCCAATGATGGACACTTAGGTTGCTTCCATGTCCTGGCTATTGTAAATAGAGCTGCAATGAACATTTTGGTACATGACTCTTTTTGAATTATGGTTTTCTCAGGGTATGTGCCCAATAGTGGGATTGCTGGTTCATATGGCAGTTCTATTTTTAGTTTTTTAAGGAACCTCCATACTGTTCTCCATAGTGGCTGTATCAATTTACATTCCCACCAACAGTGCAAGAGGGTTCCCTTTTCTCCACACCCTCTCCAGCATTTATTGTTTATAGATTTTTTTTTATTAGTTTCTGCTTTATAACAAAGTGAATCAGTCATACATATACATCTGTTCCCACATCCCTTCCCTCATGCATCTCCCTCCCTCCAACCCTCCCCATCCCACCCCTCCAGGCGGTCACAAAGCACCGAGCTGATCTCCCTGTGCTCTGCGGCTGCTTCCCACTATCTATCTACCTTACGTTTGGTAGTGTATATATGTCCATGCCTCTCTTTCGCTTTGTCACAGCTTACCCTTCCCCCTCCCCATATCCTCAAGTCCATTCTCAAGTAGGTCTGTGTCTTTATTCCCGTTTTACTCCTAGGTTCTTCATGACATTTTTTTTCTTAAATTCCATATATATGTGTTAGCATACGGTATTTGTTTTTCTCTTTCTGACTTACTTCACTCTGTATGAAAGACTCTAGGTCCATCCACCTCACTACACATAACTCAATTTCATTTCTTTTTATGGCTGACTAATATTCCATTGTATATATTTGCCACATCCTCTCAATCCATTCATCTGTCGATGGACACAAAGGCTGCTTCCATGTCCTGGCTATTGTAAATAGAGCTGCAGTGAATATTGTGGTACATGACTCTTTTTGAATTATGGTTTTCTCAGGGTATATGCCCAATAGTGGGATTGCTGGGTCACATGGTAGTTCTATTTTTAGTTTTTTAAGGAACCTCCATACTGTTCTGCATAGTGGCTGTATCAATTTACATTCCCACCAACAGTGCAAGAGGGTTCCCTTTTCTCCACACCCTCTCCAGCATTTATTGTTTATAGATTTTTTTTTATTAGTTTCTGCTTTATAACAAAGTGAATCAGTCATACATATACATCTGTTCCCACATCCCTTCCCTCATGCATCTCCCTCCCTCCAACCCTCCCCATCCCACCCCTCCAGGCGGTCACAAAGCACCGAGCTGATCTCCCTGTGCTCTGCGGCTGCTTCCCACTATCTATCTACCTTACGTTTGGTAGTGTATATATGTCCATGCCTCTCTTTCGCTTTGTCACAGCTTACCCTTCCCCCTCCCCATATCCTCAAGTCCATTCTCAAGTAGGTCTGTGTCTTTATTCCCGTTTTACCCCTAGGTTCTTCATGACATTTTTTTTTCTTAAATTCCATATATATGTGTTAGCATACGGTATTTGTTTTTCTCTTTCTGACTTACTTCACTCTGTATGAAAGACTCTAGGTCCATCCACCTCACTACACATAACTCAATTTCATTTCTTTTTATGGCTGACTAATATTCCATTGTATATATTTGCCACATCCTCTCAATCCATTCATCTGTCGATGGACACAAAGGCTGCTTCCATGTCCTGGCTATTGTAAATAGAGCTGCAGTGAATATTGTGGTACATGACTCTTTTTGAATTATGGTTTTCTCAGGGTATATGCCCAATAGTGGGATTGCTGGGTCACATGGTAGTTCTATTTTTAGTTTTTTAAGGAACCTCCATACTGTTCTGCATAGTGGCTGTATCAATTTACATTCCCACCAACAGTGCAAGAGGGTTCCCTTTTCTCCACACCCTCTCCAGCATTTATTGTTTATAGATTTTTTGATGATGGCCATTCTGACCGTTATGAGGTGATACCTCATTGTGTTTTTGATTTGCATTTCTCTAATGATTAGTGTGATGTTGAGCAGTCTTTCATGTGTTTGCTGGCAATCTGTATATCTTCTTTGGAGAAATGTCTGTTTAGGTCTTCTGCCCATTTTTGGACTGGGTTGTTTGTTTTTTGATATTGAGCTGCATGAGCTGCTTGTATATTGTGGAAATTAATCCTTTGTCAGTTGCTTCATTTGCAAATATTTTCTTCCACTCAGCGGGTTGTGTTTTCATCTTGTTTATAGTTTCCTTTGCTGTGCAAGAGCTTTTAAGTTTCATTAGGTCCCATTTGGTTATTTTTGTTTTTATTTCCATTTCTCTAGGAGGTGGGTCAAAAAGGATCTTGCTGTGATTTATGTCACAGAGTGTTATGCCTATGTTTTCCTCTAAGAGTTTGATAGTGTCTGGCCTTACATTTAGGTCTTCAATCCATTTTGCATTTATTTTTGTATACGGTGTTAGGGAGTGTTCTAATTTCATTCTTTCATATGTAGCTGTCCAGTTTTCCCAGCACCACTTATTGAAGAGGCTGTCTTTTCTCCATTGTATAGTCTCGCCTCCTGTATCAAAGATAGGGTTACCATATGTGCGTGGGTTTATCTCTGGGCTTTCTATCCTGTTCCATTGATCTATATTTCTGTTTTTGTGCCAGTACCATACTGTCTTGATTACTATAGCTTTGTAGTATAGTCCGATGTCAGGGAGCCTGATTCCTCCCGCTCTGTTTTTCTTTCTCAAGATTGCTTTGGCTATTCGGGGTCTTTGTGTTTCCATACAAATTGTGAAATTTTTTGTTCTAGTTCTGTAAAAAATGCCATTGGTGGTTTGACAGGGATTTCATTGAATCTGTAGATTGCTTTGGGTAGTAGAGTCATTTTCACAATGTTGATTCTTCCAATCCAAGAACATGGTATATCTCTCCATCTGTATCATTTTTAATTTCTTTCAACAGGGTCTTATAGTTTTCTGCATACAGGTCTTTTGTCTCCTTAGGTAGGTTTATTCCTAGGTATTTTATTCTTTTTGTTGCAATGGTAAATGGGAGTGTTTCCTTAATTTCTCTTTCAGATTTTTCATTATTAGTGTATAGGAATGCAAGAGATTCCTGTGCATTAATTTTGTATCCCTCTACTTTATCACGTTCATTGAGTAGCTCTGGTAATTTTCTGGTAGCATCTTTAGGAATCTCTATGTATAGTTTCATGTCATCTGCAAACAGTGACAGCTTTACTTCTTCTTTTCTGATTTGGATTCCTTTTATTTCTTTTTGTTCTCTGATTGCTGTGCCTAAAACTTCCAGAACTATGTTGAATAAAAGCAGTGAGAGTGCAACCTTGTCTTGTTCCTGATCTTAGACGAAATGGTTTCAGTTTTTCACCATTGAGAATGATGTTGGCTGTGGGTTTGTCATATATGGCCTTTATTATTTTGAGATAGTTCCCTCTATTCCTACTTTCTGTAAAGTTTTTATCATAAATGGGTGTTGAATTTGTTGAAAGGTTTTTCTGCATCTATTGAGATTATCATATGTTTTTTATCCTTCAATTTGTTAATGTGGTGAATCACATTGATTGATTTGCGTATATTGAAGAATCCTTGCATTCCTAGGATAAACCCCACTCATCGTGTTGTATGATCCTTTTAATGTGCTGTTGGATTCTGTTTGCTAGCTTTTTGTTGAGGTTTTTTGCATCTATGTTCATCAGTGATATTGGCCTGTAGTTTCTTTTTTTGTGACATCTTTATCTGGTTTTGGTATCAGGGTGATTGTGGCCTCATAGAATGAGTTTGGGAGTGTCCTTCCCTCTGCTATATTTTGGAATACTTTGAGAAGGATAGGTGTTAGTTCTTCTCTAAATGTATAATAGAATTCACCTGTGAAGCCATCTGGTCCTTGGCTTTTGTTCTTGGAAGATTTTTAATCATAGTTTCAATTTCAGTGCTTGTGATTGGTCTGTTTATATTTTCTAATTCTTCCTGGTTCAGTCTTGGAAAATTGTACCTTTCCAAGAATTTGTCCATTTCCTTGTGGTTGTCCATTTTATTGGCATATCGTTGCTTGTAGTAATCTCTCATGATCCTTTGTATTTCTGCAGTGTCAGTTGTTACTTCTCCTTTTTCATTTCTAATTCTATTGATTTGAGTCTTCTCCCTTTTTTTCTTGATGAGTCTGGCTAATGGTTTATCATTTTGTTTATCTTCTCAATGAACCAGTTTTTAGTTTTATTGATCTTTGCTATTGTTTCCTTCATTTCATTTTCACTGATTTCTGATCTGATCTTTATGATTTCTTTCCTTCTGCTAACTTTGGGGTTTTCTTGTTTTTCTTTTTCTAATTGCTTTAGGTGTACGTTTAGGTTGTTGATTTGAGATGTTTCTTGTTTTTTGAGGTAGGATTATATTGCTATAAGCATCCCTCTTAGAACTGCTTTTGCTGCATCCCACTGGTTTTGCGTTGTTGTGTTTTCACTATCATTTGTTTCTAGGTATTTTTTGATTTCCTCTTTCATTTCTTCAGTGTTCTCTTGGTTATTTAGTAGCATATTGTTTAGCCTCCATGTGTTTGTATTTTTTACTGTTTTTTTTGCCTGTAACTGATATCTAGTCTCATAGAGCTGTGTTTGGAAAAGTTACTTGATACGATTTCAATTTTCTTAAATTTACCAAGGCTTGATTTGTGACCCAAGATATGATGTATCCTGGGGAATCTTCCATGAGCACTTGAGAAGAATGTGTATTCTGTTGTTTTTGGATGGAATGTCCTATAAATATCAGTTAAGTCCATCTTGTTTAATGTGTAATGTAAAGCTTGTTTTTCCTTACTTATTTTCATTTTGGATGATCTGCCCATTGGTGAAAGTGAGGTGTGAAAGTCCCTTACTATGCTTGTGTTACTGTTGATTTCCCCTTTTATGGCTGTTAGCATTTGCCTTATGTACTGAGGTGCTCCTGTGTTGGGTGCATAAATATTTACAATTGTTATATCTTCTTCTTGGATTGATCCCTTGATCATTATGTAGTGTCCTTCTTGGTCTCTTGTCATAGTCTTTATTTTAAAGTCTATTTTGTTTGATATGAGAATTGCTACTCCAGCTTTCTCTTGATTTCCTTTTGTGTGGAATATCTTTTTCCATCCCCTCACTGTTAGTCTGTATGTGTCCCTAGGTCTGAAGTGGGTCTCTTGTAGACAGCATATATGCGGGTCATGTTTTTGTATCCATTCAGCCAGCCTATGCCTTTTGGTTGGAGCATTTAATCCATTTACATTTAAGGTATTATCGATATATATGTTCCTATTACCATTTTCTTAATTGTTTTGGGTTTGTTTTTGTAGGTCATTTCCTTCTCTTGTGTTTCCTGCCCAGAGAAGTTCCTTTAGGATTTGTTGTAATTCTGGTTTGGTAGTGCTGAATTCTCTTTTCCTTGTCTGTAAAGGTTTTAATTTCTCTGTTGAATCTGAATGAGATCCTTGCTTCGTAGAGTAATCTTGGTTGTAGATTTTTCCCTTTCATCACTTTAAGTATGTCCTGCCACACCCTTCTGGCTTGCAGAGTTTCTCCTGAAAAGTTAGCTGTTAACCTTATGGGGATTCCCTTGTATGTTATTTGTTGTTTTTCCCTTGCTGCTTTTAATATTTTTTCTTTGTATTTAATTTTTGATAGTTTGATTAATATGTGTCTTGGCATGTTTCTCCTTGGATTTATCCTGTATGGGATGCTATGCGCTTCCTGGACTTTATTGACTAATTCCTTTACTATGGTAGGGAAATTTTCAACTATAATCTCTTCAAATATTTTCTTAGACCCTTTCTTTTACTCTTCTTCTTCTGGGACCCCTATAATTTGAATGTTGGTGCATTTAATATTGTCCCAGAAGTCTCTGAGACTGTCCTCAATTCTTTTCATTTTTTTTTTTCTTTATTCTGCTTTGTGGTAGTTAGTTCCACAATTTTATCTTCCAGGTCACTTATCTGTTCTTCTGCCCTAGTTATTCAGCTATTGATTCCTCCTAGAGAATTTTTATTTTCATTTATTTTGTTGTTTGTCATTGTTTGTTTGCTCTTTAGTTCTTCTAGTTCCGTGTTAAACGTTTCTTGTTTTTATCTGTTCGATTTCCAAGATTTTGGATCATCTTTACTATCATTACTCTGAATTCTTTTTCAGGTAGACTGCCTATTTCCTCTTCATTTGTTTGGTCTTGGGGTTTTTTCCCTGCTCCTTCATCTGCTGCATATTTCTCTGTCTTCTCATTTTGTTTAACATACTGTGTTTGGGGTCTCCTTTTTGCAGGGTGCAGATTTGTAATCCCATTGTTTTTGGTGTCTGCCCCCAGTGGGTGAGGTTGGTTCAGTGGGTTGTGTAGGCTTCCTGGTGGAGGGGACTGGTGCCTGTGTTCTGGTGAGTAGGGGTTTATCTTGTCTTTCTGGTGGGCAGGACCACATCCAGTGGTGTGTTTTGGGGTGTCTGTGAACTTAGTATGATTTTAGGCAGCCTCTCTGCTAATGGGTGAGGTTGTGTTCCTGTCTTGCTAGTTGTTTGGCATGGGGCATCCAGCACTGGAACTTGCTGGCCGTTGGGTGGAGCTGGGTCTTAATGTTGAGACTGAGATCTCTGGGAGAGCTCTCACTGATTGATATTACATGGGGCCAGGAGGTCTCTGGTGGTCCAATGTCCTGAACTTGTCTCTCCCATCTCAGAGGCTCAGGCCTGTTATAGCCTGGAGCACCAAGACCCTGTCAGCCATACAGCTCAGAAGAAAAGGGAGAAAAAAAAGAAAGAAAAATAAAGTTAAAAAAATAAATAAGTACAATTATTAAAATAAATAATAATAATAATAATTTTTAAAAAGAGTAACCAAACCAATAAACAAATCTACCAATGATAACAAGCGCTAAAAACTAAACTAAGATAAACATAAAAATCAGAAACAAGTCAGTCGCAGACATCAAACCCCAAGTCTGCAGTTGCTCCCAAAGTCCTCTGCCTCCATTTTGGGATGTTGTCTATTCAGGCATTCCACAGATTCAGAGTACCTCAAGTTGATTGTTGGGATTTAATCTGCTGCTGCTGAGGCTGCATGGAGAAATTTCCCTTTTTCTTCTTTGTTCAGACAACTTCTGGGGTTCAGCTTTGGTTTTGGCCCCATGTCTGTGTGTGGGTCGCCCTCAGGCATCTGTTCCTGCCCAGACAGAACAGGGTTAAAACAGCAGCTGATTAGGGGGCTCTTGCTCATTCAGGCCTTTTGGGAGGTCTGAGGTCTTCTGCCAGTGTTCAGTAGGTGTTCTGTAGGAGATGTTCCACATGTAGATGTATTTTTGATATATTTGTGCGGAGGAAGGTGATCATCGTGCTCCTCCGCCATCTTGAATGTCCCTCACTACTAACTTTTATAACTACCAGCTTTCAATCTGTCTTTCTCCTTATGTGCCTTCAATACTATTAACTTTAACCTCAAGCGGATGAACCCTTATAATGTGTCTCACTGCCTTCTAACAGACCTTCAGTGATTGCCAATTGCTAACAAATGAAGTTTCTACTCCACAGCCCACCATTTAAGAGTTTTTACTATCTGTCCCCAGCTGCTCCTTCCACTTTATCAGTCTCTGCTGTCTTATAACTGCCATTTGTGCCATTTCAAGTGAATCAGTTTGCCTTTCCTCTTTCATCTTTAGCACTTACTTTGTTTTCCTGTCATGGAAAGCCCTCTGCCTGCTTTACATTATGTAAATCCCATCTATTTTGTGTCAACTCAGATGGCATCTCTTCTCTGACGTTGTTATTACCCTGTTGAAAAGTATCTCTCCCTCTTTTGCACTCTTGTAGCACGCTGTCATTTCATGGCCTTCATTCACAAATTGCATTCTATTATAGTAATTTCTGTACGCATCTTTCTGTCTTTTCCTATAAGCCTCTGGAAAGCAGTAACAATTTTAAAAAGACTTTTGTCTAACTGTTACCTCTAGTATACTGACCTTTATGTAGCAGGAGCTTAGTAAGTTTATAATGAATCAATAAGTAAAGGCATTTACTATCCTTTCTAGCAATTATTACAATATTTACTTAAAAGATATTTACTGAATGCCTACGAGTAGAAGACACTCTGCTATGTGCTGTGAAGATTCAGAAATAAATTAGATACAGATTCTGTCTTCATGTAACTTCATGATTTAATAATTGAAATAAGACTTGGACATGTGTACCTATAACATAAGGTAGAAAGTGCTGTGTGCTATAGGGAAGATGGCTAGGAAGTTTTCTGGGCTGATGAGGAGAAGAGGCTCCTTATACTGCATCAGCATTTTCCAGTGTTTTATGCTGAATCCTAGCCCTGAGAGATGCTCCATAAAAGGGGGTTCCAGGGACAAATAAGTTTGGGGATGGAAGTACACATTGCCTTCCTCTTGGTGAATCACAATTTATTATTTTTAGTGGACTTGATTTTTTTATAAGAGTTTTAGATTTACAGAAAAATTGAGAAGACACTACAGAGAGTTCCCATGGAACCCGTACCCAATTTCCCTATTAACATCTTACATTACTATGGTACATTTTTTACATTTAGTGAACTAATATTAATACAGTATTAATAACTAAAGTTCATACTTTATTCAGATTTCCTTAGTTTTAACCTCATATCCTTTTTCTGATTTAGGATTCCATCCAGGATACCACATTACATTTGGTTGTCATGTCTCCTTAGGCTCCTCTTGGCTATGACAGTTTCTCAGACTTTCCTTGTTTTTTATGACCTTAAAAGTTTTGAGAAGTACTGGTCAGATATTTAGTAGAATATTCCTCTCTTGGAATTTGTCTGATGTTTTTCTCATTATTAGACTAGGGTTGTGGGTTTTTTGGAGGAAGATCACAGATATAAAATGCCATTTGTATTCATTAAATTATATCATGGTATGTACTATCAATATGATATATCACTGTTGATGTTGACCGTGATTACCTGATTGAGGTATTATTTGTGAGGTTTTTCCACTGTAAAACTACTCTCCCCCCCCCCCCTTTGTATGTATACTGTACCATCTGAAAGGAAGTCATGGTCCACACTTGAGGAGAAGTTATGTTCCACCTCCCTGAGGGGGCGAGTATCTACAGAAATCATTTGGAATTCTTCTGCATGGAAGAGTTGTCTCCTCTCCCCCATTTATTTATTTATTCAGTCATTTATTTTTATCAGTAGGGACTCATGGATATTTATTTTATACTTTTTTTAAATCTAATACTCCTTAATTTTGTTGCTTACAATTTCTTTTGGCATGTTAACAGCTCAGAGAGGTTGTGCAATAAAGAAACTGTTTAATTTTTATTTAATCTAGTGTTGTTCAAACTTATGTAATCTATTTCCATGTAAAATACTTTGGGAACTATTTTGCTACACCGTTCACAGAAAGCAATATTTGAAGAAACTTATATGCAGTGTGATAAATATAAGTGCATAAGTTTTCTTGTGAAATAATAGTAGTAAGCACATAGATCTCTAATTATGTGCCAGGTACCATTCTAGTGCTTTACAAGTATTCACTCATTTTATATTTATGCTGACTCTATGAAATGAGTTACTCTTACGGTCTTCGATGGGGCCAACTTTAACAAACTACTAAGTGGAAGACCTGGAATTTGAATCTGGACAGCCACTCCAGAATCTACACTACCTGATGATATTCAGCCTATTTCTGTATCCAGTCCAGAAATGCTCAGACAACCTCAAGATGTGCTGCGTGGTTGAATTTATCCTATTCACTGTCAATCCAGTAACCTTAGCAAAAATGAGAATTTTGCTAGTTTTATATTACTTCAATTCACATCCCCTTCCTAATTGGTCTTTCTGCTTTCTGTATTGTCACTCCATTTCTTAAAACTTCTAAGACTTTTAGGATAGAGCTCCAATTCCTTACTTTTGCTTAAAAGGCTATAAGTGATCTTGCCCATTTTTACTGTTCAGGTCTCATCTTTTGCCTCCTCACACTGTCCCTCCCCCTACTGCCACTCCCAAGCCCACTTCCACACATGTACGTTCTCTCTCTCTAGTCATACTTGATCTCCTCAGTTGTTCCCCAGCAGGAGAACCTGTGCTCATGCTGTTGCTTCTACCCAAAACTGCCTACCCTCAAATCCCACATATTTTTGGCTAACTTCTGCATATTCTTCAGGTCCTGTGTTAGATGATAGTTTCTTTAAGAAGGACTTCTGACCCCTAGTTCTCAGATACTCAGATATTTATCCTGTTTCTCCAATCTTCCACATGGGAGGCACCCTATAATTCCCACCACAATACTTGGGTTGTGTGTATCATCACTAGATTCTGTAGAGCAGGACCAGTGTCTCTCTTTTCACAATTGTATCTGCAACATCTGGCATAGTGCCTAGCCCATGGTAGATGCTCAATAGATATTTTTTAAAAATAATGAATGAATTGAATAATCAAAAACTGCAAAGTATTCCCTTTTAGAAAATATTCATACCCTTATCCCTAGTAATTTCATTTCTCAGACCCTAAAGGAAAGAATCAGAGAAACACAGAAATTCATGTTCATGATAATAGTAAAAAAAAATTTTATTTTATTTATTTTTTTTGCGGTACACAGGCCTCTCCCGTTGCGGAGCACAGCCTCCAGAGGCGCAGGCCCAGCGGCCATGGCTCACAAGCCCAGCCGCTCCATGGCATGTGGGATCTTCTCAGACCGGGGCACGAACCCGTGTCCCCTGCATCGGCAGACGGACTCTCAACCACTGCGCCACCAGGGAAGCCCAATAGTAACAAATTTTAAAGCATCTAAATGAACAGCAATAGGGCCTGCTTAAATATAACATGGAAACTCCAAAAGACAGTGTTATACAGGCATCAGAAATGACATTTTTGAAGAAATATAATGACATGGGAAATTGCATATGATATAATCTTAAATGGAAAAGCAAACTATAAAAGCAAAATAATTCTACGTTAATTAAATGTATATATATGCGTGTGTATATTCATACACAGATATACATCTCAATTGTACACATACATGCATAGAAAAAAATGAAGAGAATAAAATGGTAACTGGTTATTTTGGCTGATTGAAATCTATGAATGCTTATTTATTATTTTATTCTTTACATATTATTGTTTTTCCAACTATCTTGAATAAATGTGTTACTTTTATAATCGGAGAATTATTAAAACCTTTTTCCATTAGATAGCTGGATGATTATTATTTTGTTTTACTTTATTCTTTTCAGGGTGAAGAAAGTAATTTTTAACTTTATAATTTCATAGTTGTTTGCATGTTATATATTTATTATATATTTTTAATGACTTCTTATTTATTTTCATCACTATGAAAAAGTAGCAAGGTGATAGTTAATACCCATTTAAAGATTTCAATACAGTTGCAGTTCTTTTGTGAATCTTTTGCCTCTCATGGCTTAGAAACTACTGTATTTATAAAACTCTTGAAATACTTTGAGTTAATACCATAGATTCCAATTATTAGGGAAACTGATTAGAATGCAACAATAATTTCATTTAGAGAGGATATGGGTTTAGGTAAAAGGTAATGTCTTCCTATTTAAACATTTTAAATGTAAAATGCCATTCATTTTCCTTTTAAACAACATTTTAAAAGATCTTTATAAGTCTTTGGGGTAGAAACTATTACTTTCTTCTTATTTTGTATTAATGCACTGTCATTTTTCAATAACTTATTTGCTGCTTCTACTTTTTTTGGTGCTAGGTACACACTGAAATTTTTACTTAAATAATAACATAGAAATAACTATGATTTTTTTGAACATTTAGTTTTGAGACATAGGGCTTATTTATTCACCTTCAGAAATAGGACCTGAGAAAAATTAAGTATCTGTAAAACTGGAGCTAAAGTGGACCTTCACATTTATCCAGTCCAACCTCTAGAGTTCATCTTTTTTTGCTGGAGAACTTCTGGAAACAGGGAATTCACAATTTCACTGACTTAACCCATTTTGATTAAGTCTTCTTACTTGTTGGAAAGTTTCTTGCTTGTGTTAAATGGTTACATGCTCCTTATAACATTTACTCACTGGTCTGAGCTTTGTGCTTTATAGATAGAAAGCATTCAGTACATGTTAGTCAGTGAGACAAAGGAATGAGTGAATACCACTTACTCAAGATTAGAGTTCTTGAGGGAACCTAAAGGATGACCCAGCTTAAAAGCAGCCACTTGCTTCATCTTGGATTTCTCCTCATTGTCAGGAAATCCTATTACTATTTCTGATGTCTGAGCAAATGATTTCTCTGACCATCCAAGACTTCTATGAAATGACTTCTGACCATCTGACTGAAGTTCTTGCAAGGCGTACCTTGGAAAAATCCTGCCAACCTTGCCATAGATATGGAACAGGGAATAGGGAAGTGGCCAACCACTGGAGTCACTTTTCTTTCATTATTTTTAGGATTTTCAAGGAAGTGGTATGTGTTCTGTTGTCAACTAGAAGTTTTGATATACCTGGCTTCCTATTGCTGCTTATTGTTTTACGTTTTCTTTGGTTTATGACATATAGACTGGTGTAGCCCTTATGAACTTTTTGTAGCTTATATTATTTGTTTCTATCTTATCCTCCCCACCCTCACTACAGGGATGCTGTTTCATTCATCTTTTAGTGACATGTGTTTAATAGGTGCACAATAAACATTTGTTGAATCCATGTCTTTTCATTATTTGAAAACTCAGCTGTTACACCTCATTTCCCCCTTTTCTAGCCATAAAAATTTGATTTTTTCTGAATTGAACATCCTTTTCCTCTTTCCTTCTCTCAGTTTTAAGTTGTTCTTCTCTTCTGGATCATTTCCAAGTTTCCTTTTTTTGTTGTTGGCTGCATCAGATCTTAGTTGCGGCATGCGGGATCTTTCGTTGTTGTGCATGGGCTCTTTGTTGTGGTGCATGGGTTTCTCTCTAGTTGTGGTGTGCAGGTTTTCTCTCTCTAGTTGTGGTGCGCAGGCTCCAGAGCACATGGGCTCTGTAGTTGTGGCACGTGGGCTCCAGAGTGAATGGGCTCTGTAGTTTGTGGCACGCAGGCTCTCTCGCTGAGGCAGGTGAGCTCAGTAGTTGTGGTGGGCGGGCTTAATTGCCACATGGCATGTGGGATCTTAGTTCCCCAACCAGGGATCAAACACTCATCCCCTGCATTGTAAGGCAGATTCTTTACCACTGGACAACTGGGGAAGTCCCCATTTGCAAGTTTCTGCTTTAGTTGCAGAGCACAGAAAAAATGATAATTGAGTAAAACTTTGTGCAGCATTGCTTCAGTTCTTAATATTCTTTTCCATTCTAATCTCAGGTGTTCTTTTAAAAAGTTTCCTCATTTGTAAAATGAGGGTTATGATACACATCTCACAGGATTAATAAAATATGTAAACACATGAAAATCACATAGCTCTGTTTCCTAAATTATTTTCATTCAGAATGCTTTCTCCTAATATCTAACTTCTTTTCTTTGTAACTTTTTTCCTAACTAGTTTCTCTGTATATTACATGTAACATTAAATTTAAATTTGGTAAGTTGAAATACTTGGTATAGTGGGATATCCATTTAGGAGAGCTATGATTAATCACTTGAAATTGTACTTTATTGAAAACATCTGAAGAGATGTTTTTGTTAGAATAATTTTTTAAAGGATAAGATAAATATGTTTCAGAATATCTTATCAAGGTATAATTACAGAAAGTATCATTCTATTTTAAATGGTCTTCATGTTTGAGTTTTTAGTAGGTTTTATGCTGTATTAAAATTGTGTATTGCAGTCTTGAAAATATGCACAGTGTATAAGCCACACATTGATGTCTGTTGTAACTTTAATTTTGTTTTTATACCTTAGAGTTATTTTCTTTTTATCAACTCAAGAGCCCTCTTATTAGTGGTTGAAAATGAGAATTTTTGGAATCATAATTCAATAGCTAGAAATTTAGTTCTTTATATAATAGGATAAGTAATACAAATTCAGGGATTGACTTTTTAATCTTTACGCAAATTTTATTTTAAAGTAATGGCTGAATTAAAATTACAGTTTTTTAAATTAAACTTTCTCATACCTGCTCCCCCAACAATCTGGAGTTGGGGGAGTAAGTGACAGAAGGCTTATTAGAGGAAATTATTTTTAAGCTGAGATCTGAATGTTGAATAAGATTTATCTAGATAAATTGGGGATAAGGATGTTGAGGGTGGAAATGGGTTATACTGCAATAATTAAAGTTTGGTCATGAATAATGTACCCAAATGTATTTTAAGTCTTGGATCTAAGAGAACTTTTTACAGTTAAAAAAAAAAAAGAAAGAAAGAAAAGAAAAGAGAGAGAATTGAAAATAAGCCAGTAAATGGAATTCGTTTTGGGGGTATTTCATGCAATTAAAAAAATATTTTTATTAATTTTATTTATTTATTTGGCTGCATTGGGTCTTTGTTGCTGCGCACGGGCTTTCTCTAGTTGTGGTGAGCGGGGGCTACTCTTCGTTGTGGTGTGCGGGCTTCTCGTTGCAGTGGCTTCTCTTGTTGCGGAGCATGGGCTTCAGTAGTTGTGGCTCACGGGCTCTAGAACGCAGGCTCAGTAGTTGTGGTGCATGGGCTTAGTTGCTCTGCGGCATGTGGGATCTTCCTGGACCAGGGATCGAACCTGTGTCCCCTGTACAGGGTGCTCCGGGTCCACCAGCAGTGGGAGGATGGCCACTCAGGCCCTGGCAGGGCACTTGCATTTCAGACTCCTCTGCAGCCAGGGGCCACAGCTGGGGCAGGGCCGGGTTACCTGCCCAGGGTGGGAAGGTGGTGGGGTCACACGGTATGGGCAATATTTCATGTAATATATTAAGAGTATTCTTTTATTCTTGAAAACCTATTTCTACATATTTAGTAAATTAAGCCTTATGCATTTCACACAAGTTCTGTATTCCTCCTATAGATGATTTTTTTCCTGTTCATTCTTTGCTTAGGCAGTTGTATCTGATTATTTTTAAATACTTGCAACATAACTTAGGGTAAAATCTGTTCACTTATTGAGAATTTATTATGTGCTAGACAAAGTGTGATATGTGCTATGATAGGTGAAGGAAGAGGTGCTGTGAGAACCCATAAGCAAAGGTACTGAATATTATCTGGGATGAGGGGCCAGGTAAGAGAAGGCTTAATAGAGGTAAAGACCTGGAAGGTGAATAAAATTTATTCAGATAATGTAGGAATGAGTATGTTGGGATGGGAGGAGAGCATGGAGGGTTTATTCCAGATAGAGAGTAATGTATTTAAATATGTGTATTAAAGAAGAAGCTCTGAATAATGATAGCTGTAGTAAAAGCTATCAATTATTGAATGATTATTATCATTATTGTGTCACTGCTCAAAGTACTTTTAATCTTTATAACAATCACATTATGGAGCTATTATTATTATTCTACTTTTATTGTCTGGTTGTAACTGTCCTCTATGGGTAATGTAATATATAATTCTCTCCTTTTCTCCTCATTTGGGTTAAATTTTGGAGCTTTGGCATTTTATTTTAGTTTTAGTGAGTCAGAAGTGGTCTGTAGGCATATTTTAATAAAAAAGACCCAAAAATTATGGCATTTTAGCTTGGCATTAAAAAGAATAGTTTACTAAAATATGGTATATATGGATAATCAATTTATGATTGACCATTAAAATTAACTTATTATTTCAAGTTTACAAGAAATGTAATAAATACTGTGAAAAGGTAGTAAGACCAGTCCAGATTGTGACACATAAAAAACGAGTGGTCTGGACTCCTCCAAAAAGTCAATATGAAAAAGAAAAGGATGAAAGCACTCTAGATTAAGCTACAAGGAATGAGACATAACAACCAAATGTATTGTAATGCATTCAATTTTAATGGATCCAGGATTTTAAAAAATATAAAGACATTTTTGGGGATAATTGGAAATTTTTGAATATGGACTAAATATTAGATAATATGAAATATTATTGTTAGTGTTTTTAGGTGTGACAGTGGTAATGTGGTTATGTAGGAGAAGGTTCTTATTCTTAGAAAACTCATGATGAAGTATTTAGGGTAAAATATCATGTTTGGAAAAATTATAACAATTTCTGTAAAATTTTATTTTACTAGGTCATTAATGGGATTCCTGAGTATCAAACATTTATAAAATGCTTAAATCTAACTTACCTTTTTATTATCTGCTGTTTTCCCTTGTAATGTTTATCACCATCTGATTGTTGATTTATTTTTTTGTCTATCTTCATTCCCATCCTCCACTAGAACGTCAGTTCCATGAGGACGGAGACTTTCTGTTACTCACAGCTTACTTCACAGCACTAAGGATAGTATCTGGCACATAGTAGGCAGCAATCAATATTTGTTGAGTAAACTAATGAATAAAGATAACCAATCTCAACCAACTTCACCATTTCTATATAACTCATAGCATCTTTAATGTTTTAAAATCAGTTTTGGTACTGTTAACCAGAAATAATAATAGATTGTTCCTTATGTTTCAGGGAAGTTGGGAAAAAAGAATTTTGAAGAGTTTAAATAGTATGTGCACTGAATTGAGTATCCCATTGGCACAAAAGGTACTTTTTTTTTTTTTTGATTGGAGTATAGTTGCTTTACAACGAAATGAATCAGCTCTTATGTATACATATATCCCCTCCCTCTTGGACCTCCCTCCCACCCATCTAGGTCACCACAGAGCACGGAAAGTACTTTTAACATTTAAGTATTTTTTTGTGAATCAAGTACTAGGAAGTATCATGAAATAACTGTCAGGCAGATTTATCTTTTTTTATTACTAGTATATCAGTTTGTTTTGAAACAAAAATCTGTAAAAGGCCAATTATGTGGATGTAGTTTATATAGGTTTCTATTATGTATGCTATAGTGCTTTTTGTAATAAACCTATATCTTGAGAATAAATATAGACTCTGCAGTATAGGTGATTTGGAGATTTGTCTTATAAATACACTTTAAAGATTTTAATTACCTTTAGTCTCCTTACTTGAATGATTTGTCATTTCTGCAGAACTATTTAGAACTAATACTCAACATTTATCTGTCACTCTGAGCTTCGAGAGGGGAGAGGTGATAAAGTAGAGAAAAGCCACTTGAGAAATATTCTGGATTCTTTATAGCTGCTCATGAGTAGGATAGAACGTTTCTCTTCACTTCATTCTCCCAACCTGCTATTTATTTCCTGCTGTTGGACAGGATATAGTGAATGTACTTTGGATAATATCCAAGCACAAGTCACTGAAGGCACCAGAAGGATGGTGTAAAAAAAAAGATAAATTTATATGAAAAACTGTCTAAATATGTAGTATTGTATAATATACTGTCTTTCATATAGGAAGATGATGCTACTGATTCACAGTCACACTCTCTTGGCCAGTCCCCCTTGCAATGCATTTCTGAGATTGCTGGATGGGGTAAGAGATGTAGTATGTGGCTGAGGAGCAGTTTTTCTTTGTGAAATTTTACTAGGCAGCACAGATCATTTACCTTCTATTCTTGGACTCATTAGCACCACATTGTAACTGAGCCACCAAGACTACATATAATGTAATAGTTAAATAATGTAATTTAAGTGTAATTCCCTAAAAAGCTAACCATATGTAATGAAATTATTTTTTCTTGTGTTATGGTAGCTTATTTAAGCTTTTAAATAAGGTATTGATTCTTATTTTTCAGCTTCATTGCTTAACTTCACAAAACAAAACCAATTTTAAAATTACCTTTTTTAGAGGCCAGTTGGAGAACAGAAAGAACTTCTCAATAAATGGAATGAAATGGGAACTGATGAGCCAGGTATATGTAAAACTCTTTTCAAAATGTGGTAGTGGGAAAAAAAATTGCCTTCTTAATTGTGAATCCAAAATCACAATATTAACAATTTTTTTGGAAAGATAGCAAATTTCCCTCTCCACTAACTTACTATCATCTGATTTTTTTTTTTTTTTTTTTTTTGCAGTACGCAGGCCTCTCACTGTTGTGGTCTCTCCCGTTGCGGAGCACAGGCTCCGGAGCACAGCGGCCATAGCTCACGGGCCCAGCCGCTCCGCGGCATGTGGGATCTTCCCAGACCGGGGCACGAACCCGTGTCCCCTGTATCGGCAGGTGGACTCTCAACCACTGTGCCACCAGGGGAGCCCCATCTGATTTTTTTTGCTTAAACTTCTACCTTACAGTTTAAAATTCCTAACTTTGGTCAGTGTTCTCCATTATTTTGAGGATATTTAAATCAGTTATCCTTTTTTAAAGCAGCATTTGAAAACGTTTTTATAAAAGGGTAAATTAAATCATTCAGTGGATTTCATAGACAAATCTTTTTCAAACTTTAATTACACTGAGATGTTAAAGATGGATTAAATGTGGAAAAATTTGTGTTTTTTTACCAGCCCTGCCAAAGCAAGGCCTCAAAAAATTTATTAAACACTCAGATTTGTTTCTCTCCACGAAAATCTTTAGTAAAAGGCAAGATATTTATTTGATCTGAAGAGAAACCAGGGTATATGTGAAACAGTTTTAATACTTCTAAAATGTTTTTAAGAATTTATTTTTGTTCATTTTAATGTTTAAAATTGAGTCAATCAATTTTATAAACATATAATGAGTGAGAACTCTAACATTTACGATGATAAACAGATACATATATAAAATTGTTTAGGTAGACATGTACATAATTCCTCACCACTCCTTCTTTAAAAAAAGTTGAGGGAGGTGGGTACTGGGCAAGAAGTTGTGCCATAATAAAGGGAGCAGTGTGTTATAGAAGTTCAAAAGGGAGAACAGTTCAATACAACTACAGGAATTCACTAAGAATGCATTGTTTGTATTCTAAGTACTTTGAGAATTCTCATATAGAATTCTCTATTCTCATATAGAACTTTCACATTATACTGACATTGTTTTTCAATTCAACTACAAATAATCTATTATAAATTTATCAAAGGGGGGACTCTTTATTTCTTCTAGAGTATGTCATCTAGGCTGTCAAGGGAAGGGATTACCTTTTTATTTTTATTGGCCCAGTACTTAACACAATGTATGACAAATAAGTGATATTCTGCAAATGTTTGAATTAATCTAGCTGCATAGCAACATATGAATCATTAAAATTTATTATTAATATGAATTTTTATGTTATAATTGAAATTTTGTTTTAATCTATCTTATTAATTCTAGATTTAAGCCTTTTCAGGCCTGTTTATGCACCTAAGGATTTTCTCGAGGTAGGTTCTATTGGCTAAATATATATATATATTAATGAGGTAAAAATGCAAAAGAAATGATGGTATAAGAACATCTCCAGGCAGAGGAATCACCATGTAAAAAACCCTAGAGCCACTGAAGTGGTGGAATAACATGATTATATTATATTTGGAAATTGCTCTTGGAAAATACATTGAAGTGTGGAAAAATTAGAGGGAAGTAAATCAGGAAGATTTGATTAAAAAATAGTGACTGTAAATCATGTAGCCTGCTTCCTGGCACATATGGGTGCTCAGTGAATTGTTTCCTTTTTTATTTCCTCCCTGTTCTAGTAGTTCAGGCAAGGCATGATAAAGGTCTGAACTAAGAGAACAGCATTCAAAATGGAAAGAATTCAACAGACTTGAGAGATTTTAAGGAAGATTTGGGAACTGATTAGATCTAAGGAGCATGAGGAAAAAACAAACAAACATAAAGATAACCTTTAAGTGTCTAGATTGGGTAACTGGGCAGAGGTAACTTGCCCTTGAGATAGAGAACACAGGAGGAGAAACAGGTCCATTAGTGAAGATGATGAGCTAAATTCAGTTTGAGAGGCATATTGAGAATTCAAGTGGAACTCTTCAGTAGGCAGTTACAACTCACTAATTATTTTAATTCACCTCTCTTTGACTATACTTTTTTTCTTGTACCTTACATGTAATCCATCAGCAAATCCTTTCAGCTTTACCTTTGAAGTATATCCAGAATCCATCCACTTCTTACTACAATCATTCCTATTTCACTGGTCCAAGCAGCCATCTCTTGTCTGGACTATTTCAGTAGCCTCTTAATTGCTCTTTCTGCTTCTAAGCTGCCCACCTAGAATCTGTCCTTTTGTTCTTAGCAGAGTTTCTAGAGGAAGACTTGTAAGTACAATTCTGAAGAAGCCACTCTTCTGGTATCCAGGTGCTTCCTATCTCCTTCTATTTAAAAACCAAAGTCATGACAGTGGCCTAAAATATCCTGCTTGGTCTGTTACCCCACCACCTCTCTGAGTTCATCTCCTATTACTTTTTCTCCTGATTTGTTCTACTCCAGCTGTTTTAGCCTCCTTGCTTTACCTTGGCTTCCGCCCACTTGTGAGGGCCTTTTGCTCCTTTTTTTCTCTGCCTGCAGTGCTTTTCCCCCAGATACTTGTGTGTACATTCCCCTCACTCCTTATGTCTTTGCTTAAATGTCACATTCTCAACATAAAGAATATGGTCAAGAATATTGTAATAACTTTATATGGGTACAGATGGTTACTAGACTTATTGTGGTGATCATTTCACAATGTGTGCAAATGTCAAATCACTTTGTAGTACACCTGAAACTAGCATAATATTGTACGTCAACTATATTTCAATTATTTTTTATTTCAATTAAAAAAAAGAATATTCATGGAAAAAATTCAAACATATACACACACACAAAAATGTTGCCTTCTCAGCAAAGCTTTCCCTGACTCCCCTGGTTGGAACTCCTTATAGCCCTTTCCTACTTTGTTTTTCTCCATAGCATTTGGCATCATATAACATACTATTTTTCTATTTGGCTTATTGCCTGCCTTATCCTATTAGATGGAAGTTTTGTTCACTGCTGCAACAATTACAGAGTCAAGTCAGATAACTGAAAAGGCTCAACAAGACTTCACCCACAAGGATACAGCCACATAAGGCTTTCTTTCAGCAAGAGAAAGAAAATACATGCAAATACAAAGAGATGGGAATTTCCAGACACATCTCCCAGGCCCCTTTCTCAGTTGCACAGGATGCACTTTGTCTTTGGTTTATGAATCTCCAAGGTACATGCAAGATACTTCGGTCTTGGGAGTCAAGGCACAAGTTTTCTGAGGGGTCTTTTATACCCCACTGGTAATTCAGATGTAAACCTGCAATCTGTACATTTTCAATAAACAATGTAAATAAACTGATATGGAGTTCCTCCAGGGGACATTAATAGCACATTATAAATGACTAGTTAGTGCATTTTACCCCATCTTGGCCAAGCATTACTACTAGATGTCCAGGTAACCCTGAAGATAAGATAGAGCTACCATAAACCAGCTGCAGCTGCAAGCTGATCCTATCTTTAACTGTTCTCTCTGTAACAGGTAGAACAGTGCTTAGCACATCATGGCTCAGTAAACGTGTTGAGTGAATGAGTAAACGAATGATTGAATCTTTCACATTTTATTTTTATTTCTTTTCTGAACCTGTTGTCTCTGATACCAGTTTGCCAGCATAGAACATTGTTAGAAATTATTTCAGGCCTTTTAGAATTGCAAGCAGTATCTTTAAAGAAAAACTACTTTGGTTTGAAACTGCCTTTATGGTGCTAGCATTATTTCTCTTAGCTTATTAAAGATTTCTCCCAAACTTTTTCTTTTTCTAGCACTTAAATTTCATGTAATTTTTTTATGGTTGTCTTTAACTGTTTGCTCCTTAATAATCATAGTGTTCTGTGGCCTTCAGGACTGTTGCTGAATTGATCCTTTTATTAGTCATGCTGAGATTCTTCTTTAACTCAAACAAATTTCCTATAATCATTTCCTTAGTTATAGTTTCTGCTTTTCTAATATTTTCTCTTTTCTATTGCCCACATATTCATAGTTTCTTTTTCTTTTCAATTCTGTGTTTTTGAGCTTCCCATGCAAGTATGATGCCTTATTTGTGTAACTAGACTAAAATTGTGTTATTCTATATTAGTCTGTATTTAACACTGTTGATTCTTTGCTAAATCCTCTTTTTTCTTTTTTTTTTAAAAATACCTTTGATATTTTTAGTTTCAATTTAGTGTTTGCAATTTTAGGAAACTTTTTTGGCCTTATAGCATATTCCATTTTATCAGCCATGAGTTATCAGTTTATGAATGCCTTCTTCAGATATGATAGTGTTTCTGTCATTATAATCTCCTTCCTTGGATTCTTGGTGGTTTCTTTCCCTCAACAGTTTCAATTTTTTAATATTTTTGAAGTTATTATTATTCTCTCCCCAAAACGTGTGTTGTTAGAAAAATAAGAAAATATATGTAAGACGAAAATTTAAAACAGAAATTACTCATAATGCCATCATACAGCAATAAATACTACTATACTGTAACTTTTTAATTTAATAAACATTGTGAGATTAATTGAGGCATATTACACTGTATTTTGTACGAATTAAACATAATTTATTTAGGTAATTTCCTCTAATGGAATATTTAAGTTGTCTCATGTTTTTCTGTTTTATAAGAGAACAGCACTTCCTTGATGTTTTTTTCTGCACTATCTCTGCAAACAGCTTTAATTACTTCCATAATCATACTGATAGAAGTGAGATTCCTAGAGTAAAGGCTGTGCATATATCTAAGGTTTTTTTTAGTCTAGTTAATATTGAAAAATATATAAATCCATCTTTCTTGTTAGCTTGGCTTCTGAAAAATTTTTTTTCCCTTTGGGTTTGGTTTATCAGCAAAATCTTATGATGTTATTCACTGTCTTTCTATAAACCTTGTCAGTATCTGTTTTTTAAAAGAGTTAGAGTTGGTTCTAAAATTTTCCCTGGCAAATATTACAGTCAAGCAATTTAAATTTTTCTGTCATTTTCCCTGGTGAAATATTATAATCAAACAATTCTTTTTACCATCAGAAAGTTTTTCTCTCTAACTAAATTTTTAATTTTTTAGTTTTATATGGTATCTGTTGGAATATTAAATTAAAAGCATATTTATAGTATTTTAACATTTTAATACAATTTTATAATATTCAGAATGTAATTAAAGTATATGCATAACCCAGATAGTTTTTAATCTTGTGATATGTACTAAGTTTATTACTGCCAATTTTATAAGTGTAAATAGTCAATAAAGAAACTAACCAATTATGTTGGATTTGTTTTTAAAGGTTTTAATTAATCTTCGCAACCCAAATTATGAAAATGGTGATTCTCATAGTTTCAGGACTCATTTGGGTTTAATCCAAGTTCCTCTCAAAGTAAAAGACATCCCTGAATTGGTAAGTATAGGCATTTAAAAATAAATTAACATATTTTAGAGGGCAACTATTAGAAATATATTTTAGTGCAGCATATATCTAAAGCAGTAGGACAATCTGCTCATTAAATAAGTGAATAAAATGAAAAGTTTCTTTTTTATTGTAAGTATGCTGTATAGAGAGTGAGTTGCTTTGCTAGTAGGATTAAAGATGAGCTTTCCTTGACCTATAAATGTTTTTGCTTATTTCTTATTTTAATAAACAGCATAGATTTATAAGACAGCTTGTTGGAATTTGGGTGCCTGATATATGGCTACGAAACTGATTGAAACAAATTATGAATTTTATTTAAAAAAATTTTAAAGAATGTACATTTCATTTAATTCACCCAACCTTCATTAAGCTCATAACATGGTGAGACACTGAGGGAGATAAAAGAACGTAAGATGAGTTAAAGGCTGTCTCTGCTCTGGAGACTCACATTTTGATAAGTACGTTAGTTTTAAAATAGAGTAATTATACAAAGGTGGGAAGATTTCCTGATAAAGGATATAAGAAATTACCATCACTCCTTCTTTTGTTAATTACCCCAAAACGATAAGGAGCGCAGAAATGTAAATACTGTCTTTGGTGAAAGTAAGAAACAACTTGTAACTCTAAGCTTTAAAGTGTTAAGATAGAGAGCTGATGGGAGAATGAAGAATGACGCAAACATGAAGATGGTCAAGGCTTAATGCCTCTAAAAGGTGGGAGGTATGGATGACAAGTGTGACAGTAATCAATTTATTATCTTTCAGCTCCAAATCTACCTTTTTTAAAAATTAAAGTATAGTTGATTTACAATATTGTATTAGTTTCAGGAGTATAGCAAAGTGATTCAGTTATACACACACACATATTCTTTTTCAGATTTTTTTCCATTATAGGTTATTACAAGATATTGAATATAGTTCCCTGTGCTATAGGGTAAATCCTTGTTGCTTACTGATTTTATATATAGTAATGTATATCTGTTAATCCCATACTCCTAATTTATCCCCCTTTGGTAACCATAAGTTTGTTTTCTATGTCTGTGAGTCTGTTTCTGTTTTGTAAATAAATTCAATTGTATTATTTTTTCAGATCCCACGTATAAGTGATACCATATAATATTTGTCTTTGTCTGGCTTACTTCACTTATTTTATATATATATATATATATATATATATATATATAGAACACCTTCTTTATATATTCATCTGTTGATGGTCACTTAGGTTGCTTCCATGTCTTGACTATTATAAATAGTGCTGCTATGAACATTGGAATGCAAATATATTTTCGAATTAGAGTTTTTGTCTTTTCCTGATATATGCCCAGGAGTAGGATTGCTAGATCATATGGTAACCCTATTCTTAGTTTTCTAAGGAACCTCCATACTGTTTTCCACAACGGGTGCACCAATTTACATTCCTACCAACAGTGTAGGATGGTTCCCTTTTCTCCACACCCTCTCCAGCATTTATTATTTATAGACTTTTTAATGATGACCATTCTGCCCAGTGTGAAGTGCTACTTCATTGTAGTTTTGCAAATCTGCCTTTTTTGCTCTGTTTTATTATACTGGAGCTGGAACTTATAAACATTTCTTTTTTTGCCAACTAGCTTGATGTTAGGCTTTGTCACTAGAGGATTCTGGAGGGACATTGCAAGACAATAGCAGGAGAAATGGACTTTCCATGTACAGAAGCCAGCAGATCAGCAAACAGAAGACCCAGTAGCACTCACCTTGGCAGCCCTCAGTCAACCAGCTCCAGCCTGTACTCTCTGGCAAGGGTTTTCTTCACCTCTGGTCTGCACATTCCTGTGGCAGGCATACCCTCTCCTTAAAAGTCTGAATCTCAGTCTTGAGGGCACTGGGGACCCTTTCCTGAGTTCTTAGTTCCTTCTTGATTCACCCTCCTGCTTAGAAGTCATAGTTCCTTTCTGCATTTGCTAATTCTGTTTTTCCCTGTTCACATTTCTGGTATGGTTTCTATTTCTTTTTTTTTTTTCTTTTTTTTTCTTTTTTTTTTTTTTTTTTTTTTTTCTTTTTGCGGTATGTGGGCCTCTCACTGTTGTGGCCTCTCCCGTTGCGGAGCACAGGCTCCGGACGCACAGGCTCCGGATGCGCAGGCCCAGCGGCCATGGCTCACGGGCCCAGCCGCTCCGCGGCATATGGGATCCTCCCAGACCGGGGCACGAACCCGTATCCCCTGCATCGGCAGGCGGACTCTCAACACTGCGCCACCAGGGAGGCCCTGGTTTCTATTTCTTGATGGGACTCTGACTGATACAAAAAGCCAGATGATTTTTCTCCCTTGAACTTTGGAAAGGATCAAGAATTGGAGATACCACATGTTATAGAGTCTCTGAGGAGACATAGGGCTGAAAGTGGAGATTGTGTAAAAGTCTGTATCAGGAGGGGTTAGACCCCCAGACTCTTCTCATCCTGCATATTCCGGTGACTCCTCCTCCCTCACAGAAGACCAGAGGTGTGTTAATCACTACAGAAACAGAATCAGAAAGGCTATAAACTCAGTGACCTCAGACATAGAGCTGAACAGGAATGAGGCATGGTATTGAAAACAGAGGAATTAAGTGAAAGTTGACCGAATAGTGAACTAATACCCTTGTCCCCTACCACCACCACTATGCCTGCCCAGTCTCACCTTCTTCACCCTCCACCAACTTTATAATGCCAGAGAAAAGGCTAACAGAGATTTGGAGAATCCTCACCAGTGGGGAAAAAAAAAGAAAAGAAAAATAGCTGGCTGGCTATAATTGCTTCACAGTGAAGTCCACCACACGCTGCCCAGTTCTCGCAGACAGAGCTTCCAGTTAGTCATTAATCGCCTCAACCCTAAATGTAACTGACCAGCCTAGGTTCTCCAGATACTTGAAATCTTCCAATTTTAAAGGCATAGGTCAAAACTTAAACAAACAGAAAAAAAGAAGAAGAAGAAGAAGAAATAGCCAATTTAGGGAATGAGTGCTTATTATGACCACCAATAGTTATTTCAGGCTTGAATTTACATCTATACTCACAAGATACAATAGGCCAAAACCTGGTGCGAGGTTCATTTAGATTTGCAAAATGATACAGGACAGAAAACATGGCCTGTCAGTATATCACGTAGATCTTCATTGGAAGTCCTTGCAGCCAACCAGATGCTACTTCCCAGCCCCAAAAGGAATGCATGCAATTGAAGTGCCAAGGCTACATAGGCACAGCATAGGAAAGTCTCATATGCAATAGGAACTATTTCTTATAATGCACATGAACATAGCTTCCAAGTCCTCTCAAGAGGCACACCAGGTATCTAAGACCTATGTTTTCCATTAGATTTTTATAGTCCACTTACAGTCCTCCATTTCAGATGTAATTTACCAGTCAAGGGTCATATTTTTTCAGCAAATTATATTGCTTAGTAATATAGCTGGCTTTCCCCTCCACAGTTTTTTTGTGTGATCCAGTACATTTTCAGGTCAACAGTGCTGGGAGAAGGTAAACCCAAGGTTATCTTCACATGGACAAAAACGTTAGCCTGTTGTTAACCATTTCTCCCCAATAGAAGATGTAAAGCAAACATTAATATTCTCAGAGAGAAGATATTACTCATTAAACAAGAATAGAATTTCATTAAAACAACAAAACAAAACATTAGAAAATGAAAAAAGAGCTTATAGGACTCAAAATATGGTATGCCAAAAAAAAAAAAAATCAGTAGAAAGCCCAGGAAATCTCTATCAGAAGACAGAGCAAAAGCAAAAAAGCCAAAGAGATGAAAAATTAAAAGGAAAAGGTTTTTTGTTTTTTGTTTGTTTGTTTTTGCAGTATGCAGGCTTCTCACTGTTATGGCCTCTCCCGTTGCGGAGCACAGGCTCCGGACACGCAGGCCCAGCAGCCATGGCTCACGGGCCCAGCCGCTCTGCGGCATGTGGGATCTTCCCGGACCGGGGCACGAACCCGTGTCCCCTGCATTGGCAGGCGGACTCTCAACCACTGCGCCACCAAGGAAGCCCTGATAAGGTATTTTTTTTTAAATTAGAGGATCAATCCAGAAGAGCTAACACCTGACCAATAGGAGTTCTAGAAAGAGAAAACAGAAGTAAAGGAATTATTAAAAATTTTAAGAATGGAAAGACAGGAATCTTCATTGTGAAAAGGCCCGCCCAGTACCCAATGCTGTGAATGAAAGAAGACCCAAGGCACCTGAATAGGAGAAGACCAAAAACTTTTTATGGAAGAAAAACAGAGTATATATAAAGTTTCAAGCATCTGACCGCTCAGCAGGAAGACTGGAAGCCAGAAGATTTTTAAGTAAAGCCTTTAAAAATCTGAATGAGACTTCCGGGTAAGATGGCGGAAGAGTAAGACGCAGAGATCACCTTCCTCCCCACAGATACACCAGAAATACAGCTACACGTGGAACAACTCCTACAGAACACCTACTGAACGCTGGCAGAAGACCCCAGACCTCCCAAAAGGCTCGCCCCGCACTCCGTGCCCCTCCCTCCCGCCCGGCCTGAGTGAGCCAGAGTCCCCGAAGAGGCTGCTTCTTTAACCCTGTCCTGTCTGAGCGAAGAACAGACGCCCTCCAGCGACCTACACGCAGAGGCGGGGCCAAATCCAAAGCTGAGACCCAGGAGCTGTGAGAACAAAGAAGAGAAAGGGAAACCTCTCCCAGCAGCCTCAGAAGCAGCGGATTAAAGCTCCACAATCAACTTCATGTACCCTGCATCTGTGGAATACATGAATAGACAACAAATCATCCCAAATTGAGGAGCCAGGAGTCAGTGCTGTGCCTCTGAGGTGGGAGAGCCAACTTCAGGACACGGGTCCACAAGAGACCTCCCAGCTCCACATAATATCAAACGGCGAAAATCTTCCAGAGATCTCCATCTCAACACCAGCACCCAGCTTCACTCAACGACCAGCAAGCTACAGTGCTGTACACCCTATGCCAAACAACTAGCAAGACAGGAACACAACGCCACCCATTAGCAGAGAGGCTGCCTCAAATCATAAAAAGTCCGCAAACACCCCAAAACACACCACCAGACGTGGACCTGCCCACCAGAAAGACAAGATCCAGCCTCATCCACCAGAACACAGGCAGTAGTCCCCTCCACCAAGAAGCCTACACAACCCACTAAACCAACCTTAGCCACTGGGGACAGACACCAAAAACAACGGGAACTACGAACCTGCAGCCTGCAAAAAGGAGACCCCAAACACAGTAACATAAGCAAAATGAGAAGACAGAAAAACACACAGCAGGAGAAGGAGCAAGATAAAAACCCACCAGACCTAACAAATGAAGAGGTAATAGGCAGTCTATCTGAAAAAGAATTCAGAATAATGATGGTAAAGATGATCCAAAATCTTGGAAATAGAATAGACAAAATGCAAGAAACAGTTAACAAGGACCTAGAAGAACTAAAGACGAATCAAGCATCGATTAAAAACACAATAAATGAAATAAAAAATACTCTAGATGGGATCAATAGCAGAATAACTGAGGCAGAAGAACGGATAAGTGAGGTGGAAGATAAAATAGTGGAAATAACTGCTGCACAGCAAAATAAAGAAAAAAGAATGAAAAGAACAGAGGACAGTCTCAGAGACCTCTGGGACAACATTAAACGCACCAACATTCGAATTATAGGGGTTCCAGAAGAAGAAGAGAAAAAGAAAGGGACTGAGAAAATATTTGAAGAGATTATAGTTGAAAACTTCCCTAATATGGGAAAGGAAATAGTTAATCAAGTCCAGGAGGCACAGAGAGTCCCATACAGAATAAATCCAAGGAGAAATACACCAAGACACATATTAATCAAACTGTCAAAAATTAAACACAAAGAAATCATATTAAAAGCAGCAAGGCAAAAACAACAAATAACACACAAGGGAATCCCCATCAGGATAACAGCTAATCTCTCAGCAGAAACTCTACAAGCCAGAAGGGAGTGGCAAGACATACTTAAAGTGATGAAGGAGAAAAACCTGCAACCAAGATTACTCTACCCAGCAAGGATCTCATTCAGATGTGATGGAGAAATTAAAACCTTTACAGACAAGCAAAAGCTGAGAGAGTTCAGCACCACCAAACCAGCTTTACAACAAATGCTAAAGGAACTTCTCTAAGCAGGAAACACAAGAGAAGGAAAAGAACTACAATAACGAACCCAAAACAATTAAGAAAATGGGAATAGGAACATACATATCAATAATTACCTTAAATGTAAATGGATTAAATGCTCCCACCAAAAGACACAGATTGGCTGAATGGATACAAAAACAAGACCCATATATATGCTGTCTACAAGAGACCCACTTCAGACCTAGAGACACATACAGACTGAAAGTAAGGGGATGGAAAAAGATATTCCATGCAAATGGAAACCAAAAGAAAGCTGGAGTAGCAATTCTCATATCAGACAAAATAGACTTTAAAATAAAGACTATTAGAAGAGACAAAGAAGGACACTACATAATGATCAAGGGATCAGTCCAAGAAGAAGATATAACAATTGTAAATATTTATGCACCAAACATAGGAGCACCTCAATACATAAGGGAAATATTAACAGCCATAAAAGGAGAAATCGACAGTAACACAATCATAGTAGGGGACTTTAACACCCCACTTTCACCAATGGACAGGTCATCCAAAATGAAAATAAATAAGGAAACACAAGCTTTAAATGATACATTAAACAAGATGGACTTAATTGATATTTATAGGACATTCCATCCAAAAACAACAGAATACACATTTTTCTCAAGTGCTCATGGAACATTCTCCAGGATAGATCATATCTTGGGTCACAAATCAAGCCTTGGTAAATTTAAGAAAATTGAAATTGTATCAAGTATCTTTTCCGACCACAATGCTATGAGACTAGATATCAATTACAGGAAAAGAGCTGTAAAACATACAAACACATGGAGGCTAAACAATACACTACTTAATAACGAAGTGATCACTGAAGAAATCAAAGAGGAAATTAAAAAATACCTAGAAACAAATGACAATGGAGACACGACGACCCAAAACCTATGGGATGCAGCAAAAGCAGTTCTAAGAGGGAAGTTTATGGCAATACAATCCCACCTTAAGAAACAGGAAATATCTCGAATAAACAACCTAACCTTGCACCTAAAGCAATTAGAGAAAGAAGAACAAAAACATCCCAAAGTTAGCAGAAGGAAAGAAATCATAAAAATCAGATCAGAAATAAATGAAAAAGAAATGAAGGAAACGATAGCAAAGATCAATAAAACTAAAAGCTGGTTCTTTGAGAAGATAAACAAAATTGATAAACCATTAGCCAGACTCCTCAAGAAAAAAAGGGAGAAGACTCAAATCAATAGAATTAGAAATGAAAAAGGAGAAGTAACAACTGACACTGCAGAAATACAAAAGATCGTGAGAGATTACTATAAGCAACTCTATGCCAATAAAATGGACAACCTGGAAGAAATGGACAAATTCTTAGAAATGCACAACCTGCCAAGACTGAATCAGGAAGAAATAGAAAATATGAACAGACCAATCACAAGCACTGAAATTGAAACTGTGATTAAAAATCTTCCAACAAACAAAAGCCCAGGACCAGATGGCTTCACAGGCGAATTCTATCAAGCATTTAGAGAAGAGCTAACACCTATCCTTCTCAAACTCTTCCAAAATATAGCAGAGGGAGGAACACTCCCAAACTCATTCTACGAGGCCACCATCACCTTGATACCAAAACCAGACAAGGATGTCACAAAGAAAGAAAACTACAGGCCAATATCACTGATGAACATAGATGCAAAAATCCTCAACAAAATACTAGCAAACAGAATCCAACAGCACATTAAAAGGATCATACACCATGATCAAGTGGGGTTTATTCCAGGAATGCAAGGATTCTTCAATATACGCAAATCAATCAATGTGATACACCATATTAACAAACTGAAGGAGAAAAACCATATGATCATCTCAATAGATGCAGAGAAAGCTTTTGACAAAATTCAACACCCATTTATGATAAAAACCCTGCAGAAAGTAGACATAGAGGGAACTTTCCTCAACATAATAAAGGCCATATATGACAAACCCACAGCCAGCATCGTCCTCAATGGTGAAAAACTGAAACCATTTCCACTAAGATCAGGAACAAGACAAGGTTGCCCACTCTCACCACTCTTATTCAACATAGTTTTGGAAGTTTTAGCCACAGCAATCAGAGAAGAAAAGGAAATAAAAGGAATCCAAATGGGAAAAGAAGAAGTAAAGCTGTCACTGTTTGCAGATGACATGATACTATACATAGAGAATCCTAAAGATGCTACCAGAAAACTACTAGAGCTAATCAATGAATTTGGTAAAGTTGCAGGATACAAAATTAATGCACAGAAATCTCTGGCATTCCTATATACTAATGATGAAAAATCTGAAAGTGAAATCAAGGAAACACTCCCATTTACCATTGCAACAAAAAGAATAAAATATCTAGGAATAAACCTACCTAAGGAGACAAAAGACCTGTATGCAGAAAATTATAAGACACTGATGAAAGAAATTAAAGATGATACAAATAGATGGAGAGATGTACCATGTTCTTGGATTGGAAGAATCAACATTGTGAAAATGACTCTACTACCCAAAGCAATCTACAGATTCAATGCAATACCTATCAAACTACCAATGGCATTTTTCACAGAACTAGAACAAAAAATTGCACAATTTGTATGGAAACACAAAAGACCCCGAATAGCCAAAGCAATCTTGAGAACAAAAAACGGAGCTGGAGGAATCAGGCTCCCTGACTTCAGACTATACTACAAAGCTACAGTAATCAAGACAGTATGGTACTGGCACAAAAACAGAAAGATAGATCAATGGAACAGGATAGAAAGCCCAGAGATAAACCCACGGACATATGGTCACCTTATCTTTGATAAAGGAGGCAGGAATGTACAGTGGAGAAAGGACAGTCTCTTCAATAAGTGGTGCTGGGAAAACTGGACAGGGACATGTAAAAGTATGAGATTAGATCACTCCCTAACACCATACACAAAAATTAGCTCAAAATGGATTAAAGACCTAAATGTAAGGCCAGATACTATCAAACTCCTAGATGAAAACATAGGCAGAACACTCTATGACATAAATCACAGCAAGATCCTTTTTGACCCGCCTCCTAGAGAAATGGAAATAAAGACAAAAATAAACACATGGGACCTAATGAAACTTCAAAGCTTTTGCACAGCAAAGGAAACCATAAACAAGACGAAAAGACAACCCTCAGAATGGGAGAAAATATTTGCAAATGAAGCAACTGACAAAGGATTAATCTCCAAAATTTATAAGCAGCTCATGCAGCTCAATAGCAAAAAAACAAACAACCCAATCCAAAAATGGGCAGAAGACCTAAATAGACATTTCTCCACAGAAGATATACAGACAGCCAACAAACACATGAAAGGATGCTCAACATCTTTACTCATTAGAGAAATGCAAATCAAAACTACAATGAGATATCATCTCACACCAGTCAGAATGGCCATCATCAAAAAATCTAGAAACAATAAATGCTGGAGAGGGTGTGGAAAAAAGGGAACACTCTTGCACTGCTGGTGGGAATGTGAATTGGTACAGCCACTATGGAGAACGGTATGGAGGTTCCTTAAAAAACTACAAATAGAACTACCATATGACCCAGCAATCCCACTACTGGGCATATACCCTGAGAAAACCATAATTCAAAAAGAGACATGTACCAAAATGTTCATAGCAGCCCTATTTACAATAGCCCGGAGATGGAAACAACCTAAGTGTCCATCATCGGATGAATGGATAAAGAAGATGTGGCACATATATACAATGGAATATTACTCAGCCATAAAAAGAAATGAAATTGAGCTATTTGTAATGAGGTGGATGGACCTAGAGTCTGTCATACAGAGTGAAGTAAGTCAGAAAGAGAAAGACAAATACTGTATGCTGACACATATATATGGAATTTAAGAAAAAAATGTCATCAAGAACATAGGGGTAAGACAGGAATAAAGACACAGACCTACTAGAGCATGGACTTGAGGATATGGGGAGGGGGAAGGGTAAGCTGTGACAAAGTGAAAGAGCGGCATGGACATATATACACTACCAAACGTAAGGTAGATAGCTAGTGGGAAGCAGCCGCATAGCACAGGGAGATCAGCTTGGTTCTTTGTGACCGCCTGGAGGGGTGGGATAGGGAGGGTGGGAGGGAGACGCAAAAGGGAGGGGATATGGGAACATATGTGTATGTATAACTGATTAAATTTGTAAAATAAAAAAAAAATATTTTCTGCAAAAAAAAAAAAAAAAAAAAAAATCTGAATGATTTCAAGCCTAGAATTCTGTATGTAACCAACAGTCAATCAAATGAGAATTTGAAGTAGACATTTTCAGATGTATGTGATCTCAAATATTTACTCTTATTAAGGGAGCTATTGGTAGAAATGCTCCAAAACAAGATCAAAAACAAAAAGAGCAAAACAGAGGATCCAGGAAATGGGATTCCAACCTAAGAGAAGAACAATTTCCAAAATGACAGTGAAGAGCAGTTCCAGGACAAAGTTTGTGCGACAGGACCAGAGCAGAGCAATTCCAGATTGGAGCAGGAGGTTGGAGGGTTCCAGGATGAGTGCCTGCAAGAAAAACACCAAAAGTAAAGAGGATCTGACAGGTTTAACCACATGCAAAATTGTATTCTGGAGGGTCTTTTCAGAGTTGTTCAAGGGTAGAGGAAGAGGTAAGTGATTACAGAAAACTGCATAAGTGAAAAAATGGTTTAATTATGAACTGTATGAAAAAAATACATATTTTAGGAAAGGAAACATATTTATAGCATACTCCTTGCCTCAGCAGTGAATAATTTTTAAATAGTAATAATAATGTAAACTCTTAATATGGATTTAATCAAGAATTGATATATACTTATAATGGAATGATGGAAGGAGGAAAAGAGAGTGTACATGAGCTAAAAATCCTCATTTATCATAAAAAATCAGTAGATATTTGAAACTGATAAATTAAAAATAACAATACATACTTGTTACTTGAAATATGGGTGTAAATACCAGAAAAAAAAGCTGAAAGTGGTTATTCCTGAATAGTGGGCTAATTATGATTGCATGTGTATGTGTGTGTGTGTGTGTGTGTGTGTGTGTGTGTGTTGTGTATGTGTGTGTTGGGGAGGAGTGCATAAATAGGGAACTTCTATTTTGTTGTTGTTGTTAAGTCTTTTAGCTGATTTGACTTCTGTTTATTGCCTGTAAAGATAGTATAGTGTGGTGGTTAGGTGACTAGATTCTGAAGCCAACTAACCCGGGTTTAAATTCTTGCTCTGCCACTCACTGGCTGTGTGACCTTGGGCAAGTTTTTCTTAACCTTGAGCTTTAGTTTTCTTATTTAATATATGGACAGTAGTACCTTTTTCAAAAAATAAATGTATGTATTTTTATTTTTATTTATTTTTCGCGGCATTGGATCCTTGTTGCTGAGTGCGGACTTTCTCTAGTTGCAGCGAGCGGGGGCTACTCTTCGTTGCAGTGTGCAGGCTTTTCATTGAGGTGGCTTCTCTTGTTGCGGAGCATGGGCTCTAGATGCGCGGGCTTCAGTAGTTGTGTCTTGTGGGCTCTAGAGCACAGGCTCAGTAGTTGTGGTGCATGGCCTTAGTTGCTCTGTGGCATGTGGGATCTTCCAGACCAGGGCTCGAACCTGTGTCCTCTGCATTGGCAGGTGGATTCTTAACCACTGTGCCATCAGGGAAGCCCTGGACAATAGTATCTCATAGAAGTGTTGTGCAGATCAGTAAGTTAAGATATAAGTTATGGGTTGAATTGTGTCCCCCCCAAAAGATATGTTGAATCTTGACATCCAGTACCTGTGAATGTGACCTCATTTGCAAATAGGGCCATTGAAGATACAATGAAATTAAGATGATGTCTTACTGGAGTAGGGTAGGCCCCTAGTCCAATATGACTGGTGTCCTTATAAGAAGAGGAGAAGAGACACAAAAGAGAGACACACAAGGAGAATGTCATATGACAGGCAGAGACTGGAGTGTTGCATCTATAAGCCAAGGAATACCAGAGATTGCCAGCAATACCAGAAGCTAACAGAAAGGCATGGAACAGATTCTCCCCTAGAGCCTTCACGGAGAGCATGTTAATATCTTGATTTTGGACTTCTATCATCCAGAATTGTGAGAATGAGTTTCTCTTGTTTAAAGCTAACCAGTTAGTGGTAATTTTTGTACCACTGGCAGCCCTAGGAAACTTATATATAAATATAAAACATATAGATGGTCCTTGGAAAGTAGTAAGCAGTATATAACTATTAAACATTACTACTACAACTTTCATTAAAAAATAATTTTTAAGAAGTTATTTTTAAAAGATGTTAGAAGACCTATTAGTAGCAGTTTATACAAAGTGATATGGCTGTGCAGAAGAGGAAGTGACAGATTCTTTTCCTAGAGGTGGTGGGAGGTCTTCTCAGAGGTACTGTCATTTGAAATAGCTTGAAGGAATTTGCTAAAGAAGCAGGGAAAGGATAATGTATGAAAATGTTTAGCATGTGCGTAAGTGGGGCTAATTATGCCTCTGTCTGTCTGAGGGGATCTGGAGCTGGTGTGGATTCATTCTTAGCTATTGGAGAACCAAAAGCTTGTGGCAAATTTTTTAAAAATTGTGACTATACCTAATGTCTGCAGGCATGAGGGATAGTTGTCCCCATGTTTCCTGAACGATATAAACTGGTGATAGTGATTCTGACCTGATGATGCATGGTTTATCTGTAACCCTGGTCTGTCTGTGTGAATACTGAACTTAGTGAGACTCAATGACTCTCATATGATGCCTCAATAGATGGCCCTCAAACCTAGTTCACAGTGTTAGGGTTAGAGTTACCCATATCAAAAGGGACCCACGCAGCCTGAAGGTAGCTTTGGAGGGCAGGGGATTGGCGCAGGGAGCCTGCTGAACTCCCAGGCCTGTTCCCAGCCCTCCAAGGCCACCTCCCACCCACCTTTGCCACATTGGTCTTTGGGGGCATAAGAGGGAGGCTGGGGAGATCAGGAGAGGCAGGCGGGAGGGGCCTTCCCAGACCAGAAGAGCAGAAGAGGAGAGGAGAGGAGGGTGTTTGCTCCGCCCACTCAAGCCAGGAAGCCTGCTGGGCTCCCAGGTGAGATCACCTGCCCTCTGAGACCAGGGAAAGAGCACACCTGGGCCCCTTCTGTTCCTTGAGCCTCAGCCCCACACCCCACAGCCCCCAGGGCCTTTTCCAGCCTTGTGGGTCCTAAGTATAATCCCTGCCCACCACCCAAACCTTGCCCTTGCTTAGCACCCACACTCCACAGACAAGGCCTTTCCCTCCATTTTTTTAAAATTTTCCCTCCTCCTCTTTTATACTATTATGGTACTGATGTACCTTTTGGTTGTTGATTCATCTATATTTTTATTTTTGTATTCTTTCTAACATATCGTAATTTCCTAGTCTAATTTTATTTTTTACTTTGTTACTATTCTCTCTTTTTTTTTTTTTTTTTTTTTTTTGCCACCCCACGCAGCTTGCGGGATGTTGGTTCACGAGCCGGGGGTCAGACTAAAGCTCCTGCAGTGGGAGGTCCGAGTCCGAACCACTGGTCTAACAGAGAACCTCAGACCCCAGGGAATATTCATGGGAGTGAGGTCCCACAGAGTTCCTCATCTCAGCACCAAGACCCAGCTCTACCCAATAGCTTACAAACTCCAGTGTTGGAAGCCTCAGGCCAAACAACCAGTAAGACAGGAACACAATCTCACTCATTATAAAAAGAAAACAATGAGACAACAAAAAAATATGTCACAATGAAGGAGCAAGGTAAAAATCTACGACACCGAATAAACAAAGAGGAAATAGGCAATCTACCTGAAACAGAATTCAGAATAATGATAGTAAAGATGATCCACAATCTCAGAAATAGAAATGGAGGCATGGATTGAGAAAATGCAAGAAAAGTTTAACAAAGATCTAGAAGAACTAAAGAACAAACAAACAGAGATGAACAACACAATAACTGAAATGAAAAATACACTAGAAGAAATCAATAATGGGATAACTGAGGCAGAAGAATGAATAAGTGAGCTGGAAGAAAAAATGGTGGAAATAACTACTGAGGGGCAGAATAAAGAAAAAAAAAGAAAAGAATTGAAGACAATCTCAGAGACCTCTGGGACAGCACTAAATGAACCAACATTCAAATTATATGGGTCCCAGAAGAAGAAAAGAAAAAGAAAGGGTCTGAGAAAATATTTGAAGAGATTATACTTGAAAATTTCCCTAATGTGGGAAAGGAAATAGTCACCCAAGTCCAGGAAGCACAGGATAAACCCTAGGAAAAACACAATAAGACACATATTAATCATATTAATCAAACTAGCAAAAATTAAATTCAAAGAAAAAATATTAAAAGCAGCAAGGGCAAAAGAAAAAATAACAGACAAAGGCATCCCCATAAGGTTATCAGCTGAGTTTTCAGCAGAAACTCTGCAAGACAGAAGGGAGTGGCAGGATACACTTAAAGTGATGAAAGAGAAGAACCTACAACCAAGATTACTCTATCCAACAAAGATCTCATTCAGATTGGATGGAGAAGTCAAAAGCTTTTCAGACAAGCAAAAGCTAAGAGAATTCAGCACCATCAAACCAACTTTACAACAAATGCTAAAGAAACTTCTCTAGGCAGGAAACACAAGAGGAAAAAAAAAGACCCACAAAAACAAACCCAAAACAATTAAGAAAATGGTAATAGGAACATACATATTGATAATAACCTTGAATGTAAATAGATTAAAGGTCCCAACCAAAAGACACAGACTGACTGAATGGATACAAAAACAAGACCCATATATATGCTGCCTACAAGACACCCACTTCAGACCTAGGGACACATACAGACTGAAAGTGAAGGAATGGAAAAAATATTTCCATGCAAATGGAAATCAAAAGAAAGCTGAAGTAGCAATACTCATATCAGATAGAATAGACTCTAAAATAAAGACTGTTACAAGAGATAAGGAGGGACACTATATAATGATCAAAGGATCAATCCAAGAAGAAGATATAACAATTATAAATGTTTATGCACCCAACATAGGAGCAGCTCAATAAATAAGGCAAATGCTAACAACCATGAAAGGGGAAATCAACAGTAACACAATAATAGTAGGGGACTTTAACATCCCACTTACACCAATGGACAGATCCCTCAAACAGAAAATAAATAAAGAAACATAAGCTTTAAATGACACAATAGACCACATAGATTTAATTGATATTTATAGACCATTCCACCCAAAAGTGGGAGAATACACTTTCTTCTCAAGTGCACATGGAACATTCTCCAGGTTAGATCATATCTTGGGTCACAAATCAAGCCTCAGAAAATTTAAGAAAATTGAAATTGTATCCAACATCTTTTCTGACCACAATGCTGTGAGATTGGAAATCAATTACAGGAAAAAAACTATAAAAAACACAAATACATGGAGGCTAAACAGTGCACTACTAAATAACCAAGAGATCACTGAAGAAATCAAAGAAGAAATTTAAAAATACATAGAAACAAATGACAATGAAAACACGATGACCCAAAACCTATGGGACACAGAAAAAGCAGTTCGAAGAAGGAAGTTTATGGCAATTCAATCTCACCTCAGGAAATAAGAAAAATCTCAAGTAAACAATCTAACCCTACACTTAAAACAACTAGAGAAAGAAGAACAAAGAAAACCGAAAGGCAGTAGAAGGAAAGAAATCATAAAGATCAGCAAAGAAATAAATGAAGTAGAAATTAAGAAAACAATAGCAAAGATCAGTAAAACTAAAAGCTGGTTTTTGAGAAGATAAACAAAATTTGTAAACCCTTAGCCAGACTCATCAAGAAAATAAGGGAGAAGACGCAAATCAATAAAATTAGAAATGAGAAAGGAGAAATCACAACTGACACTGCAGAAAAACAAAGGACTATAAGAGACTACTACAAACAACTGTATGCCAATAAAATGGACAACATGAAGAAAAGGACAAATTCTTGGAAAGGTACAATATTCCAAGACTGAACCAGGAAGAATTAGAAAATATAAACAGACCTATCACAAGTAATGAAATTGAAACCATAATTAAAAATCTTCCAACAAACAAAAGTCCAGGACCAGATGGCTTCACAGGCAAATTCTATCAAACATTTAGAGGAGAGCTAACACCGATCCTTCTCAAACTCTTCAAAAAAATTGCAGAAGGGGAAACATTCCCAAATTCATTCTACGAACCACCATCACGCTGATACCAAAACCAGAAAAAGATATCACAAAAAAATGAAAATTATAGACCAGTACCACTGATGAAAATAGATGCAAAAATCCTCAACAAAATACTAGCAAACAGAATCCAACAGCACATTACAAGGATCATGCACCATGATAGGTGCGATTTATCCCAGGGATACAGGATTCTTCAGTATACGCAAATCAATCTATGTGATACACCATATTAACAAATTAAAGAATAAAGACCATATGATCATCTGAATAGATGCAGAAAAAGCTTTTGACAAAATTCATCACCCATCTATGATAAAAACTCTCCAGGAAATGGGCAGAGAGGGAACCTTCCTCAACATAATAAAGGCCATATATGACAAACCCACAGGAAGTAGCATACTCAATGGTGAAAAACTGAAAGCATTTCCACTAAGATCAGGAACAAGACAAGGATGTCCACTCTCGCCACTCTTATGCAACATAGTTTTGGAAGTCTTAGCCACAACAATCAGAGAAGGAAAAGAAATTAAAGGAATCCAAATCGGAAAAGAAGAAGTAAAATTGTCACTGTTTGCAGATGACACGATACTATACGTAGA
This sequence comes from Mesoplodon densirostris, assembly GCF_025265405.1. Taxonomy (NCBI): domain Eukaryota; kingdom Metazoa; phylum Chordata; class Mammalia; order Artiodactyla; family Ziphiidae; genus Mesoplodon; species Mesoplodon densirostris. The sequence continues at coordinate 167,023,680 of NC_082661.1, read as the reverse complement.
AAATCCTAAAGTTGCCACCAGAAAACTTCTAGACCTCATCAATGAATTTGGTGAGGTGGCAGGATACAAAATTAATGCACAGAAATCTCTGGCATTCCTATACACCAACAACAAAAAATCAGAAGGAAAAATTAAGGAAACACTGTCATTTACCAAAGCAACCCAAAGAAATAAATACCTAGGAATAAACCTGCCTAAGGAGGCAAAAGACTTGTACTCAGAAAAGTGTAAAACACTGATGAAGGGAATCAAAGATGACATAAACAGATGGAGAAATATACCATATTCTTGGGTTGGAAGAAGCAATCCTCTGAAAATGACTATACTACCCAAAACAATCTACAGGTTCAGTGCAGTCCATATCAAACTACCAATGGCATTCTTCACAGAATTAGAACAAAAAGTTTTACAATTCATATGGAAACACAAAAGACCCCGAATAGCCAAAGGAATCTTGAGAAAGAAAAACGGAGTTGGAGGAATCAGGCTCCCTGACCTCAAACTATACCACAAAGCTATAGTAATCAAGACAGTATGGTACTGGCACAAAAACAAAAAGAAATGTAGGTCAATGGTACAGGATAGAAAGCCCAGAGATAAACCCATGCCCATATAGGCACCTAATTTATGACAAAGGAGGCAAGAACATACAATGGGGAAAAAACAGCCTCTTCAATAAGCAGTCCTGGGAAAACTGCACAGCTACATGTAAAATACTGAAATTAGAACACTACCTAACGCCATACACAAAAATAAACTCCAGATGGATTAAAGACTTAAACGTAAGACCAGACACTGTAAAACTCTTAGAAGAAAACATAGGAAAAACACTCTTTGACATAAACCACAGCAAGATCGTTTTTGACCCACCTCCTACAGTAACAGAAATAAAAACTAAACTAAACAAATGGGACTTAATTAAACTTAAAAGCTTTTGCACAGCAAAGGAAACCTTAAACCAGTGAAAAAGACAGCCCTTAGAATGGGAGAAAATATTTTCAAATGAAACAACGGACAAAGGATTAATCTCCACAATATACAAACAGCTCATGGAGCTCAATCTCAAAAAGACAAACACTCCAGTTAAAAAAATGGGAGGGGGCTTCCCTGGTGGCGCAGTGGTTGAGAGTCTGCCTGCCGATGCAGGGGACATGGGTTCGTGCCCCGGTCCAGGAGGATCCCACGTGCCGCGGAGCGGCTGGGCCCATGAGCCATGGCCGCGGAGCCTGCGCGTCCAGAGCCTGTGCTCCGCAACGGGAGAAGCCACAACAGTGAGAGGCCCGCGTACAGCAAAAAAAAAAAAAAAATGGGAGGAAGACCTAAACAGACATTTCACCAAGGAAGACATACAGATGGCCGAGAGGCACATGAAAAGATGCTCAACATCACTAATTATTAGAGAAATGCAAATCAAAACTGCAATGAGGTATCATACTGGTCAGAATGACCATTATCAAAAAATCTAGAAACAACAAATGCTGGAAAGGGTGTGGTGAAAAGGGAGCCCTCCTGCACTGTTGGTGGGAATGTAAATTGAGACAACCACTATGGAAAACAGTATGAAGTTTCCTTGAAAAACTAAAAATAGGACTACCATATGACCCAGCAATCCCACTACTGGGCATATACCCTGAGAAAACTGTAATTCAAAAAGAGTCATGTAGCACAGTGTTCATTGCAGCACTATTTACAGTAGTCAGGACATGGAACCAACCTAAATGTCCCTCAACAGATGAATGGATAAAGAAGGTGTGGCACATATCGGCAATGGAATATTACTCAGCCATAAAAAGAAACTAAGTTGATTATTTGTAGTGAGGTAGATGGACCTAGAGTCTGTCATACAGAGTTAAGTAAGACAGAGAAAAAGAAATACTGAATGCTAACGCATATATATGGAATCTACCCAAAAAAATGGTACTGATGAACCTAGTTGCAGGACAGGAATAAAGAGGTAGACATAGGGAATGGACTTGAGGACATGGGATGGGAGGGGGAAGCTGGGCAAAGTGAGAATAGCATCTCCATATATACACTACTGAATGTAAAATAGTTGGCTGGTGGGAAGCAGCAGCATGGCACAAGGAGATTGGCTCCATGCTTTGTGATGACCTAGAGGGGTGGGATAAGGAGGATGGGAGGGAGGCTCAAGAGGGAGAGGATATGGGGACATGTGTATGCATATGGCTGATTCGCTTTGTTGTGCAACAGAAACTAACACAGTATTGTGAAGCAGTTATACTCCAATAAAGATTTATTAAAAAATAAATAAAATAAAATAAAATATTGGCTATATCCCCTGTGTCATACAATATATTCTTGTAGCTTATTTATTTTATATGTAATAATCTGTATCTCTTAACCCCCTACCCCTTTCTTGTCAAAAAGGAATTTCTTGAAACTGAAATTTATTAACTCTAAAGAGAAGTTGCTGACTAATTCCTGTTCACTAATTCAGTGTTGTAGAGATAGCAGGTGGGAACTGGAACTCAGTAATGTGGTTCACTCTTTACTGACTCCCCAATGTTATGTGTCACTTAGCACTGTGCTAAGAACAGGAGGTGCAAATGTGTGTAAGAGATAGTCTCTGTCTTCCAAGAGCTTCAGGCTAATGAGGAGATGGACAGTAAAAAGATAATTTCAATATAGTGTGATTTTATGCTTTGATAGAGGTTGAAAAAAGGTAATAAATGTTCATAGAGAAGGAAATCTGAGATTAGGGCCCAGGTCTACTGACATAGAGTAAAAAATATCCAAAGCAGTGAATTTTTACCACTTGAGTCATTAAAAATTGGTAACATAAGTTGCAGTGCTTTTTAAAAGTATAGATTAAAATTAGTTTAGTTAAAAATTGAAATATAATGGCAGTTATTTAAAATTGATACAGAAATGAAATGTGTGTGTGTTAGGCTGAATAACTTATGAGGGACACAAATAAATCACTAACTTAAATAATCATAGATAATTATGAAGGATTAAAACTAATTCCATTTTTTAAGGGAGAAGGAAGTTTGGTTTTAGCAATTAGAATAGTAACAAAACACTGAGGCAAATATTAATATAAATATTTAATTACTTAGGGAATAAAAATAATGTGAATACTATGGGGTTGTTTTTTATATATTTATAAAACAACGGACAAACATGATTACTTTCCTTAGACATTACTAGATAAGTAGAGGAAGTCTGGAGAATAAATCTAATTTATTCTTATTTTAGCAGAGTACTTGATAGTCTAATTTTACTTAAAAATTAATTTAGGTTGTTTTGGATATTTACAGTGTTTATTTGATTAAGAGCTAAGTGAAGTACAGTACCATAGAAAGCACAGATACAGAATTATATTGGTAATTTTAGACAATGAATTTAGAAAATAAAATTGCTAAGTGCTACATATGCTGTGTGTGTATGTATGTTTCAGGAGAGATTTAAATTTTATTATTCTTTCCTCAGAATAATTATTCCTTACTTTTACTGATTAGTTTGTTACCTAAAAAGGGAAAATTTTGGACTAAAGCATTACTATTTATAAGTTCAATAATATTCTTTTCTTCTTTAGATATTTGAATGAAGCAAAGATTTATTTTACGTTGTGATTTTCATTTAAGTTGATGTTTAGGTGAAGGTGATTTTTTAAAATAATGTGTAGCAAAGTCTGAGATGCATGGTAATTCTGTGTTTTATTTTTCAGAAAGAATTCTTTGTGGAACTTGGCTTAACTGCAGGGCAACTTGGTATAGATGACTCTACACAAGTGCCTCCTGGTTAGTATTTCTCCCATATGGCATATACTAAATGAAGATGAGAGTGAGGTTAAGGTTTATCTTGCCATTTCCAAATCAATCTAGTAACTTTTTAATATCTGACAACTAACATGCTTTTTGCCTCTCCTTGGTTACTATTTAGATTTTTGTCTTTTTATTTGAGGGTTTTTAAAATAATTTTGAAAACTCATTAGACAAATGTAAGTCATTTTGTTGGCAAAATTCTAAGAGAATGGCTCAATAAATTTGCATGAATTGGACACACCTAATTAAATTACCACCCAGATCAATAAACTGAAGCCCCTTCCTACCATCTTTCAATCTTTATCCCCTGTGTCAAGGGTAACCACTATTTTTACTGTTCAGGTCTCATCTCTTGCCCCCTCACACTGTCCCTCCCCCTCCTGCTACTCCCATCCCCACTTCCACACACATGTATGTTCTCTCTCTAATCATACTTGAAAAACTGCTGCAAATTTTTCAAGTGTCCAGATTGATGGCTCTGCCTCCTCTAAATCTTCTGCATCATGATCATCACCATCACCATCATCTTTAGAGGATTTCAGCAAATCTTCAAGTTCCTTGTTGGTAAGGGTTTCTCTACGCTTTTCTGTGTGTTCCTCAACATTGTCTTCGATCATGTCAGAGAAGCCTTCCCCACCAAACTCCCCTTGCAACATTCAAAATTCTACTGACTTCTGCATCAGTAGTGGAGAAGCCCCTGAAATCATTGATCACCTCACTCCAGAACTGCCTCCAGCATGCATCGGCGGTCTCAGGCCTTAAGGCAACTACAGCCTCTGCAGGAAGCAAAACTGCACCTGCAGTTGTGAAGCTCTTTCGTAAATCGATAATGCTGCTCAGTCAGGGTTAGCATCAGGGGCAGCACGAAACCTCCTGAAGGCGAGGTAGGTGTTAATTCACCTCAGTACGCTGCTGCAGGAGACAGGAACATCATGTCCACATTCTCGCCAGTGAAGCAGAGAGTGTTGTCAGTTATGAGGAGGACCTTGAATGGCAGCCCCTTCTCTTCATCCCTTTACTTCAGGAATGAAGCAGTGATGGAACCTCTCCAAGAACAAAATGGCCATTGCCCAAGCCTTCTTGTATTGCTAGAACATAGGCAGGCAATTTTTGTTTTTGTTCTTAAGGGCCTGGGGATTGCTTGCTCAGTAGATGAGGCCTGGCTTGATCACGTGACCTGTTGCATTGCCACACAGCACCAGCCTAAGGTGATCTTTCCTTAGGGAAACCCTGAACCCCTGAACCCTGGGGCCTACTTTGCACTCTTATGGATATAAGTACGATTGGACCTCTCCTTCCAGAACAAGCCCATTTCATCACAATTGAAGATTTGCTCTGGAAGGTAGCCTTTCTCTTCTATAAGTTTTTTGAGCTCTTCTGAGAACGCTGAAGCTGCCTTGGCATCAGCCAATGCTGATTCTCCCATGATCTCTAAGTTCTTGAGGCTGTAGCACTTTACATAGTTAGCCAGCCATGCCTTATGAGCCTTAAACTCCTTCATTCTCCTCAACCCCATCACAGTAGTATTCACAGAGGCTAAGTGCTTTTTCACACATCATTTTGCCATGAACAGGGTTATGCTTCTGTGACATGTCTTCCAGCCACATACTTGACGCCTTTGCAAGCATTTTGTCATGAATGAGAGACCATTTTTGCTGTTGTAGGGACATCACAAACACTTCCACAAATTTCAGCTTCTTTCTGCTTTATTTTGCAAGTGCTCAATTTGTTCTTGCTGACCTTATGGCCCACCTTGGCAAGAAATATGCCACTTTTCAAAAGATCTAAGATTTTAATTTTCTTGTTGAAAGATAGCACTTAACGCTCCCTCTCAGCCTTTGAGGGATTGTTTAGCTTTTTTAAAAATTATTATTATTATTATTATTATTAACATCTTTATTGGAGTATAATTGCTTTGCATAGCTTTTGAGGGATTATTTTGACCACTTAATTGCTCTTTAGGAGCCATTTTTTCACAGAAACAAAGGGTGCACACATATAAGTGACAAATAAATGAGACACAAGGTGAATAATCCTCAAACACAAGTGCTGGAGACTGAGGATCCATGAAATGGCGGGAGACTACGGCAGGGTATGCCAGCACATCAGTTCATTCACACAGATTCAGTGTAGTGCTTGGCACACAGCAAATTCAAGTTTTGCTTTTTGGAACTTTCTGGAATTTTTTTTCAAATGTTTTCAATCCGTGGTTGGTTGAATCCACCGACATAGGGGGCTGACTATTATCAATAGTGCTTCGGTGCATATTCTTGTGTAAGTCTCCTGGTGCTCATAGGTATACATTAAGATGCGCACCTGAGAGCGATGTGCTGCTATCATAGGGCGTGCATATATTCAGTGTTAGTAGATGTTGCCAAACAGTTTTCCAAGATGGCTGTACTGATTTACACTCCTACCACCTTTGTATGAGAAGCTCATTTGCTCCATTTCCTTTGCATTTAGAATTGTCAGTCTTTTTCACTTTAGCCATTGTGATGGGTGTGTATTTCATAATGGTTTTAATTGCATTTCTTTGGTGACTGATGTGGTTGGGCATCTTTTCATATGTTTATTGGTCCATTGGATTACCTCTTTTGTAAAGAACCTGTTCACAGCTTCTGCCTATTTGTGTCAGATAGTTGTCTTTTTTAAATTGACTTACCGGGAGTGCTTTACATGTTCTAAGTACAAGTCCTTTGCTGGATATATGTATTGCAAATACAGTCTTCCACTCTGTGACTTACCTTTTCACTCTCAGTGGTATCTTTTGATGAACAGATGTTTCTTGGTTTTAATATGATCTAGTTTAGGAGGTTATTCCCATTATGATTGGTACTTTAAAAACAAATCTTTGTTTCTCCCATACAATCTTTTTTTTTTTTTTTTTTTTTCCTGTACGTGGGCCTCTCACTGTTGTGGCCTCTCCCGTTGCGGAGCACAGGCTCCGGACGTGCAGGCTCAGCAGCCATGGCTCAAGGGCGCAGCCGCTCCACGGCATGTGGGACCCTCCCAGACCGGGGCACGAACCCGTGTCCCCTGCATCGGCAGGCGGACTCTCAACCACTGCACCACCAGGGAAGCCCTCCCATACAATCTTTTTAAATGGCATTTGTATAGTGGGATTTCCTGAATAGTATTAAGGCAAAACAAAACAAAACAATAAGTTTTGTTTTGTTTTGTTTTTAGGGAAAAAAAAGTCAAAGATGAATGGACAAACATTTGTGTTGTGAGAAGATATTCTGTATTATTTTAACAAAGAAAATTAGTTTATCAATCTTTTCTTCTGATTAAATATACCTCCTTTTCATTTCTACAAACTTGAAATAACTTAGAAAAAAGATTTTTCCACATATAAAGATAAATATTCTTATAGTTTCCTGGAGAGCCATTCAGCTTTGAAAATAATTAAAAGCATCAACACCAGAAAAAATTTACATAATATTGTTCTAAATGTGGCTGATTATATTTGTGTCTAATAATTTTATTTATTTTATAATTTTTAGAGCTTTTTGAAAATGAGCATGTACGTATTGGGCAAAAAGGTAAGCTTTTGATTATACTTATTTTAATTTCTGAAAATGAGGTAGTCTCAAGTAAATGTCTGTATCGTATACCCTCAACTGAAATTTAATCTCCAAGAAGCTAAAGACCTAAAAAGGAATAAAATTTAACAATGTAGATAAAACAATGGGAATCTTTATAAAGAGGGGAAATGCATCAATTTGGCTTTATCAATAAATGTCAGATAAAGAAGTACACAGATCGTTCACTAAAAAGGAAATGATAAATGCAGGCACGCATTTCTCAAGGATATTAGCTTAATCCATTCAACAGTAGAATTTCATTTTAAAATCAAAGAGCCAGGTTCTCTCTTTGATGTGCCCACACCCTTCTCATTAGTGTTAATAGGAATATGCTCCTGCATCAGGAGAAAATAATAACTGTCACACTTCCCAGCGACTGTTCACCATGATAGGACTTAATAACTGAAGCAGCTGTTAGCGTTCTAGAGAATAAATTTTCCCCATCTTTTTAAGATTCTTTTCCTTATTTTTATAAATCCTGTTTTGTCTTTGAAATATGAAGTGCAGGTAAGTCTTTGTGTCAGAATAAATCTTCTATGACAATTATATTATCATGTTCTAAACTCCCTAGTTCAATTTTTCAGAATCCTATTTATTTAGAAGACTGCATTTTTATGATTTGATATTTTCATTAAACACAATTGCAAGTTATCATGTGGTCCCTTTGTTTCATTTTCATTTAGTGTAAGATTTTTTTTCTTTTTCTTTTAAGAAGAAAATATAAGAAAACAAAACTGTTTGACAAATATCAGCAGTTGTCTAGTATTTCTTCTTTTGTTTTTATTTTTTTGGTTCTGTTTGTTTGTTTTGGAGGGGGGCTTAATTTCCAGACTTAATAGCTAGTATTTTCATTAACATAAAGATGAAAACAAAAGGATAATATGTTAATTTTGTGAACTTGACTGCTTATGAATAATTTTTGGCCTTTTTAAAAGCTTATCAGATCTTTCTTGTTTTTACTTCTTTAAAAATCCCTCTTTTCTTTTGATTTTGGCAGATAGCTAAAAAGTCATCTAATAGAATGGATATCTACATTCTTTAGAATTCTCAGTCATAACATTTCAAATAGCATACCACTTCCAAATACTAGAACATGCATGACTTAGTAGAATATGCATAAGAAATTTAGGGTTTCTGTAGCTATGACTTCATGTGATCATGAAATCCAAAAATTATTCTATGTATGCATCACAAGTTTCACATCCATGGAGCTATAGTTAAAGCACAGTGAAATCAAGGTACCTACATTAAAAACTTTCACCTGGTGGGGTAGGAGGTGGAGGAGCTTATGGCTTGAAATTTACAGGGCTGTAAATAAGGCCACATCAAAAATCTGAGAGTAAAAGAAGATTGTCAAGATATGATGCAATTATGTTAGACATAAAGATGAAATGTTAGCTTCCCAAAAGATTTTTAAAGATTTCAATGTTATTTCTTACATTATGAGTTTTCTAATGAGATTTTAAAATACTTTTGACAGTTCTATCAGAACAAGATAGTGCTGCTGCTCAACAGTATATCAGACAAGGAAGTCCCACAGCACTGAGAGCTGAATTATGGGCTCTCATTTTGAATATTTCCAGCCAACCTGAGGTAAGAAGAAAAAGGATGGGCCAGATTTGATATTTGTTTTTCAAAGACTTGCATTCAAAGTAGAAATATTTTTTTCTTAGTCTAATATTTATTCTTTTTAATTTTCAAATTCACTGTAGAGTTCTAAGATAAGATTAACATATAATTTAATCACTGTGTGCTTAACATAGATGTTTTTGTTATTAATAATTAGTTGGATAGTGTGAACCTATACATACAACAGAACAGTAAGTAAAATGTTAAGAAGTGGAGTCCACCAATTCAGATCAGTGAAGATGTGTGGTAGAACTGGGAGTTATAAGAGGGAGAAATAAATATGGACAGCTCGATATATGTAAATGACTACTTTGTCCCTACAGTTACTTTCAAAATATGCACGATTTTTATGGGCTTAAAAATTGACAGATTATGTGGGAATGTTATTTTTCTAAGTATAAGAACATCTTATTTTAGGAAATAAAATGAATATGAAGAGAAATCACCAACAGACAGGTAATAGATTCAATAAAGAAACAAGTGTAAGACATTGATTCTTTTTTAAATATTTTGGAGAAATTTTTTTTTTTTTTGCTGAAGCCCACTGATCCTATAAGTCAACTATTTAAAGATTTTAATAAATAGCAAACTAATAGTTCCCTAACCTAGCAGTTAAAAACATGGGTTTTGTTTAGAATCATATGACCTAGTTTCAACTGCTAGCTCCCTCAACTTATTTGAAATAAGTCACTGAGTGAGTTAAGTTTCTTCAAACTGCAACTTACCCATACTTAGATATAGGTAATAATTTTTATATCCCAGTGTGGTTGAAAGAATTAAATGAAATCTGTGTGAGTCTTTTATTAACACAGTACCTGATATAACAGGTCACTATTGATGGTAGCAATAGTAATTACATATTACATGTAATTATGTTATAAATTAATTATAATTTATAATAATGCAGTTTTTAAGAAAATCAAACATTATTAACATATATTATAAAAACTACACCTGTAACCTTTGCAAATTATATATGCATGCTTGTGTGTGTGTGTGTGTGTGTGTGTGTGTGTGTGTGTGTGTGTGAGTGTTTTAAATCTCCCTCTCTGAACAGCACTATCAAAAATCACTTGCTTCCTTTTTGAAAGAATAAACCTTGTGATTTATTTTAGAGCAGTTTTAAACCAAATGATACTACTGATGTTTTGAGGTGACACTTTAAAAGTAACAGTTTACAAAACAGTTTTGAGTGTACGCTGGGCATTTTTTGTGAGTGTATCAACTCTTGTAGAAGAGGTAGTAATTCTTGTCCTGACCTAACTGTGTAGATGACCTACCAACTTCACTGATCAGGAGCTAAGTTAGCAAGTCCTGTCTCTGCAGAGGAACTGACTACTACCATTTCAAAAATAGATTTAGAATTTTTCCAGAAGTGTAGTTGTAGAATAGAAGTAGTAATCCCAGATAATGATTGTATAAAGTTCAAAGGCAGTTTTTACACTTGAATTCGGGAGTTAATAGTTATCTTGATTTTCTATATTCAAAATGGCAAATCTGTAAATAGAAATTAATATTATCAGAAGGCAATTTTGATTTTATTGAATAAAACATTTTCTTTCACTTACACTTATTTTCACTGTAAAAGTGTGACCTGTACAAACTGTAGCGCTTCCAAAATAATTGTTGTAGGTGGTACATTAGAGGGGGGAGGGGGAGAGAGCGAGAGACAGAGAGAGGGAGAATACTTGAAGAATACTTTATCAGAACTTTTTGTTTAATTACTTTTCAGTCACTTAAAATAAGCTATACATACAAATGCATCATAGTTGAGGAGTTAGAGAGATAAATGGAATATTTCAAATTTCACACTCATAAAGCTATTTTTTAAATCTTACCTCAATAGAAAGACTTGGGATTTAATGCTTTAAGTTCCTAGCAGTTAATTTATTTAGTACTTTTACTAGAACATTATTTAACTTTGATTTTTTTCTCTTTTTAAGAAAATATGTGATAAGTTTAAAAGAATTGCTTTTATATATTTTCTTTTCTACAACTCTCTAGATCTCTGGATCAAAATATCCATATTTAGTAAACATTCATATTTAAATTTTCTGCTTAATTTCAGTTTGCTAATTAAAAGTAGAAAATTGTCTTATACTTTGCTCTAGGTTCTTGCTTACTGATAAGATAGCCAAGATGAGTATTAACATTTAAGATTTCCTTTAGTGATTTCACAATAAGGTTCTCCACAACCTGACCTAAAGGTCTGCAATAATGCCTGACCATCCTAGATCTTTCTGGTCAGCTCACCTAGTCTTCCCAGTGCCTGTTTCTGTCCTTCACTCTCCTCAGCCACTTATTTTCAGTCTTAGCAAAAGATCTCACCTTCTCCTAACCATAGAAAACAGAAGTCATCAGAAGGAACTCATTCAAATTCCTTCCACCAAACCTGTAAACTTACTTGCATCAGCACCTCTTCTTGCCTCTACTTTTACATCTAAACCTTGTGCAAGAAAAGTCTATGCTAGATGCTCCTACTTCCTTAATCCCATTAATCACTCAGTCTACCATAGTCTGGCATACACCCCACTACATAACTATAACTGTCCTAGCTAAAGTTACCAAGGAACAGTGGATACATTTTAGTCTTTACATCTACTGCATTTGATACTATTATCTATTCTGCCCTTGAAATAGTCTTGGTCTTTAATTTAGTTCATCCTGTTTTCTTAGTTCTTCTTTCCCTCTTTTTCTTTCTTTTTTTTTAAGTCTGCATTTGGGTTCGCCTGCTAGACCTCAAGTGCTTGTATTTCTCAGAATTCAATTTTGATCCTCTTTTCACCCTGCACATATTCCCTGGACTGTCTCATCCACAGTCACCTTTTCCATAATGGCTTCAACTCTGTTTTCAACCAAACTTTGTCTTAAGCCTAAAACTTTTATTTCCAGTTTCCTGCAGAACTCTAATACATGGTCTGAAAGTGTATCAGACTCATGGTACCTAAAAGAAAAGGTATAATCTTTACCTCTCTCTCTCTCTCTCTCTCTCTCTCTCTCTATATATATATATATATATATATATATATATATATATTTTTTTTTTTTTTTTTTTTTTTTTTTTTTTTTTGGGCGGTACGCGGGCCTCTCACTGTAGTGGCCTCTCCCGTTGCGGAGCACAGGCTCCAGACGCTCAGGCTCAGCGGCCATGGCTCACGGGCCCAGCCACTCAGTGGCATGTGGGATCTTCCCAGACTGGGGCACGAACCCACGTCCCCTGCATCGGCAGGCAGACTCTCAACCACTGCGCCACCAGGGAAGCCCCTTTACCTCAATATATTTGTGGTCATCCAAGAGATGCTGAATTGTCTCTCTTCCCACTATGCTGTTTTCTCCCTGAAAAAAAAAAAAAAAAAGATCTTGTCAGACTTTTGTCTTCTTGAATATTCTACTTTTCTTTCATCTGCAGTTTATTCCATCACCTTTTCTGAGAAGCCTTCCTGACATCTCCTCTACCTTGTCTTCTCCCAACTCCTTCACTGCTCCTCTTACATACTTCCTTCATTTTTCTCCCACCATAACCAGTGCAGGAGGAAAGACCTAAAGACAGAGAAACATATACCATACTTCTTACTTTATTTGGCTGCCTCCCTTTCTAGATTGAGTACCTGAAGACAGGGATTTTTTTCTTCTTCATCATCTGTAAAGTCAGTATCTTGTACAGTGTCTAGAAATGGTCAGCTCATCTAAATGCTTAATGAACAATTAAGTATAAGCTGTTAGGAATGTTCTGTGAGTTCTTTGACTTCCTGAGAGTATATTTCCTTTTTTCTTTAGTTAAAGAGATAGTGTAACTGCATAAAATATAAAATAGATACATATACTAAAATTTAAATATTCTCTGATGCTAAAAATTTGGGCTATTTTGCTTTTCAAATGTTGCTTTTTATAATCATAATTTATTACTGTTAAATATCTATTTTTCCAAAGCTTATACAAAATACTCTTGAAATATCCTATTATATTATTGGTAATTGTTATAGTTTATAAATTCTTGTTTTATAATGTCTTTGGTGTTAGGGTAATGCTGGCCTCATATAGAATGAATTAAGAAGTATTCCCTCTGCTTCTGTCCTCTGAAGGAGATTGTAGAATACTGGCAGAATTTCTTCCTTAAATGTTTGGTAGAATTCACCAACGAGCCCCTCTGGGCCTGGTACTGTCTGTTTTAGACAGTTATTAATTATTAAATCAATTACTTTAATAGATGTAGGCCTATTCCGATTGTCTGTTTCTTCTTGTGTGAGTTTCAGCAAATTCTGTCTTGTTCAAGTAATTGATCCATTTTATCTAGGTTATCAAATTTGTGGGCAGAGAATTTTTCATAATATACCTTTATTTCCTTTTAATGTCCATAGGATCTGTAGTGATGTACCCTCTTTCATTTCTGATTTGGGTAATTTGTGTCCTTTCTCTTTTTTTTTTTTAGTTAGCCTGGCTAAAGTCTCATTAGTTTTATTGATCTTTTCAAAGAACTAGCTTTTTGTTTCAATTATTTTTCTCTATTGATTTCCTGTTTTCAATTTCATTTATTTCTGCTCTAATTCTTATCATTTCTCTTCTTCTGCTTACTTTCAATTTAATTTGTTCTTCTTTTTCTAGTTTCCTAAGGTGGAAACTTAGATTATTGATTTTTAGATCTTTCTTGTTTTCTAATATATGCATGCATTCAATTCTATAAATTTCCATCTAAGTACTGCTTTTACTGCATCCCACAAATTTTGATAAGTTACCTTTTCATTTAGTTCAAAATATTTTTAACTTTCTCTTGAGATTTCTTCTTTGACCCATGTGTTATTTAGAAGTATGTTGTTTAATCTCCCTGTATTTGGGGATTTTCCTGTTATCTTTTTGTTCTTGATTTCTAGTTTAATTCCACTGTGGTCTGAGAACAGACATTATATGATTTCTATTCTTTTAAATTTGTTAAGGCTATGTTTTATGACCCAGAATGTGGTCTATCTTAGTGAATGTTCCATGTGAGTTTGAGAAGCATGTGTATTCTACTGTTATTGGATAAAGTAGTGTACAGGGGTCCATCATATCCAGTTGATTGATGGTGTTGTTGAGTTCAACTTCGACCTTACTGATTTTCTGCCTGCTGAACCTATTTCTGATAGGGAGGTGTTGGAGTTTTATTTCAATTTGAAATGCATGGTTTATTTAATAAATGATGCTGATAACCATCCTTCTGAAAGAAAACTCAGACCTTTGGCTTACCATATATAAAAATAAATTCCATGTAGGTTATAAACATTTAAATTAAAAATATCAATTTTAGAAAAAACTAGAAAAATATTTGTATAAACATGTGATGTAGGAGAGCCTTGCATAAGGGAAGCAAGAAAATCCAAAGCCATAAAGAATTTTTAAAAATTTGTGAATGTATACCATAAACAAAAATCAAATAACACATATTAATTTGAAGAAAAACTATTTGTAACACAAATGACAAAAGGTTAATCCTAATTATCAATAAAGAGCCTGACAAATTAATAAAATAAATGTAATCTAATAGAAAAATATGTTAAGTCATTGAAGTGGAAATTCAAATGACCAGTAAGCATATGAAAGAATGTCAACTTTCTTAGTATTTGGGAAAGTGCAAATTAATACAACAGTAAGATAACCATTTTTCATCCATGGAAAAGTTAAAATGGTGAGGATATAGGTAAACTTTGTGCTCTCATGGGTTGCTGGTGGGAATTTGAATTGATACTTTTTTGGAAAGTAGTTAGGCAATTTGTAGTCCAACTAAAGATATATGTGCGTATGTGTGTGTGTGTGTGTAGATATATGTATGTGTATATATATATATATATATATATATATATATATATATATATATGGCCTTCAGCCTACAATCCTACCTTTGCCAGTTTATCCCATAGATACAAAAGCATATGTGCATGAGGATATTTATTGCAGTATTTGTAGTGACAAACAACTAGAAACAACCTGAGTAGCCATCTATAGGATAAAGGAATGGTTAAATAAGTTGTGATACATATGTAACACAGCTTTAAAAATATTAAAGTGTATGTAGTTATTAAAAAGACATAGAGAGATGACCATGATATACACTAGAAACTGAAAAATAAGTATAGAATGATTCCATTTTACATTAAAAAACAACTAAAACCCTTAAATATGATTATATATTTGTATAAGCATGGAGAAAAATATGGAAGAATACAAATTACAAATAATGTTACAAATACAATACAAATAACATTAGTTTCTTCAGTGTGGTGGCAGGGAAGAAGAAAAGATTATTAACTTTTTCTTTATCCAGCTTTAGATTGTTTCACTTATTTTAATGGTCATATATCAGTTTGTAATTTTAAACTTATTTTATTTTTGAAAAGAGACATAACTCTAAGCATCTTAGCTTTTCCACTGTGTTCCCTAGAAGACATTAAAGTATAATACTATGCCCTTCGCCAGTTGTCAAGGATTGGTATTTGAATTAGGTGCTGTTCCTGCCTTTAAAAATGTTTTTTTTATTCTAGCCAGAGAGATGGATTTAATAAATACAATAGAAGGTAAATAAAATAGTAAAATAATTTTGCTTTAGGTAAGAAATCAAAACAACATGAATGAGAACAAAGTAAGGCTTTTTAATTAAAATTAAAATGACTAAAAATAGCCAGTAAATCCCCAGATTATCTTTATGCAAAGAGCACTTTGCCTCAAATCAGAGAACTGTGTATTAAGCATCTTTCAAGACAAAGAAATAGTGTTTCAGGAAACATAGGGTTGGACACCACCCTGCCAAGGCAGCTGCATGCAACAGATATTCTTCTTTGTCCCAGACGGACCTGTCCCACAACTCTTATTTGAGGGAATGTCTTCAGAAAGAATCACGTAGACTGGGGTGTACTGATGGAGCCAAGCAGTATTTGGATATGGGTGGAAACCAGGGCTAAAATGCCCAAGACATGGATGGAGGGATTTGGAGGAACACAGGGATCAGCTGAAGTAGTGAGATGATATTTCCATCTCTCTTTAACACAACTACTATCCATTTAGTCTTAACCTTTTTTTTAACCTTTATTATTTATTATGAACACCCCGACCAACTATTACCCTGATGCTTAACTGGATTATGTCTTATGTCCCTCCTCCCTCTCTCCCATCCCCTGTCTTTTCTTCTTTTTCCTTTCCTCCCCTTTTCTCTTCTTCCTATCTTTCCTCTCTTCCTTCTTATTTCTTATTCTCTATTAAATTAAACATTAGCCAAATCTTATCACTGTTTAGAGTTAGATTTTCTAATATAATACCATATTCTCTTATTTTTTTACAACTGATTTTTTTGCTATTACAATTTTTAAAAATTTTTATTTTATATTGGAGTATCATTGATTATCAGTGTGTTAGTTTCAGGTGTACAGCAAAGTGATTCAGTTATACATATACATGTATCTATTCTTTTTCAAATTCTTTTCCCATTTAGGTTATTACAGACTATTGAGCAGAGTTCCCTGTGCTATAACTGATTTTTATTTACTTTTTTAAAAACCTGGACTCAGATGTAAAGAAAAGTACACTGCTGATTCTATTGATCAATGTCATTAAAAGTCCTAAACCCTTATTATTTTCCATTAGCCAGATGAGATGAGAGTGTTTCTCATTATCTCTTGGAAATTTATATATCTTCTCAAGCTGTGCTTAAATCATGTACAGGTTAACTGCATAGGATTCTGTATAGTTATAATCATTATATTTTGAACTAAAAAATGAATAATAAAGGATTTTTCGTCTAATAAAAAAAACCTGATTTTTTTCATATGCTCTATGATTACTTTTACTACCAGGGCTGATTTAGTATGTTTAAACTTTTTTATTTTATAATTTAGATATTAGAAAGGCAGTATAGTGTAGTCATTCTGGGTTTTTAATATAGGTTTTGGGGCTTTCCCGGGATCAAATCTTACTACCTTTGTGGCCTTGGACAGCAAGTTACTTCTTTCTCTGGGCCTCAATTTCTCAAATGTAAATGGGAATAATAATCATTGTTGAACAGTTTTATTTTGTTGGTATGGGATTAAATAGATGAACTCATGTGTAAAACAGTTCCTGACACCTAGTAGTTACTTAATAAATACTGCATTTACTATATTTTTCTTTTTTTTTTTAAAATAAATTTATTTATTTTGGGCTGTGTTGGGTCTTCGTTGCTGCATGCGGGCTTTCTCTAGTTGCATTGAGCGGGGGCTACTCTTCGTTGTGCTGCACGGTCTTCTCATTGCAGTGGCTTCTCTTGTTGCGGAGCACAGGCTCTAGGCACTCAGGCTTCAGTAGTTGTGGCACGTGGGCTCAGTTGCTCCGCAGCATGTGGGATCTTCCCGGACCAGGGCTCGAACCCATGTCCCCTGCATTGGCAGGCGGATTCTTAACCACTGCACCACCAGGGAAGTCCTGCATTTGCTATTAAATTACAGTTAATCAATTTAGCAAACATTGATTAAATACCCACCAGGTACCAGATTTTATCCTAAGGGATGGGATTAGGTATATTTATTGATCATCTACTATTGGCCAGGCATGGAGACTGTAGTAGTGAATAAAAAAAAGTCCTGGGAACTTCCCTGGTGGGACAGTGGTTAGGAATCGACCTGCCAATGCAGAGGACACAGGCTCAAGCCCTGGTCCGGGAAGATCCCACATGCTGCAGAGCAACTGAGCCCGTGCACCACAACTACTGAGTCTGTGCTCTAGAGCCTGCGAGCCACAACTACTGAAGCCCATGCGCCTAGAGCTCATGCTCCACAACAAAAGAAGCCACCACAATGAGAAGCCCATGAAGCCACCGCAATGAGAAGCCCATGCACCACAACAAAGAGTAGCTCCTGATGGCCGCAACTAGAGAAAGATGGCACACAGCAACAAAGACCCAAAGCAGCCAAAAATAAACAAATTAAAAAAAAAAGTCCTTATCCTCTTAGTGTTTATAATACTATTAATGATCATTATTTATTAAAGGCATTATTTATTTGAGGCTGACTTTAAAATGTGATTGACTTTTAATATTTTTGTTTGTTTAACTTTTAAATCTAGGATATCTTGTATTATGAGCAGCTTAAGACTAATGTGATACAACATGACCTTTTGGTGGACAGTTTAATTTATAAAGTAAGTAAAAGTATACATAGTTTTTCCATTTCATTAATAGCATTAAGCAATTATTGAGTCTTCAGCATGTAGGGACTACACTATGCATGATGGTACATATTAAACTTGAAAAATAATTTTAAGTGATCATTATACTTACAAAGTTAAGTTTGACCTTCAAAATTTGCAGTTTCTATTCAATGTTATCCTCCTTCCCTTTGAAACTGTCCTCATAATCCTTTCCTGACCCTCCCATTTATTGATTAAGAGAATGATAAGCATTTCCTGTTCTTATAAATTCAAGTTTCCACACAAACTACATAAAAAGAAACTAAAAGGAAAATGAGATTATGGATTTTTTATCTTATTTGTCTCACAGTCTTTAGGGCCTGCTTATTTATTTTATTATTTTGAAATCGTGTTTTATTTTTAATTTCTTTTAGTTTCTAGACATATAGTTAAGCACGTCTCAAGTTTTATGATAAGGATTCATTGAGTTTTTGTTTCCAGGCATCTGATATTGAGACGAGATGCAGATGCTGAAAACGTGATATAAGATATGACTGATTCTGGATTAATAATTGGGTTGTTTAAAAGATTTGGATTTTAGATTTAGAACTTGTAAGATAGAGGAGAAGGGCATATTATTCCAGATCTCAGAAACAGGGGAGAGAAGAACCTAAAAATTTGTCTGGGTAGAACATAACCAAAGTTAATTATAACAATGACTACTAGCATTTAATGATTGCTTACTATGTGCCATACATTGTTCCAAACTCTTTACATAGATTGTCATCTGATACTGTTAGCTACCTTGGGTGGTAGATGCCAGCATTTTGGCTGTAAATGATAAATGCATTTTTTCCTGGAAAAAAACTTGCATTCTGCAAAATCATGCATTAAAAATAAGAGCTTTTGGGGCTTCCCTTGTGGCGCAGTGGTTGGGAGTCCGCCTGCCGATGCAGGGGACGCGGGTTCATGCCCCACGTACCACAAAAAATAAAAAATAAAAAAATAAGAGCTTATAGGAAAAATAGCACTTTTGTAACTAAAGTGCTAACAGAAACAATAATTGGGAGATGAATTGGACAACTCAGGCAGGCTGCTCCTGCATGAGTTATTAAAAATGTACAAAAATAGGGCCTCCCTGGTGGCGCAAGTGGTTGAGAGTCCGCCTGCCGATGCAGGGGATACGAGTTCGTGCCCCGGTCTGGGAGGATCCCATATGCCGCGGAGTGGCTGGGCCCGTGAGCCATGGCCGCTGAGCCTGCGCGTCCGGAGCCTGCGCGTCCGGAGCCTGTGCTCCACAACGGGGGAGGCCACAACAGTGAGAGGCCCGCATACCGCAAAAAAAAAAAAAAAAAAAAAAAAAAAATGTACAAAAATAATAAAGTGTAAATACTAAAATAATGCAGATGGAAGTGGTGCACAGCACCACTGGGGCTGCTGTTCAGGTGGGCACAAGAGGAAGTGCAGAAGCTAAGAGATGTGCAAGGCTGGGGGTGTGCCTCTCTGGAGAGGGGGCCCCCCGTGCAATAATTCATTTTCCATTCTCTTGAAATACAGTTATAAGGGCTCAGGCCTGCGGAAGACTTTGTCCTTTCCTGCTGAAGGTTATAATTCTACTTCTGCTGTTCTGGCTTCCCTTTTTTAGAGAAAAATTGCATAGAAATGAACACAATTTTCATGTTATACTGCCATCATTCCCTTACTCACCAGCCACATATTGATACGTGTGTTGTAGCAAAACAGGAAGTACTATCATTTTACCATTTTACAGGTGAGGGAACTGAGGTAAAGAAAGAGTAAAGAAATTTGTTTAAATTCATATATTAAATAGCAAAGCCAAGATTTGAATCTAGGTAATCTGACTTCACAACCGTACCTTTAACCACTGCTCTACAGAGAGAAAAGATGAGGAAATTTAAGAGGATGCAGTCTTTTGATGAAAAGTCTTGACTCTCACAGAAGTTTTTACATAGATTTGGATCACAGGTATTACTATTAACTTTGAGGTCAAATGATTGTGCTCAGGGGATTATTTTAGCAACAGCCTAAGAGATCTTTTGGGCTTTAAGACCTTCAGTCTCCTTTCTGTTCAAATGAGAGAAGACTCACAAGAGAAGTTGTTCAAAAAATCCAAGAGTGCTAGCATGAGAGTTCTCTTTGCTGCCAACATGAATTTCAGTTAGAATCAGTAAAAAAAAAAAATCTTTCATTAGAAAGAGGTAAACAGTTTGTGTCTGAAGAATTGAATATAAGTTCTGCTAGAATCAATCCTGACTGTCCACAACATGAGTGTTTTTAGGAAGATATCTGTCTCTGGTTGTTTCTGTCTTGTGTTAGTTAAGCTCTGCTGATCTTATTGGAACAACTCCAAACATTATTAAAGTCAGACCTTGAGGAAATGAGCATTTAAAAATTATTTGAAGTTTCATTACAAGTCCCTTTGGCACAGGCTAATTTTTAATTTAACTGAAAGTAAAGTAGAATTATTTTAGTGATTAAAGAAATTAATGAAACAAGGCAATGCTTATATACAGAACACCATCAAACCCTCCCTAAGCTAAAATATCTAATGGTTCTCTCTGGACTGTGTTTGTTTTCCACAAACATGCCTTGAATCCACACCATCTACAGTTTTCCACCACTTGCTATGATGGACAGTTGATCTGTCATTTTATATCAGTGTTTCTCAACCTTTTCTTCATTATTATCCCTAAAGAGAAAATTTTCTCTAATATAAAAAAATTAAATACCAAAGAACAAGATTTTGGTGGGTAAGGATAAGCTTTGGAGGTCCACAAACCATTGTACTATGTAAAAGTTTTTGATCCCCAGGAACGAAGTCTCACCCCTTAGAGGCAATATCATCCTCGTTGAGATTGCATGGTCTCTACCTCTGCCCACGTTGTGACTTAGACTGGCTCCTTTCTTTTCTCTTAGTCTGCGTGTCTTTCAGTTTTCCCAAGCTTAGCACACATTCACTACCTCCAGAGTCATCCACAGCTCATTTCATCCTCCTGTAATTGCTGCTTTGATCAATAGCCTGATTGAATTTTGTAGGTTGAGCAATATTATCATAGATTCCTGCAATATTTCTTTGTAACTGTTCCGATATTTCTACTATGTATTCTTGCTGGTGAGATTGAAGATAAACATTGTCTAGTTTGTTTGTTTATTTGTTTGTTTGCTAACAAGCAATGACTTGCAAGTGAATAATCACAAAAACATGAAAGATTTTTGGTATTTTGAGGGAATGGCAAGAATGTGGGTTTGAATAGTGGAAGATGAGATTGGAACAGTAATTTGAGGCCAGATTGTTATGGTTGCTTTTGGATGTTGTGATTGCATCTCCTTTTCTAATTTTAAGACATCTAAATATTAGATTTAAAGGAGAGAAAATTGAAATAAATAATAAAGAATTACTAATGGAACCAAAAAGAGTGTGAACAATTTGTAGTCAAATAATGTATCACTTATATTAGTCAAGTAAATTTATAAGTTTACCTGTGATAATTCTAGTGATAAAATCTAATTGAGAAGTTTATAATCATACATAAAAATAAAATCATTGCAGTATTATTTCTAGATGTTGCATTTATGTCTTAGTACTATAGACTATTCATTTAGGTTCTCTTCAGTGCTCTCTACTTTTAATTATAGGATGTGAAATTGACAGCAAGCAATGATGATTATTATTTTGTATTTGAAGATTACTTATATCAGGTAAGTTGAAAAATTAAAATATGTAATGTTCTTGTTTTAAGTTCTCTAACTCAGGATACTTTAGAAGATTTTTCTTTTGTTAACTGACTCTTCCTGAAATCCACTATGTTTATTTTTTATCTAATTAAATGTTCTAAGTTTGGGATAAGGTTAATTTTTGTTCTTACATGGGAATAGGTAGGAGAATAAGAGCTACATATCTGCTCCAACCAGGAGAGGTATATGCACAGATTTTTTTTTTATACATGTATCAACTCTTTTTTACATTGTATTCCCATATAGATCATTTCAGAGTATGAGTAGAGTTCTCTGTGCTGTACAGTAGGTTCTTATTAGTTATCTGTTTTATATATAGTAGTGTATATATGTCAATCCCAATCTCCTAATTTATCCCTCCCCCCCCCGTAACCATAAGCGTGTTTTCTACATCTGTAACTCTATTTCTGTTTTGTAAATAGGTTCGTTTGTACCTTTTTTTTTAGATTCAACATATAAGCAATATCATATGATATTTGTCTTTGTCTGACTGACTTCACTCAGTATGACAATCTCTAGGTCCATCCATGTTGCTGCAAATGGCATTATTTCATTCTTTTTTACAGCTGAATAATATTCCATACCACATCTTCTTTATCCTTTCCTCCATCAATGGACATTTAGGTTGCTTCCATGTCCTGGCTGTTGTAAATAGTGCTGCAGTGAACATTGGGGTACGTGTATCTTTTCAAATTATGGTTTTCTCCAGATATGTGCCCAGGAGTGGGATTGCTGGATCGTATGGTAACCCTATTTTTAGTTTCTTAAGGAACCTCCATACTGTTCTCCATAGGGCTGTACCAATTTACATTCCCACCACAGTGTAGGAGGGTCCCCTTTTCTCTACACCCTCTCCAGCATTTATTGTTTGTAGAATTTTTGATTAGGCATGGATCCTTAAATTGAATGTCCAGTTCATAATTCAGTCATCCCAAGATGTTCAGAGAAAGCATTTTACATGATAGTTTTCTATTAAAGGCCTTGAATAAATAATTAAATGTTTTGAAATCAGTTTGAAGCATTGTGATTACTCTTTGATCATTTCATATGCTGATATTGTGGGTGTTTGTATTTACCTAGGTCTTTTTCATATCTACTAAAATAGAAACATCTTTAGAAACATCTTATCACAAATAGGAAATATGAAATTTATGTAGAATTGATTAAATAATACTCTTTTTTTAAAGGTCACACACACATACATAGATAGATAGAAGATTAATAATTTGATTTTGAGTGAATGTCAACATGTGTCATGGAGAAAATATCTAGATTCCACATGACAATTTCTGCTTCATTAAATGTAAATCAGTCCCAGCTGTCTGGATTAGCAGGTTTCTAATTGGTAATAGTGGTGGTAGTTGTGTGTCTAAGAAAAGAAAAATAAGAAAAATAAGAAAATAAGATTCTCTCAAGAAGGTTTAATTACTCATATATTCCAAGAACTAAATTCCAATGATTTTATAAATTTTATTTATAAAGCTAAAATTTGAAATAACCCTGGAAACAATTTTAAGAAAGTTTCAGTGATTTCAAAAGTGCCACTAATTTTTTTAATTTTAAAAAACAGTAAAGATTTAAAATCCCATTCTTTAACATAATTAAAAGTTGGAAAATACAAAAATCTAAAAGTTTATTTACTTATCTAGCTAATATGTAGCCTGGTACCTAATTCTTAGTACTCAGTAAAATTTTGAATGTACAGTAAAGTTAATGCTTCATTTATATATTAATATTTGTTTCCATACTTAAGAAATATTGAGTGTAAATGATTAGTTTTGGTATTGTATCATAAGGAGGTCCACAGAACCATCCTTAGCAGAAAAATCAAAATCAGTGAAAATTATTTAAAAAACAAAAATATTTAAAGTATATCTGGAAGCTGTGTTAAGGTCATACATGAAGACAGCAACAAAAACAAAAACGAAAACAAAAAACATTTATTCCAGAAAGGTACTAAATCTCAGAACAGTCTGTAGCATTTGAGTCGTGATGCACTGTCTCCCTCCCCTCACCCCCAGATCATCATGATGGAAGCTTCAATTCAGCTGAGTGTGGCCAGGAAGATGGGGTTCCATTTCCCTATAACTTCTAGTCAAGGGCTGCAGTATCTCTATATGAGGGTCAGGTAACCAGTATTTCTCATACTCCTCAGCTCTGTGTTGTAGATGCTAAATTCCAGAAGAATGCTGCCAAAAAGTCAGGGGCTCCCTGCCTCCAACTCATAGGGCAGACCTCTGTGGAGAGCAGGTTTGAGTAACCTCCATATTTGTTTTCTGTAGTGGCTGTACCAACTTGCATTCCTGCCAACAGTGCACTAGGGTTCCCTTTTCTCTGTACCCTCCCCAATACTTGTCTTTCTTTGTCTTGTCTTTTTGATGATAGCCATTTTAACAGGCCTGAGGTGATAACATATTGTGGTTTTGATTTGCATTCCCCTGATGATTATTGATGTTGAGTACCTTTTCATGTACCTGTTGGCCATTTGTATGTCTTCTTTGGAAAACTTCTATTCAGTTCCTCTGCCCATTTTTTAATTGGGTTTTTTTGTTTCTTTGCTATTGAGTTGTAAGAATTCTTAATATATTTTGGATATTAACCCCTTATCAGATATATGATTTGGAAATATTTTCTCCCAACCTGTATGTTGCCTTTTCATTTTGTTTTTTATTTCTTTTGCTTTACAGAAGCTTTTTAGTTTGATGTAGTACCACTTATTTATTTTGCTTTTGTTGCTTGTGGTTCTATTTTCATATCCAGGAAATCTCTGTGAAGTCAAGGAGCTTTTCTTTCTGTGTTTTCTTCTAGGAGTTTTATGGTACAGGTCTTACATTTAAGTCTTAAATCCATTTCATGTTCATTTTTGTGAGTGGGGTAAGATACAAGTCTAATTTCATTCTTTTGCATGTGGTTATCCAGTTTTCCCAACCCTATTTATTATTGAAGATACTGTCTTTTCTCCATTGACTATTTGTGGCTCCCTTGTCAAATATTAGTTGACTATTTATGTGTGGTTTATTTCTGGGCTCTCGATTCTGTTCAGTTGGTTTGTGTGTCTATTTTTATGCCAGTGCTATACTATTTTGATTACTATAGTTTTGTAGTATAGCTTGAAATCAGGAAGTATGATGCTTTGTTATTCTTTCTTGAGATTGTTTTGGCTACTCAGGTTCTCCTGTGGCTCTATACAAATTTTAGGATTGTTTTTCTATTTCTGTGAAAAAAAATGCCATTGGAATTTTAATAGGGATTGCATTAAATCTATAGATGGCTTTGGGTAGTATGGACATTTTAACAATGCTAATTCTTCGGATCCATGAACATGGGATATTGTTCCATTTGTGTCTTCTTCAGTTTCTTTCATCAAAGTCTTGTATTTTTCAGTGTACAGATCTTTCACCTCCTTGGTTAAATTTATTCCTTAGTATTTTGTTGTTTTTGATGCTATAGTGAATGGAATTATTTATTTCTTTTTCAGATGTTTTGCTGTTAGTGTATAGAAACACAGCTGTTTTCTGTATGTTGATTTTGTATCCTGCAACTTTACTGAATTCATTGTTTAGTTCTAGCAGATTTTTGGTGGAATCCTTAGGATTTTCTACATATAAGATCATATCAGTTGCAAATAAAGATAATTTTATTTCTTTCTTTCCTGTTTGGATGCCTTCTTTTCTTTTTCGTGCCTGATTGCTCAGAGTGGTCTTGTAAAAACACTAATCAATTCATGTTACTTGTAAGATTAAAACCAAAAAGACCAAAATCCTTCATGAAGCCTACATGACCCTGCGTGCACTGGTCCACCTCTTCAGCCTCATTGTTCACATCTGCCCTGACACTCTGGCACAGTGTATTCCAACCACTCTGATCTTTTACTCCTCAAGTTCACTATACTTCTTTCTACCTCAGGGCCATGAGACCTGCAATTCCTTTGATGTAAAAGACCATTACCCTCCCCTCGTCCTCTAATAAGTTCCTATTTTTCCTTCAGCTCTCAGCTAAAATATCACTTACTCACAAATACCTTCCCTGACCCACTCTCTGCTTCCCAACACAAACACACAAAGTCATGGCCATCTAAAGTATGCTTTTAAAGTCCTATGTAGTATTTTTCATACTTTTTATTTATAGTACTTTTTATAGCTTATTTGATTATTTTATAATTTCCCCCCCATAACTGTTTAGTATTATGACACTAAACATGAATACATAAATTATAATATCAACCAAAGGCCAATAATCATATGATTTATAGTGTGTTGACTATTCTACTTCAGTGTGTGGGTAGAAAAAGTGTAAATTTGACAATTTCATCCCCTTTGGTGACTGGAAAGAAGAGGATTGTCAATTTTAAGTTACAACTACACAGGCTTTTTGGTGGTGGTAAAAGAGATTTTCCAGGCAACTAATTTGCCTCATTTGATGAACAGGGTCAGTAAGGATATCATTTTAAATGAGAGTAGTAACAATTCCTCCAAATAATGCCAGAATTAGCCCTTGAGTATATATTCATCTTTGTGTACCCCATAAACTTGGAAAACTTATAAGTGACTGAGTCTGACAAACAGAACCATTTATAAACAATGGATGCATTCTCTGAGAAAAAGCATATTGATCATCAGTAAACATTCTCTGAGAAAAAGCAGATTGATCATCAGTAAATATTTATTGATTCTTGTATGTAAATGATACCACCTTTGATAGGCTTACATTCTAGCTAAGGAGGCAAAAATGTTTTGAAATTGTTTTAAAGTGTTTATGTAAAGCATTGGATATTAAGTTAATTAATATCACAGATAGTAAGTACTATAGGAGTGTGCTTTAACCTTTATTTTCCATTTTTATTATATTTTAGTCCAAATTGTATTATTTTTAGATTTCACATAATTTTTTCAGTCGTACACCTCCTGGCCTCTGCTACTCTTAGTACTTTGTAAAGCTGTAATGTGGATCTTTATCCTTATAACATAAGTAAAAGGATAATTATAACACCTAAGTTCTGTCTTTGGGAATTATGCAGAATTAAATTTTCCTCATGTGGATACTTTCCATGATCATACCTTTTAGATAGCTAATATCACAATTAGTCTGACTTATCAGAGGGAAGTTCATTTTAAGTAATAAAAATTATAATTATATGTATTGAAAACCATATTATCAGAAATTGAGTTCTGATTTTTCTCTGGGAAAAAAATTTTATCCCTATATGTGTGTGCGTGCACACTTGTATGTGTATGTATGTATGAGATAAGAAAGAAGAAAGGCTTTTCTTGTCACTAATTATAGGCTTTCCTTTGGCAGAGCTGCCTAGCAACATAAGTGCTCTATGGGAAAATTGTTGATTGTAATGGAGTGAACTTAATGTTTCTGGCATGTTCTGTGTCATAACCATTTTATTGGGTTTTGTGACTAGGCTACAAAATTAGACAGCACGTGGCATTGCTGTGTCCATATATAGATGAGAAAACCTCCAGTAATCCCTCCTGAAGGAACATCTGGGCCTATGCTACAAGGATACACAGGCACTCTTCTGAGTGACTCATGTTAGTTACCTAAATTTTATAAGCAATAACACTGAGCATTACAGAAATAATGTTTTGAGTAATAAGTCAACTTTTTTGTATTCCAAAGTTTAGTTTTTATTTTGCATGAAATTCTTAAAAATACTTCATTGTGCTGAAAGTTATAAATTATATCAGAGTTTTAAAATGTGTTCAAACAGAAGACAGCCCTTATTCCATGGAAGTATATTGGGTAGTTTGACAGTAACATTTTCAGGTTTTAGTACTTAATAGCATCATGACAATCTATAAAATTAACTTATTGTCCAAAGTATATAAAATATTTATAGGGGAGAATGTTTATATAGTAAAGAGAAGACACGGGAATTAATCTTTCTGTTGGGTGACAAATTCTCTACCATACACTTGGCTTATCTAGCATTTGCTTAGTAGGAATACTGTCATATTAGAATATGCCATAGTTATACATATTTTAATGCTATTGAATGGTGTTCAAG
Source organism: Mesoplodon densirostris (assembly GCF_025265405.1). Classification (NCBI taxonomy): domain Eukaryota; kingdom Metazoa; phylum Chordata; class Mammalia; order Artiodactyla; family Ziphiidae; genus Mesoplodon; species Mesoplodon densirostris. The sequence continues at coordinate 166,995,784 of NC_082661.1, read as the reverse complement.
AAAGGCCCAGGAGGGCCTCCCTGGTGGCGCAGTGGTTGAGAGTCCGCCTGCCGATGCAGGGGATACGGGTTCGTGCCCCGATCTGGGAGGATCCCATATGCCGCGGAGCGGCTGGGCCCGTGAGCCATGGCCGCTGGGCCTGCACATCCGGAGCCTGTGCTCCGCAACGGGAGAGGCCACAACAGTGAGAGGCCCGCATACCGCAAAAAGAAAAAAAAAAAAAAAGAAAGGCCCAGGTGCAATCAGATATCCTTTATTCATGTCAAGTTATTGAGTGTCTGTTCTGATACAGGCACTGTGTAAGGTGCTGCATAAGATGTTTATTAAGCTCACATTTTAGTGAAAAATGAGGTAAAGGCAAATACATAGTTATAATTTGATAAATGCTCTGATAGACGTTTATGCAATGTTGCATGCAAATACAATTAAAGGAGAAATAAATTCTGGGAGTAGTTCAGCTTAGCGGTGGCTTCAGAAAAGAAATGTTATCTGAAATGTCTGGTTCTTTTTCCTTGAATTTAAATTTTTTTAAATTTTTTTATCGAAGTATGGTTGATATACAATAGTATATTGTTTTCAGGTGTACAACATAGTGACTTGACATTTATATACATTACAAATTGATCACCATGATAAGTCTAGTAACCATCTGTCACCATACAGAGTTATTCCAGTTATTATTGACTGTATTCCCTGCGCTGTACATTATATCCTCATTATAAACTCCTTTGTTTTATAACTGGAAGTTTGTACTTCTTAATCCTCTTCACCTATTTTGCTCAACCCCCCACCCACCTCCCCTCTGGCCACCATCAATTTGTTCTCTGTATCTGTGAATCTATTTCTGTTCTATTTTGTTTGTCTGTTTGTGTTTTTTTTTTTTTTTAAGATTCTACATACAAATGAAATCATGGTGTTTGTCTTTCTCTGAGGAAATGTCTGGTTCTTAAAGGCAAGGAATTAGGAGACTGAGAAAAACAAAAATAAACATGAGCCATGTGCATATGATGATTAGTGAAGAGAGATTAGCTTTTCATGGCAGTGAACAACTCTGACAGTTCAGGCTAACCTTAATGAGCACTTGATATAGAGCAAGGTCTGCGTGAACAGAGAGAGAACAAATGTGAAAGACATGTCAATACCATGACCTATCATTATAATCACTTCCTCTTGAATACATGTTCAACTCCCTCCCCCTTCTCCCAACTTCTAGTAGTAATTGCCTGACAAAACCTTAATCCTGGTTAAGTACAACTCTCCACCAATTCTGTGGCTTCAGTGTGCATTTGAAAGTGGCTGGAGAGGGCTTCCCTGGTGGCGCAGTGGTTGAGGGTCCGCCTGCCGATGCAGGGGACACGGGTTCGTGCCCCAGTCTGGGAAGATCCCACATGCCGCGGAGCGGCTGGGCCCGTGAGCCATGGCTGCTGGGCCTGAGCGTCCGGAGCCTGTGCTCCGCAACGGGAGAGGCCACAACAGTGAGAGGCCCACGTACCGCAAAATAAATAAATAAAATATACATCAAACTTCTCCCAATATATATATACATGTGAGCATGCATTATCCCTCTTGTCTGCATTATTTTTCTCTGTAGCACTTACCACTATATAACATACAATATATTTTGCTTTTTTCCCTCCATCTTCCTTCACAAAAACATAAACACTATGAGGACAGGGATTTGTTGTTGGTTTTTTTTTCATTCATGGCTGTATTCTCAGTCTTTAGAAAAGTGCCTGCCACATAGTAGGAGTAAATACTTGTAGGTAGGTAACTAGGTAGGAAAGAAGGAAGGAGGGAAGGAAGGAAGGAAGGAAGGAAGGAAGGAAGGAAGAAAGGGAGGGAGGGAAGAGGAAGGAGAAAGGAGAAGGGAGGGAAGGAGGGAGGGAGAGAAAGAGGAAGAAGGAAGAAACTATCAAAGGTAGAATCAGGGGGATTTTGGTAATTGACTAAATATGCAGGTTGAGAGAGAAGGCAGAATTAAGAATGACTTGAGTTTTCAGGCTTTGGATAGTTATAAGCATGGTGATAACAAGAGTTAAGATTAGAAAAACAGGTAGGATGTGTAAGGTTGGAAGTCAGGGGGACGGAGCAGAGAAAGATTTTTAAAGTATATTTTTCTCCATAAGAAGGTAACAAGAAGATGAGAGCCCATGCCCAAGCAAGAAGCTAGACCAGAAAAAGTCTTTGTTTTTTATTTTTCTCCCTGTATTCTCTAATGATTGTAAATGAGATTATCAGCACTATCTGTGTCATTTATTTATGGAGTGCTTATTAGGTAACAAGATCTGCTCTAGACACTTTACAGCTAATTCTTACAACACCCTTTAAGGTAGCTTTATTTCTGTTTTACAGATGAAGAAGCAGAGGCTCAGAGCCCAAACTCATACAGCTACCAGGACCCAGGCTAGGTCCATTCAGTTTCAAAGCCCTGTAAGCCACATTACTCTTTGATTTATGAAAATTTAAGTCAGGGCAGAGTGCTTCAAAAAGTGATTCTTGAAATTTTATCGTTCAAAAATTCTCCAGATTAGTTTGGATAGAAATGCAAGAGCACCACAAATTTAAAAATTGTGTAATAGTTGTAAGTTAAAGTGATTGTCCAATTGATATACATTGTTTCTTAATTGCTTTTTATTACATAAATAACTTATTTCTCAAAAACATTCATTATAAGCATATTTTCAAAAGACTAAAGAAAGCTATAGGCCATTGTAAATCTTTTACAGCTGTATGTAGAAACGTTAGGTGTAATTCTGCTATATAAACTGTAGTTCAGACTTACACATCCAACTTGCGCTTCCACTTACAGCTTTTCTAAATAAAATAAATCATTACTATATATACCCTCATCCTCATAAAGTTCAAATTTTACTTAATTAGTGAGTAATCAAAGTTAAATTTTCTAGTTAATTTGATTGAAACTGTCATCTTCATATAGTCACATTTCTAGCAAATTTACAGTTGAACTATCACTTCATTACAGATAAAAAATTGGGATCTCAGAAGTTAAAACAACTCAGGTTAGAATAGGAGTTGGTAGCTCGTTGCTTGCATGCTAAGGTTGCACATCAGTACATAATGTGTAATACCCCACCTCTGGCTTATCACACTATAGTCACCAAGGTTCTCTCAAGAGCAGTCTCAGATATCTTGTCTTCTCTAAGGCAATAGGGACTTGAGGGGTATATATTTAAGCACAGAGTTTCTCCTAACATTACTATGTTCCCACCAGTTTCTAAGGGAAAGTTGATACAAACATTTTTTTAGGAATTGTCTTCCCTCTAGGCAATGGTAGAAGGATATTTGTAAGTATACTTTTCTTTTGCATTATTTTACTTTAATTGTATTAGCTTAATAGTGGCTGTATTAGTTTGTTATTATATTAATTGTGTAACTATTTTAGTTATATTAATTGTATTAGCTTATTATTGCTGCTATAACAAATTAACATAAATTTAGTGGCTTAAAATGAAACAAGTGTACTTTCCTACAGTTCTGTCTGAAGATCGGGAAGTCTTTTGAAATGGGCCTTGGTGGGCTAAAATCAAGCTCTTGTCAGGGCTGTCTGTGTTCCTTCTGGAGGCTTTGGAGAAGAGTACATTCCCTTGCCTTTTCCATCTTGTTGGGTACATCTGCATTCCTTGGCTCATGATTCCTTTCTCCATCTTCAAAGCCAGAAGACAGCATCTTCAAATCTCTCTTTTTCTGACTATGCTGCCTCTCTTTTTCATTTATGAGGATTCTTGTGATTACATTGGGCCTAATGAGATAATCTAAAACAATCTGATTATCTAAAGACCTTCAGTTTAATCACATCTGCAAAATTCCTCTTGTCATGTAAGTTAGCATGTCCACAGGTTGCAGGGATTAAGGTGTAGGTATCCTTGGAGGTCACAGTGGTACTGGAAGGTTTGACAAGAGAAGAGACTAATATTATTTACTGGTTTGATAACATTTTATGGATTTAGAATTTTTTAGAACCTAATGATTTATGAAATTATTGGCAAGTATTTATCACATTTATAGGTCTAAAAATAAAAATGTTTATGATAATTTCATAATATATACAAATATTGAATCATTATGTTGTATACCTGAAACTAATATAATGTTATATGTCAATTACATCTCAATAAAAAAACTATATGATTATGTCAGTAGATGCCCCAAATATATTTAATAACGTTTATTTTTTAAAATTGTGGTAAAAAAACGCTTTATAAAATTTACTATTTTAACCATTTCTAAGTGTACAATTCAGCAGTGTTAAGAATATTCACATTTTTATGAAACCTAACATCCTTTTTTTGTACTAACTCTTTATACACTAGAATGGAAGTATATTTTCTTGACTTATGAATAATATTTTTGTGAAACCAACATTTGCCATCTTAATGTAAGTTGATGTTATTTAATTTTGAAATATTAGAGGTGTTCCCACTAAAGCAAGGAAAGAACATGAGTCATTTTGGAATTTCTAGCCAATGAATAAGATAAGAAAAATAAAGTTATAGATACCAGAAAGGATACAAAATTATTATCAAATATAGAAATTCAAAGGAATTAACTGAAAACCATTAGAACTATAATTCAATTAAATGCCTGTTTATGAAATAAAATATTGAAATCATTTACTCTTTTCAATATGAGAAATAATCATTTGGAATATATAATGGAAAATAAAGAGCCAGGCAACATAAGTCCTTTATTCCTGAAGAGGGATCTGGGTGGCACATCCCAGTGACCACTACATACTGCTACCATCTTAGTCCCAGCCACTGTCAATAGTCTTCTATAGGGCCTCCCTTCTTCTGCCCTTGTCCCCCATGGCCAATTCTCTTCACAGTGGCTAGAGTGATCCGTATAAAATAAATTAGGTCATTTCTCGCCTCTGCTGAAAACCCCACAGTGGATCTCCATTTCACTTCAAATAAAAGCCAATATCCTGACAATGGCCCACAATGCCTTGCATAATTTGGCCTCTTTTTACCTCTCTCATATATCTCTTTCTACTCATCTGCTCCAGCCACACTTGTATCCATGCTGTTACTCCAGCACAGCAGGCATACTCCTGCCTTAGCACCTTTGCAGTTATTGGTTCTTCTGCCTGGTGTGCCCTTCCCCCAGATATCTATATGTTAACTTCCTCAAGTTCTTTCAAGTCTTTGATCAGATGTTACCTTCTCAATGAAGCCCACCCTGACCATCCTCTTTAAAATGGCAATCACCCTTCCCCATTTCCCCTTTGCTTTGTTCCCATAGCACTTACCACCTAATACATTATATAATGTAAGTATTTATAATGTTTGCTATTTATTACCCCCCACCATAATTAAGCTCCACAAGGGAGGTTTTTTATTTATTTGTTTGTCTGTTTCCTTTGTTGTATCCCAAGCACCAAGCAGCTATAACAGTGCCTGGTACATAGTAGAAACAAAAAGAAAGAATTAGTGAACTGATTTTAAAAAAAAAGTCTGAGGAAGTTATCCAGAATGGAGCATAAAGGGATGAAAGTAACTAAGAGATTTGGCAGGTTGAATAAGTGTCAGTCAATCTTATATCTACAGGAATCAGGTAGAAGTGAATAGAGAATGTGAGAGAAGCATCATTCAAAAAGATAATGTCTGAGAATTTTCCAGAAATGGGGATAAACAAAATTTCAAGGTGAAGAAACATGATAATCTTAAACCATAGAAATAAAAACAAACCCAAAATTAAATTTATTGCGGGGGAGGAACTACAGAATATAGAGTAACATTTAATAGTAGTAGTGGTAGCAGTAATTGCAGCTAACATTGTAATAATACCATGTGCTAGGCACTGCTTTATGCACTTTATGTATATTAATTAGTCCCTACCATAGACTTTGATGTAAGTATTATTATTGTATGCATAGAGGAAACTGAGACACCAAGAAGTCCAGGAACTTTCCCAGTGTCACACAGCTAGTACATGGTGGGGCTAGAATTTGAATTCCAGCAGTCTAGTTTCAAAATAAATTCCAGATGGGTAAATGATTTTACCACAGAATGAATCTATCAAAAATGCTAGACAAAATTTCCTGTTTTAGTCAGGATGCACTAGATTATACTGTGGCAACATGTAAATCCAAAATCTCAGTGGCTTAAAACAGCAAAGGTTTATCTCCTGCTCATGGTTATGTCCATCCCAGATAGGGTGGGGATGTAGCTCTGTGTCATCCTCACTCCAGGACCCAGGCTGATGTCATACCTACTATCTGAAACACCGGTGGTTTCCATGCAGAGGGAAAGAGGGAACCTGGTTAACTACTCTGGTTCTTGAAGCTTCTGTTCGGAAACTTTCAAGTGACATGTATCTCTTTCATTGAGTAAAGAGCAAGTCACATGGCCACACCTAACACCAAAATGGCCAGAAAAGATAAGCTGACATATGTTCCCAAAGGGGAAGAACCAGAAACATTTGATGAAAAAAAACAATGGCTTTCATAATTTAGGTGAATATATAGAGAACATTATAAGTGTGGGAAGGGACTTTCTAAGCATGAAAGTATTGGTAGATTTGAGCATATAAAAATTTAAAGTATCTCTGTGTCAAAAATAATAAATTATTGAACAAAGCCATTTATAATATATAATTAGACCAAAATTTAGCATCCTTAATATATAGAAATTTAAACAAATCAATAATTTAAAAAATATTAATTTTGAAATGTACTAAGATGATAAACTGGAAAATAACAAAAGAAATGCAAATGGAAAGATGTTCAACCTCATTAGTAATTAAAGCACTTTGCCATTTTTTACCTATAAGATGATAATAAACCACTTTGATGAGAATAAGAGAAGATATGGACTATCCTACTGCTGTCTATGTTAAAAACTAAAACAAAACATTTCTGGAGGGCAGTTTGGCAACGTGTATCAAAAGTTTTACAGTTAAAATACCCATCACTTTGACCAGACAGCTAGTCCAGTTTTAAGACTTTAAATAAAGGTGTACATAAATATTTAGCTATAAGGAAGTTCACTGCAACATTGTTTATAGCTGTGGAAAAGTGGAAATAATTAAATGTTCAACAATAAAAGACAGGTTAAATAACTATTGTTCATCTGTATAGTGGATTATTCTGAAGCATTAAAAAATGTGGGTAGAAAATACTTTATATTTTTTTTTACATATTTATTTATTTTTAAATTTTGGCTATGTTAGGTCTTCGTTGCTGCACATGGGCTTTCTCTAGTTGCAGCGAGCAGGGGCTACTCTTCTTTGCGGTGTGCGGGCTTCTCTTTGCAGTGGCTTCTCTTGTTGTGGAGCACAAGGCATGCGGCCTTCAGTAGTTGTGGCACGTGGTCTCAGCAGTTGTGGCTCGTGGGCTATAGAGTGCAGGCTCAGTACTTGTGGCACATGGGATTAGTTGCTCCGCGGCATGTGGGATCTTCCCGCACCAGGGATCAAACCCGTGTCCCCTGCATTGACAGGTGGATTCTTAACCACTGCACCACCAGGGAAATCCCTTATTTTATAATACTGAGAGAAAGTAGAGTATAGAACAGTATGCATAATCCTATTTTGTTGGGAAAATTTATGTATGTATGTATCAGAACAGCCCGGAAGGATATACATCAAAATATTAACACTGGTGGGATTGTGGGTGTTCTTTCTCCATTTTTTAATTATCTCTATTTCTAATTTTTTTCTTATTTTTATCATAAACATGTATTGCTTGCATAGTCTTTTAAAATATAAAAATAAATCAGCAGCAATTGTTGGTACGCATCTCACCACTGCGCCTGACTGATGCCCAGTCTCCATATCTATCCTGTTTCTAAAGCTGGGTCCCTTTCTTGTGTCTTGAACTCATGGTTCCCCTCTCCATTCACCCCTGCTGCTAGTCCAGCCCTGATTTTGTTCCCCAGTTATGTTAACTGGGCTTCTGCCTTTTTCTGTTATTCCCGAATTATTTTCTCAGTAACATCTTTTGAATCCCAGGACTTCTAATACCAGGACCTAGATTTCCTGTCACTAATCACCTTCCTGGGGATTGGTCCCCTGCCTCCAGGCTGGTATCAACAATCCAGTTCCTCCTACTGGACATGTTTGATTTTGACTTTCTGCCCTACATATTTTCCTCTCCAGGTAGAGTTGCCATATCTACCTGCTGGTCAGGACAACCAGCTTCTAACCTGTGCTGGACTGCCACTTGTTCTACTGCTGCTAATCCCTTCTAGATACCATGAGTTGCCTTCTCTCCCACCCTGACATGCCCACTGCCAGCTGCTGCATCCCAGCAATGAGCCTAGTTCCAGTTTCCTGCACTTTTCAAACTGCTCTGTCCCATCGTAGTTACCTAGGGTCCCCCCTCTACATTTCTTATCTTATTAAATTTCTTCAAGTTGGTTCTTTTTTGCAGATTAAAAATACACTAAAAGAATCAACTGGTCAACATCACTAATCATTAGAGAAATGCAAATCAAAACTACAGTGAGGTATCACCTCACACCAGTCAGAATGGCCATGATCAAAAAATCTACAAACACTAAATGCTGGAGAGGGTGTGGAGGAAAGGGAAACCTCTTGCACTGTTGATGGGAATGTAAATTGATACAGCCACTATGGAGAACAGTTTGGAGGTTCCTTAAAAAACTACAAATAGAACTACCATATGACCCAGCAATCCCACTGCTGGGCATATACCCTGAGAAAACCATAATTCAAAAAGAGTCATGTACCACAATGTTCATTGCAGCTCTATTTACAATAGCCAGGACATGGAAGCAACCTAAGTGTCCATCAACAGATGAATGGATAAAGAAGATGTGGCACATATATACAATGGAATATTACTCAACCATAAAAAGAAACGAAATTGAGTTATTTGTAGTGAGGTGGATGGACCTAGAGTCATACAGGGTGAAGTAAGTCTGAAAGAGAAAAACAAATACCGTATGCTAACACATATATATGGATTCTAAAAAAAAAATAGTAATGAAGAACCTAGGGGCAGGACAGGAATAAAGACACAGACGTAGAGAATGGACTTGAGGACACAGGAAGGGGGAAGGGTAAGCTGGGACGAAGTGAGAGAGTGGCATGGACTTATATATACTACCAAATGTAAAATAGCTAGCTAGTGGGAAGCAGCCTCATAGCACAGGGAGATCAGCTCAGTGCTTTGTGACCACCTAGAGGGGTGGGATAGGGAGGGTGGGAGGGAGATGCAAGAGAGAGGAGATATGGGGATATATGTATATGTATAGCTGATTCACTTTGCTATAAAGCAGAAACTAACACACCATTGTAAAGCAATTATACTCCAATAAAGATGTTAAAAGAAAAAAAGAATCAACTGGTAGTTAGTAACTTGCATTTTCTGCTGTTGTTTAAGGTTTAGGTGACTAACAGTGAGAAATCTTTGGATGAACTTTGCCCATCACACTTGGTATCTACTGTAACACTTACCATAAGTGTACCAATAGAGGCCACTCTTCCCATTGAGAGGCACAGTACTGAACTTGAAAAATTCTACCTCAGTGCCTCTCAAGCAGAAGTAGCAATGAATTACCTGTTATAAAACAGTGCTTACATATATATGGAATCCAAAAAAAAAAAAAAAAAAAAGGTTCTGAGGAACCTAGGGGCAGGACAGGAATAAAGACGCAGACGTAGAGAATGGACTTGAGGACACAGGAAGGGGGAAGGGTAAGCTGGAACGAAGTGAGAGAGTGGCATGGACATATATACACTACCAAATGTAAAATAGAAAGCTAGTGGGAAGCAGCCACGTAGCACTGGGAGATCAGCTCTGTTCTTTGTAACCGTCTAGAGGAGTGGGATAGGAAGGGTGGGAGGGAGACGCAAGAGGGAAGGGATATGGGGATATATGTATACGTATAGCTGATTCACTTTGTTATACAGCAGAAACTAACACAACATTGTAAAGCAGTTATATTCCAATAAAGATGTTTAAAAAAAATAAAAACTACACAAGTTAACACAACATTGTAATGCAACCATATTTCAATAAAAAATAAAGGAAGAAAAACAGTGCTTAATTGTTTGTTTTTTCCAATGTTGTACCCAGGTATTACTTTGTTTCTCCCGAGATACATCTGTGTTGGGTCACTTTGCATACAACAGTGCTTCACCACCGAAATCATACATAAGAGGTAAAATTTTAGTATATAAAGGAAGTATTCTTTAACACTTACATAATCATACCAAGACTGTTTATTTTATAGCATATATTGGTTGTCAAAATTTTTGTCGTAAATTATTTAATAAGGTGTCTCTCAGGTTATTGTAACCATCTTTCACTCCCACTTAAATCAGTGCCCAAGCCACTTATCGCAGATCACAGGAAAGTGGTTCCAAAAACAGCATTTAAAATTACTTCTTTATTTTTCCTGTTTGCTCTCTCCTCTGTTGCTGTTTTTGCCATATCTGTTGACTTTTATTTACCCTTCTAACTATGAGTTTATCAGTTGAATTTGCTTTTTCTTTTCTTTTCTTTTCTTTTTTTTGCTTTCTTTATTCCTTCTCCCAAAATGTTACACCACACTTAAAGTTTGATATAATTTATATGCTATTAGCTTTCTTAATTCTATTTTAGTGCTTTCTTCTCTTTATCATTAGCTGCCTACAAGATAATGCTATTTCAGTATCCTCCTATCACTAATTTCAGCTGGAAGCCTTTCCCTGATTTCTCCTTTTTATTAAGTAGTGAACACCCAGCTCTGGAAGCTTATAAGCCTATTGTGTATGGTCATTCTGCTATTCCCATAAAGAAAGATGCTGTTTGTCCTGTATCTCCTAAGTCCAACTGTCTGCCTGATTACTACAACCCCTGCCCTAAGACAGGCCCACATTGCCAATGCTGGGATCAGGCTCCCCCTACTTGGGGGCTCTCTTGGTTACATTGCTTCTATACTGAATTGATAGAAACATTTGGTTTACTTGTTTGTTTCTTTCACATCATCTGCTGAAAAACTGATTATAGAACTTATCTAATGGACTTACCTCTAAATTCAGCCAAATTTTAATTCAGCCCTCCATCAGTTGATCCTGTCTTAACCTAGCTAACTTTGATTCTCTGTTTATTCCACACTACCCCATTTTCATTCTAAGCCTCTATATATTCTCTAAACATGGAAGGATTCCCCCTCCTCCACCCCCAAAATCATAGGTTCTTGAAGAACTAGCCTATATCTCACAGTATCAGAAAAACTCAGATTATTTCCTTCTATGTAGGGAAAAACCCAATTCTATCCTACTGTGTTTTGCTCCTGTGTTTTTAATTTACTACTCACACAAAGCACTTCACTTCTAACACTTTTGGTCGCACATATGTGGGGAGTTTTCCCCACACTAACAAGCTAGTCTTGACACCACCTGGGTATCCTGCAGTTTAACTCAATTCTAACACTACACTGTCTACCTAGAGATGGTGTCAGATCCCACAGGTTAAGGACTCAGTCCTTACATACATACACACACACACACACATACACTTCAGACACCAGTCACAAGCTTATGTTATCACCTGTGCTTCTGACCAACTGGCTTTAGATTGGACGTTCCAACAACCCTCTCCTTGGGTTTGACTGATTTACTAGAGAGGCCCACAGAACTCAGGGAAACACGTACTTACATTTACCAGTTGGTTAAAGATATGATAAAGAATATAAATGAACAGCCAGATGAAGAGATACATAAGGCTACGCCTGGGAGGGTCACAAGCATAGAAGCTTCTGTCCCCATGGAGTTGGAGTGTGTCTTCTTCCCAGCGTTGATGTGTTTGCCCACCTAGAAGCTCTTCAAACTCCCTACTTCTGGGGTTTTATGGGGTCTTCCTCACAGAGGCATGATCAATTATTAAACTCCATTTCCAGTCCCTCTGGAGTATGAGGGGGTGGGGCTTCTAATCAAGGTTTGGTCTTTCTGGTGACCAGAGCCCGTTCAGAAGCCCACTCAGAGTCACCCCAATAGAATGAAAGATGCTCCTAATGCTCTTATCACTTAGGAAATTACAAGGGTTTCAGGAGCTCTGTGCCAGCAACCAGGGGCAGAGACCAATATACATTTTCCATTGTCTCACACTCACCAAGTCCACCAACCCATCATCAATTTCCCTCTCCTCTAAACCTCTAAAGCACTTAAAGCCTGTGCCAGAAAACTTAGCAAACATATCTTAATGTTTCCTGTTTTAGTCTGGATTATAAGCCACATGGTTCAGACACCATATCTCATATCTACTCTGTTTGCTTCTCAGCACCTAGCCCAGTACTGAGTACCCAGCAGGTATTTTCTATCATCCATCCATCTACCTACCTACCCATCTTCTTACTCACAAGATCAATCCTTGTTGTCTCCACCCTAACCTAAACTGCTCATGCAGTTCTTCATTTCCTCTCTCCCACCATTCCCAACCAAAAAAAAATTTTTAATTAAAAATCTTACCTTAAAGCCAAGTGCAAAAACGCACATGACTTTTCAGTAGACTCAACAGTGTTAGAAAAACTGTCAAGATAAGAGCTACCTACTTTTTCCCACCTCAGTAGAAGGTGGGAAAAAACTCAGACCTTTGAAAGTTTTGAGGAAAAACTTTTTAAAACTCACTTAAACATTTAATTATGATGAATATACTTTAATTTTCTGAGATAATCCTGATTTCAAATATTTAACCTCATTCTCAGACCATATCCAAACAATTCCAATTGTTTAGGAATTCAGAAAATATTACCACCATACAGTGAAAGACATTTAATTTTAACTTTTTAGCTCATTCCATTAAAATGTAAACTAATGAGGTGTTGCAAAGCTTAGGACTTACTTTAATGACTAGACTAGAATTACTTATAATTAACACAACAATTCTAGGCTTACAAATAGATGCTGCTCTTCTTAAGTGCTTAAGGAGCTTGAAAACGTTTGTTCTTTTAATTATTTTGTATCACTTACCTTGTAGTGCTTAAGTTTATATTATTGACTTTAATTGATTAAAGGATTTGCTAATACCAAAAGATTGGCTGGCATATTTTCAAATTAATTCCATATCATAAAATGAAATGAAAGGAGATTGTACTATAGTCGTTTTTTAAATTCCATTAATTTTTAGTATATTCACATAATTAATTTTTAAAGTTTTTTCTATTTTATCTAATCATATTGGAACTGTCTATGGTTTTCTCTTACAGGAAAACTAGGACTAGAAGAATATGCCGTCTTTTATCCACCAAATGGTAAGAGCAATGCTATTCCTCCCTCTAGTGGGAAATAGGAAAATTACAACTTTTATAATAGCACTGTGACTTTCTTATTCTCTATCTTTAAATGGATAATAATTTATCATCTAAAATAAACCTTCTATAGAATAACTATTCTAATTAATCTCATGTTTGTGGTAGGTTTTTGCTGAACTGTGCACATCCTTTCTGATTTTCCTTGAGACCAGTAGTAGCATTTGTGAGAAAGCTAAGAAGACTCAGGTGTCTAAGTCCAGGGTGCTTAGCTTTCCTCTGAAGGACATTAACTCCGTCTAGGACCTTCCTTTTGGCTTTATTGGAGCAGTGCCCTAATGAGTGGATTGCCTTGTGTTGCACTTTATTGTTCTCATGATTTGACAAGTGTAATATTTATGAAATAAAAATATTTCAAGAAATACATCACTGAAAAAAAGTATGTTTTGATTAAAGTGATCAAATGTATAGTGACCTCCTTGAATATTAAGTATTTCTTTGAGATTATCAGATAGTTTTAAGATATGCTCCTTGGAAAAGCAATATATAGCAGTCCTTATTATGATACTGTAAAGTTGCATCCTGAAGAAGTTCTTTTACTCCAGTAGAGTTAAGAACATGGGCTTTGTAATCCTGCAGACCTGGGTTCAGATCCCAGTTCTGCCAGCTCACCCTATGACCTTGGGTAAGTTATACATCTTCGCTGAACTTCAGATTTGTCATCTATAGCACATGGGTAACAGATTAAAGAAGATAACAGTGTATGAAACAGCACCGGATGTGTAGTGAGTGCTCACAAAATGCAGCTGATACAAGTTGCGTTTAGCTTCTTTACTGACCAGCCCATCTGAAACTCATCTTTGGCTTTCATGGCACTGTCCTCTCCTTGTACCTCTCAGTGTGCTGTCCCAGGTTCCTTCACAGGCTAGCCTCCTCTGTCCCTCTTTAAGCACTGGCATTCCAATGTCCCACCCCACTCTTGTTCTGCTGCTCTTTCTTTTTTTTTCTGCTGCTTTTCTTTTCACACATTTTCCTCAGACTTCTTATCTGCTCTCTTGCTTCTATTTGTTAATTACTCTAAAACTGATATCTTCAATTCTGACTTCTACATTATTTAACTCAAATTTAACCTGAACTAATTAATCTTCATATGCCCACTATTTAAAACAGAAAAAAAAAGCAAACTTAAATTTAAAAAACAAAATGACAACAACAAGATAAACCAAACACTGTCCTCTTTCTCTCTCCCATTAATTGTACTCTCACTTAACCAGTAATTCAAGGCCTGAAATCTGGTAGTCATCCTTGATTCCTTTCAATCCTGGACCCCCTTCATCTAATAAATCACCAGGATCATCCAATTTTATCTTCAAACTACATCTGGAACCCTCTCTACCTCACCATAACTACTACCTTGCCCTCATTCAGGCTTTACTATCTCTAGTTTATTCATTGCAACTGACACCTAACTTGTCTCCCTTCCTCCAGTCTTTTCTAGCTTTTCTCTGTCTTTTACAATGCTGTCTCAGTTATACATCTAAAAGGAAAATCTGAAAATTGCCATTTTTCTCCTTAAAGTTTTATTAATGGCTCCCCATTTCTTTATAAGCAATGTCCAAGCCTCTCAGCATGGCATAAGACAACCTCTCTTGACTCTGCCCCCTATTCAGTCTAACTCCTAGCTTCATTTCTCACCATTTCCCATTTCACTTTTTTTTTTAATCACAACAATATCAAATTATTAATTCTTTGCACAAACACAGCTACATACTCTCAAAAAATCACTATGCTGCTTTCCTACCTCATGACTTCTGTTCCTATGCTTGTAACAGCGCATTCAACATTTCTTCACCTGGCTGCCCTCTGGCTCAGCTCAGGCATGATCCTCTTCAGGAGACTTTCCTTGGAACCCCAGGTGAGGTTAAGGGCCCTTCCTCTAGGCTCCCATAGTACCCAGTGTGAATATCTTTGGTATCTCTTACTATATGATCTTGGCATTAATTGTTTATGCTTTATCTCCCCCTCTAGATTGCAAGCCTCTTGAGGTTTAGGACCATATCTTTCTTTTTTGCTCCTCCAGTATCTAGCTATAGTAGGACCTTAATTAGTATTTATTTGAACTAAATTAGAGGCTTTTTAATCTTAACATTTATGTGTAAACTTTGTTACATCTGTCTCCCCAGAAACTTAATTTTCATATAACTTTTTATATTTATATAAGAATCAGAAAATAAGAAAAAATAAATAACTCTGAAAGGCCAAATGAGATGTCCGTGGAGTCAAGTTTCTTTTCTCTATTCATATATGGGAGAGCTTTTCCAACTTAGTTTAGAATGTATTCGCTTTTACTTAACACACATGCCTAACAAACTTGGTTTGTTGGTTTTTATGACCCCTGTAACAAAAGAAGTATAGAAAGAAACTGATATACATAGAAAAAATGATTAACAACAATAGAAGTGAAAATCAGAGACCTCACAAAGGAAAATAGAAAAGCTAAAAAACAGCATATAAAAGCACTCCTGCAAATCAGTCTGGGACCACTTTATGTAAAAGCCAATAACCCTCCACCCTTTAAATAAGTATCATTGGGTTGTAACATATTATAGTAATTTAAGACTTTTATAATGAGCTAAGGCACCAAGAAAAAAAATATTGCTATAACGATAATTGTAATAGTAGTCACAGCATTAGCAGCTAACATTTTTCCTTGTAGAACTATATACTAAGCAGTGTGCTAAGTACATCCCATGTATTAATTCATTTAATCCTTACAAGAACCTTCTGAGGCAGCTACTAGTATTATCCCTATTTATAGATAAAGAAGCTGAGGCACAGCGTGTTAACTTGCCCAGCTGGTGAGTGGCAAAGCCAGGCTTTGAACCAAAGTTCTTTGACTTCAGAAAAGAAGTCAGACTTTTTTTAAAAAAAGCTTTATTTTTAAAAAAAAAAATGTGTTTATCATTTATTTTAGGCTGAGTCGGGTCTTAGCTGCAGCACGCGGGATCTTCGTTAAGGCGTGCAGGATCTTTCATTGCGGCGCACAGGCTCTTTGTTGCAGTGCGCAGGCTTCTCTCTAGTTGTGGCGTGCGGGTTTTTCTCTTCTCTAGTTGTGGCACGCAGGCTCGAGAGCATGTGGGCTGTGTAGTTTGCGGCACGCAGGCTCTAGTTGAGGCACACGAGCTCAGTAGTTGTGGCATGCAGGCTTAGTTGCCTCGAGGCATGTGGGATCTTAGTTCCCGACCAGGGATCGAACCTGAGTCCCCTGAATTGTAAGGCAGATTCTTTACCACTGGACCACCAGGGAAGTCCCAAGAAGCAGTATTCTTAATCACCATGCCCTACTACCTCAGAAAAATGTTACTGAGTTCATTGTAGTAGCTTTTAGAAGAAAATTAAGCAGTTAATATATTGAAAAATTTGATGTATATAACAGGTTCTAGAAATAATTTCATCCAGAAAAAAAATTATTTAATGTTTAATGGGATAAACCCATTTATTATAAGCTTATAAAAGAAAAATGCTACTGAATTTTGGAAAGAGAAGATTGTGGTATTTTAATTTACCCACCTTTTTTGATTCAAGATCTATATTTCCCCCTCTGGCATAAGAAACCTGCACCAGGAATGTGGGCAGTTGTCTTTATAGCCACCAAACTGGGGGGGGGCGGGTAGTAGGTGTGTAAATTAAAAGCTGTTCATAAGCTGTTCATAATCTTAATACTTAAGTATCATGTCTTGTCTCAGGTTGTTTTAGAACCTTACCAGAATCAGAGGAGATTCTTCTCTGGGGATTGAGTCTGAAACTGCAGAACAAGAAGAGACAAAGAGCAGTCAGTCCACTGTCCCTTTGCTCTTTACTCAAGGCAATACCACCCAACATTTGTAAATTACCCGCCCTGTTTTTCAACCTCTGCCAAAGATGGAATTACTTTGAAATCTCAAGGACACCTCTCCCACTGCCACCAAAAGTGGCCTGGCTTTCGTGGTCACAGGGGCTCACCCAGAGAGCTTTGCCTGCAGCTCACTGACACAGTGTCCACCCCTGACCCGGCACCTGCTTAAACGGGGACAGAGGTTTGCTCACTCACTTCCCCACCTGTGATCTCCTTTCCTAGGATGGAAATAACAGGC
This sequence comes from Mesoplodon densirostris, assembly GCF_025265405.1. Lineage (NCBI taxonomy): Eukaryota > Metazoa > Chordata > Mammalia > Artiodactyla > Ziphiidae > Mesoplodon > Mesoplodon densirostris. Next base: position 166,978,434 of record NC_082661.1, on the reverse strand, counting down.
CATCATGGTATCGGACAGTACCCTGTCACCTTATTTGAAGCCTTGTCAGTGGAAAGACTTTCTCTAGTAGATTTATTAAACAACTGGTGAGCAAAAATTTCTGAGCTGAAGGAGACTCCTCACAGGAAATTTTTAAGCTTTTCTTGTTTTTATTCTTTGTTCAACATGTATAACTTTATTTATTCATTTAATAAATACTTATTAAAGGACACAGATAAAATACCTGCTGCCAAGGAGCTTACATTCTAGTGAGGGAGACATACAATAAACAAGTACATAAGTAGCTACCGTAAATAAATTACTCAAAATAATTTCAGAGAGTGACGTGAACAATTAAAGGGAACAGAAATTGATAGTAGGTAGGGAGGTGGGGGAAGGGCACAGCTATTGTAGATAAAGAAGTCAGAAAAGATGCCTCTGAGGAGGTAGAATGTGAACAGAGCCCAGAATGTGCAGAGTGAGCTGTGCAAAGGAGGAGGAGGAGAGCACTCCAAAGGGAATGCAACATGTTTAAAGTCCTAAGAGGAACATACTTGATGAACTAAAGAACAACAGGATGGCCAGTGTGACTCATGAGAGAGAGCAAAACATAAACGGGTACAAGGTGAGGTGAGAGGTAGACAGGGGCCAGGCCATTTAGGGGGACAGTTGTTCTACAGTTTTGTCTGGGCTCCTTTAGAGGCAGTTTCTATTAATTTCTTGTTTTGCTGTGAATAGACTATACTTATTTCTTTGCATGCATAGTAAATTTTGTTGTTGATAACTGGATATCTTGAGCATTACATTGTGGTAACTCTGAAAAATCAGATTTTCTCCCCTCCCCAGAACTTGCTGTTTCTTGTTGTGGGTTGTAGTTTTTTAGTGACTTTTCTAAACTGTTTTTGTACAAATTATCTTTTTTTGTATTTAGTGCCCCCTGAAGTCTCTGTTCCATTAGCTTAGTAATCAGTTAGTGATTTGACAGAGATTTCCTTAAATGTCTGAAACCAAAATCAGTCTTTACTGATATACGCTGTGTAGGGAGTACTCCTTCAAGTCTTAGCCAGGCCATTTACGGCTCTGCCTTAGCTTTCACTTCCTGCTTGCACACAGCCCAGAAATCAGGCAGAAATGAAACCTGAAGTTCTTCTCAGGTCTTTTCTAGATTCCCCTCATTACAGAGATTTTCATAGCCTTTATCTCTCCATATTTATTCTTCTCCAATCTCTTCCTTCCGAGGCTTTTCAGTCTGCCTAGTCCTTGCCCCATCTGTTATCCCTTGCTGCCCCAGGTGGCTAAGGCTAATATATTTGCTTTTATTTTAAATAAATAAATAAATCTGATAAATATCACCTGGCTGGCCACTTCAGCCCGATCCCTCAGGTAGCTACTAAACAGGTCAAAACACACAACCACAATTTTTTGATTCAAGATCTATATTGCCCCTCTGGCATGAGAAAGCTGCACCAGGAATGTGGACAGTTGTCTTTATAGCCACCAAACTAGAGAGTGGGGGGTAGTATGTGGGTAAATTAAAACACCACAGTCTTCTCTTTCCAAAATTCAGTAGCATCTTTCTTTATTAAGTATTTCCTTGGTTGTTGTAAGTTCTTTATTAGATTCCAGAATTCAAAAAAGTTGATTCTAACAGTTCTAGCCAGTTTAACCATTGCTATAGTGGAGGGATGGTGTTTTAGAGTTTTCTATTTCACTCTTCTCAGTGACATCTCTCCTCCAGTTCCTGATGAATATTTTTAAAAGATCATCCTGACTACTATGTAGAATAAAAGTATAAGCTCCAAGAGAACAAGGACCTTAATAGTTTGATGACCAACATTATCTAGCATCTAGAATCATGCATGGCATAAAGTCACTGCTCAGGAAACATTATTGAATGAGTGAGCTAAGGAATGAGGGAATGAATGTAGAAGGATATAGAGGAGCAAGAATAGAAGCAAGGAGGTGAGACTTATAGGAAAAATATACATAGATCTGACTGAGACTGAAAATAAACAAGCATCATAATTTGCTAATACCATTTGTTTCTTACAAGACAAAATAAGTAATTGCTAGTGAACATTAGGGAGAGGAGTGTTAGGAATCCAGAGCAGTGGTTCTCCAGTAAGGGCAATTCCACCCCCTTACCCTCCAGGGACATTTGGCAATGTCTGAAGACACTTCTGGTTGTCAGAGGGGAGGGATATACTACCAGTATCTCCTGGTTAGAGGCCAGGGTTGCTGCTAAACATCCTACAGTGTGCAGGACAACCCCTCACAACAAAGATTAGGAAAGGCTCTTGGAAGAAATAACAAAAATATATCATTTTAAATCTGCCTGCAAGTGTCAGGTTGATAAATAGCAGTGTACTTTGTTCTCTAAATTAATTAAATAGATTTAAAACATCTCATAATCCAAAATTCATGTCATGTGTAACTTTGGACATAAATTGAAAAACTAATTATTTAAAGTATCATTTCTAGATTGATATTTAAACATGGTTATGTTCTGGCATTTTGGGAACTTTCAACTACTAAAATAAACTAACAAAGTCATATTCTGAAGTTCCAATTCAGAAAGATAGCAGAAATAGCTAGAAAACAATTTGACCATTGTCCTAATCCCTATGCTTACTGACCTGTAGGCTACATGTGAAATGAGAATAAACAGAGGAAATGATTATTTCAACATTGAATTAAATAAATTGTACTAATCCCAAATGAAAAGTAATCCCAAATGAAAGAGTGTAAAAATTTGCTTTCAACTGGAATGATGTTAAAGTGAATCAGATGTGAGAGTTATGGTACAACTATAAATGCTAAGTATTAATAGAGACAGTGAGGAAGTGAAGGGAAAATATTTAGTAAGTGCAAAGCTTGTTAATATTTGGGGTGTTTTCTGAGTCATATTTACTATTTATATCTCATTTAGTTCAAGATTTATTTTTGTTGATGATGTTTACCATTCTGGACTATGTCAAAGGCCCATTAAATCATTACTTTATAAAGTTATTTCTATTGAATGGAGTAGGCAGTTAATATTTTAGACTTTCTTCAGTTAGATAGAGGTAGGCTAGGATCTTAAAATAATCACTCATAGCAGACTTGTAGAACTCTGAGGCCAGATTAGCCATGGTGTCCCAAGCATCCCAATGCCTGTTAGAAGTACACTCTTGGATGAAGGCCAGGTGGATGAAACTTGACCCTTGAAAGACTGAAGTGGTGAGAGGGAAAAGAAAGGATTTTGAAAAACTGGTCAAAAACTTGACAGCCTCTGAGATCAAAGAAATGTTTTAGGTGGTATGTGCCTTAGAGTGTTAATGAATTCACTGCTTCTTGTGCCTCCTACTTTTGTTTGCCAGAATCTGACTTTGTCCTTCTTCAACAGAGCAAACTATGTACCCTCTTCTGGAATCCTAAGCCCTGGTTAATCTTGATTAAGCAGAAGTGAACCTTTATTTAATACTGACAAATTTTTTTTTCTTAGGTTTAAGCTGATACTTAAATGTGGTACTCTCCCTTCTGAGAGCACAAAATAGCTATAGTTAGTGAGCATCTGCTGTGTACTGAATACTATACTGATACACTTTAAATACATTAACTCATTGGTGCTTTAGTACAGCCCAGTGAAATTAGTAGTATTTATCTCCATTTTCAAAAATGAAAATAGAGACTCAGAGAGTGTTGGTAACTTTCCTGGAGACACACAAGACTCGAATGCATGTCTGTATGACTTTGTGGGCCATTTATAATTTCAACACTGAGTTATTGAGAGCCTCCTGTCCTATATGTTAATTGCTTATTCATAAATGAATCTAATACTTTAATATCTTATTTATAAGCTGTGATTATACTTATAAATGCTTGAATTTCCATCATTAATGACATATATTGAACATCTCACTTGTAGAAGATACCATGCTGGATGCTGAAGACGATACACAGTATGAATTGTGGCCCTTGCCTCACATAGCTTATAACCTAGCTGCTTATAGAACACCTATAGATTTCAGGACTTGGGGGAAATATGGTGAAAGTGTGATTAACCATGGGTCATCTTAATACATGCATCCCTTTTGCTTCTTGGCAGTTCACTAATTCATTCATTCTAACCTTCCTAACAAAAAGTGCTCTGTCCTGATTAAGGTATTCCTATACTTAGGACATCTTTAATTAATATTTGTAAAAGATGAAAATAATAATAGTAAGGTCTTCATTTCTGACTACTTTAACATGCCTGTTTAAAGGTTTCTGCAGTACTTAATAGAGGAAGGAAAAAGTGTTTTTGCGTTAAGAATATAGTGGTTTTGTATAATAGCAACCTGTTTTGATATTTAGTATTTAGAAAGATATACTGTATACTTATATTTTTGTAAGGTATCAAAATATGCCTTCTATTTATGAACTTATTTTTCTCTCTTAGTTTTTCTTTCACATGTCAACATGATTAGGCGAAGATGAACTTTTAAAATTATTTGTTAGGGGCTTCCCCGGTGGCGCAGTGGTTGAGAGTCCACCTGCCGATGCAGGGGACACGGGTTCATGCCCTGGTCCGGGAAGATCCCACATGCCACAGAGCGGCTAGGCCCGTGAGCCATGGCTGCTGAGTCTGTGCGTCCGGAGCCTGTGCTCCACAACGGGAGAGGCCACAACAGTGAGAGGCCCGCGTACCACAAAAATAAATAAATAATTAAATAAATAAAATTATTTGTTAAAAGTTTATAATCAATAAAGGAAATAAAATGAAGCCAGAATTAGGGAAGATAGAAAAATGATGGGTGTTCACAAGAAGAAAAAGAGACTCAACCAAAGATATAAACAGAGAGAGAAATTAAAGAAGAAAGATGGTCTTTGGGCCCTTCTAAGTATTCCATTGAACTAGAGCTGGTGGCTATAGTGTCATTAGGAATATTGACTTTCAGTGTGTGTATCTAATCTGGTTTTGAACTTTTTGTTTTTAGAAAGCAAAAAACTTTTAAGTTGGTAAAGAATCTTAACCATTGGAAGATTCTCATATGTCCAGTTTTCTTCACGTCTCACAGATTTTTCTGTATTTGCCCTAGACATAATTGTTGAACATAGAACTCTAGAGTTAGATGATATTTCAGAGACAATCTTAGTCCCTTTTCATGACAACCAATTACTGAAGCTCAGGAGGTTTGATGACTTTCCTAAGGTTACCCAGCTGGTTTCTGATAAGCCCACAATGGACTCCTGATCTCCCACTAGAGACCAATAAATTTCTTGCTCCTTCTCTAGTCATCATTAACTTACCCATCTACCCATTCATTCGTTCAGCAAAACTATATTCATTATCAACTATGTGGCGTCATAAAGTGCATACAAAGATGAATAAAACATATTTCCTGTCCTCTTGAGCAATCTGTTAAACAGCTAATGATAACACAAAATACTGTGAAATTATAGTGATGGAAATGTGAACAAAGTGCCATGAGAATGCAGAAGAATTAGCATTTAATTATGATTAAGAGATTTGGTATGTTTCTCTGAGATGTTACTTGTCCTTAGCAAGGTTTTGATAGACATTAAAGCAATTCATGGTACAGAATTACCAAGTTCAAAGCTACCAAAGTATGAAAGTGCATGATGAGTTCTGATGATGATGAATAATCTAGTGTGGCTGTACCACAGTAGGTATAGAGTCAGGATGACAAAGGGGAGGTAGATATATCTCAAGTTGCCATCGTGAATGGTTAAGATCAGATCAAGGTTTTGAATTTCACTCTGTAGACACTTAGCCTATATTATAAGGCTAGAATGTGAATTCCATAAATATAGAGAAAATGTTATATTCATTTTAATCTCTCCAGAGGCTACAGAGTAGGTTTTTAACACTGATTGTGTGAGTAGGAACTCAGCAAATACTTGGTAGATGGATGAATGATCAGAGGAAAATCCTCGATAGATGTAGAGGTCTTTTTCATGGTCTCATCAGCCTTTTTAGAAGATAACCTGAACCATTACAAAAGTTTGTTGGAGGGCAGAGAGTTTTGGTAAAGGGAAACCAATTAGGAGGCTCTTGCAGGACCATAGGTAAGAGTTCATCAGAGCCTGAACTCAGCCCTGGCAGTAGGAAGGAAGTGAACAGTTGAAAAATGATAGAGGTAGATTCTCTAGGACTGCATATGTTCATTCCACAAACATTTAATGAGTACCTTTTATATTCGGGGCAATAAGCTTGCCTCTGGGAATAGAGATAAATAAGGAATAGCTTTTGTACTCAGGTAATTTATTTCACTGGAAGAGAGAAAAACAAAAAATGATTGTATAATAAGAGAATGAAAACATCATTTGTTAAGTACTGACTTTGCATGAAATGTTGTGCTAGGCATGTAACATACATCATCTTATTTAATTTTCACAACTTCATTGATATTGTCCTCATTTTGCAGCTGAAGGAAAGTCTGTTCCTAATTTTTGCAGGGTCCAGGGCAGGAGTACAATTGGAAGCCCACCTACTATAAGTCTAGATGTTTAGAAGTTATAAATCAGACTAATAAACTGATAAGTAAAGTCTACTTTGTTTTCTTGTCTTGAAAAATATACCTTTGTAACAGTCTGGAAGGCCAGTTTCAGATTCAGAATTCTTAGACTCCTCAGAAGTCCCTAGCTTGTGGTATCCCTCACCCGCTTCTTATCTATGACTCTACCCCACACCTGGACAGACTTCATGCATGTGGACCCACTAGCCTGCTGGTCCAAGCTCTGTTCACATCTTCCACAAATAACCATCCTTTTCCCACCTCTCCATCCTGAGGATAGCACCCATCAAGAAGGTAGCTCTACCTAAGAGGCTGTGCAGACCCTGGAAGCTGGCTAGGAGCCTTTGGGCTGGGAATTTCAGAGTCTTGGGTGTCTGGGTTGTGGTCTGAAAGGAGGGACATGAACTCTGGGTGAGGGGTATAGTCAGAGGAGGGCCAGAGCAGGGCCCTTACTCCAAGCCCCCCTGCCTTGGTCTAAGAGCAGTACTGGATAAGGAAACAGGTTAAGTAAGCAACCTAAGTGTATGCAGGTAGAAAGTGGAACCAGAATTTCTTAGGTCTGTCTAGGCTCACAGAGGAGAAAGGGTACCTCAACCAGTCAGGGCAAATCAGCTGATACAAGAGTACTGATTAATGAATGATTGGGAGTAGAGAGTCAGGGGCTGTCAGAGAGATCGTTCTAGGAGAAGTATTGTTTAAAATCTCAAAGGGGGCCTCCCTGGTGGTGCAGTGGTTAAGAATCCACCTGCCAATGCAGGGGACACGGGTTCGAGCCCTGGCCGGGGAAGATCCCACACGCTGCGGAGCAACTAAGCCCATGCGCCACAACTACTGATCCTGCCCTCTAGAGCCCGCGAGCCACAACTACCGAGCCCGCGTGCCACAACTACTAAAGCCCACGTGCCTAGAGCCCGTGCTCTGCAAAAAGAGCAGCCACTGCAATGAGAAGCCCGCGCACCTCAACGAAGAGTAGCCCCCGATCGCCACAGCTAGAGAAAGCTGCGCGCAGCAACGAAGAACCAAAGCAGCCAAAAATAAATAAATTAAATAAATAAATTTATTTTTAAATAAATACAATAAAATCTCGCAGGGGTGGGGCTCGGACACAGCTAGAGGTGTAGGAGAGCATGGCCTACAGCCCTTGTCCTTAAGCCCCAGAGGCTGAAGTGTTGGCAATCAGTTTGGCAGGGTTAGAGTTGTGCTTGCAGGGTAGGGAAGAAAAATGAAGCTGCTGATATTAGACTGTGGCTGAATCCTGAAGAGTTAAGCATTCTTTATCTTAAAGGGACAGGAAATGAACACAATCACATTTAGGTATAAGGGCTGAGGGAGGACTAGACAGCAAAGATGACTCAAAGCTTTCTTCCTTGAAGCCTAGAAAGGGAAGAAGTTGTTTACAGAACTAGGTAGTCCAGAAGGAGGCGCAGGAAACTGGGTTTTTACTGTTTGAATTACAGGTTAATAATGAGAATACTGGTGGAAGGAGAAAGAAAACAAGTATGACAGAGTCTTGGAAAGTAGCTATATTTAAGGAGTGTGTGGAAGAGAGAACTAGTCCAAAAGACAACAGAACAAAAACAACTGAGCAGCAGAAGTTTCTGAGGCAGGGAGCCTGATCTGCACAACGTCATCAGTGCCTGGTGGGCTCAAGTTTGAGAAGGAACGTTCAGTTGCTAGGGGGTCAGGACACACACAGGGGAGATGCCTGGATTCAGCCATCAGGAGTTGGGGTGAGAGGGGTGGAAACCAGTTTAAGGAATTGGGGATATATATAATGTGGAAGTAAAGGAAGTTACTTTGAATAGTTTTTTAAAAGTTAAGCTCGGCTTCAAGGAAAGAAGAGAGATTAGAGATTTGTTTGATAGGAAAGTAAGGTTCAGGGAAGAAAATGGACAAGTCCCCCTCCTCCTCTTCTTTGGTGTCATTTTTATTAGCAAGGGTATTTGTAATATCTTTGGCTGAAAGGTTACAGTGAAACAGGAGAGACTGGAGAGAGGGGTACTTTAATAGGACCTACCCACGCCTTGCCTCTGCTCCTCCACTAGTAGGGGTGAGAGCCGATGCCACCACTCTCCACCTTCAGGCCATTGACCTCAGGAAGCTTACCCCAGTTCACAGCAATCGCCAGGCCAAGCCCAGGGCCTCCGGTCACCTCTTACCAGGTGACTCTGTCTACTTAGCTTCAATGGCTCTTTTATCAGTAAGACCTCCTCCCTCCCCCAGCCTTTTCCTCTGTCTCCCCCTTCCCTCCATTATTTCACTTTGTGGCACTTATCACTGTCTGACAGACATCCACTTATTTTATCATGACTTTCCTGTCCCTAATAAAAAGTAGGCTCCAGACCTCAGAACAGTGTCTGGCACATAGTAGAGGCTCAATTCCTATTTGTTGAATGATGCACACTAAAGGGTGAGGAGGAAAATTGATGGGGCAGGATTCCAAAGCAGAGGTTGGCAAACTTTTCTGTAAAGGGCCAGATGGTAAATATTTTAAATTTTGCTGGCCACAAACAGTCTCTGCCACATATTCCTCTTTGTTGTTGTTTAAAATAATCTTTCAAAAATGTAAAATCCATTCTTAGCTCATAGGCCAAACATAGACAAGCCACAGATCTGACCATAGCTTCTGTGAGAGAAAGTGAAGGAAACAGGATTAAGAACACAGGTGAAGATGGTAGCTTTGAAAAAGAAAAAGGAGGGCTTCCCTGGTGGCGCAGTGGTTGAGAGTCCGCCTGCCGATGCAGGGGACACGGGTTCGTGCCCTGGTCCAGGAGGATCCCACATGCCGCGGAGCGGCTGGGCCCGTGAGCCATGGCCGCTGAGCCTGCGCGTCTGGAGCCTGTGCTCCGCAATGGGAGAGGCCACAGCAGTGAGAGGCACACGTACCGCAAAAAAAAAAAGAAAAGAAAAAGGAAGAAGCATCTTCCTCTGAAGACCTCCCTTAAAGGGAAGTGAGAAAACAGATGAAATGTGTGAAGAACATTTGAGGTAAAGAACAGACAAGTGAGAATTTATGTCAGTGACATCAGCCTCCTAGAGAGGGGGGAAGCGAGTTCTGCAATTGAGTGTGAAGCACTTGAAGAGCAGGAAGGTTCTGAAAGAACAGGGTGGCTAATCAAACAGAGATAAACAGGGAAAATGATAAACAACACAGAATTCAGACACAGTTGGACAACATGAATCTGTGATGTGTTCTAGAAGACTAGGGAAAAATGGGAAAAGGTAGATCCTGAGAATTACAGCTTGTGAAGTTTAAGAGTGATGCAACACAAAATTCTAAATGTGGTTGACCTGGCATACTAGTTCAGAATAATGTTGGATTTTCCTCATACTTTTTTTTGATAAAATTACTTCTAGAATTATCAAAGAAATATGAGCTAATTTGTGAATAATAATATCAATAATTAACTTTTATTGAGTCTAAACTATTTATTTATTAATGGCTGAGCTACAGTCATTATCTCATTTAATCATTTATGTAGTTCTAGCATTGTCTCTGATTTATGAGATGAGGAAACTGAAGGTTAGGGGAATTAAGGAACTTACCTAGAGTCACACAAAGTTCTTAAACAACAGAGCTAGATGAACCCAACCAAGTCTGTCTGACATCTGGTCTGTGTTCTTAACTTACCACAATAGGGTGCTGATCAATGAATTACTATCAGTATGGAAGGAGGTCTCTAGTGACAAGTCCTGTCCTCACTCTGTCTTGTTCAACATTTTTATAATGCTCTAGATGAGGACATAGATAGTGCATTTATCAACCTTTCCAGCAATGTGGACCCAGAAAGAAGAGGGAATACATTAGATAACAGGATGAGAATCCAGGATTACCTCAAATTGGAGTGGTTCACCAAAGAGGAAATGTAATAGAGATAAGAATACAGTTCTTTACTTAGGTCAGAAACAACTGCACAAGTGCACTGTGCTTTAGCTGTGGGGTGTGTAGGGAGGAAAAATGCGTAGAGGCTTTCATCACCTCACTTTAAGGACTGTCATAAACTACAGCTTGTCCAGAGGAGAATAGAATAGAGAAGGTATTCAGGACCACTTCATCTGAGGAACTGTTAAAGAAACTCATAAAGTCTCAGAGCAAAAAAACAAAACAAAACAAACAAAACAAAACAAAACAAAAAACCCAACCTGGTGGTGATGGGGGCGGGGGAGAGAACAGTGTCCTCTATCATTTCTGAAAGTTTTCATAGAAGATAAGTTAGGTGTGTTCCATGTGACCCTTGTGGTCAGAACTAGGAAACATAAGTGGGGATTTACAAGGAACCAGAGTCTCATTCCATATGAGAAATAACTCCCCCCCAAATTAAACCTGTTCAAAATTGTAATCGGTTGCATTGTGAATGAATGTGCCCCCTATTGCTGGATGTTTTAGACTGAGACTGAACTATCATTTGTTAGAACTTACCCTACGTGACCTCTGAAGGCTCTGCCAACACTTAAGTTTTTGCCTCTGAACATGTCAGATGAATGAAGCATTTCTGTGCTATTTTTCAAAAAAGTAATCTTCTCATCTTTCTTTTGTGTTTGCAACCTGATTTAGTACTATGTTAGATATATGGTGGTGTATATATTACAGAACTTGCATTTTGAACCTAAGCTGTACAAGTTCTAATTTTTCACTTAGAGTGTGACAAGATGTTTAGCATACCAAGTTAGGCTTCAAGTATTTTCTTTTAAATGGATGTGCACTTTACTTGTGTATAATTCTTGCCAAAGATTACACTGAATTTGTACCATATTCCTGCCAATATTTTTTCTAAACCACATCCTGTGACGTAATTTGTGGTAAGTTTATAAGGGAATGCATCTATACAAGAGGTGCCTTGAAATGCTCACTTATTTTTTAACAGATTGGACTCCAGTATACAGGATGAAGTTGCTTCAAGAAGGACTTAATCTATTGACTTTCTGAGACTGTTATAGTTAGTTCTTAAACTTAGCTCTGTGATCTGCCTTTTTCTGTTTTTTTTGTAACACATATTCACAGTCTTAATTTTCAACTTTATCAATAGAAAGTTAACTGGATATATATTGAAAACCTCTAGATTGCTTTTCTAAAGGTATTAAAAAGCCTATCGTTTTGTTGGTGACTAAGTCTTTCTGACATGCATGAACAAAGTTGAAGCAAAAATAGGAAACCTCACTATTTTGGGCTTTAATCCTCTAAAGTCTACCTAATAATTCAGTGGGTATACTAATTGAAAAGAAATACTTTTTTATTTTTTTAGGGGTAATCCCTTTTCATGGATTTTCAATGTATGGTAAGTTGGACTTTAAAATATTCAGTTTTTATTATACTTTAGAAAATTAAACATGAAAATCACACTTTATATTACATCAACCACACACTTAACAATGTTATTGTGAACATTTTTAAACATTGGATTTGATATCTGTTTATATGTCCAATTAAAAAATTTTTCAAATAAAGGGTCATCGTAATTGCTCAGATGGTGATTGCTTGTCAAATTAGAATTGAACATACCAGGAAAATGGTTCTGTGGTTTACCATTTTCTAATTCAATGGAAATTAGAGCTACACACTGATATTTAGTTCTAATAGATGTAAAATGAGATTGCTTAAATTCCTAAACTATTTCTCATTAAGTCTTTAAAAAAAATAATAGGTCAGAAAGAATGCAAAGGGAGGGACAACACTGAGTGTGAGTTCATGATTTCTCCAGACTGGCTGGTGTGCACAGCAACAATTACATTGAAGCATTCAGTCATCCTGAGGCACACGTGACAAACGCATGTGCAGGTTTGAGAGCCCTGAGCACCTTTGTGGCCTCACGTATCATTGAATGAGGAATGCAAGAAGCCTAGCAAAGATTAGCAAGAGGAAGAATGCTCTATGCCTTAAGTGCCACTTAATTTTTAAATTTTCATGCATTACATATGAGCTTGTTGAAGATTGTTGTCCCAACTATTCCTACTCCCCAACCTTTAGACTAAATAGAAATATACATTAATGTTTACTTTTGTAAAAAGAATCAGCAATAAACACTTTTCTTTGTAAAAAAAACCCTCAAGTGTTCAGCATCAGACAGTCATCATGAATGACATAATATAAACCTTTTAAAACTAGCATACAATGAAAAGGATTCAAAGTGCCTAGGAATTTTGCATTATGCTGCCCTTGGCTTTATTCTCTTGAGCAACCAAAATTTCATAATGTAACACATAATGTTATAGTGAGGTTCCAGCATATTTCTCTTTTATAAATATGTGAGGAATTTAAAATAGAAAACCTAAAAAGGTTAAGAATATAAATTTTTACCTTTAATAATAAAAAATGTTAGCCCTTTTATTCTTTTATTTTAATAATTCCAACTGCAAGCATTTTTCAAGTAATTAGTTTTTAAAAGGTATACTTGAGCAATTTGGAGAACAGTTAATAATGTCAGGAAAGTTTAAATCTTCTAAGAACTCTCAGGGTACAAAATACATCTTTGATTCCTGCCTATTCACATTTCTGGTTGTTTTAATAGGTTAAAGTTTATACACCCAAGGGGGAAATGTTCGCTGAGGAAATAGGTGATGCAAAATGTTTGATATACAGTTTATACTATTTTAGAAAAATATGTTAAGCATCCACAAATACTTTAGAGCAGTGACCACTTATTTAGAACCAGTATACTGGCATAATTGCAACTTATCCCCAGGAACTCTACATAGTACTAGGCCATTTTAGTTTTAGTTACTGTATTTCTTTAAAATTATAATACTTACCTCTTTTAAAAATTTATTCAAAACTTTTCTCTAATTTAAACTGGCCTTCTCCTTTCCCACATATGTAGATTAATGAAGTTTTTGGTTGTAGGTGTAGTATATTATGATTTCATAAATAAATTCCTATAGTGCAGTGTTTAATTGGTTAAAAAGATGATGAGTTAATTCATTTTTATGGAAGAACCAAATAGGGAAAGATGCTTAAAATGGAAAATAAAGTCATGTAGAAGATTTTTTACATATTATATGTAATGGACTAAAACTTTTCCATTTCATAGCTATATAAGGGAATTCAACATCAACAATTGTGGAATCTTGAAAAATAACTGATTATAACGTTTTCTATATTATATATGTTTATAGAAAAGTGCTGATTTTAAAATTCTCTTTCATTCCTTCACTGGAAATGATCACTAATGATTACTGAATCTTTAAAATCTTTAGATTCACATTGCAAGTTTTTAAATATCAATAACTTAAGAAGTTGGAGGGGAAAATATGCATCATCACAAAAAGTAAATGAATTCCAAACCTTCATTTTGAATTTGTAATAATACCATGTATTTGTGCCACATTGCTTTTTCTTAGGTTGTTTCAATTAGAATGTGAGTTATTCTTTTTAAATATATAGAATACCTCAGTTGGGGCTATTTAAATAAGTAGGCATTTATTTTGATAGTAAAATAATTTTTTTTTTTTTTTTCTTTTTGCGGTATGTGGGCCTCTCACTGTTGTGGCCTCTCCCGTTGCGGAGCACAGGCCCCGGATGCGCAGGCCCAGCGGCCATGGCTCACGGGCCCAGCCGCTCCGCGGCATATGGGATCCTCCCAGACCGGGGCACGAACCCGTATCCCCTGCATCGGCAGGCGGACTCTCAACCACTGCGCCACCAGGGAGGCCCTAAAATAATTTTTTTAAATTAGTTTTGAAGTGAAAGGACATGGCTGTTAGTTTTTAAACATATATAAAACATAAAGGTCTTTTCCTATTCATATATATAAAAGGAGGTTTATTTTGGATGTATTTAGATATTTACCACCCTAAAATTGATTTGTCTCTCTTTTGCCCTTCAGAAAAGTGAAATTTCTCAGTTGCAATGCTAGTTTTTGATAATTTATTAATCAGTAATACTGTGCACCGCCATTTATCCCAGATAATCGATTTTTTGTTTTGTCAGAATTTAAAATTTTTTATCATTTTTTCCTTTCACGTTGTCAAAAGGAAGTGAGCTGAGTTGGCTCATTGGTTTCCCTGCTTACTTAATGCCTACTGCCCTCAGGGCATCACTGACATTATAGAGCCCAAGACCACCTTACCTGTCTGATCTATATCATAGATGAAATTACCCATAAGTAAGTCACTTTTATTAAAATTAATATTTAGGTAATGCAGTTTTATATATCTGCATTATAAGTGTATTTATGCTGCCTAAAATTCTTGAGTCTTGAAAAGATGAAAAGCATGACCACGTTTGCAAGTGCAGAATAATCAGACTGTCAGGTCAGCATCTGATTTTAAAATCTGACTTCCTGACAGTCAGCTATGAGCTGTCTGGTTGAGTTAACCCACCTGTGCTTAATTGCCATGAACTGGGTACAAAAGAAAACTTAATTCAAATTCATTAGAGAAATAAATTCTTAGAGTTGTTTTATTTTAAGACTATGAAAACTGTCTAGATACATATTGAGATATGCCAATATAGACCAATAGCCTAAACTGTTAATCAAAATTTTAATTTTCAAATTTAGTTAGTTGAAGACCATCGTTCTAAAAGCTAGTCATAAATCATCTTATATTTTACTTACCTGACTTCAAAAATTAAAAATTTCAAAAGATCCTTTGTGGGACAAAGTAAAAATGAAATGCCTGTTTGTCGCTTTCTTATTATTTCAATTGAAAAAAAGAGAGACTTGACTTTATGTAGTTTTTAAAAGTTACTTTGAATTTTCAATATCCCTATATAGTTCCATTGTGTCATTCTTGTTCTACTGTTGAGATTATAATATTTTATAATTTTCTCCCTTCTTTTTAATTTTTAATGACTCAGTTTTTCACATGTGCATATATTCCCTTTTCAACATGAAAAAAGAATATATATATGATTCTAAACTTGTCTATGAATGAATATTATTACTAGAAAATATTTATTCTTTCATGTTTTGTGAAATTATTTTTTATATTTTAGTAGTTCTGCAATATTATTAATTAATTTTTTGTTTTTTCAGTTGCACCACTTTGTTTTCTGTACCATGAACCTTCCAAATTGTATCAGATATTCCGTGAGATGTATGTGCGTTTTTTCTTCAGACTTCATTCCATCTCTTCTCATCCTTCTGTAAGTTCATAAAAAAAAAAAAAGGATCAAACCAGACTCTAATCTGTTTTTCCTTTCCTTAAGAAAAACAAATGTTAATTTGTGAGGTCAAGCAACACTTTTCTATAGAATAAATGAAAGAGAAGAAGAAATTATATTTAAATAGTTTTAGTAATAATTAGAAAGGAAAAAGCCTTTTATCAATTACATTTAAATTGTCTTTTATATGTTGAAAGAAAAAACATAGCAATGTCTGTATTGTTTTCTTTGACACAGGTGGCTAACTTCTTTGAATGCTGGTTTCCTCATCTCTGAAACTCATTTCAGAGTTAATAATGAGTTTTTGTGGTGCTGTAGAGCAGTGTACAAAGCACCTAGGTAGTACTTGGCTCATGGCAGATGTTCAGTAAATAGATGGCTGCTGTTTTTATTGTGTCATTATGATTATCGTCATCATCATCATCTTTTCTTTGTTAATGAAAAATAAACATTTATTTGTCCCTTATTTTTCAATTTGGCTAATTATCAGTTATCAAACTAGATATCTCCTTTGTGTTTATTCAAGAGATGGCTCCTTGGCCTTAACGTGAAATTCAAAGAGTAGCATACTGGGAGTTGAGTATTTGTATCTGTTTTATTTTGTCCAGTCCTTTATCATATCTTCTGCCCCCCACCCCCACCCTCCTTAGCCTGAGTAAAAGCAGTGTTTATTTTATTTCAGTTATACTTTTTCTGTCTTTGAGCCTGCTTTGGTCTGCTTGTGGGTAACTTGACTGACTCTCCAGAAAAAAACATTAAAAATTGGAATGTGTCAGGGCTACCAAGTTTCCCAAAAGAGGAAGCTATCACTGCTATTCAACTAAATAACAGCTCATTATCCTCCCCCCGCCATTCCTGTGTATTCCTATTCCACCTTTCTCTGTCTCCAGTGTTGCTCTCATACATTGCTAGTGAAAGCAGGCAAGTAACAGAAATCCAGGATGTCACAGATGAACAAATGAAGTACCACCAATTATCTTGGGTTTCTTCTCTCTGAGACAACTTGATTTAAAGCCTATATTGCATGAATATTTAATCTAGAATAACCAAAAATATATTAATAAGTCTTTTTTCTTATAACTCATCCTTAGCCTCAGATTTCTTACTCACATATTCTGTACCATTTTACGCTTCAGAGTTTCAAAAAAATGTTTTTAACTGGCTGCCCAGTAGATACCCGTGATGTTTTCCCTGTGCAGACCGCTGAAGCTTGCCACTGAGCAACTCTGGATATGCCTTCTCTATATCCGTGCTGACCCTAAGGTGTCCTTTTTCAGCTGATTGATTGGGACAGCCCTGCCTCTGCCCTTTCTTTATTCAGTGAAATAAAGACTTAACAGGCAGTCATCTCCTTTTCTGGCTTGCAGCCAGACTTAACTATTTGGAACCATGACAGCCTTATTTCTTTGGAAATTCAAAAAGAGGATTAAAACTTCCTTACAAAGATCAACGCTGAGGAATGCTGAGCTGCAAGAAAGACTTTATTCAGAGTTGTCAAGTAATAAATGCACTTGAAAAACCATCTACTTTGTACTCTACAGATAATGCCCTTTTAAAAAAGTGGATTTCAGTTTTTTAAAAAGTTATCCTTATACTAAGTAATCAAACATTCTTGTTTGATAACTTCCTGATGCAAATTTCAAACAGTTAGTCTTTCCCTGGGGATGGATTTCAATGAAAGAGTTAAAAAAGCAGGTAATATTTTCCCTGATGGATGATACAGCTGGAGGGAAAGGGACATATGGAGGAGAAAGTGAAGGGTGTGGCTATAGCACCAGAGAAATACCTGGAAACTGGAATGCATCCAGAAAAAACTAATTTTGCTGGGCCTACGTGATACTATATGACTTACAGAGAAGCAGGTTTTTCTATAAAATGACGTTTTCCTTGAATTCCTAACATTGCTACATGCCAGGTTATGTGGGGAGCCTATTGTTGTTAAAAAGGAAAAAATATTTATATTGATAATCTTTTTCTCATTTCCATTTGAATAATTTAATGGCAGAGTTCAGTTTTAAATACTAAATTATACATTTCTCTTGTGATTTATTATTGTATCCAGGGTATTGTGTCACTCTGTCTGCTGTTTGAAACTCTTCTTCAAACTTATCTCCCCCAACTCTTTTATCATCTACGAGAAATTGGGGCTCAACCGTGAGTATTTTTCTCTCCTATTTGAAGAATAAATTGATATCAGAAGGCTCTTTTTCATCATCAAAGACACAGTAATTTTTCAGAGACATTAAACTAACAGTTTCCCCAATAAAACAATAATTATCAAGTAGTAAATTATAACTCGACATTGTGCCAGAAATTCTTGGGAGACTTACCAAAATCCTAATAAATTCTTATTTGCTTGGATTTTTGTGCTTGGTACAAGAATCACCAAAAGAACTAGTTTCTATTCATAATGAAAGGTGTTGGCCAAACTGAGGCAAAAATTTGTGGGAACAAATACTACCTGAGAAATGTGATAATACTAAAATTAAGTCAGTTTAGGCCAAATTTATCAGAAAACAATTTATGAAAGACAGAAAGAAAGTTTGCTGGCTTTCATTAAAGGAATCTAGATCGATTCTTTACCAATGGTTGTACACTGTGATTTTTTCTTCCAAAAGCTTGAATTTTTGTTCATTTATCTCAGTATGAGTTATCAGTGAATATGTAGGGTACCTGTGGACCTCATTATTATTGGTTCTCTTTTCTCTTTTTTAATTAACAGTGTCTTAAGGCAACAGAAATTTCCAAATGATTTATCAGTGTTTTGTTACTGTCTTCCTTTCTGTGTAACCATTTTCTCCTATATAAGGGCATATTTGAAAGGAGCACTAACTCTTTGAGACCACAAAAGTAGTTAATGGGAAATAGAATCCATAGCCAATGGATGGATGGATGGATGGATGGATGGATGGATGAGTGGGTGGGTGGGTTTAAGAGACAGACCCAGATTCAAATTCTATCTCTACTAAACTATAAAATCCTGATAAAGTTATTTAATTTACCTAAGCCTCAATTTCTTTCATTAAATCAAGATAATTTAATTTATTCATCTTTAAAATCAAGAGAATTCCTACCTCATGGAGTTGTTTAAAGATTGAATATGTATATATATTGATATATATATGTATATATATATACATATATATTTCCATTCTAAAATCACCATTGAATTTCAGACATTTTAGATCTTAGAAATGCCATTTATAAAACAACACCTCATATCATCCTTTGATAACACCTAGGTGACACTCTTTCTTTTGTAGACATTAAAAAACAGGATTTTATTAATAATTAATATTATAAAACAAGAATATGGCAGAAATATTTTATATTACATACAAGTCATTTTTTCTTGTGGTAAACTGACCTTTATTTTACTACTGTGAAATGAATATTTGAATATAACTATGCTTTTCCTTACTAGAGTGAAGATATTTAGTTTATTGCTAGAAACTAAAATCCTGACTTTTTTCTTGTCTATTTATACACTTTAATCATTAAAAGGAACAAATTTATTTTAGTGAATTATAAACATTAAAGTTCTGATGCAAGAGAAAATATAAAAATTTAATTATCAGGCTAGAAATCAATTATTAAAAGGCTTTCATGAATTAAAACTAATGCTATTGGAAGGTTTTTAATTTAGAATTTAATTTTTTTACTAGATATAGGATTCTTCAGGATACCTCCTTCTTCTTGAGTACTTAGTGCATTTTATCTAAGTTATCATATTTATGGACATAAATTATTCATAATATTCCATAATAATTCTTAATTAGCCTTTTAATATCTATAGAATCAGAGTGACATTACCACTCTCATTCCTGAGACTGATATTTGTATCTTGTTTCTCTTTCTTGATTATTCTGTCCAGAGGTTTATTAATTTTATTCTTCTTTGAAAGAATCAGTTTTTGGTTTCATTGATTTTGTTTTTCTATTTTCAGTTTCATTGAGTTATACTCTTTTATTTGTTATTTCCTTCTGTATGCTTGCTTTAGTTTTGTTTTGGTCTTGTCTTTCTACTTGTTTAAGGTGAAATTTAGATAATTAATTTGAGACATTTATTCTTTTCTAATATAAGCAATAATGTTATAAATTGCCCTCAAAGCACTGCTTTACCTCCACTCAACAAATTTTGATGTGTTATGTTTTCACTTTCATTCAATTCAAAATGTTTCTTAATTTCTCTTGTGACTTCCTCTTTGACCATAGTTTATATAAAACTGCATTGTTTAATTTCTAAATATTTGGAAAGATATTATATCTTTCTGTTATTGATTTCTATTGTAATTCTGTTACAGTTAGACAATGTGCTTCATAAGATTTTAGTTCTTTTAAATGTGTTGCAGTTTGTTTTATGACCCAGAATATGATCTATCTTGATGAATCTTCCATGTACACTTGAAAATAATTCGTATGCTGCTAGTTTTGAGCAGAATGTTCTGTAAGTGGTAATGAAGTCAAGTTTGTTGATAATGTTCAAGACTTCTATACACTTGTTAATTTTCTGTCTACTTTTTCTATTGATTATTGAGAAAGAAGTGTTAGAGTCTCCAATTATAATTGTGAATTTGTCTTTTTATTTCTGCATTGCTATATATATTTTTACTTCATGTATTTGACTCTGTTTTTAGGAGAATTGATCTTTTTATCATTATATAATGTCTTTTCCTAGCAATAAATCTACTATGTCTGATATAGCCATTCCAGCTTTCTTTTTATTACAATTTGTATAGTGTATTCTTTTCTGTCTTTTTACTTTTAACGTATTGATTATCAATGTCTTTACTTTTCAGGTGGCTTTCTTGTCAAAAGTATATTTGTGTCTTTCAGTGTGGCAGTTTGTCTTTTAATTGGTGTGTTTATTCCATTTACATTTAATGTAATTGATATTATTGGATTAAAATAATATCAATTGATATTATTTACTATCTTGATAGACATTTTTTTGTTTGTCCCATGTGCTCTTTATTCTTTTTTTCCTCTTTTCCTGCCTACTTTATTTTTTTTAATTTTTGGCCACATCGGGTCTTAGTTGTGTCACACGGGATCTTTCATTGCAGCATGCAGGCTTCTCTCTAGTTGTGGCGTGGGGACTTAGTTGCCCCACAGCATGTGGGATCTTAGTTCCCCAGCCAGGGATCAAACCCACGTCCCCTGCACTGAAAGGCAGATTCTCAATTACTGGACGACCAAGGAAGTCCCTCCTGCCTACTTTTGTTTGTTTGTTTGTTTTTAATTTATTTATTATTTATTTATTTATTTTCTTTATTTTTGGCTGCATTGGGTCTTAGTTGCAGCACACGGGATCTTCATCAAGGCATACAGGATCTTTCATTGCAACATGCGGGCTTCTCTATAGTCGTGGTGTGCAGGTTTTCTCTTCTCTAGTTGTGGCGTGCAGGCTCCAGGGCAGGTGGGCTCTGTAGTTGTGGCATGCAGATTCCAGAGCGTGTGGGCTCTGTAGTTTGTGGCACGCAGGCTCTAGTTGAGGTGCATGAGCTCAGTAGTTGTAGCACGTGGACTTAGTTGCCCCACAGCATGTGGGATCTTAGTTCCTTGACCAGGGATCGAACCTGTGTCCCCTGCATTGTAAGGTGGATTCTTCACCACTGGACCACCAGGGAAGTACCCCTCCTGCCTACTTTTGAATTGAATAATTTTTTACTCCATTTTATCTCTAGTATTGGATTATTATTTATACCTTTCTAAAAATATTTTTTGATAAGTGTCTGTCTTAGTTCAGTCTGCTATAACAAATTACCGTAAACTGTATGGCTTATAAACAGCAGAAATTTATTTCTCAGTTTTGGAGACTGGAAGTCTAAGATCAGGTTGCTAGCATTGTTGAGTTCCAGAGAGGACCTTCTTCTAAGTTTCAGACTGCTTCTCATTGTATCCTCACATGATGGAGAGCAGAGAGGAAAAAGAAGCTCTCACATGACTCTTATGAAGGCACTAATCCCAAACATGAGGACCTACCTTCATAAGTTTATCTAATGCTAATTAACTTCCAAAGGCCACACACCTCTTTCCTAATACCATCACATTGGGAGGTAATTTCAATATATGAATTTAGGAGTGAGAGTGGGGACACAAGCATTCAGTCTATAACAGTGCCCTAGGATTTACAATATACATCTTTAATTTATCACCTTCTACTTTCAAATAAACTCCAGGCCTGGAGGGTTTCATGGGCAAATTCTATAAAACACATCAGGAAGATATAATATCAATTATTGTTTTTCTGTGGCTGCTGTCAAGATCTTTATCTTTAGATCTTAGCAGTTTGATTATTATGTATCTGGACATGGATTTCTTGGGTTTATCCTGTTTAGGGTTTGCTTAACATCTTGAATTTGAGGCTTATTTCTTTTGCCAAATTTAGGTAGTTTTCAACCATTATTTCTTCAAATATTTTTTTCTGCACCACACTCATTATCCTTTTCTTCTGGGACACAAATATTAAAACTTTTAGTCTTATCTCACAGCTTCCTGAAGCTCTGTTCATTTTGTTTTCAATCCTTTTTACTCTGTAGTTCAGATTGGATACTTCTATTGATTTATATTTAAATTCACTGGCTCTCTCAATGGTTATTTCCATTTTGCTATTGGATCCATCCAGTGAGGGTTGTTTTGTTGTTGTTGTTGTTGTATTTATCAGTTCTAAAATTTCCATTTGGTTCTTAACAAAACTCAGAATTGTGTATTAATAAGGGCAAATTCTACTATACATAAATTATACCTCAATAAACTTTATTTCTAAGAAGTTGAATCTGTGCTGTATACTAGGGAGCAGAAGGCATGATATGTGGTGCTGTTGTTCTAATAAGACACTGAGAGATCCAGTAAAATGAAACTAGTTGAAGTTAATAATTTAGACTTAAAAGTTAGTGAATTATTTAAATTTAAAATAATTGGTGGCTAAAAGTTTCTTTGGCATCTATAAACAGATACTCTAAAACCAACCAAAAATCTTGATTTATCAATACTACTGCCTACATGTACTTTGTTATATTAGAACAATAGTTATCTAGTATTGAGGAATTTCTGAAACTTGGGCGTCCTTTTTCAGTCTCAAGAAAGTTAATGTGACACCAACAAAGGCAATCACTCAATCCCATTTTCTCTTTTAAGAAAAAGTACAGATATTTATCTATATAACAATTTTAACAAAGAATTTGGCTAGAACCTCTCAGGGGCAGTCAAGTGATGTTTAATTGCCAATAGATAGTACAGAAATTGAGAGACTATTTAACCTCTTCAGGCACCAAAAC
Organism: Mesoplodon densirostris; assembly: GCF_025265405.1. Classification (NCBI taxonomy): domain Eukaryota; kingdom Metazoa; phylum Chordata; class Mammalia; order Artiodactyla; family Ziphiidae; genus Mesoplodon; species Mesoplodon densirostris. Next base: position 166,955,576 of record NC_082661.1, on the reverse strand, counting down.
CAAAGAGTTTGTTTCCTGATTCTAGAGATAAATTGTTATTGTAACATAACCTATTTATGAAACAATAGGATCTCATACTTCTTAAGAGTTTTTTGTCTTTTTTTTTTGCAAAATAGAATTTAATTGAATTTTCTGGTTGATTTTTCAGAGTTCTGATGACCTCCTCTCTAAAACTAAGGGTTTCAAATCAGAGATCTATTTCTAAGGTCCCTTATAGCTTTTTTTTTTTAAGATTTAATTTTATTTTTTATTTTTAGCTGCGTTGGGTCTTTGTTGCTGTGTGCAGGCTTTCTCTAGTTGCAGTGAACAGGAGCTACTCTTCATTGCAGTGCACGGGCTTCTCCTTGCAGTGTCTTCTCTTGTTGCAGAGCATGGACTCTAGGTGCATGGACTCAGTAGTTGTGGCTCATGGGCTCTAAAGCACAGGCTCAGTGGTTTGAGGCATGGGCTTAGCTGCTCCATGGCATGTGGGACCTTCCCAGACCAGGGATCGAATCTGTGTCCCCTGCATTGGCAGGCCAATTCTTATCCACTGTGCCACCATGGAAGTCCCCCTATAACTTTAAAACTAGTTTTCTTTGTCTTTTTTCATCCTTTGTAGCCATTTGAGTGAAATGTAGGAATATAATGTATTGAATTGGAAAAATATGCAGCTATCAAGCTCTTTCAAGTATCTTGAATAAAAATTCAAATGTTCTTGGCTTGCCTGGAACTGTTAAGACTATAAGATCACCTCATTGATAACTAATTAGTACACACCCTGAAAAACAGAATGTAGAAGTGAGTTTTCTAAAGAATTAACTATAATATAAAGTAGGACCCAGGAATATAATTCTTTCTCTTAATGCTTTTGAGACCACTAATTTGAGGAGTCATGGTTTCTCACCATTGCACTTTTTACAGCTTTTAATAGAGTATTTGAGGTTTTTTTACATTTATTTTATTAAAGTATAGTTGATTTACAATGTTTTGTTAATCACAGCAGTGTTTCAGTTATACGTATATATACATTATTTTTCATATCCTTTCCATTATGGTTTATCACAGGATATTGAATGTAGTTCCCTGTAGGAACAGTAGGACCTACAACAGTAGGACCTTGTTGTTTATCCATTCAATACCATAATAGTTTGCATCTGCTAATCCCAAACTCCCCATCTATCCCTCCCCCCTCCCCCTTGGCAACCACAAGTCTGTTTTCTATGTCTGTGAGCCTGTTTCTGCTTCATAGATAAGTTCATTTGTGTCATATTTTAGATTCCACATATAAGTGGTTTCATGTGGTATTTGTCTTTCTCTTTCTGACTTCCTTCACTTAGTATGATAATCACTAGGTACATCCATGTTGCTGCAAATGGCATTATTTCATTCTTTTTTATGGCTGAGTAGTATTCCATTGTATATATGTACAGTGCTTGAGTTTTAAATGCCCATGTGATTTTTCAGGCCCACAAAGGAGTTACCTAATAATGGAACTGGTTGAGTTCTTCTGATACTGCTTTTTGACGAGAAAAAATTCCACTGGTAAAATTTCTTTTTTTTCTTTGCTTACAGACTTCGCATATCATTTAAATGGATGGTTCGAGCTTTCTCTGGATACTTAGCTACAGATCAACTCTTGCTTTTGTGGGATAGAATCCTAGGGTACAACTCTCTAGAAATTCTTGCTGGTAAGAGTAAGTGCTTGTTTGTAAAACACATGCTCTTTTTATAGTAATGCCCCTTTCCTCTGTAACATTCACCATCTGTAATTGGAATTTGAGTCATTTCTAATTCATGAACATTTAGTAGATTTATCTGCCTTAGAAGGCAAGTACTGAGATTCTGCAATCTAAATACATCTGCATAATTGCCCATCACGTCTATTCCTAGTCTTTTTTCGTTGCTTCTAGAAATGTCCAGCTCCCCTCCCCTGCTTTTAGTCCAACCAGGGCTTACGGTCTCAGCACCTGTGAGGTTTGCACAGCAGAGTGTAGGTATACTTCTGTTCTTTTCCTGACTCCTCTGACTACCTTAGTGTTCTGTTCTGTGCCCTTTCTCAACTACTACCTAAAATCCAAACTGAGACTGAGCCTCCCTGCATAGTTGAAATCTCAGCTCTTCTGGACTTCAGTTTATACTGAACTCAAATCCTTTTCCTTGTTGCTAACAGTCTCTGACTCCTGCCCTGGTAACTGAGTTTCCCCTTTTACATATTCTCTTAAGCCAAAAAGAAATTCATCTTCTTTTCAGAAAGCCACAAATCCATCTCTTATTTAATAATTAAGTTCTTACAACAGATATACACAGAGGGCGACTGTGTGATAACCATAGAGCACAGATTTCTTATTATATTATTTTGCTTCTCTGTGTGTAAAATCGACTCAATTATTTTTATCATTGAAATTATCAGGGAATTCAAATAAGTATTACAGGGTTTTCACATGGATGGAGAGCAGAGAAGTTGGCAGAGTGCTGGTTCCAACCTTCTCCAGTTTTGTGACATTGAACAAATTATTTAATCTTTACCCAGTGATAGCATTGTAAAGACACCTCTCTGGGCCATTTGGAAATAATGCTTAATTGATGACCCTTTTCTTGCAGAAGATTCTCTAGGTACCATATTAACATTTTTGAATGCTGAAAGTTCGAGTAATTAGGTAGCATTTTGAAAAGGAAAAGTGAGGTAATAATAAAGTGCCATGAAGATAAATGTTGCCCCTGGTATAATGAGAGATATCATTTACTGGGGTTTTTAACAACTCCCAGTATCCTTCTATCTCAGTTGTTTTTAAAGCCCATACAAATATGAGTTAGGAAAAAGTGGTCTGCCATCACCTCTTTTGGCTGAATGGCAGTGATACATACAATCTAGAGACAAAAGGGAATCCTAGAGGTCATCAGGTATAACTTCTTTTAAATATTTCTAACAGGCAGTCCTCATCCTCTGTTTGAACATTCAGTGTTGGATAATCCCTGTCTTACCAAGTAGCCCATTTCATTTCTGGATAATATAACTTTTTTTTTTTTTTGGCCACGTTGCATGGCATGTGGGATCTTAGTTCCCCCACCATGGATCAAACCTGCACCCCCTGCAGTGGAAGCGCGGCGTCTTAACCACTAGACCGCCAGGGAAGTCTCCCTGGATAATATAACTTGTTAAAATGTACTGCTGTTAAACCAGGATCATCATCATGTTTTTTCTACTCTCTCACCCCCTCCTTTCCTCAAAGTCTTCTATTTTCCAGGTTAAGTAGTCTTGTTTTTTGCTACCATTTCTCAGGTAACAGGATTTTAGATTTTCTACCAAATAACTCTTCTGGGTAAGGCATAAATTTTGAAGAGTATTGTATGTAGCTTTTTGTATCATTTCAAAAAACCTTAGAGAATGTTAAAGAAATGGGCTCAGTATTAGAAAGTACTTTCTAATAATTAGGACTTTCCAAAAGTAGAATGGGCTTTTTAACTGTCATCTGAAGGGTTAAGAGGTTTTCTATCATGAAAGAAATGTTGATTTGGAAGACCTTCAAAGCATCTTCTAATTTAAAGTCTCCCATTCTGTGACTTATCACCCCTCAGCAAACTGAATTGAAAGAGAAATGAATGTTGAATGCTGCATTTGCTCTAAGCCACGTACTTTGCTGTAAGCTTAATACATTAATAAAAAAGTTATTGATGTATAGGTAGAAATGTAGTTTACACTATTGCATCCATTCAGTTTCTCTGTGTGTTTTTAAAAAATCAACAGAGGGGCTTCCCTGGTGGCGCAGTGGTTAAGAATCCACCTGCCAGTGCAGGGAACACAGGTTTGATACTTGGTCCAGGAAGATCCCACATGCCGCAGAGCAACTAAGCCCGTGCGCCACAACTACTGAGCCCGTGCGCCTAGAGCCCACATGCTCTGCAACAAGAGAAGCCACCGCAATGAGAAGCCTGCACACCTGCAAAAAACAACCCAACACAGCCAAAAGTAAAAACAAACAAATAAATAAATTTATTTTTAAAAAAATCAACAGAGAAGAATTGTAGAACATCTAGAAATGGAATTAGACTAATGGGAATTCCTACCATGGAATTCAGATAAAGAGCCATAGGGTAGGTAATTGCATGTAGATATGTATATAAGTTAGTTTTGATTATTTTATACATTTTTTGGTCTGAATATTTTGTGACCACCTTTTTTGTTCAACTGAGCTTATGTAGTCTTTAGAAATATTTTAGTAAATATTACTGGTTTCAATTACGAACTAATTAGGGCCTTTTGAAGAACAGTTTAAAGCATAGGTGTCTTAATGTTCATGATAGAGTTGCTTAAAATTAATGAGAACAGTTTAAAAAACCAAAGGAAATATTTGAGTTTCTATATTTCATATGAAGCATGACTTCAGTTGAAAATATCCCAGGACTTCACTGGTGGCGCAGTGGTTAAGAATCCGCCTGCCAATGCAGGGGAAACGGGTTCAAGCCCTGGTCCGGGAAGATCCCACATGCCGCGGAGCAACTAAGCCCATGGGCCACAACTACTGAGCCTGCACTCTAGAGTCCGCGAGCCACAACTACAGAAGCCCGCATGCCTAGAGCCCATGCTCCGCAACAAGAGAAGCCACCACAATGAGAAGCCTACGCACTGCAACAAAGAGTAGCCCCAGCTCGCCGCAACTAGAGAAAGCCCACGCTCAGCAATGAAGACCCAACACAGCCAAAAAAAAAAAAATTTTTTTTAATTAAAAAAAAAGAATATCCCAAAGTATAGACCTCTTCTCCTTGGCAAATAAACCTGCTCTGAGGAAGGACTGGGCAGAGCAATCATGAAGCAGATGGAAAGGAACTTCTGTGATGTGACACCAAGATAAATAAAGGTTGTGAGCACATAAGCATTTTGGATGCTGAACTCAATTAGTAACTTCTCTTTTATTCCCCCTCTTATCTACCTTTGGAAAAACTATATATTTCCCACCATGTAAAACTCTTTCCTGCTACAGTGGAAAATTTGACCATCCTGTCAAGCTTTCACCAACTCCGTTAAATTATACTCAAAAAAGGAAATAGTGACCACAACCCTTAGCTCCTAAAATGTCTCTATTTTCAAATATGATTCCAGATATTAGAAAACTATAAAGAAGTTGTTGGTCCACAGAAATGGTTTTCTTTGATATTCTTATAAAAATGGAAGCTGAGGGACTTTAGGTACTTAAGTTTTCTCCATTTCAATTAAAGGGTAAATTCTTTGCCCCAGGTCTCTTATATCCCTTGTTACATATTAAATAATCCCAGCTGATGACTTTTTAAATTTTGTTTTACCACTACCATCTTTTTTTCTCCCAGAATTTTCCTAACTAGTTCTAATGTTTTTTTTGACAAACTGTCCAAAATCTGTTGTCCCCTTGAAAAATGCCTGTGCTTCCCAGTCACTCTGCCTCTAACTGGGGAAATTAAGAGACCTGGATCCTGACTTCTACTCCATAGGCATGACCCCTATCAGGTGGTCCAGAACCCAGTACCACCATGCATAATCTTTCAGGCCATCTCTGGAAAACCATTCTTTTTTTTTTTTAATTGAAGTATAGTTGATTTACAATGTTGGGTTAATTTCTGCTGTACAGCAAAGTGACTCAGTTATACATGTATATACAGTCTTTTTTATATTCTTTTCCATTATGGTTTATCCCAGGGGAAAACCATTCTGAGAGACAAAAAGGAAGGTGATTCTTAGGAAAGCACACAGATCTCTATATCAGGGATGAGTCATTACTGCTTACCTTCAATCTCAAAAATGTAATCACATAGTGGTTAAATGCTTGAGCTCTAGGGCCAAAGTTGAGTAGTCACTCTACTATTTTCTACCTGTGTGACTCTGAATATGTCATCCAAACTCACAGTGCCTCAGTTTCTACATTAGTAAAATAGGGCTAACAATAGTACTTAACTCATTTTTGGTATGAGAATTAACTGCTATTATCATTATTACTTCCATAGTAAAAATGTATTTTAAAAAAACACTTGCATTATCTATGCAATATACCTAGGAACGAGTCTTCCAAGTAATTTTAAAGGTTCCTTACCATTCATCTCTTAAACTTTAAGGACTTGTTGGGTAGGGAATGTACTACCACTACTGGTGATGAAAAAACTTGGGGAGAATTCAAGAGTCACCTCCAGGCAGTACCGTTTCCTTATCAGAGTTGCCTGAACCTATTACATGGTCCTTCCATTGTTCATGATGACTCATTCCCTTTCACAAAGTTTTATGGTAGATTATATAGTAAGACATAATGCATGTCAGCATTACTCTCTTTTCATTGCAGATGATTAATGGGAACAAAAATCCAAATGTTTTCTACTCAGTATATATTATTGACCTTCAAGATGTTCTATAATGGTTTGGTTTATTTTCTTTTCAAAGTTTCAACTTCTTTTTCTGTGGCCAACATTAATGTAAATGTCAGGATCAATCCCACAGTAGCCCGCCCCACAGACGTATCCATTTATGACACTCTAAGAAAGTCAATGCTGAGCGTAAAAATATAAATACAACAAAATAGTATAAAAATATTTTTAAGGAAAGACTCTATTGGCACATTTTTATCAGGATACCCCCTTGATACATATGAAACATCATGATATATTTAAAAATTCAGTCTGTATATAACTTTTCAGAAGGCTCTCCATTGCATCAGTAAGAAACACCGGCATCAAAATAAATCTTTATTTATAAGATAGTCATTAGATCTTCATGCCATTTAAAAATTGTTACAGTTGAAGTTATAGGTATGAAACAATTTATAAAATGGCTTTTTTGAAATCACTAAAATTTCCCTTTTTCCCAAAACTTCGCCATCAAGCCACTGTTCTCCAGAACAATTCCATTCATCACAAGGCCTTAACTCAGAATGCAGGATGCAGTTGTGAAGCACTAATTCTGAGCCCTCATAGTGGGTTGCGGGCATAGCAGTAAAATTGTCTGGCTGATGAGTAGACCAGCAGTTGAAATAGTGTGCATTCTTTTCCAGTCCTGGCAGCTGCTGTGTTTGCTTTCCGAGCAGTGAACCTGATGGAGGTGACATCACTGGCTGCAGCTGAAGTAAGGATAAGTTTCACTCAGATGGGATGGAAATAGTTCCTGAGAGATTGCCAGGCTCTGGCACTTTAGTGTCAGATGCATAGGACACACATTACTCGCAGCCTAAATTTTTAACTTGGGTAAAACCCATAGGTTTTGAACTAAGTAATATTAAGTATTCAGAATTCCTTAATTACTTGAAAACAATGTTCTTGTGAAGGAGTCATAAACAAATTATTATGGGAAACCACTATAACCATTACAGGAAACAAGATACCTAGTAGTTTTAATAGAAACTATTGGGGCTTATGTTGCATTTTCTTATAATTGTTCACATCCATGTGTTATGCTCATAGAACAAAGACAAACTAGTTGAAAGAATTAAAGAACATGTGTTTGGATGATATAGTAAAGATACATGGGCTTTTTGGTTACTTTTAGTTGTGAGTTAATTATTTAAAGCTCATTTCTTTTCAGTAGTATATCTTACACCTGAAGCATGGTTCAATTAAATAGTGGCTTACAATATTACTCTATTTGTTATCTCTCATAGAAATGTAAATTTCATCCTTAAAATAGCCGCCTACATTCTTTGTTTAAAGGGAAGAGGATGTTTATGCACCTTGCAACTGAGTAAACATTAGTTCCATCTTAAAGTGATTTCCTAAAGTCAGTTACTCCTTAGTATAACGGGACTAGGATTCATAATGTACGTTTATTTATAGAAGCAAGTTGAAATGTTAGACCTCTTATAAACTCATGCTACCTTGTATATTTGAAGAAGGCTCAAGGCTAAAGTCCAGATTATTTTCTACTGCATATTTGAGTATTTTGCACGTTCTAACATTAAGATGTTCAGAAAAGAGAAAGAAGGTTGTATCTTCAGTACAGAGATTTGGGACCAATCTGAAGACTTTAGAGTGTGTTGATATCAGAATTACATTGTAAAGGTGTTTCTGTGTTTATTTCATAGGCTTCACTTTGCTGATCAGAATGCCGATATTAATCATTCCTTTTGTTTTTTGTTTCAGGCAGTTCTTGCTGACCTTTCTACTTTAAAAGTTATGCCTCTTCTTCAAATTTTTCTGTTTGCTACTGTCACCTGATCTTCTTCAAGGTCACTGACAACACATCTAGTTTTTCATTAGAAAGTAGTCATGAACTATGCAAACTCTGCATAAAACCAAAATTAAACTTTGCATATAAGCCAATAAAGATCATGTTCCTCCTCAGTTAAACCCAAGTAGTTTTTCACTTTTTGAAACAATAACTCTGCACACCACGTATTGCACTGCATGCTGCTGATTTTCAAGAGAGAAGCAGTAGATATAACTTCTGCTAAATTGAGCATACATAGCATAGATAACCCTGGCTTGTAAAAGGCATGTAACAATATATTCAATAAGAACTAAAGATACTGTAATAAACTTGAATAGGTAATGTAGCCTCTGGGACAGTTCTCTTATGTCAGTTTGTAAATTTATCTCTAGATAATGAATCATTTTGTCTTATAAATTGCTTTTCACTCAAAGCCAGGGGTGGGGTAGTATGTGGGAAGACTTGAAAAAGATAATGCTTTTAAGTAGGAATTCAAATGTACTTTGGTGTTTTTTTTGTTTTGTTTTGTTTTGTTTTGTTTTGTTTTGTTTTTTTTGCGGTATGCGGGCCTCTCACTGTTGTGGCCTCCCCCGTTGCGGAGCACAGGCTCCGGACGCGCAGGCTCCGGACGCGCAGGCTCAGCGGCCATGGCTCACGGGCCCAGCCGCTCCGCGGCATATGGGATCCTCCCAGACCGGGGCACGAACCCGTATCCCCTGCATCGGCAGGCGGACTCTCAACCACTTGCGCCACCAGGGAGGCCCAACTTTGGTGTTTTTAACAACTTTTCTCTCATCAGAGATCTTCTAGATCCCTCTCCATTTTATTTCTCCCTCTATTGGGGAAGGTCAAATACAGTTGTCTCCACCTGACAGTGTTTTATTCATCACTTTCTGAAAAAAGAAAATAGAATGATCCCTTTATATTTCTCAACCTTCCATCTCTTAGTTAGAAGACTTGACACTGCTGAGATCTGTTGCCAGATTCCATTACTTTGGAAGTTTACAAAGAGGACACCCAAGGACTCAATGAAAGGAATGAAAAATCAGAATCATATGCACTTTTACTGAAGCTTGGTTTAATGAGATTTACTTCTAGGGCAGAGCAGCTTAGTGAGACCAGAAGTAGGTATTATACATTCATTCTAGAACTGAAGACATTATGCAAGGCATCAATCTTATTTTGGTCCTTATTGTAAGTGGAGGGTCTTATTTTATATTACTTCTTAGAGACCTAGCATTTCTATAATGCAGAATGATAGAATGTGAAAAAAACAGTCCAAAAATCATTGTCTTTCAATTTTATACTCAAATTCAAGATGCTGATCACTTCAATAAAATTCTGAATCAATAGATTGATAGTCTTACTGAATGCTTAGAATTGTATTAAGTTTTATCAAAATCTATTTCCCGAGTCTTTTATTTAGAGAGTATATTTTTAGGAAATGTATGAGGTTTAGCACAAGACTGCAAGTGTAGTAGAATTTTATATAACTACTAGTTATTAATTTGGAAATCTATATCAATGTTTTTATTCATCAGGTACTGGTTGACTTATTGAGGACTAAATAATCATTTATTCAGTGATTGATTCTTAATAAACATGTTATTGCTTTTGAAGGCGATACAATTATAATCATATGCTTTGCCATTCTGTGTGTATACAAATGCACATTCATCACAGGGATAAGCATATACCCATGATTGTTAGGAAGAGAGAGAGTTTTAAATGATTAAGGTCAAATGTGTACAGATACACCCACCTTTGGCTTTTTTCTTTAGGAGAATATTCATAAGTTTTTTGTTTTGTTTTGTTTTGTTTTGTTTTGTTGAGGTACACGGGCCTCTCACTGCTGTGGCCTCTCCTGTTGCAGAGCACAGGCTCCGGATGCACAGGCTCAGCGGCCATGGCTCACGGGCCCAGCCGCTCCGCGGCATGTGGGATCCTCCTGGACCAGGGCACGAACCCATGTCCCCTGCATCGGCAGGCGGACTCTCAACCACTGCGCCACGAGGGAAGCCCCATAAGCTTTTTAAAAAGTAGCAATGTAGTAATCTAGTAGGAGAAATATTAAACTGGAGGAGTTCTTGTCTCAGCTTGAAGTCCCCAGATAATCTAATCTCTCTTATCTGTAATTTGAGTGGGGTATGCGGGGGAGAGGACAGGCAGCAGGAAAGTTTTGTATTTGCTCTGTTTACCTTACAGGGTTGAGTAAGACCAAATGAGAAAATACATTTGAAAGTGATTTTTTTTTTTAACTACAAAGCACCAAGCAAATATAAGAGGTTGTCAGTAATTAATTTTGTTTTGTTTTATTTATTTATTTTTTGGCTATATTGGGTCTTCATGGCTGAGCCAGGCTTCCTCTAGTTGCGGTGAGCCGGGGCTGGTCTTCCTTGCGGTGCGCAGGCTTCTCATTGTGGTGGCTTCTCCTGTTGTGGAGCACGGGCTCTAGGTACACAGGCTTCAGCAGTTGTGGCTCGCGGTCTCTAGAGTGCAGGCTCAGTAGTTGTGGTGCCCAGGCTTAGTTGCTCCACGGCACGTGGGATCTTCCTGGACCAGGGCTCGAACCCATGTCCCCTGCAATGGCAGGTGGATTCGTAACCACTGCACCACAAGGGAGGTCCCAGTAATTAATTTTAAATATGACATTTTAAGATCAAGTGGTAGAAGATAATATGTGAAGAATGCCCAACTTCATTAGCATTTGTATGACTTTGTTAATTTGAGACTTCATCTATATCTATAGAAAATGGACCGTGGCATAGCAGATCCTTTCATTTGGAACAGGTGGCTCTAGCCAGTCATTCTGAATCTGAACCCCAAAGCCAAACCTAGTAGGCTGCCACACATTTCGCTGCTGTCACAAACCCCTCTCAGCCATATGCTGCTCTTGGCTGCTTGTTAAAACACTGCATTGAGGGCAGTCAGGTTGCCTTGCCCACTCCATCTCTAACTACACTCACACTACTTCTCTTGACCTCCTCCCTCCAGCATTCTCCCACGCCATCTCCTACCAACCCCTGGCAGCCCCTCACATAGGCTCTGCCAGTGATCACAATGATCTGAGTAACCAGTGATAATTACATCATTATTCTACCTGTGGCATTCTTACTGATGGTGAAATAGCCTAATAGACGAATGGCATTTGGCTCTTCTGGATTTCAATTCACTCACTATGTATGTATGTAATATGTATGAACTTATATTGTGGAGGAGTTTATTGAACAATCTTTTAGATCAGAATGTTTTGGTAATGCAGCCTTCTGGCTAATTGAAACTTTCAGTGTATCTTAAATGCATAGCACCCACTTACACTCTGCATGTACTCTCTGCCTACTTCATAGAGAAAATAGAGACCATTAGGCTTGAACTCCCTCAGGCTTCCACTTCACAATTTAGCTTTATTCCCCTATACTTATCTTTTTCTTTGTCTCAGGAAGTATCTAATCTGTTCTTACAGCTCTCTAAATACAGGTTTGATTGTGTCACTTACGCAGTTAAAAATTAAATGATACCACATTGCTTAAAGGATAAAGTCCAGGCTCTGTAGCAGAGTGGGGGAAATTCACCACAGCTTGATCTTTCCATTCCTGTTCTCTCACACTGATCTGTTATCCTGTGCTTCATCCTCACCAAATTACGTGCTCATCCTCAACCAGCTATGGCCTTGTACTTTATCTCTGCCAGAAGGACCTCCATTTTTCAAGGCCCCACTAAAAAACTCTCCTCTACTGTAAGATACCCTGGAGCCTATAAATTAGAATTAATTACACCCTTCTCTTTGTTCTCATAAAACTGCTCATTTACTAATACGGTGCTTAGAATATTGAGTGATAGTTTTTTGTATATGTATTGAGTTTCACATCACTTCGTTCTGAAGTCAATTTTCATTGACTAGTCCTAGGAATGGAAGATGAAAGAAGAAATTTGCCCATGTGTGTTTGTACCCCCAGACTTGTTCTAAAAATTGTTGGAATCTGTTCAACAATTATGTTTTTCTTAAAATATAATTCCTCCTAAGTATCTATAGTCTCCCTTCTTCTGCAAAGGCTCTAATTTTTATTTGGAGATCTACCCCTTCTCCATGCGCTTCAGATGAGTCTGACTCCCACCTCCAGGACCTCTGGGTCCTGGCCAAGCCATCATTATGTACCATCTCTCTGACCACAAGGATTGCTTCAGGATCCATGCAAAACCTAAGACTGCAAAATCAATGAAACTTGATTATGAGGCTTTGGTTTAATCTTTCAGGGAAGCTGGATATGAACAAGAGAGGATATAGGGTCTGGAGCTGCTGCAGCCTAGGAATGCAAAAAGGGAGAAGCTGCTCTGTTGACCTTGTTAATTCCCAGGTCACACTCCATCAGTCTACCCCTGGACTGTTTTGTTACATGAGCCAAAAGATTCTCTTTGCAATAGAAAGGATCCTAACCGAAGGTATAGTTATTTTACCTTTTAGGTGATCCTCTACAACATGGATATCATCTTTGGTACAGGACCCCTATCTACACACTGGTTAAACTAGCGGAATCTTTTAAAACTTTTTTTCAGTCAAGACACAAGGATGAAATCTGTGTTCCAGACGTACTAAGCAACCTGCAGTACCTTAAACACATGGTATGTCTCTCTCTCCTTTGGCCCTTTGCCCATACAGCACCCTCTGCTTGGAATGCCTTCTCTTCCCTCTCTACCTCACTCTTACTTGTACCTCAAAATCCAACTCAAGTGTTGCATCATCAGGGAAGATCCCTTCTCTTATGAATTCTCTTCATACCCTAAATATACATAAGCAGTATCTTAATGATATGTTAGCTTGCCTTTGTCTTCCACTAGACAGATTCCTAAAGGGCAAAAATGGTTTCTTTTTCAGCTTTATATCTCTAGAATCTGGCATATTTCTTGCCCATAGTGAGCTTTAGTCAGTGCTTATTGAATGAACAAATGAAGTCATCTAATTCACTCATTTTACTGATGAGGAAAATTGCTCAGTTCAGAGTAATAACTCACTTGTTCAGTGTCACTCAGCTATTTTACCTACTAAGTTGATTTGTGGAATTGCCTGTGGAAGTCCAAAAAGGAAAAATATTTTGAGAGAAAAAAAATACACACTTCAGCTCACTCAAGTTATTTCATTTAAGTCAACTTTATTAAGATATAATTTATGTACAATAAAATGTATTCATTTAAATTATACAGTTCTATAAAGTTTGACAAATGTATAAACCCACATCACCACCACCACAGTCAAGATACAGAACATTTCCATCACCTGAAGCAATTCTCTTTATGCTCCTTCCCATTTGATCTTCCATATGCACATTAATTCCAAACAACCATTGATCTGCTCTGTCCCTAAATATTACATTGGTCTTTTCTGGAGTTTCATGTAAATGGAATCATACATACGTACTCTTTTGTGTCTGACTTCTTTTGCTCAGCATGATGTTCTGAGATTCATCCGTGTTGTGTGATTAGTTTTCCATTCCTTTTTATGACTTAGTAGTATTTTATACAGTTTGTTTACCCATCATTGTTAACGGCCATCCATGTTGTTCTCATGTTTTCGTGTATTATGGATACAGCTACTATAAACATTTGTGTGCAAGCCTTCATGTAGAATATCTTCATTTCTTTAGGGTAAGTACCTAGGAGTAGAATTGCTGAGTCATATGTAAGCATAAATTTAACTTTCTAAGAAACTCCTAACTCTTTTCTGAAGTGGTTCTACCAGTTTACATTCCCACTAGCAATTTATAAGAGTTCCAGTTGCTGCAGATCCTCACCAACACGTGGTGTTATCATGTTAGTCATTCTAATAGGTGGTTTTAATTTGCATTTCCCTAGTTACTTATGATGTTGAGCATCTTTTTATGTTCATTTGACATTTATACGTATCCTTTTATGAAGTGTCTAAATCTTTTGCCCATTTTTTTTTTTTTTTTTTTTTTTCTGTACGCGGGCCTCTCACTGTTGTGGCCTCCCCCATTGCGGAGCACAGGCTCCGGACGCACAGGCCCAGTGGCCATGGCTCACGGGCCCAGCCTCTCCGCGGCATGTGGGATCTTCCCAGACCGGGGCACGAACCCGTATCCCCTGCATCGGCAGGCGGACTCTCAACCACTGCGCCACCAGGGAAGCCCTTTTGCCCATTTTTAATCAGTTACCTGAAGTGGTAAGAATTCTTTATTCTGGTTTGTAAAATTTTCTCTCAGCCTCTGGTTTGTCTTTTAATTTTTAACTATCTTTTTTTTTTTTTTTTTGTGGTACGTGGGCCTCTCACTGTGTGGCCTCTCCCGTTGCGGAGCACAGGCTCCAGACACGCAGGCTCAGCGGCCATGGCTCACAGGCCCAGCCGCTCCACAGCATGTGGGATCTTCCCGGACCGGGGCACGAACCCCCGTCCCCTGCATTGGTAGGTGGACTCTCAACCACTGCGCCACCAGGGAAGCTCCTTTAACTATCTTTTAAAGAGCAAAAGTTTTAATTTTGTTGAATCAGTTTATCCATTTTTTTATGGTTCATACTTTTTTTCTCCTATCTAATAAATCTTTTTATAACTCATGGTTACAAAAATTTTTTCCTATGTTTGTTTCTAGAAATTTTATAGTTTTAGCTCTTACATTTAGGCCTTTGATTCTTTTTTTTTTTTTTTAGTTAATTTTTGTGTATGGTACCAATTAAGGATTGAGAGTCACATTTTGCATATGGATGTACAATTGTTCCAGCACCATTTGCTAAAAAACTATCCTTTTATGTCAGCACCTCTGTATAAAAGCAATTGATCGTATGTCTGTGGGTTTATTTCTGGACTCTTTATTCTTCTCCATGGATTCATGTCTATACTTATTCCAATATCACACTGTCTTGATTTTTGTAGCTTTAGAGTAAATCTTGAAATCAAGTAGTATAAGTACTCTAATTTTACTCACCTATGTCAAAACTATTTTGGCTGTTTTAAGTTATTTGCATTTCTAAATAATTCTTAGAATCAGCTTTTCCATTTGTACCAGAAAAATAAAAGCTGCTACAATTTTTATTTTTATTGAGATAGCATTAAATCTATAAATAGGCTTGGGAACAATTGATATCTTAACAATATTGAATCTACCAATCCATGAACATGGACTATCTCTTCATTTTCTTTAGGTTTTGTTTAGTTTCACTCAGCAATATTTTGTAGTTCTCCATGTAGAGTTCTTGCACATATTTTGTTAAAATTATCCCTAATTATTTCACTTTTTATGCTATTGTAAATGGTATTTTTAATTTCAATTTCCAATGGTTTGTTAATATATAGAAATACAGTTGCTTATTTTATATTGACCTTGTATCCTGAGATCTTGCTAAACTTACTACTTCTAGTATCCCTTTTTGTAGCTGCCCTAGGATTTTCTACATATACAATGTGTCATCTATAAATAAAGACACTTTTACATTTTTTCAAATCTATATGCCTTTTATTTCTTTTCCTTCCTTTATTCACTGACTGGAACCTGCAGTAGAATATAGAAGTGCTGCAGCTCACCTAATTTTAAATTAAATGTACTCCTTTCTTGAATAAGTGCAACAAATATTTTAAATATATGTCCATTTACTGGTTTAGCCAGTTTAGGGATTAAACAGTGGAAGGAAATGAGACAGATTCAGAAGGAGGTGGGGAGACATATTGGTACAAAGTGAAGATAACTTTGTTAAGTTTTATTTTGCTGATGATCCAAATTGCTTCTTCAGATCATTTAATTAAACAATTGGCCTCAGGTATTAATGTCTTTGTTTTGTTAATTGGGTTAATTTTATATTACTTCAACTATTCTTTACCCTTAAAACTTTTTTCTTAGATATGTGGTATGCATGTATTTATTCAACAAACACTAAATGCTTACTCTGAACAAGGTACTATTCTGGTTGCTCACGTTTATACGTATTTGTATGTTTGCTTTTTCAGTAATAAATGTGGTAAGAGACATTACTTCTTCTGGAACTAGAATACTAACACCTCTTTTTTCAAAGTAATTGTGCTATCCCTCTTACAATAGGAAGAATAATGTTTCCCCAAAGATTTTCATGTCCCAATCCCTGAATCCTGTGAATGTGTTACCTTATATGACAAAAAGGCATGTTGTTTGTGATTAATATAAGGGATTTGAGATGGGGCTATTATCCTGGATTTTCAGGTGGATTCAGTGTAATGACAAGGGTCCTTATAAGGAAAAGAGGGAGGCAGGCAGGAGTATCAGAGTCAGAGAAGGGTTTGAAGATGCTATGCTATTGGTTTTGAAAATGGAGGAAGGGACCATGAGCCAAGGAATGCAGGAATGCATAAGGCAAGGAAATGGAGTCTCACCTAGGGCTTATGGGAGGAACTTGACCCTGTTGACACCTTGATTTTCAGACTTCTGATCTTAGAACTGTAACATAATCAATTTGTGTTATTTTAAGCCACTAAATATGTGGTAATTTATTACAGCAACTGCAGGAAACTAACCTACTTCCTCTCAGATAAATTGTGTTTACCATATCGACTGTAACCTATGACAATAAATACGCATTGCTTCAATTCTCTTACCTAAAAAATAGGTGATTCTACCTGTCGAGTTCCTCTCATGTGGTTTTTATAATATTCAAATAGGATAAAATTTGTGAAAGTATTTTGAAGACAACCTTCTATTGCTCTGGTGCTGACAGGGAAAAGACCCCAAAAAGCTGAGCTTTTATAAGGCAAGTGTAACGGAGGAAAAGACGTGTTGGGGGAAATGCATTGCCAAGTCGTAATGTTTCTCTCCATGTGGAGGGAGTTCACTGGTGTAATGCTTCTCACTCTCTCCTCCCGTAGAGAGGAGTGAGTTATATCATTGTTGAGGTTGGGATCAATGAGTGGGCATGCAAATAAAGCCAGCCCCTTTCTCTCACCTTTCTTTTAGGGTCTAGCAGCCCAGAGCAAACGTATGTTCTGTAGTGTTCCTCTATGCCCTAGCTTTAGAAGTCTGGATCCCGTGGTATGGGGAGAAAGTGGGGTGAGGGGGTGGCTGCAGTTGTTCAGGTCATCCCTGAGTGCATAAGCCCAAGACACACTTTTGAGAAGCCTGTCCTTGCTGCAAAATTAAGTCACATTCCTGGGATTAACTTTATCAATAGGAAAGAAGATACATCATCTTCATCTGCTTTTATTTACCTAGATTTTCATTTTACCTCTCAAGTACTCAGAACTCAGGCAGGAAGAAGGGTGCTGTTTATTGGACCTCCAAACTTCATTCAGTAGGGCAAAGAGGGCACTTCTTTGGCAGTCCTGTGATTAAGACTCCACCCTCCCAATGCAGGAGGGCACTGGTTTGATCCCTGGTCGGAAAAATAAGATCCTGCATGCTGCAAGTCATGGCCAAAAAAAGAAGAGCAAGGAAGTTAAGGGTTTGAAGGAAAGAACTATAACAATGGGTCATGGCATATAAACTAGAAAAGAAGAAATGAGGGATAAGGAGGGGTTGGTGATTGAGGGCTTTCATTCTCTTATATGAATAAAGAGAAGTGGTTGGATTAAAGGTCACAACAAAAAAGTGAAAGCACTTTTGAAGGAAGGGTACTTTAGCAAGTAGCTTGGAGGAATAATATTTGTAGCCAGGATGAGATATTTGCATTTGAAATTTTGGAGATTATGTAATTTTTGTTGATGCTGAGATCTAAGGCATGGTGGATAGCTATGGTAGGGTAGAAGAACACATCATTGAAAATATGAGGAAGTCAAGAAACCAGGAGTCTGTAGTATTGGATGGGTCAATCATCAGCCTACATGTTGAAATCAACAAGAAGGATGACAGGGGTAGAGATAAGAAGAAAATTGAATTGAAATTTAGTTTTACTGAGAATGAGGAAGAAAGACCCAGAGGCTACTAATTAGTGACTATAACATGGAGGAAGAAGAGTGGTACAATTGGATGCTGTGAGCCTCAAAGGAGCGGAAGGGGTTTACAAGATGGAAGTGGGGATAAAACTCCAACTGGCATTGAGGATTAAGGCTGATGCTGAAGCACTTTGGGTCTGAGAGAAAAGAAATAATCCATTTGAGAGGGCTGCATAGAAACCATGTTCCCAGGATACAGCCACTTTTAGTTAAGAGGTGAATACAGTCTTCAGAGAAAGGGTTGAAGAATACAAGCGTTCATTGATTTCACATTGGGAATTAGAAATTCTAAGAGACAAAGGGGGAGGAATTTACTAGGGAGAGGAATGAAGAATGGGTGGGAATTAGGTCAGAATAAGGGAGGAAAGTTTAGGTAAGTAATTGATGACTGGGAAGCTTAGAATTCTGATGGAGAGAGGAATAAATGGAATCCTCTCAGAGATGATTGCTGTGCTCCAGACCGTTTTCTGTGGTGGAGCAGCTGCTCCCTGAGGGAGCCTGGGGTTGGTATGGTCTAATTATAGTCAGCTGCTTCTTCAGTCAGCAGGAGTTGTGGTTGTCTCTGCGCCAGCACTGCATTAGTTTGGTGACTTAGCTATTTTTTTCCCCATCCAGTGAATTTGGTTCTCCTCTTCCTCTTTGGGCTTTTGCCTATTCATGTTTCAACTTATTCATGGCTTGGGGAGAGATTATTTTAATTATTCAGACAAAAGGATCCTTTCTTTATAAATGGAATCACTGCAAATTTTCATGAAATAGCAACAAATTATCTCTAATTACAATTTAATTTGCACCCATTGAACAAGCGATGGATTGACTCATGGAGAGACAATGTGTGTATGTGAGAGAGAGAGAAAAAATGAATGAATGAATGAATGAAAGGATGAGAATGTCAATGTTAAGACTGTATAGGAAGAAACTCTCTCACCTTTCAAAGGACTGTGTGCCTTACCCTCAAAGAAGGGCATACTATTTTTTGTATTGATGGGCTTCCTCCCCTTATTGCAGGAGAAAAGTGGCTGAATAATTAAACATCTCATGTGTGAGAGCCTAAAAAAATGGAAAGACCGGAATAATTGTATGGGAAGAAAGATTTAGATCTGCGGACAGGCCTCTAGGACCCCAACTCTGACAGGGCTCTGACATTGCCAGGCTGGTGGCCAAGTTCACAAATGTTGTAAGGGGACACAGTATGACGGACAAGAACTCCCCTGGACAGAAGGCCAACACAGGACTTCAGCCCTAGGACAAGGTCAGTGGCCTCATCCAGAGAGTAGGAACAACACCCTTCCTGACCTTCAGGACTTCTCTTACCAATATACTCAATGACTGTGTGAGAACACCTCCCAGCATTAACCTTAGGACCCTCTTTACTCTAAGGGACCACCAGATACCTATTCTATGTGAGGGAGATTGTTGGAAGGGAGGGGGAGAGTTCCTACTGTGCTTTGTAGGGAACCATGCATATTAGTAACTCCTGTGCTGAAGACAGAGGGAATGGTCACAGCTCTTGAAAACAAATATTTTCACAATATCCCTTTCTTTTTAAAATAAATTTATTTATTTATTTATTTATTTATTTTTGGCTGCATTGGGTCTTCGTTGCTGCGCACGGGCTTTCTCTAGCTGTGATGAGCGGGGCTACTCTTCATTGCGGTGCACAGGCTTCTCATTGAAGTGGCTTCTCTTGTTGCGGAGCACAGGCTCTAGGTGCGCAGGCTTCAGTAGTTGTGTCACGTGGGCTCAGCAGTTGTGGCTTATGGGCTCTAGAGCGCAGGCTCAGTGGTTGTGGTGCACGGGCTTAGTTGCTCTGTGGCATGTGGGATCTTCCCGGACCAGGGCTCGAACCCATGTCCCCTGCATTGACAGGCAGATTCTTAACTAGTGTGCCACCAGGAAGCCCCCCCATATTCTTTTATGCTCTATTAGACATGAACTTGAAGCCCAACTCCACCATTTGCTAGCTATGTGACCTTGGTAAAATTACCTAAACTTTATAAGCCTTAATTTCTTCATCTATAAAATGCTAATAAGAACCAAATAGGACTGATCACTCTGAAAATTAAATGAGATAATGCATTTTAAACATTTCACATGACACTTTACTTACAAAGAAGAAAGGAAACTGTTCTTTTCCTCAAGAGGTATAGAATTAATATGTACATAGTTACACAAAAAATAACAAGTCCTGAATAGTAGGGCCCATCAAAATCTCTGCCATTTTTAGGATTTCATGATTAATACATTTGGGAAATGTGTAGTACAATATCTTCCTTTTGGAGATTTACACTGCCATTAGAGACTCTGAGAACTCTTGCAATAAACAACCTGATTAACTACTTAGCCCTTGGTTTTTCAACATTGTATGTACACAAACTATTAACATCTTGCAGATTTAGTCTTCCCCAAAACACAGTTTGGGGAAACTTCCACTTCTGTCCTAGGTGGTTGTTATTGACTGAGCGTTTGTGTTGCCCCCAAATTCATATGTTGAAGCCCTAACACAGAATGGGATGGTATTAGGAGGTAGGACCTGTGGGAGGTAATTAGGTTTAGATGAGGTCATGAGGGTGGAGCCTCCTGATGGGATTAGTGTCTTTATAAGAGGAGGAAGAGACCAGAGCCCTCTCTCCAGCACAAGGAAGAAAATGTCCTGTGGGCACACCAAGATATATTAGCCACCAAAAGCCAAGGGAAGAGGCCTTAGAATGAAGTCTACCTTGCCAGAAACTTGATCTTGGACTTTCCAGACTCTAGAACTGTGAGAAAAAACATTTCTGTTGTTTAAGCCTCCCAGTCTATGGTATTTTGTTATAGCAGCCAGTTAATGAAATAATTGGAATCATATTTACTCTACCCCTAAAGCAACTAAAAAGCAAACTGAAACAAAAGGTCTCAAGCCATGTGGGACATCAAACACTAAGGACAGTGAACCTTACATTGCCCCAACTTACTGCCTATAGAAAGGTACCATGATGCAACATAGGAAGGGGAAACCCAGTAAGAATTTGATGGTCTCCCTGAGTTGAAGAAATGGAACTAGCAGGCCAAGGAGACCAAGGCAACAGGGGTTTTCAGGACAGAGTACTGGAGAGGAGAGCGATGCACAGAGAAGTGAAACTAAGGATCTGCAAAAAAATCCTTTTCAACTATCCAGCTGGGAGCTTTCCTCAGAGCATGCCTGTGAGGAAACTACCCAAGGCCAAGAAAAAAAAAAAAAAAAACTACCCCAAAGTATTAGAACAATCCCTTGAGCTCACACAGGGCCAGGATGGTGCCTGTTCCCACCAGCCAAAGTGGAAAACCTCATAATTCATGGGACATTAGGCAGAGTATTCAAAAGCATTTTGCCTCATTAGTGGAGAATATTAATCCTCAAACTAATGGCACTCTGGTCCCACCTAACAAACCTTAACAGCAAAACTGAAGATCAAATGGTGTCCAAGTAACTTAACCCTAACGCAAAAGAGAGCTCAAGAATACCTATAGGAATACAAATATACCCAGCACTCAACAAGGTAAAATTTACAATATTTGGCATTTAATTTAAAAATTACCAGGCATGCAAAGAAGTAGGAAAATTCACTTCATAAGAGTCAAGAAACCAGTAAATCAAAACTGATTGAAAAGACACAGATGATAGAATGTCTGAACAAGGACATTAAAACAGTTTTTTATAACTGTGTCCCATATGTTCAAAAAGCTAAAGGAAAAACTAACCATATTAAGTAGAGAAATGGAAGATATTTAAAAGTTCCAAATCAATCTTCTGGAGAAAAACAAAAATACAGTGAGATGCAAAATAGCTGGATGTTTTAATGTAAAATTAGACATTTCAGAAGAAAAGATTAGTGAAACATGAAGAAATTGCAATAGAAAGTATTAAAAATGAAATACAAAGAGAAAAAAAGACTGGAAAAAAAATGAAAAGATAAATGAGATATATGTCAGCTTCAGACAACCTAATATACTTGTAATCAGAATCCCTAAGGTGGGGGGTAGAGAGGGTGATATTTGCAAAAATAAAGATAAAAAATTTTCCAAATTTGATGAAAAATAACCTCATGTGCAAGAAGATCAACAAACCCCATGCACAAGAAACATAAACCAACAGCAACAAGACAAATCACAAATTTGGTTAAAAGCAGTGATAAAGAGAAAATCTTTGAAGCAGCTGAAGAACTCCCATTCTATGCAGAGAAATGAGGTTAAGGATGACAGCATGCTACTTGCCAGAAACATGCCACCTAGAAGACAATAGAGTAATATCTTTAAAGTACTGAAAGAAAAAATATTGTCAACCTAGAATTTTTTACCCAGTAAAATTATCTTTCAAGAATGAATGGGAAGGGACTTCCCTGGTGGCACACTGGTTGAGAATCCTCCTGCCAATGCAGGGTACGTGGGTTCGATCCTTGGTGCAGGAGGAACCCACATGCTGCAGAGAAACTAAGCCGGTGCACCACAACTACTGAGCCCACACACCAGAACTATTGAAGCCCATGTCCCTAGAGCCCATGCTCCACAACAGGAAAAGCCACCACAATGAGAAGCCCATGCACTGTAACAAAGAGTAGCCCCCACTCACCACAGCTAGAGAAAACCTTCGCACAGCAATGAAGACCCAATGCAGCCAAAAATAAAATTTAAAAAGTACCTTAACACTTAAAAAAAACGTTAAAAAAATGAATGAATGGGAAATAAAGATAATTTTTTCACACATTCAAAAGCTGAAAGAATTTGTCACCAGCAGACATGCCTTAAAAGAAATGGTAGGAGGCGGAGTCAAGATGGTGGTGTGGGAAGACGTGGAGTTAGCATCTCCCCACAACTAGGCCACCTGCCAGCTGCTGGTGGGGAACTCTGATGCCCAAGGAGACGGGAGGAACCCCAAAGTGAACCAGTAGGACATAGGGGGACAGAGGGGGGAGGAAAAGTGAAGCCAGACAGGTTCAGCGCCCCTGAGGCTGGGGACATCATGAAAGGCAGGCGGGAGGGATGCTCCGGGAAGAGCGGGAGAGGAGTGGAGGGCAGTCACCTGACTCACTCGGGCCAGGAAGCCTGCTGAGCTCCCAAGCCAATACCCACCCCAAAGCCCCATCCAGGCCACGTGGGTCCTGGGGGCATAGGAGGGAGGCTGGGGAGATCAGGAGATGCAGGTGGGAGGGGCCCTCCCAGACCAGAGGAGCAGGAGAGGAGAGGAGGGCATGTGCCCTGCCCACTTGAGCCCAGGAAGCCTGCTGGGCTCCCGGGTGAGGTCACCCACCCTCTGAGACAAGTGGTGGGGGGCACACCTGGGCCCCTTCTGTTCCTTGAGCCTAAGCCCCACCCCCCACAGCCCCCAGGGAGTTTTTCAGCCCTGTGGGTCCTAAAGATAGGCCCTGCCCACCATCCAAAGCTCGCATTTGCTTAGGCCCTACCCTCCACAGCCAAGGCCTTTCCCCCGCTTTTTCTTTATTTCTTTTCCCTCCTCCTCTTTTTTACTAATGTGGTACTGATGTACCTTCCTGTTGTTGATTCATTTTTATTTTTATTTTTATATTCTTTCTAACATATCTGTTAGTTTCCTAGTCTAATTTTATTTTTTACTTTGTTATTGTTCTCTTTTTCTTTTTTTTTTTTGCCACCCCACATGGCTTGCTTGATCTTGGTTCATGAGCTGGGGGTTGTGCTGAAGCTCCTGTGGTGGGAGCTCCAAGTCCGAACCACTGGACTAACAGAGGACCGCAAACCCCAGGGAATATTCATTGGAGTGAGGTCTCACAAAGTTCCTCAACTCAGCACCAAGACCCAGCTCTGCCCAATAGTCTACAAACTCCAGTGAAGGAAGACTCAGGCCAAACAACCAGTAAGACAGGAACACAATCCCACTCATTAAAAAAAGAAAAAAAATGGGATTCCCTGGTGGTGCAGTGGTTGAGAGTCCACCTGCCGATGCAGGGGACATGGGTTCGTGCCCCAGTCCAGGAAGATCCCACGTGCCGCGGAGCAGCTAGGCCCGTGAGCCATGGCTGCTGAGCCTGCACGTCCGGAGCCTGTGCTCCACAACAGGAGAGGCCACAACAGTGAGAGGCCCGTGTACCAAAAAAAAAAAAAAAAAGAAAAAGAAAAAAAAGAGATGGCAGAAAAATATGTCACAGATGAAGGAGCAAGGTAAAAACCTACAAGACCAAATAAATGAAGAGGAAATAGGCAATCTACCTGAAAAAGATTTCAGAGTAATGATAGTATACATGATCCGCAATCTTGGAAGTAGAATGGAGGCACGGATTGAGAAAATACAAGAAAATTTAACAAAGATCTAGAAGAACTAAAGAACAAAAAGAGAGATGAACAACACAATAACTGAAATGAAAAATACCCTAGAAGGACTCAATAACAGAATAACTGAGGCAGAGGAACAAATAAGTGACCTGGAAGACAAAACGGTGGAAATAACAGCTGAGGAGGAGAATAAAGAAAAAAGAATGAAAAGAATTGAAGACAATCTCAGAGACCTCTGGGACAACACTAAATGCATCAACATTCAAATTATAGGGGTCCCCAAAGAAGAAGAGAAAAACAAAGGGTCTGAGAAAATATTTGAAGAGATTATAGTCAAAAACTTCCCTAACGTGGGAAAGGAAATAGTCCAAGTTCAGGAAGCACAGAGAGTCCCATACAGGATAAACCCTAGGAAAAACACACCAAGACACATATTAATCAAACTAACAAAAATTAAATTCAAAGAAAAAATATTAAAAGAAGCAAGGGAAAAACAAAATATAACATACAAAGGAATCCCCATAAGGTTATCAGCTGAGTTTTCAGTGGAAACTCTGCAGGCCAGAAGGGAGTGGCAGGATATACTTAAAGTGATGAAAGAGAAAAACCTACAACCAAGATTACTCTACCCAGCAAGGATCTCATTCAGATTTGATGGAGAAGTCAAAAGCTTTTCAGACAAACAAAAGGTAAGAGAATTCAGCACCACCAAACCAGCTTTACAACAAATGCTGAAGAAACTTCTCTAGGTGGGAAACAAAAGAGAAGAAAAAGACCCACAAAAACAATCCCAAAACAATTAAGAAAATGGTAATAGGAACATACATATCAATAATAACCTTGAATGTAAATGGATTAAAGGCCCCAAACAAAAGACACAGACTGGCTGAATGGATACAAGAGCAAGACCCATATATATGCTGTCTACAAAACACCAACTTCAGACCTAGGGACACATACAGACTGAAAGTGAAGGGATGGAAAAAGATATTCCATGCAAATGGAAATCAAAAGAAAGCTGGAGTAGCAATACTCGTATCAGATAAAATAGACTTTAAAATAAAGACTGTTAGGGCTTCCCTGGTGGCGCAGTGGTTGAGAGTCCGCCTGCCGATGCAGGGGACACGGGTTCGTGCCCCGATCCCGGAGGATCCCACGTGCCGCGGAGCGGCTGGGCCCGCGAGCCATGGCCGCGGAGCCTGTGTGTCCGGAGCCTGTGCTCCGCAACGGGAGAGGCCACAGCAGTGAGAGGCCCGCATACAGCAAAAAAAAATAAATAAATAAAAATAAAAATAAAGACTGTTACAAGAGATAAGGAGGGACATTACATAATGATCAAAGGATCAATCCAAGAAGATATAACAATTATAAACGTTTATGCACCCAACATAGGAGCACCTCAATAAATAAGGCAAATGCTAACAACCATGAAAGGAGAAATTGACAGTAACACAATAATAGCAGGAGACTTTAACACCCTACTTACACCAATGGACAGATCATCCAAACAGAAAATAAATAAGGAAACACAAGCTTTCAATGACACAATAGACCACATAGATTTAATTGATATTTATAGACCATTCCACCCAAAAGCGGCAGAATACACATTCTTCTCAAGTGCACATGGAACATTCTCCAGAATAGTTCGTATGTTGGGTCACAAATCAAGCCTCGGAAAATTTAAGAAAATTGAAATCATATCCAGCATCTTTTCTGACTACAATGCCATGAGATTGGAAATCAATTACGGGAAAAAAAAACTGTAAAAAACACAAATACAAGGAGGCTAAACAGTGCGCTACTAAATAACCAAGAGATCACTGAAGAAATCGAAGAAGAAATAAAAAATACATAGAAACAGATGACAATAAAAACATGACAACCCAAAACCTATGGGATGCAGCAAAAGAAGTTCTAAGAGGGAAGTTTATAGCAATTCAGTCTGACCTTAAGAAACAAGAAAAATCTCAAATAAACAATCTAACCCTACACATAAAACAACCAGAGAAAGAATAACAAAGAAAACCCAAAGTCAGTAGAAGGAAAGAAATCATAAAGATCAGAGCAGAAATAAATGAAATGTAAATGAAGAAAACAATAGCAAAGGTCAGTAAAACTAAAAGCTGTTTTTTGAGAAGATAAACAAAATTGATAAACCCTTAGCCAGACTCATCAAGAAAAGAAGGGAGAGCATGCAAACCAATAAAATTAGAAATGGAAAAGGAGAAATCACAACTGACACTGCAGAAATACAAAGGATTATAAGAGACTACTACAAACAACTATATGACTATAAAATAGACAACCATGAAGAAATGGACAAATTCTTGGAAAAGTACAATTTTCCAAGACTGAACCAGGAAGAATTAGAAAATATAAACAGACATATCACAAATAATGAAATTGAAACTGTAATTAAAAATCTTCCAACAAACAAGAGTTCAGGACCAGATGGCTTCACAGGCAAATTCTATCAAACATTTAGAGAAGAGCTAACACCAATCCTTCTCAAACTCTTCCAAAACATTGCAGAGGGAGGAACACTCCCAAATTCATTCTACAAAGTCACCATCACCCTGATATCAAAACCAGAAAAAGATATCACCAAAAAAGAAAATTATAGACCAATATCACTGATGAACATAGATGCAAAAATCCTGAACAAAATACTAGCAAACAGAATCCAACAGCACATTAAAAGGATCATACAACATGATCAAGTGGGATTTATCCCAGGGACGCAAGGATTCTTCAATATACACAAATCAATCAATGTGATACACCATATTAACAAACTGAAGAATAAAAACCATATGA
Organism: Mesoplodon densirostris; assembly: GCF_025265405.1. NCBI lineage: Eukaryota > Metazoa > Chordata > Mammalia > Artiodactyla > Ziphiidae > Mesoplodon > Mesoplodon densirostris. The sequence goes on along the minus strand of NC_082661.1, from coordinate 166,928,457 downwards.
TCATCTCAGTAGATGCAGAAAATGTTTTGACAAAACTCAACACCCATTTATTATAAAAAGTCTCCAGAAAATAGGCATAAAGGGAACCTACTTCAACATAATAAAGGCCATATATGACAAACCCACAGCAAGCATCATACTCAATGGTGAAAAACTGAAAGCATTTCCACTAAGACCAGGAACAAGAGAAGGATGTCCACTCTTGCCACTCTTATTCAACATAGTTTTGGCAGTCTTAGCCACAGCAATCAGAGAAGAAAAAGAAATAAAACGAATACAAATTGTAGAATGGGCATCATCGGAAAATCTACAAACAACAAATGCTGGAGAGTGTATGGAGAAATGGGAACCCTCTTGCACTGTTTGTTGGAATGTAAATTGATACAGCCACTATGGAGAACAGTTTGGAGGTTCCTTAAAAAACTAAAAATAGAATTACTATATGACCCAGCAATCCCACTACTGGGCATATACCCTGAGAAAACCATAATTCAAAAAGAGACATGTACCACAATGTTCATTGCAGCACTATTTACAATAGCCAGGACATGGAAGCAACCTAAGTGTCCATCAACAGATGAATGCATAAAGAAGACATGGCACATGTATGCAATGGAATATTACTCAGCCATAAAAAGAAATGAAATTGAGTTATTTGTAGTGAGGTGGATGGACCTAGAGTCTGTCATACAGAGTGAAGTAAGTCAGAAAGAGAAAAACAAATACTGTATGCTAACACATATATATGGAATCAAAAAAAAATGGTACTGATGAACCTAGTTGCAGGGCAGGAATAAAGGCATAGACATAGAGAATAGACTTGAGGACATGGAGTGGGAGGGGGAAGCTGGGCGAAGTGAGAGTAGCATCAACATATATACACTACCAAATGTAAAAATAGTTGGCTGGTGGGAAGCAGCAGCATAGCACAGGGAGATCAGCTCGGTGCTTTGCGATGACCTAGAGGGGTGGGATAGGGAGGGTGGGAGGGAGGCTCAAGAGGGAGGGGATATGGGGACATGTGTATGCATGTGGCTGATTCACTTTGTTGTGCAACAGAAACTAAGACAGTACTGTGAAGCAATTATACTCCAACAAAGGTCTATTAAAAAAAAAATAAAAAGAATATTATATATGTATAATTGAGTCACTTTGCTGTACAGCAGAAATTAACACAACATTGTAAATCAACTATACTTCAATAAAATTAATTTTTAAAAAATGGTAAAGGGAATCCTGCAAGCAGAAGGAAAATGACATTAGAAGGAAAGCTGGATCTACAAAAGGTAATGGAGAGCACTGGTAATAATAATTATGTAGGTAAATATAAAAACTTTTTTCTTATTATTTAAATCTATTTTTAAAATAAACCGTGTCAAGCAAAAATAATAAGAAATTATGAAGTTTACATAGAAGTAAAATTCATGGCAATAGCACAACAGCATGTAGAGTAGAAATGTAGTGTACATAGTTTAAGGTTGTCCACATGTGTGGTATGAATATCACTGGAAGGTGTACTATGGTAAGTTTAAGATGTATATAATAAATCTTAAGGCAACCACTAAAATGAAACAACAGTTATTATAATAAGCCAAAGGAGATAAAGTGGAATCATAAAAACATGCAGTTCAGAGGAAGGCAGAAGAAGGCAGAAAAAGGAGTAAAAAAGATACAAAATACACATGGAGAAAATAGAAAATAGCAAAATATTCAGCCAAATCAATAATCACATTAAAATGTAAGACTTAGATGTAAACATTTCAATTAAAAGGCAGAGATTGTCAGATTAGATAAAAAACTAGACCTAACTATATATTCCTTTTAATTAGCCCACATTATTATGAAGGTATATTTAGGTTAAAAGGATGAAAAAAGATATAGCATGCTAATACTAATCAAAAGTAACCTGGAGTGGCTGTATAACTATCAGACAAATTAGATTTCAAAGTAAAGAAAGGAACGTTACCATAATGATAAAAGGTGAAATCATCAAGAATATATAACAGCCCTAAATGTTTATACATACAACAGAGTTTCTAAAATTATGAAGCAAAACTGATAGAGGAGCAAAGAAAAAGAGACAAATTTAAAATCATAGTCAGAGATTTTAGCACCCCTCTATCAATTATTTACAGAAAAATTAGGCAGACAAATCAGGGTGTTGGTATTGGTAGTTTTGTGCTGATCTTCTGAGGTTCGTTCTGTGCTCTTTCAACACATAATTTCTAATCTTTTTTTCTTTTAATTTCAAGAAAATTTTCTTGAAATATAGTGTTTAGTATTTGTTCTGTTTCCTTGTTTTTGGTTTTCTTCTACAGGAAACCCTGGGATAGTAGGTCCCCTGATATCTTTACATAGCTCTATTAGATAAGCCTTCTTCACTTTTCAGTGAATGAAACTGATGATCAGAAAGATTATGCAATTTGTTCAAGCTTCCACAGCTTGTAGGAAGAGAACTAGAACTCTGGCCTGCTCAACTCTGAATCCTGAGGTCTTTCTCCCACACTACCCTGCTGCCTGAATCCAGAAATAGGCCTTTCACTGCATTTATTTCACTGCCTTTCAGTCCCATGGTCACTCTCATATGTCTTAAAACCTTGCTTCTCAAAGTAAGGTCCTTGGACCAGCAGCATTGACATCACCTGGGAACTCATTAGAACTGCAGAATCTCCCTTGCTTTAGGACTTCTGAATGAGAATCCGAATTTTTACAAGATGCCCTGGTGATTCCTGTGCCGTTAAAATTTGAGAAGCACAGCTCTAGGAGAAATATCTGAAGGTGCTTCATGCAGTGGTTCTCAAACTTTTACTGCCCGTTAGAATCACCTTGGAATCATTTAAAAATCCTGATACCCAGGCCACAATTCCTACCAAGTAAGTCAGAATCTCTTGGGATGGAGCCCATGCATCAGTATATTTTAAAACTCCCCAGAAGTACAGCCAAGTTTGCACACCAGTGCTTAAGGGAGAGCTTTTTAGTCCTTAATGTTCCTAGGAATCACCCGGGAGCATCTTAAATGACAGATACTGATTTAGTGGATCTGGGGTGGGGCCTGAGATTCTGCGTTTCTAACAAGTTCCCAGATGACAGATGCTACTGGTCTGAGGAGTTTCTGGAGAAAAATGAAACTCCCTGGGGTTTCTTTCAACAATACCAATAAATGCAAATAGCACAGAATCACGGCAAGCTTATCTAAGGCACAGTCCTGGCCTGCTCATCTCTGAGTGAGATAAAATAAGAAGCTCTGGGAGAAGGGAGCGGGTGCTTCAGGCTCTTCCGTGGCCTTCCTGCTTGCTTCACACCTGGTGCTGGGCTGGGCAGCCACACCAAGCCCGGACTGATCGTGCAGCCAGCATCGGGCTGCTGCACTGGGGCCCCAGGGCGGAGCTCTTGCCAGGGCTGCTGCACTGGGGCCCCAGGGCAGAGCTCTTGCCAGTACGCACTTCGGTTGCCTGTGCCTTCACAGGCCGTCTACCTTTTCTTCCCCTAGTTATCTTCTCACTTCTCCCTGGGGTCCTGCGTCTAGGCTTACCAGCAGGCCCTGGGGCACTTGCTCCGCCCCGTGTGTGCTTACTCGGGCTAAGTCAAAACTGCAAAAGTTCAGGCCATAACACTGAGGAACTCAAGCCAGGAGAATAAGGGCCACAGGATGAGTGACCAAGAGACCCGGCGTGACAGAACTCGATTTGTTGTTCATCCCAGCTCCATGCGTGGCAGGCAAAATTCGGTCTGACGACTGGAGCTTGGCAGGACTTAACACACACTGTGCTCACTCCAGCTTCTAATTTACATATTTTTCTCCCTTGGCAAGACCCAAGCAACTGTCATCAGCAAGTTGCGTGGGACCTGCCGAGTGCGAGGCGGGCCTGTGTTGGGTCCAGAGTTTTGACTCAGATCCCCTGGCCTCCAGCAGGCAGGGCTGGGTTGGTTGTCTGTGACATGAAGGCTGAGTAAGGGGTCCCTCTGGACACAATGAGGCTAAGGAAGCCCCCTAGCCCTGTTTCTAAGAAGGCAGGACACTCACCCAAAATTCCAGTGGACCCAAAATTAACCTATACAACAGAGCAAACTAATTCACTTTTCTCTAGGGTTGGCAGAAAAAAAAAGAAAAACAGGAAGGGAAGGGAAAACTGAGACCTTAAGACGTCTAGTGCACAGGCCACCAAGTAGGGGATTCTTTCTAACTGGGCTTATCCCACATTTTTTATTTGGGGCTTGTTCACTGATGTTTCTAAGCCCTACTTACAAGGCATTTTACCACGTGCCACATAAAACTAGTTATCAGAGCACAAACTGTTTACCCTCTGTAATAACACCTGCCTGCCCCGCCCCTCGCGCGCTCCAGATTCTTGAGACTCTCTTTAATTTCCTGCCAGTTTCCAAGGATTTAGAGAAAGCAACTCTGGGAACTAAAAGAGTTAATGTAGCTCAAAGACTGAGCAAGTTTCTCCTCTCTACTGATAGCATAATTAATCCTTATTGGTCCCCAAAGGATAGCCAAGGGAATGGTTCATTCCCCAGATGGGGGTGTTCAACAACCTCCCAGAGGCTCTGGCCCCAGCTACTAAGTGGCCAAGTACCCGCAGCGCAATCAGTGGGCTGGACCCAGCCTCTCAGATGGGCCTCTGGTTTCCCATGACAAGTTTAAGTAGATTTAGTTTCCTGTCTTCACTTCCCCAAGCCTAATAACACCCCCTGGGGGCACTATTTAAATGTAGGCCATTGAGGGTGGAAACAAAAGAAGAAATTACTTCCTGGCCAGTGAGTAATTGGCCTAGTGAAACCTCACCTGGGGGCAGCTAGTTAACCAGTAGAGAGCAGAGGCGGAAGCAACTCTGGAGGGAAGTACCTGACAAGTGGAGAAACAGCCCAGTGTGTGGAGATTGTCTGTTTATGGGACTGGAAGTTTCAGCCTGGCCACTGGGGCCCTCTGACAGCCCTAAGCATCCAATAAATTAGAGGAACTTCTTAAGGGCTCTAAGACCCAGGCCTTGAACTGTCTGCCTTGGAAAGCCCCAGAGTTAAGGTCCTGCTCTCACCCACTTGTTCTCAGTGTGGTTGCTAAGGAGCAGCATCCCCATCACCTGGGAATTTGTTAGAAATGCACATTTTCAGGCACCGTCCCAGACCCGCTGAGTTCAAATCTCTGGTGGTGGGATCCAGCAATCTGTGACTTAACAAGCCCTCCAGGTGATTCTGGCACAGGCTCAAGTACGAGGACTACTGCTCATCGTTTATTCAGCCCCTTGAAATCAGGCTGCTTTGGGACCATCCAGAGGTAATGGATGTGACTTTGGGTCACAAAGTGGGGCTTCCAAGTTAGATTGTCAGGTTCTGAATATTAGTTCTGCAACTTCCTAGTCATGTGACCTTGCAAATTGGTTCCCTCGGCTCTAAGATGGAAATAACACCTCTTCCACAGGAGGTCATGAGCGTATAATAGTTTCTGTCTCTTTCCCACTCCACTGTTTCTGATAGGAAATTTACAGAACAAGACCTACTGCCCTTAGAGTGAAAATCTGCAAGACAGGAAATGGCCACACATATATAGGATGCTAATGTTAATATGTTTTAATTAACATTTTTTAATGGTTCTAGGTTTAAGAGTTCAGTTCAGCCTTTGAATCCTGATGATAAGGATTTTTTTCTTTTAGCAGAAATATATTCCTCATGCTGACATCCATCCAAATAGTTTCAAATATTAAATTAAAACTTTCCTAGGGCTTCCCTGGTGGCGCAGTGGTTGAGAATCTGCCTGTTAATGCAGGGGACACGGGTTCGAGCCCTGGTATGGGAAGATCCCACATGCCGCGGAGCAACTGGGCCCGCGAGCCACAACTACTGAGCCTGCGCATCTGGAGCCTGTGCTCCACAACAAGAGAGGCCGCAATAGTGAGAGGCCCGCGCACCGCGATGAAGAGTGGCCCCCACTTGCCACAGCTAGAGAAAGCCCTCACACAGAAATGAAGACCCAACACAGACAAGAATAAATAAATAAATTTAAAAAAAAAATTTCCTCTCTAAAAAAAAAAAAAAAATTTCCTAAAAAGTGAAACTTAACTTCATGCACTGATGCTTCCCTTTTTTTTTTAAAATTTTAAAGATATATTTATTGGAATGTAATCTTGGGCCAAAGAATATGAACTCTCTCAAGGATTTTCATATACATGTATCACCAAAGTACTTTCCATAATCTCTGTGTGACCCTGCAGTCATGCACCTCTTTCATTTAATAACTTCTCAGAAAGATGGAGTTGATCAACTCTCAACTTCACTTCCTAATTGAATAGAACACAGGAGAGTGAAAGGTAAAAACACATAATAAATGTCCCATTTGGGGCTAAGATGTCAAGGAGCACAGGTGGGCAATGATGTCCCTGAAGCAAGACTGTGCCCATAACTGTGATACCTAGTCATTCATTGTATTAGTTTGCTAGGACTGCCATAACAAAGTACCAGGTTGGGTGGCTTAGACAACAGAATTTAATCTTCTCACAGTTCTGGAGGCCAGAAGCCCAAGATCATGGTGTTGGCAGGCTCCTTCCGAAGTCCCTCTCCTTGGCTTGCGAACGGCTGCTCGCTTGCTACCTCTTCACATGGTCTTCCTTCTGTTTGTGCATCCCAGGTTTCTCTTTGTGTGTCCAAATTTCCACTTCCTTTTTTTCTTTATTTTTTTTATACAGCAGGTTCTTATTAGTTATCCATTTTATACATATTAGTGTATACATGTCAATCCCAATCTCCCAATTCATCACACCATCACCCCCGCCACTTTCCCCGCTTGGTGTCCATACATTAGTCCTCTACATCTGTTTTTTTTTTTCCTTTTTAAGAGAGAGAGGAAGCTTAATTTGGGCTTTTCGTATATATAATTCAGGATCAGGCAAGGTTGACAAAATTAATCAAAACAATGTGAGCATTTTCCTTCTCTCTTAAGGCACAACACTTTTGATTCTATATTGCATGCTACACTGTTTTTTACTTACATATTAAAAAGTATATCTTTATAGCAAGAATTTTAGAAAATACAGAGAACTATGAAGAGGAAAGAAAACACCCATATCCTACTGCTTAGAGATTGTCACTGAAGTACAGTTAAGATTTCAGTATATTTCTCTGTGGTTTGGTTTTCTGCTCACAGGTGTAACTATTAATATGTATACATATAGAAAAACTTTTTCATAGGAGCTCACTGTATTGTTGTGATCACCCCAACTCAAAATTTGGTTCAACGTCAAAACTGATGATGCCACACATGCACCAGGAGGATATGAAAAGGTTTATTACTCACATTATGAGGTATTCTGGGGAATGCAGGGCAGGCTTCAAAGGAGGTCCAAAAATGGCTCGAAAGAGCAGAGAAAGGAGACTGGCTTGAGGGTTTTAGTGTGGTTAGAAGCGGGGGCTGGGTGAGGGTTCCTGCACGGGGACTGGAGCCTTACATGGTTTGAACTTCCTGCTGGTGCCAAAGGAGGTTGCACCTGGGCGGTCTCCTCAGCTTCCCCAGCCATGGGCCAGACAGGGAAAGGGAGAGGGGCTTGAAGGTTGTCGGCAGACAAACCTCAAAACTTGAGTTAGACTCCATTACTTGCACAGTTTTGCATCTTTGTCTTAAATTTAGCATTGCGTGTTGTACTACGGTTAATGGTGACCAAAAGCTTTATTGTCAAATTAAATTTCTTTTGACATTGGTGTCTTGTGGCAATGCTTGTTTTCCCTGTAACTGATCGTTTATTTATTCATATTCCGGAAGGATGTATAGGTTAAAAAACAACGTTGATTTTTTTTCTTATAAAACAAATTTTTTAAAATCATGGTACCTACACACACTACTATATATAAAATAGGTAAACAACAAGGACCTACTGTATAGCACAGGGAACTATACTCAATATTGTGTACTAACCTATATGGGAAAAGAATCTGAAAAAGAATATATATACATATATGTATAACTGACTCACTTTGCTGTACACCTGAAACTAATACAAGATTGTAAATCAACTATATGTCAATTAAAAATAAATTAATTAAAAATAAATAAAATAAAATGCAAATTGAAATAACAGCAAATCATGGAAGAATAAAACATAGCATATATCCTGAAAACAAGGCATTAATACGTTTTCCTTGAAAATAAATACAGGTTGCTCAGGGAAGAGAATACAAATAGTTTTCCTGTTTGTGAGTATATTTGCATTTTTTATGATCACACATTCTACAGAATGTGTGAGTCACATATCTAATCTGCTTTTAAATATTGGTCCTAAAGAATGTAAGTACTTACAATCCTACAGTTGGAGTCCACACCTTGTGACCACAAAAGACAACTCAAGTCAGCTTCAAACAGGAATTATAACTAACCTCAGGGCTATTTTTTCCAACTGTAATAAAGAATGTTCCAACATCTTAAACGACTGAAGATAATCCTCTGTCATGTTGTGCATCTTGGTTATAAAAATATATGCACTGCTTTGAAGAAAGGTTCTGGTCCATTGATGTCAAGTGAAGGTCAGATTATGGAAAACTGGCATTGTTTCAACAGGAATGAAGCCTGCTTATGTTTCTCTTGGTATTTTTGAATAAAGAATCTCACTACGTAGGTTCCAACTTGAAGATTTAATTAAGGGCATGAGGAGTGATTGATTCTAGATGTTGATCAGGGAAGATGACTCACCGTGTGTTAGAGAAACACCTTCCATTGAAATGTATGAGGGAAACAAAATCTGGTTTCCGATTGAAGGTCTACTGAAAGACATTTTGAATAGACCAGAAGAGCAGAACAAATTGGAATATCTTATTCCAAGATTAAAAATCACTTTTTTAAAAAAGAAGCTATTTGGGCTTCCCTGGTGGCGCAGTGGTTGAGAGTCTGCCTGCCAATGCAGGGGACACGGGTTCGTGCCCCGGTCCGGGAAGATCCCACATGCCGCGGAGCGGCTGGGCCCGTGAGCCATGGCCGCTGAGCCTGCGCGTCCGGAGCCTGTGCTCCACAACAGTGAGAGGCCCGCGTACCGCAAAAAAAAAAAAAAAAAAAAAAAAATGAAGCTATTTGGTAGAAACCTTAGCCAATCCCATTTTTTTCCCTTTAATGCAAAAGAACTTGTCACCCCGAGGAATAAAGTAGGTATGCCTTTTGAGCTAAAGTGTAAAGATTGGCAATACAATGTCAAAATGATAGCTAGATGGGGGAGATATAAGATAGGAGGATGGAGGCGGGGTGAACAATTGAGAAGTAATGCTTTTCAGGGGTTTTAATTTAGAGAAATAGGCGTTCCTCATAGTTCCCCTAATAGGTATGATCCAGCCGTGGCAGAAATGTTCCTGGAGCACAACGTCCTCTGGTGATTGCCATCTCCAGGAAGCTTCCCCCAAGCTTCTAGGCCGATCATCAATAATTCCAATGATGTATGCAGAGTGGTTAACACAATGTCTGTCACACAGTTTGCACTGAAAGATGTTAATGTGATGATGACGGTAATGACGACATGGCTATTGCCCTCCAGGACTTCACAGCCTAGGGGAGGGAGCGTTCAAGTAAACAGATGATCATAATACAGTGCGGTGAGAATCTTGCATGAAGTGTGATCAGGACTTTAGATAGGAGAACTCTAGCGACTGGGGGCAGGGGAGCGGGTGGGACCCACACCATTCAGTCAACACGCAGAAGTGCTGCGTGGATGTGCATGGGTGGCTGACAGCCACTTGTTTGTCCATCTGCTGTGTAAACAGGAACAGAGTTGGGTTCAGACAACTGCTGCTTTATTCATTTCCTTTTCCTTGTGCTACATAGGACCAGGATCTCCAGGAGCTTTTTAAAATACCACTTTGGTTGCTGTTGAAGAGTAGGTTGGATTTGTATTCCAGTCATCAGAGCTTTCATTGTAATATTATAAAGGGGCATGCAGGATGGAAAGAGAAAGAATTATGGTTGTTTAGGAAACGGAGCTCTGTTTCCTGTGATTACAATCTCAAGGCTAAAGTTCATTGCTCACTGCAGAATTTTCTTGACAGCATTGTATACCTGTCAAAAGGTTTGGAAATGCTATAAAACTCAGGTCCTTTGGGGTTCCAGGAGACGCTGGCTCAGGACTCTGGCAAGAGACCCTTTGTCTGTTGACCTGTCTTAAATGGACTTCCCTAGCCCTGGTCGCCTAAAGACTTGGCCTTCTGCCTCCTGGTCATCTGGGAACATGGTTTTTATTGTCTCAACCTGCCCATAAAAAGCAGGGTAAATATTCAGTCATTAACCCGTTGTCAATAAGTATCCAAAATGCTCAAAGTGCTGTGGTAGGCTTCATGAGGGACACCTGATCCCTGTCCTTGGTGATTCCGATCTGGCTAGAACGGTAATGTCTACACTAGGAAAGAATTAGTACCACACTGGGCTACCATAGGAGGCTTACAGATACTGAGCATCACAGGACATTGGAAGTGGAAAATAACTGCTTTGTTGTATGTAGGTATTTGGGGAAGGAACAAGAAGGTGGTAGATGGTCAGTTGAATGGATAGATGGGAGGGTAGAGGGGTGGGCAGACAGATGGGTGCCTGTACACATGCATGGTTGCTGCGGCATAACTCAGTGGCTTTTTCTTTTTTTGGTTTTTCGTTTTCGTTTTCGTTTTTTGGCTGCGCTGGGCCTTCGTTGCAGCGTGCAGGCTCTTCGTTGTGGGCTTCTCTCTAGTTGTGTTGCGCAGGTTTAGTTGCCTCAAGGCATGTGGGATCTTTGTTTCTGCATCCCCTGCATTGGAAGGCGATTTGTAACCACTGGACCACCAGGGAAGTCCCACAGTGGTTTTAAAGCCAACTGGGCAAGAGTTGCCGGTCTGTCATTTACTAGTGACATGACCTCAGGAGATTTAAATAACTCCTTCAAACCCAATTTCTTCACCTATAAAATAAGATGATAATACTTGCCTTGCAAGATTGCTGAGAGAATCAAATGTGATAAGGTTTGTAAAACACCTCTTATATGGTAGGCACTCAATAAAGAGTGACATTTATATTCGTAATGGTCTAGAAAAGTTTCCAGGTGGACATGAATTAAAGGCAGGCCTGGAGAAAGGATGGGATTGAGATGAATGGAAAGCAGGGAGAGGGTCCTCTGGCGGAAGAACAGCATGATGAGAGTGTGTGCCTAGAAAAGCTGGAAGCACATTCGGTGTCACTAAGGGGGGCTACCTGGAGCCATAGTTTCCTGAGGTGGCAAAGGCGAATTGAGGCCTGAGCTTAGAGGACTTGAAATGCTAAGGAGTTCCGGCTTTTCCCTAGAGGTCAGCAGGGAATACCGAAGGTTCAGAGGAAGCAGAAAGGCCCCCTCTGGGCCCCCTTTCTTCCTCAGCCCGACCTTGACAACATCCGGACTTCCTTTGAACTTGGAGGCTCTCATTTTTTACAGTATTTCTAGTTCCCCTTACCTTTTACATGTAGCCCCTGGACTTCCTGTGCCCAGGACAGCTGCAGGACTGTGGCAGCCAGCCTTTCCTCCATTACAGAAACCCTCCTCTGACAGTGAAGAAGCAAATGCTTTTTAAAGATTAGCTGTCACAAAGGGAAACAAGGCCCCTTAAACCTCCTTTGTCAAACAAATGCTCCCTGTGAATCAGAAGAGCTTCTGCCATGACTCACACTTTCACAAGGCTGGTGGAGAAGGCTGTCTGCCAGCAGATCTGGGGGCGCGGTGCCAGGCAACCAGAGGCCTTGGCTTGTGGGGTGCGGCTGTGCTTAGCACAGCCAAGCGGACCTCCTGGAGGCTGACCCCGGAACCCAGAAGGTGCCTGGAGGTTTCCTTCCATAGGAGGCAGCAAAAGCAGAGGGAGCGGCTCTCCACTGCTTTTGGAAAGCAAGAGCATTCAAGCTAAAAAGTAACCAGAGTCAGCTGATCTTAACGAGGGCTTCAGGGATACCCTTCCGGAAGTCTGGCAGTCCTGCAAAGTCAGGTGGCTATGTGCATTTTGTGGGGAGAGGACCCCTAGTTTTAGTTAGATACTTTCGGTTTTAAAACCCCCCTGGGGGCCTCCCTGGTGGCGCAAGTGGTTGAGAGTCTGCCTGCCAATGCAGGGGACACGGGTTCGTGCCCCGGTCCGGGAAGATCCCACATGCCGCGGAGCGGCTGGGCCCGTGAGCCATGGCCGCTGAGCCTGCGCATCCAGAGCCTGCGCGTCCGGAGCCTGTGCTCCGCGACGGGGGAGGCCACAACAGTGAGAGGCCCGCATACGGCAAAAAAAAAAAAAAAAAAAAAAAACCCTGGATGTCTTGATCACATCTCAACTCTTCACTTTGCCCAGAGAGCATGAGTGAGTGACTTCCCAAAGTTACTCCACCAGTGGGCAGCAGAGAAGAGAGAGGAAGCGAGGTCTCCAGGGACCGTTCCACTGCCCTGGCCCCATGAGAGAGCCTAAAATAAGACGACAGCCCATGGTGTTCTGAACAGGGCCCCCTAGACAGAAATTAGACCTGTCAGATGGACTACTGTGGAAGTCTTCGTCCCGCCAGCCCCTCTCTGCCTTCCAGTGAAGCCCTCCCCCACAGCCCGCCCACCTGCCAGGCTGGCTTCCTGTTAAGAGAACTACGTGCTCTTAGTGACAGGCATTTGTGATGGGAGGATGGCTGAGGCTGCCTCCCTGATTATCAAGCACCTGGCAGGGAGGGGGAGGATGGGCATGGGATTGTTGCTGAGTTTATGGCCCTCTTGGCTGTACCCTCAGGGGAAACGGCAGATTGAGAGTGAGCAGAAAAATGGGAGCACTCTAGGGGTCTAGGAGTCTTTTTTTTTTTTTTTTTATTGGGGTGGCTGGTCATCACTTTGCCCTAACCTCAATGGAACGTCATCACAGTTGTAGTGATAAAGAGGCTGTACTCTGGGCACTGACAGCTTGGGTTTGCATCCTGGCTCCATCACTTTTTACTGATATAACCTTGGGAAATTTCTTAACCTTCTAGCCCTTGGTCTTCTCACATGTAAAACAATACACTAGTGCCCGGCTTTGGCAAATACAGATATGTGCCCACTGTTCACACACAGCCAGACTGTTCTTCCCAGCCCAGCCTCCCTTGCTGGTAGGTCTGCTATGGGATTGAATTCTCCAGCGAATGGAATGAGAGGGGAGTGGTGTGCGCTGATTCCAGGCCTGCCTCATGGAAACTTCCTGAGTGATCCTCCACATTCTCACTTAACCCATCTGCTAGCCTAGGGTGCCTAAGAGGACTCTGAGGCCTTGGGGGTGAGGGAGCCACCAGATGGAAGGAGCCTGGGCTCCTGAGTCACCATGTAGAAGGCGGCCTGCCAAACACCTGCATGAACTATTACTTGAGTGAATAACAAACTTTTAAAAAATTTTTATTTATTATTTTTGGCTGCATTGGGTCTTCGTTGCTGCACGCGGGCTTTTTCTAGTTGCAGCGAGCGGGGACTACTCTTCATTGCAGTGCGTGAGCTTCTCATAGCAGTGGCTTCTCTTGTTGTGGAGCACGGGCTGTAGGCGCACGGGCTTCAGTAGTTGTGGCACACGGGCTTAGTTGCTACGCGGCATGTGGGATCTTCCCCGACAGGGCTCGAACCCGTGTCCCCTGCATTGGCAGGTGGATTCTTAGCCACTGCACCACCAGGGAAGCCCAAAACAAACTCTTATTGTGCTAAGAAGCTGAGAATCTAGAGTGGGTTTCTACAGCAGTTAGCCTACTTCATAAGGCAGTTGTAATAATTAAATGAAGTAACATATGCAAAGCTCAAAACAGTGCCTGGAATATATATATAAATGAGCTACATACATGATTGCTATTATCATGATAGGTGGATGGGTGGATGGATAACTAGGTATTGAGAGAGAAAGTGAGAGACCAAGAGAATTACCTTTAAGGATTGCAAAGGTATTGGCCCCAGAGTCTTTTCCCAGTTTTATGAGATATAATTGACACACAGCACTGTATAAGTTTAAGCTCTACAGCATAATGGTTTGACTTACATATATTGTGAAATGATTACTATAAGTTTAGTTAACATCCATCACCTCATCTCAATATAAAAAAAGAAAAAGAAAAATAATTTTTTTCCTTTTTAGGAGAACTCTTGGGACCTACTCTGTTAACAGTTTTAAAATATACCATACATCAGTATTAAATATAGTCGTCATGTTGTACATTACATCCCTAGGGCTTATTTATCTTATAACTGGAAGTTTGTACCTTCTGACCACTTTCATCCAATTCCCCCTTCCCCCTCCTTCCCCTCTGGTAACCACAAATCTGATTCTTTTTCTATAAGTTTGGTTCATTTTTGTTTTTTGTTTTGTTTTGTGGTAGATGCTACATACAGGTGAGATCATACAGTATTTGTCTTTCTCTATCTACCTGATTTCACTTAGGCCAGAGTCTTATTTCTTAGATTGTTGCCAAGGTAATATTAAAAATATATTTTTACCATACAGCTGTAGAGTTTGCATTTTGAGGGCAAAAGATGGCATTGTAGAAAAATACATTGAAGCATTTATTAGTACATTCCTATGTTTCTTGAAGAAAAACAAAAGTCTACCACTTTCCTCATAGAGATATAGTATGGATGAGACAATTAAATTTTTTTCCAATCAAATATGGTGTTTACAAAAAAATAATATTTTCACTTTTCCACTCAAATAATCATTATAATCATTTGCTTATTGGGAAATAAGAAGAAAAGAAGGAAGGTCATAACTGAACATGCCTCAGAGGAATCTCCCTCTCCAGATGTTGAGTTTTCCCTTGCAGTGCTGTCTTTCTGCCCCAGTCACAAAGGCTTAAACCCCAAAGTCATCATTAGTTCTTTTCTTGACTATACGAATGGCCTCCTGCTGGCCAACCTGCCCCCAGTTTCCTCCCCATGCCCCCTCGCCCAACCCCACAGCCATCCATCACACTCTCCCCAAGACAGTTGTCCCCAGATACTCCTTTGTCCCTTATCTCTCTCCTGCTCTAAACCCTGCATGCCTCTTGGCTGCTTCCCACAGAGAAGCTCAAGCTGTTCTAGAGAAGAGTCGTAATGGAATAAGAGAACAAACTCTGTCATCGATTCTTTAATCATTGATTCAGTTCATTCCAATAACATTTTTGAGCACCTGTTATGAACCAGGGGTAGTGAAAAAACAGGCCAAAAAATCTCTGCCCTCGTGGAGCTTACACTAGAGTGCAGGAAGATAGAGGATAAATGAATAAATAAGTTAGATCACAGCAGAAGCAGAAGGAAAATAGTTAATTAAGGGTGAGTAATAGTAGGTACCAGGTGTGGGTGTAGGAGGATGCTATTTTAAATAGCACCTATTTTAAATAGGTGATCAGGGAAGGACTCACTGAAAAGTGATATTGAAGTCAAGCCCTGAGAACATGAGGGAGCAAGGAATGTGCAGAGCTGAGGAAGAGCATTCCAGAAGAAAGAAATTTGAGCCAAGAGCAGGCCTGATGTGTTTGAGGAGCAGCAAGGAATCCAGCAGGACTGGCATGGAATGAGTAAGGAGGAAAGGCGCTAGATCAAGTGAAGACTTGAAAACCATCAGAAGGAGTTTGGCTTTTCCCCTGAGTGAACTGGGAAGCCATCGGAGGGTTCAACAGGAATGAATGGCATGGTCTGACTTATGTACTAAAATGATAGCTCTGGTTGCTAGGTGAAAAATACCCTAAAGTGGGCAAAGGCGGAAGCCAGGAGATGAGTAAGGAGCTGAAGAGTATATGAGCAAGAGACGATTGATCATTGCAGCTTAGACCAGGGTGGCACCAGTAGAAATTCTGGATATAGTTTGAACATAGAGCCAAGACAATTTTCTGATTGACTGGAAGTGGGGTATAAAAGAGGAATCAGGGCTTCCCTGGTGGCGCAGTGGTTGAGAGTCCGCCTGCCGATGCAGGGGACACGGGTTCGTGCCCCGGTCCAGGAAGATCCCACATGCCGCTGAGCGGCTGGGCCTGTGAGTCATGGCTGCTGAGCCTGCACGTCTGGAGCCTGTGCTCCGCAACGGGAGAGGCCACAGCAGTGAGAGGCCCGCGTACCGCAAAAAAAAAAAAAAAAAAAAGAGGAATCAGTCATGACTCCATTGTTTGAAGCCTAAAAATATCAAAGATGGAGTTGTCATTTAATGAGATGAGAGAAGAACAGGTTTACTGTGGGAAGACCAAAAGTTTCCTTTTTGGGTGTGTTAAGTATGAGATGTATATTAGACACAAGTAGGGATGTCAAGTATGCAGTTGGAATTCAAGGGAAAGGTCCGGGCTGGAGACAGCAGTTTGGAAGTTGTCAGCATGTAGACGGTATTTAAAGCTGTGAGACTGGCCGAGATCACCACACAAGACATGTGAATAGAACAGGCAACAAAGGGCTGAGACCCAGAATGCTCCACCCCCTTGCCTCCCCCCACCTCCATGCAAAGTGGTCTGGGAAATAAGAGCCAGAAAAGGAGATGGAAAAGGAGTAGGCACTGTGAGAAAAGAGACCCTAGGGGAATGTGAGGTCCTGGGAGCCAACTGCAGAGAGTGCTTCCGGGAAGAGAGGCTGGTAAACTACATCAGATTCTGCAGCGGTCACAGAAGCTGAGGGCAGATAATTGACCACTGGATTTAGCAACACGGAAGCTACTAGGGACTTGACAAGATCAAAGTGGGAGCAAAGCACTGGTAGGGTAGGTTCAAGAGAGACCAAGATGAGGAGAAGGAGAGACAGTAAATTTAGACATAGCCCTTTGAATGAGTTTTGCTATTAAGGAAGCCAATTAAAGGGGCTAGAGCTGGAGGAGAATATGGAGTCAGGAGAGGGCTTTCCTGAAGATGAGAGAAATTGCATCATAATTGTATGTCACCAGAAAATTGGGGGTGCATTAGCTGAAGCAGCCTGTCATAAGCATAAAACTTCTTTGACGTCTTAAAGATTCAGATCAATTTTCCCTTTTATTCTGAAGAATATGTATTAATTTACAAGCAACTTATCCTCCCAAAATCTTTGAATAAAATTGACCCCCCCCCCAAAAAAAGCTATATTTGTCCTCTTTCCCTGCAAGTACTCAAAATATATACATGCCCCATTCTGAGAAGCTGAGTTCAGATCAAGTTCTGTCTGTTTAGCCTGGCTTTCCAGGCCCTCTATACCCTGAACACAGTTCCTTTCCTGGCCTCCCTATCTCTCTGTACCAACACACACACCCTGTTTGCAGCCTTCCTGCCTTTCCAGGCAAATGGGTCACTTAAGGAGGTAGTTCTGTGACCAAAAAGTTAAACAATTCTGCCTTTCTCCCAAGTCAAAACATTCAAACTCCTAGCCAGCTTTGAAATAAAGGGTTTTTCTTTCCTGTTACCCTTAAAAAACACCAACATTTAACAGACAACCATAAGACTTGGGGAAGCAAATAATGTAGAAGTTTCACGCTGAAGAGACCTACGAAGTGGGCCAAGAGGGAAGTGACTAAGAAAGCCTAAAGTATAGGCGGTGACTCTGCCAGTGGTGACTTGACCCCTCTCTACCAAGAGACGTGCAGTGACCACACAACCTGTGTCTATTAGGATTCCTCGTATGGTGTGTGTCAGAAGTCCAATTCAAACTCACTAGACAAAAGTGGTAATTTACTTGCTTATATTACTAGAATGTTGAAAGGAGGTGAATCAGCTCAGACATGACATGATGTCATTAAGAATCCATTGCTTTGTCTCTGTGTTTCTCTGTGTTGACTTCAGTCTCAAGCTCTTTCTAGTGGCAACAAGGACAGCCGCCAGCAGCTCCAGACTCTTTTTTTTTTTTTTAAACAATGACTTTTCCATCTTTTCTCCTTTTTTTTTTTTTTAAAGAAGATGTTGGGGGTAGGAGTTTATTAATTAATTTATTTATTTAGGCTGTGTTGGGTCTTTGTTTCTGTGCGAGAGCTTTCTCTAGTTGTGGCAAGCAGCGGCCACTCTTCATCGCGGTGCGCGGGCCTCTCACTATCGCGGCCTCTCTTGTTGCGGAGCACAGGCTCCAGACGCGCAGGCTCAGTAGTTGTGGCTCACGGGCCTAGCCGCTCCGTGGCATGTGGGATCCTCCCAGACCAGGGCTCAAACCCGTGTCCCCTGCATTGGCAGGCAGATTCTCAACCACTGCGCCACCAGGGAAGCCCCAGCTCGAGATTCTTGCTTCATAGCCTCTGAAATCTCAGAAGGACAGTCTCTCTCTTTCCCAACAGTTCTAGCAAGCCCTGGGAAGAGATCTGATTGGCTCATCTTGGGTTCTGAGCACATTCCTGGACCAATCATGTGGCCAGGTAGATGTAGAGCTCTGAATAGCTAGGTCTGAGTCATGTGCCTCCATCCTCGAGCTTGGCAGTGAGATATCATTGCCTATGGATAAGGGAGACATTGTCCCTAAAGGAAAATTGATGTTCTGTTGCCAAAAAGAAGGGGGATGCATATTACAGGAGCAAAAAGAAACATTGATGTTAATACTACACTACTAATTTCAATTTATTTTTGAAGGAAAAAAATCCTAATTTAGTCAAGAATTATTGTCACTTAACTATTCACATTTTCCAGCCTACTTTGTTAATGCCTTGGAGCTTAAAATTAATTTTTCTAATTAAGAAAATAAGCCAAATGAACTAGGAAGATGAAGTTAATGAGACAAAAATCTAACATTATTGAAATAGAAATCAACAAAATAATGAAAGGATAAATAAATCCAAAGTTGAATTACTTGCAAAGACTAATAAACAGATTTTATGAGCTTTATTATGGATAAAAGAGAGAAAAATGTACATTTATAAGTAAAAAGGAAGCACAACCACATATACAGAAGAGATTAAAATTCACAAATGGATGTACAATGGAAAACATCAAGGAAATGTATGATTTTTAAAACAAAATACAAAGTATCAAAATTAATCATAAAAGAACCAGAAAAGTCAAATATTAATTACCATAGAGGAGATGGAAAATGTGACTTTAAAACCACCATTGAAACAGACATTAGTATCAGATGGCATCACAGTTGAATTTCAACTTTTAAAAATGGATAATTAAATGTTACTTAAATAATTCTAAGCCATAGAAAAATGTAAAAAGTTCTGTAATTCATTTAAAAGATAAAATAAACTAATCAATTAAACATAAATGTAGGGCCTCCCTGGTGGCGCAAGTGGTTGAGAGTCCGCCTGCCGATGCAGGGGATACGGGTTCGTGCCCCAGTCTGGGAGGATCCCATATGCCGCGGAGCGGCTGGGCCCGTGAGCCATGGCCGCTGAGCCTGCTCGTCCGGAGCCTGCGCGTCCGGAGCCTGTGCTCCGCAACGGGGGAGGCCACAACAGTGAGAGGCCCGCATACCGCAAAAAAAAAAATAAATTAAAAAAAAATAAATGTAAAACTTGAAAACAAATCAGTTAATACAATCCAGCAATGAATCAGAAGAATAATAGCTTCATGACTGAGTTTTTATTCCAATAATTCAAGGTTAGTTTTGTTTCAGAAAATCTATCAACATAATTCATTACTACAACATTTTCCCAATTATCTATTTATACTTAAGAAATGACCTCAAAACCTGTGGCTTCAATAAATGACAGTGTAGTATTGCTTGTGATTCTACAGTTTGGCTGGGCTCAGCAGGGCAGCTGTGTTCCACATGGTGTTGTTGAGTCCCTCATGTGATTGCCTTTGACTGGGAGTTCAGCTGGGCCCAGAGCATCCAAGATGGACTCTCATCACTCAGTAGTTTAGCCTAAGCTTTGTTACAGCATAGCACCTGGCTTCTAAGGGGGAGTGTTCCAAGAGGACCACTTCCATTGTGCAAGTGCTTATCAAGCTCTGATTGCAGCATGCTTGCTAATGTCCAATTGGCTGAAGTCATACAGGGGTGGGAATACTGGGAAGGGTATTCATTGGGGTCACCAATGTAACAGTCAACCACAATATTAAAAGAGAAAAATCATAGGACCCTACCAACGAGTACCAAAACAAATTTGATAAAATTTAGCAGCCATTTCTAATAAAAAACTAGGTAAAAGAGGTATGGAAACCAAGAATAAACATTTCTATTGAATCATGTGAAATCACCAATGTTCAACTCTTTTAGACCTATAAAACAATTGGATATGGTTCAACCTATTATTGACCTAAATGCAAAATGCTGAAACTATTTCCATTAAAAAAAGGAACTTGGAAGGAAAACTATAACCATCATTATTATTTAACAGTGTCTTGGGTTCTAAAAAATGCATTCAGACAAGAATATGAAATAACTTGTATAAATGTTGAAAGAGTCTAAAAGATCTCTGTTTGCTGATGATATGGTTATATATCTGGAAAACCCAAGATAATCTTATAAAATGCTACAAGAATTCATTTTAAAAAAACTACATTGAGGTATCACCTCACACCAGTTAGAATGGGCATCATCAGAAAATCTACAAACAACAAATGCTGGAGAGGGTGTGGAGAAAAGGGAACCCTCTTGCACTGCTGGTAGGAATATAAATTGATACAGCTATTATGGAAAACAGTATGGAGGTTCCTTAAAAAACTAAAAATAGAATTACCATATTATCCAGCAATCCCACTATTAGGCATGTACCCAGAGAAAACCATAATTCAAAAAGACACATGCACCCCAATGTTCATTGCAGCACTATTTACAATAGCCAGGTCATGGAAGCAACCTAAATGTCCATCGACAGACGAATGGATAAAGAAGATGTGGTACATATATGCAATGGACTATTACTGAGCCATAAAAAGGAATGAAATTGGGTCATTTGTTGAGACGTGGATGGATCTAGAGACTGTCGTACAGAGTGAAGTAAGTCAGAAAGAGAAAAACAAATATCGTATATTAACGCATATATGTGGAACCTAGAAAAATGGTACAGATGAACTGGTTTGCAGGGCAGAAATTGAGACACAGATGTAGAGAACAAACGTATGGACACCAAAGGGGGAAAGCTGCAGGGGCGGGGGCGGTGATGAATTGGGAGATTGGGATTGACATGTATACACTGATGTGTATAAAATTGATGACTAACAGGAACCTGCTGTATAAAAAAACAAATAAAATTAAATGAAAAAATTTAAAAAAAAACTAATGTGTTCTTTCTTTGGGCAATAAGCACTTGAAAAACAAAATGGGGAAAAATGTTTCATTCACAATAAAGTCAAAACTTTTCTAGAAATAAATTTAATAACAAGGACACAACCATAAATCAAAGTATCTAAGCCAAAATCTTAACAAATAGAAAAATATTTCATAGTCTTGGTTGAGAGAGGACAACGTAATTTAAAAATCCACTCTCCCACAGGAATAAATTTGCAGACATAGAGAATGGACTTGAGGACACGGGGAGGGGGAAGGGTAAGCTGGGACGAAGTGAGAGAGTGGCATGGACATAATATATACACTACCAAACGTAAAATAGATAGCTAGTGGGAAGCAGCCGCATAGCGAAGGGAGATCAGCTCGGTGCTTTGTGACCACCTAGAGGGGTGGGATAGGGAGGGTGGGAGGGAGACGCAAGAGGGAAGAGATATGGGGATATATGTATATGTATAGTTGATTCACTTTGTTATACAGCAGAAACTAACACACCATTGTAAAGCAATTATACTCCAATAAAGATGTAAAATAAATAAATAAAATTCTTTAAAAAAAAAAAGAAGAAAGAAACATCTATATAAACCCAGCCCAGCCAGGCCCACAGCCGTCAATCAGCAGTGCAGGAATCAGCCTTAATCTGTCTAAGAGCACACATTTTTATCGCCATAAATTTCCATTAGTAAAAATAGAAAAATCAGCCCTCCTTTTCTTCTAAAGGACTGATAAATTTGGAGGAAGGAATTATATGTCTGGTGAAACACTGTATTAAACATAAAAATCCAGTCTCCCAAAATTAAGATATGTCTAATGTGATTACAGTTGGAATGCATGCAGTGTTAGGAAGGTGAGGAATGGCTAAAATTATCTTAAAATTTGTATGGAAGGATAAGTGCCTGAGAATAGCTCACAGAAAATTTTGAATAGGCAAAAATATTAATTAAAGTTAAGGGAAAAATTATACAGTGAAAACTTTTTTCCCATCCTTGTCCCACATCTGCCCAGGTCCCTCTCACCCCCCCACAATATCCTTCCAGAATTTCTTTGTATAGGTATAAGCAGACACAAATACAGAATCTTGTTTTTTCCACACTTTTTACATAAAGCGTTGCATATTATTAATTCTGAATCTTGTTTTTTTGTTTACTAAGTCTCCAAGGTATTTGTAGAATAAAAAGAGCTTTTCTGTCCTTTACTATATAGCTCTTCATGTTCTATTGCATAAATATACCATAATTATTTAACTATTCCTCTGCTATTGAAGGTTGAGGTTGTTTCTAATATTTTGTTACTACAAACAATGTTGCAACTGTGTGTGTCACACCTTTTCTCCTTAATGAAAATGTATCTGTAGAATAATTTCCCAAAAGCACAGTTGCGGGGAAGATGTATTTGACATATCGCCCGATTGCCTTACCTAGGGGTTATGCTCTTATCAGAAATGAATAAGAATATGTTTGCCCATAGCCTCACCAACACAGCAAACTTTTGGATTATTGCCAATTTAAGGGGTAAAAATGGTATATTGGCACAGTACGTTAGGAGTGAGATTGAGCATCTTTTAAAAGATATTTGTATTTTCTTTTCAAAAACTCTTCGTATCCTTTGCTCATATTTCTACTGGGTTGAATGAGAGACAAATAAATCAGTGGAACAAAGCAGGGTCCTGAATGGATCTAACCACATACTTATAGTTTCTGGTAGGACCAAAGTGAGTTTTCACCTATAGAAAAGGCACATTTATAAACACAGAAAGCAGATCTGTGGTTGCCTAGGCTGGAGGGTAAACAGGCATTAAGAAAACTTGTTGGGGTGATGGAAATGTTCTGAAGCTAGA
This sequence comes from Mesoplodon densirostris, assembly GCF_025265405.1. Classification (NCBI taxonomy): domain Eukaryota; kingdom Metazoa; phylum Chordata; class Mammalia; order Artiodactyla; family Ziphiidae; genus Mesoplodon; species Mesoplodon densirostris. The sequence continues at coordinate 166,905,561 of NC_082661.1, read as the reverse complement.
TTGTGATGATGGTTGCCAAACTCTCTAAACTTACTAAAAATCACTTAATGATGGGTGAATTTTATACGGTGTGTAAATTATACCTCAGTAAAGCTGTTCTTAAAAGTCATTTTTCAATCCAGTAGGGAAGGATTAGATATTAAATAAGGTTGCTAAAACAACTGAATATCCAGCCAGAAGAAAATAAAAATGAACTCATCTTTTATCCCATATGCAAAAATAAATTCTGGTTGGATTAAAGACCTAAATGTAAAAAATTAAATAGGATAAATAATACTAGAACATCACATGTAAAATCAAGGATGGGTGAAAGCTTTTTAATCAAGACTGGAAACTTGGAAGCTATACAAGGACATATATACATATTTGATAAAATGAAAATCAGAAATATTTGGAAAAGATACCATGAACTAAGTCAACAGATAAACACTAGATTGGGGAGCAGGGGAGGACTGGCAACCCAGAGATCAGACAGAGGGTAAATGGCTATAATATACAAAGAATTCTTACAAAACAAATAAGTAAGACAGGGATAAACACCACAACAGATAATTGAGCTAAGGATATGAATAGGCAATTCAAGGATATGAAAAGAGGCTCAAACTCACACGCAATCAAGGAGATGTGAATAAAGCCACAATGAGACATCAGTTTGCACGGGTCAGATGGAAAAATTAGACAGCAACAATTCTTATTGCTAAAGGGGATATGGGGACTTTCGTAGTACATTTCTGGTTGGAAATATGTATTAATGCAGTCTTTTTGGAAAGCAATATGGCAACATCTGTTATGATTAAAAATGCATTCATCTTTGACCAGAAATCCCACTCCTGGGAATCTGTCTCTTAGGAATGAAAGCTTCCAAACCGAAGGACATATTTACATGGAAGTGGACTGCATATGATAGAAACAAACAAACAAAAACCGAAAACTGGAAACAAAGTGAGTATCGTCCATATGGGAATGGTTGAATAAATTATAGTTCTGTCACCCCATAAAGTTATATGTGGTCATTAAAAAGAATAAGTTGGAGCTAAATTGAGTGAATTAAGAGAGATTCCATGAGGTGTTAGAGATTTTTTAAAAAGCAAGATACAGAAAAATATAAAAATAATAAAACAATGGTAAACGACTTAAACTGTATAGATGTACATGGATGTTTACAGATGATTATATGAACATGGAGAAAAAATAATGGAAGAATAAGGTCTTATTCAGCCTAGGGCTGCTGTAACAAAATACCATAGCTTCATTATCAGACATTTACTTCTTACAGTCCTAAAGGCTAAAGTGCAAGATCAAGAAATTCAATTCTTGGTAATTGCCCTCATCTCACCCTAATTACCTCCCAGAGACTCCACCTCCTAATACCATCGCATTCAGAGTTAGGACTTCAACATATGGATTTGGAAGGACAGACACATCCAGTCCATAACAGATATGTCCTAAGTTGTCTATACAGGTTGCCTGGGGTACCAACAATGCACTGGGGGTGCTACAGTACAACTAAAAAAAAGAAGAATGGAAAAAGAAGAAAATAAATCACAAGATTTACCTGTTAAAATAAGGATTTATCTTGTTCCAACAGATTTCAGGGCACCTGACTAATAGTTGCAGCCCGTAAGGTTTCTCCCTGTTTTCAACATGGAGAAAGGCTGGCTCAGAGAGGATTATTTCCTGAGCCAGGGCCTCACAGCAGGGCAATTACTGAACCATAAATACCACCGAAGCCTCTTGACTTTCCCATGGCTTGAATCGGAACTATTCCCAGATAAATATAACCAAGTCATTAGCATGAAATCGATGAACACAAACATATAAATGACAAAGGCTTGGCTTCACAGCCTGGGAGTTTGGAATTGGCCCTGTGACTTCAGAGAGTATCCAGTGTCGCTTTGCGGGGTGGAGGTGAAAGTGGCTGCCTCTCTGTGTGTTTCCGAAAGAAACAGAACAAATGTGGTTGTGGCTGGAGCCGCGCGAGTCAGCTCTGTGGTCCGGCTCCCAGTTGTCTCCAGCGCATTTGTGGCAAACGGTGCATCTGGAGGGATTAACAGGGAGTAGGAGTGGGTGAACAGATGCAACAGATCAGAGAGGAAATCTGTTCCTGGGTGGCTCTTGGCAAGCTGGAGGGGGTTCTGGCAGAACAGCAGGGAGAGAGAGAGAGGCTGGGGAAAGGAGGAGATGGAAATGTCTCTTTCATTTTTGATTTTGCAGGGCCCTCTGAACAAGAATTTTTACTGCTTGCATGCCCTCTGTAAACTGCAGCTACATTATAAATAAAGGGGAAGGGGGGAGTTGATTTAGGAAGGGTGAATTTTCCGGAATTCAATGGATTCAAATGAATTCAGATGGAATTCAATGGGCAGCCTCAATTTCTCTTTCAATGGACTTGTCTCAGAGGGCCCAGGGATCTAACTCCTACAAAAAAAAAAAAAAAAAAGCAAGTAGCTAGCTGCCTTTTTCTGGGTTATTAAAAAGTTGACAACTGGTTATCTCTGCCAGCAGATCATGGGCATTTACCCTGGCATCTGAAAGTCTACCTGGGACGTGACTCCCTCCCCAGCCTTTCACTTGGGTCGGGGTGGGGGGCAGTTGGCGGACCTCAGCTAAACAAGAGCACCCTGAAAGAGCAGGGAAGCAACCTCGTCCCACTAAAAGGGGGGCTGGTTCTGATGGGCCAAGACGACCAGGCACGGCCACAGGACTGAGCCGGCTTGGTCTGAGCAGCTGCAGGAGAGGCCAGCCCAGGCTTGAGGGCCCCTCTCCCCTTCCATGCGTGCAGCCATCCACTTCACTAGCACTTGCGACGTGTGCGGTAAATGGAGCTCTTAAACGGGAAGCAGCAGACACAGTCCAGAGGGCAAGGTTTATTTTTATTTAGAAACGTTGAAGAGGAAAAATTTAAACCTGATTTATATATTTACTCAGAGAGGCGGACAGCTGAAGCATTCTAACCTAGACTCTGGATGAGAAGTTGAAGATTGCCTTTCTGCAGTCAGCCACCGGCCACAGAGAAACCCCCTGGATGAAAGAAAGAGGGCGTGAAGATTCAGGAGAGTCGGGAAATCAGTTTACAGTTTGAGGTCACGTGGCCCAGCCCCTCATCGCACAGATGCTTGATTGGACTTGCCATGAGACTCTGGGCAAATTACTTAGCTGCTCTCAGCCCTGGTGTTTGCGTCTGTTACAGTTGGAGGGGAAAATACCTAGTTCATAAAGCTCTTATGAGATTAAAAAAAAAGGGAATGTAAAGTGCTGGCACATAGGAAGTGCTTAATAAAAGTGAGCTATTATTCCCTAACTCTACGTTAGGCCTAGGAAACTACAGTTTCCTGGACCCTCTTATATGAAGATTCAGTGGGTCTGAGAAAAGGCCCAGGGATCTGTATTTTGAATATGCTCTCCAAGGGTTTCTACTGGGCAACCAGGTTTGGAGACCAGCGTCTCACGACCTCATGCAGAAGTGTCCCCAGCCCCTACAGTGGATGCCAGTAAGATTCTCAACCCAGAGGTCCTCATTAGGATTCGGATGAGGTGCATAACAGACCAATGGATGCCTAACAGAAGTACAGAGCTGAGTACTTCCCCCCGACTGCTCCTACCTCGCCCACACCTCCCAGATCGCAGCCTTAGCCACACAGTCGCTCAGGTCTCGAGCTTGAGCTTTCTCTCCCCTTCCCCGTCTCCTACCCCAACAAGTCCTGTCACAGCCTCTCCTCCTGACCTCCCCCTTACCTGATCTGTCTCCCGTCTTTCCCTTGTGCTCCACTGCTAACGCCCATGCACAGGCAGAGAGAGCTCTATAAAGATTAAATCAGGCCCCCGGGCCCCCTGCTCCCAAGGCCTGCATCTCTCCTCTCTCTTTGCTGCCCCACTCTAGACTTCAGCCACAGCCTCCCCTCTCTCCTGTGCACATGCTAAACTTGTGCCTCACTCCCGGCCTTGGCACTGGCTCTTGCCTGTGCCTGGAACACCTGTGCTCCCCCCCACTCACCCCTCCGGCCTTCCCGCTGCTGCTGCTTTCTCCTCATCCAAGTCTCTGCTTGCAGGCCATCTCTTCAGAGAGGTTTGCTCTGACTGTCACAGCCAAAGGGACTAACTCTGTGAGGTTTGGCAGGTCACTCAGCTTTTCCAGAATTCAGTTTCCTCATCTGTAAAATGGGGATAATATTAGCACCTGCCCCTTAGGGTCGCTATGAAGGCTCTATGAGTTTAAATGTAAAATTAATTAAATTTTTTTCCTGTTTTATTAAGATATAGTTGACATATAACATGGTATTAGTTTAAGGTGTACAACATAATGATCTGATATATGTATATATTGCAAAATGTTTACCACAGTAAGTTTAGTTCACATCCATCACCTCACATTGTTACAATTTTTTTCTTGTGATAAGAACTTTTACAGTGTACTCTCTCAGCAACTTTCAAATGTACAGTACAGTGTTGTTAACTATAGTCACCGTGCTGTATATTCCCTCCCCAGAACTTATTTATCTTATAACTGTAATTTTATACCTTTTGACCACCTTTACCCATTCCCTCCACTCCCGCACACCCCACTGCTGGCAACCACCAATCTGTTCTCTGTAGTTATTTATTTATTTATTTATATTGATGTATAGTTGATTTACAATATTGTGTTAGTTTCAGGTGTACAGCGGAATGATCCAATTATACATATACATGTACATGTCTATACTGTACATATCTATATTCTTTTTAAAAATTCTTTTCCATTATACTTTATTACAAGATATTGAATACGGTTCCCTGTGCTATACATAATAGATAAATCCTTGTTTATTTTATATTTATTTTATATATAGTAGTGTGCATCTGTCAATCCCATACTCCCAATTTATCCCTCCCCCTGCTTCGCCTTTGGTAACCATAATTATTTTCTATGTCTGTGAACCTCTTTCTGTCTTGTAAATAAGTTCATTTGTACTATTTTTTAGATTCCACATATAAGTGAGATCATACAGTATCTGTCTGTCTCTGTCTGACTTATTTCATTTAGCATAATGCCTTCAAGTTCCATCCATGTTGTCACAAATGACAGGATTCTCCTCTTTTTTATGGCTCAATAATATTATATATAATAATATAATATTTTATAGAAATAAATAAAATAATATATAATAATATTTTATAGAAATATGTTATATAAATAAATAAATATTATATATCTTACATTTTCTTTATCTATTCATCCATCTATGGAAAATGTACATTGTTTAAAAGAGTGCCAGGCACTTAGTGCTCAAGGTGTTAGATCATATTTGTCTCATTGAATTACAATAATTTACTTATGTGCCTACTTCATCTGCAGATTGTGAGAATATGGGGGATCTTACTCATCTTAATATTCAGGCCAACTGGCAGGGTGTCTGGCATAAAGAAGACATGTCTACTGGGGTGAATAATAGACCCCAAAATTCATGTCCACACAGAGCCTCAGAACGTGACCTTATTTGGAAACAGTCTTTGCAGGTGCAATTAGGTGAGGTCATACTGGATTAGGGCAGGCCCTAAAGCCAATGACTTATAAGTTCACACGGTCCTTATAAGAGGCCATGTGAAGATACATACAGGCACAGACACAGACACAGAGGGAAGAAAGCCACGTGGTGACAGAGGCAGAGGTTGTACTGATGCAACTTGAAGCCAAGGATCATCAGAGATTGCCAGCAAGTTCCAGAAACCAGGAGGAGGCAAGGAAGGATGGTCCCCCAGAGCCGTCGGAGAGAGCGTGGCCCTGCCGACACCTGGATTTCGGACTTCTGTCTTCCAGAATTGTGGGAGAGATTTCTGTTGCTTTAAACCACCCAATTTGTACTTTGTTATGGCAAAGTACAAATGAATACAACAGCCAGTACCTGCTGTCAGAGAGAGAGAATAATTCAAAGAGCACACTGTTCAGATTCTCCCAGCACACTGACTTCCAAGAGAGGGCAAACACTACTCTTCTCCTTTTCCCTCTAACATTACCAGGGAGCTCTTCGGGGTGCTGGCAGACAGGGTCCCCTCGGGATATACAGTTGGGGACCCAGAGTCCTTCCCACCTTCGATTTGGAGGTGGGGAGACCAGTAACGGGCTTGCATCAGCCAAGGTCAGCCCAACATAAACCAAGCCGCCATCTGTCATCAAGACAATGGCCTCTGTTAAAGGTGGGAGGAAGGTTTTCCACAGCAAAAGCAGCTAAAACCCATCCATTGGTTTGGGGACACCTAGTGAGTACCCACCCACCGACGCGTGCCAGGTACTGAGCCTGACTCTGGGCTCCCACAATCACTGCTCTGCCCTCTCTTGGGAAACCTCTCACTTCCTCTCTGAATCTTGGCTATTTATATACACTGAGCTGCCTCATTTTTCCCAAGGGGGTCATTTGGCAAAGATAAAAATGGCTCGGCAAAACCACAGACCAAAATACGTTTCTGATGAGAACCGCCCACCCATCAATGTGCCACTTGCGGGTTGAGTTCGTTCTCTCCCATCCACGGGGAACATTATCAGTTCGCCCAGGACACAAGAGAACGTAGCCCCGGTCGGTTTCTCTCTCTCTGGATCTTTGGCCTTTTAAGGTCAATCCCTATATTCTCTAGGCCAGGTCATAGGTTGAGACATAATTACAGACTATATCAGGCTGATAGGACAATGGAGACTAATTAAAATAATGACAACTGGTCCTACTGAGGGCTTACTCTGTACCAGGCACCGTGAACTCTATGTAATGTTTATCACACCCCACAGGGGTAAGGGACTACTATTAACCCTGCTTTGGTGATGGGGAAATTGAGGCATGAGGAGGTTGAATAACTTATCCAGAGTTACACAGTGAATAAGGGACAAGTGACAAGCCAGAGTGTGATGATGGTGGTCTGGCCCCAGAGCCCAGGCTCCCAGCCACTGCTGATAGCAGAGCTGAAGGACTCATTTTTGCAAGAAGCATATTATGCTATCATTGAGGACCCAAAAATGATTTCTCTGAGGACTTACCTTGTCTGTGTTTCTAAACGTAACCAGTATCGACTTTCTTAGCAATAATCCACTAGAAACCTTTATTGAAGCATAGAATAATGTTGAATTTGGAGTCAGTGAGACATAGACTTCATTCCTGGCTCTGGCCTCACTAGATATGTAACCTTGAGCAAGTCACTCAGTCTCTCTGGATCCTGGTTTCTCCACCTGTAAAGTGATGGCATTTACAGGTTGCCTGGCACATGGTAGGTATTCAGCATTTTAGGTCTGCCAGCTCCCTCTGCCTAAGTAGATTTTACATGAAATTCCACAGTTAAGGAGGTACGATATACCCACTGTCTTAGTCCTTTCCAGCCTCTATAACAGAATACCATAGACTGAGTGGCTTAATAACAGCAGAAATTTATTTCTCACAGGAGGCTGGGAAGTTCATGATCAAGGTGCCGGCAGATTGGGTGTCTAGTGTGAGGCTGCTTCCTGGTCCTGTATGCTCACACGGCAGAAAGGAGAACCCCAGTCTCTTCAGACCCTTATAAGGGCACTATTCCCATTCTTGAGGGCTCTGCCCTCATGACCTCATCACCTCCCAGAAGCCCCACCTCCTAACACCATCTCCTTAAGGGTTAGAATTTCAGCACATGAATTTGGTGGGGGGAGGCAAACATCCCATCTATAGAACTACCTTAGGTCACATCTAATCTAAGCGAGATCATTATTAAACTAAGATATTTGAAGCTAAAAGGGACCTCCAGGAATCAAGAAGTTTGGTTACTGATTCTAAGCACCAACCAAACAATTATAGAAGTGTTTAGTAAACACTCAGAATATGGTCATTGCAGAGCAACAATAACCTTGTTTTCTGGGAGGACATAGTGTACTGGGGTGAATGCTGGACTCTGAAGCAAAAGAGAAGATTTAGATTCCTGGCTCAATAGGGAATGAGTGTTGATACCTGCTCTGCCTAGCTGACCCAGTTATTTTGAGGCAAAAGGAATCTGGGGTCAGTGTAAAGTAACTGTAACCATAAAGAGCTCACAAATATAAGGCATTGTTGGGTAAAGCTGTGTTTGTCATGAAATGGTGAGTTTTCCAGCAGCATGGACGCTATTCTGAACAGTGCAGGTTACATGCTACATCCTGGTGGGATACAGGTGTGCTGGATGTTCTCTATTTGCCCCGCACCCGGACTGTGCCCTCCACTCTTCTCCTTGCTCTGTGCTCCTGGAGACCCTTCCTCTGGGACCTACCACATCACTGGGGCTTCCTTGTCCTCTGGCTGGAGGACTGGGCAAGAGAGGGGCCACGGAGCTTCGGCCTTCAGCTCCCTGCCTAGCAAGCAGGGCAGGGCTGCAATTCTCTACGGAAGACCACACTCCCCTTGGACAACCACTTTTCCCTGGGCTCTAGCTCTCCATGTCTCCCACCAAGAAGATTCTTGGGTTAAGAAGGACTGTTTAGGGGAGTAGGGAGATGCGCCAGGAAAGGGAAGGTGGCGATACAGGGAGCACTGCTGAGCTGCTCGGCTCAGACCTCGGCGAAACAGTGTCTACGCACTCCGCGTTGTCCGCCTGAAGGGTGGGGAGGCCAGGGTCCCCTTTCCGGTCCCGGAGCGCTAACTGGCTGCCCACGGACGCCGGCCTCGCCCGCCCACACCTCCGCCCCCATCGTCCCTCCATGCAGTTCTCTTCGCTCACCCCCTGGGCGTGCCTTCTCTTCCCTGCCTGACTCCAAAACTCACCGTGTTTTTCCAAATCGTTCTACCTGAATAACCAGAGGGCGCGGATGCTCGGGTCCCGCCCCCAACCTATCCCTCAGGTTCCGAGGACAGCTTCTTCGCACGCCTGCGGCTCTGCCTGCGGGCTTCTCAGGCTGCAGGCTCCGCTGGCGCTCGTGCCGGGAGCCACAGTGTCGCGAGCCAAAGCCCCTGGGAGCTGCCCTCCAGCAATGACGCGGGAGCCCATGGACAGTTCCCCCCGCCCCTCACCCCGGCGTTCTCGCCCCTGGAGTGGAATAACTCCGAAGCACGGTCCGCAGTTTTCCAGGGGTCTGAGCCGGGCTGATCAGGGCAGTAACTGCTCATCGGGGCCGCCTTCCCTTTCCCGACCCACTTTCCCAACCTTTAACAGTCTTTCTTGGGATCGTCGCCCAGCGAAGCCGCTGGCACTTGAACCTTTGCCTCAGAGTCTGCTTCTGTGAGAACTCAACCTAGGACCCCAGGTAATCAGGCGTCCTGATTAATCCTGACCTCTGGCATCATCGAGAGCCTTCTCTATCCAGGTCATTTACCAGCCACTATGGACCGAACTGTCTAAATTCCATAGCGAGGTTGATAAGATCCTCTACGATCAGGCCCCTGCTGGCTGTCCAGCTTCACCTTTCCCCAATCCCTTCTCCACCCCACCCTCCTCCCACATACCAGCTACCGTCAGTTATGTGTGGCTCTTGGAATATATTCCAATCCTCAAGCCTCTGGCCCGGTGCCATGCTGGTCTCTCTGCCAGGGATGTCCTTCGCTACCGTTCATTTGTCTCCCTCCCACTTGGCTGCGAGGTTGCCGGCTTCCTTGGTCACCCCGACAAGCAAGCACCCAAGCTGGGTGACCTGTCCCTCTTCTGTGCTCCCAGACCACTCCGTCCTCATACTGCCTGTTTTTTTTTTTTTCACTAGACTGTAAGCTCCAGCACGCAGGAACTCTATCTTATGTATCTCCAAATTCTCAAGCCTAGCACCATACCTAGGCAGAATAGGTTTTGAAAAAATGCTTGATGACTTAATGGGGGAAAAAAAGTACTAAATGAACAAAGCTTTTAATTTTGAAAAGGGAATAAGACAATTCTTCCAATACAAGGTGGGATATGGTGAGAATCATGAGGAAAGTCTAAACCACTTTGTGGGCAGCCAGTGTAGAGGCAAGGCAGCCATGACTTCCTTGTAAAAGAGATGCACTTTGGCTTTGAAAGTCATCAAGGATGGTTATAGTTGGGCAGTGGAATTGAAGAGGAGGTGTTCTAGAGAGAGAGAACCGTTAGCACAAATGTCCTGAGGAATGATCCAGGCCAGCAGAGTGCAGAGCATCCAGGAGGGCTTTTGGGGGGAGGCAGTGAGGAAGGGGCCGATGGGGGTGCTTCCTCTGACCATGTAGACACCATCGCAAAACGTGTGACTTTACTTATTGTTTTATATACGGACCCTCCCCCAGCACTGCCATCTTTCCTTCCTTCCTTAGCTTCCTCCGTTAGTGGGTGAGGCTTCCTGTTAAGTTGTTCTGAGAACTGTGGTTTTCAGAGCTTCAGAGACCAGGAATGCCTGCCAGCAAAATTACCACTAAAGATCCCCACTGAATTCCAAGAAATGATTCCTCACCCTGCTAACCTGGGCACTTCAGGGTGTGCCAACCATCCAGGGGGATTAGCTGTTCTCCTCACTGTGGGGTCCCATCCTTGACAGAGGATTCAAGGCCGCTCAGGAGGAGTCCTGCTCCACCCCACTTCTTGCCACAAAGCCAATTTGTAATGACCAGGATTCTTACTATGTAAAGGAATCCTGCTGTGAATCATTTCCAGGACAGAGACTCTCTTGTGAAGTGGATCACCATTCTCTTCTATTTTTCAATTAATAATTTGAAAAACCTATATAAGGTAAATTTCCATTTTTCTAGAGTCCAGACAATATATGTATATATAAATAACTACACAGTAAAAGAAAGACTATAAAGGACAACCGATCAGCATTCATAATAATGACAAGAAAATGCTACCAACTCCTAGGATGACTTCTGAAAATTTAACTACTGGTTAATAATTTCTTACCGACAGTTCCAAAAATCATTTGATAGCAAAAAAAATGGACCTGAACTAATGAGAAGTTATTTATATTCATTTATCTCACTTAAAGTAAATATTCATGCCTTTTGCTTCAGACACACGAATATATTTTATTACAGGGTGCTGCCCTAGACCCTGCTGGGGGCTTTATATAATATATAGTTCATGAGAGTAAAAATATTCTCAATTCCGGAACACCTCTGGCCCAAAGGGTTTCAGATAAGGGATTATGAGCCTGAGCTCATGTAAATTGTATTCATCTTTATTTTAGTGTTAGTGAGAAATGGAATATTTCCTGCCATATCAGTAAACAAAGGATGTAACAGTCATCAGCAATTGCAGCCAGTGGTGAGCTGGTGAGCCCTGAGGGAACTCAGGAAGGAAAGAATACCTGCCATCTAGCAGCCATCAGACTGCAGCCACTCCCTACAGTGAGGCCTAAGGAAACTCAGGATATGAAAACACAGGATACTGGCCCCAGATAGGTGAGATGCATATCAAAGAAATGATTTCAGTGAGCCCAGACTCTTTCATCTTCCCATACATAGAAAAGCACTAAATTCCTTAACTTGGGATATCTGGTTTTCTTTAATTAACAATACTCCTTTGACATTCAGAATACCTGCCCTTTGTTGCAAAACTTCTATATAACCTGGCTTCCTCCCTCACCTCCTCTGAGCAGATGTCCTAGGGTTACTTGACATGCTGCCTCCCGGGCTTGAAGTCCTAAAAACTCCTGCCAAATAAAACATAATTCTCAACTGTTAGGTTGTGAATATGTTTTTATTTGACATTAGACACTTTTTAGGGTGTTTCAACTTCGTGACGTTGAAGCGCTGGCTATTCCCTTTTCATTGCCTGCCGCCCTCCTGTCGCCTCCTGGATCCATACTTCACGCCCGGCTCTCTGTCCCAGGTGGCCACCCACATGGACGGCCTCATTCTGGCTGACCCTCTGGGTGGCCAGTGTCAGGGGCTGGTTGGAGAACCAGATGAGAGGGAAGTTGGGGTGTCTCCTCCCTACTGGACCCCGCTTCAGTGCCCGTTGCTGGCACTACCTGCCTCCTTCCCCATGTCAGCTCCCGCCAGGCAGCCCAATTCACATTCACAGCTCCAACCACTAAATCCCTCCCTCCTTCAGCTCTTAAGGGTAGTATCTGCTCCCCAATCTTGCAGGAGGTGGATGTACCCACCTCCATGTTTGTTCTCTGTATCCTGCCCACACCTCGTAAGCGGCTCATTTGTTAGAGTCTCTCCATTTGAACCATCTGGAGTGAACGCTGTTCCCTGCTGTACCCCTACCAATACGCTGACAAATCAGAGTCCCTGTAATGCCCTGTAAAATGCACTGAGCTTGAATCAAGAGGCTTGAGTTTCAGGATTGGCTGATTTGGGGCAAGTCACTTCACTCTTCTCCTCCTTAGTTTTCCTACCTTAAAAGGGAACTGATATGCCTATTTCAGAGTGTGCCTTGATAATAAAACAAAGCAATGTATGTAGAAATATCCAGGAAACTACAGAAATACTAAGAATTTGAGAACACTTAGAAAACTAGAATATTCAATTATTCCAAATAGCCTATTCTCCCAAATCTTCTGGAGAAGAATATTTGCTTTGTGCCTTAGTCAGTTCAGGCTGCTATAACAAAAACAACATGGTTGTCTTAACCAGCAAACATCTTGGTACGTCCAAGATCAAGTCTCAGGCAGACTTAGTGTCTGGTGAGGAGGCCCTTCCTGGTTTGCAGATGGAGATGGCTGTCTTCTCCTTGTATCCCCACCTGGTGGAAGAGAGATCCCGTATCTCCTCCTCTTTCCATAAAGGCACTAATCCCATCATGAGAGCCCCTCCCTCATGATCTCATCTTACTCCAAGTATCCTCCAAGGCCCCACCACCTACCACCATCCCATTGGGGTTAGGGTTTCAAAATATAAATTCTGGGGGGACTCAAACATTTAATTCATGACACTTTGTTAAAGCAAAGTATACCTATGCTGAGACCAGAGGTGACTAGAAAAAGGAAAGCCCCCAGCCTTCCCTCCCTCTTCCCTAGGTGTCCACATTCTTTGCTGCCTGAACTTAATTTCTGTCATCCAACTTCAGTGAGTGTCTTAGCCAGAAGCTTGTGTGTTTTAACCTGACCGGGCTCAATCTATGTTTTCTTTTCCATCTTCTGCCATTTTGTAATTGTCTGGGCTCCATTTTTACGATCTTCAATATTCTGTCCTGTTTTGAGGGCTTCTCTATCTGCTTTAAAGTCACATATTTCCGTAGAGTGTAAAGTAATAATTTTTAGTAAGGACTCTATCATTCACTGAAATTCTCTTCACCGCCTCAAGCTAACACTATCTCAGAAAAGAATCTCCTGTGGATGGTTTTTATCAATAAGAAATTGTTGCTTTGGCTTTAGAAAAATCTAGATCAGTTTTCTTGTGTGGCCAAAATTCAACAGAAAGTTATTCTACTCTCTATTTTACTTTAATCATATAGACGTGGCCTAAAAATTTGATCTTTTCCAGTAGCTGGTCATTCCAACACTACATGGGTGTTCCCCATAAAAGGGAACAATCAACAAGATTAAGTTACTTTGAGTTCTTAATTGGTTTGCCAGAACTTCCTCTTCCTATCACAAAATGCAGCCTGAGCAGCACATTTAATTTTGCCTAATTCTGCCTGGAGCTTTAGCAAACAAGATGCATTCTGGAAATAAAAGAAACTTCACATGTAAATGACCAGTTGATACTTTTAACCTCCCAATAACCCTTATTATTTATCTTTACCAAATCTACTGCCAAAACAGCTTTGAGAATTGTTCAAATTCGTTTGATCCCTGGAGTTTTGTTGTACCAAATATTTGCTAGAAATAAAGAGGACATTCTTACAGGACTTGGCAATACTTTGAGATGCAAAGATTTTGATCATGCTAATTATGATAATCGTATTTAATTGCTGTGACTTGGTATAATTTTCCTTCTTGATAATTTATAGTTATACTCAAAAAACAAACAAATGAAAAACCAGAATTACTCTCTTTTAGGTAAGACATTGCATGACACCTCTATAGTGTGTGTTGTAGCCCAAATGGGGAAGCCCTACACATTCCTAGGTTCTGGGGCAGGAATGCATGTGACTTGCTGTACCCTGATCCCCCCACACCTGCTGTACCCCTCAGGGCCTACAGAGTAGATGAATGTTGCCTATGTATGACTTAAACAGAAGTCCAGTTCAGCAGAGCTCTCCCCATGGGCCTTTTTATCAAGGGTCAGCAAACTTTTTCTATAAAGGCCAGGTAGTAAATATGGTAGGCTTTGAGGGCTATGCGGTCTCTGCTGCATCTTCTCAATTCTGCCATTATAGTGTGAAAATAGTCAGAAATAATAGGCAAGCAAATAAGTATAGCTGTTTTATTTACAAAAATAGGTGTTCAGCTAGATTTGACCCAGGGGCTTGTAGCTTGCCATCTCCTGCTTTACCTCAGAGCATTTGCTATATTATACTGTAATTTCCTGAAACTTGTCTGTCTCCTCCATAAACCCATGCACTTCTAATGCAGATCCTCTCCTGCTAAACATTTTCAAAAATAAAGACTAATTATTGGGCAACCCATCATAAAAATAATTGATTCAGGCAAGAGTCATCAGTGGATACTAAAATGAGTGAGAGAGTTTAATGAGAAACAAGATATTTACATAGTCTCTAAGTATCTCTCCACAACATACTTATTAATTACAAAGGAGAAAATAATAATTTTACAGTGGAGAAACTGGGCAAAAACCCCCTCAATCAAGTGATCAAAGTTAAGGTACCTTGTCATGGGGTAAATCAACACCATACATCTCAGTTCTGTGGGATTCCTGCCAAAAATAAATAATCCAAGTCCAGTTGTGTGAAAACATCAAAGAAACCCATACTGAGGGACATTCTGCACAATATTTGGACTATACTCTTCTAAATATCAGTGCCACGAAAGACAAAGAGTGAGGAACTTGTCCAGATTGAAGAATCGAAAAGAAACATGACAAGTGAAGGCACCATATAATCCAGGATTTTCTTTTTATAAAGAAAAATTGGGCATTATTGGGAAGATTGACAAAATCTGAAAAAGGTCTGCAGATTGAATAGTATTTTGCATCAAAATTGATTTCCAGATTTTGATCATTGTACAGTGGTTATGTCTTTGATTTTCATAAATACACACTGAAGTATTTACAGGTAAAAGGGCATCACAGCTGCAACTAGAGTGACCAGTTGTCCCAGTTTGCCTGGTACTGAAGGAGCTCTCAGATGTAGGACTTTTAATATTAAAATCAGCAAAGGCCCAGGCAAGCTGGGAGGATTTGGTCACCCCAGCTGCAATTGACTCTCAAAAGGTTCAGAACAAAAATGTGTATGTGTGTGTGTCTTGGTGTCTGGTTGTGTCTATGTGTATGTGTCTGTGTGTATGTACATATGTAAGACAAATGTGGTAAATGTTAACATTTGGGGGATGTGAGTGAAGAACCTTTGTACTATTCTTGCCACTTTTCTATGTCTGAAATTATAGCAAAATAAAAAAGTTGAAAGGAAATAAAGTCCAACTCAGTTTGAAGCAATGTCCTCCTAGGAAGATTCAAATGTGTCTTTGGTGTCATAGTAATAAGTACAGTGGCCCAACGTAGGAACCACAGTGATCTGGGTCTCTGGGTTGTAGGGTGTTACTCAAAGAGCGGCCCCCTTGACTTCAGGTGAGGGGAAGCCCTGCAGCACCCCAGCTGGATCACTGGAAGCCCGTGTTAGATACCATGCTTTTAGACCCAAGAGTTAGAGGCGAGTCGGAAAATAACTGAAAGTCAGTTATTGTTTCATCATCGATTCTATGCTGAGCACGACGTTACGGACTTTCTTTCAGGTACACTCTCTCAGTCCGCAGAACAACCTTGGGGGAAACGTTAGAAACCTCATTCTACAGGCGAAGGGAACTTGATTAATGGAACACAGCTATAAGTGGCCAAGGAGGGATCCAAAATCAGGTCCAAATAATGGAAGACAACACAAATGCCTAACAGTGGGGGTGGGAGAATGGGGGTGGCAGTTAAACACTGTATGCTGATCCCTACTGGGGAATAGGAGGTGACTGTTTAAAAATATGGGTTATTGGGCTTCCCTGGTGGCGCAGTGGTTGAGAGTCCGCCTGCCGATGCAGGGGACGCGGGTTCGTGCCCCGGTCCGGGAGGATCCCCCATGCCGCGGAACGGCTGGGCCCGTGAGCCGTGGCCACTGGGCCTGCACGTCCAGGGCCTGTGCTCCGCAATGGGAGAGGCCGCAGCAGTGAGAGGCCCGCGTACCGCAAAAAAAAAAAGTGGGTTATTGCTGCATATACTGATACATGTGTTATTGAGTCAGATTAGCCCAGCCACATTCAGTTTGTGTTATACGAATCCCTTTGTGCAGGCAGGTATGTGTTTAATCTGTGTGTGTGTGTGCTTTTGTAAAACTATATGTACACATGCACATTTTGTGTTAATAGAAAGGTCAAGGACAATTGACTTCTCAAATTTTAGAGCCGCTAAGAACCGCCTGATG
The DNA here is from genome assembly GCF_025265405.1 of Mesoplodon densirostris. Taxonomy (NCBI): domain Eukaryota; kingdom Metazoa; phylum Chordata; class Mammalia; order Artiodactyla; family Ziphiidae; genus Mesoplodon; species Mesoplodon densirostris. The sequence continues at coordinate 166,889,190 of NC_082661.1, read as the reverse complement.
AACTTGTTAAAATGTATGTAGCAGCACGTTCTGCTTCTACTGAAGAGGTGGGGACCCACGAATCTGCATTTCCAACAAGCTTCTAGAATCTGGAAGGCCTCCAATCTAGCTGTTTCCAATGGTTCCACCTAGAGAGTAAGAATTTTTATTTTTTACTTTTAAAAATATTGTATTGTGTGAATATCTTTAAACAGGCATATACCACTTTTATAATTTTAAAATTTATTTTTCACCCCTGCCTGGATCCCAGTCCACTTATCAAACCCCACAGCCACCTGACAGCTACTGGACTCAAGACCAGCCCGTTACTGGCAGCTGAGACCCAGGCCCCAGGGGAAGCAGAGAGCTGTGAGGCCATCCTGTAAAAGTGAGTCTGTCCAGATGCCAGGCTTAAGGTAAGCCCAGAGGCTAGCTCATATGTAGAAAACTCATCTGAGCTTCTGCAAACAGCAGCTGTGCATCTCCAAAGAAATGGATGCCAGGGAGGCCAACGCCCAACAAAGGCAGGCTGTGACCTCCCAGGGCAGCTGCTGGGAACAAGGATAAAAGAAATTCCCAGCGACTAACTGGTTCCTAGAAGAAAAGACTAACTAGATTTTTTTTCTTTAGTGTTTGTGAGCAACTTGTTCTATACTTGGGCATCTGTTTTCTCTCCCAGTGTAGCCGCCCGCAGAGGTTCTAGGAACCAGAGATGGTGCACGGAGATCGAGGTGCCTGGGATGGAATCTCTGTCACTGAGAATGACTGGGATGGAAGGGGTGATGGGTCTTCTGGGTCACCTATTCCTGCTCTGTTTTGCTTCTGCTTCCCCTGAACAGAGTGGGGAATGCTGGAGAGAGGAGGGAATCACCCACACAGAGAAGAAGGAAAAATATAAAGTCTAAATGGATCCAGCGTCTTATCATTTCTCATAATTTCCATCACACACACACTGGTCCAAGCCGCCCACGTCTCTCATCTAGATGACTGTGAGAACCATAGACTTGGCCATAGCAACAGCAAAACTCATGATCGCCCTGCTTCTGCTTTAGTCACTTTCAGTCTGTGCTCAACGCTGCAGCCATGGTCATCTTGTCAATACTATGTAAATCAGATTGTGGCACACTGTTGCCTCCAGTGGCTTCCCATCTCACTCAGAATAAAGTCTAAACTCCTTACGATGACTCATGAGGCCCTTCCCAGTCTGGTACTCAGATGCCTCTCTGACCTTATCAACTACTAGTCCCTGCCTTGATTACTTCTCTGTAACTGTGCTGACCGCCGCTCTTCCTCAAGCTACCCAAACATTTCATGCCTCTGAGCATCTGTGCTTGCCCCTCCCTCAGCCTGGAATGCTTTTCCTTCAGATATCTGCCTGACTTTCTTCTTCACCAATTTCAGCTCTTTGCTCAGATAACCCCTTCTCAATGAGGCCTTCTCTTACCACTATGTCTATCTAGAACTGCAACCTTCAGTGCACTTCCTCTGCTTTACTTTCTCCTTAGCACTTACTGCCACCTAACATATTATACCTTTAACTTATGTGGTGATAGTCTTTGGCCCCATTAGACTGAAAGTTCCATCAGTACAGGGACTTGTTTTCATGGCTGTATTCTGAGAGCCCAGAACATCTCCTGGAATATAGTAGAATATAGCACATAAACGTCTGTTGACTGGTTACTAAACGGACAGGAATCACTCTACTCAGGTTTTCATATGCCCTGATCCTCGTGCTGAATTTGGTGTAGGGATGCATAGGTCCTAATGTGATGCATGGAAGAGAGGACCTTTGGACTTAAGCATGCATGTGACTAAATACTCAGTAGCTTCAGACTGTTCGAAAGGTCTTCAAGTCCTAGCCTCCCTTTCTCTTGAAGATCCCACATCTTGGAAAATCCTTACATCTTAGAAAATCTATTTAAACGCACCTACCTTTCACATTAAACATAATTTTAGCTTAAATTTTTTTAAAGGACTGTTATGATTTTGCTTTTGAAATCATTTGGCAATGAGTGACAAAGTTAATTTACAACTGGCTCTGACTTTCAGCAGTCATGCTCTTGGGATTTCTTTTGAAGTGAAATCAAATCTAACTTTCAAATGGTCTCCAAATGTAATGAAATTTTTCTGAATAATCAATTCAACAGTTAATGAAATGGGGATAATGCTGTGCTTTGTGAGCACTTATGTAAGCCCCTGTGAATTCGGGTTTTGCAATGCTCCTTGTTTCTATGAGAACCGATCATTGTTTTCTTACTCAGGGACTCAGCCATGTTCATGGGCCCCTGGAATCTCATTGCACCAGGTCTGGGACCTAGAAAATCCAATGGATAAAATAGTCATGGCAGAAGTCAGAGATTAGTAAATGGAAGTGTCCCTTTACTGCCTGATAATGTAGGTCCTTGGCAATGAGAGATGTTCCATGGGTGTGGTGGGGAGGCCGGAACTGTGGCGGGCCTCACTGTGGTTGGGCTATGAGTATCTGTCCTAGGCTGCTGGCATGTATGAGCCGGGTACCCATTCTTGATGTGTGGTAGACCTCTGGTGGTCAGGCAGACCACTTCCCTTCGTGACCTTCATCATCTCGTAGACCCTAGTGAAAGAAATGTTTTCACTGACATTTTATGACACTTTTGCAGAATTCCGTTGACTCATGCGAGACAAGATGGGGGATTTTTCTGCAGCAGTTGCCACCTGGGAAAACAGATCTGTTAGTAACATCATACGCCAAGCCCGGCTGCTGTCTATGCAGAGCATTTTTAATCACGTAACTTTCAAAGCTGTCCCTCAGCTACAATGACATTAGCCTGGGTGAATTTCTTCCCCAACTTAAGCTGTCAGTGACTGAGCTTTTCTTGCTGCTCTCTCTGGCAGAGGCACATTTATTTATCACAGAAGAGTCTCGCTCTGAAAGGACCCATGCAAGCTTCCTTCTGGAGCCGAAAAGAAAACCTCTCATCCCTAGCCTGTGCCATCCACTGAAAACCTTTCCAAACCAAAAGCTAGTGATTGTCCTAGGGGACAGATGTCATCCAAAGCAGGCATGGATCATTTTGCTTGTTTTTCTTGCTAACCCTGCATGACTTTGAACCCACTCTGTAAATAAAAGAGACAGGAGCATAAAACTCCTTACACTTCCTGCTTTCCTCCCAGTGTGCTGACATTTCAAAGCCCCATATGTTTCCCTAAACAAAGTTTCATGAAAATATGTATTCAATAATAATACAATGGTTTTTAGGTTATTACAACCCAAGAGGAGTGATGCTGCCTGCCTGTGGCTGTGTAGGGCAGTTTACAGGGTGCTCTGATCGCTTCTACCTCTCTTGTTAAACAGGAGGCATGTTGGAAAGGCTTAAAATGGAGATATGGTTGAAGACCTGTGATATGTGTATGCTTCTTCATTTAGCCATGTAAGTTAGCAATATTCTGCAATGAAGCCGCAGGCAAGATATAGTCTTAATAAATATTTCCTGTTTAGAAATGGACATCTAGACAGTGTTTAAACACATCAGACTCCTAAAGAGTTGTTATAGACATTTGCTAGTCACCCCTCCAGCATGAACTCTTCCCTTTCCCATGTTGACATTCCTTGGGAATACACACCTCTTCCACCTTCACTGGTGGTCCAGATGGGATTGACCTTGGCCCCAGCTTCAGGAATGAACTATAATTGGCTCAATCATTGTATCCCATCCCTCAGGCCATATGAATTGGTCGGGGATGAGTTCATGATTCAATTTAGGCCAATGATTCATAGCAATAAACACCTACATTAAGAAAAAAGAAAGAGCTCAAATAAACAACCAAACTTTACAACGCAAGGTACTAGAGAAAGGAGAACAAACTAAGCTCAAGTTAGTAGGAAAAAGGAAATAACAAAGATCAGAGCAGAAATTTTCAATGAAATAGAGACTATAAAGGCAACAGAAAAAAAAGACAATGAAAACATCAATGAAACTAAGAGCTGTTTTTTGGAAAAGATAAACAAAATAGACAAACCTTTAACTAGATTACCAAGAAAAAAAGAGGGAGGACTCAAATAAATAAAAATAGACGTGAAAGAGGATTCCAATAAAAATTTTAAATTTTTAAATTAAAAAAATGTGAAAGAGGAAACATTACAAGTAATACCACAGAAATACAAAGGATTATAACAGACTACTGTGAATAATCATATGCCAACAAATTGGACAACCTAGAAGAAATGGATAAATTCCTTAAGCTTAAAACCCACCAAAGGTGAATCATGAAGTAATAGAAAATCTGAGCAGACTGATTACTAGTAAGGAGCTTGAATCAGTAATCAAAAACTCCACAACAAAAAAAGTCCAGGACCAAATGACTTCATTGGTGAATTCTACCAAACATTTAAAGAAGAATGAATACTAATCCTTCTCAAACTCTTTCCATTTGGGCCAGTGAGAGAGGTGACAATCACAGGCCTTGCTTGAAAAATACTAAAAGAGATTCTCTGTCCCTAGGTCACACCTGGTGGGTGGTGAGGATGAGTAATTCGCTACCCTGGAGAGAGAGCCCAGAGTTGCCAGGAGCCTTTGTATAGAATCTGGAGCTGAAACTGTCACCACTGGAGAGACTGAAAGAGCCAGATCCTTGGGTAGCTTAGCCTTACTGAAGCCAGCCCAGATTTTTCAGTTATGTAAACCAATAAATTCTCTTTGTTGTTTAATCCAAATCTAAGTGAATTCTCTGTCACTTGCAACCACAAGAAATCTAAATGATTCAAGGCTGCTAATGCTACTCCTAGCCATGCCTAACCAGCCTCTAAAGGAACTGCAATCTTGTGGTGAATGTGTCTTTGTTTTTGTGGCTTTTACCTCACCACGTATTCCACTCTTCTTTTTTCACATGGAACCAACCCCACTGTCTCTTAGGGAAAACACCTTCCCCATCTCTCACTCCGGCCATCCTAGCTAACCACACCTCCTGGCTCCAGCACTGGGCATGTGACCCAGACATAACCAATCACGGCATTCCATTCACAGAACTGATAGGATCACAGATGGGTACACTATCCTCAGATGGCCAATGAAAATAAGATTCAGGACTTTTAAGTCTTATTGAAAAGGCAATTGGTAGATTTGCTGAGAGAGGAGGATATAAATAGATTTGTGAACACGTGTACCACCACATGGAGAGAACATTCCTAAAAACGAAGCAATAGAAAGAAAAGAAAGACAAGAGATAAAGAGATGGTGAGAGGTCTGAGACCTGGTCCAACCATGCCTGACGCATGTTCAGGAATAACTTCCTTCTTGTTAAGACAGTTTGAACTGGGTTCTCTGTCACTCAAAGTTTAGCATATTGATTAATATAGACCTGAAATTTTTTCCACATTAAAATAAATATTTTTATTTATTATAATATGCTTATTTTCCCCTAGTACAAAAGTAATACGTGATTAATGAAGAAAATCTGGAAAACACAAAGAAAATATAGCAAAATTTACTTTTAGTACTACAACTCTGCTGTTATGACTGCTAACCTCTTAGTGTATGTTCTTTGAGTCTTTTTCATACGCATATTTATGGACTTCTACAACATAATTTCCAAATTATGCAGGTGCATTGTAATTTCTTTAATTTCTCCTTTTTAACAAATGAAGTCATTTTCTTTCCTTCTTTCTTTTCTTTTTCTTTCTTTTTCCTATTATTTACTATTTACTATCATGAACATCTGTTTTGGTAAATCTTTGCTCACATCCATGTCCATTTCCTTAGAAAAAAATTGAATTGCCATATGCATAATAAATTTCTCATGAGGTTGCTCCCAAGTTTTTATTATAAATAATGTTTAAATAAACACATTTATGCATTCTTTTGTATAGAATTAATTCCTAAAAGTGGAATGGCCAGGTAGAGGGCATCCTTGTTGAAGGTTTTTAAAATTTTTTTTTAATTTATTTAATTTATTTCTTTTGGCTATGTTGGGTGTTCGTTACTGCGCAGGCTTTCTCTAGTTGTGGAGAGCGGGGGCTAATCTTCGTTGCAGTGTGTGTGCTTCTCATTGCAGTGGCTTCTCTTTCTGCGGAGCATGGGCTATAGGAGTGCGGGCTTCAGTAGTTGTGGCATGCGGGCTCAGTGGTTGTGGCGCATGGGCTTAGTTGCTCCAGAGTGTGTGGGATCTTCCTGGACCAGGGATCGAACCCATGTTCCCTGCATTGGCAGGCAGATTCTTAACCACTGCGCCACCAGGGAAGTCCCCTTGTTGAAGGTTTTTGATACTCTGTCAAGCTGCCCTGTGAAAGGTTATTTGACCCTGAACCTCTGCTGCTCCTCCCCATGACCACACACACTGCGTGTTACTATTGCCACATTACTATCAAGATGAACATTTTCTTCATACGTCATTTGGCTGTTTGTATTGATTTTTTTTTAACTTTTTATTTTATATTGGAGTATAGTTGATTAACAATGTTGTGCTAGTTTTGGATGTACAGCAAAGTGATTCATGTATAACTGAGCAGAGTTTCCTGTGCTATACAGTAGGTCCTTGTTGGTTATCCATTTTAAATATAGCAGTGTGTACATGTCAATCCCAAACTCCCAATCTATTCCTCCCCCCCCCCCCGACCCTTCCCACCCTGGTAATTATAAGTTCACTCTCTAAGTCTGTGAGTCTATTTGTTTTGTAAATAAGTTCATGTATTGATGTTCATGTATTGACTTGCCTCTTCAAGACCAAAAATTTGGAATTCTTTTACTTTTCTTTCAGGAGTGATGGGTAGATAAGGCAACACCTCATTTTCAGTTATTTTAGTTATTTTTCCAAAGACATTTTCTGTAGGTGAGAGAAACAAAAACAAAAAAACAAAAAACAAAAAACCCTCTAGGCTCTAATGGATGTATTTTGGTTAGAAACACCCATTGCCCATGGCTTCAAATTTTTGCTGACAATTTTCCGAATCATTGACCTGCCATGAGTTAAGTACAATGACTTGAGAATTTCTTTTTTTTTTTTTTTTTTTGTGGTACGTGGGCCTCTCACTGTTGTGGCCTCTCCCGTTGCGGAGCACAGGCTCTGGATGCGCAGGCTCAGCAGCCATGGCTCAAGGGCCCAGCTGCTCCGTGGCATGTGGGATCTTCCCGGACCAGGGCACGAACCCATGTCCCCTGCATTGGCAGGCAGACTCTCAACCACTGCGCCACCAGGGAAGCCCGAGAATTACTAATGTCCAGTCACACTACTTACGTAAAAGAGATTTGGATCCAGACTTTCTGGGTTCAAATCCTAGCCCTCTCACTTAGTGATTTTGTGACATTGGAAACATTGCTCAAAATCTTTGTGCCACATTTTCCTTATCTATAAAACCAGGATAAAACTACCTACTTCATAAGATTGTTATATCATTAAGGTAAGATGAGTAAAATACTTGTAACAAAGCTTCCTGGTACAAGTTCAGCCGTCAATAAGCATTAACTATTAGTAATGGAATATAAAATAGCTAAACCATATTGAATGTTCACTGAGATACAAAAGACAAAAACATCTCACTTGATCTTCATCAACTCTCTGAATCAGCTTCTTTTGTTACATTCATTTTATAAATGAGCCAAGATACAGAGGGGTTAACTAACTTAGCCAAAATCTCCTTGTTAATATGTGGGACTGGGACTAAAGTCCAACTATATTGCCTCTGGAAGAATATAGAGGACAGATTGTTCACATTTAAAAATTGTTTTGGTTTTTTTTTTAACATCTTTACTGGAGTATAACTGCTTTACAATGTTGTATTAGTTTCTGTTGTATAACAAAGTGAATCAGCTATATGTATACATATATCCCCATATCCCCTCCCTCTTGCAACTCCCTCCCACCCTCCCTATCCCACCACTCTAGGTGGTCACAAAGCACCTAGCTGACCTCCCTGTGCTATGCAGCTGCTTCTCACCAGCTATCTATTTTACATTTGTTAGTGTATATATGTCAATGCTACTCTCTCACTTCGTCCCAGCTTACCCTTCCCCCTCCCCGTGTCCTCAAGTCCATTCTCTACGTCTGTGTCTTTATTCCTGTCCTGCCCCTAGGTTCATGAGAACCATTTTTGTTTTAGATTCCATATATATGTGTTAGCATACGGAATTTGTTTTTCTCTTTCTGACTTACTTTACTCTGCATGACAGACTCTAGGTCCATCCACCTCACTACAAATAACTCAGTTTCGTTTCTTTTTATGGCTGAGTAATATTCCATTGTATATATGTGCCACATCTTCTTTATCCATTCATCTGTTGATGGACACTTAGGTTGCTTCCATATCCTGGCTATTGTAAATAGTGCTGTAATGAACATTGTGGTACATGACTCTTTTTGAATTATGGTTTTCTCTGGGTATATGCCCAGTAGTGGGATTGCTGGGTCATATGGTAGTTCTATTTTTAGTTTTTTAAGGAACCTCCATACTGTTCTCCATTGTGACTGTATTAATTTATATTCCCACCAACAGTGCAAGAGGTTTCCCTTTTCTCCACACCCTCTCCAGCATTTACTGTTTGTAGATATTTTGATGATGGCCATTCTGACCAGCGTGTGGTGATACCTCATTGTGGTTTTGATTTGCATTTCTCTAATGATTAGTGATGTTGAGGATCTTTTCATGTATTTGAAGGCCATAATTTTGTTTAAAAAGTTTAATTGAATTCCCACTGTAGGTAGAACTTCACATTCTGTCTCCTACCACAAATCTAGCACTAGAGCATTTTTACCCAGCAACCTAATACATATTTAATGATGACAAGTATCACAAAATGCAGAATATTTTTAAACAATTTAAAGTTGATATATATATCAGTTCCCTTACTGTCTGGTTATAGTAGATGAACATTTTTCAGAAAAAAAATATATGAATGACATTACTACTAACCATGTATAAATGCTTAACAGACTCTCCTTATTAAGGTAGCAGGGCTGTTACAATCCTAAACACTTCTTGTGGCTCTTCAATATACCTTTGAGTGTCATTGTTTTAATTGATGTCCACATGTATTTTGTTAGTTTGGGTTTAAATAGATATTCAAGCACCCTAACCACAAGTCCAATAAAGCTTGGCCCAATGACAGTTCAAGGATTATAACCCTGTTGGTAGGCAGAAAAGACGGTGCTGCTTTTACTTAATAAAGATTAGTACTCTGATGTTGGGTAGATGTTTATATTGGTTCAGGGTGTGGGTGGTGACGTAGATTGAGAGGACAGAGCAGAGAAAGTGGAGAGTAAAGTGTTATTAGCAATAAAAGATAAACACTTCCGGAGAAATAATAATAGTTTTGAAATAGGAATGAACCTCCCAGTCAGGCAGTTCAACCCCCTACTGTGAGGTGGAGTCAGGCAAGTCTCTCCCCTAAACTGGTTACATAATATTTTTTTTTCCCCTTAGGAGGTTTCACAACCTCTTTTATAAACTGTTAATGTGCTTATTCAATCGTATCATGGGGAAAGGTAACTAATTTTTAACTTTAACCAGGATGACTTGACCTTCCCATGCTAAGTCTGGTGAATAAATGCAGGCTGCTGTTCCATAACCTTTCTTTGACTCCTCATCACAAATTCCTCACAATAAATGATAAATACAAAGATTGAAAATGCTTTGTTTTCTCTTTCACTTGATTGAAATACTCAGCTTTAAATGTATTGCTATTTAAATGATCTCTCATCTTGGTCACCAAATCCATCATTTGGATCAAAAACATTAGGCTGGCACCCACCTACCCAGCCCTAAATCCAAGCAAATGTTTTCGAGAAAGGGACCATTTCACTGGGCTTTGAGATGGATAGAGGCCATCCAACAAATCCATATCAAAGGTTCTTAAAACAAAGAACTTTGAAATGGTTCCTCCAAGAACGAGTTTGGCAGATGTTTTTTTCTTTCTTTTTTTTTTTTTTTTTTTCGGTATGCGGGCCTCTCACTGCTGTGGCCTCTCCCGTTGCGGAGCACAGGCTCCGGATGCGCAGGCCCAGCGGCCATGGCTCACGGGCCCAGCCGCTCTGCAGCATGTGGCATCTTCCCAGACCAGGGCACGAACCCGCAACCAGGCATCGGCAGGCAGACTCCCAACCACTGCGCCACCAGGGAAGTCCTGGCAGATGTTTTGGTGCCTATATGTTTAAAGGGTGGGATGGAAATTGCCCAGCGCTCCAAGTCCGAATACCTCAGCTCTGGCTCTCATTGTGTGCTGTCCCAGGAGAAATGTCAAGTACTCTGAGCCTCAGTCTTCTCTTCTCTAAAATAAGTTTGTCAGAGGATCCATGGGCTACATGTGTGAACACAAGGGATGCCTGTTATGATTATCACTTCCAGGTAGACCTAACATACGTCACCTGGGGAAATTAACTTCAGCCTCCAAGACTGTAGCTTCAACTGCCTTAAATGGAAGGACCTGACCTGTGAACCCTAACTTCGTTTATTTTTTCTAATTAAAAAAATTTTGTTTTGTTTTTTATACTACTGTATTCCAACCTGAGCACCTCAATATAAAACTAAACCTTGGTGAAATGTTTTCCTTACTAATTTTGAATTACTGTGAATGTACAAGTTCTGCTAGCAGTTCAACACTTAAATAGATTAAATCATCTCTGACACATGGTAGATTTCATATAATGAAAATACCTAAAACAATTAGTGCAATATACTGACCTGATCAAAATAAAATGAACTTTGGAAAACAAGCCTTCAAGATTGTTACTAACATATCCAATACTTATGTTACAAATTACTGGTACATTATTATGGTTCTAGCCAGGTAGGAACAATTGAAGTTCCTTCCTTTCAAAGGGGGAGAGATGGAAAAAAGTAGCTGTTTTAGTAACTGTACATTTGGTATACTTTTAAGCAACTCTTAAATATTATAGAAAAGTAATAAACATATATGGAGACTGCAATGCAGTACCCTATTTACAGTACAGCTGAAGAGCAAATTTAAAATAATCAAGTTTGAAAGTACACAATTGTTAGTGCATTGACTACATTTATGTCCAAAGGGCACAAAAGCCCCCTCCCTACTCCTAAACAACAAAAGCTATGTAATGGCCAGCAGTGATTAAACAGAAATCACAGACACCTGGTTTGTTTCATTTTTGTTGAAGAACTTACATGTTTGAAGGGAACACTATCCTTTAAGGTGCATTTTATTAGTTTTCATACTCCTAAAATAAGACGGGGTTACATTTGATTTTTTTTTTACCCCATTTAAAAAATAACAGGACTAGCTATAATCTAGATGCCACTAATGTTCATTTCCTTCCCCCTGAAGATGTGGGACTGTTTCCTTGTGGCTAATTTATTAAAATGTGGAATGTATACTTTAAATAAGGATACTAAGAGAAATTACAGGTTGCCTGAATATGGTAGCTAAGCATAAATATCTTTAGAACCTCCTTCCAAAGAAAGAATTTTTTTGGAAAAGTCCAAATGAGTAAGTTCCAAATCTTTTTCACAGAACTGGCTGGTTAACTGTGGGTTCAGAGTCATTTGTTTATATCACTGGTGAAGAGAGATGCGTCCCGCTAACCTTCCAAGGAAACAAGTGTACACACAGCTCTCATTTCCCCCTTCCACTGCTAAAACATTAGTCAGAGGGTGACATGCATGTTATTAAAAATTAAGTTCAAAACACTTAAAATAATTCTGTATTAGAAACTTGGCTATTGCAAGTCTCTTCTTTTTGGAAGTCATACTGGGCTAGTTAAATGCTCCAATTCCACTGTTATTAACAATTAGAAAGCAGAAGAACATTCCAGTTAGTTTAAACAGGAGGTTTAGTTACTACAGCACTGACTCCTGGTTGGCTGCGTGGGTTCAGTAAGGTCTACTCCTCTTCCTCTGGCAGAATGTGCTCCTGGATTCTGCGGTTCATTCTTTGGCAACTTTTGAGCTATTGCCATGAATATTTCATTTACGTTCATTGATGTTTTAGCTGATGTCTCCATAAATAATAAACTGTTGTCATCTGCATAGGACTGTGCTTCCTGGAAATTGACAGCTGTTTTATTTGCGAGGTCAGCCTTGTTTCCTGATAAAGCTATTACAATGTTAGGATTGGCTTGCCTCCGAAGTTCTGTAACCCAGTTTTTGGCTCTGACAAAGGACTCCTCGTTTGTGACATCATATACAACTATGGCTGCTTGCGCTCCTCTGTAGTACATTGGTGCTGGGCTATGGTATTGTTCTTCACCAGCTGTCTCCCATATTTCAAACTTTACTGTTGTGTCATCCAGACACACAGTATGGGCTAGAAAAGCAGCCCCCATGGTACTCTCTTGAAATTCATGAAAGTGGCCCTTCACAAGACGAAGCACTAGGCTCGATTTGCCAAAAGCAGACTCTCCCAGAAGTACTAGTTTGAACTGGCATATTTTATTTCCAGTATTTGGCGTGTTGGGTCTTGTTGCTCCTCGATTAGCCATGTCCAAATTTGAAAGAAGTCTCTAATTTCAGTCTCTTAAATGAACTTCCAGGATGCAAGGTGTCAGTTGTTTTCTTTCTGGAGGTAAAGAAACCTGAGACCGCAGCGCCTGGGGCCGCGGCTCTGAAGCTTCCGGCTGCAGGTCCCGGATGGAGCCTGAGAGGCTAAGGCTGAGGCTCCCTAACTTGGTTTAAAACAGACTCCTCCTGGCAGTTTTTTCAGAAATTCACTATGGGAGCAGAGATAAAAAGAAAGTACTGAAACATCTTTGGCTGTTCCATAAAATCTTGGAGCTGTTGCTTTTATGCTGATTATTATCAGCATAAAAGATTACTCAATGGAAAGATTATTAGATGGAAATCATTTTGTCATTCCAAATCATCTCTAGATTAGCCTTTGCTTGGATAATAAAATACTAGATGAAATGACATTTTAAAAACTTCTGTTATAAAACATTGCTTTCTGAATTCATGCATGCCTGAGTATAATGCACTATGGTAAAGTAGCTGAGAGTCTGGAGCCCTATCACCTTCAAATTTTGCTTTTGCCACTTATTAGCTGTGTGACCTTGGACAAGTTACTTAAGCTGTCTGTGCCTTAGTTTCCTCATTGTTAAATAGGGTTAATAAAAGTACCTACCTTATAGGACTATAGGGAGAACTTGCTAAATTAACAAATGTAAGACTTGGAATATTGTGAGTGCTATGCTTAGTGTTAGCCCTTAGAACAGTGTTTGGCAATTAGGCACTGGGTAAATGTTACCTTTTACGTTACTGTTTTAAATGATAGAGGCTGCGATGCAGGAGAGTGGGAAGAACTCAGGAAGGGAGATTAGGACAAAATCCATTTCGTTTATATGCTTTAGTCATTGTATCTACAGTGTTTATCAAACCAGTTAGCTTTCTTTCTTTCAGCTACAATTTCCTGGGCATCTGCAGATGCCCAGAACTCAAGATTGGAAGGAAAGATGAAGCTCTAATAGCTGGTAATTAGAAGGAGTTCACTCTAAAAAGTATGTTTGTTTTTTAAAATAAATTTATTTATGTATTTATTTATTTTTGTATTTATGTATTTATTTATGGCTATGTTGGGTCTTCCTTGCTGCGTGCGAGCTTTCTCTAGTTGTGGTGAGTGGAGAGCTACCCTTCCTTGCAGTGCGTGGGTTTCTCATTGCGGTGGCTTCTTGCGGAGCACGGGATCTAGGCGCACAAGCTTCAGTAGTTGTGGTTCGCAGGCTTCAGTAGTTATGGCACGTAGGCTCAGTAGTTGCGACTCGCGGGCTCTAGAACACAGGCTCAGTAGTTGTGGCACACGGGCTTAGTTTTTCCGTGGCACGTGGGATCTTCCTGGACCAGGGCTCGAACCCACGTCCCCTGCATTGACAGGTGGATTCTCAACCACTGCACTACCAGGGAAGTCCGAAAATATGTTTGTTTTTTAATGGCACTTTACATGAGCTCCTGGGAAGTTTATTATAAAATGCTTGCCTGAACCAAATGCCTTAATGGGAGAAGCCTTATTGAAATTCCATTGTTTAAATAATATACAGGCCATGTCCCTCCTGGAACTCTGTTCCCTCTGTGGGATTCAAAGATTCTTTGAATGTCCCAAGGTATTCCAAAGCAATCACAAAATCACATTTCAGAGCTAGAAGGGGATTTAGAAACAATCTCCTCCTAAGCTCTCTTTTTACAGCTGAAGAAACAAACCCAATAGGGTTAAAGGATTTGCCTGAGGCAACTCAGCAACCTTGAAGCTAAAGTCGACCCCCAGTTTCTTTAACTCTTAGTCCAGCCCCTTGCTACTAACCTGTCCCCAATCTTAGAGAGAGAGGGAGAGGGAGGGCCAGAGGGGAAAGGACCCTGCTACGTGCAGACTTGCAGATGGGGAGTGCCCCAGTTTTTTCCCTTTCGCACTGAAAAAAGAATAAATTGATCACATACTTGTAGAAACAGTTATAATTTAGCAGAGAAAATATCAAGGCTAAGCAATGAATCACCAAGCATTCAAGGCGAAAGTTTATTACCTTTCTTGTTTATTTTTACTTCATCAGGACTAAAACCTGTTGCTATGTTGGGTCTGGGCAGCATTTTGTGATGCCTGCAGACAAACAGCGTGGCTAACTATCCAGGTGGTGAGGCTTTGCTCTCCCGGAATATTCTAGCAAACAATGTAACCTGACACGGGTGTGACAGGGCTCTCCGGGTGGTTATAGTTTATCTTTGGCAATTCCTTCTGCACCGCTTCCACACCCATAAAACCATACAGGAACCATCCAGGACCTGGGCTCGGGGAACAGGTACTCTGTGATGTGGGCCATTCCATCCCAAGGAAGTTATGGCTCCCCAGTCTAGGGTGCCCACTGTCCACAAAATAGATTTCTGTAAGAAGTGGACCCTACCAGAGGAGCACCCAATCGCACATACTGAATTTGGAGGGAAGAACACATAACTGTTTACTCAACTTAGCAGGTACTTGCAAATCACCAGCTCTCTTCCGCCAGTGAATAAACAAAGCTTATATGCAAATGATGAACACCAGTTTTGGCGAGGACTCCTGAGCAGTGTGGGTTGGCATGCCAGTGGAGACTTCACCGGAGGGTTCCTGTCTCCCATCTTTAACTTGGTGGGTTATCATTTAGTTATCCAGTTACTTTTTAAAAATTTTTATTTATTTTTTATTTTTTTAATTTTTGGCCGTGTTGGATCTCTGTTGCTGCACGCAGGCTTTCTCTAGTTGCGGCGAGTGGGGGCTACTCTTGGTTGCGGTGCACGAGCTTCTCATCGCGGTGGCTTCTCTCGTTGTGGAGCATGGGCTCTAGGTGCATGGGCTTCAATAGTTGTGGCACGAGGGCTCAGTAGTCGTAGCTCACGGGCTCTAGAGCACAGGCTCAGTAGTTGTGGCACACGGGCTTTGTTGCTCCGTGGCATGTGGGATCTTCCTGGACTAGGGCTCGAACCCATGGCCCCTGAATTGGCAGGCGGATTCTTAACCACTGAGCCACCAGGGAAGCCCCTATTCCAGTTGCTGTAAATGTATGTGACATCCTACCTCTGCAGAGATATTTCTGCAAACCTGACTTGCACTGTATACTAGTGGGTAGAAAAAACTGAAAGAGGTAAGAGATAAGTCCTTGCAATTAAGTGTGTGGCCCATACGGAACTCTCAGAGCTGTGCAGTGTTTGCATATTTCTGGGACATTTATCACCTGACCTCTGCAGTTGCCTTCTATTACCGGAGATTCCCTAACCACCAGATTGCAGCTTCTGCAATTCAGAGGCTCACAAAGGTTTTTGTTTGTACCTCAGATCATGTAGAGCCAGCATCCAAACACTAGTGTCTGCAGCCTAAATACCCTTTAAGGCTCTACTTTTATAAAACAAAGAGGCTGCCTCTGAGGTGTGATTTTCCATGGATGCTGGGACTGCCCAGCATCCGTGGATGCTGGGACCCTCCGCATCCCCCTCCTCGGACCAGCTCGTGCCTGGAGTCCTGCCTGTAGAGACTCATCGGTCAGTAAAAGAGTAATTTACCTGGACTGTACAGGTAGGCTTCAGACCTCTGTGAACGCTTGAAATTATGCATAGAGTTTGAGTGCATTTGCCCATTTTTAGCCCTAAGGGAGACTCTTTAGGCCTTTGCTGGTAACCAAAAGAGTCGGTAACCACCAAAAGTTTAAGAATGATTGCTTTTTCTCATAAGATGTTTTAAGTTATTTACTATTGAATATGCCTGAAAACACATAAACACATGACCATAAATTTTATGTCACAAAGAGGACCAGATGGAAACTTTGCCTAAGATATTTTCTAGGAAAACAAACAATTTTATTAGCTTTCTTCCTATTCTTTATTCAAAACAAAATATCTGTACTCTTGAGAGAGATGTTCACAACACAGATGCTACCTTTTCATTCTTCACTTCAAAAGTAAGGCCCGAGTGCAGGACTAATGGGGATTCTGAAACTGACTATGGAAGATGTTACCTCTTAGAGGAGAGATGGTCAAACTTCTGTAAACAGTCAGTAGTAAATATTTTCAGCTTTTTGGGCCATGTGGTCTCTGCTGCAACTTCACAGTTCTGCTGTTGTGTGGAAAGCAGCCATAGACAATATGTAAACAAATGGAAGTGGTGATGTTTCAATAAAACTTTATTTACAAAAACAAGTGGCAGGCCAGATTGTCCCATAACAGCAGTTTTGCACCCCTGTCTTAAAGGTTTAAAGATGCTATTGAATGAAAATAACAAGGCTCACATATTTGCCAGGTTTATAATGTATACCAAATTCAATCTACTTTGCAAAATATGAAATGCCAGATTATATTATTCTATTGATTGTTGTGTTGGAATGAAAACATTGAATAATTTCAGCAAGTTATTCTACAGGCTGGGCAAGCTATGGGTGACATTAAACACCTGACAATTAAAATCAATAACTCCACATGCCACCATCAACAAAACGAAAAGAAAACCTACTGAATGGGAAAAAATATTTGCAAATGATATGACCAATAATGGGTTAATATCCAAAATATATAAACAATTCATACAGCTCAATATAAAAAAAAACGATTAAAAAATTGGCAAAATGGGGCCTCCCTGGTGGCGCAGTGGTTAAGAGTCCGCCTGCCGATGCAGGGGATACGGGTTCGTGCCCCGGTCTGGGAGGATCCCATATGCCGCGGAGCGGCTGGGCCCGTGAGCCATGGCCGCTGGGCCTGCGCATCCGGAGCCTGTGCTCCGCAACGGGAGAGGCCACAACAGTGAGAGGCCCGCATACCGCAAAAAAAAAAAAAAAAAAAAAAAAAAAAATTGGCAAAATGGGCTTCTCTGGTAGCACAGTGGTTAAGAATCCACTTGCCAGTGCAGGGGACACGGGTTCAAGCCCTGGTCCAGGAAGATCCCACATGCCATAGAGCAACTAAGACTGTGTGCCACAGCTACTGAGACTGTGAGCCACAACTACTGAGCCCACATGCTACAACTACTGAAGCCCATGTGCCTAAAGCCCATGCTCTGCAACAAGAGAAGCCACTGCATCACAACCAAGAGTAGCCCCTGCTTGCTGCAACTAGAGAAAGCCTGCACGCAGCAACGAAGACCCAACACAGCCAAAAATTTAAATTAAAAAATCAATACATTTTTAAAAAAAGATCAAAAGACCTGAATAGACATTTTTCCAAAGAGGAAATGCAGATGGCACAGGCACATGAAAAGATGCTCAACATCATTAATCATCAGAGAAATGCAAATCAAAGCCACAATGAGATATCACCTCACACCTGCCAGAATGGCTATCATCAAAAAGAACAAGAATAACAAGTGTTGGTGAGGATGTAGAGAAAAGGGAACCCTCATACACTGTTGGTGGGAATGTAAACTGGTGCAGCCACTGTGGAAAACAGTATGGAAGTTCCTCAAAAAACCAAAAATAGAACTACAATATGACCCAACAATCCCACTCCTGGGTATATATCCAAAGAAAACAAAAACACTAATTCAAAAAGATACTTGCACCCCAATGTTCATGGCATTATTTACAATTGCTAAGATATGGAAGCAACCTAAGTGTCTATCAACAGATGAAGGGATAAAGAGGATATACATACATACACACACAATGGAATATTACTCAGAAAGAAAAAAGAATGAAATTTTGCCATTTGCAACAACGCAGATGGACCGGAGGGTACTATGCTAAGTGAAATAAGTCAGACAGAGAAAGACAAATACTGTATGATATCACCTATGTGTGGAGTCTAACAAATAAAAGAAATGAATGAATATAACAATAGAGAAACAGACTTCCAGATATAGAAAACAAACTAATGGTTACCAGTGAGTGGGCAGTAGGAAGGGGGAAGGGGCAAGATAGCAGTAGGGGATTAAAAGGTACAAACTACTGTGTATAAAATAAATAAGCTACAAGGATATATGTGTGGTACAGGGAATAGAGCCAATATTTTATTAAAATTTTAAATGGGACTTCCCTGGTGGCACAGTGGTTAAGAATCTGCCTGCCAGCGCAGGGGACACGAGTTCAAGCCCTGCTCTGGGAAGATCCCACATGCCGGGGAGCAACTAAGCCCATGTGCCACAACTACTGAGCCTGTGCTCTAGAGCCCACGTGCCACAACTACTGAGCCCACGTGCCTAGAGCCCGTGCTCCACAACAAAGACAAGGCACCAAAATGAGAAGCCCGCACACCTCAACGAAGACCAAAAGCAGCCAAAAATAAATAAATAAATTTATATTTAAAAAAACTTTAAATGGAGTAGAATCTATAAAACTATTGAATCACCATGTTGGACACCTGAAACTAATATAATATTGTACCTCAACTATACTTCAGTAAAAAAATTAAATAAGTAAAAGACATAGCTTTAAAAAAGAACTCCACATGTCAGATTTTTCCAGGGCATAAGACAAAAATAAAACCAGATTCTTTAAACTGATTTGTCTCCATGCAACTCAAGGAAATCATATTTTTGGCAAATGACAATGGTAAAATAATCCTTTTACCCTGAAGCCTCACTCCGGGTGGGAAATCCCTCCCCGATCCTCCACAGGTAGACTTCTGTTTTTTCTAGAAACCTGATATGCTTTAGAATCACAGGCTTTTGGCAGCGCAAACACAAGCAGGCAGCACCTGCCAGGCTTCAGGCTGCTGCTTGTCCAACTGGGGAGAAAAAGTCATCTTTGTGATGCTCCCAAAGTCTGCAGTTTCCTTCATTTCCAAGGAAGAATAGAGAAACTCTGGTCTTCTTTTTACTTTCCGCATTCAAAATAAGAGTCATTTTATCTTCCTGTTTAATATTTAGTTTTGCATGCTGTCTGGTTAGAACCTTCATATCCGCACAGTATCAGATAGCGAGGTTTGAACAAATGAACTAAGAGGAAAAGGGAAAGGGCTGGAATCGGCACCCTATGAACCAGAGGCAAGTCAATCAAAAGATGATCAAAGAGCCCATCAAAATTGAAATCACTCCTCTGGAAAATAGACACCCTCAGAATGAGTGAGTGCTGAGTGCTGACTTACCGACAGGAAAAACAATCAAAATGTATGTAAGCTCTGCCCACTGTCCACAGGAGCAAACAGCAGTTGCAAAAACACAGAGACAAACCAGGAAAGATTTTACACTGCCGGTAACAGATTTAAGTCGACACGAGTAGCCAGACTTCATACATGCCAAGGTAGGAGGTGGTACAAGAGAGGAATCAGGGGTGCAATGCAGGTGCAAGAGTCAGTAGGATGGAAAGATTTTTTTTTTAAGTTAAGCTTACTGAAGCATAATTTACAAGCAGTTAAATCACCCTCTTGAGTGTATAGTTCTATGAGTTTTGACAAACACATACAATCATGAAAAAATATTTCCATCACCACAAAAAATTCCCTTGTCCCCCTTTGTAGTCAACCCCTCTGGCAAATCCCAGCCCCTCCCAACCACTGATTTGATTTGAGTCCCCACATATATATTTCTGTCTTTGCCTTTTCCAGAATATCAGATAAATGAAATTATACAGTGGGTAGCAGAAAAAGTGGGATTTTAATCTCAAGCAAAGAGGAGTGTTTTAGAGATCAAATGTCTCTAAAGCATCTTAAGACAGATGAGGCAGTTGGTAAAGGTGGCCTGTGCTATAAAAACTGCCATGGATAGTGGAACTTCTGCAGGTATGTTATTTCCACACAAACTTCCTAAAATGAATACCTGATCGTGCCACCTCCCTACTGGAAACCTTCAATGGGTTCCCATTTTCTTTAGGATAAAATCCAAACTGTTTCATGTTGGCTCGCCAGGCCTTTCTTTTTTGTTTTTAAAGAAGATGTTAGGGGTTGGAGTTTATTAATTAATTTATTTATTTTTGCTGTGTTGGGTCTTCGTTTCTGTGCGAGGGCTTTCTCTAGTTGCGACAAGCGGGGGCCACTCTTCATCGCGGTGTGCGGGCCTCTCCTTATCGCGGCCTCTCTTGTTGCGGAGCACAGGCTCCAGACACGCAGGCTCAGTAGTTGTGGCTCATGGGCCCAGCTGCTCCGCGGCATGTGGGATCCTCCCAGACCAGGGCTCGAACCCACGTCCCCTGCATTAGCTGGCAGATTCTCAACAACTGCACCAGGGGAGCCCAGGCCTTTCTTGATATGATGTCTTTTGCCTCCTCCAGCCCCATCTCTCCTCATTCTCCTCTTTTCCATTCTCCACTTCAGAATTTCTGTGCCTGCCACTCCGCCCACATCTGGTTTTTCCTCCTGAAATGCATTCTCTTTCACCTCTGGGCCTTTGTATGTGGGTTTCTCTCTATCAAGTGCATTTTCCCATGACCCCTACCTCTTTGGCTTCAGACTTTAGCTTCCTCTAGAAGCACTTCCTGACCCTCCCAGTTTACTTTAAACACCATTCTTGTGTGGGCTCCCACACATGTACTTCCCCTATCTTAGTGCTCATCAAGCTACATTGTAATTGCAGGTTTAACGGTGTGTTTCACCAACGAGACTTTAAATTCCATGAAGCTCCAAGGGAACAGAAGCCTAGCCTGTCCTACTCATAGTTGTATTTTCAGCACCTAGCATGGTGCCTGGCACCAAGCGGATTCTCAATAAATATACTTTAAATTGAGTCAAACAGACAAACAAAATTTAGACAAAATTCAGAAGAGGGAGTGTTTCTTTTAGCTAGGGGTGGTGGAGGGGCCGGGAGGTAAGGAATCAAGAACTCCTTTAGGAAATGCATGCTATTTGAATGGGGCTCTTGTCGAGTTAATGCCTGTTGTCTCACAGCCCCACCTGCCATTCTGTGCTATGCCTCGAAGAGGTAAGGCTGAGTGTCTGAAAACTACATTTCCTAGACTCTCTTATGTGCTGGGCCCAGAAGAGAATCCAAAGGCAGCAGAGAGAGGAGTCCTGCTCTGGCTCTGAGAGTTAGGTGGCTGCTGGAGCTGCAGCAGGGGTGGGGATCCAGACTGTAGCAGCCCAGGCCGTGGCAGCATCATTTCAGAAGTTCCAGCCTGGTCCAGGCAGCACCCCTTTGGCACATCCAGAACTGACAAGCAGTACAGTAGCAGGCGTGGACTGAGAGGCTTTAGACCAAGGGTGCTTAGCTGTGCCTTCTCTTTTACTCCTTCAGCTCCCCCCGCCTCACCTTTTGCTATTCCAACACCTCCAGCATCTTTACAACCAATTCCCTGTATTAAATTCCCTGTGTTTGAAACGCCTAGAGTGGTTTCCATTCTCCTGCCTGGACCCAGACCAATACTGCCTTGAAATCAGGATGGGGGTAAAGACAGAAAGGGAGAGACCGCCATGAGCAAAAGTCCAGAGTTGGAAGAGTTTGCAGGGACTTTTGGAGAGCAGAAAATAGTCCAGTTTGGCTGGGGTGTAGTGATTGAATAGGGGAGTGGCAGAAAGAAAAGCCACAGAGGCATAATAGGCTAGCTTTCCCACTATACTGCTTGTTGACTTTGGTCTACAACTTGACAAAGATGTTGGGTTTATGTGACATGATTTGGTAGTCATCGGCACAGAAGTGAGAATCAAAAACATAATGCTGGATGACATCACTAAGGGCGAGAGTAGAGAAGCCAGTCCCACAAGGATGCACGTGGGAGGTGGGTGGGAGGATGAAGTGTTGGAGGTGAGAGAAAGGATATGGAGAAGTAGTGGGAACGTAGGTAGCAGGAGGACCAAGGCTGTTCTGCGCCACAGAAGTCAAGGAAGAAGAAGACTTGATGAAAGGTGGGACTTGCCAAGACTGTCACTTCCTGCAAAGCGTTAAAAAGAATAAAAGTTGAAGAAAAATCCATGGGGTTTGCACATGTCAGTCTTAGTGATGTAGCAGGCACAGAATTAAGATTTCTAATGGCTAGAGTGGTTGGATAATGAGGAAGTAAGACAGTGAGAATGGCCTCTTGGCCCCTTCTGCACCCATTTTCTCTGCCTACCACAAAGCCCTTCCCTCCCCACACCCTCAGCCCCTTACCCACAGCTCCCCACACCGCCTTCATCCAAGTCTAGGATGGGTCAACTGTTGGGATTATGTATACAAAGCCAGCTTGCTGACTTGCAACTTTGGACTTCAGGTAGAGAGTATCAGCTTATTGTGGAGGCCAAAGCTATTCAATAGCATCAAAGAATGGTGCTCAAAGTTGCAGACTAAATGCCCTTAACATTATGCTTTCAGTTTTCCTTAAAGATGTCTAGCAATTTAGTAAATAAAGGCTGGTTGCTATCTACAACTTCATTAAAAACAAACATATAAGAATTATACAGTTCTCCCCTCCCCTCCTTTTTTTAAATAAAGTGTAGCTTGTCTCATGTACTTGACATCCACTCAAAGTCACAAAATCTCATCGACACACATCATTGTGTTGAAAGCTGCATATCTTACAAGACCCTGGTGAACTCTGCAGACCACACTCTAAACAGTTGGTGAGGGGAGGCCACAGAGGGAGTGAGCAGGCTTCCTGTATTTTGATAGACTAGTGGAAGCCAAGGTTAAAATCTGATTACTTTGCAAGGATTCCAAAACTTGACCTAAATCACCTCGCAGAAGTCCGTTAACAAATCGGAGCATCTCCAGTAGCACCGAGCAAGAGGCATTCAATCCTCACAATTCTGGTAAGTTCCACTTTGGGGGTAGGGTATACTTGCCCAAGTCAGACCTTTAATAAAATGTAGAACCTACTAAGTCCAGAGCTAACTAGTTCATGATCAAATATCAGCCTCTAAATCACATTCTGTATGGAAAAACAAGCCTGCAAAACATCCAAACAATGGTGCAGTAGGTGGAAACAGATGTCACCATTTATTTTAAGATTAGTTTATTCAACAATTGAAAGGGAGAATGTTGCTTATTCTACATAACAGCTTAGGATTTGAGTCGTTTACCTGTTATTTTTTTAAAAATACAGGGCTATCAGATAGTTTCCTAGATGTTTTAAGCAGAGCCTAAATGTTTAGCTCTGTGTTGTGCTGCTATATTAAAAGAAAAAAACAAACAAAAAAACAGGTTAAATATTTTAAAGTAACCTTAAAAAAAAAAACTCTGAATTAGTCTCAAATGGCCTAATTTTATTTTTTCTAACTGCCAATAAGAAGCAATAAATACTCATGATTGGTATCTTTGAGGATGACACTTTAACAGGGAGCAGTAAAATCTCAGTTAATTTCCACTTCTGGTCTTGAACTAATTTTTTTTTCCCAAAGTGTAAAATTTCGAGCAGAGATGTTGCTTTATGTCATCTTGCTTTCTTTCTTTATTTAGTTATAGAGAGTGTGTGGGAAGGAGAAAGAGGGAGGAATAGGGATAGCTGGGTGGGTTCAAACTACTTTTCCATCACCCTCCTTTATGACAAAAAAAAGAAAAATGCGTGAAAAATGAGTCTTTACCTTTGCTGCCTCAACTTCATCACCTCCCATTCACTTCACAGCCCACTGCCATCTGGCTCCCATCCCATTTGCTCCATTCAGACTGTTCTAACGAAGATGTCAACAGTGTTTTCCTACTTGCCGAATCCAATGACCTATTTTTAGGCCCTCTTCTACTTGACCTTCCTGAAGCATTGGACAGGCTGTGGGACCCAAGTTTCTGATCTCGGCACCCACGGTAATCGGCCTGGGGGGAGCGGGGCCCGGGTGGCTGCACAGGCAGAGCCCAGTGAGTCCTGGGAGGCTAGTCCAGCAGCAGCGATGCGGCCCTTGCGGGGGTTGATTTTTGCCATCGCAGAGTGTAGACACGGTGTTGTTAAATCTCTTAATTTTTTAAAGAAAAGCTTGTTTTATGAGAATGCTTCTCATTTCTAAATATTGGCTCAAAGTTTTAAAATGCTTGTGGAACAAGTAACCATATCTGTAGAGCTCCCAGGAGAAGCCTCCGCTGGAGGTGGTCCCCCCCTTCTCTTGGCTTCTGCACTTACCTCTCTCTCCCTGTTCATCTCTGCCTTATTTTTTTTTAAACATCTTTATTGGAGTATAATTGCTTTACAATGGTGTGTTAGTTCCTGCTTTATAGCAAAGTGAATCAGCTATACATATACGTACATCCCCATATCTCCTCCCTCTTGCGTCTCCCTCCCTCCCACCCTCCCTATCCCACCCCTCTAGGTGGTCACAAAGCACTGAGCTGATCTCCCTGTGCTTCGCGGCTGCTTCCCACTAGCTATCTATTTTACATTTGGTAGTGTATATGAGTCCATGCCACTCTCTGACTTCGTCCCACCTTATACTTCCCCCTCCCCGTGTCCTCAAATCTGCCTTATTATTTTTTTTAATTTATTAATTTATTATATTTATTTTTGGCTTCATTTGGTCTTTGTTGCTGCACGCGGGCTTTCTCTAGTTGCAGTGAGCGCGGGGCTACTCTTTGTTGCGGAACACAGGCTCTAGGCGCACGGGCTTCAGTGGTTGCGGCACGTGGGCTCAGTAGTTGTGGCTTGCGGGCTCTAGAGCACAGGCTTAGTAGTTGTGGCGCACAGGCTTAGTTGCTCCGTGGCATGTGGGGTCTTCCTGGACCAGGGCTTGAACCCGTGTGCCCTGCATTGGCAGGCAGATTCTTAACCACTGCGCAACCAGGGAAGTCCCAAGTCTGCCTTATTTTTGTTCTTGCTTTTTTTTTTCTTCCATCTACCTCTCTCATGTTGGAGCTCCCCAGTCTTCCTTCTTGGCCCTCATCTATTTTCTTATCCTCTTGGGCAATTTCACAGGCCTAGGGCTGATTGCATGTGTTTGAGATTAGTACAGTCGCAGAGTCCCACGCTTGGGGTTTCATGCTGCTGTCCTGAGATTCTTATGCTGTCCTTGAATTTGTGTTTGAGAGTGAAGGCTGATGGTCAGTGGGAGCATGTGCTGAGGGCTTGGCATCTCAGTGTACGTGCTATCTTTCCTCCTGTGCCTCCCTGGGAAGTGTCCTTGGCCACCAGCTCTCTGACCCTTGTCCCCTGGGTCCTGCCTGCTCTCCCTTACTCCCCCTTTCCCCAAACTGCTGCCGCCCTCTGCCCTGGCAGGGATCTGAGTGCAGGTGTGAGGAAGTTTGGGGTCACAACCAGTGGTATATCAAGGGCAAGGCCCGGCAGTGGTGGCTGTCCCCACCCTAGGCTGGCAACACTGCAGCTCCTTCAGTGGGCGATTGGCTGGGGCCAGCCACTCCTTGATCCAAATACCCGGCACATCCTGGCACAGAGGTTGTGGTACTCTTGGGGTCGCCTATCTGCTGTGGATTGGGACAGATGGAAATGGGAGATGCCTGACTTGACTTCCCAGCTCCCTCTTGAGGCATGGCACATTGGTCTGGGGGCTGGTGGGAGGGGAACACAGCATCTATCAGGTCCAAGTGCATGCAGATCTTGCCAGTCCCAAGGTGGAATCCCCAGCACCTTCAAGGCTCTGAACTTACCCTGCAAGTATCCCCAGATCCTTTGGGCTCACACCGTGCCTGGGGAAACCTTTTCTTCCTCCTAACTTCTCTGAATCTGGCTAGTATTCTTTTCGTCGGAGCAGCTTTGAGGCACCTTCCAGAGTCCAGCCGGAAATATGAATTGCATAATTTGAGTGATTCCATCTACACAGAACAGTTGAGCATTCTGATATCTACATTTAGAAGTGGCATTGCACAATATAAAGATGAATGGTAAAATTCATGCCAATAATTTAAAATTTTTATTTACTTAGAAGAACATTAAACAGCAAATAAAAACCACCATGACATGCTGAGAGACTGTGGAAGAAAGGAAAATGCTTTGTATTTTAGTACAAGTTTATTTAATAGCTTTAATGGCACCCTATTTCTGCTTTGTGAACAAGGGGGACCACATTTTCTTTTTCACCAGGTCCCACAAATTGTGTGTCTGGTCCTGTCCAGGCCATCATTTGCTGATGGCTCTCACCCTTCTTCAGTCGGGACCTCCCTCCTCCTCTCAGACCCACATTTCTGAGGGCACGCTGGGCCAGTGTACCTGGAGCCTTTGCAGGCAACTCAAATTCAACATATTCTCATCTGATCTCACCCCCCTAAACTGCTTCTCCCCTTATATTTCCTTTTTCTGTCATTGGAATGTCATCCACTCACTCTCTTGTAGCAGAGTAGGTAATAACATTGTTGAATGAGTAAAATCTTAGAAACGTTTTCAATTCTCTCCTTTCTCTCAATTTCCAACATCCAATTGGTCATCAGGTTCTGTCAGTTCTACCAAATATTCCATGCCCTCTCCTATCTCTACGCCTATATATGATACATGCTGCCTGCAATACCCCTTTAATGCCCACTCAAAACCCAGATCACATACTACCTTGTCTAAGAAGCCTTTTCATAATTGCCCAGGAAGAATTAGTCATCCCTTTTTCTGTGATCCTATAGCCTGCTTTTACATTTATTATGCTGTATTGTGATTATTCATTTATATGTCTGTCTCCCTTACTAGCCTGGGAGCAAATCAAAGGCAGGGTATATTTATTTATCTCTATATTTTTTGTGTCTGGCATAGTATACTGGAGACTCTCAGTAAATGATTAGATGGTGCAGGGAAAATAAGACAGAATTTACGGGCACCAGAAAAAGCAGACTCTTATACAGAATAAACCTATTTTCTAGGAATACCTGGGCCCAGGGGGACTGAAAATGGAGGCAGACCCCACATCTGTGTAGCTAAAGGTTCATTTCAAGCACAGACATATCATGAAGAAGAAACACAGAAAAAGAAGAAGCAGGAAAAAAAATTTTTTTGCCACTTGCAAAAACATTATATATGGAAATTAATGAGTAATGAAATAATTCCTCTATTATTTTTTTTGGAAAGCATTAACATGACATTTTTTATTTTAAAAAACGTTTTGACATGGGCTTCCCGGGTGGCGCAGTGGTTGAGAGTCCGCCTGCCGATGCAGGGGACACGGTTTCGTGCCCCGGTCTGGGAAGATCCCACATGCCGCAGAGCGGCTGGGCCCGTGAGCCATGGCCGCTGAGCCTGCGCATCCGGAGCCTGTGCTCCGCAATGGGAGAGGCCACAACAGTGAGAGGCTCGCGTACCACACAAAAAAAACAACAAAAAAAAGTTTTGACATACAAAAAGCTATACATAATTAATGTATACAACTTGATGGGTTTGTAGATAAGTATATATCTGTGAAACCATCACTGTGACCTGTGCCATAAACTTGTCCATTACCTCCGAAAGTTTTCTCCCAACCTCATATTTATTATTATTGTTGTTGTTATTATTGCTATTATTATGTGATAAGAACACTTCACATAAAACCTATCTTCTCAGCAAAATTTTAAGTATTCAATATAGTACTGTCAACCACAGGTGCTGTGCTGTACAGCAGATCTCTAGGACTTATTCATCTTGTATAGCTAAACTTTATACCCTTTGGCTAATACCTCCCTGTTTCTCTGGCAACCTTCATTCTACTCTTTATTTCCAAGAGTCTGACTATTTTATAATTATCTTGTAACTGGTATCATGACACTTAAAGCTTCACGCTTATTTGAAGTCCACCCAAGGAAAAACTATCAAGGCCGTGTCCAAGTAAATTCATGTCTCCCCAAACTTTTTAGTCATAGCATACATTTGATCAAGAATTCTCTATGTTCATTACATGTTTTTCCCCAGTGTCTTACAAATCCAGATACCAGATGTTAGGATTAAACATCTTAAGGAATCAGAGAAAGTCGATATGGTGCCAAAGCACTCTGGTGAAAGCACTATGATAAAATGTTCTACTGATCCCAAAGACCATTAATAACATATATTACATTTTTATCAACATTAACTAAGAACTTCAGGACAAGGTCTATTGTAACCCAAAGTTTAAACTTTAGTAATAGCAGAGACAGAGAGTTCTTTAAAGTTAAAAAGAGGGCTTCCCTCATGGCGCAGTGGTTAAGAACTGCCGGCCAATGCAGGGGACACGGGTTCGAGCCCTGGTCCGGGAAGATCCCAAGTGCCGCAGAGCAACTAAGCCCGTGCGCCACAACTGCTGAGCCTGCACTCTAGAGCCTGTGAGCCACAACTACTGAAGCCTGCGCACCTATAGCCCGTGCTCCACAAGAGAAGCCACTGCAATGAGAAGCCTGCGCACTGCAACGAAGAGTAGCCCCTGCTCGCTGCAACTAGAGAAAACCCGCGCACGGCAACGAAGACCCAATGATGCCAAAAATAAATAAATAAAATAAATAAATTTATTTTTAAAATAAATAAATAAATAAAGTTAAAAAGAAAATCATATGCTCAACATCCCTAATCATCAGGGAAATGCAAATCAAAACCACAATGAGATATTACCTCACACCTGTCAGAATGGCTATCACCAAAAAGAACACAAATAACAAATTTTGGCGAGGTTGTGGAGAAAAGGGAACCCTCTCACACTGTTCATGGGAATGTAAATTGGTGCAGCCACTGTGGAAAGTAGTATGGAGGTTTCTCAAAAAAACAAAAATAGAACTACCGTTTGACCCAGCAATTCCACTCCTGGGTATATATTTGAAAAAAAAAACAAAAACATTAATTCAAAAAGATACATGTACATTAATGTTCACAGCAGCATTATTTACAATGGTCAAGATAGGAAGCAACCTTAGTGTCCATCAATTGATGAATGGCTAAAGAAGATGTGGTATATATATATATATATATATATATATATATATATATATATAATGGAATACTACTTGGCCATAAAAAAGAAGGAAATTTTGCCATTTGCAGCAACATGCATGAACTTGGAAGGTGTTATCCTAAGCGAAATAAGTCAGAGAAAGACAAATACTGTGTGACATCACATATGTAGAATCTAAAAAATACAACAAACTAGAGAATAAAACAAAAAAGAAGCAGACTCACAGATATAGAGAACAAATTAGTAGTTACCAGTGGGGAGAGGAGAGGGGGGAAGGGCAATATAGGGTAGGGGATTAAGAAGTACAAACTATCATGTATAAAATAAGCTACAAGAATATTTTGTACAACACAGGGAATATAGCTAATATTTTACAAATGGAGTATAACCTTTAAAAATTATGAATCACCATATGGTACACTTGTAACTTATATAATATTGTACATCAACTACATCAACTATACTTCAATTAAAAAAAAAAACAGAATTGGGATTTCCCTGGCAGTCCAGTCATTAAGACTTCGCCTTCCAATGCAGGGGGTGCGGGTTTGATCCCTGGTTGGGGAGCTAAGATTACACATGCCTCACAGTCAAAAAACCTAAACATAGAACAGGAGCAATGTTGTAACAAATTCAGTAAAGACGTTAAAAATGTTCCACATCAAAAGAACCCAAAAAACAAAAAAAACAGAATCATAAAACCTTAACTAAAGTCAGTACAGGTGTGATCCTCAACTGCCTTAAAAATGCAGCAGGTTATTTTGGGTAGGTTAGTATTGATACTTTCCTTTAATCTAACAAGTGAGGCTATCTACCTCTTCTTGTGCAGAGTAGCAAGCATTAATATGTTCTGAGTTGGAGACCTGATAAAGCAGAGAACTCACTAGTAATTCCTAAATTATGTCTCCATAGCTTGCTCCCACTGTTTCAGAATATCCAGAACACATCATCTGGGGTGTCTGTTAAAAATGCCAGTACTTAAGCGCCATCCCAGACCCACTAAATTAGGATCTTTTGAGGAAGGACTGAGGACACTGCATTTTTAATAAGCCCTCCACCCTATCCCAAGTGATCATTAGGCACTCCAGATTTTAGGAAAACCCGATTTCCAACATAAACACAAGAATTTTAGATTGTCAAATAAAATAACTTTTAATTTCTCTTTAACAATATTGGGAAAATGAGGAGTTCTAGCTAAGTGAGTTTCCCAGAAGCATTTAATTTCAGTTTACCCCCGGAAGTGCTGGAACTTCTCAGTGTTTTAAACATTTTAATGAAAATCCTTCTAAACTGTGTTATATAATGCACCACCTTCTCAAATAGAATATATTACACACATTGGGCATCGTTATAGGTGACTCAGGCTCATTATTACAAATATCCATTATTATAAGAATAGCTTAAAAAGTTATGAAGTCTATAAAACTGTCTGATCCTACCCTAAATTCTACAGCCAGCTGTGTTTTTATGGTACTACAGCTGCTTTTTTGTGTTTTGTTTAGATTATTTTCCTGTTTTCTCCCTTGCTGGTAGGTAACTTTTATTAATGGAACCATTACTTTTTCTACTTTCCACATTTCTCTTTAATAAGCTCTGGGAAAGCATGAGGAATTCTAGATGAGAAAGTTCTTGTGTGGGTGTAAGGATCTGTTGGAATGCTTTCAGGTGTCATAAAGAGCCCCAAGTCAGACTGGCTTAAATAATAAAGGATTTCATAATCTCACATAACAAGAATCCTTGTTTTTGCATAGTAGTCGAAATCAAATTGTATATACAAGTTTTATTCTGCCTTTTTCACTTATTATATCAAACTATTTCTTATTTCATTAAAATCCTTAATAAATATTCTTATACGTAACATTTCATCATACTAATTAATTCAGTGGAGCTGTGTTGGGTAGCTTCTAGGTGCCAAGCACAGGAAGGGGGGTGGAGATGAAGAGCAGTAACAGACATGGTTCCCACTGTTCTGCACTTCCACTTTGCTAGGAATGTGCCATTATTTACTTTACCATTATTTTGTTTCCAAAGAATTGTTTTA
Source organism: Mesoplodon densirostris (assembly GCF_025265405.1). Lineage (NCBI taxonomy): Eukaryota > Metazoa > Chordata > Mammalia > Artiodactyla > Ziphiidae > Mesoplodon > Mesoplodon densirostris. The sequence goes on along the minus strand of NC_082661.1, from coordinate 166,858,147 downwards.
CAATTATAAAAAACATTCTGATAAACATTTTGCTTAAATTTGAGTTTATTTCTGCATGAGTAATTTCTAAAAGTGAAATCACTGGGTCATTTTAAGGCTCAATATATATACACACATGTATATATATATATATATATATATAAATGTATATATATACGTTTTAAGTTTGTTTGTGGTAAAATACATATAAGTAAAACTTACAATTTTAACTATTTTTTTAAATTAATTAATTAATTTATTTATTTTTGCCTGAGTTGGGTCTTCATTGCTGTGCACGGCTTTCTCAAGTTGTGGCGAGCGGGGACTACTCTTTGCTGCGGTGCACAGGCTTCTCATTGTGGTGGATTCCCTCGTTGTGGAGCCCAGGCCCTAGGCATGCAGGCTTCAGTAGTTGTGGCTCACGGGCTCTAGAGCTCAGGCTCAGTAGTTGTGGCACACGGGCTCAGCTGCTCCGTGGCATGTGGCATCTTCCCAGACCAGGGCTCGAACCCATGTCCCCTTCATTGACAGGCGGATTCTTAACCACTGCACCACCAGGGAAGCCCCCATTTTAACTATTTTTAAATGTGCAATTCAGTGGCATTAGATATACTCACAATGTTGTACAATCATCATCAATAACCATCTCCAGATCTTTTCAACATCCCAAATTGAAACTCCACCCATGAAACGACAACCTTCCACTCCTCCCTCCCCAGACCCTGATAACCTCCATTCTGCTTTCTTCCTCTATGGATGTGATTATTCTAGGTACCTCATACAAGTGGAATCACACAATATTTACCCTTTCGTGTCTAGCTTATTTCACTTCACATAATGTTTTCAAAGTTCATTCACAATGCAGCATGTATCAAATTTCATTCCTTTTTAAGGCTAAATAATATTTTATTGTGTGTATATACCATATTTTGTTTATTCCTTCATCTGTTGATGGACATTTGGATTGTTTCCACCTTTTGGCTATTGTGCATATCTCATTCTATTTTTAAATTTCTTTCTGAAATGAATTGTACCCGCTTAGGTCTCCTGACAGTATATAAGTATTTTTTTTTCATAGTTTATTTCCCATAAAATTTTTAAACTTTGTTAATTAATAGAAGAAAAATATCTTAGCATTGTTTTAATTGATATTTCTCCACATGTTAGTCAAGTAGATCATTTTCAACTGTTTATATTTCCACTTTTGTGAAATGTCTATTCATGTTTCTCATCCCTATATATATTAGAGTCTTAAGATTTTTCTTATTGTAAGAGTTTTTTCAATTTAAAAATATTTCCCCATTGTCAAATTTACTGCACATGTTTTCCCAGTTTATCTTAGCCTTTAGTTTTGATTAGGCTTCTTCTCGATGCAGAGAATATTTTTCATTTTAATGGAGTCAAATTTATCATTTAGTGCATTTGTAAATTATATAATTTATTTTAAGCTTAGAAAAGTCTTTCCCATCAAGAGCATATTTCTTCACTGATTCTTTTCACTCAACACTTTATCCATCTGGAATTGGATATATTGGCGTAAGATGATCTAAGCAATTTTTATGGACACTTTTTATTGCCAGTCTTAATCTTTCTGCTGCATTGGCTCCTAACCACTCTTTCTGGAAGTATGTCTACAATTTTGCTGCTCACTCTTCCCTGGTTCTTCCATATTCTTGCTATTGGTTTTCAGGCTCTTTTCTTGCACCTATTTTTCTACTTGTTCCTAAAATTGATTTCAATCATTTATTCTTCTCATGTTGTACATACTCGCTGACTAATCAGCCCCTTGGACCCATATGTGACTGACACCCTCCCCCCTTCTTTTAATCTTTGGCAGAAAATCCTACCTGGATCTATATGTTCAGTCATTAATTCATTTAATATTCACCAAATATTACTTGAACATTTACTCTACCAGGCACTTTTTTAGGCTCAGGAGAAAAAATGCCTACTCTCATGGAACTTACATGGGGGAGACTGACAATATTCTAAGTACATACAATATTTAGTATTTAAGGGCTATAGAGAAGTAATGCAGGCAAGGAAGTTAAAAAGTATCTATGGGTGGAAATGAGGGTGCGATTTTAAATTGAGTGGTCCAGGAAGGACTGCTGAGAAGGGGACATTTATGCAAAGAGCTGAAGGAGATAGATGAGGGAACAACCATTGTGGACATCTGTTAGAAGAACATTCCAGGCAGAAGGAAAACCAAAAGCAAAAGCCTGAGGCAATGTTGTACCTAGTTTCTTTCAGAAGGAGTAAGGGAACTGAAAGGCTTATGCAGATTGAATCAGGAGGAGAGCAATAGGAAATGTGGTCAGAGGTGCAACTGCGGCCAGATCAGCCATTTATTGCTTTTACCCCAAGCAAAATGGGCTGTTCGAGAGTTTTAAGGAGGGAAATAAAATGATCTCTGGCAGATGTGCCAAGAATAGCCTTTGGGAGAGCATGGGCAAAACAGGGAAACCAGTTAAGAGGTGCTTGCAATAATCCAGGCAAGAGGTGATGGTTGCTTGGACCAAAGTGCTAGCTGTAGAGGCGATGAGAAATGGGTGGAGTCAACAGGATTTGCTGAGCGATTACATGTGGGAGCGTGAGGAAGGATCTCAGTCACTGACTGAGTTCACTGAGAGAGAAGCAGGTTTGGGGAGAATATCAGGAATATGGGTTTTGAACATGTGAACTGGAGATGCTAATTAGATATCCAAGTGGAGATGTCAGTGTGAGTCTGAAGTTCACAAGACACCTCTGAGCTGGAGAAATTAATTTGGGAGTCATTAAACTATGATGGCATTTAAAGCTATGAGATTGGCTGAAATTATCAAAGAATGAGTGTAGCCAGAGAAGAGTTCTACACACTGAGCTCTGGGCACTCTGTATATGTATAAAACCGCCATTTTGATAGAACAGAGGAATAAATACTGAGAGGAAAGAGTAAGTTCTTATATAGGTTTAAGCTCTTATATGATTATTAAAATCTCAGAGCAAATTTAGCTTTGAGCTTCCTGGAAGCCAAAGAACAACTACTGCTCATCAAATTCTCAGAAGCCTTATTACCATTATTACTTCTTTCTTTTACTTTGCAATGATAAGCCACTAGCTTTTCTAAAGATCTTCTCCCACCCATTTCTGCTCCAGTGGGTGTACACGACTGTGGTTTTCTTCCATCTGTCCCACCATATTGTTTATTAGGTAGAAATAAGCTTTTAGGTTTAGATCTTTCAACTCATAATGTAGTATTCTAAGAACTTCCCAAAAGGTTCAATGTTGAAATGTGCACGCACACCCACACACAAACACACACACACCATCATGAATTTGAGGCCTCATGATGTCAAGATCTATTATTCAATTATCTACATGCTAATGTTAAGTGAAATATGGTTCTCCAAAGAGTGCATATTTACTTTTTTATAAGAAAGTTGGTTTTTTTAAAAAAAATATTTATTTATTTACTTTTGGCTGCTTTGGTTCTTCGTTGGTGTGCGCAGGCTTTCTCTAGTTACGGTAAGAGGGGGCTACTTTTGTTGTGGTGTGCGGGCTTCTCATTGCAGTGGCTTCTCTTGTTATGGAGTACGGGCTCTAGGCGCACGGGCTTCAGTAGTTGTGGCATGCGGGCTCTAGAGCACAGGCTCAGCAGTTGTGGCGCACGGGCTTAGTTGCTCCGCAACATGTGGGATCTTCCCAGACCAGGGCTTGAATCCGTGTCCCCTGCATTGGCAGGCGGATTCTTAACCACTGTGCCACCAGAGAAGCCCTATAAGACAGTTTTTACTTTCTTTTTTCAGCTGCTAGTACTTCCAACTAGACTATCTTCCCCTTTCTCTTTGTCTTGTTACCTTTTAACTGGTAACAGCTTCTTAACCTTCAAAGCCATCTTAATTATTGTCTTCTCTAAGACAATGGTCTCCTCTATTGTCTTCCCCAGCGCCCAAGTAGGACTGTGATTATACAGCATTCTCTTTTTACCCTTACTACTATATTTTTACCCCATTATGACATTTTTACTGTAACTCCTTATTCATATGTCTCCATCACTAGGTAGAGTTTCTTGGGAGCAGACAATCTGTCTTTTTAACTTCTGATGCTCAGCAAGTAGCACAGTGACTGGCATTAGTAATCAATTGATACATATATGGTGAAAAAATTAATGCCCTTTGCAAATGAAAGAGCTTTAATGAACACAGAAAATTAAGGTTCTCTTGTTGTTGGGTGGGCTTCTAATCCACATCACATTAACTTTAATTTCTAAATTATTTTCCAAGTTTTAGAATAACCCAATACACTATTATATGCAACTTTTGGTTGGCTCTGAGGGAGAGTGTAATTTTCATTATTTTTACAGCCAGCTCATGTCTAGTACCATGTTAATAGAAGGTTTTTTTAAGGGATTATACTTAGATCACTATTGTTTGCCAAACCGTATTTTCTGTTACCCTACAAAATCTGATTGCCTACTATATGCCAGGTACTGTATTAGATACTGGACTTATTTAAGCTTCAGGATAGTCTTGAAACCTAGGTTTATTATTTTCACAGGCACTGCATTGGGTTGAATTGTGTCCTCTTCCTAATTCATATGTTGAAGCCCTAACCCCTAGTACCTGAGAATGTGACCCAATTTGGAGATAAAGTCTTTGCAGAGGTCATCAAGTTAAAGTGAGGTCATTAGGGTGGGCTCTAATCCAATATGATTAGTCCTCATAAAATGAGAAAATTTGGAGACAGACGTGTGTAGACAGATGGGAATATGAAGAAACACAGGGAGAAGATGTCCATCTACAAGCCAAGGAGAGAAGCCTAGGCAGATCTTTCTCTCACAGCCCTCAGAATGAACCAGCCCTGCTGACACCTTGGTTTTGGACTTCTAGCATCCAGAGCTGTGAGAAAATATGTTTCTGTTGTTTAAGCCGGTTTGTGGTACTTTGTCATGGTAGCCCAAGCAAATGAATACGGACATGTATTAATTTTCTCAATGACAAACAGAGTAGGCTGATCCCAGGGCTGATTGGCGTCAAAGACTTTTTGTTGTATTGTGAAATACACTCCTTGACATTTCAAACTTTGGGTGAGGGGTACAAGAATATAAACATAAGCTACCGAATTTACTTTAATAAACTCACTTTGGATCATTTGGCCATTAATTTAACAAAGACTTTGCAGTTATTTAAATACTTATTCTACTTCTAAGGTTAGTACAGTCTATAAATGAATTCCTTGCTGTAATAAGTACTTTTTCTTTTTTTGCACCTGTTTAGTGCACAAAGGACAAGATAGGATGGGTACATTTTGGTAAAGTGTGGATAATCTCATGGTTTTATAGTCAATCTATATGCTGATGACTTCTACATGTATACCTCCAGCCTGGGCTTTTCCTCTGAACTCTAGACCTGTATATCCAACTGCTCATTGATGTTTCCACTGAGATGGCTAATAGCATCTCAGATTGAACCTATCCAAAACAGGCTTTTAATCTTCTCCACCATCCACCCCTACCCCTGCCCTGCTCTTCTCATAGTCTTTGCCATCTTAGTTGCTGACAACTTCACTCTTACAGTCGCTTAAGGCAAAAATGTCAGTGCTATCCTTGACTTTGTTCTCACACATTGTTTTCAGTTGGCTCAATAAAGCCAGTTGGTTCTACTTTCAAAATTCACCAAGAATTTTACTATTTTTACCATCACTTCTGCCTCTATTCTGGTCCAAACTGCCATCACCTCTTGTCTTGGTTGTTACAGGAGACTCCAAACTATTGTCCCTGCTCCTGCCCTGAAGCAACTGGAGTGATCCTATAAAAACTTACATCAGATCTCATCGTGCTATTCAAAACCTTCCACTGCTTTTTTTTTCTTTTTTTTCAGATTTTTTTTATGTGGCCCATTTTTAAAGTCTTTATTGAATTTGTTACAACACTGATCTTGTTCTATGTTTTGGTTTTCTGGCCACGAGGCATGTGGGATCTTAGCTCCCCGACCAGGGATCGAACCTGCACCTGCTGCATCGGAAGGCAAAGTCATAACCACTGGACTTCCAGGGAAGTCCTCTTCCACTAGTTTCTGACCTCATTCAAAAGAAAAAGCTAAAATTCTTACTATGACCTGGGAGACCCTGCACTTTCTGGCTCCTATTTCTAGACTCCTATTACATCTACTATTCTCTCCCTATGTCGACTCTAGCCATACTTACCCCCTTGTCATTCCTGGAACAGGCCATACGTATTGATTCACCCAAATCTTCCTGCTTCTGGGATCCTCTCTCCCCAGATATCTGCGTGATCATCTCACCCTGTTCAAGTCTTTACTCAAAAATCACCTTCCTTCACCTTGCTTTTTTTCCTCCTTTATTACTTATCAGCATCTGACACTTGACACATATTTATCTTACATATTGTCAGCTTCCCCAGCTAGAACGTAATTCCCATGAGGTGTGTTTTTCTTTTCTTTTTATATTTCCCCATAGTCAAGGGCCCAATAAATTTTGGACAAATAGCACTAATTTGTTGTGCTTAGAGAGAGAACACTGAACTGTCATCTTCTTCCTTCTGGATTTGCAGTAATGCTACAAGAATGTGCTCCTCCATAATCTGAACCTCCACGTCTCCAGGCTGTTTTCCTTCTTTTCCATGTCAGAAGTCTTGTTCCCAAACAAGCCTTTAATCATTCCACTCCTCCAAACACATTCTGGAACACCTTTGTGTAAATATTAAAACATTCAGACAAATGCCTAATTTTCCAGTTCCTGGCAGCTGCATTATGTGAAGTATGAGATCATTCATAAACTCAGTTGATATTAATTTTTTGAGGGAAGAACTTGAAAAATGAACTGTTTTCTTGGAAGTTTTAACCACACCAGAGATTGTAGAACCATCATTTAATGATGGCAGATATTATTAAACAAAGCACAAATAAATGAATGAAATATCTATTTTTTTTATTGCTGTTATGTGACTGTGAGCTCCTGAAGTCCTGAACGTAAGGATTGTTTTTTTTTCATCTTTGATCCTAGCACCTAATATATTACCTGACACTTACATTCAATGGTTGATGCATGAATCATGAAGGGCTTCTCTTAGTTCATAATGCCTTTTATGCCTTGGTCCTCCTATATCTCTGCCATTACTGTTAGGTCGAACCCAAGTTATGTGTCTCCCTGAGTTTGCTTGGTCATAGTCTTCTGTTTGATGCTACATTTGCCATCCAGGAACGTTACTGCACTGCAACAGCACCCTTCAAGGTTGCAAAAAGGATGCTTCAATCTTCCTTGGAAGGAGGCTTGTTGAAATCTGTGGCTGCCTTGGTGATAGTGGCCAAGACATTGTGATGCTCTGCTTGCTCAGGTCCCTCATGCTGCTTTGGGGACTGACTCAGTAATGTTTTGCTTAATACCTTGAATCCCCAGCCTTTTTTTCCTGGAGCCTCTCTGTTGCTACAGAGGTGGTAGGCACTGCTGGAAGCTGCAGGCTGCGGGTGGACAGTTGGGGAGTGCTGTTGGCTCCCATTCACTTGCCGGCTCAGCTCATGCATGGATAATGCCACTGCTGCTGAGAGTGTGGCTTCCCTGGCAGCTGCCTGAGGAGGCAGGAGCCATGATTCAGAAGTATGGCGGGCTAGGGCCTCCCTGGTGGCGCAGTGGTTGAGAGTCCGCCTGCCGATGCAGGGGATACGGGTTCGTGCCCCGGTCTGGGAGGATCCCATATGCTGCGGAGCGGCTGGGCCCGTGAGCCATGGCCGCTGGGCCTGTGCATCCGGAGCCTGTGCTCCGCAACGGGAGAGGCCACAACAGTGAGAGGCCCGCATACCGCAAAAAGAAAAAAAAAAAAGAAGTATGGCGGGCTCACAGCTGCTGCAGGAACCTTTGCCTGAAGGGAGCCCGGAGCTCCATTGTTCTACCTTCCTCTGTTCCAAAACACTGTGGTCTCCCAAGCCTGCTACGGAGAAATCACACGAGACCCAGCAGCCAGTTCAGGAGTTCATCCCCTTGATTTTTTTCTACTTCCTTCCTTGCCTCATTTCCCCTTTCCCCTGACTCTTGGCATTGCACTCCCCAAAGAATTGTTGTTATATAAGCCTTTACCTCAGATTCTGTTTTCTAGAGAACTGGGATTCAAATACTATCATTGATCATCCCCTCAGGCATAGGCCCTGTAAAGATTTTTATGTGCTTACTTTTGTGGTATGTGCTCTTATGTTTTTCTTGTGTTCTTTCTTTCCATGTTCCTCTTTTGCACAACTTAAGTGAAAACAAGCTCTTGTCCTTAACACCCTTATGAGCTTAGATACTAACAGCTATTTATGCACCAGGTACCTTTACAACCATTTTTACCTCACAACAACCCTGTCTATGTACTATTATTATGAACTTTTTACAGAAGAAACTGAAGTTAAAATGTTTAGTGACTTGGCCAAAGTTACACAGTTAGTAAATGGCTATGTGAACTCCAGAATCCATATTCTTTTTTTAAAAATTTATTTTATTTTTATTTATTTTTGGTTGCATTGGGTCTTCGTTGCTGTGCACGGGCTTTCTCTAGTTGCGGTGAGCGGGGGCTACTCTTTGTTGTGGTGCGCGGGCTTCTCACTGCGGTGGCTTCTCTTGTTGCGGAGCACGGGCTCTAGGTGTGCCGCCTTCAGTAGTTGTGTCACACGGGCTCAGTAGTTGTGGCTCGCGGGCTCTAGAGCGCAGGCTCAGTAGTTGTGGTGCATGGGATTAGTTGCTCCGTGGCATGTGGGATCTCCTGGACCAGGGCTCGAACCCGTGTCCCCTGCGCTGGCAGGCGGATTCTTAACAACTGTACTACCAGGGAAGCCCACTCCCCTTTTTAAATAAATTTACTTATTTATTTATTTTTGGCGGCGTTGGGTCTTCGTTGCTGTGTGTAGGCTTTCCTAGTTGCGGCGAGCGTGGGCTACTCTTTATTGCAGTGCACAGGCTCCTCATTGCAGTGGCTTCTCTTGTTGCGGAGCACGGGCTCTAGGCATGTGGGTTTCAGTAGTTGTGGCAGGCAGGCTCAGTAATTTTGGCTCGTGGGCTCTAGAGTGCAGGCTCAGTAGTGTGGCGCACGTGCTTAGTTGCTCTGCATCATGTGGGATCTTCCCATACCAGGGCGCAAACCCGTGTCCCCTGCACTGGCAGGCAGATTCTCAACCACTGCGCCACCAGGGAAGCCCCAGAATCCATATTCTTAAAGACATCATTGCTCAAATAAGCCTCCAGCAAGGACCTGGCTTTCCTGGAACCAAGATACAGGAGCGTCTCTCCTTACAAAGCGTTTAGATTCCAAATGGCTGTACTCATGGCCATGTTTTTATTCATTCAAACTTAATGAGAAGGGGTTTAAATTTGCAGTCTCCAGATGAATTTTCCACAAAAGGAAAGGGAGATGGGTAACCCTTTGAAACTTTAAAACCCTTTGAAACTTTGAAATGTCCTTGCTCATATATGTTGTATGGCATCTTTTCCTAAAATAGACATGTTTTGTATATAGTAAGTCCCCTTCATATGAGCGAGTTCCATTCTGAGAGCGCGTTCATAAGCCCAATTTGTAAGTCCAACAAAATTAGCCTAGGTACCCAATTAACACAATCAACTATATAGTACTGTACTGTAATAGGTTTATAATACTTTTCACACAAATAATACATAAAAAACAAACACAAAAAATAAAGAAAACATTTAAAATCCTACAGTACCTTGAAAAGTACGGTAGTACAGTACAACTGATGGCATACAGGGGCTGGCATCGAGTGAACAGGAAAGAAGAGTTACTGACTGGTGGAAGGAGAGGAGGTGGGAGATGGTAGAGCTGAAGGATCATCAGCAATAGGAGACGGAGGGCAAGCTGCAATTTCACTCACGCCTGACGTTGATGGAACGTGAGTTCGCATCATCGAAAGTTCGCAACTTGAAGGCTCGTATGTAGGGGACTTACTGTACTTTGAAATTGAGGGTAGATAATTTCCTCCTAGATAATCTCTTCAAGTATTGAAAGGAACACTTTAGCATATTTGTGCCCTGTAACTCACAGGTGTTATGAACATTTGATTAGTGCTTTGAGCCCATGGAACCCCACTTTGCTGGAAAACAAAAAATTTACCATCCTAAGCTTTAGTTCTAGAACAAATACTTGGTCTTAACTGACTTCAGATTAGGTTAGTAGGCATCTGACTTAGAAGCTTATCTCTTGCATCAAATTCCAAGGTTTTTCTATTCCATCAATCACTTTTCCAGTCTCTTGCTGTCAAGAGCATAGGTGTATCATGTTTTACCTGTTGCATAATTTGCCTTTTTATCTTCAGAATTGTCAGTACTATCCAAGGAAGTCATCTGTGTGCAAATGAAGCAATTCTCATTCTCTCATCATTTTCAGTTATGAATATCTCTTCTGTTATCTCCAACAAAATTCCACTCTTTTTTTACAGGAACTGTCAACTCCTACTGCTTTTGCACTTAGCAGATACTACATGATCATTATTATTCATGTAACACCTCAGATTAAGCAGTACCAGAGCCAACATGTTTAATAATAGAAATGACCCCAGAGTCTGCTGACTCCCATAGCTTTGGTGGGCAAAGTTGACTTGCTTTTGCTCTGATGGGTGGCTTTTTTAAAAAGTTATGTTAATACATTAAAAATTCTTAGTTTTTTATTTCCTACTCTGGATGCACGACACCTTTTAGGATACTTCCTTTCTCCACTCAAGCAGAAAGATGGTATGAGGTTTACCACCTTCCCTGGATTAGGTGAGTAATATTCCATGCCTTATTGGCTTTAGGAAGAAGGAATCTTGCTAATGAGTTACTCCCAATGTGTCACTTTTTTTTTTAGTGCTTTAATTTATTCAACAATTTGAGGGCCATATTTATACGCGGAGGCTTCACTGATCAGATACTGGAACCATCAGATAAGCAGTATCACTTTGGATGTGTTTCCAAAGTTCTCGGGGCCTCGATTCCCTTGCAAGCTAGTGTGGGGAGTCAGTGGGAAAACACAGAAGGGCTGGCGCGCAACGGTGCTTCCCCCAAAGGGAGCTCTTTGCATTTCTCCAAGGGGCTTAACCAGGATGAGCAAATGAAGCGGGCTCTCGGATGGATGATGTTCAGTCAGCCCCCGATATTCCAGGAATACGAAGTCTAAGGTGAGAAATCCTACTCGCAACCGCCCTCCAGGTCACAAGCGGACCGGAGAAAGTCCGTGGGCGGTGCGAGTCGCAAGACAAAGCCTCTCTCGGTTAACCACAGGCTGGAGCTCCCCACTTCTCCACCCCCATCCCTGCTCTCGCTCCACGCCCACCCACGGCCCGCCCGCATCACAACGTCATCGCCTGGCTGCCGGGTGCAAGGACGCGCCGCCCACGGAGGGGGAGCCGGAAGCCGGGAGGGCAGCCGCGCGCGGCGTCCCGGAACCGCGGGAGTCTGAGAGCTCGCGCACCTGGGGAAAGCGGCAGGAGACAGCGGGCATGCGCGAGGCTGCCGGGCGGCGCAGGCGCGCTGCTGGCCTCACTCGAGGGACCAGATCCGGTTCTCCGGGTTGGAGCGGGTGGGGTGTTGCGGGTTGTGCTTGCTGCCGGGGAGAAGCGGGGGGAAAAGGTGATGCGGAAGGAGGCAGACTCTTCAGAAGGGCGGATTTGCCTCTGGGATGGAGAGGGCCCGGGTGGACGGATCCTAGTGTGCGTCTGTGCTGGGCGCCCCACAGAGTTAGGGATTTCTCGGAAGATGAAATCAATCCACCGCGCAAAGTGCGATGCAATTTTCCTAAGCCAGGAACACGCTTAGAATACACCCCCAGAGCCTGGGGCCAGTTCTCCCTTGGGATGACTACGTATCTGTGTGCCGGGCATCGCTCAATGGCTGACCTGTTATTTCAGTCTGCCGCCGCCACCAACAACCCTGTGAGGCGGGTTTATTACGTGGTCCCCAGTTTCTCCTTTGGAAACCTAGGACAGATTAGCTTGTCTACAGGTCGCGCAGCTGAAATATCGTGGAGTTGCTCTTGCCACCAGGTTTGTCTGATTCCAAAACTCACTGCTGCCTATCAGATGCCTGAAGTCATGAATGGGTGAAAATTAGACAAAGACATTCTGTAAATAAATGGTAAATCGTGAGGTTTAGACGTTAAAAGGTATAAATCAGGCTATAGGAGTAGATAGGTGTCAGGGAAAAGGGGTCAAAGTGGATTTTGAATAGGATTTGGCTGGAGGTAAGATAAGGGAAAGCAAAGGCTTGGAGGTGGAACAGGAAACCTGAGAAGAAAAGGAAGCGATTGCTTCAACTGGAACCTTGTCTTTACGTTTGGCTTGCAAATTGTAGCATCTGTAATTCTAGAGATAGGCTTGTATTCCAAAGCAAGGGACTTTCTCTTTTCTGCACCTAGATTTCTGCCCGATGCACAGTGATAACTATTCCTCTGTTCAGCAAGAAGATGCATTCTGGCCACCCATTTAACAGCCGGAAACTTTGGTACCCGTGACAAAGATGATAGGAGATGGAGGATGTCTTGCTGAACCCTGGCCTGCCTGAGAGAGGTCTCTTTAGTGCTTGCAGGTTCTTCTACCTCTGTAACTCCTTTGTGGCTCCAGTAGTGAGAAGAATAAACAATCATAAGCCCCAATCCAGTACCATCTCAGTGCCAACATCTATCTTTAAAAGAAAGAAAGAAAAAAAGCCCATATCATCTTTGTTTAAAGAAGTTTGGACCCAGTGATTTGTTAATTTGTTCGTGGTTTCATACTGCTATTGAAACAGCAGTAACAGCTTGCTCTGCCCAATTTAACAACTGATTAACTACTACCTTGTATTAGCCTCTAATTGTTTAATGGGTGTAAATTTTATCTGCTAAGCAAGATTGTAAGATTCCCCAGGCAGGGACGGTGTTCTCTGTCTTATATCTCTGAACTGACTTGACTTTTGCAAGTGTCTCTCTTATACCCCCTTGAATCCCCACTGCTAAGTACTCTTCCTGGCACATGCTAGGCACTCAGTTAATGTTGAATGAAATGTTGCCTTCTGGAGAGCAGAAAACAAGCCTGCTATTTCTTTATATTTTTCTGGCCCTCTAGCACAATTATCTCCTTTTGGAGGACATTCAGCAAATACATGACTTGATTGCTGTGCCTTTCAGCAGGGGAAATATAATCTCCCTGTTGCCTTATAAAGAATTGCCACCTAAACACCGTGTCCCCAAGAAGTCTGTCAAGAAATCATTGTTGATAGATTGATTAGCCTCAAAGAAATTCTTAGTTCTTTTCTGAAGTGTGCATCTGTCCTTCCACAGTCAGTGACATTCATGGTTATGTTGGTCAGACTGCCTAAGAACTTATTTGGGAGATTGTGTAATTTGAGTATCTTCTTGACTTGAGAAAACAAACCAATAAAAAACCAAATCAAAACCCTAACCCAACAACAGAAACCCAATAACAAACAGGACCTTTGTGCTTAACCCTATCTGCAAAACAACTTTGTGCCTCTGGAGAGAATGTGTGTGTGTGTGTGTGTGTGTGTGTGTGTGTGTGTGGAGTGCTTCTTCTGAGGTACGTGAAGCCAAATGAAATCTGAAACACCGTTTTTCTGTCAACCTATTCAGCTGACAGCAAAGACTCCTTGGGGTGGGGTGTGGTTAGGGAGGTGATGAGTTCAGGTAATGTTTGAACATAGGAGAGTAGAGGCTAGACCAAATCCTTTTCAATATTTACGTTCAGTGGCGCTAAATCTGGCACCGTCTCCCATTTTTTAGCTGTGGAAACTGGGGGCAAATAACAACGTTTCTCAGCCTTAGTTTCCTCTTTTGTAAAATGGGGATGAAAACGATATCACCACCTAACTTTTAGAGTTACAATATGTAAATCTGTAAAGCGCTTAGGACATTGCCTGGCACACTGGCACTTAGCAAGAGCTTTAAGTCTTTGGTAAGTAAGTAAAACGCTATGAGCTCCACTTCCAAACTGCTAGCCTCTTGTAAGCCCCACCTATACCGAAATTCTGGAGACGCCGCTGTTTCCGATTACAAGGTTTGACCCATGCAATTATTTTTGCTGCCATCTGCACGGTTAAAAGTCGCCCAAACGATTTCGGATGTCCGTACTCTTCTCCCCGTCCCCTTGGTTCCGGTTCCCGCTCCCCCTCCCCCACCGCCTCAATCGCGGTGGGGGCGTGAATGGGGGAGGGGGATGTGAATGGGGGAAGGGGGCACGTCCGCCTTCCTCCCCACCCCCTATCTTCGCCGCTCAGCGAAAGCCTTGGAAACCACCCCACGGCTCTCGTCCTACCCGGAACGCCCCCGGGGGCGGGGCTCGGGTGCCGCGCAGGCCCAATGCAGCCCCGTCGCGCCTGCGCAGTGGAGGGGCTGAAGGAGGCGGGGGATTGGTATGCGAGCGAATGTGTGAGGGGAGGAGGCGTCCGCGCCGAGCGTGGTACTACGACGGGCGCGGGCCGGAGGGGGCGGGGGGATGCGCCGCGGCGGCGGCGGCGGCGGCGGCGGCGGCGGCGGCGCGGGCGCTGGGACTGGTGTTTGGAGGCGCCAGAGCAGCGGATCCCAGTCTTGCTGCCGCAGCAGCGCGAGTGTCGCGCGCGGCCTGAAGACGACGTACCTTTTTGCTCCTCACCTTTTTTTTTTTTTTTAAATAACCGAAACCAATGAACGCAGCCGGGACCCGAGCTCCAGAGGCCGCCGGTGCCGACGGGACCAGGCTGGAGCCCGACAGGAGCTCGCGTCTGAGGCGGCGGGGGCGGCCCGAGGAGTCGCAGGAGGCGGCGGCGCCTCGCGAAGCGGGCGAGTGGCTGGCGGCCGGGGCGCCGCCGCGCTTTCCCCCCGCTCCTCCTCCGCGTCCTCATCCCGCCACGACGCCCGGCCCGGCCTCGGGCTGGCTGAGGCGGCGGCGCTGGGCTGCGCTGCTGGTCCTCGGGCTGCTGGTGGCAGGCGCGGCGGACGGATGCGAGCTGGTGCCCAGGCACCTCCGCGGACGGCGGGCGGCGGGCTCTGCCGCGGCGGCCGCCTCCTCTCCCGCCGCGGCGGGGGGCGACAGCCCGGCGCTCATGACAGGTGAGGGCCGGGAGGGCGGCGGGCGGGGCTCGGCCGGGCGCTGCGGGACCCCCATCCCCGGGAGGGGCCCGCGCCCCCTGCCCGGCGCCTGCTATTCGACGGCCCTCGTCAGTGCGCGATGCCCAGCCGGGTGCCCAGACGCCAGCGCCCTGGCAGCTGCTTGGGCGCTGCACTCCGGACGCCTTCCCTCTCCCCCTTGATACCCCGCCCTCGTCAAAGCCTCTCGATGGCAGTCGCTTCCCCGCCCTTAAATCTGCTCTCCGGTATTCCACGCTTAGCAATGCGGTGGTTTCTCTTCCGTGCTGCAGAAGAGCCAGCAGGGTCTGCAGGGTACTGGACTGATTTTTTTTTTTTTTTTTTTTTGAAGCTGCTAGAAGAAGTCAGCAGCAGCAATGCGGTATTGAGTCCGCCTTCGGTGCTGCTGTTGCAAAGGCAGCTGGCAGCGAGTCTCACAGGTTCAGAGACCCGCTGAGCACAGTGTCCCAGGGGAGGCTGCTGGAGAGGATTCTTTGAGAGTCATAATACCTAGTGGTATTTAGTGGTTCCTTATTAGTATGCGGAAACCTCTAAGTCTAATGTGGACTTTTTGAGGAGCGGGGAGAAGACCGTTTTAAAGGATGGATAGATAGTATTTGCTGGTGGGAGCATCACTGGGTGCAAAGGGTGCAGAAAGCTGAGCAGGTTACCAGGAATATACCGAAAATTTACCAAGTGCAGGATATTCGGTGCTCGTATTTGAGCAGCACAGTTCTGATAGACTGCAACAGCACTTTTAAAAAATATGGAACGTTCTTGAAATTATTGAAAACTGGCGAACATATGTGGTAAGGTGAGGTAGAAAATTGAATCCTTTTAAAGCTTTCCATTGTCATGTACTACTGATAGGTTTTGTTTTAAGTAATGATGTAAGGATCTTGAAATGATTTCTTTTGGAAAAGTAGTGGAGTTTAAAGTAAGCTTTTTTTTTGTACTTTATTTTTAAAAGTACTTTGTAGATTTTCTGCATAATTGCAAGACTAAAAAGGGAAGAGTAAAGTGGAACAAGATGACCCATCATTAATTTAACCAAAGTGATAGTCCAACAGGCGTTTCAAAGTTGCTAACAGCTGCTGTGAGTGGAGCTCAGGAGGTCTGTTCTTTAGAGCAAAGCAACTATTCACTGGGTTCTATGACAGGATGTTTACTATTGTAGAGAGGAGGGTGTTGGTAAACTTTCCAAGTTCTTTGGAAGTTGTAGTGTGTGGAATATAATGATAGGAATATTTAACTTGCTTTACCCTGAAGTATATTAAGCCCTTTAAGTGGAAATTGAAACATCAGACTTAGCACTGGGTAATTTTGATAAAACGATTACAGAATGATCAGTATTAGGAGTGTAATAGAGTTTGAGTGAGAGGATAGATTGGATAGCTTTATGCTTGAATAGTCTTACAGTGATTATTGGGAAAGTAGCAAGATAAAACTATAATGTGAAGGTTTAATGCCTCATGCACGAAGGGAAGGAGTAGAATTACTTGGGTTTCTAGAAGCTATAGGAGTGTGGCTCTTGGTTTCTTGAGCAGAAAAGTTTGGTTAATAAATAATTGGCTAGTGTTTTATCAATATGTAGTTGCTAAAAGGGCACATGATTCGAGAAATGTAGTATTCACCACTAACAGTATGTTGTATGTCATGTAGATTAGGTCAAGAAAATTACTTAAGATCGAATTTTATTTTAATAAACTGTTTATAATCCTTCCTTTTGAAGATTTAAATTCCTCTGAGTTATTTATGGTATTGTGAAAAAGGAAAGGTGATTCTTATTGGATGAAAAGTCTGATATATCACACAAAATTAGTTTGTGCTGTAGTGCTTTAAAATAAGTTTACTAAAATAATATTGACCCTGGAATTTATTTTTAATATTCTTAATATTCTTTCCCTTTGTTAGAATCTTGATTTTTTTAAATAAATTTATTTATTTTTATTTTTGGCTGCGTTGGGTCTTCTTTGTGCTCACGGGCTTTTCTTTAGTTGCGGTGAGTTGCGGTGCGCGGGCTTCTCATTGTGGTGGCTTCTCTTGTGGAGCATGGGCTCTAGGTGCATGGGCTTCAGTAGTTGTGGCTCGCGGGCTCTAGAGCACAGGCTCAGTAGTTGTGGCGCACGGGCTTAGTTGCTCCGTGGCATGTGGGATCTTCCCGGACCAGGGCTCGCACCCATGTCCCTTGCATTGGCAGGCAGATTCTTAACCACTGTGCCACCAGGGAAGCCTGAATATTGATTTTTTGAATTATGTAAATCACTTGAAATTTAAGATAATCAAATTACACAGTATACAAGTTAAATTGGGTCATTTTAATAAGTTTATGTAAATACAGTCAACAGTTAGAGCATACTGAAAATTTCTTTGAATTATATGGTCAGTATGGGGCTCCTTCCTATTCTGATTGTATGAATAGTGCTTTCTTTTGTGGTTTCCATTTGTAAATGTTGTGCTAAACCCAGAACGTAATTAATTATTGCTGTTGTACACTTCAGGAAGTAGAACCATAGACTGAACTTAAAAAATACTGTGTTATCATAATCTAGGCAGTGTTAATGGATAGAAATGGAATAGAGAGTTTCAGTAATGAAACTGAGCTTCATGTGAATGTTGAAAATGGAAAATTCTTGTAAGAATTTTGAGAGAATTGTTCTCTCTGGCTCTGTATTAAAGATGTCATTTAACTGTGAATTCTTAATAGCTCTGAAAATGACAACCAAAGTCATTTTATCTTCTCTTTTTCTCTTCAGATTAGTATTTTAAATACTTACCTTTAGGAACTTCATAAGAGTTTGCCTCTTACTAATAAAATCTAGAAAACAGTCTTTTCCACTGAAGTTTGCCTCTCAAGAGTTTTACTTTAGAGGTTTAGTGTATTTTAAGAATAAATTGCCTTTAAATCATCTATTACATGCTTAGTTTTGAGCAAGCAGGTGTTCTTTTAAAGAGAGAGACTATGTCACATCAAAATAAACAGGCCCATTGTCATAAGAATATTGGTTTATATTTCCTTTTCTTTTTTTATATTACCTTTTCAGGATTCAGTGTGTGCAAATGTTTTGATAAGGTGAAACCATTAACTATTTACAATGCTGTGTAGTAAGGGCTTAAGTTATATATATATGTGTGTGTATATATTGATACATAAAATTTTAATAATAATTTAATAATTTAATTTAATAATAACAATACATTTATATTTAGGGTTCTTACTTTCAAAGTGATTGAAATTTAAAGCAAGTTAGGGATTGGTGATTGAGTGCTTGTTGATTATAATCTAAAGCAGTGTTTGAATAATTCAAAACATCACTTTTTTTTTCTTTTTTGCCTAACAGATTCAGAGTCAATGAATTGATCCCAGTAGGCAGTGATTGATCTCATCCAGATATGGTCCCTGAGAAATAGCTTATGAAAGGGCACACATATATGCAATAGACATACACACATACATAAATATATCGCATGTTTGTAGAACACAATTATTTATTCTGACAAAATATGTATATTTTGTCATATATATGTTATATATATACATATATATGTTACTTTGAGTAATATTTTGTGAATTTGCACGTGTTAATGTTTTCATTGTGACAATAGTTAAATTCATAGTGTACTTCACATAGTGTTAGAAAATGTTTTTGAATTTAGCTTCTTTAGCTCTTTTGAATTTAGCTTAGGATTTCCTGAAGCTGCCTTTTGATGGCTAGGTCTTCTGCTGTATTCCTTTTTTTCCCTTTTCCATAGTTATCATTTACCGGTCCCTTTCTTTTTAAAAAAAAAAAATTTTTTTTTTTTGATGTGGACCATTTTGAAAGTCTTTATTGAATTTGTTACAACATTGCTTCTGTTTTAGTTTTTTGGCCGTGAGGCATGTGGGATTTTAGCTCCCTGACCAGGGATCGAACCTGCACCCCCTGTATTGGAAAGCAAAGTCTTAACCACTAGACTGACAGGGAAGTCCCATACCAGTCCCTTTCTTTACTAGTCTTTGGTCATTGCTCTAGGTTGTTTTTTCTTTTTCCTGTTGCTGACTACAGAATTAAAGAATATACTCGTATCCCTTTTGATCTAGTCTATTCTGACCATTTAAGAACGGGTAGTAGTCTTATTGGTCTGGAAACATTGCATCCCTTGGTCCTCTTTTTAAGAATGCTATGGCAGAACTGAGTGGTCTCTGTTGGGAATCTCCTGACACAGGAAAAACTCAGAGGGCCAACTGGAAAACTGGGTTCAGGATTTAGTTTAATTTTAACAACAGGATCCACACAGGAGTTCTTTAATTTGCTAAAGGCTTGCTTTGTGATTGGATACATGCTAATGTTTTTAGATTAATTTAGACTTTTGAGTAACTGTATCAAGTATTTTGGATATTGCCCTACTCATTGATAATAATGCAGTGTGGAACATTTTCGGAATGATGCATGGAGATCTATGTTTGTGTATAAGGTAGCTAAAGTTTGAACTCATTAAGCTAATGTTAAAATTAACAGCTAATAATATGATTAGCAAGCCATTTTTTGATATTCGCCAGAATTTGGACCTTACCTTATTAAGACCTACCTAGGAGATTACTTCTGAATTGATCAGATTTCATCAACCAAACAATTATTAAGCATATGCCAAATACCATGTAGTACGAATGGGAAAAAATACAAAAGAGACTAAGACATGGGTCTGCCTATTGGGAATAATAGGTATATTTATTAAACTATTACTGGCAGTCAGTATTGTGCTAAGTGCTTTATATACATCACTGTTTTTGATTGTGAGATTAATTCTGTTAGATAGTTGCTTTTTTCATGTAAGAGATGAGGAAACTGATGCAGGATGATCTTAAGTAACTTGTCCAAGGTTACATTTAGTAAGTAGCAGAGTCGGATATTGACCTGTGTTTCTCTGATTCCAAAGCTTTGATTCTTAGCTGGTATGTTGTATGCTTCCTTATACACACAACTAGACATAATAATGAGATAGACTGTGATTAACAGACCTAAAAATGTTGGAGAAAGAAAGGCTACTAGAGACTATTACTTGGAGGAGGGTTGGGTTTGAGCTGGACCTTGATGTGTAGATAGGATTTGTTGTGGAGATGAGTGAAAAGGCTTTCAAGGAGGAAGCGTATGCAAGAATAAGGAATAAGTTAATAGTTTTCTTTAGAGTTAAGCATAGGTTGTATGTAGAGTGGCAGAAATGCAAGGAGAAAGAAGGTTTGGCCAAATTATCAAAAGCTTTAATATTCCCTAGTTTATTCCCTGTGTATCAAAATGTCAGCACATCTAAAACTGGGGTACTCGGCCATGTGCTGGGGAGTATGGAAAGCCACAGGAAAGTTGTGATACATTTTCTTGGCATATTCATTTTACTAGATTATTTTGAAAGCAAACATTAAATATTTAATAGATAGTAATTTAAAACATTTAACAATACTAAACATGCACAAGTTATGGAAAATGTAAGTTTACTTTAAATTTTAAGGTCAAATGAAAGGCTTAAAAAGGTATTTTGACCTTTCAGAATGTTTTGTTCATGAACTTAGAGTTCTAAATCTATTATCCTGTCAGGGGTTGAGAAGCCCTGTGGTTTTTAAACATGGGAGTGACATAACCTCAGTGTTTGAAAAGCTAAGTCTAGGTGGGTGGAAGTGAGGAGATAAGAGAGATAAATAAAGAGGCCAATTAGTAAGCTGTATAGAAGTGGAGGTCTTGAAAGTTTAAAAGATACAGTGGCTATGAAAATGTTTAGAGGAAATTTTATAAAATTTCCTTTATGGTTAGATTAGAAAGGAATCTCTTTATATAAAGTCTAAGAAATAAAAATTGCCTTTAAACCTTTAAACTCCTAGAGTTTGGAAAATGACTTAAATTGGTACAAATCCTTGAAAATAGGCAAGAAGGGATACTTTGTTGTAGAGCGTCTTTATTTCAAATGTGCCTATTTAATTAAAAAATTACTATTTTTTATATGATTGGACTTACGTGATGATTTACAAACTGTTTATATGAAACTTTTTAGTGTTCCATATTTAAAAATGCATGTTTATTCCTTAACAAAGGATAACTGTTTCCAGATTGAACTAACATTATAATGTCTCAGGGTTGAACTCCCCCCCAGGCGCCATTTGAATAACGGTGTCTCAGAGTACTGATATATTATTTGTTTCAAAATTAACTTTTGAATTTCATTGTGTGAATTTCACACTTGATCTGTAGATGATTTCAAATGCCAAATCTAAATGATTTGTTCCTTTCCTTATCCTTCTAGATCTTTATATTAGTAGATATTAGATATTCAGTCCATCTTGACACTTTCTAATCCTACCATCAGTAACTATTCTCCTTGACTGGTTTCATTGTTGCAGATTTAAGGTTGATTCTCCCCTAAGCCTGTGTCCTCAGTCTGTGTTCCTCTAGTCTACCTGAACATTTCCTCCTCAGAGAACTTCATTACTAGGAAAGTTCTGAATTGGGGGTGGGGAACCCCAAGCCAAAGATTGATTGGACTTTTGGCTTTATTTCATTTGGCCCTTGAGGTGATACTGCACACCCATCATGGCTGCAGTCCTGAGAGTAATTTCCTTTCTGTTAGGCTTTATCAGCCATCTCGTCTAAAGTGAAACAACTTTAGGATTAAGGCTAAGATTAGCTTTAGAATGTTTAATAGTGACTTTTCAGTGTTTTCTTAAGATAGTGCTAACCACCCCCACCCCCCACCCCAGGACCAGGGAACCAGAGTATGACAAACACAGTTTACTTGGACTAGTTCATTTCAGAAGTCAAGTGCCTGTATCTGTCCCAGTGTTCTTGCAAATGAATTTATCTTTTTGTGTGCCTGGATCTTGGCCTCTGTAACTTACTATTTTTTCCTCTAGTCATTTTCACTTTCTCTACCTCTCTTTGATTTTCCTAAACTTGACATTATATGGAACTGAAAATGTCAAAGACGATTTTACTGAATTAAGTAAAAACTGGTTTTTAAATTTCGAAAATATTTGAAGTGAGTATCTTATTTAGGTAATTAAAAAATAGTAAGAAACCTCATCACAAACCCCCAGAGTAATGAAAGTGATTCATAATTGTTTAAGTGATTCTCAATAAGTGAAAAAGGTTTTAAAATCCTTACTTGAAATTTTTTCCTGCTATTCAGCACAGTGTACGGGTCCATGTTATTGCACTCATGTTTTCTTTGCACTATTGTTTTTCTTTCCTTTCAAAAATATATGATGTTGAGTAATAGATAATCTTAGTTCCCCTTCTTCTTTATTCCTAGTCTCCAGCAATAAATCTTTTAATTTTTCCATTAATGACAAGTATGTAATTTTTCCTCTTTTCCTGCTCTGTCATCTTCATCTGTTCTTTCTACTTTGTCACAAACATTCAGACTGTGTTAATCCTTGATATTTCTTTCTTCTGTATTTCTGTGTACCAAATTAAAAAAAAAGCTACTCCAGGGGCTTCCCTGGTGGCGCAGTGGTTGAGAGTCCGCCTGCCGATGCAGGGGACACGGGTTCGTGCCCCGATCCCGGAAGATCCCACATGCCGCGGAGCGGCTGGGCCCGCGAGCCATGGCCGCGGAGCCTGTGTGTCCGGAGCCTGTGCTCCGCAACGGGAGAGGCCACAGCAGTGAGAGGCCCGCGTACAGCAAAAAAAAAAATAAAAATAAAAAAAAGCTACTCCAGATCTTTGTCCAGCTGTGGTACAGGTATCCTTTGCTGTTTCTTGAATTTGCTTTTTTAAGTATACCTTGCAGTGTGCATCCAGTATTTGGTTCTAGGTCGATCGAAACGGATCCTAAAAACCCCAGAGGCTAAAAGTGAGAAAGTCAGAGTTCAGTGAATATGTGTGTACGCATATAGTTTTGAACATTTTTTAATGACTGTTTTGTGTCAGAATGATGCAAAGAACTGGGAATATAAAAATTGACCATTTTTATTGTAGCAAGAACAATATAAACTTGAAAATTCCTAGAGAGTGGATTACATAATTTTAAAAATGTATAAATATCATTGAAAAAATTGAGGTATAGATGATATACAATATTATATATGTTTCAGGTGTACAACAGTGATTCACAATTTTCAAAGGTTATACTCCATTTATAGTTATTATAAAATAGTGGCTGTATTCCCTGTGTATCCTTGTAGCTTATTTTATACATAATAGTTTGTACCTCTTAATTCCCCACCCCTATCTTGCCCCTTCCCCCTTCCATCTCCCCACTGGTAACCACTAGTTCTCTATATCTGTGAGTCTTTCTTGTTTTGGTATATTCACTAATTTTGTTTTTTAAAATTCCACATATAAGTGATATCATACAGTATTTGTCCTTCTCTGACTTATTTCACTTAGCATAATACCCTCCAAGTCCATTCATGTTGTTACAAATGGCAAAATTTCATTCTTTTTTTATGGCTGAGTGGTATGCCATTGCGTGTGTGTGTGTGTGTGTGTGTGTGTACACACGCATACATACACACCACATCTTCTTTATCCATTCATCTGTTGATGGACACTTAGATTCCTTCCATATCTTTATTGGCAGTTGTAAATAATGCTGCCGTGAACATTGGGGCACATGTACCTTTTCAAATTAGTGTTCTCCTTTTTTGGGGATATATACCCAGGAGTGGAATTTCTGGGTCATACGGTAGTTCTGTTTTTAGTTTTTTTGAGAAATCTCCATACTGTTTTCCACAGTGGCTGCATCAGTTTGCATTCCTACCAACAGTGTGCGAGGGTTCCCTTTTCTCTATGTCCTCACCAACATTTGTTATTTGTGTTCTTCTTGATGATAGCCTTTTTTTTTTTAACATCTTTATTGAAATATAATTGCTTTACAATGCTGTGTTAGTTTCTGCTTTATAACAAAGTGAATCAGTTATACATATACATATGTTGCTATATCTCTTACCTCTTGCATCTCCCTCCCTCCCACCCTCCGTATCTCACCCGTCTAGGTGGTCACAAAGCACCGAGCTGATCTCCCTGTGCTATGTGGCTGCTTCCCACTAGCTATCTATGTTACGTTTGGTAGTGTATATATGTCCATGCCACTCTCTCACTTTGTCACAGCTTACCCTTCCCCCTCCGCATATCCTCAAGTCCATTCTCTAGTAGGTCTGTGTCTTTATTACTGTCTTACCCCTAGGTTCTTCATGACATTTTTTTCCCCTAGATTCCATATATATGTGTTAGCATATGGTATTTGTCTTTCTCTTTCTGACTTACTTCACTCTGTGTGACAGACTCTAGGTCCATCCATCTCACTACAAATAACTCAATTTTGTTTCTTTTTATGGCTGAGTAATATTCCATTGTATATATGTGCCACATCTTCTTTATCCATTCATCCGATGATGGACACTCAGGTTGTTTCCATCTCCGGGCTATTGTATTTTTTTAATTTTTTTTTTATTTTACAAATTTAATCAGTTATACATATACATATGTTCCCATATCCCCTCCCTTTTGCATCTCCCTCCCACCCTCCCTATCCCACCCCTCCAGGCGGTCACAGAGAACCGAGCTGATCTCCCTGTGCTATGCGGCTGCTTCCCACTAGCTATCTACCTTACGTTTGGTAGTGTATATATGTCCATGCCGCTCTTTCACTTTGTCACAGCTTACCCTTCCCCCTCCCCATATCCTCAAGTCCATGCTCTAGTAGGTCTGTGTCTTTATTCCTGTCTTACCCCTATGTTCTTCATGACATTTTTTTCTTAAATTCCATATATATGTGTCAGCATACAGTATTTGTCTTTCTCTTTCTGACTTACTTCACTCTGTATGACAGACTCTAGGTCCATCCACCTCATTACAAATAGCTCAATTTCATTTCTTTTTATGGCTGAATAATATTCCATTGTATATATGTGCCACATCTTCTTTATCCATTCATCCGATGATGGACACTTAGGTTGTTTCCATCTCCGGGCTATTGTAAATAGAGCTGCAATGAACATTTTGGTACATGACTCCTTTTTTTTTTTTTTTTTTTTTTTTTTTGGTACGCGGGCCTCTCACCGTTGTGGTCTCTCCCGTTGTGGAACACAGGCTCCGGACGCGCAGGCTCAGCAACCATGGCTCACGGGCCCAGCCGCTCCACGGCATGTGGGATCTTCCCGGACTGGGGCACGAACCCGTGTCCCCTGCATCAGCAGGTGGACTCTCAACCACTGTACCACCAGAGAAGCCCCATGACTCTTTTTGAATTATGGTTTTCTCAGGGTATATGCCCAGTAGTGGGATTGCTGGGTCATATGGTAGTTCTATTTGTAGCTTTTTAAGGAACCTCCATACTGTTCTCCATAGTGGTTGTACCAATTCACATTCCCACTAGCAGTGCAAGAGTGTTCCCTTTTCTTCGCACCCTCTCCAGCATTTATTGTTTCTAGATTTTTTGATGATGGCCATTCTGACCAGTGTGAGATTATATCTCATTGTAGCTTTGATTTGCATTTCTCTAATGATTAATGATGTTGAGCATTCTTTCATGTGTTTGTTGGCAGTCTGTCCATCTTCTTTGGATAAATGTCTATTTAGGTCTCCTGCCCATTTTTGGATTGGGTTGTTTGATTTTTTGTTATTGAGCAGCTACATGAGCTGCT
The DNA here is from genome assembly GCF_025265405.1 of Mesoplodon densirostris. Lineage (NCBI taxonomy): Eukaryota > Metazoa > Chordata > Mammalia > Artiodactyla > Ziphiidae > Mesoplodon > Mesoplodon densirostris. Next base: position 166,832,507 of record NC_082661.1, on the reverse strand, counting down.
TGTAAATTTTGGAGATTAATCCTTTGTCAGTTGCTTCATGTGCAAATATTTTCTCCCATTCTGAGGGTTGTCTTTTGGTCTTGTTTATGGTTTCCTTTGCTGTGAAAAAGCTTTGAAGTTTCATTAGGTCCCATTTGTTTATTTTTGTTTTTATTTCCATTTCTCTAGGAGGTGGGTCAAAAAGGATCTTGCTGTGATTTATGTCATAGATTGTTCTGCCTATGTTTTTCTCTAAGAGTTTGATAGTTTCTGGCCTTACATTTAGGTCTTTAATCCATTTTGAGCTTATTTTTGTGTATGGTGTTAGGGAGTGTTCTAATCTCATACTTTTACATGTACCTGTCCAGTTTGCCCAGCACCACTTATTGAAGAGGCTGTCCTTTCTCCACTGTACATTCCTGCCTCCTTTATCAAAGATAAGGTGACCATATGTGCATGGGTTTATCTCTGGGCTTTCTATCCTGTTCCATTGATCTATATTTCTGTTTTTGTGCCAGTACCATACTGTCCTGATGACTGTAGCTTTGTAGTATAGTCTGAAGTCAGGGAGCCTGATTCCTCCAGCTCCGTTTTTCGTTCTCAAGATTGCTTTGTCTATTCAGGGACTTTTGTGTTTCCATACAAATTGTGAAATTTTTTGTTCTAGTTCTGTGAAAAATGCCAGTGGTAGTTTGATAGGGATTGCATTGTATCTGTAGATTGCTTTGGGTAGTAGAGTCATTTTCACAATGTTGATTCTTCCTATCCAAGAACATGGTATATCTCTCCATCTATTTGTATCATCTTTAATTTCTTTCATCAGTGTCTTATAATTTTCTGCATACAGATCTTTTGTCTCCTTAGGTAGGTTTATTCCTGGATATTTTATTCTTTTTGTTGCAATGGAAATGGGAGTGCTTTCTTGATTTCACTTTCAGATTTTTCATCATTAATGTATAGGAATGCTAGAGATTTTTGTGCATTAATTTTGTATCCTGGTACTTTACCAAATTCATTGATTAGCTCTAGAAGTTTTCTGGTAGCATCTTTAGGATTCTCTATGTATAGTATCATGTCATCTGCAAACAGCGGCAGCTTTACTTCTTCTTTCCTGATTTGGATTCCTTTTATTTCCTTTTCTTCTCTGATTGCTGTGGCTAAATCTTCCAAAACTATGTTGACTAAGAGTGGTGAGAGTGGGCAACCTTGTCTTGTTCCTGATCTTAGTGGAAATGCTTTCAGTTTTTCACCATTGAGGACGATATTGGCTGTGGGTTTGACATATATGGCCTTTATTATGTTGAGGAAATTTCCCTCTATGCCTACTTTCTGGAGGGTTTTTATCATAAATGGGTGTTGAATTTTGTCAAAAGCTTTCTATACATCTATTGAGATGATCATATGGTTTTTCTCCTTCAATTTGTTAATATGGTGTATCACATTGATTGATTTGCGTATCTTGAGGCATCCTTGCATTCCTGGAATAAACCCCACTTGATCTTGGTGTATGATCCTTTTTTTTTTTTTTTTTTTTTTCTTTTTGCGGTATGCGGGTCTCTCACTGTTGTGGCCTCTCCCGTTGCGGAGCACAGGCTCCGGATGCGCAGGCCCAGCGGCCATGGCTCACGGGCCCAGCCGCTCCGCGGCATATGGGATCCTCCCAGACCGGGGCACGAACCCGTATCCCCTGCATCGGCAGGTGGACTCTTAACCACTGCGCCACCAGGGAGGCCCGGTGTATGATCCTTTTAATATGCTGTTGGATTCTGTTTGCTAGTATTTTATTGAGGATTTTTGCATCTATGTTCATCAGTGATATTGGCCTGTAGTTTTCTTTGTGACATCCTTGTCTGGTTTTGGTATCAGGGTGATGGTGGCCTCATAGAATGAGTTTGGGAGTGTTCCTCCCTCTGCTATATTTTGGAAGAGTTTGAGAAGGATAGGTGTTAGCACTTCTCTAAATGTTTGATAGATTTCACCTGTGAAGCCATCTGGTCCTGGGCTTTTGTTTGATGGAAGATTTTTAATCACAGTTTCAATTTCAGTGCTTGTGATTGGTCTGTTCATATTTTCTATTTCTTCCTGATTCAGTCTTGGCAGTTTGTGCATTTCTAAGAATTTGTCCATTTCTTCCAGGTTGTCCATTTTCTTGGCATAGAGTTGCTTGTAGTAATCTCTCATGATCTTTTGTATTTCTGCAGTGTCAGTTGTTACTTCTCCTTTTTCATTTCTAATTCTGCTGATTTGAGTCTTCTCCCTTTTTTTCTTGATGAGTCTGGCTAATGGTTTATCAATTTTGTTTATCTTCTTAAAGAACCAGCTTTTAGTTTTATTGAACTTTGCTATCGTTTCCTTCATTTCTTTTTCATTTATTTCTGATCTGATCTTTATGATTTCTTTCCTTCTGCTAACTTTGGGTTTTTTTTGTTTTTCTTTCTCTAATTGCTTTAGGTGCAAGGTTAGGTTTTTTATTCGAGATGTTTCCTGTTTCTTAAGGTAGGGTTGTATTGCTATAAATTTCCATCTTAGAACTGCTTTTGCTGCATCCCACAGGTTTTGGGTCGTCGTGTCTCCATTGTCATTTGTTTCTAGGTATTTTTTGATTTCCTCTTTGATTTCTTCAGTGATCACTTAGTTTTTAGGTCGTGTATTGTTTAGCCTCCATGTGTTTGTATTTTTTACAGATCTTTTCCTGTAATTTATATCTAGTCTCATAGCGTTGTGGTCGGAAAAGATACTTGATACAACTTCAATTTTCTTAAATTTACCAAGGCTTGATTTGTGACTCAATATAGGATCTATCCTGGAGAATGTTCCATGAGCACTTGAGAAAAATGTGTATTCTGTTGTTTTTGGAAGGAATGTCCTATAAATATCAACTAAGTCCATCTTGTTTAATGTATCATTTAAAGCTTGTGTTTCCTTATTTATTTTCATTTTGGATGATCTGTCCATTGGTGAAAGTGAGGTGTTAAAGTCCCCTACTATGAATGTGTTACTGTCGATTTCCCCTTTTATGGCTGTTAGTATTTGCCTTATGTATTGAGGTGCTCCTTTGTTGGGTGCATAAATATTTACAATATTTACAATTGTTATATCTTCTTCTTGGATGGATCCCTTCATCATTATGTATTGTCCTCCTTTGTCTCTTCTAATAGTCTTTATTTTAAAGTCTATTTTGTCTGATATGAGAATTGCTACTCCAGCTTTCTTTTGGTTTCCATTTGCATGGAATATCTTTTTCCATCCCCTCACTTTCAGTGTGTATGTTTCTCTGGGTCTGAAGTGGGTCTGTTGTAGACAGCATATCTATGCATCTTGTTTTTGTATCCATTCAGCCAGTCTGTGTCTTTTGGTGGGAGCATTTAGTCCATTTACATTTAAGGTAATTATCGATATGCATGTTCCTATTCCCATTTTCTTAATTGTTTTGGGTTTGTTATTGTACGTCTTTTCCTTCTCTTGTGTTTCTTGCCTAGAGAAGATCCTTTAGCATTTGTTGTAAAGCTGGTTTGGTGGTGCTGAACTCTCTCAGCTTTTGCTTGTCTGTAAAGGTTTTAATTTCTCCATCAAATCTGAATGAGATCCTTGCTGGGTAGAGTAATCTTGGTTGTAGGTTTTTCTCCTTCATCTCTTTAAATATGGTCTGCCACTCCCTTCTGGCTTTCAGAGTTTCTCCTGAAAGATCAGGTGTTAACCTTATGGGGATTCCCTTGTGTGTTATTTGTTGTTTTTGCCTTGCTGCTTTTAACATGTTTTCTTTGTATTTAATTTTTGACAGTTTGATTAATATGTGTCTTGGCGTGTTTCTCCTTGGATTTATCCTGTATGGGACTCTCTGTGCCTCCTGGACTTGATTAACTATTTCCTTTCCCATATTAGGGAAGTTTTCAACTATAATCTCTTCAAATATTTTCTCAGTCCCTTTCTTTTTCTCGTCTTCTTCTGGAACCCCTATAATTCGAGTGTTGGTGCATTTCATGTTGTCCCAGAGGTCTCTGAGACTGTCCTCAGTTCTTTTCATTGTTTCTTCTTTATTCTGCTCTGCAGTAGTTATTTCCACTGTTTTATCTTCCAGGTCACTTATGCGTTCTTCTGCCTTAGTTATTCTGCTATTGATCCCTTCTAGAGTATTTTTAATTTCATTTATTGTGTTGTGCATTGTTGCTTGTTTCATCTTTAGTTCTTCTGGGTCCTTGTTAACTGTTTCTTGCATTTTGTCTATTCTATTTCCAAGATTTTGGATCATCTTTACTATCATTATTCTTTTTCAGGTAGATTGCCTATTTCCTCTTCATTTGTTAGGTCTGGTGGGTTTTTATCTTGCTCCTTCATCTGCTGTGTGTTTTTCTGTCTTCTCATTTTGCTTATCCTACTGTGTTTGGGGTCTCCTTTTTGCAGGCTGCAGGTTCATAGTTCCCGTTATTTTTGGTGTCTGTACCCAGTGGCTAAAGTTGGTTCAGTGGGTTGTGTAGGCTTCCTGGTGGAGGGGACTAGTGCCTATGTTCTGGTGGATGAGGCTGGATCTTGTCTTTCTGGTGGGCAGGTCCATGTCTGGTGGTGTGTTTTGGGGTGTTTGTGGACTTATTATGATTTTAGGCAGCTTCTCTGCTAATGGGTGGGGTTGTGTTCCTGTCTTGCTAGTTGCTTGGCAAAGGGTGTCCAGCACCAGTAGCTTGCTGGTTGTTGAGTGAAGCTGGGTGTTGGTGTTGAGATGGAGATCTCTGGGAGATTTTCGTTGTTTGACATTACGTGGAGCTGGGAGTTCTCTTGTGAACCAGTGTCCTGAAGTTGGCTCTCCCACCTCAGAGGCACAACAGTGACTCCTGGCTGCAGCACCAAGAGCCTTTCAGCCACATGGCTCAGAATAAAAGGGAGAAAAAGAAGAAAGAAAGAAAGAGAGAAAGAGAGAAAGAAAGAGAGAAAGGAAGGAAGGGGAAAATAAAGTTATTAAAATACCAAATAATTATTAAGAAAAAAAATTTTTTTTAAGTAAAAACACAAACAAACAAACAAAAATCCTGGACGTGTAGAACCCTAGGACAAATGGTGAAATTAAAGCTATTATAGAGACAAAATCTCACACAGAAGCATATACATACACACTCACAAAAAGAGGAAAAGGGGAAAAAATAATAAATCTTGCTCTCAAAGTCCACCTCCTCAATTTGGGATGATTCGTTCTCTATTCAGGTATTCCACAGATGCAGGTACATCAAGCTGATTGTGGAGATTTAATCCGCTGCTCCTGAGGCTGCTAGGAGAGATTTCCCTTTCTCTTCTTTGTTCTCATAGCTCCCGGGGCTCAGCTTTGGATTTGGACCCGCCTCTGCTTGTAGGTCGCCTTAGGGCGTCTGTTCTTTGCTCAGACAGGACGGGGTTAAAGGAGCCGCTGATCCAGGGGCTCTGGCTCACTCAGGCTGGGGGGAGGCAGGGTTACGGCGAGTGGGGTGAGCCTGCGGCGGCAGAGACCAGCGTGACATTGCACCAGCCTGAGGCGTGCCGTGCGTTCTCCCGGGGAAGTTGTCCCTGGATCCCGGGACCCTGGCAGTGGTGGGCTGCACAGGCTCCCGGGAGGGGCGGTGTGGATAGTGACCTGTGCTCGCACACAGGCTTCTTGGTGGCGGCAGCAGCAGCCTTAGCATCTCATGCCTGTCTCTGGAGTCCACGCTGTTAGCCGCGGATGGATAGCCATTCTTAATAGATACCTCATTTACAATGAGGTGATATCTCATTATAGTTTTAATTTGTATTTCTCTGATGATTCATGATGTTGAGCATCTTTTCATATGCCTGTTGGCCATCTGCATGTCTTCTCTGGAAAAATGTCTGTTCAGGTCTTCTGCCCATTTTTTAATTCGGTTGTTTGCTTTTTTCATGTTGAATTGTATGAGCTGTTAATATATGTTGGGTATTAACCACTTATTGGTCATATCTTTTGCAAATATTTTCTCCCATTCAGTAGGTTATCTGTTTGTTTTGTCAGTGCTTTCCTTTGCTGGGCAAAAGCTTTTTAGTTTGATTTGGTCCCATTTGATTATTTTTGGTTTTATTTCCTTTGCTTTAGGATACAGAGCCAAAAATTATTGCTACAATTTATGTCCAAGAGTTTTCTACCTATGTTTTCTTGTAGAATTTTTGTGGTTTCTGGTCTTACACTTAGGTATTTAATCCATTTTGAGTTTATTTTTGTATATGGATTTAGAGAATGTTCTAATTTCATTTTTTACATGTAGCTGTCTAGTTTTCCCAGCACTGCTTATTGGAGAGACTGTCTTTTCTTCATTGCATGTTCTTTCCTCCTTTGTCGTAGATTAATTGACCATAAGTTCGTGGATTTATTTCCAGGCTCTCTGTTCTGTTTCGTTGATCTATGTGTCTGTTCTTATGTCAGTACCATACTGTCTTAATTACTGTGGCTTTGTAGTAGAGTCTGAAGTCAGGTAGCGTGATTCCTCCAGCTCTGTTCTTTCTCAAGATTGTTTTGGCTCTGTGTGTTTCCATACACATATAAAAAATATATATATATTTTTAAAATTTATTTTGCCGCGTTGGGTCTTAGTTGCGGCACATGGGATCTTTCATTGTGGCGCGTCGGCTCTTCGTGGTGGTGCACGGGCTTGTCTCTAGTTGTGGTGCACGGGCTCTCTAGTTGTGGCGTGCAGGCTCTAGAGCGCATGGGCTCAGTAGTTGCAGTACATGGGCTTAGTTGCCTCGCGGCATGTGGGATCATAGTTCCCTGACCAGGGATCAAACCTGTGTCCCCTGCATTGGAAGGTGGATTTCCAACCTCTGGACCACCAGGGAAGTCCCTCCATACACATATTAAAACTATTTGTTCTAATTTTGTGAAAAATGCCCTTGGTTTTTTTTGTTTGTTTGTTTTGTTTTTAAAGTTGGGGGTAGGAGTTTTAGTAATTTATTTATTTATTTTTGCTGTGTTGGGTCTTCGTTTCTGTGCGAGAGCTTTCTCTAGTTGTGGCAAGTGGGGGCCACTCTTCATTGCGGTGTGCGGGCTTCTCACTATCGCGGCCTCTCTTGTTGCGGAGCACAGGCTCCAGACGTGCAGGCTCAGTAGTTGTGGCTCACGGGCCTAGTTGCTCGGCTGCATGTGGGATCCTCCCAGACCAGGGCTCGGACCCGTGTCCCCTGCATTAGCAGGCAGATTCTCAACCACTGCACCACCAGGGAAGCCCTGCCCTTGGTTTTGATAGAGATTGCAATGAATCTGTAGATTGCCTTGGGTAGTATGGTCATTTTAACAATGTTAATTCTTTCAGTCCATGAACACAGTATACCTTTCCATCTGTTTTTATTGTCTTCAGTTTCTTTCATCAGTGTCTTACAGTTTTTCGAGTACAAATCTTTTACCTTCTTAGGTAGATTTATTCCTAGGTATTTTATTCTTTTTGATGCAATTGTAAATGGGAATGGTTCCTTAATTTTTCTTTCTGATAGTTTGTTATTAGTCTATAGAACTGCCTCAGATTTCTGTATTTTTTTTTAAATGGAAATGACTATGGTAGCTTATCTAGGAGCGTTCCTGCATTTACTAAAAATATCTTTTAGAATTTTTATTACAAGTGCTTGTTATACATTTGCAGTATTGAAAATAAGTCTCCTTTTCCCTTTCTTTGGAAAAAGGTATAATGTAAACAAACATTCTTTTTTGTTCACCCCTTTGTATTACTTTTATTCTTCATTTACAAACAAACCAAAAACTACAAGCAAACAAACCAAAACCTTCAGTGACTTTTATATGCCAGTCACCAAATCAGGTGTTTGGAATTCCAGGATTAATAAGCTATTGACTCTGCTTTGTTTTCCAGGAGGAGATATAACCACTTAAAGGGTGATGATACATTGTAATGAGGGTATATGGACATTAGGGCATGTGCTGTATTTAGTAAAATTAAATACAAAGTTGGGAGTCCCTAACTCTGATGTGAGGAGGTGGGTTATTAATGAAGATGTCCCCCCTTCCTCACAGTAGGGGTATTCACTGAGACTATATAAGAGTTTGTCAGATAGGGAAAATTATAATGGTATCAGTGAAGTAAGCTGAGTGGGAACTGACATTGATCATACACACTGGCATTTGAGAATGCTGGATGGTGATTGTGAATTACCAAATACCCAGATGGCAGAGTCAGTGGTCAGCCTGCTTGTAGTGTACGAACATTTGCGTGTGGGATTCAAATTTACGCCTGGCATTTGTATGTTTTATCTCATTTAGTCCTTACAGAAGCCTTGTGAAATTATCATCTCCATGATAAATTATTCCGTATAATGGAGATTTAGGATTGCTTTCAGATAGTTTATGCCTTAAAAATCCTCCAGTGCCAAGGAGTGTTACGACAAAGCCCAGGGTGTGATTAGAAGTAAATTAGGAGAAAGCGCGGAGCCCAGAGACGGGCGTGGGACGCTGGGGCTGCTGCTGCTGCCGCCAAGAAGCCTGTGTGCGAGCGCAGGTCACTGTCCACACCGCCCTTCCGGGAGCCTGTGCAGCCTGCCACTGCCGGGGTCCCGGGATCCAGGGGCGGCTTCCCTGAGAGAACGCACGGCGCGCCTCAGGCTGGTGCAACGTCACGCCGACCTCTGCCGCTGCAGGCTCGCCCCGCACTCCGTGCGCCTCCCTCCCGCCCGGCCTGAGTGAGCCAGAGCCCCCGAAGAGGCTGCTCCTTTAACCCTGTCCTGTCTGAGCGAAGAACAGACGCCCTCCGGCGACCTACACGCAGAGGCGGGGCCAAATCCAAAGCTGAGACCAGGAGCTGTGAGAACAAAGAAGAGAAAGGGAAACCTCTCCCAGCAGCCTCAGAAGCAGCGGATTAAAGCTCCACAATCAACTTGATGTACCCTGCATCTGTGGAATACATGAATAGACAACACATCATCCCAAATTGAGGAGCCAGGAGTCAGTGCTGTGCCTCTGAGGTGGGAGAGCCAACTTCAGGACACTGGTCCACAAGAGACCTCCCAGCTCCACATAATATCAAACGGCGAAAATCTTCCAGAGATCTCCATCTCAACACCAGCACCCAGCTTCACTCAACGACCAGCAAGCTACAGTGCTGGACACCCTATGCCAAACAACTAGCAAGATAGGAACACAACGCCACCCATTAGCAGAGAGGTGGCCTAAAATCATAAAAAGTCCGCAGACACCCCAAAACACACCACCAGACGTGGACCTGCCCACCAGAAAGACAAGATCCAGCCTCATCCACCAGAACACAGGCAGTAGTCCCCTCCACCAAGAAGCCTACACAACCCACTAAACCAACCTTAGCCACTGGGGACAGACACCAAAAAAAACGGGAACTACGAACCTGCAGCCTGCAAAAAGGAGACCCCAAACACAGTAACATAAGCAAAATGAGAAGACAGAAAAACACACAGCAGGAGAAGGAGCAAGATAAAAACCCACCAGACCTAACAAATGAAGAGGTAATAGGCAGTCTACCTGAAAAAGAATTCAGAATAATGATGGTAAAGATGATCCAAAATCTTGGAAATAGAATAGACAAAATGCAAGAAACAGTTAACAAGGACCTAGAAGAACTAAAGATGAATAAAGCATCGATTAAAAACACAATAAATGAAATAAAAAATACTCTAGATGGGATCAATAGCAGAATAACGGAGGCAGAAGAACGGATAAGTGAGGTGTAAGATAAAATAGTGGAAATAACTGCTGCAGAGCAAAATAAAGAAAAAAGAATGAAAAGAACAGAGGACAGTCTCAGAGACCTCTGGGACAACATTAAACGCACCAACGTTCGAATTATAGGGGTTCCAGAAGAAGAAGAGAAAAAGAAAGGGACTGAGAAAGTATTTGAAGAGATTATAGTTGAAAACTTCCCTAATATGGGAAAGGAAATAGTTAATCAAGTCCAGGAGGCACAGAGAGTCCCATACAGAATAAATCCAAGGAGAAATACACCAAGACACATATTAATCAAACTGTCAAAAATTAAACACAAAGAAATCATATTAAAAGCAGCAAGGCAAAAACAACAAATAACACACAAGGGAATCCCCATCAGGATAACAGCTGACCTCTCAGCAGAACTCTACAAGCCAGAAGGGAGTGGCAGGACATAATTAAAGTGATGAAGGAGAAAAACCTGCAACCAAGATTACTCTACCCAGCAAGGATCTCATTCAGATTTGATGGAGAAATTAAAACGTTTACAGACAAGCAAAAGCTGAGAGAGTTCAGCACCACCAAACCAGCTTTACAACAAATGCTAAAGGAACTTCTCTAGGCAAGAAACACAACAGAAGGAAAAGAACTACAATAACGAACCCAAAACAATTAAGAAAATGGGAATAGGAACATACATATCAATAATTACCTTAAATGTAAATGGACTAAATGCTCCCACCAAAAGACAGACTGGATGAATGGATACAAAAACAAGACCCATATATATGCTGTCTACAAGAGACCCACTTCAGACCTAGAGACACATACAGACTGAAAGTAAGGGGATGGAAAAAGATATTCCATGCAAATGGAAACCAAAAGAAAGCTGGAGTAGCAATTCTCATATCAGACAAAATAGACTTTAAAATAAAGACTACTAGAAGAGACAAAGAAGGACACTACATAATGAACAAGGGATCAATCCAAGAAGAAGATATAACAATTGTAAATATTTATGCACCAAACATAGGATCACCTCAATACATAAGGGAAATATTAACAGCCATAAAAGGAGAAATCGACAGTAACACAATCATAGTAGGGGACTTTAACACCCCACTTTCACCAATGGACAGGTCATCCAAAATGAAAATAAATAAGGAAACACAAGCTTTAAATGATACATTAAACAAGATGGACTTAATTGATATTTATAGGACATTCCATCCAAAAACAACAGAATACACATTTTTCTCAAGTGCTCATGGAACATTCTCCAGGATAGATCATATCTTGGGTCACAAATCAAGCCTTGGTAAATTTAAGAAAATTGAAATTGTATCAAGTATCTTTTCTGACCACAATGCTATGAGACTAGATATCAATTACAGGAAAAGAGCTGTAAAACATACAAACACATGGAGGCTAAACAATACACTACTTAATAACGAAGTGATCACTGAAGAAATCAAAGAGGAAATTAAAAAATACCTAGAAACAAATGACAATGGAGACACGACGACCCAAAACCTATGGGATGCAGCAAAAGCAGTTCTAAGAGGGAAGTTTATGGCAATACAATCCCACCTTAAGAAACAGGAAACATCTCGAATAAACAACCTAACCTTGCACCTAAAGCAATTAGAGAAAGAAGAACAAAAACATCCCAAAGTTAGCAGAAGGAAAGAAATCATAAAAATCAGATCAGAAATAAATGAAAAAGAAATGAAGGAAACGATAGCAAAGATCAATAAAACTAAAAGCTGGTTCTTTGAGAAGATAAACAAAATTGATAAACCATTAGCCAGACTCATCAAGAAAAAAAGAGAGAAGACTGAAATCAATAGAATTAGAAATGAAAAAGGAGAAGTAACAACTGACACTGCAGAAATACAAAAGATCATGAGAGATTACTATAAGCAACTCTATGCCAATAAAATGGACAACCTGGAAGAAATGGACAAATTCTTAGAAATACACAACCTGCCAAGACTGAATCAGGAAGAAATAGAAAATATGAACAGACCAATCACAAGCACTGAAATTGAAACTGTGATAAAAAATCTTCCGACAAACAAAAGCCCAGGACCAGATGGCTTCACAGGCGAATTCTATCAAGCATTTAGAGAAGAGCTAACACCTATCCTTCTGAAATTCTTCCAAAATATAGCAGAGGGAGGAACACTCCCAAACTCATTCTATGAGGCCACCATCACCTTGATACCAAAACCAGACAAGGATGTCACAAAGAAAGAAAACTACAGGCCAATATCACTGATGAACATAGATGCAAAAATCCTCAACAAAATACTAGCAAACAGAATCCAACAGCACATTAAAAGGATCATACACCATGATCAAGTGGGGTTTATTCCAGGAATGCAAGGATTCTTCAATATACGCAAATCAATCAACGTGATACACCATATTAACAAACTGAAGGAGAAAAACCATATGATCATCTCAATAGATGCAGAGAAAGCTTTTGACAAAATTCAACACCCATTTATGATAAAAACCCTGCAGAAAGTAGGCATAGAGGGAACTTTCCTCAACATAATAAAGGCCATATATGACAAACCCACAGCCAGCATCGTCCTCAATGGTGAAAAACTGAAACCATTTTCACTAAGATCAGGAACAAGACAAGGCTGCCCACTCTCACCACTCTTATTCAACCTAGTTTTGGAAGTTTTAGCCACAGCAATCAGAGAAGAAAAGGAAATAAAAGGAATCCAAATGGGAAAAGAAGAAGTAAAGCTGTCACTGTTTGCAGATGACATGATACTATACATAGAGAATCCTAAAGATGCTACCAGAAAACTACTAGAGCTAATCAATGAATTTGGTAAAGTTGCAGGATACAAAATTAATGCACAGAAATCTCTGGCATTCCTATATACTAATGATGAAAAATCTGAAAGTGAAATCAAGGAAACACTCCCATTTACCATTGCAACAAAAAGAATAAAATATCTAGGAATAAACCTACCTAGGGAGACAAAAGACCTGTATGCAGAAAATTATAAGACACTGATGAGAGAAATTAAAGATGATACAAATAGATGGAGAGATGTACCATGTTCTTGGATTGGAAGAATCAACATTGTGAAAATGACTCTACTACCCAAAGCAATCTACAGATTCAATGCAATCCCTATCAAACTACCACTGGCATTTTTCACAGAACTAGAACAAAAAATTTCACAATTTGTATGGAAACACAAAAGACCCCGAATAGCCAAAGCAATCTTGAGAACGAAAAATGGAGCTGGCGGAATCAGGCTCCCTGACTTCAGACTATACTACAAAGCTACAGTAATCAAGACAGTATGGTACTGGCACAAAAACAGAAATATAGATCAATGGAACAGGATAGAAAGCCCAGAGATAAACCCACGCACATATGGTCACCTTATCTTTGATAAAGGAGGCAGGAATGTACAGTGGAGAAAGGACAGTCTCTTCAATAAGTGGTGCTGGGAAAACTGGACAGGGACATGTAAAAGTATGAGATTAGATCACTCCCTAACACCATACACAAAAATAAGCTCAAAATGGATTAAAGACCTAAATGTAAGGCCAGACACTATCAAACTCCTAGAGGAAAACATAGGCAGAACACTCTATGACATAAATCACAGCAATATCTTTTTTGACCCACCTCCTAGAGAAATGAAATAAAGACAAAAATAAACACATGGGACCTAATGAAACTTCAAAGCTTTTGCACAGTAAAGGAAACCATAAACAAGATGAAAAGACAACCCTCAGAATGGGAGAAAATATTTGCAAATGAAGCAACTGACAAAGGATTAATCTCCAAAATTTACAAGCAGCTCATGCAGCTCAATAGCAAAAAAACAAACAACCCAATCCAAAAATGGGCAGAAGACCTAAATAGACATTTCTCCAAAGAAGATATACAGACTGCCAACAAACACCTGAAAGGATGCTCAACATCTTTACTCATTAGAGAAATGCAAATCAAAACTACAATGAGATATCATCTCACACCAGTCAGAATGGCCATCATCAAAAAATCTAGAAACAATAAATGCTGGAGAGGGTGTGGAAAAAAGGGAACACTCTTGCACTGCTGGTGGGAATGTGAATTGGTACAGCCACTCTGGAGAACGGTATGGAGGTTCCTTAAAAAGCTACAAATAGAACTACCATATGACCCAGCAATCCCACTACTGGGCATATACCCTGAGAAAACCATAATTCAAAAAGAGACATGTACCAAAATGTTCATAGCAGCCCTATTTACAATAGCCCGGAGATGGAAACAACCTAAGTGTCCATCCTCGGATGAATGGGTAAAGAAGATGTGGCACATATATACAATGGAATATTACTCAGCCATAAAAAGAAATGAAATGGAGCTATTTGTAATGAGGTGGATGGACCTAGAGTCTGTCATACAGAGTGAAGTAAGTCAGAAAGAGAAAGACAAATACTGTATGCTGACACATATATATGGAATTTAAGAAAAAAAAATGTCATGAAGAACATAGGGGTAAGACAGGAATAAAGACACAGACCTACTAGAGCATGGACTTGAGGATATGGGGAGGGGGAAGGGTAAGCTGTGACAAAGTGAAAGAGCGGCATGGACATATATACACTACCAAACGTAAGGTAGATAGCTAGTGGGAAGCAGCCGCATAGCACAGGGAGATTAGCTCGGTTCTTTGTGACTGCCTGGAGGGGTGGGATAGGGAGGTTGGGAGGGAGACGCAAAAGGGAGGGGATATGGGAACATATGTATATGTATAACTGATTAAATTTGTAAAATAAAAAAAATAAAAAAAAATAAAGGTAATAAAAAAAAAAGTAAATTAGGAAATGAGGCTCGAGAAGTAGCATAATTAAACTTTTTGATTAATATTAAATTCTGTATCTTTATTGTCCAAGGAACTTTATGAGTTCTTTCTTCATTTATCTTTGGTAAATAAACAGTTTTTCATTTTTTAAAATTTTGCTATTAAATATTCTGAACTCTTAAAAAATACATATTTAAAATGTATGATTTCTGGGGCTTAAGACAAAGGACTTTTTTAAAAAAATTGGTATTCTCAATAAGTGGGTAATTCCTATTTGTGCTTTGTTTTCATGAATATTCCTTAAGGATGGAATGTAATTTTTAAGAAACATAGCATTTTATGTCTTGAATTTTTATTTGGGCCATAAGTCTGTTCCAACTAGTGTGGTTAAGAGCATCACCTCTCAACTAGAGCATGATTTCCTGGGCTTGAGGCCCAGTCTGACAGTGCTTTTGTAATTTAGGGTAGGTAATTTAACCTATTAGTACCTAAATTTCCTTATCTCTAAAATGCTTTAAAAGTAAAAATGAGTTAATCTATGTATATTGCTTAGAATGTGGGAAGTGTAAGTGTTCAATTACCGTTGACTTTTTTTAAAATCTGTAGATATAGATGTAGTAAAGTTGTAGAAATGTGCTGTGATATATTGAGTATTATTAAAATGTTTTATATGCATTTAGAAAAGTAAGTAGGCATAGTTTGAGTCACTTCTGTGATCTAAACAACCAATAATGGTCTGATATTAGTTAAAACTTTGTAGAAATACAAAACTTAAGTATAGGCAGAGATTGAAGAGTACTGTGGTGTTTTTAAGAAGTTGGTTGTATCATTATCTTGTTTTGTACCTTTATTATTTTATATAATTAAAAGATCTGAAGCATTTAGAAGTTGAAATATCAGTCTAAAAATCTTTAATTTCTGACTATAAAGATTTATTATAGGAAAGTTAGAGCATATCGGAAAGTATAAAGTCAACATGTCTACCTCAATAACTAGAAATAATAGTTGTCACATCAGTCTTTTAAAGATCTGTATGTATATTTATATATATTTAATAACAGGCTTATAGAATGGTTTTTTCTTAATGTGAAATTACTCAATAAATATTTGAATGTTAAGTATATAGCAGGCATTTGATAAGTATTCGGGACATAATGATGAACAGGATTGATGAGGTTCTTGTCCCTGTGGAGCTTGCATTTTGTTTGGGAAGATAGGGGAAAAAAATAGTATTTTAATTTGTGAGAAATGCTACCAAGGAACAGAAGAGACATAAGATAGAAGAGAATGTGGATGGTTTGGGGACACCTGTTTGTTTAGGTAGCCTGGTTAGGGAAGGCTTCTGAGAAGGTCACATTTAAGGTGATATCTGAAGGATAATAAAGAGCCAAGTCTGTGAAGAATTAGGGAGGAGCATTCCACACAGGGGTGATAGAATGGACAGAGACCTTGAGGCAGGAAAGAATTTTTAATTGTTTGAGGAAGTGAGAGAGTATC
This sequence comes from Mesoplodon densirostris, assembly GCF_025265405.1. Taxonomy (NCBI): domain Eukaryota; kingdom Metazoa; phylum Chordata; class Mammalia; order Artiodactyla; family Ziphiidae; genus Mesoplodon; species Mesoplodon densirostris. The sequence goes on along the minus strand of NC_082661.1, from coordinate 166,816,553 downwards.
ATTTTGACTGAGCATCTTGAAGGAGGAGAGTAGCATGTGATCTGGCTGTACAGGCAGGAAGGACCAGATGGTTCAGAGCCTCATGGACCTTGTTTGGAGTTTATCAGTGGGTGATAGGAAGCAGCTGAAGAATTTTAAGGAGGGGAGTGAAGTGATATGATTTACTTTTTTTTTTTTTTCCTTTGGCCTGCTGTGTATGTATGTTATGAAAAAAACATTACATAAAATTTATCATCTTAACCATTTTTAAGTGTACAGTTCAGTAGTGTTAAGTATATTCACTACTATCTACTTTCTGTTTCTATGAATTTGACTATTTTAGATACCTCATATAAGTGGAATTATTCAGTATTTGCTTACTGTGACTAGCTTATGTCACTTAGCATAAGGTCCTCAAAGTTCATCCTTGTTGTATATGACAGGATTTCCTTCTATCTTAAGGCTGAATAATATTCCATTGTATGTTTATACCGCATTTTTTTATATCCATTCATCTGTCGAAGGACACTTGCGTTGCTTTTACCTCGGCTGTAGCGAATAGTGCTGCTATGAACGTGGGTGTGCAAATATCTCTTTGAGACTCTGCTTTCAATTTTTTGGTGTATATATACTCAGTGGTGGGGTTGCTGGAGCATATGGTTGCTTTTTTTAAAAAAAAATTTAAAAAAAACCCTCTGTACTGTTTTCCATGGTGGTCGTACCATTTTACAGTCCCACCAACAGAACACATGGGTTCTAGTTGCTCCATGATTTATATTTTAAAGATTTCTTTGGCTGCTGTTTGGGGAATGAATTGTTGGGAGCAAGAGTGACCACAGGGAGATTGCCTAGGAGAGTAATTGTTAAGAGTCCAGTTGAGAGTTAAATAATGGCTTGGATTAGGATGATAGGAGAAAAGGAAGGGTTAACAAGATGTTTTGGAATTATTGAATAGAATCAATTTGACTTGCTGATGGATTGGGAAACAAGAGTGAAGGAAAGGGAGGAATCAAGGGTAATTCTTAGATTGGTGGTTTCAAGGTTCCTAATGACATCCATGATGCTAATGCAGGTAAGAAAGTTTCCCAGAGCCCTCAACATATTTCTTCTCATGTCTCATAGGTCAGGCCTGGGTTATTGGATAATGGAAATAGGATTTCCCTTGGGTAGAACAATCAAGTTTCATTGTCCCAGGCCTAGGGGAGTGGTCCACCTTCCTGAGCACATTGCTGGCCCATATTTGAACAAAATGGAGGTTCCCTTAGGAAGGAAGAATAGAGGGAGTGACACATAACTAATTAACTTTGTGAGCTTTGGGGAAGCATCTTGACTTCTTTGCTTCATTTGTAAAATGGGAGTATAACTACCTCACAGAGTTGTTGTGAAGACTAAATAAAACAGTGTATTTGAAATGCTTAGGAAGGAATAAACGCTCAACAAATGTCATTTTCTTTACATCATTCTCCCTCCACCCCATCTTTTTTTTGACTTTGTATTTCTTTTAATTATGCCACCGTTTTCTGATCAACCAAAATCACAGTCTTGGAATTATATTTGACCTTTTCCCCACTCTTTTCATTCTTATTGCTGCCATATTTGTTCTGAACTAAATCATTTGTGTTAGAGGAGGCAATAATCTTATAACTCATCTTGCATTCTCTTATATTCTAGTTTCATTAATAAAGCTTTTATTATTTTCCACTTATACCAAACTAAATTTAAATGTGTTATGAAGTTCATAGTGGACACAAACTCCTGCTGATCTTCTGCATGTTATAAATATACTCCAGCAAAATTAGGCTACTCCGTGTTCTTTGAACACACCTTATTTCCTCCTTTATTCTTTTCGTTACGTTTTTCCCTCATGCTAGAGTGTCCTCTCAATCTCTCAGGGTCCATTCTAAACGTTTGTTTATTCAGTCAGTAAATATTGATAATATTCTGTGTTCAGCGCACTGTTGTAAGAGTTGGAGATGTCATAGTTGGCAAAAATTGAGATGGCTCCTGCTCTTCCATGTTTCTGTTGTCATAAAGTCTTTCCAGAGTCATCTTTAATTTGAGGGTATGACTTCTTCCACCTTGGAACTTTCTTAACGGATTTTTTATACCCTTACTTACTGCAATTCTGTCTACTTATGTTGTATTATAGTGGTTCTTCTTTATTTTTTACTCAATGGAAGTATCTTTCTCTTAAAAGTTGTACCATAGTCTTGTAGATACTTTTTGACTTGAAGCTTTGTCTTTGATTGTAATCTGTTATAGTTGATGATACCTTACATTTATACAGTGATTAATCATTTACAAATATCACTTTGATTCAGTGTGTCCAGCACTTTAAAATAAGTTAGTCTGGAATATTGCATGATTTAATCATTGACATCTGTTCTGATCTAATATGTCTTTGTTGGTATTGAAAAATTTTGTGTGTTAGGTATTTTTGAGAAGAACTGTAGCACATCTTCATCTGTGACTGCTAACTTCTAATGGAAAAATGTTACAGGATTAACTTTGTTTTTCACTTTTATAGACTGAGCAGTTATAATTAATATATTACTCAGTTGGCTTAAGTCATGAACTCTTCTTTAATTGATAATTTCACATCTTTTTGAAAGAGTTTAGGGAAATTTAAAATGATGTGATTATTAAAAAGGATGGAATTTTATTCAACCTGTAATCTTACAGACTTTAAAAACATTTAAAAGGGCTGATTAATGTGAAATTAAGGGTAGTAGAATCAGTAAGTATTAGGCAGGGACTGTGAGATTACAGTGTGTTATTTAGTTGGGGAGTATATTCAACAGATGTTTGAATGCCTACTTCAAACTACTAGACACTTTTTAGGTGCTGGAGAAATATAGAAAACTAAACAAATGAAGTCTCTGCTCTCATTTCACTTTTAATGCTCTGGTTACTTGTCATGCAGTTGTAGTTTTGCCGTATACAGTATCTCATCTTTAAACAAATTGACAACTTCCTCATTTTATGGTTGCCACTGATCCCAGTGTTCACTAGTTCCCAGACTCCTTTGTAGTTGAAGCTAAGTGGCACATTGATTTTATTTATCAATCTTTTTACTCATTTATAATATCAGTTATACAAGTCACGATAAATCTCTGAGTTTTATACAAAGCATATACAAATACATGTTTTCTAAAATCAACTTTAGTACAATATGGTAGACGTAGAACTAGAATCCAGAATCTATTAACTCCTGGTCCTGTGTTGTTTTTGCCATATGCTATATAATATTTATTTATGGGACCTATTTTTTTCTCACTGTCCCTCCCCCCATCCCTCCATCCCTCCCCTGTCCCCCACTGCTTCCTCCTCCCACAGTCCACCCATAGCTTGATGCAGCTGCCTCTGCCTGACATGCCCCCATCTGCTCTCCTCTTGTGTGTGCTTCTGCCCTCAGCTAGCTTCTGCCTTGTTAAAGGTGTGTGGTTAGCTTCACGTTTGATGTCTCCTTGGAAGCCTCTTTCTGGGTAGTGTGGCTGTGTGCAAGCATTAGGGTATCCATTTTTCTGAGCCTGTATCTGTCAATTTTTATACTTTTATTTGCAGCTCTTGGAGTTTACTTATGTATCTTCTTTTTTTTAGCTTTTATTCAAATTTTTTTTCTATAGTCATATGTTTGTTACCATTTGTAGAATCTTAAAAAGAAACCGAAGTTCATATTTTGTGTCTTAACATATATATATATATTTTCGTGGTATGTGGGCCTCCCACTGCTGTGGCCTCTCTGGTTGTAGAGCACAGGCTCCGGATGTGCAGGCTCAGCGGCCATGGCTCACGGGCCTAGCCACTCCGCGGCATGTGGGATCCTCCCGGACTGGGGCACGAACCCATGTCCCCCTGCATTGGCAGGCGGACTCTCAACCACTGCACCACCAGGGAAGCCCTTAACATATATTTTAAAAATTTTACTGTTTTTACCTTTTGACTTTTTGGGGGTCTATTTTAAAATGTCATAGAAACATGCAGATATGTTGGCCCTCTGAATTTAGTCAAAACACATATGAAAATCTCTGAGAAATTGTTTAAACTTGTTTATAAAATTATCAACTAGTTTTTATGGTGTACTGAAAATATAGGTTTACATTTTGAAGTCTTTAAAAATTTGTTTTCAGGTACATGGTGATAGTCATGACATATTCATTATAAGCCTTGAATACTGAACTGTTAATAATTAGGACTGTTTTTTTCATATTCTAGGTTAGTTAAAGGAGTAAAAAATTGCTACGATATTGTAGGACCTCTAATTTATAATGAAACAACATGGGAATAGACTCTGCTTAGGAAATAAAAGATAATAAGATAAGTCTTTTTTTGTATTCAGTCATTTTTTCCACATTTCTAGATAAACAGCAGCTGTACTTGTTAAATAGAAATTCCAAAGCAAGACATGGTATGTTTATAGATAATTCCTTTCTAATCATGCTGAAGATGTTTCTGAAAAATCTTAACCCTACCACAATTTGAAATTGAAGAACTAAGATCCTGTGGGAAAAATGGGCTTTGAAGTGAGAATCAACAGACACATGAAAGTCTATTTTTTGAAAATAAATTTATTTATTTATTTATTTATTTATTTATGGCTGCGTTGGGTCTTTGCGGCTGCGCGCGGGCTTTCTCTAGTTGCAGAGAGAGGGGGCTACTCTTTGTTGTGGTGCGCGGGCTTCTCATTGTGATGGCTTCTCTTGTTGCGGAGCATGGGCTTTAGGCACACGGGCTTCAGTAGTTGTGGCACGTGGGCTCAGTAGTTGTGGCTTGCAGGCTGTAGAGAGCAGGCTCAGTAGTTGTGGCACACGGGCTTATTTGCTCTGCGGCATGTGGGATCTTCCCTGGCCAGGGCTTGAACCTGTGTCCCCTGCATTGGCAGGAGGATTCTTAACCACTGTGCCACCAGGGAAGTCCTCTAGTTCATTTTTATGTGGAGATAGTAAATAATATGTCGTATTTTTATGGGTAATAGAAAATATTTTTACAATATCTGCTAAATACATACTCCTCAGTAGCTTATTATTTCAAGCTATATCTTTATTGAAACCTTTTAAACTTGCTTGATATAAAATAATGATAACTTCACAATTTTAAGAGTTTTCTGACCTCCTTGGGTCTGTGATTTATTGTCTTTATTTAATTTTGGAAAATGTCAACTGTTACCTTTTGAGATAATTCTGTTCTATTTTTCTTCATTGGGACTCCAATTAAGTGTATGTTAGACCATTTGATATTGTCCCACAATCATTGGGTGCTTCCTTCTGGTTTCTTTTTTTTTTTTAAACACCCTTGTTTTCTCTCTTTGTTTCACCTATAGTTTCCATGTCTCTGTTGAAATCCCCCATCTGTTCATACATATTATCCAGATCCTTTTACATACTAATCTTTTCCTCTAGGTCTTTTAACATGTTAATCATAGTTATTCTGGCATTCCTGTCTGACAGTTCTAACATCAGGGTCATCTCTGTGTTTGGTCCTGTTGTTTGCTTTATCTCTTGACAATGAATTTGTTTTTCCCTTTTTATGTGTCTCATAATTTTTGATTGGATGACAGAACAGTTGAGACTGAGGACATAAATGTTGCATATGTCCAGAAAGGGGTATGTTTCTTCTATTAGACAGTTAGTATGGTAGTTTGAGTTAGTTTTGTCACTAGTTGAGCTGGGTATGGCTCTGTTGTTACTGTTGTCATGTTCAGTGCACCACAGACCTGAAATTTCCCCAGTGGAGTATTGCTTTTACTTGGTGTTTTGTGTGGCCTGAGTATTGTTCCTGCTCCACTGGCAACTATCCACAGCATGGCTGTGCTACAGAGGGGCCCTCTTTGTGTGTGCTACTGTGGGAGTGGCGGAGTCCTTGGTTCTCCTGATTTGCCTTCAGCTTTAGGTAGAGCTTTTGAGCTTGGACCTTGGCAGTGGGGCAGCTAAACTCTGCCTTGTATCTGAGGGAGGACTTAGGCTTGAGAGAGTTTCCTGTCTTTTGCCCAGGGGTAGCTAACTGCTTAGCTGCGGTATGGGATCCTGGGCCAAGTGGGTTTCTTGTCTTTCTCCTGAGGCAGTGGGATTTTACTTCTGCCTCTCCTTTAGGAGCAGTGGATCTTTGCCTGGGCCCTGGGGATAGGAGAATTTCTCAACTCTATCCCAGAGGTAAATACCTGCTTCTTCTGGTCTGTGCTTCTCTCTCAGACTCTAATACTGGTTTTTGGTATATGTCTCTTTGCTAATGCTTTTCCTTCCAGCTTTTGGATTCTGTTCTCTTATCCTGGTACTCACTTGTATTCCCTGTCTAGGTCTTGACTTCCTGTTGATAATTCTTTGCTGCCCAGACCCCCATGGTCTAACTAAATTCCTAGTCTTGTGCTCCCTCTGCATTCTGTTCCGGTTGAGTCATCAACATTACTGAAGTAGGGTACTTACTGAAAAGACAGTAATGTTTTCAGTTAATTCTGTGATTCAGAAATTGCCAATTATTCTAGTTAATCTACTTGACTGTGTATTATACTTAACCCTCTGGACCTTGGATTGTTGTGTAATCTGTACCAAAAAGTTTCTAGTGAGGATTCCATCTTCTCCTTGGTTGATTTCACAATCTAACGGTTGTTACAGTTTTTATTCTTCATTGTTCACCTGTGGTGTAGAGTGTAGAGTGTATGTAGAGATTGAGTCAGATGACCTGGGTTTAAATTCCTGTTTCACCATTTCTTTTATCTGCCTGTCTAATAATCCATAAAATATTTATTGACTAACTTTTCTATTCTGGTTGCAGAGTCATTACTATGACTTCTGGCAGATTTAATTTATTGAGCCACAGTCATTATGTTAAATAAGTGTTTTTCATAGGTTCACATTTAATTCTTCCAACAGCTCTGTAAGAGCAGTAGGTGTTTTTGTTTTTGTTTTGTTTTGTAGTAATTATATGAGGAAATATTGAGTAATTATTTTAGGAAACTGAAGGCCTGATCAGTTAAGAATCATGTCCACTGCCTCCAGATAGTAAGAGAAGCAAACCTTCCACAAGCATTAGTAACGTTTATCTGATGGATACTTCAGAATATACTTAACTCCTCCTCTGTTAGAAACACACTTTAAGTTTTGTAAGTAATGATTCAGCCAGACTCCTAGGAGCTATACTTGATTGTTCTGAGTTCTCATTTCCCACATCCTGACCATCTGTCAGTAAATACTATGGGTTCTAACTACCCACATATGTTTTGAGTTTCTCTACTTTTCTCTATTCCCATTGCCATCACTCCTAGTCCAGGCCACCGTTACCCCCAACTGAGATTCCTGCAGTAGCTTCCTAACTTCTTGTTATTGCTTTTGACATTTGACAGTCTGTCCTCTCAGAAGCCTCTAAAAATGCACATAAGATAATTTTCTTCCCCATTCAGTGGCTTTACTTTGTAAGTATAATAAAATAGCAACTTTTTACCCTGGTCTGCGAATCCCTGCTTGTTCTGGCCCCTACCTACCTCTCCACATCTCTTTTTGCCATTTTATCCCACACTGAGTTCCTTTCTGCTGCTAGAATATGCCAAACTCTTTCCCTGTTTCTAAGTCTTAGCACTTGAGGTTTTCTGTGTTTACTGTTCCTCTGTTCCTCATCAGCTTTTTTTCATGGCTGACTTCAGTGTTTGGTTTTGCATCTTTTTCAGAAAGATGTTTTTTGGTGATCACCTATAGGGGCAGTCTCCTTCCTATCTTCAATAAATTTACAAATCACTTTTAATACTTAGATACACTTATAACTAGAAGTTATATTTTGATATATTTATTAACTTGCTATCTGTACTTGCCCATAGAAATGTAAGCTCCTAAAAATTGGACCCCTGTCTGTCTTGCTTGTATATTACCTAAATAGTGTCTAATATGTCATAGGTAATCCATGAAACTTTTTGGATGATGAATGTCTTGATTCATGCTTTTTGTGCATAAGCCTTTTTCTGTATTTTGATCTTTTCTCCCCTGAAGCTAGAAAGCCAAAGTAGAATTAAGCTAAAGGAAATGTTTACTGTATTTTTAACCATATGTGGTAATTTAAACTTTTCAGAAATGATTTCCTCTCTTTTTATTTAGATCTTATGATACTTAAAATGAGTGCTGGGCCATCTCAATTTTCATTCTTCTTTTATATAGTTTTTTTAATTATGAACTTGGAAAATACAGACAAGTGTAGCAAAGAGAATAAAACAAATTTCACCCTCAGAACCACTTTGGTATTGTTCTTTTTTATATACAGTATTATTGTATGTGTATAGTTGCAGTCCTCTTAGATGCAGTTTTGCACCTTGCTTTTAAAAATCTAACATTCTGAGCTTTTTCCTAACTGTTAAATGGAATAAAAAACATATTTACTTGTTCTTATTGTTGGATAGATTCCCATTGTTAAATAGATTGTCTTCAGTTTTTCCACTAAAAATATTGTTTTTTAGTGGAATTTATGTGCAGAAACCTTTCTGGCATTTTGGATTTTAAGGGTACCTTCCCAAAAGCATACTATTAGATTAAAGGGTATGAATATTTTTTGTTTGTTTTTTGTTTTGTTTTGTTTTGTTTTGTTTTGTGGTACACGGGCCTCTCACTGCTGTGGCCTCTCCCACTACGGAGCACAGGCTCCGGACGTGCAGGCCCAGCGGCCATGGCTCACGGGCCCAGCCGCTCCGCGGCATGTGGGATCCTCCCGGACTGGGGCACGAACCCGTGTCCCCTGCATCAGCAGGCGGACTCTCAGCCACTGCGCCACCAGGGAAGCCCCAAGGGTATGAATATTTTAAGATTTAAATAATATGTATTACTGGCAGTGTATGTATATTTTGCCTAATTCATATATTACTGCCAAATTGCTTTCTGGAAGGATTGTGTTTTTGAGTGCCCATTGGTGTTTTCATTGAAAAAGAATCTTTGTTATTTTGGGTGAAATATCATGTTTCATTTCTTTAATTATTATAGTTGGAATGTTTTCTCCTTTGTATATTGTTAAATACATTGTCCCTTGTGATCAGTGGTCCTGACAACAGATCTCTTAAACTAATGAGGGGATGAAGCCTGATTCTTTCCTGACATTCCATTATTGTGACTCTTGTAGAAGTGTGATATTAAAAGGGTTGCACTTTCTGATAGATTATTTATGCTTCCATTTTTTTCCAATTTTGTTACAGTTTTAGCTATTGATAGTTTTCCCCCCTCCTTTTAATTCTGATTTAATCCAGAACCTAGTTTCTTGAATTTCTTGAATTGAGCAACTCAAATTTCTGACCAGTAAGTTACCATGAATATTACAAATGTTGGTTGCCTTTATTTTCTGTTGTAAGTTCCTCTTGACTGTTCACTACTCTCTATGGTGATGTCCATGATACCTAATTGCATAGTTAGTCTGAAGTTTGTGTTATTCATCTCTTTTTATGACTTGAACTATAATATGTAAGTCTAGGAACTAACTGTGTGTCTCTTCCACCATGGGGACTGGTGATCAGAGAAAACTGCAGAGTGAGAAAAAAGAAGGGTAGGGAGTAAAGATAGGCTTGGAATAAAGGAAAAACTAGGCTTTAGAGTGGAAAAACTAGGCTTTAGAGTAATGTAAACCTGCATTTTAATTGTGTATCATTTACTAACTTAAAGTTTCTGTGCCTCAGTTTCTTTCTTGGGGAAAAAAGGAGATGATAATTCCTATCTTTCAAGGTCACAGTAAGGATCAAATTATACACACACATAGTATGTATATACCTGTGCTGTGTAATATATTATATGGTGTTCAGTAAATAGCTGTTTTTTCCCTTTGGAAATAGAGGGATTGTCACGATGTCTGGGAGGACCATATTGTATAAACACAGGTGTGAGTTGTACGAGCATATGTTAGGACATTGTCTGAGATGCCAGACATATACAGTAAGTTACGTTGTGGTGAGCAAAACACTTCAACAGATTTGTTCTCTGTAACCAAGCTGTAGTGGAAATAGAATTGTATAATTAAAATAAAGTATGAAAAAACTCTTTGAAGTTTAATTAAAAATGAAAACTTCCTGCTACATTTATTAATTTTTTGGAAGGAGACTTAATGCTCTATCAAATAATGCTTCTTTGGTAATTGAAGGGAAAAAAGCAGCATGTAGGATACTGGAGCACTGTTGCTGTACTGTGAGGCATGTAAATCTGCAAGATTGTGTCTTTTGATAGGATGTTGATAACTTAATTTCACATTAGATGCCCATCCAATGGATCCTCAGCATTTATCATATTCTCTGAAAAGTATTGATGAAATATCCCCTGGATTAACACCTGGCAAATGGATAACCTCTCAGCAAACCAAGCAAGTTACCTCAAATGGGACTGGAATAATGGGATTAGATGCTTGAGTTCTTTACATTCCTCTTCTGGAAGTTAGAAGATGCTTGCTCTAGAATTCACTCAAACGCAGCTGGGCTTAGTTACAACTTTTTTTTTTCTTAATATTTATTTATTTGGCTGTGCTGGGTTTTAGTTGTGGCACGCAGGATCTTCGTTGCGGCAGCGTGCAGGATCTTTTAGTTGCAGCATGCGGGATCTAGTTCCCTGACCAGGGGTCGAACTCAGGCCCCCTGCATTGGGAGCGCAGAGTCTTAACCACTGGACCACCAGGGAAGTCCCAAGAGTTACAACTTTTTAATGAGCCAGTTCCTGGAGAACATTCCTGAGTCCCTTCTTTGTGCTGTACTCTGTGCCAGTTCTGGGAAAGGGGAGTTGAGGTATTCATAACCTAGGGAGGAAGAGCAGGTATAACTACAAAACACTGTGATAACTGAGATATATATAAAGACTGAGAGAAAAAAATTGTGAGAGAATAAGGTGAAGGAGATAAATGTAATAAAGTGGGCTCTGAAGTAAAATGGACTTACGCCATTTTAGTTAGGGTGAACAATATATAATACCTATTTAATAGGGTTGTTGTGAATAAATAAGATCAGTAGAGGAAAAATGTTTGGCACAATGTTTGCCACATAGTAACTCTTACAAAGTGTTAAATACTAGTATTACTTTAAATTCTTACAGTTTCTTTCTGTGATGATGCAGTGCTCTAAGCAGTTATTTATTTAATTCTTAAAGCTATTTGGAGTAAAGGATTAAAAAAGACCCAGAATGGGACTGGAGTATGATTTGTTGCTACTATCCCAACTTCTTTAGGTAATTCAAATATAAGGAAAGCTAATAGTTAATGATCCTGTTTGATAGAAAGAGTGTGGTACATGTTATTTTAAGAAGGGGCTTTTCGTTGCATTCTGGTGCCCATCTGTCAGTTGGCTATGGTGGAAACACCCCACCGTGTTTATTTAGCATCATTGGGAGATAAAGTATGTTACGTGAGTGAAAAGCCAGCACTTATCTGAATACTTACTTTGTGTCAGATGCAGTTCTAAATGCTGTACACAGAGTAATTCATTTAGTCCTCACCACAGGCTTATGCGGTAGATCTCCATTTCACAGGTGAGGTAATGGTGGCCCAGAGAAGTTAAGGACACATTCACAGGGCTGGCAAGTGGTAGAGGCGGGATTCTACCAACAGCTCTCGTATCCTTAACCAGTACTCTTTTGATTCTTGAATAATTGCAGCTTAACTCTTTTGAATTATAAACTTCTTTTATTTTAAACATTTTGGAATCAAATTATTTCTAAAATTTGTTACTTCCCTGCCTGGTACTGAGTGCAAGTTAACAGGCACATTGTTACTGCTGGTGCTCATGCAAAAGCACAGGTATTTTTCAGGACTGTTGATTCATGTAGAGTTGTTCAACCTTATCTCTCATGGCCTTGAACAGCTGGAGTATTTATTTCTTCATAAACATTTTACTTAAGTAGAACAGTACAGAAAATGGCATGAAATCTTTAGACAGCTCAGCTGTTTTTCACAAAGTGAATGCTCACATATTACTAGCACCCAGCTTAAGAAACATAATATTGCCCTCACCCCTGATGTCCCTCATGCCCCCTTATCATCACTGCCTGCCTCTGCCCAGGGTTAACCGCCACTGTCCTTACTTCAAATACTGTAGGATCACTTTCCTGTTTTTGAATGTAATATAAATGTAGAATCATCAACATATGATTACATCACAGTTTATTCATCAGACAGCTGTATTTTAAAAACATTTTTTGGTATCTGCTAAGGCTGGAAGATGGGTGTCAAGGCTTGGGTTGTCATACCTATTGGTAGTGTAAGGGGTCCTCCTTTGAGTAAAGCATGTAGAGTTTTTATGTGTGATATTTGTGATATCTTTTTCATTTCTGAGGATGTATTTGTAGTTTTTCAGGTTTATCTGTGTTCTGCCTAGGTGAAGTCAGAAGGAGCTTTCAGATAAATGAAGTTTATCTGAGTTTAACTCTGATTATCAGACTAAGGAATTTAGGAGCAGAGAAGCTCAAAGTGTGAGGTTCAGTGTTACTTGCGTTTTAATTAATTATTTTAAATTTAAATATTAAAAAATAATTATAGGGGCTTCCCTGGTGGCGCAGTGGTTGAGAGTCCGCCTGCCGATGCAGGGGACACGGGTTCGTGCCCCGGTCCGGGAAGATCCCACATGCCGCGGAGTGGCTGGGCCCGTGAGCCATGGCCGCTGAGCCTGCGTGTCCGGAGCCTGTGCTCTGCAACGGGAGAGGCCACAGCAGTGAGAGGCCCGTGTACTGCAAAAAAACCCCACAAAAAAACTATATACATATTGAAATAGATTAATTTCAGGGAACTACTTGTAACAATTCCAGTTTTTCTGTAACTGGTCACATGGTCGTAGTTGGTATTTCTGCTACCTTCTTCTACTACCCATTCCATATTCTGTTTGTTCTCAGCACCTTAGCTGGTTGTGGTTCTTTGCTTGGTGAGGTGACCCAAAACTTTATTCCTGAAGGATCTGGGCCATTAGTAGTCCTGCCTGGATTGGGTTGTTGTAGTTTTCTATTGACTTCAATCACAGGGCATGGTAGTACTACTATGAGTTACCTTAAGGGATTGCCTGTATTTCAGACTTATTCTTTCTTACCATCCTTGTTTAATACCAATCCAGTCTCCTCTTGGTAATCAGGATTCCTCACACCAGTCAGTAAAGTAGCTCTCTTCTTTGCCTGTTGATGTAGAGGGAGGAAGCGCCTAAAGTGGCCGGTGGCAATTTTAACTTCCAGTTCAGTGTAATCGTTGTGTCTCCCAGTGGCAGCATCTTCCCTTTGGAACTAAGACCTCTAGACAATCAGAACATAAAGTCTTGGGGACAGGGAGCAAAAATTTTGCTAGTGGATCTCTAGGGGCAGCAGTGAGTGGTGTCACTCTCATTTCTGCTCTTAGATTCTAGGATCTGTGAATCCTAGCTGTCAGAGAAAGGACTCTATATATTGGATGCTGATTTAGAACATATACAACCTCCTGGAGGACATTGCCCCAACCCTGCAAGATATTGCCGCCTAAGTAGCACCGTAACTGAGTCTTCAAAAGGCCATTCTGTTGTTCTATCAGCCAGCTGCTTAGGATGATGGGGAACATGGTAAGACAAGTGCTCTTACCAAGTGAATTCCATGAGCATGAGCCCATTGCTGCACTTCTTCTGCTGTGAACTGAGTTCTTTGATCAGAGGTAATTTTGTGTCTAATATCATGATGGTGGATAAGCCTTCTGTAAGTCCATGGATGGTAGGTTTAGCAGAAACATTAGATGCAGTGAAAGCAAATCTGTATCCAGAATGTCTGTTTCAGTAAGGACAAAACTTCCCCTTCTGTGATGGAAGCAGTCCGGTGTAATCAACATGCCACCAGCTAGCTGGCTGATCACCCTGGGGAATGGTGCCATATTGGAGACTCAGTGTTGATCTCTGCTGTTGGCATATTGGGCATTCAGCAGTGGCTCTAGGCAGGTCAGTCATCATGGGTTGAAGCTCATGTTGCTGAGCCCATGCCTAACCTTCCTTCCTCCCATGACTACTTGGTTCATGAGTCCATTGGGCAATGATAGTAGTGGCTGGGAAGAGAGGCTGACTTGTATATACAGAACAGGTCATCTTATCCACTTGATTATTAAAATCATCCTCTGCTGAAGTGACCCTTTGGTGAATAATCACATGGACACAGATATTTTCATGTTTTTTGTCCATTCAGAGCGGTTTATCCTTATGTCTCCTCTCCAGACCACCTTGTCACCAGTTTCCCAATCATGTCCTTCCAGGTCCCTGATCATCTAGATAAACCATTTGCTACATCCTATGAACTGGTATGCAGTGGCACCTCTGACCATTTCTGCTAAGCAAAATGATCAACCACATGCACTGCTTGAAGTTCTGTCCACTGGGAGGATTTCCTTTACCACTATCCTTTAGGGATGTCCTGGAAAGGGGCTGCAGTGCTGCAGCCATCCACTTTTGGGTGGTGCCTGCATATTTTGCAGAATCATTTGTAAATGAGGCCCAAGTTTTCTCTTCTTCATTCAACTGATGGTAGGAAATGTTGCATGAGGTCATAAATGTAGGCTGGGAGAGAGAAAATAATGTAGCAGGAATGGAGACCATGGGCATTTGGGTCACCTCTTCATATCTTACTTGTGTATGTGTAATCTCCATCTTGTATATACTATTTACTTCCATTTGATGCTGGAGTGCTGATGTGCATGCCTAATCTTATGGCTTGATGGGTCAGATAATACCCAGTTCATGATGGGCAGCTCAGTTCGCATGGTAACTTAGTGGCCCATTGTTAAGCATCAGTCTCTGCTGAAGGCCCAGTAGCATGCCAGAATCTGTTTCTTAAAAGAGAGTAGTTGTTTTCAGAGGGTGGCAGGGCTTTGGTCCAAAATCCTAAGGGTCTGTACTGTGTTTAACCTATATAGGCCTGTCAGAGGCTCTAAACAGCATCTCTGTCTGCTCTCACACTTCAGGCATCATTAGGTGTGTTGGATCACATGGGCCAGAAGCTTGCAGGACAGCCTGAATTGTCTCAGAGCCTTCTTTTCTTCTGGGCAATACTCAAAACTAGTAGCTTTTTAGGTTACTTGGTATGATGGATAAGTTTTATGTTTCAGCTTGGCTAGGCTGTGGTGCCCAGTTGTTTCATCAAACACTGCTGTAGATGTTGCTGTGAAGGTAATGCGTAGATGTGATTAACATTTACAATCAGTTGACTCCCTAAGTAAAGGAGATTCTTTGATAATGCGGGTGGGCCTCATTCAATCAGTTGAAGGCCTTAAGAGCAAAAACTGAGATTTCCCAGAAAAGAAGAAATTGCACCTCTAGATTGTATCTAGAAATCTTGCCTGAGTTTCTGGTCTGCTGGCCTGCTCTACAGATTTTGGACTCAAGACTGTAACATTGACTCCTGTCTGAGTTTCTTGCCAAATGGTCCATACTACAGACTTCAAGTTTGCCAGACCCCACAATCGTGTGAGCCCATTCCTTAAAATAAGCGTATATTCTCAGTGTGTATTCTCTCTCTTTCTCACTGTGGATGTGTGTGTGTGTGTGTGTGTGTGCGTGCATGCATGAGTATATACATGTTTATATCTCCCATTACTTCTGTATATTTGGAAAACCCTGACTGATGCACTTGGTTAATGGGCTGGAGTAGTACACCCAAATGAGGAGTATGTTGCCTCTCAAATCCAAAGAGGCCCGCTAGGTGTTCTCTTTGTGTTTGTAGGAGGGATCAGATGCAACTTACCCTTTACCTTAGAAGGGATATCTTGACATGCCCCATACCACTGGACTTCTAGAAATTTTACTTAGGTGGAAGGCCCCTGAATATTTGTCCAATTTATTTCCCACCCTCTAACATGCAGTTGTCTTTACCAATAAGTCTAGAGTAGTTGCAACTTCTTCCTCACTAGGTCCAATTTGTAGACTATCATGAATGTAATGGATGTGATATCTTGTGTAAGAGAAAGTCTGTCAAGATCCCTGAGAACTAAGTTATGACCCCCATCAAAGGGCTGGAGAGTCAGTATACCCCTGAGTGAAGATGTAGTGTTGGACTTGCCAGCTGAAAACAAACTGCTTCTGGTAGTCTTTATTTTTTTTTATTTTTTTTGCATTTCAATATTTTATTTTAGTTTTTATTTTATTTTTTAAACACCTTTATTGGAGTATAATTGCTTTACATTGTTGTGTTAGTTTCTAGTATATAACAAAGTGAATCAGCTATATGTATACTTATATCCCCATATCCCCTCCCTCTTGCGTCTCCCTCCCACCCTCCCTATCCCACCCCTCTACGTGGACACAAGGCACCGAGCTGATCTCCCTTATGCAGCTGCTTCCCACTAGCTATCTCTTTTACATTTGGTAGTGTGTATATGTCAATGCCACTCTCTCACTTCATCTCAGCTTACCCTTCCCCCTTCCCATGTCCTCAAGTCCATTCTTTATGTCTGTGTCTTTATTCCTGTCCTACCCCTAGGTTCTTCAGAACCCTTTTTTTTTTTTTTAGATTTCATATATATGTGTTAGCATATGGTATTTGTTTTTCTTTTTCTGACTTACTTCACTCTGTATGATAGACTCTAGGTCCATCCACCTCACTACAGATAACTCAATTTCATTTCTTTTTATGGCTGAGTAATACTCCATTGTATATATGTGCCACATCTTTATCCATTCATCTGCTGATGGACACTTAGGTTGCTTCCATGTCCTGGCTATTGTAAATAGTGCTGCAGTGAATATTGTGGTACATTACTCTTGTTGAGTTATGGTTTTCTCAGGGTATATGCCCAGTAGTGGGATTGCTGGGTCATATGGTAGTTCTAGTTTTAGTTTTCTAAGGAACCTCCATACTGTTCTCCATAGTGGCTGTATCAATTTACATTCCCACCAACAGTGATAAAAGAAACTGAAGAAGACATAAACAGATGATCTATTTTTCTGTTTTTGTGCCAGTATCTGGTAGTCTTTATTAATAAGTATTGTGAAGAAAGCATTTGCCAATCTGTATCTGTATACTGGGTACCAAGAGATCTGTTAATTTCCTCTCACAGTGAAACCACATCTGGAATAGCAGCTACTGTTGGAGTCACCACCTGGTTAAGTTTATGATAATCCACTGTCATTCTCCATCTGTTTTCTGCATAGGCCAAATAGGTGAGTTGAATGGCGATGTGTTGAGAATCACCAGCTCTACCTTTAAGTTGGTGGTGTCACAAATCTGTGTAGTCCCTCCATGAATGCAGTATTGCTTTTGGCTTAATATTTTCCTAGATAGAGGCAGTTCTAGTGGCCTCCACATGCCCTTTCCTATCCTAATAGCGCTTACTCCACAAGTCTGGGAACCAGTGTGGGGATTCTGCTAGTTGCTGAGTATGTCTTTTTAAGTTACGAATTTTGGAACTGGGGAAATAACCACAGGAGAATTCAGGGGACCTAATGGATCTATTGTAATATGGACCTGAGCTAAAGCTCCATCAATTACCTGGCCTCCATAGTCGCCTACTGTGACACATGAACACAGTGACATTTTGGGTCTCTTGGAATTAGTGTCAGTTCAGATCCAGTGTCCAATTGTCCCTGAAAAGTCTAATTATTTATTTTTCCCAGTACATAGTCACCTTGGTAAAAGGCTGTAGATCCACTTGGGAAAGGCTGGGACAAAGATTAACAAAATGAAATTTTTGCTGTGTAGGAGGGTCTTTCCTCAAGGGGGCCTATTCCCCCCTTCACCCAAGGAGTTC
Organism: Mesoplodon densirostris; assembly: GCF_025265405.1. Lineage (NCBI taxonomy): Eukaryota > Metazoa > Chordata > Mammalia > Artiodactyla > Ziphiidae > Mesoplodon > Mesoplodon densirostris. The sequence continues at coordinate 166,798,913 of NC_082661.1, read as the reverse complement.
TGAGTCTGTAAACTGGCTTAAGTTTGGGAGGGCCTTGACTGTGTTTTGGTTTTTCAAGTTAGTCTTGTGTTCACTTGACCTAGAACTCTTGCCCATATAGATCAAATAAGAATTTAGTAGACAGCCCATCTGTTTCTTTTAGAGGCACCATGATCAACTAGAGAATGCCACACACAGGTCTCTGAGTCAGACTTTTCTGATATCCGTTTTTGCCCGGCTTTTGTCCATTGTGGTAACAAAGTCCACCTTGTATTTGGTGATTAAATACTGTCACTTGGCCCCTACCTCCCAGGATGCAGTTTACCCCATTGCATTTAAGGATCCCAGTTCACTGGTATCAGTTCCCACTGTAATTTCTGATCTGCAGAGAAGAGCAACCATGGAGTTCTTCAGCGATGCACACGTTTATTTCTGACAGTTGTGGTGAAAGGTAGGTCTTCTGGACCATTCTGGCGTGGGTGAGCAGGTTATACATGATAAAACCGTTTTTTACATTTCATTTTCTCAAAGCCTTTGGATACCACCTTCTACATTATACCAAGGCAGTCCTGGTATTTCAAGTTCATTTAATGTAGGCCACCTTTTGGGGCATGTTTTATGCAACTCACCAAACTGCTAGAGCCTTTTCTAACCCCTTGAGCTACAACATTGACTCTAGAATATCTGTTTAATTAGTCTCATAACAATAAATTCGGCCTCATCCAACTTTATGTTTCGTCCATATTATCCCACATCCATAATATTAAATCCCATACATCTTCCTCAGGTTTCTATCTATATAAATTGGAAAAATCATGCTGCTCTTTTGAGTTGTAGTACGTCTCTTAGAGGTCACACTTTGTATCGCACCTTTCGGGGCCAGTGGGACTTGAGTCTAGTTGTAGGTCTAGAAGCAAAGGGTCAGTGTAGGTCCCGAGGATAATCAGCTGTGTCTGGCAAGGCAGCTGCCTAAGGGGAGGTCATTATAGATTCTTCATGCATAGCATAGTTCACCTCTGTCAAGGGTAGAAGGTCTGCTTCTCCTAGCAAAGAAGACCCAGCAAAATGTAAGGCTTCAGTGTCCCCAGCTTCATTGAGATCTGCCCACATGTGCCCATTCCAGTTTGCAGGATCCCATTTCTTCCTAATCAGTGCCCTTACTTTAACAGAGTATCCTGTGAGGTCGCAAATTCAATGTGTGTTGGAATTTAGCCACTCACAGGATGACACTCTGGGTTTGGTTTTCAGAAATCTCAGCTCTGAGGCTTCAGTAGATAAGGGTTTCTCTCAGGGAAGACAAAAGCTTTCAGGTCATTTGCATAGCATATGAAGGTGCTGAGCTTATACTTTTACTTCCCCACTTTACCCAGCACAGTTAGGAGTCACCAGCTAATGTTATTGTAATTAATAATTTGACAGATGTTTGACAGATGTTCTAAGGTGTCAGTTGCATGTTCACCTAGAGCCTTGGTTTTTGTAAGTATTTGATTAGGAGTATCCAGTGGTTATATTTTGTATATCTCTTTTGCTGTATCATGCCATGGATCACCAGTGCCTACTTTGCCTCTTTAGTGGAAATGGAGTCATTAGTGCCTTTAAATCTACTCACAGTAGAGAACCAATTTCATAAACCCCAGAACCAATTCAGAAAACTCATCCATAAGTTTCTGTTCCTCTAGAACTACTCTTAGCACCCAAGTCAGTAGTCAGTATCAGTCAGGGTTCTTCAGAGAAACAGAACAAGTATATATGTGCACATAGATGTACACATTACTTCTGTGGTAATAATTTTCTTTTGTTTTTTACTTTTACCATTTGTATATGTATACCTAAACAATATTGCTTAGTTTTGTCTTGAAGAATATATTAATAGAATCCTTGTATGTACTTTTCTTTCTCACTTATGCTCAAGAAAAGTATGAGTTTTGTTCATTTTATTGTATGTTACTTCATTTTATTGCTGTATTATATTCCAGTTTTGAATACTCCACAGTTTAATACATTTTTTTTTTATTGTTTCTAGTTTTGGCCTTTTGTGAATAATGCTTCTGTGACTATCCTCTTATTGTACATCTATGTGAGTTTATCAAGGAGATGTAATCAAGGAGGTTGCTGGGTCAGATGATATCATCTTTACTTAGTAATGCCTAATTTTTTGCCAAAAGAGGTGTATCAGTTTATTTTCCAGTATCACCAATATTGGTATTATACACTAAAAAAAATTTCTGTGGTGGATGTGAAAACGGTATTTTTTTGTGCATTTAATTTGCTCTTTACTATTGAAATTGAGCATTATTTCATATTATTGGTTATTTGGATTTCTTCTTTTGGAGATTGTCTTTCAGGGCTTCTGTCCATTTTTCTATTGGGTTAGTTCTTTTTTTTTTTTTTTCCTTATAGTGTTTTTGGAATTCTTTATATTTCTATTCTTTGTTACAAAGTATTTTTGGAATTCTTTATATTTCTATCCTTTGGTTACAGTTGCCATATCTTTATTCAATTTATGGCTTCTCTCTATTTACTTTATGGTGTGTTAATGTTAGTATTATCAAATTAACTGGGCTTTTTATCGTTAAATGCTTTTGGTGTCTTAGTTAAGAAATTCTTTCATACCCTGATGATATTGTTGTACATTATCTTAAAGCGGTATAATTTGTATTTCAAATTTAGGTTTTTAGGGCTTCCCTGGTGGCACAGTGGTTGAGAGTCTGCCTGCCGATGCAGGGGACACGGGTTCATGCCCCGGTCCGGGAAGATCCCACATGCCGTGGAGCAGCTGGGCCCATGAGCCATGGCTGCTGAGCCTGCGCGTCCGGAGCCTGTGCTCCGCAACGGGGAGAGGCCGCAATGGGGAGAGGCCACAACATTGAGAGGCCCGCGTACCGCAAAAAGAAAAAAAGAAAAAACAATTTAGGTTTCTAATTTGCTAGTAATTGATTTTTGTGTGTTTTGTGAGAATTGGGTCTGATTTCCATTTTTTTTCTATATGTGGATGCTCAGCCAGTTCCAGAACCATTTATTTTATAAGTGAATTTTCCTTACCAATTTGCATTGCTCATTCTGTCATATATCAAGTGCCTGTATATGTGTGGATCTGCTTTTGAGTTCTTTATTTCTTCCACTGATTTGTCTGTTACTTTGACAATACTCACAATTTTTAAAGTTACTGTTGTCTTATAAGTCTTAGTATTTGGTATAGAAGGTTTTCTTGTTTTTTTCAAAACTGTCTGGCTGTTCTTTGCCCTTTGCATATTCATGTACATTTTATAATCAGTTTGTCCAGCTCTAGGGGAAAAAGAAACCTATTGGGTTTTGACTGGAATTGCATTGATTCTTTCAAATTGATTTGGAGACAGTTGACATCTTTATAACATTGAATCTTTCAGTCTAAAAATTTGGTGTATATCTCTATTGATTTAAATTTATTTTAGTGGTTCTCATAAAGTTTTATAATTTCTTTCCTTAGAGGTCTTGCACATGGTTGTATTTATTCCTAGGTACTTTATGTTTCGATCTCCCCTTCTGTCTGAAAAAATAGTATCTTTATTTTAAAAATGGAATTGTCAGTTCTCATGCTTTAGGATAACAAGTATTATAGATTCATGATTGTCTTGATTGTCTTTGTACTTCAAGAAACATGAACTTGTAAATATTCTCTTTTCCTGAAATTTTTTAGCATGGGTAGGGAAAGGCAGGAGTTGGGGCTTAAGGTGGGTTTTGGAAACCCTCTATGGATGAGAAATGTGAAAAAGAGGAATTTGGGTCTAACCAAATTTCATCAGTTTTAAGTCTCCGTCTTGCTCTGTTGTTTATGAGTTGTAATCCCAACCATGGAACTCTTTGGATAGTTTGTTCATATGAAACTTTCAGCCAGAACATGAGGGCCTAAGGTTCAGACAAATTTTGAATTAGTTTGAGAAAGTAAATGAATCTATTTTTGGCTTTATCCACTCCTCAAAGTCATAGTCTTTGCATGTTTGAGGAATAATTGTCAGACTCAGTGTATTAGTTATCTGTATTGCTGCATAATACATTACCACAAACTCAGCTGCTTAAAACAACATGAATGTATTTTATCTTGGAGTTTCTGTTGATCAGGTGTCTTGGCGTGGCTTAACTGGGGTCTCTGCTCGGAGTCTCTCAAGGCTGAAGTCAAGGTATTGGTTGGGCCACATTCTCATCTGGAGCGTAGTGTCCTCTTCCAAGCTCGTTCAGAGTGTTAGCAGAATTCAGTTCCTTGTGGTTATAGTACCAAGGACCTTGATCTCTTGAAGTCTTTTGGCCAGTTGCTTTCTTCACAGCATGATGGTTTGCTACTTCTAGGCCAGCAGGTGAATCTCTCTTACATGTTGTGTCTTTTTGACCTTTTTTATTGGCCTTTTTAATGGATGAGGTAGGTATTCCCACCCAGGATAAATTCTCTTTTGAAGTGAAGTCAGAGTCAACTGATTGACATAACCTTAATGACATCTACAAAGTCTTTTCTGCCATGTAATATAACATAATCACAATAGTGATATCCTATTCACAACTCCTCACATTCAAGAGAAGTGGATTGTACAGGATGTATACACCAGGGAGCAGGAATCTTGGGAGACATCTTAGAATTCTGCCTGTCACACTCTGATCCATACATGAATATTCCAGTTTCTCATATCAAATGATACCTTGATTCTTCTTCACACCTGGATTGCTTTTATTTTGAACTAATTGTAGACTCAAGAAGTTGCAAAACTTTTACAGAGAGGTTCTCTATATCCACCCTGATACTGAATCTTCCAATCTAAAAATTGGAAGTTTTCCCCAATGGTGACATCGTACATAAATGTAGTACATTATCAAAACCAGGAAATTGATATCAGCATACTATGATTAAGTAGACTACACACTTTACTCCAGTTTCACCAGTTTTGTATCATTAATTTTTAAATTTTGGTATGTCTATGTGTATAATTCTATGTATAGATTCATATAACCTCCACATTTAAGACACAGAACTGCTCTGTCATCACAAAGAAATTTCCTTATGCTCCCCCCATATAGTAACACCCTACTTCTGAATCCCTGGCAGCCACTGTTCTATTCTCCACTTCTATACTTTTGTCATTACAAGAATGTTATATAAATGGAATTTTAGATTATGTAACTTTCTGAGATTGACCCTTTTCACTCAGCATAATGCCCTTAAAATTCATTCAAATTGCTGAATGTATCAGTAGTTGGTTTCTTTTTATTGCTGAGTAGTATTCCATTGTATGGATGTACCACAGTTTGTTTAGCCATTCACCCATTGAAGGAAATTTGGGTTGTCTCCAGTTTGGGCCTGTTAACAAAGTTCCTGCAAGTATTTCTGTTCAGGATTTTGTGTGAATGTGTCTCTCTTTTTCTAGAATAAGTGTCCAGGAATGTAATTGATGGGCCATATGGCAAGTGTATGTTTAACTTTTTAAGAAACTGCCAGACTGATTTCCAGAGTGGGTGTACAATTTTACATTCTCATCAGCAAAGGATGAGTGATACAGTTCCTCTGCATCCTTGCCAGCATTTGGTTCTATTGGTACTTTTTATTTTGACCATCCTAATAGATGTGTGGTAGTATCTCATTATGATTTCAATTTGAATTTTTCTAATTGCTAGTAGTATTCAGCATCTTTTTATGTGTTTATCTGCCATCTCTATATCTTCTGTTCATGCCTTTGCCCATTTTCTAATTGGATTTTGATTAGTTTTTACTGTGGCCATTTTCAAATAAATATTGAAGTTGAGACCGTGGTATAATGAACCCCTATTATCAAGTTTCAGCAGTTACATTTTACCCTTTTGTTTGCTTTGAATATTTTAAAGCAAATCAGATACATAGACTTCATGACATTTCACTTGTAACTACTTAATTTAATGATAATTCCTTAATATCTAATACTAATACCTAATGGTATTAGTATATGCTTAGTATATATTAGTACTAGTATATGTTAGTAGCTAGTATATCCTTAGGATATGTCACTAATAGATAATAGATATCTAATAGCTAATACTTAGTTCATGTATAGATTTTTCTGTTTTAAACATGTATTTTTAAAAGCGGTTGGTCTGAATCAGAATTCAGATAAGACCACTTAGTTATGTATTCTTTTTTCATAGCACTCCCTCCTTTTTTTTCCCCCTCAGACAATTGATTTCGTTGGAGAAGTTGGGTCATTGGTCTTCTAGACAAATTTGGATTTGGCTGATTCCTTTCTCTTTGTGTCAGTTAACTTGTTCTATGCCCTGTTTCCTCTAAACTAATAGAAAGATTTAGTGGCTCAGTTAGATATGGGTTCAAATTTTTAGACAGGAGTACTTCACAGGGGTACTGTGTACTCCCTGTTGCATCACATCATGAGACACATGATGTTTGATTGTTCTGCTTTTTGGACTACTAAGTTCAATCAGTTGGTTCAGGTATTGTCAGCCCCATCCCTACATTTAAGCATTTTTCATTTATCTTTCACCTAATGGTTATGGCTTCTATTGATGATTGTTGCCTAGGTCCAGTATTTCGTTTGGGGTTGCAGAATGATGATTTTTCAATTTAGTTATTTCTGCATTTATTTGTGGGACTGTTGAGAACTTTCATCAACTTTTTGGTTTTCATTAAATACACTCATACAAGAAAAGTAGGAAAAAATGCTCAATTCCCCCCACTCCCCTTTAATTATCAGTTCTCAGAGTAATGACTTGCTGCCCAGGTCATCTACAGAAGACACCAGTGAGGTGTTTTTCCCCCATCATTTTCTCTGTGTATTATTTTGAATTTGTAGATTTTTTAAAAAGGTATTTGATGCTTTTCAATGACAACATTTTTAAAAGTATTGGATGCTTTTAAAATGTCACTTTCTAACCATAGGTGTTTAGAAGTACAATTGATTTTTGTACATTGATCTTTTTAATCCATCAACCGTTAAATTCTTGTTCATTTAAATTTATTTTTAGATTTTTATCATTGCAGATGGCAGTTTTTTATTCTGCTTTTCAAGTCTTTATACCTTTCATTCTTTCTTTGTTCCTTACTGTGGTAGTACAGTACTCGAGTACTATTTGAATAGAAATGGATAATGCAACCCTTTTGTTATTCCTTACCTCAGGGGCAACACTGTCAATATTTCACTATTAATAATGTGTTTTACTCTAGGTTCTTTATCTGATTAAGGATGTTCCCTTATATACCTATATATTTTATCAAGTATTAATGTCTAATTTTATGAAATGCTTTTCTGTATCTGTTTCTATGATTATATGAGTTCTCTGCCTTTAATCTGTTAATGTGAATTATGTTAATTGATTTTCTAATGTTAAACCAATCTTTCATCCCTGGGATAAACTCAGCTTTATCATGATGTATTATTATCCTTTTTGTAGTTTGTTAAATTTAATTTGCTAATATTTTCAGATTTTTACATTTATGTTCACAAGTGAGGCTGGATTTGTAATTTTCATTTTTAGTACTTCCTTCTTGGTTTTGGTACTACTGTTAAGCTATCCTCATAAAATGAGTTAAGGAAGTTTCTATTCTCTTTGTGTTAAAGGTAGAATTCCCTTTTCCTTGATTATTGTTAGAACTCACAAATGAAAACATCTGGGCTTGGAATTTTCTTTGTGGGAAAAATTTCCAGGTGGTTTAGTTTTTAGTTCTTTGAAGAATATAAGGTAAAAGTAGTATCTTCCTGTGGTGACAAACTAGTAGTTATAAGTGAAAAATTCATTTTTTTTTTTAGGATCCTGTAAACTGTTTTAAAAAAATTAAAAAAAAAAGTTCACAGGAGTTCTTAGTTTTCAATTTATGTATGTATGTATTTATTTAAATTGAAGTATAGTTGATTTATAGTGTTCGTTAGTTTCAGGTGTAGAGCAAAGTGATTCAGTTATATATATATAGTTAGTTTTATATATATATATATGTACTTTTCCAGATTCTTTGCCCTTATAGATTATTACAAAATATTGATTATAGTTCCCTGTGCTATACAGTAGGTCCTTGATGGTTATCTATTTTATGTATAGTAATGTGTATATGTTAATCTCAGACTCCTAATTTATTCCTCCCTGCTTTCCCCTTTGTTACCCATAAGTTTGTTTTCTATATTTGTGGGTCTATTTGTTTTGCAAATAAGTTCATTTGTTTCTTTTTTTTAAGATTTTTTAAAGATTTTTTTTTTTTAGATTCCACATTCTTTGATTAATAATTTTTACTGAATGGTTTGAGTTGAGCTATTTTGTCTCTGTTTGTTGAGGTATTGCCTACGTGCTTTTTGTCTGTAAGTAACTCTTATATTAAATACAGTTACATTAAAAAATAGGTTATCTACTATATTGCTTTACTACAGTTTAGATTTGTGTTTTAAGCTTCTTAAGTTTGTTAAGATTTCTAAATAACGAATCTTTAAGGAATCTTTAGAGGACTTTGATCTAGATACCTAAGTTCAGCTTCTTGCTCTGCCAGTTACTATCATGAGTATGTCCCTTACTTTTGGGCCTTCAAATTCCTCATTTGTAAAGCACATATCTACTTCACATAGTTTTCATGAGGATAAACTGTGAAGTGCTTTATAACCGTAAACTATACATAAATGAAAGGTTTTAAAGGTAGTGAATATAGATAAAATGTTCCAAGAAAGAAAGAGGTTAGAAGGAAACAATATTATATGTTATAGGTATGCAGCATAGTGATTCACAATTTTTAAAGGTTCTAGTCCATTTATAGTTATTATAAAATATTGTCTATATTCCCTGTGTTGTACAGTATATCCTTATAGCTTATTTATTTTATACATAATACTTTGTACTTCTTAATCCCCTACCCCTATTGTGCCCTTACCCCCTTCCTCTCCCCAGTGGTAACCACTAGTTTGTTGTTTATGTCTGTGAGTTTGTTTCTTTTTTGTTATATTTACTAGTTTGTTGTATTTTTTAGATTCCACATATAAGTGATATCATACAGTATTTGTCTTTCTCTATCCAACTTAAGTTCACTCAGCTTAATACTCTCCAAGTCCATCCATGTTGTTGCAAATGGCAAAATTTCATTATTTTTTATAGCTGAGTAGTATTCCATTGAATATATATATCATAATCTTCATCCGTTGATGGACACTTAGGTTACTTCCATATCTTGGCAATTGTAAATAATGCTGCTACAAATATTGGGGTGCATGTATCTTTTTGAATTAGTGTTCTCATTTTTTTTTGTTGTTTGTTTGTGGATATATACACAAGAGTGGAATTGTTGGGTCAAGTGGTAGTTCTATTTTTAGTTTTTTGAGAAACCTCCATACTGTTTTCCACAGTGGCTGCTCCAATTTACTTTCCCACCAACAGCGTAGGAGGGTTCCCTTTTCTCCACATCCTCATCAATGTTTGTTATTTTGTTTGTTCTTTTTAATGATAGCTATTCTGACAGGTGCGAGGTGGTACCTCATTATGATTTTAATTTGTATTTCTCTGATGGTTAATGATGGTGAACATCTTTTCATGTGCTTGTTGGCCATGTTCATTTCCTCTTTGGAAAAATGTCTATTCAGTTCTTCTGCCCATTTTTCAATTGGGTTGTTTGTTTTTTTGATGTTGAGTTGTATGAGCTGTTTATACATTTTGACTATTAACCACTTATTGGTAATATCATTTGCAAATATTTTCTCCCGTTCACTAGGTTGTCTTTTTGTTTTGTCAATGCTTTCCCTTGCTGGGCAAAAGCTTTTAAGTTTAATTAGGTCCCATTTAATTATTTTTGGTTCTATTTCTTTTGCTTTAGGAGACAGAGCCAAAAATTATTGCTATGATTTGTGTCAAGAGTGTTCCTCCTGTGTTTTCTTCTAGGAGTTTTATGGTTTCTGGTCTTACACTTAGGTCTTTAATCCATTTTGAACTTATTTTTGTATATGGTGTTAGAGAATGTTCTAATTTCATTCTTTTACATGTAGCTATCTAGTTTTCCTAGCACCACTTACTGGAGAAACTGTCTTTTCTCCATTGTATATTCTTGCCTCCTTTGTTGTAGATTAATTGACCATAAGTGTGTGGGTTCTGGGCTCGCTATTCTGTTCCACTGATCGTCTATGTGTCTGTTTTTCAGCCATTACCATACTGTTTTGATTATTGTAGCTTTGTAGTATAGTCTGATTAAGGGAGCATGATTTCTCCAGGTCTCTTCTTCTTTCTCAAGATTGTTTTGGCTATTTGGGGTCTTTTGTCTGTCCACATAGATTTTAAAATTATTTGTTCTAGTTCTGTGAAAAACGCCCATGTTATTTTTAAATTTTTATTTATTTTTAAAATTTAATTAATTAATTTATTCTTGGCTGTATTGGGTCTTCGTTGCTGCACGTGGGCTTTCTCTAGTTGAGGTGAACAGGGGCTACTCTTTGTTGTGGTGCGTGGGCTTCTCATTGTGGTGGCTTCTCTTGTTGTGGAGCACAGGCTCTAGGCGTGCGGGCTTCAGTAGTTGTGGCTCGCGGTCTCTAGAGCACAGGCTCAGTAGTTCTGGCACACAGTCTTAGTGACTCCGCGGCACGTGGGATCTTCCTGGACCAGGGCTTGAACCTTTGTCCCCTGCATTGACAGGCGGATTCTTAACCACTGCGCCACCAGGGAAGTCCGCCTTTGTTATTTTGATAGGGATTACATCGAATCTGTAGATTACCTTGGATAGTATTGTCATTTCAACAACATTAATTCTTTCAGTCCATGAACACGATATATTTTTCCTTCTGTTTGTGTTGTTTTCAATTTCTTTCATCAGTGTCTTACAGTTTTCTGAGTACAAGTCTTTTACAAACTCCTTAGGTAGGTTTATTTGCAGATATTTTATTTTTTTTGATGTGATGGTAAATGGAATTGTTTCCTTAATTTCTCTTTCTGATACTGTTTTGTGAGTGTTTTGAAATGTAACAGATTTCTGTGTATTAATTTTGTACCCTGCCACTTTACTGAATTCATTGAAGAGCTGTGGTAGTTTCTGGTGGCATCTTAAGGATTTTCTCTTTGTAGTATCATGTCATCTGCACACAGTGACAATTTTACTTCTTTCTAATTTGGATTCCTTTTATTTCTTTTTCTTGTCTGACTGCTGTGGCTAGGACTTCCAATATTATGTTGAACAAAAGTGATGAGCATGGGCATCCTTGTCTTTTTCCCAGTCTTAGAGGAAATGTTTTCAGCTTTTCACCATTGAGTATGATGTTAGCTGCAAGTTTGTCATATATGGCTTTGATTATGGTGAGGTATGTTCCTTCTGTGCCTACTTCCTGGACAGTTTCTGTGTAAATGAATGTTGAATTTTGTCAAAAGCCTTTTCTGTGTCTATTGAGATGATCATGTGGTTTTTATTCTTCAGTTTGTTAATGTGGTGTATCACATTGATTATTTGCAAATATTGAAAAATCCTTGCATCTCTGGGATAAATCCCACTTGATAACAGTGTATGATCCTTTTAATGTGCTGTTGGATTCAGTTTGCGAGCATTCTGTTGAGGATTTTTGCATCTATGTTCATCAGTGATATTGGCCTCTAATTTTCTTTTTTTGTGGTATCTTTGTGTGGTTTTGCTTAGAAGTAACCTTTGAGATCTGGTTGAGTCCCTCTGGTTTATAGGAAATAGAAGCTACTACTGTATGTATAGAGCTGTCTGCACAACCCAGGCTTCCTGTTTTCTAAATCATTGGTTTTTCCTAGTTTGTCTTCCTTCAAATTAAACACTGGATGCTTGAGAGAAACTTTGACTTCTTTAGGCACATAGTTGAGTGTGTCATTCCCAAGAGGTTAGGTAGAAAAGTACATGTGATATTAGGGAGAAGAAGGAATTTTAAGACTTTAGTTTCTTAAGTTACCAGTAATTAAAACTGCTGTCAAAGTAGTTATTGATTTTTTTTTTCCCCCCGCCAGAGTTTAAACAAAGAGAACCTTGTTATACTTTTCAGGGATTAAAATTCATGTAATGCAGTAAGAAGTAAGGCTCTGTGTGGTTGCTGCATAACTTTATACTTGAAATTCAGTTGAAATTTTACTTAAAAAAATTACTTCAGTATAATTTTAGTAAAATTTTACCTTATATTTAACATGAAAACTTTCAAACCAATTGTGTTTGTAAGAGTTAGTTCCTTGAAATCTAATTTGTCTGCTTAATTCCTTATTGTCACTAAATATAGTCTTGAAGAAAATTGTTTCCTTCAGATTTAAGTTCATACTCATAGTGGGAAGGGTTGTTTTTATTTGAGCTTTGAAGATTCAGTATACAGTAAGTCCCCTACATACGAATGAGTTCTGTCCGAGAGTTCTGTTCGTAAGTCCAACAAAGTTAACCTAGGTACCCAACTAACACAATCGGCTATATAGTACTGTACTGTACTGTAATAGGTTTAAATATATTGTCTTGTATTTATGGTGTCTTATCCCCGGGACGGGCTTTTTCCTCCCTCTCTCTCACTGCTGCAGTAACTGGAGACCCCAGACTGCTGCTCTCCTTCCCTTCAGCTTAGCCTTCTCTCCGCCTTCTTCTTCATTAGAGCAGCACATACTTCAATTGCTAATCCCTATCTCCAGTTCCTGTTGTCTGCTCTCATTTAAGAATTTCCTCTTTCCTTCCTTTCTTACCCTTCCTTTCCCAGGAAGTTTATTCCTTATGAACTGATGAGACACACAGGGACATATTAAAAGGGAGGAGGCCAGGTTTGCTGAGGCAACTTTAAAATACCAAATGTCTTTGTAGAAAATATGTGTCCCATATTTTAAATGAATTTTTAAAAATTTTACTTAAGTCATTTTCATCACGCTTGCATATTTTTTAAAGGTAATGCCGTTACATGCTAGATTTGTGAATAGTTATTTTGAATAAAAAGTTTCTAGGAACTGAGTCTGTGTTGTTTTTGTTTGAATACTAATTTCTCTGAAGATTTAATAAGCATTTATATAAAACTAATTGTAATTTTGTTGATTTAAAGTTGAAGGTCACATTTAACGTGGCTTGTTACTTCTTTGCTCTGAAAAGCAGGACATTTTACTTAAATAAAACTCATTACATATATCCTCGTCACAAAAGTAGGGCTTATACCTTCCATGGAGAAGGTTTAGTTCCTTTGTATAATACATGTTAGTTTCTTTTTAGGTTTTATGGGTGTTGTTAGCTGCACTATAGTTCTCCAGGTTTACCAAAAGCATGTATTATTTTTTACTTATATTTTTCAGTGCTACTCATAAGAAGTTATGAGGGTGAATATTTTGCAGGTGAGGAAGTTAAGAACCAAAGATGTTAAGAGGTTTGCTGAAGGTTACATGGTTACTGCAGTGAAATTGAGATTAGAGCTCATGTCTGTTGCCGGAGTTGATGGTATTATGATTATTTAGGGAATATATGAGCTGATAGGTAGACAGTTACATGTGATTATAATAGTTATGCATAAAAGTGCTGTGAAAGTGGAGAATAGGAAATATCTGTTAAGCAGTCAGGAAGGCTTTATAGAGGGGGTTAATCACTGGTGAAGTGATTCTTCAGGGATCAGAATGTGCTTTGTATTTCATGCTGGGGTGATTGGGCTTTATTCTTTAGGGGATTGGGAAGTACTGAAGGATTTCAGCAGGAGGGGTGATGTGACCATCTTCATATTCTAAAGATATGGTGGCCGTAAAAGGGGATACATTTGTAGCGTGGTGGTACTAGAGATGGGGAGAACATTACAGGAAAGCTGTGGAGGAAGTGATGAGGTTATCTCTGATGGCAGCGGTGGAGAGGAGGAGAGGAGGGAACTGGATTTGAGCTTTTTTTGTGTGTGTGGTATGTGGGCCTCTCACTGTTGTGGTCTCTCCCGTTGCGAAGCACAGGCTCCAGACGCGCAGGCTCAATGGCCATGGCTCACGGGCCCAGCCGCTCCGCGGCATGTGGGATCTTCCCGGACTGGGGCACGAACCTGTGTCCCCTGCATCGGCAGGCGGACTCTCAACCACTGCGCCACCAGGGAAGCCCTGAGCTTTTAATAGTCAGACAACATACAGATGTTGTTCTCACTTTTTCCATCCCCCACCCACCCCGCCCCCATCAGAAAAAGAGCTAAAAGTTTGCGTTTAGAAAACTGACCCAGTTCTGATCATCTTCAGATTGCTGATCTGCAAAGAGCTTTGCTCTTAATTGTTAAGGGTATAGCTACATTTAGGATAGAAATCATGTCTTTTAGCAACAAAGCTCTTTCTCTGGATGGAAGCTAAATTTATGCCTGGATTATGGTAATAGTGTAAATAAGACTTTTCAATATAGGATCTACACAGTCACATCATTTCAGGAAGCAAAGCTAACATTACTTAAAATGATCAGTACTATTTTATGAATGACTTCTTTCATTCCATTCTAGATCATTCTAAATCATTTCTTAGAAATTTCTGATTGAGTTCTGTAGGCAGGAAGAATGCTGTAATTATCAGTCTCTTTGATATCATGTCCTTCTAGGCCAGATTCTGCCTATTTGATGCCACCCTGTATCTTGTCCTTTCCTCATATCCTGAAATGGAAGGGACCTGTTGCAATGTTCCCATCTGTCATGTGGTAGGTGGAGTGTTCTTGGATTGTCTGTAAGAACAGTCTTCCTATTGCTAATTGGGCCAAAAAAGAAAAACAGGTTTATAATAATATGAGTTTAGTTTTTAGTGTCTAATCATTCAGAGATTTAATTTATATGTATTTCTCTAAAATTATGAAATACAGAGGAAAATGATGCATATCTATCTATCTATCTATCTATCTATCTATCTATATATATTTTGTTTTTTGGCCGTACTCGGGCCTCTCACTGCTGTGGCCTCTCCCGTTGTGGAGCATAGGCTCCGGACGCACAGGCTCAGCGGCCTTGGCTCACGGGCCCAGCCGCTCCACGGCATGTGGGATCTTCCCAGACCAGGACACGAATCCGTGTCCCCTGCATTGGCAGGCAGACTCTCAACCACTGCGCCACCAGGGAAGCCTGGCAGGTAGATTCTTAAACACTGCTTCACAAGGGAGGTCCCTGGAGTGTATTTTAACAAAGAAAAGGAGGAGGGAAATTCAAGATGTTAAGTTAGCAATGTTTTCGAGGAGATTTTCTGCAAAGGGGAGTAGTAAAGTGGAATTGAGAGTGTTTTGCCTTTTTTTTTTTTTTTAAAGGATGGGAGAAAAGCCTGTTTATATTCTGACGCCAGTGATTCACTGAGAACAAAATGTTAAGGATGAATACATGGAGTAGTGCTCTTGAGGAGCTTCATTGGATAAGATTTAGTTCACGAGTGTAGGGATGGGCATTATATAGAAACTTGGATAATTCCTCTGTGTTAATAGGCCAGACACACAGTATGGGTGTAGACACTGGGAGGTAGTTCGATGGGTCATGAGAGTTTGTGGAACATCTCTTCTAATTGCTTCATTAAAAATTTTTTTTTCTTTCAGTGAAGCATAGGAAGCAGAGTCATTGCCATGAGTAAGGGTGGGGAGAAGACATTGAGGGTTGAGGATCAGGAAGATGTGAAATAGAGTGGGAGAGTGAATAGACCAGGGAGTTGCAGTATGATTGCCTGGCAACATTAAGGGTGCCGTTGAAGTCTGTGGCTATGGATTTAAGGCATCATGATGAGCTGTGTTTAGATGCATGGGTATAGATGCACAGTAGGTGGAGAATTAGGTTTTTATCTAATTGTTGTGGCTTTGCTAACCAAGAATGATGAAGTGAGAGAATGGCAAGGGAGTTGAGGGTGTTTGCAGAGGAGTGATTATTATGGGTGGCCATGGATTTAGCTATAAAAGGAAGGGAGAGAAATCATTAAAGATGAGGGACAGTAATCCATGCGAGAGATGATGACTCTGAATAGTGTCTAGGTAATCGGTCTTCATAATGTTTCACAGGTAGAACCAACAGGTTTCCTGAGGTTGGATGTGATGTGTGTGAG
Source organism: Mesoplodon densirostris (assembly GCF_025265405.1). Taxonomy (NCBI): domain Eukaryota; kingdom Metazoa; phylum Chordata; class Mammalia; order Artiodactyla; family Ziphiidae; genus Mesoplodon; species Mesoplodon densirostris. Next base: position 166,783,001 of record NC_082661.1, on the reverse strand, counting down.
TGTCGTCAAGAATGACCTTAGAGTTTTTGACCCTTAGCGCTTATAAGAATGGAGTTGTTGTCAGCTAAAGTGCTTGGTACTTTATCACATTTGGTGGTTTGGTTATATTTTGTTGATTTGATTGTTCCATATAAACAGAGAACGTTTTCTAGTGTAATTAAAGGTAGGCAAATATAAATATAAACCAGCTTAACCCATGACCACTCATCAAGTTTCTATATTGATTCATTCGGTTCATACTTATTGAGTACTTGTTATGTTTCAGGTGATGTTCTAGGTGATGGGAATATAGCACAAAATATTCTTTTTGGGTATTTTTAAAACTAAGAAGTCTTTTTCTTTTGACAGATTGTGGGATATAGGGAAAAATAAAGTTCTTTGGATTTGGACAGACATAGGTTGAATTTCAACAAAATGATTAAAGCCTTTCACTGTGGGTAAATTACTTTACATATGAGAATCTTGGCTAATTCATTGTGAGAAGCGGTAGCATGATTCCAACTTGGTAAGGTTGTTGAGAGAAGTAGAATTAGATAACCAAGTAAAGCACCTGGCATATAAGTTACCCAACAAATACTCTGCTCTCTCTTTATCTTCTCTCTTTGTATTTTAGGGTGTATTTGATTTTGGGATCGACCAAAAGATATTTAGAGTTAAGTCTAATTAAAAACTAATGTTTTTGATATCTGTTAAGGTAATAGTAATATTGATATTATAGGAAGAGTACACTTAGATTGCAGGAGACTTTGCATTGAATTCCTACTGTGCTGTTTAATTTCAACAGGCACCTTACCTTTCTGGATAATAATAAAAAGTATCTCTTGAGTGTTGTCTATGAAGTTCCAAGTATGTGCTGCACACTGTGTTAGGTGTTTTATATATAGACGTCTCATTTAATTCTAACAGCAACCTTGCAAATTTACTATTATTCCCATTTTACAGATGAAGAAGTTAAGGCAAATAAGTTAAATAAGTTTCCTGAGGTTATATAATAAGAGGCAGAATGAGAATGAATTAAAAGTTCTTTTACCTCCTACAGAGTGCTCAACATTTCTCATCTGAAAAATTGGGATACTGATTTTATTTTTGACTGTTGTTAAGTTCTCTCACTGAGAGAGAAGTGAAACAGAGAAGTGAAACAGTTGGATCAATGCCTGGCAGTAACAACAACGTTCTCTTTATTTCCTGAGGTGTTGATATAGGTAGAATGGTTTTAATGGTCTTTGTTCTCCATAGCTTATGTTTTGCTTATAGCTTTTTAAAAAATTGTGGTAAAATATATATAACATACAATTTACCATTTAAACCATTTTAAGTATATAATTCAGTGCCATTAAGTACATGCACAGTGTTCTGGTTGTAACTTTGAATTATCATTTTCTTCCCTCCAAAACAAATAAAAATAAGCAAAGCTATTTCACTACTCTGTGCACATAATGTTGCGAATCAAAATGTTAGTGTTTAGGGCTTCCCTGGTGGCGCAGTGGTTAAGAATCCACCTGCCAATGAGGGGACATGGGTTCGAGCCCTGGGCTGGGAAGATCCCACATGCCATGGAGCAACTAAGCCCTCATGCCACAACTGCTGAGCGTGTGCTCTAGAGCTTGCAAGCCACAACTACTGAGCCCACGTGCCACAATTACTGAAGCCCATGCGCCTAGAGCCCGTGCTGTGCAACAAGAGAAACCACCGCAATAAGCCTGCGCACCGCAACAGAGTAGCCCCCGCTCACTGCTACTAGAGGAAGCCCGTGCACAACAATGAAGACCCAATGCAGCCATAAATAAATAAATAAATAGATAGATAGATAAATAAATAAACTTAGTGTTTATAGCATCCTGGGAAATTAGGAGTCAGTAAATAAGTGTATGCATGCATCTGTTTTGTTTTTTGCACCTAGTCAGCAGTATTTTCCTGCCTATGACAGATACAGCAAAGTTATACTCAGATATAGTATTGCTTTCTAGGAGGTTATAGTATAAAACACAGTGGGAAAAATTAGGCAGCTGTCAATGAATCTAGAGATAAATACAGCTGCATAAATACTTCTCATTTATTTACATACATTAAAGGAACATATTGGTTAACCACAAATGTAAGTGTAGATATTTTTGGGTTGAGGAATGTGTTGGTAAATGAATTGCATATTAAGATAGTTTTGAGGCAGAGGCATCACCTTGTCTCCTACCTTTAGAGAGGCTCTTTGAGAAGATTAGCAGGAACTTTTCGAGGTGGTAAGGACAAGATGCTTTGTGAGGGTGGGGGAATAAGTGGGAGTGAAATAATCAGAAGATGGTAAGTTGAAAAATATCCCTGGAAAGTGGGAAAGGACCTAAGTAACTGAGTTTGTATCAGATAGTCTGTTTAAAACATTTGGAAGGTATAATTGCACTTAGCAATTTTTAAGGGAAATTTTTAGCTAACAGATGAGGGGAAAGTTCTTTCTTTTTACAAGAGTCAGACTAATTAATGAGGACTTTGTAAACAAAGTCAGTGATTCAGAGCTCCAAGAGGCAGTCATCAATCAGAAAGGGTTTCAAAATAAAGGCTTTTTATTCTCTTTTCAGTATAATACTTAAGCCATAATTTGATATATCAGCAGTGGTTTCTCAGCCCTGTTGTTGGTGTCTGTCTCCTTTGTTGAACTTTTCAAAAATCTGAGTTAAACATTTGAGATTCAGAATCCACCTGCATTTTTATAGCCTCCTGGTATAGCGTTGTGTATACGAGTTACAATTTTCCTTTTCTCATTTGTTGTTCTGGCATGTAATATACTTTCAGTAAGTATTAGCATAGTTTGAATATCTATGAAATTATATTTCCTGGTACCATATATCGGGAAATATAATAGATTATGGATTGAAACTTCTCTTTAAAAAAGTATGTGGCAGCCTTTATTATTTATTTATTAGACTTTTTGAGAAACATCATTAATCCTCCTGTATGCCAGGTGTTGGTGATATGCTAGACATTGGGATAATAAGAGAAATAAGGCAGACTCTGCCTTAAAGAGGATATCAAAAAAGAAAGAAGACATTATTCACTTTCTTTTTGAGTTTGAATCAGATTGTTGGTTTATTGAAAAAATGACACCAAACGGTTATTTCTGAAGATTTTAGAGAAAATTTGCTCTCAAAATATTCAGATTGAAGTGTTTGATTTGATAAATGCTTGAACTATTAATGGAAGTACTAAGTATGAACAATATTTATTTAAAATTTTCTCTCAGTGGTAGTAATTAAGAAAATTCTAATCATGAGACTCATAAATAGTTGCCAGCGTGGTAAGCCACGTTCTTGGCAGTATATGATGTTGCATATTGTTAATGGGCTACAGTCATTGGTTTGTGATGAAAAGTCGACTGGCTCTCCTTCTTAGTTCTCTTCTGCATGAAATTTGCTGACCTTAAATGTATTATAGGAGGGAAACTAGCTTTAAAGGCTGGATTTACTTTTTCAGTTTCATTTATTTCTTAAGCTCTTATTTTCTTACATTGCTGAACTGTATTCCTTGCCTATATCAATTGACTGGGACAACAAAATATAGAATATGGCATAAATATTTATGCCTCTAGTAAAGGCTTAATGGAATCACATTTGGTGCATTTTGTAACTATGTTGTTTGGTTTCACTCAGCCAAATAGAAGTGTACCTTTGTTTTACCTAGACTTTATTAGTTCATTCTAAAAATGTCAGTCATATTTGTCTCCTTTCTCTCAGTACACTCAGTTGTCACTTCAGTCTGACCTCTTCCATCTATCCTCACTGCTGTGGTTGTAGTTTATGTTGTTACTTCCTGCCTGTACTGTTGGAATAGGCATTCACTGGTAACAAGCATGTAAACTGAGACTATAGTTTTTTCTCTAGATTAAAATAAAACTGACTATATGGGAAAGCATTTTTTGAACTTGAAAGCACTACACAAAATATAAGTTGTGATTTCTGTTATATTTGCCATCAAGTCACAGTTCACTTAAAAATGATCAGTGGCTTCTTTTAGTCTCTTCTTTCTTGGTTCATTGTCGTTCACTGACTGATAACCCCAAGCCATCTTTCCAGATTCACATCCTACTGCTCCTCCACCCATGCTTGCTAGTGCCCATCCTCCCTCTGGGTAGTACTGTTAGCTAGCAGAGGACAGTTCCTTGTTACGTGGGACTGGCCTCCCTACCCCTCCGCTGAAGGCCTGCAGCAGCAGCTGGAGGAGAGGTGAGCAGCGAGGAGCCCTGAGTAGCACTCTCAGTAGAGAGCCAGTCTGCTAGCCAGACTGCTCTTTGTGGGTCCCAGATGTCATCTTATTTCCTCTTTGGGTTTGTTCTTGTTTTCTCTTTTTCTAACCCCACTTATTAAAATCCAATTTCTCTTTCCTAATACCACGAAAAATGCAATTGCTTGCATGTAAAAGCCAGTCAGCCATAATTATTTATTAGGAATAGTACTGTATAATAATAATGTACATATATTCTAACATATATAATAATAGTAATAATATATAGTAATGAATAAGACAAGCTTAGTCCTTGCCTTCATGAAATTTTATGTTTGCTGCTAAACTATAAGGGCCTTGAATCGTAAATATTTTAAAGTTCCCCTCCATTATTTTTTTATAATGTGTTGTATATTTTGTTCATTAAGTATTTGACAGCAGTATTTGACAGTGAAAAAATAGACTTTATACTTTAGGCTCTTGGGGGCCACTGAATAATTTTAATTGGAGCAGGAGTAATATTAGTAGATTTCTACTAACACTTAGAGTTAACTTTAGTACTATTAAGAGGTGAGGGGTTTTACTGTCACTTTCTACATCTTAGTTTTCTAATCAGCCAAGTAATTTCGTGAAAAGTTTTTCTCTTCCAAACATTTATATTGGAAACCAGTTAGGTAAGTACTGTAGTAAACATATTTTTTGAGCGCTTACTATGTGCCAGACACTGTTCTAGGCACTCAGAAAAGAGCAACAATCAAAACAAAGCCTTTCATCTCATGATTGCATTATAGTGGAGGATTGGACAGTAAGAAAATAAATACATAATATGCGCACTGTGATTCAGTGCTGTGAAGAAAAATATAACAAATAGAAAAGGGGAAGGCTATTTTAGATAGGGAAATAAGATGACCTCTGAGGAGAAACATTTGTGCTGGAATGAACCAACAGTGGGTGTACTTGGGAAAAAGAGCTTTGCAGGTCAAGGAAACTGCAAGTAGAGGGTCTCAGTGAATAATTTATTAACATTTTTCCCCTTTATTGTCACTTTAGAATAATCTGTAGATCCCTCCATAATCTGACCCTCAATAATATTGTCAGTCTTTGCGCTTAATTACCTAGTCAAATGGTAATAATAATGCCTATTTTATAAACAAAGTGAAATATATAATTTATATATACATTTATGTAATGTTATAGACACTCTGTAATTGATAGTTATTGTCATCATTATTTTGTTAGTATAATAACTATTAGCAGCTTATGTTCTTGCCTATTCATGTCTTCCTAGAGAACACTTGCTCATCTTTCAAGAATCAATGTGTAAATATCACTTTCTCCTCAAATCTTCTTCTTGCTATACAGGACTACTCCCTTAGTTTTACTGCCATTATATATTTATTACATGTCTGTCATTGTACTTGCCATATTTAAGTTTATTTGTTTTTACCCTTTGTATACCTGGCTTCTAACCTGAAGTCTGGTTGGCATTTATGTATTTTGCTAGATAAGTAACAAATTCAGAAGTTTATTTAGTTGGCTTCTAATATTTATATATGTTTAAACTTTCGACACATGTCTGTTACTGTGGTAATATACTTATTGTAAAGGTTTGTTCAAGGGGAGTGTGAATTAAAGGTACGTTATTATCAAAAGGAGAAGTAATCTAAGTATAGGTCTGTATTTTAGATTATGTCTGTCATTTATGACGTATCTAGTGATCCCCTTCCTTGGGACACATTTATGCTTCTTGGTTCTCTCTGCTTCCCAGCCAGGTTCTGGAAGTATCTATGATAGCAGTCCTTTATTCTTCTCTGACACTGGTGACACTGACGCATTTATGTTCATTATACTGACACTCGAACATGAATTGGAGTCTTGAAGACTGTTGTGAATCCCAGGTCTGTCATTTCTAGGGGTGTCATCTTAAGAAAGTAACTCATTAGTCTCATCTCCTCATCTGAAAAATGGAGATAATATATTCCTCACACAGGATTGTAGGGATTACATTATGTACATAAAAGAGCATTGGCTTCTAGAATATAGCAGATGTTTCTTATTAGGTGAAATCATTTTAATTCGGTAACTCTGTTTCTGCAGAATCAGATTGAGCGTTTGTTTGGCTTTGGGTAGAGGAAAACAAGGTGGAATTTAACAACGGTGTTGATTACTGACTTTGGTCAAGTCTTACTCTGTTTCAGCTGATTCCTTTTTTTCTCAGTGGAATGTGCTGGTCTTGATCCAGAGAAAAGAAAAGAATGCTCAGCATAATAATGCTAGAAAGATATATCACACCATGTTCCATTTAACACAAGGTGAGGGCACCAAGGGGAGGAAATTTGTCTTAGTTGGGTGTCCAGCACCAAGTACAGGGCCTGGCACATGACAGGCACTCCATATCATGTTTAAATGAACACGTGAATTCTGTTTAGATGAGAAACCTGTTCTGGCTGTGGAGTACATAGTGCATTTTGGGCAGCTAAGGTAGATGTCTGTAAGATGTTGGCAAAGGAGACTGATTTTGGTATTTTATCAGGTGTCTTTGAAACCATCATACCTGATTCATTATATGTACAGTTCTTTTATATCATTTTGTATATTTTAAAAGAAATTTAGGTCAGTTAAAAATGATGACTTGTGCTAAAGTAACCTAGAACGGAAACAACTGAGAAAAAGTGAAAAAGACCTTAGAACAGGTAATGGAGTTCAGAATTCACAACTATTCTAAGTTAGACTTCTAGGCCTTAAGTCACTGTACCAAAAGGAAATAAAATTTTATGTGGAGAAATGGATCACTCTTGCCGTATCCTCAACCCCTGTCTTTCCTTTCCTTCTGCTGTTCCAACTTGGCAAAACACCAAGCCTTAGAGCAGCCTTCGTCATCTACCTCCTCCATTCCTTGGTGGCATGGACTGTTGAATGTGGCCAGGATTCCTGAGGCACTTCCCGACAGCTGTGGCTCCCAGTCTTGCTTCCATCTTGTCTATTTTCCACTGTCACCAGAATGGTCTTCGTATAATGAATCTGGTTGTGTTGGTTCTCTCCTTGAAATCCCTTATGGGCTTCTCAGTTTTCAGGATAAAAATCCAAATTCCTTAGTATGGAAAACCACTTTTAGAGATTTGACCCGTTCTTACCAATCTCCTCTTTTTTTTTTTTTTCCACCCACATATTATCTGTACCAGACATATTAACCAGTTGCATTTCTCTGAGTGTTTCATGTTCTTTTCATGCCACTGAACGTATGATGTTTCTTTTTCCAGGCATGCTTTTCTCTCCTTCCCAAGGTCATCAACTACAGGTCCTTTAAAACTCCCCACGGTTACCTCTAGAAAACTTATGACTTTTCCTTTCTCAATCTGGATTAGGTGCCCTTTCTCCATGCTCTCGTAACGCCCTACAATTAATGTTCTCAGTGGTACCTAACCCAATAACTTGCCTTCTTCCTCCCTAGACTGTGAGCTTTTTCGAGTACAGGATACTCTTTTATCTCTTTAATTTCTAATGCCTGTCACTGGTTAGCACAGTATAGAAGCCTAGAGCTTTGTGATTTAGTTAATGTATGAAGTAACAGAATTTATCAGAGGTCCAGATTGTGCCCAGCTAAGTCCTAGGTATTATGAGCATGTGAGAAATGGAATAACATGGTCCCTGCCCTTTTCATAAGCTTAGTTGTATGGACAAAATGACATTAAGCAATTAAAGGTTAATTAAAAGTACATTAAAAGATGATTTGAGAATAAAGATACAGTTGAAAAGTTCAAATCCCTTGGCATTTCATTGTCTGCCTTTTGCTCTGTTTTTCCTTAATATACCACTACTAATATGCTATGCCTTTTATTTATCTTATTATGCTCATCTCCTCCACTAGAATGTAAGTTTTATGAGGAATTCTTATCTCTTTTGTTTATTATGGTATTTCTAATGCCTGACACATGGTAGGTGCTCAGTAGATATTTGTTGAATGGATGGAATGGTGTTCGGAGAAGGATGTACTCAGTAGGTGTTAGTATTTATGAAATACTTCATGGAGAAGTTACATCCAGAAGTAGACCCTAAAAGATAGTGTTTTATTAACTAAGTTAATTTAAGTAAAAAACTACCCATTTTGTTTATATGAATTTTTTCCAGATCATATGTTCCTCCTAATTTTCTCTTAAGCTTTTTAATGTTTCTGCTGTCCTCACTGTTGACTTTGCTTAGAGAATTTGACAACAAAGCCTATTTAATCAGAGTGAGTGATACTAAGCCTTTCCTTATTGTACTAGTTGTAATAACTTTCACTTCATATGTTTGTTAGCAAAATAAATATGTGTTAAAAATATGTCTGCTGGAGGCAGTAACATGTTGTATACACATCTTCTTCATACCATGTGTTGTTGTGATACCTTATATTTTATTTTGCATCCATTCAGAATAACTTGTGGGCATATCAGGGTTCTGGATGTCTTGTGAATTAGGGACCATAATTGACCATTATGCCTGTAAGTTCTTAGATTTTAGCAAATCTTAATCAGAGTTTTGAATATTTATACACATATTTATGTCACATAACTTATAATTTCATTTTTAGAGTTTTCTTTTCTGTTTCCTTCCCTTCTAAGATTTAAGGAATCAAAATTAAGTTTCAGATTAAAAATTTAAAACTATTAGAAATGTTAAATTGCCAAAATGGTCTATAAGTAGAACATGCAGGTAATATAGGCTTAAATTTTTTTTTTTAGAAAATTATTAGTTGGTCTCCAGGACTGGCTTCTTTTCTTGTAATTTTTTTTCCTAAGTGCAGAATTAGATATTCTTAGGCCATTATGGCTGCAATAGAGCTTAGTAAACATCTAGTCTACTTGCTTTACTTTAGAGAGGTAACTAAGATACAAGGACAAGTGATTTGTCCACAGTCAGTTAATTCATAACAGGACCAGATGATAAACTAGATTTTTAACTATTGTTGAGGAGGTAGCCAAACTGTGGCTAACCCTTCTGTTATGCTAATAACCACTTTAAACTTTAAGACCATACTGTTCCTAGAAATACATGTGGATCTGATGGTGTTTTAAAAGGCTATTATTTTAGTGACCTGGTAGAAGTCAGTTCCTGGAATTTGTCAGTCCAGCAGTCAGCCAGATTGGGTTTGAGTGAAGTTTTGGCAGTACTTTTCCATTTTGGTATGTAGACTGTTTACTAATTGAGTCAACAGGAGGTAATTTTTATTAATCTCATTTTAAGCCATGAAAAACCCCACATTCTCTTTGAATTGTTAGTTTTTGACAACCTAAATGTGAGGATTCACTCATTTTCCATAGGAAAAGGTTTAGCCAATAAATGTATATTAAGAAAAACATGAAGAACAAGATTTTTAAAATTTCAGTTTTTCCTTGTTGAATCTAAGAAGTTATACATTTTATTTTAAAAAGTCATATGATGGACTCTTAGATTCTGTTAGATAGAAAAATGATAAAAAAAATGTCTAAGGATCATGTGAATACTCTGCATTTCTTTTTCTTGTATTCTTTGTGATGTTTCCCTAGAACTTACATTTTAAACTGGACTATACAAAAATAGCACCTTGTACTCTGTGATTTTTAGTTTTTTTTTTTCTTTTTTTTTAAGGAGGGAGTTTATCTGTTTTGGGGGAGGAATAATTTATAAATATAATGAGCTGGATAAGAAGAAAATGGTTAAAGATGTGGAAGAATGTAGACAACCTGAATTTAGTACTGGTTTTAGTTGACTAATATCAATTAAATTGAATTATTTATTTTTAGTCAGTGTGTTCATATATTATATTTTTGATGTGAAGAATACCCTACTAGACTTCTTAAAGCCTCTTAGTTTGACTTAGTCTGAAATTTAATTTGTTGGTTTTGTTTTAAATTACATTCTCTTGACTATAGCTTGTGTTTGGGGATTGCAAGTTAGTAATTGCCCTTTGTTCTATTTCAGATCCCTGCATGTCATTGAGTCCACCGTGCTTCACAGAAGAAGATAGATTTAGTCTGGAAGCTCTTCAAACAATACATAAACAAATGGATGATGACAAAGATGGTGGAATTGAAGTAGATGAAAGTGATGAAGTAGGTGGAAACCCTTTTTCTCTGGTATTCTCTTAAAACAGAATGACCAAGTTTTTAGTCTTAAATTTTCCCATTATTCCTTGTGTGACTCAACTCCTTCATCTTCATCATCTTTAGTTTTTCTCTTTACATTTTAATTTTACCCTTTGTATTTACATGGTTTTTCTTTTTTCTTTTTTTTCACATCTATACAAGTCTTCTCAGTTTTATAAGAATTCCCAGTCCTGTGTACTTGGGTTTCTCAAACATATATCCTATTCTGACTATGTCAGTTATCTATTGCTGCTTTACAAACCACCACAAAATTTAGTGGCCTAAAACAACAACATTTTGTTATTTCTCCTGATCCTCTGGGTTGACTGGGCTTTGCTGAGCACTTTTTTGTTCCCGTAGTTACGGCCCGAGGTCACTGTGGCAGTTGCATTCAGTTGCCAGCTCTGCTGGGCTGGAATATCTCAGATGACCTCTTTTCCATCGGAGTCTCTCTCCATCCAGTCTCTCATCATTCAGGAGTCTAGCTCAAGCTTCCTTACAGCATGGCAGCCAGCTTCCAGGTGGCAGTGTTCCAAGAAAACAAGTTCCCATGTGAAAGTGCTTATCATGCCCCTGCTTGCCAATGCCTGTTAATATCAAATTGGCTTAAAGCAAGTTATTTGGCTGAGCTCAGAGTCTGTGTGGGAAGGGATTATACAAAGATATGAATACCTGGAGATGTGGTTTACTGGGGGTCACCAATGTCCTAATCTACTGTACTCACCGTACAAATAAATAGTACTTTATTTCTTAAGCATTCTCATCTTACCCCTGTCCCTAGTGTCACTTTTAGTTTTCTTCTTAGAGGTTGTTTTCTTTATTTGACTATGGTCTCATTCTAACCAAATTCCCTGGTCATCTTTTAGTTCTTTTCACCCTTTTTGTTGTATTTGTCACTGTTGAGATGCTTCTCTTTTAGTTTACATAATACTAAATTACACTATTTTCTACATTATTATCTAATGTTGTATAACAGTGACATCCTCTTATCCCATTTTTTTTTTTTTTTTTTTTTTTTTTTGCGGTATGCGGGCCTCTCACTGTTGTGGCCTCCCCCGTTGCGGAGCACAGGCTCCGGACGCGCAGGCTCCGAACGCGCAGGCTCAGCGGCCATGGCTCACGGGCCCAGCCGCTCCGCGGCATATGGGATCCTCCCAGACTGGGGCACGAACCCGTATCCCCTGCATCGGCAGGCGGACTCTCAACCACTTGCGCCACCAGGGAGGCCCCTCTTATCCCATTTTTATCTAATCACATTGTTATGTAATAAAAACATTCTCTAAAGATCGATTTTTGACCTGGTGTATAAAACATTTACCTTGAGAATGCTCATCCATTTTTAGGTTACTCCTGATTCCTCCATCTCTAAGCCAGTCCAGATTCTGACCTACATATATTGCTTTCTGCCTGACATCTTTTTTTTTTTTTTTTTTTGCCGTACACGGGCCTCTCACTGTTGTGGCCTCTTCCGTTGCGGAGCACAGGTTCCGGACTCACAGGCTCAGCGGCCATGGCTCACGGGCCTAGCCGCTCCGTGGCATGTGGGATCCTCCCGGACCGGGGCATGAACCCGTGTCCCCTGCATCGGCAGGTGGACTCTCAACCACTGCGCCACCAGGGAAGCCCTCTGCCTGACATCTTCTGAGGGCTCTTTTGTTTTCAGCTTAGTTTATCTAGAGCAAAATCCCAGATCTTCTCTTTGAAATCCCTCACTGTTCAATGGCAATTTTGGACCTACTTCTCTTCAGCTTTTACTCTTTTATTTAATTTTTTTAAAGTTTATGTATTTATTTTTAATTTTTGGCTGCGTTGCGTCTTTGTTGCTATGTGCAGGCTTTCTCTAGTTGTGGCGAGCGGGGCTACTCTTCATTGCAGTGCGCGGGCTTCTCATTGCGGTGGCTTCTGTTGTTGCGGAGCACGGACTCTAGGTGCACGGGCTTCAGTAGTTGTGGCACGTGGGCTCAGTAATTGTGGCTCGTGGCTCATGGGCTCTAGAGTGCAGGCTTAGTAGTTGTGGTGCATGGACTTCGTTGCTGTGTGGCATGTGGTATCTTCCTGGACCAGGGCTTGAACTGTGTCCCCTGCGTTGGCAGGTGGATTCTTAACTGCTGTGCCACTAAGGATGTACCAGTTCTTACTCTTTTAAATTAGGAGTTGGCAGACTTTTTCTCTAAGGGGCCAAATTATGGGTTGAAATATGTTCCCCCCGCAAAAAATATTTTGAAGTCCTAACCCCCAGTACCTCGTAATGTGACCTTATTTGGAAATAGGTTCATTTCAGATGTAGTTATTTAAGAGGAGTGTATATTGGAGTAACATGGGCTCTTAATCCAATATGACTGGTGTCCTTGTAAGAGAGGAGAACACCATGTGGACAGACAGACACAGGGGAGAAGATGATCATGTGACAGTGGATGCAGAGATTGGAGTTATGCAGCTACAAGTCAAGGAATGACAAGGATTGCTGGTGACACCAAAAGCCAAGAGAAAGGCATGAACCAGATTCTCCCTTAGAGCCTTTCAGAGAGCATGGCCCTGCTGACACTTTATTTAGATTTATAGCCTCCAGACCTGTGAAAGAATAAATTTCTGTTATTTTAAGCCACTCAGTTTATGGTACTTTGTTACAGCAGCCATAGGAAACGAATATAGGCCAGCTAGTAAATAGTTTAGATTTGTGTGAGCTGCATGTTCTCTGTTGGATCTACTTAACTCTCCCATTATAGTGCCAAGCAGCCATAGACAGTATATGAACTAATGGTCATGGCTGTGTTCCGATAAAACTTCGTTTGCAAAGACAGGCATCAGACTGTAGTGTGCCAAGCCCTGCTATAAATAAAATTTTGTGTTCTTAGAATTTATTCCTTTTTCTTCCTTTTTCATTTACCTGTTTTAGTTATTTACTTATTCCATTTTAATCTAGGTATTTATTATCTTATGCCTAGATTATTACTTCTAAATTTTTCCTCTCTAATCATCACGCATATCACTTTGAGAGTGTCTTTCTCTAGCTAAGAAATTTTTTTTTTTTTTAAAGAAGATGTTGGGGGTAGGAGTTTATTAATTTATTTTTGCTGTGTTGGGTCTTTGTTTCTGTGTGAGGGCTTTCTCTAGTTGTGGCAAGTGGGGGCCATTCTTCATCACGGTGCGCGGGCCTCTCACTATCGCGGCCTCTCTTGTTGCGGAGCACAGGCTCCAGACGCGCAGGCTCAGTAGTTGTGGCTCATGGGCCTAGTTGCTCCGCGGCATGTGGGATCCTCCCAGACCAGGGCTCGGACCCGTGTCCCCTGCATTAGCAGGCAGATTCTCAACCACTGTGCCACCAGGGAAGCCCTAGCTAAGAAATTTAACAGTGATTTCTTAGTACTTATTAGATCAGATATTAACTCTTTAGTCTTTTTTTTTTTTTTTTTTTTTACTATCTCTGCATCAGCTGATTCATGCTTACTGAGATAATCTCTTCTCATTGTGGTTAAATCATTTTAATTAGAGTTCAGTTCTATTAATACCAAAATCATGGCTTTCAGTTCAAACTAGTCAAATTTATTTCTTTCATTTTTGGAGCTGCAGATGACAGGATAGTCCTATTTTACATTGTTTCCAACTTAAAAAGTATTTGAAATATGTAAATGTATTCTGTTGGTCGTAAAGTAGAGTAAATGAAATGAAGTAGATGATTATTAGGAGTTTTACTTACTGGAATATAACAAAGTAGTTGTCATTTATTGAGGGTCAGTTTATTATACTGAGTAATTCATTCTCTCAACATCATCACCCATTCCTTCTCTTTCTTCCAGTACAAACACACACATATACACAATAAAATAAAGCTATAAAACTACTTTTTAGAAGTAATACTCTGAATTATTAGTGATGAATTGTTCTTTCTAATCCTTCCAAGATTGTCTAAATTGTTTACTTAGTTGCTAATATAGTTGCTTAAGATTTTGATTATCAAAAATTCTAACATAAATTCCATTTACTCCATAAATTATTACTATCCATATGAATTATGGAGTCAGTAGAATTTTATGTTCATATATTTGATACTCTTTGTAGAGGAAATTATTCTCTAGACTAAATAGATTTCCTGAAATTGCTGTACATTTTCTTAGTCATTTACAGTATTAGTTTGATCAAATTTCATGTCAACTCAGAGAGTGTAGTCTTTAGTAGATGAGTACTCTGTGCAGTTTCATAATTCTGTCCATCAATCCGATTGGAGATAATTTACAACACTAATTCTTGTACTGTGTTGAAAGGTTATAATTTTAAGTTATTACACTGATGGTGCTAAGTTTTCCCTTGATTTTGGATTTCTGAGGAACTAATCATTGCTTAGCATTGTTTTAGGTTAAGAAATATATTAATTCAGAGGGATTATTATTTTTTTTTATAATTCAATTTATTTTTTTTGGCTGTGGTGGGTCTTTGTTGCTGAACGCAGGCTTTCTCTAGTTGTGGCGAGTGGGGGCTACTCTTTGTTGCAGCATGGGGGCTTCTCATTGCTGTGGCTTCTCTTGTTGTGGAGCACGGGCTCTAGGCACACAGGCTTCAGTAGTTGTGGCTTGTGGGCTCTAGAGTGCAGGCTCAGTAGTTGTGGTGCACAGGTTTAGTTGCTCCGCCACATGTGGGATCTTCCTGGACCAGGGCTCGAACCCGTGTCCCCTGCATTGGCAGGCGGATATGGTTAATTTGAAGAGTTTTAGTATTATAAAATGTTTGAAAAGATCGGTGTGCACTTTCACTTTTTAAAGCTAGAATAGTTTTAGGTAGCCACATTTCAGAAGTTACAAATTAACTTATTAAGATTGGTTAATTCTGAGCCTAGAATAAGGCTAGATTCTGTATATTAAAAATCTACATAATAAAATTACTTTTGTTATTAATTGATATATCAAATTATAAATATTACTACTCTGGGGTGTTTTTTGACACCAACCAGTTCTTCAGTTTTCCAGCACCAACTGCATTTCCAACTATTCAATTCAATTCTGATGCTCTCTCCCTGATCCCACAAGTTAAAGGGCTCAGTCTCATAATACTGCCCTCACCTCAGATCCCAGTCACAAGTCTCTGGTTATGTTTTTGAACTTCTGACTGACTGGCGATAAATCTGGGGTTCCCATAGCTCCTTCCTCAGGTTTGAACATTTGCTGGGTATGTATCTGAAAAAAACAAAAAAACACGAATTCAAAAAGGTACATGGACCCCAGTGTTCATAGCAGCATTGTTTACAATTGCCAAGATATGGAAGCAACCTAAGCATCCATCAGCAGATGAGTGGGTAAAGAAGATGTGGTACATAAATACAGTGGAATACTACTCAGCCATAAAAAGAATGAAATTTTGCAGTTTGCAGCAACATGGATAGACTTGGAGGGGTCTTAGGCTAAGTGAAATAAGCCAGACAGAGAAAGAAAAATACTGTTTGGTAGCACTTATATGTGGAATCTAAAAAATAAACTAGTGAATAATACAAAAAAGAAGCAGACTCACAGATATAGAGAAAACACTAGTGGTTACCAGTGGGGAGAGGGAAGAGGGGAGGGGCAATATAGGGGTAGGAGATTAAGAGGTACAAGCTATTATATATAAAATAAATAAGCTACTGTACAACACAGGGAATATAGCCAATATTTCATACTAACTATAAATAGAGTATAACCTTTACAAATTGCAAATCACCATATTGTACACCTGTAACTTATATAATATTGTACATCAACTGTACTTCAGTAAAAAAAAAAAAAGAAAATTTGCTGGAATGGCTCACAGAACTCAGGAGAACACTTTACTTATGTTTACTGGTTTATTAAAAAGGATATAACTCTGGAACAGCCAAGTGCTGTATATGTATAGGACAAGGTATGGTAGAAGGTGCATGGAGCTTCCATGCCCTCTCTGGGCGTGCTGCCCTCCCAGCACCTCCCACACCTTGATATATTCACCAACCTAGAAGCTCTCTGAATCTCTAAGTTCAATAGTTTTTACAGAGCTCAGTTTTCCCAGAGGTCAGGTAGCTGGGACTGAAATTTCCAATTCTCTGATCACTTGGTCTTTCTGGTGATCAGCCCCATCCTGAGGCTATCTAGGGGCCCCACCCTTAGTCATCTCATTAGCATGAACTCAGGGGTGATTAAAGGAGGAAAGGACACTCTATCACTGAGGAAATTCCAAGACTTTTAAGAGCTCTGTGCTAGGAACCAGGGATAAAGACCAAATATATTTCTTATTATATCACAATTTAAAAAAATATTTAAATATGGAAAAAATAGCAAAAATTCATATTTTTAATTATTAAAAATACCTTCAAGAGAAGGATCTGTTGCAATTGTGTGTAATATATAGACAGACAGGTATTAAGTAAGCCTAAGCAGATATTTGACAGCCTATTTGAATGTATTTGATTGCATAATAATTCCTAGAATTACAAGTTATTTTAATCTTTTTACCTCATCATCAGATAGTAAATGTTCAAATGTGTGAAATATTATCATTATCACTGTGCCAAACAAAGTAAGCACGCATGGCTGTATAATTTATACTTAAATGGAATTCTTATTGAGTCTTTTAAATTTTAGTGGAATTCTAAATATTTTGTAATAAAAAAATAATAACTTTATGTTAAAAAGTAAAACTTATGTTAAAAGAACTTAGAATTCTATCAGTATAATAGGTGAACTTTAATGTTTAAAAACAGAAGATATCTTTCTCTCTGTATTTCTTTTTATATGAATATTTACAAGCAAATATAGTATGCTTCTATATTTTATTAGTACCCCCCAAAATCTAGAAATCCATTGTACAGTATGGTAGCTACTAGCTATATTTGTCTATTAAGCACTTAAAATTGAGGTGTGTTATATGTGTAAAATGCACTTCAAATTTTGAAGATTTACATAAATATTGAAATATTGATTACATGTTGGAAATGATTATATTATGGGCATACTGGGTTACATGAAATAGAATATAAAATTAATTTCACTTGTTTCTTTTTACTTTTTAATGTGACTCCTAGGAAATTTTTAATCACATATGTAGATCACTATTTATATTGGACAGGACTGATCTTAGAGACTATAGTGTGTTGCACGCTTTAAGAGAGTGGGTTTTTAATTCTGTAGTTCTTGGACCAGTTTGGTGCCTTCAGTTCATTATTGCTACATCTTGATTTGTATTTCTTGTTAAAGTGTCTCTTTTTTAAAGAAGTGAATATTAATACTGTTATAGGTCTCTAGTAGCCATCATTAGGCAACTTCATGAATTTAATAGGAAACCTTAGAAATTTAAAAATACTTAATTTCTTGTGATTTTTGAATGGAAATATTGCTTTTTAAAAAATTTAGCAAAATATTTAGCATTTGAAAATGCTGGTTGGAAGCCTAAGTTTTTTCTCTTTAGTACCTATTGTTTTTGGTCATATGAGAAAACATTTACTTTTCTAGTTTATTCATTCATTTGATATTGAGCTAATATTTGAGGATGTATTCCATGCCAGATACTCAAATAGATCTTGAAACATATCAGGAAAAAAACAGACAAAATCTCATATAAATCTTCAAGCCCTTAGGCTAACATTCTCATGGGGCTTGTGACTAAACAAAACAAAACTAAACAAGACTAAACAAAACAAGACTAAACAAAACAAGACTAAACAAAAAACTAAATAAGCAGGGGATCAGGACAGGTAGATAATGGATGGCTGTAATTTTAAATAGGATGGTCATGGCAGACCTCATTAAGAAGGTAACAAAGTGTGTACTGTTTGCAGTGCTTGGACAAGTAAGAGAATAAATATCTGGCAATTTTCCAGAGCTATTCTACAATTGAAATTGGAGGACTAGGGGTGTTTCAGATTAGGAACAGGATATGCAGCTTTTGCTCTCTAGGTCATTGTCTTCTGACAACGACGCAAGATCTATAAGATTAGATGTCAATGTATTTGTGACCTGCTTAGATTGAGTTGTGGATTACAGTTAAGTTTGCCTGTTCTGTCAATATTGAAGATATTTTGGACAGTGTAGGTACTTGATTAGCAAATAATTTAAATGAGAGTATTGAATGGTTTTGTGGCCCTGAGCACAGCAGTAGGAGGCAGTGAGAATTGACATTGTTATTGCCTACTTAGTGACTGGAAGTTTTATTATAGTTCCTAGTGTGTATGAACTTTGTTTTCTGTTTTTATTTTTCCCCCCTTTTCTTTTATATTTTAAAAGGTTTCTTCTCCTTTTTCTTCCTTTTTATCCATTCTTCCTGTTCATTTATGTGATTCCAAATAGTTTTAGAGCGTTTGTTATCAGTTGGTTTTGTATACATATGTATATAAAACCAACTTTAAGGCCAACTTATGTGAAAAATCTGGTTGTACCTGGTATTTGTTTTTCTTATATTAGCTATTCTGCCTGAAAAACACCTTTGTCATCATTTCTCTGTACACTTCTCAGAAAACTTAGTTTTAACCACACAGATGAATCTGTCTGAAACAAGGAGAGTCACTTAAGAAAATAGACAAAAGTAGGGCTAGAAAAAAATAGTAGAAAATACATTTTTTTTTTTTTTTTGTGGTACGCGGGCCTCTCACTGTTGTGGCCTCTCCCGTTGCGGAGCACAGGCTCCGGACGCGCAGGCTCAGCGGCCATGGCTCACGGGCCCAGCCGCTCCGCGGCATGTGGGATCTTCCTGGACTGGGGCACGAACCCGTGTCCCCTGCATTGGCAGGCAGACTCTCAACCACTGCGCCACCAGGGAAGCCCCCAGAAAATAAATTTTAAAAAAAGATCACTGAGTTTTGAATTAAATGGAGTATTGTTTCTAAAGGAATAACTGCATCTGTTCTTTACTGAAGTTTTCTAAGTTAAAATTTCAACTTAGGTATTAGTTATCTATTGTGTTATCTATTAGTTATCTATTTGTGTAACAAATTCTTCCCAACTTAGTGTTTTACTAAGCCACTCACGGTTTTATCATCTCATGGTTTCCGTGGGTTCGAAATCCAGGATCAGCTTAGTGGGCTCTTCTGGCTCTGGGCCTCTCTCACTAGCTGCGGTTAAGATGTCAGCTGGTATTGCAGTCATCTCAAGGCCTGATTTGGGGAGGATCCACTTCAAGGCCTACTCATGTGGTTGTTGGCTTCACAGGTCCTCACTGGTTGCTGCTTACAGATGTCGGTCCCCTGCCACATGCCCCTGTCCATAGGGCAGTGTTCTTCCCTGAGTGAGAGGGGCTGAAGGGGGTGGGGGGAGCATGGGGGGAGGGGGAGAGAGAGAGAGGGAAAGGACAACATGGAAGTCAAAGTCTTTTTGTAACCTCATCTTGGGAGTGATGTTTCATCACTTTTTGCCATATTCTTTTTGTTGGAAGTGAGTTGCTAGGTCCAGCTGATACTCAAGGGGAGGCAGTTACAGAGGAGCACAAATAAGAGGATGTGGGGATCATTATGAGCCATTTCATTTTATTTTATTTATTTATTTATTTACTTATTTATTTCTGTCTGTCTGTCTTGTTATCTCATTTTATTTACCTTTTAGAACTCTTCCAATGAGCCATTTTAGAGGCTGCTTACCATGGTTTGTTTTTGTACTCTGCTAGAGAGATTTGATGGGAAATTTTCAAGCCATGGAATTATAAAGTATAAAAGCAGTAAAGTTATATAACTTCCTTCAAAAGGCTTTGCTTTGGAAGTGACCCACAATAAGACTTTTCATGTTTATCTTTGTATTAGGATATGTCTAACATTTTAAAGCATGTTAAATTTGATTAAAATTATCTACTGAGTAGTACTTTACATGCACAAATGTACCGGTACAACTTATTTGACTGAAGGATCACTTGGCATTCACCTGAAAGGACAGGCAGGGCAAAGGTAAGGTGAAGAGAGTAGGTGCTAAAGAATTCTTGCTGTTAAATTATAATTATTGAGGTATTTTCCTGTATACTGAAATTTTCATAGTTTCATAGTTCAATTAGTTAAAAACTTGATGCTATAAAAACAGGCTTTAATTCTTTCTGGAAAATAATACCAGTAAGCATACAACTAGAATAGCAGAGAATGTTAATAGTTATTCCATAGAAAAAAGGGTTAGATGGCCAAAACTGGGAAATGCTGAATTAATTTAGTTTTGTTACTGGAGGACTTCTCAAACTTGTATTTATGGATTTATATACTAAAATAACAGAAAATATTTATTTAGCATTTACCGTTTGTTCCACACTGTAAGCACTTTGCATACACTGTGGAATGGACTCCTCATAGCAACCCTGTGAACTAAGAATATAGCATAATTATCTATTTGCTGATAAGGAATAGGCTTAGAGAGATGAGGCAAATGCCCAGGGTCACCAGCTTATAAATGATAGAACAGACTGAACCCATGTTCTTGATTTCTAGTCTGTGTTGCTTTTCTATGTTAATATATATCATTAGGCCAGTACATTTATAAAAGTATGACCTAACACAATTATTCAGGGAAGTTTAAATAAAGCAACACTGAAATGCTGATTTTAATCACTTGGATATTAAAATATTAATTACAGAAAATAAATGTTACTGTATTATTAATAATATAATAAATTGGAACAGCCCATTTAGTGAACAATTTAGCAGTATTTAGCAAATTTAATATGTTGAAATACAGTGACCTAGAAATTCTATTTCTAGGTATCCTATAAAATTTCTGTTCTCTATGTAAAACTATATAGAGCAAAATTTTAAGTCTTTTTGAGAAATGTGAAAATAACTGTAAAGGAGCTATATTTCCATCATCAGTATGTGGTTAAATAAATTATAGTGCACCTATACAATAGCAGAACAAGATTGACCTCTATGTACTGACCTGGAATGAAGTCCAAGGTATATTGATGAGAAAGATAGCAAATAAAAGAACAATATGTAAGACATATATTCATTTATGTTAAATAAAACAAACAAAAAATATATATATATCATTAATCTGCATCATTATGCCCTCCCTGATACAATTTATAAATAAATAGCTGTATGTAAGTAGTATGTATATATAAAAATATTTTTATTATATATACATTCTGTTATACCAGTGTTATGTCTTTTTTAAATGTTCATGAAAATATAAATTAAAAATGAGATAAAATTAGATATAAATGGAAGTTCTAATGTTTTCTCCCTCTAAAGTGGGTTAGATTGTACATCCCTATGGGGTCTGGGCAACCGAATTTGGAGACCACTGCTGTAATGAATTGTAAAGCAAGGTCTGTTATTAGATACCTAGGCTTCATTCCAATTTTATAAGAACAAACAACTGTGACAATTTTTCAAAAAAGCAATTTCCAGAAACACTGATCATGTTAATATTCTTCTCTAATTTCCACATTCATTGTATACAGGTCTCTACTATACAGCACATCAATTACTGATATTCTTATGATGACCACTGCCTTTCATGACTGAAATTAGCTCTGATACTGTGATATCTAGAAGAAATGATATTGTAAGAATGGAGGAAAGGTCACACTCATTTATACTAATTTAGAAAAAAAGGTAGGGAATGACTGAGGCAGAAAATTTAGATATCATTTTGATGAGAGAAGAAATGATTAAAATCTACACTTTATTTCCTTTGTTTGAAAAATACCTTTTTTCTGTACATTTGCCTATGATTTTTTATTTTAGCTGCAAATTCTAAATTAAAAAATTTAATTTTTAAATTATTTTTTATTTGGAATGTGTCTAATTATTGATCTGTAGAGCTCATAAAAGAAGTAATGATTTTGAACACCTTTAAATAGGAGTCTGTTCAAGAAACATCCTTCTCAGGCTTCCCTGGTGGCGCAGTGGTTAAGAATCCACCTGCCAGTGTGCAGGGGACACGGGTTCGAGCCCTGGTCCGGGAAGATCCCACAGGCCGCGGAGCAACTAAGCCCGTGTACCACAACTACTGAGCCTGCGCTCTAGAGCCTACAAGCCACAACTACTGAAACCCGCGTGCCTAGAGCCCGTGCTCTGCGACAAGAGAAGCCACTGCAATGAGAAACCTGCGCACGAAGAGTAGCCCCCACTCACCGCAGCTAGAGAAAGCCCGCGCATAGCAACGAAGACCCAACGCAGCCGAAGTTAAAAGAAAAGAAACATCCTTCTCTTACCTAGGAGGAAGTCATCTCCTGGGGTTTGCGTACAGTATTTTGATACTCTACAGAACATCAAAATCTGTTAAGAACCTAATATCTGTTAGTCACTTTGTTTATTACCTCTTCTCTGTTTGCATCTTCTTAACTATGGCTGGAGCTATTCAAAATAATGTGGAGGCTGTATACATGTTTTGGAAGTAAGGCAGAAATAAGGTTGGGGCACTCTTCCATTAAATACTTTGTTTGCATTTAGCCTACAGAATGAGGAAAGAAAGGCAGTGAACCCATAAGACAGAGTGGATTACTGCAGCCAAATCTTTGGGCCTCAAGGGAGAGAAGTGGATGAAAAAGAAGTTGGTATAGTTTTGAAAGATTGCTC
Source organism: Mesoplodon densirostris (assembly GCF_025265405.1). Lineage (NCBI taxonomy): Eukaryota > Metazoa > Chordata > Mammalia > Artiodactyla > Ziphiidae > Mesoplodon > Mesoplodon densirostris. The sequence goes on along the minus strand of NC_082661.1, from coordinate 166,760,204 downwards.
TAAGGAATAAATCAAAAGTGTGCTTCTGGGACAAGCAGCAACTTGTTAGAACTGCAAATTTTCAGGCCCCCTCCCAGCCCTACTGAATCAGAAACTTGGGGGTGGGGCCCAGAAATCTGTCTTAACAAGTCCTTCCATGATTCTGATGCCTGCTTCGTACTTTAATAAATTTTAACAGCTGTTTTTGCACTATACTTTTGTAACAGTTTTTATAATCTCAGGCATTATATTTGGCTACTGTGATGGTCTTGCAAAAGACATTTTTTCCTGCCCCTGTACTTTGCGATTTCACATTGGCCAAGTTCCACCTTAAAGAGGTCATGGACTTGCAGTTACTATAAAGCAGGGCTATATGTGTATTTTTCTGGGTAGAAGATTCTTTGCTTTTGTTAAAGTAAGATGGTTCTGTAGCCTAGAATATTAAGAACCACTGTATAAATTAATGGGATGTATCTTAAGAAAATATCTCATTTTATAGTTATATAAGCATAACTAGAATATTTCTTAAGTTCTAAATTTTCTATTCTGCCTCAGCATTTATTTAATTGAGTACCTGGGCTCTTATGTCTTCCCTTGACAATTATAGTACCTATTTACTAGACTTCCTCCTCTATCTCTTTCTTTTCCAATTCATTTACCACCTGCTGTTGTTATCTTTCTCTTTATAGATATTTCATAGAGTATTTCAATTCATATACCTCTATCTCCTTCAAAGCAACCACCGTAGTAACCAGAAGACTTCCTCTTTTCTTACCACCCAGACTGTCTCACTTCTACCTCTTCAATCTCTTCTTCTTTTTTTTTTTTTTTTTTTGGTATGCGGGCCTCTTACTGTTGTGGCCTCTCCCGTTGCGGAGCACAGGCTCCGGACGCGTAGGCTCAGCGGCCATGGCTCACGGGCCCAGCCGCTCTGCGGCATGTGGGATCTTCCCATACCAGGGCACGAACCCGCGTCCCCTGCATTGGCAGGCAGACTCTCAATCACTGTGCCACCAGGGAAGCCCAAACTGGAATACTTTTGAGGGTGAAAGAGGGTGCTATTAATAATTATACCAGGACAACAGGTGTAAATGAGGAGTAACCCTGGCAAGTGGAGCTGTATAATTACCTTGCTATGTGTCTATCACAGTCTGCTTTCTATTGTACTGCTTATTATCTTTATCTTTATTTTGCTCCTTTACTAAGTTGTTATTAAATTGATCTAAGTTTATGCCAAGATTTGTGCTGTTAGTAAAACTTGGCTGGATCTATTTCACTTTAGTTTATCGTCTTAGTCTTTTTACATGGTATAGTTTGTTTCCTAGTGACATGACAGAGATTTGGGCATTTTTCTATTCCTTTTTCTTAGAGTTAAGTGATTTTGTCCTGTCTCTCTTTTCTTTAGAAATACTATAACTTAACAGTATTTCTTTATTAACTTAAAATAATACTCATTGACCCTTTCATTGATTTTTACAATTACTTTTTTTTAGTAGTAAGTTTTCTGGCTTTCCCTAATTTTCGTATCTGAAGACTTTAGTCTGACTTTTCCTGTGGACCTATTCAGTGTTCATACTGCTAGGCAGAAGGGAGCAGAAGAAAGAAGCAGATTGGTTGTGTCAAAGGTAACCTTCCTTTAGGGGAGAGTTGTGGGTCTGTGGGGCAGCTTACCTCAGTAGTGCTGACCAAGTGATTTCTGATTGACTGGTTTAAGGTTCCATTCTTGGGAGAGGCCAAAACTGTAATTAAATTAAGTATTGTCTTGGTTTGGTGATGTGGGGCTTACTGTAAGTGACTCCATTATGGGCCTGTTGTCCTGTTTTTAACAGTTCCCCCCTTTTGATCATGACTCTCAGCCTGAGAGGTATGATCAAAATTTAAGGCATTAGTGCCACTGCCAGCTACTGCTCTGAAGTTCTTGCAGTTTTTACTGATCCTTTGTGTGGTATTCACAGGTCATGACTTCAGGTTCACGTTTTTTAAGCTGGTCATTCTCTTCATTCCTTTCTGATATTCCAGTCTTAGGGAGATCATTTGTTTGGTGGTTAGGGGCTGCAAACATGCACTTAAAGCTTTTGAGAGAATACAGCATACCAGGGAGACTATTGTGGTTATTATAAGCAGGAAAATTCTTAATATCTGGAGTGCATTTTGGAGCCATGGTCCCCAAGACCAAAACCACTCAAATTCAAATAAGTCAAAGAAAGACCCTGTTGAAGGAGTCACTTTCTTAAGCCAAGTGGCTTGTTCAGTGATCTTACATAACTAAGTTTTAGCTTCCTCAGAAGTGTTAATCCAGGTGCAGCAGGTGGTGTTGGCCACAGCACAGGCACCTTCTTGCTCAGCTAAAAGATAATCAAGGGCTATCCCATTACCAAGAACAAGTTTGGCCAGAGAGTTGAGGATTTTTGTTGGACAACTGTTGCTTTTGCAGCAGATTCTGTAATATCTTCAAGAATTAAGGAGAGGTTCCTGATCATAACCTCATTTGTACTCACTCCTAACCAGGGAAGTAGGGACCTGCCAAAGGAAGCAAATCCTGAATCATGAATGCCTCCTGTTAGGTCCCTTCTAACTTGTTGATATAAATTCAGGAGAGTTGATCAATGAGGTGTCTCACTTTGTGGACAGTTAGGAATGCAGTTAGATCACCTAAGAGGCATTGCTCAGTTATGTGCCAGCCATCTAGGCATAAATAGGTCCAAGGAGAATGATAACCACCATAGACAAAGATAAATCCTGTCAGGGCACAATCTATTCCCACTAAGCTGGTACTGTTAATGGGTTCATTCCCAGGGATGGTTGGATTTGCCTCTTCCAAGCCATGGGTCAGTTAGGTTTTCAGTGCATTTGGAAAGTAAATCTCCTAGCCTGAAATTAAAAAAAAAAAAAAAAAAAGTCCTAAATTCCTTGCAAAAGATGGGTGCTGCTGGTGAGATCTTTTCATGATTGGGGGCAGATCCAATTTAGATATAATCAAAAGAATGTGGGGTACAAATGTACCATGATTTATGTAGGCATTTGTGTCTAATTGGGAAAGTACAGTTATAATTGGAGAAAGGTTAAAACAAGGCAATGGATGTTCTGGCTATAAAAGTCGGGGGACTCTGTAAGTGACTTCCAACGGAGTTTGAATGTAGTTCATTTGTTCGTTTGTTCTTCCCTCCCTCCCTTCCTTCCTTTTTTATAGTTTATGGTGACATTGGGAATAGAAGAAAAATTGGTCACAGGGAGGACCAGGGGGTCTCTAGCATCACGGATAAATTGGAGTATTTGATAAGAAATCCTGCAGTTTGAAAGGTTACCTCTCTTAGCAGTGGCTTGGGAGATACAGATGAGGCATTATCTTCCCAGGCCAATGCCAGAGTAAAGGAAAGAAAGAGAAGAAGAAAGTGTTTCATGTTTAGCTAAAGCATGAAGTCTTGACCCAGCATCTTGGGTGGAAGCAGTCTACTTGGATGTTGGCTACTTCTCTTCCTAGTCAGTTTGATTTGGAGGTTTCTAGTGTTCGTACAGGACCAGATGTCAGATGGAGCCTTCTTCAGCTGTGAAATGTGTACCCAAGTTTTAATGCCTTCTAGTTTCATAGTAGTGTCTGTGGTCAGAAGCACTTGGTAAGATCCATTCCAATGGGGCTCAAGGGTTGATGACATTTCCAGAATACCCGATCACCAGGCTTCAGACTGTGACCAACAGGATCCTTTGAATTGGGATCTGGGAAAGCTTTTTTAACCTATTGATAATAGGCTTTAGCATAAGACATTAAAGACTTACAGTAGGTAGTCATATTAGCATGTGATAACAAGGGATCAAAAAGTTGTATACCAGTAGCTCATGTGGAGTGAGTTTGTTTCCTAAAAGGAGTACTGCAAACAGTCAGCAAGACCAAGAGGCAGTACCTTAGGCCAAGGGAGACCAGTAGTTTCAGCAAGTTTTGCAATGTTTTTGTTAAGGCTTGTATGATTTGCCCAGTGAAGTGGGTTCCCTAATTACTGGAGGTTGTGGAAGGTATACCCAAATGGGAGACACGTTTTCTAACAGTTACTTTGCCACTGTGAGGGCATTAGCCGTGTGGCAAAGAAAGACTTCAAGCCAGCCAGAAAACATACATAAAATAACAAGAACATATTGATAACTCATTCGAGGTGCAATTGAATGAAGTCCAGTTGCAGGTGCTCAAAGGGTCCAGAGGGATGAGGTTTGAAGCCTCTGGAAACAAAAATAGTTTTCCCAGAATGCAGACCTGACAGGTCAGACCTTTGTGGTAAACTGTTTTCATAGTTTTACAGAATTGTCCTCACTCATGTTTATTCATAATGAGTCATCTTAATTGCACCGTGGTGGGTAAAGGAATGTGAAAACTGAAAGATGGGGTTTGCCAGGGAGCTGGAAAAACCAAGCGGCCATCTTGGGTTTCCATAGCCCCAACTAGTCATTTAATTTGCAACCATTATCTGCCCATTGTGGTTTCTCTGATTCAGGAGCAGATTGTTGCCATGTTGCAATGACATCAGGATGGCAAAAGTGTGGCAGCAAGCGGTCAGCTTTTGCAGAAGCAGAATGGACTTTATCCACATGTGCTGCAGGCTAGATTCCGTTGCTGCTGTCTGTGCAGGAAGGTCAGCCAGGGCATTTCCCTGATAGCCAGGTTCAGTCCTTTTGGTGTGAGCCTCAGTTCTGATACAGTTTCAGAAAGTAAGAGAATGGTAGTAAGAAGGTCATTTACGTGTTGTCCTTTTTAAAAATTTTTATTTATTTATTTATTTATTTTTGGCTGAGTTAGGTCTTCACTGCTGCGCGCAGGCTTTCTCTAGTTGCCATGAGCCGGGGGTTACTCTTCGTTGTGGTGCGCGGGCTTCTCATTGCGGTCGGTGGCTTCTCTTGTTGCGGAGCACGGGCTCTAGGCACACGGGCTTCAGTAGTTGTGGCACAGGGGCTTTGTTGCTCCGCGGCAGGTGGGATCTTCCCGGAGCAGGGCTTGAACCCGTGTCCCCTGCATTGGCAGGCGGATTCTTAACCACTGCGCCACCAGGGAAGTCCATGTGTTGTCCATTTTTGATGCGAATCTCGGTGGATGTAAGAAAGCCCCTTTATTTCCATGACATCCCCAAATCATAGATGACCCCAAAGGCACATCAGCTGTCAGTATAAATATTAACAATTTGTCCTTCTGATAATTGGCATTCTCTGGTAAGGGCATGGAGGTCTGCTTGTTGGGCTGATTTAGCTTGTGGGAGGTTTCCCCTCTCAAGTAGTTCATGTCGAGTAGTAACAGCAGAGCCAGCTGGGAAATTTCCATTTTCATTTTTACAGTATGACCTATCAACGAACAAAATTAGATGAGGATTAGTCAAAGGGGCATCTCATAAATTGGTGTCATGAGATGGGATGTTATTATCTCACAGTCATGGGATTCACTCTGATCAGGCAGGGTAGTAATGAAGCAGAATTAAGAACACTGCAACGTTTAAGAAACACATTAGGTGATGAAAGCAGAAGGCTCTCATAAGAGGTTAGACTGCTTGCAGAGAAATGCTTAGTCAATTCAGAATTAAGAAGACTTTGGACAGCATGTGGAGTTTGTAAGTAAATATCATTTCCTAGGCTTCTGAGGCTTCTGTTAACTTTGCAGCTGTAGCCTGTAGCCTAAGGCAGTTGGGCTAGGCACAAACAACTGAATTGAGTTCTATGCTATAATGGGCAATAGGCCTGTGTTTATTGCTGTGGTCTCCCATGAGCATTCCCAGGGCTTGGTTATCTTGTTCATGCACAAATAAGGTGAAAGGCTTTGAACAGTTTGATAGCCGTAGGGCAGGTAGCTCTTGCAGCCCTTATTTAAGTCTTAGGACGGCCTGCTCTTGTTATCTTCCCAAAGAAGGGGTTCAGGGGCTGAATTTTTAGTAAGTTCATAGAGTGGGGAAGCTGATAGAGAAGAATTAGGAACCCATAGTCTACATTAGCCAGGCAGACCTTGGAATCCACGAAGCTGTCGCTTAGCTGTGGGCCTAGGAAATTCTTGGATTAATTTAATTCTTTTTGGAGATAGCTAGATTCCTTTAATGCTTAGATTATGACCTAGGTGATGAACAGTGTCTAAAGATAATTGTAATTTTTCCTCAGAGACTTTCTGTTTTCAGCTAACTGTTGCAGCAAATTAATGGAATCCTTTATGGATGCCTCTTTGGTGACTGAACATAAAAAGAGGTCATCTACATGCTGTAGAAGGATTGATTTCCTGATGAACTGCAGGGTACTTAAATTTTGGTGGAGCACTTGGGAGAAATGAGAAGGGACCTTAGTGAATCCTTGAGGTATGACTGTCCAGGTATATTGTTGATTGTTCCAAGTGAAGGCAAATAGTTATTGACTGTTAGAGTGGAGTCTACAAGGGTGCTGAAGAACGGTGAACATAGGTCCGCAACAGTCAACCATTTTGAGTCAGGTGGAACTTGTGACAAAAAGGTGTTTGAGTTTGGAACAACTGGGAAATGGGGAATAGCTTTCTTATTAATAGCTGTCAAGTCGTGGGCTTATAACCATCCCTGCCTGTTAGTTTTACAGACCGGCAAGATCTGTGTGTTACGGGGGCTGGTTCAGGGAATGATTAGCCCTGGAGTGATTGGGTCTTCTATTATTGCTGTGAGGCCTTGTATGGCCTTGGGCTTTAATGGATATTGAGGCCATTTGGAAAGAGGTTTAGATATATGTGTATCTGAATTTTTATAGGTTCCACACTTTTATTCTTCTAGTGTCAATATTAGAGGTAGCCCACAGATTTTTTTGTTAACCTTGATTAACTTAGGGCTTTTTTGCTGGAATTCTTTCTCTTCTGTATCAAGGACAGATAGTAACGAACGTAAAAGATCAGGTTCAGATTGGTCAGGAAATTCTAAGGTGAGGTCTCCATTGGAGGCAAAACATATTAGCCCTTTTAATTTAGAAAGGGAGTTTTTACTGAATAGATTAATTGGAGCTGTATCACATAGCAAAAAAGGAATGTTTTTCAGGGAAAGGTCCCAGAGGCATCTGTACTGATTGAGATAGTAACTCTCTTTGGGTTTTATTAGATACACCCACTGTAGAAACTTCTTTTTCACTCTGAGTTATTTGTTGTTCTATGAGACTAGGGTTTAAAGTAGAGAGTGTAGCTCCAGTATCTACCAGAATTTGGCAAGGTTTTCCATCTACTTTAATTTTAGTTCTTTCTCAGCTGTCTACAGGAATTACTGGTAGCAGTTTACTGGAGAATTCCAGAGTCTTGTCAGTTCTAGGAGGGGTCCATATGGGGGCCTTCCTTCTGGAGTACGCATGGGGGCATTGAAGCTGGTGATGAAGAATTTACATAAAACCTTTGAGGACAATCTTTTTTCTGGTGTACCAGTTGGTTACAAATGAAACACTGATTCCTGGGCATGCATTTTGATGATGAACCCCTAGGAGGGTACAGTGGGGGTGGCCCAGGTATTGTTTCTGGTTTCTGGCCTTGGAACTGTTGTAGCTCTAAGGCTCATAGCTTGGCGGACTTTTGTTTACAGTCTTATCCCAAAGTTCTTTTCAAGTGCTCAGCTGTGGTCATGAGTTCAGTCAGATCAGAACTGTGGCTTCCCATCCAATTTTCTGCCTTTTTATTAATCCACTAATCTCAGGAGATAATCCATTTACAAATAGCGCAGCGAGAGCAGGTTAGGTGACATCATTTTTTGTATGGAACCTGGAATGCTGTAAGAAGAGAGGTTCCAGATGGGCTTTAAGTCTGCCACAGATTCATCTTTCTTTTGTAAATGACCAATCAGTGCAGGCAGGGAAGACTAGGAATAGCTTTGAAAAGATCGGTTGCTATTTTGTGAGCTTTTCCTGTTCCCTAAGGGAGAAGACCAAGTTGAAGATTGAGGATCTCAAATGTCACACTCGGGGTTATGCCATTCTCCTTTTTTTTTTTTTTTTTTTTTTTTTTGTGGTACGCGGGCCTCTCACTGTTGTGGTCTCTCCTGTTGCGGAGCACAGGCTCCAGACGCGCAGGCTCAGGGGCCATGGCTCACGGGCCCAGCCGCTCTGCAGCATGTGGGATCTTCCCAGACCGGGGCAGGAACCCGTGTCCCCTGCATTGGCAGGTGGACCCTCAACCACTGCGCCAACAGGGAAGCCCCATTCTCCTTCTTGCGTGCATTTTTGGACTTCACCAAGTCCTATCAGCATGTGCACAAGCTGCCAAAGATCTGGCAGCACAAGGTCATAGCCCCCATAAGAACTCTAAATTCTTCAGAAAACTTTTGGGGATTCCCCCCTGGGTTTGGAAAATTCTTTAACAATGGCCCTTAATATGGTCTTTGACCGAGGAGTGAAAGATACCTGAAGAGGATTGCCTGCAGTCTCGGGTGGTCTTATTTTAAATGGTAACCGTTTAAAAGTCTCCGCAGAGTGGAAAGGCAATTCAGATAGAGAATTAGAATGTGAGTAGTCAGGAAAAGGAGACCAGAGGGCAGCAGTAGGAGTCATGTCAGTCTTTTTGCCTTTTGTTTTAGGTACCTCTTGTGTATTTAATTTTTCATAAGCCTTTTGCAACAGATCTTTCAGTGAAGCCGTTTTGGAATCTTTAAGCCTTTTGAAGCCTTTTGCATACCAATTAAAATAGGTATCCTATCTCTATTGTTTGATTTGGGAACCTTTGCTTTCAAGTGTACTTCTTACATGAATGATCTTGTCTAATTGGAACGTTCCACATAATGGCCGCTGTAATTCTGGGTTGTCTGCAGCTTCTGGGACCACAGTTCTTAGAAATAAAATGATCAGGTGTGCTGGAAGGTGGCACACTCAACTCTTTGGAACTTAAGGATTGCATTTCTCTAGCTAAGCTTTGGGTCTCATGGAGTCAAATTAATACCTAGGAGGGATGCGCTATTGGGTTGGGGGTTGTGTGGTATTTTAGATACACCTCCTTGCATGGAAATTTGCTTGAGGTTGGCTAGTGACCCAATCTAACCTGTTCTGTGACCAACTTAAAATTTTAACACAGGAGTCTAGACTTAAGTGGTGAGTGCTCGAACAGCTTTTAAGTGCTCCACTCATGACCACCAATTTTGTGGCTTTGGCTTCTGAGATTACCATTAACATCAGCCTTTACCTCATGTTCACATTAACAGAGACCAACAGTAACCTGGCCAAGAGAAGGCCTTGTGGGCACCACCAGCAATTCCCATTGTGGAACTGGGCAAAGGACAGAAACAGCAGACCCCAGCAAATGGGGAATGTGGACTGGGATTCCACTCAAATGGGGAACTATGGACTGAACCCCCTGCAGTTCCCAATGTTGAATCTGAGGACTGAACCAAGGGCTAGGGGTTTTAGTTTCCAAGTGGAACCATCTGCTAGCTCAAGCTGACCTTCCCTGAACTGGAAAGCCAGTTAGATCAGGAGTTTGATGCAAAGAGAGCAGAGCTTGGAACTGAGAGGAACTTACCCACAGCTCTCGGAAACAGCAAGAAAGAGAACTCATAGGGTTCACAGTTACTAGTGCCTGTGTTTCTCATTGTACCCAAAGCCATCAGAAGTTTCCTTCGGATCCCACTGCTGCCACCAATACTGTTAAAAAACAAAATTCAGGAAATTACCTGGGGGTCCAGGGGTTAGGACTGGGTGCTTTCGCTCAGGGGCCTGGGTTCGATCCTTGGTCGGGGAACAAAGATCCTGCAAGCTGCTCAGTGTGGCCAAAAAACACAAACCAAAACAAAAACAAAATTCAACTGAGTAAATTTAAAAGATCTTATTGACTTTATTCAATGCTTCATGACTCGGGCAGCGTCCCATCTAGCAGATAGAAAGGAGCTCGGAGGAGCTGTACAAAATGAAAGGCTTTCCTAGACAGAAGGGAGTGGAACAGGAAGTTATACTAGCAACAAGCAGATTGGTTGTGCTGTGGCAAGGTCACTTTCCTTTAGGGGATGGCTGGAATCTATCAGGCAGATTATCTCACTAGTGTTGACCAGGTAATTCCTGATTTACTGGTTTAAGATTCCATTTCTGGGAGATGCCAAAACTGTAATTAAGTCTTAAGTCTTAAGTCTTGGTTTGGCGATGTGGAGCTTAGCAAAAGTGACTCCATTTGGGGCCTGTTGTCTTATTTTTATCACAGTTCAGGTTTTCCTACTCCTGCACTGGTTCCCTCAGCGGTTTCTGCTCCTAAGTCTCTCTTCCAGTAAGGGTAAGCTGAGACTCCCGGTATTCGCTTGTCAGCTATCCAGCCTTAGGGGCAGTGGTTCGTTGTTTCTTCCCCACTCTTATAGATCTAAGAAGAGTATTTATTTTTTAGTCTGTTCAGCTTTTTTTTTTTTTTTTTTTTTTTGCGGTATGTGGGCCTCTCACTGTTGTAGCCTCTCCCGTTGCGGAGCACAGGCCCCGGACGCGCAGGCTCAGCGGCCATGGCTCACGGGCCCAGCCGCTCCGCGACATGCGGGATCTCCCGGACCAGGTCACGAACCCGTGTCCCCTGCATCGGCAGGCGGACTCTCAACTACTGCGCCACCAGGGAAGCCCTGTTCAGCTTTTTATAGTGCTTTTTTGTTAGGATGGAGTGGCCCCTTCCAAACTCCTTACATATATAACCGGAAACCAGAAGTCTCTTCCATAAAATTTTGGGCCTCTTTCCTTTCTTTCACTTTCTAGGAAGCTTTATTCAGGCACATAGCTTTAATTATCTGTGTATGTTCAGTTCTGACTTTGTCCTGAATTCCATTCTCACATTTTGTCTGTTAGGATCTCCAACTCAATGTCCTAAATTCTAACAAAATACATTGCTTTCTCTCCTGGTTTCCTTTCTACATAGTCTCATGCTGAACCAATTACTGCCTTCCCTTAAAAAAGTTTCCGTTTCCCCTTAAATTTGTTATTTTTTGATGATATCACTCTTTTACCTGCAACTCAGGCTTAATGCTCCAGACTCATCTTTGTCCCTGAGTTGTTGTTCTCTATTTATTATTTGGTTTCTAACTTGTCTTGCCATTGCTAGTCTTTTCCTCCTTTAAAATCCATTTTGACCATTATTACTTGATTAAAATATATTAGAACATGATATTTTGTTATTTTCTCATCCTACTCAAAAACTTGTATTGGATCTTCATAGACCAGTGGTCTCAAACTTCAGTGTGCATCAGAATCACTTGGAGGACTTGTTAAAACACAGATGGCCAAGCCCATCTTCAGAGTTTCTGATTCAGTAGGTCTGGGATGAGACCCAAGAATTTGCCTTTCTAACAGGTTCCTAGGTGACGCTGACATTGCTGGTTCAGTGACCACACTTTAAGAATCACTACCAAAGTCTGCCAAATATAGCCTAGACTTCTTAATTTGGTATTCAAGCTCTTTTGCAGTCTGTTTATAATCTACCCTGTTAGCCATTATCAATTGCTATGCAGCTTCTTTACACACTCTTTATTCTTGCTAAAGTGAACTGTTGATAGACAGCTCTCTGTACATATCCTGTATTCTCGTGCCTACAGAGGCACTTCATTCATGATTTCTCAGTCTCTTCCTGTTCCATTTTGCATGTCAAATTATATCCATTTTTAAGGTTAATTTTAAGATTTAGCTAAAATAAGACTTCGGGGCTTCCCTGGTGGTGCAGTGGTTGAGAATCCGCCTGCCAATGCAGGGGACACGGGTTTGAGCCCTGGTCTGGGAAGATCCCACATGCTGCAGAACAACTAAGCTCATGCGCCACAACTACTGAGCCTGCACTCTAGAGCCCACGAGCCACAACTATGGAAGGCGGCGCACCTAGAGCCTGTGCTCCACAACAAGAGAAACCACCTCAGTGAGAAGCTCGTGCACCGCAATGAAGAGTAGCCCCCGTTGGACACAACTAGAGAAGAGCCCGCATGCAGCAACAAAGACCCAACACAGCCAAAAATGAATAAATATATAAATAGATAGATAGATAGATAAATAAATAAAATAGGATTTCATCCATATAAGTCTTCCCTGTTTTTTTTAATATATTTTTTCTATCCCTTTAAGCCAGAGTAATCCCTTACATTGCACTGTGTTTTTCCCTTCTGGTATTTGTTGACTTATAGTTTAGCTTGACCCTTATTTCATTTTATTTCCTTCTTTCAGCCAACTCTTTATGTTTTCCCTATCCCACATTAGCATATGTGTGTTGACTGAAGGAAATTAAGCTCTTTCTGTAGGCTATAACAAGGAGGCCTAACAAGCCAATATTCCTTGTGTACCAGTATAGGATTGTCTTATTCAAAGAAATGGATTACAGTTACTACCCTGAGTCTCACTGATGGAAGTATTTTAAGCTCCTCTTCTATTCTCTTTTCTACAACTAAAAATCAACAAATGATAGAAAAAGACATTTAAAAGTTACAGTATATGGCAAATTAATGGGATCTCTTAAAGGTTGGCTTTCTTAATGATCCTGAGATATGAGCAGTACGTTTAAGGTAAGTATATTTTTAGTGAATAAAATTGTACCTATAAAAGACAATGAGTTTTCTAATATTCTTGTTGGTTTAAATATTTGAGGTATGTTTTACATTCATTTCAGTGCAGAGATTTTAGCTATCAGTTTGATGGATTTTGACAAATGTGTACACCCATGTATTTACCACCCCATTTGAGATACAGAACATTTTGCTCCTCAGATTTTGAAACTCTCACTTTCTTTTGTAGAATACAATGATGGGAAATCTTTGTGCTGCTTTAAATCTACTAAGTGTCATTGGTCAGTAATTTTCCTTTAACTCCCCATTGCTAGTTTATTTCCCATACTTTGTGGTATGTTTAAAATCTTATTCCAGTGATTGAATAACTAACCAAAGATATTAGGATTGGGGTAGGGAAGTTTTTTCCTCTCTCATTGTCAGAGCCACATAACATCTGGGGGCTCATCCACCTGTATTCGTGTCCATAAGCTCTATATCTTTCCTATTACTGTGGGTTGACTGTTTGTGCTCTTTGCAGAAATTGAATTCCTCCACCTGTGCACTCAATCTCATCTTCTCTTGGCCACTCTTTAGCAATTTTCCTCTCTTCTTCAACAACCATATTTTCCACTTTTCTACTGGATTTTTCTCATCTGACTCAAACCTGCAGTTACTTTCCCACCTTATAAACACAAGAGAATAAAAACTTCTCTTGATTCTACTTTTCCCTTTGGTTATTGCCCAATTCCTTTCTCCTTCCTTTACAACAAGATCCCACAAAAGGACTTGTGAACTATTTCTCTCATCTTGTTCTTTCTTCAACTCACTTAAGCTTTTGCCTCTTACCCACCAGAGATGTTCATGTTGCTATGCAGTGGTCAGTTATCAAGCTTTATATCACTTATCAGTATCATGATAAAGTTAAACATGCCTTATTTTTAAACATGATGTTTTTCGGTTGCTTCCAGGAAACCACACTTTCTTTCTTTCTTTTTTTTCTCCCCACACTTTCTTTATTTCCTTCTGTATTAGTTGCTTCTTTTCACTTTCTTTGCTGATTTCCTCTTCATCTCCCTGCCCTCCTAATGTTGAAGTGCTCCTGAGCTTAGTGTTTACACCTTTTGCCTATTTATACTGAACCGCCTTAGTGATCTCATCTAATCTCTAACTGCCTTAGTGATCTCACCTAATCTTAAGGTTTTCAAATATCTTCTTCTGATTGGAGTCCTGAGCTCTGGTTTTATGTATCCAACTGCATCAGCATCTTTTAAACTTAGATTTAAGTTGTTCAAAATTTAGCCCTAATTTTCTGCTTGACTCAAAATCTCTTCTCAGTTATCTTCATTTCTAGCAATGAAATTACTGTTTAAACAGTATATTTAACAAACCTTGAGTGCCCCCCCCAAATTTGCATCATCTCTAATGTTTTGTGATTTTATCCACTGTTGCTAATCATATCCGAGATCCATTAATCTATTAGAGCTGCAAAATGCTGATATTTTAATGCCATTCTTCTTTCTTACTAATTGGGATACTTCTTTAGTGAAAAATTTCAGTATATCTGTTACTGGGTTTCCTGCAGGATAAATCCTTGATTCTTTCCCCTTATTTATAGGTTTTCAAAATAATTAGGTGGTTTCCAAGGTTTCACCAAAGGAGATAGAAGAATATATGTATGTGTGTGTGTGTGTCTGTGTGTGTGTTTGTGTGTGTGTAGTATCATGAACTTATTGCATCTAAATGAATTTCAAGCTATTATTGTTTTTAATCTATTTTGTTGTTTAAATTGTCCCATATGTGGCCAGTGGAAGCTTATTTAAGCTTTCATTGGGTCCTTTTGACTCAACTTGAGTAGTCTTTGATAGGTTTCTTGCTTTCTACTGTAATAAGATGTACCAGGCTCTGTTTGTACATAGCTGGCCCCAGAGTTCCGTTTTCTTTAGCCATTTCTTTTAGAAGACTTGATTACTTTTATTGGAAAACAGTATCTGACAGACCATAATCAAGATGCTAGCGGTGCTGAGTTAGTCATTGTTTCTATGTCTTTTCAGTGGAGAGAGCCAAGAAACATTTTATTGTTACTGTTTTTTTTTTCCTAAAGATGATACTCACTATGAATTCAGCTTGATACTTAAGATTCAAATTTAGTACTACAGGGTTTTTATTTATTTTATTGATCTTACCCCTACAGTCACATTGAAACTCTTGGTGCTTAACAATACCAGCATAATTACTCATTAGAATTATCCCACAGTATGTACCCAACAGTCTCAGGATAACAATACTAATATTAAGTCCAAGGTATGGTCACTAAAAATAGTTTAAGCCTTTTTTCTTTTAGTTCTTGTTTTTGTTCACAGGGTATATCCTACTAGGGATATATGATTAAAATCATTGGAAGGTGGTTCCTAATTATGTTGTTATACTACTAACTGGATATATAGTTAGGTTCATTTGTTTTATTTTACTTGTGATTCTTAGGGGTTACATTTAAAAATTCATTTTTTCAATAATTATAAAAGACATTTATATGATTCCACAATTCTATCTGTAAAACAAAGTATATGCAAAAAGTATAGCTTCTGTCTCTGTGTCACAGATCATATTTCTTCCATCATTTCCTTTAAAGGAAACCTCACACACACACACACACACACACCCGCCGCTGACTTTATGGTTTACCTATCCTTTAATTTTTAAAAAATAGTAAGCAAATATTTACATAGTTTTATTCTTAAAAAATCAAGCTTGTTTCAAGTAACAATATACATTTAATTTTACTTATTAATTTCTGGGTTCCTCATGCTAGGAAGTATATTCTTTGAGGGTAGGGATTTTTGTTTGTTTGTTTTTTAAATAAATAAATTTGTTTATTTATTTTTGGCTGCATTGGGTGTTCATTGCTGCATGCGGGCTTTCTCTAGTTTCGGCGAGTGAGGGCTATGTTAGTTGCAGTGCATTGGCTTCTCATTGCGGTGGCTTCTCTTGTTGCAGAGCATAGGCTGTAGGCATGGGCTTCAGTAGTTGTGGCATGTGGGCTCAGTAGTTGTGGCGCACGGGCTTAGCTGCTCTGTGGCATGTGGGATCTTCCCGGACCAGGGCTCGAACTCGTGTCCCCTGCATTGGCAGGTGAATTCTTAACCACTGTGCCACCAGGGAAGTCCCTTGTTTGTTTCATACTGTATATTCTTACAACTCAGAACAAAGTCCAGTTCATAATAGATACTCATTAAATATTTATATGAATAATTGATGCATTGTGCTTTCATGGTGTTTTATCTTAATGCAATTTAAAATTTCTGTGTTTATTAAAATATAATGCATTAGGATTCTTCAGTATACGCAAATCAAGCAATGTGATACACCATATTAACAAATTGAAGGATAAAAACCGTATGATAATCTCAATAGATGCAGAAAAAGCTTTTGACAAAATTCAACACCCATTTATGATAAAAACTCTCCAGAAAGTAGGCATAGAAGAAACTTACCTCAACATAATATATTAAGGCCATATATGACAAACCCACAGCCAACATCATTCTCAGTGGGAAAAACTGAAACCATTTCCTCTAAGATCAGGAAGAAGACAAGGATGTCCACTCTCACCACTGTTATTCAACATACTTTTGGAAGTTTAGCCACGGCAATCAGAGAAGAAAAAGAAATAAAGGAATTCAAACTGGTAAAGAAGTACAACTGTCACTGTTTGCAGATGACATGATACTATTCATAGAGAATCCTAAAGATGCTACCAGTAAACTACTAGAGCCAATCAGTGAATTTGGTAAAGTAGCAGGGTACAATATGAATGCACAGAAATCTCTTGCATTCCTATAGACTAATGATGAAACATCTGAAAGAGAAATTAAGGAAACAGTCCCATTTACCATTGCAACAAAAAGAATAAAATACCTAGGAATAAACCTACCTAAGGAGACAAAAGACCTGTATGCAGAAAACTATAAGACACTGATGAAAGAAATTAAAGATTATACAAACGGATGGAGAGATGTACCATGTTCTTAGATTGGAAGAATCAACATTGTGAAAATGACTATACTACCCAAAGCAATCTACAGATTCAGTGCAATCCCGGTCAAACTACCAATGGCATTTTTCACTGAACTAGAACAAAAAAGTTCACAATTTGTGTGGAAACACAAAAGACCGTGAATAGCCAAAGCAATCTTGAGAAAGAAAAACAGAGCTGGAGGAATCAGGACCCCTGACTTCAGACTATACTACAAAGCTACAGTAATCAAGACAATATGGTACTGGCACAAAAACAAAAATATAGATCAATGGAACAGGATAGAAAGCCCAGAGATAAACCCACGCACATATGGTCACCTTATCTTTGATAAAGGATGCAAGAATATACAATGGAGAAAAGACAGCCTCTTCAATAAGTGGTGCTGGGAAAACTGGACAGCTCCATGTAAAAGAATGAAATTAGAACACTCCCTAACACCATATACAAAAATAAACTCAAAGTGGATTAAAGACCTAAATGTAAGTCCAGACACTATAAAACTCTTAGAGGAAAACATAGGCAGAACATTCTCTGACATAAATCACAGCAAGATCCTTTTTATTTTTTTATTTTATTTTAATTTTTTTTTGTGGTACGTGAGCCTCTCACTGTTGTGGCCTCTCCCGTTGCTGAGCACAGGCTCCGGACGCGCAGGCTCGGCAGCCATGGCTCATGGGCCTAGCTGCTCTGCGGCATGTGGGATCTTCCCAGACCGGGGCACGAACCCATGTCCCCTGCATCGACAGGCGGACTCTCAACCACTGCGCCACCAGGGAAGCCCCGCAAGATCCTTTTTGATCCACCTCCTAGAGAAATGGAAATAAAAACAAATGGGACCTAATGAAACTTAAAAGCTTTTGCACAGCAAAGGAAACCTTAAACAAGATGAAAAGACAACCCTCAGAATGGGAGAAAATATTTGCAAACAAAGCAGCCGACACAGGGTTAATCTCCAAAGTATACAAGCAGGTCATGCAGCTCAATATCAAAAAAGCAAACAACCCAATCCAAAAATGGGCAGAAGACCTAAATAGACATTTCTCCAAAGAAGATATACAGATTGCCAACAAACACATGAAGGGATGGTCAACATCACTAATCATTAGAGAAATGCAAATCAAAACTACAATGAGGTATCATCTCACACCGGTCAGAATGGCCATCAAAAAATCTACAAACAGTAAACGCTGGAGAGGGTGTGGAGAAAAGGGAACCCTCTTGCACTGTTGGTGGGAATGTAAATTGATACAGCCACTATGGAGAACAGTATGGAGGTTCCTTAGAAAACTAAAAATAGAACTACCATATGATCCAGCAATCCCACTACTGGGTATATACCCCGAGAAAACCATAATTCAAAAAGAATCATGTACCACGCTGTCCATTGCACCACTATTTACAATAGCCAGGACATTGAAGCAGCCTAAGTGTCCATTGACAGATGAATGGATAAAGAAGATGTGGCACATATATACAGATGGAATATTAATCAGCCATAAAAAGAAACAAAATTGAATTATTTGTAGTGAGGTGGATGGACCTAGAGTCTGTCATACAGAGTGAAGTAAGTCAGAAAGAGAAAAACAAATACTGTATGCTAACACATATATATGGAATCTAAAAAAAAAAATGGTTCTGACGAACCTATGGGCAGGACAAGAATAAAGACGCAGACGTAGAGAATGGACTTCAGGACATGGGGAGGGGGAAGGGTAACCTGGGAGGAAGTGAGAGAGTAGCATTTACATATATACACTACCAAATGTAAAATAGATAGCTAGTGGGAAGCAGCTGCATCACACTGGGAGATCTGCTCAGTGCTTTGTGACCACCTAGAGGGGCTGGATAGGGAGTGTTGGAGGGAGATGTGAGAGGGAGGGAATATGGGGATATATGTATACATATAGCTGATTCAGTTTGTTATACAGCAGAAACTAACACAACATTGTAAAGCAATTATACTCCAAAAAAGATGTTAAAAAAATAGAATGCGTTACTTTATACTTCATTTAAGAGTGATAATATGCTGAAGAGCTCAAATTAGTATTCTAAAGTTTATTTTTACTGTTGTGTAATAATCTTTCCCAGTAACTAGTGAAAACAGTTTCTTAATGAAAGTAACAGGACATTCTTTGTAAGTTAACAATCACTGAATGTGTTTTTCTCATTGATTACCCAAATAATATTTCCCCAAACTCTGTGTCTGTTAAGTCTGTGCATATGTGTACATATGCACTGGTTTGTGAATATGGCTCAGTATAGATTTTAAATCTAACAGTGTATGGAGAATGTTTAAATGAAAAAAAGCATGTACTGTGGGGGCAGAGGATATATGGGAACTCTACTTTTCTGCTAAATTTGCCTGTGAACCTAAAACTGTTCCAAAAAATAAAGTCTAAAAAAAATCATGTACTATTTTAGTACTATTAGTACTACTAATACTATTTGAATTGGAATCCATGGCAGATTTACAGAGTTACAGTGATATCATTTAGTTTTGTGCCAGGAGCCATGTATAAAATTGTTGTATTTGTGATGTCATTATTTTAAGTTGCACATGCAAAAATCATTTTTCTAATATTAGTGTTAAAGTGAAACAAGTAAATGCATTTAATAGAATGAGTATCCCATAAATAGAACTGTCTGTGTATGATTAGGTTGAACAGTGTAAAAATACTAATATTTGACCATGTTTAATTATATAAAGGTAGTAGTGTAGATATTGGAGATTTTAAAGTTATTTCAATAAATAATACTTGGATAACTAAGATATGGAGAAAAATAAAATTAGATTCTAAGCTTTAACCTTACATCAAAAATAAATCAGATTAAAAAATTTAATAAAAGTGAAACCATTCAGAAGTTAAAAGAAAATGTAGGTAAATACTTATTAAAAATTACTAGAGCTTATGACTAAGAACCTGTCAGTTCCCTTAATTAGTCTGATTAAAACTTGGTTCTTAATATTGGCAAGGGAAAAAGAATATCAGATGGAAGGAACTGTTCAATTATAGCTCTGGCTTTTTTTTTTTTTTTTTTTTTTGCGGTATGCGGGCCTCTCACTGTTGTGGCCTCCCCCGTTGCGGAGCACAGGCTCCGGACGCACAGGCTCCGGACGCGCAGGCTCAGCGGCCATGGCTCACGGGCCCAGCCGCTCCGCGGCATATGGGATCCTCCCAGACCGGGGCACGAACCCGTATCCCCTGCATCGGCAGGCGGACTCTCAACCACTTGCGCCACCAGGGAGGCCCTATAGCTCTGGCTTTTATCTCTAGATATTTTTTCTCTCCTTAGGAAGGTCTCTCACTGTTTACTGCTGTGATTGCCTGGCAAACTTGTGTGTATGTGTGTGTGTGTGTGTGTGTGTGTATGCATGCACACTTCTGTGTATTTGCACTTCTCTGCACTCTTTTTCCTTTATCTAACTCTAGTTATGGAAGTATGCCTTTCCTTCAGTTCCCCCAAAGCTGAAACAAATTTTGGATGGCTTCATATCCTTTAGTTTTGATTAAAAGAATATATAGACAATAATATGCAGTTGGATAATTAGTTTATAAAGTCAGTTTACCAGTTTGATTTTGTGGTTCCTTATATTTCTAATTCCCTATTTGTCTCTTGCTTTATTTCCATGTCAAGAGTCATCTTTGCTTATTATTGGTCATTAAATGAGTGTAGACTTTGGGTAATGAGTGCCGGATGGGGACTGGCAAGCTACAGAAGTTTTGTTACTTGAGGATTGTATATTTTAGGATGATTTTGGCTGCAAGTTATATAATATCTGAATTAAAGTAGCTTTAAAGGTAGGAGTTTAGCATTTGAAATTACCATAAGTCTGTGACCAAATGGTTTCAAGGTTAGTTCAGAAGCTCAGTGATGTGTAGGACTCTGTGTTAGCTTTTTTTCATTTTCCTGGCTTTCTGCTCATGCTACAAAGCTCCAAGTTTTGTATATCCTCACATGATAACATCAAGAGTGAGGAGAGGGCCTCCCTGGTGGCGCAGTGGTTGAGAGTCCGCCTGCCGATGCAGGGGATACGGGTTCGTGCCCCGGTCTGGGAGGATCCCATATGCCGCGGAGCGGCTGGGCCCGTGAGCCATGGCCGCTGGGCCTGTGCGTCCGGTGCCTGTGCTCCGCAACGGGAGAGGCCACAACAGTGAGAGGCCCGCGTACAGCAAAAAAAAAAAAAAAAAAAAAAAAAAAAAAAAAAGAGTGAGGAGATTGGAGGGCTGTTGTTTTGCATTTATCTCAGTCTCTCTCTCTTTGTTTTATCAGAGAGGAGTCCAACACATATTCCCAGATGTAAATTAAGTATGTAATATTTCATAAAAGAAATACAAATGGTTAGTAAACATATATGAGAATTTTAATCTCATTAAGACTCTGGGAATGCCTGATTTAATTCTGTTGTTTTTGGAAATTATCAGACAGTGCCTTGATGAATCTAGCTAACACCTTCCTGCATTAGGATAGGAGTTAACAGATAGTATGAAAATGTACATCAGAGGCTCTGATTGATTTGTTATAATTTTGTTTTTTAATGTATTAGGCATATAACAGAGGTTTTAGTCAGCATGAAAAAATATACAATGTAATCATACTCAGTGAACATAATTTTATTAAGCATCAGATTTATTAAATGTAAGCTTCTCTTTTTTTAAGGATAAATAGACCTTATTTTAAATTTTACCATGGTAATACCATAATTTGTTTAATAATTCTCCTAATTGTTGGCAGTTTGGGTGTTTTCAAATTTTTATTGTTGGTTAACAATATTGCAATGAAAGTTCTTGACCTTTTTTATGGTTTTGGGAGTGTTGCTGTAGGATGAATTCTGAAAAGTGGAAATTCTGAGGTAAAAGCAATGAACATTTAACATTTTAATTGATTTGCTAAAATTATCCTCCAAAAATGTTGTGCTAGTTTGTACTCCCACAGATGTATGAATGTGCCATTTCCTACACATCCTGTACAGGCTTTGTGTTTTTTTCCACCAGCTTTATTGAGGTATAATTGACTTACAATAAATTACATATATTTTTCCCATGTAGTTACATTTCCAGCAATCTTTCTTCTGCTTATAGGGCTTTAAAAACATTTCTAGTGGTACAGGACTTCTTGTCTGAACAAACTCTCTGGTGTTTGTATATATGAAAAAGTTTTTATTTTGTCTTCATTTTTGAAAGGTGCTTTTGCTAGGTAAGAATTGTAGGTTAACAAGTTGTTTGGTTTTTTCCATACTTTAAATATGCTGCTGAAGTATTCCTTGGGTTGTATTGTATATGATGAAAAGTCTGCTGTCCTCCTTTTCTTTCCCCTGTACTTAATGTGCCTTTTCCCCCCTCTTCTAGATGCTTTTAAGATACTCTGTTTATCCCTCATTTAAAGCTATTTGACTGTCATGTGGATTGGTGTAGTTTGTGTCTCTTGTCTTGAGGTTTGTTGATCTTATGGAATCTATAGGGTTATTAGTTTTAATAAAATTTGGAAAAATTATAGCCATCATTTATTCCAATAAGTTTTTTTGTCACTCTTTCTTGGTTCCTCAGGGATTCCAATTACACCCGTGTTAGCCTGCTTGAAGTAGACCCACGGCTCATTATCCAATTTGGATAGTTTTTTTTTTTTTTTTTAAATAGAGTTTTGTCTTTGTTTTTTTAAATTTATTTTTGGCTGCGTTGGGTCTTCGTTGCTGCGCGCAGGCTTTCTCTCGTTGTGGCGAGCAGGGGCTACTCTTCGTTACGGTGTGTGGGCTTCTCATCGTGGTGGCTTCTCTTGTTGCAGAGGACAGGCTCAGACATGCGGGCTTCAGTAGTTGTGGCATGTGGGCTCAGTAGTTGTGGCTCGCTGGCTCTAGAGCGCAGGCTCAGTAGTTGTGGTGCACAGGCTTAGTTGCTCCGTGGCATGTGGGATCTTCCTGGACCAGGGCTTGAACCTGTGTCCCCTGCATTGGCAGGCTGATTCTTAACCACTGTGCCACCAGGGAAGTCCCTGGATAGTTTCTAATGCTTATTGTTTTTAAGTTTGCTAATATTAGCCTGCCATGTTTAATCTGTCATTCTCATTTAGTGTAATTTTCATCTCATTCATTGTAGTTTTCATGTTTAGAATTTTGATTTGGGTCTTTAGAAAAGAACTTTAAACATGTCTCAATTAACATGCTTAATATTTACCCTAACTTAAATATCTAGAATATAATTGCAATAGTTATTTTAATATGTTTGTTTACTAATTCTCTCATCTGTGCCATTTTTGGACTGGTTTTAATTGATTTTTATCCTAATTTGAGGTTGTATTTTTCTGTATCTTTGCATGCCTGGTAATTTTTCAGTGTATGCCAGACATTGTAGATTTTACCTTGTTGGGTGTGGGTATTCCTAGTTATTCCTGTAAATGTTCTTAGGCTTTGTTCTAGGACAGGTTTAAGTTACTTGGGAACAGTTTAATCCCTTTGGCTGGTACTTATAAGCTTTTTAGGCAAGACCAATGTGGAGCTTAGTCTAGGGTTAATATTCCCTAGTACTGAGGCAAAACCCTTTTTAGTATTCTACCTGGTGACCCACAAATTATGGTTTTCTACTCTGTCTTGTAGGAATAAGCACCATTCCCTGCCCTGTGAAATCTTCAGGGATTGTTTTCAATAATTCTTTTGCATGTCTTTTTTCTTTGGCTTGCTGTAGCTTCCTTGCATGCATGAGCTGATCAGTAGTCAGCTAAAGACTCAAGGCACTCTTTCTAGATATCCAGGCTTCTCCCTCTGTGCAGCTCACTCTTCTCTGGTACTTAGTCCTGTATTCTCTACCCTCCCTTAGTCTCCTCAGCCTTTCAGTTCCATCTCTTCAACTCAGGACTGCCAGTCTCTGCCTGGGTTCTCTCTTCCTGCACCTTGTTCTGGAAGTTCTCTCCAGGAACTAATGTAGGGCAGCTATAGGGCATACTTTGTTTGTTTCTTGTCTCTCAGAGATCACTGTAATTTGTTGCCTAGTGTTCAATGTCTTGAAAGCTGGTGTTCCTTACATTTTGTATGTAAGTTGTTTTTAGTTGTTTTGGGGGAGGATGGTACATCTGGTCTCTATAATTTCATTTGTGGCTGGAAATGTAAGTTCTGACTTACTAAATTTTAGCCAAAAAAAACAGAAGGAGATTTTTTGTTTGTTATGTCTTGAATGCTTATCACTACTTAAAGTGAAATTCACATATTTGTGTTAAATTTGAATGACTTACTTTATATATATTACTGATGTTATGCTGATTGGATATAAGTTTAATTTATGTGATCTTATGAGTATTGATCACACACAAATTCATGGATGGCAGAAAGACATGTATGTATGTATTTGGGTGTTCAGAGTTCTGGAATCTGAGACCAAATCCTAATGGTAGGTTTTGGCAGAGGAAACTAAGGCCAAAACTTGACTTTGGTCTATCTCTAGTTGGCACAGTACCTACCTGTTTTAACTCCAGTATATATTTTCACCATATATTTGTAAAGCTATGCTCTCTTTTTTATCATTATAACTTTGTGAGATATCTTTTACCTTTTATTTTCCAAATGAGAACACAGAAGGTAAGTCATTTTGACTCTTACTTTCGTGTTCTTGTTAATGACAGTACAGTGCTCTTTTTCTTTTTTAAACTAGTGGACAGACTGATGGAATCATGGGTAATTTTGTTAGAGATTTTTGGATTGTGATCAATAATAATCTTGAAGAATAACCATGATATAGGTCATGCATTGGTTTCTGTAAAACAAATGGCAGGCCGACTTCAGTTGATAAAAACATTGTATTTTACAAGTTTCTTTGTAAATTAGTTGTTTGACTCTGACCATGGGTCATCTCTGTCTATTAACTGATCTGTCAATTGCACCAGTGTCATAAATAATGGTTAAGTTCTACAATTAGCTTAAAAAAGGCTATGGTGTAGCTTAAATGGTATTGACAGTAATCGTGGAACCAGTTGAACCCTGAGCAGTTCAGAGAACAGGATCCTAAGGAGGTCATCATTGGATTTATTGTTGCAGGTAAACTGGGGATTGACTGGTGGATTTTTGATGTTGGAAGCTCAGGGAATGGGATTAAGGGCTGAAATGGTACTATGGCAAGACTGCAAGGAGTTACCGTGGTGGGAGGTGGAGCAGAAATGTAAAGTTATGCTTGTATTAAAATGGAGAAACTATCCAAATCAGCCTGAAGTTTTCATTAGCATATAATTTAAATGTTTGAATTTAGGATCTGAAGAAAATGTTTTCAGATGTTAAATAATTATACTGTTTTTTTCATTCTTAACTTTCATGAAAACATATACCAGTTTGCCTGTGTTCTCTTGTGTTTTTGTCATCATCCATCTTAGATGATAAGATCAAAGTTATTAAAACAAGGAATGTCTTAGTATACTAGAAATAGCTCACACTTTTGAGTGTTTACTATATACTGGGCACTGTTCTTTACACATCATATGAAATAAATTAATTTTCACAACCCTTTGACGTGTGACTTTTATTACCGTTTTGCTGATGAGAAAACAGGAGCACAGAGCATAAAGTAACTTACTAAGATCGTATGACAAATAGTAGATTTGGGATATCTGTGTGGTCTGGAGACTGAGTCTGTGCTCTGAGTCACTGTGCTGTTTGTTTTAACAATTGGGGGATGAAGAGAGAAACATAGGCAGCTCATGCTTAATTGTTATGTTATCATTTCTGAGAGTTTGGGAATCAATGAATTTTTACAGAATAGCCAGGTTAGGATGGTGGTGAAGAATGTAAATTTTAGAATTATTTAGAATTTACTTTCACTATTAGGTCTTCTAAATAGCTATATACAAAATAGAATAAATTGTTAACCCTCTCATTGCCTTAGCTTTTTCATTTTTAAAAGTTGAGGTTAACAGTAGTTACCTTTCTTGTTATGCATTCTTTCCCCTCTGAAGCATTATGCTAAGCTATTTTAGTATTATTTTCAAGACAGGAAGACCCTGGAACTTTTTTCAAGGAACGCATCTGCTTTGACTGACTCACATATCAGACCTTGGATGATATGTGTTGTTTTGATGACAGGTGTCCTTTGGGAAAGTCTCTGCTTACATTGTCAGTGAAAAGACTGTGGTTTTCCTCTCCATCTCTGTGTTACGTATTTTGTTTCAGAATATATGAAATGGTACTTACGAGTATTGGGCAATCTTTTCTTCATAAATGTCTAAATTCCCCAAAATGTGTATTAATCCTACCAATATAGTTGGGGTGAAACTCATTTATTTAGGCTTTAAACTTCAACAGTAATAACATTGATATGTAAAAAACAATTATTTTGGTTTGAAATATTTTTATTGTCTAATACTTCTGTGCACTATGAACGCATGTTTAATTTAATCTTTTTCATAACCATACGTAATGGGCAATTTTATTTTCCTCACTGTACAGAGGAGAAATATGAGGCTATAGAGAACGTAAGTAGTGAAGTCAGATTTTGAATACAGTCTGTCACTTCCAGAGTCTGAGTGCTTAACTATGATGATAAATCACCTCTCCTGGGTTTTGAGGTCTTAAAATTGTGTATTTAAAAATAAAAGAGGAAAGACAGATTTATCATTGTTACATCATGGAAATCAGGACAAGAATTGTATAGCCCGGGCCTCCGGAGTAACTGAGACTGGAAAGTCATTGGGAACCGAGGCAGTTCTGGTGCTGTATCTTTCTGTGTGCTCACTCCTATCTTTTTTATTATTTTCTCTCTCTGCATTTTGGCTTCCTCCATTCCCCTCACCACCTGGCCCACCTTGACTGCTCATAAAATGGTACCTTCAACACAAGTGTCTTTACTACCTTAAAAATCCAGAACCTTGGCCAAATGACCTAACTTTTCATGATCTGATTTGTAGTTTCTTGTGAGATAGAATTCTGTCATCCTGGTCAGGCTCTGGATTATTTTCTTCTGGGTCTGTCCTTTGATCACATAGCTGTGGTGGGGGTGATAGGTTGAGGGAGGGGACACATTCAGGGATCTACACTAATTTTGGTAGGTAGTTCTCAGGGAAAGAGGTAGAGGCTGAATAGTGTCCCAAAATATGTTTATGTTAATATGTATCAGATTTTATTAAGCAGTATCATAAAAATACACAATACAAATATCAATACAAATGCAATAAATAGCATAAAAATAAAACAATAAAAGTAAATACAACAAAAATATGCACAAATACAAAATACAAATATAAAATGCAAAATAATATATATGTTACAGGTACAAGGAACTGAAATCAGTCTTTCAAAAGGTGACTTCCTGTAAGGTTGTGACAGTCAAGGAAAGACTGATGAACTGTTCTCAATTGAAGGAGACTAAAGGGACATGTGGACTAAATTTAACACATGGTCCTAGACTGAATCCTTTTGCTACAAAGAATATCATTGGGGCAACTGCACATATGGAATGTGTTCTGTGGATTAAATAGTAGGGAATATAGAGTATCAGTGTTAATTTCCTAATTTTTGTGGTCATACCATCACTATATAAGATGACATCATGTTTATAGGAAAACGTGCTGAATTATTCAGTGATAATGGGACAACATGCCTGCAACTTATTCCCAAGTGATTCAGTTGGGGGAAAAAAAGCTTTTTGTTTATTCTGCACCCTTTGAAAATATTTCAAAATAAAAAGTAAAAAAGAAAAAAACCCACAACTTCTTGAAACTAGATATGTAATTTCTTTAATGGTACCAGAAGAATTTATATAAAAGAATCATCTGGGTAAATGTTTTTGAAAAGAATATTCAATAGTCATTTATTTATTGAGCATTCCTTTATTTGTATTGTCAGTGCAGACTTTCCTGCAGTGGGTTTGCATAATTGGATATGTTTACTAAGGAACTCTACATTGTTTGCTGTACGTTATTTGAAGATTTACTTCATAGGATTACAGGTTCTATTTTCAGATTTCTTAGTTCACAGATTTTAATGAATAAGAAGTATTTATAATTTGCTCATGCATTTTCAGTTATTGGTGACTCTTTTTAAAATTTCTCTACTAGCCTCCTCCATTTCTAAAATCTGCAGTTTCCTGTGAAGTTTTAAAAAAGTGTGAACAGCCAGAATTGTCTGCTCCTTTGTAGGATATTGGGAAAATGGTTTAATGGAAGCTAATGGTTTGTATTGTATTTGGTTTAAGTATTTTCCAACTTAGTGTTAAGATAAAGTAATTCTAATTATGGTGCTTTCTAGTCATATTTTATGATCAAAATGTTGAAGATATTAGATATAGAGTATACTTTTGTAATATGAATATACTTCTGTTTTATTTCGAGGGTCATATTTTATTTTATTTTATTTATTTATTTTTGTTGTACGCGGGCCTTTCACTGTTGTGGCCTCTCCCGTTGCGGAGCACAGGCTCCGGACACGCAGGCTCAGCGGCCATGGCTCACGGGCCCAGCCGCTCCACGGCATGTGGGATCTTCCCGGACCGGGGCACGAACCTGTGTCCCCTGCATCGGCAGGCGGACTCTCAACCACTGTGCCACCAGGGAAGCCCTCGAGGGTCATATTTTAAAACAGAAGTATGTATTAATTTTTGAATGATAATTCCAGAGAAAACATAATTCAGTGTATTTATTCAGTTTACGCTCAACTTTCTTAGGAGTCAGACAGTTCTTTTACAGCAGATGTACTATAGATATCTTTATAAGCTTTATTTTATTGTCTTTTTTTATATCTTAATTATTTTATTTTGTTAAGCACATATTTTGATAGATATCTATATACTCATTCTAGGCTTTCTAGAGTAATTCAGTAGCTAGAATGCCACACCTAGTTTATATATGGTAATTAGCTTTATTTTCTGAAATATGTTGATCCTAAAGCCACAGAACTCTACTTCTGGGCTCTCACGTGGTAAAAAGAATTTCCTAGGACATTGTTTTTTTAATGTGTCACATAAATGAAACAGTTGCCATTTGTTCCAACTGACTGGACCATTTCCAAGACAGGCTTCCTCTGTGCTCTGTCAATCATCATGTTTTTCATTCTAGAATTTCTCTCTAACTCTTGGATCTCTTCCAAGATAGGGGCAGTTCCTGAGCATCTCAGTGGCAGATATTTTCCAGGTATATCTACAGGTTTCTAAAAATGTCAGTCAGAAGAGGAAGAGAGATGGGCAGAAATAGAAAATGGGAAATAGAAATAGACAGGAGGAGTGGAGGCAGTGAGGCAGGTCCCTTTAAAAATAACTTTATAAAAGGGCATTTAGGGGCTTCCCTGGTGGCGCAGTGGTTGAGAATCTGCCTGCCAGTACAGGGGACACGGGTTCGAGCGCTGGTCCAGGAAGATCCCACATGCTGTGGAGCAACTAAGCCCGTGCGCCACAACTGCTGAGCCTGCGCTCTAGAGCTCACGAGCAACAACTACTGAAGCCCGCGCGCCTAGAGCCAGTGCTTCACAACAAGAGAAGGACCGAAATGAGAAGCCTGTGCACCGCAGCGAAGAGTAGCCCCCGCTCGCCGCAACTAGGGAAAGCCAGCGCACAGCAACAAAGACCCAACACAGCCCAAAATAAACAAATTTAAAAAGGGGGGGGGCATTTAGGAAAAAAAAGAGTAAGACATTATTTAGAACAATATAATATACAAGTGCTAAAGTGCACCTTCTACATTAGTGCTTTCCAGATTACCTCTATGGTGAAGAACCAGATATTTTGTTACCAGTTCATTATGGATAGGACCTACATGGCAAGTAAATTTACCTCATGCTTGGGGTCAGATTCTTTGAAAGCATTGTCTAATTGCTATAAAGTTTTCTAAATTCTGAAATTTCTTCATTTTTGTGTATATTCTACACCAGTGTCAGTTTGCTGATTGACACTAGTCTGCTGACCACATGCTGAGTAGTGGTTTTTCCTAAAACTTTGTATCTTCATTTGTACCCAAGGTTATTTAGCTTAGAAAAGTGAAATGCTTTTCTCTATATTTCTCTGCAGTTATTAAATTTTTCTTTTTTAGTTTCAGTAGAGAACAACTCTACTCAAAAGTAAAATTTGGTCTTTTGTTTGAGGGTGATGTTCATTGTCAGTATATAAAAGTCAGAAAGATATGCCTCTAGGGTTTGGAGCTCTAAGA
This sequence comes from Mesoplodon densirostris, assembly GCF_025265405.1. Taxonomy (NCBI): domain Eukaryota; kingdom Metazoa; phylum Chordata; class Mammalia; order Artiodactyla; family Ziphiidae; genus Mesoplodon; species Mesoplodon densirostris. The sequence goes on along the minus strand of NC_082661.1, from coordinate 166,730,660 downwards.
GATTTCTACTTTCTGCATTATGGATTTCTGAAATAAGCTTTTGTATGATCTTATAATTTTGGAATCAGAAAAAAAATTAATAAAGATACCAAGTAAAACAGTACCAAAGCAAGAAAGATCAGAAATATTGAGGTAGAAAAAGCATAATAATTTATGAAAACTATTAGTTTTATATAATTAGAGTATTGGGTTGATACGGGGAAAGTGTCAAGAGTTAAAGCCTAAAAGATTGTCAGGGACAAGATTGGGAAATGGTATGTAATTCATAAAAAGTTTGCTTTTTATTTGCTAGACAGTGAAGGGCAGTTGGAGAATTTTATATAATGGAGCAATACGGAGTAGGTTGGTTTTTAGCAAAGAAAATTTTTAGTGTTTTCTCTCTTTATATACTTTAAAGTAAGATTAATAGAGGATCTACTTCAGTTTTGTAAAATACTTTAGTTCTAAACACTGTAATCATGTCTTTCAACTATAAGTAATGACTTAAAAGCTAGAACAGAAATACGATGCAGTAATTGAGGTTAGTATTTAGTGTGTTCTGAAATACCCCTGTCACTAAGTATTTGGTAAAAATGTATAATAATTGAGGCAGTACATTATGCTGTTGAGCGTAACCAAACTGCTTGGGTCGGAATCTCAGCTCTGAAATTCATTATTTTTTCAACCTTAGGCAAATTAGTTAACCTCTTTGGGCCTTGGTTTTCTTATCTATAAAATGGCAATACATAATACTTTCCTTATAGAACTGTCATGAAGTTAAATGACTGTGTGTGTGTGTAGATATGACATATTTATTATGTAATGTGCAATAGGACCTGATAAATAATGAGTTAAATAAGTACTTTTATTGCTGCTGTTGTTGTTATGATTAGAAGACATCTCATTAAATAAATTTTATAAACATTTAAGAATAATGTGAGTATAAAATACCAAACACGCATCAGTTATGATCAGAAAATTACCAGCTGCTGTATTTCACATTTTACTTTTTTCTGTTTATAGAGAATAAAATAATGAATTCAAGAATACTTAACTTAGTGTTTTCTCTTTTATAGTTTATCAGAGAAGATATGAAATATAAAGATGCTACTAATAAACACAGCCATCTGCACAGAGAAGACAAGCATATAACTGTTGAGGATTTATGGAAACGATGGAAAACATCAGAAGGTAAGACTGTTTTAGTGATCTGAATCCCTGAGCTGCTTTTCTGAGCTCACTAATTGCATATGATTTACAAACAAATCAAAATAACATTTCTATGAGGATATTTATATTTTAGTAAATAATTGTTCCATTTTTTATTTTGAAATATGATTTAAATTTTTCTTAGGATTTATTAAAGGTCAGCCTGTTTTCAGATATTTTGATACCTTATACTAGAATAAATAAGGTAACGCATGTCTGAGAGCTTAAAGTCGTAGAGCATTGTTTCATCTGTTAAATGGCATTATTATAAAAGGTTTGTCAAATAAACATGTGGATCCCAAAGTTTAATTTTTTTTTAATTTATTAATTTATTTTTGGCTGTGTTGGGTCTTCATTGCTGCGTGTGGGCTTTTTCTAGTTGCGGCAAGCAGTCTACTCTTCATTGTGATGTGCGGGCTTCTCACTGCGGTGGTTTCTCTTGTTGTGGAGCACAGGCTCTAGGCGCACGGGCTTCAGTAGTTGTGGCACGCGGGCTCAGTAGTTGTGGTGCACGGCTTAGTTGCTCTGTGGCATGTGGGATCTTCCCAGACCAGGGCTCAAACCCGTGTCCTCTCCATTGGCAGGCGGATTCTTAACCATTGTGCCACCAAGGAGGCTCCACCAAAGTTTTTTTTTAATTATGGAGAACAGTTCCTAAAGTCTTTAGAAGGCAAAGTCTGTTGATGATAAAGACTGCATGATACAGTTGTGTAATTTATATTTTATTCCTTTTTCTACCCTTAAGTCCTCAAGCTGTCTTACGGATAGTAATTTTTTAGGGCAGGAAAAGTGTATGGCCTAAAACCTCAACTTGATCCCCAATTGTAGAAAGCTACATAAAAAAAAAAGTCTGTTAAGTTCTTTTTTCTTTTTCTTTTTTTAGTAACAGTGTCAAACAAAATGTCTTTTTCCTAATGTTTCTATTCTTTTGTCAAAGTCAAGCAATTATATTGTAGCATATATTTTTCTCTGCCAGTTTGAATAGTGAAATGAAATTAAAAAGAATCTGGGACAGATTACCAAGTAGGAGTATGAAAAAATAACAAAGTTTACTAGACTGTCAGTGGTAACATTTGGAAATGAGAAAATACAGGAAACTATTCCATCAACTCAGTATTTTTATTAATATAGAAGAAGGTTTGCTTGGGAGGGGAGGGATAAATTGGGAGATAGGGATCGATATATACACACTACTATGTATAAAATAGACAACTAATAAGGACCTACTGTGTAGCACAGGGAACTCTACTCAGTACTCTGTAATGACCTATATGGGAAAAGATTCTAAAAAAGAGTGGATATATGTATATGAAAACTGATTCACTTTGCTCTACACGTGAAACTAACACAACATTGTAAATCAACTATACTTCAATAAAAATTTTTTTTAAAAAAGGTGTTCTTATGTTTTTGTTTTCACTTTTCTAAAAGAGGCATCTGATGAAATACTCTGGGAAGAAGAAAAAGAAAGAAGGAAAAAAATAACCACTGACTTTAATGAAAGATACATAGACTTAAAAAAAATCTCTCCATTTCCCTTCCCCATATTATTTTAAAGTAATATGAACTTGGGTAGGAATAGAAATAAATGAGTATAAGTTTCATGGGAGAAAGTGCTAGAATGGTCAAAAACTCAGTAAGACTATTTATATGAAATATCTCAGCAATATGTAGATATTAGTAAAGGACTTGGAGATCCAATGGAGTCTATTGCCACTAGTATATTTTAGATTTGGAGTTTGTGGTAAGCTGAATGGAGCCCACAAAACTAACTACATTTGAATGAAGGAAAAAAAAGATTTGACCACTTCTCACCACCTGTTGTGCTACCACCCTGGTTCAGCCCTCATCCCTTTCCTGGATAATTGTGGTAGCTGCCTGAGGGTCTCCTTCTGTATACTTGTGCTCTTTTGAAATTTGTTCTTCACTTAGCAGAGTAATCTATTTAAGATATAAATCAAATTTGCTCAATACCCTGTAATGGCTCAGAGTAAAAGTTAAAATCTTTACAAAGATCTGTAAGGCTCTACATGATCTGTCTTCTCCTGCACCCTCCTCTCTTCCGTTTTCTGTCTTTTCCATTTCTCTCACTCAATGTGCTCTGCCCAGATGGAATCCTTGCTGCAGGAATGCAGATGTCCTCCTGGCTAACTCGTTATCTCTTTTTTGGGCTCTTCTTTCCTTGAGGCCTACCCTGACACCTCTATTTAAAATTGCAAATTGCAAACCATGTCCCCCCGACCCCCTCTTGGTTGTTTGGCACCCTTGTTGATCCCTCTTACTTAGCTTCACACTTTCTTTTCCTCATGTCAGGAATCAGCTTCTAAGTTATAATATAATTGACTTATTTGTTATGTTTGTCTACCTTCTGTCCCCTACCCCTGAAAATGTTAGCCTCAGAAGGCGGGGTGGGGGGAGGTCTTTGTCTATTTTGTTTATTACTGTGTCCCAAATTCAAGGGGATTCTGTCCTTAAACCCCATTTTGATTTCCCACCCTGGTGAGTTTTGTGGGATCTTTTGTGATTTATGAGAATGTTTGTTTGTTTTCTGCTTAAGGTCTTTTCAAGTTGAATAGCTTCTTAAATCTCTTTTTTCCTAGGCTTTCACCTTAATTTCCACCCCCTAAGATTTTACCATTATGGTGGTGAGAAGATTTCCCCCTAAGTCTTCAAAGAGTTGGCCTAAATTATCTGCTTTATGCCTCCTTTTCTCCAAACCCCAGTCTCTCACATACCCTTCTTAGGGGATTAGGGCTTGGGCGGAAGTATCTTAGTAGGGCTCCTACTAAAACAGCTGCATGGGAGGGAAGAGAGAGGAGTTGAGTGAAATTAACCTCTACTAGAAGCTTTATGGTGACCTGATTTATTTTCTCAGTGTCATTTTTCTCAATTGATTTTACCATGTCATACTCTTTTTATTTATTACAGGCTTCATGTAAAAAGGCAGAGCATTGTTGTTAGATCAGTGGTTTTTAAATCATAGCCTGACAAGCCCCAGGTTTCCTGGAGGTATCTCAGGGACAGGGATAAATGTGTAGAGTTCTGCTTTTATCTGGTATATTCTGTTTCTGTTTAAGATTTCTCTTGGGAAACAAAAAGTAATTCTTCTGAAAAGGTTTCGAAATTGTTGATAAAGAGATTAGAATGCAATAATATGTAATTTAAGGTTGTTTAGTTGTATATGAATATAGGTACATACACACATATATGCACACACATGCGTACACACACAACCATACAGTCATACTTTGCCCGTCATTGTTGTGTCTTCAGTGCCTGGAGCAGTGCCTTATTTACTTTGATCTTCAGTAAAGATTTGTCTAATGAATTGAACGAATGAGTGCATAGTGCCCCATGAGCATTGGATTCTCAGTAATTCAGTTCATACTTTGAGTACAGGCATTTCTGCCATAATGAAATATATGCATTCCTGGAAAACTTATGCTTTGCAAAATTATGAACTTAAAAATTAGAATTTATGGGAAAAATCGGGGTGGGAGCAGACTACTGAAAACCTATGCAATGTTGTAATCAGAGCACTAACAGTACTAATAAAAATACAGGTAAAAAAGACGTGTTAAATTCCTAATCAGTAAATACTGTAGTAGATATAGGACTTTACCTTAAAAAATAATTAAAGATAACTTATTAAAAGGAGGTATTAGGTAGGGTTGAAGTTGCTAAATTATGAAGACAAGGGCAATGTGCACAAAGATGAGAACTGAGCAACAAGCATTTCTAAGAGCCTGTGGCCAGATTGAGCTAAAAGGAAGAAGGAATGGTGAGCAGGCATCATGTTCATAGCTTTGTTGTTCTGGTGTTCTTCATACTTTGTATCCATTTGCTGTTACTTGGTGGTGTTAAATGATAACATGTGTAAAATTATGTGACTTTTACATTATATTAACAGGATTCCTTTTTACCAGTTACAGGTAAGCTAATTCATGTTACAGTAGCAATGAAGCATAATTGGTTGTATCTGTTATGTGCTAAGCAGGCATTGGATCCTGGGTACTAAAGATGAATTAAATGTGTCTCTGGGCTATAAGGAGTAAGTAGCTGAGTGGGAAAAACAGAGTAAACAAATAATTACAACATGTGGTGAAATGTGTAATACTAGAAGTAAGTGTAAGATATGAGGTAGCTCCCTGGAAGGACTAATGAACTCTCTGATAGGATTATACACAGAAGGTGGTGTTTTCGGTAGGCTGTGAGGGTTGACCAGGAGTCCTGGAAGGGGATAAGGAGGTAGACCATAAATGGTAGCCCCCATATAGCTCCTCCTTCAGTTACCTGAAAATTTGCTAGAAATGGAAGTGTAGGTAGCATACTAAAGGAGGCATGTGGGCTTTCAAGCTGTACAAATTTAAATCCTGGCCCTTCTGTTTATGAACATTAAGACATTTGGCACATTTAAAAATTCACTTGTAAAATGCAATTCTTGTGTGATTTAAATGAGTAGTGTAGTAAAAGTGCCTGGCATAATTCCTGGCAACACCTGATAGGCACTAAGTAAGTGTTGACTTACTTACCTTTGTAATAATGCTGAACGAACTAAAATGTTCAGCTCTATTTAAAGGTTTGTAAGGTTTTTGATTCAGTCTCTTAATATTCATCAATAAAATGAATAGATATATTAGACTACATACTCACCATTGTAGTGTGCAATTCTCTGGTTGGTAAAATGTACCTGAGATCTTTATGGAATATTGTCAGTGGGGAAAAAGTAAAGTTGTGTTCCTCAGAAATTGATACTGATCTCATATAGAAAAATTTCAGCGTGACCTGAATGTACTTTTTGTGTGTGTGTGTAGAGAATGCTTGGTTAGTTTGCACACGGCAACAGTCCAATACAAATGAAAGCTATTTAAAAAACTAGTATTAGACTTCAGACAGATTTTGATAAACTGGATCAGTTGTTAAAATTAATGAATGAGCAGTTAAATAGTAGCCAGCTACCTAATGAAGGAAAATATAGATAGAAAATTATTGGTTATGTATAAGATCTAGGGACCATAGTAGATAAAAAAACTGATTAGGTAATGTACTGTTTTTAAAAATGATAACTCATTGGGTTAAATAGTTATTTTAACATGTGACACTCATGAGGTAATCTTTCCATCCTGTTCAGCACAGGTCTTACCTTACCTAAGGTCGTTGTGTAATTTTGGGCTTTACAGATTGAATAGACATCTGGAAACCTTGCTGAAGGTTTATTATTATTATTATTATTGTTTTTTGATTAGAAATTTAAAGGAACTGAAATTGTCTGAGAGAATGAAAGATGTCGGCCTTTAATGATGGATGTTTTGAAGTGTATATAAAGCCTAGCTAGAGATAAATGACTAAGAGTGTTTTCTTTCTGTTTAGGAAAGCAAAAATGTAAATGTTACATAAAGGAAATATAAAGGAAAAGAATTCCTGACTATGGGTGTTAAATTTCTAAAAGTAAGGAGGATTATAACTATTTCCTTTGTATAGATCCTTGATATTCATAAGGATTTTCTTTTGGGTGTGAAAGTATAAATGGATCCCTAAATGTTGATAAAATCTACCAGCTTTTTCATGTGTATGCTGTTGGTTACAATGAGACTGGAATGAAAAAAAATGAAAAGGATCAGTGCACATTGCTTGACTTTATCAGCAGAGTAACTCAAAATGTAGACCTTATAGATAATAAGGTAGCCATTATCTTTGTGGTGTCCATCAACACAATATTGTATGTTTACAGTAGTAGGCATGGCAGTCACTATGGTGACTGATATTCACTTATACAAGTAAGTATAAGATAAGGCCTTGTTTTTCCAGGAGTTTACAATATTGTTACATGTGCACAGATGAAATGTTAAATAACAGTACAGGAAGGTTTGATTAAATACTAGGTCAGTGGTTCTATTGTGGGAGTTTAAGAGAATGAATAGATTTATTATGAGGAAGTCTTCATTAGGGAGATGACTCTTCAGCAAAATTTTGAAAGAGAGAAAATTTTCTTAGAAGTGAGAAAGAGAGGGATATACATACAGGTTAGCACATTAAAATGAGTAAATGAATAGGTGTAATTCCAGACTTTAGTCCTAAATCCCTCCAATAAGCACAGTCTACAAGTCAGAAATGTAATTTTTTTTTTTTTTTTGCGGTACACGGGCCTCTCACTATTGTGGCCTCTCCCGTTGCGGAGCACAGGCTCCGGACGCGCAGGCTCAGCGGCCATGGCTCACGGGCCCAGCTGCTCCACGGCATGTGAGATCTTCCCGGACCGGGGCACGAACCCGTGTCCCCTGCATCGGCGGGCAGACTCTCAACCACTGCGCCACCAGGGAAGCCCAGAAATGTAATTTTTTAGTGTACGAGAGAAGAATAAATCATTGTTTTAATATTTATCTTTTGCTATTAACATCTAGTGCTTAACCTTTCTGTGTCTTGGTTTTGTCATCTGTTAGGGGTAAAGGTTATCTATTACATCAAAGTGTTGAGGATGAAATGAATTTGTACATGTGAAGTGCTTAGACTAGTGCCTACTACATAGCAAGTGCTCAATGACTATCTGTTGTTACTATTTTTGTGAAGGTGGCACATGGGGGGGATGTTGGAGACTAATATTTCTGAGTTGGGGAATAGTAGAAAATAGGGTTAGTTAGACAGGGAGACCAGACTATTGAGCCTTGATGTTTAAGTCTGATGAACTGCTTTAAGAATGACAAGTAAGATTCCACTGATACACCAGTGCTTACCAAACGATAGTGATTGCCTGGAGGACTGTATTAAGGATGCTTGATCTGTGCCTGGTCTCAATAGCAAAGAAGGATATTACTGTAGAAATTACTGGTTGGCCATATTTACTACGTATGTGGGAGGTGGTGTAGTGTATTTTAACATTTTTATCATCCTTGGACTAAACATTAGGAGCTATTACGGCTTTTTGTTTTAGAAAGTCATATAATATGGAAGAGTTATAGGATGATGAATTCACTATAGGCAGGAAAATCAGCTGTGAGTTTAATGTAATGTGGATTTGAGTGGGAAGAATGAAAATACACAGATACTGAAGACACACAGCTGAAGAATATGTTTTCTGTCCTCCACCTGCCTGTAGTCTATCATTGGAGAAAGTTCTGTTGGCAAGTAATTAAAGGATGTGATACTATCTGTAATCAAGATAGGTAGTAGGCACTGTGGGTTAATAGAAAAAGAAGTATGTTAGTCTACCTGCAGAAGTCAGGTAAGGCCAGAGGAGTTAGTTGTGTATAAAGGGACATTTACTTTTTTCATCCTTCCCTGGGAAGGACTCTACTGGATTAATAGCTTTCGGGATATTTGTAATTAATATAGCACATTTTAAAAACACAAGGCACTTAATATGCTTCAAATGCTTATGCTGTTTTATTAGCCCAGATGTTTAACACTGTTCAACTTTTATACAATACTTTTAGTTCTAGGAGAAGCAGTTGTTAGCCATCTATAGAGGTACTGGGTTTTCATTGTCCACAGAAAGTGGTTTATACAAGGGAAGGCCTGTCCTTGAGGTAAAGTCTGATTTCAGAATGACAGATGTCATTATTTGCACCACTAACAAAAGTCTTTTGTTGTCAAAGTTTCTTTTATATAGAGAGTAGGTGACACGAACATATTGTTCATTTATTCTATCAACCAACATTTAAGTGTGTTAACATGGGTTTTTTTCTATAACAGTAGCATAAATATTACTTGATCAGTTGGTAAATTGATCATTTTGCAAACACTGCTTTATATTAATCAGGATTGATTTTTGTACTTTGTATAAAGTGTGTTTTTATTCCTTTTAATCAAATAGCTTTCTTTGTATTATATAATTATCCAAATGAATTCAGAGCACTCACAATAAATTGCTAATCTTTCTTCATCTTATTCTATGTTAGTATTTCAGTCTTTCTGTACCCTTAATTTCAGATCTCTTCATCAGGACTGTTTTGGTTTTTATTAGTGTAGTTGTTTTCTTTTCTCTCTCTTTCTCTTTCTCTTTTATTGTAGGCACTCTTCCTCTTTTACTTCAGGATACTTGACTTTTGGAGACTTAGGGTCATTGCATGTACTGATTTTCTGGGATTAGTTATGACTTTTTAATCTATAGAAGATACTTGACTTTGAGATAGCTCTGTCTTCCTTTATAGTTCTTTCTTGGTTTTGTTCTGAAATAGAGACCACCTCTCAGAATAGGATGCAGAGACTGACTGCCTATTACATCTCTCTGTACTTTGGGCTTTAGAAAACTTGACAGTTTCTATTCTGTGTGGACACATTAATTAGATACATTGTGAGCCTTCATTTTTTCTCAAATAACAAAAACCCAACTTTTATATATTCATCATATCATGACGCTTTTCTTATAATTTAAGGAAGTACTATTCTAAAATTGTTTGTGAATTTGCCTTATGGTTTTCTATATACCTGAATTATTCTACATTTCTCCTCTGCTGTGTTCACAGACTCAAGGGATACCTCAAGTTTGGAGTACAGTAACAGAACCTTCTGCAGAAGGTAAAAATGAGGGCTGTCCACTTTTCACTGTGATGGACTATCTAGAAAACAATAGGCTTTCTTGAACATCTTATTCTTTCCTCCCTTACCCCACCAACTGGGAACCAGTTCCACATGGATGTGTGTTAAATTTTGCTTTAGTAATCCTTGGTTTGGCAAGGGGTGGGTAGGAGGACTCTGGTTCAAGTTCTGGTTGTTAAAATATATGTTATTGTGGGAGATTCACTATATCAAATTCTGCTTTAAGTGGAACAAATATTTTGTTCCTGCTCTTTTGGATGAAGAACTTGTTCGTTGGTAATAATATTTTCCTCTTCAAAGATGGTCAGTTTTACAAAAATCTTTTCTCAAACAAATTTTATGCTTACCTGGGGCTTTTTTTCAATTCCACTGAATATTACTTAACAATTTAGAAGCAACTGTAATAGAAATAATGCAAATTACAATGAAAATAAAGATTTCACAGATACTAGATAACCATTTTGATTTGAATATGACTTATTTCTAAAAATTCATTTCTATAATTCTGAAACGTATATGTATACACATAATCTCTTATATTACATATATAAATATGTCTCAGGGAATGTATGATTAAAACATAGGATAAATCACATAGCGTTTATATTATGTCTTAAAAATCTTTTCACTCTGTGGATGGTTATGTATTCAGATAGGGTACAAAGTACAAATAATGTTTATTGTCTAACTTTCTCATCTGGTTAAGGTGCTCTTAAATAAGAGGTCCTTAATAAGCATTCCTCTAACATTTGGCCAGTCTTCTGTTTCTCTTTCGCTCTGCATCAGTGTGAGTTCTTCCGAGGTGTTGAAAATGGTGGACATTTGGATACTTTTGATTCAAAGTGTTTAAAATCAACTGCTTACTTAAGTTATTAGTTTAAAACTAAGAGTCTAGATCAGTCTAACAAAATGAAACAGCAAATGGCAGTTGCATTGAAGGAAATTAAGTTTTTATTTCCATCATCAATTTTCTTTCCTTACCAGGTAATAGCTAAAAAAAAAAAAAAAAAAGTATAAAACAGGTGTTTATCACTAGGAGCTTATGGCTGCTTAAGGGCTATGTTCTAAAACAGAAATAACAATATAGAGTTGTGATTCCCTCATATAAAGGTAACATAGTTAGAGTTATATGAATTAAGAGTTCACTAAGAGAAGGAAAAGGAAAGAGAATAGCCCCTTGGGAATACTGCTAATAAGACAAAAGCAAAGGATTAGCTAATGAAACAAATAATGACCATCAGAGACACGGGAGATGAATCAGGAAGGTGCACTTTCTTGAAAGTCTGTAGAGGAGAGTTTTCAGGAAGTGATGGATGGTTGTATAGTTGAGGGCATAGTCCACCATATTGCAAAGTATCTGCTGAGAGCCCTCATGAAGAATCTTTTTTTAGTTCTCTGTAATAAGAATAGTTGTATTCCTGAGGGGATGATTTGTGCTTATCTTGTGGACCCTGTGACTGATTTTATTTCCTTCTTTGTCTACTTTTTGTAGCTTTTATTAAGGACCTCATTTATATTTGTGCATGCTTTTAGTTTGATTTTATTTCTCTGGTCCATTGACATCCTTCGTGTTTTACTCTCTTTATATTATATGAATCTTTGTAAGTCATTTCTTCTCTCTCTCTGTCTCTCTCACTGGGGGATAGAGAGAGGAGAGATAAAAAGTGGCCAGTAGTGCTAAATAGAGAAATACAATATATTGGAAAAAAGCCATTAGATATGACAAGAAGAAAATCATTAACCTACAGGATATCACTTTAAACATTGGTATGGGGAATTGACTCACATATACACACGGAATAAATCTTAAAAAAGATTTAAGTGGAAGCAACCCACATGTCCATCAGCAGATAAATGGATAAACAAAATGTGGTATACAGTGGATTATTATTCAGTCTTAAAAAGTAAGGAAATTCTGACATATGTTACGACATGGATGAACCTTGAAGACATTATGCTAAGTGAAATAAGTCAGTCACAGAAAGGCAAATACAGTATGATTCTGCTTATATGAGATACCTAGAGTAGTCAAAATCATAGAGACAGTAGAATAGTGGTTGCCGGGGGCTAGGGGAAGGGGAATGGGGAGTTATTGGTTAATTGGTACAGAGTTTCCATTTTGCAAGATGAAGGGAGTTGTAGAGTTGGATGGTGGTGATGGTTATACAACAGTATGAATACGTAATACCATTGAACTATACACTTAAAAATGGTTAAGATGGTAAATTTTATGTTATGTGTATTTTGCCAAAATAAAAAATGATTTAAGAGAATGAGTAGATAGGAAGTAGATATATGGGTAACCCCCTATTTAAGGGGTAGGCAAGAAAATGGAGGAAATTGAATGGTAGTTACAAATAGGTAGTATGCTCAAGTAAAGGGTTTTCTTAAGAACTGGTAGATCTGATTATGCTTAAAGAAAAAGGGAAGTACTCTACTGACATTTTACAAAGTTGAACATTTAAAAAGATTTTCATTTCAACAAGGATTTTGTTCAAAAAGTACTACCACTATGTATAAGAGTTGGAAGTTGGGATTACATCTTAATGTAATAAATGTCAGTATTTATTTTCTTTATGGATAATTATGTTGGTTATGGATTGAAAAGATATTGTTAGGTTAATAAAAAATGAATTAAGCTAAGACAGGCAAGAAACTAGTTGACAGGATAATTCTTCATTGCTAGATGGCACTATCACTAGCCATTTTCAAATCCTTTGCAGAATTTACTTCAGGTGAAGAATTTGAGTGACAGTTCTTTTAAAACAATGTCTTGAACTTTTTTGGAAGGGGATAGAGGTGGCCTAGGAAAAGGGGAAATGGGAGGGTGAGTAACTAGAAAGGGGAGGCCCAAGAAATTCTTTACCTTTTACATATGCTTATTTGTTTGTTTGGTTTCTGAATTATATATTGTAAGAATATAGAATTCTAACATCCTTATTTTCCATGTTTTGACCAGTACCAAATATTTTGTGGCAGAATTTTAATGATAGTGCTACAGCTCTACTACAATGAATAATAATAGGTTTCTGTGTGCTAGCTGCATACCCACTGATCCAGAGCCTGTAACCTTAGCAAAGGTAAGCATATCCCAGATTGCAGTGTGAGATAGTTGAAGATTAATCTGCTTTGGTAGTTGTTTAAATTTCTCTCATCTGTTATTAATGAGCATGCTCAATTGCATGAATCTGACTATGACTTTAGACTGCATTCTCTTTTAGATGTGTTATTGGAAGCTTTTGAAAAAGGGAAGGTTAAGTTTTAAGTTAGTGGATATATGTTTTAGGACTGTGTCTAGATTCTTTGAGTGTTTTTCAGTAATGCCCCAAAAGTAATCACTCTAGTTTCTAATGGAACCTGCACTATATTAAGTACTGGAGGCTGAATTTATCACAAAACTAAACACTTAATAAGTTACTGTGCATAACTGATTGTTCAACATGCTTTGTTGATTGGCTTGAAATTACAGTATACTATGTCTTCTTTTTTTTTTTACTACAGAGCTTTATTTTAAAGTTTGAGCAGTTTGTATGTCTTAATAAGTCTTTTTTTTAGTGGCAGAAGATAAAGATAGAAACTCGAATTACTTCAAGTAATGGGAAATTTGTTGTAAGGATACTCTGTCATCAATGATTTTATTAATTGCAAGTGACTCACTGGCATTATTCTGGGTTTTGGGGTTAGAGCATTGAGCAAAATAGATATCCTACCTTCATGAAATTAGAACTCTTTTAGGAAGACAGATAATGAACAAGTCTGCATGTGTGTGTGTGTGTGTGTAGATATATACACACTCACAGGACTGCTGGAACAGATTAGTGTTATGATACAAGTAAAGCAGGGTAATACATGGTCGGTGACTAGGTAGGGTGGGGGCTATTTAAGTAACGTAGTCAAGGAGGAACTTCCCAAAGAAGTGATATTTGATTATAGACCTGAGTGATAAGAGAGAGTGAGTCACAGGAAGGTCTGGATGAAGTATATTCCAGGTTTAGAGATCAGCCAGGCTAATACTCTGAGGCTGAAATGACCTCAAAGTATTTAGGGGACTATAGAAGGCTGGTGTAGCTAGATGGTCATAAGGAATGGGGAGAGTGGTAGGAGACAAGTAAGATCACTGGGATAAACAGGGGCCAGATCTCATAAGGCCTTGAAGGGCCTAATAAAGAATGTGGGATTTATTTTAAGTATAATGTCAGTATACTTACTGAAAGTCTAGCTCCATTTAGGAGTTTTGAGCTAAGTAAGGATGTGTGGTCTATCTTTTGAAAAGATGATGTAGTTACTGCGTGGATATTAGGCTCTGCAGAAAAGAGGCAGGAGTAGAAGTTAAAGGTCTGTTGAGGGTCTTGCGGTGAGCTGGTAGAGGGAGGTAGCAGAGGTCTGATTTGAGATATAGTTTGAAGGAATAGCTGGCAGGATTTGCTGTTGGATTAGATATAGGAAGCTGATTGGGGTGGGGACAGGAATTAAGGACGGTGCCTAGGTTTTATGTATCTGTGGTATTAAAATTTCTTGGAGATGGAGGCAATTAGGGGAAAAAGAAGTTGAAACAGGCTCAGTTGGGCCTAATCAGTAATGGGAAAAAAAAAAAAAAAGTTGAGAAACATGGAGATCACGGTGCAAAGAAGTGAAGGACTGAATGCTGAGAGGAGAAGGATCCCGGAAAGAAGAAAGAGACGACGTGACCAGTGAGGTATGAGGGGAACTGGGAGAATCTAGAGTGCTGAAGTATATGAAGGAAATATTTTAAGAAAGAAGGCATAGTCAGTGTCAGATGCTCCAGAGTTGGCAAAGTAGAGGCTGAGGTTGCTGGTGATCTCGACAAAGCAGTTGCACTGTAGTGGTGGAAGTGAACGTCGGATCGGAGTGAATAAAAGAGGAAGTGCAGACAGTAAATATTGTTGACTTTTCAAAAGGAGGAGAAGAGAAGTGGGGCTGTGATAACCTGAAGATAAATATGATATGAAGGCAGTTTTTTTTATTTTTTAAAAGGTGGAAATATATAAAAGTGTGTTTATTAATGGAATGACCCAGTTGAGAAAAAATTGATGTAGGAGAAAGTCAATCTATATTAATTAAAAACTATCTTTATTTAACATAAGGAAAGTGTAGGTATGTAGTCAGGGGCTTAATCCACCCTGGTTATCTGCATTTCTCTGTTTCTTTCTGGATTTTGCTTTTATTTTCTCCTACTGAATTTCCTAGAGGCTAAACTCTGTGGCTGTGGGCAGTTGTAAACTTACCTTTTCCCAGGATCTTGACCAAAGAGAAAGGAGTCTTTCCTGCCTGCTCTAGTTCGAAAAAGTTCAGGAAGTAACTGGCTTAGGTCATGTGGCAGTGTCCTCTGATTACTTCCTTTTCTGACCCCCTTTCCCTGGTGACCATGAGTCTTGTCTCAGAAGACGACAGAGAGAAAAGGGGTACCTAGTTGACAAACAGCTATAACAGATTGATGAGCAAGAGAAACTAGACTTTGACAAGAGTAGGCAGAAGAAAAGCTTAAAAGGTTATTCTGGATCCAGAAGTAGGTGTGTGGGGTCTGGCAGCGTGGGTCACAAGATGTAAAATATAGCCACTCCTTCAGAAAATCTGATATGTTCTTGACATTTTCAGGCCAAAATTTTTGGGCTATAAATGGATTTTCTCATATACCTCTTTTTTTCCCCACTCTGAATTTTATGATGAATATATTATTTCCCAAATATACATGCTTTATTAAATCCCATTTTGGTATTTTAATTAAATGAGCTAATATAACTCTCATCACTGGACACTATATCAGTAAATTTCGCTCTACTTCTACCCTTTCCAAAATCTTCCTCGCTGTTACAGATTTTCACCTCTGCACAGCTCTTTTTACTTTGACAAGGTGAAACCCTGACTTTGTTCACCTAGATCACCAGACATGTCTATACTGTGCAAGAGGAAACATAGATGTTTTTAAAAGCATTGTTGGAGGATCAAAGAAGTGAATTCGAGGAGGCAAAACCTAGGTGCTATCATTCTGAGTTAGTTTGGAAATCTTGAGAAAGTGATGCCCTCCAGATACATGTTAAGTTTAGGGAATATATGATTCTTGGCACATGACCTTTAGGTGTTTACACCCCCAAAAGCCAAATAGTATTCATCACAGTTAAGTAATATCTAAGAATACCAGCTACCGTTCACAACTACTGGTAACTTTACTGTAAAGAGCCTAAGAATGTAGAAAGTTTTTGCAGTGCTGTGTCTTCATGATGTCCTAGAGTTCTTTTGAGTTACTCATGAATTTTTGCCAAGTGAGGTCTTCTCAGTAGGGAAAAGAACAAATATGACATTAGAGAGTCAATGAATATAAAGTTTATAAAGGCATCCAGAGAATTGTCTAGGAAGATATGCTTTTATGAAATTATAAAAAGTTATTAAATTATAAGTAGTTATAGGCAGTACTTTGCTGTTATCAATTCTAGGAAAAGCAATACTTTTATGAGATTTAGACTACTATAAGAAATGGAAGTTTTATTTAGTTTACAGTGGTGTCTTCATTTTCTATATATATATATATATATATATTTAAATATTTATTTATTTATTTGGCTACCCTGGGTCTTAGTTGCAGCTAATAGGACCTTTTAGTTGCAGCATGCATGCGGGATCCAGTTCCCCGACCAGGGATCGAACCTGGGGCCCCCCGCACTGGGAGCGCAGAGTCTTAACCACTGGACCACCAGGGAAGTACCTTCTATATTTTTTAATGAAAAATTTGGATGATATTTTTTCAGAAATTAATTTGATGTCATTGTAATTGTCTTTCATTTTTCTTAATAGGAAGCAAGGAGTAGAATTCTCTGAAATACCAAATTGGTGTAATATTTTTATTAGTAGCATTTGTGTAGACTGAAGACATGGATAAATTACGAATAGATATGGTATTTGTCTTCTGCAATGTAAGAATTTGTTTATTTTGCAAGTAAATTGGTTAGGCAGGACTTAGAGGTCACTTCTGTGGTTTTTGGTTTGTCAACACTTCCATTAAAATAGATAATCAGGGCTTCCCTGGTGGCGCAGTGGTTGAGAGTCCGCCTGCCGATGCAGGGGACACGGGTTTGTGCCCTGGCCCAGGAAGATCCCACATGCCGCAGAGCGGCTAGGCCTGTGAGCCATGGCCGCTGGGCCTGCGTGTCCGGAGCCTGTGCTCCGAAACGGGAGAGGCCACAACAGTGAGAGACCCACGTACCGCAAAAAAAAAACAAACCAAAAAAACCCCCCAAAAAACCAACAAAGAAAACCAACAATAAAATAGATAATCATTACTCACTAGAAATAAGAGGGCAATTTATAATTTAAGAAGAACTCTGAATTTAATTATTTGGAAATAACTTGTTGTTTTGTCTCCAACACTGTTTCACCAAAGTAAGCAGAATTACTTTCTTACCCATTGACACAGCTGGGGCCTGAAAAAAAAAAGTTAAAGCAGGAAAGTGCTTCTGGATCTGGGAAATAAGTCAATTCAAGAGAACAAAGAAATATAACTGGGAATTATTGAATAGACAATTAGAAAAGGCAAAAGAAAAAAAAAAGGTTATTTCAACTCCAGCTCTACTTTTACAGTAGCAAAATAGTAAAGTTTAAATGTTTTAGTGTTTTAAACCAATGTAGTCACGATGTTCCTAAAAAAAAAACTACTTAAATTTCAGGTTATTCCTGAATGCAACCAAAGTTAAGAGTAGAATTGGTCTTCTTTAAAGTCTAGTTTTCAAAAGTATCATAAATATTTTTTGTTTTGTTTTGTTTTTGCGGTACATGGGCCTCTCACTGTTGTGGCCTCTCCCGTTGTGGAGCACAGGCTCCGGACACGCAGGCCCAGCGGCCATGGCTCATGGGCCCAGCTGCTCCACTGCATGTGGGATCTTCCCGGACCGGGGCATGAACCCGTATCCCCTGCATCGGCAGGCGGACTCTCAACTACTGCACCACCAGGGAAGCCCATAAGTATCATAAATATTTTTGTAGTAGTTTATTATTAGTTTTTTGCTAAATAAACATAATAAATCTGTACTAGAAATTTCCAATATTATGAATTTAGGATCTTACATCTTTTCAACCTGCTACTAAATGAATGTTGAACAACAAGAAAACTTTTAATGGATTCTGAGGCTTTATAATCACTGAGGTCTCTCATCTTTTAGTTACTGGTATCTTGCGAAACTCCAATGTACCGCTGTCCTTTCCTAGAGAGACAGTATTCCATAGAAAGTGTGGAGCTTGACTTCCTAGATTCAACTCTTTGTGTAACACTTAGTATATTTTTTCCCCCTTGGGCAAGTACCTTAATCTTTCTGTCTTTAACCTTCCCCATCTGTAAAATGTAGGTAGTAATAGTACCCACCTTAGAGGATTGTGTTGAGGATTAAGTGAGTTAATCAATATATAGAGCTTAGAACAATGCTTGACAGCTAACAAGGGCCTAATATTTGCTATTCTCATTGTTAGTGTTAAAAGATTACCATACTTTCTTGAAGAAAACCATAAACTACAAAAGTAATGAAGTTAGCAATTATTAGAACTCTCTGCCTGCATAATTGAAAAAGATTATTAATACAGTTTTTTTTAATTGAAAGCAATTTCAAGTTTAGTGAAAAGTTGCAGGACCAGAACAAAGAACTCATACACACTTTGTCCAGAGACCCTTATTCCAATTTTGCCTTTTATCCTCATAATGACCTTTATAGCCAAAGGATCCAAGAGTATTCATTATACCCAGTTGTCCTGAATTTGTAGTCTTCTTTAATCTGGAACAATTCTATAGTATTTCCTTGCCTTGCATGTCTTTGGCCAGTAATTGTCAAAAGTGTCATTTTGTAGATTGTATCTAAATTAGGATTTGTTTGATGTTTTCATATGATTAGATCCCTGTTAGGCATTTTGGGCTGGACTGTCACAGAAATGGTTCTTTTCATTAAATCCTTTTGAGTGGCACACGGTGTCAGTTTGTCTTAGGTGGTGTTACCTTTGATCACTTGATTAAGATAGTGTCTACTCCATTTTTGTAACTGTAAAGTTACTTTTTTCCCCCTTTGTAATTAATATTGTGTGTGTGTGTGTGGAGAGAAACTTGGAGACTTTGTAACATCACATTCCTCATAGCACTTTCACCCACTAGTTTCAGCATCTGTGAATGTTTCTTGCCTGAATTATTTATTACACTGATGGTTGCCAAATTGTAATTTTTCAAATTCCATCATTCCTTCTATTTATTAGTTGCATTTTACTATAAGGAAGAAATTTAAACAGCTTATTGTCAACATCTTGTCCTGTGAAAATGGTGGGAGATAACAGACATATCTTGAAAATAGAAATTGGGGAAATAGTGAATCTCAAAATCTATGACTGTTCTGAAGATTGATCTTCTGCATTTATTAATTTATATCAGCATGGACTCCTGGATTTATTGCTCTCATTATTTTAATGCTTAAATTGTCCCAACTATGGCTAGTGGGAAGCCTTTCAAGCTGGCCTTTCTATTCTTTCATGTGTATGTCTCTATCATTTTTTGAGCTTTCCTTATATTCTGGCACAAAAAGATGTCCCAGGCTTATTTTGTTATTTCTCAGTCCTACCCCTGGAAACAACCATTTCTCAAGGAGTTCTGGTTACTTTTAGTTGAGGTGGTATTTAGAAACCAAGATTTGCACACTAGGTGTTCTCATTGCTACTGAGGTATTATTCCCAGGCCTTCTCAGTGGACAGAGTTAAGAAACACACACACACATCTCTATTTACTTCTCTCTATATATTAAAAGTCACGAGTTCTCACTGATACCTGATACCAGTTCACACTGATACCAGTCTAACACTACTGGATTAATTCTAGCTGGTTAATTCTAGTTAACTTATTTCCCTATTTGTATCTCATTTCACTGACCGTGAAACACCTAGCTCTGTTATCTTCAATATATTTTCTAATTTGCTGAGTCCCCCTGTACATATTCAGTCTCTTGACACCATTGGGCTGCTCCCTCACTCAGGAGCCTGCCTTGTAGGGACCTAGTGTTCCCATTGTCCTCATTATGCAGACTCTGCCCCCCACTAGCCTATCTTCCCATCCTCACATGGAACCCAGCTACTGCTGGGCAATTTGAGAATTAAAAAAGACTTTGGAGAGAAGTCGAGTGAGCACTATACAGTGACATTGTATTAAGGAGTTCGTCTTTATGAATTTATTTTTATCACTGAAGCACATTATTCACATTTTTCCTTCATCACATAACTCTAGCTATTGACAAAGGTCCCCTGTGAATGGGGAGGCTATTTAGTATTTTAATGTTTCAATCATTTTGTCAGTAGTACTCAGAAAACAAGTGAACTTTTCCTAAATTGTTTTGGCATTAATAGTAATGAGTTAAACCACTACTCTATATAGTAGTTGAAACCTAAATTGGAAAATGCTATATACCAAGTAAATGCAGCTAATAGCATTTGTGAACTGTTAGAATTTTAAATGCTACATGTACTAGAAAAAGTCATATCAAAGTTCCTAGGTAATATTATCTTGAAAATGCTTTTACCATTGGAATTGGTGAATTTTTCTATTTTAGGAGAAATAAGGATTAACACATTTTGCATGTGATGTCTCTTCTTACCTGGAGATGTGTGACAAGAAGCTGTGAAAGCTCCATTTTTAACTGGCCTTTGATTTAATACCCTTTAGAAATAAGGTATTTATTAACTGGGCTTTGTGTTCACTTTTGTTGAACTTCCTCTTAAAGTCAATACATTTTCTTAAGTTGAGCTTTATGTTAGCCTTGGTAATAATTCCTTGACTCTGATGTTTTACGTTTATTTTATTTAGTGCCCAGGAGTAATTACTGTGCACTCAGTAAATATTTGTTGAATATAAGAATCCCAGGTCACCTGTGCAGATAGTCTTTTGAAGAAACTCCCAAATTCCAAGAGAAAAAAAATTGAGCATTTTTGAAATCTTAATAGCAGAAAATTAATGCAGACATTTGTAAATA
Organism: Mesoplodon densirostris; assembly: GCF_025265405.1. Taxonomy (NCBI): domain Eukaryota; kingdom Metazoa; phylum Chordata; class Mammalia; order Artiodactyla; family Ziphiidae; genus Mesoplodon; species Mesoplodon densirostris. The sequence goes on along the minus strand of NC_082661.1, from coordinate 166,709,937 downwards.
TAATAATTATAATTATAGAATTGTTGTTCAACATATTCTTTGAAAAGAAGCGTCCTTTCCTTTTTATGAAGCTTAGCTGTACTTTTGAAAAAGTTTGTTGCTTTATCTAGAAATGCCACTCTTTTTTTTTTTTTTTTTTGCGGTTCGCGGGCCTCTCGCTGTTGTGGCCGCTCCCTTTGTGGAGCACAGGCTCTGGACGTGCAGGCTCAGGGACCATGGCTCGCGTGCCCAGCCGCTCCGCGGCATGTGGGATCCTCCCAGACCAGGGCACGAACCCGTGTCCCCTGCATCGGCAGGCGGACTCTCAACCACTGCACCACCAGGGAAGCCCCCACTCTTTTTAAAGTGAATGCAAAGGTGACATTTTCCTGGCAGCCGTGGTTAATAAATCATTTTGTAATTCACTCACTCATCTAGCAAGTATTAATTGAGTTCCTAAGAAACATCTGCCATTTCACATTTGTTTAGTGCCTGCTGTATTTTTGGCATTGTATATATAACATGTTGGGAATATAGAAATGAATAAGAGATATTGTCTGCCCTTAAAGAACTTATTTTCATTTGATGTGAACTACTCTTTGTAGTCTCAGTTCAGTGTTTTTTAAAAAAAAAAGGTTGAGGGCTGAGTGTAAAATGGAAGTTGCATAACCAGAGATTCAGCCACTCAGTCCCTAACGTCTTCGCTGACATTGTAATGAGATGTTTAGGAAAACTTAAACATTTAATTCCCTTATAGCTGTTGAATCCACTGATTTTGTGGACTTACTTATAAAGAAAGCAAATTCCTTGAATTTACTTATTTATTATAAGTAACAATATTTATTATATTATAATAATTTATATTTGTGGAACAATTTTACCATTCCTAAGAGTTATTTCCACATACATTTTGTTAGTTAATCTTCAGAACAGTCATACAACTTTGAGACTCAGTGTTTCTCCAGTTTCTGTTTTTTAGATATGTCTTTGTTATCTTTCATCATCTTCACGAAACTAGGTGTTGATGGTATACTCCGTTTAAATGATAAGATTTCAATTTACAACAAAAAATATTAAAGCCTTCCCTTAGTGTCCATTGTACCACTGTTGGAGAGAGAACACCTGGTAATTTTTGAGTTCGGAACATTCAGACATTTACCAATATTTATCTAGAGTGTCTAAAAATTACATGTAATTCTTGCATGGTAAAAGGTAAGGAGCTCATGAGAGAAAGTGTATACTTATTTCTCTTTGATACACCTACTAATATCTACTAATATCTAGACTTCCCAAGTTCAGGGTGTGGCTTTTAGGTGTCCAAATATAGCATGGTGCAGGAATTTAGTCCTGTTAACAGAGACATGCCCCACTGACCACTGTGCAGGTGAGGCAGTCACGTGCTGGTTCTGTTCTAAAGATACGCCTCTCTTGACTATGCTGAGCAGCTGATCATCTGAAGTCTCACTCAGAACTGATACCACAAAGTCTATAAACCGCCTGAGTTGAGATTAAGTGTGGAAAGCTTTAAACATTTTCATTTTTTATATTTTAAAAAGTTATTTTTTTAATGTTTATATTACATTTAGTTAAAATTGCTTTTCATCAAAGTCCTGCTATGTTGAACCTTTGGTTAGTTGCATTTTCCCCAGATAAATTGTCTGTCACTGTAAGAACTTCTGACGCTTTCGTAACTTAAAATTCTTAGTTGAAATTGAATTTGGAGAAGCTGTGAATACTGGTCTGCACCTATATTTTAGAAATTATAATGTCACATAAACATGCCAGTAGGGCTTCCCTGGTGGCGCAGTGGTTGAGAGTCCACCTGCCAATGCAGGGGACACACGGGTTCGTGCCCCGGTCTGGGAAGATCCCACATGCCACGGAGCAGCTGGGCCCGTGAGCCATGGCCGCTGGACCTGCGTGTCCGGAGCCTGTGCTCCGCAACGGGAGAGGCCACAACAGTGAGAGGCCCGCGTACCGCAAAACAAAACAAAACAAAACAAAGACATGCCAGTAATTCAAATATTTTTCAAACAACAAATAATTTTTAGCTTGTGTATCAGAGTAGCTTCAAAATATAGAACTTGTTTTACTAACCATTTCATATGGCCAACTTTAAGTATAGTTACTTTTGTTAACAATGTTTCTTCTTTCTCCTTCCTGACCCCCTTACCACACCTTTTGTTACTTATAAAGAAGTTTTCATACTTTAATAGAAAGTAGTAAGTGTGTAGTAACTGTACTGTATGTAGCTATATGGTACTGTATTAAAATATCACAAGTTGATTTTTGAAATACGTTAGTTTCCCAAAAGAAACTGTTAAAGCAATGTTAGTTGCTTTCCTAACATTAAGAACATTACAAATGTTTTTATCACAAATTTAGAAGATAGCAGTTTTTAAAAAGTAGTAGGAGATATTAAGAAATTAAATGCAGAGTAAATGTAAATGGTGTGTCTGTTATATGCAAGGTGTGACACAGCTGATGGTGGCTTTGAAATTTTCTCAGTATGCAGAGGAGGGGAGGAGGAAGTGCGTAATGGTTAAGAGTTGGGGCTTTGAAGTCGATGTAGTTTTGAATCCTATCTCCACTGCTTACTAGGTGTTTGAATTTAGACAAGTTACTCATACTCTCTGAGACTCAGCTTCCTGATCTGTAAACCAAGATTATAATATTACTCCTTAAACCTAGTTCATAGGGTTATTGAAAGGATTTCATGAGATCATTCATGTAAAGCATTTAGCACAGTTCCTGGAACTTGCCAAGTGCTCACAAAATGTTAGGTACTGCTTTATTAACATGTCTCTACATGCACACTAATGCTTTATAATTAGAAATTAGTTTTCTCCCTCACAGTATTTAGGTGATTTCACAAATCATCTTTGAAGGCTTTTAGGACAGCATGTACTTAATATTAAATACAACAGATGAAAACTTACATCGTGGTACTTCACTAAGCTGTTTTGTATTTTTAGGCCTGTAACTTAATACAGGTATATGACTAAGTGCACTGGGTGCATTGGTTTTATAAGATTGCCTTCTGCAGATGAAATGAGCAAGTAAATCATATATTTAAATCTTCTGAAGTTTCTCTTTTACACTGTTCATGTCTGTCACATTTGTTTAAGGCAGAGATGGACTGGAAGCACACAAATTCTCATTTCGTCCAACTGTCAAACACATGGCTATAAAACTAGCACCTTAACCTCCATTATAAGTCTCTGTGATCCTCTTTTGGAGTCAGGGATTCTCTCTTTGAAACGGGATATCATGAAAACAATATTGTTTGTCTTTCATTCCACTATGGGATAGCAAGTAGACACAAAAACAAAACAAAACAGGTTCTTTAAGGAAGAAAAAAGTCAGTTATATATTCAGCTAATACTTAAATGGCAACTTTATGCTGGGCTGCTGGAAGCTTACAGTATGGTAGGAACATAAGATGTAATTAAGCAAACTGTTACAAAATAAGGCAGCACATATGATATGCCATTTGGTAGAAATAGTAAGTACTATAGAAATTCAGGGGAGGGAGAGATCACTTTCAGTTGGAGTGTTTCTTCTACTTATAACCTAGTTTGTACAACTGAGCATGTACCTATGCATGACTCATGAGTCTTTTTTAGAAGGCTGCTTTTGCTGGGTGGCCACAGGAATGCTTGATTCTTTACCTCTCTGTTGCTGGGTATTTCTAGCCCTTACTATCTCTCTTTTTTTTTTTTTTTTTTTTTTTTTTTTTTTTTTTTTTTTGCGGTACGCGGGCCTCTCACTGTTGCGGAGCACAGGCTCAGCGGCCATGGCTCACGGGCCCAGCTGCTCCACGGCATGTGGGATCTTCCCGGACCGGGGCACGAACCCGTGTCCCCTGCATTGGCAGGTGGACTCTCAACCACTGCGCCACCAGGGAAGCCCCCTTACTATCTCTTCATTTTCCCCATTACTATAGCTTCTACTGCTGTCTCCCCTGAGGCCCAGTTATTGTTTTTCATCTTTTCAAAGTGTTGGTCCAAACTAATTATATGGAGGTGGCATTGACAGTAGCAAGTAGGAAGGGCAAGAAAGAGGAACTGTTTTGGTGTAGAATCAGGAATCTCATTCCCTATTACAGAGAGAGCCCGTTAGATAGCAGCAAAGGGAGCATGGAAAGGAGAGTCCTTATAGTGCCTCTGTTCCTGTGAAAAATCCATAAATGTGTTCTCCCACACCCCCTCATCTCCTGGAGATTTGGTTCTAGTCACCATCCTCTCCCCACTACTTCCTTGGCTCCAGAGCCCTGCTCCAGCTCTCAGTCCCCTGACTCTTTGAAATCATACCCTTCAGGCTGTTAGAGCCCCCTTTTCAAGTCCTAGGAGTCAGTCCCATGATGAAGAACTGGTGTAGCTCCATTGGGCTATTGTGTTACTACCTCCAGGGCTTCAGTAGGCCATGATGCTTACTTAATGCCTTTAGTGGAATCCTGAATCCGTTAACGCAATTACCCACAGCAGATTGCTCATATGTAATGTTTAACTCTTGAATTACTATTAGTACTATACGTCTGGAAGCTTTTTTTCTATGAGAAAATGTGTTTTGAATTTTAATGTTAAATAGTGAGCTTCTTCTTTTAAATCAGGAGCCACCTATATTGGCAGTGAACTTGGAGTCAGAAGATTCGAGTTCAGATGCTAGCTGTGTAACTACATTGTAATTACGTGGCCTCTCTTGGCTAAGGTTCTCTCTATAGACTGTAGAGGTAACAGCTGTCTCTCAGATGTGGTTTGGAGGTGTTAAATGGGAATGTATGTGAAAGTGTGTGGTAAAATGTAAAATCCTATATCAAAGGAATGTGGCATTATGGTGTTAATAATCACTGTGTTAGGTAAAAGAACAAGTTCCTGCCCTCTGGGAACTCATCATCCAGAGAGTAACACAGGCACGGACAATTACATTAGAGTATATGATAAATCCTTTGGCAGATATAGGTACATGTGATCAGGGGTGCAAGGAAGAGCAACTATAATCTGGAAATGGATAGATGGGGAAAACATCGTGGGGGAGTGACTTCCTGATCCGAAGGCTAAGGAAGAGTAAGCCTGTCAAAGGAGGAAGAAGGGAAAGCCATTCCAGGTTGAAGGAGTGGCATGGGGGAATATGGCAGATTTAGAAAGCCGCATGTATGGTTTCAAGTATGGAGCATAAACCGTCTACTTGTGCCTAATTTGATTATGAGGACCACTTACCTAACTCTAAAGAGGTAACGTTATTGTACAGTGGTAGACAATTCTAGAAATGGACTTGGTCTGAAACCTGGTTTGACCATTTAGTAATCTGTTTTATCTAATTTAAAACTTCACCTTCATAAACTTATAGGTTCAGTAGGATGATGAAAGTACCTACTTCAAAACGGTTGTTGCAATGGTGGTTTGAAATAAGTTTTGCAAATCTCCTGGTGTTTAATAAACATGTAGTAAATGTTAGGAACGGTTTTGTTGCTGTCCTAAAAGTTCTTAGAGTTACTTTTTCCCTCTCAGTATTCTATAATCTACTGTTCTAGGTTAACAGTTTAGCAATATTTTAAACGTTATCTCTTGTTCATTATAATGAAATCATAAAAACAGAAATTGAATGAATTTTAAAGATGGTCTAGCTCAATTTCATTATTTTGTGTGTGTGTTGAGAAACTGAGTCACAGTTAAATAATCTGGCTATGATATCACAATGAGTTAGTGACACAGCTGGGACTAGAATCAGGTCTGTTTGAATTCCAGAGTTCTTTCTGTTGGTCTTGGAATAAATTGCCAAAAATCACTCAAAGACACCAACCTATGGCACTGACCACAGTTTCTAGCAGAAACAATATAAGTTAACAATGTAGAAACTGACATTTCTGTAGCTTTACAGATAGATTTAAAAAATCTGTATTTTTAAAGGAGTATCATATCCTTCTCTGCCTGCCCTCTGGTGGGAATGGTATTTAGCAACAGCACATGTGAAAGAGCAGTGAGAGACAGATAATAAGGAACTAGATAATTCTCTTTTTTAAATTTACTTTTTTTAATTGAAGTATAGTTGATTTATGGATAATTCTTAAATGAATAATTCCTTTGCCATCAAAAATTTGTCATACAGACAGATTCCTATTTCTGTTTGAATCTCCTTTCTAAAATATGAAAATAGATTTTCATAATACTTCTCAATTAAACACGCTCTACTTTGTTTATTCAAGAGGATCCAATAGATAATTTGTTTAGTGCCTTTTGTGTACCAAGTGCTAGGGCTAGAATGGTGAGCAAGAAACTTATGCTTTAGTGGTATAAACAGATGTTGAAACAATAATCATACAAATAAATAATTATAATTAGTTAAATGCTATGCCTAAAAGTACAGAGTGATATATGATCATATAGTAATGTTTGAGGAGGCTCCCCTGAGGAATTAAAGTTTTAACTGCGATATGAAGGCTCCATAAAGTAAATAGGCAAAGATGAGTCAGAAGGATAGAGAAAAGGAAAGAGGAAACAGCATGTGCAAAGGCCCTGAGGAAGGACATAGTATTATCTGTCCTAAGAATTGAAAGACAATTTACTGTAATTGGAGCAGAGAAAGCTAATATAAAATACAACTCCTGCTCATGAGAAGTGAAGGTATTTACTAGGCATCACCAAAGAAACCAAATAGCACAAGAAGAAGAAATAAACCTCCCCCCCACCAAAGTAAAATGTGTGCTCTATGTTAGAATTTTGCAGTTTTACAGATTCATTGAAAAGAAAATTACTTTAGAACCACTATAATATTCTATTTATTAGATGGAGTAATACTAGGATTTGTGTACTTTAAACATGTATTATTTTTCATTTGATGTTTCTTCTTTTCTATCTTGGTTCATTGGGAATTGAGGGACTATTTTGATGTACTGGAGTGTTTAGATCAGGGACTTTTACTTTTGATCAGCTGAACAGCCATAGAAATGACAGAGAGAATCTTACCCTGTTTTCTTGGCTGAGGTTTTTGTGTGGGTGTGTGAGGTGCAGCTGCACCGTCGGTTTCTTGGCAGTCAAGGCAAGGCAATTCTCAATGCAGTTCATCTTGGATAGGAAGAAACTTAAGATAAAAAGGCTACTTTGCATATATTAAATTCAGTGGAAAGCGCCCAGGGCCTGAACCTTTGGCTGATATTTATTCTAAGTTATTTGGCTAAATGGATACAGCAGCCTCAGGCACATGCCCAAGCTTATGGCAGGAACACATGAGAGAGAGATCATTAAAATAATAGTCAAAGCTTTGTCTCAGTATAAAATTATCAAATACCATATGTAATTTAAAAATTAATTTTTGTTAATTTTTTGTTTATGATTTAGTTAAGCTTTTCCTCTAAAGAACACTTAATGAAAAAGGCAGATTGCTAACACCCAGCTTTGCTTGCAAAAGTTAATTCATAATCAGAAAGATCTTATCTCAGATTTATCACAGATGGATTCCCATCTCTGCTTTTATTGCTCATTTGTTTTCTTCATTCTCCTTTGGCCTTTTCTGTGATCTATAAGCATTTTGTTTCTCCACACCCTCAGATGAAATGCACACGAATATGGGGCTCTTTTTTCAAGCACATTTGCATCCTTTCCTTTGGATAAACTTATCATTGTTCTTCCTACTCTTCAAGTATCAACAGAAATGTTTGAGTTGCTTCCAGTGTTTAACTGCTTGCTTATATCTCTACTATATTTAATATTATTGCTCTTAGAGTAGTGTAGAATCAGGTCCTGAGGTCAGTTGGCCTGGGTTCAGATGCAGTTCAGCTACTGCTATCTTGGTCCCATTAACTTCTCAGTTTCTCATCTCCAAAATGGAGATAATCATGTTAGTGCCTCATAATTTTTTTTTTATTTAAGGTTTAAAGGGAAAAATGCATATAAAGGGCTTAACTCAAAATAAGTGTCTAGGGCTTCCCTGGTGGCGCAGTGGTTGAGAATCTGCCTGCTAATGCAGGGGACATGGGTTCGAGCCCTGGTCTGGGAGGATCCCACATGCCGCGGAGCAACTAGGCCCGTGAGCCACAACTACTGAGCCTGCGCGTCTGGAGCCTGTGCTCTGCAACAAGAGAGGCCGCGATAGTGAGAGGCCCGTGCATTGCGATGAAGAGTGGCCCCCGCTTGCCACAGCTAGAGAAAGCCCTCGCACAGAAATGAAGACCCAACACAGCAAAAATAAATTAATAAATTAATAAACTCCTACCCCCCAACATCTTCTTTTAAAAAAAAAAAGTGTCTAGGAGAAGAGACATTAGCTATTCTTTTCTTCATGATTTAGAACCAATCTCCTAGAATCCACTAACAGCTATCTTCAACTCTTCTGGGTGATTTCATTTAGTCTAAGGACCATCTGTATGCTCATGACTTCTAGTTTATATCTCTGTTCCTTACCTCACTCTTCCCCAAGCTTGAGATTTGTATGTCTGACTGCTACGTATTTCTGCACTTAAATATCTAATACATACTTCAAACATAACATGTCTAAAAATAGAACTTTCGATCTCTGTCACCTGCCCCTGCTTGCCTCCCCAGTTTGTTCCTCCTCATTCTTTCCTTTCTCATTTAGTGGCAGCACTCTCCGTACTTTTTTTGACTTTCCTCTAGCTATCAGACCCCATCCATTTCATCAGAACATCTGAAAGCATTTTCCCCAGAATATGTCCTTAATCTGACCACTTGTCACCATATCCTCTACTAGCACCTTAGTCCAAGGGAATATAACCCCTTTTGCTTGGACAGTTGTGGAAGGAATGGTCTCCTTATTCCTCTCTGTTTTCAGTCTTGTCTCTCACAATTCATTCTCCACATTGGATAGTGATATTTTAAAAACATAGATTATTTACCTCTCCTTCTTCTTATTGAAATTAGAAAAATATCCAGAATTTTTGAAAGTATTTTTTGACCTGGCCCCTCTGACTACTTTCTTTCCCTCAAACACAGCTAGTTCATTCCTTATCTTAAGGTTTTTACACCAGCTTTCTCCTGTGTTTGGATTATTTTTTCTCCTAGATCATCACAATGTTGACTCCTTGCAATTTTTAGGTCTTAATTCAGGTAACAGCTCCTCAGAGAGACTTTACCCTGACATCTTTCTTTCTTAATAGCTGATCACTATCTGAAATTTCCTCCTCTTTTCTTCCTCCTTCTGTTAGTTGCCCCTCCCCACTCCCAAAAGAATTTGTTTTATGAGAGCAAGGACTTTATCCATCTTCTTTATTGCCATATTCCCAGTGCTTAGAATGGAACCTGATACTCAGGTTTACAGTATTATATGGATGGATGGCTAAATGAAGGAATGAATAAATATATATCTGGTAAGTTTACAACCAGGGAGATAGTGGATTATTTCGTCCTGTTCAAACTTTGCATAGATGCTTGTTTTAGAATTAACCATGCTAATATTTTATCTTTTCCTTTATGTGTCTTCTCTGTTCTAGATTGTAAGCCCTTAAGGGTAGAAGGTATGTCTCCATTGTATTTAGCTTTTCATAGAATGCTACATATTATTATACTTATTATTGATTGAATTGAATTGAAAATTCAGTCTAACATCTTTATTTCCTCTGAAGTTATAGTATTGTTATACATATGTGTATGTATATAAATATATATATAATTTATATAAACTCTGAAAGCAGATGTGTTTAAAATATTGCTTCTCTTTTCATCTTTTGCAGTTCATAATTGGACCCTTGAGGACACGCTTCAGTGGTTGATAGAATTTGTTGAACTACCCCAATATGAAAAGAATTTTAGAGACAATAACGTCAAAGGAACAACGCTTCCCAGGTGGGTCTTTATTATTCAAATGTATTTTTTGTATTCCTGGAGAATAATGTTACTTTTCAAAGCAAAATCTACAAGTTACTTCTGTGGCTAAGTGCTCAAAGAAAATATTATAAATATATCCATTCTTTGATATCTGTACAGTGTGAATTTGCAAGCTTTAACCGATTTTTCTTGCCTAAATAATCTGGCCTTTAAAAAAATTTATTCCTAAGGAAGTAATTTTGAAAATTAGAAGGTAGGTCAACTACATCTTTTTTAGATAACATCAAAGGACCAACCTCTGTGGAGCAGCTAAGCCTGTGAGCCAGCATGCTGCAACTACTGAAGCCAACACACCTAGAGCCTGTGTTCCACAACAAGAGGAGTCACCGCGATGAGAAGCCCGTGCACTGCAAGGAAGAGTAGCCCCCACTCGCTGCAACTAGAGAAAGCCTGTGCACAGCAATGAAGACCCAATGCAACCAATAAAAAAACAAAAAAACCCCAAAAAACAAAGGGCCAACCTCTGACCCCGTTGTAAATGTAACAAAAGCTTATTCATTTGATATGGATCCACCTTTATGAAAAGACCTATTTGAATGGATTAATGTACAGATCCTTAGTCTTAATTGGTATTCTTTTAATAACGACACTTAATTTTAGTGACCATATGTTAAACCTCACAAAAATGAAGTTTAATAAATAAATTGTAAATAATAACAACCATTTTTGAATGTATATTACATAGAGGTACTGTATATTATCTCATATAAGCTTCATGGTTAAAATGAAGTACAGTGTATTATTATCCCCATTTTACAGATTGAAAAATCCAAGTCAGAGAGAAGTTAAATATTTTGCCCAAGGTAGCATTTGAACACAGATAGATCTGATACCAAAGTATAGGATGCCAATTTATTCCTTAGATGTCTGGAACTAATTGTCATTACTTTTCTAAATTATGTTTTAAAAATTCCATTAGTTAACCTAATAATCGTTAAATATTTAAATGTTAAAATTTGCATAATTCCATTGGAACTTGACTCTTATGAGATTCTTATGTTCCATTCCAACCTAGATTGTTTCTTGTACCAAAAAAGTCTCTAATAGTGCTATCTAATTATTATATGCATATTATATTTCAAATCAATTTACTTATACATCCTATTTAAATAAGAGGCATTTGTTGCTTTGAAGTTTGTATTTTGGATCAAGTTGAAAGTTTTCATATCTTAAATGTATTCTGAAAATCAACATCAGTATTTCTGATTTTACTGTGCACATGACTATAATGATGAAATTATGGAGTTAAGAGTCAAATCAGCAAGTGCATATTAAGCGTCTTGTATGTTCATGGTGCAACTAGATGCTGAAAAGAAGGAAAAAAAATAAAGTTCTTTTAAATAAGACAAGTTTCTAAGTTAAAACAAAACAGGATAGTAGAGCATTGATGGGATTAGGGTTTTTCAAGTTGTTTTTGTTACCCTGGAACTTATAGAATTTTTCTTATCCTGTCTTTGGGAAGTTTCTTTATATAACAACAACATGAAATAAAATAGGCTGCTTGATTTTGTTTGTTTTTTTGAGCTGCATTGGGTCTTCATTGCTGCACGCGGGCTTTCTCCAGTTGTGGCGAGCGGGGGCTACTTTTCGTTGAGGTGCACGGGCTTCTCATTGTGGTGGCCTCTCTTGTTACAGAGCACAGGCTCTAGGTGCGTGGGCTTTAGCAGTTGTGGCTCGTGGGCTTTAGCAGTTGTGGCTCGCGGGCTCTAGAGTGCAGGCTCAGTAGTTGTGGCGCATGGGCTTAGTTGCTCCGTGGCATGTGGGATCTTCCTGGACCAGGAATAGAACCCATGTCGCCTGCATTGGCAGGCAGATTCTTAACCACTGTGCCACCAGGGAAGTCCCAGGCTGCTTGATGTTTTGACCATAAATTTTATCGCCACTTTTTTCTTTTGGTTAAGTAAAGGTTATCAGAGATAACCTCAAATTCTGGTAGAATTGTTGAGATAACATCACACACTTAATCAAAAGATCAGTTTTTTAAAAATAGTGAACATGTTACTACAGAAGAAAAGCTTATAAATGTGGAAGTTCAGCTTTCAGGTCAGCCCACTGGAGGCTTTTCGAATGGAGGGGAAAGGAAAACTGGAATAGCCTTCATCAAGCCCCTTTTATATGGTAATAGAAATTAGATGAGTCCATTTAAAAGCTTAACTTTTATATGGTAATAGAAATTAACTTAACAACTTTTAAACTTAAACTTTTTTGTAGGGTAACTGTAGATATAAGAGCTATTTATAAGAATGTATAAGAAAATGTATTACACATTCCAGATGTACACATACCTACAATAATTCATGATTTTGTTTCCTTTCTGTGGCATTAAAATATTGTTACATCTGCAGTACGTAGGTAAAATTACGTTAGTTTTATGTCATGGTTATCTTTAAGCCTTTTATTGTATTTTCTATATTCTGTAATTCTTGTTACCAGAGCTTATATTAAGGCTCTCTTCACCTGACACATGCCTCCTCATTCCTTTCAGACCTGTGTGAACTTTCCTGACATCCTCACCCACTCAGGTAGAATTGCTTCCACCTCTGGGCTCATATAGAACTTTGCATAAAATTCTGTTTTATAGTTTCCTTTTTACTACATCTCATTGTCTGTTTTAAATTTAGTCTACTGATAGTATTGCTATTCATTCATGCATCCATCCATGCATTCATTCATCTGTTATATAAACATTTATCAAGCATCTACTTTTGCCAAGCACCATGCTAGGTTTGGGGATAAAGAGATGAGGCATAGTTTGCCTTCAAGCACTTTGATAAGTGTCATATTGAAGATGTAACAGGAGCATACACAAAAGGTTACCTGCAGAGATGATGAGGGAAGGCATTTTCTATAGGGCAGGTTAGAGTTCTTTACTCTCTAGTTTTGTAGAAACCTCATAGGATTTCGGTAACCTGAAATCTTCCTAAATAAAATGTAGTGGTCCAGAGTACAGTCATTGGGATCATACACATTTGGGTTTGAATCCCTGCCTTACTTCTTACTAATTAGTAACCTTGGGCAAGTTACTCAGCCTCGCAGTACCTTAGTTTTCTCATCTATAAAATGGCAATTTTACGCATATTATAGGTTCTTGGAATTCTAAACACCCTTGGCACAGTACCCAGCACGTAGTACATGCTTGTTTTAATCGTCATTGTTATTAACAATTTTATTATTATTATTACACTTTGTATCCTAAGATCCTTCTTGGCATCATAGTTGGTTGATAAGAAATCTTGACTACTGGGATACTTGGATTTGAAGTCCAAAACAGAGTGATTTTATTTCCTTATTTCACCTGTGCCTTTTGGTACCCTGCATACTTTCTTCATTGCTAATGAAATGGTTCAATGCTTCTTACTGCATCAGTCCCTCAGTTTACTCCCCCAGCCAGCGATGACTTTTTACTTTCCATTTATGACTTCAGTGAACTTTAACGTTTAAATAGTTTAAATATTAGAATGTAAAGGTATAGGTGTTTTAAAAGATATTTATAAAGAAAAGCAATATGATCTAAATTGAGGATGATTTTTGAAAGTCTGCTATGTTCAGTAAATTACTTACAATTTTCTTGTTTATGAAATGATAGTAAAATGCCAGAGATAATTAATGATTATAAAATATTTTGAATTTGATAAATTTCTAAATCATATTAAGTTATAGCATAAAGTAACCATAGAAAACAAAAACATCAATATAGCAACTAAATTATTAACATACAGGAGTGTTTGCACTGCTGAGTTTTCACTGAAAAGGTTTTCGATACACGTAATAAAGTGTTAAATTGCACATGGATGAGCTCTTAAAGTAATCATCACTAATATGTAAAGTGTTAAATACGTTGCTGAAATATTTAAATTTACATACTAGTAATATTTTTAATATATATGTATTTTTTAAATGAACAGGATAGCAGTGCACGAACCTTCATTTATGATCTCTCAGTTGAAAATCAGTGATCGGAGTCACAGACAGAAACTTCAGCTCAAGGCGCTGGATGTGGTTTTGTTCGGACCTCTAACGCGTTAGTATTCTCTCTCACAAAATATGGTGCGAAAGAATAATCAGATCATCCATTGTTGTTTAAAGAAGGAAAAAGTAAGAAATGTGGTAGGCCAAGAAGAATCCTCTGTTTGCTATGAAAGAAATGTCATACTATCTTAAAAGATTTATAGGGTGAGATTTTCTGTCATTGAAATACAGAGTGTGGAATTTTCAAAGCTGGTTACTGATGTAGAAAGTTGTAAAAACTATATGTTAGTTGATGATTTAGAATTAAATTTCTAGATTTAAAGCTCTTTACAGCAGTTTTAATGTTGATGTTATTATAGCTGGATATTCACTGAAGAGTCCTTAACAAAAAGGTGTAATCTAACCATCTTGATAACAAGAAGTAATAAATCCTAACTTGACTTTATTAATTACCAGGAAAAGGATTTTTAAGATACAGATCAAAAACAGAGGCCCTAGAGGCCTGCTTGAAACTATACAAAGTAACAGACTATTCTGGCAGAAGTACAAGGTGGAGAATGTTATTTGATTGTTCTAAAGAAGAACTAAGAAATCGCCTTGTCATATTTGTAAGGAAAGTGAACGTTGTTCTTCTTTACCTTGAGAGGAATACTGTCTTCCCAGAAGGGAAGTTTAATATGTTTACTTCATTTAATTTCAAATTTCAGAAAGCTTTGGGGGAAAAATGTTTGAAGAGTACACATTTTAGAGGAATTATATTTTATTTTTCAGAAGCTAAAAAGGGATAACAAAATTAATCCAAGAAAAATGGCTTTCACAAATTATAAATTAAGAAACTAATGTTAATTTTACCTCAGTTCTTGAAGTTAAGAGACTTGCAGATTTCTATAATACCATGTTGGGGGTGCCCCTGCTAGTAAAGGGTTACTGGAGTGGTTGGATGGATTCCATGACTTTACTGGTGGTTCTTTTTTGGCTCAGGCTAAAAGGGCAGCTGGTGAAACAGCTGGAACTCCCCTTTGTGAGAGTTGGTGGAAATTACAAACCCTATGAAATAGAACACTATTGAAATGCCAAGCATTCCATAAAGATGATACCCTTTCTAACCTTTTCCTTATCCTGAATCTGTTGGGGGTTGTCTTCTGTGAGATTCGATCTAGTTTTTTCATGTGAATGATTGGTGAAAATACGAATTAGACTATAGAATTTGTCTCTATATACAAACTGGTCAGGAATATTTATATTTTATTAATCCAAGAACAAACCACTCTCTAAGCCAAACAGTATTATCATTTGAAAAGAAACCAAACTAGTCTCAAAGAATGTTGAAAACAAATGTTTTAGTAACAAACCAGTTTAGAAGTTAATGATGCGTTACCTTTTTAATGTGTTTGTCTTAGAATTATTATTTGAGTGAATGAGCCCTACAGTTGGAACACCCACATTAGATTTATAAAAAATTAGCAGTGTCAAGTGAACAGAAATACATTTTAAAGGAGTTTTCACTGAAATCTTTTCCAGTTTGTGGTACTTACTGTACAGTTTGAGACTTGTCCATCTGTTTATTGTTATTCCTGGTGATTATAGTTCAGCCTAAACAAGGTTTATATTTGGACTAGAGCCTGAGCTGAACCTCTCAGTCTGAGGCAGAATAAAAACAAATCCTTTTGAGAGTTTAGCCTTCTGCCAAAGAGTGAATAGTGAATCTCTTTCACTATAGGTGAGGGCGTGCACTCTTGAAATATGAAACACTGAGGGTCTCTGGCGTAGAACGTGCTGTTTATCACACTATGTAAACATATACGAACGCTAGACTTGTAAGCATGAAAACTTTTCATTTCTATAGAGTTCTTCATCTCATCAAACATGCAGAATATATCCTTGCTTCTGGAGGTGTGGGCAGTTAGGCAGTTTTTCACTGAAAAACTGTATCTCTTTTCAACAGATAACACATTGTATTGTATTAGTTATCATGTCTTCCCCCACTGAACCTCCACACTCAGAGATCAACTAGGAAATTATTTGACTAGCAGTCGCTGTGGTTTGTATTACTGAGGACAGTAGGCCTGGCTCCTGGCTCCTGACTTTAGAAAAAATGTCGGGAGTTACTGTCACGCTTGGTGTGCCACAGGGTAAGGCAATCCCAATGTTTCCCTCTAGTAACCCAGATCTCTCTGGCAGATAACCACCTAAAACGTTACTAGTTATGATCATTTAACCCATGGTTTCTCAACCTTGCTGCTATTGACATTCCGGGCTGGATAATTCCTAGATGATTCTTTGTTATTGCCAGACTGGGGGCAGTAAAGAGACTGTGTTATGCATTATTGGATGTTTGGGAACATCCCTGGCCTCCACCTACTAGATACCCATAACAGACACCCTTACTTCCACCTTCCAAATTATGACAAGCAAAAATTGTCAAATATTTGCTGGAGGGAATATCACTCTTGGTTGAGAATCACTAATTAATCTCGTTACATGGCTGTGTGCTTGGGAAATTGCTTTTTGGTGAATGATTAGGATTTCAGTTTGTGTATCAAAGCATGACCGCTGCCTAACTTGTCTGAAGGAGGGGAGCTGGTAATGGTGATACTTTTCATGACTCCTTTCACCCCACAGAGGACCATCCTCTCTGTGTGATTGGAGATACTGTTGCTTCTTGAGAGCTCCCCAGGAATTCTGTCACTAGCTCCTGTAGCAGCAGGGGGCATGGTGCATCCATGTGGGTTTATCACTGCCCTCCTGTAGGTCTAGTATATCAGGTAGTTATAATAAGCACATTGATTATTTGAGGAGAACTTGTATATGGGAGAGACATCTTCATATTTTGTTTTGGTTTTAGATACCTACTATTTTTTAAAATAAGTGGCTCTGTGTACTGAGATTCTATGATACTCAAAGATTAACTTAACCATCTGTAATTGTCTTCGTAGGCCCTCCTCATAACTGGATGAAGGATTTTATCCTCACAGTTTCTATAGTAATTGGTGTTGGTGGGTGCTGGTTTGCTTACACGCAGAATAGGACATCAAAAGAACATGTTGCAAAAATGATGAAAGACTTAGAGAGTTTACAAACTGCAGAGCAAAGTCTCATGGACTTACAAGAGAGGTGAGTAGGTAAAAAAGACTATAAAACTGTGGGAAGATACAGTTTGTGAATATGTAATATGGGCATGTGCTTACCATTTATATTTAGGTTGGTACATATATCAGGAGTTCATTTCATGTTTTTAGAAAAGTATCATATTGTCATAATTAAAAATATATTATAAAGGTATGCACTAGGGAATAAATGGGCAGAAGACCAGTGGAAATAAATCAAATATAGGTAGAATTATAAGTGAAGTTAAATTTTATTTTTAACATGATTTAAATAATTATGAATTTCTTAAAAGCTTCTTCCTGAAGAACGTTTCCCTTCTATATCCTGTATTTTTAGCTCAATATAAATCAAAATAGCTATATAGTAGGTTACCTGATGTTTTTGTTGTCCAAATTTAAGATTAATAGAAAATGCTGTGAATTCTGATTGAAACATGTATCCTATTGCTTGATACGCATTTATTCTTCATTAAGATAATGAAATTTTGGAAACTTTTATGAGGAATTTTCATTTTTATTGTTCTGTAAGGCTTGAAAAGGCACAGGAAGAAAACAGAAATGTTGCTGTAGAAAAGCAAAATCTAGAGCGCAAAATGATGGATGAAATCAATTACGCAAAGGAAGAGGCTTGTCGGCTGAGAGAGCTAAGGGAGGGAGCTGAATGTGAATTGAGTAGACGTCAGTATGCAGAGCAGGAATTGGAACAGGTATTTATGTTTTAAAAAAGTATTTGTGAGGATATTTGTATTGCTACCCTGAGGAGTTTTTTGGGTTTCATTCAATCGCCTACATTTAGTTCCATCATATACTCTTCCTTAGTTAATAAAAGAGTCATCTGTCTATATTGTTAGCATTGGTCAAAGTTCATATAGCAAAAAACAAAGTACCAACTAAGAAAAAGTTACCCTCATGTTCACTCATTCATGAAGTCCTATCCCATGCCATGTTAATAGTCTTGAGTGAATCTAAGTTGTTTATTTAACAACTGTAGTATATTTCAGTTTCTGACTGTAACCTAGTAAAGTATATCTACTGTTAAAGTTCTCTGCAAATGTTAAGAATCTCTATTAAACATCCATTTGAATCCTGTTAAATGGTTTTAGAACATAATCTGCTACAAATTGTGAAGTTGTTCAAAAGGTGTCCTTTTCAATATCTGCTTCTACTATGCATTTACTCAGGATGGAGTTCAGGCATTGCACAATCCTTCAGAAAAGGTGGGGAGGTCCTGGGAGAATTTAATTATAGGCAGAAGTATTAGTTTTATAATTCTGCTGTTGAAAATTACCACAAACTTAGGGGCTTAAAACAACACACATTTATTATCTTAGAGTTCCTGAAGTCAGAGTCTAAAATAGGTCTGCAGGGCTGCATTCCTTCTGGAGGCTCTAGGGGAGGATCTGTTTCCTTGCCTTTTCCAACTGCTAGAGGCTGCCTACATTTCTTGGCTCATGGCCCCTTCCTTCATCTTCAAAGCATGTCACTCCAGCCTCTGCTTCCATGGTCTCATCTCCTTCTTCTGACTTTGACCCTTTCTTTACTGATACAGAAGTTGAGGAACAAAATGAGGACGAGAGAACTTGTTCAAGTTTAGAGAGTGACTAGGTTGTAAAGCAGGGCCAGGAACCTAGGTATTCTGCCTCCCACTTTGCTTTATGCACTGTTGTCTTCTCAATCAAGTGCTAAGTAAGAATTATGTAATGGATGAGTTTCAGTTTCAACTCATGAGGAAATGTTCAGGGTACATTACTAATTCCTTCAAGATTGTCTTTTGGTAGGAGTTGTCTGACTGAATGCAGCTATCTCTTTTGTTAACAGTTAACTGTTCTTTCTCTCATACCCCAGATACCTGTCTTTTGGGTCTTTTTAGCTGTAAGGGGTTTGTTCTCTTAAGCTGACTCCTAGACCTATTTTGCAGTCTGGTCCTATTTACCTGACAGACCTTGTCCATATAGAATGTAGTAAAGAACCAGGGAGTTAACAAAAAAGGTGTAGCCAATTACCAAAAAAGGCGTAGCCAAATTATACTGTGTCCAAGATTTAGATATTATGTCCTTTTCTCCTGTGAGAACTCTGTGCCTGTTCCCACCGAGACTTCAACTCTTGGTTGTTCCCAGTACTAAATAAACTAAAAAGCTTGTTAGCTGTTTTTCTGAACTTTGTAGATGAGAAAGAACAAATCAGAAAGCAATAGTGGGGATTCTTCTATAGAGACATAAACTGGTAGCAGTATTTTACAGGAAACTGCCTCACAGTGCGGGAAAAAGACACAATATAAAGAAGGACCCCAAAATCAGAAATATTCTAGTCTTGGGTTTGGGGTATAGAGACCTTGCATACCTTAGTAGACCCTAAGATTACTATGATACTACGTCCCAACACAAACATAATAATCCTAATTAGATCCTGAGTCAGTAAGAGGTGGTTTAAAGGAGAGAACTGGGTATTTAAAAAAACTCTGTCCAGGGCCTCCCTGGTGGCGCAGTGGTTAAGAGTCCGCCTGCCGATGCAGGGGATACGGGTTCATGCCCCGGTCTGGGAGGATCCCATATGCCGCGGAGCGGCTGGGCCCGTGAGCCATGGCCTCTGGGCCTGCGCATCCGGAGCCTGTGCTCCGCAACGGGAGAGGCCACAACAGTGAGAGGCCCGCATACCGCAAAAAGAAAAAAAAAAAAAAAAAAAAACTCTGTCCAACGTGATTACAGCAATAAGAAACACAGTTTTATGAGTGCTTACTCTGTGCCAGAACTTTATGCTGTGCACATCATTGCAAAATTTTAATCCTCACTATACATAGACATTATTCTCATTTACAGATGAGATGTGTACAGGATAAATAACTTGCCTTAGGTCACACAGCTATTATGTGGCAAAGGCAAGATTATGTGTGTTTTATTCCAAAGTCCATGTTCTCCCATACTGCTATTAAAAGCTTTGTTTATAAAAGTAAGTTTAACTGGGAAATTAATTTACATATAATGTCACATAATCCACAGTTCCACACAGTTTGAAGCATTACTGTATCTTGTCAAGTGGGTAATCATCTTCTCAAAGTTAGAAGGCAGGAAGATCTGGTACATATTTTGTATAATGTTATTTTCTGTTAAACAAAAGCTTTTGGGTGAATAATAGTACTGCTTTATATTTTGTGTGGTTTAAATACTTTTCACATAAATTATTTTGTTCTTAAAGTCTCAAAAAGCCTAACGTTAGGGCAAGTCACAGTACCTCTGTTGTACATGCAGCAGTATGTCTGCGAAAGTAAAGAACTTGCTGAAGGAAACAGAGGCAATAAATCATAAAGTTGGTCCAGAAACCAGGTTTTCAGATATTTAGACTTTCTTCTGTGATGTCATGTTTTTACTTGTTGCTGTTTTATTCCTAAGACACAAAAATTATATAAATAATTATTGTATTTTTAAACAACTTAATAATTCATCATTTGTAAAACCTATTAATTACTCAATTTTCACTGCATCTATTTCCCTGTAAATAACAATGTTAATTTAGACTGAGGGTTGGAATTCAGATCAAGTGATAAACTTAAGAGTAATGGCAGGGGCCTCCCTGGTGGCGCAAGTGGTTGGGAGTCTGCCTGCCGATGCAGGGGATACGGGTTCGTGCCCCGGTCTGGGAGGATCCCATATGCCGCGGAGCGGCTGGGCCCGTGAGCCATGGCCGCTGAGCCTGCGCGTCTGGAGCCTGTGCTCCGCAACGGGGGAGGCCACAACAGTGAGAGGCCCGCATACCGCAAAAAAAAAAAAAAAAAAAAAAAAAAGAGTAATGGCAGAGAAAATAGTTGCTTGTTATTGGAAGGTCAGAATTTCCAAAATTTTGAGACATTATTTGACAGTCAAAGCATTGGTCAGCCTCAGTTTATACTAGAACTATATCAATTCTGTGTTAAATGTGTTTATTGCGCTTGTTTTGGGGAAATAAATTTATGGATATAAGGAAAATCTTTATGGTTAAAGAGAAAAACATGAGTGAATTTGTTCAGATTCTCTGTATACATCTTTGGCAATGAAAACTGTATAGAAATTTTAGCTTTAAAATCTTGTGAGTGCTTCCCTAGTGGCACAGTGGTTGAGAGTCCACCTGCCGATGCAGGGGACACGGGTTCGTGCCCCGGTCCGGGAAGATCCCACATGCCGCGGAGCGGCTGGCCCCATGAGCCATGGCCACTGAGCCTGCGTGTCCGGAGCCTGTGCTCCGCAACGGGAGAAGCCACAACAGTGAGAGGCCCACATACCGCAAAAAAAAAAAAAAAAAAAAAAAAAAAAATCTTGTGAGAAGAAGGGCCTGTGACCTACACTTTGTAGTGTTATATACAACTCCATGTCACAGGACCTGAGCTCAAATTCTCTCTTGAGAGATTAGCAGGGACACCACACAGCTCTGCCCACTGTCTTATTAAGCGCAGTATTGTCCCAAGCACATTGCACAGGGAGTCATGTCAGGCAAGTGTTGCTTACGATTTGTCTTAAGTGAGTAAGTCCTGTTTTACCCTTCCTGTTAATACCTGTATTTTTTTTTTTTTTTTTTGCGTTACGCGGGCCTCTCACTGTTGTGGCCTCTCCCGTTGCGGAGCACAGGCTCCGGATGCGCAGGCTCAGCGGCCATGGCTCACGGGCCCAGCCGCTCCGCAGCATGTGGGATCTTCCCTGACCGGGGCACGAACCCGTGTCCCCTGCATCGGCAGGCGGACTCTCAACCACTGCGCCACCAGGGAAGCCCAATACCTGTATTTTTAATTGTTTACTTCCTGTCTGATGGTTTTAGGGTTTTAAAAAAAAGTTTTTAGAAAACTTTTTAAAAGTTTTAGAGTTTAAAAAAAATACCTTTCTACATTTTTTTCCTGTAGTATCTGGCAGCTGTTCCTCTTTATCAGAAATTTGTGTCTAGTACTCTAATTTAGTTTATTCTGGCACATGATAAGGTTTATTTAAATAAATTGGGTTTGATCAGATCAAACGTTCTTCTGCACATTAGTTTAGGAATGAAGTTTTAGTTACTTTACTTAACTGTGGGGAAAATTAATTTGCGGTTATGGTACTCCAGAAGCAGGATGCTCCATAGTTCATTTGTCACTTTGTCTGAAGGTTTTGAGTGTGTGTATGTAATTTCATAAATTCCATCATGTATCTTTTTTTTTAAAGAAGATGTTGGGGGTAGGAGTTTATTAATTAATTAATTTATTTTTGCTGTGTTGCTTATTCGTTTCTGTGCGAGGGCTTTCTCTAGTTGTGGCAAGCAGGGGCCACTCTTCATCGCAGTGCGCGGGCCTCTCACTGTTGCGGCCTCTCTTATCGTGGAGCACAGGCTCCAGACGTGCAGGCTCAGTAGTTGTGGCTCACGGGCCTAGTTGCTCCGCAGCATGTGGGATCCTCCCAGACCAAGGCTCGAACCCGTGTCCCCTTCATTAGCAGGCAGATTCTCAACCACTGCACCACCAGGGAAGCCCCATCATGTATCTTTATACATCCTTAACTTGAGCTCTTGCTAGTTTTTAAGTGAATCATTCCTACAATGGATTGTCTCTTTATTCTGTGTCATTTTCTTAGTGAGACTTTCCTTAAGAGTTTTTTCCTTAGCATGTAATACTGCCTCATACACTAAGCATTTTAGTTTTCTGTTTATTGTCTGGCTCCCCTAAAGGGCGGCTAGAAGAAAAACTTCCACATTCTGACACTGAAGCTACTCATAGTTTCCCATGGAAAAATCAAGAAGACTCTCACTCAGAATCTCTTTTCTCGTAATTTACACTTGGTCTGCAAATGCTAATTTATCAACTTTTTGGTATGTGAGAAGCAGGAAAAAATTAAATAGAGGTGATAAAACAGACTATAATAAGCAGATATGCTCAAAACAATGAGAAATAACTGGCCATAAAGATGTCTGAAAAACTTTTTAAAAATGATATAATTACTTTAAAAAAATGAGTGTATAGTTAGGTAGCTACAGCAAGGTCTTTGGGGAACATTAGAAGGGGTAGTAGAACAGGTATTCACCCTATTTTGGATACTTCTTCATATCCTGTCCATAAACAAAAAAATACAAAAAATGTAATCCATTTCAGTTTGTACATGCCCTGGGTTTTTGTCTCTCAGTGAGTCTGGCTATTATAAAATATAAAAATGCAATATTGCAACCTAAGATATATGGAAGTTCCCTTTCACCCTCTGGCTTTACAAACTTGCTTAGTGAGTTTAAGAGGTACTTAAAAACTTCAGCTTTAGTTTTAATGTTAGAAATATTGATTTAGACTGTGGTTTAAAAAGATGTTTACAAAGA